>NC_133399.1:91519563-94019563 GCF_047511655.1 Castor canadensis | reverse complement strand
GCAGAACAAGGTATCAGACAAGAGAGTTTCAAAGGTATAAACAGGTAGTGTTAGTGTACTAATCGACAGTAAGCTGAACAGACATTAGAGAGACAGAGAGAGGATTGAAAATCAAAGATAAAAAAAATAAAAAATAAGTAAATGAAAGTAATATCTATATATAAAAATGAATTAGAATAAAATGGAAAATAGAAAATTAAAAAAAAAAAACAAAAAAAACCCAAAAAACTTCCAAGTTTATATGCAATGCAGTTTCAGTCTTAATAATTTGGGTGTCCGTCTCAATCTCCAGTCCTGGAGTTGGTGCCTCAGATGTTGTTCTGTAGTTGTCTCATCAAAGGGGATGCATAAAGTAGAACAAAACTACACACTCACACACACACACACACACACAAAAAAAAGCCCCACCCAGTGTCCCCAGTTCAAATGCAATACAGTTTCAGTAAGTTTTTTGGCTTGCAGGTGTAATTCGGTTGTTCTCTCATCAAAGGTAGGGAGAAAAAGAAAAAAAAAGTGTCTGGAGACAGTTCTGAGAGTGGTATCTGCAACTGTGGCTTGCCTGCCTGCTGCTCTCAGCCTGTAGCTGGCATTATTTATGCAGATCTCTGGGGTGAACTTAGCACTCACCTGGTCCCACAGGCTTTGTTTGCTCAGAGTTCTCCTGTGTGGGAGCCTCTGCTACAGGCTTTCCCCTTTCCAAGCACTGGGAAAGGTGACACTGCCCCCGTGTTGTCAGGCCTGTGTGTTTATTTACAGTTCATGTGGGAGGTGGGTCTTCCCCCTTCTCCTCTGAAGTTTTCCTCCCACTGCCACTTTCACAAGCTTTCCTGCTCCTGCTTACTGGCCAGTGCTGCTGCTCCTGCCGGCTGCCATGTTTGTTTACAGTTCACGTGGGAAGTGGGTCTTCCCTCCTCTCACAAGCTTCCCCGCTCCTGGTTGCTGGGTGCGCGCCCCGCTCCCGCCAGAGGCTCTCAGGCCTGCCCGGCTTGTTTATTTACAGTCCCGGGAAGGATTCCCTTCCCCCAATCTTCAGCGCTCAGGGCGCCCCACCTCTTTCCAGTGTGTCTTAACTGTTCTTATTGCTTATTACTCAGTTTCTCTTTTTTTTTTTTTTCCAGGTGGTGGTCAGTCTGTCCAGGGGGCTATGCTGCTCTGGCCCAGGCTTGTCTGTGGGGCTACTGCGATACCGTGAAGCTCACCTGGTCCGTGTCTTCCCAAGCAGTATTGGCGCCGGCCACTGGCGGCCCCGGGGGCCCTCCTCATTTCTCTGTTTAACGTGAAGTGGAGATTCTCTGCACCAGCTGGAGATGTGGAGGGGTCAAAATTATGCCTTTTCTCGGTGATTATGCCTGCAAAGTGTGTCTCCAGCGTCTCTCCAAGATTTCACTATAAGAGGGTCGCTTTCTGCTTCCTACCTCTAGCTGCCATCTTGGAATTCCTCTCATTGGAGTTTTGATGGGTATTGCATTGAATATGTAGATTGCTTTTGGTAGTATAGCATTTTTACTATGTTGATTCTACCAATCCATGAACATAGGAGATCTTTCCATCTTCTATATTCTTTCTTCATCTCTTTCTTCAAGTGGTTTGTAGTTCTCCTTGAAGAAGTTATTTATGTGTTTACTCCTAGGTATTTAGTTTTTTTTTGAGGCTATTATAAATGGGATTGTTTTCCTGTATTCATTCTCAATTTGTTCATTGTTGGTGTATAGAAAGGCTACTGATTTTTGTAAGTTGATTTTGTATCCTGCTGTATTGCTGAGGTTGTTTATGGTGTCTAGAAGTTTTTGGGTGGAGTTTTTTGGGTCTTTGAGGTATTAATTTTAATATAAGAATAAAAATTTCTAAAGCTTAAAGTTCATTTTCATTATAAATCATCATGTAACACTTGCCAGTAATCTTATTTATTTTTCTGTGAAATTAGTCAAACAACATTTCAGAATTTACTATTTATGGATAGTTTCCTCATGGTTAAATATGCATGTCTCAAGATTGTATTAACACATTGATGTTAATATGCTTACTCCATTATGTTGTAGACAGTCTTAAAAAGTTCATTATATAAAATTAAATGTTAGAACTAAAAGTTTTTTTCATTTGGGAAAAGCAAGCATCAATTCTTAATAATAACCATATCAGATTAAAGAAGAATTCCTATTTGTGTCTTGTCTTTTTGTGGATAAGACCTGTCAGGCATTTTGGTTTATTAAAAGCTTTTTAGTTTATTAAAGACTTTATAAATTGATGTTCATGTCTCCATATCTATTCAAAAACATTTCAATTAGCTTAAGTGGTGTGATTCTGTTAATGAACAGCTGTATTTTTTTATGTTGCTTTTGTTTTTGTTTATTTTCTGAACTAGGTATTAATCCCAGGGCTTTGTGCATTCTAGGCAAGTGCTCTAACACTTGAGCCAAGCTGTTTGTCTACCCTTTGGTTATAGTTTGTTTTTGAGGCAGGGACTCACTACCTTTTGAACAAGTTGACCTCAAGGTTGTAATCCTCTTGCCTCTGCATCTTTAGTAGCTGGGCCTATTGGTGTGTACTAGCATGCCAGACTATGTTGTCTTATTGAATGACTTCTGTCCTCCAGCAAATTTCAGGGGACCAAGGATCACTGACATGAGATGGACTCAGCATTAGCCCTTTTCTACCTGTGTTGTGTGCAGGTCCCAAAGAAAAATGAAATCTAGTACATCACTGTATTTCACTAATTGTGCTTAAAAATATGTGGTTGATCTCAAGAACTCATGATTGAAAAAAACATCTTTTAGTTACTGCTGATGATAGCATTTGGATCCTTAACAATTGCTTTATTCTATTCTTGCTTCTAGTCTTTAAGAATTAATCTTGCATTTAATAGACATATATTCTCAGATAACCAGCAAAAACAAGTACTGACGAATTTAGGAAAATCTAAATAAATTACTCTTGCAAAATTATAATTGCTTAGAACAATAAAGAATTGAGTTTCAGACATTACTGAATGTGAGTGTGGTTACAAAGTCTATTACATCTGTCCTGAAGATCTTATATGACCAAGAAAGAATGCTGTTAATCACAAAGTAATATCATGCACAACTTTGAATATTACATTAAAAATCTCAATAAGCAGACATGTATTTCATAATCATAAATATGTTTAAGAATCAAGAAGAACACATACAAACATAAACATACATGCATGCATACACACACAGGCTAGTATAGCTGTGAAAGAATATAAAACATTTATCAAAAAAATCAATTAATTCCAGGCCACAAAATTCTACTGCTGAAATATTTTGAACTAAACAACACATAGATAATTACCAAAATATATAAAAACTATTAACTTTACAAAAGGTTGAAAGCTATCCACGTTTTTGTTACCAATTGATTTTTTAAAAATTAATAAAATTATAATTGACAATGTATAAAAACAGTCTGTTATTTATTAGATTTTAATAGTATTTTACAAGTGAAATCAGCTAAAATGAAATAGAAGTGCAGAGATGGTTCAATTGGAGGAAGCACATCCAAGAGCCCTCTCTATATTTTATGTTTTACAGAAGAAGAAACCCAGAATCATATACTTAAATATATTGTCGAAGACCACACAGTTAGCAGTTGAGAACTGGAATTCTAAAATCTCTTCTATCCACCAATAAGTTGTGTCACTATATGGGATAACATCACACAAAGCAGAAAAAAATTCTATAAAATAGTTAAAAGTTGAGAACTTAATCAAAATTCACAGCAAGCAAGTCTAGGTGCAGGTTAATGGAGTTACAGGATCAAACTTCTATTTAGTTCTGATGCCCTCAGTGAGTGAAGTACAAAGAGAAGGGATACATTGCAAATTCTGTTTCTTATAAAAGGAACACTGAGCTGTTCAAAAAAAAGTACAGATAGGGAGACTGCAGAAACTATGAACCACAGGATCAGAGAAATAACCTAGACTTTTTTTTGTTAGCTTTCATAATACATTCAGATTACTAAGCCTAAGAATTATTTTTTGATACATTCCTTTTCCTTGTCTATCCTATTCAAACAGATTTCAAACCTTGTGAATTTCATTTCAGCAATATTACTCAAGTTCAGCATCTCTTATTTCTACATCTACTCTGCTGGATGAGACATGATTGCCTTCTTTCTGAAATGCTGAAATAGTGTTCTAAAATATTTCCTTCACTCCTACCAAAACAAATAAACACTTACATCTGTAGCACAGCAACAGAAATAAGACTTAGGATGATAGTTTGGAAATACTCTTTGCTTAGTAACTTGAACTTCATGAGTCTTACTCTAGTGAATTAAATCAGTGCCTTCATCTCAGGCAATGGTCAATTTGTACTGTGTGCTAAACAGTACCCTGCATCCCATCACAAATGAAATATGTGCTCCCATGAATGTGTCCAATATATTTTGGTTTCCATTTTCTTTTTCTATTCTGTCCTGTTTTGTTCAACTTTTCCTGTTGAAATCTTTTATACAGTGTCTTCCTTTTCTATATCTGCCTCCAGTGAAATTCGCCATTTTATTTTAATGAGTTATATAAGTATGTGTTTAGATGCATGCTGGGTAGTGTTAAAATATTGAATGTGATACTATTTAAAGTTAATAAAAATTCAAGAAAGAAGATATATAAAACTACAATAAGATTTAAAATCCACATTCATATGAAAAATATTTTGCACCTAGTAAAATCCAAATTTGAAACAAGGAAAAGATTGAGTAAAATAATCTCCTAAACTGAGCCAATCAACTGAATAATTGAATGAAACACTTTTGACATCCATAGGTATAATGTTTAATGTGCTTGTGTGGACAATTTAATATGAGTAGGTTAATGTCTTTGAAGATGGATTTACAAACCACAGAGTAAATGCCTTCTAAGGTCTTTTCCAATGACCTTGATGTTTGATCCTACAAGTCCCTTCTACAATGTATGACTGTATTTTATAATATTTATAAAAATAAATTTAAAATGGTCTATTTATAGTCAATGTTCACAAGTACAAATATCATACTTTCTTAGTCATTTAGAAATATTGATGACTTTAATAATCAGCTGAGATATAAATGTTCATTGAATAAAGTTGAGTTATCCTCCAAATGACACATTTCCTTTTGGTTGAATAATTATTTTTTTAACAGTATTGGAGATCATAAACCTTTAAATGAATGAAAAGCTGAATGAAGGAGGAAATCTATTACAGGTTAGTGTTTGAAGAAGGCTATGCTTATCCACATTAATATAAAGTCAGAACCTAGGTTCTAAAAATGTAAATTATCTATTTGTCTTTATTTAGGATATCTGAGTATATATACTTAGGCCAATTTATGCATACCCATTATGGAATACATTTATGGGATAGAAGAGAACATTATCTTCTGTTTTATAAAGGAAATCTGTTTTCATTAGTTTTAATGTGATTTAAGCAGATTTATAGGATTCATTAACAAAGTAAGAACATCCAATAGTATCAACTTGTCCTCAAATGGAGGAAGTTAGAAAGATTTAAAAAAATATTTCATTGATAGTTGTTTCTTCCTCATTTCTTTATAACAGAGATGATACTAAATAGAATTTCTAGCACTGCATAGTCTATCTAAAACATGCTTAAAATGACAGGTGAAAGATTAAAAATGATACCAAATTCAATTTTACATTTCCCATGTCTCTCAGCCTTTGGCACTGTGGAGAAATAAAATTCAAAAATTTCTCTAGTGCTTTTCCACAGTAGCTAGCAAAATCTTGCACTTACTTTGCCCTGACAATTTGTTAGAGCAGGATTAGTTTAAATTATTCTTGCTTTTCTTTCTACATGCAATTGAACACAAATGATCTTTATCCTCTGATGTGACTTTAAGAATAGTCTCCTTCTTGACATATAAACACTGTGCAGAAAGTTTAAGTGACATACAATATAATTATCATTTATTCTTAAGAGATCCTCTTCTCAGATTGCTATCTTCCATATTTAATGCGTATTGAGTTCCTTGCTCAGTTTGTGGAAAATTAAGATGAATTGATACCACAGTAAACATATTTACCTATTCTAAAGTAAGTTTAAAAAGCAGGAAATATTATTGAAGAGAAATCTTGTTGATGGGCTGTGATGTATTAGAGGCATACACTTCTCATCACTACTTGTCAAGTGTCCTAAATAGTCTTTGGTGAAAAGGATGAGACTCAGATATTGAATACAGTAGGATTTAGTTCATGTCTGGAGTGATTACCAGAGTCAAATGCATTCCATTCTATCTTAAATTCAATTGTGAAAATGTTTTCATTTGAGAATGGGGCTGAGGAAGGCAAAAATATTAAAGACCTTCAATTGAAGGAAAGCTACAATTAGTTCTTGATTATTTGGAGGATGTTTTGCATAGTCAAGGTGTTTCTAAATATCTTTATGTAGGCTGTGTTGGATAGAGGAGATTTAGGAAATTGGGGGGAGGAATGTAGAAGTAACCAAGCTCTGAAGCTTACCCTATACCAGTGTGAGGCAGCTCAGTAGCTTCTACTAGTTGGTATCAATCTGCTTATGGCCTAATATTGAACACTAATCATTTTCAAATCAAGTAATTTACTTTTGAACAGTAAAACTAACTAATTGCCTAAGACAATCCAGAACATTTTATTGTAATTTTTATCATAAGTATGATATAATTGAGTAAAGTCTGACATGAATGGAATTATTGAAGTTCAGAAGTTGAGTCTGTAATAAAATATTCATTATGAGAGTACAACATGGACTAGTAACACAACAGGCGCTGTAGCCTGGACCTTGAAAATCCCCCCCAGAAGTCATGTGTTGAAGGATTGGTCCGCGTTCTATGGCACTATTGGGAGCAAAAGGTTGTATCTTAGGAGAAGAAAGTTAGATTGTGGAGGCCATGCTTCTTAGATGCTAGGAGGCATGCAGCTCCTCTGCCCAGTCCTGCCACCATGATGCACTGTGCCATTCAGGACCAAATGTAATGACACCAAGTGACTAAGGACTAAAACCTTTGAAACCATGAGCCAAGACAACCTTTTTCTACTTACAAATTGATTATCTCACATTGTCAAGGCAGCAGAAAGCTGATGAACAGCATGTTAAAAATTGTCAGTTTATGTCAAATAAATTTCATATTAACTACATATTTTGTCTTTACATCAATTATTAACATCTTTCCAAGAAAAGAAAGTAAAATATCAGTTCTCTACTATAAGGGTATCTATGATAGCTCTTAAATTATAGAAATCAGATAAGTATAAAATTTACGACAAATGTTGATTATAGTGTTGTATAAAATAAACTTTGGCTTAAAGAAACATGAATACCTTACACTTCTTTCTTTATATAGAGCTATAGAGGAATCAACTCCACAGCCATGTGACTTTTAAAAACCATAACCAAAACCAAAATATGAAAATGGTATCACATAAACTATAACAAGGAATTAAAGAGAAGTCAAGTTATATATTCTAATACATAGCATACATGCATTAGTTGGTTTGACATCAGGTCAATAAAGCTATGCTTACTTTATGAAATTATATCACAGACAGTTACACACACTTACACACAAACACGCACTATTCATGAGGTAAACATCTTCTAAAATAGTAACAATTGACCAATTTCACAATTGATCACATTGCTTTATCATTGGTTATTTCCTTCAACCAAAAAAGGGTGACTTAAAACATACAGCTTAGACAGAATGATTTATAGAAGACATTGGTTTATATTTATTATATGAGATGAGCACATGGGAAGAATATATTTTTCTGTAAGTTTTTACTTATTTTGACAATTGTCAATGGTAGAGGAAACTATTACTTCCTATAACAATTGAGATTAAAGGCAAAAAGGGAAAAAAGTCTTACTGACAATGTAATTCCTATTATGTACATATATAAAGGCAAATTTTATTGTGTATTTACTACATTAACATTTATTGCAAAAAATTTTAAGAAACTGAATAAATATGAAACTATAAATGAATTTTTTCATCACTTACCTCTCTTAACATTTCTGTTTGCACTTGTGGACTTATCTGAGGGACATGGGCAATGTCCTTCACATTTGACGGAAATCTGTTTCCCTAAGACACATGCCTGGTACTCTAGCTTGCACTGTATAAAAAAAGAAAACATTAATCTGAATACATACAGTTACGACAGTAGAAAGTCAAGGAAAATTGACAAAGAAAGACAAGGTGCTATATCTCCAAGATAATATATCTCCAAGGCTAGGGTACATTTTATAACCTCACATATTGTTTATTGTTCCACAGATAAGGCAGGAAAACAGTTACTTTGGGTATCATTTTGGTGGGAAGACATTGAGAAATGCAATAGTCTTAATGGTTGTTCCTAGTTTGTCAGCTCAGTTGTATGAACTGAGTACAGAACCTAAGATCAAATGAATAGAGATTGCATAGAGTTTGACAGAACATCTCTTGAACTCTCCTTTACATATATTCTTGGTTTTATTTGTTTGAACGTGCATGTTTTATCTGTTTTAAGCATTGGACAGAGAGATTGTGTCCATTAGTCGTAAGTCAGTTATTTATACATCACTGAATAGTCTATCATATCATTTTAGACAAAGAATTAAAGAATATATATTTGTGAATTGATGTGCTAATGAAATACTTTTTAAGTTATTTGTGATTTCTCACAATAATATTATAAAAGCCAAAATACACACAGAGAGAAAACATATACTTATAAATGTAATAAATAAAAATAAATAACCTATGTATGGGTACATATTTATGACATATTAGTCATGTGCAAACATTTCATATACATATATACAGTGCCTTTTAATCTTTACATACAAATGACTTCCCTCTAGGTTTCACACTTGAAAAAATGAGCAGTAATAATGATATTTTATCAGAAAACTGTTTCTACAATCCTGAGGTTATTTCATTGGTTTTGTTTCTGTCCAGTATACATATAGCCATAGACATAGAAACAAAAGAGACTGACAGTAGTGTATTTATGATTCTATCACACATTTATTGAAAAAGATAAAAAGTGAATGGTTTAGAATAAAGAGAGTGACTCCTGAGTTTGGATCTTAGGAGTATTATTTCCTAAAAGTGGTACTCAGCAGTATCTTCTCAAATGTTCTTATCTCACTTTTTCCACATAGTAATTGGGAAAATAATACCTAATCTGCAGAATTTTAAGAATAAGGTAGTTTTCCCCAGTATAGTAGCTGGCCTGAACCAGACTGAATAGATATTAAATAAAACAATCAAAAATATTATGGAACATAAAGTTTTGTTTGTTTCCTTTCTAGTTTTGGTTTAGTTTTGCTTGACTGATTTTTTTCCTGAAAAAACTGTTCTTTACAGAATTTTAAGCCTGAGTATCTTTAATTCCTCCTTAAGACAAAATTTTATTACTATACATTTAACATGATTAGAAAAATTGTAAACCTGGTCCATATTTTAAGAGGCAATGATCATCCTCCTACTCTGAAAGAAATAGATCTTACTAATTATGAAGTAATATGATTTCTTTAGTGGCTACTCTCATAATTTAGTCATAGAAAATCATTTTAAAATTAAATAGAGTAGACTTTCTGGCTCCAATCAGCAAATGCACCAGTGACTTAATTTAATTCAGCTTCAGCTGATATCAAGAAGCACTGAATATACCAAATAACTAATCAAGTTACTCACATCCCCATAATATTTTGTTGTTTCTTATCAAAAAACTCTTCAGTAATTTGTCCTTCTATAAATGGTTAATAATTATTATGCAGTTTGAATGTGTTTTCCATAGAATACTGGCTCTTTTAGAGAATACTTTCCAAATTAATTCAATGTTTCAATAATTGAAAAAAATGATTTTTGTCATGTAAAATCACAATGAATTTTAAGTGAAATTAAAAATGTTTAATATCTAATCAAAAGAAGAAATAGTTAAGGAAATGAGTTATATGAAATGTTTACATTTCACATTTAATGTTCTTCATGGTAACATCTTTTAATGTATTACTTCAGTACCCTAGACCTGGTCATGTGAAAATTCTGACTCATGACATAATTTAAGATAAGATAAAGAGCAATATAAATAGCTTATTGACAGACAAAAATCCAGAAGTCAGTGTTAATTATCTAATAATAGATTTTGTCATTCAAAAAATTATAGCTCCCTTCAAAGATGTATTATGGCATACTCACTTATATTTTAAATGTGATTTATTTTAGAAGTGAAATTTTTTGTTTCACATAAAGAACATGGAAGGACTGAGAGTGTGGCTCAAGTGATACAACACCTGCCTAACAAGTGTAAAGCCCTGAATTCAAACCCCAGTTATGTCTAGAAAATAAAAAAGAATATAAAAGCCCAGCTAATAAGTGAATGAGCAACAGAACTACAAAAGTTTTTTGCTTATCAGAAATGAGAATTTTATATTTTCTGCAAGAAACATGATGATTTATTTTTTAGATTGTTAGGTACTAAGAAAATAATTTATAAGAAAGCAAAATATTTATAAAATTTTAAATTTTAATAAAAATTTCATCTAGTCACAAACTTTCTTTGACATACTTAACACTAAGCAATGTAATTACATAATGTGAGGAAACTATAGCTTGGCAATAAATGACTTCATAAGTGAAACAATTCCTTCTTTCAATTGATTCTAGTGGGTATACTATTTCTTCATGCATTTGTGTAGAGAGTAACCAAATCAGATATCGGGCAAATGTACTTTTGTACTTAATCATATGAATGTCGCCTTCTGTAATAAAAAACTACTTAGCTTTATTTGCTTATGGATTGTTTTTAGGAAAAAGAAAGCACCTTAATGACGAATTTTACTTAAAGAATATTAGAACACTAAATACCTCTGAAAAACTTTTTTAGCTAAGTGTACTGATTGCATTTCTAATTAATAATGTTCAATTTACTTAATTATCACAAAGCTGAAATATTTATCAAGACATAAGTGAACTGAAATATCACACAAAGGGCATGCTCATTAGTCCATAATTATCAAAACTGCAAATGATGTGGGAAAGACATGATTAACGTGTTTCTGAGTACTGAGAATGCTTCCATTATGATTTATTGCAAAGAGCAAGGCTGGGGAAGAGTTTTGGCCCTAGTGACAGGCAGTTATTTTATAGTTAATTGCTTAATGACAAGATCAAACAGAAGGAAATACTTTCTTACCATGGGAGAGATCTACAGCGTACAGAAAAGACCCTAACCTGGGACAGGATCCTGATGCCCGTTTTCAAAATGAAAACGTTTTCCATGGTGGATGGCTTATATCAGAGGGCTTCAGTTGGGGAGACCTAAATACCTAAAAATACCTAAAAGATATTTAGGTCAACGTCAACTCAATGGTCAAAGTTATTAGATGATATGATTGTTATAGACACCTGTCTTTAGGTCAAGAAATGGGATAGATGCAATCCTAAGTTCATCTTGCTCTACATGGGTAACATCTCAGTTTAAGTAGAAAGCACAAGATAGATACTTTCTTGTGTGGTACAAGGTATTGAACCCAGGCCTCATGCTTTCTAGACAAGCACTCGGCCACTTGAGCCTTTAACCCAGTCATTTGGTTTGTTTTCTGTTTTTTAGATAGGTTCTCACAAATGTTCTCTGGGTTGGTCTCAAATTCATGATATTCTTGCCTTTTCTTCCTGAGTAACTGGGATTATAGGTACATACTACCATGCCCAGCTGAAAGAGGGAAAATTGAGAAAAAAGATACCTGGAGTTATAATGTGGATCTTTGTTTAGGTAGCTGTGGTTGGGACTATGGAAAGATATCATGGAAAAATACGAAATTTATCCACGTATTCACTGAAAAGTATATGGCAGTCACATCCAATGTGGTTTATTCTAGAATTCTTATGATTATGAGTTTGTGTAAGTAAATGTCATTTATAGCATGTTGTTTACTCTAGCTTAGAAAAACAGTTCTTTTCTGTTAATTTTAAAATCAACTCCTATATTAATCTAATCTTTATTATTCATGGGTCTTATTGATAGATATATATCATTATACCCAAATAATTGTGTGCATCTGCTTCAAACTTATATGAGAAATGGAAAAGTCATTTAGAGCACGAACTTTGGAATTAACTGAGTGACGAGTATCCAATAATTTCACTTTTTGTACATCAGGGTTCTCATGCATACAAGAGAAATAAATTCATATATCTGACCGATTTATATTCAGTACATACATTAAAAATAATCTCAAAAATACAAACACGTAAGTATACATGAGTTTATGAAAGTTAGGGTAGTGAAAGGTCATGGGTCATCATGATACCAAATCAAAACAGAAGTTTTTATAAATAGTAGCCAAAACATAAATGCACCTGTGCCTTTGACTCATTATTACCACAGGTAGGACACTGGTACCAAGCTTTGGGAAATACATACTGGATATTACGAATATCCTTAAGAAGTTAATACCTAGTAATGGTTGTCAATGTAGGGTGACTGAAGTCAATGTATTCTGGGTTATCACTGCCTGTGCTTAGAAGTCTCTATTTAACGTCATCATAGACATGACTGAAGTCACTGACCACTCAGAGATTTAGACAAAATGTAGCTCATAAGTGATTTATAGCACTGTCAAATACTTCAAGTTCATTTAATAAGGGAAGAACTTTGGGATATTTACTGAATTTGCTGTTATTTACATTGTTGGTAAATGTGAAACTGGTTTGGTGAACTGATGAGGGCAGAGCCATTTTTCAGTGTGTTGTGGAATTGGCAAGATGATAGCACGTAGATCAAAACTGATTAGATTCTTATAACATACACTATGGATATTACAAACCCAAGCACTTGAAAGAGAGATTGTCCAACGTTTTCTTTTCCTATGAAATAAAATTGCATAAAACTGTGATATCACTGTAGCTTTGTAAAGGATCATTTTAACACAGTCACTCATGCCTAGGTGAGAAGTGAACCATCTAAAAATGTTTCAATAAATAAATTTAGAAATTAGTGAAAAAAATTGTCCAAAATGCACTAAGGTCACTATAATTAACTGAAAATTCTTTAACTGGGCAGGAAAGTAAGCCCATACCTCTCTTAAGGTAAATTAAAACAATTATTAAATAATTTATAGAGTATATCCTTAGAAGGGAAGGAAGAGAAAGTACTAAAGTATGGGTAGAGACTAAGGTATCAGCCCTTAAAAATAGTGTGCTCATTTAATAGCTCCTACAAGCCATCTTCCAAAGATAATCATATTTTAAAATATATTAGCCTTTCTAGTGTGGTATAAATCATAAACAAAAAGCATGAAAGTGAAGTTAAATTTCTGTAGCTTAGTAAATTTGGAAAAAATGATATAATCAATGAAATACCATAGTAGTAAGTCATGCCATTGCTACAGAAATATTATGTGGAATTCTTTGTAATTGAAAAAGTAGAAGGATTCTTTTGACTATTTAAAAATAGAAACAGATTAGCACAATAATCCTGCTACAGAAAAAACACATAATATACATGTTTAATTTAATTTTCTTATTCTCTTTTTCCTTTCTATAAGAGAAAAGTCATTCATGGCTATCCCTTATCATTTCCACTAGAATCATTTGCATACTTAAATATGCTGATAGTGAAATACTACACTATAAAGCATTAAATTGTTCAACATATACTGTTCCAAATGTGTAATTATTATGGAATGAAAATAAATTCATCATTAAAAAGTAAAACAGTTAGAATGTATTTATCTTCTTATATTTCCACTGAAAATATTTTAGCACTATGATTCATTTATTATTTCCTATTGTAAATATTCAATTGATAAAATAGTCAATTTCATCTTTACTTGGTAATGATATTTAATAAAACTGTGTGGGGCTGGTGGAGTAACTCAACTAGTAGAGTGCCTGCCTAGCAAGTGTGCACCCCTGAGTTCAAAATCCAGTACTGTCAAAAATTAAAAAAAAGCTTCTAATATAAATGTGTAATATTTTGCGTATTACTTCATTTCTCCTGAATGAATAATTTTTGGCTGAGAAGAACAAAACATAACACTAGAGGCTCTCTCTCCACCATTCTCTGTAAGTAGAAATGCCCACAGTAAAATGCCTACAGTATGCTAAACACAGAAGGCTCATAAGGGACTTCAAACTCTTACTTCTGTCAGATGCATTTCATGCTTATTTCATTGTCACTTTTTTGATTCCTGAAACCTGTTCATTGAATTAATACCATAACTATATAATTTAATTAAATGATTTTACAATATCAGTGTAAATGTTGGGTTTATTTTTATGAAAAAATTTTAAATGTCTTAGACAATGCAGATGCATGATACAATAAAAGTTAATATTTAAATATAAATAAATAAATGCCTGTGAGATAATGCTAAAAAAAAACTGAGGATAGTTTTATTTGAAAAAAAAAAAATCTACCCTTCAGACAGCTTTGCAATTGTCTTTTAGTTATTTGCTCCATTTCAACTGGCAAATTTAGGAAGACACATTTTTCCCAATAACTGAAAGCTGTATTTGTGATTCAAAATATACCCCCAGGGGTTAAGCATAGGGAGGGTTGAAACAAAGTCACCATCAGAACAGGAAAGCTTTTCTCACAGTTAGCATATGGAACATGGTGCCATATCAGGGATTTGGTGGCTTGCAAAATCCTTTTAAATTTGAGACTTTATGAGAAAGTATTATTTCTTTTAAAGTTTACTCCTTTAGTAAGAGTTTAGCCCAGTAAAAGATCATGAAAATGTGCTGGAGTTACAATCTAGATCAAGTTGGCATACCTAAGCCAAAATCAAACTCAGCCTAAATTGAAAAGCAAGTGAAATAGAATCAGTGCACATCTAATTCTGTTGATCTTCCAAGATAATATTACTTCATTTAAGGAAAAGGAAAACTGAACTTTATACTAATAGACATAACATACCTCACTGATAATTCAATGTCAGAAATTATCTACTTTGAAAATGTATATATAGTTACTAGAATTAATAAATTGTTAATGAGAATAACAACATGACTCAATTATTGAAAAATCAGCTAGAAAAAGAGTAAAACATAATGGTGGAATGCTGAAATTTAGAGTAGAGTATCATTACATTGCAAGGAAGATAAGTGTTTCTTTGATGGTAACAGTCTTGCACTAGTTCACACATATACTTAGGAATTCAAAGAAAATATGAACAAATACATCAGGGTTTCTCAGTCATAGGTACAAATAAAAATTCCCTGGGGAACTTTTCATTTTCTATGCACAGGATTCCATCCCAAACTGATTTACAGAGCATTTTGCAGCTAGAGTTGGGAACTAGACATACTTTCCATTGCCTCCACTAAATGTACAAACACACACACACACACACACACACACACACACACAAACACACACAATTTTATAGATAATGCTCATCTCTTGGGAAATTGCCATTATAGTTCAATTGCCAAGTACTGAATGACTAAATATGATAGAAAATAGTTAAAATCATCTGCTGTCCTCAGAGAATTCATATTATGGGTGCCCTGCTCAGTTCTAAAACATTGCTATTATTTATTGATTTGTGCTCACAACAAATCTAATGTACAATTTACATAAAGAGACAAATTCTTCCATGGTTGAACACAGCACTATACTGGGGACTGATTCCTGCTTTTTACTGAACCTTGCCAACAGAATCAAAATAGACTTTGTCTGAAGTAAAGAAATGAAGACTTTCATTTTCTGTGTCAATTTCAAGAATGATTACCTCCCAAGTAAGCTTGAAGAGAGTTATATTTTGATTTTTTCATCATTTCTGAATTTAAAGAGTTTACAAATTAGTGGCTCTTTTAAAAAGAAAGATTGAGCACAATTCTAAAAAAAGTTAATCATTTTTCGTAACAGGATAAAGAAAATGTTATTAGAAAATTTCTTCTGAAAATCATGAATGTTTCAACATTTTTCAAGTAAAATTTTTTCTAGAGTTCTTTATCTGTTCATTTGTCATTTCGTGCACAGTTTTTAAATTCTCTGCTGACGATTTTAATAAAAGCTGACACACTTTCAAGTTTGAACTCCAATAAGGTAATTATTCAGAGTGATCATTTTGTATAACAAAGTATACATTTTAAAATTATATCTTGTCTATAGCATTTGACTAAAATCTTCCTTTAAGTAACTTATGGAGACTATCCTTCCTGTCCTATGTCCCAACACTTGCACTTCTATACATTATAGTGACACGCCTGCACTTAAGTTTCATCACAAAAACATGATTTATAACTTCTCTTCCACAAATTGAGCTGACCATAGAAAACAAACATGGGGAGAGTCCAATCACTGACACCTGAATAAGAAAGGCTTCAAGAACAGAACTAAGATTCCACTAAAAGTTGTTTAAAATATCTTACCATAGTTTTCAGTGTATTAACAAAGTTTAATGAATCATGAATCACAAGAAAAACTCTGTGACCCCTTCCCTGACTTTCTGTTTTCACCTTCTGATAAGTGGATGCTGGGAAATTAATAAAATAACTATCTCAAGAAGGCACTGTCTCTAGGTTCTTCGGTCTTGATCTAGTACCTGAATAGCTGATGCCATATTTTCTATAAAATGGAAACAGTGAAAGTTTATCCTTTGAATTTTAATCACAAGGAACTGTTAGAAAGCATTAATTAGGAATGTTTATCATAAGTTCTTATGGCAATGATTTCCATTTAATTTCATTGTTTTATACAGCTCAGTCTCACTGTGATCAGTGCAAACACCTTGGATTAGAATGGGTGGACAAAAGTGGAAAGTCACAATGTTGTATTAGAATTTGCAGAAATAAAGGTGGTGATTTTGATTGCTAAAGATCCATATATATTTGAACCATGTTCCTTTTATGTATTCTAATATAAATAAAGCCTTTATGGGAAATGATACTAATGCAAATAAAAATTAAATAATTCAAATGTGGATTAATTTGAAGACTGATTTTATTGACAATATTAATAAGACCAGGTCACTTGCAAGATAAGAACTCAGAGTGTGGCAAGTATACAAGAACACTGGAAAATCCTCGTCAGGTCACAAATATACATGAATTAATGTACTTATGATAGCTAGGAATATGAAGTCTGTGTTTCAAACATTTAGTAACTCCCAAACCATCAAATGATACCTCCAATGCAGTCTGAAACTTATGGTATGCTGTGAAAATAATTTGTGAAAAGAAGGACTGTAACCACAACTTGGAGGCTGCTTTTGCTAAAAGCTGTTGGCTGTTCACTTGGGCCTGCAAAAGTCTGATGTGTAACTAAAAGCATGGAATCGCCATATTCATATTTCATCTGTCTCCTTTGCTACCTTAAAGTTTGGGTCAGATTTCTGTTCTCTCTGCACATAGACATGTCAGTATGTATTAGTCTAAAATTGGTAATCCTCTACCTTCAAAGCTGAAGACACCAAGACAAAAGTGAGATTTTTTAAGATATGTAAGGACAATGCAATCAACAGATTATTAGGTGCTATCATTTGTAGCATCTTGTTTGAGGCTACTAGGAGCAGCACCTAGCATTTCTGATGTCTTCCATAGAAATAACATAGAAAATGGTGGTTTTAATATTTAAAGGCTCAGGGCATTAACAACTTTGGTATTTAATTTAAAAATTCTGACATAGAAGAAACAAGTATACATTGAATTATACTCTTAATCATTGGCTTTTCACTTTATTTTAAAAGTTTAATAAATTACTTGGGCAACCACATTGATGAACTGTTTTCAATGGTTTACTATTAAATAGACATAACTTATTTCATAGTAAATAGTACCATTTTCTTTACCTGAGAAGAGTAGGAATGACCATCAGAACCACAAACAGGGTCAGTATAGACCATTGGGCATTGCTTGCAGGTGGATGATGGGAGACCTCTCCATTGCTTATGGCCTACACCTGCTTCTTTCATACTGCCAAAAAGAGAAAGAAAAGAAAATAACCACACTTAGTGAATTTGTTTTTTAAAAATAAATTTATATTAATCCTTCTTTTCTTTTCTGTCATATCAAATCTTGAGATAAATTAGAATCAGTAACTTGTATCCTGATTTGCAGTATATTAGTCCATGCAATGTTCTTTTGTTTCAAATTTCAAGGTTTGCCTCTAATAATGCAATGATATAATCCTCAAAAGTCTTCTGAAAGTCATGTACAGATTATAGTTATATGTCAGCATATGGATTCTTTGCTTTAAATTCATAGTTGTGAGGTTTGTTTTGATAACCCCAGACATAGAAACAATGCTTTACTTTGTTAAAGCAATGCCTAATTTACTACATGCTTGAAGATAAGAGAAGTTTACTTTTAGAGAAAAAAGCAATAAAGAAATATAATTTTCCAGCACCAATCAATATTTAGAGAGCCACATTAGTAGGTTTAATGATAACAAATCCCCTTTTATTGACTAGAATTTTCTCAAAATGGATCCATTAAGCTTTGATCTAAAATACCTTGAGGAAATCCATTCTCTTTTGGTACCTACACCTAGAATTATTTTCTTTCTTACTTTCATTAAACCACTTTATTCCTTGGCTTACTTGTGTAACAAATTTACACAAAGGCAGGGAAGCTTAGAAACAAGAAGGAAATAAGTAGGAAACCTATAGAGAATCATTTAACATTTGGAGTAAATCAGTCTTCATTAATTATAGTTGTCTCCATAGATAGTAATCTGATGTCTAGGTGAGAATGAGAAAAGATGCTTTACTAGAAACATTTTTCTCCTTAGCATTTTCATGAAAAAGTCAATCCTACACAACAGTGGTCCCAAAAGACTATACTATTAAGATGCACCATAAAGATCATCATTCTAGGAAAATAAATTCAAACTATGTTCATTAAATTTGGGGAAATTTGAATGGCATTAAGATCTCTCTCTCTCTCTCTCTGTCTCTCTCTTTCTCTCCTCTCTTTTTCCTAAAACAGAAATTTCTGAAAGTCTGTCAGAATTCTAAGCATGTTTGCTTCATTCCAACTTAATAAATTATGCTAAAAGACTGCATTTACCTTTCCTGACTAAAGATTTCATCTCATTATAGATACAATGGGAAAACAACAATGCTGTCATTCCTGGTTAAGTACCTGGCATAAGAGCCAAATGAGAATTAAAATAATTCCTGAAGAACCTGGAATGTTAAAGTATGCCACTTCAAGACCTGGAACTTCCAGAAATGCTGCAAGGGTGGAAAAATCTATTTGGCCCTGTAGTTTCATCTTCTGTAATAAAAACAGGGCATAATATTACACAAATTACTTGATCTCCAAATACAATAGATGTATGCCAAGTTTATGTTTCAAATCAATGAAAAGTATTTTATTAGACTGAACCAGAAGTATAGTAAAAAGAAATCACATATATAGAGATATATATATGTTTGGTTTATATACATGTCCAACTCTATATATTCTTTTAGATTTATTTGTTTCTTCCTATGCTAACATATATAACCTGAAAAACCCCAATGAAATATGAACATTAATTTTTGTAATGACCTTGTTTTATAAATGTGTGTCTCATGATTATAAAGAAAGCTCTCTGTTGCTTATAGTCTAATTCCTGCTTCTTTCAGATTGCCAAAAACAGAAGAAAGAAAACAATATTTATTGTATTAAAAATCATATGCATATCAGTTTGCTTTTGTACCCTGTCCTATCAACTCTTGAAGATAAGTTAGTCATTAAGACCATTTTCGGTCTATTCATCCATTCAATACTCTTCATTATAATAGTATTTCATCAGAAAGTGCTTCACATTTAATTCAAGGAATAAATATATCTAGAACTCAAATTTTTTTAAAAAATTAGATTTAAAAAATTCTTAAGTTTAAGGAGAGATCACAAAATAAAGTAAAAAATACAGTGTACTTGTAAAATAGGTGTTGATGGAAACAAGGTTAGTTTTACCTATTCTCTTTAAGACCAAGCTAATCAATAAGTGAATATTTTCAAATTGCTAAGGTACATCAATGAAAGCACTATTTTTGTTTAGTTTTGCTAGTGAGCAAGATTTATTGAAGTAAAATATCATCACCAACACTATAATATTACATAGATTTGAGTCACCCATTTGATTTGGAGTTTATACCATGCCACAGCATTTCCTAAATGAACAGATAATTAACTTATTTAATTTTAAAATAAATGAGAAATTAGGTGATGTGAAATTAATCAAAATTCATATTTTAATTAGTACATGAATATTGTTCATGATATATGAAGAACAGTAAATTGTGTACTTTTTAATTATTGACAATCAATCCAAAAGAAAGCATGCAATATTTTTTCATCCTGAGTCTTCATAGAACAGCTTTTATATTTAACAAAATAATTTAGAAAATTGAGGCCTAAATTTAAAATCTGAAGATATACATTTTATGGATTTGATATGTTCTTAAATCATTGATAGTTCAAGAATAAAAAAGTTAATCAGACAGCCAAACCTGTTTGCCATGGTGAAAGAAGTCATGGTATTTTTATATCTCCAAACCTCAAAGGCCTCTCCCATCTCCTTTTGCTCAGGGAGAAACCACCTTAAGAATCAATGAGAAAATAGCTGTGATTTAGACTCATAATCACAGACACCTGTGCCCAACCAGGTGGGAAGGTCAAGCTATTAAAACAGCAAAGATGAGAGTGAAGACAGCATCAGAGCTGCAGCCCAAGCTCTGATGTACAAATTAAAACATAGAAAGTATGAGAAATATGAAAAGCAAGGCCATGTGAGTCTTACAAAAGCTCATAATTCATCAATAACTGAATACAAAAGTACAGAAATTGTTGAGATACTGAACAAAAAAATTCAAAAGCCTAGTCTTTAAAAAAACAAAAACAGATGAATGAAGTAAGGAAATCCATTAATAACAGAAACAACAAATTCAGCAAAGAAACAGAGATTATAAAAGGGGCAAAAAAGGAAAAAAATCAAATAAAAATGTTGGAAAGGAAAAATATTAAGCACAGTGGAAAGTATAATCAGTAAACTAGATCAAGCAATAGACTATACTGTCAAAGTTTAAAGACAAGGCTGAGGAAATATTAATTAATACAGTAATAAAAACTTTAACAAGCATAACCCAAAATTTCAAGAACTATGAGAAATGATGAATAAACAAAACCTAAGTGTGCATGGGATGGAAGATGGAGCTGAGAAACAAACTAAGGGATAGAAAACCTATCCGTGAAATTACATCAGAACATTTCCTAAATCTAAGGAGAGATGTAAACATCCAAGTACAGGAGACATTTATAACTCTGAATATACATGACCATATTTTATTGTATTTAAAGTGCAAAGACTACAGATCAAAGAAAAAATATTGCAAGCTATAAGAAAGAAACAACTTTCTTAAAAAAGCAAACGTATCAGAATTACATAAAACTTCTTAGCAGAAACCCTAAAAACCAAGAAAGCATGGAATGACATATTTTAAGCCCTGACAATAAATGACTGCCAACCAAAATTAGCACATAAAACAGTTATTCTTTAAAATTGATGGAGAAATGAACATCTTCTGATATAAGCACAAATTAAAATAATTTATGAGTAAGAAGACATCATTAAAGAAGATACTGAAAGGAATCCTACATACAGAGAAAGAAGAAAGACAGTCTCAAACATTAGATTGCCATCAAAGGATAAATTTCATGAAAGGAATATAGGAAAAAATGAGAATTAGAAAAAAATCAAACAGGTTCATCTCAGTAAATCAACCAAATTCTAAGATGAAGAGGGTAGCAAAGAAAGAACAAATAGCACTCTAATCAATGAGGAAACAAAACATTACAACTAAATTATAAGAACCTGTCAATAGTAAAGAAAAATTATCAGTTACTCTAGTAAAATCATGTAGTAAATAGACATTACAGACAATTCAAGTGCCATAACTTAGGTAGCATTTACTGAATGGGGATTTTTGGATTGAGTTTATTTTATTATTTTTATTTTGATTCTGGTGTTTCTTATCACCTCTCCTAATCTCTTAATGTATTTGTTTGCAACTTGGGGATAAGACTTTTTATCAGTGCCTTTTCTTTGAATTTTAGCTTAAATTGCCTTTTTCATGAACATGTGAAGTTGTACTTTGGCTTACGCAGCAGCCAACACTGCAGCAAGGCTCATTTCCACCTGGCCCCTTAACAGACATCTGTGTGCTTCCCGCTCACTGCTCGAGTTGCTTGTCATTTCATACTATTCATGATCCTTTTTTAAGTGCCTTGTAATTTTAACAGTTCACTTTTTACTCTGCTGTTCACTGAAGTTATTTATTAAATAAAAATGGCTAAAATACTTAAAAAAAAACAAATTAAAAGACACATTAGCTGAATGGATTTACAAATAACAGACAATTATTTGTTATCTAAAAGAAACATACCTCACTAGCAAAGAGACACACAGACTGAAAGTTAAAACACAGACAAAATAAACCAAGCAAATGGAAGCTGAGAGCAATGAGGAGTGGTTATACTTATATCTAGCAAAGTAAACTTCAAGACAAAATGAATCAGAAATGATAAAAGTCCCTGTAAATGAGCAGAAGGAAAAAACCATCAAGAATATCTAAACATTGTAACTATATGTGTGCACCAAATTCAAGTATTCCTGGACAAAAGGAACAATAAGAGTAAGTGAACTCAATACTCCAAACTCATCAATGAATAGATCTGGAAAAACATCAACAAAGAAGCTTCACAGTTAAACCATAAGCAAATGAATTTTATAGACATCTTCAGAATATTGCATCTGACACTTACTTATAGAACATACATTCAACTCAGGACTTCATGAAACTTTTTCTAAAATAGACCACATTTTAGGCCATTACACAAATCTTCACAATTACCAAAATGTAAAAATAATTTTTTGTATCGAACTAGAAAATAATGCAATGAAATTAGAAATAGACTGCTACAGAAACTACATGAACACAAAGGGCTCAATGATACACTTTTGAATGATCTCTCAGTTATTGAAAAAATAAGGGAGGAGATTTTAAAACTCTTAGAATTAAATAAAAAAAGAAATTTACAAGAACCTTTTGGGTACAATGAAGGAAATGCTGAGACAAGATTAGGGTTAGGGTTTTCTACATTAAAAGCAAGGATGATTTCAAAAAATAATCTGATGATACTCATTAAGAACTTAGAAAAATAAAAACAAGCCAAACCCCAAATTAGTAGATGGAAAGAAGGAATAAAGAACAAGTTAGAAATTTATGAAATGGTAACTAAATGAAAAAATTTTTAAAAACAAATGAAACCTTTAAAGATTTGGCTCTTTGAAAAAGGAAAAAGAATTGACAAGTCCTAAGGACTGGCTAATAAGTGCCAAGAGAGAAGGCACATATTAATAAAATCAGAATTGTTAGGTTTTTATTGTTGTGCTGGGTGGGGGACATTGTGTCATTTATAATATTGATTTACAACATATTAAATATATTACACTTGAATTTGCCCCCTCCACCTATCTCCTTTATCCCCCCCTCTCTGAATCCTGGAACAGTTTCAACAAGTATCACTTTTGCGTTTACATACATGTATACACATTACTTGCACTGTATTTATGTTCCTACACACTTTCCCAGGCACCTCTTCCCTCCCAATTATGCCACACCCACAACCCAGGACCTGTTCTGCCTTCCTGTTCTCTGATTTTATAGAAGAAAAAAGATAAAAAGACAAAAAGAAAAACATGAACTTTTTCTAGTTTGACACAGGGAGTTTCTTTGTGATGTTTCCATGCATATATATATTACAACCCCAATTGGTTCATCTCCTAATTTTCTTTATCTTACTTTAGTCCCCTTCCCATGGTGGCCCCAGCCAGGTTAAGATTTCTATATTCAATCCCTGTATAGAGTACACATCAACCAGATTCAAGGTTTTAGTTTCCCTCCCTTGCTCTATCCCTTCCGCGTGTGACCTCTCCTTAGTGTAACCCACATCCCATAATTGTGTTGCAATTGATAAAATTAGAATTGTACAGGGTGATAGTAGAACAAATACACTGAAATCTAGAGAATCTTTAGGGAATAAATTGAAAACTTATGATCTGATAAATAGTACAAACTAGAAGAAATAGATAAATTTCTAGATACATATGAACTACCAAAATTGAAGCAAGAAAAGATAATGAACTTTAACAGATCTATAATGAACAATGAACAATAATAAGGTGACTCTCAGTAAAGGAAAGTACTGGTCCAGTCAGAGTAAAAGAAACTACTGGTCCCGTCAGATTTACTGCTACATTCTCAAGACGACATTTAAAAAAGAACTAACACCAATGATCGCCATTTATTCCATAAAATTAAAAGGAAGGAAATCTACCAAACTCATTCTATGAAGTCAATATTATCCTGATACCAAAACCCGACAAAGATAAGAAAACTATGCAAATTTCCTCCATGAGCATAGGTATAGAAATAATCTATAAACATTATTAGCTTAATTGAACAATACAGAAAAGAGATCAAGTTGGTTTCATTGACTCGACGCAAGGATAGTTAATAAAAATGGCAAATTCATAAAAATAATACAGCACATAGAGTAAATGACTAAAAATCCCATGATCATTTCAATAGATGCAGAAAAAAAAAGTTGACTTAATGTGTCACCATGACAAAAGCCCTAATGAGTCTAGGAAAAGTAGTATCATTGCTCAATAGAATGCAAGATGCATGTGACAAACCTATACCCAAAATCTGGAAGCACCTCCTTTAAAATCAGGATATCACAGGGTATCCACTCTTTTCTACTACTATTCAATATAATTGTTGACTTCTTAGCAACAGAAATGAAGCAAGAGAAAGAAATTTTAAAAAATACAAATAAGAAAGGAATAATTTATTTATTTACTTATTATTATTAGTTTATTCATGAGTGTATAAATTGTTTAGGTCATTTCTCCCCCTGGCCCCCTCTGCTTCCTTCTTCCCCTGCCACCTCCATACCCCCCTCACTTCCAGGCAGAACCTGTTCTGCCCTTATCTCTAATTTTGTGGAAGAGAAGACATAAGAATAAAAAGGAAGACAAAGAGTTTTTGCTAGTTGAGTTAAGGATAGCTATATAGACAGATTCTTTGCATTGCTTTCATGTACAAATGCGTTATAATCCAAGTTGATTCATCTCTAACTGATCTTTACACTGCTTCCTGATCCCCTTCTCATGTTGACCTCTGTTGCTTTAAGTTTTCTGTATTAGTTCCTCTGGAATGGGGACAACAAATGCTTTCATGTTTTGGATTTTCTTCCTATTCCCATATCTCCTGCATATACTCTCCCCTTGTCATGTGATCCAAGTCCAACCACATTGCTGCATTTGCCCTAGATCTAAAGTCTGCATATGAGGGAGAACATATGATTTTTGGTCTTCTGTGCCTGGCTAACCTTGCTCAGAATGATGTTCTTCAGTTCCATCCATTTACTTGTGAATGATAAGATTTCCTTTTTCTTCATGGCTGAGTAAAATTCCATTGTGTATAAATACCACATTTTCTTGATCCATTCATCAGTAGTGGGGCATCTTGGTTGTTTCTATAACTTGGCTATTGTGAATAGTGCTGCAATAAACATGGTGTTCAGATCCCTTTGGAGTAGCCTGTATCGCATTCCTTTGGGTATATCCCCAGGAGTGGGGTTACTGGATCTTATGGCAGATCTATGTTTAGATTTTTAAGTAGCCTCCAATTTTTTTTCCAGAGTGATTGCACCAGCTTTCATTCCCAACAGCAGTGTTGTTCCTTTTCCCCACATCCTTGCCAACACATGTTATTGGTGGTGTTTTTGATGTTAGCTATTCTAACAGGGGTGAAGTGGAATCTTAGTGTGGTTTTGATTTGCATTTCCTTTATGGCTAGAGATGGAGAGCATTTTTTCATGTGTTTTTTGGCCATTTGAATTTCTTCTTTTGAGAAAGTTCTTTTTAGCTCAGTTGCCCATTTCTTAATTGGGTCATTGATTTTAGAAGAGTTTAGTTTCTTAAGATCCCTGTATATTTTGGTTATCAGTCCTTTGTCTGATGTATAGCTGGCAAAAAAGTTTCTCCCAGTCTGTGGGTGGTCTTTTCAGTTTAGAGACCATTTCTTTTGTTGTGCAAAAGCTTTTTAATTTAATAAAGTCCTCTTTGTCCATCCTTTCTCTTAGTTGCTGAGCTTCTGTTCTATTGAGGAGGTTCTTGCCCATACCTATTAGTTCCAGAATGTTTCTTGCTCCTTCCTGTACTAACTTCAGAGTTTTGGGTCTGATATTAATGTCTTTGATCCATTTTGAGTTGATACTAGTATAGGGTGACAAACATGGATCTAGTTTCAGTTTCTTGCAGATGGATAATCTCTTCTCTTAGCAACATTTGTTGAAGAGGCTGTCTTTTCTCCATCGTATATTTTTGGCACCTTCATCAAAAATGAGGTGGATATAGTTGTGTGGATTCATATCTGGGTCCTCTATTCTGTTCCACTGGTCTTCATGTCTGTTTTTTGTGCAAGTATCATGCTGTTTTTATTGCTATGGTTCTGTAGTATAGTGTGGAGTCGGGTATTATGATACCTCCAACATTGCTCTTTTTGCTGAGTATTGCCTTGATTATTTGCAGTCTCTTGTATTTCCAAATGAACTTTAGGGTAAATTTGTCAATCTCTGTGATGAAAGTCATTGGGATTTTTATGGGAATTGCATTAACCATGTAGATTGCTTTTGGTAGTATAACCATTTTTACTATGTTGATTCTACCAATCCATAAGCATGAGAGATCTTTCCATCTTTTGTAGTCTTCCTCGATCTCTTTCTTCAGGGGTTTGTAATTCTCCTTGTAGAGGTCATTCACATCCTTTCTTAAGTTTACTCCTGGGTGTTTGATTTTTTTTGAGGCTATTGTAAATGGAATTGTTTCCATATATTCCTTTTCTCAGTTTGTTTGTCGTTGGTGTATAGAAAAGCAAATGATTTTTGTAAGCTGATTTTGTATCCTGCCACCTTGCTATAGCTGCTTATGGTGTCTAAGAGTTTTTGGGTGGACTTTTTTGGGTCTTTAAGGTATAGGATCATATCATCCACAAATAAGGATATTGTGGTATTTTCTTTACCTATTTGTATTCCTTTTATTTCTTCTTCATGCTTAATTGCTCTGGCTAGAAATTCCAGTACTATGCTGAATGAGAGTGGAGATAGTGGGCACCCTTGTCTGGATCCTGATTTTAGGAGAAATGGTCTCAGTTTTTCACCATTAAATATGATTTTGGCTGTAGGTTTGTCATATATAGTCTTTACAATATTGAGGTACATTCCTTCTATTCCTAGTTTTCTTAGAGCTTTTATCATGAAGTGGTGTTGGATCTTGTTGAAGGTTTTTCTGCATCTACGGAGATGATCAAGTGGTTTTTGTCTTTGCTTCTATTGATGTGCTGTATGACAATTATAGATTTGCATATGTTGAACCACCCCTGCATCCCTGGGATGAAACTGACTTGGTCATGGTATATGATATTTCTGATGTGTTAGATTTGGTTTGCCATGATTTTATTGAGGATTTTTGCATCAATATTCATTAAGGAAATTGGTCTATAGTTCTTCTTTTTGGAAGTATCTTTGGTTTTGGGATGAGAGTAATATTAGCTTCATAAATGAGTTAGGCAGTGTTCCTTCCCTTTCTACTTCCTGGAACCATTTGAAGAGGGTTGGTATTAGTTCTTTAAATGTCTAATATTATTCATCAATAAATCCATCAGGTCCTGGCCTTTTCTTTTTTAGGAGACTCAAATGATCCCTGTTTGCAGATCATTTTACTCTAAACATAAACAACTAAAAAATCTCCACTAGAAACTCTTAGTTCTGATAGGCACTTTTAGCAAAGGAGCAGGATACAAAATCAACATATAAAAATCAGTAGATATTCTACAGATCAATAAGCAACAAGAGAGGAAGTAAGTCAGGAAAACAATCCCATTCACAATAAGCTCAAAAAATAATACCTAAGAATAAACTAAACCAAACAAGTGACAGACCTCTATAACAAAAATATAAAGCACTGAAGAAGGAAACCGAAGAAAACACAAGATGGAAAGACCTCCCATTTTCATGAATTGGCAGATTTAATGTTGTGAAATGGCTATATTAACAAAAGTGATAAACGTGTTCATTTCAATTCCCATGAAAATTTCAGTGATATTCTTTTAAAAAAAGGGAATAAATCCTAAAATTCATTCAAAAGTATAAAATATTTTGAATAGGCTAGTCAGGAAGAGCAACGATCAAGTTATTAAGATACTGGATTTCAAATTAATCTACAGAGACATAGTAATATAGACAGCATAGTACTAGCACAAAAACAGATACATAGAAGAATGGACTACAACAGAGGGCTTTGAATCTGACCCTAGCAGTACAATTTAATTCAAAATAGATGAAGGGCTTAATGTAAGACCTTCAACTTTGAAACTACTAGAGGAAAGCACAGGGAAAACAACTGAAGACAGGGATAAGCCATGATTTTCTGGATAGGACTCTAATTACTCAGGAAATAAGACCAAATATCATTAAATTTGAGTGCATCAAATTGAAAAGCTTCTTCACAGCAAAGTAAACAATTACCAGAATGAAGAAACTACTCACATAATGACAGATAATCTTTGTTAGCTATTCATCAGACAGGAAATTAATGCCAAGAATATAAAAGAACTCAAAAAAATTAAACACCAAAAGAACAAATATTTCAATCAATAAATGAGCAAGTTAATTGACAGATAATTCTCAAAAGAAGAACAAGTGGCCAATAAATAGCATGAGAAAATGCTCAATAACTTCAGCCATAAAGGAATTGCAAATTAACACTGTTTTGAAATTCCATCTCACCCCAGTCAAAACTGCTATAATCAAGACAATGAACTACAAATACTGAGGAGGACACACAAAAAGGGAATTCTATACACTGTTGGTTGGAATGTAAATAAGTGGAAATCAGTATAGAGATGTGTCAAAAAACTAAGAAGTTTAACTACTATAGAATTTTATTGTACCACTCCTGAGCAGGTGTCTAAAACA
This sequence comes from Castor canadensis, assembly GCF_047511655.1. Lineage (NCBI taxonomy): Eukaryota > Metazoa > Chordata > Mammalia > Rodentia > Castoridae > Castor > Castor canadensis. The sequence goes on along the minus strand of NC_133399.1, from coordinate 93,990,535 downwards.
ATAAAAGTCAGCATACAGTAGAGTTACCTACACATCCATGTTCATTGTGGCACTATTCTCAATAGACAAGGTATAGAATTAGAATAGGTGTCCATAATGGGTAAAAAATATATGGCATATAGAAACTATGGGGTATTTTTCAGTCTTAAAGAGGAATGGAACTGGAGGTCATCCTATTAAGTGAAATAAACAAGACTCACAAAAGGAAATATTGCATTCCTTATATGCAGAACCTAAATTTTAAAAACAGAATAAAAGTAAAAGAGGGACTATTTAGAGGAAAGGGAACCATGAGAGGAGGTGAGGCACAAGAGAGGGGATGGTGTGAATAACATCAAAGTACATTGTATCCATATATGAAAATGTCATGATGAAACCCATTATTTGTACGGAAAATAGATGACACTAATAAAAATAAAAGTTATAAAGATGCTTCTTTTAATATACAAATAAGAAATCCTCTCTCTGTAAAAATGAGCATAATTTCATTACCTTCTAATTTCCTAAACAAATAACATGACTATTGGACACAGAAGGTTGGTTTAGTTTTATGTTAAATTTATAGTGTTTCCTGTATTATATACATGCTTTGTTCTTAGAAAACAATTATCTTGCAGAAAATGTGTGCAAAATTTTAAAGCAAAATCTTAAAAAAAAATTTAATCATTTATATCATTTTCAAAAAAAATGGCAAATTACATTTATGAACAATGAAGGATAGTATGAAATGGAATTTCTCCAGGCATGTATTCATGCTAAAATTGGTGTAAAAATCCAAGTGAGTTTCTATGAATCTTATTATTTAGATAAAATAGCACCTCTCCAAATTTAATAATATACTGAAAAGGATTAATGAAACTGTATAAATAAGACAAGTATGTTCCTTATTTTAAAAACACTTAAAGCAGTATTTTGCTTCTCAGTCACAATTTTATTTCAAATTTGATAGATTACACATTAATAATGTAAAAATGTCATTGTGTTAATTCCAAACATGTGCATGGTATACCTTAGACAAGTTTGCCCATCCTTTATATTTCCATCTTCCTTCTCTCTCCTCCATACTTTTTCAAAAATGTCTGGTGGGTTTCGTTATGCTGCTTTCCTGTGTATATTTTTTGCATACTTTCATCCTCTTCTCCCTCAGTATCTTTTCTTTTCCTCCTCCCCTCCCATTGACCCCAAAATAAGGCTTTTTACAAATAAAAAAAAAACACAGCCATCACTTCAATAAATAAAGTATTTATTTATTAACTTAAAGGGTTAAGAGTATGTGATAAATTCTAATGACCGAACTGGACAAAGCTTAGCTAACAGGGGAGCCATAGGCACATATCCTGATGAATAGAGATATCAAACATAGCAGGACAAATGGAGCACTTACAAAGGTATGGGCAAAATGTACATGGTCCTTGGTGTTTTCATAGTGTGCTATGAAAACTCAATGATTTCTTATTTCTCTACTAACTGTGTCATTAACCATTGATACATGAGTTTATTCACTTAAGATCTACTTAGTTTACTGTTTGGTTAGTTGTCCTATATAATTTGACAGTATAATTTGACCAAAATCTATATATTTTAGGGCTTTGATGAATTTTGGAAGAAGGAGAAATTATGTTACCAAAATAATTAACAGGAAAAAGTTTCATTCCAGTTTGATTTGTTTCACATATGGCCATGTCATTAATCAGTCTTCATAAGTCTGTAACTAACCTGGATCTTAAGCACTTCACTTGTAAAGTGATAAACTTAATCATTATGGATTATTTAATATTGAGCAGACCATAAGTCTATAAATCTTTAATAAAATTATTTATGTGGTGATAGACAGTGAAAATTAAAAGCATAGCCATTGCACAGTGGCCATCTGTTATGACGTTAGAATTTGAGTTAGTTTTACCAAGGAAACTAATGTAATGTTATGGGTAAGGATAATGTTGAGTGGGGCCAAAAGTTTCTGTGAATGCTTAAGTTACAAATTTCAGCTCAGCCATGTGCAGGTAGCAAATGGCAGATACAGAAGGAGTTCTGTCATGTGATAGCTAATGTAACAAGATCATGTTTAAAGAGAAGTCTTAATGTCTCAGGTATATTTGCTTCTTTCTATGAGCAACAATATAAATTCTTACTACTTCAACATAAGAATTCTTATTGACTGCTTTTTACTTTCAAATAAAACAGAATTCAAGTGAAGAGAATTATTTTGTGAGTGTCTCAACTGATGGCAACTTGATGTATTTCTTATCCATTCAATACACCTGACATTTTACTTCCCATAGGCAGTTGCTTTTTCAAAAAATTCTGCTAGAGTTGTGGGAGAATTCTTTCTTAAGACAGAATTGTCAAATTATGTTCCCTTGCTACTGGCCATAACAATTTGAAAGCAAGGCTACCCTCATTAGCTTTGTCATGGGTCATAGGAAAATGTAGATGGTACTGGTGAAGTGCAATAAATACCATGTAGAGAGGACACACAGAATTATGTGAGAGCTGGATAGCCTTCTTTGAAATTTCTTGAAACTAATGAAATTTCTTGATGCTACAGAAGTTTCCACTTACTTTGAAAGATTTCCATAATCTGTATATCAGTAATTTGAGCATTGAAACTAAACAACATGAACCATAAATTTTAATTTTAAGGAAAACGGTCAGTCTTAAAAATATACTAGAAATATTATTAACAACATAGCTATAAAGCAACAAATATACATGGGCATAGCTCATTCTTTAATGTGAGTAAGGAATCTATTTATTCTATATATTTCATGAAGATCAAAGATTCATAGGTAAAATCCCATTTCTAGACATATTTCCAGACAAAGCAGTAGGAGTAATTAATAAAATGTACCTTCTAAAACTACTCATGACATACATTGAATACATGCTAATAAAGTATTATAATGATTCATTTCATTATGAACTCTGCTTATCAGAACAACTAACAGCATACAGAAATGTCTGTATGAAACCAAAATATTGATGTAGAATACCTGCTTTACAAGGCACATAAAATTAAACACTGATGTGTAGAGTTTAAACATAAAGGCGCAATTTATAATGAGCACCATTTTCTTTGAGTAGATCTTAAAACAAGTGTTCACAATTAGCACAGTCACATTCCTAATTAAGAATAATGCATTTCAAATAAGGTTTATTTCAAGAACTTATGTCCACACACATAGTACGAACCTGAACACAGCTCTTAATACAATAAGCTATTTAGTAAAGGCATCTTTGTATCAGAAAATATTTCATCTACTTTTATAAAGCTACATTATCATTAGGAGATTAGACTCACAGGCAAGGTATAATGATGTGTGAATAGTATAAACAGTTAAGTAAAAAGTTTTTAAATGGTGAGGACATTCATTATTGTTGAGGATATAAATATAGTTTCATGATTTCAAAACAGACAACTATAGATGACAAGAGCACATACTTATCATCTTTCCAATCTGACCATCAGTGGATTGAATGAGTAATGCAGGTATGATATCAAATTCATATTATAGTGATCTAAGTCCTCACACTGGTTTCTATATAGTCCAAATATAATTTTAATTACTGAAGACCTCTTCATTACAAAGTGTATTTCCTGCAAAGGATCTTGACTGAATAACATATAAAGAACCATAAGTATACTTATGTACTAGAAATGTGCATAAATCTATTTCCAGGAAATTAAATGGTAAAAGATTGAATATACATGATACTATGTATGACAAAACCATTAAATAATTAATAATCAGACATATTTCAACCCTTTGGAATGATAGTTGTTAAAATGTCACTTTTGCTTTTGAGATAAAATATAAAGCAATATTTTGGAACTGGGCAAAGCATTCCCACAAAATTAATGTTGGTTTTTCATATATATTCCTAACTTGTAATGTGGTAGACACATTATGATGTTATCTATTTTTAGAAATCCTTTACAATATGCATGTTGTCTAAATCCTAAGGTTAGAAGGAGAGAAGTTTGCTGAAATTGCCTTCCTCAAGCTCCTGTTGCTTATAATTGGCAGACATGGATTTTAAGTGCTCTCCTTTTCATTTTGCCATTTGTGTTCTTCTTCCATATATTTGCAGCAGTTTAAATGTCTTGGAAAGTCATAGTCTAATATTTCAAAAAATTCTGTATTATTTTACCTTGCAGATTAAAAATTTTACTTTACAGAATTTTTATTATCTAAAATCTTACTTTACTAAAATTCAAATTTTATTTTACAAAATTCACAACTATCACTGAGTGGCTATTTAAACTTGAAATTTATGTAACATGAAATAAATACTATAACACCATATATATGAGTCTGATTTAAGGAATCTGGAGAAAGATTAACTGAATAATTCATTAATTTGTTTTTTTAAATTTGGACCAACAGATACATTTGGATTCAAGTTATAGGCATATGAGAATATTCACTAAGTATTATTTATGGTATTTAAAATAAGAATTGGAAAATTCCTCAGTTTTATCAGTATTAATGTTCCCAAGAAAAGCAAGCTCTCAACCATTAACTGTGTTAGTACTTTAACCTTAAGTAGCTAGATAATCTTAGCCCTGAACAAAGTATGAGCTACTAAGATTTGAGCTCACAAAAATGTGTGATTCTTAAAGGTCACAGATGTTCTAAATTTGGAAAAACAGTCACATTTTTAAAATAATCGTAACAAAACCTGTTACCTGTATCTTAAAAAGGATTTTAAAAAAATCTATCTTGAAGAAGGTGATTAACAGTGCAAAATTTCTCAAAGACATGAGAAAATATTCTGTTTGAACATTCAGAATATATTTTATATTTCAAACAAACCTTGATAACAAAAAGTCATTTTGATTTTTGTTCAAACAGAGAAGATTCGACAGCTTCAGCAGAAGCATTTAACAAGTAAATGCTGCATTTTTACAAAGAAAACAGTCATTAAAGGCCAACCAAAGTTCAGTGAAGGAAAATATAGCTTTTCTTTCATGAACTGTCAAAATAGAAGTCATAATTATTGGGCTTCTCCTTGCTTATTGTTTTTGTTGGAAATGGAGGGGTATAGAAGTAAAATAGAGACAGAAGCTACTGTGTTTTGCCTGAATACAATTTATAGGCTGAAACAAAGGATTAAGTGTTTAAAATATTCCCTGTGTTATCTCTGACAATATACTTCAAGTTAACAACCAATTAAGATAATTAAACTGAAAGTTTCCATTTTTTAATCCCATGATATTTTTCTCTCTACTAGATTGTTTACTATCCAGAAAGAACATGCTTTTAAGCATGTGTTGGCTTTTAAAAGAATAAACAGAATAGGGTAAGATTTGCTACATGCAGAAATGTTCAGAAAATGTTATCTCAACAACTTTTACCATATTTAAAAGATTACCAGAAAACCTTTCAAATACATTTTATTCTTTTTATTTATCTCTATCACTTCCAATAACTTTTCATCTGCTAACCTAGAAAGAATACCTTCTAATCTACAAAGATTATTCATTTATTTACTTACGAGTATAAACATTATTTGTTCAGGAACTATTAAATAATCTGAAAGTACCAGAGGACTAGTCATTGAATCTATGGAGCTGAGAAATTTTTTGTAGAAAAAAAGATAAGCATGGCATAGAATGCTGCTTTCCAGAAAGTGACAGAGACAGTCTGGAGCCTATCTCACCAACTTGTTCATCTTGGAGGTTGCAACATTGGTACTATTTCTTTTGTAAAATATTTTCTGATCCCTCAAGCACATGTCTATACTGCTGTTCCTATTGTCACTGAAACTGATACACTCTCATATGACTTGTTGATTCTATCATAACAATCACCCATTGATTATCTTTCCCACTCAACCCAAGTTATACTCATACTACCCTATTCTGAGTCTCTTGTTCTTCTGACATCTACTGAACAATTTGTAAACATGCTGGTGCCTAATATTCATTCCTTCCATGCTTCTGCCATTTCTTCTAGTTCTGATGTTTCGTAGTTAATGGAGCCACATAGAAGAAAGGCTGCATTCCACAATTTAAAATAGCTCTAACCTACTCATTGAACCTCTTCATTTACAAACACACCAGCAGAAGGTAGCTGGGCAATAAAAGATGTCATTGTAATCATGGTGTGGGATTGTCCACAAATTGGATTTAACCACAGCATCCTCTGGAGTGACCATACCATTTTGATATCTGTGCAATTTGCCCAGTCACATTCCCGATTTTTCTTCAGTTCAATCATGCCTTCAGAAATATTCTCTAAAATGGAGAAATGTGTTTTTTACCCAAAAGTTACTGACTTAAAGAATGGAAGTTTAATTTCTCACTGTCATAGAGGCTAAAATCTGAGATCAGTACCACATCACTGAAATCAAGGTGTTGGTTGATCCCCACAATCTGGGCATTCCTGCTGGCACATTGTTCCTTCTCTTCAGGTTATATGAGCTGAGCACATTGCTTGGATTATGTCCATATCTTTCCCTATTCCTGTTCCATCCTCATATCACATCTCTTCTATGTCTGTGTGAAAATTTGTTCTCTCTCTCTCTCACACACACACACACACATATACAACACTACGAGAATAATCATGCTCACCTTGACAATCCAAGGTAAGTTCCTCTTCTGAACCCCCTTAACTTGATCACACATTTGCCACATAAGGTAATATTTACCCTAATGCCATGTAAGAGAATACTCATTGATTCTGAAACTAGGGAGTGGTCAAAATTTGGGGGCATTATCAGGCTTCCCAGATAATGGATTTACTTAATTTCTCAGTGAATTACAGCACCATTTTTATTACTTTTTTTCATGTTACTGATATTTAAGGATACTTCTCAGTGTCTCAGTGTGAAGAGTGGATTTTCTTCTCTTAATTCATTTGCATTTAGCACTGGTGGTAATTGGGGAAATGTTGAATCAGAGTGGTGGGCAAAAAAACTTAATCTCATGGCGTATGGAAAAATATAAGCCCCTTGTTATCCAGGGTTGGAGAGAAGCCATCGGTGCTGCTCTCTTGAGCAGCCTGAAGTTTGTTTTTGTACTTTGTAGACTAGCTTTTTCCTGAACTGTTTCACAGGTCTCCTCCTTTTGCATAATATCTTCTTTTGTTGTTTTAATCACAACTCACTGTTATTTCTCCAATATGTTTCCCTAATTCTGACACAAATTAAATAATTGATAAATATCATTGAATGAATAAGTGAAAGAAGAAATAAGGAAGGAAGGAAGGAGGAAAAGAAGGAACAAAGGAAAGAAAGACAGAAGAAAAGGAGGAATTAACATAAGATGTTTTGTCTGGAGCACAATTACCACAGCTATTTTCTTGGCTTCATGTGCAATTATGAAGAAGAAATTCTATAGCATAATTTTTCTTTACTAAATAAGCTTTTACAAATAATTTGTAAATTAAGTCTTTGACAAATGTCATTAGTTTTCATATGAAAAAGCTAGTTAATTACAATAGGATAAAAACAATAACTTGGTTCTGAAGTCAACAAAAAACATTATTTTTCCAAACAATTTTTTAAGCTTTAGCCTAAAAGCAACATGACAATGAATTTTATATAATTTCCTTCAGTAGGTGCAATCCATCAAGGACTCTTTTCATCTTTGTGTTTTAGGACTTAGCACGCTTTTGATTACTCATTTACAAAGCAAGCATTCAGGAAATTAAAATTTTGGCTCTTCATGAGTGTAAGAAAATTTGAGATTGATATAGGCTTCTTTTCAATAATGCTTTTATTATTTTCGGAACATGGTTAATTTGCTGAATGCTTTGGGTTTCTCACATGACTATTTTAGAATAATAAAATCCATTCAATCTACAAAACCTATTATTCCTGCATAAACTTCATTAGATATCAATATAGATAAAAGTCTCTGATTATGCAATACTGTGGCATGTGTAGAGAATGAATGGTATAATCATGTTTATACATAAACAAATGACTACAACTGTGATGTGGTAAAACTTTTAAAGATACTGAAATGAAATTTTATATAATTTTATACATGAGCAAATATTACTCACCTTTTGATTTTCCCATACTGTTTGAAAATTTAACAGTTTTCAAGGCTTATAAATTTCAAAATTTATAAGGCTCTCAGGCCTTACAAAAAGACTGTCAGCATGATTTTACCCACATGCCTAGTTTTTAGACTCTACTTTAGGAGACAGTAAAGCTGGAAAACAGAGTCTTGTTCTCTAAATTAACAAGGAAGAGAGCCCTCTCTTTCTGCTAGGAATTCCCATCTTGGTTTAGTATATGTATAGTAAATAGTTATTGTCATACCACTGAAATTTGCTATAATACAAAATTATCATAAATAATGCAATTATTTGAAGCAATTTAGATACAATAATAACTAAAGTACATTTCATTTTCAATAAAAATGACAGTAGGAAACATTTTCTAGATTTCTTGATTCAAGTTGGACTTCAAATATTGGTGGGGGGAAGGGTACTTTTTGTTTTAATTTTACACTCACATTGAACAATTTTGAAAGTAAATCTACATCTTTCTAGGAAACCAAATAAACTTTTTATGCTTGAAATTGCACAGATAAATTTACCCAGCCACTTGAGTAAGTAAATAGAAGATCAGTTTTTCTAAAAGCCTAGATAATTTCTTACAGAAGGCGTATTATTTGGATTGTGTGTATATCATCATCATCAAAAGAAAATAAATTATGACATAATTATTTCTTTGGTAAAGCTGAATTTTACAAAGCTTTGGACTGAATTTAAGCACAGATGTTGAATAAATGTTGGAACTTCACTAAGTATAGAACACGATAAGAAATTAAAATGTACTTCATGAATTATTTACTGAGTCTCACATGCAAAAACTAGGAGGACCTTTTGCATTCTTAGGAGAGTGTCAGCACACACAAAACCATGCACCACACAAGACCATGTCCATAAAACTTCAGTTTTCCAAGGATGTGAGAAAAATAATACATCTTTTAACAGAAAATTGCCACTGTTATTGTTTGCTGCAGGCTATCCTCTCCAGGTCCCATTTCAAATAATTTTGTGGCAAGATTCAAGATCCATTTTTCTCTGAAGACCAATTAGATTTTAGGCATCTATCTTTGACAGCATTTAAAAATGTTGCCTCATCTCCATGCAACCTACCTGCTGACAAAAGACTTTCACCCTATGACACTCACCAGTCCTCTAAGTGTAAATCAGGAGAAACTAGCAAGAGGCCATTATGTCACAACTATTTCCAGAAAAAAATATCCCCAAGGTCTAAGTTTAATAATTTAGTAACAAGTGAACTTTTTCCTCAAAATCTGTAAAAACACCCTCTGGGTTATATTTAGATGGGCTTCAATCTTATTTAACATACAAAAGCAAGAAGATTCAACATTTTGATTCTGTATGAAAGAAGAAACATTTAGAATGATTTAATTTCCAGCTTTATAGTGTTTAAATTTCCTCAAAAAGGTATAAGGCAGCTTATGACAGCAGGCAATATATTCCCTAAATGTATATATATATATTATAGCTGCATGCCATGAGAGAAAAACTTTTAGCAAGAAGTCCAGATAGACAATGTGGGCTTAATTATGTGCAGATGTAATATAGAAGGATTCCGGAGACTTCCTTCTATAATAGTGATTTACAACTTTGACTAATAAAAATATCTCATAACAATAAAAATCAGTAACAAGAGCAATAATAAAAAACTTTCCCTGGATTCCCATTTGATAAGAGTCATACACTGGGTTTTGTTTCAATAAGCAATGACATAATGCCAGGAATATGACTGCTATTTCTTTATGCATAATGGTTTTGGAAAGTGCAGTAAGTGAGGCATACAGTGTGCTTTGTGCATATAGTTTGCAGCAATACTGTAGTTTCCAAGGCATTCAAGCACAAGCTACAACATTCTAAAAGGGATCCTTACATCATGACAGAAGTTGGTGACACTGCTTTGACATTCTCTGTACAAACACTGACATATTTATGTTCACTAATATTTTGTTATTATGAGTTTCATTGCAAAATTTTTCCATTAGCATTTCAGTAGTGAAAAATGGTATATGATCAGTATTAAAATAAAATTAGTTAATCTACCAATTAAACAGTGTAGCATTGTCTCATGTATTACAGTAATTGCTAATGAAATTAAATATCTTCTATATACTTTCATTTTGCCGTATCTCTATTGTCAATTTATGTTTTGTCCCGTAACCATTTTTGTATTAGTGGTAAAAAAAAACTTTTAATAAATGTCCAATATCAATATAAATAGGGAAAGGCAGAAAATATATATAAAGGAATAAATGCTAAGTAATAATTAAGTTACAATCTTCATAAAGTACATATGACCACACTTTACAAAGTCCTGTTAAATTAAAGATTCACTTATATTATGTTCAACTTTTTAAACACTGACCAATCTTTTATCAAATTAAAAAGGAATGTTATCTTCTTACCAATACTTTTAATATCATTCTGGAAGTCCTATAATACAAAAAGCACAAAAGAAGTAAATAAAAGAAATGCAGGTTAAGAAATTAAATTATTTTTGTTCACAGGTTGACATGTATCTGTATAGAAATACACAAAAATCAACAACAGTATAACCAAAACAATAGTAAACTGCTGTAACTAATAGGCTAGTTCCACAGTACAAGATAAATACACAGTGAACAGGTGAAATTTGATTTTTAAAACAATAATATTTGTACAAGGACTTCCACATATGAAATGCTTAAGAATAACTGTAATGAAATGTTTATAAGATCGATATGTTTGGTCCCTCTGTTCCCTTAGCTTTCTATGTCCGAATGAAAATTAGAGTGCTTTGACCATTCTTTGATTCAGCTATCTTATGGTTTTTCCTAGCAAATTGGAGCCCAATCTAGGGTCTCAGACACTTCTAAACATTGATAAAGTTGTTTGGTTATGCAACTAGTGTGGGAGGGATATGAGAAAATGGTGGAAATGGTACGTACTCACCTATGTAAAATGGAACAATGAGACCTGTTGGAACCATTCCAGGGATTGGAGGGATAAAGGAAAATGAAGAAGGGGAGATTCATCTATGATGCATTGTAAGAACTTTTATAAATGTACCCCAGTACAATAATAAAAAAAGAATGTTAGATAATAGTAAAAAAAAATAAAGTTCAACCCCCCCCCCAAAAAAAGATCTGAAATGTGGAATTAAATGTTTGTTTAAAATTATTGCAAGTAAATTTTTATATACGTTAAAAAACTATTAAATGAAACAAATCCCATCATTAAAAGAAAAACCACTGAAACAAATTGGATTTACATTTAACCCAAAATTTCCTAAGTCTTCATATAAACTCCATACCCTGACCACCTTGCTACAGAATAAGAATCCCCACTTTTTTCTCAGTGTATGTCATAAGAATAAATGACATTGCTCTGTATGGTATGTCACACTAATAAATACTTTGGAATAATCACCATGGAGTTTAATGCTTCTTTCTTTGGAATGTAAATTTGTGTTTATCTGGATGGTTTGAGATACTTTTATGAGAATTCCTCTCCTGTCAGTTTTTGGAGGCTCTAGCTATAGATTTGGCATGATGACAAATGACAAAACCAGCAAATTATGATGGGAGAAATCAAAGAGGAAATAAATAAATAAGTGGAGACATACTCCATGTTCGTGGAAAAGAAGACAATATTGTTAAGTTGCCAATTCTTCTAAACTTCATTTATATATTTGATGCAATTTCAATCAAAATCCATGTTAGCTATTTTATAATCAATGAGAAACTGATTCTAAAGATGATAAGCCCAGAATAATCAAACAGATATGTAGGAAGAGAAGAACAAAGTTGGAGGACTGACACTATCTGACTTTAACTATTTTTAATTTAATTTTTTGCTTCTAGATAACTTTGAGTGACTTGTTTAGAAAACAAATGTTTTGTGGCCAGGAATAGGAGGCTCACACTTGTAATCATAACTACTTGGGAAGCTTGGATCAGGACGATTGCTATTTGAGGCCACCCCAGTCAAATAGTTCCTGTAATCCCATCTCTAAAAGATCTACAGCAAAATTGACTGGAAGTATGGCTGAAGAAGTAGAGCACCTGCTTTGCAAGAATGAGATGCTGAATTCAAACCCAGTCCCACCCCTCAAAAAAAAAGTTTTTCTAGATGTGTGACTACCATTTCAAAAGGAAAGCAACTGCAATAAAATTATGAAGAAAATATATTTTTCCCCCAGAGCACTGAGGTATATGAATGGGAAAAATAGTAAAGACTGAACTAACATAAAATAAAAGTTTGCCTAGACAATAGCTGGTCAACAGATGTCTTTTATTGTTTGTGCTACATATGTGTAGGAATTTTACAAATCATGATGACAGTATTGATCTCTCTCATTAAAGGGAACAAGTATATTTCTTTTCTCATTAAAAGCAACTAGTGAACTGGACACCTGTAATCTTGGCTGCTTTGAATGCTGATACTAGAAGGAATGGAATTCCAAAGAAGTTTGCACGAACCCATCTAAGTGGAAAAAAGCTGGGTCTGTAGATGCACACCTGTCATCCTAGTGATGGAGGGAAGCTTAAAATAGGAGGATCCTGGTTTAGGCCAGCCTGCGCAGAAAGGGAGACCCTCCTCTCCAAAATAACCAGAAAAAAATAAGGCTGACAGAGTGGATCAAGTGGTAGAGCTCCTGCCTTGCAATTGAGAAGCACTGAGTAGGGGGGAGTGGGGTATTGTACGTAGAAAGGAGCTATTCTTATAAAATTAGCATACATTCTATCTAATATTCTTTCCTTCCAAAATGGCGCAATGATATCCCTCTTTCAATTGAGAGCACTTTAATAATCTAATAATTCTACTGGCACTATAAAGTGTTTTAAAAAAAACCTTCCATAAGATTAGATAAATCAAAGAAAAATTACTAAAAAGACAGACACTTAGATTAAGACAGAAGGCACTAATGAAAGCATGGCATGTCCCATGAAGTGATAAGATGAAGCATGCACAATAAAGCCAAAATCTGTTATCTTATATGCTTCCATGAGCACAATTAACTTTTGCACTACAGTGTCAGATTTTTGATAAAAGTTCTGAGATCACTCTTTAAAATTAAGTCCTAAATATAAAAAACAGTATCTAATTATATTTGTCACAAAAATATGTGTCCACTTCTCATTTGCCAAAAGTAGTCAGTATGCAGTTTTAGAGATTCCATTAATGTCTTTTATCTTTCTTGTAGACACATCAACTCCTACACAGAGGACGACACTTACTTTTCTAGTTTATTGGTGCTACTGGTGAGGAAACTACATTATTTTTAGCATTGCAAATCAAACATTTCTGAACAGTCCGCTGGTGTACAAAAAGAACACCTTAGTTTACTTAATATTTTGAGCATTTTGACTGCTACAAATATTAATTTTTTACTATGACTTCCCTCAAATATAAGTTCCTTTAGAGTAGTGATTTATACATATATTCAGTGTTGTATACTTCTGTGACTTGAAAACTAATATGTAAATGAACAAAAATATTTAAAAAAGGAGTAACTGGCAAAAAATCATGAATAACCGATAATAATTAGTATCTCTCCTTGTACAGCTAGTTTCATTGCTTATAGCATTCTATTTGTGCTGCATGTTTATGTTCACTGAACCTCTTATTTCCCGTATATTAATCACAGTGATGTATTTTTTGGTAGTGACTTGGGAACAAGTGACACAGTTCAAGGTTTTAAATTCTTTTACAAAGAAGGAGGTTTCAGTAACAGATTGTCAAGTGACATTACTAAGAAAAGTGCTAGAGAATTTTATGCACCGTCTTCATTACTATTGGGTCTTTACTACTTCTGTTTGTTTTTAAGTGTTTTAATCAGTTCTTTTCTTGACACTTCTATTATGTCCCACACATACTCATTAAAGTCCGAGAATACAGTAACACAAGATAATATGAATTGTGATGCATCATAAGTATTGGTACAAATGCAAGTTTCATATTCATTATCATCATTGCTTCCAGAAAATCAAATTACGTCTGCATATTGTAGGGATATAATCACCTACTGAATTACAGAAATAAGCTGAAATTATGTTAACTTACTGTATTGTTTATCAGTGTTCAACAAATCAAAATTTTATGTAAAAAGACACAACTAAAGTTGTTCTATGAGTCACTAAGTAATGCTTATCATCTTGGAAATAATGCTAAGGCAGAACATTACTTTAGTGAAATGACTGCTGAAGTATACATTCTTGGATATTAGTCTTCAGTAACACTGTGAAGAGCACTTTTCCTACAAAAGCAGTCAGGCATTCTTCATATAATGTCACACTTTCAGTCAAGTACAGAATAGGAATGAATTCTCATAATACCAAAAGTAAAAGCAATAATATGATGACTAAGAGTATACATTAAAATATTCATTTTTATCTTTGAAATAAACCTTTATTTTCAACAAAATATCATTCATAAAATCCAGAAACAAATAAGTTCACCTGAAGTTGTTTTGTGTTTTATAAGTAAAACATAATGCTGGAAGTTTTTGTTCCTAAAATGGCAATTTTAGCTTTTGAATCTTTTACAATCTTCGTGAGCTGAACAATTAGAATGTCAAATTGGTTTTCAATATTTCTTATTTTTAATATACCCATTTCAAGAACATATATTTCCCACTAATAAAGATTTAACTAGTTCCCAAATGTATCATGTTTTGAAATTTGATAATTTTAATAGTATTCAGTTCAAAATATTTATAACCTTAATTATGATTTTCCTTTGATAATGAGTTATTTACAAGAATATTGCTTGCTATATTAATATTTAGGGATTTTGTAGCTACTTTGTGCTTTTCCTTCTTTTTCACAATTTATATCTTTTTATTTATATTCTCAGTCTAGTGAGACATCATTTCTTTTTTAAATACTTCTTCATACATGGTTTTCTTTAGTTCTTTAAACATATTTAAAATAGCTAGGGCTGGCAGAGTGGCTCAAGCAGCAGTAAGAACATATTTAAAATAGCTGATTTTAACTTTGTCAATAAAGTACACCGAATAATGGCAACAAAAGAAAGCAGATCCCAACCCTTGGAACCTTATATGGAAGAAAGCATCTTTAAAGATGTGATTAAGTTAAGGAACTTGAGACTGGGAGATAATCCTGGATTATCCTGGTAGACACTCAATATAATCACAGATGTTCTGGTAGGAGAGAAACAGAGGGAGTTTTGAGATTACACAAGAGAAGGGGATATAAAGACAAAGGTAGAGATCATTGCCAGCTTTATGAAAGAATGGTCTGCCGAGTGATCACAGGTAGAACTGTTACCAAATGAACATTACAAGGCTCTCCAGATATTGTGTCTAGTTTTTCATTAACTGTTTTTAATAGTACAACTGAGCTGAAGAACATAGTATTAGATGATACTTCTTTTATAACCAGTGTCCTGGTCACTACAAAATGTGGATTTATTATTTGATTATTTATTTGTTTATGGTACTAGGGTTTGCAATCAAGTCTTCACACTTGCTTGGCAGGTATTATTTACACTTGAGCCACATTCAAGTTATTTTTTTAGGTATGGTTTCAATTTTTGCCAGGGGCAGCCTCAGACCATCTTCCTACCTATGGCCTCCTACATAGCTGTCTGAGATGAAGTCTTACTAACTCTTTGCCCAGGGTAATATAAAAGAGCAATCCCATTCATTTTCTCCTCTTAAGCAATTGGGTTTCCAGGCATGAGTCTCCCTGCCCCACCTTAAAATAAAGAAATTTTAATGTAAATATGATAAGGAGCTTGATAAGCAAAAATGGCTGACGAAGCAGAAGCCACGGATAGTATTCCACAGTCTATAGGAATGGAAAATATGTGCAATGAGCTTCAAGTGGTGAAAAACAAGGGAGTGTAAATGATGATAACATTTCCGGAATCAGAAACTATAGAAGTAGCTTTTCCCTAAGGCTACCAAGGAGAATCTTGCACAATGTGGGTTTTGAACACATACAGACACACACACACACACACACACACACACACTTGCACACGCATATGGGAAGAATGTATTTTTAGTGATAAAATTTTATCATAATTGCAGTTGTTCTAGTTTGGTTGAGAGCTGGAGAGTGGTAAGAGACTCAACAGGAGAGAAAACTGGGGATTGGGTTATTTTTATTGGTAGGTAAAGACGTTCAGAGTTTGTGAGGAGATGTGGGTTTGTATTTTGAACAGAACTTTTTTTTAAGAAAACAATTAGCTAAGAGTGGATTTTGAATTTATTTCTAAAAAAGTGAATATAGGAGGTGCAGGTGACAATTTCTTCCTTTACTACAGACATTTCGAATTTCAGAGGCTGATGATCAATCTGGTAAAACATGCTTTTTCTTCAACAAAACTGGAGAACAAGAGGGCCGAACAGGTTCTGCCTGGGGGAGGAAGTGATGGTTGAAATAATGTATACACATGTAAGTAAATGTAAAAACAATAAAATAAAATAAAAAAAATAAGTGAGTAAGTCTAGTAGCAAAAATAGAGTATCTCTTCCAAATGAAGGTGTACTAGGAATCCATAAAGCTAAAATCTCTTAGTTGATTTCACTTTTCCCATATTTTCTTTGGCAATGAATAAATTAACTGATTAACTATTAAAAATTCAACTTCTTTTATAGTACTAAAAGGAAGACATTTAAAATAATATTAATTTCAAAATATAGAAGAATATAGATAAAATGTAAGTGTTGTGTCATGCATGGTGATCAGTCAGATTTTCTTGCTCAAGAGTCTGGGAATGATTTCTATTCTGGTGATTCAATTATACTTATGATCATCACAATGTAATAATCTCTATCAATCTCCTTTGGAGACTTGCCTAGCTAACAACATTCCCTCTTCCCTCAGAGCTATTAGGTGATCTGGCATGAATTTTATCTACTATAATCTTTCTTTCCAGCCTCAACATCAGAGCCACCTGGATGTCCTACACAGCTAGATATGGGACCTGCCTTCCACATGTGGTCACAGTTAAAATGGATCCACGGTGGAGAGAAGACAGAAGCATGGAAACCAATTTAAGCTTCCCAAGTATGTAGAAAAATTTTTATCAATCCCCAAAGAAAATTTGAACAATAAGAATATAATATTAGAATCTGTGGATAAGAGAAACAGAAAAGTATGATTGTTTTCTACAGTGATTTTTGTCCAGGAATTAGCAAAAGTAAAGTTGAGAAAGATAATTAATTCAATAATTCTAAGACAAAACCAGAAATATTTGCAGGAGTTTACTCCATAGATGTCATAACTGTTTCCTGTTTCACTAATTTTCACATGTTCCTTCCTGATATAGTCAAAAAGATAAAATACTACCAAGAAAGGAAAATTTTTGAAATACAGTGTTGTCCTCTCAACATTGAAATGCCTGAGGGTCATCACATTCCAAGGCTTTCCTTAATAACCCTTTCCACTCGATTCACATCCTTGTGTGGTTCCTCCCCTTGAATATGAACTAAATTCACTGATTTCCTTCTAATACAGCAAATACCACAAAATTATGAGATGCCACGTCCATGATTAGGTTACAAGAAGTTTGCCTTAGGAATGCATTCTTTCTTGCTCTCTTTTAGCTCAGTCATGTTTGGATGTGGACAAGTGTCTATGTTCTGGGTAGTCCTATAATGGGGTTCATATGGCCTGGCAAGAATAGAGGCTATTTGACTGCCTGCCAGTGAAGAAATGAAGCCTGCCAAGAACCACCTGGGTGAACTTGGAGGTGGATCATGCAGTCCCTGGTAGTACTGAAATGATGCAACCAGACAGCAGCTTGAAGGTCACCTCATTGGATACCCGAAACCACAGGCACTTGATTAAGCTGCATCTAGATTTCTGACCCATGCAAACTGTAAAATAAGTACTTGTAGTTTTAATTCACTCACAGATACAAAGAACTAATTTAATATCATTTATAGAATGTGTCGGAGACAAAGCTCCCTTTGTGAGCCTTTCTTGACCTTGCCCACGGTTGTTTGTCCCAACTTCTCCACCTCCAGCACAAGATGGCGCCATCCCTGCTTCTCTTCTGGGAGTTTACCTTGCCGCCGGCGCGAACGTCCACCCTATCAGAAGTCCTATAGCAGAACCAGCCAACCAGCCTGCACCTCGTCATACCCCTCACTCCCTCAGTACATAAATACCCCTGTGTGAACAATAAAATTTTGCAGCTTGATCAGAACTCTTGTCTTGCTGTCTCCTTCGTGTCTCTTGTCCTTTCATTCTTCCCCTTCTAGGTTTGCTACCCACGCTGATGTGTCCTGCAGGACAGGACATCTGGCGCCCAACGTGGCTGTAGCTATTCCTGTGATTGCGGGGAGAACACCGTCCTCCGGAAAGGCTTGGCGCCAAGCAGAGTTCGCGATCGCCTCGGCTAACGCAACCGAGAGACAGATCCAGGAGGAGAGTGAGGACGGCGAACGGTGAGTGACCCACCATGGGACAAGCAGTGTCGTCACATGATTTGTTTCTTTCAGGCCTCAAGGAGGCCCTCAAGACACAAGGGGTGCGTGTTAGGAAAAAAGATTTGAGGTCATTTTTTTGTTACATAGGAGATTTATGTCCTTGGTTTCCTCTCGAAGGAACCATTGATGGTAAGAGATGGCTCCGGGTTGGAGACTGTTTAAAAGACTATTATGAATCTTTTGGCCCCAAAAAAGTCCCTGTGACCACCTTTTCTTATTGGAACTTGATTAATGAAATACTCAAAAGTGCTCCCTTTGATAATGGTACCTTAAGACTTGTTAAAATCGGGCAAAATGCTATGCAGACGGCTTCCCGCCCTCCTTCCAGGTGTCCTTCCATTTCTATTGATATAGATTCTTCACAATCTAACTCAAAATCTGATAACCCTGCCCCACCCCAGGACCCAAAGGATAAAGAAATTACCCACCTCTACCCAGTCCTAAACCCTGACGATGCCTTAACTCCTGAAGAACAGGCTATCCTTGAGGAAACAGCTGCCCGTTACTGTTCAGAGCAAGACCCGTCCTTGACGGACCCCCCTTTATACACTCCTCCTGCCTTTTGTGCTCCGGCCCTGCAAGGGCCTACTGCCCCTCCAGACATTTTCTCTCCGCTTCCCTTACCTAACTTAGCCCCCTTACACGAGTCCCTCCAACACAGACAAGAGCAAATTAAACTTTTAAAAGAATTAAGGTCTCTTGACCTTGAACTTCGCTCATTAGCTTTAGACACAGAATCTATACGTCCCAGCCCAAAACAGTCTAAAATAAAAGCTAAGCCACACCATCGGGCTGTTCTTGCCTTTCCGGTCACTCGCAGCTAAACAGAGACAGAGCTTTCCCATACGGAGAATAGGGAAAATGATGATAGGGACTCAGACTCAGACGAGGAGGAACACTACAATGCAGGAGAGGAACAAGAGGAAACAGGACAAAAACAAGGTTCAGAGGATGAGGAGCCCACCTCTAGGCAGGATGAAACCCAAAATGCCTACAAAAAATTAAGTCTACGCTTTCTTGAAAAACTTAAAAAGGCTTGTGCTCAATATGGTCCCACTGCGCCTTATACGTTGGCTTTATTAGAAAATCAAAGCACACAATGGCTTACTCCAAATGATTGGAAATTTCTAGCCCGAGCTACTCTCAGTGCTGGAGATTTCCTGCTATGGAATGCAGATTTTAAAGAGCACTCTCAGGAAACTGCTCAAAAAAATCTGACTAAAACCTCTTCTAAATCCTGGACCTATGCCAAATTAGTGGGTAACGCGCCATATGACACCAACTCTAGACAAGCATGTCTCCCTGCGGGGCTTTTGGCGCAAATTCAAACAGCTGGCTTACATGCTTGGAGACGCCTCCCTCAAAAGGGCTCGGCTACCACCTCCTTGGCAAAAATTCAACAAGGGCCCGATGAGCCTTATAGTGACTTTGTTGCCCGGCTCAATTTAGCTGCAGAGCGCTTACTTGGTCCAAGCGAAAGCGAAAGTGCCTTTGTTAAACATCTTGCCTTTGAAAACGCCAACCCAGCTTGTCAGGATGTTCTTCGACCACATAAGACTAAAGGAGAACTTTCTGACTTTATTAGACTTTGTGCTGGGGTAGGTACGGCCCATGCCATGGGCCTAGCCATAGGTGCTGCCTTTACCAAGGCTCTCCATAACCCTGGCTCACGGACTTGCTTTAATTGTAATCAGCCTGGCCATTTTGCACGTAAATGCCCAAAGGCAATAACCCCCCAGATCGGGGCTCAAACCGAGGCTAAACCACCCACCACTCTCTGCCCTCGTTGCGGCAAGGGCCGTCACTGGGCTAATGAATGCAGGTCTAAGACTAATGCTCTTGGACAGCCTATTTTTCCCCGCTTGTCGGAAAACTCCTCACAGGGCCAGCCCCTGGCCCCGATATCCCCCAGGACAAACCCAGGGGCAATAAGGTTTGTCCCTTCCCAAGCCCCCAACCTTCCTCAAAACCCTTCTCCACTATCTCTTCCCTCCAAAGAGCCACCCCAGGCAGTGCAGGATTGGACCTCTGTGCCACCACCGATACAATATTAGATACAATGCAGGGACCCCAGATAATACCCACTGGAGTTGTGGGTCCCCCTCCATCTCACATGTGTGCTCTTATTCTTGGAAGAGCCTCCACCACCTTACAGGGTGTACAAGTCTTCCCTGGCATTGTTGATAATGATTTTACTGGAGAGATACAAATATTAGCCACAGCTATTAATGGGGTTGCAGCCATTCCAGCTGGAACAAGGCTTGCACAATTACTTCTCCTCCCCCTACACTCAGGAGGCACCTCCACTGCCCAGAGCCTACCACGGGGGACTGCCTCCTTGGGGTCCTCTGATATCTACTGGGTACAACCCATCTCTCAGGAAAGGCCCTCCCTTACCCTAGTTATTGAAGGAAAAGAGTTTCAAGGAGTTTTAGATACCGGGGCCGACGCCACCATTATATCCCGGGCTGGCCCCTCACCCCATCCTTAACTGACCTCAAAGGAATAGGACAATCAAAAAACCCACTAGTCAGTTCCAAGGTTCTTCACTGGTCTGATAGGGAAGGCAACAAAGGAACTGTCACTCCCTTTGTTATCCCTGGTCTCCCAGTTAACTTATGGGGCCGAGATATCCTAAGCCAGATGGAAGTTATTTTGGCCAGCCCTAACTACATAGTTACCCATCAAATGCTCCGTATGGACTTTGTCCCAGGCACGGGCCTTGGTAAACAGAGACAAGGAATAACTAAACCCATACTAGCCACACAAAAAACCAATACACAGGGGCTTGGGTATTTGGATTTTTAGTGTCGGCCCCTGAACCTCCTGTACCCCATGCAGATAAAATTATTTGGGAAACTCAAATTCCTGTGTGGGTGGATCAGTGGCCCCTTACCCAAGAAAAATTAAAGGCTGCTTCCATGTTAGTACAGGAACAGCTAGCAGCCGACCATGTAGAGCCCTCAACCTCACCATGGAATACTCCTATTTTTGTTATCAAAAAAAAAATCAGGCAAATGGCGCCTTTTACAAGATTTGCGCGCCATCAATAGAGTCATGCGCCCCATGGGAGCACTACAGCCAGGTATTCCTACACCAGTAGCTATCCCCAAAGACTATTATAAAATGGTTATTGACTTAAAAGATTGCTTTTTCACCATCCCTTTACATCCTGAGGATAGACCCTATTTTGCCTTTAGTCTCCCTCGCATCAATTTTCAGGGTCCTATGCAGAGATTTCAATGGAAGGTACTTCCCCAAGGTATGGCCAACAGCCCTAGTCTTTGTCAAAAATATGTCGCACAGGCAGTTGACCCTGTGAGAAAACGATGGCCACAAATTTACATCTTACATTACATGGATGATTTGTTGATTGCCGCACCTGATACTCATAATCTTAATGGTTGCTACCTGGATCTCTATAAAGCCCTCACTACCTTGGGATTACAAATAGCACCTGATAAGGTTCAAACACAAGACCCTTATACCTATTTGGGCCTTCAACTCCAAGGCAACCAAATCCAAACTCCCAAGATACAATTACGTGTAGATCATCTTCACACCCTTAATGATTTTCAAAAATTAATGGGAGACATTCAATGGCTAAGACCGTATTTAAAATTACCCACTTGTGTACTCTTACCCCTTAATGATATTTTAAA
The DNA here is from genome assembly GCF_047511655.1 of Castor canadensis. Lineage (NCBI taxonomy): Eukaryota > Metazoa > Chordata > Mammalia > Rodentia > Castoridae > Castor > Castor canadensis. The sequence goes on along the minus strand of NC_133399.1, from coordinate 93,968,396 downwards.
AGGTGACTCCCACCCCACCTCCCCTCGAAAACTCACCCCCGAGGCTCAACAGGCATTAAACCAAGTCACAAAAGCCATTACCCAACAGTTTGTTACACAAATTTCTTATAACCTCCCCCTGATCCTGGTCATTCTACATACTCCCCACACACCTACAGGAATTTTTTGGCAAAGGGATCCACATTTTAAAAATAAAGGTTGCCCCTTGTTCTGGGTCCATTTACCCACCACATCCTCCAAGGTTATTACTGTTTATCCTGCTCAGGTAGCTTCTGTTATTGTCAAAGGTCGTTTACTCTCTGGACAACACTTTGGCAAGGACCCTGATAAAATCTTAATCCTGTACACTAAAGACCAAACCCAATTTTTATTACAGACAGAAGATGAATGGAGCGTTGCTCTATCAGGGTTTTTAGGAACAATTGATAATCACCTCCCAAGTGACTCCCTTTTACATTTTGCCCAATTACATCCCTTTATTTTTCCCAAAATTACTCAAAAGGCTCCCATTCCTCAAGCCCTCACTGTTTTCACAGATGGCTCCAGTAATGGCTGTGCGGTCTTTGTTGTCGGTAATCAACCTACTACCTTTGAGACTGCCTATCAGTCAGCACAACTTGTGGAACTGTTTGCCATAGCACAAGTTTTTATAACCTTTCTCGATAAACCTGTTAATATTTATACAGACAGTGCCTACATTGTTCATTCTGTGCCCCTGCTGGAGATTTCACCCACCATTAAGGCCTCTTCCAATGCAGCCTTTCTGTTTCATCAGCTTCAACAGCTAATCCAGACCAGACGCCACCCATTTTTCTTAGGCCATATCAGAGCACACTCTGACCTTCCCGGTCTCCTTACACAGGGAAACGCCCAAGCTGATGCAGCTATGCACTCTATCTTTCCAATCTTTGCCGGCTCCATCCAAAGAGCCACCGAGTTACACACTCTTCACCATCTAAATTCCCAAAGCCTTCAATTGTTTTGTAAAATTACCAGACAACAGGCACGAGAGATAGTTAAGGCATGCCCTGCCTGCACTGTCTCCCTTCCCATTCAACATTTGGGAGTCAATCCCCGAGGATTACTACCCAACCAGGTGTGGCAAATGGATGTTACTCATTTTCCCGAATTCGGAAAAACCAAATATATACATGTTACTATAGATACCTTCAGTGGCTTTATTTTCGCATCTCCACACTCTGGGGAAGCTACCAAAGATGCCCTTTCTCATCTTGTTTCAGCCTTCACCGTTATGGGTAAACCTACACACATTAAGACAGATAATGGCCCTGCATATACTAGTTCTAAGTTTAAACAGTTCTGTTCTACTCTACAAATTTCCCATACTACTGGGATTCCTTATAATCCCCAGGGTCAGGGCATCGTAGAACGTGCCCACCTCACTCTGAAAACTTGGCTGACCCGTCTTAAAGCCTCTACCCTTGCCTTTACCACTCCCAGAGATCGCCTAAACCATACATTATTTACCCTCAACTTTCTCACCCTAGACAGCGACGGCCACTCGGCCGTGGGCAGACACTGGCACCCCTCGTCTAACACTGTCCACCCACCCGTCATGTGGCGCGATCCTCTTACGTATAAATGGAAAGGCCCAGATCCTGTCCTCATTTGGGGCCGAGGCTCAGCTTGTGTTTTGGATCAAGAACAGGCTGCCCCTAGATGGTTACCAGAACGCCTAATAAAACAGGTTAATGACTTAACAAAACCCAGGGAGAAAGACCCTCTCCCTGAGGACGTATTATCTTCTCTTACAGATGCTGTTCACACGCTGGATGAAGATTCTACTTGCGACACTCCTGCTAAACAGGTTTGCTGATGGAGGATTTCGGGACCCTGGCTTAGCTGCTCAAGAGCTTTTTGGTGCCCCCTGTGAATGCAGGGGAGGACACTTGTCCACAGCCCCCACCAGCTATGCCCTGACCGTGGATTGCATAACTAAGGTGGCTTATCAGCGTACAGAGCAAAACTCATACACTGGGGGATTTTGGCAGCCTTCTTGGGTATGTGTTAATAAACCAAAAGTCTCTACCGCTTCAAAAGAAATTAAAAATTGTTCAGCTACCTGTCACCACACTTCGGCAGTGCATAGCTCTTGCTATGCCCAAGCCTCTCTCTGCCGCGGCAAAAACGGACAACAGTTTTTTGAGGCCATTCTTATTGCTGGCTCTGAACAAGGGGTCATAGGGGGAGGTAGCGCCGACTCTGTCTTGCAGATACCCGGCTTTCTCGGCCAAACCCAATATACCATTCACCTCTCCGGAAAATTGGCTGGATGTGAGGGCAGCGCTGGCAAACCCTCCTGCTGGCCCCTTAAGGCCCCTACAGGGGTCTCTGACGGTGGAGGACCCACGGATGCTGTCAAACATCTTCAAGTGATTGAGCTTTTAAAACCCCAAATCCCCGAACTCACATATCACCCCTTAATGTTGCCTAAATCTCAGATTCCAGATTTAGATCCCAATACATTAGATATTTTGGGAAGTACCTTCTCCTTGCTTAACACTTCCAACCCCACCCTTGCTAAGGATTGCTGGCTTTGCATGACCACAGGAGCAGTAATGCCCATGGCAATACCTGTCAACTCCACCATAAATAATCAGGATACCTGCCAATCTGGATTTCCCTTTAAAGTACAGCCTATGGATGCACCTACAGTATGCCTTCAAGGCAGGATGCAAAATAATTCTTATGATATTGACGTTGGGGTTAGTTCTTTTGGAAATTGCTCATCAGTTCTAAATTATTCCTCACCCACCCCAGTTCTTTGTCCCCCCAACGGTACAGTTTTTTTGTGTGGAGGAAACTCAGCTTTCCCCAGGCTTCCAGCAAATTGGACTGGTGGCTGTGTTGTTGCCTTATTACTCCCAGACATTACTGTTATTTCAGGAGATGAACCTTTGCCCATTCCTAGCTTAGACACCTTAATTAAAAGACATAAATGGGCAATACAAGCCTTACCGCTCCTTGCCAGCCTTGGAATAACAGCAGCTATAGGCACGGGTACAGCTGGCTTAGGCACGGCTATACACTCTTACCGTCGCCTATCTCAACAACTTATAGATGATGTACAAACTCTATCTGGAACCATTAAGGATTTACAGGACCAAATAGACTCCCTGGCAGAAGTGGTCCTTCAGAACAGGCGAGGCTTAGATCTGCTAACAGCCAACCAGGGAGGTATCTGCTTGGCCTTAGGGGAAAGATGCTGCTTTTATGCCAATAAATCAGGCATAGTACGCACCAAAATTAAACAGCTTCAAGAAGATTTAGAAAAGAGACGAAGGGAGCTATTTGAAAACCCCCTCTGGACTGGGCTTAATGGAATTCTACCCTACCTTCTTCCACTATTAGGCCCCTTGCTAGGTCTACTTTTAATTGTGATCATAGGGCCCTGCATTATAAACAGGCTGATACAATTCATTAAAGAACAAATTAACACCTTAGCCTCTAAGCCTATACAGGTCCATTATCATTGCCTGGATATGGAAGACCATGCCCCTGAGACCCTCCTTTCAATAAGAACTCGCTAAATGCTCCATCTGGGTTTCCAAATTTTCTCTCTGCTACCCCCTCTTCTTATATAACATTCTTGACCACTCATCGCCTATTGGGCCCTCCTCCACTGGGCCCCTCTGCTTGGGGGAGGCAGCACCCAGGGAGAGTGATCATAAAGGCTTTTCTAAACGAGGGTGCAGGTAAGACTGCAGGAGGGTGGATCCTAGGATCCCCAGACCCAAGACCTCTGTATGACATGCCCTGGTGCATGGCGGTTGGCATGCTCCTAAAAAATCCGCCTCCTCAAAAAACATGCCGAGGAGATTCTCTTGAGAACTTAGCAAGGACGCTTGCTTACAAAGCAAAATGATCTCCACCCTGAGGAACTGGGCCTCTGTCATCCCCTCTCAATAAGCTGACATATTCTGGTCATGTTGTATAAGAATAAGGGGGAAATGTCGGAGACAAGGCTCCCTTTGTGAGCCATTCTGTCTTGACCTTGCCCACGGTTGTTTGTTCCAACTTCTCCACCTCCAGCACAAGATGGCGCTGTCCCTGCTTCTCTTCCAGGAGTTTACCTTGCCGCCGGCGTGAACATCCACCCTATCAGAAGTCCTATAGCAGAACCAGCCAACCAGCCTGCACCTCGTCATACCCCTCACTCCCTCAGCACATAAATACCCCTGTGTGAACAATAAAATTTTGCAGCTTGATCAGAACTCTTGTCTTGCTGTCTCCTTCGTGTCTCTTGTCCCTTCATTCTTCCCCTTCTAGGTTCGCTACCCACGCTGATGTGTCCTGCAGGACGGGACAAGAATGCTGTATAGTTTTATTCAACTCATGGACACTATTTTAATGAGGCAAAATGTAGAAAAAAAGGCAAGAAATTCAATAGATCTAAGGCAAATAAAGATCAGACTAAGAATAGTCTATAGAATGTGGCCTAATACCTAGAAGGTATCACAGGTGTTGATATTTGCATGATGCATTCAAGCAGAATTCATAACAATTTAGCAGCTGTACTGTAAATAGTGTCTTCAAAAGTCTATTAAGCAATAATTGCTATTCAAAATTCATGACTTAATGGAAGTGACTTGTTTCAATTTTAAGCCATTTTAGGATCATCATTATGTAAAACTTTGGCATGTGGAAACTGCTTATATCAGCTAGTTTGGGAGAAAAGGTGTGCACATATTCACTTTTTATTCCCTACCACATGAAGAAAGAAACATTGCTTTCATCTAAATAGTTTTTGTGTGTATGTGTTTGTGGCATTTTGACAAAAATTTTAAAAGTTCTATTTATTTTCTTGACAATTTGCAATTGATCTGCAAACCAATTGGAAAATATTAAAATACTTATAATTCTAGGGCTGACATCTTTTAAATATGATTTTTAAAAGCCATTAGACTTCTGTAAAAGTTCTGAACAAATTTCAATGTGTTCAAAGAAAAGATATGTGTTCAATGTCTACCTGTATTAAAATATTTATTTTCAGTTATTCCTAGCCAATGGATGCTTGTTCAGGAGTCCTCAGGCAGGGTGAAAGCACACTGAGTCATGCATGTTCTCTGCAACAGCAGAACAGGTGAAAAAGAAACCTATAATAGGAAAAGGTCAGAATCTACTGGAATGTGATGACATTTTATTTACTGAAACAGTATGCTAAATTTTGGTGAAAAGAAGACATACCGCAAAATCACCTAAAGATTAAGCTAAAATCAACCTTAATTTATGCTTTGTGTTCACAGCTTGGTGAGAAGAGATGGAATTTAATCTCCTATACACAGCAGGTGTTAATTTTTCTTAAATTTGATAATGCATTTAAATATTTCAGCGTATTAATAAAAAGCATGTTCTTTTTCTTGCATCTTGTTTGGGCAGTCAGATATATTTTCCACATAAACTGTACTTCCTTATAGTTAAATTATTGGTTAATAAAGAGGTTAAGTCACCTGAAAATTATCAAGGGAAGAAAGTCTTAATAGTCATAGAACTATGTGACAGTGATGGCCTTTTCCTCATACATTCCAAGAATAGAAAATGATCTTCCAAACAGAGTTGGTCTTTTTCCACCTTGAGTGAAGTGGATTGTACAAAGAAAGGAAAATTAGTTGCAGGAATTATAATCCATCATTCCCTTAATTCTTTTTTTTTTATTTCTTACACAAACATATTTTTATACCAACAACACAAACCTCTGAATAAGGAAACTGAGATTGTTATAAGACTTACATCTAACCCTCTCAACCAATTCAGTTTTGCTATTTGTCCTAATAATACCCTTTTTGTCAAATAAATACAATAGTCAATAATATTTTTGTATTCAATTGATACTTTTTAAAAATCTCTTTTAATTTGGAACCGTTCATTAGTTTTTGTCTAATGTCTGAAACACTGAAAGTTGTTTCTCAATTTGGATTTATCTGATCTTGCTTTATGATTCAATTGGAGTTATTCAATTTTGAGAAGAAAATCGCAGGAGTATTCTTTTCTTTGCATCATATCCGGTAGACCATGATATCACTTTCTTCCATTAATCATAATGTTTCAAGAATCATAATCGTGGTGTTGATCACTTGAGTATGATGGTATCTTCCTGCATTCTTAACTGTAAAGTTAGTCATTGTATCTTAGTAGTTCATAAGTACTGATGGTAGGAGTACTTTAAGACTAATGAATGTCCCATTCCAATCAAACTGTCATTTTTATGTACCCACGTGTTTGTATGATTGTTTACTCATGATGTCCAATCTTATTTAGTGACATACAATTTTTAATGCCATTATTGCTCCACACTCTGCTTGTCACAGCCCCTTCAGGCTGATTTCTGATGCTGTAGACATACCTCACATCATTCCTGAGTACTTTGTTCTCTTCTGAAGTAATAAAATGTTCCAGATTCATGCAGATCTTTTTCAGCTTCCACTTAGAATCTACAGTTACTATAAGGAGTCTTATTTCCTTTCTGTAGAAGATGGTATGTAGAAACTAAGGTGTACACATGATGTGTGTTCATTACAGTTGTACTGCCACTGCTCCCTGGTTCTCTCAGTGAATGAAGATAGGGAATATATTCATTTAGTACATGTGTATTCATGTATAAAACATTTAAACTTATATTTGTTTTATAAATATCTAGTAAGATTCAAAACTATGAAATTAGAGCAATGCTTCTGATTCATTTTTACTTTTTGGTGTGACTGGAGTTTGAACTCAGGGCTTTGAAAAGTGGTGCTATACTGCTTGAGCCACACTTCCAGTTCATTTTTCTCCAGTTATTTTGGAGAAGAGATCTTGCTAACTATTTGCCAGGGCTGGGCTCAAACCATGATCCTACTGATCTTAGTGTCCTGAGTAATTAGGATGACAGGTGTGAACCATCAGCACTCAGTGACACTCCTGATTATAATTCAATACTTCAGCATTTATTCTGACTTTCCCCTTTCTATGTATATCTCTGTCCTAGAGGAAGAAACTTGACTCTAATTGTATGCCTATATTATCTGTTAGATACTCCTGAGTGTATTCATTTTCCACCACATACAAACTATGCCTCCAACTTCATAAAGACAGACTTCTCCTGTTGCCCATGCATGGCCACTGTCACTTTTTTTCACCACCCTCCCTGAAACACCTGTGCTTTGCATAGATACCTTCCCTTCTCCAATTGCCTGTGTGTATCTCATTATTAGGTGTCACCCTTTGTTAAGAGCTAAGCCTCTGAACAACAAGACTATCATTTTGTGGAGATAACCGAGATCTATAATAATTTTTCCCAGATGAGTAAACCTACTTTTATTGTTCAGACTCCAAAATCTCTCACAGGATCACGATTCTGCTTGAATGTTCCACTCGTGGTACAGAAGAAACAATAACTCATTCCGAGCTTTCACCACCTTATTTAACCTGGTGTGAGCATCTTCCATGCTCTGTTCCATCAACAAGTATTGGGGCTGAATAATTCAGAAGTGCTCATAGAGGAAGAGTCTTCTATTCTCTCCTGTCTCCATTTCAATAAGGTTTTGACCTTACCGTTATACCGAAATTTCTTTTATTTTTCTATTTATTTTTTACTTATTGGGTTCGGGACCATGGACAATAATAATAACCATATGCCTTGCTTATTTAGAACATTCTTAGTTCTTCTCATTTTATCCCCCTTTTGCATGTAAAAGTGTCCCAGATTGGACAGTAAATTTTAGTTACTTTATCAATGCTAGTGTCTGAGGTTCTGAATCCAATGGTCATGTCCTACTCATCTAAACCACATCAATCAGAAGCAGCATTTATGGCTGCATAAAATTCCATTGTGTATAGATACCACATTTTCTTAATCCATTCGTCAGTGGTGGGGCATCTTGGCTGTTTCCATAACTTGGTTATAGTTATCATTTGCTGGTAAATGGATGGAATTGGAGAACATCATTCTGAGTGAGGTTAGCCTGGCCCAAAAGACCAAAAATCGTATGTTCTCCCTCATATGTGGACATTAGATCAAGGGCAAACACAACAATGGGATTGGACTATGAGCACATGATAAGCGAGAGCACACAAGGAAGGGGTGAGGATAGGTAAGACACCTAAAAAATTAGCTAGCATTTGTTGCCCTTAACGCAGAGAAACTAAAGCAGATACCTTAAAAGCAACTGAGACCAATAGGAAAAGGGGAACAGGAACTAGAGAAAAGGTTAGATCAAAAAGAATTAACCTAGAAGGTAACACCCACACACAGGAAATCAATGTGAGTCAATGCCCTGTATAGCTATCCTTATCTTAACCAGCAAAAACCCTTGTTCCTTCCTATTATTGCTTATACTCTCTCTACAACAAAATTAGAAATAAGGGCAAAATAGTTTCTGCTGGGTATTGAGGGGATGGGGGGAGAGGGAGGGGGAGGAGTGGGGGGTGAAGGAGGGGGTGGGGGCAGGGGGGAGAAATGACCCAAGCCTTGTATGCACATATGAATAAAAAAAAAAAAAAAAAAGGATGGGAAAAAAAAAAAAGAAGCAGCATTTAAGATACTGATCATTGCCTCCTTCCCTGACAGTCATTTCCCTTGACTTCTTAAAGATATGCTTTAGATATCTTTAGTCTCCTTTAACAATTTCTCCTCTTCTAATTTACATAACTATATACAAGATTAACACAGGACTCTCTCCTTGAAACTGTTTTCTATTTTGCTCACTCCATACATAACATTTTTTCAGGTTAGTAGCTTTAAAGACCACTTACTTGCTAAGATCTATTGAGTTTATAGCTCTAGTTTAGATCTCTACCTTGAATCTCCAATTCCTGTATTCACAAGCCTATTAGGCATTTTCACCTAGACAACAAGTGGAGATCTTAAACTCAACATATTCAAAACTGAATCCTGTCCTTCCTCTCAATTTTGCTCCTCTTTCGGCTTTATCATCCTGAGTGAGGACAATTCAAAATCCTTAAGTCAAAACACCTGGGCTCCATCTTCTCACCCCATACACCCACCCCATACATCCACTGCCGGATCTTCTCACATGTATTTCAACATGCATCAAACTTAGCCAGTGCTTTCACTGATATCACTGTGACCTGAGTTTTACTTGTCTGGAATAGGGTAAAATTTCTTAACATGTGATAGAACTCTGATTCTACCTCTCAAACTTCTAACCCCTCTTCCTGAACTACTGCTCCAACTTTTATGTTATTCATGCTGTCACCAGATTAATCTCAAAATGTAATATAGACCATATTTACTCCTCGGTTCAGAACTCAGCAACGAGTGCTCATTATTTTGCAGAGTAAAAGTTAATATCCTCACAAAGACAACAGGTTTTATGTAATCAGACTCCCCATTTCTTTTTTGAGCTTGACCACTTCACCCCCAGCTTCACTGGCCTCATTGATGTTCCATATGTATGCAAAGTATTCCTGCTGTAAGTTCTTTGTTCTAGCTTCCTCTCTGGCTGAAAAGTTCTCCAGATAGCCAACTGATTCACTTCCTCACTACTTCAAATCTTGACTCAAGGATTACCTTCAAAATGAAGTTTTCCCTGACCATCTTCAGTGCTGCAATATGGTTGTTTCCTCTCTCTTCTGCATGCCAAAAAAAATCCTTTTCAGTCCTTGTTCACTTTTTATAGCACTTATTAATTTAAAAAGTTTTATGTGTTTTACCTATTTCTTTGATGTTTATGGCTTTTCTCTTTATACAGTAATGGCAAGAATAGTGGCAGACATATATAATATTTACAGATGTCTCCTAAGAATGCATACCAGTACTTAGAACAGTTTAGATGAAAAATAAAGAATTCTGAATAAATGTAGTAAACAACAATCAATATCACCTACAAAATCCCCAAAATATTGTGATTTAATTTGGAAAATAATTTTCTCCATCTTTGAACACAAAGCTTATAATTATGACAGTTTACTTGAACTTTATTTTAAAATAATGCTATACATTATACAAGATATCTTTCATAATTGCCAAAATTTTCAGGTTCTATTCTTAAATTAAGGAACAGCACCTGTTCTTTTATTGCCTAATTTTAAATTATTTACACTTTTCAAATGGAAAATTGCCGTCATTTGTATACTGTCATCTACTTTATTCTGCATTACTTTCTAAAATGAAATTATATTTCAATTTTATGGTTATGCCAACCAACAGCCTCACATTTCCTATTCATTCCCAGTTTTTTTAGTTTTTGAAGTTCTGTGCCATGAGTGTATTTTCCTAGTTAGTATATAGAGCATACCACATTTGGGACTACTGTACATGCTGTCCAAACTTTTAGGGTGATCATGTTATATAAAATTCCATGGCACAAATTTGCATAATTCCTCAAAAGTTCTTCCATTGCTATACAGTTCACAACTGGATTAACAAAGCATTTCTCCCTAATAGTAGCAAAGATTTGTATGTAAGTTTTGCCTCCTTTGAATCTTTTTATTTGTGAATTATTCTCTGAAGTTAGATTATTAGATCAAATGATATGATGGGTCCTACTCTGAAGATCAGTGGCAATCCAAATATATATCTTCAAGTTGCGTCACCGGTTTTCCTTCTCAATGTCACCTGTGCTATAAATTTTATTATTTAAAAATGTTAATTTGGAACACTTGTATTATTTCTCTTTTTAACATAACCTTAAAAATTAATAATTTTAAATTCTATAAGCCATTGATTTTTAGCAAATTTATAGAATTGTGTCAACATCACTGAAATTGGACTCCAGAATATTTCTGTAACCCCAAGTGACCCCGAGTAGCCCTCTTCAGTTACTCTCTATCCCCCGCCGGACTCAGGGAGCTAATCATCTAATTCCTGTTTGCACAGATCTGCCTCTACTGAACAGTCCACATAAATGGGATCATTCAATGTGCTGTCTTTTGGACATGACTGATTTCATTTGGCGTAATATTTTGAAGTTTAGCCTTCTATTTATTAATTCCTGCTAGGGTAGTTTTATGTTTATTTTACATGTTCACAGAAATACTTTTTGGTAAGAACACTTAGAAGAAGGTTTTGTTCTAAACATCTATCAAATAAAATTACTAATGAATGAATTTAAAATTTATATAATTTATTCTGAAACACTAAAAAATATTGTGAAGATATATAAAATCCTTCATTAATATGTCTAGATTTGAACAGAAAAATGTGCGTGTGTGTGTGTGTGTGTGTGTGTGTGTGTGTGTGTGTGTGTCCCTGTCTGGAAAAAGCACATAAATGCATTTTCTTTCCAGAATATTGCACTGTCACATGCCTATTTGTTTCTTTTGTTTTTTTATTGTTATGTTGGTGGGGGTGCATTGGCAGATTTACAGAAGTTCTTACAATGTATCAAATATGTCATATTTGAATTCATCTCCTCCACCATTCCCCTTTATCCTTTTTCCCATTCCTGGAACAGTTTCAACATGTATCATTTTTACTTTTACATACATGTGTGCACAGTTATTTATACCAGATGCACCCTCCTATACCCTTTCCTTTCCACCTCCCCTCTCCCAATAGTAGCTCCCAACCCCCAGAAAGGACCTGTTCCACCCTCTGTTTGTCAATTTTGTAGAAGAAAAAAACAAAAAAAAATGACATTTTTGCTTTTTTTAAAATAGCTACACAGGGAATTTCCTTCTGACATTTCCATGTATATATGTATTATAACCCAAATAGGTTCATCTCTATTTTTCTTCATTCCACCTTAGCGCCTTTCTTTTGGTGGTTGCAATTGGTTTAAAAATTCTAAAGTCATTCTTGTAGAGACACTACATCGTCCATATTCACCTTCTTAATTTCCCCTTAGTGTGACCTGTTTTTCATAATATTGCTTATTTCTATTAGGTCTATACAGCTACTTGTTTCTTATTCAGGTGTTTTTACTTACTCTCCTGGCCTGCCTGCTACATTATTGAATTGCCATTTTGATAGGGATTCAAACTTCATCACTACCATATCATAGCAGACTTCTTTGAATTTCAACATATTTCAGTAGCCCACCAGTACAATTTCCAGAATTTCTAAAACCATGTACATACAAACTAGTGATTCATAATCTTTGACAAATACATAATTTCTGACAGTATGTTCACTACCTTCATGTTCATACTCCAATCAAACTTGGCTTTATTTTTGCTTTATGTGGCTCACAAAGAGCATAGGAGCAGGAGGTATGAATCCCTCTTCTCTGTCACTTGCCCCCTAAAATTTCCCACATTTAAATCTGACATCATCAGGTTTTACCAGTCTTCCTTTTTATTGACATATTGGACCTTCTGCCTTAATCATTTACCAATGGCTATTGCTTCTTACACATTGTCACTCACTCTAACAGAATCCTTGTTTGCTTTAATATCCATATGTATAGACACTATTTTCCATAGTTTTGAAGACAATCTCTTCCGCCACACAACCTTAGCCACTCATTTCTATAGTTTCACACAAGTTCATGTTATTATTAAGAACCCAAGGAGTTAATGATCTCAAATCTAAGTTCTCTTGCTCTTATATCCCAAGTCCCAGTAATTCTTCCACTCCAACAGAACCTTTTTTGTCTTTCTCACTATGCTTATTTTCTCACTCTCTACCAACCAAGTTCTAGTCTGATTGCTAAGATCATTTCCATGTAAAAACTTTCACATTTTCCTCTGTCTCACTTCATCATGCACAGTTAGGAAAACCCCAACTCTACCTTTTCACATGTTTATACATGTTACCTGAATTCAAGTTATACCACAGAGCCATAAAAACAGGAAAACCCCAACTCTACCTTTTCACATGTTTATACATGTTACCTGAATTCAAGTTATACCACAGAGCCATAAAAACAGAGATAACATGGTGCTAGCACAAAAACAGGTATGTTGACCAATGGAATAGAACCAGGGACCCAGAAATGAGCCCCGGCAGATAAAGAGATCTGATTCTCAAGAAAAGTACAAAAAATATATGTTGGCGTAAAGACAGGCTCTTTAATAAATGGTGCTGGAAAAACTGGATATCTACTGTATAAAACTAAACTAGATCCCTATATCTCACTTTGTACAAAATTCCATTCAAATGGATCAAAAATGTTAATGTAAGACTTATAACTGTGAAACTACTAGAGGTAAAGAGGGAAAATTCTTCAACACATAGGGATAGGCAATAACTTTCTCAATAAGAATCCTATTACTTGAGAAATACGAGCAAGAATTGACAGGTGCGATCACATAAAATTAAAAAGTTTCTTCACAGCAAAGGAAACAATTACCAGAATAAAGCAACAGCCTATAGAATAAGAGAAAAATTTTTGTCAGACACACATCTGAGAAGGGAATAATATCCAGGAGGTGAAAAAAACCTTAAAAAACTAAGCATCAAAAGGACAAATAATCCAATCAATAAATGGACAAATGCATTGAACATTCATTTCTTAAAAGAAGAAATAAAAATGGCCAATAAAAACAGGCAAAAACATTCAAAATTTTAGCCATAAAAATGCAAATCAAAACCACATTGAATCCATCTCATGCCAGACAAAATGGTTATCATCAAAACAAAAACACAACAACAAATGCTGGCAAGGATGTGGAGAAAAGAGAACTCTTACATACTGTTGATAGAAGTGTAAATTAGTCCAGTCATTATGGAGGATTCTCAAAACTAAAAGTAGAACTACATTGTGATCCTCCCATACCACTCCTGGGCATACATCAGAAGGAATGTGCACACCTTTGTTCATTGCAGCACTGTTCATAATAGCAACTTATGGAATCAGCACAATGGAATTGTCATAAATAATGAAATACGTTTTTGCAATAAAATGAGTGGAACTGGAGATCATACTGTTAAGTGAAATAAACCAGTCAGGGGACATTTTTTTCTCATATGTGGAATCTAATTCTAACATGATCATAAGAAATGAATTATTTGGGGAGGGAACCACTGTGGGGAGAAGTGATCAGAAAGGTGCTGGGTGGTGAATTTTATCTAAGTACATTGTAAACATGTATGAAAATGTCATCATGAAGCACATTATTTTGTAAAATATAAAATAGGAGCTATTGATGAATAATAGATATCATTCAAATGTACCTACTTTTCTCAGAGTTAAAGTATTTTAACATATATTCTATCTATCTTAAACATTATCATTCATTAGGAAATGTCCAGTTATTTGTTACTGTGGCAATTTATATGTTGAAAATTAGTTAGGTTTTCATTGAAAATGTTTTAAAGTACTATAATGAAATTATACAGAATCAGGATAACAAATGCATCACTGAAGAATGTCATATAAGGTCATCTGACTGCGGAAGTGAAAATTCTCTCTATGAATATAAATTAAAATAAAACTAAAAATAAGAGTTCATCCAAAATTAAACTAAAAGTAAAAATGAGCACTTTCAGTATATGTTCTCACTTAAATTTAGAGAAGGCCTAAAAATATATGCTATTTTTCTAGACTATTTTCTCCCCACTTCCTCCTAAGTGACTCAACTATACAATAGCATATTTCTGAACCTGAACTCCTAATTTTTTGATCTCCTAAATGTGACTTCAATAAACTTCCCTTTCCATCCTAGTTACTTGCAATTGCATAGGCACAGGAAGGGGATGACCAAGACAGAGAGGTCTATTCTATTTTGAACATAAAATAATGAGATGTTTATGGAGAAAGAAAAAGAGTCATAAACACAAAAATGTTATGCAAATATTGGATGACATCTATCTTGAATAATATCTAGTTCCAAAGAAGTTAAATTTAATTCATACAAGCATAAATGCATCCAACGGATGCTTTAAAGTTAGCATTGAACACCTTTTACTGGCCTTAGAATGTGTAAAATTGGTCATTGCAAATACAACGTACTCATCTGACATTGTTTACCTGGCTCCTGGTAAGTTGTTAAGGCAAAAACAGAAAAAGAAATAACAATCAAGGAAAACATTAATAAGTTAGAATATAGAACCTATGACATCTTCCAACTAATTAATGCTTATGGGCAAAATAGTTTAACTTGGGAAGTAAATTAAAAAAACCTGATTTCTCAAGACAGAAACATAGTTGGGAAAAAATGTGGAATAGTACCTTTACTTAAGAATATAACCCCAGTTTTTAGATGTTTGAAAGATGTATGTGATATGTTATTTATTAATTACCTATAACACTATTATAATTATAATGAGACTATTGTGTATGTACTATCTACAATATGGAATAAAAGAATAAAAGGATAATTATGAGGAAGCAAATAATTTACTTAGGGCAGCAGGCACAAAAGATTAAAATTTTTTATTTCCGTTTTATGGTTATTTTCAAGATGAAACACAATAAAAGCATATTAGACTAATAATTGAAGCATTTTATTCCAATTAGATTTAATGATTTTGAGATTCTTTCACAATGTTACCCCTAGAGTATAAAGCTAATAACACACAAAATTTTTATTTTCTAGTTATGAAAGTACAATGTACTCATTGTAAAAATACAAACGTTACAGAAATATTGGATTCCAAAAGCAACATCCCTTAATAATTCAAGGATTATTCTTTTCACAATTTTATTTTTATTAGTTCAGATTTTTTTATACCTAACCTAAAAGCAAAACTTTGTGCAGGTTAATATGCAGAATTCACAGGTTAAAAAAAAAAGACAAGGACAATTACAGACCACAGCAGATGGTATGTACTACTCATATAATAGTGAGAGGCCACAATGAGAGACATAAATTTCTCTGAGTTATAGAAGAAGGAGAAATAACTTCAGGTATGAAACGTCATAAAAAATCCACTGAATATAAAGCATTTTACCCTGAAGGATGGATATATATGTCTG
The DNA here is from genome assembly GCF_047511655.1 of Castor canadensis. NCBI lineage: Eukaryota > Metazoa > Chordata > Mammalia > Rodentia > Castoridae > Castor > Castor canadensis. The sequence goes on along the minus strand of NC_133399.1, from coordinate 93,952,575 downwards.
TGATCTCAGAATGTTCATTATCTCAGAATATAAAATTTTAACAGCTGTGACAGACTGTGATAGTGAAGTACAGCTACTCAAGCAATGCCATGGAAATTGAAGAACTTTCCTGGCAGGTCAGCCTCTTCACTGAGTATGCCAATTACATTGGAATTGTAAAGACAAAAGAAGTCCCTGCCCAGTTTAACAAGATCAGATAAATCAACGCTTGAGATGAGAAGGTTAGAGATTGTGCTTGCATCCAGAACAGAATGAACACTGATAACCCAGGGAAATGTCTGGATATTTCTGTGCAAGGAACACCAGGAGTAAAGAAATCTCAGTGGGAAGGCATAAGAGCGATCAAATTTTAGGAAATTTGCTCTGGTCATCTTGAAGGGACTGAGAAGTGAATTCTTTCTGTAAGAGGTAATTAGGTCTAATAAAGGGTTTAAATTCGTGTTATAAATGACTATTATTTTTCTAAGTGATGAATAAACTAGCAGTTGTAGATTTGGAGTTTTATATTCATTAAAATAATGAGGGCATCCAAACCCATAAAAAAATTGATAAAAGTGAAAAGATAGGCAAGGCATAATCATAAAACAAAAGAAAAACTAGACACTGCTTAAGGGAAAATGAAAAAGAAAATGAATTCAACTTTGGTGAAGCTAAAAAGCAATCTGTTAATATTTGCATTCATGAAATTCACATTTTAAGCCATCGGTATTTTAAATTTAAAAAACTCTTAAATATGTGAATTTTAACAATCAAATTTAAAAATCACATAGAAATTTTAAAATGGGAGCATAGAAATCTACAAAAAATTTAAACATAACATAATGAGATGGTGTAAAATGGAGTGTTTGAAATTTGATGCTTCTAATATTAATTGAAAAAATCTTTTAGAGGATAGCAGCAGAAGTCATAAAAATTCTTTAAATATGTATACATCATGTGAACCATTCAACTTGTCTCTTGACATTGGCTAATGTGAACCTATTAGTGAGAAACATACAAATCAACATTCTGTATCCTTTTGGAATGGAAAATTGAAAATATAATCCAAACACAAATAGTTCTGATGCATTTAAATGTCTGGCTCAAGTTTGTTCTAAAAGCCAGGATCAATCGGTCTTTTTGAGTTTTATAAGATATCTCCTAAGCTTTATAAAAATTCTCCCCAAATGACCTAAAGATAGGTGTAGGGAGTTTATATACTTGCAAGTAAAAAAATAAAGTCAAAAACATCTTTGCAAATATAATTGATAAGAAGAATATAAAGTCCCTGGCAAAGAGTTTCAGAATCCTTACCACCTCTTCTGGACTTGAGCATCTTCATCAGAAAAATGGGGGTCATGGTGGCCCTATTCCACGCAGTCTTTGAGTATTACAGTAGCAAGCACTCCACTACAGCCGTTATCATTATTACACAATAACTGCTATTAAACAATCTAGGTCTTCCATTATAAAGTGTCTCAAATCCAGTTGTTATCTCAATCATCTAATTGATCTTCAGCCCTTTATTACTATTAAAGAACGTTTTGGGTCCTAAATGTGCTTTGTTCATACTCCTGAATTAAAATTATTTCATGTTCCAGTGAACATAGGATTCTCCTGGTTGTACTCTTAGATGTAGATATGTTTTATATTAAGTAAACAAAAATTTAAAAAATATATATATTGAGCTCTTGCAACATAAAGTCTGGCATATAATTCTAATAAAAACATTCCTTTGGCTACACACGTTTAAAAATGTTAAGGTAGACTAGCATGCTTCAGGACGAGAGGTTTAATGCTAACAAGCATTAAACAATTCTGAATCCTTCAGTTCATGAAAGGATTATCACTCATTCTTCAGTTATATGCCATCTTCTATAACCCATTAATATAAAAATAGAATTTTTCTTATGTTTATCCTTACTTAATAAGATATGTTCAGCAAACTTACCTGCAGATTTTTATGTTCTCTGTAAAGAGTTACATGTATACATTGCTAATATTACCAAGAATTTTTTTACTGGTTCAGGTCCTTATATGCTGTAATGCTGAATTCAATTATTTTCCACTTTGATCACCCACCCGTGAACTTTCCACAAACACTGGACTCTCATTCAGAAGGGTGCCTACTGTCATAAGGTAAAGACAACTGAAAGTACATTATCCCACTACTGTTGTTTCTATCATCAAAACAAGGTTTAACTTTAAAAAGCAGCCCAGCACAATTATGTGGACTTTGTGATTCTAAGTAGACCTCAGTGGAGCCACACTTGCAGGCATCAGGCTCAGAACTACCACTGATCTAGACAGAATCATTTGTCTGTAGTCATATGACCCCCATTGCATATGTCTCAGCATGTTGACTGAATGGACCCTCTATATTACTATCCCCAGAACAGTAAAAAAAAAAAAAAAGTATCCAAAAGGGATATTGAAAAAAAAAAGAATTCATTTTTAAATTTCTTCTTTCACAGTGGAAAATTTAAAGCAACAAGATATGCCATCATAGCCTCTCAATTTTCTGGGATTCAGAAATATGATTCCCTTAATATGAGAGCAAACAAAGTCTCATGACTTCTAGCAAAGTCCCATGTTACCATACTCTTTATAATACATTGAGGTTTCCTTCCCTGCAATGGAAGCTAATATTTATAAAGATGTCACTCTGTGGAAATTAGGGTTCATAGAACTGATGCAAATGGTGTTATTTTGGATATTTGCTATTGCTGTAACAACCATCCTTTGTCTCTAACCCATAACCCATCACCCCAAATCCATGAAACTGTAGCAGGCTAACTTGGTAGCTTTCATTTAAAATAATCTTGCTAACATTTCATAGGTTTTGCAAACACCTGCCAACCATTAAACCAGAATTTTCTCATCATGATTTCCAGTAGCACTGGAAAATCTTCTACAGATGACATTGGATGCCACCTCAAAGTAGAAATATTTTAAGATGGATAGATGTCAAAAAAGGAAGTAAAGAAGAAGGGTATTTTAGTGGAAGGTATTTTTCAAAAGATTGTATCTAAAGGATTGTGGTTTGAGGCCAGTTTGGGCAAATAGTTTGTAAGACTGCATCTCCAAAATGACAGTGCAATATGGGCTGAAGGATTGACTCAAGCAGTAGAGTGCCTGTTTTGTAAGTATGGAGCCCTGAGTTCAAACCCAGTCCCATCCAAAACAAACCAAAAAACCCTCCAACTATGAGATGAAACATGTTGAATCACCAGATGAAACTCCATAGAGTTCCAACAGCTATGGTTCCACTTTAAAATCAGCTTATTAAATCATGAGATCATGAGATTCCCACTGGGCAATGATCCCAACATGGTTAGCTCCGAAATTTGCTGTATGCTACTTCATACAGAATCCTTCATTAAATAAATGCCATTTCATCCATACCTATTATGTTCCAGCTACAGCAATTTGCCTTCTCTTTGCTGCAGTCTAAATTTTTATTTTAAGTTTATGGTCCTGGTGGTATCCTAGGAAATGACATTGTCCAATTTTATTTCCTAATTTTTCCAAATCTCATCTCTGCTACCTTTGTTCCATTTAAAATAAATATTTATTTTTAAATGATTATCTTACTGATTGTAAATATTGTTGTCCTGTATCTTTCCTGCTATTAACTATTTTGTTAAGCAGAACCATCTTTTGGTCAAAATCCATATTATTTGAAGAAAGAAATAGAATGTGCATGAACAAGGGTGTTTATTTTGTTTGTTTAGTGTAATTTGGTTTCTTTGAAACTGAGATGTTAACATTAGCAGAATGACACAAATTTTCCTTTTGTGTTCATTATAAGAAGTTACCATTGTTTTCTATCAGTTTGAATTTTGTTCTTGAATCATCACTGTTGGTAATGAAATATATTAAACAGATTTAGTGCTAGAACTATAACACTAAAACATTTTTTAAGGCCTTTAAACAGCCTAAAAGCTTGGTATTAAAATTCATTAACTAAAACACTTTTTAAGGCCTTTAAGCAGCCTAAAAGCTTGGTATTAAAATTCATTAACTTAAACCCCAGGAGGTGATACTGAATAGCCAAGATTCATGTAAAAATGACACTTCTTTTTTTAAAAATTTAAAATAAGAAAGCTAATTAAATTGTGTTATTATGTATTCTACCCACAAAATGTTGACTTCCTTTTTATGCAAAGCCCTTGGCTAGCATTCTCCATTTCTCAATGGAAAAACATGAATGGCAACACACTGGTGGTAAAATTTGCAACTTATTTTTATCCCAATGTCAGATTTATTTTCTATAAGCTTTCAGAAGTGTAAGTTAGAAATAAGTCCTTATTATATTAGACACTAGCTATCATGAACCATTGGGCAAAACACCTTCATTAGTCAGATTAATGTATGAATATTAAAATAGTCTTGTCATGAAAGTTTCAGGATGGGAAAATTGTATTTTCTGATCTCTGTTTTCACAAAATCTGAACTCACTTTTACATAATAATAGCCCAATAGATCCTTATTTTCTATATCCCACATTGGAGTAAAGAAAGGATACTTCTTTGTGTTGTGATTAGTTTATAATAGGTGATAAGTAAACTTGGCTTGAGAAATGAACTAAGAGATCAACACAGGTCCACATTCTTAAGCATATTCTATTTTGAATAATTCACATTTATCCTAAGAACTTTCCTGTGAATTGGAATTTCTTTACTTCCAATCAATATTCATTATTCCCTATTTTTTGAAGAGAGAATAAAAAACTAAAAGAATTAATAAACTATAGATCAACATTTGTTGCTATGTAGAGTTATTTAGACATCAGGAGTTTATAATTTTTAAAATCTCAGCCATATGTTTGTTGCTATTGTCTATTCTTCTCTGAATCCTTAGAAAAATGGCAATTTAAAGTGTACAATGAATCCCCAAAACTTAAAATAATTAGTGCACCTGGATTTCAATTAATGTCATTATGACATATGTGGATCCTTCTCCATCACACAGAACATAACACACAGACTCTGGATTTAAAAATCCTGGATATAAATATGTAGAGTAAATATATATACTTGATTTTAACAAAAATTTTTTGAGGATAGAAGATGGGGGATGTATGAGACTACTCGGTTTGCCCAAATATTCTAGTTCTAAAAGAAAAACACCATAGGTTATGGGAAAATAAAAGCAGCACATTGAAATTGAATCATATAATTGTAAGTAAGCAAACTTGATAAATCAGACCTTACTACTAGGGAAACACATTTTATTTTTTTCAGAGATTTTTTCCACATGTTATCAGTGTTCATCACATATTTAGTAAAAATAGTTTATATGCTGATAATCTGTAAATGATGCTCAGGAATGTTAAGAATTGCAAAAAACAGGAATCTCAATCTAAGTTCTGACACCCCTTTCAGTTTTCCTAGGCTACCTCTAGGTGTAGGACATTAAGATAGTTTGAGCCCTTTGTAGCTATTTGAGGAAGCACTGATAAATTTTATTGAGCTAATGGATTCTGTTTCTCTGGAAGATCAGGGAGAAATGAAAAATTGGTTATTTATTGGAAGAATATGCTTTTTGCATTTCAAATAGTTTGAAATACCTGAAGTGTTACCCAAAGTACTCATAACTGATACTGTATAAAAACTTATGTAAAACATAAGAATCACACAATAGTGTGTGGTTGGAATTTTTAATACTGTTTTGCTGTCTTTTTCTTTGTCTCTCACCATTTTTCTATCTTTTTTTGTTTTCTTTCTGTAGTGGAAGATATTTCAGAGCTTTGAAACATACAAATTTTTCTTACTGAAAGAATGAAATGATAAATAACATCAATTACCAGAAAAAATAAGCTATAGTCTACATATGATAATTCTCTCACCTCGTCATCCTCCTGGATTCTGGTCCAAGGAGTTCATTTAACTTTGTCATTCACATGTAAATATTTTCTTTTCTAGTTAGACATTGGTTATGTAGATTTTCAAACCGGGTTAACTTAGTTAAATTAGTTTTTGAGCTATAATACTTGGGTTAGAACTTTATTATAACATATCTATATTTTGAACTCCTTCTGGATTATACTATCTATGCTTCATCACATTGTCCTAGATTTCTTAGATGACTCTAAATTTCAGAAAACAAATGATTTCAAAATAGAGAAATACAGTACTAGAGAATTTGTGGTGTACCATAAAAATTATATAATCCTAAAGCCATGGAATATGTAAAGTTCATTTGTATAGTCCCAAATCCATTTTTTAATTTATTAAATTAAGTAAGACAAATTGAAAGACATCTTCAACAATGGTATTCTCTAGCATTTAAGTTCATTGTGTAATTCACTTAATTCAAAAACTTCTAGTGGTGTTTGTAAGATGTAACATAGAGAAGGGCTAAGTCTCACACATTTCCGTTAGTATTAGTATATATTAACTGTACAAAATATCGGCTTCACTATGACACTTCCATGCAATGCATATAATATACTTCAGCCCATCTCTTGCTTATCCTCTCATTACCCTTTTTCCTCCTCCTTCTAATCCATAGGAGTTCCTCTTTTATGGACAGCTTTTGTTTTATCCCACATCTTCCACAAATGAGAGAAATCATGTGATCCTTGTGTTCATGGAACTGGCTTATTTCACATAACATGATGATTCCCAGTTCCATCTATTTTCCAGCAAATGACATATTCATTCTTCTTTATGGCTAAGTAAAATTCCACTGTGTATATGTGTATCATATTTCCTTTATTCAATCATCTATTGATGGGTTCCTTGGTAGACTGCATAATTTGGCTTTTGTGAACAGTGCCATAATAAACTTGGGTATATAAGTATCTCTATAGTTTTAGGTGTATAAACAGAAGTGGTATGGCCAGATCATGTGGAAGTTCTATTTTGAATTTTTTGAGGAACATCCACACTGATTTCCACAGTGATTGAACTAATTTACAGCTCCATTAGTAATTAATTAAGAGTTCCTTTTTCTCTCTGCATCCTCACTAGCATTTGTTTTCTGTTTTATTTACTGATTTATTTTTAACATTTTTACTAGCCTATATTAGTTGAAGCCTGTTGATGAGCTTTAAGTAAGGGGGAAGGAGGATAAGGGAGAATGATGGTGGGGATGAACCTAACCTAAGGTACATTATATACATATATGAGAATGTCACAGGTCTCGTGTTCTATTTTCATACATATATAAAAAGTACATCAACCATATTTACCCCTTAACCTCTTTATTCACCCTCCCCACTCCCACAAGAACCTACTCCTAACAGAACTTGTTTTACATTCCTGTTTTTCATTTTAAAGAATATATTCATTGTTCAAAGAGATTTTGCCCAGGTATATCATCTGTGAAGATATTATACCTTAATCAGATTTGCCCTCTGTATCCTTATGCCTTAGTAGCATTTTGGTAGTGTTTAGCTCATTAATAAAAGAGATTTTTTTTAAAAAGTACTTGTCTAGTATAGAAGGTAGATGTAAAGAAAACATTCTGTCTCTGGAATTTGGGTACTGGTTGACATTTTAACTTAAATTCACCCCCATATTTAAAGGGTCCTTATTTTGCTATTTTGTCTAACATGGACTCATGTCTCTCTTTTCATCAGAACAGGAATTTTTCTTATCAATTAATAGTGAAAGACATTTAAAAAATTCAGTGAAAATATATTTTGTGTTTGACTTTCTGTGCATCTTTCATTTGCCCAGAACTATTACATGTGAATCTAAAGAAACAATATAATCCAAAACATGAAATGCTTATTAATGTATCTTTTATAATTCAGCCAATACTCAGATAATGCAATGAGGGAATATAATTGAATTTTATATGCATGCATTTTCCTGAAACATCTCAGACATCATTAGCTTCAGTTTACAAGTTAATGCAAACAAAAAGCTTAGATGTGGCAAAAGCGGAATTAATATGAAATTACTACAAGCAGTATAATATTATTAAAGAAACATCCCAAAATATCAAGGCCAATTTTTTTAATAAAAAAAATAACACAACAAAGACACAAGCAAACTGGTTAGCAAGGAAACAAGTGACTTCTACTGATTCTTGAAATAGCACAAGGGAGAATTGTGCCTGTATAGGTAGATAATCATTGTGCTAATCCAGATTATATCAGAACCCCACGAAGGAAGCCATGTTGCTCATTAGCCCATTACAAACCATTACTGTAATTTCAGTCTCTGTGGAGTATCACTTCCTGTTGAAACAAGCACTGATGATACAAGCTGGAAGTTCTTCCACACTAGCAGACTGATAGCACAAATTACTCAGCGAAAGAGAAAGCCTCCAGTCACTTGAGAAGCACTTGCTGCATGGGATGATTAAGTGTTTCTGTACAAAACCACAAATCACAATAATGAATCAGATGAAAATCTCCAATGAGATACTTAAATGCACCAGCTGGCCTTCGTCACATAGGATGGTACAATGTGAAATGACGACATTCTAAATAGCTGTGTTGGCAGCATTAGTATTCTAAGTCCCAAGTTAGCTCCCTGCTTTGACACGTGTGTCAGAAAGAAAACAACAAACAATCAAAAGCACATTCCCTACTTATAAAATACTCTCAGAGTGAAAAATCAATAAAAGTAACAAATTCTACATTATAGCTCTTAAGATGATAAAAAGAAATAAAAAATTCTGTACTCCTATATCAAAAATATTTAACCTATTTATTTCAATATCATTTTGATGGTGTCTATTTTGAGTATGGGGTATTATTTATTTATTTATTAATTTACTTATTTAATTTATCTGACTCGAAAGTTTTGGGAATTTAACTGAGGGCCTCAGGTTTGCTAGGCAGGCATTCAATCACTTCAACCATACCCTTAGCCCTTTTGTTTCAGCTATTTTTCAGATAAGGACCTCATAGTTTTGTCCACGCTAACCTGGACCACGATCTTCCTATTTAAGCTTCCTGCGTAGCTGGGGTAACAGATATACACCACCATACTAAGCTTTATTGATTGAAGTGGGTCTTGGGAGCTTTCTGGAATGGGTTTACTTGAACCATAATCCTCTGGATCTCTGCCTCCTGTATCTGAGATTATAGGCATCAGCAACTGTAGCCAGCCTATACTTGTAATTTTTTGGAAACTGAAATTTATTAAAGATCTTACAAAGATTGTACATGTAATCTCTAGTTATATTTCTTCCATAATATCATGTAATTCTTATCAAATTAATGCTAAGCTGTTATCTAAAATTAGGCAACTCCTGTACCTGAGGAAACTCCGAGATTCAGAAATGAAGCAATATACGTAGGTTCAAAAAGTTGATCAGGAACCACAATAGAACAGGTATCAATTGATTTTTTTCTACATGTCTTTAGTACAAATAAATGCAGATTATTTTCTATTGTTTTCATTTTGCTCAAAATATTTTACCTTCTATTAAGCCTATCTTTTTTACATTATTGGAATTATAGTCTCTACAATTATGGATTTAGCAGAGCTGTACAAGTTGGGGGTTAATTAACTTAAAGATATTATTTTATGTACAGTCAATTGAATTGTGTCATACTTATTTATACTTAGTCCCAGTGTGAACATTTAAATAGAATAATGGAGGCCAAAAATGTACAAAAGATATAAATGTCACTAACACTTTACAACATTACAGCACTATAATGAAAAGAGAAGGCTACTTGTTTAAGTTCATAATTGCAGCATCTCTGACAAAATCATAGTTTTTCTGTGCCAACCTTTAAAATGACTCTCATTTTAAATCCCTGAAATTCCAGAGATGTGTCTGTCTATTGCTTCCACAGTTATATGTAACATGGATTAATAATGAATAATCAAGTTTTCAAGTTCAATATACATATACATATTTTTTTCAAAGATGTTTGGAAGGTTTTGGAATCATATAAGTCTGAATGAACATTCTACAATAAGTCATTTAAACTTAATGCTTCTTGACTGATTATTTCATTGAAAGCAAAGTCAGAATTGAGAGTCACTGAATTTTCCTCTAGAAATCCTCTATTCATTGGGAAATTTGCCAAAGCTCTCCCCTCTTCAGAAGAAGGATGTAAAACAGGTTTGAATCAGTGTAGCATTACATCAATTTTCTGTCCCTTGGCAAAACTGCAAATGCAGACACACAAAAATTTTAGGTTTCTATTAGTAACACAAGCTTTTGACTCAAACCCAGCCATGCATCAAAGTTATTGCCACAGATCTGCTTAAAAGTTTTCATTGACTCTTTTGAAACAAAAGATGAGTCTTCCATTATAGAGGAAGCAGATATTGATCCAGGGTTTCAGATTTAGTCTACCAAAAAGTACATCATAAAAAAGTCTAACTAATGCTTGACCAAGAACAATATTAGTAGTATTATGAGGGATCATATTTCGCAAGTAAAGACAATTGAGCTCTTATATTCCAAAAGCCTTACTTCTCTTCCAATTCCTTTTTTTATTTTTTATGTTAACTGGAAGGGTCCCGGAATTGTCTCAACCTCAAAGCCCTAGTTGTAATATATGAGACTAGATAAAGGGAAGCATAGGGTTGGTATGAGAATCAAATATATTTACTGTGTGCCAAGAACTGTGATGATCTACTTATACTGTCTTTGGCAAGCAGGTATTACCAAAATATCCCTTTCAAATTTAAAACCTTCAGGTTCATATGCATGATGTATACTTTTTCTCTTTCATTTCTGGTAAGACTGAAAAAGTGCCCCCTCTTCCTCCCAGAATAATTTCCCCAGACAAAAGTATGTGAGACTCTGCTCTTCCCTCTATCCCAAAGATCTCATTCTCCTGCAGCATAAATCTCTGTTGCTTTACTGAACTTCCTTTCAATACTAAGCAATCTGTGTTTGTAAACTCCAAACCTAAAATGAAACAAAATAAAACCCCTTAATCTTTAATAGGGTGTTCCTATCATTTTCTCCCTAGAACATAATTTTTAGATTCCTATTTTTCCCTCTGCCAGTCAATTAGGCCCTGAATACCAATCCTAAACTGTTAAAATTCAATGGCTATTTTCTTGTAACTCTATCAGTCAAGCTCTCAGTAGAATGGACACAATCAATAATTTCCTTCACTTATAAATTCTCTCTGGATTCCTGTCATCCTAGACACTTCTCTACTCCAGATGTGTTCTCATCTTTTTCCATGAGTTTTAATATTACTCAGGTGTTGAAATTAACCTCCATACAAACTTCCTCTTATGATTATAATCTCCGTGTCATTTCACATTTCTGCTGAACAACTCATGGGCTTTTTAAACTTAACATTTCCAAAATGGAAGTCTAGTATCTTGTTCCTCTTCCCTACAATTCCTCAGACATATCATATTCTTTCATTCCTTAGGTCCTTTGCACATGTTCTTTCCTCTGCACTCTTATTCCTATGCTTTGATTGAAAACCTCCATTTAATCCTCAATTTTCATACCTTAATATCATACTTTCAAAGAGGCATGAAAATGCTATCAGTTTGAACATCAAACCAGTTATATTTCAATGGTAAGCTCAAAAGCTCTGACCTCATACTGCTTTAAATACAATACATATCTTCTTCATTTTAAAATCATGATAGATTTTAAATTCCACAATAACAATATGTGTGCCTCTTTTGCTCACTGACCTATTTGGTCATGGCTACAGTATATGGCATATTGCAGATAATTAACAATTTTTGAATGGATGAAAACATGTAGTAAGATCTTCTTTAACCTTTCTTCCATTATAATTATCAATAATTTGCTTGATTGGTCAACTGAGATTTCACATAGTGGATAATTTAGAACTGTCTTTTCATTACTTTTTGTGTCCTTCATGTGGAAAATCAAAACATTTTTGCATTCTCATATAATTATATATACATATATATGAACAAATTAAACAGTATGCTAATAAATGAAAGCAATAACTATTTTAGGATTAGCCAGATAAATGAATTTAAAATAATTCTGATTTTTTTCTAATTGCAAAAAACACAGTTTGGAGTGACCTATTATGTTCACATTTTCATACGACAGCTGGAAGAGCTATATATTTGAGTCACTCAATAGACAAGTTTAAATATAGTAGAAATATAAGACCTAAAACTCAAGCCAAGTTTATTTTTAGTCATTTTTGTGCAGAAAAAATGTTGCTATATTTAGAAAGGCAATATTTGGACTCAAGTAATACATTTCCAGGAATTAGGACAATAACCGATTACAGAAAAAAAAATGCCAATATTTGTGATTTATTAACTCCAATTCCCTAAGTACTTTCCTATGGTAATTGTCCAATGAGTACAAATAGCTTACTCACAAGAGTGTGTAAGTTAGGGTCATTCCACTACATAAAAAACATTTGCATCCTAATAACACAATCAAGATCTTTCAGGATTTCTTTCCACATAGGATTGAGTCTATACTCAAGAGGATAAAATTTAACAATGACAAAGTATGAAAGAGACAATTGTAATGATCACTAATTGCATTCCTTTTGGTTTCTGCTTTTGTGGTCTTTACTTGCTTCTGATACAAAGCATAATATAGAGCTCTATGAAACTAAACTATATAACTTATTTTTTCACAGATATTTTACATTTATATAAATTTGTATTACATTCTTGTATAATTATATATTTATATCTCTACTGAATTAATGCTCCCTGAAAACCAAGGCTACAGTATATTTCATTATTACTTTTTATTTTCCCATAGTGTCTGACATGTCTCACTTACAGTAGGTGCTGAATAACTATGCAGTAAGTCGGATATCTGTTTACCCATTTATATGAACTTAATAAAGCAAGAGGAAGAAGAAAAATATGTAAGACAAAGATATAAATAATCAAGGGATACTTTCTCTTAGGAAAATTGCAGAAAAAGTAAGAAATAGTATCTGTTTTCAGCAATATGTCAGTCATTCTTCGGACAAATTATAAAAATAATTTAAATATAACTGAGGCTGCTTTATCTATACCTATAAAATAGTACTTTTTATAAGTCTAATACCTTTCTAGTTACACAATCACATATTTTCATATGTTCTTCATTAATTTATTTACTTTAGCTTAATAATTTACCAGATTAAAGAAAAAAGGTAAATGGCTTTTAAGGGTCTATTAGGATGTGAGGGGAATGGTTGATTGGCTCTAAGTCACATACACTTTCAGAAGATGCAGATAAAGATTATCTCAAAGCAGGATTTCCACTCATGTCATATAATAAACATGATAGAAATGGGTTGCTATGAGGTCTTTGATAAAGCTAACTACTTCTACCATCCTCTGATATCACTGTCATCCAACTCAAAAAAAATAATTCTATGTGATAAAAAGTCAAATATTGGCTGTCAGTGTTGGCTCAGGCTTGTGATCCCAGATGCTTGGGAGACTGAGATGAGAACTGCTGTCCCAGGACAGCCCAGGGAAAATGTTTGGCATGCCTTTCATCCCACACTATGCAGAGAAACACAAATAAGAGGATCATGGTCAGTCCACCCCAGCCAAAGCTAGACCCCATCTCAAAACTAACTAAAGGAAGAAGTACTGGTGAGAACAAAGCTCAAGTAGTGGAGGGAGTACCTGCCTAACAATTGGGAGGCACTGAGTTCAACCTCTTGTATGGCCAAATAAAGAGTCAAATATATAATTTGGTAAACTGTAATTCTATATCAACATTACCTTCTCTCCCTCCTACAGCTGAACAATTTAATCAGTTTTTACAATGATCAGACACCACTGTTTAATCTGGATGTGCAAAACATTAGTTTTACTAAACAATATTTGGAAGTTATTTTTTAGTCAGTTGATCTCTTGCTTCTTTCAAAAATTCCTGGCATATAAATCAACAGGTGGATATTACAGAGTTAGGTTTAGCTCAATTTTAGGTAGTTTATCCAAGTCCCTGGATAAACAGGTACAATATATGAAAAGGACCTTTCCCTAACTACACAGGTGTTTTGGATGATACATACAATGCTTCTCTCTTCCAGAACAGTGCATAATCCGTGGTTTCTTACTTTTTGCCTCTTAACGGCAGTGCTATCTTTTGTACATGTTTAGCTATATATCATGAAATGTATGTAATAATATCCTTGCCAATGTTTCATTAAAATTAATATTTGTCCTTTCTAATAATTTGGTTTCATAAAAGAATTTCTTATTGAATTCTTTATTCTTTTTTTCACTGCTGGGTTCAAGCTCTGCACCTGCTCTTCTACTGAGCAACACTCTCAGCCCTATGTTTGTCTTTAATGACCAAGTTTTTAATTCATATTGTGGTCTTATAACTGAGGCAAATTTTGTTTGGAAGAAAACCATTCATGTAAATAAAGTCTGGGGATTATTTACATAAAGGTAATGCAAAACTTTAGCTTCTGCAAAAGGAGCCCTAGGGATAAAATTCTTTATAATTGACAATTACATTATTTGGTATATTCATTAGATCTTGGAATCACTACTTAATCTTGGAAAGAAACTGACTTAAAAACCAATCTGTCTTCTCTGAGGATAGTTTAGATCATTTGAAACCATGAACCTAAAATATTCATCACAATGACAGTTCGACATTGAAACAAATATCAAAGTAGGAAGGCCCTTCTAAAATGCTTTTAAAAATGATTATTTTGCTATGATTTAGATATAATCTGGCCAACTGATGAGGAAACAAGTGAAATCTTATAGCCATATCATTTCAAACACATGAAGGTTAAAATGCATGAAATCTTTGTATTAACATGGAATAGTAATCTTAGTAGTACAGCTCACCTCTCCTTAAAGAAAAACCAGTCACAGAATGGGGTGTCAGTGGCTCACATCTATAATCCTGGCTACTTGGGAGATTGAGATCAGAAGAATCAGGGTTTGAGGCCAGTTTAGGGAAGTAGTTCATAAGATGCCCCATCTCCAAAATAACCAGAGCAAAATGGACTATGGACTGGAAGTGTGGCTCAAGTAATAGAGTGCCATCTTTGCAAACATGAAGCCCAGATTTCAAATCCCAGACCCACTAAAAAACCCTTTTTCTGTTTGTAGAATGCATTCAGGAGTCAGTGCTGTGCTCACTATTAGAATCTGATGAATGGATGAATGGATCACTCATCACTTGCAATGATCACATTCTTAGAAACTAGTCTGATAATTACTATGGGATTTCAGTATGGTCTGTGAGTTTAAAATATCCATAACATACCACACTTTCTGGCATTCAGATTAACATTAGAATTATACAATACAATCTAAAGGTGGGAGATTTTATTTTTACCTTAAAAATTATAAAGACTAGATCTTAGAGTGAGGGTTATGTTATTCTGTGCAGCTAAATGGGAAAATGAGGTCCTTCGTAACTCTTAATGGAAAATTGCAGTTTTGAAAATACCAGAATATCAAGTTTTCCATCTTAGTTTGGCACATTCAAACAGAAAGAATAGATAAAGGTCAGGCTGGCATCTATTAGATTTTCTTTGCTGAAGTTCTAAAAACATATCTTTCCTCATTTTTTTATTCTAGTACATCAAATTACACAGAACTTTGAATCACATAGAGAATCTATCAATTTCACTACAAAACTAATTCTTCAAAATTTCTAAAATGAATATTCTTGTTGATCTTCACTGGCTCACAACCAGAGCAAATTACTGCAAAATAAAACATAAAAATTTTTTTAAATGTTTTCCTTGTTCAAAATATTCCTTTTGATCATATTTTCTACCATATCTGTTGCTCATAGTGGAGATTCTACACAGTTACCCACTCTACTCAACTGTAAAACAGAGACACTTCTGATAGTATCTGTTCTCTTAATTGGAGGGACTGTCTGCCCCTTCCCACAATTAGTTTCTAATGTTTCCAGGCCATTTCTCATTTGTAATTTTATGGCACATAAATAAAGAACTCAAGAGTCGAGTGAAGTGAAATCATGAGCACTGCTAACAACTGAAGTGAAGGAACTAAGGCAGAAGTGGAAGAGATCCTCATAGCCAAGAAGACGAGAGCAGCAGAACGTATCTAGGATGATGGAACAAACAATATCTTATTGATTTCATACATCTATCACAGCAAATCTAATACAATTTGTATTTATCACAGGTTTACAACTTTCACTCAACATACATACACACACACACACACACACACACACACACACTCCCAAAGAAGATACCCAATTTATCCCATGTCTGTTTCGTTTTTCTATCCAAAGACATTTGCAGAGTGCTGTCTTTCACCAAGTCCCTTGTACCACCAGCATCTTTCCCAAGAGCTCTTACAACTACCTTCTAAGTGGCTGAACCTAGAGTTTCACTCTTGCTCCTCACATCTGTGAAGGAAGTTCATTTTATTGGTCTTTTAATGAAAGCTCATCCACAATTTAACCATTAACCTTAGGACAAAATCCAAAATTTTAAGTGGCTTCAAGCTTTATAAAATTTGAGTGTTGCCTCTTTTCAGACCTGACATCTTTCTTCCTTTCTAACCACGCTGGCAAAAGGCCAGTGTGTTCAGAATGGAGAACACATAAGCAGATGTCAAGTTTATTTCTGCAGTTTCATTCTGTTCCCTGATATCACTTTTCCTTGATATTTGAAAACTAATAGAAAGCTTCCTTAAATACTCTGCTACACTGTTTCTCCTGCTAGTCAGCTCTGGGTTCACCTTGTTATTTATCACCATCTTAAATTACACTGTGCATTATTTTATCTTTTATTGTCTGTCTTCCCTTCCAAAATGTGAAAGTGACAAGATTAGATAGAAGCTTTCCTTGTTCTTAGAAAATTGTAATCCACCTGCCTGAGTGATTAGCTCATGGTAGGTGTTCAATATGTTTTTAATGATGAGTGAACTATGAATAAATGAATATAGAAGAAAGATAGGAACAAAAAATAAGACAATGAATTTGGCAACACAGAAGTTACCAATGTGCTGTGGAAAAGTATTTTCACTGCTTTTTGGCTGTATACACTTGCAAGTTAGTAAGTTAATTAAGTGCAAATCTGGTAAGGCAAAAGTCTCTAGTTATGGAAAAACTACATAACTCATCTAAGTTTGTTATAATGCATACTATGGTGAAATAAAAATAAGAGGTGGAGAAGGAGGGGGCGGGGGGCAAGAGGGAGAAATTACCCAAACAATGTATGCATATATGAATAAATGAATAAAGAAAAAAAAATTCTTCTATAGTTTCCAGGTAGACTGGAAACAATAAACCTTGATACAGAAAAAAAAAATAAAAACAAGTTTTTTAAAAAAAGATTTGCTTTCTACTGGTGGAGTGGTTCAAGTGGTAGGACACTTGCCTACCAAGTGTGAGGCCCTGAACTCAAACCTCAGTGCCACAAAAAACAAGAAAGATTTGTGTTCAAAATGCAATAGAATTACTCAACAAGAATTTCACAACATTAAAAGAAAAGAGAAGATACGGAGTTTTTGTACATTTGATGTTTAAAAAATCACTTTAGAAATGTTAACTCATTTATAGTCTTTAAACAATAAGATACTAGATATAAAAAGACAAGATATTATACAAAACTATAATTATCAAATCAAGGGTTATACAGACAATAAATAATGTGTCTATAGTGTAAAATACAAATTGAGGATTTGAGGACATATAGAGAGACTGATGAAGGGTGCTGATGGTTATAATAATAACAATGATGACAACAATAATAATAAAAATACACATTGGTCTGAGTGTTTCATGATATTAATTAAATTGATATCTCTGTAAGTTGATAAACAAAATGTCAGCGGGATAATACAAAATGATGGATTGTATTTTCTTTGTGAACAAGCAGGTGAGTTCATCCAATGGAAAAAAAAAAGACTGGCAATTTATGAAGATTAGCAAGTATCATCCTGTGTACACATGTATGTGAAGGCAAAAATGATACCTGCTGAAACTATTACAGGAATTGGGGGAGGGGGAGTAAGATAAAGTAGGGAAGGAAGCGAATCAAGTATGATATATTTGATACATTGTAAGAACTTCTGTAAATGTCACAATGTACCCCCACCAGCAAAACAATAAAAAAAAAAAAGAGTTTTGTAGTAGTGGCTTCTAGAAATAAAGGCAAAAACTCACACTAGAACACAAAACGATCACCAGAAGCTGGGAATGCTCCATCTAGGAGTATAGGAGACCATTGGTCTGTAGAGACATCAGTTTTTTACAGACCATAACATTGTCTGGGATTCAGAAGACCTGGATTTTGGTTTCAGATACATTAATAAACAAAGAACTGTGTGACTCAAAACAGGTCAGGTAACAGGCAACTATTTGTGGCAACAAATAATGGGGGAATTTAAAATCCAACAGGCCTAAATTCAATCCACAGCTCTGTTATATGTTGCCTTTTTCAGTTCTCATGAAGAAAGTTTGGATGTCTTAATCTGTAAAATAAGGATGGTAACAGTAAATAAGGTAGCACATGTCATGTGCCTACAGATTTCTTAGCAAGCAACTAGCAATAAGTATTTAGATATTGTTTTTCCTCTGAATTCAACTTAATCCTCCTCCACCTCATTGTGAAATCACAATAGTCTTTATTTAAAATATGTCAAGGAATTAAGTTGTCTTTAAAGAACTTTATAGATGCAAAATCACTTTGCATCTTGTTACACTGAACTAAGTTAGACTGAACACATCAGTTAAGCTAATGCTGAAGCAGGAAGAAAGTAGCTTAGAGAAATGAAAGAACATCTACTCCCGGGAATTATTTGCTATTTATATTTTGTCACTGGTGTGCAAACAGTTAAAATAATCATGTGTTTGGACCTATCTTGAGGCTTGCAGCCTTAAGTTAATGTTATTTTTATAGTTTTTAATATAAATCTTTATCACATAGGTAAGACCTCTCTAACTTAACTGAATCACTATAATCTGGAGGAATTTTTTTATAACCTTCGGAAAACTGTAATTAGTAATTCTTATGTATTATATGTTACAATTTTATATAAGACAGTAAATAAAGTGTCCATATTTGGGAAAGAACATATGCAATTATTGGTGCATTTCATGTTCTGAGATGCTACTCATAGAAAAGGAAGCTGCCTGTTCCCCGGGAGATAAGTTTTTTAAATGTTTGTCCTGCATTTTTAACCAACGTAAATTTGGTGAGCTAATTACTAAGACTACCCTATACCTCCATGATTTTTCCAGTCATAATGCAATTCTTAAATTTTTGATGGTAAGACTCAAACAGAACTTTTACTATCTAGGAAAATGCACATTGCTATTACATAACTTAAATTTTCTGTCACTTTCATATAATAGCCACGGACACTTGGTTGATTGTTTGTATGATGATTCTGGTGAGCATATTTCTTATTATCCTGTGGTTATATCATACCCAAGGACCTTAGTATCATTTTCCTGCCATTAGCATGATATAGGTAGAAAATGACTGAGGAAATAGTCACACCCATTTCTTAAACTTTAGAGACTGTGAAATGGCAATAATCAGTCTATTCTGGTTTGGCATGCAAGGACTAGTAATATGACCTCATGAAGGTGAAGGCACAATAATATTAAGAAGAACTAATGAAAATTGTAGTACCTGGCCTGACAGGTGCATCCAGCAACAAGTCTATCCTATGAAAGAGGAGCAGGAGCTTTTGTTCTGTGGTACTTATATTTGCATAGATAAATATCAATGGCATAATTATATGTTCAAAAACACAGTGTGAATGCAGAAATACATAGAAAGTTAACTGAATTTTATATTTTGAAATGAAATAAACCCAAAATAATTTTTAAGTATTTTAATGAGACATAGATGAAATAAGTAGGATATAGCAAGAAACTGGGAAAAGAAAGATTATTCAGACTGAGAAATGTAGCATATGACTACATTTCCTAATAAGTTATCTACATTAGTCTGCTCTCAGAAGAAAGCCTTTCTACAAAGTTCAAAAAATTAATAGGCCCCAATCTTTAATGTTCATTATCCAGAAATACTGTCTTTCTGCCAACACTTGGGAGGAGGATTTTCAGCTATAATTTTTTCAAAATGTTGAATTCTTTAATAAAAATTCAGTAACAATAGTTTACAATTATTTAATTTTTAAATGTCACAATTAAAATAAAGTGAATAAACTAAATTCATAAAAATAATCACAGCATTAAGAATGATAATATTGGGCTGGATGCTTGGTTCAAGTGATAGAGCACCTGCCTAGAAAGCATAAGGCCCTGAATTCAGCTTCCAGTACATCAAAAAAAAAAGAATGATGATACTAAATTCTCTAAAATGTTAAGAAATATAAATATTACCTGGAGCGAGTAATAAGAAATATTTGTTTGATGAAGACATTACCAGAAAACAGAAACATGTAAGGCAGCAATTAGGTTCATCATAGCACTTATCCATCACACACCAACTGCTTTACAAATAATAGATCCAAAATGTAGTGAGAATGAGTAAATTATGTACATTTTTTTACAGTTTGAAGACCTAAGAGTTATTTTTCCACTGTTGGGAAATTTTACTAAATTTTCTTACCTTTTACTAATAATGCTTTCATGTCTAAAAAAATTGCTTTAGCTCCAAAGCATGTTATTGATATAGTCAAATTCCTTTAATTTCCCAGGTTATTTTTTAAGCATGATTCACTCACTGTGTCACAATTTGAGACAGTGGTAAAACATGCATCAAACACCAGTACTGTCTATATAACCCTCCATTATTAAAGACACACACACACACATTTACTTTTGAAACTGGAAAGGTCAAATTGTGACTTTTTTTATTTTATTTTATTATTCATATGTGCATACAAGGCTTGGGTCATTTCTCCCCCCTGCCCCCACCCCCTCCCTTACCACCCACTCCGCCCCCTCCCTCTCCCTCCTACCCCCTCAGTACCCAGAAGAAACTATTTTGCCCTTATTTCTAATTTTGTTGAAGAGAGAGTATAGGCAATAATAGGAAGGAACACGTGTTCCTGGTTGAAATAAGGATAGCAATACAGGGAGTTGACTCACATTAATTTCCTGTGCATGTGTGTTACCTTCTAGGTTAATTCTTTTTGATCTCATCTTTTCTCTAGTTCCTGGTCTCCTTTTCCTATTGGCCTCAGTTGCTTTTAAGGTATCTGCTTTAGTTTCTCTGCATTAAGGGCAACAAATGTTAGCTAGTTTTTTAGGTGTCTTACCTATCCTCACCCCTCCCTTGTGTGCTAAAGCTTTTATCATGTGCTCAAAGTCCAATCCCCTTGTTGTGTTTGCCCTTGATCTAATGTCCACATATGAGGGAGAACATACGATTTTTGGTCTTTGGGGCCAGGCTAACCTCACTCAGAATGATGTTCTCCAATTCCATCCATTTACCAGCGAATGATAACATTTCGTTCTTCATGGCTGCATAAAATTCCATTGTGTATAGATACCACATTTTCTTAATCCATTCGTCAGTGCTGGGGCATCTTGGCTGTTTCCATAACTTGGCTATTGTGAATAGTGCCGTAATAAACATGGGTGTGCAGGTGCCTCTGGAGTCACCTGTGTCACAGTCTTTTGGGTATATCCCCAAGAGTGGTATTGCTGGATCAAATGGTAGATCAATGTCTAGCTTTTTAAGTAGCCTCCAATTTTTTTTCCAGAGTGGTTTCACTAGTTTACATTCCCACCAACAGTGGAAGAGGGTTCCTTTTTCCCCGCATCCTCGCCAACACCTGTTGTTGGTGGTGTTGCTGATGATGGCTATTCTAACAGGGGTGAGGTGGAATCTTAGCGTGGTTTTAATTTGCATTTCCTTTATTGCTAGAGATGGTGAGCATTTTTTCATGTGTTTTTTGGCCATTTGAATTTCTTCTTTTGAGAAAGTTCTGTTTAGTTCACTTGCCCATTTCTTTATTGGTTCATTAGTTTTGGGAGAATTTAGTTTTTTAAGTTCCCTATATATTCTGGTTATCAGTCTTTTGTCTGATGTGTAGTTGGCAAATATTTTCTCCCACTCTGTGGGTGTTCTCTTCAGTTTAGAGACCATTTCTTTTGATGAACAGAAGCTTTTTAGCTTTATGAGGTCCCATTTATCTATGCTGTCTCTTAGTTGCTGTGCTGCTGGGGTTTCGTTGAGAAATTTCTTACTTATACCTACTAACTCGTTCCTGTATTTCCTACTCGTTCCTATATCAACTTTAGAGTTTGTCAAATTGTGACTCTTATGTTCATAAACTCTTATGTCTAAAACTCAAAATTAAAACATTCAACAGTATTCTTCAGCAGCAATAGCATGATAAAACATGCATGAGCACATATTGTGTACAGTTAAGAAACCAGTACCATGTTTTTGGAAGGTACTTGACAGTACCCATCAAAGTAAGCTTTTTCCTTTTGAATTAAATTTTCACCTGCTGGGAATATGTGTAAAAGTGTGGGTATGCAAAGGTGCATACACCTTAGTGTTACAGCTAACACTGTAATAAGAAAAACTTGTATGTCTACCATGATGGTATTAGTTAACTAAACTTATGTGATGGATTTCTTTATAGTCCTTTAAAACAGTGAGATAAATTGCATGTACCAGACTGAAAATATGTAATATACATATTAATTTAATTAAAAATCACAATAATATGCAGACAATATTCATATTTATAGGTTATTGTGTGTGTATGCCTTTGTAAAAAATTTCTGAATGAGTAGGACAGGAACTGAGTGGTCTGGGAAGAAAGGAATGCTGTATGTGTTCTTTTTTCTATCAAATGTAAATTATCCACGTGCTATTTTCATAAGAGTTTCAATTTCAAAAATTAAGACAAAATTAAAAATTGATACCACTTTATATCACCTTTATACAATATTTTCCTATGTTTATGTTTACCTAATAAAGAACTATGTTTTTCCTCAGTTCCTTCAAAATAAAAATCAAAGCAAAATAGCCATAGATTCTATTCAGAAGAGCTAGGGTGATCATTTTTCATAAAAGACTGTTTTAATTTTCTTACAGACAGAATGATGTGATATTTCTTTTAATGTTTAAAGTATTTAACCTGTGCAATTATCTTTCTTCCTATAATTCATAAACAAAAGTAATACAATTAAACTTTGAGCATGATTTTTTAAATTTTCATTCCTTAAGGATACTTAATTAAAGGATATTTAAATCCATCACAAAATATTTCTTCAAAGGTAAACTTGTTCTTTAATTATCCATTTTCCTGTCTTCATGGATCACCACTAGACTATCCATCAAGCAAGTTTTGAATATTTCTTTGTTGTACTGTTTTATAATGCATACTCTTTTCCCTGTCTGAGACATTCATGAAACAAGAATTGGATGGCAGAAAAATTAGCTTGCATGTCAATGAATGCCTTACCTTCATTAATCATAGTATGTCATTGACCAAGTTTCCAATATTCCCTGGAATTAGATGTAAGCTTCTTGTGTCTGATTACTCAAGTTAAACTCTTCTACTGCCCATCATAGCTCTAATCCTTATTTTCACAGCTAGAATCTAGGAGATTTAGAAGTATACACAGAGTAACTTGTTAAATTCTTTTATACAGAGTTCAAAACAAGTATATATGGAAGCCGAACTTGGGAAAGAGCTCCACTTAACCATGAATGTCTTTCCTCGAAACACAAAGAAGTTTGATGCTGAACAGAAGAAACCTACCAATGTTAGATCCATAAGGAAAATGAAGGCTATGTGACAGGACGTGAGAGAAATTGCCTAACTAATCAGATAAGTGCATATTCCCAGAGACATTTCATACTTGTGAATTCCTCTCTTGTGTGTTCCTGTATATGAACCCCTCTCTTGAATTTATTTGAAACCCCTCTTCTGTAATCATAAGGATGTGGACAAGGCTAAGTGATATGAACTAGAAAATCACCAAGGGCAGCAAACTTCTTCAAATTAAGTACCCTAATAATTTTCAAGAGACAAAAGTCATGCCCACAACTAATGTAACTTGAAGCATGTTTTTACATACACAAACATAATATATTGTCCTCAACCTTTCCATTCTCAAGTAGCAAAATCATATCCCTTCTTTTACATAAAGTAATCTTAATTGCCCTCTTCAATAATCATGACAGGAGTAAACCAATTTTTTTTCAAATACAGTGTCAACTGTTACTCAAAATCCAAACTTTACCTATTAAATATATTTTATAAATAACACTAGATTAACTAGACAGGATGTTTCACTGTGCTGTAGGAATATTTACTTCTACTTTGAGCTTGGAGATGTGTGAGAGAAAGTTGAATAGATTTCAATAATATTTATTGAGTGTTTACATTGTGAAAAATGCTTTACACAAATGATGTCTTTAAATCTTGCCAAAACAGAGATAATACAATTATCATCCCTATTTTATAAGCAAAAGAAAAGTCTAGACTCGGAGGATTTAATTTGCTAAAAATCATTCTACTATCAAGAAATGGATATATATAGACTTCACAGCCAGCCTATCTAGCTTCAAACTACAGACCATTAACTGTTATGCTAAAAAGCCTTCTCAGAAATGAGTATTGGCCAGAATAACAGGTAATAAACTAGCAGATTATGTCACTAGAAATAAAAAGTACAGATTTTACCAAAGTCTATGATTACAAAATATATAATGTGTTTGGGAAAAGTAGTAATAGCTAACCCTAACATAATCTCTACCAGGGATCAGGTGATGTTTTGTGTCTCAACAGACTGATTCTTAAGATGTTATTAGAAGGTCCCATTTTTATCTCATATGAATTATAGAGGAGGAAACCAGAGAAAGCTCAAGTGACCTGTTCAAGTTCACATAGCTACGGAGAGTGGGGTTTAGAATGTGAGACAGAGCACTGACTCTGGTGTCTTGTATTCTGAAAAATCCCTCTACTCAATGGCTTTTCAAGATTGTGACGTACCGGATTGCAAAGCTGCGGAGGAAACTGTGATGCTGCTAAGGCCAAGCTAGAAAGGACTTGGGAAGGTTTGTAGCTCTTAATCATTAGGCTCCTGAAGTGAGAAATATATCATCAGAATGAGAAGATGGGCTATGTACTTTAAAAACTGAGCCAATTCATGAATTTTTATGTTTGACGATCATGTGGGTGTTTAATTTCTTTTAAAGCATACTGACCAAAGTAAAATTTGATCAAATTATCTTAGTTGATGAAGATTATGGTTTAATTAATTTGATTTTCTTCTTATAAGCAATTCCAAGCTAGCTTGATTTATACTCTCCTGAGGGCAATTTCAGAAAAAAAAAAAAAAACAAGAAAAAGAATTTTATGCTCAACAACAAGAAAATGTGATGAGTAACTGCAAGTTAGGAAATAGATATTCAGAGGTTTTTAAAAACTAGTATAGTATACTTATTAGATAAGATGAATTAACATTTCTATAATGCTTTAAAAGTGTTAAATAATATATTTCAAAAGATGATATAGGAAGGTAACAAATTGTAGAGACAAAATGATTAAATTCAATGTCCAAGGCTATGACTTGACAGCTTTTTTATTAGTAAAATAGGTATACTGTAGCCATCTTATCTTCCATGATTTTTGTGAGCTTGAATTATGCATACATCGCATACATAGTGTGCATATATATCTAGACACAAGTTCTAGACATAAAGGAAGTATGGTGTGTAAAGTTTGCTGTAATCTGTGTTTTAGGAAGATGGGTCAAACAGTGTTACACTAAATCACAGTCTAAAATACTATGACAGATTTTTAAATCTTTCTTTTAAAGATTTGCAAGGCACCATGGCAGATACTAACTCCTTAAAGGGCATAAGGAAAGAGACTTGCCAACCCAAACTTTTGGGGATCCAGATGGGAATGTTTCTGATCTGGGCACTAACATGGGCACCGACTACTCCCCACCAGTGAGTCAAGAACTCTAGCACACCAGGGTAAGTTCTGGGTCAGAATATAACTCTGGTCACTATCTGCAACAACTGTATTTATTTATTTGGCAGTGCTGGGGTTTGAACTCAGGACCTCACACTTGCTAAGCAGGCACTCTAGCACCTGAGTCACTCCATTAGACCCTTTTTTATGTGTGTACTGGATACTTTTGAGATAGGATCTCATGAACTATTTGCCTGGGCTGGTTTTGAAACATGATTCTTCTGATCTCTGCCTGTCTAGTAACTAGGATTACACCACTGGTGCCCGGTTGGTCTGGGACAATTTTTAAAGACAATTCATCTTAAAAAATGTTGTAAACCCTGTATATCTTAACTAAAAGAAATTTATGGATAACTAAATACTTGTACAGTTATAGAAGCATCTGTTCATATACACAGTAAAATTCACTTTTAACTATAAATATGAAATGTGTATACAAACAAGGTAATTATTTAATTATATAAAACAATGTCAAATCTTATTATGTATGTATTATGTATGTATGCATGTATGCATGAATTTTTTTATCTACCTATAATCTACCTATCATCTGTATGCCATGCTGGGCAGAACAGCCAGAATCTCTGAGTTCTGTTTTATGCTTCTGCAAGGTGGGTGTAACAACGCTTATGATAAAAGTATTGGGGCTGCTGTAAAGGGTAAATCACCAGAGGACACTCAGTAGAAAGCTTTACACATATTATGAGGGAAATAAATACTGGATTTCATTCTCTATCCGAATATTTTCTAATATTTTTCTAATATTCCTTAGAGCCTAAATCTTACATAAATTAAAGGCAAATTATTTTAAATTAACTATGATAAGTTCCACTCAACCAACATTCTGGAAATTTACTATAATTTGTGACTTGTGATTAAATTCCTCATCTTAAATATTTCCACTTTAGAACAATGGAAGTTCAAATACTGTAGCCATGCAATTAATAACCATATAAAGGAATTTGGACCATCTTTTAAATACAGTCATTAACAACAATAAATCCCAAGAGTGCATAATTAAAATAAATGTCTAGGACTTGCCTTCTTTTGATATCTGTTTTTTTTGGGAGCATTTTAAATTAGTTTTATCATTTTCTTAGGAGACCCAAAGCCTTTACTTGCAAATGAAGCAGAAATTAACATTGACTAGTTTTGCCCTACAACAAATTCTTCATCTTTTTCTTATCACGCCAAAGTTTTTGCTTTTGAGATCAGTGTCATGGATTGATGCCAGAAAACACCCATCTAGACATAATGTTAATTTTCTGCAGCTGCACAGGCAGCAAGAAGGCATAAAACACTGGTATCTTACAATACACAAAACCAGCAGAAAATTCTTGGCTATAAGTCTCTACAGACCTTTTCCCCCAAGGTAACAAGATAAAGAGTGGATCATATTCAAAGCCTGGGAAACCTGTCATGGATTTTATACTAAACCATCAAAATAATTGACTTCTTGCCATTTTGGAAAAACATGGTAACTTAAAGTCTTCCTCATTATTCATAAAATTATTTGGTTTAACTATTAATGATCATAGTAACAAACTTACACAAGTTCATTAAATAGTAGCTAGTTTGAGGACATTTCTTTTCAGAAAAACTCATTAGAACATAATGCCCACATCTATTTCTTTGACCACGACAAGTATGGACAGCTTACACCATCTTCTGTGTTGGCAGTTGTGGCCAAACTTGTATAGAACATTCAATGAATCACCTACTCATGCTGTTTCTCTGACTTTGGTAAAGAATTAACTTTTAAAGCACTAAGAAAGGAGAAATTTACTGATCATTTCAATTACAGACACAAGGCAAGGACCTACCAGCTTTTAAAAATCAATTTTTATGGACCCCCCACTTCATATATTTATACCCTCCCTTTCTTATTTCTATAAGTAATGCACTCATTCATTCTTTGGTAAATTTATTTTAAAATAAATGTTAATCAGTTTCTATGCCCTTTCTCACTTTTAACACATATGCAAAGACACACATAAAACAATGTGCCTAGATAATCTAGGTTGAACATCTCAATTCATGAAACTACTTCTCAAATTTTTCAATGTTATATATTCTACAAATAACAGATATTTTATTACATTCCTCAAAGAAAGCATGGACTAGTCAATATGTAAGATTTGAGTCTGTAGTATTGAACTGACATAGACCCTACCTTTATGAAATATATCATCAATTCAAGGAGAATAATTTTAGACACATCATTATGAATGTGAACAACACAAATGTGAATATTAAGAAATTTAAAGTTCTAAGATAATGGACAAAAGGATATAACGTCTTGTTTTGGAGGCAGGAACTTGGGCAGCCTTTTTTGGAAAGCAGAATCCTCTCTATCTTTGAAGTAAAACTCAGTGGCTTCCATTCTTTTTCTCTTTTATGGAATCAATGGAAGAAAATAGAACTCCAAATGAAAATAATGGCAATTGCTTATATAAACTATGCAAATGGCAAAAGGGCTTAATTTAGCCATCTTTTTCTGATTTCACTTCCCCACCCCAACATACACCCACACTTGCAATTATAAGACCTAGATTATTTGTTAGCTACCATTTGATCAAACTGCCTGACAAAGCTCTTCTTTAAATAAAGTATAAACATCCATTATGTACTGATATCCTCAAAGCAAATAAAGCATATCAAATATTAATCTAGACACCAATTCTTTGCAAACCAGTTATTTATTTATTGAGTGTAGTTTGTATTGAGTAAGAAATTTTATTCAGTTTCTCTCAGTCATAGAGCAGAACTAAATGGTATTTGCAAAAAATATTGAAATCTACATACTTACAACCTTGTTTTCTCCTGCACGGCACTACTGCACTCTATACCAAAGGCAAAACTGTCTCTGTGGGTTCTGTATTTGGGATGTTTTAGCAATATATATTAAGGAATATTTTGGCTATCTGTCTCCTGAAGTCTTTACCTTGAAGAGGAAGTTTCTGTTTGTCTGTGGATAAGTCTTTGGAGTGAGACAGAATAAAACAGAGCACATACATGGAGGTGTTATATGTGGTCTATATTAATAATGAGCAGCAATGAAACTTCAATGTTTGCTATTTCCTACAAGTGCCCTTATGGTTTTTTTCCTCTAATGCTATTTTTCCATCTTTTGGTGTGTTATGACAACATAATTTATATGCAAATTCACAAATGGCAAAAGTCCAATTATCCTATGAGAATAATCAAATTAGCAAAATTTCCTTATTAATTTGATTTAAAGGTAACATATGAATTAGGTTCACTATCACAACAAAAGATTTACCAAAAATAATTTTTTTAAAAGCAATACAGGAAATGAGTGCCCCATCAGCATTCACTTTTGATGATGACATGTGCCAGTCCTGAAGACCCAGCACCAAACTACACAGGATATTTCTAAACTACTGATTCTTCTCAAAGCAGAGCCTACTATACAGAAATGATGATAATTGTAGCAAAAGATGTTTAAAATCCTTCTTTTCCATCCAAGAATTTTGGGTCAGCTTCCAGAAAGCAGATGCAAGGACTCTATTGGCACAAGTGCTTCCTAAGGAAGGTAAACTAAAATGATCTGTTCTCAAACTTGTATGTTACAGACATTAATCTCTTTGTTAGGAACATCTAATTCATTTTCTCCTTTAAGTTTACTTCTACTTAGTTGAGTGGTCATAAACAAAAATAAAATTTGGAGGATGCCAAAATTATAATTCTTCTTCAAACTTGAAAAAAGTACAAATATCTCATTATAACATTTTAATTCAATCTTTACAAAATCTGTCTTATTTAACAATATATGCCTGAAATTCTATAATCCATAGTAATTGTGATTGATAAAAATGTTTCACTCAGATGAAACATAATTATATTAACCAAGCTTCTGAAATTGTTTCAATAAAGCTCTGTATAAAAGATTAGCAGACACTGACAAATATTTATACACAGCCATGATTCCTGGCAAGGAGTACTGCCCCATTAATGGGATTTAATTTGACAACGTTTACCTGTGTGTAAGCCTTCGGTGACTAATGCAGACTGCAGTCTGGGAATCTTGAGTAATGCACACTTTATGGCGACTACATTTCATCTTTAAGCATGGATCTTTAGCTGGATCTAAAGCTAGAGAGAGAGGGGAGGGAAAGAGGAAGAGAGAGAGAGAGAGGTGATTATACAGGCTATATTAAAATAAGTTTCTGTAAAATAGAGGAATCTAGTCTTATCAAATATAATTTTGCCCAGTAATTTCATAACATAAAGCTGTGAACTTTCTTCACAATTTCCCTCTACTAAAATACGCTTCTACATCTACTCACATAACTCAGATGCAAGGTAACAGCCACAGTTTAGTCTCATCCACCCTTGTCAGGAGTTAAAGTGCACATACTGTGGTGATCAGAAAATGAACAATCAAAATAGCCATGTCAGATTAAAACTCTCTACAATTACTACTTCCATCAGAGCAAAAAATGTGGAGAAAAGTTGAGGTACGTAATACTTAATAGCAGTGGAAAATTACAATCTATATTTCTGCTTTCCTTAGACAGATGCCAATGGATAGATCAAAAGGATAAAACCCCAAAAAGATATCAATGAGTATTGATGCGTCTTCGAATAGCCAAGAAAAGTCTAGAGCTGGTCTTGGGGGTGGACCGAATGCATCCTGGTAACAACTGAGATGTTACATTTCAATTCTTAGGTTGTTTTCGTATAGCATATAAACCAAAATTTCTTTAAGAAGCCTGTTTTGATAGCTGGCAAAGCAAAGACTATGTGATATGTTGCTTTTTTATAAACACTTCATTGACATGTAATTCATAGACTGTATACTTCATTGAGTGCTTACAATCAGTGGTTTTCAACACATTCAATACCAATAGTTATCACTGTCCCATTAGTACTAAAAAAACGTTAATCTAATTTCTTTCTCTATCAATTGCATACTCTGGAAATTTCATGGAAATTGAATTTTTTTACAACTGGCTTCTATTATGTGAAGCAGTGTATTTAAGATTTAACCGTGTTGCAGCATTAGTTCCTACTATGTCACTTCATATCATTGGATGATATTTTACTGCATGTATATACTACATCTTATTTATCTACTCACTAATAGATGAGCATTTTGGATTGCTTAAACTTTTTAGCCATTGTGAATAATGCTGCTTTTGGTCATCATTTCTGGGAGGAAGTCATAAACGGAGTGGGTACAAATAAGGAAGAAAGTAATCTGGATCTTAGAAAAGAATCTTGTCCAAAGTTGAGAGAAAGAAATGATGAAAAAAGGCAAACAAAAATTCTGTGGTATGAAAAACATTTAAACCAGGGTAACCAAAAGAATCTGCATTTTGAATAGGAAAAACAATATTTGGAAGAACGCTGGGCTATCCATTTGCCATGACATGTTGAATCTGAGCCGAACTTTTTCAGTTAACAAACTTAGGGAAAATTTAAGCTAATATCTAATACACAACTTAATGTTTAGCTTTATGCATGTGTCAAATCTAAAACATATGTTATGATTATCAATGAATTCAATAGAGATAGATACTATGAATGTATATATAAACATGTTTTATTAAAAGACAAAATAAATCTTTAAATTTCTTACTTGATATCCTTTTTACTTGAGATACATAAAATATAATGATATAATAACTAATAGTCAAAAATTGTAACATGATTAATGTTTAAGAAATAAATTCATCTTTTTGGAACACAGATATTTCAATTTCCTTCATAATGAAGGGTTTTTTTTTGTTTTTTTTTTTTTTTTGTACTGGAGTTTGATCTCAGGGCCTTCACCTTGAGCCACTCCACCAGCCAATTTTTTGCAATAGGGTTTTTTGAGATAGGGTCTTAAGAACTCTTTGCCCAGGCTGGCTTTGAACTGTGATCCTCCTGATCTCTGCCTCCTGAGTAGCTAGAATTACAGACGTGAGCTACCAGCGCCTGGCATCATGAAAGATTTTTGTTAAGCAGTGGTTACATTAGTTGTAGTGTTGCCTTGTTTTTAAGTAGCTTCAAAATATAAGATAAGTATATTAAGTATTTCATTCCCTATAAAATGTTGGATATACTTTGTTTGCTAAGTGAATGCAGATTGCTAGAAAATCCTCATTTTGCTCTCATGGCTTAAATAACAATAATATAACAATAAAGAAGGGCATGCACATGTCTCTTTGATATTCCTATTTCATTTCCTTCAGATATATACCTAGATATAAGTTCACTGGATCACATGGTAGAACTAGTTTTACTTTCTTGAGTAACCTCTATATTGTTCTTTATAATAGTTGTAAGTAATTTGTATTCCAACTAACAGTCTGTAGGCATTCCTTTCCTCATAACCTTTACAAAATCTGTTATTTCTGGTTGTTTGATAATAGCTATTCTTATTGGGGGGAGATGATATCTCACTGTATTACTGTAGCTTGAATTTGCATTTTAACCTAGGACATTCTGAAAGATCACTATCTTCATTTTAAAATAAAATTTAAAGTACATATAAAATTGTCATCATTTATCTAATTTAATTGCACACTGAATACAGTTTGTTAACATTTTAAGTATTTTTCTAGTATTCTTTACCTTGTAGAATACACATTAATTTTTAAAAGTCCTGTGACACTTCTTACATCATTTCTCTAAGGGAAATCAGAACTTCTAAATTATTGTACAACAAGAAGGGAATTATGAGAATAAATTCAACACATGTAAAAAAATTTAAGGAGAAAATTTTCAAAGAAGTCTATATAATGGATCAAATAAAAGAACAGAAGAATTTGTCAAGTGGCAGATAATACAATAGAAGAAAGTGAACCTCAAAAGTAATCTATAATACAGAAAAGACCAATTTCTGGGTATATGATTTTTCAGTCATCCGTATTTTTAGTAGAACTTACATTGTTGTCAGTTTAAAAATGACAAAATAGCACTGGAAATACAGATGCTTAAGATTTTATTCTTCAAATCATAACAATAACACAACCAAATTTTTTTTTTCTGAAGACCATGGATTAGAATCAATCTTATCCTTAAGATTAAAGGCCCCTGGCATAGTTCATCACCTCCCTCTGTTACTGCCTACTTCTATTCTTTTTCAACTGAATGCCTTCTATTCTACTCAGCATCAGTTTATCTAGCTTTCTCTGTAGTATCCAGTAAATCTACCTCTAGACAGATTACACCTAGTGTAATTGAGGTCACATGGCTGTGTTCTTTTTCTTTACCCCAAGCTTTAATGATCTTTCTGATTGATACGATTCTAAGGCCTAACAAATAACTAGGTGTTTTATTTTATTTCAGAAAATATAGTCTGTGTTTCAAATAATTGGGGTTTTTTTTTATTCATTTATTCACATGTGCGAGCATTGTTTGGGTCATTTCTCTCCCCTGCCCCCCCTATTGTCTCCCCTTACTCCTTGCTTCCAGGCAGAACCTGTTCTGCCCTTATCCCTAATTTTGTGGAAGAGAAGACATAAGCATAAGAAGGAAGACAAAGCGTTTTGGCTAGTTGAGTTAAGGATAGCTATACAGAAAGATTCCTAGCACTGCTTTCATGTACAAATGTGTTACAACCCAAATTGATTCATCTCTAACTGATCTTTACACTGCTTCCTGATCCCCTTCTCTGTTGCTTTAAGGTTTCTGTATTAGTTCCTCTGGAGTGGGGACATCAAACACTTTCATGTTTTGGGTTTCCTACCTATTCCCATACCTCCTGTATGTGCTGTCCCCTTGTCATGAAACCCAAGTCCAACCACATTGCTGCATTTTCCCTAGATCTAAAGTCCTCATATGAGGGAGAACATACGATTTTTGGTCTTCTGAGCCAGGCTAACCTCGCTCAGAATGATGTTCTCCAGTTCCATCCATTTACCTGCAAATGATAAGATTTCATTCTTCTTCATGGCTGAGTAAAATTCCATTGTGTACAAGTACCACATTTTCTTGATCCATTCATCAATAGTGGGGCATCTTGGTTGTTTCCATAGCTTGGCTATTGTGCTGCAATAAACATGAGTGTGCAGATGCCTTTAACTTTTGAATTTCATTTAGTTTGTGATATAGAATTTTCCTCACTCTTTTGCTAGAATATTATTTTTTTACTTAGGAATTCTTCACTTACTGCCAGATAAAATAGGAAGGATCAGGATTGGTTCACCTACTAATAGCCTGAGTCAGCAAGGGTAGGCGGAAGCAGAAAAAATATGTGAGTAATGGTTGATATATTTAATTCAGTTCATAAGGAGGAGGCCCAATGTAAAGAGAACACAATAAAAGAATACATAACACAGATACCTAGTCTGAAAAACAAATATGGATTTTGTTGTTGTTGTCTCATGCATAGTAAACATGTCCTGTACCATGGAGCTAGCTCCTTAAAGCAAGGCAATAATTTATAGTTAGGCACTGAATTTTCAGGGAAGCAAAATTGTCATTGTGACACTTACTTAGGTCAACAGTGGCATTACTATAATGCGAAAATAGGTATTAATTATTGAGAACTGAAATAAACCTTAGCAGACTAGGCTGGAACTCAGAACTTGGACAAATTCATTCACTGATTTTAAGTGTTTGTCCACATGGTAACCATGTTTTAGAACATCATGCCATATATAATTAATGATGGAATTGAAGATGAGCAGGTCACCTTAGCTCAGGACATTTCAGAGAAATTGTTGTTCAGATACTAGAAAACTATAACAGAAACTGAACTATCTTGACTCAGATTTTTGTAAGACCAGTGTAGTACAAAAAGACAATCAGCTGTATAAAAAGAAATTTGTACCAGATGATTCTTAAAGTCATGCTCTGCCTTGAAAGTGTGTTAGTCCATTTTAGCATAAGGTTTTGACACAAAATATCCTACATATAATGGGCCATGTCCTCAATAGACTCAACAATCTTTATGAAAGAGACAGATATAATTAGCTAATTAGAATATGTAGTCAATTGAAAATTTTGCACATACACACAGATATATGAATCCACAGATATATACATAACACAGGAGGTCAAACAATGATGAATAAAAGAAAATGAGAATGAATGAAAACTTAGGTGGTTTAAATGCAATAACAGATCCATCAAATAAAAAAAAAACCTCCAATATAAGAGGACAGAATGAATAGCATAAAAGTATAAAAAGAATATTATATTCATGGCATGTCAAGTTCAGGAACAATGAAATGAACAGCAATTTTCTTGGAATCACTGACTTCTCTTACATATCCTTAAGATTCTGAGAGCAGAGATGCCAAAACCATCATAAGTACCATACTCAGAATGCCTTGTAGAAGGCTCTGTAAACCTTCTACTCTGGGACAGAAATGCTCCAAAAGTATTTAGAACTTAGAAATTCAGTGATTTTTGGATTATTGAAGTATAATCACAAATCTCAAATGTTCTGACAATTGAGAGCTCAAAGTTTTTGCTTTGTTTGGATTTTGTTCTATGGGAGAGGCAAGGCATGGAAGATAATTTTATATATAAATATATAATATCATAGAGAAATAATGCTGTGAGTTAATGCAACACAGTTTGTGGTTTTCAGCTCAAATAAGTATTTTGTTTTAAAAGGATTACTATAATTACAAGGTTATTCATTAGAGTTTTGTAAAGTTTTATATACAACATATGCATAGTTTAGCTTGTATTATTTAACATACAAATCATTATGGGCTCTGGATTATTTGAAAATTTCAAAATCCTGAAACACCTTTATCCTAAAGATTTGGATGCAATAAATTGCATGCAAAAAAATTCCAACTCATTCAAATAAAAAAGCAGGCCATAAATTGCAACTTATTCAGTTTTTGCAACATGCCAGTAGAGTTCGTTGTTGTTTATATGCAAAATATTTCTAAAACCATTCTACAAAATACGTAGAATCATCTCAGATTAGATGTAAGGAAACCATAGCTCAAATATGATATTTCTTCTAGGATATGTAACTTTCAAATCATGGAACTAGTACTTAAAACCCATGTCATTGGGTAGTGTAAATGATTTACCCCTGAAATATTCTGTTTCCTGGGCTTCCAAAGAGATTGAACATAGCTATAACAATGTCTTATGATAGTTTTGCTCAACATGATATACAATAAATATGTATTTTAATACGTTAAAGTTATAAATAGTAAGACAAACAGATAAGGCAGCATGACTGAATTTTATCTTAACATTTGTCCAGTTTTTATTCTGAGACTATTTTTATGGATTTTGTGTCGCTTTCTGTCTAATAGATTGGCTCTAAACACAATTATTTGGAACCTAATACTGTCTTCTGATAACTCTCCAATGCAGAAAAGCATTCAACAGAGCCTCCAGATTATCTATTTAATCTGATCTTTTACAAGTCACACAAAGCAAAAAAAGATTTGGGCATATCATTTACTATTTAATTATTCTATCTGCCCATTATTTTAGAAAACATTCTATATATGCTTTATTGTAAGTCTGCCTTTTTCTTAGGCACTTTTCAACTCAGGGACAATATTTCTTTGTACTCACTGGGGCAGCACAACATTTCGTATAAGTCTTCCTCGTTCATAACTCAACCCTGGACTCCCCTGCTCCATGTTGACCTTTTATCACAGCATCTTCATGTCCAAGGAGTCCTAGCACAGACTTTGTTATCATTCATTTCTACAGAACTTCCTTTCCATAGAGATGTACAGTAGGAACATTTCTACTGTTGTTATTACTAGAATTCTTAAGTGTGTTTTCAATTAGCAGAAGTTTTGTCCAAATAGTGTGTATACCTCTGCATTCACTCTGCAGCTTATAATTGTCAGTTGTCAAATATTAATGTTAGACTCACATGATATACACATTGTCATTTTAGCAACAGGCCAGTTCTAGACTGTACTCCCCATAAAAGCTTGAAATAACTGTCTGCCAAGAAGTTAGTTATGTGGCTTATAAGACAAGATTATCACCCTATGTAAAACTGAAAAACCCAAAATTAGTGCTTTAGAAAATCCTCTTTTTCTTTTGTGGTAAGAAAAGTATGATTGGACTTTATAAAAGTAGAGTAGCAAAGTTGAACTTTTGAGAAGAAGGTGTGTGTTAAAGAGAATCTCTAAGAGCTCCCTGATGTGCCAATCTACAGCTTTCCCCCTTAGTGGCAGAAGGTGACAAGGAAGTGCATAATTATGAATATTAGCATTGGTGAAAGTCTAATGATTGCAATGTGTTAGGCCATGTAACTATCAAGTTAATATACCTGCTTCAAATCAGGCTATTATATATATATATATATATATATATATATATATATATATATATGTATGTATGTATGTACATGGAAGTGCCCTAAGGAAACTCCCTGTTGTAGCTATCTTAAACAACCAAAAATGTCATTTAAAAATTTTTTTCTTACACAAAATTGGAAATCAGGAGGGCATAACAGGTCCTGCCGGGGGGGTTGATACCAGTGGGAGGAGGTGGGAAAAGGGTATAAGAGGGTGAATATAGTGCAAATACTGTGTACACATGTATGTAAATGGTAAATTGAAATTAGTCCAGGAATGAGGGGAAAAGGCGGGGGGGAAGAAGAATGGAGGAGGGGGTAAATTCAAGTATGATATATTATAAGAACTTTAGTAAATAACACCATGTACCCCCACCCAGCACAACAATTTGAACAGAGAAAAAAATTATTTTGCTTTGAAAGTATCTGTGAAAGAAGTATACTTCTTCTAAGCGTACTCCTAAGTGTTGAAAGGGAAAAAGCATGGAGAGAATTGAATGGTTGAAAGAGAAGCTGCAAATATTCATGACAGAAACAAAGTTAATGCAAACTGGAGAAGATGTGAGGACTGAAAAGCAGTTAAAGAACATAAATGTTAAAAATACTGATAGATTTATTTCTTGAGTGTGGGAAGCGGCCATTAGAATTCCAATAACATGACCATTGCATATCAAAAATGATTTCTTTATATGCTAAGATGAAAGATTAAAAATATACATTTAAAAATACCTAATTTTTAAAAGTTTAATAAAGGATAAACAAGTTGAGATGGTTCCTAGTCAACTGAAAAGCTTTATATATAAGTTTTTATATTTAATCCTGGAAGATTTAATCTTATTATTAATATAAATGTACACTTCTTTTTTATCATATTATTATTGTACTCTGATTACATTGTGACATTAACAAAAGTTCTTACAATATTATCATATTGAAATTATCCCGTAATCATTCTCCCTTATCCCTCCTCCCCCCATTTCTGGAATTGTTTCAACAGTTCTCATTTTTCTATTTTCATACATGTGTACATAACATTTCTACTACATTCAGCCTCCTTCACCCTTTCCTTATAGTCTCCCCTCTTCCACTGGTACCAGCTCCCAGATGGAATTTGTTATCTTCCTATTCCCTGATTTTGCAAAAAGGCATTTTCATTTATTTAAGATAGTTATACAGGGAGTTTCTTTGTGACAGTTCCATGTATATATGTATTATAATCCAAATTGGTTCATCCCCTCTATTTTTCTCCTTTCTACCTTGGTCACTTTCTTATGGTGATTTAAACAGGCTTAAAAATGCTATATTCATTCTTGTATAGAAAGTGGGCTGGCGGCATGGCTGAAGTAATAAAATGCCTGCTTAGTAAGCATGAGACCCTAAGTTCAAGCTCCGGTACCATCAAAAAAATAAATAAATAAAAAGCGGTACAGGGTAAACACAGGTGACAAATGTACACTTCTAAAATCATTTTTCAAACACTGGAAGATCAAGTAGTATTAGTCTATCTATCACCCCTATTAGCAAACTTAAATGTATATTATTAGAGGTAATAGGAAAATGAAGCCACAATAATTATAGCAAAGGATGTATTGTATAGTATTTGGATATATAAGTCATATTTTGACTTGTGTAAAATGATATTAAACAATCACCACTTAAAGCACTTTTTTTCCAAAAATAATTATTTTAAACATTCACATTTATCTCTTGAACCAAGTAAATTGCTCGTATGTGATGATTATACTTTTAAAACTATTTTATTCCTTTTTTTCTTCTATATAACTGGCATATTTCGCATTTTTACTGAGAAACTCTTCTATATTCAATTATGTAATAGACTGAAATATTCTTCGTTGTGTGATGCAAAATCCAGTGCTGGATTGGGGACTGTACTTCAGCTGGAGTCCTGAAAAGCCTCTCCATTAAGTTAATAGGAAAGACCAGAAACTTGCCAAAATGAATAGAGTGGTAAATGCATTCATATACTTTGATTAAAAAAAAGTCATGATACTTTCCATATCACTGTTAAGATTGAATTTGCATGCTATGAAAATTTAGGCTATAAAACTAACAAAAATTTAGTGGATATTGATTAGAAATCTTAGGGCTGTATCAGAAAAATATGCCGAGAGAGTAAAACTCTCTCAAAAATAATGCAAAAGAAAGTAAATATAACTGAAGATGATGGCACAGAATTTACAAATCACATGATGAGAAAACCATTATGAAAGGATTCATAAACTCAGTTAACTCAACAATAAGCATATCAAGGAATCAAGCTGGATGTGGTGTACATACCAGTAATCCCAGCTACAATGGAAGCAGAGATCAGAACGACATAGGTTTCAGTCCAATCAGGGCAAAGAGTCAGAGAGAAACCATTTCAACCAAGAAGCCAGTCATGGTGGTTTATAACTGTAATCCCAGCAAGGTGAGAGGCAGTAGGCAGGAAGACTGCAGTCTGAGGCAAAAATATAAGACACTATCCAAAAAAATGATAAAGCATAAAGAACTGAAAGTTTGGCTCAAGTGGTACAGCACCTGCCTAGAAAGCACAAACCCCTGAGTTCAAATACTAGAACCATCAAAGAGAAACATGGGACTGGTAGAGTGGCTCAAGAGGTAGAGAGCACGAGGCCCTGAGTTCAAATCCAGAAGCACCAAAAAAAGAAAAAAGAGACAGAAAAAGTTTAAAAATATCCTTTTGAAAATCAGAAGAAATAATGTATGTAAAAATGTTTGATTTACAGAATAAAAATTTACAATGATGAAAATTAAAATGGAACTTCTAGAAAATAAAGTTTAAATTAAAATTTATTTAGTATATTAATATAGAACACTAGTACTCAGAATGATAATGAATCATAGGCACAAGTATTAAAAATAAATTCACTACAAAAACATGTTGAAGTTGCAAAATGATAAATGATAAAAGGCCTATGCTGAAAGTAACCCAAGACAAAGGACAGATGGGTTACAGAGAACAACCACATACTGAGTGCAGATTTACCTGCTCTTGAAAATTGATGGCTAAAGAGCATGCAATCCTGCTTTCATTGCGGTGAGAAAAGGCTAAGTACCCCTGAGAATCCAGACACAGGTAAATGATCCTTTTGGAACCTTTTCTTTCAGGAAAGATACATGGGAGTGGATGGATATCATAGGAATAACACAATTTGCACAGGTAGAAAGAATTATACACCCTTCAAGAAATAGAAGAAAATACAAGTGAACTCAGAAGGGTGAATTGCATAAAGCAATGATGAATGAAGAAACTGGTAGAGAGTTGACAACTTAAAATTAGCTATGTCAGTAAACACAATAATGGATAAAAGGACTTATTTGCACTGGTGAGGTAAATGAGGTGTAACTCATGAAAAATAGTTAGAAAGCTGAAGGTCACAGACCAGGGCTAAAACAAAGGTCTCAGCTCTCTTCAGGAGGACAATGAGCCACTAATGATATGGTTACTTCCATCCCATGTTAGTTGTGCATGTAAATATTTAAAAGAAATCACTAAAAAAAAGAGCTTTCACAATTTCCGACCTAAGCACAAAGGAAAAAAGACACTAAATGAAATGTATGTAACACATCAACTAAGAATCAAGAACAGGGAAATAAAGGCAAAGGAAACAATTGTAAAAATAGGAAGCCCAAAATAAAATGATAATAGCTCAATTATATAAAAAACTCACAAGGGATACATATAAAACAAAGATTATGTTTATAAATCCACCTAAGGGTTACCTGAGAGCTGCCTCTGAAAAGTAATAGCTTACAATAAATGAGAGAACAGTTTGCTAGACAAATGCTAGCTAAAAGGACAGCAATTACAGGAATATTAACATAAAAATTCCACAAATGATGATGGTAAGAAGCAAAAAGTTTCAGTTGGCTCTGGTGCCTAAAGCACAGCTATTCAAATAGCTTCTTTAAATCACCCTTCTAGGTGCTGTGCAAGTGAATCAGTGATCATCACCTACCATGCATGAGGTACCAGGTTCAACCCCCAGAATCACATACACAAAAAAAGCCACCTTTCTTTCTTTTCTATAATCATCATTGTTCTCATGACTAAATGTTCCTAAATGTGTACTTTATGTTACTTTCCCAAACTTCAAAATCCTTGTTATTTGCTAAATTTCAAATGAATCAATAAGAAAATAGTTGTACAATTTATTGAGAATGAAGTAGCCAAGTGTGAGAAATTATTGGAATTATATCTGTGAATGTGTCACTTTACTCATATCACCTGAGAAAAACATATGTATAAAATTCATTTTGCCTTTATTTCCTGAACGTCATATTTCATCATCAACATTTGCTTTGTGCCATGTGTATCAGTCCTGTTAATAGCAAACATGTAAGCAAATATGTCCTTCTCTTTGAATTTCATTTGGTAATCAAAAAGTATATTTAGATGATGAGAAAGCTCTTTAGCAGCTGTAAAGGAAAAAGAAGCAAAAGTGAAAGACTAATTTGGACTTTCATGGGGAAGTAGTGAAGACGTCAGGTAGAGATTAACCAATTTGGGTTGTAATATACTTGTGCATGGAAGCAATGCTAGGTATCTCTCTGTATAGTATCTTAATCTCAACTAGCAAAAATGCTATGTCTTTCTTATTATTTCTTATGTCTTCTCTTCAACAAAATTAGAGAAAAGGGCAGAATAGGTTCTGCCTGGAACTGAGGGGGGTAGGGGCAACAGGGAGAGGGAGGGAGTGGGGGACAAGGGGGAGAAATGACCCAAACAATGTATGCACATATGAATAAATGAATAGAGAAAAAAAAGAGCAGATAAACTGTGAAAGTTATAGATTGCAATTTGAAGAAAAATGTTGAAAAAATTGCAAGATCACAAATTACATATCTACCACACATTTACTGAAATGTCACTTTAAGTTTGTGTGTTCTCACATAAAGTGAAGTGACCAGTAACTGCAACATGAATTTAAAAATCTTCCTAAAGTTTCAGCAGTGTAGCATTAAATGTTTTCATGCTAACAAAAATTCACTTCACTGTAACTCTATACTATAGAGTCAAAGGAAGAAGTGGTTTTCTAGGGAATTTTTTAAACTTGCCAGATGTTATACTGAAAGGCTGTGCAAGTGAGCAGCATAGAGAAGAGAGGTAAGATAGTTAATTAGACTTTTGACAGGCAATTTTGTGGTGCTAAATGTGATAAAATATAGCTTGAAGTCTTTGGAATGACTTTCTTAGTTTCAAGCCTTAATGTTACTTCAGTTATATAAAACCCACTTACACTAACTTTGGTCTCTCCATTACAAACATTAAATGGGAGTTTAGCAGATTCAGATACAATTGCTGGATTAATTTAGTGATAAACATATATGAACACATAATGATTTTATTTTAATGATATCTCACCTTTTAAATGTTTGTTATATCCAACTGTCTACCACGTTGATGAATCAAAGTTAATGAAACCTCCAAGCTATACAAGGGAGAATTTCATTCTACTGTTGTGCTACTCTAGTTAAAAGTTGATGAAGATCTTTAAAATACCATTTCGTCTAAATCTTTATCATTCTTTTTCTTTTGCAATATATAAGATTGTCTTCCAAACTCTAACTTATCCATGCTAATACAGTTCCTTTTACAAAATAGATTCATTCTAGTCAAATTGATTATGTGTAAACACCTATCATTTGTACTGGTTTCTCCTTTCTAGTCTGTTATTTTATGTATGATGAAGCTAAATCTCCATCAAAAGTTTATATTTGGAACTTTCTTTCCAATATTAGAACTGAAGAAGCGAAGCTTTTAACTCTACAACATAAAATTACTTATTATATAGTTTAGTTTTTAAATGTCCTGGAAGTTATTATAAGGCATAAATAAGAGATGTGCTTAAAATTCACACAGTTAAATTAGGCACCAGTGACTCACACCTGTAATCCCAGCAGACCTCTGCAAGGAGGCAGAGATCAGGAGCATCGCAATTCAAAACCAACCCAAGTAGTTCACAAGATCCTATCATGAGAGAATGTATGGAATATGGAGACCTTTAAATCAGTTAATAAACTGAGCTGGGAATTTAATTACATTAAAATGACTAAAAATAGTTCCCCAAGTTTTTACTAGGTTCAAGACACAAATTTAATGCTGCAAACACTTTCTGGGAGTTGGATAAAGAATCAAGTCAAATTTTACTTGCACTCAACTAATGGAGATCATTCATTTAATATTGAAAGTCACAACTATATATAAGTATATACAGCTGAATGTGAATATGTGAAAACTATGATCTCTTTAATTACTGTACATTATTTGCTTATTTCTCAAGTCCCTGAAAGCAAAAATTCATTTAATGAATGCTTTAATGAAGAAGACAACAACAAATGTACAATCTGGTTTATAATTTTAAAGTAAATTATAAACCAATTCAATAATTAGATAATAAGTGAAAATAGGAATTTGATTTAATTCTGGTGGAGTGTTAAATCTCCCAGCTGATATTCCAAATCACTTTTCTTTTTCCAAGATAGCACCTGAGTACACTGTGGGAGGGCATGGCAAAGAGTAGATGTAGCTCTCTTGGGTGTAGACAATGAGTCGTCCATCATAGATTTGTGTCCATGCCACTGGCCCTACTCTTCATCTTTGGTGGCAAAATCACATCACCATGCAGGGGAGGAAGCCACACCGCAAGCTCTGGTGGTTCTCAAGGTAGTAGCTATGCTGCATAGGAAGTGAGGATGGTCTTAATGGTCCAAGAACAAGACCCCTTCTGAATAAGGAGCTGCCCCACCAAGGCTACTTGGATGTGTCAGTGCCTGAGTATGTTTACAAGGGAATTTCAAGTGGTCTGAGCTACTGTCCCAGCAGTGAGGCAGGGATAATCTAATAATCTCACCTTCCTTCTCTCATCTCAGCCTCACCAAAAAGTGGGGTTGAAGCCTGAGGAAAGGGAAGTAGAGACCCAGATGCAACCGCTTTCTTTTCTGTCATTGTTCCTCCTACATTTCCTACATCATCCTTTCCCAGCTAGGAAAATGGAAAAGTTCTTTTATTCTTCACTAATTTCCTATCTTTCTTTTACATGTCAGTCTTAAAGAGACACATCACACACCACAGAATAAAATTATGATCTTAGATTTTTTGGCCTCATTCTTCACAGCTTAACATCAGTAGTGTAATTAAAATCTGCAAAATACTTTTCCAAGCCATATTTTTCAAAATAATTAAATTTGCAAGTTTAATGCTAAAAAAACATTTAGTTCCTTCTTTTGTTACATACAGAAGTATCACAGTATCTTAATGGGGAATGTGTACACT
Organism: Castor canadensis; assembly: GCF_047511655.1. Classification (NCBI taxonomy): domain Eukaryota; kingdom Metazoa; phylum Chordata; class Mammalia; order Rodentia; family Castoridae; genus Castor; species Castor canadensis. The sequence continues at coordinate 93,908,249 of NC_133399.1, read as the reverse complement.
ACAAAGTCTAGGTTTTGTATATTAAATAGTTCATCATGCAATGCAAATGAACAATTGTCAAAATATTGTATCTATTAGTTTAGTTTAAAAGTTGAACAATGACATATACAGTGACTGTGACCTCTTTCATTAATCAAATAAAGTCTTTTATAATTATGTTTTCATTTTATTATCATTATGTAATATTTTATTAATTATATATATTTTCCAATAGCTCAGTCAGAAAATGAATTTCTGATATTGAATATCAAAATTTACTTAAAGAGTTAACAACTTAGCTATTTGTCTTCACCTCTTTCATAATTTTAGATATCACAGAGCTACATCTTGTAATTCTAAAGGCCTTCATGGCAGTCATTAATTAGGTTATGCTATAATGATTTACCACTTACAATGTCAAGAGAGTGACCACAGATACCTTTCGAATATGCTGAATGTTTAAATTAATACTTTAGCCAAGAAAATTTCCAAGTGTCTTTATATTTCTAAATTAGGTACTTCGTGATATTAGCTTGCCAAATATGGCAAATCATTAATTTGATAGATGATGACTAAAGATAACTTTCCTGTGGCAAATAGCAAATAGAATTTTCATTTTCATGAGGTTGAAGTACAGATTAGAGTCTTCAACAAATGACACCTGTTAGCAGAGTACCTAATAAATGAAATCATTAACCCTAACTTTAGTGGGAGATTTTCTCTTTCTCAGTGGGGATACCTCATTTTTACCCTGTTACTAACAGGGGCAAAAATTTCTATTGATTTAAAACATCAAGACCCAAGTCAACACTAGTCATCAAGGACCTCAGGATCATTGAGACACGTCTCTCCAAATGCTTACCATGAGGCCATTGGAAATAAACCCAGCTCTTTCCTTTTACCAAGAGCCAGAACAAGGGGTTGGTTATACCACCACAAATCACCTACTCTTTATGAAGCAATGTAACTCTCTTTGACCAGTCTTCAACTTCTTTTTCAAAACTTAGAGCTGAGGTTGACAAAACCAGTTTCACAATGTCTTTACACATTTTCCAAAATGTAGTCTTGTACTTTGCTTAATGTCTTTAAATCTCTGGATCTTTGCCACCTATTTTGTTATTTTTGGCTTTTGAGGCTTTGACAGAGGCCATGAAACCACTAGAAGTGAGGAATATAACTCCTGTTTTAGAAGTCAAAATAAAAGCTAAACTTTTCTGAAAAGTTTGAGTTGTAGTAGAAGACACAAACTCATCTCTTTTTGTTCACTTATTAATATTTAGTTATTTAAATATTTATTTATTATCTATAAATAAATATAACATATGTGTGACTAATTTTAATCATAAAATGTTGAGAATATCAAATCTGTAAAATTATATTGTACATAGTATATTATATGTAAATATGTATATAAATATGTACATTTGCATATTTTATTACTTGTTTATACAGTTTATTATTAATTTTTATATCTAATCTGTACCTTTATTTTAAATTATTTTCATTTATTCTGCTAAATTTTAATAGAAAAGTACTAAACAATAAGTTATCTTTGTAGCTGTAGACATTGAAAGGTTTTATTTACACAATATTGAAATACAAATGTTAGGTACTACTGGCTACTCTTGGATACCATTTATTCTCTCCTGACCATATCACTCACATTCTCCAGCTTTCTTTACTAAAGAGTCAGAACTGTATGGCTCAATTTTAATTGATGTCATGTGAAGTAAAGAGCAACAATTTCAGACTTATTACATCTATATGTCTCATTCCAGTCCACTACGATACATTTCCACTTGAACTGAGATGATGCTATAGCAAGGTATTACACAGTCATGTACTGCAGAGATCAAAGATGCATTTATCTGGGCTGCTATACAGTGATAGGAACACAAGATCCATGTAACTTGAAACACTTTTGGATGTTATACAAGTAAAACTTCAACTGATTTAGAATATTAACATTGGGACTCTTTGTATTGTGACCTAAAAAATCCTCATTGACAGAGAGATGTCAATATCTAGAAGTACATTGCACACCTCAAGGAAGTGGACATACATTGAGAAAACCCTTTGAACAACAACTTAAGTATTAATAAAGACAGGACTATAAAAAAGATACAGTGTATGTGTGAATAGGGTTCTAATTAGGGGGGGAGGGAGAATGTGGGAGATTAAGGTGAGGGAATATGGTTGATGGACTTCATATTCTTGTAAGAAATAGAACAAAGAAATCTCTTGCAATTGCTTTAAGTGAGGTGGAGAGGGGATTGAGGGGGAGAGAAAGTGGGGGTAACATAACTGATGTGCAATATCAGTCTAATAGAAAAGTCACTATGAATCCCCCTAGTATATACTAATAAAACAAAAAATAAAATAAAATTTAAAAAAGAAACCTAAAATATGTGACATTATGTTATTGGTAAAACAACAGGTATTTGGAAAATAGATATAGCAGTTTGGAACAAAATGGAAACTCATGTTATGCATTAATAAAAACATTTAGAAATATTCACATACTTTAACTTTCAAGTCAGATATAATGCACAATTGTCATCTAAGTGAAATAACCAAATATTACTTACAGACATTCAAAAAGAATAACAACATAAACTCAAAAGCTTCTGTATTTCTTTATTTTGGATGTGTCTTTTCTAAAAATCAGGTTGACAACTATTCCCCATTTGAGCAGAATTAAGAGAAAAGGCTTTGGGTAGTGATTTTCACCTCTAGGACACTTATAGAATAGGCTTATAAGTATAGATTCACTGTCATTTACTCTTTTGTCACATAAAGACACAGTATTTCTCACTCCCTTTTTGCTTTCCCACTTTTCACTTTCCCACTTTTCACTTTCACTTTTTCACTGTGTGAGGATGCAGGAAAAAGGCTCTCACCAGAGGCTGGAGCATTGATCTGGGACTTCTCTCTCATGACCAGTGCAAGCTCATCCTAGAAACCTAACTTGGAGTGACAGGAGACTAAGAAAGGACAAAAGACAGAAAACAAACATGCAGAAAGCTGGGGTCATGTGGGCTGGACACTAGGATGGAGATATACAACAGCCTCACAGCAACAGCCTTGTTCACCTCCAGCAAGTTTATTATATACAGTGGTAAACAAGAAGGTGAAACAACAGTTCTGGGGGCAGGGGGGCATGTGACATTGTAGTTATCAGTAATAGGAGAAACCTGTGATCACTACTCTCTGAACTAAACATCTTAGGAAAAGCAGCTGTGCTGCATTTTGCCCTCAACCCCTTCTCTGTCTGGGGCTGTGCCAACTCAGCCTGCAGATTATTTGACATAACTGTGCTTATGTCAATCCACTCTCTCAGGCAGAGCTGTGCTTATGCCTTGCATTCACTTCACACTCTCTTCTGGTATGCTCTCTACACTTCTCAACCTCTAGATATATAAAAAATAAATTTCTTTTCTTTGTAAATTTCCCAATCTGTGGTATTGACTTATTACAGGACAAATGCACCTAAGGCATCTATCATAACACAATCTCCAAATCTATGAGAATATTAAGAATAACTTTATGATACATGGAAGAACATAATTCTTTACCACAAAAGTAATCATCTCTTCATTACCATGGCAAAAAAATAAAATAAAAGTTCTCCTCTAATAACCACTAATACGTGCAAAATAGCAATCAAAGAAGAATGTTGCAAAATTGTTCTGACAAAGAATGAAGAAAGCAGGTGTAATAAGTTTGTTTACACTAATTTTATTAGGCAAATAAAAAGGGGGAAAAGTGAGGTCCAAATCCTAATTTGAAATATCCTATCTGTGTTCATTGAAATAAGTGACTATTTCTGAAAATATAACTGAAGAAACATCTGTAAAATTGAATTACATATTGAAACCAAATTAACAAAATAGTATTATCCTGTGCCACTCACAAAATATAAATTTTAAGAATGTTACAGTCTGAAAAAATTAACCTTGAAGCAAAATGCACAGACTTACAAAAAAATTCAGTTTTTAAATAATAAGCCCAATGTTTTAATTTTAGAGTAACCACTTACCATGGCAAAAAACCACAGAAATCTTAACACATACTTACTCACTGAATTTCTATTTAAGACATATTTTCATACATTATGTACTTACAAAGGATCACTTAAATTTTACTATAATAATCTTTAGCCAGGTGGGTCAAATCTGAAAGAAATTGTTAGGTAAAACATTTATAGTAAAATCTATTGGTAGTTCACTCATCCATCCTCTGAGTAGTTATTTAGATAGTGATATGTGACAAGCTCTTCTTACTTCCCAGTTAAGTTCTCAAAAGTATGTGCAAAGTGATTTCTAGGAACAGAGGAACTAAGATAAGGAAGGCTCAGCAGAAAAATGTCAGCAAACAGAAGAATTCCCAGGACAACACTCTTGCAGCTCATTTTCCTCAGATCAGAATGACAGAATTGGCACTGATGAGAAATGTCCTGGAATTATAGCTACTGTCCAAGTAGTTGTACCAGCCACATGATACAAAATGATCCATATTTATATAGTGACAAATTAAGTCAAGCCAAGATTATTTTGGATGTCACAAATGATCCTATGCAGCTCTCGAACATACAGACACACAGACATGCCTAGATCATTACTTAACCTGACATTAATGAAAAAATAGATATTGTAACTGTTTAAGGTTTTTAGATATGACTTATTTTTCAATGGGGTTTAATTTTATATTAAAACTTATCTGTAATATCATAACACTGGCTCTGTATATTAATCTACTTTCCAGAGTGTAAGTGATTACACTGTAAAAATTCTACTATCACCCTGGTAGTTTCTAGAAGTTCCATAGATTTCATAATGTGAATTATCCATATTATTGAGTGTGCTATTTACAGTCACATACTGAACAACTGTGTCTAGGCAGTCTGGAACAAACAAAAGAACACCAGATCCAGGTTGAGATCCATGCAGCCTGGATACAAGCTTTGTAATCCATAACCCAATAGGGGAATTCTAGGGCAAAACCTGAGGTGTTTGACAAGGTCAATTTCTCTTTTGCTGTCAACTTTTCTGTACTTAAAAAATATTCTCTGACTTTCTCTAAGGCCTGACCAGGAAAAAACAAATAATGAGTCAGCCCAATTTGTTCATTATAAACTAGGCAATTTCTAATATTTAAAAACATTTTCTTATGAAACAAAATTGTATGTTTCAAAACAGTGTCAAGGCCAGATACATTGGCCCAAGCCTATAATCCCAACTAGTCAGGAGGCAGAGACCAGTAGGATCACACTTCAAAAATACCTTAGGCAAAAAGTTAGTGAAACCCATCTCAATTAATAAAGTGGGCTTGGTGTCTCATGCCTTTCATTCCAGCTATGCAGGAGGTGATAGGTAGGAAGATCCACAGTCTGAGTCCAGCCCTCAGGCAAAACAGAAGACCTTACTTGAAAAAACTAAAAAAGTCCAAAAAAGGGCTGGAGGCATAACCCAAGTGGTAGAGTACTTGTGTAGAGGGCATAAAGGCATGAGTCCAAAACCCCAGTACTGCCTAAAAGTATTTTAAAAGAATGAAAAATTAAAAGCAGTGTCAAGCAGTATTGGAAAATGAAAATAAATTGACTGAGGGTGTCAATTTATTTGACAGGTACCCCTGGTACAGGGTCATATTGTTCTGCCACCTTTCTCATAACCTGTGACTATGATTTCATATCATGACAACAATAAAATAAAAAAGTATGTCCCAGGTTTATGGCTAGGTAGAAATAAATTTTACTGTATCATGGTCCTGTTCAGAGCTAACAGTGAAATTCAGGACTAAAAGTCAATCTAATTAGATAGAGTGTGTGTAAGTACATTCCATTGTGTACTTCATGTGGGAGGAGAGAGAACTTGAGTTATAGATAGACACCAATCATGGATTGTGTCTGATGAGCCAACTGGCTCAACACAGATATAGAAGAATAAGACTGAGTGACAGGGGACAGGAAGCCAGTAAGAGAGAAAAGTGGATAATCCACTAGAAATTACATACAAAAAATAGAGATGATTTTCTCCCATATAAATACCACCCAGAGGGTGGTCCTTTCTGTCAATCAACTCTATTTCTAATACCAGAGATTTTTCCTTTTAAACTTCCAAAATATTGTTCAAAACTCTATGTACATGCCGGATGTGGTGACATGTATAGGTACTATGCCCATTCATTTTTTGTTTACTGAATGTTTTTCAATCCAGTCCTTAGTGACTAATGGCTTTTTTTCCTCACAAGAGTTATCAGACTACTAAGGTTTGTCAAAACTATCAAGACTGTAAGTAACTGCTGCAGTCCCAATATAGCAGCATTCTTCAGAAGGACCACTTGACTCCTTGGAACCCAAAGTGATTTTATCAAGACTAAATTACCACCAAGAAGAAGCAAAACTCTGAAACCTGAACCCCCAGCATGTACAAAGCTTCTCCATGCCACATTACACTGAGAAAACAGGAGGACTCCCACACCACCAGACAAAGGCTCCAAACCTGCTAGGGAGGTACAGACCAAAGACTAGGGACAGAAACAACACCCAGTGGAATGATGGGAAGACAAAAAAGGATGGAAACCATTCTCCCACCAAAGGTAAATTAGTACAGGATTCAAAAGCAAATGAAGAAAACAGATACCCAGTTCCAGACTCCAACAAAACAAAGATAAACTACCCCAAGGAATGCAACAAAGCCCACAAGAACAACCTGAAAGAAGAAACCCTGCAAGAAATCACTGAGAATTTCATGGAGATGTTACTAGAAAAGGTCAACCAAAACATACAGGAGGCACTGAAGAAATTCCAAGACAAAAAAAGAAAAAGAACATGAGAAGACACAAAAATGAATAAATGAACTCATAGGAGCACTAAATACCAAAGTGAAACAGAGAACACCATAAATAGAGAGATAAATGAATTACGTATGAAAATTGAAAGTATTAAAGAGGGCATGACCCATGATATGGAAAACTTCAGAAAAAAGAGTGAAACAGAAATACAAAACACAATGGAAGACCACACCAGCAGACTAGAACAAGCAGAAGAATGAATCTCAGAACTTGAAGATAAAATGGCAATTAAAGGAAAAACTGAAGCACTATTACTTAAACAACTCAAAACCTGTGAAAAGAAAATGCAAGAACTCACTGACTCCATCAAAAGACCAAACCTGAGAATCATGGGCATTGAAGAAGAAGAAGAGGTGCAAGCAAAATGAATTCGTAATATGTTCAACAAAATAAGAAAATTTCCCAAATCTAGAGAAAATTATGCCCATTCAGGTACAGGAAGCCTCCAGGACACCAAACAGACTTGACCAAAGTAGAAATACCCCACGACATATTATCATTAAAACAACAAGCACAGAGAATAGAGAAAGAATATTGAAGGCTGTAAGAGAGAAAAAACAAATAACATACAAAGATAAGCCCATCAAAATCATAGCAGATTTCTCAACAGAAACATTAAAAGCAAGAAAGACATGGAGTGAGGTATTCTGGGCACTAAATGAAAATAACTTCAACCCTAGGATACTCTACCCAGCAAAACTATCACTCAAAATACGTGGAGCAATAAAAGTCTTCCATGATAAGCAGAAAACAACACATGACCACTAAGCCACCACTACAAAACATTCTTCAAGGAATTCTATACACAGAAAATGAAAGCAAAAAAAAAAAAGAAGGGACAGGAAGTACCAAACCACAGGAGAAAAGAAGGCAAAAAAGTAGAAACTAACATTGATTCAACTTCACACAATCAAACACTTAAACACAAAAACAACTAAATGACAGGAATCACCACATATGTATCAACATTAACACCAAATGTTAACAGACTTAACTCCCCCCATCAAAAGACACCATTTGGCAAACTGGATTAAAAAGGAGGACCCAACAATCTGTCTTGCTTATAGGAGACCCATCTAATTGACAGAAACAAGCACCGGCTTAGGGTAAAAGGTTGGAAAAAGATTTACCAAGCTAATGGCCCCTGAAAACAGTCAGGAGTAGCAAAACTTACCTCGGACAAAGAAGACTTCAAACCTACATTGATTAAACGAGATAAAGAAGGACATTCCATACTAATAAAAGGAGAAATACACCAAAAGAAAATAACAATTATCAACATCTATGCATCCAATGTCAATGCACAAAATTTCATCAAACATACTCTGAAGAACCTAAAAACATATACAAACTCCAACACAGTGGAGACTTCAGTATTCCGTCTACCACCAATAGATAGGTCATTTAGATAAAAAATCAGTAAAGAAATCCTAGATCTAAATCAAACCATAGATAAAATGGACCTAGTTGATGTCTACAGATAATTTCATCCAACTTCTGCACAATATGCATTCTTCTCAGCAGCCCATGGAAACTTCTCCAAAATTGATCATATCTTAGGGCACAAAGCAAGCCTCAGTAAATATAAAATAGAAACAATCCTATGCATTCTATCTGATCACAATGCATTAAAACTAGAACTCAACAACAAAAGTAAAAACAAAAACCATGCAAACAGCTGGAAACTGAACAACACATTGCTCAATGATGAATGGGTCATGGATTAAATAAAAGAGGAAATTAAAAGGTTCCTGGAAGTTAATGAAAATGAAAACATGACCTGACAGAACCGATGGGACCCAGCAAAGACAGTCCTAAGTGGAAAGCTTATAGTCATAAGTGCATATATTAAAAGGACAGAAAGATCTCAAATCAATGACTTAACGCGTCATTTCAAACTCCTAGAAAAACAAGAACAAAGAAATCCACAAACAAGCAGAAGTACAGAAATAATAAAAATAAGGGCTGAAATCAATAAAATATAAACAAACAAACAAACAAAAAAACCATACAAAGAATCAATGAAACAAAAAGTTGGTTCTCACTAAAATGAGGAGAGAAAAAACCCAAATCAGTAAAATCAGAAATGCAAAAGGGGAGATAACAACAAACACCACAGAAATCCAGGAAATCATCAGAGACTACTTTGAGAACCTACATTCTAATAAATTTGAAAATCTTGAAGAAATGGACAAATTTCTAGATCTTATGACCATGCAAAATTGAACCAAGAGGACATTAATCACCTGAACAGATCTATAACACAAAAAGAAATTGAAGCAGAAATCAAGAGTCTCCCAAAAAAGAAAAGTCCAGGACCTGATGGATTCTCTGCTGAATTCTATCAGACCTTTAAAGAAGAATTCATACCATCCCTCTTTAAACTGTTCCATGAAATGGAAAGGGAAGGAAAACTGCCTAACTCATTTTATGAAGCCTGCATTACACTCATCCCAAAACCAGGCAAAGACACCTCCAAAAATGAGAACTCTAGGCAAATCTCCTTAAGGAACATCTATGCAAAAATCCTCAATAAAATAATGGAAAACTGAATTCAGCAACACATCAGAAAGATCATTCACCATGACCAAGTTGGCTTCATCCCAAGGATGATCCTATACCTTAAAAAACCAAAAAACTGTACCCCAAAACTCCTAGACACTATAAACAGCTACAGCAAGGTGACAGGATACAAAATCAACTTACAAAAGTCATTAGCTTTTCTACCAATAACAAACAAACTGAGAAAGAATATATGGAAACAATTACATTTAAAATAGCCTCGAAAAAAAAAAAATCAATACCTAGGAGTAAACTTAACAAAGGATGTGAATGAACTATACAAGGAGAATTACAAACCCATGAAGAAATAGATCAAGGAAGACTACAGAAGATGGAAAAATCTCCCATGCTTATGGATTAGTAGATTCAACATAATAAAAATGGCTATACTACCAAAAGAAATCTAAGTGTTTAATGCAATTCTCATCAAAATCCCAATGACGTTCATCACATAGATTGAAAAATCTTGCCTAAAGTTCATTTGGAATCACAAGAGACTGCAAATAGCCAAGGCAATACTCATCAAAAAGAGCAAATTTGGAGGTATCACAACACCTGACTTCAAACTATATTACAAAGCAATAGCAATAAAAACAGAATGGTACTGGCACAAAAACAGACATGAAGACCAGTGGAACAGAATAGAAGACCTGGATATGAATCCACACAACTATACCCACCTCATTTTGGCAAAGGGGCCAAAAATATACGATGGAGAAAAGACAGCCTCTTCAACAAATGTTGCTGGGAGAAGTGATTATCCATCTGCAAGAAACTGAAACTAGATCCATGTTTGTCACCCTGTAGTAGTATCAACTCAAAATTGATCAAGGACATTAATATCAGACCCAAAACTCTGAAGTTAGTACAGGAAGGAGCAAGAAACATTCTGGAACTAATAGGTATAGGCAAGGACTTCTGCAATAGAACCCCAGCAGCTCAGCAACTAAGAGAAAGGATGGACAAATAGGACTTCATAAAATTAGAAAACTTCTGCACAACAAAAGAAATGGTCTCTAAAGTGAAGACACCACCCACAGAGTGGGAGAAAATATTTGCCAGCTACACATCAGACAAAGGACTGATAACCAGAATATACAGGGAACTTAAAAAGCTAAACTCTCCCAAAATCAATGAACCAATTTAAAAAATGGGCAACTGAACTAAACAGAACTTTCTCAAAAGAAGAAATTCAAATGGCCAAAAAACATATGAAAAAATGTTTACCATCTCTAGCCATAATGGAAATGCAAATCAAAACCACACTAAGATTCTACCTCACCCCTGTTAGAATAGCCATCACCAAAAATACAACCAAAGACACGTGTTGGCAAGGATGTGGAGAAAAAGGAACCCTCATACACTGCTGGTGGGAATGCAAGCTGGTGCAACCACTCTCGAAAAAAATATGGAGGTTTCTTAAAAATCTAAACATAGATCTGCCATATGCTCCAGAAATCCCCTTCCTGGGAATATACCCAATGGAATGCCACACAGGTTACTCCAAAGGCACCTGCACACCTATGTCTATTGCAGCACTATTCACAATAGCCAAGTTATGGAAACAACCAAGATGTTCCACTATTGATGAATGGATCGAGAAATGTGGTATTTATACACAATGGAATTCTACTCAGCCATGAAGAAGAATGAAATCTTATCATTCACAAGTAAATGGATGGAACTGGAGAACATCATTCTGAGCAAGGCTAGCCAGGCTCAGAAGACCAAAAATCATATGTTCGCTCTCATATATGGACTTTAGATCGAGTGCAAATACAACAATGTGGTTGGACTTGGGTCACATGATAAGGGGAGAGCACATAAGGGAGGTATGAAGATAGGTAAGAAACCCAAAACATGACAGTATTTGATGTCTCCGCTGCAGAGGAATTAATACAGAAATCTTAAAGCAACAGAGGTCAATATGAGAAGGGGATCAGAAATCAGTGAAAAGGTCAGTTAGAGATGAGACAATCAACTTGGGTTGTAACACATATGGACATGGAAGCAATGTTAGGAATCTCTCTGTATAGCTTATCCTTATCTCAACTAGCAAAAATGCTTTGTCTTTCTTATTATTGCTTATGTCTTCTCTTCAACAAAATTAGGGATAAGGGCAGAACAGGTTCTGCCTGGATTTGAGGGGGTGTCAGGGGGAGAAGGAGGAGACACGGAGTAGTGGGGGAGAAATGGCCCAAGCAATATATGCACTTGTGAATAAATGAATAAACAAAAAGAGATGGTATAATGACTTAGATCCTATGGAAATTAAGACTTTGGTCATCACATTAGATTAAAAGAAGAAAAGGGAAAATCCAAATGAAAGTTGCTGGAAATGATTAAGGGTGTAGGGTGGGGACATGGAATGGAGGCCAGAAGTAGTAAGCCAGCCCAGGCTTCATGCTAGAGGTGGGCACTTTAATAGCTCTAGTTCTTTGATAACATCTTCTCCCTTTCCCCTACCCCCCAACCCCCCACTACCATAAGTGAAAAGCAATACTGGTAGGCAATCCTTCTATTCTGATGTTCTTTTGAAGCTATACAGTAAAGCTACTAGGATTTTATAGATATGGCATTTGAGGAAAAGGACAACAGAAAGGGTGAGATTATATGTTGAGGGTAAAAAGTAGTAAACTTGAGATATGCTCTGATTGCAAACCTAGACAACTTTCTAGCCTGCTCTGTGCTGTAAGTCTGACTGCTTTGAAATTTATTATTTTGGCTTCCTTATCTTCACCAAAGAGTTTGGTGAACCAAAGGAAGAAATAAAAATATGTGTTTCTCATTCTTCTCTCCCTGCTACTTCTTATCTATATGCCTCTACCTGTGTCCACTTTATTGTTGCAGAGAGTCTGTCTGATGGTTTCAATTCTCACTGTGTGCTCTGTGTCCCTTAAGGCCTTAAAGTGATGACAAGTTTCTGTACTATTAGATGCTGGTACTTCATCATCCTAGTTGGACTCCTCAACCTTCCTCACACTTTTGTGCATATCTCTACTAAATCATCTTCAATTAGTAATTTGTACAGTCTATTTCTTGACATGTTCTAACCTAGAATAAAAGATTTACTCAAAGAAAGAGAAATATTAAGAATTAGGACTTCATCTGTACATGGTGATTCCTGCCTATAATTTGGGGGACGGAGGCAGATGATTGCTAAGGTCCAGGAATTTGGGGCCCCATAATGAGACCCCATCTGATACGCACACACAAAGAGTTCAGAAATATCACTTAATGTTAGTTCTAATTGTTTAAATTATTTTCAGTTTCTTAACTTCCAGGTAATAATAGTAGCTCAAATTATATAAAAGGGTCAAAATTAAATAATTTATAAATTTCACAAAACTTAAATTTCTTCTAGTAAGTTCTACTAAAATGCCCTGGAAGTTCCTTTTAACCCAATAACTACATTTCTAGGAATAAATCCTGAAATAATTATTAAGCAAGATGTAAACCAAAGATACAAATGATTCTTCAATTAGAATTTGAGAAGATTTATCAGGATGTGTAACAAGAATCCATCAAATAGAATATTGTGCAATTTTTAAAAATAATCTTATACTTGTTAATATCCTTTTTGCCTCTCAAATGTTTGGAGCTGTGCTAATCTTTCACTGGTGGAACTGTAAACTATTATTTTCCTAGGCTGGTTCCATGTGTCACCACATGCTATCTGGCTGGTTGATTAGGGACTTGGAATGAACCTAATTATGTGATTGTGAACCAAAAGGGCAGACGGAAACATGTGGATTGTCCTGTAGAAATGGACACAGAGTAGGTAGATATATTATACCTTTGTTCACCTGTCAAATTAATACTTTTTTTTTCTTACTCCTTCTCCCTGGTCACACTCTGATTTTTAGCTGGTGTGGACAATTCTTTGGCCACTGAATGTTCTCCTTATTTAAATGTCCCTATCTGGTTTTGGAAGTTTCACCATAGCTTCAATCTTCAAACTCCCCCATTAAGCATACAAAATTATGCATCAGTGAAAACAGACATCATGAGACTATCTAGATAAAACTAGCAGAGTCCTAAAAAAGTCAAAAGGATAAAAATTCACAGATACATTATGAATTCATAGATTTACAATGGGCTTAAATATAAAAAATGTGACCAGTGCCTCTTTGAAGTTTAATGTAGTGATATGTTAGTACATATTTAATTTAGAAATATTGTGTATATCAGTACTGAGAAAATTATTTTCCGTTACAGCTGGGAGAAGCGAAAGCAGAAGCATAAACTTAGTGACTGACATAGCACTGAGAACCTCAAACTAAGTGTATTACCCTAAACTAGTACAAGCAAAATGTGCTAAACACCTCTATAATACATGTTGTTTGAAATTACACTCAACTCTGTAAGCTTGTATCATTTTTTAAAAAAATACAAACACAAATTATTAACGTGTACCTCTGTGTCAGGTTAAATAGCCACATAATAGTGTCAGAAATTTGGACATCTTTATCTTTACTAGAAATTCTTTTTTTTTTTTTAAGTTTTAACTCAGGGCTTTGCATTGCTAGGCAGACATTCTACTTGAGTCATACCTCCAGTCCTTTTTGCTCTTGTCATTTTTGTGATAGAGTCTCACTTTTTGCTCAGGTGGGCCCCCTACTTTAAGCTTCCCACCACTTGTGGGATGACAGGCACATTCCACCATGCCTAGCTTTTTTCCATTGAGATGGGGTCTGGTAAATTCTTTTGTCTGTGCTGACCTGAAAGCTAATCCTTCTGATCTCAGGCTACCACATATCTTGTGAGGACAGGAGCATTATCAAGCCCAGCTATTTGTTGAGATTAGGTCTTGTGAATTTTTTTGCCCAGGGTTGGCCAAAACCACCATCCTCCTGATTTCAGCCTCCCAAGTAGCTAGTATTACAAGTGTAAGCCACCGGTATTTGGCTCAAAGAAATTCTTAAAGCTAGTGATATAAGGGACGAAAAAGATCTACAAGTCTCCTACTTGTAGAAAGTTCCTGAGACACGGAAAATGATGATTGGAATGATGCCCTTCGCCACATAAAATCAAGTGAATTGGACCTCAGAAAAATTCTAATAATAGCTCCAAACACATTAAATCCATCATTGTATCATAGCAAGAAAATTATGAAATTTGGAAATCAGCTTTTGGCAATTATTGGAGACAAAATAAGAAAGGACTAAAATATAAAAATTTCTATAAGGTAATTGGTAAAGTAAAATAGTTTATGATAATACACTATTTTGCATCTAGATATTGTATGCATTTTAAATATAATTAATCTTGTGTTATAAATGTAAATTTATTTTTATTTGAAAAATATGTATGATTGAGTCTTAATTCTTGCATTTTTGGTTTCTTATTTTTAATTTATTTTGGCTTATATTTATGAACTGAAAATACCTTCCTTTCCAAGATGTGACATTTTGAGGTGAGCTAAAGATCAGAGAAGACAATTATCACATGGGTTTGCAGAAATTTTCATCTCATATAACATAATTTTCTCATTCAGTTTCTAACCAAATCATGAAATCCCCCAACTTTTCTTTTATGTTCTCTCTGCCTGGAATTTGGCCACCCCCTCACCTTGATTAAGACTTAATTATTCTTGATATGTTTTTGAAATGTCATTCTTCAGGGAAGTCTTCACCAACTCCCTCAGACAGAATAGATCAGGATTCCTTCTTATATAACTACGTAATGCCCTGAACAGTTTCTTCATGCCCCTCTTCAAAGCTTGGAATAGCATCTGCTTATTATGTAATCGTTCCGATTGAAATTGGTTAAATTTGCATTCCTGCATTTGCAGTTTTCATTCATTTTCTCAATGTTTGCATACTGCAAAAAAACGCATGAAACTTCATACTTGAGATTTCCTGGGGTATAATTCCTTTCATCATTAGATAATGTGAATTATATTACTTTCTATAATATAAAATTTATCTTTCTATGGAAATGCTGTGTTGTTTTAGTTTTTTATTTTAAAACATACCTAGATTTGGCATTTTATTTTCTCCAGTTTAATAGTTGGGTTGCAGGCATTTATATTTCTTGTTTCTTAATTGAATTTTTATTTATTTTTAGTTACTCATCTGTAACTAAAGTGGCCTCTTCTGTTTGTTTGTTTTTGCCTCATTCCTACTGCCTATCCCATCTCAAGCTTAATTTACTATTGTGTGGAGATTTGAACTTGTGGCTCCTAATTATTATACCATATCCTTTGCAAGATCTTTATGAATAGGGACCAAGACTCTAGTACCTCTGCCCCTACTGACAGCAGAATAGTCATGTATAAAGAAGCACCCTCTTAACATTTATATTTATTGTGGTCACCATGTATTTGGAATCTGCCTTTCATATTTTGTTTACCATCCTATTTTTCCTCTATGCTAACTATTTTCTCTTTGTTATTGTTGGATTAGAAATATTCTCCTTCCTTATTTCCTTGTTTTAATTTTTTAATTGACTAAAATTTATATCACACAAGAATGAGGTGCCTGTGCATCATTGAAACAGAAGGTAATAGAGATTTAGACAAGATTATTCTTCCTTTAAGTAAAATGTAAATGTAAGCTGCATGAGACAAGCATGGTGCTAGGGTGTGGAAGACTCTACTAATGACTCATCATTCCCTGCCATCCTTCCCACAGAACGTACTCTTCATGTTCCGTGATGATCCCCTGAATTCCACGTACATATAATTTCCAAAATTTACATGGGACCTCACCAGTAGCATTCCATGTAACCAGAGTTTGCTTAAATAGCCATACTTAGCTATCAAGATGGTTTGAGAAATTCAATGTTTAAAATGAGTAGCCATCAAACATTTCATGTTCTAGTACTATGTAAATAAGCCTAAGATACCACAAATGACACCACCCAGTCCTTGGAAAAAAACACTAGATTACAGATACAGTCTTCTAAATGGTAATATCTCATACTTCACAAACTGAGTTAACTCTACATTTTTATTAGCAAAAGCTGAAGCTTTCATTATCTCTTTCCCCAAGACTAGGATCTTACCAATCTCTAATCACTCCACAGCTACTACTGACACCAAAGTCATTACCATTTTGTAACATTTTGTTTCAAAAATTTTAGGTATATAAAAAATAGTTTCTACCCTTTTGTTTCTAAAACCATAACTGATTAAATCTTCCAAAATATTTTAATCAATTTTGTTCAAATTTATCACTTTTATTTTTGCTTTTTACTATATTCCCAGGTTTTATCTTGCTCTTCTTTTGAAACAGATCCTTCAGTAATTCTTTTAGAAAGGTCTTGAAGGTAACATACCTCTCTTTGTGTATCTGTTATTGTCATTATTTTTCCTCATTCTTAGATCATAATTTTACTGAATACAAAATTTGGTGTGGCAATTTACTGTCCTTCACCTTAAAAGATTTGACTGCATTTTCTTTCCATCTGTATTGCGAGTAGTAAGATTCCTGCTGCCAATTCTTCCTTTCAGATAATCATCTCTTTTCTCTGGCTTATTATGATTCTTTTCTTCATATTTACTGTTCTTCAAAAGATGTAGGTTTGAATGTTTTAAATTGTCTATGACCCGTGTTGCACATATATTTAATGCTACTTTTAATATAGATAATTCTCAATGATTATGTTTTTAAATATTGTCAGTGTTTTTGTTCCACCTCATCTCAACTCTGGAACTCATGTTGGATATACATCGAATTAATGATTGCTCCATATCTCTAAATCAGTTATTTATATTTCATTATATCTCTTTCTGTCTGTGTTTTGATTTTTGTGTAACAGCATCACAGTTTCTTAAGAGTTTGCTTGATTTTCTATTCTGTTTCACACACTCATTGATATTATTATTTTTATTTTATTGTTATTTTAATGACTATCCATGTATCTATTATCTGTCATCATCTATCATCTATTTATCCATCCATTCAGAAAGAGACAGACCAAGATGAGGGCCAAGTAGAGACAAAAATCATCGATATTTTTTTTAAGTTCTTTTTATATATCCCTGATTCCATTTAGTTTTTACTTTTTAAATTATTATTTTATTATTTCTAATGCAACAAGAAACAACATCCTCATTTCTTCTAGAAGTGCAGGCATCATTGTTATGATTTTGTGGTGGGGATTGAACCCAGGGACTTCTATGTGCTAAGCAGGTGCTCTTCAACTGAGCTACATCCTCAGCTCCTTAAACTTTACTTCTTATTAAGTTCTTATTTCCATATTTTGATTGCATTGCTTGGGGTGAATTTACTTCTTGATAATTGATTTTTATTTTATGTTTTGTTAACATGTATTAATTGTACATATTAATGGTGTTTGGTGTGATACTCTAATACATGTATTTGCTCTCCACTGACCAAAACCAACCTGCCTTAATTAGCTTCTATACTGCTTTCCAGCTTATTATAAGCACTATTCTACATGCAGGTCACCTTTCTTTTCAACTTCAACATCTGAGAAAGATCATTCATTTATTAACTTTCTTTGATCTACTTCACATAATGTATATTTTTATGTTTAAGTAAATATCATACCATTAAAAAATCTGGTGTAATTTTTTATATTTATTGAGTTCTACTTTATCATAGTTACTACTTCTATAAGAGGTCTAAGAAAAGATATGATGAATAAAGTATATTTATTAAAATTTAAATTTAAAACTTGTCTTATTAGTATATCAGATATTTTAGTAGAAGTCTATTTACATTTGCTGAGAAGAAAAAAGAAATATTCTACTTGATATTATTACCTTCCCAAAACACAGACAACCCTTCACTTTACTAAAATGTTGCATTCCCCAACAAAAGACAGCCATAAAACTCACAGCTGCTATAATCAAAAAATTTAGGAACACATGAATTATAAGATTATATTAAAGATTATGAAGGATCACTTACCCCCATACTATAAAGCAAAAGTGGCAGAAAAGAGTAGGAGGCATTTAGCTCAAAGAGTAGCTTAGTTTAAGGACATTTGAACACTAATGGTAGGTAATTATTAGAGCAAAGACAAACCAGAGGCAAGAAGGGTTGAGTATGTAGTAGAGTGTTATTACATAGCGATCAAAACCAGAAAAAAAATCAAAGATGAGACTTTTTCATCAGCCATCTGCCCTCTCTCATCTCAGCATCATTCTTTACCTTTAGGGATCTTCCCTTCCTAGGTCATTGTATTACCATTCTATATGGCTTGGCTATGAAGTATTGACCCAGAAGGTGTTTATATTGAAGCTCTGTTTCTCAAACAGTGGCCATTTAGAGGCGGTTGTAACATGAGGGCAGTAACATCATCAATGAATTAAACCATTCTGCCCACAGCTGAATGAGCTATTAGGAGGTGGGTGTGCCTTTGAAGGGTATATTTTTGTCCCCATCTCTCTCTTTCCCTCTGCCAACAACAAGGCTGCCATCTACAAGCCAGGAAGTAAATTTACCACAAGCAATATAAAAATATATGGTAACATAATCTGGTAAAAAATAAAGTTTAAAGGACTGAGGGTATAGCTCAATGGTAGAATATATGCTTACCTCATATAAATGTATAATAATACATTTATTATTGTATTGACTTTTATTTTAGTGTTATTTTAATGGCTGTCTATCTAGAAAGAGAAAGATGTGGGGACACAGAAGTTTCCACCAAGAGATGAAAAATTGTTTAAACTTACTATTTGAGGTAGAAACTGTTGAATTACTTCAAAAATTAGTAGAGGATATGAATGAAGAAGAGGAAAAACTGGAAAATAGTCCAAACAGGAAAACCACTAAATGATAAGATTTTAGAGTAGAATTTGTTTTGGGTTAGTGGGGTACTTACGTGAAACAAAGATAAAGTGTTCATTTGCTATACATGACTTAGTTCAGTAATATAAAATTGTTCATTTAACTAGATTTGTATTCATTAAACTAGATTTGTGTTCATTATTATAAAGATGTCATCAATTAGAGATACAGTAGCAAAAATTGAGTTTCAGGCTCTATCAGTAAGAAAAGGCCACAAGAAAGTGAACAATGAAGCTTGGGGGCTGTCCTATTCTTAGAGAAGATGGTACATGGGGCTAAAAGTTTATTGGCTTCATAGATTTGACTTCACACTATTTAATTTTGACTTCTTCATCACTAATGTTACAGAATGGGTTTGTACATATCCTAAAATCATATAAAGTATCCTATATTATCCTTAGAGGTATTATTTGCTCAGTCAATGTATGCTAACTGATTACTTATTGCTTAGCTACATAAGCATACCTATGTGTTTAGGGCTAAAATATCCAAGCTTTATAAGTAAAGAAAATGCATTCTACTAAGATGTATATATCTATGTTACTTGAATTTTATTAATTATCTCATAAAAACAAAGAGGCTTAGAAGGAAAGAGTTCAACTTAAATGAAATTTTTATGAATACTTATTTTTGTATCCAATTCTAAAAATTGTAAGTTGCATTTCTAATTAGGTTTTGGAAAACATGAAAGTGCTCAACTGTCATTCTTTTAAGATGCTAATGAGGATGGGTTATTTTATTATTTGGGGTTGATTTGGATTCATCCCCTTTAGTTTCCTGTGAAAACCACATATAAACATGAATTCTTTAGTTATAAATAATGGCTTTATTTCTTAATTGTTCATGCTTAGCAGAGATGCTCAGCAGGGTTGCCCATTATTGCCGACTGTAACTGAATTTAGTTCAGAGCCAGTGCCAGGATCTATTAGTCATTATGTGGTATCATGACATAGCCATTATCATAAATGTTACAACTAATTTAGGAGTAGGAAATCAGGAATGCCAACCATTAATATTTGACTTTTTAAAACAGAAGAAATTATTGTTTCTGATTAAATTAATTTACTAATAGGCCTTTTAACGTCTTAAAAGCTCATGTTTAAAATAAGTGCTCAGGGTAACACGTCTGGGAAGGCAAAAGACTGTTTATATTTCTTTTTCAGAATTAGTCAAGAATCTGCTTTGGTCTAATGATATATGCCATTAGCAATTATCACTATGGTTATTTTTAAGTGTTTACAATGGCTAAGGAAAATTCTCGAAGTTTCATAAATATTACTTAATCCTGACACCAGTCCTATATTGGAAACAGTATATCTCATTTGCAGATAGGAAAATGGAAATTAAGTTGGATGGGCAGAAACATGCCCTTATTATTGAAAATATTGTCCTGACTCAGGAAAGACAGAGCATGTAGATTTTCACAGCCTATTCTATAACATGCCTTAGAATGCTTCCCAGAAAAGTTGTGCAACAGTACCAAAACACACATGAAACAGGATGATAATGGAATATTCCTGTCTGCCTCTGTCCCAGCTACTGAATATTATCAAAACTGTCAATTTAAGCATAAGCTGAATTTAAAGTTGCTATTATCAGTAAACTGTCTTAATTATCCATCTGAATTTATCAGATGAAGATTGTCATCTACAAAACGATAGTACATTCTTTGTTTTCTTCTGTTAAATGCATGTCAAATTCATCTACTCTTTTAGCCAACTGAGTGTGTCTTACTCAATAACAAATTTGAAAATTTATATATAGGTTGTTAGACTTCAAAATTCCATTCTATCCAATAGAAATTGCTATAAGGAAATGAATATTAATAGAAATAGTCACTATCTCTTTTTCTGAAATGACTTAGAATGAGCTATAATTTTCAAGAAGAATCTGAATATGGACCTAAAATATGTCCAGATTCTTAGAACAGTATGAATTTCTCCTGAATTATAGAAACTGGTTAAGTGTTGTGATACTCAGATTTTTGTCATGTGACAGAATACCTGACATAAAAAGTTTAAGTGGGAAACCTTTGCTTATCTCATGGTTTCAGAGGTTGCATTCCATGGTCATGTGACTCTCTCTGGTTCCATGGTGAGGTAGAATATCATGGCAGAAAGTTATGGTGGGGAGAACTGCTCACTTCATGGCAGCTCGAAGCAGAGAGAGACAGACAGGAGCAGGAGCCTGGGATAAGGGAGCTTTCAAAGCCACACCTCTAGAGACTTTACCTACTTTATCTAGCTAAAGTTTCCACCATCTCCCAAAATAGTGTCCCCAGCTGGTAGCCAAGCTTTAACACAGGAACCTGTGAGGGACATTTCAGTTTCCAATCATAACAAATTTCTTCCACCTAGGAAAAACATGCAAAATAGTTTATTATATGTATATAAAATAGTTTAAAATTTTTTCTCATCTGCAGAAAATCATTCTGAGCAAGATAAACATAGAAATTAAAGATATTTTATTCCAAATATTTAAAATTTATCCCAAAAAATTAAGGAAAAAGAAAAGAAGGAAGAAAATAAGATGGAAAAAAGGAAGAAAGGAAAGGAGGGAAGGAAGGAGGGAAGGAAGGAAGGAAGGAAAGAACAAATGAACAAAGGAAGGAAGGAAGGAAGAAAAAGAAAGACAAACTCTGAACACCAAAGAAATTATCTTAGCCATGAAAGGCACATAATTGATAAGTAGTCATCTCTGTATTTCTTAGTGAGATACTGTGTCTCTTGCTTAATGGAAAGATGGAGAGATGAAGATAAGGTTTGAAATCACAGTTTGATGGCAACTTAGCCATTTACTAAAAATAGGATCAAACTATGGACTTAACTTGGCAGCATAGAGATGATTCAGATTATATCAGTTTATACCAGCACAGTAAGTCTGAATTTAAGTTCTGTGTTTAAAACTATAGCTCTTACATGTGCACTGTCAATAGAGCTTTTTAATAAAGTCAACATATGGCCTAGAAGATCCACATCTCTTTAGCATTTCAATTTAACTTAAATCAACAATGCCTTATTACAAAAATCCCTGCTGTTTAATACATCTGAATACAAAACAATGCTAAATGTATTTGAAAAGACACAGATACTTTAAAATAATCAATAGTAATTTAGTTTTCAGGGAGAAACAAAAAAAAATAGGGAACTTGAATAAAAATTTATCTCCACATAGAATTCTTTTAATTCTTGAGACTTCAAATGTTAAGCAAACATTTATCAGCAAATAAATTTGCATTCAAGTATATTTTGAGTAATGTACTAATTCCTAAGTTGCCATCTAAGTCTTCACAAAATATAGTGTTTCAATAAATTAGCTTAAATATTTATAATAGCTTTTGCCGTGTAGGTTTAAATAAGAAAGAAAGAAAAGGTAGAGAAGTGAGTAGTTAGGGAGTGACTCCATCAAGTTTAACACTCAGGTCGACTCCAAATAAGGAAAACATAAAGCAAAAAAAAAAATGTCATTCCTTCCGCAGACTTGCATAATAGTGTTTTTCGTTAGTGGTGGCATTTGTTTTGCTTTATGCAGTCTGCTATTTCTATATGATTATCACACCTAAGTGTGACCCCATATTGAGCCTGAAGGGCAGTGTCTGAAGATGGGGCAGTTTTGAGTGTCATGATAAGCAGATGAAATAATATAAGATGTGACAGTAAACAATTGTATCCTAGGCTCTGAAATAGAAACCTGCCTACCACCAAGGTGGGAGCCCCAGTGTCCCCACCTTTCTCAGCCAGAGGGGATTTAAGGAACTGTAGTACCATACTGCCATGGATTGACCATGTGTACCTTCCTTTGCAAGCTCACCTCTGTTCTCTAACCTTGAAACCTATTGTGCAATTCCCACAATCCTAGTAGTTAGTTCTCTCTGTGTCAGAATCCTTACTATGGGACTCTTCTTAGCATCCTGGTCCTGATCTACACCTGTTTTCATTTAGTCAAACTTTTGCCCTCATCTCAAAGGTTTAGATGTCTTACCTTTGAAAATTAATATCATGGCCAAATAAAGTATGCTAACTCAGGAGTTATCAGGTGTTCTGAAAATATTACTTTTTCCCTGATTTTTGCAAATCTTTTTCAGTCTGTGTAGCAGCTCTTCCAATCCATTTCTACTGTAATAACTCCCATGTCCTAACCCACAGAAGAATCAAATTCTTTGCCATAGTTTAAATAAAAACATTAAAGATAAATTTACATTTGACCTGCTGAATGTAGCTTGCAATACAGTAACTATTTTTTCATTTTCATATTTTAAAGTGTTATGAAAGACCACTTAATGTATCTTGACAAAACTAATGTTTATATATCATAATTTCCTACTGATGTAGTTATTCACTGTAGAAGCTGACATATTAGTAAAACAACCAAATTGCTTCACCTATGTGAGTGCTGTTTACCATGGTTTTATGATGTGTGAAAATGTATTTCCTAGCACATTTAAAAATCACCTGCCTTTACAATTGCTCTTACCTGCTTTTCGCCTCAGTTATAAATTAAATCTAACACCCAAAGTTTGAGTTTCCTCTTCTTTGTGTATGCCACTTGTCTTCTTTGACCTTACATATTTATATACTTACTGCAGTCCTGTGCCAAGTCACAGTTTCAGAAAATACTTTTAGAGCCTTCTGTAAGACAAGTGTAAAAGAAAATAAAACAAAAAACCTAAAATATTCCTTCTGATCCAGTTATTCGGGCTAATTTGGATTATTATTTAATATAGAATCTCAAATGAAAGACTTCGTATAAGGTAGCTAATACTTTCAAATCATTGTGTCCTTTGGACTATGTACAATAATTTACTCTCAAGTTGTGTTTTCTTTTTTATCCTTCTTTGCCAATTAGAGTGAAAATATGCAACCAGATGCAGAATAAAGTTATAGTCACATACTGTTTACATTGTTCTACATTCTAATGAAAATCAGTATCACTCTGTTTTTAGTTTTAAGATTTTAAAAATATTAGATGGATGCCCTGTTATCTTGCTATGCCAATGAGAGAATAACATTTTGGGAGGTCCATGTTGCTTGAGAATGTTGTAATTTTAGCCTCAGAGATCATGTTTGTGTCTCTCTGGATGCGATTTTTCAATATAATTCCTCATTTTATTTTTACTGCCGAAAACAGCTTGACCATTAGCAGGCAGTAATGTAGGCTGAAGACTTAGGCTTATAAATTATACATTTCTTACAAAAAAGACTTTGCGGAGCTGGGAATTTGAGAATTGCTGTTTAGCTTCCTCCTCTCTGAAGCAACTTTGCCATTCTCTAAGTAGAAGAAAAAGTAAGGGTATTTTTTGGTGGTTCATATAAACTAACCAGATCAAAGATTTTACAGTAACCATTGACATTTCTTTAAGGATTATTTTTGGAACATCCTAAAGCAAATTCAAGGTGAACACGGATAGGCTCAGTGCTTTCAGGCTCTGTTTGCACTGTTGCAGCATGGAACCAAGGACACTTCAGTTCTGCTCCATTGCTCTGGCCAAATGGAATGGAAGCAAAAAGTCACAGCAGATTAATGTGTCATCTAGAACAACTAACTTAAGAGAAAGTGGCTTTGACCTTTGAAGAAAATCTAGTTCATACAGCTATTGGTTTGAACTATTTAAATATAGCAAGTATTTTTCTCAATTTGTTTCCAGGCCTAATTAAATAAGGTATATTTCTGGTTCTTAAGAAAAGTCAAAGATCTTCCATGTCCTTAGTTTTTTGTTTGTTTTGTTTTGCAGTTGTGACAGAAGAAGTCACAATAACATGAAGTAAAGCTGTGAGGAAAATGCAATTCTACCTGTTATTAATATATAGAATTTTTAGCATAAAGAACAATTATCTTCTAGGTCCTGAAAAAGACCAATTTCAACAGACATGTTCTAGGAGACCTCAGAGACAACAGGCCACAGAATAACTACTGTATTTGGATCACAACCATGGAATGCAATGTTTTTATAAAAGGAATCTCTTCTGTTCCCCTACTTACGCTCATAGGACTACAAAAATATTAACTTTTCAAAAATTCCATTCCAATTACAAGTTACATGTAGTTTGGAAACTTCCAGTTGAACATACAGAAATTGATTAACTTGACTTAGCCAAGAAAAGAAAGGAAAAGTTAAAGGGAACTGCTCACAGCTTACCTCAGATGTGTCTACCTGAAGAGTAAATTCAAGAGTAAGCCCTTCCTTGCTTCATCTTTTAGCAGTGCCATTCTATGTTTAGTGTTCTTGCCAAGGTAGCTCTGATTACCTCCAATGTATGCCATTTGTAATTGACAAAGAGAGCTCCTCTTTCCTGTAACTTCCCCTTCACATCCTAGAGTCTAATTGGTCTAGTTTTGTTCATGTCCCCATCTCTGAACTAGTCCTTAAGAATAGAAGTCAGGGAGGCATTAATTAGTCAGATCCAATCACATGACCACCCTCGGGCTTCGGGTGGCCTCTACCAAAGAACATGTGGTGGTTTAACAGCCAGAGTGAGATGTGTATGTTTTGTCAAAAGAAAATAAGGAGAAATAGATGCTTCCTAAACAAAAATATTCATCAAACACACATATTCTTTATATAGACTCTCAGAGAGCTAAAACTTGTAAGTTAAAAACTATAATCAATATGTGCTATTTTAAATATTTAGACAAAAAATAAATACTAGTCTGTGTTTATCTGGCACTATACCACTTGAGCCATGCTCCTAGCCCTTTTTGGAGTTATTTTATTTACTTATTTGTTTGTTTGTTTTGTGGTGCTAGAGTTTGAACTCAGGGCCTTCACCTTGAGCCACTCCACCAACCCTATTTTTGTGAAGGGTTTTTCAAGATAGGGTCTCAAGAACTGTTTACATTGGCTGACTTCGAACCACAGTGCTCCTTATTTCTGCCTCCTGAGTAGCTGGGATTACAGTCATGAGCCACCAGTGCCTGGCTGGACTGCTTATTTTGTAGATAGGGTCTGACTTTGTGTACAGGTCACCTTGAGCCTTGAACCTCCTATTTGTGCTTTCCTGTGTAGCTGGTACAGCAGATGTACCTCACTGCACCCAACCATTAGATGAGATAAGGCCTCCTAAACATTTTGCCCAACTGACCTCAAACCTGGATAGTCCCAATGTCTGCCTCCTGGGTAGGTAGAATTGTAAGCACGTGCCACGGTGCATCTGGCTTAAATATTTTAAAAAACAATATGGACTGTATTAGGTTTATAGGGCTGCCATAACCAAATACTGCAGACTGAATAGCTTAAAAAATTATTTCACATTTGTAGAGACCAAAAGTCTGAGAACAACAGCTAATGAGCCATGTTGGTTTCTTCCTGAAGGTTAAGATGAACATTCCATTCCATGCTTCTCTCCTTCTTTCCCATGGTTGTTGGCTCTGCTTGGTGCTCCCGGGCTTTGTCACATCAATTCCAGTCTCTCGTTCCTTCGTCAAGTGGCTTCTCTTAATGTGTCCATGTCTTTTCTCTTTTTAAAAAGTAGCCAGTCATATTGGACTCGAATTCTCCTACTGACCTCATTTTAACTTGATGATGTCTACAATGATTTTGTTTTGAATTAAGATCAAATTCACAAGTATGGATTTGGGAATTCAATATGTATCTTCTCAAAGGACTCCAGACCTCATGCTTGCTAGGCAGGCACTCTACCACTTAAGCCATTCCACCAGATCAACACACAATAAACTACTTAACATTGACCTTAACCTTATAAGAGACTACACTACCTAAAATTTAAAACAGAGAGTCTAATTAGCATAAAAACTTTATTTCTGGGATTAACATGCAGCAGAAATCACATAATAGCCACACTCTCCCACATACATACACCATTAATCTCCATGTTCTTTCTAATATTTTCAACCTAATAAGCAGAAAAGTTTTAAACACATTGTTGCTGTTTTTTTAAACAATTTAGCTATCCACTAAATAAGCTAAAAGAGAAAAATAAAAGGTCTTATTTGACATTTTATTTCTTTTCCAATGGTCTTCCTTTTTTACATATAAATAAATAAGTGTCTGACTTACACAATTTTTCTGTTTCTCTGAAGAACGTTTAACATTTTCTGCAAGACATGTCTTCTAGAAATATGTTCCCTCGATTTTGTTTGAGAAATTTTATTTCTCTTTCACTTTTGAAGGATAATTTCACAGAGGACAGGCTTGTACTTTGGTGGATTTTTGGTTTTGTCATTCATCTGGCTTTACTACTTTATTGCTTGTGTGGGATTTAAGCGTGTCTTTTCTGTCAATGTAAAGGTAGTTTGAATTAACCACCACCATTCTAGGATGAGCAACTATTTTAGCTGATATAGGTTTCAAGTTACCAGGACCACAAGACTCAAGTTGCCCCTTTTCCCCACATCCTATTCGCCCAAGGACTCTCTAGTGCATGACTCTTGTCATGTCCACAAGTTGCTATACAAAGCATTGTGAACCCAGGCATGGGTAGTGTAGCATCAGGGATAAACCCAAGCTGACTTTCCACTCAGTGTGTTTGCTTGCCAGATATCTTGTTGGTTGCACAGCCTTCTGCAGAAGTAAAAACTTTTCACCTTGTTGCATGAGTCTGAGTGTTTATTTCAATTGCCATTTGGGAATCCATATATCCCAGACTTTATTCCAAGCATGTACATGTTTTCTGAGGAATCATATGTAATTCTTATCTTGATACTGTATAGGTAATGTGTTTTCCCCCCTCTGGCTCTTTTAATATTCTTTTTTTTTTTTTTTTTTTTTTTTTTTTTTTTTTTTGCAGTTTGAAAATTACATGCCTAGATGTTGTTTTCTAGCATTAATCTTATCCTGGTTAGTGTTCTCTGAGCTTCCTGGATCTATACTTGGTGTCTGACACTAACTTCTGGAAATTCTCTGCCATTATTGTTTTAATATTCCTTCTGTACCTTTCTCTCTTTCATCTGTTTCTGGCATTCTTAAATATTTATTTCTTTATTTAATTTATTGTCAGTTATATGCACAAAATGAGCATGAACTAAACTTCAAACAGTATAGATGTTGCTAGGATTAAGAAGCAAGGACTCAAAAACACAAAAGAAAAATGGGAAACAGATAAACTCTTAAAGATGACTGTAGTACAGAGTATATAGTATTTGCCTGTGATACAACATAACATTGTAGGGGTCTAAAGGAAGTCAATATATACATGGGCTTTGATAAGTTTATGACCTTAATTAAGAAGGAACATTAAATCTCACTAAGCAAGCGAATTCTCAAGCAGGATTCTTGGCTGTCTAGTGAACTTTAAAAAAAGAATGTGGGTTGATGTACTCTCTAAACAAGAATAAGTATAGAATTTTTAAACCTGTTGAAATTACTATACAAAAGGGACTAAGATAGAAAGAAGAAAAATAGAGATGAATCAATTTGGTTATAATAAATATATACATGGAAATGTCACAAGGAAACTCTGTATAGCTATGTTAAACAAACAAAAATGTCATTGTAATTTTCTTTTAAAAAATTGCAGAACGGGAGGGTGGAACAGGTCTTCTTTGGGGGTAGTGGGAAGGAGTAGGAAGTGTGGAAAGGGTTTGGGAGGGTGAATATAGTGCAGATACTATGTACACATGTATGTAAATGGAACAAATGACATGTATTCAAACTATTCCAGGAATGGGGGGAGGAGGAGATAAAGAAGAATGAGGGAGGGGGTGAATTCAAGTACAATATATTTGATATAATATAATAACTTTTGTAAATGCCACATGGTACCCCCACCCAGCACAACAATAAAAAATGAGAAATAAGACAAAAAAACAACAAAAATGAGAATAGGACATTCATTTATAATCATAAGAAACTTCTTCATAAAGAAAATAGAATATGAGTTTGACAGACGAAATATTTGCCATAAATTTAACTGTGTGTAACATCTCAGAAGTAATTTATACTATGGTAATCATAAAACTAATTTCAGTAGAGAGAAGTTACATTGAGTGGTAAATTAAAGCTTTAACAAAAAGAAATATAAGATTTTGCTTTTGACTGAAGGTGCATTCCAACAATTCAAGCAGGTAAACATAGTATGAGTCCATACTGAGAGTGAGGGTAAGCCTTAGTGTCTTTCAGAAGTGCTACTCTCCTACCTAAATGAAAGTCAATTCATGGCTCGTAAATCAAATATGAGCTTCCAAACTAAGTCACCAAGAAATATGAATGTGAAATTAAAATGATTTGTTTATATTAGAATGGTTGGATTGGATGTTTTATGAAGTTTCAAACTTACTTAACATTATGAATCTTACTTTGAAAACACTAAGAAAATTAAATTCTCAGCCCCAACATGGTTGTAATCTCAGCTATTCAGGAGTCAGAAGCTGGAGGACTCCAAATTCAGGCTAGCCCAGGCAAAGTCAGACAGACCTTATCTCAAAAACTAAATGCAAACAAAAGGGCTGAAGGTGTGGCTCAAGTTGTAAAGCACTTGCCTAGCAAGCAGGAGCTTCTGGATTCAATCCCCAGTGCCTCAAGACAAATAAAGAAAATTTAGATTCTTTGATTATCAGACTACGTTTATTCTATGAGGATTTTCAGATTTCTCTTCACTGGTGATGTGCTATCTCTACCCTTTTTCCATAATTATTAAATCTAAATAAGAAGATTAAGTGGTTGAAAATATATTAAGCAGAACTATTTCTCAGTTCCATACGTATTGCTGCTTCTAGAAAGTTTTAAAATATGTATCAAAATGCTAGACATTTTCTTAACTAAAACTTAGGAGATAATTATCTGAAAAATATATTAACTATGTTAAGTGTCCAGCATTCACTAGAAGAAGTAAATGTGCTTGTTTCCTACCCTCTTAATGTCTAAGAGTTTGCAAACAAGCATTGTTCTAAGATTTTGCACACTGAACTATTAAGCAATCTATAAATATATGGAAGAAAAACATAGTGTGGGATATCTTTCAAGGTAAGAATACAGATGATTCTCTATAATTTTAAGATATGTGTCAGAAGCAACTATAGATGCCTAATACATATCATTACATAATATTTTATAGTGCAGATAATAAGATCTAAAAGATCATGACAATTGAATAAAATAAAATACATCCAGAGACTTAGATCTGAGAAGCTACTCTTTTATGTTTTCATAGAAAATGAGCATAAGTGCAAAAAACTCTTCCAGAACTAGTGTTAAAGAATCAAGCAATCATAATTTTTTCATTTTCATTTACCTTTGAAATTTCTTATTAGTAGTTATGCAGTAACATTATTGGTATATATTGACAGATAGATCAACTAATAGGCACATAAAATGACTAATATACATTTAAGATATTAGTGGGAATTAAAATATATATTTAATGTATAATTTTCTCCAGTGAGAAATGTTAGTAACCATTTAGCTCAGGTTAAGTTCTAAACTCAGAAGTGATCAAATATACCAAGATAGAAGCAGTACATATTTAACACATTTCAAGGAAAGTTAAATTTATCAAACACCTCTTAATCTTTGATGCTTTTCATTGTCTTCAGTTATTTCTCTTTTTTATGGAGAAAAGAAAATTCAAACCTGAATAAGAAAACAATTGTAAGTAAACTAGGAGCACAATTTACAAATTCTTGAGTAAAGTAGCATCTTGAGAAAAGTTCACTATATAAAGGTTGGATAAACAGGTACTTCTAGAAGTTTTATCTCAGAACACACACCCTTATATTTGCTAGTTTTGAAGTGATCACAATATATAATAGAATGTAGTCAATGCGGATTTCTGAATACAAATTCAAAGTATGTCACCTTTATATATGACCAAAAAAGTAGATGTGTAAGTGCATGCATTTTGGAATTAGAAAGATCTTTTGAGGTAAGATTTGTTATAAAAGATTCATTAGAAGTATTATTACATAACTATTTAATTTATCAAAAATCATTAGTAAAAATCAGACACTAAAGAGGCAAGGGTTTGTTAATTGTATTATGGTAGGATACAGGCACCTGTGAGGTTTTTTTTTGTTGTTGTTGTTTGTTTATTACTATGTGCATACAATGTTGGGTCATTTTTCCCCCCTACCCCCTTCCCCCTCCCTTTTCCCCCCTGACCCCTCCATCTCTCCCCCACCCCTTCGCTTCCAGGCAGAAACTGTTCTGCCTTTATCTCTAATTTTGTTGAAGAGCGAGTATAAACAATAAGAAGGACAAAGCATTTTTGCTAGTTGAGGTAAGGATAGCTATACAGGGAGATTCTTCAAATTGTTTGCATGTACATATGTGTTACATTTTAAGTTGATCCTTTTTTTTTATATTTTTAAATTTTTATTTTATTTTTAATGCTATAAAAAACCTTTTGTACCTTTTTTTGTATTTGTTTTGTTTTTCTGTAATTTTATTTTTATTTATTTATTTTTTTCCTTTTTCTTTTATTATTCATATGTGCATACAAGGCTTGGGTCATTTCTTCCCCCTGTCCCCACCCCCTCCCTTACCACCCACTCCGCCCCCTCCCTCTCCCCCCCATCCCCTCAATACCCAGCAGAAACTATTTTGCCCTTATTTCTAATTTTGTTGTAGAGAGAGTATAAGCAATAATAGGAAGGAACAAGGGTTTTTGCTGGTTGAGATAAGGATAGCTATACAGGGCATTGACTCATTGATTTCCTGTGCGTGGGTGTTACCTTCTAGGTTAATTCTTTTTGATCTAACCTTTTCTCTAGTACCTGTTCCCCTTTTCCTATTGGCCTCAGTTGCTTTTAAGGTATCTGCTTTAGTTTCTCTGCGTTAAGGGCAACAAATGCCTGCTAGTTTTTTAGGTGTCTTACCTATCCTCACCCCTCCCTTGTGTGCTCTCGCTTTTATCTTGTGCTCATAGATTAAGTTGATTCTTCTTGAACTGACCTTTTCTCTAGTTGCTGGTCATCTTCTCCTATTGGCCTCTTGAGGACATCAAATACTATCATGTTTTTTGGGTTTCTTACCTATCTTTATACCTCTCTTGTGACCCAAGTCTCTTTATCATGTTACCCAAGTCCAACCACATTGCTGTATTTGTCCTAGATCTAAAGTCCACATATGAGGGAGAACATATGATTTTTGGTCTTCTGAGCCTAGCTAACCTTGCTCACAATGATGCTCTCTAGTTCCATCAGTTTACTTGCAAATGATAAGATTCTTCTTCATGGCTGAGTAGAATCCCATTGTATATAAATACCACATTTTCTTGATCCATTCGTCAGTAGTGGGGCATCTTGGTTGTTTCCATAACATGAGAAAAAGACACTTAGTCATTAAGGACTGGATTGAAAACCATTCAGCAAACAAAAAATGAATGGGCATAGTATCTATACGTGTCACCATGTCCAGTATGTACACAGAGTTTTGAACAATACCTTGGAAGTCTAAAGGAAAAATCTCTGGTATTAGTTTTGATGCCAGTATTTTAATATCTTAAGAATATTTGTAATTCTTTATATTAGGAACTGGGTTAGAATTATAATCAGGATACTTCAGTTAGAAGCAACTTCCAAGAGTGGTATCCTGATGGAAGCTTTCATCTGCCCCTGAAATACTCTTCTTGTCTTATAGGTTTATCATAAGCTATTCCCAAGTAATTAAAATGCACTCTCATCTACCTACTTGTATATTTAAGAAAACAAATTTGGTAAGTTAATTTTTAAAATCTATATTCTAAAAAAAATTAGAGTACAAGTTATATGCACTTTGTTTCTTCTTTAATGGAACAATTCTAAATGTGTTCCAATGTGCTCTGTATGGTTAACTTCTTAGCTACCTGTATTTGACTTTGCAATCCATGCTCTTTTTTTCCTGGGAAAGATGCATCTGAGTTGAAAAAATCAACTAAAAATGCACATATAGATGAGTATATTCTAAAGCTTATAAAAGGGTAATAAAATGGCCTTCAAATTCATTAATACAAGACTCTAAGCCTCAAATACAGTATTAACTAGCTTTGTAGCCTCAGTCACTATAGCTTCAGTTTCAGCTGTAAATTAAGGAAAGTTTCTACTTTTTAAGGTCAATATGATCATTATCTTATGTATATCACCTGATATATAGGAGTGCTTGCTCAATGGAAGGAGCAATTTTACCTTTAGGGTATTTTCCTACCTCCCATAATCTATTGTTAAAGTCCTTTATATATTCTTTGAGCACTGTAAATGAAAAAGTAAGCAATTTTTTAAAAAAATTTCCTGACATTTTTGGCTGCCTTCAAAAGAATAGTTCATTTGACACAATATTCTCAGTACTACAGAATGGAATGACCAGAAAGAATAATTTTGATAAGTCTTTGCTATACCATATGTTTTAAATTGTACTGTTTGAAACAAAAACAGCCTGCTAGGGTGGGATTTATTTTTTAAAAAATACAGCAACAGCTGTTTAGTGAGAAGTGTAAAAGTTTGAACATATATGTACATTGGTGGATGAGAATATAACATGATGTTGCTGGTATGGAAAATAGTATGGCAGTTCCTTAAATAGAGTTACCACATGATACAGCAGTTCCACTTCTGAGTAAAAGCTCTTTGAAAGCAAAGATCCAAACATGACTGTATATACTTGTGCATAGTAGCATTATTCTAAATAGCCAAAGGAAAAAACCCAATCTTTGTATGGAAAACTGTGGAAACAAACTATAGTATGTATATTCAATGAAATATTATTCAGCTTTACAAAGGAACGATGGAGGAACTAATTTCTCTTATGTGAGACATAGCAGGGTAGGGAAGCTTTCTCTGTCACTAGGAATAGCACTTTAGGCTAGACCTCATGGTTCATGCTTATAATACCAACACTCACTGGGAGGGCATTAGTCAGGAAGACTGTAAGGTGGGAACCAGCCCAGAGAGAAAGAGAGAGAGAGAGAGACAGAGAGAGAGAGATGACACCTATGGAATTCATAGAACAGAAGGTACAACCATGGCTTCCATTGGTTCATGGGCTTGGAGAGGGGAATGGAAAAGTTCTTCAGTCCACACCCATTAAACTGAAGATATCCATTAAAGGGAAGTTGATAAAGTTTTGGAGTTTGATGGTCTTGATATCTCACAATAGTGGATGTACTTAATATCACTGAAGATAGGAATAATTAAAATGGTAAATTTTATGATTGTAGAAAAAGTCAAAAAAATCAAACCAAACCATATATAAATGTATACAAGCACACTAAGACCCCAGACTTTGTCTTTCATATATTAAATGAAATTATTCAGGAAACAAGCCTAACCAACTGTGCTTTTTAAATGAGTGCAGTAAGTCACATGTACAGCCAGGACTGAAAATCACTTCTTTAGCTAATGGAGCACTCCCACAAAACATATGACTTCATATGCACAGTTTTTCAATGTTTGCAATATTCATTACTGACTTGCTTAATTAACAAGGTCCAAGGTAAGAATCTTGTTCCTAAAATCACTGAATACCTTCAAAGTGAATTTGATCAATCCCTTGCTCTATAAATGTGATTTATAGCTTAATAAGTAATTAGATCACTGTGAAGAAATAAATATAATTTTATCTTTGTATACCTGTGTAGGATAC
This sequence comes from Castor canadensis, assembly GCF_047511655.1. Classification (NCBI taxonomy): domain Eukaryota; kingdom Metazoa; phylum Chordata; class Mammalia; order Rodentia; family Castoridae; genus Castor; species Castor canadensis. The sequence goes on along the minus strand of NC_133399.1, from coordinate 93,873,581 downwards.
TGTGATATGAACCAAATGAAATGTTAATACAATTTTTATTTTTCTATGGAAATAGCATCACTATTTGGCATAGAAAAAATCAGAAATCTAAGATTCTTGGTTGCTGTATTTTATACACTGGGATACAAAACAAGTTAAATCCCATCATTGCAAAGAAAGTCAGAGCTAGTTGATAAAGGCAAATAAATTTCTCACTTAGTTTTTATACACTACACCTGACAAACATTAAATGAGCATGCACTGCTGATTTCTAATTGGATATAATTTCTTAGTAAGTTTATCTCTGGAATGTAGAAGGCTTCTATGATCCAAGGTTGCTAACATGGATAGTGTAACTAATATAGTATATAAATTGAGAGAGCTGTCAGTGTTTGAATGTCTTAACAAGAAATATGTCCAAAATAATGCAAAAATCCTAAATCAATTCATGTAAGTTGATGAAATAATGGTTAATAATTTACATTTTTAAATGAGAGCATTTTTAGAAGATATTGCATATCTTTGTACATTGTGCTCACTGAATTTCAATTCTGAGAACATCATATTTTCCTCTAAAAAAATGCCTAAAAGGCCCAAGTTTTCCAACAAAGCGGCATTATGATACCACCATGCCTCTATTGTGAAGCGTGGATCAAACCTATCTATTGTTTCAGAATCCTATCAAAGAATACCATCAAAGAACATGGAAACCTGATACTCCCATAAACAAATAAAATTTAAGGCATCAGAGGGAGACAATAACAACATTGTCTACTCTATACAGCATGTCTTCAGTACAGTGCTGCATTTTAAGAACAGGAAGATAAATTGTGGTTCCGTTGGCTCAAATACTTGTCTTAGAAATAATTACAAAAATAATACTATGAGTGGCTTTGTTCATTGGAAGGAAAAAAGCTCCAGATGAAGTCTACACAGCTTTTGATTTGTAGCCACATATTGGTTGCAAAGAGACACATTAGACGGTGACTGTTGTCATATGTAAACATTTTGCAAATAGATGGGAAAAAATAGATGAAGTTTGAGCAACGATCATAAAAAAGACACAAACAATGGGTAAGTGTGTGGCTAATCACATGATGGCTGTTTCAGACAGAAGAATCTTTTCTTTTTTCTTATCCTTCTCCCCTTCAACTGATTATTAATCAGTTAAGCTTCCTTACTATTAATCTATTAATTTTAATTCGTTGCCAGGTAGACACCAAGTGGAGCAACCCTAAGCTGGCTTGGTTAGTAAAGCCTTGTAAATACAGAGAGAGTATTTCGCTTCTATCCCTCTCACCTCACTGCAGCTAGATAGCTGTCATATGTTGGGGGAAATAACTTTTGAATAAAAGGTGATACTTGTACATAACAATACTTTTGTCCAAAAAAAATCTCTAAACTACTGTTAAGAATCTGTGGTAACAATTTCAGTGACTTCTTATACACACCAATTAATCTGTGTCACAAATAATGCAGGGTTAATACAATGAAGGGGGAAAATGAAAATCCACCTTTAAAAGCAGCAAACTGTTTATTTAATTATTTTAAATCTTTCAGATATTACTACTGTAGGTTCATTTATAAACTCCCCCCTTTTGGTTAATTTGTCATAGTACACATAGTATTTGGATGCTTTATTCATGGAGATGCATGTCCTTATGAAAACTATTTTTCAGTTGATTTCTGTTGTGTCAGCTCATGATTAACACTAATGAAGAGAAGTAATAGCACAGAAAATTCAACGTGCAGAAACTCAAAGCAATTTATTTTTGGCATCATTGTGTTGGATTTTATTTTACAGCAGAATTATCATCATCAAAAGTTTTAGTTCAAATATATAATGCTCATACTTTTAGTGATTAAGAAAAAAATCAAACTGAAAATATTATGAGTGCTTAAATGAAATTAAAATAATATCATAGCCAAATCGGAAGCTAAATAAGGTACATATGAACAGTCAGCTAATTTTACCAAGGAAAAGTTTGAAGGTTGAAATGGGTATTTTTACAAATGTAAATATGAACCTAGGTGTTTATGTGTGTATGTATTGGTGTGCATTTTTATACATATAAATAGAAAAAGAGTTTTGTGCTTAGAAGTTATACCATTCATACAATGATATATTAACATTTTTACCAGTGATACTTGAATTTCTACCTCTTTTGTTGAGTACTGCATAGAAATGGAAGCAAAAGTTAATTTTAAATGAATTTTATCAAAACGGTGTAAGTGCCTGCAGAAAAATTTAACACTATGGTAACCTTTTCTTCCCTCTTCTCAGAAAACATGCAACTCACCCCAAAAACAGACATAAGAGAAATAAACATATGTTCATATGATATAGATAACTATAAAGAAATGAAAACATAATATATCAAAATTATAAACATGCAATAAAAACCTTGTAAATTATTTACATCAATGAGTTTTGAAAATGATGCTTAAATGAAGAGTCTGATATCAAAACAACAAGAAATGTATTACAAGTTAGCATAGATCAAGTTTATCTTTCAGAGTACATGGGAACAAGAAATTTTTCTCACTCCTCAATGTGGTTTACAAATGGGTTGGTGAATTTAACTTAAAGCCAAAATAATACATGCTTCTCAGTCTAATATGTTTTTATTTTTTATATAAAATTTTCTCATGCTTATCAACCATATATATTCATTCAATGAAAACCCAAGATCTGGTAGTCTACAAAATACTGTTTTAGCATACAGAAATAAATCTAATAGCTCTTCTTCTAAAGCTTCTTCAAGTAAATATATATATACATACATATATGCATATGATTAAATTTTGGGGAGGACAGTAGCAAAAACAATGGTTAGATCTGATCAGTTTACACTAAATGTACATATGGTAATATCACATTGAATCCTATCAATACGTACAATGAAGGTGTGTTAATAAAATGCATATGCAATTAGGATACCATTATTATATTTCATTGCTAATATTTGAGAGTCAGTATCACAAATTACTTTAGGAAATGGGATTTTGTCAGACTGACTAAGTCCAAATGCTGGCTCTGTCACTTTGTAAGAATATTACTTGGGCAAGACTTGACCTTCTCAATACCTCAGTTACCTTGTAGGGTGATTATGATGAGTAGACAAATGAGCATATATCAAATATATTAGTGATTAAAGTTTGGACACTTTTCATAAATATTAGCTATTATATTGACCCATGAACATGGGTCAAAAGAATCAATATTGTGAAAATGCTTATACTACCTAAAGCAATCTACAGATTCAATGCAATCCCCATTATATTTACAATGTAATTCTTCACAGAAATAGAAAATTCAATCCAAAAATTCACAAGGAAGTATAAGATATCACCAATAGTCAAAGCAATCATAATCAAAAAGAGCAATGCTGGAAATATTACAAAGCTTCACTTCAAATCATACTACAGAGCTAAAGTAACAAAAAGAACATTGTATAGACATAAAAACAGACCAAAGGAGTAAAAGACCCAGAAATAATGTACATATTTACAGCCATTTGATTTTCAACAAAGATTTCAAATACAACCTCTTTAATAAATGGTATTGGAGAAACTGGATATCCATACGTAGAAGACTGAAACTAGTTCACTCTCTCTCACCTTGAGCAAAAATTAATTCAAAATGGATCAAATTTAATTTTATCAGGTATGAATATATGGTACCTTAATCTGATTAACCCCCTTTATTATGCTCCCTTAGATAATTGATTAAATATCTTAATATAAAACCAAAACTTTGAAACTACCACAGGAAAACATAGACAAACATTTGAAGATGGAAGCATAGGCAACAACTTTCTGAACAATTCCAATTGGTCAAGAATTGATAAATGTGATAGCATCAAATTAAAAAACTTCTCCACAATAAAGGAAATAATTATCAAAATTAAAGACACAGCCACGGAATGGATGAAAACTTTTGGAAGTTATTCACCGGACAAAGGATTAATATCCAGAATATATAAAGAGCTCAAAATACTACATATTTAAAAAATGACCCAATTAATAAATTGACAAATGACTTGATCATTTTAAAAATTGAAGTACAAATTGTTAAAAAACACATGAAGAAATGTTCAATATCCTTACCCATAAAAGAAATACAAATGAAAATTACACTGAGATTCCATTTCACCCCAGTCAGGAAATCTATAATCATGAAAACAAATATCATGAAATTCTGGTAAGGATGGGAGAAAGGGGAACCCTTATACACTTCTGTTGGGAATATAAATTAGTACAGCCACTGTAGAACTAAGTATGGAGGTTTCAGTTAAGCTCAACTAGAATTACCACATGACCCTGACAAACCATTCTTGGGCATACATGTTTTTGAAGGAATAGAGTCAACGTACACTAGTGATACTTGCACACCCATGTTTATAGCAGAATATTGACAATAGCCAAGCTATGAAATCAGCCCTGGTGCCCAAAAACTGATGAACGTATAAAGAAAATGTGGTTTTCTTTACAAAATGGTTTTATTTAGCAATAATGACAAATGAAGTTATATTCTTTGCTATAAAATGTATGAAACTGGAGGCCATCATGTTGAGAGAGATAAGGCAAGCTCAAAAACACCCACAAACATTGCATGTTTTGGCTCATATGTGAAATCTAGGTCTAGATATAATAACAGCAATAATAATGTTACTGTTTTTACATTATAATGTATGGTTGTAAAAGATGGACTTTTGGGGGGCAAAAGGAGGGGGAAGAAGTGAGAGATGGGGTTGTATAAGGACAATATATATATATACATATATATATATATATATATATATATATACAGATGTATACATATATATGTGAAGATAAAAAAATACATATGAAAATAGAAAATACCATAATGAAACTACTAAAAGCAGTTTAGAAAAGAGAAGAGAAGGAAGGATGTTAAGAAAGAGCTATATAGAGTGGGTGAATTTGATCAAAGTTCATTATAAACATGTACATAAATAACACAATTAAACCTCTTAGAGCAATTAATTTATGCTATTAAAATTTATCCTAATAAAATTTTTTAGAGAAAATTAAAGCAAAAACTATTACAGTATATCTGGTTAGATATTCTATACTGTGGCAACCATATTTTTAAATAATTGAGAGATGAGTTACAGTTTAGTACATTGTCATACACAAAGGAAAAATCAAAGCATCATTATTATAACTGGATGCACCAAGTATGGCAAATAAAAGTGTTAACATCCCTTTTACTGATAACTCCCATTCTTCAAGGTTCATTCATTTTCCAGAAAGTATATAAATATATCTCAGTCTATGTGCCATTATTTTTTCATCATTTATTTTTAGTGCATAGGCTTGATTTATTAGTAAATCAAGTTAAAATTAATTGTTTTTGAATTCCCAAATGGAGTTTCCACAAAAAAAAATCTAAGGTATAATAACAATGATACAGCATGAAGTATATTAGAAAGAAACTTACTTTAAAGGAAAGATTGGCTGTGAATGATTGCTCCAAAATTGGTATTAATATTGACATTGATGAAAGACCCTGTCTATGTCCATGCAGGTGAGTCTCATGCTTAGAAGTTAGAATTTATGGCATTTATCCCAAATATTAAGTTGAAAATTTGTGCACCTGGCAAAATATCTGAGTCTCTTTAATGATACATTATCATTCAGTCATTTAATGATTTACCTAAACATTCTTAACAAGACTTCTATAATCTGTGGTAAACAGATAAGGGGATACTAATTCAGTCTACAAGTTTTCCTTTTGGATCTTGCTAAGACCTCAACTCAGCCTAATTAGTAGAGTGCTCTATTTTAAATGAAATCTTTTATTAGCTGAAAAAAAGATACAGCAAAGCCATTTGCTTTGAGTATTTGTGCAAATAAATCTATTGTCTAATAAATACACTTGAAAAGTGGGTGAGGTGAATTGTGTTAACTAATAAAAATAAACATGGTAAACTTCAAAAGTCCAAATCAGTAATCCAAATATTTATCTAAAAATAAAAGACATCCAGACATAACCATGGTACCTAAGTAACCGTATTATGCTGAAATAAATACAATTACTGCATATATTTTCCATTCATGTAAGCACTTCTATTTAGTTTTTAAAGTCTGATCAGACAATAACTATCATTTTAAAAATACAGTGATTATGAACGTTTAATGGTTATTATTTTAAAATATTTAGAATCTTACCTTTATCAGAGGGTTTTCCTGGACTCCAGGTACGGAAATAATCATCCTAAGGGGGAAAAGAATTTGAGTTGAGTGTATATGAGTAATTAAAATATGAGGATTTATTCAAAATCTAAAATAAAATATGAAACACATAAGCTGTATACAAACCTCTACTTCCTGCAATGGCAAGCAGCAAAACATAAAAAATAAATAAATAAAAATAAAAAAGGAAGAAAAAAAGAATAGTTATCAAAAAGGAACACATTGCTTACAAGTTACAGAAAAGTGTTTCAATAAATGTGTTTATTTTATTGCAAGTCAATGGTTACTATAACAATTCAACAGTTTTGGTTTTCACTTCTAAATATGATCATTCACTACTTTCAATTGCAATTCAATGTGTAATATAACATGCAGATAATTATCCTAAGCTAATAAGCTATAAAGTATCTTACCAGCTCCCAATTATACAACTTCATTTTCCACTAGTACAATACTATATGGATCCATTAATATTACAGGGAAAATATCAAGTGATTCTGCAATAGCCCACAGTGTATGAATATACTTTATGCAAATCATTCACAAGTTAATTGAATATCTAAGGAGTTCATCAAAATGCAATTGGGAACTTGAAAAAATGCACACCTAATTAAATCCTAGCTAACATTTAAATCTTTAATATGAAAATGAATCAATGCAATGTATTTGCTATATTCTTAGCAAGTACAACTGTACAACACAAAATGAGTACAATGTACACCACAAAGAATTTTAAAAGCAAAGCAAAATGGACTATTTTATTAGTCTAAAAGTCCTGTAAAGTGCTTCATCCATATTATCTTTCATTGTAAATAAGAAAGAATTCAGAGCTGAAATTAATATACTGTTTTCACAAGAATAACCTGGCATAAGAAAGAGGAGTACATCATGGTGAAGCAGAAACAATTCCTAGCTGCATGGTCCAACTCACTCAAGACACCGAGATGAAAAGCTATAGAATATTTGCAAAGACTATCCAGTGCCCAAGGAGGAAAATGTACCATACATATTATGATTGCAATATCCACACTCACCTACTTGTAAAAAAATCAATTTGGTTCTCAAAGTTTTTTCCTTATTATGACTAACTGTTCAGCACAACCTTATGTACAGCTATCCACCTACTTCAAATGAAAGAGAATGGTGAAAGAAAATAAAATCAAGATAACATCTTTGCTAGTCTTGTTTTTATGTCTAAATATGATTATGCTAAGAAGAGTGCAAATGATGGCAATCCATGTTAATAGGTTTTCACTAAATTATCTAGGATTAGATTATGGAGAATAAGGCCACAGGATAATTAAATAAACATTGATTGTTTAATCTCTTTAAAATCTCTTTTTAAAAACAATTACAGTATGATAGAATTCTTAGAAAACTAAGATTTCTAATTAAATTACTCTCTATGTATCTCAAAATCTGAGATAAGGATCATAATGGACTCAATATCTCTTACTTTTGTAAATTGCATTTTTCTGTTTATGGTTGTTGACTGTCATTTATTCTAAGCATGCAGAGGAGCTGGTCAGCTATTTTTTAAGTCTCTTCTGAAACTTATCAGAAGCTAGAAATGAGCGCATAGTTAATAGATTTGGAGACAGGCTCACTGTAAGTCTGGCTTTCCCACTTATTAACAACATCAAATTTTAAAGGTGATGATCAAGACCTCAGATCCTTCCAACTTAAGGTAGAAAAGTAACCTACCTATTTGGGATGGGTGCTGTAGAGATTACTCATAGAATATTTAAAATAAAAGCATCATATCTGGCATAGAGAAGGTACTAATGCTTATTAGAAAGCTTAGGTTCACCCTTCACAGTGACTTTGGATGATGACAATGAATGATCTCTTACCACTGCTAACAAAATTCTTTACTTTTTCCAGTTTTATTTTTTTCATTTCTCAAAAGTCATAGATTCTTCCACCAGGAAAGTATATCAAAATAGAATACAGTGGTAAAGCCCCATCACATTGAATTAACATCCCTCAGAAAAACATGATCACATTTGGTTTATTTCAGACTATAGTTAAACTAAAATCTGAAATCACAATGTAAAACATAAGCCAGATTCTTTTGGTGATGTCAAGTACACCATTAAAATCTGGCCATTGTATGGAAAATCAAAGTAATTAGTCTCTAGGATATTTTTAGACACATTCTTTAGGTTGTCACATCACTGGACTATTTAAAAGATGGTTTCACTTCATTAAATCTTAGGAATTTTGCCAGGATGAGAAATAAAAGTATTTTTACATAAGTATTCATTCATGCACAATTTCTTTTGTTTCAAAAAGCTTTGTGTGGATATTGGTTGTTCTCAGGTTTTAATTTAGATCCAAAATAATCCAGTCAAGGATGTAGAAAACAACTACAAAAAAGGTTTAGGTAACTATAACTGAGCCTAAGTGATTCACCAGGCACATTTGAGCTCCTGTTACTCACATTCAAAATCTTAAATTAGGTATTTACAGAGACTGTGATATGTTAATATATTTAACATTACACTTTCACCAGTTTCTTATGCTTAAAGAAACTACATTTGTTAGTTTTGAACAAAACGTAGTTGGAATAAAAAATTGGAAATGTGTATTTTATTATTTAAACTGGCTATATCCTTCTGTTTTAATGTTATGTGATATTTCTAGTTTTACATAAAATAGTATTTATCCAGAACATAGTTTTTTTAAACTGGGTAGTACTGATATTTCAGGCAAGATAATTCTTTGTTGTGTTGAGGACAGGGTGGCTACGAAGTGCCTTGCAGGCTACTTATATCATCCTGTGCCTCTACTCATGAGGTGACATTAGGTATCTTCTCCCACAGTTTGACAAAAAATGTCACAAGTAGTAACACGTGAAATGTCACCCATTTAAAGACCACTGATGTACAGTTACAGAAGAAAATTAAATCAAGATATCCTACAACTGAGGACTGCTAGCACTATCATATTTTCTTCAGAAAAGTTTTATAATATTGAAAACATTTTACAATTGCATGATTTTTTCCAAAATATTTAATGGCTATCTATGCCATTTTGTGTGAATTTATAAATCATTTATTCTTGCTTCCATTTGTCTGTGATTTCATACTGTTCAGAACATTTTGCTGTGATAAATACAGTAAGTAACTTTCTGATAAGTTTGTGTTTTCTTATAAATAGAAATGTAAGTTTAGGAAGGTGAGCAGAGGGCATTAAACACTACACACATAATACAGGACTAGTTTCCCATTATATTAACTGGTTACAACCAGAGTTTACACAGGTGAAATGAGTCAAAAGAGATTTATATCCAATGATCAATTTTTTGGTTCATATGTTTTCACATTACGATATCTTCACTGAAAAATATTTTTAATTCTCTAAAGTAATAATCTAGAGTGGCTTGAAACTAGGTCAGAATTGTTTAATCATCTTCATAGATTTTGATAACATAATTGAAAATGGGAGAGTCTTGACGAAAAACACCATAAATGTCTAGAGATGAGCATTAAAAAAGTAATACTCTGGCACGGTGTTAGCCATTATTAAACCATCCAAGCTGTTCCGGTGCTACAACAATCTGTACGGGCAATAAAATCTTACTGGACAAATTGTCGGATATTGTCATAACCATTTTACAGTTTACACTAGGAAACTGCTACAAAACATTTCTAAGCCATAGAAAAAGCATTGCACAATGTTAAAATGACACACAGAGGTAAATACTAAAAGTGCTAAAAAAAATTAGCATCAAATTGATGATTACCAATAGAAGCTTTTTTGGATAAAGCATGTTCATACATTAAGCAAACATAATAATAAAATTCTACGTGGGACATGAAATTTTCTAGTGTATGTATTTTGTTTTTACACTTATTGAATGTATAGCTATAATTATGCATTCATAAATGTATATTTTAATAAACAGGAATTTATTTCATTAATGTCTATAATGATTAAATAATATTGAACTCATATTTCAGAACTCATATAAACCATCCCACAGGCAGATAACCATAACAAATTATAGTTTGGTCAAAAAAAAAAGATTAACAAAGTGTCAATGAGTGAAGTGACAGCTTATTATATTTTGCTTTGATTCTAAAAATTTGAATAAATACTGTAATAGCTATAGAAAGGTTAAAAGTCAAGAGTTTTTCTGATTTTTCTGAATCTATGCTGAAGGGTTCAGGAGCAAATTCCCTAGTAGTTTTATAGATTGTGACTATAATTCCGCAAATACTCATATAAAACTTTAGACTTTCTCTATTAAAATTAGCTTATTGCCTGCTGTAATTCAATACCTGAGCCAAATCATGAGGCACTCACTGCTATTTCCAAAGCTAAAAAATAGCAGCAGAAATCTGGTTTCTTTTGAAATGTTATATGACAGTCTCTACACATCTCACCTTATTATGAGAAGAATGGACACCACAATAGTTTAGCCAATAAATTTCACAAAAGAGGAACGTCCCCTGTGTAGAAATACTTAACACATCATTTGATCTTGAGATGCAGTGAATGAAGCTTTGTCTGGCTATAAAGGAATTACCTATGTGAGACAAACTATCTGTTTCAGGCCCCTAAGAACCACATTTATTAGCCAAGTAGCACTCATTTTTCCATGTAGTGTCCTAGAATTCTGAAAGAATTCATTTATAACACTTTGGTAAGCATTTTATTTTTTTGTAGAGTATTTTGTGCTCCTCGACTCACTACAGATTAACACATACATAAAATAAATTGTGTGAAAAAGTCAATGCCATTGGGATAATCCTTCAATTATCTCTGAAAATCTCTATAAATTGAGATCAGAATCCCTCTGAATATATAGAGAATATGTCCTGGCTACTCTTATACTGATATACAAAACTTGTGATCCATTTACATCAGGGAAATGTACAAAAACATCTTCCCCGATAAATGCATTAAGGACCTTTGGATGATAGGAAACTTAATTGTAACTAAAAGGACATCAGCACATGAAAATTAATTAAGGAAAACAGTAACTTGAAGTTATTGCTCACTTATCCTACACCAGGAAGGTAGGTGATTCTGATATCACTGAAATATTACAGACATGAAGATGAAGAAGAGAGAGATTAAGTAATAGCCTCGAGTTTACATAACTTGTTAGTAATTGAGGTAGGAACTGAACCCCAGAAAAGTAAGTCAGAGCCTGCATACTTAACCTCTAAAGTAAGCTTCAGGCTACCAACTATAAATAATGAGACGGGCTCACCAGCCTGTTCTTGGTACTTACCACAGCAAAGGTCTACATGAAATACTTCCCATACAGTTTTTACTTAAAAAGACCCTTGTCAGCAAAATTCTGTATTACACTACCCTGACAAAAGAAGGTTTATACAAAGTGAGAAAATATTACTTAATGGAAAACCTCATAAAGTCCACATAGGAAAACAAATTTCACAGGGGGAAAAAAGGGATGTCTAGAGTTCTGTCCAAAATCTTAAGAGCTACAAAATTCCCAAGTATTTTGTTCCCACTTTCTGATCATCTAGCTTTGTATATAATCCACAGATAAATTATCAAATTTTCAAAACCAGTAGTCACTATACATTACATGGAACAAGGAAGAACATGATTGTAAGAACCTTTGTGTGGTATTATACAAAAAATAGCTGTGCATAGTTTTTAATTCCTATAATCCTAGCTACTTGCGATTCAGAAATCAGGCAAGAGGATCACAGTTTGAGGCCAGTACAGACAAAATGGTAGTGAGGTCCCATCTTAAGCAGACATGGTGGTTCAGAGCTGTAATTAAAACTATATGGGAGGCATAGGTAGGAGGATCGCTGTCCAAGGTCAGCACAGAATAAAACTAGGATGCCCAATCTGAGAAATAACTAAAGCAAAAAAAAGGGTTGGGGGCATGGCTCAAGTGGCAGAGTACCTACCTAGCAGGCATGAGGCCCTGAGTTCAAGCCTCAGTACTGCCAAAAATTTAGATAAAGTTTGTGAATATGTATCCTGAGTTTTGTAATTCTCAATTTAAAATGAAAATCCAAGGTGAAATTAAAGTCTTTACATATTAAAAATGTGCCTCTAATCCTAGCATCCTTTTCTCTGGTTAGTAAATCAGAACTAATTCTTATTTAGTTGTTGGAGAAAATCAATATCAATTTTCCACATTCATTTTATTCCGTTCTGATATTTGTAATAATATTTTCTTAGTGCTCATAATTTATAATTTCTAGAATTTTCTATAAAAGCTGAACATGGGTGGCTCCTGCTAGTAATTCTAGCTATTTAGGAGGCTGAGATTAGGAGGATCACTTTTTGAGCCCAGTCAAAGCAAATAGTCCATGAGATCCCATCTCCAAGATAGTTAGAGCAGAAATAGATTAAAGATCTGGCTCAAGTGGTAGAGTACCTGCTTTGCAAGAGTGAGCTCCTGAGTTCGCAGCCCAGTCTCTCCAACATCTCTATGAAATTAAATAAACATAGTTCAAATTCAAAATTGCTAATATCAAATATAAGTAAAATGAATTTATACAATGTCCAAATATTTAGTGTATAACATCTATTAAATCAGCATATAGAATCAATGAAAATATAGATGCTATACAAAACATAAGCTAAATACTGCATAAAATAGAGCAAAGTTAGTCATAAATGAAGACAAATAATATTTATGTCTGTTTCAGAATTTGTTATCTGAAGAAACAAAGTGTGTTAGATATTTTATTGATTCAAGAATGAATTTACATGCTATTTTTCTCCTCTATCAGCAAAGCTATGTTCTTTCTTTTTTATAATGGTTGTGTAGTAAGAAGGACATGTCTAGAGGTGGACTTTGACTATTCCTTCTTCATTCCTTTGTTATGATTAATATCTGTGAATACTGCTTTGGATCGTATCTATCTTTAGGCTTTCTCTGAAGTTGTTTTCTTCACTCTGAGTTTGATTTTTGTTTGTAATGCCCTTTTTGTGTATTTCATTGTCATTATTATTATTATTATTTGCTTTCTACATGTAAAAATTAAGATTCCAATGCATAGCAGTTATTGTCTCTAGTAATGTTGCTTGCAAAATCTTTGAAGTATAGAGTGATTCTTTCTTGTCTTGGAAGCTAACTTTGTGACAATTATCTTTTACCTTCTCTTCATGATTGTTTAGATAAGACTTGCAAAATGAACCTTTGCCTAATTAATAAATTTGCTATAATATATACATATGTATTTTTATATATATAAATATAACTCTATAGAATAATATATCTTTAAAAAACATTGAAATTATAATGATATCAAATTACCAACACATTAGCATTTTATATAGCTCAGTATATGAGAAAGCCAATAAATGATAGAAGCTAAAATTGGTCCCCAAGAAACCACTTGGTTCTTTGTGCACTGAGAGGAGATGAGGAATTGTCCTCTTTAAAGGAGGGTGTATCAATTGTCTGTAGCTAATCAACAAATAATGTCAAAAGTTAGCAACTTGGAGCAACAAACATTTATAATACAGTTTCTAAGGGTCAAAAATCTGGCCATGATTTAGCTACTGCCTCTTGTTTCACAATGCTTTTGTGGGAACTAAATTGCCACTGAAGACTGCCTTCTCTTCTGGAGACTTGACCAAGGGAGGATCACCATGCAGTTTTTTCACTTAAGGCTTCAGTTTCTCACAAGCTCAGCTCCAGTTTCTTGAGTGTGGGCTTTTCCCAAGGGCAGCTCACATCATGACTTCCCTTAGTGTGGGAATGCCTGGAGAGGAAGACTGGATAAGCAATCCAGAATATGGTCTTTTTTCAAGCTAATTTCTGAATGATATCCCATCACTATTGCACTTCCTTGCTCAGAGAATGCATTTAATCCATCCTAATACAAACATAAAAGTATGAATAGCCCCAGGGGAGGACCACTGGAAGCCATCTTAGAGGTTTGTTACCACAGAGGGTGTGCTGGCAACTCTTTTCCTCATTTGGCACAATGATATTTCATTTTATACTGTCAAGACTTCCAAGGAGAGGAATCCTAAATCTCACTCATTTCTTTTAGTTTTAATAATCATTGAACATACTTGTGTATGCTTTTACTAAATGGTTGGTAATGTTTCCAAAGCTATTTGTCATGGAGAACCAGCTTTGTTTTTACAATCAACTGAAGACCCAACCTTTTATAAAACACAATAATATCAATTACTAAAGTAAGTGAAACATAAACAAAAATATATGATATTCGAATCCAAATGGATTGCTACTAGACTTATTAAATATAAATTAGTTCCTGTCAATTTTCTATGAAAGTTTATTCAAAGGTAAGTCTCAATTTTTGTACCCATTGTACTCAGGTGTCTGAGCAGCACAGATATGTGGACCATTTTTTGAGCAATATTTATCTATTTGTTATAGAGAAATGTTGTTAGAGATGTGTCTCCCAAATTTCAAGCACCTAGCTCTGACTAAAATTCAATGAATCCAACTAATAAAGAAATATCACATTTCCAAAAGGCTAAAATATTTTTATCTAACTTGACATTGGAAAAACACATTTAATATATTTTTTCTTCTGATAAAGTAGGAAGGTAAAATCAATCACAATATTTTACTTCTAATTTGCAGTGATATAGGACATGTATCAGTTCATTCTTTCTTGTGTCAGTCTGCAATTATCAAGCAGCTATCAATAGCTATAGCCACGGGAGATAAATGTATTCGTACATTTTTAAACTTACTTTAAAATGAAAATAGTACTAAAAAATGAGCTAGTAAGGCAAGAAAGGGTATAGAAAACACTGAAATGTTATTACCAAGTAAAAACAGCCACACTAAAACACTATATATTGTATGATTCCCACTATATGACATTTTGGAAAAGACTGAAGATTTGAGACAGTATGAGTGATTACCAAGAGATTAAGAGAGAGGAAGAGAAGAACAATCAGAGCACAGATGATTTTTTAGGTCAGGAAGTATATATATATATATATGCACACATATATATGTGTGTGTGCATACATATATAAACATATATGCATACATATTATATGCAATATATGTAATATATTCTATGTGTAGAATATATTATATATAACATATATATTTTATATATGTCTAATACATATTATAGCTTTGACTAGACCCATAAGATCTATAATATTAAGAGTGAATTTGAATGTAAACTATAAACATTAGATGATAAAGAGACATCAATATATTTTTATCATTTGTAACAAATGCATGACTGGTGGGGTGATAATGGGGGAGGCTGAACATGCATGGGAGGGAGGGCATATTTTAACAGATCTCTGTGTCTTATTCTCAATATTGCTGTGAACCTTAGACTGCTCAAAATTATTTATTTTTTTTAAGTCAGTAAAATTTTACAACATAGGTAATGCAGAGTGTTGTTCATTTTAGAGCTATAGTTATAATTAATTACACACACACACACAATTTTAAATGACACTTAAAATATATACAATAGAATAGATAGCGATGTGACTTCAGATACCAGGAACACAAAATTGGAAGTGTTTTAAATTTTTCTATTCCTTTTAATAATTTAACTGCTATTTTTACATTTTTAGAAGCACAAAACAATGATAGCTATCCCTTAGTTATGTCAAGTTCAAATGCAAATACTGTGTACACATGCACATATGGAAAAATGAGACCTATTGAAATTATTCCAGGAATTGAGGAAGAAAGGATAAAGAATGATGGAGGGGCTGAATTTAATAATGATATATTTGATATATTGTAAGAACTTTTATAAATGTCACAATGTACCCCATCACAACATTTAAAAAAAGGAAAAAATAATTAAAAACAAGAAACAAAAATCTGACCATCTGATATTTTTTTCTGTAGAATTCTGCATGGAAATAAGTTAGCATTTTAAAGCTTACATTAAAAGACATCAATTGAGATCAAAATGAAAACTTATATGGATAAAATTCACTGAAGACTTTCATTGTATTTTATATTGAGACACTAAAGAACATATGCATTCAATAATACTCATCCAATTTTTGATTTACTTTATGATTTGAATGACATATTCAATATGATTTGAAAAGATAAGTTTGAAAGCATCATCATTCTGTACACACACAAAAAAAATTCACAATTCTTCAGATGCAAATTAAGGTTGCTTTGCCCACTTCTTTGTACTGCAGTAATGACACACACACACACAAAGCCATAGCCTAAACAAGTGCAGAAATGAAATTCATACAGAAATGAGCAAGTTGTTCTTATCTAATTGCATCTTGTAGCTCAAATTACCAGAACATTTTTAAGAGAATGAATCTCTTTAGAATAATCTTGCATTCAGATAAACAATATCTATATTGCATATATTTTAAGTTTATAAAAGAAAGTAATTTCACATATCTAAGTGATAGAAATTACAATTCTGTATTCTTTTTCCCTTCCATAAATAAAAAAAGAAGGAAAAAATGAAAAATATCCTAATATGGCTCAATGCTAATGTTTTATGTACACTATTTGACTTCATTGGTGCTTGTGACCTTCATTTGCACTTCAGTAAAGCCTAAAGTTAAGTGAGTTTTCACTATTAAGGAAGAAAAGTTAATATTAGTAGTCATTGTAATTTATTTTATTAAGTTTCATTATTTACTGCAGTTAATAATTGCGGGTACAATGTTTATTTTACCTAAATCTCTTTCTAATTTCATTTACAGAAGGGAGGAAAATATGATTTATAGAAGGCAGGGAGAGAGAAAAGGAAGGAAATGAGACAGCTAAATTGAAGGGGAAAGAAAGATAGTCTTTACTTTGACATTCATTTATGGGCCAGACTCCATAGTAGTACCTGGCTACTGGCAGTTGAAAACATATAGACATTGTCTCTGTTCTCATATAATTTATTCTGTAGAGTATTCTATATGGTAATAACACATTGTGGCTTCATACAAACTGTTAAAGCCACCCCAGCTTGATATGATTAGGGTCACTGTACATGCCATAATAGCTCATGGCCAATTTTGATGTGCCATGTGAAATCACTAGTAAGTAAAAAGGCAGAAATGAAAGAACATGCAGAGAACTGTACTAGCAAGTAGCTCAACATCTTTATACTGTAACATAAGTATACACCTATGTATGTCAGAGTCCTTTGATGATAACTGTATGTGTATGTTTGTGTTTATATTTGTGTAGGGAGATCAGGAGTGGAGACAGAATGAAGATAGATGTGGGTGGGTGGTCTAGTGTGATAGGTAAGGTGGCTACACAGAGGCAGAAAGGTAAACTAGGTATAATCAGATTTTCTCCTGCAAAGTATATTTTTTCCTTTACGTACAGACTCAAAGCAAATCTGTATTTAAGGTTGCTGTATAGTTTTTGGAAAGATCAGTATACCAGCATTTTTGCCTGAGTCCTTAATACCTAGCCTGAGACTAGGTACTATGACATCAAGAAAAAATAATAACAACCACAGTGCCCAATATACTGTAAACTATATTCCAAGTACTCTTTAAATACTGTAATTAACCTATAATCAAGGTATTATCCTTTACCTCAATTTACAGGTGAGGAGAAATTAATGATTTGTTCTCACATCCAAGGATGGTAGAGCCTGCACTCAAACCCAAGCAACCTGCCTCTGTCATCCAAGGTCTTCACCATTTTAGTATGCATTTATTTTGTAGGTTTTAATTTTATTAGTTAATTTTCAAGTGCAAGTAGCAATATGCCATACAAAATAATTTACAAATTCCAATGGAAATTGCTACTGCTCATTGACTTATTAAGCAAATGTTGATTGTCAATTATCTTCCAATTCTAAGGAAAAAGGTAAAATTAGTGAATAAAATAGAAAGTACCTCTATCCTTTTGGAGTTTAGATTTTGTCTCTGAGCTATGAACAGTTCTATTTAATATTTATGAAGGATAGAGATATTCTATAATCACTGGGAAGAACTCTTATTTTCTAACTTCATTCTATTTTGTATTTATACTTTATTCTTTGCTCCTTCAAATAGCACTCGTGTAAATGCAATTTTTTAAAGTCTCCCCCAGCATTCATAGCAATATATGCATAGAAGTCTCAGATGCAGGTTCAAAGATACTGTAAAATGTAAAAATGAAGCATCTGTGAATGTCTGAAGTACATTTTAAAAACACAGAACTAAATCTTGTTGCTTTTCTCTATAAAATGTGCCAGTTTTCAAAACTTTCAAACTATTAATGACTTTCAAAGCTACCCACAAAATTGTTTTGTCAGTATCCATCCATGAGGAACGACCTATATCCCTGGATAGAACCTAATTTATGCTACTTGCTGAGTTTTCTTTGAACATTCTTGGATTTAATTATCTGGAATAAACTGTTCCTCTTGACAAGAAATACTGTGTCTTGGTTTTATTCCATGTCTACAGACATTTGGAGTCAATATCCAATAGAAATAGGGAAAATCTTTAAAGTCTAAATATACCAAGGAAATAAATGTCCATGGAGCATGGTGAAAAGGACTGTTTCCTTAGTTTGTGTTAGTGATTAGCTGCCAAGAACACATAAGAAAGAAAAAAAATCAGAAGTAATAGCCAACTTCTTTCTGAATGTATGATTAATATTGTCAGTCAATTGAATCTTGTAAGCAGTTCAGAATGCTGTTAATTACAGTCCAGGGGAAAGCAAATTCAATACCACACACTTTAAGCAAAAATAAATGGGATTTTAGTGCTGGCAACTGTAATGTGTTTTGAGCAGTGCTGAGCTACTTCATACATTAGCATAGTTGTTCATGGACTTAGTGATATGATATTTAAAATGCACTGTAATGTGGATATTAAATTAAATCAGAACTGTGTTTACCAGTTTCAGGTTGGGAGGCCATATGTACTATAAAGATAAAAGGATTTAGACAGTTGAAAAATGCAGTGAGTGGAGTTAAAAAAATTTTCTGTGATGAAGAAAGCCAGGGTATGTGCTATTCGGGAGAGCAGGCAGCCTCTCTTCAAGCAGAAGTCGTGCAAAATGCTCAGATGGCAATTGTGCCTTTTATACATGTTCTTTATTCCCTCTTTTTTACAAACTTGGCTATTTTTCATGGTTTTAAGCTTTAGATCTAAATAACTATATTTGTCCCTGTTAGTCAAATGCTTATTCTTTAAGATATTTCACAATCTAAAGCAAGGGAAAAGATGGTTTCCCATCAGTTTTGTCCCATCTAGTGACCTTGCTCTGTTGCATTAGTGGCTGAACAAGGGAGATAGCCTTAAGAAATTCAGGTAACTTTGGAAAAACCACTTGCAAACAAGTTCCCAATTTCCCCAGCAATTCATTATTTGCATGAATCAGCATTCTTTTTCTATTGCAAATTTCCCCTGAGACCATGCAATTAGTCATTCTTAAGAAACAATTTCAGTAATGTTGAATGGTATTAGACTCTCAATAATGAAGGTGAACCTTCCTCTCACCTCCATCACTCCAAAAGGCAAGCATAAGGGACAAAGGATAACTAAAGACCACAGATCACTTTAAAATAGTAGACCCCTGGAAGAGATGTCTAAGTGTAGTGTCTGGAAATCCTCAGGGCAGCTTCTGAGACTGGGTTCACAGTGAGATTTAGCCAGCACAACAACAAAGGAAAGAAACAAAAGAGTGATATTTAGAAGAGTAATTGGAAGGACAAAAGGTTACTCTCCGTGTAATTTTGCCTCAAGTTTGGAGGAAAGTCATAACATCCATCTGTTCTTTCCTGACACTGAAAAACAAAGGCCCTGTGTACTACCTCACACCAGGAAAGATACATGGGAACATCCACATCGGAATTCAGAAAGAGATATGAGGATTCTTGTGTTCATGTCAGCTTCTCTCATCTTGTGTTGGTGATGCTAAACTCCTGCACTCTAATGCAATGCTTCTTTGTAACTCATCCCATAAACTCCTGTTGCTACTATTATGCAGTCAGCTGTGCACAGCAGAAAATTTAGAACAATACAGACAGTGGGTCAAAGTTCTAGCTCTACAAATAATTGGTGAAGATCAACAAAAAAGTTATGCACCCTTAGCTTTGACTTATTCAACTGAAAAACTGGATGATATTATGTTTTGAGGCTACATAAATATTAACATATAGAACATGTAAATATTCCAAGAAAAGTTTCTGGCATTTAATGAACTCTCCATAGATATAAATTGACTGCTTTCTTTTTTGACTACTAAGTAATGTTAAATGAATTTAAAAAGTCATTATTATTTTGTTCCTACTATCAGAGTTTCAACTATTCATTCATTCACTCACTCATCCATATAACTGTAGTTTGGTATATTAATGCATATTATGTTAAGGTATAGTTAACACGGGAAGGTGACAACACTAATAAACTATTTAGAAGTACACCAAGCAAAAAGTAAACAAACAAAAAAGAAATACAGAATGGTCTTTTACAGCAGTATCTTATTCTGTCAATTCATCTCCTTCTGGAGAGTCTGAAAGGGAAATGTGTAAAGAACTAAAGATGTGACAGTAGGAGCAGAAGCTGAAATACCTCAGGAAAAAAAGAGACATTGGCAGACCCAAAGGTGTGAGTAGGCAAAAATGATGGCTAATATGCAGTTATGAAGGAGAGAAGATACACTGACTGACCAAAGCAGTGGGAGGAGAGAAAGACGAGAACAATAGCTCACTAAAAGGTAGAAGAGAAGCAAAGATGGGCCCACTCCTGTCCCATGTCCTAAATAACAGTCCTGCTGTGGTCTCCCATTTCACACTCTCGAGAAGTTCTTCTTCCTGGAAACTCCTCCTGCACCGGTCTTATCGATATATGCATCCTCACTTTCCTAGTCTCATGCTTGGGGCACCTGAGTGAATTTCTATCTTAAAATTCAGAACTCTAATACACACATCATGGGAATAGAAATTTGTTTTAAAATATTTTCTTGTGAATACTTTGAAGCACATGGTATAATTTAGCTTCTGTGTAAACCTTAGGAATGATTAGCAATTCCTACATAGGAATCAATATTCTAAGGGCAACTATGGAGTCATTACAGATAATTTCATGAAAACTTATCCAAGATAGTCTGTCAATTACCATGTCATGCTCTTTGTTTGCTTGTTGTTTTGCATGTGTGCATGTGTGTGTGTGTGTTTACACAGGGCCTGCTCTATGCTGTCTAGAAGGGCCTTGAATTACTATGTAGTTCCCGTGCTTCTTCTAACTCCTCCTCCGAAGGCATGCATCACCATGCCTAGCTATCATTCTGTATTCTTTAGGTTGGATATAAAGAACATGAATGCCCAAGTCTCCTGAGATCCAGCTGTTTTTGTGTCACCTCTTCTCACAGAGGGAATTGACTAATATGAACAAAAGATCAGCTTCAGGGTTCTGAAAACTATAGCTGCCAGAACAACACTGGCCCACTGCTTTTTGGTAAATAAAATTGCATTAGTATATGGTTAATTTGTTCACAAATTCTGGTTGTTTGGAGTACTTAAATGATAGTTTCATAGTTGTTTCAGAGTTATACGGTCATGATATAGTTACAAGCGGATCTACTAAATGGTACTTTAGTGTACTTATCAGTAGATTAAGAATTTTTTGTTCTCACCCCTTGATAAATGTAGGAGACCAGGGACCTAAAGCATCCAATGATTATTAGTTTTTAGCAGCAGTAACAAAAACCCCAAAAGAATGCCAGGCCAAAAGTTATTCTTCCCAGAAGAAGAAAAAAATGAACGAAGAGAGAGATAGAGGAAGGAAGGAAGAAGGGCAGTTCTGACACCTGAAACCAGTGGGATTCCACTAAATTTAACTTCTCTGATTTACAGCTAATCTATGTGTTCTCTGATTTGATATCAAAAACCAACAGAATATTCACCCCAGATGTCACTGTGAAAGTTACAAACTGGCAAAAAAAACCCCAAAAACAAAAAATCTTTATGACTGAATGAATGACAGCTACTTCCTTACTAATTACAGTTTTGTTATTGCTCTAGCCTGTTCTCCTACAGATACAATCTAGAATCATAGACTTGCCCTACAATTCAAACTTCTACCTCCTGAGACTGTTCCTAAAATTACTGTCTCTGAAGCCCTGTCAATGAGATTACCTATAGTTCTTCAGGGTATGTGTTCTCTCCTGCTACTGTTAATAGCAAAGAAACCCAATTTGTTCAATTAAAGGCATTCCTAGGGGTGGGTGGACACAATGGCACTTCACTTCCCAGTACCTTCATCTACAAAGTAGACAAGTGTGCAACCTGCTCACTGAACAAAGTATACTATTTTGCATTTTGTTTAGACAGCAAAGCATAGCACATCATTTCAGGTTCTTACATTCAGAGACGACTTAGTTTAGGACTTTTATTAGTAAAATTGTCTTCTTGAAAACTCTGCTCAAGTTTTGAATCTGTATGAAATATGTGAAATTCACTAATAAAATTACCATTAATTTCAAGTAAATAGCAATAACAAGAGTGTTATAGAAATGTACACATATTCTTCGTCTTCTTTTCTCACAAAACCTGAATAACAGTTATAATACTGAAGTCTTAGAACTTAGCTGTTTTAGCAGCACGGCATATAAACCTGCATTGCTAAGTTGTATTTTTCAGCTAAAAATCACTAAATAAAGATGTATTATTTGGATAGAGTAACTGGCATTTGTTTTTGCTGATATTAAGTGACAGTAAGTTGAATCACTATTTAACAGAAATGTGACATGTTTTTCAAGGTCACTTCAAGTACAGAAAGCAATCCTTAATTTTTAACATTTGATACTTATGAATATTATCAGATTTCATGGTTTATGAGAGTATGTATTTTTTTAACACAGCTGGATATTTTTGTTATGCATTAAGAATTATTAAAAGAAACAGATTTAAAATTATCTGAGTATACAGGAAACTATGACCTCTTACCAGCCTACAAATAGAAAAGAAACAATTTTCTTTCAAAAGACATTATTGCAAGTTTTTCTTCCCCTATGTTTTTCCTTGTTTGTAATTCCCCTATGTTTTTCCTTGTTTGTAATTTCAGTTTCTTTGAAATATTTTCCTGATTGTTTTTATTGTTCTCTGTTTCATATTTTTCCCTCTGAGAATAAACCTCCTAAAGTTACTCAAAATCACTGCACAGTCCTAAGGCTAACACACTGATGTCAACAGAAATCTGGGTAGAGCTACATAGTCCAGAAACATCATTTTGACAGCTGCTTCTCCGCACACCCTCTTTTATCTGGACTGTGTCACTGAAAATGGATAGTGATGACTAGTCTGCCTTTGGTCTTGAAGTTGTCCTAAATTTCCTTCACTGGGAGCAGGACGTCTAAGGGTTGATTCATGCTAATGGACCTTAAGTGTCTGGAGTGGTCACCTTCCTGTCACTTCTCTTCACATCTTGGTGGGTTTGGGGGGAAGTGGAAGGGGAGTAAATATAGATTATTCATTTTTATTAGTAATCAGCAAGAAATTACAACCTTAAAAGTTTCACATTAAAATGTTATATTAAGTGACAGTGTAAGGTATAAATATATCAAAAATGATAACAATCAAAATTAGTTTTGATTAATTTATTGCTCAACAAACCTCTGGAAATTCAGTTTGACTGAGAAGGTCTTAGTAGTTGAAGAATGCTTCTATCCCTACCAGACTAGGTCCACAAGGATCCAGGGTGATGGCTTTACTTGCTTGCAAGCTTAGAGGAGCTAACCATGTGACATGCTTAGCAATGACCTTGATAAAATCTGAAATGTCACCTAGTGCAGGCAAGCAAAATGTCAGCATCAAAGGAAGTAATAAGCCCAGTTCCATGTTCCCTAATCTGAAAGTGTTCTCTAAGGACTGATATTAAGTATTTGAAATGCTTAACATGGTAAAGACTTCAAGGAGGAAGGTAAAGAAATGAGGGAGAGAGGGTAAAAAAAGCAAGATGTCTCCAGTTGTTATTAAATGCCTTATGAAATTGGACAGAACTCTGGAGAGTCCCCAGAAAGGTGATATGGCTGTTAAAAGACAAAAGTTAAATTTAGACGGGACTCCTACCTCCAGCCTCAGTGTTCTTTTTAAAACCATTCCCAAGAGATCATGAGTATCGTGATTTGGGAAACAAACAGTTCTCAAAAGAAATAGCTGCTACCTAAGTAAATAGTAATTTGGGTGGGGGAGATAAAGGAAAACAATGATATATTTGATATATTGTAAGAACCTGTGTAAATGCCACAATGTACCCCATCCAGGACAATAAAGAAAATAAAAAACAAATCATGTATTTAATTGCTGTATGTCTTCAATTTCTCATTTGCCAAATGGTGTAAAAACAAACTTGGAAAAGAATAGGGTGAAGATTAAATGATATAAATTGTGAAAAATTCCAATTACAAGGCATGGGACAGAATTTTTTAATTAGTAGTTATTAATGATCATGATATAACTATCACTGTATCCATAGATGGACCAGAACTAGGACCTCTTAAAAGCTACATCGGAACAAATCTTTATTTAAGGTGAGCAAGAATTATTTACATTTTCAGAGATAACTATTATCTTGGTTAGTCCTAAAAAATGTAAATTTCATGAATATTTAATTGGGAAACATTTCTATTTGATTTTTAAAGAAGTTTTTTGAGACAGGGTCTCATTATGTAGCCCAGGTTAGCTTTGAACTTGGGACACTCCTGCCTCATTCTCCCAAGTGTTGGCATTATAGACATGTGTTCAAACACATTTTTTATTTTAATCAAAGAAAGAAATATAATGAAATTTGTGTTTGCAAAGAAAAATCTAGCCACATGATGGAGTATGTTTCACAGTGAAAAAAGAAGAAATCTAGTATATCTACGCATATTAATAAACTGAGTGGACTATCATGCTATGCCCTGCTTGGTTTCTGGAATGCCTTCCCTCCATTTCTACTGATGGAGGTGCTTCCCAGTTTTTAAGTCTTCTTAACTGTGGCGACTCCTTTCATGGAATACTTTTCCACTATAACCCCAGAACACAATCATGTTTCATGACATAGATAAATCAAATATAGCTTAATCAGACGAGATCAGGTGCAGTCAGGGTGGTATGGCCATAGACTAGCTTAATCAATAAATATTTTTCTTGGGGAAAACAAACTACCAAATTACAATGGGTAATGCACAAAGGACAGAATAAGATATTTGTTCTAATTGGATAAGAGGAAGTAAATTCTCATTGGAAGCTTTCCTTTTATACTTCTTCACTTACTCATTTAAACAATTATATATCGCTAGAAAAATTAATTTCAGTCATTGGTTTGCTATTGCAAATTGAGCCATATCATAAATTATACCATAGTATCATATAATAAAATTAATTTACTGAAGTGATATATACTGCTATGGTTTGAATTACCCCTTCTAAACTCATGCTGAAATTTAACTGCTGTTCTGATTTTAAGAAGTAGGACCTTTCAGAGATGAGGCAGTTAAGATGGATGCACTTTCCATGAACTGATGAACCTGGAAAGGTGAGTGGGTTATTTTCATGGGAGTGACTTTGTCATAAAAGCAGGAAGCTCTCTCCGTTTCATGTTCTGTTACTGCCATCCTCTCTACCTCATGTGTGCTACTTGCCTTTCTGCAGTGTTCTGACACAGCAGGAAGGCTCTTGCCAGATACATCTCCTGGATCTTAGACTTCCTAGATTCCAGAACCATAAGTCATTATACATACTTTACCCAATCCATGATATTCTGTCATAGTTGCAGAGAATGGAATAAGACACTATGTACTCTATATCACTGAGGATCAATAAATCAGGAGTGGTGGAAGTTTTTCTTTTTTTTAAAGAATACAAAATAGTGGAGGTTCAAATTGACTCTGTTTCTGTCATTCTTTCATGTGTGAAGCAGACAAAAAAAGGACCAAGCTTTGGAATCAGATCATGAATATAATTCTAGCATCCATCAACTGTGACAAGCTCTGTGACTTGCTGAAAGTTACCTTAAAATTTCTAGTTTGTTATGCTTACAACTACTCAAGAGAATAACAATAATGTCTATTTCACAGTCTTTTTGTGAGCATCAATTGTCCTATATTTTTCTAAGCACTGAGGAAGTGTTGCTAATCTCTGCCATTCTTTTTCCTCTTTTTCTTCTACTTTGTAGCTGTCATCCACTATATTACACAAATACTTAAATCACTCTATTAATTGTAAAGTCCATTAAGACCTGAGATAAAATTTCATTTATCTTATGGTCCTTATATACCCTACCACAATATCATATACAAACAGTTAAGAAATTAAGAAATGTTTGACCGCTAATTAAGAATGAGATAACAAATATGAACTTTTTCAAGTATTCCTTACCAACAATGTCAGAATTTGATAGATATGGGTATTATAGGTGCTGATTAAAAATAAATACCAATTTATTGCTAAACTAAACCGCACAGATTACAACACTGATGCAAAAAGAATATGGATTTGATTTAATCTATCTGGATGCAAGGAATAGAACAAAATTGTTTAGATAATTAGCACATCATTTTGTTGATTACTTACACATGCTTATTCTATGCATGTAGTATTTAGCAAGATTTTTGACTTATTTAATAATCAAAACAACTATTAACTACAGGTGTTATTATAATTTCCTTTGTATCCATGAGAAATTTGTAACACAGAGATTAAATGAATGACATTTGAACCCAGATAGAGATTCAGTTTCTGCTTTTCTAACCTTTATGTATGGTATAATAGTTCAAAACATGTGTCATGAATTCTCTCTTAAAATACAGAATGTAATTTTTCTGATTTTTGCAATAAATATATTGATGTTACCGTAAGAACAGCTGACAGGAAATTTCCTCGGTGTTGGCACTAATGGAAACAAAATACACTTCATCCACAAATCTTGTCTCAGGAATATATCTGTCCCTTTTTGCCCACATACTTAAGAAAATCTTGCTACATTTCACAAGATGCATGTTGGGAATCATTCAGAATCATTTAAACCTATTCAATGTGAGCACATGTTACCTGAGTTTGCTTCTATAGTAAATCACTCAGAATCATTGATTGCATTTCAAGTTATCATACACAAAGTGAACACCATAATTGACATGGAAAATCCTTCATTATCTGACAATTCATTTACTCTCCATATACAAAGGAGCTAAAACAGACTGTCTGTATAAAATTCTGAAGACATGATTTCAAAACATTGCTTATTTATAATTTAAATAAGAACTTTCTGCTTTAAGTTAACACAACTGTGCCTACTAAATTCAGTACTGCAAAAATAAATTTCTTTTTGCTGTTGTTTTTTAGGGAATGAGAAAAAGATCGCACTAGATAAATAAAAACTGGTAACATATAGCACCAATGAACTGAAGTAGACAACTTATGAATGACACCATTCAGAAAAAAAAGAAAATGTTCCCGAGGGAATATCTTAGAGACCCAAGGAAGGATGGGTCTTTTCTTAATTCTTAGGATAATATTCAATTAGTGCCATTAATAGATGCACAGGAAAATTAACATGTAATGAATACCTATGGTGCTCACAAACTTGAGCTTCAACAGTATCACCTGAAAGACTTGTTATAACCTGTCGTAACTTAAATTTCTGCACCGACCCCTCAGGTTTTCGGGTGAAGCAGGTCTTGGGTTAACCCTTACTCTGCATTTCTTCAAGTGGTCAGGTAATGCTGATGCTGCTGGCCTGAGACCATTTTGATAATCACTCTTTCCCGTGGGGTCATGGAGCTGATCAAGAACTTGGTGTAAAAGGCCACAGGCTCAAGTAACTTTCTCTTTCCAGGCATGGAGGAAGTGCAGGCTTCCTTGCAAATAAGAGCTCTGAGAGTGAAATGAATGGAACTGGAGAACATCATTCTGAGCAAGGTTAGCCAGACTCAGAAGACCAAAAATCATATGTTCTCCCTCATACGTGGTCTCTAGATCATTGCTCTAGGACAAATACAGCAATGTTGTTGGACTTGGGTCACATGACAAGGGGAGAACACATTTGGGAGTTGTGGGGATAGCATAGAAAACCCAAAACATGAAAGTCTTTGATGTCCCCATTCCAGAGGAATTAATACAGAAACCTTAAAGCAACAGAGGTCAACACGAGAAGGGGATCAAGAACCAGTGTAATGATCAGTTAGAGATGAATCAACCTGGGTTGTAACACATTTGTACATGAAAGCAATACTAGGAATCTCTCTGTATAGCTGTCCTTATCTCACCTAGCAAAAATGCTGTCTTTCTTATTATTGTTTCTTTCTACTCTTCAATGGAACTGGAGAAAAGCACAGAACAGGTTCTGCCTGGAAGGGGGGGAAAGGGGCAGGGGGAAGAAATGACCCAAACAGTGTATGCACATGTGAATAAATGAATAATTAAAAAAAGACCTCTGAGAAATTTATTTTCTCTAAATGAATCATTTGCACTTTAAAGTCAATTCAGGGTTAGCTTTATAACGCTTAACACATAAACCCTCCATTTTACAGAAGCTTTTAACAACATCTGATAATAAATCCTATCTTTTCAGCTTTTATAATTGTATTAAACAAGTAATAAGCATTTGGTGTATTTTGGCTTATACATATACATTTCCCATACATTGAAGAGCAAATCATCCTTCTTTGTAGTAATTGTATGTCAAAAACAAAACTCATTTCTTCAATAATTCACTAGTCCATTCAAAACATACGTGTAGATCCTGTTACAAAGTGTTAGGTGTCATATGAGAGAAAAAGCAAATATTCTTATGCATACTTACAATAAAATTAAAAATAAGTTGAACACATATATGTGTATGTGTGTGTGTATAAAACATTTGAGATAGCATAATTCTTAAAGAGAGCCCAAAACAAAATAAGCAGAAAGTCAAAGAAAACACAAAGGGAATAAACATGTCTGGGTGCTGCAATTTCACATGGGATATCCAGGTACAGCTTTGCAGAGGAAGTGGCATGAGTTAAGACTTCATGAATTCCATATTGTTTTGTGAATTTAAGTTTGCAGTTTTTGTCTTGTTTTAAAAACAAACATCACATATTTTTGTGCCTTTTTTAATTCCTTCAGCCCATACACTGATAAGGAAATTATAAACTTTCTTCTGTAATTGGCTATCTTTGAAAGTTTGCATTTTTTCTAAGCTTTTATTTTGAAGCGTTGACAATTTCAGCCTAAAAAACATTAATTCAATATAGATGGGAATCTTTAAATACACAAATTACACTTTAAAAATAAAAAGTGTTTCAATAAAAATCAAATTTATGATGTATGATTACATATATCATACTACTTTTAGGGAGGTTGGAGCAGTAAGAGTCTCAAATGTATACTTTCATGTTAATACCACCACAAGGAAAATAGCAAACAGTTCACTACCTAAGAAAGTCGCCCCATCTCTTTGTAGGCCTCCCTTTCCTTCAGGCAATGACAATTGCTTAGCTAATTTCTGACTCTAAAGTTCTATCTCTTCCAAGTGCTATATAAGTAGAATCTTACATCATATAGCTTTTCAGTTCTGCCTTCTTTCCCTCAGCATAATACCTTTAAGATTGATACATGCTATATGTGTGATTAGCCTTTTTATTGCTAAATAATATTTTTCATTGAAGAGATTATGATGATTTGTATAACAATTCAGCAGCTCAAGGACATTTGGATAGTTTTCTACATGTGGCAGTTTTGAATATAAATGCTATATATATTTACAACTGTTTTTGGTGGACGTATCTCTCATTATTTTGTATAAGTACATAGGTGTGAGAGTTATAGATGCTCTGAATACTAATCGACACATGGCATTATAATTTTTGTTTCTTTTTACTCTTTTCATTGGCCATTATAAGGATATATAGTGATATTTAATTTTTGTTTGTATTTTTATTTAAATAATGACTAATGATGCAAACCAACTTTTCCTGTGTTTACTTGCAATTTATATGTCCACTTTGACAAAATTTCTAACACTTTTGATCATTTTAAAATTTCTGAGGTATTAGAAATAGATAACAGGTGTTTTCAATGTCA
Organism: Castor canadensis; assembly: GCF_047511655.1. Taxonomy (NCBI): domain Eukaryota; kingdom Metazoa; phylum Chordata; class Mammalia; order Rodentia; family Castoridae; genus Castor; species Castor canadensis. Next base: position 93,843,438 of record NC_133399.1, on the reverse strand, counting down.
TTTTTGCTACCCATTACCTTACATGCCAAATATAATTTAAAATAGTCACTATTAATTAGCATCATTACATTATTGCAACAAATAATACAAATCTAAATATTGGAATGATTCAAAGTAGAAACAATGCTATTTATTGGAAATAGGAAGCAATGCCTTTAAAAATCTAACAACTAATCAAAACCAGCCAGTTATAATCATGTAAAAGTACACAAAATTGACTGCATACTAAAGTCATAGAAGAACTGAATACAACAAGTAAAAACAACATTTCACACTAAACTGCTACAATTTGTCCCTTCCAGGGAATGGCCCTGGAAGACTGTCTGACTCTCTTAGGGCTTAGACATCAAATAAAACTACTATTTCCCTTATATTAAATGTCTTTGAAATGTTTAAATACCCACATGGGACCATGAAATATATTGTTGATGATGAACTCATTACAAGCACTAATCAAACACTAAATTACTATTTCATAAGCAAATATTCAATAGGATCAGAGATTCTGAAGATTGGCATGTAATTATCCCACTAAAATTATTAATTATGCAACATGTTATTTATGTTCACCCTTAGAGTTCATCTCCTCATTTGCAAATGGTGATAGGGTGTATCACCCTATCACAGGATTTTCAAAAAATATAAAATCACTCTCTGGACTATATATTAATATTTAAGTATTAACACTGTCTTCATATATTATTTATAACATGAAAATCATTGCTACCTAACTAGAATATATTTATGGTTAATAGAGTAGTGGACACAACTTTTTATGGGTCATATTCAGTGTTGCCATCAGGAAAAAAATACACACATTTTCATGAATAATAGAAAATGATATAAAAGCCCTAATTTGTGAGATACTGGGGTAAGTAATAATGAAATTTTAGCAAAATAGTGAAAATCTTCCATTTATCCATTTCTCTCCACTGATTTTCTAATTATTATCTAAGAACAATAATTTATTGTCTATATGTTGCTGAATAATAGTCAAAATAAAATTATTTTCCACTCTAATGAGAATGGTAAGGCAGAAAGCAGAGGATGGATATTCAGAAGAAAAAAACATAAAATCAGGAGAGAGAAGAGTGAATAAAAGAGACAAACGTTTACTTAAGAAAGTTTACCTTATTGTGTTAATTTAAACATTCATTGAACACCAATTATGAGCTATGAACTTTGATAAGTAACAGAAATTAACATAACATCTGACCATTTCTAGAAAAAACTACATTAGGATCAAAGACTTTGCTTCTACAAAATATATAATTGGTAGACAAATTCTGAGAAATTAGTCCTGTCTGGAAGGTATGACAAGTATTCTGCACCTAGAACTTCAGGACTTTTAGCTATACAAAAGGGATAATAGACTATATGCTGTGTTTTAATTATTCTGAAGTTGATCCAGAAGCACCAAAGAAAGTGAAGAAAACTAAAATTGGATATCTATATACATGAAAGGTTGAGCTATGGAAAAACGAGCTATACAAAAAAGTAAACAATGACAAATGGTATTTATAAAATACTTTTAAAATAGCAATATTGTCTGCTGAACTTTTCTTACACATGTCTCATGCATTAAAAATATACCCACTTTCTAAGAAGCCCCAAAATTGCAAATTCAATTAAAGTGGACACAGTTCTGTAGTGAACACATAGCAAATCCTGGTAGATTTTAAGGTACAAACATGACTCATACAGGTTTCTGAGTATTCCCAAAGACTAAATTCAACAAATTCATCTTTAAATGTTCAAACACATGAAGAAATAAATCAACATGAGCAAGGATAGGCAAGCGAAAATAAAATTACAAACAATGGAATTTAGTTCTTCAAAAGTCAAGATATCATATGTTAGATTATAACATTAATAGTATAAAATAGCTATACATGTGAGATCTAAAGTGAAATGCAGTATATTAAAAAGCAAATCACAAGGGTCTGTGGTTCAAATAGAGAGAAATTTTAAAAAGAAAACTAAGCTCAAAGTAAAGAGTTTTAGATATTAGAATCTAATTTATGTTTAATTGCAGATTATTAACACTTGAGACATTTGCTAAACTGAAAGACATTGAGAAAATGTTTGACAAATATATTACGTTCATGGATAAGAAAAAAAAAGATGTTAATTCTTCCCAAATTATTAAGTTAAGGCAATTCAAATACCAAACTTTTTATGGCAATAAGAAAACTGAGAATATCCTAGAAAAGAGTGGAGGTTTGCCTTGCAGGATAACAAGATTTGCTATAAAGACTTTTGATATTAGTGTAAATGGACAATTTGAAGAGATTAAATAACCTAGAAATAGACACATGCAAATAAGGAAACTTTATGTAAGACAGAATATTCATTAGAGATTGCTTTCCAGTATATTATCACATTAATGGTCAGAGAAAATAGGCTATCCATAAATAAAAAAAATTATGATTTCACTCTTAATACACACATAAAAATAAAAATTTTTAAATTAAAAAGCTTTTATACTGCTTTCAGAAGCAAATTAACATGTTCTTTAAAAATCATCAAGATTTCTTTAATAAGAAACAAGGAGAGGTTACCAAGAGGGAACATTTAAAATTTTGAAATTCAAAGCTATGTCATCAAAATTAACCCATTAATAAAAGTCTTTTAAAAAGCCACTGGAACGAAAAGTGCAGGGGAATCCAAGATGGCGACTGGAACACAGATGCAGACTTTTTGACCTCCATGATCCAGGGACTTTGATAAGAAGCTGGAGACTTGATTGATCAAGGTAAAAAACCAGGGACTGCTGAAACATCAGCACTCTGAACCCCTAGGTCATGGGAGGCCTCTTCACACCACCATATACTATAAGAATAGCAAGTGCTACATGCTAAGCCCCGCCCGATAGGCCTGTAGAGCCACTGCTCCATACAATGTGGAATCTTTGACCCTCCACCCCTCAGAACCACAGGATCTCTGTGGGACCAGCCCTTAAGGCCAGGGATCCACAGACATTTACAATCTCCACCAGGCCACACCCCCAGGCCTGCACAGCCCTGCAGCAGCTCCATTTTACTAGGCTGTGCCCCCCAGCCCTACAAAATCTCTGCCTTGCCCCACTCCCACAAGGCCTGCACAGTCCTGCATAATATTCACCTCAAGCCTGTGCCCTTAAGGCCTGCCAAACTGGGGAACCACACACCCATGATATTCATTCTGCTGGAATGTGCCCCCCAAGCCTGTCAAGACAGGAATCCATAGACAAGCAGGATCTCCACTCTGCCGGCCTGCACCCTTCACACACACCAAGCCCACGCTTCAAAGGCCTGCTACTTCATCTCAGCTAAAGGCCTCTACTTGAAGGCCCTTGGGACCCCATCCACCGTCCACTTGCCAAAGGAGGGCTCCAAACCTACCTAAGAGACACACGCAGACAGGTCTGGATGCTAAAAAACTAACATCAGAACAACTAAGTGCAATTCTACTGCTCCAGAACTAGTGATTCTTTTTATTTTTATTTTTTTCCCCTTCTTTAAGGGATTTGCTGCCTCGTTTACTGTTTGATCATCCACCATCTCTACCATTTTTTTCCCTCTTTTCCTCACTACTCTATTCCTTTTATGTTTCCATCTCTCTCTTTTTTATCCTTCTTTCTTGGTTTTGTTAGTATCAATATTTTCACCCAGCCAATTCTAAATTACACATAGTTCAAGGATAGAAGTGTTACCTAGTGGAAATATGGGAAAAAGAAAAAGGAAAGGAAACCATTCCCCACCAAAAAATAAAGTACTACAGGATTTAGAGCAAAATGAAGAAAATGGATACCAAGATCCAGACTCCAATAAAACAAAGATAAACTATACCAAGGAACCCAATGAAGCCCACAGATTTCTTCTGAAAGAAGAAATCCTACAAGTAATTAATAAGAATTTCACAGAAATGTTACTAGACATGGTCAACCAAAACGTACAGGAGGCACACAAGAAATTCCAAGAGGACAAAAATAAAGAATATGAGAAAACACACAAAAAAATAAATGAAATCTTAGAAGCCCTAAATAAACACCGAACTGAAACTGAGACAACCACAAACAGAGAGATAAATGAATTAAGGTCAAAAATTAACATTAAAGAGGAAGAAAACCATGATATGGAAAACCTCAGAAAAAAGAAAGAAACAGAAATACAAAACAAAAAGGAAGGCCATTTCAGCAGAATAGAACAAACAGAAGACACGATCTTGGAACTTGAAGATGAAATGGCATTTAGAGGAAAAACTGAAGAACTATTAGTTAAACTCAAGACCTGTGAAAAGAAAATGCAAGAACTCACTGACTCCATCAAAAGACCAAACCTGAGAATCATGGGCATTGAAGAAGGAGAATAGGTGCAAGCAAAAGGAATGCATAATATATTCAACAAAATAATAACAGAAAACTTCCCAAATCTAAAGAAAACTATGCCCACTCAGGTACAGGAAGCCTCCAGAACAATGAACAGATCTTACCAAAATAGAACTACCCCCATGACATATTATCATTAAAACAAGTACAGAGACTAGAGAAAGATAATTGAAGACTGTAAAAGAGAAAAAACAAATAACATACAAAGGTAAACCCATCAAAATCATGGCAGACTTCTCAACAGAAACATTAAAAGCAAGAAGAACATCATGGAGTGAGGTCTTCCAAGCACTGAATGAAAATAACTTCAATCCTAGGATACTCTACCCAGCAAAACTATCATTCCAAATAGACAGAACAATAAAAGTCTTTCATGATAAGCAGAAACTAAAACAAAATATGACCACCAAGCCACCACTACAAAAGATTCTTCAAGGAATTCTGTACATAGAAAATGAAAGCAAACAAAACCATGAAAGGACAAGCAATACCAAACCACAGGAGAAGAAAAAGCAAGAAAGTAAAGAGTAACACTGATTCAGCTACACACAATCAAACCCTTAAACAACAAAGACAACTACATGACAGGAATCACCACATACTTATCAATATTAACATTGAATGTTAATGGACTAAATTCCCCCATCAAAAGACACTGACTGGCAAATGGGATTAAAAAGGAAGATCCAACAATCTGCTGCCTACAGGAGACCAACCTCATTGACAGAAATAAGCACTGGCTGAGAATGAAAGGCTGGAAGAAGATTTACCAAGCCAATGGCCCCCGAAAACAGGCAGGGGTAGCAATACTTATCTCAGACAAAGTAGACTTCAAACCTACTTTGATCAAATGAGAAAAAGAAGGACATTCCATGCTAATAAAAGGGAAAATACACCAAAAGGAAATAACAATTTTCAACCTATATGCATCCAACATCAACATACCCAATTTCATCAAACACACTCTAAAGAAGCTAAAAACATATATAAATTGCAGCACAGTGGTAGTGGGAGACTTTAAACGCCCCCATCACCAATAGAATGGTCATCGAAACAAAACCCAATAAAGAAATCCCACAACTAAATCACACCATAGATCAAATGGACCTAGCTTATGTCTACAGAATATTTCATCCAACTTCTGCACAATACACATTCTTCTCAGCAGCCCATGGAACCTTTTCCAAAATTGATCATATGTTAGGGCACAAAGCAAGCCCCAGCATATATAAGAAAATAGAAATAAACCCATGCATTCTGTCTGATCACAATGCATTAAAACGAGAAATCCACAACAAAAACAGCAGTAAAAAACACGCAAACAATTGGAAGCTGAACAATACATTACTCAATGATGAATGTGTCATTGATGAAATAAAAGAGGAAATTAAAAGGTTCCTGGAAGTTAATGAAAATGAAAACATGACCTACCGGAACCTATGGGACACAGCAAAGGCAGTCCTAAGAGGAAAGTTTATAGCCATGAGTGCATATATCAAAAGGACAGAAAGATCTCAAATCAATGACCTAACACTACAATTGAAACTCCAAGAAAAACGAGAACAAACAAACCCCAAAACAAGCAGATGGAAAGAAATAATTAAGATAAGGGCTGAAATCAATGAAATAGAAACAAACAAACAAAAAAATATATAAAGAATCAGTAAAACAAAAAGCTAGTTCTTTGAAAAAATAAATAAGATTGACAGACCCCTGGCAAACTTGACTAAAATGAGGAGAGAAAAAACCCAAATCAGTAAAATCAGAAATTCAAAAGGAGAGATAACAACAAACACTACAGAAATCCAGGAAATCATCCGAGACTACTTAGAGAGCCTATACTCTAACAAATTTGAAAATCTCGAAGAAATGGACAGATTTCTAGAAACTTACAACTACCCAAAACTGAACCAAAAGGATATTAATCACCTGAATAGACCTATAACACAAAAAGAAATTGAAGTTGCCATTAAGAGCCTCTCAAAAAGAAAAGTCCAGGACCTGACATATTCACTGCTGAATTCTATCAGATATTTAAAGAAGAAAAATACCAAGTCTCCTTAAACTATTCCATGAAATAGAACAGGAAGGAACACTGCCTAACTCATTTTATGAAGCCAATATTACTATCATCCCAAAACCAGACAAAGACACCTCCAGAAGGAGAACTACAGGCCAATTTCCATAATGAATATCATGCAAAACTCCTCAATAAAATAATGGCAAACTGAATCCAACAACACATCAGAAGGATCATTCACCACAACCAAGTAGGCTTCATCCCAGGGATGCAGAGGTGGTTCAACATATGCAAATCTATAAATGTAATACAGCACATCAATAGAAACAAAGACAAAAACCACTTGATCATCTCAATAGATGCAGAAAAAGCCTTCTACAAGATCCAAAACCACTTCATGATAAAAGCTCTAAGAAAACTAGGAATAGAAGGAAAGTACCTTAACATTGTAAAGGCTGTATATGACAAACCTACAGCCAACATCATACTTAATGGTTAAAAACTGAAACCATTTCCCCTAAAATCAGGAATGAGACAAGGGTGTCCACTATCCCCACTCTTATTCAAATATCCCCAATCCTATTCAACATAGTACTGGAAGTTCTAGCCAGAGCAATTAGGCAAGAAAAAGAAATAAAAGGAATACAAATAGGTAAAGAAATGGTCAAAACATCCTTATTTGCAGACGACATGATCTTATACCTTAAAGACCAAAAAAACTCTACCCAAAAAATCCTTATATACCATAAAGAGCTACAGTAAGGTGGCAGGATACAAAATCAACTTACAAAAATCATTAGCTTTTCTATACACCAACAATGAACAAACTGAGAAAGAATACATGGAAACAACTCCATTCACAATAGTCTCAAAAATAATCAAATACTAAGAAATAAATTTAACAAAGGATGTGAATGACCACTACAAAGAGAATTACAAACTCCTGAAGAAAGAGATCGAGGAAGACTACAGAAGATGGAAAGATCTCCCGTGCTCATGGGTCGGTAGAATCAACATAGTAAAAATGGTATAATACCAAAACAACCTACATGTTTAATGTAATTCCGATCAAAATCCCAATGACTTTCATCACAGAGATTGAAAGATCTACCCTAAAGTTCATTTGGAAACACAAGAGACCACAAATAGCCAAGGCAATTCTCAACAAAGAGAGCAATGCTGGAGGTATCACAATACCTGACTTCAAAGTATATTACAAAGCAATAACAATAAAAACAGCATGGTACTGGCACAAAAACAGACATGAAGACCAGTGGAACAGAATAGAGGACCCAGATATGAACCCATATAACTATACCCACCTCATTTTTGATAAAGGTGCCAAAAATATATGATGGAGAAAAGAAAACCTCTTCAACAAATGTTGCTGGGAAAAGTGTTACCCATCTGCAAGAAACTGAAACTAGATCCATGTCTATCACCCTGTACTGGTATCAACTCAAAATGGGTCAAAACTCTGAAGCTACTACAGGAAGGAGCAGGAAACACTCTGGAACAAATAGGTATAGGCAAGGACTTCCTCAGTTGAATCCCAGCAGCCCAGCAACTGAGAGAAAGGATGGACAAATGGGACTTCATAAAATTTAAAAACTTGGTAAAACAAAAGAAATGGTCTCTAAACTGAAAAGACCACCCACAGAGTGGGAGAAAATATTTGCCAGCTATACATCAGAAAAGGGACTGATAACCAGAATATACAGGGAACTTAAGAAACTAAACTCTCCTAAAATCAATGAACCAATTAAGAAATGGGCAATTGAATTAAACAGAACTTTTTCAAAAGAAAATTCAAATGGCCAAAAAACACATGAAAAAATGCTCACCATCTCTGGCCATAAAAGAAATGCAAATTAAAACCACACTAAGATTCCACCTCACCCCTGTTAGAATAGCCATCATCCAAAACACCACCAACAACAAGTGCTGGCAAGGATGTGGGAATAAAGGAACCCTCTTACACTGCTGGTGGGAATGCAAGCTGGTGCAATCACTCTGGAAAAAGAAATTTGGAGACGTCTTAAAAATCTAAACATAGACCTCCCATATGATCCAGAAATCCCACTCCTGGGGATACACCCAAAGAAATACAACACAAATTACTCCAAAGGCACCTGCACACCCATGTTTATTGCAGCACTATTCACAACACCCAAGCTATGGAAACAAAGAAGATGCCCCACTACTGATGAGTGGATCAAGAAAATGTGGTACTTGTACATGATGGAATTTTACTCAGCCATGAAGAAGAATGAAATCTTGTTATTCACAAGTAAATGGATGGAACTGGAGAACATCATTCTGAGTGAGTTAAGCCAGCTGAGCGAGGTCAGCCAGGCTCAGAAGACCAAAAATCATATGTTCTCCCTCATATGCTGACTTTAGATCTAGGGCAAATACAGCAATGTACTTGGACTTGGATCACACGACAAGGGGAGAGCACATACGGGGGATATAGGAATAGGTAGAAAACCCAAAACATGAAAGCATTTGATGTCCCCACTCCACAAGAACTAATTTAGAAACCTTAAAACGGCAGGTTATCATGAGCAGGGGATCAGGAACCAAGGTAACAATCAGTTAGAGATGAATCAATTTGGGTTGTAACACATTTGTACATGAAAGCAATAGTAGGAATCTTTCTGTATAGCTATCCTTAACTCAACTAGTAAAAACACCACTTTGTCTTTCTTATTATGCATATGTCCTTTTTTCAACAAAATCAGTAATAAGGGCAGACTGGGACTTGCCAGAAACTGAGGAGGAAAGGGGGGGAAAGGAGGGGGAGGGGAGCAGGTTGGAGAAATGACCCAATGTATGTACATGTGAAAAAATAAACAATAAATAAATAAATAAATAAATAAATAAAAGCCACCAAATAAAAGAAGTGATTTGAAACACTTAAAATCAACAAATATTATAGCTAGAAATTTAATGTGGCAAATGAATGTAAACAATAATAAAAAATAAGTAATAGAAAATAACTAAACTTCATAAAAAACAAAAAGTACTAATGAGGGTTGGCAAAGTGGCTCAGGTGGTAAGAGTGCCTGCCTAGCAAGTGTAAGGTCCTGAGTTCAACACCAGTACCAAAAAAAATCTCTAATGAGAAAAACATAATGATTTTTATACATAATTTGAAATTACAAATTCCAAGTACAAAAGATGACATTGAAGTCAGTAAACTGGCTGTTATTTTCAAAACCAATGATGCCAAGTGTTGCTGTAAATGTGCAAGTCTCATATTATGGGAATCTGTACATTGTCACACTTCTAAATATGTTGATGAATATATTCAACAGTATGACAGGTCTTTTGCTAGTGACACATCCTAATGAAATTGTTCCCCTTCCATTCTCTGTGTTAGAAGAAAAACAGAATTAGTCATATGTGACCATCAGCAGGAGAACGGATGTATATATTCCCACAAGGATTACATTAATTACATATTGATAAGACATAGATAACTTCAGTTTATAAATACATTACCAAAATGAATAGTATTCTATACTGTAGCATAGCATTGCATCAACACATCAGTAATAAAAATGCAACTGTGCATGTGTATTTAAAAATGGATTCTAAGTGATAAAATTATAGAACAATGCATAAAACTTAATGATATTTACATAAAAATAAAACAAATCATATAAATGGGAGATAAACTTATGCAGTAAACTGGAATAAAAACAAGGTGAAAGTTTTTTAAAAAGCAAGGTGATGAGAATGATGAAGTTCAGAAAAAGCATAAGCCTGATGTGAGGTAGAAGAATTCAACTAGAAATGGGGGTGTTAAAATGTTAATAATGTTTTGTGACTTAATATGCTGATGCTCTCGCGTTGGTATTTATGTTAATTTACTGTTGTGCACATACCATTTTACCTCACATACGATTTTTCATAAAAGATTGCCAGTCACTCATGAAAGAATGAGCACAATTTTACACAACTCAGTAATAATAATTTTGAGATATCAAAATCATAGGAGGGGTTTTGTTTTCTTATCCACTATACATAATGTGTCATTAATTTCCTCTACAGACAACAAAATCTATGTGATTTTTAATCAGACTTTAATATATCAATGTATTAATCTCCAGAGCTTTTCTCCATTTTCACTATTTTTTGGAAACTCAGTAATTTCACTCATGTGCTTGTTCTTTTTTATTTTACTCAATATCTATTAAGTAACTACTGTCCCTGTATCAGAGAATGAGTGAACATCATGTAACAAAATAGGCTATCTCATACTTGGAATGAGATAGAGCACAAAATGTTTTAACAGACTAATTACAATATAGTGCTAAGGTTATATGAGAATCTAATGGACATAAGGAAAGACAGAGCATGATAAAGAGGTGTGGGCATGCTGAGAGAAGGAGTGTATTTGCCTAATGGAAACAGAACTGCACATATGCTTTGAAGACATGAGATCGTTGATTGAGATTCTATCTTCAGTGTTCAATCAAAGTCCTTATGTTCTAGAACACTGCATGGCTATAGGTTAAGAGACTTAAATTATAAAAAGCATATTTCAAAAATAAAACAATTATGAATCTAAAGTTCAGAATTCTTTCTATTCTAACCACTCAAACCTCCGCAAAGTATGTTTAAAATGAGCAATTAAAATATAGCTCCTCAGATGCATGAATAGTAGAAAATTCTGAAAATCTGTATGATACATTAGAAAACCATCCTAAAAGAAAATGAATCATTCTTAGAAAACCTGATTACCTAGAATTCTGAGATGCTGTTTATGGATTTGGGATCACATGAGTTTAGGTTTTAACACTAATTTTGCACAGAATTTGAAACCTATAAGTTAAGATAACCTCAAGAGTTTTAGTCACCTCACTTGTTTAAAAGGAAAAGGGAAAGGGGGAGGAGAGAGAGAGATAGAGAAAGAGAGAGAGAGAGAGAGAGAGAGAGAGAGAGAGAGAGAGAGAGAGAGAGAGAGAGAGAGAGAGAGAGCATTTCTATGTTCCAGCAAGTATACTTGGTGGACCTCCCTAAATGTTGTGCCCATTTCATTATCCAATGTTTTCTATAAATTATCCACATCTGCCATAAAGACCCTAGTGCCTTGCTCCCTGCCTTTCTTTCTGAGCTCTACTTGGTCTTCATTTTATCCATACTAGTACCACGGTTTTCTTGGTATCTATGAGCAAATAATGATATTTTCCTATTCTAGATGCTTATATGATTTTATTAGACCTCATGAAAATGTTATCTTCTCAGAATTTTGTTCTCTCACTCTCTTACTAAAATTGTTCATCCTGTATTCATCAATTCAGACAGGTTTTCTTTTCTAGATAGCACTTACCACACATGAAATTATATTATATATTCATATGCATAGCCTGAGGACACCACAAAATAAAGCAGAAATAACTATGAGTTGTATGTTCTTTTAATTCCTTACTCATAGGCATTGATCATTCACATTAGATATTGGGCTAACTTGCCAAAGCACACAAACAAAAAAGGGCTTCATCCAAGACTTTTTAATATAACTATGATATATTACACCATGTGCAGTAAAAGTAAAATCATTGATATTCTACACTAATAGTGTAAAATATTGAAATAATTAACTATGATGAAAATTTACCACTTAATTAGTAACTCTTTGAATTTCTTTATCATTTTTATTATGTAATATTTTGTGAAACTCACAAACTATTTGGCAGGAAAAAATAGATGCATAGACAAACACTATTATTGTTTACTTTTCATATAAAGAATTATAAGAATGGAAAAAGGAAACCATATTTTACATCAATCAGATGTTTGGTTGGTGAAGGTAATAATTTAAGGAGTTGGTTGTTATGGTTACATATCACCCAAGCCTTCCAATGACCAATACACTGTATTATTCTTCACTGTTGGACATTTTGCCATTTCCTTAGTATCTGGAGAAATTATGTCAAAAGAATACAAACTTTCCCAGTACACAGAACCAGACAGGACATCAAGAGATTTGGCTAAAATTCATCTTTAAGATATTCTGAAAATTTACATTCTTCAAGTTTTCTTCGTTCATAATTTCTACAAAATATTGAGTTACCTAAATTAAAAATGAAGATCAAAACCAAATTTCAAGTTTCAGATACATTTTTTTCAAGTCAGATCCATGCAGTATTTCTTTGAATAGATACAGAAAAACACTGAGATGAAAAGCAAATTCTTCACCGTTGACTATGGGAGAAGATGGGGCAGGAGGTTGGGACTGGCTGTTACAAAAGGAAATGAAAAGTGTACAACCAGAGGACATCAAGGAGGACCTATCCATGTTTTTGTACTAAAGGAGAAACCCCTTATACTAGAAATTACAATTTCCATCAAAGGGGACATTCTTTACTCCTAAATTTATCTTAATAAATTATACCTTAAAGTGATTATTTACATGAGCCAAACAATGTACATTTATCTGCCATATTCTTAAATAAGTAACAATTTGATATATGACTTTCATGAGAAAAATGGCTTAATAATTTTCTAATACTAATAAAATATATTCAAGTGTAATTCCAGAAGACTAGCCATGAGATTGTCATCATTTTTTTTCAATGACTCTTCAAATCTTTTCCCAAAGAAATCCATTTCAGACATTAGCAAAGAATGTCACACAATCATGCTGAAAAGGAAGTTCAATTGAGAATTCTAGTAACAAATAGATTATAAACATATAGACTCTTCAGATATGCTTAACATGAATGGAACGCCTCAGCTGGAACTACAATGCTCATAGGATACACTTTAAACCAGAGAAAATCACATTTGCTCAAAAATCGTAACAAAATTGTGAGTTGGATTCTGCTCAATAAATTACTAATATTAGTGGAAATAAATGAAAATAATCAACCTAAATTTCTTAAAATCTTATATAAACCAAAACAACTCTTTAAAACATTTATTTACAAATGAGCTGGCCACTAGTGGCTCACATCTGTAATCCTAGCTACTTGGGAGTTTGAGATCAGGAGGATCGGAGTTCAAGATCAGCCCAAGCAAATAGTTTGTGAGATCCCATCTCCAAAATGACTAGAGCAAAATGAACTGGATGTGTGGCTCATGTGGTAGAGTACCTGCTTTGCATGTGTGAATCCCTGAGTTCAAACCCCAGTCTCACCAAAAACTTTTAAAAATAAAGCAATGAAGTCGTTTTCAGTTGAAATGATACATAAACAATTGAATTCCATTAAATTTTATGAATAAACTATGTTATGACAGACTATTGATAGAGACAAATCACTGATGAACAGAGTAAGAGCAATAACTAGGAACTGTTCATTGCCTTAAATCTGGGCTGTTACCATTCTATATCATTGGAGCATTTGGCATCACGACCTCAAATAAAATAGAAAATATACCAACCTATTCATGTACTAGACTATCATATTTTGCATAAAGAAGAAATAAGGAGCTTGTGTTTAAATTGTCCCTGTAATATTAATATGGGTATAATTACCAGGCGATTTGATTTATTTGAAAACAGGATTTTTGTAGATCTTACACACATATATTCAATAAAGTAAAATATTTCTGTTTTTGGAACTTCTAGCTTGGAAGCTAAGTTACCATGATACCATGAAAATTGATTGAAACTTGGGAAACCTACAAGCTGATTACTACATATGAGATTTTTCCCTACTTCAATAACCAAATGTACCTGGGGACAGAAAATACAGAGATTCAACAGTATTATAATCCCAAAACTCTTGGTACTACCTTAACATTCATTTTTCTACATTATTCTTGGGCTTCAATTTTTAGGAAAACAGTGCAAACTCATTGTGAAATTTCTGTAATGAGCTTTAACTCACAATACTAAAACATTCTGAGATAGTCTTTAAAATGTTAAAAGATTTTTAAGTAAAAATTTTATTTTAGTGCAGTTATACAACATTGTGACATCAGTAGGGATTGCTATTACATATTACACATACAGTTCTGCTATTAATGACTTCTTAGAGAGGCTTAGCACTACATAGTTAAGATCATGCATGCCTTTTCTTGACTTGATTTAACATTCATTTTATTGATAAACAATATTTAATTATATATCTGTGAACTTTTTGTTTACAAATTCATATATTGAAGGATATGCTGCTTATATTCACATTTTGACAGTTATGAATAAAGCTTCCATAAACATTCTCGTGCAAAATTTTTTTGTGGATAAAAATTTTCAAATCACATATGTAAATACTAATTCGTTGATCATACAATGTGTTTAAACTTATAAAAAAGCTGTCAAATTGCCTTCCATATTGATTGTAACACTGCATTTGAACACACAACTATGACTGTACTCTATAAGTAATTCGTCTTTACCATTCTAATAAGTGTATAGACAGTATTTCATTGCATCTCTATATGATCTTTGCTGAGATGTTTGTTCTAATATTTTTGCCCATTTTTAAATTCGTTTACTTATTGTTGGGTTTTAAGTATCTTGTGTGTGCATGTGTGTGTGTGTACGTACATTTAACTGGGCTTTTAACTCAGGGCTTCATGCTGGCTTAGGCAGGAGCTCTGCCATGCCTACAACCCTTTATGCTCTGGTTATTTTTGAGTAGGCTCTTGCTTATTGCTCAGGCCAGCACGAACCAAATTCCTCCTATTTTATGCTTCCCCTGGTTGCTAGGATGAAAGATTTGTACCACTGCACCCATTTTTTTCTCTTGAGATGGAGTCTCATGAATTTTTTACCCAGGCTGCTCTAGAACCATGATCGTCTAGATCTCACACTCTTAAGTAGCTAGGATGACAGAAGTGAGTCACCATGCCCAGCTCTCTGCATGTTATTAATATATCCTTGACTAAGTAAGTGTTGGCATACATTTTCTATCAAACTATGGCTAACATTTTCATTCTCTTAACGGTGTCCTTCACAAGGCATTTGTTCTTAATAAATATAAAATTTTTTGTTTGTTGTTTGTTTCATGGCTCATCCTTGAAGCATTATAGCTAAAGTTTCATAACCAACTATGAGAGACACCTCAAAAAACTAAAACTAGCACTGCCATATGATCCAACAATCCCACTCTGAGGGATATACCTGAAGAAGTGTAAGTCAGTTTACAATAAAGGCAGATGCACACCCATGTTTATTGTAGCATTATTCACAATAGCTAAGCTATGGACATAGCCAGGATGCCTACTAGTGATGAATGGATTAAGAAAATGTGGTATTTGTATACAATGGAGTTTTATTCAGTCACAAAGAAGAATGAAATTTTGTCCTTTGCAGGTAAATAGATGGAACTGTAGAACATCATCTTAAGAGAAGTTAGTCAGGCTCAGAAGGCCAAAAACCATGTTTTCTCATATGTGGAATTAAACCTAATGCAGAGATAGCAGAATTGTGAAAAACAGGTCAAGATAAGAGGAGATTACATACAAGAGGGGGAGTGTAAAAGAAAGAAGTTAAGAAGGTGAATATGGTTGTTGACCTCTCTATGCAAGAATGAACACAGAATTTTTAGATTTGTTGAAACCACCTAAGAAAGGAATTAAGATAGACAGAAGAAAAATAGAGGAGATGAACCAAATCAGGTTATATTGTAGATACATGCATGGAAATGTCACAAGGAAACTTCCTGTGTAGCTATCTTAAAAAAACAAAAATGCCATATTTTTTTCATTTACAAAATCAGAGAACAGGAGACAGAATAGGTCCTGCCTGGGGTTTGGTGGGAGAAAAGGTGGGGAAAGGGAGTGGGAAGGTAAGTATAGTGTAAATACTGTGTACACATGTATGTGAATAGAAAAATGATACCTATTGAAACTATTCCAGGAGTGGTGTGGAGGGGGGAAGATAAAGGAAAATGATTGAGGGGGTGAATTCAAGTATGATATATTGATATATTGTAAGAATATTTCTAAATGCCCTGATGTGACCCCTTCCAGCACAACAATAAAAAATAAAATAAAATAAATTTTCATCACCAAATTCACAGGCACTTCAGTAATGTCTTCCTATCTATGCAGTTGGAATATTTCTCTATTAATTTAGATCTTTTCACAGCTTTCACAGTTGTAAACTTTTACAGTTGTAAACCTTTCTAACATAGAGATCCCATGTATATATATATATATATATATATATATATATACACACACATACACAGATTTGCACCAAACTAAATGCTTAATTGAATTTATAATTCTTTCCTTTGATGACCTAGGAACTCAATGTCATATATTTCCATCCAAGGACATCTTTTGGTACATCTCACAAATTTTCATAAGTTGTAACTTAATTTCTATTTAGTTCAAGACATGTTTGATATTTCTTAAGACTTCTTTGACTCGTGTGATTTAGAAATGTATTGTTATTACATAAATGCATTTAATTTCCCAATATGTTACTTCCATTTAAAATTACAGTGTGATCTGAAAATGTACTAAAGTTCTATTTTTAAAATATATGTTAAGTTTTGTTTCATGGCACAATATATCATCGTAAAAACTCCATGTGCCTTGATAAGAAAGTATTTTGTGCTATGTTTGATGAAGCATTTTTATAAACATTAATTAGATTGAGTTCATTAACACTAAAATGAAGTCATCTGCATCTTAACTGATTTTCTGACTAGTTCATTTACCAGTTGCTAAAAGAGATGTGAAGACACCAGCTAAAATCTACAACTTCTTTTCGATACCATCATCTTTTGCCTTATGTATTTGTTAGCTATATGCACATTAAACATTGCTATATCTTCTATGGATCTGATCTTTTCATCCTTAAGCAATTCTCCTCTTTATCCTTGATAATTTTCCTCATTTTGAAGTTGATTTGGTCCAAAAATAATTTAGCTATTCCAGCTTTCTTTTCATTAGAGCTATCTTTCTCCATTCATTTACTTGTAGCCAATCTATATGTTTTTATTTAAAGTAAGCTCCTGTACTTAGGCTTTAGGATAAAATTTATATTTTTGTAAGTGCTTTTTATTTGTCAATCTTTCTTTAAGTCCTCTTTTTCTGTCTTCTCTAGTTTTTATTTGAGCATTTAAAATTTTACTTATTTATTTATTTATCTATTTATTGGAGTCCTGGAAAATTAACTCAAGGCCCTGTGTTTTCAATCTACCACTTGAACCACACCCCCAGTCCTTGTTTTCTGTTCTTCTTTTTTTTAAATTTGGTTTTCAGATATGGTCTCTAGCACTAACTTTGCCCAGGGTGGTCTTGGACCATGGTCCTCCTACCTCTACGTTTTGAGTAGTTGGAATTATAATTGTGAGCCAGCACAGGTGGCACTTATTTGAGTATTTTATGATTCCATTTTTTAGCCTCTCTTGCTATATTAATGACACTTTTCTAATATCGTTGTTCTTATGTCAAATTTCATCTTTCCTCAGTATTCCTCAGTATTCTTCCTTAGAAAGTCCGTATCTTGTAGCTTTTTCCAATAGAACCTACTGCTTTTGTCTTGGAAGCCTACTGACTGGTATGTCGATAGGGTGTCAAGGACAAGAACAATTGTCTTATTTTATAATTAAATTTTTAAATTTATTTTTAACTGAGATATAAAAACAAAAAATGTATACATTAATGTCATTACCCTTTCAATATAGGCAAACATTTTGTAATGTTTACATATTTATTTCCTCAAAAACAAACACTATCATTTCTTTATGGGGAAAATGGTCAAAATCCTTCCTTCTAGATTTTTGAAATTTACAATACATTATTGTTATACATAGTTATACACTGTTATCCTACTGTGGGAACTTCAAGTTCTTGCTCCTGTCTGACTGTGATGTAGTAACCATTGATCAACCTTCCCTTGTACCTAATCCTTTTTCCCACCTCAACTCTCCTCAACTTCTGGTAATAAACATTCTACTCTCATCTTTGAGGAGATAAACGTTTTTATATTCCACATATGAGTGAGATTATACAGCATTTGTCTTTCTGCTCCTGGCTTATTTTATATAACATAATGATGTCTAGTTCCATGCCTGTTGTCACAAATGACAAGATTGCATTCTTTCGGTGGATGAATCGTATTCTGGTATGTATAAGCTCCACATTCTTTATATCTGTTCATTAGTTGGTGCATAATTCAGTTGTTTGCATTTCTTGGCTGTTATATATAGCACTGTAATGAACACAGGAGACTCTGGCATGCTGATTTCATTTCCTTCAGATACATTCCCAGGATGGAATATTCAGATCTCATGACAGTCTTATTTTTAATTATCTGAGGAACTTCCATACTGTTTTCCATAGTGGTTGTGCTAATTTATATTCTCATCAACATTGTTCAAGAATCCACCTTTCTCACATCCTCATAGCACTTTAGAAAGAGCCATTCTTACTGGGGGAGGTGATACTCATTGAAGTTTTGGTTAGCTTTTCCCTGATGATTAGTGATGCTGAGCATCTTTCATTTATCTGTTGGCTTTTTGCATGTCTTCTTTTGAGAAATGTCTATTCAGGTGCATTATCCTTTTCATATTCTTGTAGTCCTTCTGTCTTTGGTTGTAGCTTTTACAAATGTTTCTCCTGTAGTATGGCTTCCTCCCTTTTGCCCACCTTAGGTATGACAGAAAACCTAGAGTAGTGATTAATGAGAGGAATGTCTTTGTCCCAGATCTGTAGGACAAGGCCCTTGTGAAATCTTCCCTCCAGGGAGACTAAGTCTTTGTTATAGACTGTATTCGGCTGTGTTTTAAAATGTTTATGCTATAGTCAAAAAAAGGATCTTCCTCAGATCTTTACTGTGGAAATTTGTTAAAGCTCCTGGAGATAAAACACAGGATGTGTGAACACCCCACCCAAATAGTGCAAATCCTCAGGAATTTCTCAATGTTATGTCAGTGTTCATTAATCATTCAGTAATTTATTCCCATTAACATTTAATATTTACTACCAGTTTATGAGTCTGGCTTCTACTCCAGGTAAGGAGAGCTGTACTCTATTTTAAAATTTATTTTTATCAACTCCACATTTTTTACTTTAAAAATTTTCAAGAATCACTTTTCATTAGGTAAAATTTTAATATTAACAAGATTAATCTTGATGCACAATTCTTCATTCCATTCTTTAAAGCTTAACATCTTAAAAGCTTCTTACTACCTATAGAACAAAGTCCAACAAATTTCCAATACTGATTTCATTGTTTCACATCTCTGACTTTCCAACTCATTTAAATTTTCTGTTTCCAGCACTTTAATTTATCTGTTATTGTCTCTTGCTTGATAGGTACATTTTTTTGCTATTGTCCCCAAATTACATGTAATTCCAAATTATGTGGGACATTCCGCAGGTAACATCATTCCAATTGTTCCATAAACCCTTTCCAGCTTTATGGAACTCTATGCCTCTCTTTTTTGAATAATCATGGCATTTTATCTATCACTTTTGGATGAACAGCTCCTTTTCTATCAAACCTTACATTTATTTTTCTTATGAATTATTTCTTTCACTAAAGGATCTTTTTAATCCCCAAAACATCAAGCGCACTAAGTCTTTCACATAAAATTACAATAATTATGTTCTGAATGATTTGCAAGATGTGTTGATACACACATATAACCCAAATTAGTTCAGAAGCAGAGATAGGGAAGATTGCCAATCAAGGAAAAAAATGAGTCCCTCATCTCAACCAAAAGCCAGACGTAGTGACATTCATCTGTAATCCCAGCTATGTGGAGGGCTTACATAGGAGGATTTCAGTATGAGGGTTGTGCCAGGCAAAAACACGAGAGCCTCCCAAATAACAAAGCAAAAAAGAGCTGGACTGGTGGCATGGCTTACGTGGGAAAGCACCTGACTAAAAAGTGTGAACTTGAGTTCAAACCTCAGTACTGCCAAACCAAAAAAACTTTGCTTTTTGGCTTTTGATTCTTTCTGGGGATTTTGTCTTATTCACTATTTTTGCCTTTTTTCCTTCCTTTTTTTTGTTGTGCTGTTGAGGGCGTCCCATTCATTTTAATTCTAGATTTCAAACATAACATGTAGTGGTATACTTGTGAATCTAGATGTTTATAAGTAAACAGTTTTAGGAATGTTAGTCAATTGTTACTTAAGTATTTAAAAATACTTAGAAATAGATTTAGCAGATTTAAGATAATATGTTACATCCTGATATCCTACTAAAGTGATGATAAAGTAAGTGCATGCAAAGACAAATATGATGTAGATCACAGCAGAAAAGACACAGGAACATTTTATGGTTGGAAATCATAGGCGTAGGTGATAAGTGCTTATTAGCTCAGCCGTGCAGAGAGCTATAAGCCTGAGGAGGCAGTTAAGGAAAAGCCAGCATATGTGACAGGCAGAGCTCTGTGAAGGCTCAGAGATAAGTGATACATACAAGGTACTAAACTTTACACTTTGCATAATGAATTTAAAATTTCTCTTCATTTAAACTACTTACATTTTCTACTTTCTAAAAAAATTTACAATGAACATTGGGTTGTCATTTATTGGTCTTCAGTTTAAATCGTGCCTGTCATTACGTGTAATTTTTTTCATCTTTCTGTATAAATTTCCCTTTTTGAGATATTAACATTTCTTCACAGACAAAATGATATTGGATACTGTATTTGAAAGCATTTTGGAGAACAGTTGAAGATCTTTTTTAAATTGAGGTTCAATTTGACATGCTAATATTTTTGTACATGAAACTCAATTCTATAGAGTCTGGGCTGAGTTCTTACAACAATTATAACCTGATAGCTTCCAGACCTTACATCTAGACTTATAATGTGCTCAGAATTTATTATTCATACATTTTGTAAGAATAAAAACTTGTTCTGCTGAAATAGAAATCTATCCTTTTCAAAAGTAGTGAATACCAACCCCCTAGTATGAATTTACTTATAAAATATTTTTCCATCAGTAAATAATGCAGCCCAAGGTATACTTTTGTTAAAGTTTCTTATCACAGTAATTTCAAATGCTATTTAACTTGGGCAGCTATTGTTAGATGTTGTCTCTCTCTTCCTCTGACTGACTGACCTCTTCTAACCAGCAATTTTTTTTCAGTAGCTGCCAGGCTTCTCTGCTGTTAAATGTGATTATCTCCCTGCTTTCTTAGTTTTGTGTTGAAAAAAATCCTGAAGAATACTTTCTCCATCTAAATATCTCCAGTCTCTCTCTCTTTCTATCTTTTCCTCTTGCATACACACATACACACACACACACACACACACACACACACACACACTCATCTCTTATATAATAATTATTTTCTCAAGTTTATTAAACAGTCAATGGAGAGCCAACTTCATGCTGTCTACATTTCCATCTTCTCTTTTAAATCAATAGTGTTCAGACATGATTAGGGTATAAAATATCAATGTATAAATAATGAATTTACCTCTACTTAAAAGATTAAAATATTCTTGAGTGTTAATTTTTCTATTTTATTACATGCTAGTTATTTAAATTTTTGTCACTTTATGAAAAGATTGTCTCAGTTTAACAAAATACCATTCATGAGATAATTTTATTATCAAATAAGTAACTACTGGATTCCATTTCTAAAACAAATTTCTGAGAAACACAGTGATGTAATGTAATACATTTTTTGTAGTTTCTTATATTTGCATAATGACTTTCCAGCATCTAATCACTAAATGTCTCATCTTCATTCTCAAGTTCCCATTCAGTGTATCACATCTATAAACCCCTGGAACCTTCTTGTGAGGTGTGTTTAAAACTCATAATAGTTTCCTTATACCTTTAATCTCTGGTCCTAACATTTGTATCAACATTTTTCCCTAATTGGGATTGGCTTTCTACTGAGGATGCAGCTTTCCTTAAAGTCTGCTTAAGTGATAGTTGATTTCTCCTTTACACTGTTCCTGAAAAGTCCTGGATACATGTGGGTTAGATATATTTCAGTCTTTTCAAGAATTGTCACAAGTCCTGTTAGTCACTTCTAAGTCTCTCTTTCTTCAAATTCCATGACTTTGATTTTCCATATTTTGTAATTTCCCCCTTTTTGTTGTTCTTACTACCTTTCTCCTCAAATATAACCTTATTTTAACTCTTTTATCTTTCCTTTTATTCACTGAAGACTGGTTTAGTGGCCATTTTCATGTACTTTCTCTCTCTTGTACACATCCTCAGTAATTTCATTTCCCATGCTGACGACCTCAATCCTGCTCTCAGCTCCTTGGACTCCCCTTCTCCAGTGATTTTCTCTACCATATACACCAGTCACTCACATGATCACACCTATACTTTATAATCACCAATGTTTGCCATTACTTTAGAAAAAGCATCCTAATCACCAACTACCATCCCTGCCTCTCCAGCTTGTTTCTTCCAAAAGCATCTCTGATCTTTCAGTATCTTCATCTTGACATTCTTTTTTCTTTTGCAGGCTATAATCCAAATTGGCCAATAATTCTGAGAGTCCTGTAAAGTTGAGTCCATTCTGGGTGAAAAAATTAATCTATTTTGTGTACCCTAAACTGAGACCAGTACAAGTGGAAACAGGAAAGAGGCAGTTGTGTTAGGACACTAGGAGGCCAGATTACATATTATGTGTACATCTCTTCTTTCAGATGTTGTTCTGAAGACTGGAAATAGAGCACAAAGATCAGTCCCCATTGGATCTGACATTTAAATATTCTAATAGTAGGTTTGGCTTGTTTTATAAAAATAAACAAAGTATACAAAAGTACATGTTTTAAACTGCTCACAAATGATAAAAATCTAGTTTTTAAAAAGTCATAAGTAGAAAAAAGGAAACACACACGGAAAATATGTACTATATAATGTCAGGAAACTTAAACTCCCATTCTGAACAAATGCATAATCATAGCATACCCCATCCGTAAACCACACCCAGTCCCACTGCATTTTCAAAACTCATTATCATTCCACCCCCATATCTTCTTTTCTTGTCTTACTAACTTGAATTCCATGGCAAAATTTTCAGGCATGTACCCAAAACTTCCTGATGACTTGCTCTCTCCAGAGAATTTGCCTAGCTAAACTGCAATTTTATGTTAAGCCAAATCTCCTCTTCTGGGGGTCTGAATCCACAAAGCTACAGAAAGCTGGAGAGGACTTTCCATCCACACAAGTTCAGTTGCTGTTTACGTTCTCCTAATGAGACACAGCATTAAGTCCATTCACTCATGTTCACAGAAGATTATCCCAATCTGTTCTTCCACAAACTGAAAATACTTCCCTTCTTGATTTTCCTCAGTTAATGGCTATTTATGCTCTCCTTTCAGAAATAACAAACACAAACAAAAGCACACTTCTGAAAACCCTTACCACTGTACTAATATGACAGAAGCAAATCTGGGTACAAAAATAACTTCAACTTACTTTAAGATATAGAGCCAGGCATGGTGTCACACATCCTATTTGAGGGATGCATAGTTAGGACTGCCCTGGGCAAACATGTAAGATCCTATCTAAAAAAATAAATAAAGCAAAAAGAGGTGGGGGTGTGAGTCAAAAGGTAGAGTGCCTGCTTAGCAATAAAAGACCCTGAATTCACACTCTACTATCGCCACAAAAAGAAAAAAAGAAATATACATATGTGGGTAGGCTTTAATCTCTCACTTACATTATTCTAGTTTCTCAAGCAATAAGTATAGAATCTAGACTCTTTAGCAGTAGAGGATGTGTAAGCCAAAGAATAAGAAGGTGATAGGTAAGTATTTGTAAAAGATTATGTGATCTCGGTTTGTGTTCTGTTTAATCATTTACCTATAAAGAGAATATTCATTATACCCTTAATATGGGTAAGGAAGTAGTCAATAAATATTTGCTGGATGACAGCAGAAAATTTCAGGACATTTTTAATACTATAGTTAAGTAATCCTAAAATATTTCCTTTTAATATGTGATTTTAACCATGAAAAGTGTTCACTCAAGTTAAAAAGTATCTGTTGATGCTTATAATAACACTGTATAATTTATTGCACTGGTTGAGAGATTTTATTTTCATTTCATTTTATATTATCTCACTTGTAAAAACCATAATCAAGAAGAGTATCTATGCCAAATGGTTTTCACCATCATATTTAAGAAGAGCATAAAATATATTTTATTTGATAATAAGCTACTAGCCACTTATAAGGTCAAAATATGACTTGATATAAAACAGGTAACGTGATATTTATTTTCCTCCTTCATATAAATGACCTGTTTTTAAGTGTGGTTACATAGAACATGTGCTTACAGTAATTGTTAAATGAAAACAAATTCAAAACCTATAATCTTTCATAACTGAACTATATGTAAAATGCAAACATTCAAATAAAAGCATTAAGAAAGAAAAAAAGCCTACTAAACCAATAATATGATTTCCCATTGTAGCTCAGTCCTGGAAAGATTTTCATAATTTAAAAACTCTTACCAATCACTGTTTTCCTCATTGAAAGCTGAGATAAGTGACTAGTCTTTGTCAGAATGCATTTTCATATCACAGCCATAAGACCCAACTACAGCTAAATATTATAAGGCACAAACTTATGTGGTGACTTCAATGGGCCTTATATGCCTTATTCATGGAATCAGTTCCTAATAAACTATAAAAACAAAAATAAATTATTCTAAATCTGATCTGATTAATCTTTAGTCAACAATTTAAAAGATTTTTAATGAAATTCCAACCAGACACTAATCCTCAGTATCTTAACATATCACAGTCAACATTAATTTTTATCATAGCTAGAGAAAATGTAATATCATTGTTATAGATGAACTGCACAAAGATGTTGCCTAAGGCAAAAGTATATTATAAATTTTTAAAATCATCATGTTGCTGGGGTTGATTTCTAAATTCATAACAATGGATTATAAAATACATTGTCTCTATATTTAGAAGTAAATTCTAAGAAATGAGATTGATGAAACATTTGGATAAATATATACAAGCATCATAAGGTAATATAATTTCTAACTCTTAAATATTGTTAATGCATAAAACAACTGAGTACAATATAATTTATAGCAAATATCTAAGTTAATGAATCCTCCAAATATCTAAATCAGATACTTCTTAGAAGGTGGAATGATAAATTAGTATAGGCCCTTTATAAATAGAGCACAGAATTCTTAAAATAGCTTTTCTAAAATGTTACAAGCACAGATTTCAGTTCTTAAAATATAATTATTTAAATATCTTATTAAAGCTAATTTACAAATTGATGGTTCTGAGTAGCTATGATTCAGAGGATTTGATCAGAGTCCCTCTACCAAATTTATTACCATGTGAGGGAAACACTGATTTGGGATTTTCTTGAATAAGATTCAGAACTTTATCTGGAGAAACAGAGGGCTTAAGGGGGCTTTTGTTAATACTTCAAGTGACTGTCAATTCTCAAAAAAGAGGTAAAAAAGAAGAGAATAGGAAGGGAAATGTCAAGGCTTCATCATCCCTTTGTGTCACTCCTTTAAAATTGTTCTATTACAGATGGTTTCAACTAGTACTGTGTCAGAAGAGGAATGAGAATTGGAAGAAACCTCACAAAACAGCTTTAGAAGAAAAGCACAAAGAAATGTCATGTGCTGTCATCAAGGACAAACTCCATTAAAAAAAAATTAGCCTAACATATCTGCTCCCTGGATTCAGTTCAACAGGGCTCTTTATAGAATAAAGGTCATGCTTTGGATGTATACAGGTAAATCAAGAAGCACCTGAAAGAAGGCCCAAGCACTTGTCTTTGTAGGTGTACAAGCACATCCAAGGACACTCGATAACTAGATTTTCTCCTCTATTATCAGGCTTTTTTCAGTATCAAGTGATTTGCCTACTTGATTATATTGATTTCATATCTTAGCAGCAGGTAGAAAGAATCAATGTGAATAGGTCAGCATATCAAGGGAAGAACAGCAAATTTGAGACCAATTGTTGTAGGAATGAAAAATACTCCAAGTCAATGACAGTGACAAACTGAAGCCAGTTGAGCTTTTCACATCCCACTCTAGTCCATGCGGCTGCATTTTAATTACTGACTTACTTTTGTAGTACATTGCCACTTAGATTCCAATTTAACAACTCTATAAATCTTTTCCTACACAGCAAACTGACATTTTCCTTTTCCTTTTGGTATCTTGTTGGAATGTAATTTATATTAGTCGTATGTGTTAGTAGCTTTATAGTCATTATATTAGTGTGTATATGAGAGTATGAATTTTTTGCTCTTTGTTGTATTGGAGGTTTTGCTATCAATCAAACACATAGCTGCATAAGTACAAAGCCCATTGTTTTGCACAAAAACTTAATCAGTTTAGCCATATAGTCTTCATGTACTTTGGGATTATCAGATTAGAAATGAGAATGTATCTCAATCAGAGTCTGAGCAGATGTAAATGAACTAATGCAAGTTTGACCAAGGGACTGGTGGGACAGTAGTTGGCAGGATTAAGGAAGCAACTAGGAACAGGTTAAAAAACAGTGTTCAAATCAATAGCAGTAACACTCATTACCTGCCCTGAGGCCTAAGACACAAGAA
Source organism: Castor canadensis (assembly GCF_047511655.1). NCBI lineage: Eukaryota > Metazoa > Chordata > Mammalia > Rodentia > Castoridae > Castor > Castor canadensis. The sequence continues at coordinate 93,816,581 of NC_133399.1, read as the reverse complement.
GGAGGAAATTTATTTTATCATTTTATTTATTTTTCTTTCTTTTGTTTTATCATTTTTACATCTACTTACATGTGTATACATTGTTTGGGCCACCTTCCCCTCCTCCACCAATTCACCAGGCTTCCAGGCAGAACCTGTTCTGCTCTCTTCTTCTCCAATTTTGTTGAAGATAAAACAGGAGATAATAAGAAATACATAGCGTTTTTTGCTACTTTGAGATAAAGATAGCTATACAGAGAGAGTCTTAGCATTGCTTTCATGCACTTGTGTATTGCAACCCACATTGGTTCATCTCTGAGACCAGACCTCTTCACTACTTCCTGGTCCCCTCCCCATAGTGGTCTCTGACAGTTTAAGATTACTTTATTTGTTCCTCCATAATGAGCACATCAACCACATTAGAGTTTTAAGTTACTTTCCCTTTCCCTATTCCTCCCATGAACGTTTTCTCCTTAGTGTGTGACCCATGTCCAATAACATTATTGCATTTATTTTAGGTCTATAACCTACACATGAGAGAGAACATGAGATTTTTTGGCCTTCTGAGCCTGACTAACTTTGCTTAAGATGATGTTCTCCAGTTCCATCTATTTACTTGTGAATGTCAAAATTTCATTCTTCTTTGTAGCTGAGTAAAATTTCATTGTGTATAAATGCCACATTTTCTTAATCTATTTGTTGGTAGTGGGACATCATGGCTGTTTCCATAGCTTGGCTATTGTGAATAGTGCTGCAATAAACATGGGTGTGCAGGTGCCTTTCTGATAACTTGGGTCACATTCCTTCGGGTATATACCCAGGAGTGGTATTGCTGGATCGTATGACAGATCTATGTTTAGTTTTTTAAGATACCTCCATACTGTTTTCTAATATATATGAGGGTTCTTTTTCCCCCATATCCTCACTAGTATTTGTTGTTGGTGGTGTTCTTGATGCTAGCTATTCTAACAGGCATGAAGTAGAATCTTAGTGTGGTTTTGATTTGCATTTCTTTTATGGCCAGGGATGGTGAGCATTTTTCATCTGATTTTTTTGCCATTTGGATTTCTTCCTTTGAAAAAGTTCTGTTTGGTTCACTTGCCCACTTCTTCATTGGTTCATTAGTTTTGGGGGAGTTTAGTTTTTTGAGCTCCCTGTATATTCTGGTTACCAGTCCTTTGTTTGATGTGTAGCTAGCAAATATTTTCTCCCACTCTATGGGTGGTCTCTTCAGTTTAGAGACCATTTCTTTTTTGTGCAGAAGCTTTTTAATTTCATGTAGACCCATTTGTCCATCTTTTTTCTTAATTGCTGGGCTGTTGGAGTTCCACTGAAGAAGTCCTTGCCTATACCTATTGTTTCCAGAATATTCCCTGCTCTTTTGTGTACTAACTGCAAGGTTTTGGGTCTCATCTTAAGGTCCTTAATCCACTTTAAGTTGATACTAGCACAGGGTGATAAGCATGGATCTAGTTTCAGTTTTCTGCATATAGATAACCACTTTTCCTAGAAACATTGGGTGAAAAGGCTATCTTTTCTCCATTGTATGTTTTTGGCACCTTTGTCAAAAATAAGGTGGGCATGGCTGTACTAGAGCCAAGGGCAAACTGTATCTGTAAAAGGGCATCCACCACACAGGAGCTAGGGCTGAGGGCAGAGATTGTCCTTCATGAAGAGAAAGAATAAGAGCCCCAGCCTCCCTTAGTTGCAATGCTTTATCCCTCTTTATGTTTCACATTTTCCATCCCAGCAGGAAGACTGTCAGCAAAGAATAGGTAATGTAATTTTAGGACCTTATGAGGCACACCAGAGAGAAAAGAAATGCAGAGAATAAATTTAAACAAAAAACTGAAAATAGCCAACATAAAGTGGGAGAAAGTGTCCTTTTTAATTGATTAAAAAGTCACAGGTGAATGTTCATCTTCCAGGAATAGTAGAGTTGCTTGTAAGCAGATACAACTATCTTTTAAAACAAATAAGAGAAGCTAGAAATCAATCCAACAAACAAAAGGCAAAACTAATCAAAGCAAGCATCTATTTGAAGACATGGAAGAGCTAGAAGTGAGCCAGTACTTGAAGGCCAAGATCCTGAAAGAAGAAAAGTTCACTGAAGAAAGCTCCCTACCATATGCTACTCTTCACTTAAAGGCAATTACCAGTTTCTAAGTTAAGAAAATGATCCTGAGAGGCTGAGTGGAATGGTTGCATAAAGACAGATAATCCAAATAGTTTCTCTCCATTTCTTAAGACTGGTAGATAAAACTCAGAAGCCCAGAGATTTTAAGACAGGAAAGGGAGGATAAGTGAGGCACACCACTAACATTCTCAAATCTATATATAGTACATGTGCAGAAATGCTATATAGGATTTTGTATAAAGAAGTAAGGATACACATGTAATTTTCTGCAGTCTCAGAGTAGTAAGATGAAGTGAAACATAAAGGACTTGGTAACAAAGATATTCTAGTAAATTTCCATGATTTTCACTTGCAAGACTTGAAAAAAAATAACCCTGATAGTAATACTGAACCAGAAATAAGCTAGGTCATTTATGTAATAAACTCAGCCTTGATATACCTCAAAGCTGCATTGTACAAAGGTGACATATCCCTATGCTAGCCGTGTGCTAAAGGCTACGTCTCACCCATAGTTGCTACAGCTCTCATACTAAGAATCCAGCATTATCAGATACAGAATTGACTCATCCATTTAAATTATCAGACACTAGCACCAAACTAATGTAAATTGATGTGTTCATAAAATAGTATCTAATATATTAATTATTATCAGGGAATTGAGATTTATAAAACCAGTCAAATTCTACAGACACAGAAAAGACAATAACTGAAATTATGATCTGGCCTATTCCTTATTTTGATAAATTTTTTTTGAATTATCATAATGCCTATCAGGTTACTTATGGTCTTGGGATTCTTTTTCACTAAATTCAGAGTTGTCTAGTTGTGACCAAGACTGCATGTCTCACAAACGATCTTTGCTATTTGACCTTTTAAGTAAAAAAAAGATCCATAAATTAGACATGGAAGAATCCATGATTGGGGAATGTGATTCAGAGGAAAATTGCCAGAACAAAGCACCAAACTGTTTTGTAAAAATAAAGATAAAGTAGGGAACAAAAGATAATATAAAGGTTTTGATAATAGTCTAATTTATATGTAATTATAATTGAGAAAAGAAGAGAGAGTGTGATTCTGTTGTGATACTTGAAATAATAGCCAAGATTTTTGAAAATTGGTGAAATATATTATGGTATATATTTCAGAATTATTATGGATGTCAAGCAGGAGAATTTAAAAAAAAGCCACCTAGGCACATAAAATATAAAGCAAAGAGAAAACATTAAAAACTAAAATGAAGCTGGTAGGGGCTTTCAAAGGAGCAATAATAAAATTTTACTGTTAACTCTTCTCAACTCATAGGATGAAACCAGGAAGTCAAGGGATAGAATATAAGTCTGAAAGAAAATGACTACCAAAGCAAATCATCTATCTATCATCTATCTATCTATCTATCTATCTATCTATCTACCAGCCTACCTTTAATCTATTGTTCAAATTTAAGAGTAAAAATAGGTATCTTCAGCCATACTAATACTAGGATAATTTATCTGCAATAGGCCCACATTAGAAACCATGACTAAAAGTAGTTATTTGGGTAAGAGCATATGGTAAAAGGGAAAAGTGAAAAAATTCAGTAAAGGATAAGGAGTAGTAGAAAGGAAACACATGTTGGTAATCTAAACACTTACTAACTATATTAAACAGGAACATTTCATGCTCTACAAAAATATTTAATTAAAATGTGTGACTTATGCATGGCCTATGATCCAGAATTTTCACCCCTATACACCCATTTAGAAACTATATGTACGTGTACAAACACGCACACAACATGCGCACACACGGAAGACATGGAGAAGAAAATTACAATACTAATTTAAATTGCTGAAATCTGAGAACTTTATAAATGTAGCTCCACAAAGACATTCCATTTACAGTGAAGAAACAGAAAATTGCAAAAGACCATTGCTTCTACTTTAAAAATCAGAAAAAAAGCCAGAGATATTCCAAAAGCATTTATAGTATTAAGGATTTAAATAAACCTCAAAGTACAATTATCCAGATAGGGAAAAATGCTTTCTAGGACAGAACGACCCCTGACCTTGGTGCCATGTTGAATGCAAGAAAATAACTGGTACTAAAAAAGAATGGAGAGAACAGCAGAACATGCAACACAATTTCACCTGTCACCTGTGGGCTGGCGTGAAGAAGCAGAAGAGCCCCAATTACAAAGTATATTCTCACCTTCTTACCAATTCTTCTTCCCAGAACATTTACTGAGTACCCAGTGGCCATGTGAGGAAGGCTGAGTGCTAGGCAGAAGGGAAGAATGAGAAACCCTCAAGTGCACAAAGTAAATAGCTACAAACGCTGGGTCAGAAAAAGCAACCAAGTGATAAGATCACTAGCTGCTGTGGTAAACAGGAACTTCATGAATCATCTGGACTAGAGCATGCCCAAAGCCAAGGTCAAGGCAAGGAAGTGAACAGGAAGTGCACAGGGCTTTCAGCAAGTGAAAAGCAGCAACCAACTTAAGGCTGGGGCACAGAAGCAGTATGGGAAGGACTGTCCCAGAATGTGGAAATCCCAGAGACGTGTTAGAGCCAAGCAATTCCCAGAGATCTAGGACCAATGGCAAAGTTGTGAAACACAAACATACTTCTGAAGTTGCCAATTCAAAGCTTTCAGGGAATAGTCTCATCTCACTGTATGAAGATTTGAAACCAGTGGAAGCACATGAGCTTGACGAAAATGCAGCAAAGCATTGGCCCAGCAATAATATGAATGAGGTATACTATGCCTCTGCTTTGGTGTAATGACAGAGAAAAAGTGTGAACAACTAGCAACTACCTCAGTTTCTATTACTCTTTTATATGGGATATTTGTTACCAAGGATAATACGACCTATGATTAGAAGCATTAGAATCTTATAGTCAGATCAACATTTTACCTCTGATCTCCTTGACTATTTTTTAAGTATACAGTATCCTGTCTTATTTTCACACCTGTGAGATTTAGCTAAACAATAATGTATTAAATGTAATATTTCTTTCATTGCGCATTGAAATTGTAAAAAAAGGGGGGGGTTATTTTGTCCAAAGCACATTATATTCACATATGGAAATATCACAATGAAATCCTTTGTACAATGAATATAGCCTAATAAAACATATAAAGTAGCTAGATCGGGAAGCTAAAAGAATTTTATAGCTTACACAACAGAATGAGACTCACACAGCTTATTTAAAAGCTCTTTTATCTGAAGTTCTCCATAATCACTTATAAATCCAATGTAATTATTTCTTAAATTTTTTTTTTGGTTACATATCATAGAATTCCTATCTCCAAAGTTCCCTGCTAATTGAACAAATTCATCTTAATGGACTCTAGAAATCCTTACATTACTCATTTTTAAAGGCCATAGAGTTTCAGAGTTGAAAAGTCTCTGTGAATCGTTTATTTCCTAAGAGATTACCTCATTTATTTTGACTGTGTCTATATTTTACGATTGCTTATGTAGCATTTTCAACTTTAAAATTAATGTCAATGAATCCTTCTGAACAGCAGCTGCCATCCTAGTTAAATCTTAAATAGACAAATTGCTCATATTTCATGTACTAGTTATTCCTGAAAAAGCTTCATCAAAGCGGCATAATGCCCTGTCTTACAAGTATGCTGAATTCTTTATCAGAATGAAAGGGACAGCCTCCAATCATTACTCAGGAAGTTTAACTGCTGGTCTCTTTGGACTATTCTGCTATTTTCTTCTGAAATATTCAAATGCCAAAAGCAAATCTCTGAGAAAAGATATAATATGATCCACAAGGACTTTCTGATTTTTAGCACCCCTTCTATTATATTCTTCTGGTCTGAGTCCTTGCTACCTATACTTTGATTATTTCAGGCTTCAGCCAGGCTCTTAGCAACTAACCCTGAATCTGATTTACCCATATGCCTAGAAGTCTGGGCTGAATAGAAAAGTTCATCACAGATCTGAAGTAGATGAGAGATGCACAAATAGTCATGATATGTAAAAGGTAGCTCACTGCAATTTTATATTCTGAACTAGAAAGGAAAATGTACCATTTCATTTTGACTATGGAGAGCCACTAGAATGATTTGTAGTGGCAATTCTGAAATTGGATAGGAGCAAAATTTCTATTGGTGTTAGGGGAATGGAGGTTCAAGATGGGTAGAGAACAGCTCTACAAATAAACCAGTGTTGTGTAATCTTGCTACAAAAAAATAGTTGTACATGCAGTATTGGATCAGAAAGTGATGGACAGGTACAAAAGAGGACTTTAGTGAAAAGACAGAGTGTGGTCATGAAAGAATTCCTTATAAGTACATGTGAGAGCAGAAGATTTAGGGTTAGACAATACTGGTTCTTATAAAAAATATCTTTTGATAGTTCCCATTTTAATATTTCCTATAAATTATCTTTGCCAAAGTTTATTGAAATCTTCAAAAGAATAACAAAGGTAATAATATCAACAAAGCTTGATATTGTGGCTATGATTTAACCAAGTAATATTCTCCAAACTAATTTTCTACTAAAGCCATTAAAAATTTAGTGAGGTATACTTATTGACTATATACCAAAAATTGCCAACCACAAGTGAATGCCTGAAGACACAAATCAGTCACAAACTTGTTTGTTTAGTACGTACATAAAAATGAAGAGTTTGAGATCAGGAATGTTATGTCTATACTTTGACAGAGAGCTCACTATTCTCTGTTGTACTGCATATTTGACAATTTTCCTTTCCTGCTTGAGCCCTGAATGTGCGAGGATTGAGATCTTGTATGATTGTCACTACCATCAACTATATTTTTCTTTTTACCAGTGCCCCAAAAAGGTACCAATCAAAACAAAAAGAAAGATGACAAGAAAAATTCTTTGCTAATGGAATAATTACATTTTCAAAGGTAAATAATGAAAATAACTACATTGAAAAAAAGGTTAAATGGCTTCCACTAAAATATCTTATGTTAAAACAGTATAACTCTTAAGTTAAATACATGGTAAGTTTTATGTTTTAAGATGTAAGGCTCATAACCATGTACATAGATTTCTTGTATAGTAAATCCAAGTTTAAGAAATACATGTGATTTTAAAAGATGCAATATTATTTTAGTGAACAAGATAGACTTTAGTTCTAGGCTGTCTTAATATAATTTTTAAAAAATCTTTTGTTGCAGTACTGGATCTTGAACTCAGGACCTACACCTTGAGCCACTCTACCAGCCTATTTTTTTGTGATGGGTTTTTTTCAAGATAGGGTCTTGCAAACTGTTTGCCTGGGCTGGCTTCGAACCACAATCCTCCTGATGTCTGTCTCCTGAGTAGCTAGGATTACAGGCGTGAGCTACCTGTGCCCTGCTAACATAGATTCTTGCTCTTTCACTTTCTAGCTAGGTGACTTTGGACAAGTTACTTTTATATTCTGAGCCATAATCTTCTGAAATATAAACTGGGGGTGATAGTATTTTATTCTAGAGCATTGTGGTGATTACATGAGCTAATATTTATAAAGTGCTTGTGACAGTACTGAATATATAGTAAGGCTACATACAAACTTCAGTTATTATTAATACTTATGTCCAAAGATCATCTGTGAATCAAACACATTGACTCTCCTAGATATCTGGCACAAATTATTATAATGCTTTTAAAAAATAAATCATCAGTCATTCAGCTTCATGTTTCATATTTTATTTAGTAATTGCTATTAGTCTATTCAAGAATGAATGGAAATTATTTTTGACCTTATATTTAGAATTAGTAACTGAATTTATTACTAACTGCACATTTTATCATATGGTACTTTATTAGATAACAAAAAACATGCTTTTAAATGTTTAAAACTTCATTTTATCATGAATGCATTTTAAAAATCTTTTTACTATAAAAAGTGGCTATCCTTAGGCTGGGGAATGAAGCTCAGTGGGAGAACATTTGCCTATCATATTTAGTTTGTGGGTTCAACCCCTAGTCGCACACAGAAAATGCTTATATTAATGAGAGTTTTCTTAATAATAGTGTGAACAACTAGCAACTACCTCAGTTTCTATTACTCTTTTATATGGGATATTTGTTACCAAGGATAATATGACCTATGATTAGAAGCATTAGAATCTTATAGTCAGATCAACATTTTACCTCTGATCTCCTTGACTGTTTTTTAAAAATTCGTACATTGCAGAATAAACAGCTATTATTACCAATGTTATTTAAATTATTTACAACAACATTGGATAACATCTTAGTTTGAAAGAACACTAATTCTCTAATAAATTTGCAAGTACTAAATCTATTTTTTTCAAAATATTAGAATGCATAATTCTATTGGTTAATTGATATTATTATTATTGATATTGTAATAGTAACAATATCAATAGTAACAATAGCTCAATAGTCATTGGCTTTTTTTTTAGTTTGGAGAGCCAGAAACTACAGTATTGTACTGAAAAGTTCAGCAAGGTTGAATTTTTTTCTTCAGTTAAACAGACACCCATCTCTTCATCTAGTATATTTACATAACATAGATTTTATAAACATGGCAATCAAGGTGTTTCTATACTACTGACAGTCAGCACACAGGATTTTTCCAGGTTAAGGAAGTTTACTGCTTTCATGTAAATGGTTCACATTTCTCTCTTTAGATCACAGTGTGGATAGTAACAACTTCATAAAATATTTCTGTTTAACCAGTTCTCATCTCTCTTCCTGTCGGCAACCCTTTTTGCCATCCCTTGAACTTTGTGTTACTATGTAAGTTGGAAGATGTCAGAATTCATTAGCACCTCATACAGAGATTTCCTCTGGTTTCAAATAGAAAAAGCAAATGTGGATAAGATTAATTCTTCTACCTTAGCACTAACTCAAATGATAGGAAGCAATAGTAAGAGATAAGAAAAACTTTTGAAAGAGATAGTAGAGGGCAAATTTTTATCTAACAGAATTCCTTGTATTCTGAGATTGCATAATAAAATTTTATATGACTTATTTCTAGTTTTTGGTAAATGTTATCAGTAGGATTCATGTTCATCTACTAACTCCATGTTTTCTTATTCTTGAACAAAGACATAGCAGCAATAACCTACTGCTGTTCCAAATATTTGTATCAATACATAGTTGCTTTGAAACTTTATATAAATTGAGTGCAATAAGAAACCATGCTCTGAGACATTAACCCATATAATGTTAAAATTAGTTCATACCATATTTTATAAATACAATATCAATATCATGAATAAATATTATATATAGTATGTAAAGTCATTCATATAAGGGCAAATAACTGCAAAATAATTTCTTTAAAAAACCATGTATCTATGCTCCAGAGGCTCATGCCTCTAATCCTAGCTGCTAGGGAGGCTGATATTCACAGTACAGTTTGATGCTAACCTGAGCCAAAAAAGTTTGCAAGACCTCATCTCAAAGAATAAAAGCTGGGTATGATGGTTCCTGTCTGACATCCCAGCTAAGGTGGGAAGCTTAAAATAGCAGGATTGTGCTCCAGGCTGGCACGGACAAAAAAATGAGACCCTATCTCCAAAATAGCCAGAACCAAAAGGACTGGAGGTGTGGCTCAAGCCGTAAACTCCTGCCTCACAAGTGGGAGCCTTAAATTGAAACTCCAGCATTGCCAAAAAGAAAAAATAATAAAAATAAAGAAGACTGTGAACTTAACCATGTCAAACTGTTATTCTAATTTCCTGATTAGTGATTTTTAATTTTATATTTGTTCTGCTGTTAGATTGCACTGTGAAAAAATATAAAGTGGACTAGTTAACTTAATCCTTCTAATCAACCAGGAAGAAAAGTCACTTTAGAAATAGAAAATCTCAAGAAACTTATAAAACTACAGTGTAGCATGGCAACATTGCCATTGCACCTGGGTGACATCATTGCTGATTCAGATGGATTGTAATTACATACCAAGTAATTAAATCTACGAAAGTTTACAAAACTAATGAAATGATTAAGAAACATATGAAAAATCATGCCTTCAATACTTCTATTATTGTGAAATCAAAAAGAAGAATCAGGGTACAGAATGTATTCATTAGTTATAACAAATTTGCCATAGTATTAAAACACATAAATTGTGGGAAAACCTGTGATGTACATGGGAACTCTATGTACTATCTCTGAAGCTTTTCTGTCAATGTGAATATAAAAGAAAACACACATTAAAAGTAAAAATAATAAAATAAATATTATTTTAAAAATCACTTGCTAAAAACAGCTAGTCAAAATTAGACACTTAAACATTTACAAGAGATACCAGATAATTTCCCAACTAGAAAGCTACATTAAATCAGTTTTGTCTTGTAGTCAATCAAAATATAAAATGTACAAGCAAGGTATTGTAGAATACTGTTTTCTAAGAATATCACTAGAAAAAATTCCTCATATGCTTTCAGATAATAAAATTTTAACTTTATTGAAAAGATCTAGATGTAACTATTATTACTGTAAAAGTTATACATGTCATTCATATCTGTTTTCATTTAGCAAGTATATTGACATCAGGCAGAGTTCATGGCTCTATGACTAATGGTGAACGAAAATCAACAAACTCAATATATCATATGTGCCAATCTTATATTACTTGAATAATTCTAAGGTTCTGAGTGATTTTCTACATCATTTTTATATACACCCACACATGAGACATGCAGAAGCTCTCTTGGTGAGTGACAGAACCAGGATTACATTACCTTTATCTTTGTGACTAAAGTTTTGCCAGTTTCCCCGTAACATTAAATATCAAATTATTTAAAATAAAGTTTTAAATGAACCAAACCAAAGATAAAAGCATGTGCAAAATTACAGCAATAATTTAAGAAGTGGTTCAAATAATTGTTTTAATATCTTCATCTGTGTGATAATTGTAGACCATTCTTCTTCAACACTTCATGAATGCTTCGTACATTCTTTTATGTTATAGTACTCATTTTGAAATAAAAGTAACTTAAGCATCATTAAACATTCCTCTGCATCAGTAAATAGAAATACCAATAGGGTGATGTCAAGGAATCTATGGTTGAAAGAAAAAAAGAGAAGTGAGTGCTAGTTTTTGCTTCATCCCAGGTAAGAATTGAAAAAGTCAATTTCTTTGCAAATACATTTGGAAATTTTATTTATTTTTCATTAAAGAAAAGAATGAATGGAAAAGTGGATAAGAGGGAAATATTAGGGGATATTATTATTTTAGGTATTTTGTCTTCTAAATATCTATGGGAGTCATTTGAAGAGAGAAAGAGAAAAACAAAATGTAGGACCAGAATAATGCAATGTAGACATATGGTCTTCTTTATGACATAACTGAATTATTTTATTAAGTTTTTAGCAACATAATGTTAAATATTGAAATGGGAAAAAGTCCGCTGGAGGATAAGGGTAGTGGAAATTCCTCCATAAAATCAATTTGAAGCATACCTTAGTAATGAAAAACTTTCCTCATAACGGATTCCAGCACACATGGATTCCAGCCCTAAGTCCTGGATCCACATGCAATTCCATACAATAGCTTCATTTATCGAATGATTTGTTTGACATTATATAAAAAAGCAGACTGAAAAGCTGAGCGTGTAAATTCGAAGATATTACTGAATTAACCACCAGCAAATTTCCACAAGGTATTTATAAAACAATGAATGAATTAGTGACATACAATGAATAAAGAATAATACCTATTAAATATGTTTGGAAATTTGGCTCAAATTTCTATGAGAAATAATAATTCTGGTGAAAAATACTTACTATATTCATATGTTTTCTCTTCAACAAAATTGGAGAATAGGGCAGAACAGGTCCTACCTGGAAGCAAAGTGGGTGAGGGGAAGAGAAAGGAGGAGCGGGCAGGGGGGAGAGATGGCCCAAACAATGTATGCACATATGAATAAATGAATAAACAATAAAAAAAATTCTAGGAAAACTATAGACTCAAAATTAATGTCACTTCAGAAATAATAGAGCATGTATAGGATAATCAGTTTATTGGCATAATTTTAATACATAAGATTGATTTTATTTCTTTTTGAATGTGAAATTGGAGTGTATGTCCATAAGAATTTCCAAAAGAAAATGGTCAAATTAAAGGCTTTATCAGCACAATCATCAATGGCTCATACTGTCACAGGCATTTTGTTCAAGAAACTTCCAGTAATTCCACAAAATTCACTTTGCAAAATCATTTCATTTCACTATCAAAAGGGGAATTTAAATTACATCTGCGTTATATTTCAAATCCTTCATATGTCAGATTATTATTTTGAATTAGTCCTGGCAATTGCATTATCATAGCCAATATTTATTTCACAAAAGGCCATGTTACCAAATTTTTGATGGAATTCTTTTGTGAACAGAGTTTTGAGGGAAAAGTTTGCTCACTTTTCAAAGACATGCAAAACAAACAAACAAACAAAAACTGTAGTCCCTTTTTCTCCCCTAAGAACTGTCATATCCGTATCGTGATGCCAGATTTGTTGGCAATCCTGATGAACCTAACCCCACATTATTCATGGAGTGATTACATTTGGTTTTAAATAACCGTTGTCAAAAAATGATAAGTAAAACAATGAAAAGAAATTCCAAAAACATAGATTTTGAACTCCTACTCGCACATCCCAGCTCTGCTGATGCTGAGGAGCTCATTCAGTCCTGCATTCTAGCCAGTTGAGTTTAAATCCGCGTGTGATCTGCTAAATGTCTCATTGCTATTAATTTTGTGAAAATCTGCCTTCCAAAAAGCAAATGTTGACTCAAATGCCAGGCAAAAGTTAATGTGCTTAATTTAAGAGTGGCTGAAAGGCAGCATGTCTTCAGTGGAAGTTGAATGGCAATATGGAAGAAATGAATCAAGCATCCATCTGAGTACAGGGCTGAACGCTGTGCATACCGGCATGCGCAGTTTTTACTCGGTCAGTCCCCTTAGAACCTCATACCTGTGGACACGGCGGATCAATCAATACCCACTCTGCCAAGACACAACACAGAGAACCGCAAAACAGAGGTAGAATGAATGTGGGTCCTCAGTCACGTAATTGAGTATCTCAATTAAAAGAATGAAGCCAGGCTTCCTATGATTTATTTAAAGGAGGTTATGCATAAATTTACTCTTACATTTGAGTTTAGTTTTCAGTTGCTTAAAGTACAACTCACCCGGAATGATACTGAATGAATGTGTATGCTCCATTGACTCCACTTAAGATAATAAATCTTCTAGAACATATTGTTGGTGACACTTGTAAATATTCTGGAAGATTAACTTTATGGCAAAATGTTATACACATTTATCTTAATAAATATAGTTTATAACTAATCAGTGCTATGATGATCCTAGCTTGGCTGCGCTTAAAATAATCCATAGCAAATAACCTATCTTTATTCATTCAAGGAGATTCTAATTTTTCTCATAGTATGTAGTGACAGTAGGTAACTGACAGAATACTGTGATACTTCCATAGACAGAATCTTCTACACTAACTTATAAAATAAAATTAATAAATATTAAGTAATCACGCTCATTACATTGGTTGACTTATTTGTAATAATCTTCCCCCATCATTTTACTTCAGTAAAAAGTTGTGTCCCCACAAGTTTTCCTCAAAATCCAAATCGTTTTGCTTTCTTCTACATAGCAACTGTATTTAGGGCTAGTAATGCCTGTACAGGTGATTAGACTACCTTTTTTTCAATGTAATGACTTGGTGAGGTTGAATGACATAGGATAATTAGAACAGGGTGTGGAACCATGTCTGCAAGTAGGGCAAGTTAGCAAACCTGTCTTGCATCAACTTCCTCTTCTGCAAATTGGCTTATTCGTAATATTATTCCTTAACAGATGTTCTGAAGTTGAAGTGAAATAAAGCATGTAAAGTACATATGAACTATATACAGATATTTTATATGTTTTAAATATTTTATAATATTTATGTACAATTTTAACCACAAAATATGCAAATATTGTAGCAAACAGATCTTCAAGTTGTATATCCCAATGAAGGAAACTGAGCAGGAGATAGTTACAAAGTCTTAGGAGCTGTGAGGCAGAAGGATACAAGGTGTGTCTGAAGTCAACACAGGAAAAACTAAAAGCCAAACTGGCTTAGACTGTACAATTTTTGAACAGCTCAATACTAAATGGTATAGGACATATGTGGAACTTGGATTAAAGAAGGCTGCTAATATAAAAAAGATTGAATTAAAAATGTTTAAGAACAATTTAGAGCTCTAGCTCACTGCTACAGCCCCAAATCTGGAAATATATGAAGGCTAATTCACTAAGTAGGATTAAACAGAAGGTCTACAAATGGAATGAGAATGAGAGCAGCCATCAGGAGTGATTGAGAGAATCCGCACCACAAGAAAACCAGGCAAAGAAGAATGAAATTTTGTCATTCATAAGTAAATGGATGTAACTAGAGGACATCATCTTACACAAAGTTAGTCAGGCTCAGAAGGCCATGCTATCACTCATATGCAGATTATACGTCTAAAACAAATGCAAAACTATCATTGGACCACACTAAGGTGAGAACACATACAGGAGAAATAGGGAAAGGAAAGGAAACCTAAAATTTGAATGTGGTTGATGTGCTCACTGTAGAGGAGAGAATAAAGTAATCTTAAAGTGTCTGGGGCCATTACGGGAAGGGGACCAGGAAGCAGTAAAGAGGTCTGGTAGAGACGAACCAATGTAGGTTTCATACATGGTTTTGCAAGGAAGTAACACTAGGAATCTCTCTGTATAGCTTCCTTTATCTCAAACTAGCAAAAACAGTATGCCTTTCTTATTATCTCTTATGCTTTCTCTTCAACAAAATTGTAGAACAAGAGGGCAGAACAGGTTCTTGCCGGAAGCAGGGGGAGCGGCGAAGTGGCACAAACAATGTATACACATGTAAGTAAATATAAAAATGATTAAATAAAAGGAGAGAAAAAAAAGAAAAGAAAACCAGGTCCTCGCCTGTGAGTACCGAATCCTGAAACCGTAGACACCACCGTACACTCTGCCCATTACCCACTCACGCTCTCATGAAGAAGGCCTCAGGAAGAGACTGGAGTAGTACCCTCTGGGAAAAATGATCATATCTAGAAGGAAGACCTAAAAATGCAAACAACCAGAGACCAGCCCCTTCATCCATATCAAGCTGCAGAAGAGCTTCAAGGAACCAAGCCTAGGTTTCTCTACTTAAGACTGAACCATGAGATCTGAGGTAAATCACCCTCACAGTCTAAGAGATTCCACTTTGTCACTTTTTATTCTTCCATGGGAAAGAGATAGGGGACTTTAGGAAACAGACACTATACAGGTAGAACAAAGTTTTATAAACAACTCTTACCCATATCTTCAGCAGGATGTAACAACATTGCAATTATGAATACATTATTCAAAATACATTTAGAAAACTAAAACAAGAACAAATTTCTTGAAAGTAGAAAACATATCAGGGAAGAAAATAAATCTGGACAAATATTTGAGATGTAAAACCAAATTTGTCCAAAGTGAATTCCCTGAAATGTGGCTACTCTTAAAAAGAGTTGACCTTCTACAAAGCTTGGAAACTTATGTAGCAGCCAAAGATTAGGGCAAGCCTGACTAGACAATAATTTTAGGTTCATCTTTAAAATATCATCACTCTGGCAGTCACCCAGGAGTATAATCTGCATTCTGGGGTGCTCACCCAGTCTTAACTTCTCAGCTATTTTTTTCTTTTCATTTCTGTTATTTTTTCAGCTACTAGCCTCACTGTCTTTGTAAATAAAATTTTTACTATTAGTTGGTGAAGTAGGGTGTGCTCCTAGACTATTTTAGGATTAAGGAGTAGCATGAAAGTTGAAGTTTCACAAGCAGTCAGTCTTCTAAGGCTGACCTCAGGGAATTAGCTTCCTGTGAAGTTCTATAGAAACAAATTCCTTATGGTATAAATCCTGCTCAACTAACAGATTTGTACTCCAGCCTTGATAAAAACAAGAGAAGGGAGAATATTTTGTATTGTTTCCATAGCAAAGTGCCCATGTGGCAAATTCTACAGCATACAAGAGGTCATAAAGTCATAACACAAAGTCTTAGACATGCTAGGAGATGAGTAAATTCCCACATTTCACCAAAAGTGCTAATTGAAGACAATATAATAGGAAAAATATTCATCTACCTTACATCATTATTGTGTCCTGACTCCCAATCAAAATAGTGGTAGAGATGGTATTTTTCAAGTTACTAAATTTAACAGTCAAATCCTAAAATCTTGGTCCATCTTCCGAATATGATATCCGTTCCAATGTTGTCACTCAGCTAAAAGCGGAACTCTCTAAACCTACTACTGAACTTGTCGCTGGTGTTTCCCCCATGAAAGCTGCTCACATAGGCCTACTGTGTGGGTTCTTGTCCATCTGTCTTTGATTTTATACCATGATTTTATTAAACCTTACAGAAAGTGGAGTGAAAAGATAAGGAAATGGAAAATAGAAAAGGAAGGATGAAATTCAGAGTCCAATGTCAGAGTAATAGTATAAGAAAACTTTAACTGAGGTAAAAGAAGGCAGAAACTAGGAACTAAATAATCATGATTGAAGTTTATTAGTTCTCACATGTAAAAGTTCTGCCTGAAACCCAGCACAACAGGTTAAAAACTGAAGACAAAACATTGCGCAAAGATATAATCATTTCTCAGAAAGGGATAGAAAGTCAGTTTATTTGCAAAGGATAATGGCATCTCACTAGCACACTGGAAGAAAGATGTCAATGAATCAATGCCCTCCATTTTCTGAGTGAAAATTATTCCCAAGAATAATTTTGACTTAAGAATGTTTTCTTAAGTCAAAATCTAGAATGGCTCACCCATGTTGATCAAGTGTGTGAAAAAATATTTTCAGCATGAAAATCTCAAAACTTGATTTTGACACACTAATCTTTAGAAAGGTACTGGAGGATATCCTGAAGTAACATAAGCAAGAAGAGCACATCGTCAAAGTAGAGGAGAGTGGAGATGCAGTCAGGAGAAACTTCAAGGGTCCCCTCAAATGACATCACATGCTGACAACCATTTCAGAGAGGGTGATGTAGTAAGATTTAGCCAGCAGACTTTCCAGATTATTATCTTAACCTATTGTTATTCTTCCCTATAACAATAATCTAAATCCAGAAAGAGCTAAACATGAGAAAAAGAAAACTCTGCAATGGGAAGAAGCAAAGGAATTCCAATGAACCAAGAAAGAATGTTCTAGAATGTCAGCTATGTTGCAGAAACACAGAAAGGCTCTGTTTATCTATAGGAGGGCAGTTTTGAAGGAAAAAAATAAAGTTAATAAAGTGATCCCACCATTTATAATTGACTTTATTGAAAATTGCACTGAAGTTTTATTAAAAGTTATGAAGGAAATTATCAATAGACACGAAGGAAACTAAGCAAATAAAAACTAATTCTCCAATTATTAATTTCACATGTAAGAATGAAAAATGATCAAAGCACACAGTCCTGCTCAGACAGGAACAAGAAGGATGCAGGCGAACTGTTATTAAAATTCTTATTTAATAAAAGATTAAGAATATTAGCAAATGGAGCAAAGTGTCAAAGGTATAAATAATGCAAAATAACTATCTCATCATTTGTGAAACTAGGGGTCAAAATATGATATCATAACCTGATGAATGGTTAGCATTTTTCCATTTATTTAGAAATATAAAGATACAAAAGCCACAATAACAGTTAAAAAGTAGATCATAGTTGCACCAAAGGAAAGCAAGGAGGGGCAGAGGATTGCACTATTGTAACATGTTCATGAACACTATTTGAGTCTTTAAAATGATATACAAGTTAGTTTAAGTTAAAATTTTCTACATCAAAATTTTTAAAACTCAGTAATGTCCAATGAACTCTCTGCTTACATTCTACAGAAATCATAGGCAGAGACCAACATGGTTGTGCACATCTGTAATCCCAGCTATTAGACTAGCAGAGACAGGAAGATCATGGTTTGAGACCAACATTGGCCAAAATTAGTGAGACCCTTTCTCAAAAACAAGCCAATTGTGGTGATGCACACTTAGAATCCCAGCTACTAGGGAAATGGAGGTAGAAAGTTCATGGTCTGAGGCTGGCCTGGGCTAAAGTTAACACAACACTCTGGGAAAGTAGAAAAGCAAAAGGACTGAAGGCATGGCTCAAGTGGAGAGCACTTGCCTAAGTGTTAGACTTGAGTTCAATATCACACATGTAAAGAAGAAGCACTGTGAGCCAAGAGAGCTGCCGAGTACACTTTTATCTTTCAGACATCTACATGTAACTTGTGAAGTGGAATGATTGCAAATTACAGACTCAGATATGGGTTAGGATCTCACTTTCTGAATTTCTTGATTATTAGGAAACAAGTGACAGGAAAGTTAAGACCTTAACTTATCTAGCAGTAACTGCTTATAATTTTTAGCTTCCTCCCAGCCTTGAAAACAACACAGGCAATAGAAAAGAAGACAGCTACATCTATTTTGTTGACTCAAAATTACCTTTCATTTTCTGACTTGGGGGGTGTGTAATACCAATTGTATCTTACAAATGCCAGTGCCATTTTTCACAATTTACCATCCCCCAAACTTAACTGGTTTGTAACTGACAGCCTCTTAGAGACAATGAAATTATCAAGGCAGAGCTCCCATGACTGCTGGTGGGTTTATGAAAGAAAGGAGAAAGATCAGAAGGGCTCCTCATGTTCTCCTTCTCATTTGCCACATGACGGATTCCCTGTGCCTCCTGGGAACTCTGCCAACCATGAGGCCATCAATAGGTGCGGGTCTTTGAACCTCTGGGACTGTGAGCTAACTGCACCTCTTTTCTTTATAAAGCCATTCAGATTCAGATATTTTATTCCAGTAATGAAAAACGGAAACATAGGTGTTTAATGATGATTACAAATTTAATCTGTTTGCTTCTTTATTTGTTTTACCTGGGCAAGTCAAAGAATGGAATTACCATGAAAAAGCCTGTGGAAGACACAGATTGGTAGTAGAAAAAAAACAGTATTTCTTCTTTTGATGTATTAATTTTGAGATGCCTCAAGTAAAGGTGTAGCTAAGCTGTTCAATATATGAACCTGCCTTTAGTAACTATGGAAAGCACATAAATGGTTTTCAAGGCACTGGAAGTTGATAAGATCACCAAGTAAATATGTGAAGAAAAAAAGAGTTGTCATTACTGAGGCTGGGTGTCACTCTAATTTGAGGTTCAATAAAAGAAGAAAGCTGGCTGGAGAGTCCAGTGAGGTCTGAGAAAAGTCAAAAGAATATAGTTCCCTGGAAGCCAAATGACAAAGGTGCTTCTAAGTAGAAAGAAAGATCGATCAACTGATAAATGCTGCAAATAGAGCAATAAATTGGGGTCTATAAATAACTCTTGCAACCTGCAAGTCATTGGTGGTTTTTAAATAGAAGATGCACTGGAATATTGGCCTAATTTTCCCATTTTTATGCTCTCAG
The DNA here is from genome assembly GCF_047511655.1 of Castor canadensis. Classification (NCBI taxonomy): domain Eukaryota; kingdom Metazoa; phylum Chordata; class Mammalia; order Rodentia; family Castoridae; genus Castor; species Castor canadensis. Next base: position 93,797,036 of record NC_133399.1, on the reverse strand, counting down.
CAATGGTTCTCAACCAGTGACTTTGCCCTTCAGAGAACATTTGGCAAGATCTGAAGACATTTTTGATTGTTATGACTTACGGATATGGTGTGGGGTTGCTGCTAGCATCTAGAAATCAGACATTATTAAACATCTTAAATGGGAGAGCACAACACCCCATAACAAAGTTATTAGGCCAAATATGTCAGTAGTGATAAGTTGGAAAATCCTTCAGTAGTGGAATCTTTTGATATTACCTGGTCCTTCAGAAACAGAATGACCCTTAGAGTTTACAAATGAGAAGGGTAGTTTAAATACTATTAAGTAATACTGCTAATTGGCATTAACTATTCATAGCCACCTCTTATTACTTCTTTTTGTCATCATTAAAATTAGTACAATAGACTAGTTGATCATGTCCCTGAATGGTTCTCTGACCATAGATTTCTATTACCATGGGGAATTTCCCAAGCTTCTTATACAAGTATAGTCTGACATAGTCTCATGCATGTGATATTCAAACCAAAAGCCCCAAGGGACATATGTACTTTTATTTTAAATTTTAAGCCATGTAGTAAATGATATTTTGCTTCATGTATAGTGTCTTCTTTCAAAATAAAAGTGAATAAATTAGCTTCATAGCATTGTGCATGCATATTAAAAACAATTTAGAAGATAAAGTGAATAGGTAAATATATTTGTTCCGAAAGGCTAAAAAATTGGAACATCATTGCAAGAAACAAAGGACATCCAAAATAATTAAGATGTGCTGCATAAAAGTCTGCATATTTTGCTTCACTTTGAAGAATATATTAATTTAACTCTTAAGTCTTTTAAATATCTCTATTATAAAAAGGAAATTTTGAACATGTTGTTTTAATTAAGTTCACCAAGCATTAAAATGCACATAGAACATTGAATCAAAAAGCACTCTAGCCATGTGACTATGAAAGCAATAACTGCTTTTGGTGCAAAGGATATTTGAAGGCACTGTAATTACATATTATGCAGGTCTTGTGACAATTCTCAATTTATGCTTTCTTCTTTCAGCAAAAGTATGTTTTCTACCATGATAATTTTGCCAAATACTAAGAAAACAACAGAAAATTTTAGCATGTTCTTTTCACTCATACCATATATATTTATTCTTCATTTTCTCCTTAATCAATGACCATTGCTATAAAGATACTTCTTGCTAAAATTGTTCACTCAATTTAAGACTGTTTCCCACAATTTAAGATTCCTGTCTTCAAAAGAGAAATACCTATTAAAAGAAACATGTAAATGGGGAACTGTAAACTGGTGTACCCTCAGCTTTAATTATGCCTTGATGAAAATTATGTGTTATTTTATTTATTACCACTTCCCATTAGCACATAATTTGAGTTGTCAAGTTATACTATAAGATTCTTAAATCAAGCCAAAATGCTACATGTTTATTAGGTCTATTAGTGTTTAACTATTGGCACATGGCTAGTACCAGCACATGGTACTTACTACTTTCTCTTATTTAGCAGCCTTAAATAAAGTCACATGTGCTAGAATTTCTGTAAGCTATGAGCCAAATAGTAAATATTACTACAAAAGCCTGAGATCCTTGATTACAGAGAACATGTCACATTAACATATGTACATAGTAAAAACGAGTCTTGTCGAGTCCTAAGCTTGAATTTGAGCTTATCCACACACTTTGGGAAGGTTGCTTAAATTCTATAAGCTTCAAGTATTTCACTTCACTGACTGTCATGGGATAATATGGGCAGAGTATCTGATTGCCAGCAACTGTTTTAGCCATAAGCTGAACTATTCTAATATGTAACTAATTTAAATTTATAACAATACACGTGAGTGGTAGATATTATAGAATTGTTAAAAATATAGCAAGAATAGAATAAGTGCTTTTGTTCTGATTCCAAGAGAATTCTGACCCCTGAAATCACATTCTTGAATTTGGCAATAAGAACTCTATTTAAAATTTTAAGAGATATAATAGAAACATGGCTAATTTGAAGGCCAGTGTGAAAGCTATGAATCCTATTGATCAGATATTTTTAATGTACACATAGGACAATTCTAGTATTAGAGGAGTTTGGCAGAAAAATTATTGAAGGAACAGAAGATATGTAAGTAATGAAGTTGAACTAGATACAGATTTTCAAAGGAAATCTTTGAGGTGAAGAGAAGAGTTGAAATCAGAAGTGATCTGAGGGAAAGATATATTGAAAGAGTATGAAATGTGTGGAATAGAGAGCACGAGGTTATACTGTTTAGAAGGAAGGAAACCAGATTTGACAGTACTCAAAGACAAATAGAAACAGGAGAAAATTAGACCACAGAATTTTGGGGAGTGATCAATATAGCCTTATGCATGCAGGGAGTGGTGAATATTTAATGTTGTTGGAGAAGTAAAGATTTGAGAGAATTGAGACTGTCAAGAGGTCATCTTGCCATACAGAAGTGGAAATCCTGATTTAGTGTTTGAAAGACATGAACTTTTCCCAAGTGAGGTCTGACAGCTAGTCAGTTGCTTGTGGTTAGTACTGCTACACTCATTGCTCAAGAAAAAAAGTTCAAATAATCCAGCAAGTTATCAATATGTACATCCATATAAATGTGAGGGGCCTTTATTTTACAGTATTTCTAAGTAACAATCAAGAAAGCCCATCGACTAATTTTAGACTTTCAACTGAGAGAACTGGATATGCTACTGCACCTTGGCCATCATCTGGTGAGGCATATTCTATGAGACCGGGATCATTAAGCAGCTGTTCTTAACCTGTGCTGCATGTTAAAATCACTGGAGGTGTTAAAAATCCTTATATCTGGCTTATGTCCAACATGACAAAAGTTAGTCTTGGGGGTTGGTCCCAGGCATTAGTGAACTGACATCATTCCAGGTGATTCCAACATGTACTCAGATCTAAAATTCTAGTCTACACTGAGAGAACCATTTGCTAAGTATTATATTATTCTCAAGTTGGACAAGACCATAGAGGCTTGCTAAAGGTCAAGGGCACAAAAGCCCTCAGAGAGCAAGCTTGTCATCACCAATGCTCCTTCGCCTGGCTATTTGTGTATAGAATTTTCTCACTTTCTATATTCATAAGTTCAATGTCATAGAAGAATAAAGAGAAAAGAAAGGGAGTGAAATAAGCTCATAAATATTTTCCTCCTAACTGTGAAAATAATCTTTGACTCAGTAACTGTAAGATACGATTGCTGTGTTATGTAAAATAAGCCATCCAACAGCTATTGTCCTTATTTTTAGTACAAAATGACTTTTAGAATTAGATAGTAGAAGAAATGCATTTAATAAGCTTCACCTACCAAACACCATAACTTAGCAAAGTATTGCTTGCTTCTCCTCCTGATCCTGTGTTTGACAGAGCTGTGGCTCACTGCCTCTACCCAGAATCACCATCAGCATCTGTTAGCTTTGGATCTCATGTGTCCCCATCCCCTAAAGTCTTATGTGTTAAAGCCTTGATCCCAACTGACAGTGATATGGGGAGCTGGTGGAACATTAAAAAGGTGGAACCTTTTGGAAATAGTCATTAGGGGCATAACTTTGAGGTCTCTCTCATCCTCTCTCTCTCTCTCTCTCTCTCCCTCCCTTCTTCATGATGTGAACAGCTTCCCTCCACTGTACACTAGCACATTGATGTACTGCCACTGGAATAAGTGACTATGGACAGAACACAAATAAACATTTTCTCCTTACAAATTCTTTATTGCAGGTATTTTGTCACAGTGATGGAAAGCACACTAACATAGAACAGTACTACTTATCCCTAGCCTAAGAAAAGGTAAAACTTGAAAGTTCTTACTATAGTTCTTACCAAATATACTGCTTTCTGCACCATCAATAAGTAGAAAAATCATAACTCAAAATTCTCTTTAAGACTAAGATTGTCTGTATAAATAGGTAACACTACTGTATTATCCAACACTGTTTATCCACCCATTAGTTAAAGTAACATCCATAATTTCATGACTTAAGACAACAAATCAGTGTATACTGATATAAAAATATCCTAGAAGATTATGAAATAGTCATGGAATAGTCATTAGATTAAGAAACAATCATTAGATGAGTAAAAATTAAAGTGTACCCAAGTCAGATTATTTGATAGATACTATACAAAGATGAAGATAACAGCAAAATAATTGATGATAGGAACATTATAGGAAAATAAGATCAGTGCTGTTATTTTACATGCATAAGAATGAACCATGGAAGAGCTTCTCAATTTATTAGCTTCAAAGTACAATTAATCAAGACAGTTAAGTAGAATTGTTAAAGATTTCTTTCCCTGACAGTTTAGAAACAGATATCTAATGAATCCATGTGGCAGAAGCATCATGTGAATGCTTAAAGTCATTTAAACCTGAGCTAAACTGAAACGCAAACACCCTTTTGTAATCACAGTGCACTTAAGGTTAAATAGAATATAATCATGAGCTGTTGTTCAGAGCAGAGAGCATAATTTTCCACTTCGAGAGGATAAATCCTCTTTTAAAAAGTGGGGAAATACAACATAGCAAATAAACAAAGCATCATATTCTCCAAAATAATATAGTGACCTGCTACATCTACCTTAATAGACTGACCAATACATCTTACCAAAGTATGCTTTTAGCAGGGTGCTAGGGGCTCATGTCTAAAATCCCAGCTACTCAAGAGGAAGAGATCAGGAGGATCATGGTTCCAAGATAGCCCTGGATAAGTAGTTCACAAGACACTATTTTGAAAACACTAACACAAAAACAGGTCTGGTGGATGGTTCAAGATGTAGAGCCACTGCCTGACAAGCATGAGGCCCTGAGTGGAAACTCCAGTAGTATATATATATAAATATGCATATACATATATTTTGGTAATACAGTAATCTATTATATCTATCTGAATATGCAGATCAATGTAGCTTATCAAAATAAGTTTTTCAAAATGTGTTCAGAACAATTCCCATCAAAATCACAATAACATTCATCACAGGGATGGAAAAATCTACCCTAAAGTTCATGTGGAAGCACAAAAGACTGCTAATAACCAAGGCAATACTGAGAAAAAAGAGCAATGCTGGAGTTACAACAACACCCAACTTCAAACTGTACTACAAAGTCATATGTTTTTGGCATCTTTGTCAAAAATGAGGTGGACATAACTGTATGGATTCATATCCGGGTCCTTTATTCTGTTCCACTGGTCTTCATGTCTATTTTTGTGCCAATACCATGCTGTTTTTATTGCTATTGCTTTGTAATGTAGTTTGAAGTCAGGTATTGTGATACCTCCAGCATTGCCCTTTTTGTTGACTATTGCCTTGGCTATTCATGGTCTCTTGTGTTTCCAAATGAGCTTTAGGGTAGATGTTTCAATCTCTGTGATGAATGTCATTAGAATTTTGATGGGAACTGTGTGAGTTCCTCAGCCATATCAGACTTATTTACTGTGATTAGTAAGCACATATTGCTAGTGGGTGCTGCACTGGGGAGGGCAGACCAAGAACATCAGTTCTACTGGACAGCACTTTATCTCATTACTTCAAAAATCGCAGAATGAGAAAGTATAGTAAGACATTTCACTTTGTGAATTTTGAATTTTAGCAATATTTTCCTTAACATGTTTGGTTTCTTCTGAGGAAACTCAATGGGGTGGGGCTTTTGTAAGATGGACACAGTACACAACTAACACAATTAGGTCAATAGAATTATAGTTACATAACCAGGGATATCCACAGACTCAATAAAGAAAACTATACAAATGTTGTCTCTACATTTCTAAACCATCCTTTCTCTACATACTATTTCATCCTCATTTTCTACTTCAAGGACTGTGATACTATTAAAAACAACATGCAAAATTATATCATAGATTTGGTTTCTTTTATATTTTGATAACTTGTTTCAATAAAGTTGATTTCCTTTGTAATCCTATGTATTTTGTATGCAGTTAAAAATATTCTTCCTACAAGACTTCCACTGATTACTTAAACTAATCATTGTCACACACACACACACCCCTCAACAAACTCTACATCTAGAAACAATGAATTTTATTCTTGTCAGTCTCAACTCTAAAACTCCAAGGAATCATTTAATTTGGGTCAGGTGCCTCTTTTGGGTTCAATCTTGATAACCTATGAGCACACAGATGGCCCAGGAGTAATCATATACTTAAAATTTGTAAGAGGCAGGAAGAAGAAAAAAAAACTGTTCTTTTTCCTATCTTGGAGCGTTAAGGTAAAGGAAAATGATAGATGTCTGCCATTCTAAAAATTATTTGAGTTCTCAGCTTCTATGTAGCTGTTATGGATTTAAACAACCGAACAGAAAAAAAATTTTCAGTAGAAATGAGGAGAAAAATGTGAGCTCAATATTCATTTTTAATAGTCCTACCATGAAATGTTCAAAAATCCTCCTTGCCTATGCTTACTTGAGTTTCAACAAAAATTGAAAATTTGTATCATTTCTGTGATGTTCCCCATAACTTGATCTTTATGTTACAAAAATGCTACAGACTTTGAAGGACTCAATTCAGAATGGCATTTTTATTGAAGTCAATGATTGAGAAATACAAGCCCTGCAGAAGACCAGCTCCATAATTCGATTCAGGAACTCTTACATGAAATTACTAGCATCTCCCAGAGGAGAGGCAATGACTTTATGCTTTCCAACCTTTCCTGCTTCCGTGGCATTTTGTAGTTGTGACGAGGAAAGGAAAACAAGGGTTCATTATGCTAATGATGCCTTTGAAGTTATTTTTACTTAATACCTGTGTTAAGCCATTTATCCAAATCGGAGTTTGCTGCCCTCATAACAGGAAGTTTTATGGTACATTTGGTAATAATTTTTTAAATATCTTTCAATAGCATATTTTCCAATATAATATTTCCAATCTTTTCTTATGTATCTAGTATTTAAATTGCACAAAATGAATATCCCCAAATTTTTAACAAAGCTTGAAAGAACATATGAGATAAAGGATCAGTACCTGGGTAAAAAAACTCAAAATCTATCACTTCTGAACTCATTAAAGCCCTGAACCCCTAGAATGCATTTTTAATTCACTTGAGTTTTACCATTTTCACAGAATAAATTTAATGTGATTGAGAACATGGTATTAAATGGGAACATTGCTAATAAAAAATAAAGGATTGAAAAGGTAAATAATGATCTAAAATTTCAGAAAGAAATCTATTGACTGCAATCTGTAAAAGATGTAACAAGTGCTAATAGAAATATAATAGAACCAGATATGCAAATTTAAATTTTCCAGTAAACACATAGAGAGAGGAAAACCAAACAGGTAAAATGAAATTTGATACCATATTTTGTTTAATATCATTTAAAATATTATTATAATATTTAATAAGTATAAGAACTGAGACTTTTATCATTTTGAACACTTCTGTGTCCCACTTTACATTTATGACATAATCTCAGTTTGTGCTATCCATATTTCAGGGGCTTTCTAGCCACAATATCAAACACTGCAGATACAGAAATATAGTTAATAGGAATCAGGGCACAAAAGCAGTGCTTCTGTTCTTTGTTTCTGATTTCAATCCATAACAACACTTGAGGTTATAACAGAATTCTTTTTCCTAAGTCACCTCTAATTCATCTTGCAACGAGAATATTTCATCTTGCAATAAGATGTACACATACACAACTTTACTCTATCTGTAGCAAGAACACATGAACACTGGATGGATTTTGTTAATCGCTTAGTATTCTAGCATCTTTTTCTAGTTCAGACATGTGAGAAGATAAGTAAGCAACAGCAACTCCATGGAGAGAAAACCTCCAAGACACAAAAGAGTTTATTATTAATTATAAGGAATATAATAATACAAGATTTACTTAAAAGAAAACATAGAGCAAGGACCCTGAAACATAAGTTATTGTAGCTCATTAATGTCTACATAATTTCCCTATTGCACTTAAAAGAACTTCTTATAAAAGTACCCTACAGCATGACTAACTATGGGATACCATTTTAAGTGTTTATAGCCCCCACCGAAAGTTTCCCATCCAGAATATCTAAGGAGATTAAAACTGAAACACAAAGTTACATGATCACAATTGTTGTGAATTTTCCACAATTTCAGAATGAAAATTGTAGGGCAACCTTTAAGACACCAGAATGTAATTATTTGAACTGGACTTGGGCCAAACACTGTTGTTTTCCTCAAAGGATATATTGAGCATATTCTATAGTTTTTAACAAATATAATGATTGTAAATTAATCTGTGATTCTGAGAGTAAATGTAGGATCTCCAGCATAAGAATTCTTCACACACATGTGTCATTGCATTATTCTGAGCGGGGAAAGAGAGGTACAGAAAATACAACTTTTGGAACTACTCATTCAAAAACTGATTTTACTCAAATTCTGCTTTAACGCTTATGAAACAAATTATGAATCATAAAGTGGTAGAGGGAGAAATCAATGGGAAATCCAACATTATAAAACTCAGCTACTATATCTTTCAGAAAACCAACTCTAAAAAGATTTGTAGGTTGATTTCCCAATGTATGACTTCATCTAAGTCCCATGTCATGTCATGTCATATGTGAAACACAAATAAATAAGTAACTTACAAAATCCTTCTGGTTTAAATTGTACCCATGCAATGAAACAAAATGAACTTGAAAAAAGTTTTAAATTTTTTTCTTGACCAATTTCATATAAGAAATTCTAATCTTTCAATAATCCCATGGATTGAGAAGCAGTAAAGAATGAGGGTTGGGTGGGGTGGAGGATGTTCGCAGCACTGTCTGCATTTTTTGATACTTAATAATGTAGTGGTATACTTTCCATTCTTTAGTTTTTATTTAAAAATGATAAATATATTTAAGTGCTATATAATTAAGTGCACAAGTCGATTTTAACTTTACATCATTTTACTTTCTGATATTATGTGAAAATAATTAGTAATAGGCAGAGAAGGAGATAAAGAAAAATAAATATCAGAAAAGAAAAAGAAAAGCATCTATACTTCATGAGTTGTAACTTATATACCAAGTGAAATTTGTTCCTTGTCATTAAAAGGGAGGGTGCTGAAAATAGAACTATGAGGGTCTTAGTGCCAAAAAAATGCTTCAGTAAATTCTGTTCGTTTTATTGACAAAAAATAAAGAGATTCATCATATAACTATAAAATTAAATGTAGTTATTTGTAAATAAAAAATAAAAAGAAAATAGGGTATTCACTACAGTCTTTGCAAATAAGCCCTTATCATATCATCACACCCAATAATGGTCTCTGCAGTGGTTTTAAACAAAACTGTTTAAAAAGTTCTCCAATAATTGAAAAAGGTGGTAAAATGCTGAATATGGCCAGCAAATGTGAATGTGCATCCATATTGCTAAGAAAGGTAGTGGTCATCATCACCAACATGTCAGCAGCAATCTGTCACACACCTTGTTTTCATCCTGATGCATAATGGAATTTTGACAGGATTTATTATTATACGCAGGTGATCCCTCTCTTTAGTAGACTACCATCCTATCTGAACCAAGTAAATAACCTTTTGAGAGTTTCTAAGATATGAACCGATTCTCAGGTGGTTTTCTGTCAGGTTGTTACATGTAATAGTTATTAACAAAAGCTTGAGAATTCAAGTTTTCACATGCTTCCAATAAACTCCATTTCTTTGAGGCAGAATAGGAGAAGCAAAATGAACAGCAAAACAATACCTACACATATTATCTAACCTTTGAACCTGAATTTATATTATAAATGTTTCTGGCAGTGATCACCTAAGATGTTTAAGGAAATGTAATTGAAGTAGTAAGTCATCAAAGTAGTTTTATGCTGCTTATTGTGTGTGTTTTCCCTGGGAAGAGATCAACAGAGGTAAAATATTCACTCCTGAAAACTGTAAATAAGAAAAAGTTAGTTAACCAGAAAAATGTGAATGTATGCTTTGTTGAAGATAAATTTTAAAAAGTAAATATTTTAGTTGAGCTTGAATATTAAACATATTAAAAGTTGCTGTTTGTTAACAAAAACATAGGAACCGGCAGAGGTAAAATCATCCATCTCTCCTTGTTGTGAATTTTTAAAACCAGTTGTTTATCCTAACTAAAGTTTGATTTGCTTATCTAAAAGATAATTTCCTGATCACTAAAAGAAATAATCTGTTAAATCATTATTCATCCCAGTGTGTAGCAAGATGAATATTACTACACTAATTAACACATGCATTAATGATGGGATTCAGGACACATTGACAGTAGCAGGCAGATCTGTCACTCCTTCCGTTGTCCACCTTCCCTGCAGTGGTTTGGTATCATTGGCCTCTGGATACCAGAAAGAAAGGCACATCCTCACCCATGAACGCACAGAGACACATCTTTGTCTCTAGATACAGAGAAGAATCTGAGAAACAGGTCTTGCCAAGTCCCCCTCACCTCCTCAGTGCAATCATAATTCTCCATAACCATCAACTTCTTTTTTTGGTCTGTGATTTTTGTTTTCATCATAAGTCCTATGGCCATAAAATTTATGTTGTTTTCTTCTCCACATTAATCCTTCTATCTAATGAGCTGGCAAAAACTGCACATACACAACAGTTCCACAGCTTTGTATTTCTGCATACCTGTTTTAAAACAATCCTGAATTATAATTTAGTATGACTCAGGAAAGAATTCAAAAGTAAAGTCTAACTTGCTATTATGTCATGCAGATTTTTTTAAAGTATCTGAACTTACAAAGCAACTATAAGATATGAGTATATTAAATTTTTTTGATATTATGGTAAATAATTCTAAAATGCTTTTCAGTAAGTAAAGGATACCATTTTAGATACAGTAAATTATAAAATTGGCATAGTCAAGACAAAAATATAAAGTAGACATTGCTTTCATATCTTCAACTATTGTCTTTAATGGGCTGATTAACAGAATTGAAGCATGAGTCTTGCTCCGTTCCGACAGTGAAAAGATTTTCCCAGTATCTAAATATAGTCACACAACCAGTTATATAAATCTAAATAAAAAAACCCATCTCCAAAAGATTTTGAGATGACATTCCCCATTTTTGTGAAAAGTTAAGCTTTACTAATTAAGTCCAATCTTATCTTTCAAAATTGTTTATTCATTTATTCATATGTGTAGACATTGGGGGCATTTCTCTCTCCTGCTCCCTCCCCCCCTCCCCATGCCGCCTGCCCCCCACTTCCAGGCAGATCCTGTTCTGCCCTCTTCTCCAATTTTTTGAAGAGAAAACATAAGAGATAATAAGAAAGACATAGCATTTTTGCTAGCTTGAGATAAAGATTGCTGTACAGAGAGTTTCCTAGCATTGCTTCCATGTACATGTGTATTACAACCCACATTGGTTCATCTCTACCAGACCTCTTCACTACTTCTCAGTTACCTTCCCAGTGTCACCACTGTCAGTTTAAGATTACTTTATTAGCTCTTCTACAGTAGGCACATCAAACACTTGAGTTTTAGGTTTCCTTCCCTTTCTCTAGTCCTCCTGTATGTGTTCTCCCTTTAGTGTGTGACCCATGTCCAATAATAGTATTACAATTATTTTAGGTCTATAATACACATATGAGGGAGAACATATGATTTCTGGCGTTCTGAGCCCGTATAACTTCACTTAAGATGATGTTGTCCAGTTCCATCCATTTACTTGTGAATGACAAAATTTCATTCTTCTTCATGGCTGAGTAAAAGTCCATTGTGTATAAATACCACATTTTCTTAATCCATTTATCAGTAGTGGGGCATCTTGGCTGTTTCCACAACTTGGGCTATTGTAAATAGTGCTGCAATTAAGGGTGTGCAGGTGCCTTTGGAATAACCTGAGTCAAATTCCTTTGGGTATATCCCTAAGAGTGGTATTACTGGATCATACGGCAGATCTATGTTTAGTTTTTTAAGAAGCCTCCATATTGTTTTCCAAAGTGGTTGTACTAGGTTACATTCCTACCAGCAGTGTATGAGGGTTCTTTTTCCCTGCATCCTAGCCAACATTTATTGTTGGTGGTGTTTTTGATGATAGCTATTCTATCTTAAAAAGGGAAAACAGCTGGGTGTCAGTGGCTCACACCTATAATCTTAGCTACCTGGGAGGCAGAGGTCAGGAGGATCATGATTCGAAGCCAGCACTGGTAAACAGCTCTTGAGACTTTATCTCAAAAACCATACAAAAAATTGGGTTGGTGGGGTGGCTTGTGGTGAAGGCTCTGAGTTCAAGCAAACAAAAAAAAAAAAGAGGTGGGGATGGGGAAAACAGTGATAATATTTACTGAAATGAAATTACTTTTTATAAAGACTATATTTACTTAACTACAAACCAATTTTACTTGAATTAGGACTGTAACAAAAATACTGTCAGCTATTCATAATCTGAATTCTGGTATATGAGATCAAATATGATATTTACTAAAAAGCAATGAGATCTTTTTTAATAAATGAAGCAGTGGGTATTTCTCATTAGTAGTTTTTCTGAGGTAATCTATCAAGTCCTTTCTTCCTCCCTTCTCCTTAGCACCAATGAAGATGACTCTTGTTTCAGGCATGTACTTCTGTGGATTCTCCAGATATCCCATTAGTGTCTCTTCTCCCCAAGTGATGCCTTTGTTCTTGTCATCTGTGTAAGACAACCCAATGGCCCGACCTGTCTTCTGCCCAAACAGACTATGGAGATTTGTCTCAGTATTGTGTTCCTCTTCTTTTCCCAATATGTGACACTGGGCAAACTTATGAACAAAAATCTTGTTTTTATCAGCATCACCTGTTTTTAATTCACTCTTTCTTTGCTAACAGGTTGAAGGTTCAGAAACTGGGCATCCTGCTAAAAACCTACTTCTGCCTCAAGCAAAGCATGAAAAACACACAGGTTCACCTGTTCAAAGACTCCCATATCATATAAAATTTATATTCATAAAATTTTTACACTTTTCTTTTGTTAGTATGTCTTTTAATATTAAGGAGTCAGTCACAAGCACAGAGATAAGACAGAAAAGAAAAAATGTTTCCCCCCTACAGTGGGCATTATTTTTTAAACACTACCCATATATTACCTCATTTAAACAGTGACTCCAAACTTCCAAATATGTATTACCCACTACAGTAGTCACTAGTACTGTGTGGATATTTAAGTTTAAGTTATCAAAAGTAAAAGCTAGGTTCTCAGTTGCACCAACCATGCTTCAAGTACTTGAGAGTCTATGTGATTGGTGTTAGACAACAGTGAATGGAAAACATTCCAACCTCACAGGACAGTCTATTTGACAACAATGCTGTAAGGATTATATTATTACATATTACATTTAATATAGAGGAAAGAGTTACAGAAAAGGTTGCAGGTATTATGGAATCAAGAAGCTCGGATTATATTGCATAATTTTGCCTACAACATCATGACACATTTTCGGTAAATGTTTTGGAGTATGAGTATAATTGTTAATCAACTATGAATATGTACAAAGCTCATATGATGATCAGGCTACATTATGTTTTTGAGAGAACAGTTATGCAAAATTACACCAGAAAAATGAAGCTGGGAAGGGTTCTACAGGTGGCTTTTGTACAGGAGCCAGTAATGGTACATTTTTATTATTTGGGAGTTGCATTGTTTTCATTGTAAGTATTAAATAGAATGTAAATATCTGAATTATATGTTTTTCTATATTTTATGTATTAGAGTAAATATTAAAGTCTATTTAATGTATTATACTAAAGAATTATTTAAATTTTATTAACTTTTTAAATTGTTAACTTTGAATTAAATGCAAGCTGTATTTTGTTAAATACAAGTTCAGCAAGAAAAGACATTTAAAAGTGCCTTGTGACAATCTGGCTTCATTTCATTTTGTTTGGGGGGATAGTTTGTTTGCTTGTTTGTTTTTTCTATACCTAAATTTTAGGTGCTCTTCACCATAGAAAATATGAAAAAAATGTCATTATATGACACTTACTACATGTACTTCATACTAGATTGTCTTGATCAGGAAATTAACTGATAATAACTCAACTGGAAAATGTATGAGATTCACTTGGTATGATCCAGAAAAAAACATAACCCCAAAAGATGAATGATGCTTTTTAATAAGAATTACAATATTTATATTTGATATAATCCATGTATCTGATATATTAAAGTCAATAAGAAAAAGAGTAATCATTTTTCTATAAGAATACTTGACAAACCTTAGAAATTTTACTTGAAGTTTTGGAGTGAAAAATAAGATTACCAGATTTGAGGAGACTATCTCCAGATTCATTTTCCTCAGAATATCAGATGCAGAAATAGTAAAACTATTCAGGGTTTTCTCCTAATAATAAACACTTGCTGCTCCATTTGGGAAGAGAATATAGTAATTTACTATATTTGATAATGAAGGAATCCTATCCCTAAAAAGTTGTTTCATTTTTATGTCCTTGAGAACAAATAACTTGCTATTCTCATGTATATGAAAATCGTGAATTTTATAAATAAAATATTTTATTACTTTAAATTTTAAAATAAATTATTTTTCCAAGTCTGTGCATATATAAATTTGCAAGAAAAATTTGTAGACAGATCAAAATTAATTAAATTAAATAAGACATACTGAGAACACAAATTATAAGCAAAAAATGTAAAAGTTCTTGTTAAGTTCAATTTGATTTCTTTCCTAAAAATCAGGTGCATAAATTGAAAATACACATAAGTTTAAACTATAAAAATAAAGCCTACATAAAAACACCATAAGAAATTACTTTCTAATTGAATGTATAGTTGAACACAATTTTATATTGTACAAAATATTAGAATATTGCAAGAGTACACAAGTGGGAGTTAGTAGAAATACAAGAAAAAAACCAAACAACTGTTCATGGATACAGCTCTACCACCCTGAGAAGACATTCACAGACTTGAGAGCACACTGAGAAATCTCCATTCATAGAGATTTGCAACACTGAGGGAAACAGAAGAGGACTAAATTTTCTGATATTATCTTTATGCTCACTTGGCATCATTACCATAACCAAGGAAAGGGAAAGAGTACAAAGAATTAATTCCACAAACAGACTTGTGAAATTTTATGCGGGTTCCAATACTTTCTTACTGAGAAGGCAAAGAACTCTCAGAGAAGACAAATGGCGATTCAACACAGACAACCTTCATCAATGGAATTCTTTGCAGAAAGAAAAAAATGGAAAAAATTACTGTTACAAAACTTGTATTTTACCAAAACCAAAGTGGCTATTTGCTTTGGCATTGTAGAGAACTAGAAATGTTACACTGTTTTAATATTCCTAGGCAAAAAATAGAACATTTCAGATGAAATATCTTTCTTTAAATGCAAGAAGTCAATTGCTACTATATTCCATGATATTAAAACATAACTGAGTGTTCCACAGAATCCAATAGACAGGATTCTTTTCAACTGTACCTCAGGGCTATACCATTTTTTCTTACTTCTTGAAGTGTTTGACAGCCTACAACCCTCTCTCTTTGTACTGCACTAAAAGGTAAACTGATCTGTCAGTGACACTGGTACTACAATCCATCTCTCAAGAGCAGAAAACTGTTGAATTTCTCACCAGACTGTCAAGAGTTCCTGTGCTTTCACTGTCAGAGTTTTCTGCATTTTTATAACTAGTTATAAAAGCACCTTTAAGCCTTTTCAGCAATTAGTTTCCTGGGGACTGGTTAGTAGTGTTCTGTCAGACAGCAGGTTTATGATAATGAAAGAAAAATGGTCTGTTGAAATATGGCCCACCAAGAAAATGGCAGTTTACATATTTCCTTTCAAAAGTGTTAAAATATATGATTTTGAAAATAGCAATGGTTTGAAGATATCCAGGAGTCATTTTGTGTCATGAGTCCATAATGGAATCTGAGTATTTTGTAAACATCGCAAGAAACACACTGAATATTTTCATAATGGATTTCATAGTGAATTTATGGAGTCTTGTTTTCTAAGTAAACAAGAAAAGGCCAAGAAAAAATTTCAGTTCCAGAATATTTACAGAAATTTATGGGAGATTTCTAACTCCTGTATCTTTATATGACATTTCATTTTACTTTATTTTTTATTTTTGCTGGAGTAACATGAACATTCATTCGATCCTTTCCCCAAAGCCAATTCCACCTTGATATTTTTGTAGTTTTTTTCATATATTTCTTGATTAAAAATGGTAAATGTAGACTAAAACTAAATATAATGGACCATCAAGAATTCCCAAAGCAGGCAAATAAAAATAATATTCACAGTATTGAAACATGAATATTTTACAAATGGCTTCAAATGGTGAAGGCATTTCAGGAGTATAATACCTTTGCCATGTGAAAACTGACTGAGTTTTAACAATATTCTTCTTTCACCATCTGCCATTGGCAATTCCTATTTATGAGACAAGATTTGAAAGCAGGAATGTCTTTACGCAAGTGCTGTGCAAGTCAATATCATTATTTTGAGTCAAACTTCCTATGCCTGTTAAAACACTTATGTGTTTTAACAAACACAACAAATCATTGAATTAGAGTGTAATATGTCTGACTATTATGAAAATGAAAGTATGAAATAAAAATAATTAGTATCTCGTTTGCCAAATTCAGGCTGTGACACTTGACATGCAGCTTTCTGTGGCAGAGGATCTGTATAGTGAGAAGGAGCAATGGAAAAATGTGGAATCTAAAGATGAACCACAGAATAATTTGACTTCATTTGAACAGTTCAGTGAAGAAAACAAAGACAGGGAGCACTCATTCCAATGACAAGTGATTGAGAAGATTAGACTTAATTTGTCAAAAATAATACTTTTAATATTGGAGGTATGGGAAGTTCAAAGAACTTCTCATTTTTGTTCTTGAACACAGGTACAAATAATCTCAAATAGTAGTGTGTTTTATTTTTATTTTAGATTTGGTGGTACTGGGGTTCAAACTCAGGGCCTTACACTTGCTAGCAGGTGCTCTACTAGTTAGGCTGTATCCCTAGCCCTTTTTTATTTTATTTATTTCTGTTAGTGTCTCATTTTTTCCCGGGTCTGGCCTTGAACTACAGTACTCCTGCATCTGCCTTCTGCAAGCTGGGATCACCATGACCAATTTCTTTGTTGAGATAAAGTGTCCCTAACTTTTTGCCTGGGCTGGCATTGACTGTAATCCTCCCAATTTCTACCTCCTACCAAGTAGCTGGGTTTGCATGCATGGTGCTACCATGCCCGGCCTAAATAGTAGTATAGTTAATAGTCACGGAAAGTATTAACACTGCCAAAATTCAATTCGAAAGACACGTAATTTCTCCTGTTCATGTCCAGGGTCACGACTTGTAAAACCTTCTCTTCAGAATTATAAATATAAATAAGGGATATTATCTAATTTATTTATCCCACATAAAATGCCACAATAAATCAACCTGAATTTTACAAGCCTTAAACCAGTTTTTAAATGCCAGATATCTTTAAGTAGCTCAAAGAGAATCCTTTAAAAATACATGAGGTGCTGGTAATATACAAAGGCAATCCATTAATCATTCATGACTCGACAGATATTTGCTATGTGGCCATGACATGCTGCATGACCTACCACATACATTTCCAAGCAGAGACAGTGATAAGAGCTAACATTTATTGAGCATTTTCAATGGCAAAGACATTGATCTAAGTACTTTATTTGCATTAAGTCACAAAAGTCTCCCAATTCTCTAGGCATTCCATTTTACTTGGAAGACTGAAGCACACAATGAGAACATTATCTTTCCCACATTACACAAGCAGAGTGGCAGAGCATCCTTGAACACAGGCAATTTAGCTTTGCCCCAGATATAAACCACTGATCTCTCTCAATTTTATGTTTACCATTTTAAAAATAACTCGATAAAGAAAATGATCAATCATGTGAAAACTGAGAATACCTCAGAAGGAACATCATGTTTCACAGAGTGGAGTTATTGAGAGCCCTAAGGTAGAAAAGATAATTATTCAAACACTTCAAAATTCAAGATTTGTGCTTTGGTATTTATTTACTTAGAAAATCAAAAGGCAATAAAAGGGGTTCTGATTTTTAGCTGAGAAATCAAGTCAACTCCAAGGCCTCATTATTTCAAAAGAAAGGCAAATGTGGTGAGAGGAAAAAGACATAAAATGGGGACAAAATTGCAAGCACAAAAGGACAAAAAAAAGCAGATGTTATCAGAGAGAGTAATTTCTAAGTAATTTTCTTAACTATACTGTAACCAGATGATCTGATAGACCAAGGCATCCAATTCCCCTTTCATTATCCATTACACACCTTTGCTATGAATGAAAACCTGACTTACTCAACTGATAAGTTGAAAAGTGAGGGCTTACTGATTTAGCACATGATTTATGTTGATTATTCTAAATATCCAGTTAATCATTGAATGGAGAGAAACATGCACAAGATTAAGAAGTGAAAGTTTATAGGGCTACATTTATTAAATATCATGCTCTTCCCAATTAATACTATAAGTTTAAGATAATGCAGAAGTCACCAAGAAGAGTGCAGGCTGGCTTCCACCAGTGTTTTTAAAGTATTTATTCAAGGCTTACAACCTACTTTCTAACTGGAAGATAGTATAGAAGTTTTATCAATGACTTCATTAGATATTATTTTAAAATGTAATACTATTTACAATAAGTTAGACAGTAATATGATTATGTGCTCATTATCCAAACTACAAAAGATCACTTTTCTTTCTCTCAATTGTTTGTACACTTGAGAAAACACCATAAATTTAATGAGAGGAAAATGAGGAAGCAAGAATGGCAATTCAAAAGCACACCCTAAGGGCTGAAAAAAGTTTGAAAGTTACTGATAATGTATTTTGCTACATCTAATTTTGACTTAAAATGTATGGCATCATTGTTATTTAGTATAAAGTCAGCTCTGTTTTGGGGGGCATCCCACTCATGATCTAATCTATTCTATTCTCCTGTATGTACAAGAAAGAGAAACATAGAAAGATTAAAAGTAAATTAGGAAAATTTACAAGAAGATTTTTTTCCACATTACTGAAAAAAATAGAGTCTGAGGTACAAGAAAGGCAGTAAAGAGGATTCTGTTTCAAGATAAGAAGATATTGAATAGTGAGAACTTAACTGGGCTCTAGAAAATGAAAGAGAAAAGAAAGTGGGAAACACAGAGAAAGTCAGCTGCCTGTAGCAAGTCTCCAGGCAGTGGAATCTATGCAGACGAGTCCAGAATCTCTAAGTAGCAGTCAGTCCAGAGAGGCATTAAGAGACTGACAGGAGATGACAGGCTCCAACCTAGGCTGTACTGGCCAATCGTGTGTTCTCTAATCTAGGTCCTGTCCAAAGTTTAGAACCAGAATTTCTTCACAGTGTAATTGTAACTTCACTGATTTAATATCTGTTTTTAATCTGACAGACATTACATCGAATTATAGTTTCACAGTTTGGAAGTAAAAAAATAAAATCATCTTTCATACTCAATCAAGAGACACTTACATCCTGAAAGATGCATTTTTTGGTAAAGAAAAAGCTGCTCAACCTGATGTTTACATAAACTGACAAGCAACATTTCCTATTTACTGAAGTAGGATTCATAATAACTATTACTTCCTTTCTATCATTCAAATTATTATACATAGATACAGAAAAACATAATTTGTAAGCACATAAGAAGTTTGAAATTAGTTTCACCCAATTTGTCCAAGTCAGTTATTTATGTTGTATTACAGTTGTATCTAGGAATAAAATTTTAATTGTTTACAATCTAAAATAAAGGTTTTAAAATTGAATATATAGTTATGTTCTACATAATGACATTTTGGTCAAAGATAAACCACATATGCAATCACCATAAGATTATATAATCTAATCAGAGAAGATTACATGATAGAGCTGAAATGCTGCAATTGCCTAGTACTTTATGACCACCATAATGTCACAGCACAATGGATTACTCAGGAGGTTGTGGGGAACTGGTATAAACAAACCTACTATGCTGCCAGTCCTGTAAAAGTATTTCACACACAATTTCTTATAGTATGTAATGCTTGAAAATGATAAAAATGATTATTTTACTATTTTATGTATTTACAAAACTTTATTTTGTCATATTTTGCAGGATGCTATGTGTACTTAAAAACAAGTCTTTACAGTAAACAGCTTGTCTAGTTATGTCTGCAGCTGCAGTTGATGAGCTCCCTAAAAATGCATTTCTTCAAATGTAACCTTATAGTTAAGGGACACAAGACTGTTTATATGTGTATGTATGTGTATTTATACATATATCCATATATATTTCATATATATAAATATAGATATGGATATAGATATAGATATATCTCAAACCACACAGATGTTTATTTTGTTAAGGCATACCTATTGAACAGATCACAAAAAAGTTTCAGGGAACTTGGTAAGAATTCAGAACTCATATTTTTCAAGAACAAATTATTTTAAATATTTTTTGTGTATGAAGTATGAAAAATATACAACTAATCATAAGAAAGAATCTTTGTCTGTTATTTCTCTTGTAATATTCTTTGCATTGATTAAGCATAACTTTTTAGGCCATTTGCAAATTGAATGTCTTTTTTTCATCTCAATCATTCACTAGCACCAGATATTTGCAGTCCAGGAGAGGAGTTTAGGTTTATGTGTCACTTGCCTTGAGTTATAGCTTTATGACTTCCTACTTTCATTTTCCAGAAAAGAAGGCAGGGAATGGATGCCCATAAGCACTTTGTTTATCTATGTACAAGTGGAACTCCATTTGATGTTGCAACAAAAACTGAAATATCTCTATTTTTACTTTTTATTATTTTCTGTTCTTTCTATTACAGTGGGTCCTATCACAGCTATTACAGCTTCTCAATATATATATAAATAGCTTTGCACAGTGTTGCTTTTCATATTTTTTAAGTTTCTTTGTATTTTACAACTTTTCTTTCTGGTATTTTACACCTATTATTTTCAACTACTTGGTAAATTTTTTAACGCATTTTTTTGTCTTTCCAGGTGATAAGTGCTGTGAATCTGAAGGGTATTTATTAAATATGGATACTAAATTTTTCAAATGACCTGCTAAGATTATTTAATAGTTACAACAAAAAGAAGGTCCTTTTTTAGTATGAAGAATATTTCAAGTCATCGTCAATATTTCTTCATTAGATTAATCTCCTTTCTTTAACTCAATCAACACATTTGACTGCCTATTAAGTAGTGGGTGCTAAGGTAGGTCTTAGAATTTCAACAATAACCATCTTCTCCAATTTAAGAAGCTCAGAATATAATTTAAAAGGCTGACAAAGAAGATAAGGAAGAAATTAATGATTGTAATTTACTGTGGCCATTGCTGAGGCAGAAGAACACCTGGATTCAGAGAACCACAAAGGGTTGAAGGTGAAAGACCTATTTCATGGATTGAGTTACATCTTGGAAGAAAGTGGAGATAAACTCTGCCTTCCTTGCAGGCAGAAAGACTAGATGAATCAAAGACAATGTATACTGTCAGTGATATCAAGTAGATATTTTGATAGAACTCAAGTTGCTCAGCAACTGAGAGAAAGGATTAACAAAAGGAACTACATGAAATTAAAAAGCTTCTGCACAACAAAAGAAATGGTCACCATATTGAAGGGGCAGAACACAGAATGGGAGAAAAATCTTTCCCAAAATCTGACAAAGGATTAATAGCCAGAATATACAGGGAACTCAAAAAACTAAATTCCCAAAACATCAATGACCCAATGAAGAAATGGGCAAATGAACTGAATGGAGCTTTTCCAAAGGAAGAAGTCCAAATGATTAAAAAACACATGAAGAAATGCCCAATATCCCTGGCAAGGGAATGCAAATCAACACCATGTTATGATTCTACCTCACCCCTGTTAGAGTGGCTATCATCAAGAACACAAACAACAACAAATGGTGAGGTTGCCAACCTCATATACTGTTGGTGGTAATGTAAATTAGTACAATCACTATGAAAAACACTATGGAGTCTCCTCACAAAACTAAAATTAGAACTTCTATAAGACCCAACAATACCACTCCAAGGAATATACCTGAAAGAATGTAACTCAAGTTACAATAAAAGCACCTGCACACTCATGTTTATTGCAGCATTTTTCACAATACTAAGCTAGGAAAATAGCCAAGATGCACCACTACTGATGAATGGATTAAGAAAATTTGGTATTTATACACAATGGAATTTTATTTTGCCATAAAGAAGTATGCAGCTGTGTCATTTTCAGGCAAATGGATGGAAATGGAGAACATCATCTTAAATGAACTTACACAGGTTCAGAAAGCCAAAGGCTGAATGTTTTCTCTCATACATGAAATATAGACTTAATACAAATACAAACAATATTTTGAAAAACAGGTCATGCTAAGGGGAAGCAACATAAGAGAGAGGGAGGGTAAAAGAAGGAAGTTAAGACAGTGAATATGGTTGATGCATTTCCTATAGAAGAATGAATTTTTAAGCCTATTGAAATCACCATGTGAAGGATACTAAGGTACATAGGAGAAAAATGGAGGAGATTAAACAAACAGGTCCTCTCTGGGGTTTGGTACCAGTGGCAGGGCGGAGGATGTGTGGGGAGTGTTGTAGGATTGTAATATGGTGCAAATATTGCATACATGTGCATATAAATGGAAAAATGTGAGCTGTTGACACTATTCCAGGAACAGGGGGAAAGGAGAATGATGAAGGGGGTGAATTTAGCTATCATGTATTGTAAGAACTTCTATAAATGTCACAATGTACCCCCAGTACAACAAGAATCAAAAAGAATGAAAAAGACAAAAATGATTTTTCCACCTGATTTTCAGTATTTGGTTACAAGATTTATTACTGATTATAGTAGTTTGTACATAAAGCAATTATTTTTTATTCATGAGTTCTTTGTAAGATAATACAATGACATAGCAAATACAAATAAAATAAAACCACATGATGCTCATTTAACAGCAGTCATAATATGGTATATTAGAATATTATTTCTCCTCTATGATATCTGTATTATAGAACTGTTTTAATTCTTACTACCAATAGTAATTTGATTGCAATTTTCTTCAAAAACCATTCTACACTTTTTCAAAGACAATAAAATATTTAGGATCAAAATAGCTGATAATCTGATAATTGTGATCCATATATGGAAAAATGCATTTTGCAGATGCATTCTGTTTAAGGAAAGTAAAATATGCAAATATACTAGTTATAATGTACTACAAGTTGGAGCCAAAATTTTTAAAAGATCAACTAAGTTCACTAAAGCAAACGGAGTTGACCAAAATGTGGAGGAGTCTACAATTATTGATTTTTCATGTTGTAGGATGAAAGAAGGAAAAGAAGGCTGATGAACTGCAACAATCAGAGAGTTCCTGAGGACCAGTGAGATCAAATGCTAGGTTAGACATAGGTGCTGACATTGAACAAAGAGAAAAGAGATAAGCATGTAGCCTGTGGGATAAGAACTGTTGCCAATAAAAATGACAAATCTGTAGTAGAAGCAAAAGCAAACAAGAGAACTTCAGAAAAACTGTGTTAGAAAAAAAAGGTTATAAGGTTAGGTCCCTGGGGACTCCACCAGCAAGCTTTAAAAGTCCTTGCAATTAAAAAATTCCACTTTTTTGAAAATTATGCAAACTTATATACACACACCAACACACACACAGCCATGCACACACACACACAGCCATGCACACACACACACACACACACGAGTCACTTTTCCTTGTAAGAAACCTATCTCTTTTTGTGACAGATATTGTTAAAGGAGCCCTTAAAGTTTCCAGGCTGCTGACCCAGGATAAATCTCATGTAAGTTAGATTTCAGTGGTAGATATGAATTAGTCACCTTTTTCTGTAATAGGATACAGCTGCCACTTGCTTTATTAGATGTATCTTTTTTTGGCTTACCACCAGCAGAATTATTGAGGATGTTCAAAATGATGTAGCAAGCTTATACTTATTCAGACCTCATGAGAAAACATGAATGACTTAAAGAACTTTTGATAGTACTAAAGGAGGTTCTCTATAATTACAAAAGGGAGTTGTTTTTAGAACTATTAAATTGTCATTTCCCATAATTGAGGTTTTATCCCAGTGGTAGAATCAACGATTCCACTTCTTATTAGAGCAATAAGTCATGGTCCCTCTTCAAAACTTTCCTAATCCTGCTACCCTTTAAAAGAACCCTTGTAGTCAAGTGAAAGTGATAGTTAAAGTAATTCTTAGATACTTTTGTTTCTGAGAGTATCATCATAGTTCTCAATACTCAGATGCATACAACAAAAGATTATGGATTGCTTGTGTATCACAAAATTCAGAGGTTGAAGGCCTAACCCCCCTGCCTTATACTGTGAGTATTTGAAGGGATCCTTACTGAAGTAAGCAGGTTAAAACAAAGTTGTTCAAGTGGATCCTTAATGGAGTATAACTACTGTCTTCATAAGTGGAAATTGAGCCACAGGCATATGCACAGGGGAAGAGGATGTGAAGACACAGGGTAAGGACAAGAAAGACAAGCACCTGCAAGCCAGAGAGTTACCTGGATCAGTTCTTGCATCCACAGCCCTGAGAAAGAACTGTGTTGACACCTTGGTCTCAGATTTTACCTCCCGAAATTGCCATACAATGAATTTCTGTTTCTCAGTTTGTGCTAATTTGTAATGTCAGCCTAGCAAACAATGGAATAATATCAACACTAATAAAGCTATGATGTTAGATTAAGTTCCTATTGTTGATATACCAAATTGCTATAAACTTAATGACTTAAGAAGTACAAATTTATACCTTACAGTTCCAGAAATGAAAAGTCTCTCAGGCTAAAATTAGGGACTGTATTTCTTCTAAGGCTCTACAGAAAAATCTAGTCTTAAAATTTTCCATTTCCAGAGGTTACCTGAGTTCCTTTGTTCATGATGCCATCATCATTCTGACCTTTGTTTCTAAGACCAAACTTCTTTTCCTGACTCTCATCCACCCATGTATCTTTCTTATAACAATATTTGTGACTACATTAATCCCCATAAGACAAATCAGGAGAACTGTTCCATCTCAACAACTTAGTCACATCTACCACATTACATTTTCCAAGCAAAGTAACATGATGATTCTAGGGATGCATATGACTGTCCCTGGGGAACCATTTTTTGCCTTATCATAGATATACTGAGCAATTAGCATGCAAAAATAATCAACTTAATGGTTCATCTTAATTCCCCCATTTCATTTCTCAACTATTTTACGGAGTGCCTACCATTAAGAACATCATTTTATCTGAGGATTTAAATTTTTGCATGTTTATTCAATAAACTATTTGCTTTTACATTATAAAACTAAATTCTGTTTTATCAGTATACCTCTATTGTCCACATATGTAACTTTTTTTATGTAAAGACACTGCCTCCATCTATTTTAGTTCTTGCATATTATCATACCACATTCAGCGAAATAAAGATGAAACAGCAAAACATAGACAATGATTGTGATTTGTAGACTGGGATTAAGACTGGATGCCCTAGAAATAAAACAGTCTATAAAAAGGTAAGGGAACTCAGACTCTACAAGAGAGTAGTAAGGATTGTTCTACGCAGGCACCAGGCTGAGGGGTCCACAGCAGAAGAGACTTGTCAAAGCTTGCAAACATAGCTACTTTACACAAAAGTGCAGCTTGAGCGCACAGCAGCATGGAGTGAAGGGATTATTTCTGGTCATGATCAGCATTACTGACTTGCTGAATAAATCCACAGTGAAATGAGGGACAAGATATTCCCATTTTTATCAATAACAAGGCAATGTTCAGCTAAATCCCACTAAATAGATGAAAGTGTTTGCCATGTTCGAGCAACCAGAAGGACAAGTATTTAGCAAGGCACTTGTTTGCACACACTGTTTTTGGCATCAGGAAACAGGAAATTATTGATCTGTGGCCTGAAAAATCTGAGAGAATGGAAAATGCAGCATAGTATACAAAGTCTTCATGTGAAAGGCATAAATCAAAAGTCCCAGAAGGAGGGACACAGTGTCACTGGTAGACAATCGCAGCTGTCTTTTTAATCAAGCATGTTCTAAGTACTTTTCACATACTAATTAATTTTATTCTCATAAAATCTTTTAAAGAAACTACCATTATTATTCTGAACATACGTATCCAGTCAGTCTAAAGCCATAAGGGAAGCACTTGGATTAACGCCAGGTTGGGTGCTGTCCAGTGACAAAGCTAATGCTAAGATAGAATATATTAATAAATCTTTTCTGGAAGGAAAGCAAAGTGCAGTGAGACTAATGATGCAGCAAACAGTAACATTGACAAGTTTTGTGGTTTACTTGTGGACTTCGTATTTGTCTACAGGTAAACATAAAATTATCAATTGGTATCCTCTTTTTGCTCTTTACCTTTGTCAAGGTCACACAATGACTTTGTCTGATACAGATGTTCTATAAGGCATTTACTTTCAATAGGAAAACACCAAGGCTTAGCTGCATCAGACCATCTCCTAAAATTAGGGCTGCTTTTCTCCATGTTATTGATGAAGAATCAGAGGCCCAGAAAGTTTCAGTAACTTAGTAAAGATCACACAGCTAAGTTCAAAGTAGGAGTTTGAACTCAGGTAACTGAGCTCCCTGATTCTGGGCCTGTAATCACTTTGCTACATCAAGTAGCCCCAACACCACCTTTATCAACCAGGAACTCACCACAAAAGTTTTCTGAGAGATATGATGCTATAGAAGCTTGGACAAGATTCAACATCAAACTTCTGTTCTTAAAATTGATATACCTGATATAATGCTTGAGGTGCTTCACATCTCAGCATTTATAGTCACTATCCTGCCAGTTAAATGATAACAATATTCTTTCATTCAAATAATATTTGTCACTTATCCAGAATCTCACCATAAATTGGGAATTTCCTCAAGATGAGAAAATCTTCAAGTGTAAATCAAAAGGCAATTTAAAATATCATTGCCAATGAGATCACTGTTAACCAGGCCACCAAAGGCTCCTATCTTGTCATTGACAATCTAGCTTCAATTCCTTCCTAACTTTTTATGTTAATAACTATTAGAAGAAGTTAATGATACATGGTTCTTATTTTATCAACATAGACTTGTTAACACTAGTTACTACAACCTCAATCCTATTAAAAAATTTAATATTTGGAGACTTAGGTTACCAGAACACTTTTTAAATCACTTTTTATGCCACTGGGATTTGAACTCAGGGTCATGTGCCACTTGAGCCACACTTCTAGTCCTTTTTTTTTTAAACTTTATTAAGGTTATTTTTTAGATAGGGTTTCATTTTTCCTTTGGGCTAGCCTGACACCACAATTCTCCAACCTACTCCTGCTGCATAGCTTGGATTATAGATGTGAACTGCTATACCTAGCTTGTTTGTTGAGGTGAGTCTAGCAAACATTTTGCTAAACTTGGCCTTATCCTTTATACTCTTGATCTTCTGGAGTAACTGGAATTAGAGATGCGATGTAGCACTTCCACTCATTTAAATAAAACTTTTATTTTTATTCAAAGACATATAAAAATTTAATGAGAAAATTTTTAATGTTTTTACTTAAGAAATTTGTACAATTAAGAACATGAATGAGACCATAATTTCAGAGTTAAAAGAATTATGTAAATGTGAAATATATATTTAAAATAAAATACAGGAAATTTTAAATTGCTACCTTTTTCATATTCTTATAAGAGAACTATTTACAAGATTTTTAATGCTAATCTTTGTAATATGTTTAAATTATGTGCTATCTGATTAAACTTGATGAAAGGCTTTCAATGTCATTTTTTAAAATTTTCAAGTCATTATTTACTTTTCAGAATTATGTTAGGGATTACCTAAGCAAAAAAATTTAAGACGATTGATTTATACTGCTGCTCTTTGCACAAGACAATTTGTCTATATTAAATTCCCTCTGACTGTTTGAAAGAAGGAATTTAGGGAGACTGGGGTTAGAGTGTTGGTGATGATGATAGGCCCTGGTTAGTGACTCATGCTTCCTTCCATTGTTCCCAAGACCACTTCCCTTTGTCTCTTCCACAGGGAAGGGTAAGTGCACATGATGAGTGCAACCATTCTGCTGTACTTAATATGACCAAGATAGGCACAGCAAATGAATCAGCTTTCTCTTCTGCTGCAGAGCCTGCACCCTGCCCTTAGTCAAAAAAGCATCATACACAAGCTGCAAAGGTTACTAACATATAAGTACAAATCTACTTTCCCTTCTACCCCTGGACATTTGGGGTCATAGAAACCTCTCTGAGTTGCTAAACTGATTTCCCAGAGGAGATCCTTTTTATAATCGTTTTAGATATTTTTATCTAGTTTATTGATTTCTTACAATCTCATTGTAAAATTTTAAGAACAGTCATTTCATTTTTATTTCACATAATGATTTCTCTAACTTAATATTCAAAAGAAATGGTAATTGCCAATTTTGTTATACATGGATCTGAATAATAGTATACTGTATTCACACAGATATTTTCATTTAATAGATATAAGGAAAAGGAAGTACCATGCTGTAGTTGAATTTTAATACATGTGCTGAGAGAATTTAGGAGACAAAACGCACCCCAGGCTTAGTATTTATTTGCATATTCTTATTTACTTGAAAGCTTGCAAGATTTCTTAGAAAAAACTCAAAATACCATGTGAAAATTAAATAAGTCACAGAGTAGCTAATAAATTAGGATTAGTACCGGGAGCAGGTTGGTGTCAGGAAAGGAGTGGTAGTAATGCTGCAGAGAAAGTATACTGCTAGAAGGGAATATGGCTTTTCTATAGAAAGTGGCTTAGTTAACCAGTGAGACCTAATGATGGAACCTGAGGGTCTGAAGGAGCAATGCTTCTGAGCAAAAGTGTGGCACAGTTGTTTCAACTCAACACAGCCTTGCTTAGGGTAACCTGGTACCAAAGAGCCAAGTGAAGTTCAGAAAAAAACCCAGTTATCACTCAGGATATTCAGAAACACTTTTCTGGATTTCTGAGGGGCAGTCAGTAAAGACGGTTATCTGCATTGGAGACTAAGGTCTAGAACTGAGGACATTTTAACTCATGCAGGCTCACACATGGCGGTAGAATCAGCCGAACATTGAGGGACACCATCAGAGCTGGGTGAGGACAGTGAGCTGTCCATGGGAGCAGTAGTCTAGTTAGTGACAAGAAACAATTAGAGGCTCAAGTTTCATTATCCATGAGGAGAAAATGTAAAATCAATAGAGCTCTGGAAAAGCCAGAGTGTTCTTGTAAGTGGGCAAGTCAGTTCTAGTAAGCAGGAAATACTGAAGCTTACATATTACAGTGGTTCCATTTTTATTCTCAAAATTATGAATCATGATGGTATTTGGGTATTTATATTATGCAGATCAATAATCCGGATAGTTTTTAAATTATTTTATAGCAATATAGAAATATATGGAAAAATAGCTAAGATTGACTAAAGTTGTTTACTCTAACAGTCAAAATCAGAAATATATGGCAAAACATTTTTTTTCTTGGTGGTGCTGGGGTTTGAACTCTGGACTCCTCACTTGAAAAGCAGGCTCTCTACCACTTGAGCCATACCTCCAGTCCAGTTTACTCTGGTTGTTTTGGAGATGGGGTCTTGAGAACTATTTTCCCAGGCTGGCCTCAAACATCGATCCTCCATACTTCAGCCTCTTAAGTAGCTAGAATTACATGCATGAGCCACCAGCACCCAAGTGTAAAACAATTTTAGGATAAGGACCTACAGATAAGAAACAATACTTTGTTTTTAAAAACATACCATACAGTAATTGTGCAGCTCACTGAAAAGTTAGTGAATGAAAATATCATTACATCAAAATTTTAAAATGTGCAAGTTATTTTAGGTAATGATAATTATTTTGAAGTCATTTAAAGTTTTTAACTTGGATCACATTGAATTGGACCAATCCATCATGTACTGATTTATAATTATTTACTTAATTAAAGAAGATATTTAAATACAAACTACATACAATCTGTCTACAAACTATCAAATCTATACCTTTGTTTCCATTTTCCTCCTTCGTACTCAGACTCTTATATTCATGTACCTTATGACAGATTTTATAAGGAATCTTGAACTTAATATGACTACCAAAAATGCTTGATTTTTCTATATGCCTTATCCCCTATGAATCTTTCTCATCTTGTTAAAAGACAACTCCATTCTTAAAATGTGTAGGATGAATCACTTTGAGTCATTCCTGACTGCTCTCTTCTACTCTTATATTGAATTCATCAGTAATTCCTGTAGCCTCCACCTCCAAAATGTATCCTGAACCGACTAGTTCCCCATCTGTATTGCTATCAAGCACAATCTGTAAGATTACTAAAAGATTGTCCTAACTCATCTCCATGTTTCTGTGCTTTAGTCTATTCTTTAGATAATTTGATCAAGTTAGTGCTCTGTTTAAGTTTTTTCAGTAGCTTCCCATCCCTCCAAAGTGATGCAACCTTATACAAGGCTGCTTTCTGATCTGGTTTCTTCTAACCGTATCTTCTGCCATCTCTGATTCAGATTCCTTCATTCCAGCCACAAAGGCCTCCTTGGTATAGCTCAGCTTTCCATATTCCCAATGCAAAGCCTTTTCACTTTTTCAGTTGCTCTATCTTCTGACAAGAAAGCTCTTTAACAAAATATATGTACACTTCTTATCCTCTCTTTTTTCTTAAACTCTCAAAAATTCCATTTCCAGAGAGATCTTTTTATTTTTTGTGGTACTGGAGTTTGAACTCAGAGCCTCACATTTGTGCTAGGCAGGCTCTCTACCACCTGAGTCATACATCCAGCATTTTAAGGAGGTCTTTTTGGATTCAGTTACTTGATACAAGAAGGCATGCCTTCTCAGTAACTTTCCCTGCTATATTTTTCTTCACTGGAATAATCACCACAATCCATCCCATTTTATATTGTCTTCTTATTCTAGAGCCTAAGTACATGAGGTCAAGATATTGACTGTGTCAATTGTGATGTCCCTGGCACATATATGTCAAATTCTCAGTAAAGGTCTATGAGATGAATTAAATAACTACAAAAACAGAACTATGATCTTTTTAATCTACCCTATTTTAATCTAACATTTAATGACTTCTAAATAACTCTCCTTGCATGATTACAATTTTAAAATTCTAGCAATTTTTGTGTTTTAATAAATTATGAGTGGACACATTTTTTCTAGTTTGAGAATTTTCCCCTTTGCTTACCAATTTTGAAGCCTTGTTTATTTTCCTAACCTTCAAAGTACAATTTCAGTCTATAATATCTGTTTACTTTTCCACCAAGAAAGGTATTATGTATATTTATGTAGAACAATGGGAAGCTGGATTAATATCACCTTACCCACCTGATCCCATTCAACACTCCCACTTTTATACAGGAACAAAAAAATGCTGAAAGGAGTTTTCTGAATCAAAAAGAAAAATGAAAACCAAACCTCTGATCTTGGATCTCATGCTCCAAGAATATTTGGAAGAAGTCAGAAGCAAATGGTAAACATCTACAATTATAAAAATAGTGATAGCATATACAACAGAGATTGGTTTGTATAATTATCAAGTAAGTTCTTGTTTCCTTTCTCACTTTTTGGTACATTGTATCTATTACCTCAATCCTTTCCACATCCCTGTATCCACATTCCTTCCATTGCTTCTCTGTTGACAAACAACAAGTGCTCATCTCATAACTTCAGTATTCACCATGTGATTTTCCTAGACTAGTAGAAGAAGGCAGAATGACCTTGTTCTAGTTCTGAACATAGAGGTAAAGAGACTATATGTGGCTTCTGATTGTCATTTGTTCCTTGGTCATTGCAGTGATTAGGACAGTCCCTACTGTCCTAATAAAAAAGTCAGGTGGAGGAGAACAACCCCAACCAGCCCACAAAACTGCAGTGACAAGAAAAGACTCCCAGCCACAAACCCTAAGTAAAGACTCAGCCCAGCCCAGCAAAGCCACACACTTTGAAGAATTATAAATGATCACTGACTTAAGCCACAGAATCTACAGGTATTTTGTTATGCACCACAGCAAACCAATATAATCTTTTTTTCAGCATCTTCCTTTAAACATCTTAAAGATTTTTTTCCTAATTAGTTAAAAAAAAGTTCAACTGAATACACACATGAAAAGACTTCCAATCAAATTCAGGTTGAAATGTTTAGCATGCAAAAATGATACATTAAACAAAATGCATAGGAAGCATTTGTAATGAATCAACTTCTAATACATTATTTTCATGGAAATATGAGTAAAATGTGATACTGAAGTGCTTTCACAATAAAGAAGTCTGAACAAAACAAAAATAGGAAAGGAAATAAAAGACTTGTAATACTCATTGATGTTAGCATTTTATTATTCCACAAAGAATCATAGTGGATAATAGCCATGTAAAACAACAGTTTGCCTAAAAGAAATGAATTCCCAGAATGATAAAAGCTACCCTTTGAAGAGAAGAATGAGGAGAGGCATATGATTTACCAGACTGCAAATAAGAGATTGTCTAAAAGCCTATGAGAACAACGCTAGCAAATAATCTTCAGCCACAGCAATTTTCTAGAATTAACCTGGCATTCCCCTCAGGGCTCATTAAAGGAAGATGTAGAAGAAATAACTAGGCATTGAAGCTTTTATTTGAGAGTATCATAAAATATTGATTGAAAGACCTTTTTTTCAATACTATATCAGGATCATTTACTTGAAGCCCAAATGGTTCATGAGTTATTAAGACAGTAATAAATCAAAATGGTTGTAAAGGTAATTTGGTTAACTTCCTACTTGTTCTTGTTTAATATGTACACACTGAAAGAAATTTTCCTCTTTATGTGAACATTGAACATATCTTTAAAGAGTAGCCTCAATTGGAAATGAATCCCTTTTCAGTCTTATGCCTATTTTACCCCAAAGGATAATCATATGTATATCCGGGCATTAGTCACATCTTTAATATGACAAGAAAACATATTCCTGTGCTTAACTAAGAAATTCCAACTCAGATTTAGGTGGGAATATTTCAACTCACAGGAATTAAGAAGGCCAATTACAGTATGTTCCAAATGTTCCTAATTCTGTAACATTCTTTTCAATTATAACTTTACTCTGTAGTATCCAGCAAAAACCACACTCATATAGGATTTAGTTAACTTACCAGAAGCAATGCCATTAAACTTCATCACTGGTCCAAGAGGGGGAGGGCAGGGAATGGCTCAAGTGTTAAAGTCTTGCTGTCTACCAAGAGCAAGGCCCTGAGTTCAAACCCTAGGATATATGGATATATTACTACTGTCCTATAAACTACATCCCATAGTTATCTCCATTTTATAGATTAGGAAAAATGAGGATTAAATTTGCTAAACCAAGATGGAACTAGGAAAATGTACCCAGTAGACTAATTCTCTTCACAATTATATCACAGTTCTAAAAAATTTAGAAAATAAAGTTGTCACAATATTTCCTCTAAGTGAGAAAATGGTCTGATTGGAAAAATATGTGGCAAAAATCCCTTGCTTTGGAGGCTCACACTATACTATGAGGGAATTTATTAACTCTACTTTTTTCTAATAAAAAGAACAAATCATTAATTTTCTTTAAAAATGAAGTGCATGACAATTTGGTACTGAAGAGCAAGAAAATGTAAATCTGGACACTTATGTAGCAGAAAAAGAAATGGAATTGTTTTATGAACAGAGATATCTGATATTAATTTTGAAGTTCTTTGAATTTTTGATATATCCCCACCTACTTATTTGCAACAAGTTGGCTACATTCATCATTGTATGTGAGAGATACTTTGTTTGCTCAATGTACTAAAGGTAACTGAGTATTAAGGTACTGGGTTCTACCTTAAAGGAATTTGGTAAAAGCAGGACCTAAAATACAATGGTGACAATATTAGCTTTGGGAAAATCCACAAAATTCTTGAGAACTGTTTATGACATTGGACTTTATCAAGAAATGGGATATGGAAGGAGATGGAATCACTTTCAAATATTTAAAGTGGTACTAAACCCAGCTGACAGTATATCATGGGCTTATCATTTTTATCACTATCAATAAGTCTAGCAGCCATCTTACCCTGGCTTCCAAAGGCACCTACACTCCCTAGAGCAGACATCTCATCCTGTACCCAGATACTAGCTAATGAGTGGCATTTTCTTTTAGTCTCTATTCTTTATGTTTTCTCCCTTCTGCTGCTTCATCTCTTTCTTTTCTTTTTCTCCAACATGGAACCAACCCTAAATTACCCACTGCTCTGGTATGGCCATGAGTCAAAGCTCCTTGTATAAGTGCCATCTGCTGTGTGGGTTCTATCCCACAAATAATTGAGCTGATTAGGAAAACACAGTAGTCAGTGAAGTCATATCTGTGACAAGGAGCATGAAAAACCAGAACAGATTGGAGCACTCCATAAACCAAAAGTATGGGCGGGATATGCCTCATTAGTAACAGCTGCTTCATCACACAAAATGGAATTTAGATCCCTGACAACAAAATCATAGGAAAAAAATTTTAAAGGCTGGTGAAGGTAAATGTAAATACTACTACCTATCACTCAGTGCAGTGAAGGTAAAAAACATCAAAATTATTTTTAAACACTGGTTTATTTATTTTTAACTCAATGACTTTTTAAGAATAAAAACAAACAAAAAAAAGTTTCTCTCATTCCTTTCCTTCAGTCTTCTCCCAGATTCTGATACTTACACATTTTGGCAAACATGATTGCACTAATTAGAGCAGGAGGACAGTCAAATACTTTGTTCCATTTACAAAATACAAATGAGAAACCTCATATAAAAATATATGCTATGCCTATTCCATAATTTAAATTTGTTTTATAATAGAGCTCTAAAGATAGAAACTAAATGACAGTTATGTTGGAAAGAAGACAAAGAATAAAGAATAATTTAGAAGTTCTCTATAGAGTGTACAGTTTCTCTTTAAGATAAATACTCTTCAGAAAGGATAGTATACCTGAATATGACAACTCAACTGGAAACATAGATGCAAAATAAGATGCAAAATTTTTAAAGGTCTAAAAGATTATTATAGGTTTAAAAATACATATTCTAGAGTCGTATTTTTTCAGTGTCATCAATAGCTGTTCATGTTTAAGACAAATCTCCATTCAAAATAAAGAATCCACTTGTAGACTATACAATGTATAACTTAATAATTACAACTTTATTTGAACATTGTATTGATTAAGGAAAAAACATGGTTAGCAGAGCTGCAGACTTCTCCTCCTTCCTCTTATAAGTGCCCTTCACTTAACCATAGTGACCTTACCATTTATTCAGGATATTATGCCAGAACTTCTGGTTACAGCATAAGTAAGACTTATGCACAATGCTGCGTTAGTATTTGTACTCCACACTATTAGTTACAGAAAACATCTACTGTGGCAGACCAATAGGATGCTTGTTTATACTTTGGATCATGCACAAATATAAGGTAGATATGAGTTGCTAGGAAAAGGTAGAGTCAGGGAAGAAACTTTGCCCCACACTGCAATGAGTAGGAGACAGAGGTTATTACTAAGTGAGGGAATGCAACACTGAGAAATCCAACTGCATACAGAATAAATCTACACTTTTATTTTTTTCACTATACATGTATTTTATGCTTTGAAGTCATACTTTACATATTTTGATATGATGTATCTATTAACAAATTATTGTCACTATAGTTATCTTAATGGTTTTGACATTTTTACTAAAGCTAAAAATGCTTTATACAGTGCATTTGGTACTACTGTGTACACCATTACAGTAACAAAACCTTCTGAATTCAGCTATATGTTTAACTTTACTAGTGATTTTATACATTTAGCTTTACCAGATATCGTATTCTTACTTGAATTTTTTCGTACAACACCTTGACTATATTAGCCCATTCCATTCAGACCTGTAAGCTTTCTGCTGAAAAATCCACAGATAACCTTATAATTATTCCTATGTGGGCTATGAGCCTTTTCTTTTTATTTTGGTGCTTTCAAAACTTTCAAAATTCTCATTTCATTGTTGACTTCTAACAAATAATTATTTGACTATAATATGTGTCATAGTAATTGCCTTTGGTTTCACCTAGCTTGGGGTCCTATGGGATTCACAATTTGGAAAGTTGTCATCCATCATTTCTTCCAAAAATCTTTCTGGCCCTTTCTCTCTTTTCTTTCTGGAAATTGCATAACAGGTTGATTTTGGTGCCCTGTGAGTCCACTATGCTTTCTTCACTCTTTCTCATTATATTGTACATTATACTTCTCACTGGGTAATTTTACATGCCCTGTCTTCAAATTTACTGACTCTTTTGCACAACTGAATCAGCTGTTATAGTTCTCTATTGAGTTTTTACTTCCATAATTGTGTTTACAGGTCTAGAATTTCTGGCTTTTAAAAATAGATTTCTATTCTGTATTTTATATCTCATCTTTTCTTATATTTTTCCAAATTTGTTTGGCTGTGTTTGTTCTCTTGCATCTTGTTGAGCTTAACGTGATTATTTTTAATTATTTAGCAGATAATTCACAGCTCTCTATTTTCTGTTGTCAGTTACTAGGGCTTAATTAACTTCCTTTGGAGGTGTCACTTTTGCTTACTTCTTCATAATCTATGTAACATTTTTATTTGTGTCTGTGCATCTGAAGGAACTAACACCTCTTCCAGGCTTTGCACACTGGACTCAGCAGGTAAAGAACTTCTCTTATTTGGTGCTTGGCAGAAAACCTCCAGAACTGGACTCTAGTGATGGTGAAGCCTCATCAAATTTGCAGAGTTACTCAAACAAAGGTTCATTGGTTGGTGGATCTGTTCCCAAGGCAAAGGAAATGTGGTTCCTTCTAACCACATAGACTGCTGCCAGGATATTGGTCAGTAAGACAGGCCATGAAACAAGTGTCTTCTTCAGGATGCACAAATAGGCTCAGAGCTAGTAAATCTACTACCAGGGCTTAGAAACTCATGTCTCCCACTGGTTTGTTTACTGGGAGGTCTCCCACTGATGGGTCTCTGGATAGTGTTGGTGCTGGACCACAATTGAGAATGTCTGGAATGAAGTTCTAGGGTTGTTTCAGAGTCAAGAGATAAAACTGATATTTGCAGTCCTGCTTACATTGAGAAGAGTAGTTGTTCCTTTTTAAAAGTTTCTTAGTGAGAAGGACTATTCCCAAGATACAGTTACTCAGGGATAAATCCAGATTACAGGGTAGCTTTGGCATCTGAAGTTAAACTAAATTCAGTGGGCCTGCCTCAAGGGGCATAGATGGGTGTGTGTCAACCATTTGGTGTTTGGGCAGGCAGATCTGTTCCCAGATCACAGCCAAAAGGCTGGAATAAAATTGAAGGGAGACTTCATTTTGCATTTGATCAGGGGAGCCAGCCTCATCTTGAGTGATAGATGGGTATATTTCTCTTTAAGTCAGGACCACCTCCATCCCGTGACTGAGAGGAACTAAAAATGAGTTATAGGGCCACCTCAAGATTTAAAGTTAGTCAGCAGCCAATGAGTCATATTGGAATGTTTTCCTGTAGATCCTTAGATGAGAAAGACTGCTCTAAGGACTCAACTCAAAGGGAATAAAAACCAATTCACAGACCATTTCAGGATCTGATACAGGATTGAGGTTGGAGGTCCTTCCTCTGAGGATACATATAAGTGTGTTGACAGGTGGATCCCTGGCAGAGCAGGGTCTCTACTGGACCACAGTAGAGAAAATAAGAAGTTGGTTTCAGAGCCATTTCGGCATTTGCTGTGGGACTAAAATGAGTGAGCCTGTTACCCAAAGGTAACCGGTGGGCATGGCATTCAGGTTCCACTAGTAAATTGTGCTGGGTGGAGGACCAAGGGCAAACAGGCTGCGCAAGAGTCCCCAGGAGGACAAGGACGCTTCTGTATAAATATGGCTTGCTACTGATCGTGCAAGTTGAGTTCTGAGATGGCTTCTATCGGTAGCAGGGACCATGGCCAGTGAGGCTGATAACCAAGTGCTGGCCTTCACGAAATGACCTCCCTTGGTCTTGAGCACTACCAGAGTTTCCTAATCTACCACATGGATCCCAAAGCTCCTGCAGATGCAACTTTATACATGGATGGATAAATGGCTGGAAAATTATTGTTGAAGTAGGGGAAGATACCAGGAGAGATCTCTTATTCTGTTGCCTTGATGACATTACTCAGAAATTTTAGATTACCTTAAGCCTATTCCATGTTTAGTCTATATTCTGTAATTTCTCTTAAAATTCATATTTTATAAACTCATTTTTAGCTAAAAATATTGTACTGAGCATACCATTTGCAACCTTTCTTTAAATTACTTAAAGATATGCCAAATCTACAATATGATTTTTAAAGGCTGAGCACCCTCATATAAGCATTTATTTAACTATTTCTCAGTTTCCATTTCACTTGCTATGTTTTTTAATCCATACAAAGCTACTAAAAATAACCTCCTTTGTGTATTAGTTATCTTTTGCTATTTAATGCACTAGCCACAAACTTAGCAGCTTAAAACATCACCCACTTATTCTTATTAATGTTGTAGTACACAGGAGTCTGAGCACAGCTTAGTTGTGTCCTCAAGTTGAGACTGAAAAGGCTAAAGCAAACATGCTGGCGAGTTGTATTCATTTCTGGAGAAAAGGGTCCTCCTCCAAAGTTTGAAAACTGTAAGCACAATTTAGGTCTTTGTTATCGTAGGATTGGGGTCCTTGTTTGATCAGTGCATATTAGCAGGGCCCACTGGTGATCTCTAGAGCCACTCACAATTGTCACAGGGTGCTCTCGCAGGCACTCCCACATCCTGACATGTTATTTTCCCATGGCCAGAAGGAGAATCTTCCCTTAGTGTTATATTACCACAGGATCAACTATCCTGTATGTTTTGCCATTAATGTAACCTAATCATCAGGGTGGCATTCTAATACCTATGCACATTTTACTGTCAAGATGTCCATCACAGTTTCCACCCACACTTAAGGGGAGGGATTTATACACAGGTGTGACTCGTGGGAGTCTCCTTAAGGTAGAACTATCACACTTGAGCAAACTCTGTGTTGCCATCATAATTTACCCTCTTGCTCCTCTAACCTTAGTTAATGCTATACAGATTTTAAGGTGTTCCTGCATGTCGCCAATTCATCTTTACAGACAAATTGAATTCCAAATATATCTGAAGTACATAATGGTGCACAACCTATAAAATCAATGATTTCAACATCACAGAGATAGAAATATTCTCAGAACTATTAAAGTGATGCTAAATATAAAATAAACATGATTAACACCTATAAAATTTAAAATTAAATTGAAATTTACATACTTTATGCTGTGTGAAAATTTAATCTATTACTTTTAAGGTAAGTGAAATTATAAGGAAAGTGAAAATAAACTTCTGGAAATTGAAGTGTGAAAAATTCTGGAGTTCATTAATTTTAAATTTATGTATAAATACTCAAGTTAAATCTCCTTAGCTATTTCAAGGTTGTACTCTAAAGTCTAAAAAGTTTTCAATCAATGAAAAAGAAACATCAAAGCAAAGTGGTAATTAATTTTGTAAGTATCTTAGTATAGTTAAAAATCACTTAAAAATAGCATAAATATAGGGTTTCATTAAAATTAGCTATTTCCTTTCCCAAGACCATCTAATGTATACACGTGGAGGTGTGATGGAAAAATAAGCGTGTTAAGTGAATGAGCCCCAAGGTCTTTGCAAAAAAAATCCTGATCCTTAAAAGACATTTTTGCTTTTCCTCGTTGACATCTGCACAGGGCAACAGAAGACCTAAGTCTGTCTGATACCTGGCTCACAGATTGTAGGAAGATCAGTAGGGACTTGACAAGATGCTTGACAACAACCTCACTAAGTTTCTATACAGTTCATTTCAACAAGGAACAGGTCTTATATTTGTTTGACTTTTCTTTATTATGTGTGTGTGCATGTGGCTTTACCCAATCTTCTTTAATACACTTTAGATAAGATCACAAATATTTTGTCAACTACAGAAATTTCAGTCTAGAAAAACATATTTGATTCTTAAAAATTATAATGTCAAAATGGGTCTATGATGAGTTATCTTTTGTTTATTAATGCCATCACAAACTCCTTTTGTTACTTAGCATTAAAATCAACAACAAAAATTATTTCTGTGATGATCTCTGTCATAATCTTCAAAGTCAGGTTAGAGTACCTGATGTGGCTATGCCTTTGCTCAACCAGTGACAGTCATAAATAGCAGTTCTTTATAAAAGATATCTTTCATGTTTCTGGAGAAAAAGGTGAACTTACACCTTGTTGAACCTACAGTTTCTTTCAGAAATGAGGATATATAGGTATTCTTATGCAAACCAATCCACACCCATCACTGGAGTAGCAAAATTTCCAGTTAGATGCAGAAGTACCAAAATCTACATCAAGTTAATACAATAGAAAGATATACAAAATACTACTAGGGTGTTATCAATAATAGTTGAAAACAACAATTAGGAAAAGCTAGTCTTATGTTTGTTTTGATTTCTGGTTTTTTTTTAAATCTTTTCATTTATTTTCATTCTCTTAAGGGTCATCTTCTTTGATTCTCACAAACCAACATCATCTCTTCCCTACCCAGCTCAATTTCCAAGAAGCATAGTTTCAATCTGACAACTGCAATGGTAGCTCACTCAGGTGCAGACTTTTATAGTAACATAATTAGGCTAAAAGATTAAACTCAATCAATAATGACTCATAGGTTGGAGCAAAAGTAACAGACTTCAATCTTATTTAATCAGACCTAGAGTATATGGTCCAAAACCCTACCCATTAATTTAGGAAGGTCCAGAAAACATATTAGGTAGCAGTTTTTGTGATAGGTATTTTCGAGATAGGGTCTCATAAACTGTTTGCCTGGGCTGGCTTTGAATCGTGATTCTCTTGTTCTCTGCCTCCTGCGTAGCTAGGATTATGGGCTTAAGCCACCAGTGTTCTGCTGAGTTTCTTTTTTGGTTGTACTGGGGTTTGAACTCAGGGCCTCATGCTTGCAAAGCAGGTGCTCTACTGCTTGAGCCATAACTCCAGTCCAACAAGTATATTTTTGCATATATGAAATAATCATTATTACCTTAGGATACTCAGAAAAATCAACTGGAAATGTTAAAAAATTTGTTTTAGTTATCTGAATCAATTGATGCCTCAGATTTCTAAAAATATCAAGTCACAGAAACCACTCTTCAGTGTAAAAATCTTCAGAAAAGTATATGAGTTATGACTTCCAAAATCCTGCATATTTTATGTGCATGTGTAGGGGACATTACCGTCCAGATGCCTCTTCAGGACTTCAACACTGATTTCCTACCTATGAGGTGCACTGGCTTTTAGTGATTTATAGGTGAGATCTTCTCTAGGTATTGCCTACTTCCAAAGGTAGCTTCATAGTCAAAAGTTTCACCTTATCCTTGGAGCAAACACTAGTCAATGTGTAGAACAAAAGTTGGATCTCTTGCTTCAGGTGTTTCAATTCTTTTGGGTCATTTTAGCTCTGCAGCTCCTTATGCGACTGACTGAGGCTTGAGGTTGGGAGTTCATTCCAGATCAGCTCACTTATGTACCCAGATCTCTGCCCTGTCCCCTCACAGATCGAAACCCAATCCATCAGAATATTATGAAGTATGTAACAATCACAACTTTATCCATGGCTGTCACAACATGATGAAATGATAGAAAATATTTCTTTTTATCTGTATTTACTATATATACAATTCTAAACCCAGAGCTTTTTTATAAATTTACTTTAAATAAAAATAATTTTATTCAGAAAAATTCCTATAAGAAAGGAAAAATGATAAAAACCCAAGCATAGTATATATTATATTTAATAGGGAATATTTGGCTTAGAAACAGAAGATATACAAGATGGTTTCAAATGTTTGTGTGATGATAATATAATATATTGTAGTTTATATTCTGTTACAATAACATAAAATATAATATAATTTTTAACTTCCAGATTTCTCCAAAGGCAAACTCACTACAAATACATGGAATTTGTTCAGTGGATGTTAGATAAATACAACATTTTCTAATAATCACTGCTTCTCTGAAAAGTCACAATAAAAGAAGAAAGCATAAAGGGGATTCACCTACCTGTTAGATTGAAATCCTGCTTAAACTAGATGATCAGCATAAGAATTTCTATGTATTCAAGGAAATACAATGTTATCTACTCCTTTGCTAAACACATAAAAGAAGTGTAAGCAATAGATCTTGCCAACTGTTGAGAATCAAGACCATGCTACAGTTATAACACATGTTCTTTATGTTGATTAAGCATGTTATCCTAGACTTTATTCACAACATAATCCATGGCTAACATCACAAACTGCAAAGTGAAAGAGGGAATGGTATGGTGAGAAAGCAGTGGACTCTGTCAGTCACTAAATCCACCACAGAATGCTTCAGCAGGCATCTCTGTCATATATTTCATATGGAAGCATTTTTGCTATAATAACACATATAATATTACAGCTGATACTGAATATGACTGGAAAGTCATCAGATAATGAGCAGCTACCAGGGAGCAAGAGAAGGTCAAATGATGTGAACCTTCTTCCTGGAATCTCTGACTTCACCACCACCCAGGGTTCCACAGCAGCAACTTTGGATTTCGAACCTTGAAGTTGAGAAAACAAATTTGACATTCTGTTGACTTACAACAAGTAACTTCATTAACTGATTTAGAACTGCTTATTTTATGAAAAGCAAAAGCACCTGGAAATTTTCACTGACAAAACAGGAAAATGCATGATCTTGACATGGCATTCTGTACCTAACTTCATCTAGATCACAGCCCTCAGCAGAAGCCACCCAAGGATGCATGAGCTGGAACACCAGGCAAAGTTAAATACTTGTAACTCTTGCCTCATTGTTTCTTATTGTCCCTTTTTATCAAGCCCTGAGACAATTTACCTGGATTAAATTTCTGCTATATGATACTGGGAATCATAATCCTTGGTGGAACGATGGATAGAGAAGCAGGGACAGAGAATGAGAGAGAAAAAGCAAGCTGCAAGTGAGGAGAGAGAGAGACTTAAGAGAAGGAAAATATAAATTAATTTCTTTGTTAAGTAAGAACATATATTTGATAATCAAAATTATATTGTGCTCATTCTTTTCTTTCTAATAATAATAGCAAATATTATAGCTGTATATTGTTATGGCATATTAATGAGTTAAAAGCTATTTCCAATGATAATGATAGTAATATCTTTCTTGGTCACTTAAAATTACAATTTATTGTAAATGATCCACATCCAAAAAGACTGCAAAATATGTATAGTAATTAAGAAAAAAGAACTATAGAGGTTGTGATCACAGAACCTCTCATAGTTTCCTTAGTGTATATCATGGATGTCTTAAATTGAAATAACCAGTACTTGAAATAACCAATTCAAAATGAATGCATGCCTGATTTTGCAAGAATAATACTAATTAGTAGACATATTTATATAACTGTATGCAGTGAATAGAACATGAAATGCATTCTTACATGGATATGCACATTACAGAGCATTTTCTGAATTACAACAGAAGACTTTATTTCTTCTATAATGACTACTAATGTGGGGTTATTTATCCTGTGCTAGAAATTAAAAACAAAGTTGGCACCAAATATTCATGTGATATACCCAAATTTATCAGTTTCCTAAGAAAACTGAACTTAAACTTGTATAGCTTCTGCTTGTGGTGGTGAGGACTAAACCCAGGGCTTTACACATGCCAGGTTAGCAAGCCACCACTGAGCTACACACACAACCTTAAACTAGTATAGCTCCTAATGATAACAACTAAAGATGTTTGGAGTTGTACCCAAAGACATTCTCAGAATAAATGTAATTAATGATATTATTTATTCAAGACTATTATAAAGCAATTTCTTAGTTTCATATATTGTGATCATAAACTCGTGAGGATATAATTACTTCACCTTTGTTCAGTTTCATGAACTTTATTGAATTTATAGCCCAGAATTTATTGATCTTTCTGTCAAATCAATATATTTTGTATTCAGAAAATAAATATAACTTACTTAATCACAAAGTATAAA
The DNA here is from genome assembly GCF_047511655.1 of Castor canadensis. Lineage (NCBI taxonomy): Eukaryota > Metazoa > Chordata > Mammalia > Rodentia > Castoridae > Castor > Castor canadensis. The sequence continues at coordinate 93,752,986 of NC_133399.1, read as the reverse complement.
CTATTTTTAATAATGTTGCATTAATTGAGCTAGCATGCTTGCTATCATGGGTTACAAGTGTATTATTGCATTAAATGTCAAACTTCACTGCTTTGTCCTGCTGGCACTCTTAAGGCAATGTAATTTTCATCAAATACCATTTTAATCATGCAATTCTATAACAGTGACAACAAGCTGTTATCTATTCTAAAGAAATTGCAATGTGGGATAAAGTAAGATATATGGAATCACTTTACAGTTTGCATACATTTTAAAGTAGCTGATAAAGATAAACTTAAATGGAAGTAAAAGAAATAAAAAATATGCTGTGCACTTGCCATTTTACACAAAGTACATAAAGCACAGTCAGATTCCTGACCATTTTAACACACTTGATAGAGTCGAGACTTCTTAAATTAATGAATGAGGGCATATAACATGAATCCTATCACATATGCTAGAGCCAATAGTCTATTTGCAGTGGACCAATTTTGGAAATCTATGCTTTTCAATTTTTTTATATTTGTCTTACGAAACTAATCATCAACTATCATCTGCTAAAGTTAGAGATACCTGTGTGTCTCTTGACTCCCATAAAATAAAGATCTCTGAGACAGAGGATATGGCTCAAGTAATAGAACAACTGTCTAGCAAAAACAAGGCCTTGAGTTCTAACCCCAGTTCCACCAAACAAACAAACAAAAAACATAATGAGTATCTCTTTGCATTTTGGATAGCAAAACCATCTCCCAAATAATACTAATTGTATTCAGTGAACAAAATAAGGGAGATGGCCTTATTTTCTTATTCAAATATTAGCTCAGGTATTTCTGAACTCTGGGTCAGAAACATTAAGATACACAAAGGAATTCCAAACTACCTGGACTATACGTAGCAATATTTAATACTATAATTTTTCCTCTTCTCTTAGACACCCTCTTCTGATTTTTAAGTTTTCTTCATTTTATATTTTTAAAATTAATATTGTAGAATCACATTTTTGTTATCCTTACATTATTTATGCACATATAATTAAAATATTATTACTCCTAATATGAGTAAATTATAAAATGTCTAATCAGAGTTAATGGTGATTTAAAGCTCAATTTTTTTCAGCTCTACTGACTTCATAGTTTGTTTGTTCTTATAATAACTATTGCTATCTTGTACTAAGATCCAGGAATAGCATACTACAATAATACCTAGCCACAAAAATATTTTATTTATTGGAATACAAAAATCCAAAGTATGGAAGAAGTAATACATTCACATTTTTATAAATTACATATGAGATTTCTATAAGAATATTTTTGGAGCAAGTAAGTAAATTTCTTGTCTACATTTTTCAAAAAACTTACATGACCTAATTTTGGTCAACTCTTGGATATCATCCAAGTAGACTTTCCCAAATATCTTATTTTCTGGTAGAAGTGCTAAAAATGGTGAATATTAATACTCTACAAAGGCAAAAACTGTGTGACCCAATATTTGTCATTGAAACCTGAGAGGAGTTTGCTCGGACTATAGAAAAGCTTTTCTGATATGATTTAAGAGGAAAGAGCACAGAAATAAAAGTGACCCCAAACATCTGCCATTATTGCATTTGGAAATGGCTTTCCTATTAAAAAACAGAGGCCTGGAGCAACAAGAGCCATCTGTGAACAGGAGAAAGCGATGAAAGGCAATCTTGCTAAAGAGGTGGGGTAAAAATAGGGGAAAAGCATTTATCTCTTGATAAATTTCTAAGGGCTAACTTATTCTGCTTCAGCTTTATCTATCTGAGATAATAAAGTTTTCTTATAGTTTAAGCTACTTTTATTTGAGTCATCTTATACTTTCAATGGAAAATATTCTAAATGTTACACTAACATTTGAGGCAAGTAATATTTTTGTGTACAATCTCTTAAAAAAACTGAAATTGCCATTTTCACTTAAAACCCATTCTCCGCTTGGCTTGTAATAGAACCTCCAATTTTAGTTGCAGCAGCCACATGAGTTCATGGCACTAAATACTAGCCAGACAGATAGGAGTGAAATTGTGTAGAACTTTCTAAAAGGAGCTCTAGGGAGTTTTCCCGACTGCCTTTTCTCTCTCTCCCCTTCCAATGCTGGAATATGGATGTACAGGTAGAGAAACAGCACCTATGATGAACCAAGAGATAGAAAGTCCTTGTAGGAAAGGCAGAACATAACAGAGAAAGCCTGTATCCCTCACACTCTGCCACTTCCAGAATTGTCCTGGATGGATTATTCTTGAGCTGTTACATGAAAGAAATCATCTTCGAACTTTTTAAAGTCACTGGTCTTTTTTGGGCTTTGTTTTAACAGCTTAGACTTTATCCATATGAAAGCATTCATAAGCAGAACAAATAGTTTTTTTTTATTTGAAATTAGTTTAAACGCTATAGAAAAAGTATCCTTTTTTTATAAATTAGGGTAGCTACCCTTCAGAAATTTACATTACTTACTTACAATTTTAGCAAAAGTTTTAAAGAAATGTGGTTTTGCATACATAGACTGAACACTTAAATCACTAAGAGAAAATAACATCAAGAAAAATTCAATAAATTATTTTTTATTAAATGACTAATTTTAAATAGATAAATTATATAAAACAATAAAGTAACCATGTTGTTAAAGAGCCTCATCAATAAAAATAAGATGTGATACTTTGCTCTATGAAAATACATATCTGCTTTGGTAACTATGAGTCTTAAGAAAGAATAAGCGTTTCTAGGGAAATGTGAGACATTTGATTCAAAGGAAATCAACTGAACGTGAAGCTCAAACTTAAGACTGAAATATTTGTTAACAGATACCAGTTTTCTTTCTTATATAATGACAATATCTTTTGTTCTCTTCCTTTGCTTCATTTCTTGTAAGTTTTTAATCTAAGGAGCAAGTTGTGTATCTGAAAATTATCCAAATTCGGTAACTATGAGGCCAGATCTCCATTTAAAATTACATGAGAACACACAGATGATACATCTTGAGAGAGTTGTTGGTTTACTACTTGAATGTATACTGCAATTTACTTATAATCTCTGACAATAAACTATTACTTTGACAAAAGAAATTCAGACATGATTGTAGAGGTAACAGAACATTCAAATTTGAACACTCTCAAAATCATAGCACTATGAATATATTTAATAAATATTATACAAAATGTTGCCTTGCTTTCTAATAAAGAAAACTCTAAAATCAATGCAGGAAAACAACATTCAAATATTATTTTTCAATTGTCATGTATACCATACAGCATATATTTGGTATGAAATCATAAATTTTTTTTGTTTTTATATTGTGGTGTTGGGTGGGGGTAAATTGTGGCATTTACAAAAGTTCTTACATTATATAAAATATGTCATACTTGATTTCGCCCCCTCCACCATTCTCCTTTATCAGCATCCCCATTCCTAGAATAGTTTCAGCAGGTATCAATTTTCCATTTGCATACATGTATACACAGTATTTGTAACATATTCACCTTCCTACATCCTTTCCCCACCTCCTTCCCCCTCACAGATACCAACCACACCAAGCAGAAATATACATGGAGCTCAAAAAACTAAACTCCCCCCCAAAAAATCAATGACCCAATGAAGAAATGAGCAAATGAACTAAACAGAGCTTTTCCAAAGGGAGTACAGAAGACTAAAAAAAAACACATGAAGAAATACTTAACATCCCTGTCTATAAAGGAAATTCAAATCAAAACCATTTTAAGAATCCACCTCACTCCTGTTAGAATGGCTACCATCAAGAATACAAACAACAGCAAATGTTGGTGAGGATGTGGGAAAAAGGAATCCTCATACACTGCTGGTGGAAATGTAAATTAGTACAACCACTATGGAAAACAATATGGAGGCTCCTCATAAAAACTAAAAATAGAACTAACGAACAGATCCAGAAATTTCACTCCAAGGGATATACCTGAAGGAATGCAAGTCAGGTTACAATAAAGGCACCTGCCACTCCCATATTTATTGCAGCATTATTCACAATAGCCAAGCTATGGAAACAGCCAAGATGCCCCACTACTGATGAATGAATTAAGAAAATGTGGTATTTACATACAATGGAATTTTATTCAGCCACAAAGAAGAATGAAATTTTCTTGTTTGCAGGTAAATGGATGGAACAAAACATAATTTTTAAAATATAAATCTTTAAGTATTTTAATCAATGGTGAATACAGCATAAATCCATGTCAGTTACTCATTTATCACATGAAACCCATGGAATCTGTATTTCAAATATTTATTTTAATATGTCATTTAATGTGAAGCATATTAGACATCAATGGTTAATGTAAATCTGTTTCAAAAAGTTAATATACAATTATAAGTTTTGATCACTCATTTTTTAACTATATAACAATGATTTCCTCCTTGCCTCTGCTATTCAGTGAAACAAAAACCAGGCTGCTCTCATTTAGTTTGTAATTTAAAAATGCATATAGATTTCATCTGGAAGGCCAGGAAAATCTGAGTATAAATGACCTCCTGAAACTTTGTATGCCCTTTGAAGTCCATCTTTGTTCCACTATCCCTACATGTAGCAAACATTTTCTCATTTCTCAATAATCACATCAAGGAAACCCATTGTATAATAGACACCCTGAATCATAAAATGCCTTTGAATCACCGTTGACTAATATAATAGGGAAACATTGGTGAGAGGGCAATTTCACTGGTGTCAATAGAGCTTTCACAGAGATTTATTGAATGATAAGTGATATTATCACTTATAATAGAAGAATAGAGGTAACATTTTATCAATTATTTGCAGTTTGCTTTAGATTTATAGCTATTCCTCTCTATGAACAAGAGTAACATGAAATGTTCGTGTTTTCTTTTACTTTGGGGCTATTATTTCACAGCTCAAGTCATTTACTTTTAGGAAAATTTAACCAATTTTGGAAGTCAGTAGAGAACTGTGACTGAGATCTTGTGTTTCAAACAGGTTAGCTCTAAGACTAACTGGCTAAGTTAACTTACTCAAGTATCTTACACCCTCAAAGTTAGTATTCCAAATTTAGCTGGCGTTTGTTTTCCTTATTTTCTTCTTATACTTTTTGAACTATGAACACTTTCAAGATTGGAAACACATATATACTTCTTGGTGATAGTGAGCTGAATGACGTTAAAATCTGATTTTCATTTGTATATGATTGAGTTAAAATATGAGAAAATATTTTTGCAAATTATGCACAATTTTATCTGTTAAAATGAATGGGGTGACTTTTATTAATATTTTGTAGGAAACTTTCCATTTCTTTGTAACTTTCAACTAATAAGTGTCTTTAAAATATTATTATTAAGAGGAGAAATATAATTAGTTGTAAATGTTAAATACAATAGTTTACATATTATGTTAATCTGTGATCACTCTTCACAAATTATATATACTAGTCAATAATTATTTATTTGTATTCTGTATATAGATTACTAGAAGTTAAATTTCTCTGGAGAACATCATCCTGAACTAGGTTAGCCAGGCTCAGAAGACCAAAAATCGTATGTTCTCGGTCATATGCGGACTTTAGATCTAGGGCAAAGGCAGTAATGTGGTTGGACTTGGCTCACACACTAAGGGAAGAGCACATACAGGAGGAATGGGGATAGGAAGGAAAACCAAAACTTGAAAGTGTTTGATGTCTTCACTGCAGAGGAACTAATACAGTAACCTTAAAGTGACAGAGGTCAATATGGGAAGGTGACTGACAAGGAAGTAGTGAAGAGGTCAGGTAGAGATGAATCAATTCCAGTTGTAATACACACGAGCATGGAAGCAATGCTAGGAATCTCTCTGTATAGCTATCCTTATCTCAGCCAGCAAAAACGCTTTGTCTTCTTATTATTGTTTACATGTTCAATAAAATTGGAGAAAAGGGCAAAACAGGTTCTGCCTGGAAGCGAGGGAGGTGGGAGGAAAGGGAGGGGACAGGGAGCAGGTGGGGAGAAATGACCCAAATAATGTATGCACATATGAATATATGAATAAGAAAAATAAAAAATAAAAATAAATAAATAAATTTCTACTTTGATATTTTAATACACACATGACATTGGATGAATGAAAGTATGCTTAGATTATTGTCTTGTTGCTTATAAATCAACACAATTACTCAAGTCAATGGAAACAGGTGAGCAGCAACTTTGTTACAATAAGCCAAGAGAAAGGTGAAAGAACTTTTCTTAATTCAGTGCTTCTCAGACTGGACTACATATTATAGATGACATACCTTGGAATGGTCAATGTTAGTGAAAACCAGGTGGTTTCTCCTAAAACCAAGTAAATATTCAAAAATGTTACTTTTTATAAAGGGATGCAAAGATAGTTTTATGATGCTTCACTTTAGTGTTGGTAGATGAGTAGAATTTGTGGTTTGGACTAGAATGTGAAAGGCATATGAATTTGAAAGAAAAATGTTATTTCAAAGGTACTTCACAATGCAAACCTTGAAAAGTATTGAAATCTTCTATAGTGTGAAATTTAATCATGTTTTCTAAGTTTAGAAGCTAGAAGGAAGACTTTCATGTCTCTCTAAGACCTATGTTCAAAATATCCCCACTTCTCCTGGGGATTTTATGCTGCCCTTTATGTAATACAAATTATCCTTGTTCTCATTCTCCCACTTAAGTACACAAGCTATAAAACATAAATACATTCAAAAGCCACTTCAAGCAAGACTAATAATTTAGTGCTGAATTACCTAATACGAAGCACACGTTAGAACACTAGCAGACTAGGGACACCCAATTAAAGAAAATTAATTTTTTCTGCCAATTTTAATTCAACAATTAAAAGATAAAAATGTAAGTAATTGCATGTATTTTTTCCAAAAACATCAAAGTAAACATCATAGAGGAGAGGAGAAACACGGTAACCCTTCATTGAAATTCCTTGTACTAATTTCATGCTTCCATTTTTCTTTTGAATTGCATCTGGACAGCTGTTCAGGACAGGTCATGCAAAGGTGTAATCTGACCTGTGGATATCCATCAAAACCAGTCAAACAACCACCCATGGTGTAACTGCAGGAGCCTCCTTTGTTTACAAAGAGCAATTTGTTTAGCGTGTTTCAGCAGCACCTTAGAATTCTATCCTAGTACATTCAGCCTCATTCTCCATGATTCTCTGTCATTCTCTCTTTATTTCTGCCTCTCTTAATTTTATATAGTTATGGAGTTTGCCAAGTCCTTACCTCTGTTACTTTGCATGTACAGATCCCTGTCAGGTACACTTCCTTCTGCTTATCCAAACAGCAAACTCTACTCATCCATCAAAACACAAATCAAGTGTTATGGACTTGGTGAGAACTTCACTGAATCATCTCCAACTACAGGTGTAGTTTGCATGTGGTTATTTGACTTCCCTTGTCACAATGCATTCCAATCCTTCTACTGCATGTCATTCTCTTCAGTTATCCCAAGGATTCTGCAGGGAGAACTTGTCCTGCCTTGGGTTGAGGGTTCAAAGCAACATACACAATTATTTCAAAACAAAGAAGCTTTCCTCTCATTGTTTTTTAGTGTCAATGGCATTTAGAAATTTTATAAGCATTAAACAATAAAAGTATGTATTTACTAAAGACAGACATATAAGACCTACAAGAAATAAAGTGTTTATTTTTGAAATACTATACTTTAATGACTGATTATTTTCTGATGTGTTTTCATATATATTTAATGACCTGATGCTTATATGTAGCTTGTTTTTCTTTCAATAAGTTATCATACTTCTGTTACTCAATAAATACTTTTAGTTTATTGAAAATGTCATATCTTACATATTTCAGATAATAGGACTACCTAAACCTGAGTTAGCTGTAAAACAATGAATTAATATTTAATATACAATTTCAGTTAAAAATGATAGCTTACAAAAATAGAAATAATGATGATTTATACATATTGTGTATTAAATACACAATACAACTCTCATATGGATTAATGCCTAGCCTGCCAATGCAGTGAGCTGTTACTAATATCATCCCTTTTCTACAGAGTCAGAAAATATGTATGGAAGATAACTTCGCTAAGCTCTATTAATAGTAAGAGGTAGAGTCAGGATTTAAACATAGAAATTCTACTTGCAAGATGACAGTAATGCTACAATGTCCATTCTTTACAGCATTTACACTGAACTTCATGATCTTCAACAGCAAGATTGTGTAGTGAACTAAATAAATGACATCTCCCCCATGTTTATGAGCTGAAATACAGTCCCTTGCTGTTATTGTGTACTAAAGCATTTTCTAGCTTTTCTTTGGTTGAATGAAGTCAGCCCAGCAGTCAATCAGATCAATAACTCCAGGCTTTGATTTTCCTAAGAAGTTAATAATACAGAGCTTAAAAAAGAACTTTAAGAAACAGGTGCCTATACTTCTAGGAATCTCTGAATAATAGAATCTAAGAATCTTTGAATAACAGATTTATTCCTGTTTGATCAGTAACTCAGGAAACAGCACACAGTAAAGCTCTTTTCCTTATAAAGTATATTGTGTTTTTTCCTAAAACTTTATAAAAGACTTTTTTATACACAGTATTATTTGTAGTCCGAGAAGCCCAAGAGCCATAGTAGCTCCCATATATAACCTTTCCAATGGAAATACTGTACTTCTGATGTTCACTTGAGATAAAAAATTAGAAAATGAGAGAAACTTTATTTTCCTAGATAAGATGGCTAACTTAAAATCATCATTCTCTAAAGAAATCGTAAATATTTGTTCATATAATCTAACAAACTAACCACTACTATTGCCTGAGATTATGTCAGAGATTAAGTATATACACTGCTGTTTTTCACCAGTCTAAATGGACTGTTAATGAATCACTAATGAATAATGGTTTCTTTCTAACCACAGACTCTACCACTGAGCATCACCCTCTGCCCTGACTATAAGTTTTAGAGGACAAGTCAGTACATTTAACCAAATCAGCTTTTCATAAATTAGCATAGATTAAAAGGGGTGTCTTTCTTCATGTCATACTAGAATTGTTCTCATCTTCCTACTTTTTTATTAACACTCTTTTAAGAAAAAAGGAAAACAAAAACATTTCGCCATATTAATCCCACATTCATTTTAAAAATACATTGCAGTTTCAATGTCTGTTAAAGTTCTCAAATGCACATATTAGTAAGTATGCTGCTTTTCATTTGACAACAGGAAATAGCACACATATAATCACTAGTCTTAAGCAATTTTCCTGTGCTATACTATGCAGACAACTGTATAAAACAGAGACTTCAAGATATAGTTGCATTACTATTTATCAATTTTTTAAGTTGCTAACAAATAGACAATGTAAACAAATTGAGTCTAGCATCATTACACAAATATCTGACCACTATTTCCTGTTCATCTGCCTACTTTGTCTCTCTGCAAAATAATGATAACACATCACAGGATTATTAAAAACAAATAATGTGTAATAAAACCAGGCTCAATGTATGCTTTTATGGCCATAGGGCACAATGGTCTGTGAAGTCCTCATTTTGAATCTTCATTAATACAGTGGTTTTGCCTGTGTGATTTTTTAAAAACATTTACTCTTTTACCTCTTAACTATAGTTGAAATCTGTTTTTTAGAAAATTTTGACAATTTTCACTTAAACCATTTTTTCTTCTATTTCTATTTTTCAATAAACCATTTGTGATAAATCAGAGAATCAACAACAAAGGTCACATTCCTTTACTCAGATTATAGTACAGACCAGAAGTCTCATTTTATTCAAAATCCATTTAGAGTCATTTCAAAATTGACAAAAATACATTTGACAAACATTCCCTACAAAAACATTGCTTACATAATATTACCAGAAATCCTGTACCCTAAGATACGAGAAATCTTGACACAGTCACAGTATTTCAGAAAGTTATAGTGATTTTTGAATTTTTTTCAAGACCCATGACAAAGTACAAAAAAAAGCCAAACCCCACCCACCCCATTTTCTCTCAAATGTGAACTACAGACCCAATACAAATACAAGTGATATTATGAAAAAAAAAATTGAGGGTCACACAAAGGGAAGGTCACAAAGGAGAGAGGAAAGGTAAATAAAGGAAGTTAAGAAGGTGAATATGATTAATGTAATTCTTATACAAAAATGAATGCAGAATTTTCAAACTTGATGAAATCACCATAAGAAAGGGACTAATGCAGAAAGGAGAAAAATAAGTATGGTCCCAGTGGCTCATGCCTATAGTCCTAGCTACTCAGGAGGCAGAGATCAGGAGGATCATGGTTCCAAGCCAGCCCTGGCAAATAATTCACAAGACCTTATCTAGAAAAAGCCTTCACATAAGGCTGGTGGAGTGGCTCAAGGTGAAGGCTCTAAGTTTAAACCACAGTACTGCAAAAAAAAAAAAGAAGGAAACAATAGAGGAAATGAATCAATTTTCTTTTGCTTTTACAATAAAGGGAGACAAGGCAAAACAGGTCCTGTCTGGGAGTTAGGTACCAGTGGGAAGGGAAGAGGATACAAGGAAAGGGTGTAGGAGGGTGAATATGGTGCAAATACCATGCAAACATGTATGTAAATGGAAAATGAGACTTGTTGAAAGTATTACAGGAATGGGAGGAAAAGGGAGCAAGGAGAATGATGGAAGGGAAGAGTGATGGTGGGGGTGATGTATTGTAAGAACATTTGTAAATGTCACAAAGTACCCTCAGTACAATAATAATAATAATAAAAAACAGGAGAAAAAAGCAAATAAAATGGCTGCAGCCCATGTTAATTTAAGGTCTAGTTAGACTGCTTGATTTGATTGCATCTGTGCCTTCTCTGGATATCTGCTGGCAGCAATGTTAATGCTCTAATGGGGAGGGGAGCTCATTATTCAGTGTCCCACACGTACCTGTGTTCATCATCTATGCTTGCTGAGGGCAAACTAAATGGCAGAGTTGCTTCCGGGGGGCCCTCAGTTCCTTGTTGGGGAACAGCCCTGTTCCTCTACTGTAGCTATTTCAAATTAATTCAGCCTCTAATATCTGAGAATGTTTTCTTTTTAATCTTGAAACAAAGTTAATTGTGTATATGTTTGATTTCTTCCTGTTTTTTATGGAAGAGTAGACATAATTCTGGATTCACAGTGCCATATGTACATAGAAGTAATGTGTAAGGATTCACAATGCCATACAGAAAAAGTGACTTATTCAAAATTATGTATTTTTCAAAACTTTTCTGTTCATGTAATGATATTATTTATTCTGTTTTTATCATATGCATTAATGGTGACATTAAAAAACAGTAAGTTATAAGTAATATTATAACTTTCCCCAAAACTTAAAGAACAAATATTTTATAGGAAAAATAACACCACCACCACCAAATGTTGATGAGGATGCAAGGTAAAAGGACCCCTCAAACACTGTGGTGGGAATGTAAGCTAGTACAACTACTTTGGAAAACAATATGCAGGAATCTCAAAAAACTAAACAAAGATCTGCCATATGATCCAGCAATCCCACTCCTAAGGATATACATGAAGGAATGCGACTCAGGTTACTCCAGAGGCACCTGCACACCCATGTTTATTGCAGCGCTATTCACAATAGCCCAAGTTATAGAAACAGCCAAGATGCCCCACTATTGACAAATGGATTAAGAAAATGTGGTATTTATACACAATGGAATTTTATTAAGCCACAAAGAAGAATTAAATTTTGTCATTCGCAAGTAAATGAAAGGAACTGGAGAGCATCATCTTAAGTGAAGTTAGCAAGGCTCAGAAGACCAAAAATCACATGTTCTCCCTCATATGAGGATTATAGACCTAAAACAAATGCAGTAATATTATTGGACATGGGTTACACACTAAGGGGAGACCTCACACAAGAGGAACAGGGAAAGGGGAGGAAACCTAAAACTTCAATGTGGTTGATGTGCTCACTATAGAGGAGCTAATAAATAATCTTAAACTGACAGAGGCCACTATGGGAAAGGGACCAGGAAGTAGCAAAAAGGTCTGGTAGAGATGAACCAATGTGTGTTGCCATACACAAGTGCATGAAAGCAACGCTAAGAATCTCTCTGTATAACTATCTTTATCTCAAACTAGCAAAAACACTATGTCTTTCTTATTATCTCTTATGTTTTCTCTTCAACAAAATTAGAGAACAAGAGAGCAGAATAGGTTCTGCCTGGAAGGGGGGTTGGGGGGAAGGAGGAGGAAGGTGGCTCAAACATGTAAGTAAATGTAAAAATTATAAAATAAAAAAAATTAGAAAGATTTCAGAAAAAGAAAGTTCACGAATATACACCCACACTGTGGACACAGCTCTCTCTGTTAACATCTTGAACTACTTTGGAGTATTTGCTATGATTAATGAATCAATATTAATACAATTATTATCAATTAAAAAAGAATTTTATCTTATTGTAATTTTCATTTTATCCTTAAAACAATATCAGCTGTTACTAAGTGCTAAAGAAAAAATGGAGATATAGTTTGAAACGCAAACATTATTTCCAGAACTACTCATATAAACAGAGGATATATGAAATTTCTTTATACTCATGATAAATTTCAAAGCATCCCAGTTTAACATAAGCACATTCAGCTACCTTGTATTGTTAATATCAGAATCTCTAATCAAGATAAATGATACATCCAATTTTTGAAGCTTTAGGAATTTTAAAATGGAGCCCTAAATATTAAATATCATATGACAAAACTAATAAGAAGCCATTATAAAAAATTATAAATTTGAAGGTGGCATGCCATTGTATGAATTTGTTCATCTACTGTATTATAACAAGATTGCATGATTTAAATATTTCAAAGTTTTAAATGATGAAAATCAGAACATTTTAATTTAACACTATAAAATGCAATGGTTGTATTTAAAAAATGAGAGTTAATGATTTGATCTAAACTTACGTTCTCAGTGCTTCATCTTTGTTTTTAATATTGTGAGTATAGATGTAACTTCTTTTAAATTGCTAAAAGATGTCTTCCACACGTAATTTTATAAAACAGTGAAACATTATACAGTGAGACATACAGTGATTTTTGTTTCTACTATTGTATCTACTCTCATCATCATTTTAATATAGCATGAAGAAAAATATCTACAAAGTAATACTTGTTATTATCATTTTGCAGTACTAGGATTTGAACTCAGGCTTCATGCTTGCAAGTCAGGCTCTCTACTGGTTGAGCCCAGACTCAAGCCCTGCTTGCTCTGGTGATTTTGGAAACATGGTTCCACTGTCTGTCCAAGACAGCCTGGACCATAATTCTCCTACCACTGGGATGACCGGTGCTTGCCACCATGCCCAACTCTTGGTTGACATGTGGTCTCAGTAAATTTTTGTTTTGGTGGTACTGGAATTTGAACTCAGGGCCTCATGCTTGCTAGGCAGGTGCTCTACCTCTTGAATTATACCCCCAGCCACATACTGGAAAGTTTTTACCTGTGTGGGCCAAGTACCACAATCCCTTGATCCTAGCCTCAAAAGTAGCTAGGACTATAGGATTACAGATGTGAACCATCAGCTCCTGCTTAGTCATTATGTTTCTTCATTAATTTTATGCCACAGATTATCAATCATTTGTCTTTCACTAGTGTATTTGATTCTCCAGAATTGAATACATAGCACTATAAGATTATAAATAAAATATTTTGTAAGAAATTGTGATTTTAATCATGTTTAGGGTAATAATGCTAGTTTAATTTTCTTAATTCACATGATAAAATTTTAAACTATGTGACACATCTCAGATTACTTGTGTTCTTTTTGCTTTCTAAATAATTGTCTTACTACAATTTCACTGTAAAATCAGGTTAAGAAATTTACTTTCAACAGATGTTTTCTCATGAAAAGAAGTCTATAATTTTCCCTTTTCTCAAAAGTTACAAATCAATCATTTGCATCTTAACAGCAGTTCATCAATGTTTCTTCTCAATGTTGGACTCACACTTTTAGTAATTTTGAGTTTATGTAAAGAGACTGTGAAAATACTTCCCTAAGGTTTGAAAGCATGCCTGAGGGTGACTAATTTCTGTGATGATTATGGCATCCATCCAGTGGACTACTGTTGACATTTTCAAAGTAATGATAGCTCAGAAGAGCAGAGACATGTCACACATGACAGGGCAAATCTTTGCTAATATTTTTTCTCTTTTTTTTTTTTTCAAACTTTGCGGGAATGTGCATGTATTCCATAAATGATGTGCTCAATAGAAACCCTAAGGAAAAAAGTAAGACAAAATGTGGTGTCATTAATAAAAAGTATTAAGACCTTGTTCAAAAAGTAATTAAAGAAAAAAGCATTGGGGTGTGACTTAAGTGGTAGAATACCAGTCTACCAAGTGTGAGGCCCTAAGTTCAAACCACGGTACCACCCCCAAAAAGTTAACAGAACGGGTTACATCTTCATCTACATATGGAGTTGTTATGAGTAGTCCTTCTACATTCTTAAGTGAAAAGGCGAGAACTCTTAGGAACATGGGCCTTTTCATGGCTAATTCTGCCTCTCAAAGTGCTTCACAGGTTCACAAAGAGAAGGTGCATTAGACTAGGTATCATGGAAGTGGTCATGGATAAAAAGAACAGAAAATGGACCATGAAAGTTAAGAAGTGTTTGGAAATTTAAAATTAACAGGGCAGAGTTCTCCCATTTCAGATGTGTAGGCTCTTTGTGAGGAACTCACACATAAAGGAAAAGCAGAAAATGTAACAGACAAATTATCACTCAGTTTGATTAGTGTGAAGGGACAAAAGACAATAAGGATGAGAAAACAAATATGGGTGAAGGGCATTTGGGTTGGAGGATAGGAAACTGGGGTTTTATTTGGTGCTTGTGGTGGGACCTATCTGTCATCAGGAGGAGCCTGGCTGTGGCATTTCCTTGATGAATATTACCACCATGCAGGATCTGGCCATTAGCCCCAAAGCCCCAGGAATCTGGTTCTGTCAGCAGGAAAACATCTGTCAGAATGACTGGTCCATTCTCTCCCTGCTGCTGGACTACTCTGAAATTACAAGTTTGCTCCGTGAGGTGAGCATGGGATTTGAGAAAGATGTATTTATTGTCCTCCACATGTTATGGAACTACAGACCAAAATTGGAGGTGATCACTTTCCTGAGCACTGCCATAAGGTTGCTTAGCTGAATTATAGTTCTTCATGTCACTTCAGACTTCTTCTAATAAAGTCTTCCTTCAAGGATGTGTTAAAATGTTCAAAAAGTTCACATTAATAGATCAAGGAATTGCATCACCTCCCTGTAATGTGAGTATACTTGTATATGAGCTGGTCTGTCATCACAAAAAATAATCCTACTCTCAACGTTTTTGAAGACAACTTATAGTTTTAGCTCTATGAAACTCCATTCTAATAAACTAAAAGATGAATGAAAGTTTCTGAACAGAGCAATAAAAGGAAAGCTATAATTTAGGAGAAATTAATCTATAAAGAAGTCTAGATAACTTTCAGTAGGGGAAAAATCCTGACAACATGAAGGTCATATATAAGATCAATGTAAGTGTGATAATGAGACTCTGATCCAAGGAAGAGTATAAAGAATCTTGAACTTGAAAAATAATGCAGAAAAGGCACTAAGAAGACTTACAAATGATTTGATTGGAAACAGTGGGGAGGAAGACAAGTGTCCAAGATACTTTCAATAAGAAATTTCATGCACAAGAGAATTAGGGAAATCTTTGTACAGATTTCAGTTAAAGATTCTGTCTATAAAAATGACTGCAGTGAGGAATTCGCCTGTTTTGTGTGCAAGACAGATGCTTTAAATAACCAATGCAGTGAACTAGGAATTGTCTGCACAATGTCATAATACACTATGTATCAAAACATTTCTGGACAAAGTGAACATAGCTACTGTCAAATTTTGAGTATCTGCTCCCCAAAGTGATAGAGAATTTTGGGTCAAAAGTATTAGCTTTGGAGTAGAATCTGTTGAATAATATAGAAACACATTATTAATTGTATTGCAGAAGTAAACGCACAAGATTAAGTGATAATACTATAGGGAAATCTGAAAATAAATATAAATAAGATAGAAGTATAGAAATAGCTTCTGTGCCAAACTAACACAGGTGCAAATATCCTTATTGCAATGATTTTGTTTACAATTTTTTAATTTGTAATAAAATGCCTAGTGAAGTCTCTGCTGCTATTTTGTCTTTTATTAATGTTTAAAATAATTTGGATATTCTCAATTTTATTTATAACATTATTTCATCTAAAATTATATTCAAATATTATAAAACTTAAAAAATATGCTACTTCAAATTTGTATAACATATATTCTATGATCACATGTTCTTTACAGGAACTTATATGGTTTCCATGTAATTTTGTCAACATTTAAAAAAATCTTAGTCTGGATTTCATTAACGCACACTAATATATGTTTTGAAATATTATATTGAACTCCATTAATATGTACAATTTTTACATATTAACCAAAATAAAATAAAATATTTTAAAGCAGAATCAACTTGGTAAAGAGCATAAAATTTATGCCCAGTTTAAAAATCAATCTTCAATAGACATTTTCACTGAATAGGTATATAAGTGGTATCAATAAGGTTACCTACCTTGAAAATGAATTCAGGGATTTTATTACGCCATTTATGAAAGACATAAACATAGAGTTTCATGCAAGCAAAAAAAAAAAAGGTTAAAAACTTAAAAACCACAAAACAGAAAGCTTTTTCTTATTCAACAAATACAAATCAGAAACATCACAGTCTAGCCCAATAACAATAAAGTCAAATTATCTCATCCAAGGTGAATAATTAAGAATATATTTTAAATTACCCCTCCTAAGAAATCATAAAACTACTTACCTTATGAGCATTACTGTTCATGAATAATTTATTTTTGTTATCTGAAATAACAGGTTCTGTTGTAAGCAAAGTTTGAGCCCATCAGGTACAATAAGCAGACCAATCAGAAGTTGGGGAAGTGTTGCTAGCTCCACCATGATCTTGTTGGTAAAATCATTCTCTGAACTCTCCAGGAGGTCCTAACTTGGCCTTAGAAGATGTTTTGATCTTTACTCTCCTGAGCATGGTACCAGGGATGGGCCATAGAGGAAATAGTGTCAGAACTGTTTTTGTGCCTATGGGATTGAAGCCAAGCTTCCTCTACTTCTCTGTACAATCCACACAGTGGAGCCAAGAGTACATGTCAATTAAGGAGCCCTTGTTCCAAAAAAAAAAAACACAGGGGATTTTGGCAGCAAAATCCAAGTGGCTTTCAGCTACTCAGAGCAAGTAAAGAATTTCTGAAATTAGATTTCCAGACCTCATTCAATGACCTATAAAGTGTTTGTGGCTCTCAATCATATTAAAGACTTGATGTATGGTATACATTCAAAAACCTCTTTTTTCAAATGTTTTATTCCTCAGTGATGATGTGGAATGACTTCTCTACCTTAACTACTGATTTGTTATATAAATTAAACATGTCACTCCCCACTGGCAATTTTACCATGTTTCAAAAACTCATACTTAGAAAAATCTGTGGATTTAGATAGAAAACTTCCAATTCCAAAGCAAATGACATAAATGACAATTAGCAAGCAAAGTTAGTGTTTTAACAGCAGGAAACTTTGGGGAAAACATTGCTAAATGTATCAATCCATATAAAAATCTTAGCTTGCTTAGGGTTCCCGCATCTTCTAAACCAGCCCTTTCCCTAGTTTTGAGGGTGGAGGGATGCCTTTAATTTACAGCTTTAGTAAGTGCAGTAGTTCTTTAAAACTATTAAGAGTATAACAACTCAGCTGCAAGAAAGTACATTTTATGTCAAAGAAAGAATTCTCAGGTAATACTAGGTTAATGCTGTTGATACAGTGTTCTAGATAAATTTTGCCCTAGGGACTATTCATTTTAGATGAAGCCGACTGCCTCAGGGACATTTGAAGAGAATATCAGATGTCTCCAAGGGCAATTTAGGCAGCCTTACTGGGAGACTGGGAGGTTGCCTATAATTTCATGCTATACTGTATGCCATGAAAGGCCTATAAATATTCCCCTGCTCTTCTAAAACTGGTTATTCAGCAGATGCTAATACCAAGAGCCAAGGCAGTTAGCAAGCTCATATTTCAAAGAATCCTGCCTATAGTACCCTATGTAAATATTTTGAAAGTCACAAAGTAGCCTAGAAATAGGAAAGTAAAAGTGATCTATGATTAAGGGACTATCAAATTACTATTTTTAAAAGCTATTTCTAGTGAATATTTCACCATATTCAGGAAGAAAATGTCTCACAATGTTTTATATATATAAAGACAATCATATTAAGTCAATGCATTTTTGGTCCTTCTCCTTCTTTGGCTCCTGATAATTGAGCTTTTCCTTGTGCTAAGAATAAAAAAACTTACAAAATTATTTGAAATATTCAACATAAAATTTTTCAAGTAACAATAAAATTTGTTGTAATTTTATCAGAATATTCATATAACCATTTCTTTCATGTGAATACTAAGTATAAAATTTAGCATTAGATAAGTTTAGCATTACTTCAATTAGAATAACATATAGACATAATTGAATTTTAAAGTATTCTGCACTTTCTTCAGTCTAGCATCTAGTTAATTTTGCCCTTTTGTTACTAAACTCCAAAATGGGGAATCATGTTCAATGATTGAGATACTTACTCTCTGAAATTAAATTCTAAATTAAGAGTTCTTCAAAATATATATAGACAACAAAATTATTTTTAAAACTAAAAAATTATGATTCCTAGTAATCATATATGATTGTATCTCATTTTTTAAAAACATATCAGAAAGATTTATCACCATGACCAAGTCAGCTTTAGGTCAGGGATGCAGGGGTGGTTCAACATACACAAATCTATAAATGTAATACAGCACATCAATAGAAGCAAAGACAAAAACCACTTGATCATCTCAATAGATGCAGAAAAAGCCTTTGACAAGATCCAACACCACTTCATGATAAAAGTCTAAGAAAACTAGGAATAGAAAGAATGTACCTCAACATTGTATAGGCTATATATGACAAACCTATAGCCAACATCATACTTAATGGAGATAAACTGAAACCATTTCCCCTAAAATCAGGAATGAAATAAGGGTGCCCACTATCCCCACTCCTATTTAACATAGTACTGGAATTTCTAGCCAGAGCAATTAGGCAAAAAGAAGAAATAAAAGGAATACAAATAGGTAAAGAAACTGTCAAAATACCCCTATTTGCAGATGATATGTTCCTATACCTTAAAAACCCAAAAAAACTACCCAAAAGCAGACACCATAAACAGCTATAACAAAGTGACAGGATACAAAATCAACTTACAAAAATCATTAGCTTTTCCATACACCAACAGCGAACAAACTGGAAGGAATATATAGAAACAATTCCATTTACAATAGCCTCAAAAAAAATCAAATACCGAGGAGTAAACTTAACAAAATATGTGAATGAACTCTACAAGGAGAATTACAAACTCCTGAAGAAAGAGATGGAGGAAGACTACAGAAGATGGAAAGATCTTCCATGTTCATGGATTGGTAGAATCAACACAGTAAAAATGGCTATACTACCAAAAGCAATCTACATGTTTAATGCAATTCCCACCAAAATCCCAATGATTTTCATCACAGAGATTGAAAATTCTACCCTAAAGTTCATTTGGAAACACAAGAGACTGCAAATAGCCAAGGCAATACTCAGCAAAAAAAGCAATGCTGGCTGTATCACAATACCCATCTTCAAACTACATTACAAAGCAATAGCAATAAAAACGGCATGGTACTGACACAAAAACAGATGTGAAGACCAGTAGAACAGAATAGAGGACCCAAAGATGAACATGCACAGCTATGCCCACTTTATTTTTGACAAAGTCACCAAAGACATATGATGGAGAAAACACAGCCTCTTCACCAAATGTTGCTGGGAAAAGTGATTATCTGCTTGAAAAAAACTGAAACTAGATCCATATTTATCACCCTGTACTAGTATCAACTCAAAATGGATCAAAGACCTTAATATCAGATCTGAAACTCTGAAGTTAGTACAGGAAGGAGCAGGAAACACTCTAGAACTAATAGGTACAAGCAAGAACTTCCTCAATAGAACCTCAGCTGCCCAGCTCCTAAGGGAAAGAAAGAATGGACAAATGGGACTTCTTAAAATTAAAAAGCTTCTGCACAACAAAAGAAATGGTCTCTAAACTGAAGAGACCACCCACAGAATGGGAAAAAATATTCTCCAGCTATACATCAGAAAAGGGACTGATAACCAGAATATATAAGGAACTTAAGAAACTAAAGTCTCCTAAAATCAAGGAACCAATTAAGAAATGGGCAACTGAACTAAACAGAACTTTTTCAAAAGAAGAAATTCAAATGGCCAAAAAATACATGAAAAAATGCTCACCATCTCTAGCAGTAAAGAAAATGCAAATAAAAACCACACTAAGATTCCACCTCACCCCTGTTAGAATAGCCATCATCAAAAACACCACCAACAATATGTGTTGGCAAGGATGTGGGAAAAAGGAACCCTCGTACACGGCTGGTGGGAATGCAAAT
This sequence comes from Castor canadensis, assembly GCF_047511655.1. Classification (NCBI taxonomy): domain Eukaryota; kingdom Metazoa; phylum Chordata; class Mammalia; order Rodentia; family Castoridae; genus Castor; species Castor canadensis. The sequence goes on along the minus strand of NC_133399.1, from coordinate 93,732,451 downwards.
TGGTGCAACCACTCTGGAAAAAAACTTGTAAGCTTCTTAATAATTTAAACATAGATCTGCCATATGATCCAACAATCCCACTACTTGGGATATACTCAAAGGAATTCGACACAGTTTATTCCAAAGGCACCTATACACTCATGTTTATTGCAGCAGTATTCTCAATAGCCAAGTTATGGAAACAACCAAGATGCCCCATTACTGACAAATGGATCAAGAAAATGTGGTATTTATACACAATGGAATTTTATTCAACCATGAAGAAGAATGAAATCTTATCATTTGCAAGTAAATGGATGAAACTGGAGAACACCATTCTGAGCGAGGTTAGCCAGACTCAGAAGACCAAAAAATCGTATGTTCTCCCTCATATGTGGTCTTTAGATCTAAGGCAAATACAGCAATGTTGTTGGACTTGGGTCACATGACAAGGGGAGAACACATATGGGAGGTACTTGGATAGGTAGAAAACCCAAAATATGAAAGCATTTGATGTCTCCACTCCAGAGGAACTAATACAGAAACCTTAAGTTGACAGAGGTCAACACGAGAAGGAGATCAGGAACCAGTGTAAAGGTCAGTTAGAGATGAATCAACCTGGGTTGTAACACATTTGTACATGAGAGCAATGCTAAGAATCTCTCTGTATAGCTGTCCTTATCTCAACTAGCAAAAATGCTTTGTCTTTATCATTGCTTATTTCTACTCTTCAATGGAACTAGAGAAAAGCACAGACCAGGTTCTGCCTGGAAGAGAGGGGGTGGGGAGTAAGGGTGAGGGTGGGGGGGGCAAGGGGGAGAAATGACTCAAACAATGTATGCACATGTGAATAAATGAATAATAAAAAAAATCAAAACAATTACATTGTCCTTTGATATTCAATATGGAAAATTCAAAAAACTAAGTGATTTTCTATGGGTGTTATGTTTTCTCAAATCCCATTCAAAACTGATTTCACTTAGATTACATGTATACATGTTAATTGAATAGGAATTTCTAATATTTAGCTGAAGCAAATAATTCCTTTTCCTTTTCCATTTCGCTTTTTTTGACCATGTGTGCGCGCACGTGTGTGTGTGTGTGTGTGTGTGTGTGTATGGGGGGGAGGGTCAAAATATTTCTAGAAAAAAAGGGCTACAATTGTAGTAGTGTACCTGCTTAACAGTTTCCACAAATGTTACATAGTAATCATACTGGTATGCCTTTTACAGCCATTTTTGCCAAACTATGGAAGAGAACTGTGATATCAAAAAAGTCACCGATAAAAACACCAGTAATATGCTATTGCTAAATGTGGAAATGTGGTACCTCTGTAGGAATACATGTTATTCTTTCAACACTATATAATATGCAGTTACTGGCTTTTGGAAGACTAATGAAGGGCCAGCAACTAGAAGTCTTCTCTAATAGCTTCAAGATAAATTGACCAAATTACAGAAAGGTTATTTTGATTCTGTGTAAAAGACATTAAATTCTTGTGACAATTCCAAACCTTCACCAACTTCTTGATCTAGCAGTAAGAGAGTATAGTCAAGTGACTATTTAAAAGGTTCAAACATAACATTTCAAAATTATAAAGCCTACAATTTAAGTTGCCTATAATGGCATACATTTAAAGTGGTCGAGTGTTAATAAATAAGACAAAAACAAAAGTGATTTTTAGAGAGAAAGTGCAAATATCACTTATCTTGAGTAAATTGATGAAGCTTGTTGAAAATCAGTGTCTTCCCTTGTAAGAGGAAAATAATTATGTTTTTTCAATTGATTAAATATTTTACTAAAGAAACTCCAAATAGCCTACTTTACAAAAGAGGACAAAGTACTTGATAGTCATTTCTCCAAAGAAGATATACAAATACTTAACAAGCGTAAGAAAGGAACTCCAGAATACAAGATACGAGAAAATTTCACATAAAAGTTAAATAAGTAATCACTTCCCACATATTAGGATGGCTACTATCATGAAAACAAAAACAAGTGTTGGCAAAAACATGGACAAACTGAGCCTCACACACACTATTAGCAGGAATGTAAAACAAAGCAGTCACTATGGAAAACAGTATGGCAGCTCCTAAAAAAATTAAAAACAGGGTTTCCATATAATCAATAAATTCCACTTCTAGATATATTTCCAAAAGAATTAAAGGTAGAATCTTGACATAAATGCTTACTCACATTTAGAATAGCATTAGTCACGGTAGCCAAGGAGTAGAAGTAACCTAAGAGTCTACAGATAGATGAATAGACAAAGTGCAGTGTGTTCCAACAATGGAGTAACATTCAGTCTTAAAAGTGGAGGAAATCCTGTCACATGCCACAGCATAAATAAACCTTGAAGACATTATGCTAAGCTAAATAAATCAGTTACAAAAGGACAATTAGTGGATGAGTCCTCCTACATGAGTCAGAGCCTACAGGGAGGATGACATGGAGAGTTGTTTAAAGGAAGTACTGTCAGTTTCTAAAATGAAAACATTCCTGAGATTAGTTGTACAGTAATGAAAGCACACTTAACACTGCTGAACTATACTTTAAAAATGGTCAATATGGTCATTTTTATTTTTTAATTACAATTAACAAAACATGCTGTATATATTAAAGATTACAGTAATTGGGATAATACACATAAAATATCCAGCATATAACAAACACTCAATAAAGTGCTTTATAGGCCAAGAAGCATTATCTTTCTTGTGTTTAAGGACAAGAATTCTTGAGCACAAATGTCAGTACAAATGTTAAAATGACTTGACTTATTTTTTTCAAACTTATAATGGTATGAAAACTGTACACATCCAGTAGAAATTGTACTTAGAATTTTGATTTTTTTCTTTCCTGGACTAGCAAAATACTGCCTGATACTTTCTTTTCAGGCTGGCAGCAGCAATGAGCCATGGCTCCCAGTTGGCCATGAGGGAAACAAAGCAATTCTCTATAGTGTACTATATTCTAAGCTTGGTTTTTGGTAGAGTAGGTGTATTAAATACATTTTGACTTATGATATTTTCAGCTTATGATGGGTTTGTCAAGTTTAAGAATAACTGTAAGTTGAGAAGTATCTATATGGGAGAAAGCCATGACTAGGAATAGTTATATGACAATGGGCCTCAGTTTCTTAACCATTGTATAATTATACATTCTTCATAGGGATATTACTAAGTAATACATGTAAAAACTTATAATGGTATTAACATGTAATCTGCTCTATAACAGTGTTCATTAGCATATTATTCTGAATTCCCAATTAATAAAGACTATCATTAATTTACATGTTTTTTATACTTTTTATTATTGAGATTAGTTGCTGTACTGGGGATACATTGTGACATAAATTTCTTAAAATTTATCACAGTTGAATTCATACCCTCCATCATTTTCCTTTATCCTCCCTCCCCCATTCCTGGAATAGTTTCAAAGTTCTCATGTTTTCATTTACATTCTCGTGTACAGAGTATTTCCAACATATATTCTCCCTCTCCCACAGGTACCCATGCTGCATACAGGATTTGTTTTGCTTTCCTATTCTCTGATTTTGTAAAAAAAAAAAAAAGGCATTTTTGTTTGTTTAAGATAGCTACACAGAATGTTTCATTGTGACATTTCCATATATATATATGTATTATAACCCAGGTTGGTTCATCATCTATTTTTCTCGTTTCAACCCTAGTTCCTTTCTTAGGGTAATTTCAACAGGTTTAAAAATGCTGTATTCTTTCTTTTTTAGGAAGTACATCAACCATATTCACCTTCATAACTTCCTTCTTTTACCCTCCCTCTATCGTATTTGACTGATCAATAAAATAACCTCTTTTTCATAATATTGCTTATATTTGCATATATCTGATGTGGAATTAATAACCAAAATATACAAGGAGCTCAAAAACAAAATTCCCCTAAAGTCAATGATACAATGAAAAAATGGGCAAATGAACTGAATAGAACTTTTTCAAAGGAGAAAATTCAAACAGCCAAAAAGCATATGAAGAAATGCTCACCATACCTGGCCATAAAGGAAATGTAAATCAAAACCACATTAAGATTGCACTTTACATATTTTAGTACTAAATTCATTTGATATATTGAATAAACATATCTTTATCTTCATCTCCCTCTCTAGCCACAGTGAGTGAAACTTCACGTGTCTTATTATATATCTATATGATGCAGAATATTTATGAATTTAACTTGTTTGTAAAGTCATTAATTATAGTAATAGAAATTGATTGAATTAAAATTATCAAAATATTTCCAGCTAAAGAGTCAAAGTTACATTTATTTTATTAATTCTGAGCTTATCGCTTCCCTTCCATTCTTATCCAGTTATATTTTATTTAGAATTTTAATTATATTTATTGCATATTAATACTTATATATTTATATGTATTCAAAATTATCTGTACATATTCTTATTATATAATTAATGATAATTTAGATTAACATAGTTATCACAGATGGTTAGAATTATCAGAAAACAAAATAAGACAAGTAGACAATAACCATTGTAAATATACTATAGAAAGGTCAAAATAATTTATTTTATCTTGTGTAGTCAGAAAACATAGATCAAGATGTGGTATCTTGCTAGTGGAATATTGTAACAACTATCTTAAAGTAGGTAAATGAGCATACTATTCCTAAAGTCATATGAAGAGCTTAAAAGAATGCTATGGATAAAGAGTCAGTTCACATGCATGCCACTTGTTATGTGATCATGTGTACAGAATATCCATATGTATTAAAGTTCCATTTCTAAATTATGTTAACAGTAAACTAAAGTATCAAATGCTAAACTTAACAAAATAATATAATAATATATTGCTGCAACAGCAGGGTACTTAAATCTTTTTTCCAGATTGTAATTGTAGAATCAAAATAGTATTTTTAATGAAATAGAATGTTGAATTTCTTAATTATCACTACTTTATAATAAGAGGGATTATATGAGATATGAGTTAAAAGTATTCCAAGTTCATAGCCACATATAAAAAAGAAAGGAGCCTACCTTGTACAAATCCTAAAGATTACTATTATGAAATGATTACTTTTTTGTTGTTTAGTAATTTCTTAATTTATTTTTATTATTGTTGTGCTGGGTGGGGGTACATTGGAGTATTTGCAAACATTCTTACAATGTATCCAATATACCAACTAATGAACTAATAAAATATCAGTGTGCTATTTCTGAAGATATTAATAAAAATTTATATTTCGCTATTATTCTTAGAATCTGAATAGAAAAATATGTTCAGAAGGATGAAACAACATTTCTGGTTGGGGTCATTAGTTTTTGTTAATGGAAACAGCTTGTGAGCAAAAAATTGAAGGACAGATGACTTCCAGTGGAAGAATAATGGGGGAAGGCATTAACCATTTGGAAGAAATTGCCTGATCTCAATAACAAAATAATTTCATAAAAACTTTTTAACTACCTTTTTACCTTGGATATTTGTATACTATATCATTATTGCTAACTTAATTATAAGTATGAATAACAAATTACATCAAAATTAATTATTGAGCATAATAATCATGCCAGAAGTACATTTGGACAAAAAAAGAAATCAAAACTAAATTTTTCATTCAGCAAATATTTAAGGAAAGCATGATAGACAAGTAGCGTCATTATCCATCTCGCCATCCAGGCAAGCTGCTCAGTTCAGCTCATTCTCACTGTCAGCAGTCTCTGATGTTAAGTAACAAAATCAAAAGTGTAAAGCCTGCATGCCAGGTCTGACAAATCTGACTTACTGCAGTTTATGTTTCTTAATTATCCCAAGATACTAGAGTATCCAAAATATTGTTCTTTGCCTCCAAGACTGAAAGCTGTTTGAACCTGGCAACAGTATCATTTCTAGCATTATTCCAGTGAAATAGTCCATCAAAGGAAATACAATCTTGGATATAAGAGAATATTCTGACCTTCAACTAAGGGATATGAGAGTAAATCATAATCCCTCCCCAATCATAAATAATGCCTCACAGAAAACATCTGGACATGTGACCAAAGATTCATAGTTTAAAAAGATTTTCCAGAAAATATGTTAAGTGGTTTCATGGATAGGGCAAGAGGATTAGTCATCAGCCTTACTGTGATCTCTGTTGGATTTTGTTTTTTGATTCTGGCCATCAGAATTTCGTCTTAGAAATTAGCACACTACTAATCGCTGGCAAATTCCTATACCTATACCCACAGCCTTGGGTAGCATACATTGAAATTCTACCCTATACAGAGCTACTCAGCCTGTCCTTCATGGCAAAGAGGATAGGGGGACAATATGGAATTAGAGAGGAAAATATTGAAGGCAAAGCATATAGTTCACAGACATGATAAAAAAAATTTATCAGTGGGTACCAGAGTAGTGATTGAGAATATTCTGAAGTTATTGAGATGAGTAACACAATAGGACCAAATGTAGCATTTGCCAGTATTTCCCTCTCAGTAGAAGGTTCTGCTTTCTTTTAGTGTTAATTCTTCCCCCTTTAGAGATTAAATTTCCTATCTTCTTTCTAGCTAGAAGTGAACATGTAACTAAATCCATGCCTGTGGGATGCAAGTACAAGCTATGTGTGACCACTTTCAAGTCACTTCTAAGACCAGCTTCTGTCCTAGCTCTTTCATAAACTCCTGTGAGATAAAAAATGGGCATTTATAGAGAACTCCTTCTGAAGGAGTAAACAAACAAGCCCAAGCACATACTTCTTGATGCCTACATGCTTCAATTAAGGAACTCTGATTCAAATTCTCCTTTTTTTTTTTCGGTTCTGAGGTTTGAACTCAGGGACTACACCTTGAGTCACTCGAGCATTCTCACGGAATTAATTGCCTGGGGGTGGCTTCCAACCGCGATCCTCCTGATCTCTGCCTCCTGAGTAGCTAGGATTACAGGCATGAGCCACCAGCACCTGGCTCAAATTCTTCTTTTTTGCAGGAACTTAATTTATCTCTGACTTATACATTAGCAATTATAAGTAAGGCAAAAGAAATAAACCGGACTGCCTGTGGAATATCTGATTGAAGTTCGATATTACTTAATAGGCAGCAAAAAAAAAAATTAAAGACTTTAGAGCAACAAAATTAGGTGGTCAAAGAGAAACTATAGGCCAAAAGTTTGATGGATTGGCAGAGACTGCCAATATCCGTATTATTACCAACTACAGTTGACTCTTCTAAAATCAAACCCAGCATAGCATTTCCCTTTTGGTCCATATTGAAACTTGTGGACTAAACAGTTTAGTACTTGAAACATCGTATTTTGCAATAATTGAATTTTTATTTAAATTGCAGAACTGGGCTGGAGTTGGTGAGAAATTGAATTGGTCAATAAATGACAACAGAGTTCTAAGAGCCTTTCCTTAAGAACCTTTCAGTTGGAAATGCACACTGAATTCAATGTTCCTTTCTTTAATGTATTTTCTAATGCTCACTCTGAGCCAGTTATTGTACCAATGGTAGGTGAATTATAGGATTTCAAGGAGAGGAATAATGCAACATAAAGCTATAAGAAGTTCGTAATCTAAGCAGGTATTCAAATCTATAAAACAGGAGACATAGAAAGCTAGAAATGGTGAAAGGATTTTCATAAATAGGAACAGGCATGTTAATAATCCAGAAGCTTTAGGAGTTGGATGGTGTTTTCAGAAGATTTGAAGAGCAGCTTTAAAAGTAAGTACATAAAATAAAATAAAATTGTGACCCAGATCATGAAAACTTAAATTGAATAAGAACATAAAATGTCACTCTGAGTCAGAATCATGAGATCTTAAAGTATTCAACCCAAAAGTCTTACTGTAAGGCTGGGAAGTAAATGCTTCATAGCAGTACATGATGTTCCTTTTGTGTACTTTAGCTAAGTTTAACTATATAACCCCAATGAGCTGACTTCCTGTAAGAAGAAGGAAAGTACATGGTGGCCACACAAAGAACAGCAAATGAGGTCATCTTCTCAAATTATAAGATGCAGAAAACCTAACCTGGAAGAAAAACATCTTGAAATTATTTTGACGGGCTGCAGGCTTAAAACTTAGAAAGTTATGTGTAATTAGTATAATGTATATATACATATACACATATATATAAACTTATATATTGCAACTAATAAGTGTATACATAGTATATATTATGTTTATAGTATCTATTATTGCCTTGATTTTCAAATTCTATTATCTATATCTGTTTGAAGGCATATATATGTAAACATGTATTTACAAATCCATATAAAGTGTATTTATAATATACCATATATGTATCAATATAAACATATATGAGCTACACTCAGAGAGAAAATTATATTTCTAACTGACTTAATTATACTTTTCTAATAATTCACCAGAAATTATGAGAGATAGAGAGTTGAAAGTATTGTCTGCTTACCTACAATTTCTGTTAGGATGTATACATGGGAAATTGACTAAAAGTTGCCATCAGTTCAGACTTCCTGATAGAGTTGGTTCATAGGACACCAACTCCAGAAAGTAGCAGGACATTCTCTGGCCTGCTGTCCTTCATCATATGAAGCCTGACCTGATAAAAGTCAATATTAAATACTGACTGGTAGATATGTTGTGATGGTAATGACAGGGTTTAAAAATAATACCCAGAAATGTGGAAGAAACCATAACTGAACTATCCAGATAACAAGGACAAAAATTCAGCATGCTGCAAGTGGCTAGTTCTTTGTACTGCCATTACTCATTGGACCCAGACTCCTTAAAGACTTAAAGACTGTCTAATGTTTCTGTTAAGAAGTCAACTGTTTCTCTAATTTAGTCTCTTAATAATTTTAACGATTTGAGTCTAACATAAATATGTCTGCATGCTATAGTCTTTATCTACTCAGACCTGCAAATATGAGCACTGTAGCCTAAAGCTCTTAAGAGCCAAACACAGTGTCCATAATCATTAAAAAAGCAAAAGAAAGAGAGAAGACTCATGAAAATGCAAAGAATTAAATGTGAAGAATTCTCAAGGAAGGCCTATGTTCTTGACCATGATAAAATGTAGATAGCAAGGGGACAGGGCTGGGACAGGGCTGTTGTTCAGAAGTACAGCACATGTTTAGCTTGTGCAGAGCCTTAAATTCAATCTCTAGCACATACATCTATGTATAGGCACATACATACACACAAACACTCACATGTACACAAAAACAAAGCTATCACCACATTTACAAATATTGTTTTATAGTAAGAAACACTTTTATTTTTGATACATATATTGAAAATAGACATAATAAAGCTGTACTTGCAACTACTGAAGCAGACCAAAGGAGGACCTCTACCTCATGTTGAGGGTATGCCAGATATATTCCAGAATACCACAAGCATGCACATTAACCTAAATACAAACCACCCACCACCATAACCAGGAGAGAGCATCCTCGGAGGTTGTCCTGGGTAAGAATGCAATGATTTGTAAAGGCTTGTAAAGCAACTGAGCTCTTTACTTAAGGCAGAGAGACCAATTGTTTTAGTAAGTTTGTAACAACAGTGATTTGATAAGAGTCTCAGGGCCTATACCTGCCTATCAGTCACCATCACTCAAATAATTTGTATCCTAAAGAACCTCAACTCAGATGAAAAAGTGAAATTTTAAAAAGTTCAAAAAGGTTTGCTTACTGTTCAATATCCCCAAAACACAAATTTTTTTGATAGTACTGGAGTTAGAACTCAGGCCCTCACACTTCAGCAAGCACTTTATCACTTGAGTCACTTGAGCCACATCCCAACCTTTTTGATTTACTTTGTTTCAGAGAGAATCTTGTACTTTTGCTCAGAGTGAGCCTCAGAACATGATCCTCCTTCATCTGCCTCTCAAGTAGCTCCTTTTACTGTTGTATACCACCATGCCCAACCCCAAAGTGCCTTTTTTATAAAATCAAATAATCAGTGGAATGTCTCAGAGACTCTGATGTTACATTTTCACAAATTAGTATATGTTCCTTAGCAAACCACAAAGTTAATTTTTTAAAGTTAAATTAGAAGGATTGGCTGTTGGTTTCAGTGTATCTAAAGATACATTTTGGTTTCTGCAACACTAACAGTAACCATTTCTTAAAATGAAACTCAAACTGAGTTCAAGATATTATTTTGAAAAACAAATCTAATCTAGAATTTATTTTGTATTTCAATTAATGGTCCAACCTTGATTTTATTATACGATTTCTTGAGAATTATTGTGGCCGTCAACACTCCTCTTGCTAGATTTTTATTGTTCTGCTTCCAATGCACAGTATTTGATAGCTTCTCATATCATTCCTGTCATTCCTAATTAGTACATGTACTTCAGTGAAATCAATAATACATGGTTGATGATGGCATTACATAATACATTATCAATTCATTCATTGGTTTCCAAATTCTGCACTCATTCATCACATGATAAAGGGTTATACTTAATTGAACCTATAAAATATAAATGATGGAATTATGAGACATATGAGCCATTTAACGAATGACTCAGTTTTCTCATTACAATCCTGACTTCAAAGTCTCATAACACTTATGTAAGAATAGGATGAGAGAATCTTTTATGCCCTCTCTTGGAGAAGGGGGTGGTACTCTCCAAATTCTCCCACTGAGGAATTCTGTTCTTAATATTACTACTTCCCAACAGTGCTAAAAAAAAGAAAAGGAAAATAGCACACAAGAGTGTTATATGGTAAAATAATCCCTTTCTTGAGGGGATATTTTTGGGTTGCTTTATTTTACTTTTTAAACTTTAATTTGTTTTTGATAATGCAGAATGAACCCTCAGGGCCTCATATGTGCTAAACTGTGCTCTATCACTGAGCTACACCCCTATCTCATTTCATTTAAAAATCACATAAATATAAAATACCAGTTTTTTCTAATACACTTACTTTTGAATGTTGACCTCTATAAATTAAACTTATTTATATTAATAAGATAGAATTGTATACTACTAACCAATTATATTAATGATTCTCAAGGGATAAAAGTTCTTTGTGTCTATAAAATTATATTTGTAAATGGTGAAGGAATATGACAAAATAAAATGTAGCAATGAACATTAATAGTATAGAGTGGTCAAAATTATTAGACATTCTCCTGTAATACTTATTTATGGTCAGTTTTTCTTTGCTTTCATATTTCCCTGATTTAAATTGAGAAAATTGAGAAAAGGAACCATCAGGAGCAGTATTTCCTATGTTCACGTAGGCACACATATCATGTTCTTATTCTAAAAGCTTTATTTCAACTAAAATATATTTACAAATTCATGCTAATTGTGGAACACAAAGAAACATTTATTTGTTAAATTATTCAATTAAAATAATTTTGAATTGTGTTTTCAAGCAACATTCAAGATAATTTTCAAATTTAAGTCAAAAACAACATAGTTCAAACTTTTAAGTAATTAATTGTAAAACAATGTTAACTTTATAAAATAATCATTCACTAAAAGGAAGGTAAGGCTTAATTCCAGTGTTAGTTGTAGTGAGGCATCCCAAAGCTTTTCTATTTTTATGGGAGAAAAACACTAAAAGAAAGTGCTTTCATTAAATTGTTTCCACATGAAGAGGTTCAGATGTCTTTGTGTATTTGCCTTCTCATATGCTGAGTATGTAAATCTGTTACTATAGATATAATTGCTCATGAAAAACATTCAAAAGTAGATTCAAGTGATACAGCCTTATTTCAAGAAATGCCTAATAACCATGTAGTTTCAGCCAAAAATGCACTAAAAAATAAATATCTAGAAAATATTATTAAGGTAATGACTCTCCAATAGGGAAAAGAAATATTGCAAATAGTAACGGATGAGATAATCTAAGTAAGGAGTCTATGTTACCTGTTCTGAGTTATGATTTGAGGAGCCATACCACCAGCATGCATTTTACCATGTTTAAAATGAGCAACAGGTGGGTAAAAGGGAAAGTCATAAGTCATTGTCTTCTCCATCTCTTTCCACAGTCATCTTTACCATGATGTAATTGTCTTACTAAAATGGCAATTTTAAAACCTGACAAAAAGTTTTTCAAATAAGTCATTACTACATCTTACATATATATGCTTCAAAAAAGGCATTTGCTAAAAATCTCACTAAATCATTTATTCAAATTTGCATACAGACTTGATGCACTTTTCTACTGAGATCAGATAAGAATGCCTGAAAATGCTGTAGCAATAAAATATTCTGTGTCTCTAGAAGGTGACTGCACAGATTTTAGAATATTTTCTTCTATAGTAGGCCACTCAGCTTGCCACAATGGTTTTAATTGAACACAATCACATACTGTCCAAGTGTCAATTGCTCACTTCTAATAATTCAACAAAGTAATTTAGCTAAAATCAGAGAGCACTAAAACATTCAAGATTTAAAATATACATTAGAGAAGAAAGCCTAACAGTCATTTAAAAAAAGATTTTAAAGCACCCCTTAAATAAAGAAATTTCAAAATGTAAAGATTGTTCAAATACTGGTAATCTTTCCTATATTTCCTCCAAATTATGGCATGATAAGCAGAAATTCTCTCCATGTATAAAAATAGCTCATTTGTTTGCTTACTTTGATAGTATTTAATATTATTATAAACTTAAAAACATATAAGAGTATTCCCTTAGCAGTAAAATGCTGTTTAGGCTTTGTTCATGAAACATATAACTCTAAATCCTGTAGTAAGTGTTAATGTTATCATTTTCACCCTTTGTATCCATGTCAAGTTATCAAGTAGCTGCACCTAAAATTAAAGTAAAATAATCTTCCTTCAGGTTCTTTCTAATAGGTTTGGCTTACCAGTTACTTTATAGAGAGGTGGTGGGAGGAAGGGGAAAAGGAGCCAAGATGAAAACTAGTCCAAGCTTCCATTTATTTTCCTAAATCGTGACAGTCTGAGTTGATGAAGGAAGTTAAGGCACGTACACGTAGTGCACTGCAGATGGACACCATAACAAAATCTTCCAAATGTCACAGTAAGGGTTGGCAGTGTGTCTGTAAAGCACTCACTCCCTTTCATACCTTCTGGGTTTTAAAGGGTGGGTTGAGGGCGGTAATCAAAGGCTAGGCGATTCTCCACACTGGAACAACCAAGTTGAATGCGTTCAGATGAACTGCGCTCTGGACGTGGGCAGCTCTTACTCAGATCCATTCAGATCAGATTGAGGGGAAAATAACTAGCAAGTCCTGGCCACTGGCTGCAGGCAAAGGAATCAGTCTCTAAAACTGGCTGCCTTCTGATACCCCTTTGGCAAACTCCCCAAGGGAGTTTAACTCTTAACAGTTTAACTCCATCATCTTGGTCACCTGCAGGCCCTCCCCGCCCTCCCCCTTCCCACAGTTCTTACAGCAGTGATTCATTTTAGAGTAAGGCGTAATCAAATGCATTGCAAACATGTTCTGGATTAAAGTTGATGCTAAAAGGCAAATCTGACTGGCAATTTTATGTAATCAAGAGCAGTTCAACTTCTGCCTACTGGTGCCGCCAAACACCGTCCCGGTTTGGAGACCCAGAAAGTGGGCATTTATAAATCTTACATCTTCTGACCTCCTCCCTCAAATTCCTTAATGGACCATTAGTAACAAGATCGATCCTACTTACTTTAGTAGCAATGCAACGCAAAGGCACATCTGCTGTGTTTACCAGTGCCAGAAACACCATTCAAAAGTTGAGAAGGTAAAACCAGCTCTTTGCAAACCCTTGGGGCCACGGATGAGGACACAGTGGGGGAGAAAGTGTGGGAACCTGAAGTGCCCTAACTCTTGTGCATCCAGCAAGCAAATCAGTGGTCCCTTAGGCCAGTCAGGAGGAGGACAGCAGAACTGCTAAGTTCTCCCTTGGCGGTGCACAGCCTTTTTTTGCTCTAAATCCCTCTTTTTTGGGAACACCGAGCCCACTCCCTAACCCGGCCATGGCCACCTCGCGACGCCGCCTGCCTCGGGGCTGAGCGCGCGCGTAAGGCAGAGGTTGGGGGTGCGCAGCACTTACGTCTCGGAATTTGTTCCACTGTCCGACTTCCTTGTCATACTGAGAGATTGTGGTGAGCCATTGTTTATCATCCAGAAAATTACCGCCGTCCGACCGCCCCCCGGCCGCAGCCACCGCGGCAGCTGCGAGAGCCTGACTGCACCACGCCGCTGCACACACACACAGCACGGCTGACACCTTGAGCATCTGGGAAGGAGACACAACCGGAGGGTGGGGAGTCAAATAAGGGGTAGGAAGACCCCCTGGAAGGCATGCATCTGCAAGGACTGGGTAGAGGGAGGACGCAAGCAGGGACAGAGGTGTCCTTACACACATACACACACACACACACACACACACACACACACACACACACACACACACACAAGGGAGCAGAGCAGAGGGGTTTATAAAGCTGGAAGCACCATTTCCGTCAGCCGCAGCGGGGAAGAGCCCGCTGCCTGGCACATCACCTTGTTGTGAGCCGGCACGGTGCTCACAGCTCCGGCTGGAATTGCAGCGCAGCTCCGCCGAGCCGCCGCTTCCAGCAGCCGCTGCACGCGCCGCCGTCTGCAACCGTCCACTCCGCGCCCCGCGCCCGCCCGCCGCGCGCCCCATCCCCGCCCTCCCCCCGCGCTCCCCTCAGCTCACCCCTCCCTCTCCCCGCCTTCTTTTTCCCTGTTCCACCCGCTCCTGTCCATCCCACCTTCCTCTCCCCGAAGCCCAGCTGCAGTAGGCTCAGATGAGATGCTCGCTCTGCTGGAGCCAGAGGATGCGGGACTTCCTCGCCTAGGAATTCTATCAGCTTCCTAACCTCTCGCCTCCAGAAGAGGTTCTCCTGCTCGCGACAGCCTGTTCATTCTCGCTGCTCCTGGAGCGAACAGAGCCTGTGATCGCTCTCAGTTGCCTCTGCTCGGCAATTTGAAGGGTGATCAGGCAGTCGTGGGAAATGAGAGCTGAAGAAACTTTAAGCGTCATCAAGTAAGAACTCCCGAGACTTCCTGTCTTGTAAGCCTGAACTCAGCTCTGCCCTAAAACAAGGCCATTCTTAGGGACTTGGAATAGGTTCTTAAATTCAGAAAATGTACTTTGCTCTGAACTTCTGCATTATTGCACAGTACAAACTTTTATATGAAAGGGTTGAAGTTTCCTTTTTCTTTTTAAGATAGAATTATTGCCAGGTAGGGTGTTGTGTATATCTAAATCTCACACACAATCTACATGCTTTTTTCTTTATAAAAACTCCCTGGTGACTGTTTTATGTTCTAGGATCTGAATCATAAACTTAAATCAAAAAGTTCTATGTCTCCCCCTTCCAAAATGAGATGAGCACTTTGAAGACCTGCAACTAATTTAGCACTTCAAGTTTCTATTTAGGACAAAATTTTGGTTTGCCATGCCTTTTCTACACATTATAAATAAACTGGAAAGAAATTAGTAATTAGCTCTCTTTAAAGAGAAAAGGATGAAGAAATTCTCTCCCATATACTTAGAGGATTCAGGTGAAGTGAACATTGAATGCAGATCAGGACACTTCTGAAAGCTAGAAGACTACAATATATTATGTATCTCTATTTGAATTATTAGGAATGTCAGACAAAATCACATCTGTCAAAGCTATGACCTTTGAAAATTTCTTGTAGCTTCCAAAACTTCATGAGCTATTTGAATAGCAGCAAAAGCTCTACTCATATTTTGCATTTCAATGTCATATTACACTTGTATAACATTTTAAAAATTATGTGAAAATAAAATTATTAATATTACTTTCTAATTTTAAATGTAAGAGTACAAATAAATGTAATATGAAACACAAATGAAAGAAACTGCTATAAATAACTCAGAAAAGGGTATTCTCTTAATTTCCCTCATTTCTTTGGTGATGAATGACAGTTGGGCAGGAGAGGAAGTCACAGAATCTATAACTACAATTCAGAGAAGCTCAGACTGATATAAATATATGTCCGATAGATTTGCAAACAATAATGTGAACTACTTCTCGAAGGACAGATAACATCTTTGCTTAGTCACAGGGAGACTTGCCTGTATTTTAATATATGAACATTCCTGTTTCATTACTAAGATAATAGTTAGTAGGTCCCTCCTCCACCATGACTCTTTCCAGATCCTTCAGCCCTTTGTACCCCTCACTTCTCTACCTCAAAAATTGAGAAGCACTTTTTCTTCTTATTCTTTTTTCAATTTTATTAGCATATAATAGTTGTACAGGGGGATAAGTTGTGATATTTACATAAGTGCTTGCATTATATCTTAGATTTATCCTCTACAACCTTTTTCCTCTTCTATCCTCCCCGATTCTTAGAACAATTTCAACAGATTTCACTCTTCTAACTTTATATATGGATACAAAATATATCCACCATATTCACCCTCATTCACACTTTCCTTATGGCCACCCCTCCATAAGGAGCTAACACTGTTACCCATTCCTGGAAAAGGCCTATCTTACTCTCTTGCCCTTCATTTCTTTAAGTGTATATTGATGGTCAAATGTATATAAATATACATATTTATATAGAGAGAACAAAATTGCATTAGTGAGTCTGTCTGAAGGGACTATGGGAATCAGTAGAGGGAAAGAAAATGTTAGAGAATGAGAAACTATGAAAACAATCCATCTGTAAATGAATAAAATATAATGTACTGCAAGCTGGTGAATATTAGGGAAGCAAGGTGATAGAGAAAACCCTCATTCTTGTTTTATAGGGAAAGCACAGAAACTGAGCCTTAGGTGAACCCCTGATGCAAGTCAGAAGTCAGTAATTTTTTAAAGTAAAGGTGATTTTCTAAGCTTTGTAACCTACCTCTTCAAAAGTTGTATGCTGTTTGCTACAAAATCTTTGATAAGGAATGGTGCTCTGACACTCCCCACCCTGCAGCCCTATTGTACTGTTTAGCATAGTAATTTCCATCTATGTCAAACATGACCACCTTTGCATTTACAGAAGCACATACATTTGTCTTATGTCCCCATTTGCCACCTATGGCTATATCTATCTATCATCTATCTACCTTTCATAGCCAATCTTAACATGTCCCTAGAATCTCTTCAAATCTAGCTTTCACTGACAACTTTCCAAAATACAGCTCTACACAGACCAATGACAGTTGTACACATCTTGAAATAAAAGCCTCTGAGAATATTAAAGTCAAGATCTGGCAGAGAATAGGATTTACAAGCAAATTGCAAGTTTGAAATTCTGAAGTCAAAGAAGGCCATGCCAGGTCTGTCTCTTTTGCATCTGTGCTCCTTCATTGTGGCCCAGATCATGCCCCACTCCTTGCAGAGCTCCTTAAACCTGTCTCTCAATAGTCACTGCCATTGTCTATGTTAAGCGCTTGGTCATGTTTGTAGTGAGAGTAAAATCCACTAAGAGTGATGTTGGTAATCACAGAAAAGTCTTTTCTGCCAGCTTCTCCATATGTCCAAACATTTGGGTCTTCAAAGACCCTGTATTCAACATTTAAATAGTCTTGAGAGGCTTTGCACATCAATTCACACTTTGGTTACCAGTTAACACATCAGTGGGGATTAATTGAAAGCTTGCTAGGTGCAAAACACAGAAGGGAAGAATAGAGGTTTAGGTGGGAGGTAAAATGTGCTGGGAACCTTATTATGAAGATTGGTGGAAGTAGGGGAATACTTCAAGGACTATTTCCCACTTTCATTGAGAGCCAATCTAGGAAACTGGAGAGCTGTGAAAAAAAACCTCACAAAGTGGAGTAGTGTATACAGGGTGGGGAGAGTAAGTCACTATGCTAGAAAACTTAAGTGGTAAGGATAGAGCTTGATTTTGTGTTTCTGATCACACTTTACAAAATCAGAGCCTACAAAATGCACAGGTTTTCAGATTCCCAGCCTCTTTCTGTCAGTGCTGTCACCTCATACATAATCATTATATACATAGACTATGCAAAGCCATTACTGAAGCTACTACAAGTTTAGGGTTTACCTTACATTTTTCTTAGTCATTTAACTCTTCCTCTACTGAACATTTAGTTAAGCAATTCACAAATAACTATCACTGAATAAGTGCAAGACATTTTTGGTGCATTTCTAAATTATTAAATATATCTCTTCCCTGGGCTTTTGTACCCCTGTTTTCATATTTTACACAGTTTTACAATGATAAATACTAAGCCAAAGTAAATAATAGTGAGGGACCATTTCTAACCACCTTTGAAATTGGACCTATGAAGACCTTAATAGCACTCCATTTCTATAAATGCACACACACACACACTCATATTCACACATACACATAATCACCAGTCTTTCATAGTTATTTTTTTCTCAGCTGCTATTAAAATATGCTAGTCTGTTGTTACTCTTAACCATCACGAAGATACATAGGAAAAGTCCAACTAATCACACATCTTCCATGTACCAGTCACAAAGCCACATACTTTACTTTATATAACTGAGGTCTTTAATTTTTCACCACCTGCCCAAAATCTCACATGCTGTGTTGTGGTTTCAATCTTAAATATCCCCTAAAAGCTCATGTATTTAAGGCTTGGTCCTTAACTGGTGGTATTATTTATTGGGAACTAGTAGAAACTTTTCAATGTAGGGCCTAGTTTGAGAAGGTAGGCTACTGGGGACGTGCGATTGAAAGATACATTGGGGTAACCAACCCTCCCTTTTACTCCCTTTTTGCTTCTTGGCCACCATGAGATGGGCAGGCTCCATGCCACATGCTCTGTCATCATAAGGTTCTTCCTCATTGCAGGCCCAAAAGCGACTTGATCAAACTTGGAGTGAAATTTGATCAAAACTATGTCTTTTTTCCTTTAAGTTGATTTCTCACAGGTGTTTTGTCACACAATGGAAAGCTAGTATATACAAAGAAATGATTTTGAAGATCTATGAAGCTTTCAATAATGATCATGCTGCACTGTTTAGATATTTTCCTCTATATGGAAACCTAAGAAACAAACTTGAGTCATCTTACACCTCTATTCTTCAATTCTTCTGCCTCCATATCTTTCCATTCCCACCTGTTACATATTTACTTGTCTCAATCCTGTAAAAACTAGAACTCTTCTCTAAAGTCAGGAAAAGAGGGAATGGTTAATTCAGAGTTTGCCAAATCATAGTGGAAGTCACTCTATTTCTATGCTGAGTACCTCAGACCCTGTCTCAAATGATAACCTGGCCTACTCAGCAGCAATGAGTCAGGAACCTAGAGGCCAATCCAACTGGTTGGCTGAGAACGGAATTGACCAAGCCTCCCTCCCAAACCTTTTGCAAAAATATTTGTCAATCTTGCAAATATTTATCTTCCTTATAGTTGGTAGAAGATAAGGACAGATGGGCATTAAGGGGCTTCCAGGGTATCTGACATTACCAAGATTGATGGTTTAATGATAGATAATTTATCCTAAAAGCATACTCTGGGCATTTCTGGCACATTTCATTGTGAGACTAGAGAAACAATACCTGATCTATAAAAGTCAATTATGTAGAGTGATGTTTTGTGTCAGATCAATCAATGTGCTTAAATTAATAATATTAAAAGAGTAGGAAAATGAAATATAGCCCTGGGTATTAGAAATTCAGGAATAAACACCTGCTGTTGCCATCATTAAATCACATTGAGAATGAATCATTTATGTCCTCATGTTGGAATTTTTTACTGAGACTATGTAAGTCTAATAAATCATTTGTTCTTAATTTAGTAGAAAATAATAGCAATCATTAAGATTTGCATTTAGGGACGCTAAACAAACCAAAATCAGAATGGAATTGCTAGAATTGAATTTTAACAAGTTTTTGTTGTTGTTGCTTTTTTTTTTTTTGAGATGACCCTGCTTAAGCAAATTCGCAATGTATTAAATACTTAATTTAATAAATAGCACCTTCTGTGATTTAACTTAAGCTAAAGCATTCAGTTTATAAAAAGACTTTAAAAAGCTATAATAAATATGAGAACATATCAATCAGTTCAACTACTGTAGTTCTTAAGAAGACATTTTTCAACAGTTAAACAAACCAGAGGGTGAATCTGATTAAATTAATTGGTTACTAAGTAGATGAAACTGTGAAGTGGCCAATGAGGGAATTAAAATTCATTTTCTCTATAAACTGAAATGTATTTATTGTTTATTGACTTTTATAAAAGACAAACTTTATAAAATTTTAAATAAGTATTAATAACAAATATGCAAATTTTTGAAAAGTACAAAGCACTAACACAAAAAAGATAAAATGAAATATTTAAGAATATTTTTAAAACAATTTTGATAAATGTATATATACAGAATTTCACATATTCTTGTATTAAGATTATTAAATTAAAAAATCTGTAGATCAAAAGATTCACAAAAATACCTCTGTCCTTTCTTGCTCATGTTTTTAAAATTCTGTTAGATCTGCATAAGTCAATAAGCTTTTCTTTCTTTCCTTTTTTTTTTTTTTTTTGGTGGCCTCATGCTTACAAAACAGTCACACTCCTTTCCATTTTGCTCTGGTTATTTTGGAGGTGGAGTCTGGAGAAATATTTGCCCTGGCTGGCCACACACTGTGATCCTCCTGATCTTAGCCTGTTAAGTAACTAGGATTATAAGTGTGAGCTGCTGACATCCAGCTTGCATAGATCAATAATCTTAATATAAGATGATATGTGGAGTCAGTTTATTGTCTGATTTAGAATGCCAAACTTTGTCCTTGTAGGTTTTATGTTGTAAAATGATTATACAATTTCTAGATCTAGATCTACAAAGAACCTTTTATGTTTATCTTTGTGAGTTTTTGTTATTTCTTTATTTTTAGCCAACTGGCAGCTGAAACAGACTTCATGTTTCATTCTTTATTAAATTAGGATCAGTTAGCTTAAAAATAAAAGTATAAATTCTTGCAATTTAATTTCATATTCTCTGATGAATGGGAGGCTTCTCTCCATGAGAAGCAGATGTACTAAGGAGGAAGGTTATAATTTCTGTGCATACATATAATTTCAAGCATCCTTTACAAGATTACTGAAGGAAATATTTAAATAAAAATTAAACAGAAATGTGAAGTAATTAACAAATAATGTAAGAAAATGTAACCATTCCTTGCTACTTACTTTAAAAATATTTGTTGATTGCTCTCTAAATGTTATGCAATAAACATAAAAATGGGAGTAGGATTGTGAAGAACTGCTACATGATCCCATTTGTCTAAAAGCTCACACTCTTGACTAAGGTGGGAGGAGAAAACACATAAATCAATAATTTAATTAGAGCATGGTAAGTGAAGATAGGAATTACATGGTCTCTTCCTAAGCCAATAGGATACTGAAATAAGACTTGACACATATAAATGAGAAATTTAGAGGTAGGAATGACCTCGTACAATTCAATGAAACTATTGGGTTTTTCAGTCATCGGTCAGCTTAATCAATGGGCTTTCCAACATGAAACGCCAGACCAGCAAATACAGTTTCTTTTAGAGTGTTAAACACTTGCACTAACAAATCTCACATACCCCAATGGAATTCTTTCCCTACCACTCATCTATAAGAAAAAGTGAGTTCCTCCCCTTCAGAACCTTCAGCAGTCATTTCCTTGAACCACATTGGTTTTGATTTGCTTACATATCCAACTCCGGGCAAATCCCCTGAGGAAAGGAGCACAGGTGGACAATGGTAACTGCACACCCCAACGCTGATAGGAAAGAGTCCCTGTCAAATCTTTTATTTGTAAGTGGAAGAAGGAGTCTTTCCCCAAAAGACAGAAGATCGAAGTATTGTTTTACCAATGACAGAATCAAGGATACCAAATATAATAGGTTTCCACCAGAACTCTACAGAGGGCATTTATGAAATCTGAAGAGTAACTGTGATTAGTAAGGAAAGCATGATCAGGAATAATTTGTCTTATAGAGAAAGGAATAGAGAGTCAAAATAACTTGGTGCTCACATTTTGAAATTGTTTCTTCTTATCTAACACATCATCAATAAACCGACACAAAACAGTGGACAATGATATGCAGGAAAAAAGTCAAAGCAAAACCAAACTCCCTTAAAACACATTTTTGAAGTGCATTTCTACTTAATATGTCTTAGCTGCATAAAAAATTTTCCATTACTCACTGGTACTCAGAGATCTCCCTCTGGGAGTTGAGCAAACTTCTTTCTTAATTTTGGAGTATAAAGACACAAGGATAACACAGAACACTGACGGCAATAATACAAATTTTTCTTTTTTTGTTATTATATGGAAAATATTTTTGCTCTTTTTTTTAAACAAGCAACACCAATGTAAAAGATTGACTGTATTAATCAAGCTCTTAGTTTTGCAATCAACTTCTCAATTTAGCTCAGGTTGTACTCTGAATAGAGATATTTTTTCTCGACTTTTTTTCAGGGAGCTTTTAAATAACAAATTTAATTTCATTATTTGATATAAGACTATTTGTGCTGTGTATTTCACCTTGGCAGAGTTTTGGTAGTTGGTGGTTTTGATGAAGTGACTCATTTCTTATAAGGTTTTAAATTTATAAATATAAAATTGATTTGGAGTACACCATTTAAACTGCTACAGAACCCAGAGAAATAGTCCCCAGTATATTACAAATACCAGTGGTTGTATCTTCCCCACATTTTTGTCAGTCTTGCTAGAACTTTATCATTTTTATTATGATTTGAATGAACCAGCTTTTTGTTTCATTGATTTTTTTCTCTATTGTTTTTCTTTTTTGCAATTTTATTGATTTTTTTCAATTATCTTCATTAGTTTCTTTTTGCTGCCTGTTTGAGGTTATTTTGCTGTTTGAATTCCTATTTTCTTAAGCTAAAAATGAGATTTAATTAATTTGCAAACTTCTTTCCTAATATGAACATCAAATGCTATAAACTTCTCTGTCAGCATTATTTAAGCTGCTGTCCACATATGATGTTTTTTGTTCACTTTTATTCAGTTACATCTACTTTTTTAATTCTTCAAACTTCTTTGATTCACCAATTGCTTTGAAATATGTCGTTCAATTTACAAATATTTGGAAATTTTCCTATTTTTTATTATAAATTTCTACTTTCAATCCATATGTTCAGAGAGTATATTATGGATGATTTCATTTTTTTGAGGCTTACATTTATGACTGAAGGTGTAGTCTATTTCTGTTGTTTTAGACATACTTGTAATAGTCTATTAGTGTTGAGGTTTTGCCTCTGTGAACAAAGAAACCTTTCTTAAAAAGCTCCTCTCTGTATGGGGTATCACATTAAATGATGCTATAAATTTTGCTTCAAACCTTAAATAGGAACTCATGAGAAAAAGTAGTCTATTTTATTTACCCTTTTTTACCCATTCCAATGTTCTTGCTTCCTTCTGAAATTCCAAACATTTCTATTTCTATTTTTTTTTTCTTTTTAGAAAATTTCTTTTAGCCATACTTCAAAGGGATGTTTGCTAATGGTCATTACTTTTAGTTTTCTTCCATCATAGTTTTACCAGAGCTAGAATTCACGGTTGACAGTGATTTTCTCTCAGCGCTTGAGAAATGTTGACTCCTTTTCTTCAGTCCTCATTGGTTTACTTCATATAAGAACTCTATTGTCATATGAATTGTTCTATGAATACATTGGTCTTTCTCCAACCAGTTTAAAGATATTTTGTTGTTGTTGTTTCAGGAGTGCTTGGATCAGGTATCTTTGAGTATGCCACATTGGTTGTTAACTAAGTCTCTTGAATTTCTAGGTGAATGACTTTTACCATATCTGTAGAGTTTTCATCCTTTATTTTCTTTTGGTACCTTTCAGTGTTGTCTTTTCAATTCTCACAATTGACTCTGATATTACCATTATTATTATTTATTATTATTATTATTGTTGTTTGCATGGGATTGAACCCAAGGCCATAGGCTTGTTAGAAAGTGCTAAACCACTGAATTACATCCCTGGTCCTGCCTCCAGTATTATTAATGTTAGCTTTTTAAAAATTTTTTGTACTCAGGTCTTTGAGATTCTGTATTTTTTCTTTTTTAGTCTATTTTTACTCTGATGTTCAAAATTAAGTAAATTCATTAGATATTTTTACTGATTATCAAATGCACTGACTGATTCTATCTTCTGTCATCTTTGCTCAACTATTGAGCCTATCTGGTGAGTTTATTTCAGTGATTGTATTCTCAGTTCTTTAATTTCTATATTCCTATTTAGTTCTTTTTATAGCTACTATATTTCTGCTAAGATTTTCTAGTTTAGTTTTCCATTTGTTTCAACAGTATCTGTAACTGCTTGCTGAAACATTTTACTTCAGTAAAAATTGTCAGCAAATTCAAACAACTGATTCAACTTGGTTTTATCCAGGTATTGATGTACGATCATTATTTTCTCATTTTGCATATTATGTTATGCCTCATTCTTATTTGACTTTTTTTTAGCCAGTTGCTTTGGAATTATATACAGTGCTCAGTGGATATGGAAGTTGACCTTCCCAGTGGAAGCCTGTTACTCCTATTACTGGTAAAAGTGGAACAGTTACTCATAACTTTACTGTCTTGAAAGTAGCCGGGCTGGAAATTTAGCTGTGCTTAGTCTTCCCATCAAAAGTGGGATCCCTTCTTTGCACTGAATTAAGGAGCAGGAAAATGAGCTCCCTCTTGAAGGATCCAGGAAATGAAAGGCTGACCCAAATCTTTTGTTTGATGGAAGGGTAGGGTAGAAGCACAGCTACCCTGGAGTCCTCTGACATCAAGAGAAGAGTTAAGACAGGACCTTTGTAGTGGACAGAACATGCAGAAACTCAGCTACCCATTGGACTGTGCTGACACCCAGGATGGGAGAAAGTAGAGCAGTGATTAGCTCTGACTTACTTGCCTTTCTCAGTTTCTTGATGAATTTTGAGGGTGGAGGCTCAATTCCACACCAAAACTTCAGAGGTGGGAGCTGTTGTTTATCTATTCATTTTTAGCCTATCATTTTTTGGTCCTTTGGTTAGATAAAATAAGAATTTCTTTGAGAATTTTTATCTGTCCTACTGATAATTATCTGTGCCTTGTCTAGAATGTATGGCTAAAAATAAGGAACCCAGGGAATTCACTTTCATGTATATTATTTCTCTAGTCTTGAGGTCCTTAGGCAATCTGTTGGTTTTAGAGTCTTTCTGCACTTATTTTTTGAGTTATATTCAGGGTGTTTTTCAGTTGTGGGAACTTGGACCTAGGAAGAATGGGGCTACTTCGTCTTCCTCAGAGCCAAAATTTTCTTCACTGCTTTTTAAGAATTAATTGGATGTTTGGGCAGAGTGTGTTGGTTGCTGTAACATTCACTGTCACTATCCCCCTGTAGCTCTAGCCAATATTTTCATTCTGTTTTTATTTTTGGAGGTATTGATTATTGAACTCAGGGCCTTGTGCTTGTGAAAAAGGCACTCTAGCACTTGAGCCATACCCCTAGCTTTTTGGTCAAGATTTTTACTTCAACCTTATGAGGGTCTCTGAGCTTGAACTGGCCAGACAACTGATACTGAATTCCTGACCCACAGATATAGTGAGTAGTAATAAATATTTAATGCTTTTTAATCTACTAAATCTTGGGATAATTCATTAAGCAGCAACAGACAAATAGTGCAGAGCATATCTTGTTAATTGCTGTTCATGTGTTGTGTTATATGTGTATTATAATAGGCACCTGAACCTAATCTGAATGGATGGATTCACTCCAACCAGAGAGAAAAGTACAAAGAGAAAAGATATGCAACTAGGCTTCAAAACCAATGGGCTAAGACTTGACAGTCATAATGGCTATGGCAGTTCTCTCTGTTTCCTTCTGCATGTTGCCTGAATTTTCTCTGACTACAGATAGTATCTTCTGCACAGTTGAATAATTTAGAATCATCAATAACTTTCATAGAGGTTATTCATTCTCAAAGACTGGCTAAGTCCTTTCTGCTAAAGAACAAAATAGGTTACAGATTCTAGTTGAACAGGAAAACAAAAGTAAATTCTCAAGGTAGCTGGGAGGGTGGGACTAAAAATCCTTTGAAAAACAGATAGGGAAATGTATGGTGCAGTATACCATGCTAAATTCTTTACACATGCACTTTACCAGAAGGCAGGACCTCTTAGTTCATGAATTTCCTCCTTTATTAACATTTTATTTTCTAATTCCAGGGTAAAGATTAAGGGATTTTTAAATGACAGGGAAGGAAGAAATGTGTTTATTCAACTTAAATGTCACTTCCTCAAGGAAGGTTCTCTTGATTTCCTTGATCTTGACTGAGTATGCCTTATCTCCTCTATAGTTCTCTGTACATTTCTGTGTTCTGGCAGGTACTATCCAGTAACTTAAAAATTTGTTTATTGTTGTATTCCCACTATTACATACTATAACATCCATATCCTCCCCTGGGAGAAGGGGTAGCTTGTCTACTGTTCTCTGTATACATTGGGAACTAGGCATATGGTTACATAATGAGTAAGCAAATCTGTAACTAGAGATGAGACAGAGCGAATTAAAATTGAGATGCTTACTTTATTGTTCAGACCATATATATTTTTCTTTTGATTGTTTCTACTTGTTCCCCAATATTTTCACTTAATATGGTCATGAAAGAGCCTCAATCTTTCAGTCATTTAATTAATAGTAAGCAGCAGAATCCAGACAGGTGAGGTTAAGCAGAATGTAACTTTATTAAAAATATTTTAGGGTGCTCATAATGTCTGTAAGAGAGCGAGAAAATAAGTCTTAAAGACCAAATTTTCCAAAACACTGACCCACCCAGGACTACTCCTAAGAATATTCCATCACTTTACCTTCCTTGCATTTTGTGCCAAAATATGTATTCTGAGTTGTACATACATATGACATTGGTGAAATGTCATCGCTGTCTGACTCTTAAAGCTTAATTTTAAGGAGGCTGAAAAGAGGTCCTCAAATGGAAATTTGTTAAATAGAATTCCATGACACATGCAAATATGCTCCAGGGGGTTGGTGTGAGGATCCAAAGCACTGTCTTACAGATTATATTCACAGTGATGAGTTGACAACTTTTTTGTAACTTCATGAGTTCAATGAGTAGTTAGAGAAATGATTAGTATAAGAAGTATTTGTAAAGGAAAATGTGACTCATATGAATGGAAAAACCAAACAAATCTATAGTATTTTCTAATCTAGAATTTCTGAATCTGTATAATTTTTAATATGCCTAGGCATATAGTTAGACTATTTCTGGTCGAAGATAAAATTAATTCTTCAACTCTATAACTCACTTTTGTCAAGTTTTCTTTTAATGACATTTTTGCAAATGTTACAGGTGACTATACTGGTCTGTCATACTGGTATCATCAGACTTTTTTTACATACTGGTTTAGGTGGCAACAATTAACTTAATGTAACCCTTTGAGTTCACAAGTTTTTCGGAAAAAAATATTTCATTAAGTCAAAGCAAAATAAAAGAGTAGATTTGCTTTAACAAATCACAAGAATAAAAAAGCAAAAAAAAAATAGTGAATTTTAAGACTCTGTCTATATATCTGCACAATTATTTCCAAAGTCAGAGGGATGCATATATGTTCACCATAAGTGAATAAAATATATTCATCCTTAGATCTTGAAGGCGAATAAAACTTTAATAATTTGTAGATGCAGATTGGAAAGGTTGAGTAGGAGTTTGGTGCTTTTGAAACAACAAAGAACATGTGTCTTTCATACCATGATATATGTGTTATAATAAATTTATTTATTGGACCGAAATATTTACAGATGGGAGAAACTTTCACACAACCTTTAATATGACTAAAACTAAAAATGTTTAATGATAATTACATTTCTACATTGGTAACTTTTCAAATTAGGGGAGCATCTTAATGTTTTTTGGGTCTGGGACATAGGCCTATATGTCATATGTTTATACATTTTAAAATTTATTAAGTTATACCCCACACAGTCTACATACTTATCCAGAATCCTTACCATAAGGTGCTTTCTACCTTTGGTTCCCATGAACTTG
The DNA here is from genome assembly GCF_047511655.1 of Castor canadensis. Taxonomy (NCBI): domain Eukaryota; kingdom Metazoa; phylum Chordata; class Mammalia; order Rodentia; family Castoridae; genus Castor; species Castor canadensis. Next base: position 93,704,567 of record NC_133399.1, on the reverse strand, counting down.
AGACTAGAGAAACCTATTCAAATCTGGGGCAATGTGGCCACTGTCACTAACTGAGAATGGTAGAATGCAATGGGGTCACATACAAGACTCCAGACCCTGAGTGACTTCCCTGCTCTGGGATAGTAATTGACTCTGCTGGTTGCAAATTAAGAAAAGGTTCACCTATATTATTCAAATTGAAAACATTTACTATGCAAAGAAATAAAAAAAGAATCACCTTCAACAAATTATGAAAATTATGGAAAAACAAATACTATATAAATAAAGAGAAACAAAATGAAGAAACAAGAAATCTTTGAAAATAAAACAATATATAATACTAAAATTAGGTAACTGGCTTAAGGTCAACTAAGTTGATTATGAAATACATGTAAATGAGATAAACTCATCTTTGAAAAGATGATCAGATTTGACCAAGAGAGAGAACCAAACTACATAGAAGAAATCATCAATTGGATTTTGAAACTGATTCAAAAAGGTTGCAATTAAACTGTGTAAAGTATGAGTAATACAAAGAAAGCAAAGCATGGGTTAGTATATTAATAGCAAATAGGATCAAATTAAATGCAGAGTGTTTTTTAAAATTTATATAAGGCTAAGAAAGTTGCCTTTTCCTGACAATGATAATATTTGGTATTATAAAAATTGTCTTCATAAATATAGACACAATCATGTCAAATAATATGTTAACTATATAAACTAACAATGATCATAGAATATGAGAAATTAATAAAACTTTAATAACTTTAAAATATTAGCTCATATTTCTTAGCCCATAGCAAATTAAGGAGGCAAAAATATAAGGATATAAAATAGCTGGAATAGTGAGATTTAAAATAGTTGACAAAACAAATATCGATCAGATTATGCTTGACTCAATATACTATAGAAACTCAAATAAGTGTCTTTACCTAGCCAGTAAAATAGTACATAATAGAATCACAGACATAAGCGTGTCTCACAAGCCATTTCTATATTCATGAGAAACTCATGTTTCCAGCTTTCTCAATCAGTCTAAAGATGTGGACTGTATGATATCTAAGTCTAATTTTGGAGTTGCACAGGTCATATTTAAACAATAGAGATAAGAAATGAAGAAGGAATATTCTTTCCTTCTTAAAAATCTTTCCTGGAATTTTTATACTAAACTTCTAATTAACTGTCACTGAATAAAATTATTCCTGGGCCCACACTCAGCTTTGAGAAGAGCCAAGGAATGTACACTTTTAACATTATTATGTCCTCAGCAAAAATCAAGTTGGATTTTGCTAAGGAATATAGTGAAACAGACATTGAGTATTATTTACCTATAAACTAGAGTCCCTTGGGCATCTATATGTCTATGTGTATCTCCGTGCTTGGAAAATATTCATGCCTTCAAAATTGAGCCTAACTGTAATTCCTCAGCTTAAATTTGGATTTCTGAACAATGTGGTATACTGTTTATCAAGTAAAGGCACAGCTTCTCATTACCTAACAATCAAGTAAGCATCAGATATCTGTCCTTAAGACATACAATATAAAATCTAGGATGGGTAACATTATAACTTAATAAAAACTCCCAATTCTAAAAGGCAAAAGTAATGATAACCTCAGTTAACATTTAATAGCATTGGTCCATTAGGAATTATCAGCACTGGAGATCTTTCCTAAAGGAAAAATAAATTGATTAGTCAATATCAATTGACTAAAATGACTATTTTTTAACCTTTTTCTCTGGAAGAATATACCTTGTTTTCTATCTTTCAAGTTTCTTCTGTCTTCTAAATTGTTTATTGTCTGTTATTCATCATAGCTTCCTCTAAAATCTAAACATTCATATCATTTTTTTATTTTTCTTTTTGTGTTCTGTCCTTTCAAATATCAGACATTTCTTTGAGACCATCGAACATGACAGCTTTCATGGAGGATTTTAAATACTTTTGACATGGAACTGTCATTATATTTTGAAGAAGACACACAATTACAGTCCTTAGTTTTGCTAAGGAGTTTACTACATTACAGTTAGTACCTTCTGGACTAGAATTATTTAGACTTTCAAATCTGTGAGGCTCCCTATTACTGGAATCTCCATCAAATTAGATTGGTGAACAAAGTCAGCAAACTGAGAAAATATAAAATGTTTAGTGATAAGTTAGAAGGTCTGTCAAGGAACAGATCTATTGAGGTACTGAAGCCTTTTAGTTTAACGTTGTCCCACCTGCCTAGTTTTCTTTTATTGCCTGGGCTTTTGGTTTTGTAGCTAAGAATGTCAAGAAACTTTTCTGCTATGTTACTTTTTATAGTTTTACAGTTGCATGTGTTTTATCCACATGTAAGTCTTTACTTCACTTTGAGTATATATTTGTGTATGGTTTAAGATGGGGAATCCATTGTACTTTTTTTGTAAGTGGATACTCAGTTTTCCCAGTAACATTTGTTGATGAGACTATCCTATTCCTGATAGTGTATTCTTGGAATCTTTCTCAAAAATCACTTGACAGGCTATGTACGCCCTTATTTGAGAAAACTTTTATTCTGACCATTGCTCAGACTTGCACAGCAAAAGGAACAAACAACAGAATGAAAAGACAATGTATAGAATGTGTAAACTATATATTGGCATATATACATATGTATATATATACACACATATATGTTAATTTTTCAAATACTTCTGTGTCTCAACAGGAAAAAAAAGAACCAAATAGTAGCCCAATTAAAACATGAACAAATAACTTGAACAGATATTTCTTCAAAGAAAACATATGAGTAAAAAATAGGTCTATGGAGAGATGTTTAATATAGTTAATTATCAGAGAAATGAAAATCAAAATAATTATCACCACATACCTATTAAGTGGTTATTATGATAGGCAGAAGAAGTTTACAGAAGAAGTGTGGAGAAATTGGAACTTGTACATTGTTGGTAGGAATGTAAAATGGTTCATCAGATATGGAAAGCAATATGGAAATTTCTCAATAATTAAAAATATAACCAGCATCTGATTCAACAATCCCACTTCTAAGTATATCTTCAAAAGAACTGTGATATCAGAATCTTAAAAAAATATCTGCACTCTCATGGTCATAGCAGCATTATTCACAGTACCTAAGATGTAGAAACAAAGCAGTGATCATTGACAGAAGAGTAGATAAAGAAAATGTGGAATATACACACAAGGAGACTATGTTCAGCCTTACAAAAAGAAGAAAACAGTGCCACTTGTAACCATGTGGATGAATCTGGAGAAGCTTTGAATATAGTAGTCTTTTCCAAAGGCTGGGCAATTAGAGAATTGTTTAATGAGTATTAGAAAAAGAGAGAGATCATGTTCTTAAGTGTATGTCTCTCAATACACATAATTTGTAATGAACGAATTAAGTCTTTATTTCAGGAAAAGTTTTTAAGAAATAAAAAACAAAAGAATTTTATGAAAAGCAATTGCAATAGCTAAAAATGCAAAAATTATTTCATAAACTAGGAATAGACAAATAATTTTTAAAAATAGTTGGGAAAATGAAAAAAAGTACTAGATTGCACTATAAAGAAAAAAACCCACAATGATCCAAAATTGGCCTTTGATTGAATAAGTAAGTAGACATAGCATTGGGAACATGTTACCAGCACAAATATATTTAGCCCCAATTTTGGGGAAAAAATACAAATTTGGAAGAGCAAAAAGAATGATTTTTAAAATGTAAAGAGAAAAAAAATACTGTGACTTTCATTTATAGGTGTCAACTCTAAAGATGTCAATCTCATTGAGTGGTTAGGAGAGTCTAGGATAAGGAAAGGGAAGATGGTTAAAGTGTGCAAGTGCAGAACACGATAAATATAGTTAATAATAGAATATTGTATACTTAAATTCGCTAGGAGATTCAACTTCAAATATTTTCACCACATAAAATAATTATTCCATATTACACTCATAATCATAATATACCCCATAAATTTATACAATTATAAGTTAATGATTTCCAATGGAAAAGAAACAATAAATTTTTCAGTGTCTCATCAATGTACTGACAGTTTTGCAATCTATTAATTTTGTGTTTTGAATTTTAACTACAAATACACCATCACACAGTTCAGTCCACTAATATACCTTACCAATAAAGTAACAGCGAAACCAGGTAACTTCCGAAAGGTCCTCGCAAATCTAGCATTCTATTACACCAATTTGCAATAAATTTTATTTTACAGCACCTTTGAGGACCAATTATTCACAAACATTTCTCTCTTTATTAATGTCAAATTGAGAAGAAACATGACAGGTAAGGATCAAAATGCTGCACCAGTGGAAGGGAGGAGGTGGCAGGGTTCGGAAGTAGGAAGGTGAATATGGTACAAAAACTGTATATAAATGTAATAATGATACCTGTTGAAACTTTATGAAGAATATGGGGAGGGGGGATAAAGGAGAATGATGGGGGATGAATTCAAGCATGACTCATTTGATACATTGTAAAAACTTTTGTAAATGCCACAATGCTCCCACACCCAGCACAACAATTTAAAAAAATGCTATTCCTAGTAGTGGAGCATCTGACTCCCACTTAAAAGAAATGTTTGGAGAGCTAGTGCTTTCTCTCCGTGGGCCAGGGAACAGTCTTCAAGAAACTTCAAGAGGATGTCACTTTTTATTAGAATAGGGATTAGTCTTTACCTGATAAGGCCCTGGAATTGCATTCTTCACTTTACCAATATTGCTCATCTCTTTCACATCATTATACTTTTTAATATGTAATTTTAAATAATGATATAGTATTTTATTGTATAAGTATACAACTGTTAAATTAACCAACTACCCATTATACATTATTATACAGATTAACATTTGTGCAAATCTTTGTTACACTAGCATAACTAAATTCATTCTCTTTCACAGTTATTTATCTGAAGTAAAAGTGACAGATTCATATTTCATAATTTCAAATTAGCCAGTAACAATCTATTTTTATACTAGCCACAGGTCTTAATTTAATTGCATAGACCAGAGCTGCCTATTAGCACCTCATTAATAGAATCTTTTCATACAATATCTGTATTGTATGAGGCTCATTTAATTGTTCCAAATAGAAAATTTAAATAATTCTATGACCTTCTCATGTGTTTATTTTCAAGAGACATGATGTTTAATCTTTAACTAACCTTTAAGGAACTTCAAAAGTCACAGAACCAAAACAAATGGCCAGATTTTTCTGCAATATTTTTGGCATATTGTACCATTTAACTGCTGTCACAACTAAGCAACCTAAATATGTGAGAGCTTACACTGTCAAATATCTCATACATCTCAATACTTAAAATCTTTCAATTTAAAATATGAAGACATCTACTTAGACTAAAAGTCTAACAAAAAAAAAAATCTAACAGAAATGTGAAGAAGAAACACAGACCAGAAATAAGAACTACTTTATAATAACCTAAAACACATCAGAAAACATAATTCAAAATTTCAGTTGTGTTAAGTATTTCTGGGAGATTAGATCAGATTTACTAAATCAGCTCTGTAATGATGTGATTATTCCTATTATTTTGATAATTTTCAAATGTCCCGTCCTGCAGGACACATCAGCGTGGGTAGCGAACCTAGAAGGGGAAGAATGAAGGGACAAGAGACACGAAGGATGACAGCAAGACAGGAGTTCTGATCAAGCTGCAAAATTTTATTGTTCACACAGGGGTATTTATGTGCTGGGGGAGTGAGGGGTACGACGAGGTGCAGGCTGGTTGGCTGGTTCTGCTATAGGACTTCTGATAGGGTGCCCGTTCGCGCCGGCGGCAAGGTAAACTCCCAGAAGAGAAGCAGGGACGGCGCCATCTTGTGCTGGAGATGGAGAAGTTGGGCGGGTGGTGTGATACCGCAGGGTATTTGCATGAACACAGGATGTTTGGAGAAATGCAAGATGTCCCAGGAAGACAAACAACCGCAAAATGTTCCAGGGCAAGGTCAAGACAGAATGGCTCACAAAGGGAGCCTTGTCTCCGACATTCAAAGAATAACATAAATGTTCTAGATAAATGCAAATGTGATTTATCACTCAAATGACTAAATGTTCATTGGAATTGTACTCACACTGGTTACATTAGGAATTCAATGAAAGAAATGCTATTTTGTGATGAATATATCATTTAAAATGAAATTTATACTCTTCAGAATGATACTTCTTAAATTTAATTATAAAGCATAGATTAGAGGTCAATAGAAATTCTATATGAATATAGTTAGATTTCTAGAATATTCTTTTGTAACTTACCCATGCAGAAAAATTTACCTATCACTTGAAGATCCAATCACTTGTTGCTAAATACACTCTGGATACAGTGTGTTGATAAATACAATGTATAAATTCCTTTATACATTGACTATTACATAAACTTAGGACACTTTATGAGTATATCTCAAAGCTCACTCTCTAGAACATCATATATGCTGGCCCAACAGCAGCAACCACAAAATTTTATCAAAGACCTTTAGCTATACACTAAAGCTGCAATGAAGTTTTTCAAAATAAATCATGACAAAGTGATTGAGTGATCTTTCCCCTATTTCCTCATTATACATTTTCTCCACTACACCAAACTACTTAACCCTGTTTTTTGGCTCCTTCACTTGTTCCTAAATGCAGTTATTTCTTAGATTTCTGACACAGACTATTCGTTTTCTTCCTCTACATAGATATCCATTTTCATTGGATCCATGATTTATCCACTACTGCTATATTTCTCCACCTGAACAACAAAGATATACCTGTACAACCAGTATCAAACCTATATCAATATAGATGAATTATTTTTAACCGAAGTCCATAGTTTACATTAAAATTCACTCTGCGTTGTAACCTTTTGTAGGTTTTAACAGAAGTATAATGACATGTCTTCAACATTAAAATATTATTACAAGATACTTTCACACTCCAAAATATTCTGTGTGCCATTTTCCATTGGCACTGACAATGAATGGGAGTTGTTCTTACTGTGCATTTTCACTATCATTTGGTAACATTAGTGTTTTGTATTTTAGTCCTTCTGATAAGTGTATATGACAGTTCATTGTTTTTATTTGCAACTTGTTAATGACACACGACATTGAACCTCTCCCTATGCTTATACAAGATCTGCATGTCTTTGTTGGTGATGTTTCTATTCAAATCTTTTGTCTATCTTTGTTGTTGTCTATCGAGTTTGAATGATTCTGTGTATACTTTTCATAGTTGACCTTTATGTCTTTTACAATATTTTTTTGCCCAATCTCTGGCTTGCCTTTTCATTCTCTTAATAGTGTATTTAGCAGTGTAAGATTTTTTAAATTTTAATAAAGTTCAACTTACTGACTTTTTTCAGGAGTCATGCTTTTGGTGTTATATCAAAGAAGTCATTTCCAAATGCAAGGTTACAAATGCCTTCTGTTATGTTTCATAGATTTGCCTTTTAGATTTAGTTCTGCAGTCCATTTTGAGTTCATGTTTTTATAAGCGGTGTTAAGTTCTGTGTCTAGGCTCAGTTCTTGCATGTGGATGTCTTGTTCTGGCATGATTTATTGCAAAAACTGTGTTCTCCTTGATCTAATGTCCAAATATGAGGGAGAACATACGATTTTTGGTTTTTTGAGCCAGGCTAACCTCACTCAGAATGATGAGCACATGATAAAAGCGAGGTAAGACACCTAAAAAACTAGCTAGCATTTGTTGCCCTTAACGCAGAGAAACTAAAGCAGATACCTTAAAGCAACTGAGGCCAATAGGAAAAGGGGAACAGGTACTAGAGAAAAGGTGAGATCAAAAAGAATTAACCTAGAAGGTAACACCCACGCACAGGAAATCAATGTGAGTCAATGCCCTGTATAGCTATCCTTATCTCAACCAGCAAAAACCCTTGTTCCTTCCTATTATTGCTTATACTCTCTCTACAACAAAATTAGAAATAAGGGCAAAATAGTTTCTGCTGGGTATTGAGGGGGGGGAGAGGGAGGGGGCGGAGTGGGTGGTAAGGGAGGGGGTGGGGGCAGGGGGGAGAAATGAACCAAGCCTTGTATGCACATATGAATAATAAAAGAAAAATGAAAAAAAATAAAAGTAACTGTAAATGCAAAAAAAAAAAAACTGTGTTCTCTGCACACATCTGCTTGTGTGCAATTGTCAGAGATCAGTTTATTATATTTGGTGTGTGTGTGTGTGTGTGTGTGTGTGTGTGTGTGTATTTCTTGTGACTTTTCTGTTCCATTGAACCAATTGACTTTTCTTTCATCAATACCACTCTGTAATTATTATAGTAGCTTTAGAGTAAGCTTTGAAGCCTCATAATGCCAGCCCTCTGACTTTGTTCTGTTCCGTCAATATTGTGTTGACTATTCTTGGTCTTTTTCCTTTCAGTGTTTTTTTTTTATTTTAAATATTAACAATCACAACAAAATGCATCCATTCTCAATTTTTCCCCATGTCTGCACTCACTCCCCTTGCCTTCACTATATCACAAACATAGTCATACCTTCTAAATTTTCTAGACATCTACTCCTCTATGTCATAGAAGCCATTGTCTACTTTCCAACTCTTACCTTTTACCTGTAAGAAGACTTCCTTATCTTTACTGGTGCTCTACTTGTCCCTTCCCTTCATACTGCTTCTCCAGGCTTATTTCAAAGACATCTACTTTTTTTACACTTGGAGAAACAGTCACCTCAATTAAGAATATTTAATGAAATTCACAGAATATTAAATATTCAGAGATCCAGAGAGTTTTTCAATAAATACACTATCCATGTAGCCATGTCCCCATCCTAAATTTAGAAAGATTTTACCTCACAAGAAAATTCTCTGAAACTCATTTGTAGTCAACCCTCATTCCTTATAATAACCCCTATTATTAGATAATAAAAGATTAGCTAGTTTTTCTTGAATTTGACATAATTTCATATACTTATGTACTCTTTAGGGTATGGCTTTTGGTTTAGCATATTATTGAGATTTGTTCATTTGCTGTATTTAAAAATATGTTACTAATTTATTAATTTTTATTGTTGAATATTGTTCCACTCTGCATATATATTGTAATTTGTTTGCTTACTGTGCTTTTCCCGAACATTTGGGTTATATCAATATTTGTCCATTATGATTAATGCTTCTGTGAACAAGCTCATCAATTTTGCTTTTTTAAAATATATGTTTATGCTTCTCTTGGGTAAGTATCTCAGAGTGGAATTCTGGATCATAAGGTAAGTTCATTTGTTTTGCATTCTAAATGGCTTCCAAACACTTTTGTGGAGTGATTATACATTTTATACTTCCACAAGAAATGTTTGACTGCACCAGTTGCTCCCTTATTCTTGCCACCTTTTCATGTCATTAGTCCTTTTCATTTTTGACAGCTTGTGGGTGTTTAATGGCATGTCATTGTGGTTGTCAGAATGACAACTTAAAAATTAAATTGGTTCATACCATCTCCTCTTTCAACACCACTACAAGTGACTTGCTAGCTTCCTTACAAAAGAAAATCCTATTCCTCACCACCACTGTGTGTCCGTACTTCTAGTCTCATTTTTGTCTGTCTCCTTACTCTTAGTCTTAAATCTGTGTTTTTGTGTATTCTACTTCCTTTATATTGAAAGAATATTTTCCTGACTGGAAAACAATTTTTAACTGATGCATCCTTTCTCTAGAACCCTCATGCACTCTTCTGAGAAATGGTAGATTCTTCTCCACTATGCCTAAAGGGTCTTTATTTATCTTGTGCCCATATTTCTATTTTAGCCTTCATTACTTAATTGTTATTAATTAATTATTACTTTATTATTGACATAATTGTTATTATGTCACTCTCTTTACCAAATCACTCTGAGACCAGAGTATGTGAGTGATTTAACATTGCACACTAAGTTCCAAAAGAGTTGCTTTCAGTCAAAAATGATTTATATATTATTAAATCAAAGATGTAGCATACTTACAATCTCCATTAGTATGCATTGTGGGAAGTAGGCCTCTGTATTTGACAAAGAACATAGAACAAAATATTTCTCCTTATTTGAATGATTTCTGAGTTTGTTGCACTTGCTCTATATTCAATGTGAAAAATATCTGTCCTCCACAACTTTCAATTTTTTAAATGAAATTTCAAATAAATATTTGTTTTAAAGAGGCTTTAACTCACTTAAGTTAGACACTGTTAATGAAAAGATGACTTAAAATATTTTAATTGAGCCACCATGAGTAAGAGGATTGACACCCTTTTATTGAATTATGTTTTTAAGATCTTAGGTTTTTCCATATATTACATATATTCAGCTAGATATATAAATATCTTCCTGAGGTGTTGGTTATCTTACGTGTTCATTTCAGAGTATTTGCAATATTTAACTAACTCCCTAGTGTTTTTTGGAAATTTTAACCATGCTAGTTTTCATAATAAACCATCACAAAAAATGTACTTATCTTCATCCTTTATAAGAGCTAATAAAAAAAAGGATAAACAAATGTGCTGATGGAGTGTCAGAAAACCTAGCAATCTGATAATAAGGGATTCCATTGGTTACAATAATCTTTTACTACTTTTCTATTGGTCTGCCTCCCAAATAAAAGGGTCACCATACCAAATACTAATTTTTCAAATGTACTTATCTAGTCCTATCTAATGAGGTCTGAGAGTTTAAGGAACATCTAGAGAAGATATCTGTCCCCTCCCCCACTGAAAGAAAAAGATGTGTAAGTAAAACTGTCATCAAACTGACCAACCAAAAGTGAAGGGATGTTCTGTGAATGTGGTCTGTGGAAGCTATTTGACAATTATGAATTAGAGGATTAAAGGATTAAAAGACAGTGCACTGTGTGAGTCCAGCCTGTCATCTTTTTCTATGAGGGATGAGCCTCCAACTAGAAATTTATAAGACTTGTTTTGGCTTTGGTCCTTAATTGACTGGAATCCTCACTCAAGACAGAACAATCAGATTGTTCCACAAGAATCAGGAAATGACACTGAGAAACTTCTGCCAGTCTCGGCTGAACATCAAAATGGGACTAAAAATGAAGAGTTTGATGTTGAGAATGCCAGTTCTGTAAAAGTAGGTCATCAAAGGAAAAAGAACAAATGCAATAGGTATACAAATTCTTACCCTGTTCTTACTTTGCCATGGTTTTTATGTCTCCCTAATATAATAAATGCTAATCAGTATATGTATATTGTTTAAGATATGTCTTCTACAACTAGAAGCTTAGTTTCATATTTGTCAGTATTTTCCCCATTGATATGTACAAAGTGCTAAGAAGAGCCTAGAACATCAAAGGTATCCATTAAATAATTGTTAAATAAATGAATGAATGTTAGTTTCACACTGGGTTCATTTCAAAAGAACAAATTTACTTCATCTAGTATACAATCTTGCTATATAGACTTATTGTTTAATTTTTGCAAAGTCTAAAAATTCACAAATATCTAAGTCTAAAAGAGATTCAGTAAAGGAAACAATTCTGACTAGAAATTAAATGAAGCAATGTGATTAAGTGTGTAGAATTGATTTAAAATATGGTGGCCAAGAAGTCAAATAAATTCCATGATCAAATATTGAAATTTATTTGTAATTGACAAAACAAATAAAAATGCTAAGTAAAAAAATTCACAATGTTTTTGGGCATTAAATTGCTCTCTGTATCCATGAGTTGAGTAAGCAGAAAAAGGATATACTTAGAACATATAAAAAACCAAATCAATATGTACCAGTGGTGGCTGTGTAATTTGAAATATTGCTTCATGTAAAAGTAAATTTGTCAGAGGAGCATGTAGACCACATTAGCAGGAATTCACAAACCATACATTCCCCCTCAAAGTTGTCTGCAATTTGTGATTCATACACTTTGGGTCTTTTTGGATCTAATCAGGGTCACAACCACCCTAAAAATTAAGTAAGTAAATAAATAATAAATAAGCAAATAATGACCATATTTCTTAAGATGATTAAGTATAATTTTCATATTGATTAAGTTGAATCCCTCGCTCTGTTTCTTTCAAATAATTCTTGCTAGAATATCATATTTGATATCTGAATATTGAAGAGTATTGGGCATGACAAATGAACTGATGTCACGTCTGCTACTAAAAAGTTTTGGGAATTTGAGTAAGTCATTAAAGTCAAAACCAACAGCCTTAAGTCATTTTTCATAGACATGTATGTTTCTTTGTTGGATTTCACAAACAATAACATGGGAATAAGGAAGTTGCTTTTATTAACCTACTTTACAGCTAAAGAAATTGAGGTTGACAAAGTTATAGCAAGCTTCAAAAATTCACAACATATGATGTAACCTAGAAAGTATATCAACTGTCAAAGCAACTCTCTCCCAACATGGCCACTTTAGCAGGCAGCAAGCACAGCTCCCACAGGTTCCTCTCATTGTCAAGCTTTTCCCTTTCCTCTCAAAGTCCATGTAGTGAACAGCACCATTTCCCTAGAGCATATATTGTGTTTCTTCCTTACTTAAGACTCAGATTGCCATTGCAAATAGAACAAAAATTGGAAATCCTAACTCTTTTGTACACAGCTCTGTGATGTACCTGACAACCTTCCATTCCACTATATCATTTCTCCTCTCTCCACTTCTTTAGCTAATTTCTGTCCCTGTAACGCAAGGTGCTCCTAACAGTCTGAAGTCCTTTGAACTTGTTTTTGTTAGTATCTTCTTCCACCATAACTTTACATTACAGCCTCCTATCAGAATTTCTCAATGGAAATATTATTTCAGAATAGGAGTTCCCATAACCTTTCTACCCAAACACTTCTACCCAGTAAATGCCATTTCACTATGTTTAGCTTCTTCACTGACTCTATATCTGGGATTATTTAATTTACCAGCAAATGTTAATATTATATATACACTTCTCCCCAACAGAAAGTCGAATCTTGAGGGCACAGATTCTCTCTTGTGGCTGACTATACTTTTACAATTTGAATGGTCAGTAAAGATGAATTACTAACAAAAACAGAAACAATGCTAACTTTCCTCAAACTTTCCCAGCATGTAGCTCTATAGAGGAACCTGTACTTTTCATGTTACTTCAGTGTCTCTCTTCTTGCATTCCCTATATATTGCTCTACTAAACACAGTCTGGCTTTTGTCCATATGACACTACTAGAACTCTATTCCTGATGTTGCAAGGAATATTGTGTCTCCACCCTAGACGACTCTGCAGCAGACCCACAACAGTCCACTGCACCTTCTTTTATACCTCTCACTTCCCTTGAATTTTCATAACACATGGGAAAGTTTTTCAGCCTTTAACACATGCCATTTCTTCTTCCTAAACAGTTCCACTACACTTTCATATTTTCAGACTTCCACACTTCTTTCAAATGATTCTAAAGCCTTCTAAGTTTCCTTAGGTAACTTTTGTAATTCTTTAATTTATGATCCAATTACTCAATATGAATGAAGTATTTGTTTTTTGTAGTCTCATTGCATGCTGAAATCTAAACTGCTTGAGGGCAGGGGAATTCTTTACTAGTGGTATATTCTTGGTGTCTAATGTTAGACTTTTAATTAAGGAATTAAATATGCGTCTCTTATCTAAAACAAAGTGATGCTATATAAATGATGCAGATACTCAAATAGCTTTATATCAGCATTTTATGCACACAGAGTTTAAGACACGTTACCTTAGGAATGCCATCAATATAGGATATGGTCAGCCTGATGTGGAGGACAGGGTGTCTCAGAATCAGAGACATTTAATGCAGATAGTCCCTCATGTCAATCTGAAAGAATGCTCTATCTTGTATAAATAGAAGTAACACTTCTGAGAATACATTCTTGGGAACACCTGATATAATATTATCAATGTGAAATGCTAATTTAATAAAAGAAATCCTCAAATGGGTTATATAATCAGTAAAGATCATGAATACCTAGTTAAGTATATAGAATCAGTTCCTGTGTTAACAGCAAGAAATCCTTTTTTCTTATACTTATGTTTATTTTGGGGGGAGGGGTTGTTCTAGAGTTTGAACTCAGGGCCTTCAAGGTCATTTCTTAGATAGGGTCTCAAACTTTTTGCCTGGGCTGACCTTGGACCACAATCCTTCTACTTATGCCCTCCAGGCATCTGGGGATTGCAGTGTGCATCACCACCATCACCAGCTTATTTTTTGAGATGAGGTCTCGCTAACTTTTTGCTCAGGTTGTTCTTCAAATTAGATCCTCTTGGAGGTCTTCTGAGTAGATCAAGAACTTTTTGATTAATTGGAACAGATTACTTTTACAATCAACTTTGATGTAAAAGTGGTTGTGTCCCTTGGTGCTATTTGTAATTTTGAATGAAACAACATGGAGTGGTGGGTAAGTTTTGGACTAATGTGCCTTATAGTACATTAGCATAGGATTGGGAATCACTGAGAGCTTCATGGAGATCAGGTAACATTTATATCCAGTTGGAAAATAAAGCAATACAGCCTTTGGGAAAGTATTGGTGCTTATAACCATGAAAAATTTAAAAAATGTTTCTACTCTGACTATTTTAGTGCTTTATGACAATAATTTTACTGTGGGTATCTTCCAAGAGTAAATAAAGCAGCAACAATAACAAAATATCACACTGAGTCATTATAATGCCATCTATTATAGCTATTGTAGGTAGATAAGTATAAGTAGTTATAATACTAAAGACAATATTATGCTTTAGATAAAATGTAGGGTTATTATGATCTTACCAGGTAGCTGACCAATAGGATTACATAATTATAAGTGTCTTCAAAGAACATGGCGTTTGTATGTGAAAAATGAAAGAAAATCATATTCAAAATAATAGCAGTGACAAAAATTTACATATATTGTGTCATTCCAAATTTATCAAAATTGAACAAAAAACTAATAAAACAACAAAGATAAGATTAATAAGGATGAAGGTAATGTGATGGATTTCTTTTGTTTCTGAGTTTCTGCATTTTAGTCCCTTTTAACAAGAAGTATATTGTTAATTGGGAGAGGTAAAAATTAACAGTGCTTTTTGATTTCAAGACAGATGGTGGGTTGTCCTATTTTGTGGAAAGTGTGCTGGAAATGCAAGTATTCACTTGGCTGTTCCATTCATTGGCCAAGGACCTAGTTTATAGTTCCATTGTTGATTTCTGAGTAAATTAATAGAAAAAATCAGACATAGGAAACAAAAATATAAGCATTTTTCCCATTAGCATGTATAAAAAATACTCTCCTAAATACAGTCCACAGCTGATTTGCTACTGTAAAAAATTATTTTAGATAGTCATGTTCTAAACACATAAAAAGGGCAGAAAGGACAGGAGCAAGGATGGCTTTTAGGAGAAGAGAACTACATAAAGGAAGACATGAAGGAAGGAGAGGAAAGGATAGAAAGAATGAATGGAAGGAAGGAAAAAAGATTTCAGCTCAAATCTGGATATATTGTAGAAAGTCTATATGTATACATTGCTCTCTATAAGTGTATTTTGTCATTCCTGGAGCACATGCATTACTCAGAATTTCAGGTGTCAGTCAATAGAATTTGTTATGGAAAGTAAGAGTTTATCTGTTCTTAAAGCCTTCAGTGTTTAAATACTTCTTCAGTAATATTGATTTCATTTTTTACTATTTTAAATTGTTATATTTTTAAAGAAAATTTATAACAGTTTGGCTGAAGGGGAGGTTTTCCCCTTAACTATTGATAATTAGTTTATATACTTATAGGATGTGGTGCAATAATTTGATACATGCTTCCAATGTGCAGTGATCAAATCAGGGTAATTACATTTCTATCTCAAACAATTACCATGTTTTTGTGTTGGAAACTTTCAAACCCTTCTTTTCCACTTCTTTATAAAATATGTAATAATTTGTTGCAAACTGTAGCCTGCCTATTGTTCTATAGGAACTTAAGGCTTGTTCCTCCTTTCTAATGGCATTTTATAAAGACATAGATATATCCTATGGTAAAATTAATAAGTTGTATTGACAAAAAACCTGGACTTTCATTTGTTTGTATACAGTTTTCACTTAAAAATCTATGCACTGAAAGCCAATTTTAATTATTGGAAGTAATTCATGATAAGCACAATTTTTCCCCTGGATTACCTACTACTGTAAACTTCAAGGTCTTTCTTAAACTTGAGACTCATGGTTGCCTACACAACAAACATTCCTCATGGTAACTATCGCATTGTGAGGAAAAAATTACCAGAATTTGAGTCAGGAAAACTGAATTCCAATTCTAAGCTTGTGACTGAGACTAGTTGAGGGTGCCTGACATGGTTTGGGTGTCTTCCTCTATTAACTTTTCTGATCCTTAATTACTTGAAGGGCCTGTAACCAAATGCTTATTGTATTAGATAAAACTATTATTAAAATAGCTATTAAAATCATACACAGTAGAAGTAGAAACAGATTTTTTTTCCATTTGCAATGAATAATTGAGAACCTTGGGGTTAACTGATCTAATCACAGATGTACAAATAATCAAACTGAAGAACTAGAACTGCAAATGGGTTTTCCCACTTCTCAATCTGGGTCATTTCACTAGCCATAGCAGTTTCTAACTACTCTAGGCTGTTCTCGACATATGGTGGATAGTTTCCCCTGGAAACATAATTATATTTTTGATTTATAATTATCTATTTATTGCCTTAACTTTAATCAGAATGATTTATTTGAAACAATTAAAGTCTAAATAAAATCTAAATAAAGCATTAAACTGCAATTGTAACACCACACCAGTGAGTACATCTATTGTTCATCTTAGAATACCCTGATCTACTTCATATGAATAACATTTAAAATAATGTTTGTCCCATTTATCTTGAAGTTTTCTGCTTTACACTTTATGTGTCACTATTAATCACAGTAATAGATGATATTTCTACATGGTGAAGTGTTGGTTCTAAACTCACTCATGTAATCCACCTAGTTTATTTCTATTATCCATAATATCTCCATAATGGAAAATAATGAACCTGGTTCATCATCAAACTCAGAAAGACTCAAACCACCATTAGCATCAAACACGGGGAAGAATAAAATTTACTTTTAATGCAAGATATTTTATGGATTTTGATTAATGTGCCAAAATTATGAAATGCTCCCAGAGAGACAAAATACTGAGTGGATGACAAAAGAAACATTTACAATTGGCATCAACACAGTTATAAGTATTTGCAGGAAAAAGTGTTATTTCAAAACACTTCCATGCCTAAAACACAAGTGAAAAGAAGCCTTCTGAAACTTCTGTTCTCACTTGAAATATTTATTCACTCAAGAGAAGGCTGTTGCTTTGTAGTAGAATTTTAAAGTGATTTCAACTTCTTACCTTTTTTTTTGCTGCAATTCAGTTAATGAATTAAGCTTTTATAACATAAAAGTTCAAATGTTTAAGATATTCTAATTTTAGAACTTTGAACATTATAATATTTGTATCAATATAACTACTATGTCATGAAAAAATTACTTAAAACAAAGTCATAAACAAATTACTGCCCTTTTTTCCTAGTGTATTTAATAAAAGAGTGCCCTCTTGTGATCTCTACTCTTCATACATCAAGGTCTGCTAATGAAATTACCTAAAACTTAAATTTAAATTTATTTTACTGAAAGTAGAATAATGTGGTTCATGGAGATTTATGAGAAAATAGTTTTAAGAAACGATTCAGTGTTCTAGGACTGTAGCTGACACAGTACAAATACTGTTGGTGTTTTCTATTTGTCTGCCCATGTAGATGACTTCCTAGACAGAACACTGTTTATAGAGAGTAAAACTGCTGAGCTTACACTGATTAGAATTTTCCTAATAGGGTGACATAACTTTGATGTGTCTTGTGTTTTTTCTTCATCCTGAACCTAAGGACATGATAGAGAAAAGCCATTCATTGCTCAGACTTCTCAGTGGAACTGCCTGAGATACCAATAGGGAGTCATTTGTGTGGATCTGAAAAACAATCAAGCTCATATTGAAACTAAGTGGCATGATTTGGGAAAGTTCTCTCATGCGGATCTGAAACACGGTACCATCCTTACTTAGCATTAAACTGAATGCTTTATCAAATTATGAACTTAGTTAATGGGAGACTGGAGATTTCATGCAAAATTACTGGATGAATCTTACCACTGTTTACACTTAGTCAATAATTTATTAGCACTGCAGCTAAAGTCATAGAGCATTATGGTCCTCTTTAAGGGCCAAGAACACTGATATGAAATAAAAATAGGGTGCTCTGAAGTAATTTTTGAACACCATGTGCTGATATCTACCACTAACCATGAAAAGATAAGTATTTCTCAGTTTATTCATTAAAACATAATATCGAAGGTACAATAAATGGGTGGTTGATAAATCTGTGAAGAAACAAATCTTTTCTAGTAAAACCAAGTTATTAGAGGTAGACCACCTTTTACAAGATAATTATGATAAATGCTGGAGATACAAACAACTACATAATGGGAGATATTCTTCAAACTGTTCATATTTTACTGCCATCAAAACATAGAACATTTGTATAGAAGTACAAGAAGAAGAAATTTGTTTCCTACAAACATTTCCCTAAACCCTAGTTTCTCACCAGGAATAGGAATAATTGCACATCCAGTGGACATTTGGACTGGTCCAAAGATATTTTTGGTTGTCACAAAAGCAGCTGAGGTACAACTGGTATCTAATGGGTAAAGACCACAGTTGCCATTAAATATCGTAGAATAACCATCAGTGACAACGAATTATCCTGCCCAACTAAATGCTAAGGTGTAAAAGCTGATCTTCACCTAGAATTTTAGATTTAATGGGCCTAAAAGTCTATTAGGTTTTGTATTACAATTCTTCATCTGACCCCACTCTGAACTTAATTGTAATAGGGAGAAACTTGCTTAAAGATATTACCACTCTTTCTTACAAAAATTCTATAATGTTTGTCAAATCTTTTATAAAGTTTTAAAAGATTTTTAAAATATGTGTAAAGAAAAATTATTAATGAATTTGTGGAATTCCAAGCTTGACTGCCTTCCTTATATGCTATTCCAATTACCCCCTCTTAAGTTGAGATATATGGGGTGAGGTCTTTTGAATAAGACATCCAGGTGATTATTACTCAGAAAGTTACAGACTACATTTTGAAAAATACTACTCTCAATTTCTTTCAAGATGGCTACCATTGAGGGAAATATGACTTTTTTCTGTGTATAACTTTATTTTACAAATTCACGTGCTAAATAAAAGGCCAGCTTAAACTTACATTCTTTCTCTTGGCAACCAAGTGTACAAACCTGCTTTATCTTGAGTAAAGGAATATGTGTAGAAGGACAGAGAAAGAAAAATAGATTAAAAAAACCCAGGACTGTAAAATAGGTACAGTATGGGTGGATATTTGTGTGGAGGGAGGGTGAATGGATGTTATGAAGATGAGGAAATATATTTGATGTGCTTCATATATGTATATGAAATATGATAATGAAACCTCTTGCAAGTGCTATAAGTAGTATGGGGAGGGTATTGCTGGGGAATGGTGGGAGTGATGTAACCAATATACAATGTAAAACTATTCAAAGTTTTCACAATGGATCTCTCCTGTACAATGAATATGTTCTAATAAAAATGAAAAATATCACGTATCTTATTACATGTGAAAAATTAGGCTAACTTATTTTTTCTTGTTTTTTTAATGTGGCTTATCTTGTAACAACATGGAGCATAGTATAAGAGAATTTTGGAAATCAAAGACCAAGGTGTAAATTTGAGTACTATCCACTTATTAAAATTTGAAATACTTTTACTGGCCATTTAATATCTTATATTTATATTATTCTTACTGTCTGAATTTACTACCATAGCAAAAATTTGACAAACCCACTTAATCAATGTATCTTTCACTGGAATTTTTGGTTGGGGTCACCAGTTCTTGAACATGAACAAGAAAAAACTTCAAGCCAAATGCAAGACCTAGCAAAAGCAATAGCAATATTTATTAAGAGAAGTAAGGTATGCCCTCAAGTGAAAAAAGAGAGAGAGGATCATCTCAGAAAGGAGATAGCTCCCAACCTCTGGAAATCCCAGCCTTTCTCTTGGTGAAAGGAGGAACTTTGCTTGAATCTCTCTCTTCTCCACCTCTCAGAGCAGATCCTCCCCTGTGCTTGACAAAACGCATTATTACACATGCAATTATCCTTCACCACGTAAGAAAAACCCATAGTGGGAGGGGGAACATGCAATTACAAGCTTAAAATGACACGTTAATGACCCAAAGGTAACGCTTGGTCACTCCACCTGGTTTGAGCTGGAGCCTGGTAGTGAGCCTTGGCAGTTTTCACATTCTTTTCAATAACTAGACGGGATGATGTAAAGCATAATTTCTGTGAAGCTGTTTGTTTTGGTCCTTAAGAACATATGGTACAGGTGAGTACCAAACACTCCCCTGTGTTTCCTTGTCTCACCACTTACGTCTACCTGCTATCTAACATAGTCAATTAGCTTAAAAAAATGAAATCATGTAATTTACCAGCATATTTGGAAAAATGTATACAACTTAAAAAACCATAAATTTCTCATTTTTGTTTCATTTTCAGCTTTTAAAATACTGCAGTAAAACACATGCAATCCAGTAAATTATCGCAGAGATAATATTCAAGTAAATACTAGTAATAATGTGACAAAGAGTATCTTGACTAGAAAATTAGTGACAACTAAAATACAAGAAAATAGAAATAAGAAAAGAAAAGAATGAATAGAAGTTATAAATTGCAAACCAATTCAAAAGAACCTGCTTTACTCATGTAGAAAAAGGAGATATTAATGTAAGAAGAATTAGTAAACATAAGAGGTACTTTTTGTATGATCAGGAGTCTCAATAGTCAACACAATGTAACATTTTTACTTTTCTTTTTTTTTATTGTTTTATTATTCATATGTGCATACAAGGCTTGGGTCATTTCTCACCCCTGCCCCCACCCCTTCCCTTACCACCCACTCCACCCTCTCTTTCTCCCCCCCACCCCTTCGCTACCCAGCAGAAACTATTTTGCCCTTATCTCTAATTTTGTTGTAGAGAGAGTATAAGCAATAATAGGAAGGAACAAGGGTTTTTGCTGGTTGAGATAAGGATAGCAATACAGGGAGTTGACTCACATTAATTTCCTGTGCGTGTGAGTTACCTTCTAGGTTAATTCTTTTTGATCTAACCTTTTCTCTAGTACCTGGTCCCCTTTTCCTATTGGCCTCAGTTGCTTTTAAGGTATCTGCTTTAGTTTCTCTGCGTTAAGGGCAACAAAGGCTAGCTAATTTTTTAGGTGTCTTACCTATCCTCACCCCTCCTTTGTGTGCTCTCACTTTTATCATATGCTTAAAGTCCAATCCCCTTGTTGTGTTTGCCCTTGATCTAATGTCCACATATGAGGGAGAACATATGATTTTTGGTCTTTTGGGCCAGGCTAACCTCACTCAGAATGTTGTTCTCCAATTCCATCCATTTACCAGCAAATGACAACATTTCGTTCCTCTTCATGGCTGCATAAAATTCCATTGTGTATAGATACCACATTTTCTTAATCCATTCGTCAGTGGTGGGGCATCTTGGCTGTTTCCATAACTTGGCTATTGTGAATAGTGCCGTAATAAACATGGATGTGCAGGTGCCTCTGGAGAAACCTGTGTAGTAGTCTTTTGGGTATATCCCCAAGAGTGGTATTGCTGGATCAAATGGTAGATCAATGTTTAGCTTTTTAAGTAGCCTTCAAATTTTTTTCCAGAGTGGCTGTACTAGTTTACATTCCCACCAACAGTGTAAGAGGGTTCCTTTTGCCCTGGATCCTCGCCAACACCTATTGTTAGTGGTGTTGCTAATGATGACTATTCTAACAGGGGTGAGGTGGAATCTTAATGTGGTTTTAATTTTGCATTTCCTTTATTGCTAGAGATGGTGAGCATTTTTTTCATGTGTTTTTTGACCACGTGAATTTCTTCTTTTGAGAAAGTTCTGTTTAGTTCACTTGCCCATTTCTTTATTGGTTCATTAGTTTTGGGAGAATTCAGTTTTTTAAGTTCCCTATATATTCTGGTTATCAGTCCTTTGTCTGATGTATAGTTGGCAAATATTTTCTCCCACTCTGTGGGTGTTCTCTTCAGTTTAGAGACCATTTCTTTTGATGAACAGAAGCTTTTTAGTTTTATGAGGTCCCATTTATCTATGCTATCTCTTAGTTGCTGTGCAGCTGGGGTTCCATTGAGAAAGTTCTTACCTATACCTACTAACTCCAGAGTATTTCCTACTCTTTCCTGTATCAACTTTAGAGTTTGTGGTCTGATATTAAGATCCTTGATCCATTTTGAGTTAATATTATTGTAAGGTGATATACATGGATCTAGTTTCAGTTTTTTGCAGACTGCTAACCAGTTTTTCCAGCAGTATTTGTTGAAGAGGCTGCTATTTCTCCATCATATATTTTTAGCTCCTTTGTCAAAGACAAGTTGGTTATAGTTGTGTGGATTCATATCTGGGTCCACTATTCTGTTCCACTGGTCTTCATGTCTGTTTTTGTGCCAATACCATGCTGTTTTTATCATTATTGCTTTGTAATATAGTTTGAAGTCAGGTACCGTGATACCTCCAGCATTGTTCTTTTGACTGAGTATTGCCTTGGCTATTCGTGGCCTCTTGTGTTTCCATATAAATTTAACAGTAGATTTTTCAATCTCTTTAATGAATGTCATTAGAATTTTGATGGGAATTGCATTAAACTTTTGGGAGTATCGACATTTTTACTATGTTGATTCTACCAATCCATGAGCATGGGAGATCTCTCCACTTTCTATAGTCTTCCTCAATCTCTTTCTTCAGAAGTGTATAGTTTTCCTTGTAGAGGTCTTTCACATCTTTTGTTACGTTTACACCTATGTATTTGATTTTTTTTGAGGCTATTGTAAATGGAATTGTTTTCATACATTCTTTTTCAGTTTGCTCATTGTTAGTGTATGGAAATGCTAATGATTTCTCTATATTGATTTTATATCCTGCTACCTTGCTATACCTACTGATGATGCCTAGAAGCTTCTGAATACAGTTTTTTGGGTCTTTAAGGTACAGGATCATGTCATCTGCAAATAGGGATATTTTGACAGTTTCTTTACCTATTTGTATTCCTTTTATTCCTTCTTCTTGCCTAATTGCTCTGGCTAGGAATTCCAGTACTATGTTGAATAAGAGTGGAGATAGTGGGCATCCTTGTCTGGTTCCTGATTTTAGAGGGAATGGTTTCAGTTTTTCTCTGTTAAGTATAATGCTGGCTGTAGGTTTGTCATATATAGCTTTTATAATGTTGAGGAACTTTCCTTCTATTCCTAGTTTTCTTAGAGCTTTTATCATGAAATGGTGTTGGATCTTATCAAAGGCTTTTTCTGCATCTATTGAGATGATCAAGTGGTTTTTGTCTTTGCTTCTCTTAATGTGATTTATTATGTTTATTAATTTTCATATGTTGAGCGACCCCGCATTCCTGGGATGAAGCCTACTTGGTCGTGGTGAATAATCTTTTTGATGTGTTGTTGAATTTGGTTTGCCATTATATTGTTGAGGATTTTTGCGTCAATGTTCATTAAGGAGATTGGCCTATAGTTCTCCTTTTTGGAGGTGTTTTTGCCTGGTTTTGGGATTAGTGTAATAGTGGCTTCATAAAACGTGTTTGGCAGTTTTCCTTCCCTTTCTATTTCATGGAACAGTTAAAGGAGGGTTGATATCAGTTCTTCTTTAAAGGTCTGATAGAATTCAGCAGAGAATCCATCAGGTCCTGGACTTTTCTTTTTGGGGAGACTCTTGATTGCTGCTTCAATTTCATTTTGTGTTATAGATGTAGTCAGGTGATTAATTTCCTCTTGGTTCAGTTTTGGATGATCATATGTATCTAGAAATCTGTCCATTTCGTTAAGATTTTCAAATTTATTTGAATATAGGTTCTCAAAGTAGTCTCTCATGATTTCCTGGACTTCCATGGTGTTTGTTGTTATCTTCCCTTTTGCATTCCTGATTCTACTAATTTGGGTTTTTTCTCTCCTCATTTTAGTCAGGTTTGCCAGGGGTCTATCAATCTTGTTTATTTTTTCAAAGAAACAAGTTTTTGTTTCATTAATTCTTTGTATGGTTTTTTTGGTTTCTATTTCATTAATTTCAACTCTCATTTTTATTATTCCTCTACTATTTGTTTTAGGATTTGCTTATTCTTGATTTTCTAGGAGTTTAAGATGTATCATTAGGTCATTGATTTGGGATCTTTCAGTCTTTTTAATATATGCACTCATGGCTATAAACTCACCTCTCAAGACTGCCTTTGCTGTGTCCCATAGGTTCCAGTAAGTTGTATTTTCATTTTCATTGACTTCCAGGAACTTTTTAATTTCCTCTTTATTTCACCAATGATCCATTGTTCATTAAGTGATGAGTTATTTAGTTTCCAGCTGTTTGCATGTTTTTTGTCTTTACTTTTGTTGTTGAGTTCTACTTTTACTGCATTGTGATCAGATAGTATGCACGGTATAATTTCTATTTTCTTATATTTGCTGAGACTTGCTTTGTGCCTTAGGATATGATCTATTCTGGAGAAGGTTCCATGGGCTGCTGAGAAGAATGTATATTGTGTAGAAGTTGGATGAAATGTTCTGTAGATATCAAGTAGGTCCATTTGATCTATTTTATATTTTAGATCTTGGATTTCTTTACTGATTTTTTGCTTGGATGACCTATCTATTGATGATAATGGGGTGTTAAGGTCTCCCACAACCACTGTGTTGGAGTTAATATATGCTTTTAGGTCCTTCAGGGTATGTTTGATGAAACTGGGTGCATTGACATTGGGTGCATACAGGTTGATGATTATTATTTCCTTTTGGTCTATTTCCCCTTTTATTAGTATGGGATGTCCTTCTTTGTCTCGTTTGATCAATGTAGGTTTGAAGTCTACTTTGTCAGAGATAAGTATTGCTACTCATGCCTGTTTTTGGGGCCATTGGCTTGGTAAATCTTCTTCGGGCCTTTCATCCTAAGCCTATGCTTATTTCTATTGGTGAGATGGGTCTCCTGTAAGCAACAAATTGTTGGATCTTCCCTTTTAATCCATTTTGTCAAGCAGTGCCTTTTGATGGGTGAATGAAGTCCATTAACATTAAGTGTTAGTACTGATAGGTATGTGGTGATTCCTGTCATTTAGTTGTCTTAGTTGTTTGAAGGTTTGATTGTGTGTACCTAAGTTGAGGTTACTCTTTACTACCTTGCTTTATCTTTTCCTGTGGTTTGGTGCTGCCTGTCTTTTCATGGTTAAGTTGGGTTTCACTTTCTCTGTGCAGAATCCTTGAAGAGTCTTTTGTAGTCGTGGCTTTGTGGTCACATATTGTTTTAGTTTCTGCTTATCATGGAAGACTTTTATTACTCCATCTATTTTAAATGATAATTTTGCTGGGTAGAGTATCCTGGGGTTGAAGTTATTTTCATTCAGTGCCCAGAAGATCTCACTCCATGCTCTTCTTGCTTTTAATGTTTCTGTTGAGAAGTCTGCTGTGATTTTGATGGGTTTTCCTTTGTATGTTACTTGTTTTTTCTCTCTTACAGCCTTCAATATTCTTTCCCTAGTTTCTGAACTTGTTGTTTTAATGATGATATGTTGTGAGGTAGTTCTATTTTGATCTGGTCTGTTTGGTGTCCTGGAGGCCTCTTGCATCTGTATGTGAATATCTTTCTCTAGATTTGGGAAATTTTCCGTTATCATTTTGTTAAATAGATTACGCATTCCCTTTGCTTGCACTTCTTCTCCTTCTTCGATGCCCATGATTCTCAAGTTTGGTCTTTTGATGGTGTTGGTGAGTTCTTGCATTTTCTTTTCACAGGTCTTGAGTTGTTTAATTAATAGTTCTTTGGTTTTTCTTTTAATTACCATTTCATCTTCAAGTTCTGAGATTCTGTCTTCTGTTTGTTCTATTCTCCTGGATTGGCCTTCTATTTTGTTTTGCAGTTCTGTTTCATTCTTTTTTCTGAGGTTTTCCATATCCTGGGTGGTTTCCTCTTTAATATTGTCTATTTTTGTCCTGAGTTCATTTATCTGTTTATTAATTGTGTTCTCTGTTTCACTTTGGTGTTTATACAGTGTTTCTATCGTTTCCTTTATTTCTTTTTTTGCTTTTTCAAATTCTCTATTTTTGCTGTCTTGGAATTTCCTGAGTTTCTCCTGTACATTTGGTTGACCCTATCCAGTATCATCTCTATAAAATTCTCATTGAGTACTTGTAGTATGTCTTCTTTTAAATTATTCTTGTGGGCTTCCTTGGGTTCTTTGGCATAGTTTATCTGCATTTTGTTGGAGTCTGTATCTGAGTATCTGTCTTCTTCATTCCCCTCTGGTTCCTGTACTAATTTTTTGCTGTGGGGAAACTGGTTTCCCTGTTTTTTCTGTCTTCCCATCATTGTCCTTGGTGTTGTTACTGTCCCTGTACTGTGTGCAGTTAAGTATTTTCTAGCTTGTAATTATAACATTGATAATATTTAGAATGGAAGGGTGAGAGGAGTTGGAAAGCAAGAAGTTAAAGAAAGGGGAAAAACAAATAAACAGACAAGTAGTAAAAAACAAAACAAGGAGTCAAACAAGAAAATTTCAAAGATATAAACAGGGAGCATTAGTGTACTAATCGACAGTAAGCCGAACAGGCCTTAGAGAGACAGAGAGAGGATTGAAAATAAAAAATAAAAAGAATAAAGATAAGAATAAAAATAAAAATTAAGTACATGACAGAAATATATATATATATATATATAAAATAAAACAAAATGAAAAATAGAAAATAAAAAAAAACCCTCCAACTTCAAATGCAATGAAGTTTCAGTCTTAATAATTTTGGTGTCCGTCTCAGTCTCCAATCCTGGAAATGGTCCCTCAGATGTTGTTCTGTAGTTGTCTCATCAAAGGGGATGCATAAAGAAGAACAAAACTGCACAAAAAAACAAAACAAAACCCCACAAAGTGTCCCAAGTTCAAATGTAATACATTTCAGTAAATTTTTCAGCATGCAGGTGTAGTTTGGTTGTTTTCTCATCAAAGGTAGGGAGAGAGAAAAAGAAAAAAAAAAGTTTGGAGACAGTTCTGTGAATGGTATCTGCGGCTGTGGCTTGCCTGCCTGTTGCTGTCAGCCTGCTGTTGCTGGAGGCGTTATTTATGCAGATCTTGGGGGTGAGCTTAACACTCACCTGGCCCTGCAGGCTTTGTTTGTTCAGAGTTCTCCTGTGCGCAAGCCTCTGCTACAAGCTTTTCACTTTCTAAGCACACTGGGGGAGGTGACACTGCACCTGCTTTTTCAGGCCTGTGTGTTTGTTTACAGCTCAGGTGGGAGGTGGGTCTTCCCTCTCTCCTGTGGAGTTTTCCTCCCTCTGTCACTCTCACAAGCTTTCCCGCTCTTGGTTGCTGGGTGCGCACCCCAGCTCTTGCCGGAACCTCTCCAGCTCGCCTGGCTTGTTTATTTACAGTTCTGGGAAGTATTCCCTTCCCCCAATCTTTGGTGCTCAGTGCTCCCCACTCTCTTTCCCACGTGTCTTTATTGTTCTTATTGCTTATTACTCAGTTTCTCTTTTTTCCCCGGGTGGAGGTCGGTCTGTCCAGGGGGCTATGCTGCTCTGGCCAAGGGTTGTCTGTGGGAGTACTGTGGTACTGCTAAGCTCACCTTGTCCGTGTCTTCCCAAGCCATCTGGGCGTGGGCAACTGGCAGCCTGGAGGCCCTCCTGGTTTCTCCATTTAACGTGAAGTGGAGATTCTCTGCACCAGCTGGAGGTGTAGAGGAGTCAAAGTTTTGCCTCTTCCTGGTGGTTTTGCCTGCAAGGTGTCTCCAGCGTCTCTCCAAGATTTCACTACAGGAGGCTCGCTTTCTGCTTCCTCCCTCTAGCTGCCATCTTGGAATCTCTCCACATTTTTACTTTTCTATGTTTTAAAATATACAACACCAAAATCAGCAAAGCTAAAGTAAGAAGTAGAAAAACCTTTAAATATATTGCAAGATTTTAATAAATTTCTCTCAGTAATTGATAATATAAATAAATTGATTTAATAGGAAAATAAAGATATGAACAATGTAACAAAATTTTCCTAAATAACATACATACTATACTGTACAAAGGAACTATAAAATAAATGTATTTTTTCATACTTATTTCATTAAAAAAATTGACCATGTTAGTTTGTTATGCAAATTCAATTCATTTTGAAGGTTTTTTCAGATAGTCTATATACTCTAACAAAAATATGTTTATGTTAGAAATCAAGAACAGAATATTAAAATAATTTTCTGTTTAGAAATGTATAAATTAATTTTTTTAACATTTTTATCAGTATATAATAGTTATACAGGTGTGTTTGTTGTCACATTTGCATGTATGTGTACAATATACCCAGGGTTGATTTATCCCCTGCATTATTATACCTTCCCCTCTCCCATCTTCTCCCCCTTGTAAAATGACAACACATTTCAATGCTCCAACACATCAGAGAAGAAGTTAGGAAATATTTTAATTAAATTGTGACACATACATAAATATGTAAGCAATAATACATTCCATATGCATACATGTATAGTCATAGCTTTAGAATGCAGCTAAAGCTTGTCAAAAAGGAACTTTATAGCTTAAATACATGGCATTTGTTAAAACAGAAACACAGTAAGTCTGTTTGAAAATATTAATTTCAAGAAGATAATGACTGAACAAGTGAAAGCCAAAGATGGAAAGAGAGTAAGAAACAATAAAAATGACATCAAACTTTCACAGAATATATGTGAGTATATATGCATGTTTGCATGTAGGGGTGCATATTTTAACAAAGAAAAATATCATTTGAAAAGACTAACCAGTATGACAGTGCTAAAGGCAAAATTAGAAAACAGAAGAAGTATAAATAAATATGATGTCACTAACAAAAAAGGAGACATTGCTGTGGATCTTATAGATAATAAGAAACTTTATACCAATAAATCTCTTAATTTTGATAAGGTAGTCAAAATGCTACAAAACTAAAACTTTAATATAGCTCCATAAAGAGAGAAATCCTGTGATTCAATGGTTTCAGTAACAAAATCCACCTAAAATTTGAAGAGCTAATGCAGCTCTTATACAATGCATCTGGGTACCAGTAAACAGTGAAGAATTCTTCAGTTTTTCTCTTGCTAGTCTTAACTTTGATATTAAAACCTGAGATCTTTAAAAGAAAAATTTCTCATGGCCATATGAATAAAAACCTGAAATAATGATATTAACAAATCAAATCCAGTGGTGTCAAAGCCATAATAGTTTACAACTAAATTATGCTTAATCTAGAACTAACTAAATTTTTAAAAAATCAATTAATGTAATTCAACTGAATAATACAAAAATAATGCAATAGCTCTGTATATGCAGTACTTCACCAAGTCAATTCAAAATAAACTAATATAAACTAGATATGGGTGGAGTAATTATTATTAATCTGTTATGGAATATCTGCAAAATATTTATTATAAGTGATAATAGCCAGTAAAATTTAAAAATTTTTAAAACATTACCTGTTTGGGAACTACCAGAATTCTAATACCACACTTCTTTTCAATATTGTGCTATTCCTAGTGAGTGCATTACACAAGAAAATGAAATACAGGCATGAGAACTGGAAAGAATTCCTGCTATATTAAAAGATGGTAAATCCACTACCCAAATGGGCAACAACTCAAGCAGCTATGTTGTAGAACATAATGCACTAGCAGTCAGTACATATGTAAAAGGTGCTATATTTGATTTGACATGCATGAAATATAAATTTAAAATGTGTGCAAGTTAAAAGTAAAGAAGCTTCAAAGTAAGATTCAACATACACATCAACCAGAGTAATTAAAATAATTAAAGTAATTAAAAAGAATGACATTTGGAGATAAACGTATCAAAAGCACAATCTGTAACAGAAAAAAATGGCAAACTAGGCTTCTAAAGTTACAATTACTGCCAAGTGCTGGTGCCTCATGCCTGTAATCCAGGGCACTCAGGAGGCAGAGATCAGAATCATCATGATTCAGTCAGCTAGGGCAATTAGTTTGCAATACTGTATCTTGAAAATACTCAGCACAAAAAAGCGTTCTTGAAATGGCTCAAATCGTAGAGTGCCTGCCTAGGAAACATGAGGCTGTGAGTTCAAACTCCATTACCCCCCAAAAAAAGAGAGAAAGAGAGAGAGAGACAGAGAGATACTGCTTATAAAATGAGGCAACACCAAAACATAAATTGAGAAAAATATCTGAAATTCATTTGTGTGATAAAAGACATCTTCTTAATACATAAAAATATCAAAAAATAATAAATGGATCTAAGTGGACAAATAATTCAAATATAGCTCACCAGACAACCTGTACCTATGTGCATGACAGACATATGTAAGGCAGCTAATTATCACTATTCATTCCAGAAATGCTATTGGAAACTGAATGCATTCCCTGTGTATGCTATTGAGAAGGGTTAATAAATATCTGAAAATTCCAAACATAGCTAGAACTCATGCATTGCTGGAGGGAATGAAGAGTCATAGAGCACTTTGTAAAACATTTTAGCAGCAGTCACTTAGCAATCTGGTGAAAAGTGATCAGCAATGACAGAATTATTTCATAGTCCCATTATTGAATCAGGACTTACAGGCAAATGATAGAATAGATAGATCATACATAAATAGATGGATAGATGACACACAGATAAATTGTTATGTAGATGTAGATAGATAGATGACTAGATAGGTGGATGGATGGGTAGATAGGTGATACAGACAGGTAGATGATAGATAGATAGATAGATAGATAGATAGATACATGGATTGTAGATATATAGATGTTAGATAAATGTATAGAGACAGAAGATAGATGATAGATAAATAAATGATAGGTAGGCAGATAGATGATAGATAGATAGATGATAGATAGATGATAGAACCATATGCATGATGTTTGGGTAAGCAACTTTATCATTATTCCTATTAAATAATTGAGTATATAAATAACCAAAAACTGGTTTTTTTATATATATATATGTGATATCAAATTCATTTGTCCTACACATTTATACTGTATTTAATTTCAATATTTGTTAGATTTAAATTTGAGTCTCTTTCAATGAGAAGCAAAAATTCTTGACATTTCATTTAAGCATAAATTTTGTTTTGATTATTGTACAAAATAATGGGTTTCATTATGACATTTTCATACATGTACATGTAAAAATCTTTAAGCAAAGTTTTTCTTAAGAAATAGGTCAGCAGAATTATCATTTGGATAAAAGAATATTAGTTGAACTGTCAGTGCTAAAAACAATTTTTTAATGCTATTTCACTTGTGGACAAACCTGGATTCTCTAGGACTTCTCAAATCAATACCTTCCAAAAATCATAACTTGAGTCATAAACAGTATTGAAATGGTGCCACTAAAATATAGAAGGACATATGTGGCTAGTGTTATACCAGAGTAGCATCACATTCCAAAGTTACTGATGTTTAGCAAATAGAAAATATTTATTTTCTTTTAAAACTTAGACTGGTCCCCATTTGTGCCCAATGCAAGAGTTTATTTTCTATCTCAATTTTGAGTAAAAAACATATACCAGCATGTTGGAGTTCATGTTTTCAAGCACTTGACATTTTATATGTCTTGTTTATAGTGAACTCCAGAAGTTTTGTGAAATGTAGTCTTTCATTTCTGGGTCACTGGTTGAAATTGAGATCATTAGTGAAGTACCTGAGATAAATTCTTCCCTTAAACACATTTTTATTGAATGGAAGAAAAGCAAGGACAGACACAGGTCACTGCCTACCGCCCCAGTGGATGCTCATTGATTATTCTGTCATTCATCTCTTTAGTCTCACTACAGTCATCAAAATTTCTGTTGTTACACTATGTTCTATAGATTATCTCTCCCAATTTTTTATATGGTGGTAATATTTTGCTTAAAATAAACATGACTAGTTTCTTTAAGAAATATAATTTTAAATGATTCCCTATCCAGAATGATAATACGCACTTAACATAAATAAACTTAGGAGAAATGATAGATGAAGATGATAAACATAAAAATAAAAAAGACAGACACTATTTAAAAATACCAAGTGTCTTCTTTCAATGCTAGTAGACAAGGAAAAATGAAAAGATAAAAATGTAAGGAAAATTATTAAAGTGCACAGTGAAGAGTAATGTTGAAATGAAAAAAATACACATATATTGGGTATTGAGGATGATTTATACAGTTTGCAGAATAATGCCAGAGAAGAGGTAAATCAAAGCATATGTGCATCTATGTCCATCTATAAAATCAAGTCCAGGGCTGATGGAGTGGTTCAAGTGGTAAGGTACCTGCCTAGCAAGCAGGTAAAGCCCTGAGTTCAAACCCCAGAACAGCCAAAAACAGAACAGAAATTAAAATCAAGTCTATATTAAGCTCATTTTGTTGAAAGGGATACTAAGTTTTGCTTACATTTGTCTTTCATTTGCATACAAAATAAATGAGACAGAGATTTTGAATCTCTGCTTTGTATTTGACCACTTCTGTAATGACTTATGTATGGAAAAGGTTATTGGAGCAAAACAAAAGAGCAATGTTTGGAAAATTGATATAGCATTACCTGAACTTCCTCAAATTTATTTGAATCTCTGGGAAATTTACTAGCTACTGAGAAAGAGGAAAGCAAAAATGGCATGAAAATAGATACCTAATGTCATGATTGGTGGTAAAATGAATGCATAAATTTCCCACAGGTTAAATAAGCACTTATCTTTAGAGAGGTTTCTAAATTGTAAATTAACATAGGTAATAATCTGCTTTACTCAGTTAAAATGATGAACTGTAAATTTCTTTTAAAGCTTCTCTCTTTTCATAAAATAGTTTTTAAAATATGTATTCAAAGACAATTTTAAAGCATTTACCAGAAACTTCTGTCTAGAATTTCTGGTTGAAATGTTTGGAAAAAAATTCAAAATTTTTGAATTTAAGTATATTGATGCCATCACCTAAATTAGAAACAGTCTAATTTTAGGTTGTGCATATTGGCATGGAATCTTTTGTTACGGTTTTCAGACCACTAGTCTTCACTGTGAATTGTTCGGTGTTCTTGCTGCTAAAAATAGACATTTTTTATTTTTTTTTTATTTTTTATTTTTTTTTTCCTCTTTCTATTTTTTTTTTTTATTCATATGTGCATACAAGGCTTGGTTCATTTCTCCCCCCTGCCCCCACCCCCTCCCTTACCACCCACTCCACCCCCTCCCGCTCCCCCCCTCAATACCCAGCAGAAACTATTTTGCCCTTATCTCTAATTTTGTTGTAGAGAGAGTATAAGCAATAATAGGAAGGAACAAGGGGTTTTGCTGGTTGAGATAAGGATAGCTATACAGGGCATTGACTCACATTGATTTCCTGTGCGTGGCTGTTACCTTCTAGGTTAATTCTTTTTGATCTAACCTTTTCTCTAGTTCCTGGTCCCCTTTTCCTATTGGCCTCAGTTGCTTTAAGGTATCTGCTTTAGTTTCTCTGCATTAAGGGCAACAAATGCTAGCTAGTTTTTTAGGTGTCTTACCTATCCTCACCCCTCCCTTGTGTGCTCTCGCTTTTATCATGTGCTCATAGTCCAATCCCCTTGTGTTTGCCCTTGATCTAATGTCCACATATGAGGGAGAACATACGATTTTTGGTCTTTTGGGCCAGGCTAACCTCACTCAGAATGATGTTCTCCAATTCCATCCATTTACCAGCGAATGATAACATTTCGTTCTTCTTCATGGCTGCATAAAATTCCATTGTGTATAGATACCACATTTTCTTAATCCATTCGTCAGTGCTGGGGCATCTTGGCTGTTTCCATAACTTGGCTATTGTGAATAGTGCCGCAATAAACATGGATGTGCAGGTGCCTCTGGAGTAAAAGTCTTTTGGGTATATCCCCAAGAGTGGTATTGCTGGATCAAATGGTAGATCGATGTCCAGCTTTTTAAGTAGCCTCCAAATTTTTTTCCAGAGTGGTTGTACTAGTCTACATTCCCACCAACAGTGTAAGAGGGTTCCTTTTTCCCCGCATCCTCGCCAACACCTGTTGTTGGTGGTGTTGCTGATGATGGCTATTCTAACAGGGTTGAGGTGGAATCTTAGTGTGGTTTTAATTTGCATTTCCTTTATTGCTAGAGATGGTGAGCATTTTTTCATGTGTTTTCTGGCCATTTGAATTTCTTCTTTTGAGAAAGTTCTGTTTAGTTCACCTGCCCATTTCTTTATTGGTTCATTAGTTTTGGGAGAATTTAGTTTTTTAAGTTCCCTGTATATTCTGGTTATCAGTCCTTTGTCTGATGTATAGTTGGCAAATATTTTCTCCCACTCTGTGGGTGTTCTCTTCAGTTTAGAGACCATTTCTTTTGATGAACAGAAGCTTTTTAGTTTTATGAGGTCCCATTTATCTATGCTATCTCTTAGTTGCTGTGCTGCTGGGGTTTCATTGAGAAAGTTCTTACCTATACCTACTAACTCCAGAGTAAAAAATAGACATTTTTTAAAAATAAACTTTTATCAAGCAGAATAAAAGTCACATGGTTAGTGACAACTTGTTCAAATGTTTGATTTACCATTTTAATTTTTTTCCTTGTAAAAGCCCCATGTTTCTGTTGTGAAAAAGCATGATCTAGAAGTTTCTGTGGTCCCCTTTTCCATTTTGAGTTTCTGTTCTTTTCTCAAAACTTTTTAATGTGATGTTCTCAAAGATAAGAAGCAGAAAATTTTTAAAATCTGCTCAGTGATTATAAAAAAACTAATTAATGTAAAGGAATTGAGAACCATTACTTGTAAAGTCTTAGATTTTGTTTTCTGAACTGTGATTGAAATATTAACTCCTGATAATTTAACATAATTTCAATTAAAATATGAAAATGATTTAGACTTCATTGAATTTTAACAGTATTATTCTACATTAGAAAAATAAGTTACCCAAATATAGTATAAAAAAGAGTCTAATAAGTGTTACATAACAATTTCATGGCCAAATAATAGTATAAATAACCTTCAAAGATTAGAAAGAGAAAGAAGAAACGAACGCCCTTAACTTCACTTTTTTTTCTTTGGCTTCATTTAAAAGTAGGCAGTTGGCAGAATGGCTCAAGTGGGAGAACGCCTGCCTAGGTAACATGAGGCCCCTGAGTTCAAGCCACAGTTCCACAAAAAAATGAACAAAATAACAGTAGACATACAAGAACTTAAAAAGCAATAATGAAGTTCACAATTCTGAATGTTCTCTGTATAGTTTCATAATGTTATATTTTCTTTAAAAGCAAATGTATAATTTCTTTAAAAACAGCTTCTAGATGTTAGATTCACAATTACAATCAAGAATTATAGCAAACGTAATTTTCCTAAACAGGCTTCTCTGAGGACCCTGAATATATCTAGCAATGTAGAACACTTTTCTTAGCCTCTAGATCATTTGCAAATGAAAGGGGAGTATGTCTCAGTCAGGCTCTCTGTGAGCTTTCTAAAATTATTTTTCACCATTCAAAATTTTGCACAGCTAATGTTCAATATTCATGATATTAGAAATGAGTACTTTTTTATTAATCTTTAATTATAATTAAATAGGCCCCAAGTTTTTCTTAGGGTAATTAAATGCGTCATTTTGCCTCTTACCCATTGAAAATGGCTATAACAGATTATGCAAATACACTTATTGTTACTGACCAATAGCTTATTTTAGAATAATGACATTGGATTGAATATTAACTCATCATTTATAAATCAAAATTTAAAATGAGTAGTTATCAACATGCTTGATAACTACTTTAGGACAAGAAACACATTTCCCTTTCTTTTCCTGCTTTTTTTCTTTCCCTTCCCTTTTCTTTCTCAAATCACATAGGGTGGATGCGTAATAAATATTTGAAACTGACTAAAATAAACTCATAGAATGATTGGATGAATTCTGTTTTGTAGCATTTGATCTTACCTAAGCCCAAACAGTAAGGTTACATTTGTTACCAGTTTAAACCAATACTTTTTACAGGGGTAAGAATTTCACACACTGCCAACTATACGTTTTCACCCTGTCTACTTTATGAGCATCTTGAGAGATTTTTATGAGTCATTTATCCCTTGAACAATTGGTTTCCTAGAAAAAATTTTGGGCACTCAATATTTAAAACAAGAACAAATTAAAATCTGTGCTTGCCTGCCTGGAAATTGTGTTTGCCTTGTTCATCAAAACGTTCATTGAGACTTGTGTCCACAGTGAATTAGGGGCACAGAAGTGGCTGAATTGGAGATTCTTGAATTTATTTTCCTTCTTCTACTGTCCTATGTTATCTTTCTCTGGATTCATACTCTTGGTTATCATGATAGATGATTCAGGGAAAGATAGGTACCAAAGAGATAACATTGAGTTCAATGGAGCTTTTTGCATTTTTCAAAGCACTCATCATTATTTATTTATGTTATTAAGCAATTTATTCCCTGGTATCAATATTTAAAAAGAAATTTCCTACTGTATATTATTACTACTAGGCACTGTTATCTAAGTAAACAGCTGCTATGGTTTTCTGAAAAAAGAAAATACATAGGTTATCATTTGTGACCTTTGAATAATAGATACAGGTGGTTTACTTCATCAGTGTCACTTCTCACGTAATTATTGTGACACAAACTTCTTACCTAAGGATTTTTGAACATCATGGGGTTTAGAGACTTGTTAAACTTAACTGTAAAATAATAACAGTACAATACATAGCATTTTGTTATCTTAAAAAGAATATCAAAGGATCAAAGCAAACCAGAAAGCAAGAAGAGATTATATAAACAAGAAATGGATATAAAAGAAATACATTTACTAATAATTTATAGAGTGCTATTTTGAGCAAATGAAATACTCAAAAACATAAAACTACAAAATAATTGAATCACAATGTATTAGTTTTTCTTTACTAAAAAGTTTTTCAAAAGAATCAGGATAATAAGTCTGGCAAAAACATGAAAGGTATAAATATAGATAAAACTATATTTGAAGAAAGTAAAGAATTATCATAAGAGATACAATGATATATTTATAGATAATAAAACTAAGTTTATAAAACTTTCAAATATTTATGAATCCAATGTATTGTGACTCAAAATACCAATGTGTGTGTGTGTGTGTGTGTGTGTGTGTGAAGTGACAAGCTGACTCTAATATATTTCTCTTTTTCAAAAGGAGGAATCTTACTGCCTTCTTTAAATGATTAAATATATATATATATATATATATATATATATATATACATAAATAAATACATATATACACACATATATATGCATACACACACAAGTAGTCATGATTGCCTGAAATCAGGATTTTGATTATCCAAATTAGACATGTTATTGTTCTACAACTTTCTCATTGCTCAAATCCCTTTTAAAGAACTGTGCAATACTGAACATACTTTCTGTTTCAAGCTGTGTTTCTTTTTTTTTTTAATTTCTTTCATTCATATGTGCATCAACATTTGGGTCATTTCTCCCCCCTTCCCCCGTCCCCTCCCTTTCCCCTACCCCCTCCCTCTCCCCCATACCCCCTCGCTACCAGGCAGAAACTATTCTGCCCTTATCTCTAATTTTGTTGAAGTGAGAGTATAAGCCATAATAGGAAGGACCAAGGGTTTCTGCTAGTTGAGATAAGGATAGCTATACAGGGAGTTTTCAAGCTGTGTTTCTTAAAGTATAATTCAATAATCAAAGTCACTGTTATAAAATGAAGAGTTATGGTCAGAATATTTTGTGTCATAAGAAAAGAGATGGATGGCCTACACACTTAAATGTCTTCTGAGAAGGAGAATCAGACATTTTTCCAAGTAATTGGAATATCTCAAAGAACAATTGCCCTGAAGTAAAGGATATGAAGGTTTCACAGAAAGAGGAGTACATTTTAGTGTTAACTCACCTCTATAAAATTTAACAGAGACACACACTCTACAATTAAGTAACTCACTAGTATTTATCAGTTATAATTTCATGTAATACATTTTACAGGGTAATCAACTGCAATGTCTATATTTCTGTTGAAGACGGACTTGATGTCCACAGGAAGTGAATGTTTTAGAGTCATTTGTTCATATTTGCACCAGAGGAATAAAGTCACCATACCACTCCCACCAAACATGAGAACAAAATTTTCCATAGAAATATTCCTAACCAGCGTGCTTCTCTGGGATATCCCAGAATTAAAATTAAACTTAAAATATTATGTGAGAATTCCAATGAATAGCAAAGGTAAATATAATTGAGAGAGAAAACATTCACTGCAGATAGCTTTTGATCAACTGTGGGCACACTATTTATAACAGAACATGAATAAATATTTGTATAAGTGCAGGCACTGAAGCATTAAATTATTTATTATCCCTATTGATTTGTTTGACATAAGTGGTAAATATTGATATGCTAGTCATTAATAGTTTTTATTCCATTTGGCCTTCTTGGGAAATTGGGTACTCTGGAAATGGAGATACAGCAATTAAGAATGAATGGGCAGAATAAGCCATTCTTAGTATAGGCTTTTATTATTCAGGCAGTTCTGCAACACATAAAGGCTTTCAAAATCAGGAAATTATGCAAGCATGCATATGTCATGCATGCTTTAACATAAATATAATCAGAGTGATTTGATTTTTATTTAAATGTTATTAAAATTTGATTAAAATTATCTAAGGCAATTTATTGCTCTGATAGTTCCAATATCCAATTTGTTAAAATGTACTTCTGAGGAAGTAATTTGATTTTCACCCCAATAGTTGAGTTCATTAATTATCATATCTTCAAAACTGATACTCTTTTGTAAGCATGCTGATGTGATCATTTTCATAAACTCAGGTTGAATACTTGGTGGATGATAATTCCTGTCATAGTTTCCACACTTAGTAACCACTGCAGTTGTATTCAAAGTATCAGAACCAAATACTTTATTACTAGTTTCTACAAAATGTAGTTCAGCAACTTTGTATCATTTTAGTTGTGGAGAGGCCAAGTATACAAAGACTTAAACCTCTGAAACTGCCAGTCACTGTGACTCACATCTGTAATTCCAGGTACTCAGGATGCAAAGACTGAAAGGACCATGGTTTGAGGCTAACTTGGGCAAAAAGTTAGCTAAACCCCATCACAATAAATAAGCCAGGCTTGTAGTGCATGCCTGTGATTATAGATATGCAGGAGACCCTAGGTATAATTGCATTCCTATGCTGGTCTGGGCAAAAACATAAGACCCTACCTGAAAAATAAATAAAACTGTGCCAGGGGCATGGCTCAAGTGGAAGAATGCCACCCAAGCAAGTGTGAGGCTCTGAGTTCAAAACCTCAGTACTATAAAAATAAAACAACCTCTGAAACTGTGAGCCAAAATTATGCTTCTCTCATGTATTTATTGCAGTGATGAAAACCTAACCAACACAAGTGCAAACATTCAGATTCATTTCTTCTAGTGTTGTGAAATATACAAAACGTTATTATTATATATAGTCATCTTACTGCTTACTACCACACCAGAACTTATCAGTACAATGTAACTGTAATTTAGTCATCATACCAGTTACTTATTTCAACAGAGATTTCTCAATCTGGATTTGTTTGACACTTCTTTAGGTGTGATTGAGGCTATTATTTTCAAAAATATCACAAAAATCATAATTCTTTAAGTTCATTATATGTGAGGATGTACCATGTTGATAATCTTATAATTTGGTTTAATTATTTGTCTAAGGTAGAATTTGCTAGGTTTCTCCATTGTAAAATAGCAGCTTTCCTTTGGAAATCAATAAATATTTTGAAGGAGGTACTAAAAAATTATCCAAATACACTTCCCATCAAACTTTTACCCACTAATTTTAATATCCATTCCTGGGTCTTGGCAACACAACAATTAGCACTGTGTTGTTCTTATGGAAATTTTCTAATTTGTTGCATTATTTTTACATGTATTAATTTAAATTCTTATGTAGAGATATATCTTCCCCTGTGTTTGTTTTTTTAAATGAGCCATTTACATTTGTATGTTTAATGATTTATTGTTATTTATCTTGTTATTTAAAATGTTCTAGTTTTGAACATTTGGGATTTTTTTTTTAGATTACTGCCTGTGCTCTTTCAACATGTCTCCATTTTCAATTAATAAACATTTTACTTTAGTACTGTTTTAGATTTAGATAGAAATTGTGAGTACAGTACATTTTATGCTCCTATTAATATCTTACTTTAGTACAGAAAAATGTGTTACAATTAAAATGAACCAATGTTGATACATTGTTTACTCTATAATGTTGAACTTTCCCTGTGTGTGTGTGTGTGTGTGTGTGTGTGTGTGTGTGTGTGTGTGTTTTCCTGATGTCCTTTCTTTGTCTCAGTATTCTATTTAGGAGACATTATATTTGTTATTCATGGGTTGCAGGCTCTTTCGACTGTGACATTGGTGGTTCTGAAGAGTTCTAGTCAGGTATTTGTAAAATTTCTCTTATTAAGATTTGTCTGACTTTTTTTGTGATTACACTGTATTTAGGGATTTGGGAGGAAGATCACAGAAGTATAGTACATTTTTATCTATCATTTCAAGAGTACAGAATACAAGCATGACTTTCCATTGCTGATGTTAACCTCGATCACTTTGTTTATTGTGTTTGTAAATTCACTCTTCCCTTTTCCTATTGAACATATCCTTTGGAAAGAATTCACTATGAGCAGACCACATTGAAATAGTTTGGAGTGATACTCTGTCTCCTTGAGAAAAAAGTATTTACTCCAATTATCTGGAATTCTTTGGCATAGATTTGCAGTTTCTCCCTGGTTTCATTTTGGTGTATTTAGATATCTTATTTAGTTTATATAGGACTTAAAGTCCTGGAATATATATTAAAATCAGGTATTTTTAAATGTATTTGTTCAATCATTCACTTTATTGGTATGTCATTAGGGAGTCAAGGAATTATGGTATTAATTTCATACTTTGGGCTGTAATCTAATAGTATTACAATGGAATCTCTTTTAGTTGACTCCTGTGTGCTTTTGATATACTCCCAGCATTATGTGTATGTGTGGGTGGGTGTGCATGTATGTGTGTGCACATGTGTTATGAGCACTTTTTACTTTTTGACAATACAAAATGCTTCGGGCTTGTGTTCTGCATTTCTTCCCAACCCTAGAATCAAGTATTTCTCCAAAAAGTCCATTAAAAGTATTCTATGGCTTATGACTGTCACAAGTCTTTCTCCAAGGCACATTCTATAAAGAGTGCTCTGCAATATTTCAAAGCACTGAAAGGGTGATTTTTGCTCTTCCTTTATCAAAAGAGGATTTTCCAGACTTTGCACCATGACAACCATCCACAGTTCCTGAAGTAAAACTCACAGACTGTTGAGGTCTCCAATACTCAGACCCCAGGAGTTTCTCAATCTTGCTCTAGTCCACTCTCAGCTATAAATCACCAATTCGCATAAATCCTACCAGCTTCTCACTCTGGCAACTCTATGCCAGGTAAGCAGATTCCAAATGTGACTGTATGGATTTGCCTGTGTTTCTCCAAACTTTAGATTGGTTAGTTGTCCTGCAACTTCAGTTCTCTAATCAACCCACACCATTGATTTTTGGTTGGTTAAGGTTTCCCTTATTGGAGCACAGAATTAATGGCCTTCGAGCTGTTTACATGTTGTACCTGAAGACAGAGTTACCGACTCATCCTTTACTGGACATTCCTTTCTTACTTCTGTCATTTCTAATATGGATCATTTCACACAATGAATTTTTCATGCTGGTTATGTTAACTTTCAACTTTGAAATTTACATTTTATTCTTTTCTGATAGGATCTGTCAATCTATTGTTTAAGTCACTATGATAATTTATTTTTCCATTATTAATCAGGGTGCTTCAATTCCATTTATATTTTTATAAAAATTTTTACCGCACTTATCATCCTATTAGATCCAAAGTAGCCTGGTTGATAATAGTGAGAACTGATAGCATTTTTTCCTCATTATTAGTCATGGTTCTTTACTGTTTCATGACTTTTTTGTTGTTCTATTGAAAACTGGAGATTTTACACTTTATACTATATGTTTTTCCAACACTTGAGTCTGTATTTTTCCTCTTGTCCTGTAAGTTGAATCTGTCTCCTTGATGTAGGCAGCCACTGATAATGCCCTTCAATTTTGCTAAATCTTAGTTTTATTTTCTAGACTGGCATTTTAAGAGTCTCCTGTGTGTCTGCATAGCTTAGTGGTTAGCTAATAATTTGAACAGAGGTTGTGCCCAGACACCACAGTCCTATAAAACTTATGCTATTTGCTGATGGATTTGTGTGTGGTTTGGAGAGTGCATTTAAAGTTCAGTCAGTTTTTAAGTCTACCTCAACTTTTACTTTTCTCCAGACACTCACAGTTCTTTCCTGTATATACACAAAGTTTTCCAGTCATGAAAGGCTATTTGGATAATTTATCTGGCACTTCTAAGGCTCTCTCATTTCCACACACCCTTTGTTGACAATTTAATGGGTTTTGTCACAAAGTGTTAAACGTCTTCACCATCCATAATTCTCTCATCCTCTCCTCTTCCAAATAGTTCCCTTATACTTTCATATCTTTTCTTTTTTTAATCTACATTCTGCGTATAAGAGAAAATGTGACAATTGTCCATCTGAGTCTGGCTTATGTCACACAACATGATCTCCACTTCCATCAATTATCCGGAAAACACAATTACATTCTTCTTCTTTCTGGTTGAATTAAACTCCACTGTATATAAATTTCTTTATCTTCATCTGTTGATGGGTACCTGGGCTGACTCTATAACTTGGCTATTGTGAATAGTGCCTTAGTAAACATTGATGTGCAAGTATCTCTATTGTATATTGACTTAGATTTTTGGGGTATATACCAGAGAGTGGTTCATATTCCTGGATTTTATGGTAGTCCATTTCAATTTTTTAATCCATAAGGATTTCCATAGTGGCTGGATTAATTTGCAATCTTACCAACAATGTAGCAGATGTACCAGGTTCCTTTTCCCTCTGTATCCTTGCCGGCATTTTGTGTTCTTTTGTTGACTTTTTGGCTGCTTACCCTACCTGGCATAGCAATCTTGGAGTGATGTCTTTCTTACACTCATTCCTACTATGTCTGCTACTGGATTATAAATGATTTGCAATCATTAATTAATTTTTTTCCTTCTGCCCAAACCAAGTCTACCTTCTGTGACATAGAAGCTGCTGATTTGGGTGGAAA
The DNA here is from genome assembly GCF_047511655.1 of Castor canadensis. Lineage (NCBI taxonomy): Eukaryota > Metazoa > Chordata > Mammalia > Rodentia > Castoridae > Castor > Castor canadensis. The sequence goes on along the minus strand of NC_133399.1, from coordinate 93,661,346 downwards.
GCCCTGCCTAGATTAGAAACCGTATTTTTTACTAAATTGGGGTGGGAGAAGTGGTAGCTGGTACAAGTAAGAAAGCCTCTTGCCTCCTGCTGTTCATACCCCAAATTTTTTTAATTTATATATCATAAAGCAAAATGATTAGTTTTTTAAAAAATATCTTAAATATTTCCAGGAAGAGTGTGTTTAAAGTGGAATAGTTGTTAAGTTTAAAGTATTTGACATTTTAAGAAAAAAACTTCAAAAGTTATGTTTCCTAAGGCCTGCATATTTTAAAATGCATTCACACAGCATATGCAGTCAACTTTTCTAATACCGAGTATGAAAGTTCTCTTCAGTCAACAACAATACGATAAGCATAAGAGGACAGGGACAGTGTCCAGGCTTAAAGGCAGTTTCATGAATCACCACACACACTCTCTAGCTCAGCCTTTTCAGAAGTATTAACTACTTTTTCTGGGAAAATGGAGCCCTGAGGGGTGGGGCTCAGAGAGGTTCATATTTGATTTCTCTTTCTTAGATAAGTGAAAATAATACTATTGCTATACCTGGCTTGAAGAATCTCAGGGAACACTAGATAGAGGACATTTGTGAAGCAAATTTTGAGTGCAGGAAAAAGTGGCTCTTCCTGGGGACACTAATGAGAACTTTGGAGCACAGGCAGGAGAATGTCAGTCTCTTAGGCATTGGCAAATAAACAAAAGAGATCCTTTCTTTCATTCACCTTGGAAATTTCATGAAAATACAGAAATAATTTAGGCTAAGGATGAAATTTCCCCACACCAGGGAATGAATTGAAAATAATCCATAGCAGTCAAAGTTGGGTATGTATGTACAGAAATGTATAAATATGTATTTATAATTTTTCATGAGTACACGAGGGTCATATATATATATATACATATAAATGAGAGCAGAATGATATGTATACTAACCTATAAAAATGGTGACCTAAATTATCTTATAGTACCTTGGAAACAAGATGCATACTCTAATTCCTCATGGCTTAATTACAACCAGTTTCTTTTGCAAGGATTCCAGTAGTGGCTATTTGCAGCTGCATAAGGAACAATAATTGCTATTTTGTTTGTGCATGCTTGGTAATATTCTGCATCCACTTATTTCAATGTTTTACACATTTTTAGCCTACTAACATCAAACATAAAGCTTTTGAATTTCCTAACATTAAACATTTCAATTTATTTTAGGCTGACATAGTCATAGACATAGAGAGTAGGAAGAAAGAAATTGGCACAGTAATTTCGGAAAGGGCCAATTTTTAGAAAGCTGTCTGGATATACTACTTGCTTCTCGAAGAATAGTTAGACATGGAAGACTCATAATGGGCAGGAGAAAAACATGTTTCTTAAAATTCTTGTGGGGTCTTTTTATTGGCTTGTTTTTAGCTCAACATTGCCAAATGATCATTTGTTTTTCTCATTATAATAATGTTATATCATATACCATAGAATTTCTATAATTTACCTCTGATCTTAGTATAATTTTTGCTTGATTAATTTTACCTATGTTCTTTAACTGTAAGATGAAATTGTCACTTTTAAAATTAAATAAATAGGTGTATAGAACACGCAGATGAATATGAGTGCATTTGGTAACTCGGTGTAATGATTCCTCCAGATTCCATTTCTGCCTCCAGGGTTTAAAATTATCCTCTCCTGCACTGTTTGCCCATGACTACGTTGGGTGTTGAGTGAGCAGTGTTCTTACCTGGGCTCATTTGTGGACATTGCTTTCTCTTTGTAATAAAGTCTCAATTTAATGTCATCTTCAATTCATCTTAAGGGTTACAAAGACATTTTGCTCATTTATTTACATATATTCCCAATGTGACTTTTAATCACTGCATAATAATTCAATTGGAAGCCATAACATACAGAAGTATCTTTTTTAAAAAGATGGTGTTGCTGAGGGCATAGATCAAATGGTAGAGTGCTTGTTTAAGAAAGTGCATGTCCCTGGGTTCAAAAGCAAAACAAAACACGATGTTATTCTTTCTGAAGCGATGGTAGTCTATGTGTTAAGTTTGGGTATAGGTGGATGTTTCTGTCAAAAATTCATTGAATGTGTACTTAAAATTTTGCAATTCATTCAATTAATCTTTAGAGCGAAAGAAAACTGTAAACAAATATTGATTCCTAGATAATGGTGTACATACTGAGATATTTAAGAATGTCGATATATTGAGCTCACTCGGGAGTGCGTCAAAATGAAGATTCATGAATGTGTGGATAAACAATAGATATACGATCACATAAGTACAAGGAGAATGGTAGAATCTATGTGTAAGTTATGCCCATGCTTCCTGTACAATTATTTAAGATTCTCTACACTGGAAGATTTTTGGAAACACATCTTCAGGAAATAACACTCCATGTTTCATTTTGAAAAGAATTAGGCTAGAGGTGTGGCTCAAGTGGTGGAAAACCTGCTTAGTAAGCATAAGGCCCTGAGGTCAAACCCAAGTAATGCCAAAAAAAGAAAAGAATTGCTATTTTGGTCATGATTGGTATTTATAAAGACATTATCAGAATAAATTTCATATTTTAGTCTCCGGAAATAACTCGGTGAAATTTTTTTTATTGTTATGCTGGGTAGGAGTACATTGTGGCATTTACAAAAATTCTTACAATATATCAAATATATCATACAGGAATTTGCTCCCTCCACCATTCTCCTTTATCTCTCCCTCTCCCCATTTCTGGAATAGTTTCAACAGGTGTCTTTTTTCCATTTACACACATGTGTTCACAGGATTTGTACTATATTCACCCCCCTACACCCTCTCTCTACCTCCTCCCCCATCCCACTGATACCAGTCACTCCAGGAAGGACCTGTTCTGCCCTCCTGTTCTTCAATTTTGCAAAATAAAGAAGAAAATGACATTTTTGCCTACTTAGGATAGCTACACAGGGAGTTTCCTTGTGGCACTTCCATGTACATATGTACTTTAGCCCGATTTGGTTCATCTCTGTTTTTCTTCTTTCTATTTTAGTCCCTTTCTTATGGTTGTTTTAGCCAGTTTAAAAATTCTGTATTTATTTTTGTATAGGGAATACATCAATCATATTCACCTTAATTTCTTTCTTTTACTCCCCTCCAACATGTGTGACCACCCCTTAGCGTGACTTGTTTCTCACAATATTCCTCTATTTGTATTAGGTCTATATTCTAAATATAAGAAAAAGCATGTGGCTTTTGGCCTTCTGAACCTGACTGACTTCAGTTAGGAGGATGAACTATCTCTATTTGCAAATGGCATGATCTTATACCAAAGGAGCAAAAAAACTCATAGTCACTCTAAACAGCTTCAGCAAAGTTGCAGAATACAAAATCAATTTACAAAAATCAGTAACCTTTCCATATACCAATAGTGAACACATTGCAAAAGAGTATAGGAAAATCATTCCATTTACAATAGCCTCAAAAAACAATAAAGTACCTAGGAATAAACTTATCAAATGATGTAAATAACCTCTACAAGGACAACTTTAAACTACTGAAGACAGAAATTGAAGACTACAGAAGATGGGGAGATGTCCCAGGCGCATGGGTTGGTACAATCAACATAGTGAAAATGACTATATTACCAAAAGCAATCTACATGTTCAATGCAATCTCCATCAAAATCCCAATGACATTCATCACAGAGATTGAAAAATCAACCATAAATTTCATTTGGAAGCACAAAAGACCTTGAATAGCCAAGGTAATACTGAGCAAAAAAGAGCAATGCTGGAGGTATCACAATACCTGATTCAAACTATACTAAAGAGCCATAGCAATAAAAATAACCTGGTACTGGCACAAAAACAGATATGAAGATCGTGGAAAAGAACAGAAGACACAGATGTGAATTCATGCAGTTATGGTCAGTGAAATTTTGATCAAGATTTCTTCAGGTAACAAAGTTACTGACTAATGAAAAGCAATCTTTCATTTTCTTTGCCTGTATTCCAGACACTGTTCTAGGTAACTTATATGCACTATGCTCTTATATCCTTCCCTGAAGTTCAAAGATAGTTTATGCTTGCATTAGTAGAGTTATAATTGTGCATTTGCTTTATAGTTAGTAGAGTTAGTTAGTAAATATTAAATGTATAATTCAAACACATCTTTTCTGGTCCCCAAATCCATGCTCTGTGTGCCTTCTTTTGCTTGCTGCCTCCTTAAACTCTTCTTTCTTCACTTAAACCAAGTGCCAGCACAAAGTAGAACATTTAAAAGAATGCTGTTAGTGATGGTATTGCTTTATGTTTTCTGTTAATTCTAGTCATGAGGGTGTAATTTATTACATTCTTAAAAGCTTTCATTTGGTTTTAGGTCAGGCATCCCTACTGTTACTGGGAGTTCTTAATGTGTGATTTGGAGCACTGACATTGAAAAATGACTTAATCAGTATAACCAGTAGTCCCTTTTCATCTTTCACTATCTTTATTCTCTATGTAGTGATAAATGTGAATGTAGAATTTGTGACTGAGAGGTGATATCAGATATTTAACCATATTTTCTCATAAACTTTTCCAGGAGAGAGAATAAGCACACCTTTTAAAGAAATCACATTACAAAGATGTTTATATAGCAGTCAAAGACAATAAATTTTATATCAATCTTTAATGCACTTTTCATTTGTTTGTTTTCAAGCCTGGAAGTAGATATCATTTAGCAAGAGACAGCTTTTCACAAAACTGTCATTCCTTATGGTGCTCATATGTTTCTAAAGAGAGTAAATTTTTTATTTCCTTTTTTAAAAAGTATGTTAAGTCACACAAAATGAAACAAATTGTAAAACATGATTTCCCAAATGAATTACCACATTCTCTATGACTTAATTTGTTCTGACAATTTTTGTAGTGACAATACAATTTCCTTCTGACAAGCATAATTAGTTTTGGGGAAGCACACTTATTTCATGTTTCCAAAAAAAACAGCTGAACTCCAACAGAGATATAGGGGTGAGATGATGGACAGTGCAAAAGAAAGATATGATAAATTTAAATAAATTAGTGTGGATCTGAGGTTCATAAAACATACAACATGGCCATAGGCAACTATTATAAAAGTTTAAGCAATAACTTCTTTAAAATGGAATAGATTGCATTATGGTACCTTGCGTTCAAGCTTCATAGGAGAGAGAGGGCAGAGAAAGAGAGAGAGCACAAGAGAACAGTTCTACCACTTTAAACACCTCCAGATCTTTTTACTTTAGTAATTTTTCAGATAGAGTCTCAAAGTTTTTTGCACAGGCCAGCCTCAGACTACAATCCTCCTACCTATGCCTCCCACATAGCTTGAATTACAAACATGAACCATTGTACTTAGCTTATTTGTTGAGACAGAGGCTGCCAACAATGTATTTTCTTATATTCACACAAATGAACTAAAGACATGACCTACAAGCATTAGTAGTATCAGAAACTTTCCTTCAAAGCATTTCTCACCTTTGGAATTTCATAGGTAGCTACTGAGCACTTTATCAATACTATTTACTTATAAGGTTGTAGCCTCCAGAATGGCCAAAACCATATCTGGTTTTCTCAACATATTTTTTCAGTTCCTAGTATGAGGGTCAACCCCCCAAAAAAAGAGGAATGTACAATATTTATAAAATAAATGAGTTAATAGTTTCACCTTCAAAATTATCTCACAAATTGAAGCTATTTAACATCTAAATTCTTGCTTTTAAAACTCCCTATCACATAGTTTTTTATAAAGTGTAACATTTATAAGCTTCCATTTGTACAACTCATTATCATAGCATCTTGTAAGAGCTAGTCTACAACTCCCTCAGATTCTGGCATTCTCTTCATTATGCCATCTGTGTTACTAATATACTCCCCAAGGTTTTAAAAACATTTCTCTGAAGAAATATTATTTTGTATTTCTTTATATGGTTTACCACTTAAAGACAGCAGTATATAATATTTCTGAGGAGAGACACTAAAAGTTATAGAGTAACATTTCACACTAATTGAATTTTGAAATTTCCATAATTCTAGATGGGAAAAGTAAATTTTTCATCAAAATAATAAGGCTTATAGTAAATAGATGTTCATATAAAGTATTCATTTCAATAATGCACTAATTTGCATCTCCCCTCCTTATTTTAGGATATGTGAGAACATGCCTATTACATAAACCTATCTGAAAGTAAACAAATGGAATTCAAACAGTTATCAAGTGTGTTGTTTTTGAGAAACACAGTAGTTTTGAAGTATGCATAAAATTGAGAATTTTAAGGTTGTTTGCTATATAAATATCAGACATTATAATTCTCTCATTATTAAAAATTTAATAGCTTAAGCAAATAATCAGTTATAGGACAAAAATAGAGCACCTTCAAATCTAGTGAAATATTTTCAATAACGAATTCACACATATTTATTTGTTGAGAAATACCTAAGTTGCAATTGAGATATTTAGATAGTCAAAAAAAATGGCAATCCATTTTCTTAATAGAGCACATAAGTATCTCTGGAGGGCAGGAATTATTACATTACTGGAAATTATATAAATTCTGGAGACGCTATGGATTGAATTTATTTATACTATATAGTAAGATGTTGGAGAAGTTCATTGTCAATGTTGTTAAAACTTGACAACAGTTCTGGATTCCAGTGCCCTCTGAGATTACCTTTCTTTTGGAGGCACCCTTGTCCCATTAACTACAAGACTGATTATCTTAATTGGTTATAGGAAATCCAGTCCTTTCCAGGGTATTTCTGAGCATTCTCAAGGGGTATAGATTATTTATAGTCTCTGTGTGACATTTATCACCTCCACTTTTAATGGCAAGCTCCACCTTCACACCACACAATTTTGGAAAGCTTATTACAGACTGTTAATTCAAGTGCTTCAAGCGCTCTCTGATCCATTCCTCCCCAAATGCTGACACCGATCTCATTTATTATTCCAATAATAAATACATGAAATACCAACCTCATTTATTATTCTAATAATAAATACATGAAATACAGCTAATACATGAACGTCACTAAATTTTATTGTTCACTGAAGTTTTGCCAAAGGGTTAACAGCACAGAGCAGAAACAAATTAAAACTGAAAACTGGAAGCCATCTCTTGGTGTTGATTCCTTCTCTGAACATGGCCTCCAGCCTCAGGATTTATAATTGGGGCCTGTTCTTCACCTCAGAGATCTTTCACTTATCTGCCCTCCATCAGAAAAGCCAGGCCAGAAGAAATTGTAATACAATTAATATAAAATGCTGTTCTTTCCAAAAGATAATGAACTTCATTGTAGGGCCACATGATTTCTTTTCCTAATTGATCTGAATCTCTCCATCCTATGTTTACTTTATCTTGACATGATCAGATCAGAGTTATGAAAAAAAAACAGAAGATCATGAATTCTATTACATTTGACAAACTAAATGAAGATATCTTTGAATAAGAGATTTTGTGTTACTTTAGTTTTAAATAGGAATGCTATGAAGGGTTTGTGACTACAAGAGTCAAGGAGCTGTTTCCTTTCTTGTACAACGGTACCTATAAACTATGGTAGTGGGTAAAGGATGCCACACAACTTTGTCTGTGTCTTTTCCAAATAAAATTAAAAGTGAATTTGTTGAGATTGTTTTATGGCCCAGGATACAGTCTGTTTCAGTTTCTAGAAATCCAAAATCCCCGTGTATTCTGCTGTTGGATAGAGTATGGTGTAAATGTCAATTCTATCCTGTTGGTTGATGGTTTTGCTGATAGTCTGTAGTTGTTCTATCAATTACTGAGAAAGGAATGTGTGTTCAACTTTAATTGTAGATTTTTCTTTTTCTATTCTGAGATTGATCAGTTTTTTTAACAGATATTTTTAGCTCGGATGTTTAGTATGTACACTTTAAGGGTTGCTGTGTCTTTTAGGTGGATTGGCATTTTTATCTTTATGTAATGTTCATCTCTGTGTCTGGCAATTTTCTTTGTTCTGAAATTTGTTTTATCTTACATTAATAATGCTATCTCTGTTTTTCTTTGACTAGTGTTCACATGAGATAAAGCAGTTTTTTGTTGTTTGTACTTAGCTTGCTTATGTCAATATGTTTGAAATGAGTTTCTTAAGGCTTCATATATTTGAGTCATGTGTCTGCTACTTCGTTAGTATTTGTCTATTAATTGCCATCGTACAGCATTTACATACATTCTAATTATTAGCTTATTTGTACCTAAATCTGCCATTTTATTCTGTTTATTCTTTCTGATTTTCTCTGCTTTCTTTTTCTTTCCTGAAAATGAGAAACAAATTCTGATTTATTTGTAGTGATCTGAACTGGATCTCTTTGTATAACTTTTTTAATGGACTGTTTATTTTCTATGTATTCCATTTTGTATGTTTTACATATTTGTCTACCACTATCATCTTGCATGAACTGTGGAAATGTTGCCTCCACTTACACTCCTTTAGATCTTAAGTTCATACTTTTAGTGTATAAAATAATAGGTTTCCTTATGACATTTCCACACATGTATCCAATGTACTTTGGTCCTATTCTCTCCCAGTCCCCTCCCTTTTCTCCTTCCCCCCAATCCCTCTGCTCCCTGAAATAGTTCCCTATTTAGGACAATGTCTTTTTTGTTTCTATGTCTGTTTGCATATAAGAGAAAACATGCAATACTTGTCTTTCTGAGTCTAACTTATTTTGCTTAACATAATGGTATTTCCTCTTCAAATATTTATGAATACATGAGTTAGTATTATGTTTTTGCTTTAACCATCAAGTGTAATTTAGAATACATAAAAGAAGTTAAAAAAAATCTTATGGTATGAAATCAGCATATCAACATTTTTGTTGATCTTAATAGACCACGGTTCTTTCTTCTATCATTTCTTTTCTGTTTAGAAAACTTTCTTTACAGTTCTTTTAGGATAAATTTTCTGGAAATACTATTTTAGTTTTTCTTCATCTAAAAATGATTTTCTGTTTGTTGCTGAAGGACACTCTCATGAGTGTTAGGTTCTGGGTTGACAGTTCTTTGCCTTGAGCATCTGAAAAAATATTGTGATAATTCATTCTGGTCTAGTTTCTGATGAGACCTCCACTGTCATTATTTTTCCTTTAGAGATAACATGGTTAATTTTCTCTGGATGCTTTTAGCATTTTTCCCTTTAGTCATCGCAGGTTTAATTATATTGTTTCTTGGCGTAGGTTTCTTTCAGTGCATCTGTTTGAGGATTTTCTCAGTTTCTTATATCTGTTGGTTTATTTCTCCTACAATATTGGCTAAATTTTAGTCATTATTTCTTCTAGTTGTTTTTCAAATCCATCCTTTCCCTTTTATGTCACAGATGTTAGATCATATGTGCACCACCAATAAATAAAGCATTATTTTTTCTCTCTGCCACTCAGTCTATGTCTTCTCTGTTGTTCAAATTGGCTACTTTTTATTATTTTTCAGTTCATGAATCTTTTCTTCTGACTACTCCATACTGCTGTTGAGCTTACTTACTGAGTCTCTTACTATCAGTTCTGGAATTTTCAATACTAAAATTTCCATTTGGATTTCTTTTGGTGGTAATGGGGATTGAACTTAGAGATTTGTACTTGCTAAGCAGGTGCTGTACCACATGAGTCATGCACCTAGGCTTTTGATTTATTTTTTGTTTTTGGTTAGTTTTGCACATGGGGTCTTGTGCTTTTGTCAAACCAGTGATTCTCCTACTTCTGCCTCCTGAGGTAGCTGAGATTGCAGTCATGTGCCTCTGCTCAGCTGCATTTGATTTGTCTTAATAGCTTCAATTACTTTGCTGACACAAAGTATTTATCATGACTTTTTTATTCTCATTTGTTGAATTTTTAATTATTTTTGAAGTATTTTTATCATGACTGCTTTAAAATCTTTATCTGCTAATTCTAACGTCTTTTCATTTTGGTGTTGGCATCTATTGATTGTATTTTTTTAATTCACTTTCAGATCTTGCTGCTTCTTTATATGGTGAATGATTATCAGTTGAGATCTCTGGATATTTTATATTGCATTTATTTAAACCTTCTCTTTTATCCAGCCTTCTTTGACAGTGATCCAACAGGGTACTGGACTTCTGCCTGTGCTATAGAATACTGCCAACTAGAAGGAGTTCGGGATCCCCTTTTGGGAAAAATGGTCTTTTGTTACTACTGAATATGGTTAAGATTCTCAGTTCTCAATATGCTGTTTGTTGACACCAGAATAGAGGTTTTCTCACTACCACTGGGTGATGGTACAAGTGTTGACCCCATACCAATAGAAAGGGAGAAGGTCCATCATTGCAGGTGGACTGCAGAGGTAGCCATCCAGGCTCCCTGTGTGCTGAGCTTCTGGAAGGGCTGGGATCTCCTATTGCCTGGTGGTTCTTATTCTTTACTTATCTTTCTGTGGCACCATTTTTCATTTACTTTGGAGCACCCTGTTAGAGCCTCCTGAGGGTGGACATCAAGGGTGCCTCACTTGGTCTTTCCTGGTTAGGATGTGGGTGAAATGATAGGTTTTTTTTTTTCCTCTGAGGTCTGTCTAGAGAAACAAATTATTTATTATTATTTAATAATATATTTATTATTTTATTACTTAAGAACATGAATATTTGATATGTTGAGTACATCGAAATGCTTTCTATCTTGCTAGACTTTCCCTTTTTTCTGCTTTTTTGATTTGACATAGTAAGTTCTTCTTGAGGATTTTTTCCCTATGTCTGTTGGTATTTGCAGGTTTCTAGTTCTATAGTTCCAAATGTGGCATATATGAGAAAACAGGTTAATATTCGTCTCTCTAATTGATGAAAGAAGTAGACAAAAAAAAATAAGTGAATCAAGACCTAAAGAATACCATCACCATACATGAAGTAACTGACCTTTAGAGAACACCACATGCTACAACAGCAAACACATTTTGTTCAAGTGAATCTCAGCATCAACTATTAGAAACTGGCAATCTTTTGGATAAGTAACAAACATACTCACTAAATTATTTTCCTCTAATGCTTTGCCTAATATATATGCAACTTTGTCTCGAAACTGCAAGGCAGCATGCAGATCACTGACCAAATATGTAGGGAAAATCTTAAAATGTTCAAAATGATATAGAAGACATGAAATAAAAGAATAGACATGTGGTAAGCGAGAGAGAGAGAGAGAGAGAGAGAGAGAGAGAAAGAGAGGGAGAGAGACAGGGAGAGGCACAGGAAAAAAAAAAACAAAGATTGGTTTAGTCATATAATTATGGTATATGAACTCTCTTATCTACACCTAAATGATACACCAGTGGATGTCAGAATGTGACTCATATTTGTGCGTCCATGCTGATCCACTGATCATTTTATTTTGCCTGAAATCTCACATTTTTTTCAAGTTATAACACAAACTTTTTTTTTCAGAAGGCATTCCTGAAACAAAACATGAAAGGAACCTCAGTCTCTGAGATACTGCAATTTATTTCACCAGCATCACTTAGTACTTCTAGTTTACTATTATATGAATGTAACCCCTCAAATTATGTGCTAATGAATAGAAAATGAAAAAGATCTTTGGAATTATTTTATAGGTATTTTCAAATTGTATTACTATCATTAGCTTTTTATGTGGTTTTTATTTCCTGAAATAATTGACTTGCAAATTTACTTGTTCTTTAATTTATATAGCAATTTTCCCAAATTTAGTGATAAAAAATTTTGTACAGTGAAAACAATTATTAACAATGTAACTTAACAATATAACTAAAATGCTTTCTTTATCAAAACTACAGTTAGAAAACAGAATTTAGGTGCTTTGCAAATATTAGCTATAAAGCTATTACTTTTTTTAAACACAAGCACGTGTTCTGTCTTATTGTATACTTTCCTGGCTTTGAAGCTTCAAGAAAGCTGGCTACTTTAATAAAGTAAACTAAAGTACAATTTCCATGTTTCTTTTTTCCTACTGCTTTCCTAAATCTGTTAATTGTATTATATATCAAAGCCTTAATAATTCAATAGAATAATCACTTTCAGCAAACTTGTGATTTTAATGCACTTTTTGTCCTGTTACCTTTACAACTGAATAGTATAAAGAAAGTCTATCATAGGTAAAGTCATCATGGATGAAATACCAAGTAAGTTACTATCATGATGCTTTTTGATTTTACTATATAACTGATGTAATAAAAAGGATAATAATGAGTATCATCTAGTTAGTGAAACACTTAGCAAATTTGTGTGAATAGTTAAAAATAAACTGGAGTTTAAAAAAGTCAACAAGTTTAAGAGAAAATTTATAATTGTATGGCTAAACAAAGAATTAATATTTAAAAAGGGGAACTAAAACAAGAAGTTAGTTGAACACACATAAACCTTCTAAAATTTCTTACAAGGAGAAAAAATGAGTAAAAGGGTAAGCCATTTTCGTTTTATAACTTGAGAAGAGAGTAAGCAGACATATGATTAAGAATTCAAAGAATGAGACAAAAAATGAAAACTCAGAGCCACAAATAAGGGAAAAAAGATGCAATGCTAGGCAGAATTTCTCAAAAACCAATATGAAAATGCAACCAAGATTCTCCATTTATTACAAGAAAACAGCAATGAAATACAATAAACTGAAAAAGCAACAAACATTTATGAGACCATTGGGAAGATTTAAAAATAAATAAAATTAATGTTATAAACATTCTTACATCCACAAAAAATAACTTTATATGAGGGAGATTATTTTCATATACTAAGAAGCAGATTAAAGGTAAGTCTATCTTATAGGGGAAATTCAGAAGAGGTGTAACAATATATCTCATTTAGTGACTGAAAGACTAAAAAACCATGGTGCAAGGTGATACAGAAGAAAAATGATAAGAAAAAGATTCTAGGAAAGAGAAAAACATTTTCAACACAAATCTACTTTTTCTTTTTTTGACAGTACTGGGAATAGAACTCAGGGTTTTGTCCTTGCTAACTATGCACTCTACCACCTGAGCCATGGCCCAAGCCCCTGTTGACTTTTTTCAGTGATTTTTGGCATAGTGGTTCCCATTGTTTTTCCTAGTTTGGTCTAGATCGTGATCCTCCTATTTATGCTACCTACATATCTGGGATGACAGCCATGAGCCACCGTGTCTAGCTTTTATTTGAGATGAAGCTCTGCCATGTCTAGACTCAAGCAATCAGTCTCCTGATCTCTACCTCAGGATCTCCATCTTCTGAGTAGCTAAGATTATGGGCACAAGACACTGTGCTCAGTCACAAATCTGCATGTTCAACACATAAAGTAATAATAGTAAGATAGCCTTGGTTTGAATTAGGACAAGAATATTAATACTCAAAAGACTGAAATGATTAAGTCACCTACTTAAAAAGGCAAATGGCATAAAAAATAAGGTTTTGCATTTTCTGTTTTCCCATTAGCTTCATTTATCATTTTGACTTTTCTATTTCTAATGTGTTTTTTAAGAGGTACAAGAGGAACTTTACAGAAATCAGAAGAAGTATTTTCTATAATTCTAGATGGATAAATTTCAAAACCTTCATGAAATTAATAATCTCTAAGAAAATTATATTTACCAATACTGATTGTAGTAGAAAGAGCATCATTAAAACATTCAATTCCATAGATAAGTTACAAAGTTATCAATATTTCACTGAATGTTGTGAATGGTTGGGGTCAGGGGATAGTGAAAAAATGCCAGGTTTTAAATGGATCCTCAGAAGACTTTTTCACGATTTTCAAAGACAAGAAATTCAAATGCTGTTTATATTGCTTCATATCTCTGAACAAGTGATGAATTTCAATTAATTTTCAGAAGCAAGTATATTATTGATGATTAAAGCTAGTAAAGCCTAGAGAAAACATTTCTAAACAAGATCACTTATGAGTAATGATGCAATCCTTTTGAATAAAATAAGAGAAATACTGATCTAAAGTTACAGGGAGTAGAATTCCTTGACCATTCATTTAAATCAAGATTTTCTATTCTGATCAATTCCATACATATTTAATACTTTAGGACTGCTTCTTCTGTCACTTACTGAGAATGTGAAAATCTGCAACAATAATTGTATATGTGTCTATGTAGTAAAGATTTGTCCTTTAGTTCTTCTCACCTTTACTATGTAAAGACTCTGATATTATATGGACACAGATAATTGATTGTGTTTCTTCCTGTTTGATTAAAACTTTTTACATCATGATAGTACTCTTTGGTGAACACTCTTTGTCCTTAGTCTTTATTAACATATGTTAATATAGGCACTCCAGCTCCCTTGTCTGTTATTTGTCTAATACATTTTCTCTATCCTTATACGTTTAAATTTTCCCTATTGGATCAATCATTACTTATCTGTAATTTTTTGAATCAAGGATGTCAAGTAAAAGAATCATACATGCACACATTTGACAAAACTTTATTGTATACTTTTCCTAACTCCTTCAGCATTTAGGAAATAATAATTCACAGTAAACTAAGTAAAAAAGTGAACAAAAGCAAAATAACCCAACTTTAGAATAAGAAAGAAAATATGAAAACTTATAAGTGAAAAAGATTTTAGACGAAGGAGCAGTGAAGAGAGCAGACAAGAAGAGCCCATTAGAACCTTGAGAGGACCTGAAGTCTGAACTACTAAAACAATTAATAGCAAGTATCTGGGCTTAGTAAAATTTTTAACCTACAAATGGAATAGGGCCAATGAAACCCAGGTTATTAATGAATATGTAAACCAACCTGGGCTCATCCTAATGAAATTACTGACTGAAGGTCTGAGCACAAAACAGAGTTATGGATGACAGAGGAAACATGAAAAGGTAGTGAACTCAAGGCTGATGGGAACCATGAGTGATAACAAATCGAGGTTTTGCCAGGTGTGGTTGCTCATACCTCTAAGCTCCATACTTGGGAAGTTGAGGAAGGGGATCATAAGTTAATTAGCATCAGTTAAATTCTTTAAATATTTGAATTATGAGAAATAGAGACTCAATAATAAAAAATCATGTTAAGAGTATAGTCTTCAAAGTTTTACTATCTGGGTTCAAATCTAAGGTTACTACCCACTAAGTGAGCTGCCTTAGATAAGTTACTTAACTCACATGTGCCTAGGTTTATTTCTCTTTTAAATAAAGATAATTTCTTACCTACCTAAGGAATTGCTAAAATTGAATGTGATGGTGTTTGTAATAGAGGAGGAGATAGCACTATGAAAATAGTAAATAACAGTGTGCTGCCTTTTAAGGATTCTATATTTGTACCCCTAATTAATTTTCTTTCATCAACGCAAGTTATTGAAGTATAAAGGGCATTTTGTTTACACTATGCATTTATATTTGCTATGATCACAAAATGAAGCAATAAGTTCCAATGGCTTTTTTTGATGTGCTTCCAAGGTGATTATCCAATCTAAAAATAAAAACACCACAGACAACTGAACATTAATGCTTGCTCTTTCTTTTTATGACACTTTGGTGCATGAGATTCTCAGAAAATATTTCCAAATTTGTGTCAGTTTTGTTTTTACTTTTTGTTGCCATAACTAACCCCTGTCTTTGCCTTTAATTCATTTTCTATTCAATCACTTCTACTCATTAAGCATAATATTAATCTTTTTAAACTCTGGACATTCCTTTCCTCCTGAACTCTCTCTCAGTTTATTAATTCTTCACCTTGTTGAATTGAAGATGATAAAAATTCTCATTCACTTTCTAATTTATATAATTTTTATTTCATTAATTAAATCCTTCTCAATCTTAAAGCTTTTTTTTCTTTTTCTTTTAGGAGCATTTATCTGATAACCTATTGTGTTCTCTTCAGTTCAATAATTTATAGCCTATTTGTATTTATCTGTTGTTAACTTTTTTGTTTTTGACAAATTGATTTAAAATTCAGTTATGTTTCAAATAGACTTATATCCAGGCTGGTCTGGACCACAATCCTCCTATTTAGGCTCTCCTCAGAGCTGGAATGACAGGCTCGTGCCAATATTCTGAGCTGTTTTATTGGTGGAGATGGGGGTTGTCGCTAATTTTTTGTCTGGGGCTGGCCTTGAACCCCAGTCCTCAGGATCTCCACATCATGAGTTGCTAGGATTACAGGCATTAGTCACTGCACCTGACTCTTCATTTTTTTTCTTAAAATCGGTTTTGTTATGTTCATATTACTTCTCCAACATCCCTATGATTGTATTTCCCATGACTGTTTTCTCCTTTCCTTCATTTTCAAATTTCATAAGTCATTTTATCATCTCATATGAACAATATATTTCTGATCTTGTTGTCTAATGTAGTTTTAGAGACATCCTGTTGAGTGGGGGATTTAATAGCCTAGCTGCATTACTTTGATTACCATTGTATTTCAGATTTATTCTTGTATAAAAATTCTGATAGTCCATTCTGTGCACTTTTTTTTCTGTTTTTCTCCTCTGTGCAATGCTTTCAACAGAATGACATTTCCCTCTGATGACTGATGTTATGCAGTCTATTTGACTGTGAGATGGTTTTCTTCATGGAATAAATAAGAGTGCATATTCACATATACTCATTTTTAATCTTATTATCTATATTTTCCCCCAAACAAGCCAAGCAAGTCGGTGTGTGCTCATAATTCTTTCATCTCTCCCCTTTTCTCTTTCTGGTACTACAGCATAAAATCTAAGATAATATTTTCAATTTTCAGAGTATATAAGTCAATAATCTTGTTTATAATGTATGTACTTGATCTGATAGTGCTAACATGTCTTTAGAGCAACTAATATTAGAAATATACTTGATAACACTTATTTTTACATGTCTCTTTTTACTTGTTTATATGCTTCTTGCAAAAGAGTTTTCAATGTAGAGTTTGATGTGAAACTTTCTAGAGACACACTTGACTGGGAATATTTTTATTGTGCTCTCACATTTATATGAGATAACTAAATAAATGCAAAATTTCACTATCAAAGTATTTTCTTATCATTTTAAAAAATGTCACTCTACTGGCCTCTGCCATCAAAGCTGCTATGAAAATTCTTATCCCATTCTAGTTGTCATTCCTTTATAAGTAATATTACTCTCTCATTCAGCTTCTAGCATCTAATATTTGCATTTAAGACCGTTAAATTTGTTATAAGTCTGAGTGTAGAATTCTCCTTATTAATCCTGTCTATGCTATTGTTAGTTGAGAAGGTGAAAACATCTTTTGATTTGGAAATGCATTTCGTTGACTTCTTCAAATAATTTATTGATCTTTGTAGATTCTATTTTCCTGAGATCTCTGTTTTCATGTTACTAAAAATTCTGCTTCTGTCCTCTAAGTTGATTAGCTTTAGTTTTATATATTGTATCTCTATTTTTATTTTGGCCATTGTCTGGGAGAATTCTTCGGCCTTTTTTTTCTAAAACTCCAGTAGAACATTCAGTTCTTTCAATTGTACTGTTATTCATACAAGGCCTTTCCCGAACTATTACATGTTGTTTATATCTACTATCTCCATGTAGCCTTTATTATCTTTTTGTGTTTTTTCATATTGCTAATATCTCCCTTAGTGTTTTTTGTGTGGTTTTGCTCATTTTATATTCTATAATCTTCTTTCAGTAATTCTGCTTCAGATGATATATGTTCTGCAGTTTGTCATGAGATGTCTAGTTCCTTCGATCTGTGAGTTTATATTACCTGAGGTTATCACCTTCATTGTAACTCAAAGAGTTGAAGAAAAAGGCTTATTATCAATCACCAGGAGTTAAGAAGATGAGACATAAATCCAATGGAAGTAAACCCCAGGTCTTTTACTACCATTAATGACCACTGTCACTTTCTCTTCTGTCAAGCAACTCTTCTGTTGAGCATCTTGTCTGTAAACATTTGAGTAGAATCCATATTTGGAGGAAGTAAACCTTCCAAGGGAAAGGAATAAATGCATAAATTACTGAGGCCAATGGGTCTATCCAAAATTGTGTTCATCAACACTTACCCTGTAGCTGCCCCACAGATTCAGGACACTGACTCCCTCATCCCATATTGTCCTCTGCTTCACCTCTGGTCATCTCTACCCTAGCCATATTTGCTTAGCTGTTATTCAGTTAATACAACATACTCATCTTCATGTTGAAATCAACATGCACGTATTCATTTCTTCTTAAAACTCTATCCTGCCAAACTTTACATGAGTATCTTTTTATATGTGTTTGGCTCACCAAGACTTCCCTTACAACGTAGCTAAACTGTAACTTCAAGCTCCACATATTCTATCCTACATATAATCTTCTCATTCATCCCTAAATGGTTTTATTGACATGTATGCTTTTATTAGTTAAATTCTCTGAAGAAAAAAAATTATCATTTGAGGAAGAGAATGTCTCTTGTTAACTCTTAAATTCTTTACATCTCCAACACAAATTTTGGCATATAATACAGTGCAGTTAATGCCTTGACTACCTACTGCTCACTTTAAAAATTCTTGCTTGGATGGCTGAAAATTTTTGGTGTTATTTTTTGTGCTAGGTCTTATTGACTAATGTTGCACCAAATAGACTAGCTGGTTTTAAATAGGCCAATAAAAAAGTTTTTCATTGACTATAAGACAGGTATCTATCATTAAAGTGTATATCTAAAAATATGATTTCTATGGCTGTATGTATTTGTGCACCTGTATATGTGTGGTTACGTTTTGATGCAGGTGATATAAAGAGCTGAGTTAATGCCAGGATTCAGTGGGAGATTTTCTATAAAAGCATAGTTTTGGAAAACTTGTTCAGGTTTAAATTCCAAATGAGATTAAGCAACATAAAGTTTTCATACCCACCTATGATATAGAATGGGTATTTTGCAAACACAAGCTGTTGGCCCACAGGCAGTGAGAGAGGTATGGTGGTTCCAGATCTGAAGTGTGTTCTAAAGGGATACTCCCTTGGAAAAGAAAACCTTCGACTATGGCTGCATAATAACCTATTCATTGCTTTCAATTTTACAGAGATGAACTTAGTCATCTTAGTCACGAATCCATTAAAAACACATGCATTTGATATGATTTTGATCAACATTTGAATTTGTGGTTTGTATGTATCTTTCTTGACTACCAATATTAGCTTTCTTAAATTTTACACCTTATAGGGCAAAGATGACTTCCATGTAATGCTGTTCTATGGGTACACACATACCCTCAAGCCTGTAAGGACATAATTAACATCAGGCAATAAAGAGGCTTCTTGCTTTAGCAACTCTTATTGTTCTTGCAGCCCAGCAACCTGGACTGTACAGAGAGGAGGCCAGTGAAATTTTTATCATTTTATTCACAATCAGATGCAAAGAGGTGAAAGGAGATTATTTGAGATATTGTCTGGGTTCACTCCTTCACTTCTGATTCATCACATTGCTGGGACCTTAAGACCTAGTGCAATTACTTGGCTGACAAGTAGAAACAATTCTACTTCCAGTAGAAATGGGCAAACTTCTAAAAATCTATTTGTGAGAAATCCTGAATCTTCATTTCTGATGTTTAATTAGGCAAGTAGTAAGAGCAGCTGACACGGTTGTTATTCCCAGATTAAATGACTATCTTAATAAAGAGTGAGCCAAAATTACTTGAATAGTTGGGACATTAGACTTTTGAAACACTGAATTATTTTTTAATACCAAGTATGATGAGAAATTTCATACTTATAACAAAATGAACTCTGCTTACTAAAATTGCTGAAAGGGTTATTAAACTCTTACCAACTCCATTGTTCTTTTCTTGAGAACACTGAGATGTAACGAAGGTGACAAATGTGCTTAATGTTATTTTTGCATTATAAATTCACATAAAAACACAGAGGGAGTAAATGTGTGATAGCTCAAAATCTGTATAATTATCTTTATTTGTTCCATATTTATTTAGATGAGAATTATTTAAGGTATCCTTAATAGACTGTTTTCAGTCATAACTACAAGCAACAGAGCAATAATTACTATAAAATTACTGTTACAAAGTAATAACTATTTTAAAAATGATTTTCCTCTGACTAGCTAATAAATCAATGGCATGAATAGAAGCAATGTGATTTTTGGAAATTTAGAAATGTGTTTATTTGTGATACTCTCAAACAAACAGATAATTACTCCTCCAAAAAGAAATGCCTGAAAGGGAAATGGAAGGTTCATACATGCTCCGTTGCAACCTTAAACCTGTTGAACATTTGCCCCAAGTCTTAATTATTATCTTGTCTTTTCCTGATGAACACAAACAAATGTCATCATTTATTTTTTATTCTAATCTCTTTCATAACATAATAACCATGATAAGCAGAAGATGCATATAGTGATGATTACTGTAGTGATGTGATCCATTTGATAACTGATGAGAATATCAATAATTCATAAGAATTAGCTATCAAAACACTTAATGTTAGGCAATCCAAGCTTGGCAACTCAGGCTGTAATCTTTTGAGTGTACTAGTTAGCATTCAGTGACCTCTTGTTCATTATGAAATGTAAATACATTGTTTCTTTTTATAGCAGTTTATACCATAAAAGGTGGCAGATGCATATTATGTCTAGACTGATTATTTGAGGTACTAGGCAGACCAAACAGTCTGCAGATGAGTCACACATAGAGAAAATCGGTCTTACAAATTGTTAAATGCAATTAGGATGTTATCTGCTAATCAGAAACAATTATATTGCCCAAACTGTAACAGCATAAATATAAAAGTATGGAATCATCATTTTTTTAAACTTGGAATTGAGGAAAATTGTCTCCTGACATTAAATTATGTTATTGGATTTAGCCTACCAGTTTTTTTTATTACTAGTGTCTCAGCATTGTGCATGTCACCAAGCAACTAAATCTACCATTGAAAATTTATTTTATTTGATATATTGCTTTAATATCTAATGTATGCTTATGTAATGATAAAAAAGGTTGTTTCAACCATTTTTTTAAATCTCATTTTTTAAAAAAAAGGTTAAGCTCCTAAAACACAGGCAACAACAGCAAAGTATAAGGTTTTCAAGTACCTAACAACTTTTAAAATCAAGACTAATAATAAATAGTGTTATCAATATTATCAGCTGTGACAGGCAATGCTGAAATGAACTGATTTTGGAGTTGTGAGAAATAAAACAATGCCCTAAAAATAAGGTAATCCTTATATCAGTAGCTTTAATATATTTAAAAATGGTAGTGATGTCAACTGAGATGAATTTGTTGTCAGTTTCAATAAGAGGAAGAAGAGATTTCTAATCTGCAAAATCCAACGGAAAAATCCATACATAACTGCATGTCACTGAAAAATTGTTTTGACAAGTGATCCCTTAATACCTCAAGTAAGATTTAATAATGGGCTTATAAAGCAATCTTAGTACACACAAGAAAGTGAGCAGCTTAAATCCTAAAATCCTTAAATCATCAGTGTTTCTGTAAATAATTTTGCTTAGGCTAAGTCCACATAGAATTGTTTATTTTTCATAAGTCCAGTTTTAGTCCTTCATTAAAATTTTGATTAAGTCCTAAATATATAAACCTCCTTTTGGCACATCTTTTTACTGACACTTTTTGCATTTATTACAGTTAAATTTCTGGTTTGGGATCTTTATGGTATAACCAAATGTGACAACTTTAAATTCCTTATATTATATAATTCTGACACTTTCTTGACTATCTAATGATAGACATATTATTAATACCATCTTTCAACATAATTTTGCTTCTTATCCCACTTAAAATTTTGTCCAATTAAGTTTTTATGATATCTTGCAAAAGTTTAGTTAGAAGCAATTTAATTTTTATATCTAGTAAGCACAGCTTTCAGAAATTAAAACTATCATATATCATTAAAACCACAATCCAGTCAAATAATTTAGAATGATTATATCATCCATCAATGAAGAAATTTTACTTTTGCCCTATGGAAATCAGGCTGTAGAAAGCTGAATTCCAAGGCCATGTAAAATAAGTGTGACTAGAGATATTAGGTTTAATTTTATTTTATTAAAAGGTACTATGTGATCATTTAATGGTATTTAAAAATGTATCATGCCAATCATGGAACTTATCTTCACTGTTTCTGCTCTTGACCCTTAGTTACCATGGAGATGAAACTACTTAAGTAAAGACTGTAAAAGGCAGAGGAGACCATGCTCATGATACTCGGATTTGGATCAGGGTTACAAGCATCACTCTCCCTTTTATTTTCCTTGGACAGTATCAGCTATTTTAATAAAAATAATTGAATTATTTCATCATCACAATGAGGCAGTTTTTACTTTGTTGCTCTGGTGGTAGACACACTAATCCACCCTACTGCCTCCTAAAGTGTCCTTAAAGGTCTTCATTTGAAATTCAGCCATTAAAGAAGGCTGGCAAGAGATTCTGAGGGAGGTATCAGGGAGATCTCACTTTCTTTCTGTTTTCTAGAAAATAACAAAACCTCAGAATTTTGGCAGCATGCTTTTGCTCTCACTATCACTGTGTAACAGCTGCATGAAGCTTCATTCAGAGGCTTGATCAATTATCCAGTGGGATACCACCTCTGAGTCCTGAACAATATTAATATATTTCCCCTCAGTTCTGTTGCTTATAGACAATAAATTCTGAATTAACTCAATATTTCCTCATTCAGCCTTCCAACAATCAGTTTTCTATATTAAATCATCTCTGAAATACCAACTGCAATTTTCAGTTTTCCTGAGTGGATCCTACTGAGAAGCTTTTTAAGGACATTCAGGTCAGTCAGGCAATCTTATACCTTTGTTCCAAAGTTCTTATGTTGGTTGCTTCATGGACAAGAGAGTGGAGGAAGGA
This sequence comes from Castor canadensis, assembly GCF_047511655.1. NCBI lineage: Eukaryota > Metazoa > Chordata > Mammalia > Rodentia > Castoridae > Castor > Castor canadensis. The sequence goes on along the minus strand of NC_133399.1, from coordinate 93,638,639 downwards.
ACAATGCAGATATGGTTGCTACCAGGTTGGATATTATTTTTATAGATCAGAACAGAGACTGGATACAAGATTGTCATGGTGACTAAAACAAATAGATCCAAGATGCAAGGATTAATGTTGATAATATTTGGTGATGAATCAAATATGGGGTATTAGAAAGAGGAACAAAAGCATTTAAATTGACGGGATTGAGTGTAAAACCATTTACCAAGAAGAATATTACTGGAAATTTATGAGGCTTGGAAATTAGATCACAATTTCATGGTAGAAATAATAGAATTAGAAAAGTATGTGAATCTTTCAAGAGGATATATCCAGCAAGAAGTTTAATATGTACTAAGCTATAGCAAAATTCCAATAATAGGAAAGATCTGCATTGGAATATACATTTAGGGTATTTTGCTTATACTACACACTGAAGTCATAGATCTAGGCAAGAGTAAATAGAATGTAGAGAGGCTATAGGACCCAAGCTTGAGGAGCTTCAGCATTTTGAAACTTGGTTAAAAAATGGGCATAAATTCAAAGGAAAAGAGAAGTATCTAGAGTACTAAGGGGAAAATCAACGTGGTGCCATATCAGAAGCGATAATGAAAGGAAATGATTGGAGGAGTAGTAAGGGACCAATTTTTTCAATGGAGAGTAAAACAAGACTTAAAACTAATAGTTGAGGCACTTTGACTTAGTATATATTGCTAAGGTTCAAAACTAATTGATAAGGAAGGCCTCATGCATTTCTGAAGACAATATGAATGACTCGGGTCACTATTCTTATATATCAAACATTTTCCAAACAAAGAAAATATTTACAATTACTGTGGCATTTTTGCAATCACTGCTGTTCTTTCTATCTTTGTGTTGTCATTGTCTTTCTCCTAGGGATAATTTGAACTGAGAAATTATATGTGGGTGCCAGTGTCTATCAATCTCTACACATTCTATAAATGTTGGTGATGATATTGATAATTGCTTTTCACAACTCACATTTCACAAAAGGAGTCAGATATAAATTCTTCCTAGGTCAAATCAGAAGAAAGTATGACCAAGAATATAATCAGGTTCTCCAGACCAATGGTATTTTGAATATTGAAATCTCTGCCCTTTAAATAGGAGCTTGGCTTATTATTATCATAAAATTTTAATGGTCCATTAGCTCCAATCCATGGTCTTTTATTTCTATAGCCCTACCTTAGAAAAAGAAAATGGAGCTTGTAACAATTCTCAGTAATCATAGACATTATGAGAATACATCATTACTGAGTAAATTTTCATTTGCAATTTTGTTCAAAATTACCACTTTATTGAAAATCTATGATGTAGTGCTATAAGGTCTGAAGCCTGATGCTTAAACTGAGAAATATTCATTGATTTTAAAGGTTTTCAATACTTGGGACACAGGCTATTAACAGCAGAAATTGACTGTGCAGGCAAATGAACCAAGAATTTGGTTATGGTGCTGCAAATTCACTCTAAAACTTTTCTAAAAATGTATAAAGAACTTTCTTTAGTTATTGATTAGCTAATACACACAATGCTTTGATCTAGCTTTAAGTGTATCAGGAGCTAAGTATATTTACAATGCTTGTTTTTTTATACTTGCAAATGAGCCATCTTGGAAACTTGAATTGTTTTTCAAGAGGTAGACATAGATTTGTAACAGGATTCTTGTCTATATCTTTATCAGTGACATGAAATCAGACTCAGAGTATTTATTCTGCCAGTGTTTCTGAGCTGGGCAAGTTAGTTAACCTCACTAAACCTCACTTCTTATTGGCAAAATGGGAACTGAAACATTACATTCTTCATTTGGAACATTATTAAATAAGTGAATTCATATACAATTTGTCACACAAAACTTGTCATATATTTAATAGGAAATAAAAGTTTACCAAGCTTAATTTCAAAGACCTCTGTATTATTATTATAGCTATTGGTTAGAAGCCTTGCCTTCACTAAAACTTTGCCTTTGCTTAAGACATAGAACAAATTCAGTAATAATTTTTTTCAAGTAATAGCCATTCATTACACATTTGACAGATACTTTAAGGTACCTACTTGGTAAAAGATTTTCTATTCATCAGAATCATAGATGTGAACAAGGAAAATGTCACAGCTCTTAGGCTTCATACACTATGAGGAAAAATAAAATTAAAAATATAAGAGGCCAAATACAAAAATTGCAACTGACATGGGATCCAAGATGGCAACTGGCACACAGCCACAGACTGCATGAGCTCCGTGAATTAGGGACCTTGCTGAGACACTGGAAACACACATGGCTGAGGTAAAAGCACCAGAAAGAGCCAAAACTTCGGCACTGTGAACCCATGATCTACTAATGGAACAGCCGGCCTGCCAAGTCGCCACCCCATAGGCCCATGGAGCCACTGCTCCACTCCACAGGGCCCTCCATACCTCAGGCCACACCAGGCCCCAGCTCCATGTGTAACTGCCAGATCCACACCCAACTGGGATCCTCACCCCTCGGGCCCCACCAGGCCCCAGCTTAGCAAGCTTGCCAGATAGCTGCTCCACCAGGCCCCGACATATCAGGCCACCACAGGAGGGCTCCAAACATGACTAAGAAACACAGACAGACAGGACTGGATGCTAAAGGAATAACATCAGAATAACTAAGACTGTAATTCTACTGTTCCAGAACCTATGATTTTTTTTTTTTTTTTTTTTTGCCTTTCTTTAAGGGTTTGGCTGCCTGGTTTGCTGTTTGATCATCCACCATCTCTCCCATTTTTTCTCTCTTTTCTTTCTTTCTTTTATCTTTCCTTTTCTTTCTAATTTTTCTCCTTCTTTCTTGGTTTTGCTACTATTAATATTGTAACTCAGCTAATACTAAATTGCACATAGTCCAGGGACAGAAACAGTGCTTAGTAGAAGTATGGGAAGACAAAAAAGGGATGGAAGCCATTCTCCCCCAAAAAATAAATTAGTACACAATTCAGAGCGAAATGAAGAAAACAGATCTAGACTCCAATAAAACAAAGATAAACTATACCAAGGAGCCCAATGAAGTCTACAAGAACACCCTGAAAGAAGAAATCATGCAAGTTATTAATGAGAATTTCATAGAAATGTTAGTAGACATGGTCAACCTAAATGTACAAGAGGCACTCAAAAAATTTCAAGACAAAAAAAATTAAGAATATGAGAAAACAGAAAAACAAATAAATGAAATCATAGAGGAGCCCTAAGTAAATACCAAACTGAAATACAGAACACCATAAACAGAGATATAAATGAATTAAGGATGAAAATTGACAATATTAATGACCCACATTATAGAAAACCTCAGAAAAAAGATTAAAACAGAAATACAAAACAAAATGGAAGGCCATTCTAGCAGACTAGAACAAACAGAAGACATGATCTCAGAACTTGAAGATGAAATGGCAATTAAAGGAAAAACTGAAGAGCTATTAGTCAAACAAATCAAGACCTGTGAAAAGAATATGCAAAAACTCACTGACTCCATCAAAAGATGAAACCTGAGCATCACGGGCATTGAAGAAGAAGAGGTGCAAACAAAAGGAATGCAAAAAAGGAAACCCCCAAAACACCAAACAGACTTGACCAAAATAGAACTACCCCACAACATATTATCATTAAAACAACAAGCACAGAGACTAGAGAAAGAATATAGAAGGTTGTAAAAAAGAAAAACAAATAACATACAAAAGTAAAAACATCAAAAATCACAGCAGATTTCTCAACAGAAACTTTAAAGGAAGAAGAGCATGGAGTGAGGTCTTCTAGGCACTGAATAAAAACACTTCAACCCTATGATCCTCTATCCAGCAAAACAATCATTCAAAATAGATGCAGCAATAAAAGTCTTCCACAATAAACAGAAACTAAAACAATATATGACCACCAAGCAACCACTAAAAAAGATTATTCAAGGAATCACGCACACAGAAAGTGAGAGCAAAAAAAACAAAACAAAAACAAAAAAACATGAAAGGACAGTCAGTAACACACCACAGAAGAAGAAAAGGCAAGAAAGTAGAGAGTAACATTGATTGAGCTGCACACAATCAAACCCTTAAACAACAAGGACAACTAAATGAGAGAAATCACCAAATACCTATCAATACTTACACTGAATGTTAACAGACTAAGTTCCCCCATCAAAAGACACTGATTGGCAAACTGGATTAAAAAGGAAGATCCAACAATCTGCTACTATAGGAGACCCACCTCACTGACAGAAATAAGCACTGGCTGAGAGTGAAAGACTGGAAGAAGATTTACCAAATCCATGTCCCCCCAAAACAGGAAGGGGTAGCAATAATTATCTTAGAAAAAGTAGACTTCAAACTTACATTGATCAAATGAGATAAAGAAGGATACTCCATACTAATAAAAGGGGAAATACACCAAAAGGAAATAACAATTATCAACCTATATGTACCCAATGTCAATGCACCCAATTTCATCAAACACACTCTGAAGGACTTAAAAACACATATAAACTCCAACACAGTGGTAGTAGGAGACCTTAAAATCCACCTATCACCAATAGATAGGTCATCCAAACAAAAAATCAATAAAGAAATATTAGAACTAAATCACACCATAGATCGAATGGACCTAGCTGATGTCTACAGACTATTTCATCCAACTGCTGCATAATATACATTCTTCTCAGCTGCTCATGGAACCTTCTCCAAAATTGATCATATCTTAGTGCACAAAGCAAGCCTTAGCAAATATAAGAAAATAGAAATAATCACATGCATTCTATCTGACCACAATGCATTAAAACTAGAAATCAACAACAAAAACAGCAGTAAAAACATGCAAACAATTGGAAGATGAGCAACACATTGCTCAATGATCAATGGGTCATTGATGAAATAAAAGAGGAAATTAAAAGTTTCCTGGAAGGTAATGAAAATGAAAACACGACCTACCAGAACCTATGGTACATAGCAAAGGCAGTCCTAGGAGGAAAGTTTATAGCCATGATTGCATATATTAAAAGGACAGAAAGATTTCAAATCAATGACCTTATGCATCATTTTAAACTCCTAGAAAAATAAAAACAAGCAAATCTCAAAACAAGCAGAAGGAAAGAAATAATTAAAATAAGGGCTGAAGTCAATGAAATAGAAACAACAACAACAAAAAACAAACCATACAAAGAATCAATGAAACAAAAAGCTAGTTCTTTGAAAAAATAAATAAGATTGACAGACCACTGGCAAACCTGATTAAAATGAGGAGAGAAAAAACCCAAATCGGTAAAATGAGAAATGCAAAAGGGGAGATAACAACAAACACCATGGAAATCCAGGAAATCATCAGAGACTACTTTGAGAGCCTACACTCTATTTAATTTGAAAATCTCAAAGAAATGGACAGATTTCTAGAAACTTACAACCATCCATTACTGAACCAAGAGGATATTAATCACCTGAATAGACCTATAATACAAAAAGAAATTGAAGCAGCAAAAAGAGTCTCCCAAAAAGAAAAGTTCAGGACCAGATGGATTCACTGCTAAATTCTATCAGACATTTAAAGAAGAACTAATACCAACCCACCTTAAACTGTTCCATGAAATAGAAAGGGAAGGAACACTGCCTAACTCATTTTATGAAGCCAATATTACTCTCATCCCAAAACCAGACAAAGATACCTCCAAAAAGGAGAACTACAGCCAATCTCCTTAATGAATATCAATGCAAAAATCCTCAATAAAGTAATGGCAAACCGAATCCAACAACACATCAAAAAGATCATATACCATGATCAAGCAGGCTTCATCCCAGGGATGCAAGGGTGGTTCAACATACACAAATTAGTAAATGTAATACAGCACATTAATAGAAGCAAAGACAAAAACCACTTGATCATCTCAATAGATGCAGAAAAAGCCTTTGACAAGATCCAACACCACTTCATGATAAAAGCTCTGAGAAAACTAGGAATAGAAGGAAAGTACCTCAACATTGTAAAGGCTAAATATGACAAACATACAGCCAACATCATACTTAACAGTGAAAAACTGAAACCATTTCCCCTAAAATCAGGAACGAGGCAAGGGTGCCCACTATCCACACTCCTATTCAACATAGTGCTGGAATTCCTAGCCAGAGCAATTAGGCAAGAAGAAGAAATAAAAAGAATACAAATATGTAAAGAAACTGTCAAAATATCCTTATTTGCAGATGATATGATCCTATACTAGCTTTTCTGTACACCAACAATAAACAAACTGAGAAGGAATATAAGGAAACAATACCATTTATAATAGCCTCAAAAAAAAAAATACCTAGGAGTAAACTTAACAAAGGATGTGAATGACCTCTACAAGGAGAACTACAAACCTCTGAAGAAAGAGATCAAGGAAAATAACAGAAGGTGGAAAGATCTCCCATGCTCATGGATTGGTGAAATCAACATAGTAAAAATGGCTATAGTACCAAAAGCAATCTACATGTTTAATGCAATTCCCATCAAAATCCCAAATAATGTATGCACATGTGAATAAATGAATAATAAAAAAATTTTTTAAATTGCACCTGCAGTCAGGTCAGTAAAATTATCATTTAATAAAATTATTCTTCAAATATATACATATATCCAGAGATTCTACATACTATGTACAAATACGTACACACATTTATATCGAAAGATTATAATATTCAGTACATGCAAAGGGAAATGTTTTTGAGGGCAGCTTCTTGGGAAGAAAGGAATGGCAGATTGTGATGAAACTGGTAGAAAATGGATGAAAGCATAGGAATCTGTTCTAAAATATAATGCAGACCTATAAAGAGTTGAATGGTGAAAGGTAGAGACTGGGGTATCATTTGCAAGACAGAGAATGTCAAGGATTCCTGGCAACCACCAGTGTCCAAGAGAAAGTCATAGAAGGGATTCTCCCTCACAACCTCCAGAAGGATTCACACCTGAAGACACCTTAATTTTAAGCTTTTAACCTCCAGAAGTGTGAGAGAATAAATTTCAGTGTTTAAAACTGCATTTTGATGAGTATTTATATATGATTACCTTTTAATGTATGAGTACTGGTCATAAGATTTTTGATAACTGCTAACTTGTAATATTCATGAATACCAATTATTTGATTTGCATTATAAATTATGATGCATCGTAAGTATTTTAACTTTTTTTCTGCCTATCAATGATCTTTCCTAAAATCAATCAGTGTCCTGTTTCCAACATCCTCCTTTTCTGCCATGCTTATGGTCTGTTTTTTTTAAAGTGTGTGTTGAAATGCACTAAACTGGCTCTTCATAACAATAGCAAGTCTTGCACATTACATAACTTCATGTCACTAATATAAATGACATCCAATATAAGACACCAATGAGCTTTGATACTTTGTCTGCAGGAATTTTGTTCCATGAGAGTTGCAGTTACTGTACTTTCATCATTCAGTAAAAACATTTTTGAATCATAGAAACTATATTAAGTTCAGACAGTTCTAAGTGTATCATTACAATATTTATTTTAATTTTACAATTGCCTATTCTTGATAAACATTTATTTCATGTGGCCCATACTAAAATGAAAATAATATATCATTATTTATGCCGTAAAGATCATACTTTGCTTTTTCTGGGGTTTGAATTCCAGGTGCTCTTACTACTTGATACACTCTATCAGCATTTTTTTGTGTGATTTTTTTTTTTTTTTTTTAGATTGGGCCTCCTGGGGTTGGCTTCTAGCCATATCCTCCAGATCTCTGCTTTCTGAGTAGCTAGGATTACAGGCATGAGCCATGGGTGACCAGTTTCTTAATGGGTTTTTGACTAAAATGTGATATCAACTATTCAATAGCAGAGTTTCTTCCAGCAAAATATTATGGTCCAGTTTTTACTGCTGCCACCTGTACAAATTTTACCTGGAAAATGTATAGAAATTCAGTATAGTCATTATTATTTTAAAACATTACCATTCTGTGGATTTTGTAAAGATCTAGCTTTATAGTTTGGTGATACACTTTCTTGTGTTTGGGATATTAGAATCATCTGAGACTGTATTAGATAAGACATGAACAAAATTTTAGATATCTAATTTAAAACTGGAGAAGGACAAATAGATATTACTGATAATTATTAATTGGAAAAAATTTCAATTTTATTTTTTCCTTACAAATTTTCAGATGTCATATGTTATACATTTTCATTTTTCCACATGTATTTGGTAAGAGTTTTCAAATCTATAAACTATTATAAGTCTATAGGTTGTAATTAGTACATCAGCTAATTTCCTAAACTTTTAAAAAAATTCAATGCAGCTAGCACAGATTATTTGAAAAATTAAATATGTCTGCATTATACACTGCTATTTTATTCAGTTGATAAGCTTAGGCTAAATTTTCCAGTCCATGAAAAAAATAAGTGAAAAGTCAGACTTTTACTATCTCTACCAAAAAAAAAAAAATACCAAACAGGCCATGGTTTATTAATTTTGTAAAATTTAAAACTTTTTCTTTTTCAATTAATGATATTTGGAAACATATTGAAGAATCAAACTTAAACAGTAAGAAATGTTTTGTCCTTGATTCTGGGAGGGGTTGAATGAAAGGAAGGTAGGTCTAAGCAAACTGTTGCTGTTTGTCATTCTGTTCTGTTGACAATGGAAAATATATCCACATCTGGAACTTCTGTGGGTGGAAATCATTCTACCATTACAACTTCATACTGAATGTCATTAATGAAAACAATATATTTAGTCTGTTTACCAAACAGTACTATACATTCTGATATATTATAGGGAATTGTATGTACCAAAGAAAACAAGATTCGTGTGCACAACCCTTAATAATAAGTAAAAGGAGATATCATACCATAAAGAGTAAATCTAAGAATCAGAGTTACAAATAGGAAAGGAGCACTTAAAAATATTAATTTCAAGATTTTTATTCAATTCTACCTCCAGGATTTTATGACTATTGATAAAAACACTAATTAACTTCCCAGAGTTAAAATCAGATTTCCTGCCTATATTAAAGAGGGTCACTTAGCTATTAAAGCAAAAATAAATTGAGACAAGTTTAAATTATTCCAAAGGTTCAACTCTGATTTATAATTTTTCTTTTCACAAATATTTTTAAGATTAGTTATTTGGAAGTGGATTTTAGAAGTCTCACTTGCAATTTGTATATATACATTATTTTGTCTTTTAAAAAACTATCATTTGACATTGCAATGCCTCAGCAGAAACTTCATGGATGAGTTAGGTCTTTCAAAGCTAAAGAATACATGAATTTTTATTAGCCACATCCCATGTGGAAACAAAACATAAGGTATCCTAATTGAGTACATCCCCAGGACTCAATGAATTGGCAGATTATGAAAGATTTGCAATCACTCTCTTTCCACAAGTACATATCAATATATTGATTTAGCTTTCATCTTCCCTAAATTGTATGAATTTCTGACAACGTGGTTTTGAATGAACATTGAAGAAATGAATTTAAATTTCAGATGGATGGATGAAGAATTTATAAGAAAATCCATAGAGAGTTTAAATCATTTCCGTTCTCTAAGTTGTAAACTTGTCAGGACACTGTGTTATTTCCCCAAGGAGATCACACACATGGGCTCTGGGTGAGCCACGTAGAACAGAGAGGCACTTGAGGATGGCTGCTCTGATCTTCCAAAAGAGAAAGCAAGTGCATTATGTAAACCCCATGTCTGTGACCTTGACATCAATTTTCCAAACGATTCTAAATCCAACTATTGGATGTATAATTTGTGAGCACCTAGAATAGTAATCATTAAGAACCAGTACGGCACTATTCACAATAGCCAAGTTATGGAAACAGCCAAGATGCCCCAGCACTGACGAATGGATTAAGAAAATGTGGTATCTATACACAATGGAATTTTATGCAGCCATGAAGAAGAACGAAATGTTATCATTCGCTGGTAAATGGATGGAATTGGAGAACATCATTCTGAGTGAGGTTAGCCTGGCTCAAAAGACCAAAAATCGTATGTTCTCCCTCATATGTGGACATTAGATCAAGGGCAAACACAACAAGGGGATTGGACTATGAGCACATGATAAAAGCGAGAGCACACAAGGGAGGGGTGAGGATAGGTAAGACACCTAAAAAATTAGCTAGCATTTGTTGCCCTTAATGCAGAGAAACTAAAGCAGATACCTTAAAGCAACTGAGGCCAATAGGAAAAGGGGACCAGGAACTAGAGAAAAGGTTAGATTAAAAAGAATTAACCTAGAAGGTAACACCCACGCACAGGAAATCAATGTGAGTCAATGCCCTGTATAGCTATCCTTATCTCAACCAGCAAAACCCCTTGTTCCTTCCTATTATTGCTTATACTCTCTCTACAACAAAATTAGAGATAAGGGCAAAATAGTTTCTGCTGGGTATTGAGGGGGGGAGCGGGAGGGGGTGGAGTGGGAGGTAAGGGAGGGGGTGGGGGCAGGGGGGAGAAATAAACCAAGCCTTGTATGCACATATGAATAATAAAAGAAAAATGAAAAAAAAAAAAAAAAAAGAACCAGTACGGGCACACCAAGTGAATTCATGTTATGCTAGCCTGAGTTCTTTTTCAGGCAGGATTACTAGACTATCGTATCAGGAAAATAGGTATCGCATATCAATAGAATGCAAACACTTGATGGAAAGGACCATGACAGATCTGATGGCCTGAGGGTCCCATTCTTTTTCTATTTTTGGAGGTTAACAGGAACTTGACTGAGAACATCTGAGTTAGCTCAGCGCCAGAATTAACTGATCAGCCCTGATGTCCAGAAGTTTCCCTTCCTCATAAATCCACCTACGTGACTGGCTGGAGTGCTGCCATTAATAGAGATTATAATAGTGATTAATAATAGAGAAGTTCTCCCTATTACTCTACAAATTTGGAGTTACTGGGCAAGGTGGACTGTGTTCCTGGAACACAATTATGGTATATGCATCCAGCCTAGTCCAAGGACCACTGCTATAGAATTATGTTCACACTGTGATGACTACTTTTTTATTTCTTCCAAAAAAACTCAATATATATATTCACCCCAGTGCTAGAGATATGTGACTATAATCTTTTTGCAAAGACCAGAACTTCAGAGAAGTTTAAAAAAATTCATTTATTAGGTGTCTATGATGTGTGTAATCATCCTAGCTCTTTTATAATTTTATTACTTTTTGTAACTGCTTCTATGTCTTTTGCCCTATGTGATCTGGGTCCTTAATATCTTTTTTTAACAGTCCTACAAGATCTTGTCACTTGGTTTTTGAAGATATTAATCTAATTTCAATGTAAAATTACATACTCATTCATTTTTAACTTTGTTCCTCATTTAATTCAAAACTGATCTGTCTTTCCCCAGGGCAGACTATTACAGTGCCTATAGCTGTTTGAAGGAGAGGAAGTGAGTGTAGTCATACTCCAAGGATTTGATTCCTCCTCTCACTTTTTTATTATTGTTGTACTAGGGGTACATTGTGACAACCACAAAAGGTCTTATAATATATCATAGTTGAATCCACCCCCTCTATCATTCTCCTTTATCCTTCCTCCCCCATTCTTGGAATAGATTCAACATTTTTCATTTATATATGTGTGTTTGTGTGCGTGTGTGTGTGTGTACATAATATTTGCAATCTATTCACCCTCCGATATACTATCCTTATATCCCCCTTCTTACCGATATCATTCTTCCAGACAGGAGCTGCTTTGTCTTTCTCCTCTGTTTTTGTAAAAAAAAAAATGACATTTTAGTTAGTTTAAGATAGCTATACAGGGCATTTCATTGTGACTTTTCCATGTATATGTGTATCATAACCCAAATTGGTTCATTCCCCTCTATTTTTCTCCTTTCTGCCTTCGTCCCCTTATATAGAAAAGTTTTATATACATTCTTGTATAAGAAGTACTTAGATACGTTTGAGTTTGATGGCAGTGGTAAAAGATGGGAAATGTCTTCTTGTATGATGAGTTGGAAGTCCATGGTGATTGTGTAATGTTGGATCGCTGATGGTGTTATTGTCTCTGTGAATTAGATCCTTTAGTGGTTTGTTTTAAGGATGTTTTGACTTTGTCTTCTCTGGCCTGAGGTCACCTCTTTCCTAAGATATCCTATTAATCCCTTTGTCTTCTTGAGGTATGTATATCCCTTCTCCAGGAAGGTGTAGCAATCATCTGCTTTCTAGTTGCTTATGTTGATATGCTACTCCTGCCCCACCGGTAAAAAACAGGATGACAAGATCTTTGCACATCACTCAAGGTAGCTAAAAATTGAAATGAGGTGAAGCTCTTTAAGGACACATAGCATAGACCACTAAAGATGTGCTACCTAACTCCAGACATCTCTAAAGTAGAAGATGGTATTAAAATTTACCCTTATTTTGTGTCTTGAAATTTGCAGATTGCCAGTTAAACATTCTAGTCTTCTTCACTCATGTGTGAGATGGATGCAGATACCCTCAGAGGCCTTTAGGTTCCCATAGACTTTCCCTTGAACTTTTCACCAGGCTGAGGTATTATGGCAGCATAGGGTAGCTTCATATGTTCTGCAGATCAGCAATATCCATCAGGAAAATGACATACTACTCTCTACCTCTAGAAAATTCCTCATGCACTTGACTTGAGGAAGCAGATACACTTTCCCTACGCCCCCCATGAAGAAGAAGGGCACATTTCATCCGCAAGCCAGCAACAACAGCACTTCTCTGCCTTCTTTATTGACTGGGTAAAGGCAATGTTGGTGGAGAGTACAGAGAGTTCTATCATGTACAGGGCCATGACTAACTCCAAATGCAAACAATTCAATGATACCCTTCCAAAGTTCAAAGACCTTGACTTTAAGCAAAATTTCCAGAAAAAAAAATTGACCTATAAAGTCCTTTTTTCCTCTCATGAAGTGTCTGGGCTTGTCATCAACCCTCATACCAATAAAGGTAGGATATATAGGTTTTTCTGAGGAGCACAGGTCCCACAGGGCTGCCTGACCCTTTTGTTTCCCTTTATTGGTTCTTCTGACATCCAGTATTACAGATAAAGTTTATTATGCAGCAGAGAACTTGGGCCTTTCACATACACCATGGAGATGTGTATAATGAATTTGGGAGAAAAATATCAATTCTGGATTTGAGGAAACAGAAGTGATGGAGGGTAAAAAAAAATCCCTGGAGAAAGAGACAGAAGTTACTTATAGTCAGATCCATTATGTTGAACATAGCATAATATTTAAGAAATTATTTTCTACAAATTCATTGTCTTTCTGAAACACTAGAGGTGTATATGTGGGGAGGCTAATTAGGAATCCATTAAACTTACCCATTAAAATACTGCCTTTATTTTTTTAAAACAATGGCCAAGCAATATTTTTATTAGGACTTTAAACAGAAAAATCATGGTTTATAAAAGTTTCATATCCCACTTACTTGTATCAAAGCAAGATACTTGGACACTCACAATATGGAAATTATTATCTCAAAGGAAGGCAGACTGATGGAATCAAGAAAGGAAGTTAATGTTAAAAGAAATAGCTATTCCCTCTTATGGGAATTATAGACCTAAAACAAATGCAGTAATATTGTTGGACATGGGTCACACACTAAGGAGAGACTGTGCACAGGAGGGATATGGAAAGGGAAGAAAACCAAAAACTCAAGTGTGGTTGATATGCTCACTGTAGAGGAGTGAATATAGTAACCTTAAGCTGGCAGAGGCCATTATGGGAAGAGGACTAGAAAATAATAAAAAGGTTTGATAGAGATGAACTAATGTGGGTTGTAATACACATATGCATGGAAATAACACAAAGAATCTCCTTATAAAGCTATCCTTATCTCAAACTAGCAAAAATGCCATGTTTTTCTTATTTTTTTTTATATTTTTTCTTCAACAAAATCAGAGAATAAGAAGGTGGAACAGTCTTCCCAGAGGCAGAAGGAGGAAGGGTGAAAAAAAAAAAAAGAGAGACTAAAAAGCAAATAAATAAAATAGAAATAGCTATAATCAATGTTATATGGAAAATATTTAATGGAGTTTATAAGACAAAGCATATCCTAAAATACCTTTGATGTGAAAAATATGTGGGTCAAATTAGTGTTTATTTGGATATAAAGAGGTGGTTTGTGACTTGTACTTAGTGCATTTATGAAAACAAAAATGCTGACCTTCTGAAGAATCATCTAAACATACATTGAGGAAATAAAAATATAGATGCACAGGCAGTGAGATATATAGAAGTTCTTGGATCAGACCCAGACCCTCGGGTATATTAAAGACTTGAGAACACTGTCTTTCAACTTGGAGGAGACCTAGCTCTTTTCTCCATCAGCAGTGGCTGGGAAAACAGGGTTGAAGTTCTTGTTTGTCAAATGCATAAATATGCAAATTTTAGGTACCAAAGTTGAGTTGAATGAAAGTCTGGGTTATAGGAAAGTCATGGACATGTCCTTTAAGATAGCAATTATAATTTGAAATATAGTAAGAGCTTTTACTTTCAAAATGCATTTCTTTAGACTTTTAATGTATTAAAGTATCTTCTAGTCTCATTCCTACATGTGGTCAAACAATTTCTCTTGCAATTATCTAATAGTCCTTGAGATCTGTCATTTTTTTTGATGGAACTATGGCTTGAACTCAGGACCTCACATGTGCTACGAAGTTGCTCTTATAGCTAGAATCCCTCTGCCAGCTGAGGTTTATCATTTTAAGCCATTTCCATTAATCTCTGCTTCTTAATCATTCTTTTGCTTTACCTTTTCCCACAAATTGATCATTATCTAGGCGAAGACTATGCAATAAATAGCTTTACTGAGAAAATTTAGACATAATTACAGGAGATCACTTTTCTTAATTTAATGTAACCAGTCAAAGTAACAAGACCACACTTTTCCACTGATTCTCACTCGTAGGGAGGGAAGCACATGCAGTGTAAAGAGTATCCTTTTTTCTCATCTTGTAAAGACTGGCTTTTAAACACATGTTAAATGTTGTCATAGAATTAAAGAAAAAAGAAAATCATCTTTCAGAGATATTTTGTTTCTGCCTATGACCACAGTGACCCTCCAGCATGTTGCTACATGTGTGCAACCTTTGGGAACTTTTGTTATTTAGCTGTCATCTGCAACAACTAAAAGCTGTGACCACTAAAGGGAGGTCACATACAAAAGGGGGGAGGGTAAAAAAGGTAGTTAAGAAGGTGAATATGATAGATGTACTTCCTACCCAAGAATGAATACAGAATTTTTAACCCTGTTGAAATCACCATAAACAAGGGCACTAAGGTAGAAAGAAAAAAATAAAGGAGATAAGCTAATTCAGTATATAATACCTGTATATATGGAAATGTCACATAAATGAACAAAAATGTCATTATTTTCTTTTACAAAACGAGAGAACAGGAGAGGTTTTTTCTTTTACAAAGCTGGAGAACAGTGGGGTTGTTCTCAGTTGAGGGGTTAGTACCCGTGGAAGGGGAAGGAAATGGGAAAAGGTGTGGGAGGTGAATATAGTACAAATACTGCATATACATGTATGTAAATGGAAAAACGGTACCTGTTGAAATTATGCCAGGAAGGGAAGGAGGTATCAGGAAGGAGAATGATGGAGGGTGAATTAAAATATGATATATTTGATATATTGTAAGAAATTTTGTAAATGCCACAATGTACTCCCATCCAGCACAATAAAAACATTAAAAATAATTGAAAGCAGCGCATCCAAAAAGTAAGCATGGATGGTTTGGGCCTATTTATGGCTTATACATGGTGGTAGGAAAATGGGATCACATGCCCTTAGAAATTACCAACTTTGTTTCTTAATTGTTGCATTTTGATCTGGAATAATATTATGGGGTTGTTTCACAGTTTATATTCAGGAAAATGAGATTGGTTTGAAAAGAAGCTAAAGCAATTCTATGGGTATATGGAAACACAGAGTAATAGTAACTAATAGATGACCTTTTTTTGTTTTTTGGTGGTGGTACTGGGGTTTGAACTCAAGGCCTCATGTAAGCTAGACAGGTGGTCTACCACTTAATCCACCCCACTAGCCCTTTTTTGTGTTGGTTATTTTTGAGATAGTCTCACAGACTATGTACCTGTATTAGCTTCGAACTTCCATCCTCCTGATCTTGACCTCCTGGGTTGCCAGGATTATAGGGGTTAGCCACTGTCAAACTTTATACCTTTATACCCTTATCTTAGTAAAAACATGACAGACATATAATAAAAAAGGTTGATCTGACATTGGCTCATTTGATAGCTTTATTAATTAGTTAATTTAATTATGGTTGCTAATATATTAAAAATTATCCTATCCTTAGTGCAAATTAAAACATTATTTCCACTGTGAAAATCTTGCAATTATGAACTGCATATGACATGAGAAAACAAATTATATTCAAGGCATATACATGCATCATCAATCTATGATTTCATACCTCATAACCTATAGTCAGTTCAGAGTTACAAAAGAGCCAAAAGAGTAAAGATGGGTCAAAAATCATATTCTAAATATTACTGTTCTCTATAAACAGTAAAATTAGAAGCTATCTCTCTCCAGGCAAAATGGCTGTCATCAAGAAATAGGCAAGAAGAAATGTTGGAGAGGAAGTGGGAAAAAAGAGCCCTAATAAATTGCGAGTAGAAACGTAGATTAGTCCAGCCACCAGTATGAAGTTTCCTCAAAAAAAAAAAAAGTAAAAGTCTATATGATCCTGATATAGCACTCTTGGAGGAGTGTAAGGAATGTAAGTCAGCACACAGTAGAGATGCCTGCACATTCATGTTTATAGCAGTAATATCCACAATAGCCAAACTATGCAATTAGTTTGGATGAATGACAAAGAAAATGAAGCGTGTGTATACAGTGGAATACTATTCAGCCATAAAATAGAATGAAATTATGTCATTTGCTGAAAAATGGATGGAAATAGAGATCATGAAGTTGACCAGGTAAAACAAGCTCAGAGAAACAAGTACCACATGCTTTCTCTCATATGTGTAATCTAGACCTAAAAATTTAAATAATATGTTATAAATATAAAATGGGTGCTGTTAGGAAAACCAGTAGATGGTCAGAGGGAAAGAAGAAGGTAATGGAGAGATGATATGATCAAAGTAAATTACTCGGATGCATGCAAGTATCATAATTAAACCCACTAAAAACTGTGAAATAAAGGGAGAGGAACGGGGTGGGGGACAAGAAAAGAGTAATTGAAGGAATGAATTTGATCAAAATATAATATATGTATGCATGGAAATATCGCAATGAAAGCCTTTTCTAAAATGAGTATATGCTAATTTTTTAAAAAGAAATGTTAAAATACACACTAACAATTCAATATGAGTATACACATTTCTGTTGATTTCCTCTACAATCAGAAAAAACAAATTGCACATTATGGCTTCTTAAAGGCCTAAAATCTTGAATGACCAAGCAAAGTTGCTTTATAATTTCACAATAAACTAACATTATTTTATAGGAATACAATACATGAGTAAGGGTTTCATGAAAACAAACTTGATACTGCTTATTGCTAAAATTCCAAGTTTTATAAAAACAAAAAGAAAATGTTCTTTAATACCATATAAAGAGGACAGCAATGACTACATTTATCTAAAATCAAAAAAGAAAATGAGCTTACAAAATTATAATTTTAACTGTCCAAATTGCTATGACAAAATTATTATAAACCTGAGATAATTGGGGTTGCATATCAAAAAATAGTTCATTTTCACTTAAAATTCTGGATATGGTATTGTACTTGATAATGGAAATTAACCTGTGTAAATTCCTGTGCATACTGCAAAATGTAGTAAAAAGTACAGTAGCTACCATGCCATAGGATATAAATGCATAATATGTACTCAGCAGCACTGAGACTGTTATCCTAATAAATATGAAATGTTATTTACCACAAGATAAGTATTTTCATGTGAATGTTTTGTTAATACTTACAAACAAACGCATCAATGAAAATTTCAATCTTTAGTTATATTTCAAATAAACAAAAAATAAAAATTTCCTACAAAATCCATTTATGATCAGAAACCTGCCACTGACTCTGGGACTAGGAGAATTAAAGTGAAATTCTGGTTAGTTATATTAATGATTGTCTAGAGAATTGGGTGCAAACTGAAAAGTGAAGTCATGACCTCAATTCAATCTTTTTCTACTATTGCCACTAAATGAGAAAATACACAAAGACTTGAGAGGAACAGTGAATTCATAAATACAAGATAGATAACATGTATAATTGCTCCACTCCAGAAAATATTTGCTATTCCAATCATTTTTCTAAAGTATGGCCTCCATCAGAATGAAGCTAGCAATATGGAACAGAAGTCTTCTACTATCATTCCCTACAATTTGGTAGCCACCCATGGACAAGAGTCCTTTTGTGAGAGTCCAGTGGTCCACTGGAGAAGTCCAGCATACCTTTGGAACAAAAAAATCTGAAAAGAGAAACACTGAGGAGGAAACACAAGAAGATAGTTTCCTTTTTCCAAGTTACTCCTCTCCAAAGGTGGCATAGCTCATTGCCCAGAGAGATCCCTTTGGCTTAGGCTTCTTCCCTCAGGAAGTATGAATGGAGTGAGTGAGTACCCTACTTAACCAGCTGGGTGGAAAGCAGCTCTCAAGAGGTCTATGTCTTCCTCACTCCATCGAGAATACTAAAGGGGCCATCATGGTTGAAAGACTGGGAAAGGCTGGGAGCAAAGAGAGGCAGTCAGAGCTTGACACTCCATGTATCCTCCTCACCACTTTGCAGACTTCATGAGGAGATCGGTCCTCAAGCCACTTGAGATGCTGTGCCTATGGACTCCTCCCACTGTACCCATAAATACCCCAATGACCTTTACTGTTCACCTGCCCTTCTCATTCTAGCTGGATGATGGAACATGCCAACTGCACAGTGAGCATGAGTCTTTTGCAAATGGTTCATCAGCAGCTGCAATCAGACTGTCCAATTCTACTAGGGAGAAAGCACACAAAGTTGAGAATGTCAGAGCACTACCCTAGGGAAAATAAACAGGAGACTCAGCAGCTAGCCTGGCTTTGCATGAGAACCTTGACTGTCCCTATTACCCATGGTAACAGGATGGGTAGAGTTGGTGTATCTTTCTCTAGAATTGCTAACTGGCAGACTGGGGAAGATTTTACCCCTCCATAGCCAGCCAATACCATCTAGAGGAGCCAAAAGCTTCTTCAAATGCAAAAAATTTTGCCATGCAAGGCTCTAAACTATAAAAGCCACTACCAAAGGAATACAATAGTTTTGCATAATCTGCTCCAAGGAAATGTAGACCTGTGAATTGCCTATTAAACAGAAAAGAACAACTGTTGGATGATAGTGGATTTTTTAACAGAAGCCTTGCATGCCAAAAGAGAGCAGGATGATTATTCAAAGTTCTGAAAGAAAAGAAAAAAAAGTCTGTCAACCAAGAATAATGTACCAGCAAAGCTGTCCTTCAGAAATAAATAAAGAGTAGATAAAAACTTTCCCAGGTAAACAAAGTGAGGGACCTCATCATTAATAGATCTGACTCATAGGAAGTGCCAAAGAGATTCCTTCATTCTGAAGCAAAACAACACTTATTAGTAACATGAAAACATATGAAGGTGTAAAACAAACTGGAAAAGGTAAGTAAACAATAAAATTTAGAACATTCGCATATTGTAGTAGCAATGTATAAGCCAGTTTTAACTCTACAATAGAAGTTAAAAAGCAGCAGTCTTAGAATGATTATAGCTGCAACCTGCTCTCACCACTTGTATTTAATATAGTACTGGAAGTCCTAGCCATAGCAATTGGGCAAGAAAAACAAAAGAAGGCATATAAATTGGAAAGGAAGTGAATTGTGTTTGTTTTTAGATATTATAGTCTTATATACAGAAAACTCGTTATAAAGATTTCACTGAGAAAAAAAACTTTTAGAACTAATAAATGAATTCAATAATGCTACAGTATTCAAAAATTTGTTGCATTAATATATACACATGACAGTAAATGTAAAAATGATAAAAAATAATAAAAATAAATAAAACCTCATGGTAATCTTCCAAAAAAAATGAAATTTCCAAAAAAGGAGGCAATTTAGGTACCAACTTAAAGAATTACAGTGTTTTCATTTTCATATGGCTACTATGTTATAGAAGGTAATTGTTTAGATTTAAATGACTATCTACCAAACTGCAAAATCCCTGTAATTTGATGTCAAATGAGAATAAGCATAAGAAAATATTAACATTTTATTTACTGTCATAATATATATACTTTGATCTGTTTAAATATTATGTAAGACAATATTTAAAGAATCCTTATAGAGAAATTAGATAAAAGAGACACTAAATCAAAATTATAAACTATTTTTCCTACTTGTCTATATCTACATGGACCTATAGTGCCAAATTTTCAAATACTGAGGTGATAATATTTTATAACCTTGAAAAGTAAAGCCTGTGTCCATATTATTTTTAAACTTTAGTTTTTTCAAGAGTGTTTCTCAGGCTCCATCAATATCCTTCTACTACTTTTCCAAGTCTTCACATCACTGAAGCAGCAGTTGCCATTGTTTTAACAATTAGCAAAATTGTTGCTGAACCACTTTTCTCTGATCTATATATTTAATTGTATCTGTTAACAAAGAAGGATACAATTTATAAAAGCAAAGGGAAATCACATCCTCCTGAGGTTGTGATGGTAATATATGCAGGGATATTCTTTTCGTGACAGAAAAAAGAGCTGCCTCATCATATTCAAGACAACATGACAATACATACCATTTTAAGTAATTTTTTCTTAAATATATTGAAATTTCAAAGAATGCATAAATTTAAATCTTCAGCAGAGCACAACAACAATAATGGTATTATTTGAATTCAGTATCATTTCAAAAACAGTTTATTGTTTCTTTCCTATCTTTCCATGATTGTCAAAATCATTTAGTGCAATGATAATCAAAGAACTAATAGAATATGTTTTCAAAAAGTCTCTGTTCTCATAAATGTTATTTCACAATCATTTTTAAGTGTATATGTTATTTTCTCTAGGAGCATTTTGTTTTATCAAAAGTTTATAATGCTTTCTTAAAATATACTTGATAATAATTAGCAACTGCATATAAACTAGCATCATTCATAAAAGTAATAAAATTAATTAAAGAAGTAAAATGTATATCAGATCCAGATAAAGCTAACTATTATATCGTGATTAGTACCTAGCAACCTGCATTATACATTGAAAGATTCTGTATTTATGTAGATTAAGGACAAATATTAAGTGACTGTTCTGATTAATTTAGCCTAATACTAAATTTCTAATTTAACTGTTTCTTGGCCATGTGATATTTTAAATAAAGAGTGCTCAATACTAAAATCTTTATAGCTATAAATATTTAATGTAATCAATTTTAAAAGTAAAATCATTCAACAAAATGAAAATGGCTGCACTTTTGTAAAAAATAACCATGATATTGAGGTTTAATCAGAGAAAATACAAAATGTAAACCCTCAGAGGGTATTGCCTTAAGGGCTTAAGAGCCTCTCCTCTACATCTTAAGTTCTTAAGTGATATTTATTGCCAATGGTACAGTGCTATGTATTTCCATAAAGTGTCCAAATGCTCAGTAGACAAACTTAGACTCCTTTCTGAACAAACCAGAGTAATTGATGTAGTTGAGGAGGTTGCTGGCCTTGGAGAAGAATATACAAGGAGTGAGAAATAAATGGGGAGAAGAAACCAGTGTATCATCTGAATAGAAGATGGGTCATAATGCCAGTTAGCATCTGTGAGCAAGCAATAAATATAAATCAACATTCATGTGAATATTTTGACAAGTTTTTATTCTGCTGATATCTTTAGACAGAATGATGTTTACTTCTGAAAGTAATTGAACAATTCAATTGGCCAAATATAAATTTTAGAAATATTTTATATTTTATCCTAATACATGATACTAAAATTTATGAATTATGTAAGCCTTATTAATCACAAGAATTATTTGGTTATTAAGAAAAATTATTTGACATTACAAAGTTTTAGTTTCAAACAAAAATTTATTTGAAAGAAAAGGTAAATTTATGCTGATCAATAATAGAAATGTTTAGTTTTGATATAATGACACATAACATCTCATTTATTTTTCCATATCAAAATTTAATTGAAAACTACAAATAAAATTATCAAAATTACAGAATAGAAGTGAGTGACATCTATTGTCATATTTTCACTTGGCTGGTTTTCCTGTAAATACAATAGAAATATCAAGCAACATACCAAATTAATAGGATGTACTAAGAGTGAAGTTAAAGTAATTTTCCTATCCTTTAAAGATTCATATATTTCCAATGTCCTGCTACATCTGATTTCTAACTACAGGAGATACTTTTTAGGTCTATAGTCAATGTTGTGATCTAGAAAATAAAAATTTAAAAATTCTTTTAATTTTTTAGTGCAGAAGTCACTCTTTCCTTTTGATTCAGTTCCTGAAATAATACCCTAACTTGTCTCTTTGCTTCTCCTCACTTTGTTCTTCATTCACACACACACAAAGTGATCTTTTCAAAATATAAATTATATTTGCCACTTGTTTGGGATTCTATAATTTTTCCCATCATGTTCTGAATAAAATCCATATTTAGGATTCCCATAAGGGAATGTGCCAAATTTGAGCTTACCTCAACTATGTGAGATCATCTCCCACCAGTACAGCAACAGAGCACACTTTCTTATGCAGTTCCCAGTCTATTTTGAGTCCTCACATCAATTATATGAAGCAAGTGCACTGTAATTTCCAAAGGACAGATTAAGCAACAGAGATTGCAGGGTTAAATGCCTTGCCTGACATTGCATAATAATGGAGCCAGGATTGAACAAAAGCATTCTTGCTCCAAGCTCTATGTTCAGTGACTTGTTGATCTCAAACTATTTCCTGTGGCCAGATTGACTCTTTTTTGCCTTCATCAGGACTCAACCTCACCATCTTATAGAACTTTTTCAGGTAGATTATCTCTTTGCCAAAATGCTTTTCTCCCATGTCTTTGCAAATCCTGGCTTTGTACATTTTTCAAATGTGTGTTCAAATATCCTTTTTACCATAGGCTTTATTAATCATCCTGGAAGCAGACTACAACTGCTTCCCACCAAGGCACAATCCCTGACCAAAGACCAAGGTCTTGATTGCTCATTCATAGGTCCTATCTGTGTCTTTTCTAGCTGTCTTAACACTAAATAATTTCTGAATTTGTTTTTGTTCTTTCATTTACACATTTCTCCTATGTCCTTTAGTGGGATATATTTTAAAGATTGCAGAGCTTTTTTTCTATTCATTGTTCATTCTTTACATCTAAACTGTTAAAAGAGATATGCAATATATAAATAAAATAGATCTCTTATATTCAATAACTTACAGAGGGCTGGGAGTTTGGCTCAAGTAGTAGAGTGCTTGCCTAGCCATTGCAAAGCCCTGAGTTCAAACCCCACTACTGCCAAAGAAAGTTCCAAAATAACTCATAGAAAAATACTTAGAGACTAATAGAAAGATGAATTCGAATTATTATTTTGTAATATTATCCATTTTTATTGTAATTATATTTGTAATTCTACCCATCCATGCAGCTAATTATTTATTGGCTTTATCATAAAATTTAATTTGCTGCCCAGGTTTCAACAGGATAAAACCTGTGTTTCTTCATGTTATTGCACTTTCTTGTTTCATTTATGGATACTCTACAGAGCAAAATCGAGATAAAAATGTATCTGTGGTTAATACAAGGTTGCTTTGTCCTAAATTTGGTACTCCTTAAAAATGGATTGCATATGTATGATTTAAAGTATTTGCATAAATATAAAAACTGTTAAAATGTTACTGAAATATTTGACTGAAGATAAGGAAGTAAATACATAAAGAATGGAAAAATAAAAACATTAAATAGTATAATTTCTCAGTAGTCTGAATCTTAAATCTAGAAACACAATAGTTCTGAAGAAACTTTCCATTATGTTACATCAACTTTATAAGAAATTATCTTAGAGTTTTGGGATTACAGAAGGGAAAATAAAATTTATACAGAGGTATCTGTATTTGAAAATGCTATCTGTGAGTTGAAATTGGATTTGGGGACCATGGCTTAAAGGACTATCATACCAGTATGTTTATGGATGCGGTACCTATAAAGCAACACACCAAGGATGGGTAATAGGTAAAAACTTAAATTGAGATTCTAAAACAGGAGACTAAATATAATCTTGTTGTTATCACTGTGACTTTGTGAAATGGAAATCAAGGTTGGAAAATGGCAATGTGTTATGGGTATTTCATAGTCCAAAGAAATAAACTTCTTAAGAGAAAAGGAGACCAGGAACTAGAGAAAAGGTTAGATTAAAAAGAATTAACCTAGAAGGTAACACCCACACACAGGAAATCAATGTGAGTCAATGCCCTGTATAGCTATCCTTATCTCAACCAGCAAAACCCCTTGTTCCTTCCTATTATTGCTTATACTCTCTCTACAACAAAATTAGAGATAAGGGCAAAATAGTTTCTGCTGGGTATTGAGGGGGGGAGCGGGAGGGGGTGGAGTGGGTGGTAAGGGAGGGGGTCGGGTCAGGGGGGAGAAATAAACCAAGCCTTGTATGCACATATGAATAATAAAAGAAAAATGAAAAAAAAAAGTAGATTTATTGAAATCATGTATGTTCATAGAAATATATAAATGTGAGGGTGGAATCTTGCTGATAACCAAAGGAGAATAAGACTAAAATGGTATCAATAAGGGAATGTGCTATGTGCCTTTGTACAGGTGAAAAAAAGTGGTGTTGATAGAACACAGTGTTTTCATGGAGGTACTTTAAATAGAAGCTCTAAAACTGCTTGCTTAAAATACAGTGTCTGAGGAATTTCTGAATTTAATAATTCTTGCAGTATTTTGTCCAAAAATTCTTTTCTAAGAAATCAAAATAATATGTTAGAATAATGTCTAATGCATAACTAATTCTGATTTAACTAAAAACAAAACACAATTTTGTCTGCATGTGCATGTGTACATTCAGTGCCATGGAAGTGATGGGCCTTTAGGAAAAATGCAGCATTTTTATATTACAATTCTTGAAAACTAGGGAAGAAAATGGTAGAAATATTATGATGCATACCCTACATAACACCGAGCAAAAGTTTTAAAAAGTGTTAAGAATAGCTTTGAATATGTAGAGGAAAGTAAAGACTGATGTTAAGCATTCTCCAAAGTGCTTCCTGCAGCTCACATCCCCTGTGTGATGCTTTTAGAGAATGTATTGATGAGCAAATATTATCTGAAAACAATGTGTATTTTGTTCCTCTTATAAACCTCATTGAATTCTTAGCTTGTGAAAGCTATTCTAGCAGCTGTTGATGAATAACAAACCACTTCAAGAATCAATGCTTAAATCAATGGTGAATCGGCAATATAAGAAAGGTTTGATTGAAATAGCTTATTGGGCATCAGTGGGGGCTGGGTGAAGGCTGGAGGCTGGAATTACCTTTACCCTCTCTAGACTGTATGTTTCAGAGTTCATCAGGTTGTCAGCTGGAGCTGGTGCTAGAATGCCAACATGGACTATCTCTGTGGCTGCTTGACTTTCATACATCATGGTGGCTCTTTTTTACTGACCACCCTTTTTGCTACTTTGATTGCATTTTGAAGAATTTCTTATATCTTCAGATCCTTTTCCCTATCCACTCCTGTCTTTGTCTTCAGATTCTATGTTGCCTTTTAATTAATATACATAAATTTCAAGAATGTCAAATTTAAATAAAAATGAAATATCTAGGAAATTTATTTGCTGCTTCCCATTAAATCCATTTACCTTAAAAATGGATGTTTTACAGCCTTATGTCCTTAAGTTAGGTTCACTATAACCTTCCTATTTCATTTCCCAGTCCATTAAACTCTTTTTCCCATGGCCAAAAATGCACTAGTTGGGAAGTTTAATAGCTAATTTCAAGTTTTTCATCACCTGTCCTTTCTGTTGCATTTGGACTGATCATCTGTATTTTCCATCTTGTCTCTTGCCTTCTTTTAATGTTTGCTTATTGCCAAGCCCCTAATATGAACATGTGGTAATTCCAAAGTTTGTGCCATTTCTCCATTTCACACTTTAAAGAATTATATTTTAAATTTCTCATTTTTTCTAGGAAGAATAGTTCCCCCAAATTAGTAACTTCTCTTATAACTCTTTCCTATTACCTATCATTTCCTACGAGTCACCAAGTTTGACTCACTCTTCATCTTTACGGTCTTTTAGATTGCTCTTACTCACATCTCCCTGTTTATTAAGTTGGGACATCACTGTTTCTTCCTTGGATTATAACAACTGCCTTCAATGACTCCTTTTCTTCAAATCAGAGTGAAACTATGGTTTGATTTTATCTCTTTTTTTCTTTATAATTCTCCCTCAAAAAGAGAAAGTAAACAAATCAAGGTGAATTTGACTGAATTTGTGAAAAAGTAATGCAGACCTGCTGAATTACCAGTTAGAGACATATGCATATGAAAAATAGTGAATGTTAACATATTAATAGCAATATAAATAAAATACCCAAACTGATGTTGTCTAAGATCTTTTAGGTATCACAATGAAAATGCTTTTTACAACTTAGAATGGGTCTATCCTTAAAAATATTTTCTCTCAGTCAAATGGCATGCTATTTTATTAACATGGTATTTTATATTGCTACCCACATAGGAGAGAAAGCATGAATCTTTTAAATGGAACACTTGAATCCCTAGAAGCTGGTTTAGTCCCTCATCTCTATGCTCCAAATAAACATCACTAAATCTGCAATTTTTAAAATCATTTTACAAAAGAAATTCTCATCACACTTAAAATCTGGTACTGATTTAAAACTACAAAACAGCAAATCCCCTCCAGAGGACAGAGTGTTTCCTGTGGTGTGTTTTCTAGTGTGTTCATAGTGTCTGGAACCACACATGGCACACATGAGGCATATAATAAGTACTTGCTGAATCACAAAATCTGTTTTGAATAGAGAGTGACATTAAAACTGGGAACTACCCAATTAGCATGGTCCAAGAGGAGACATAGCTTTGTAGGTACATTAGTATTCCTCTTCCTATTATCTGGAAATCACACTCATCTCCTTTCATGCCATGCTTACTTTCATTCCCAGGGACCTTAAATAGGCAAAGTTTTCAATCAGTCACAAAAGTCACTGAGATTTGATAGAAACTTATTACATTTACTTTGTAGTAACCACAAAGACTTCCTTAGGTCATTGAATCTGTTTTCTGACTCACAAAGAATTGTGACATAAATGAGTATTTTGGAGGAATGAGGCTGGGTTAATTAGTTTACTACAAACATGTATGCTGTCAGCACTTAAGCTTGGACTCAGATGTGTAAGCTCATTCTTGGAGAGGTTAAGTCTCCTTGTCTATGAATAACTCTTCATTATGCAGAGAACATGCAGTTATTGTGCTTGTATTTTTTCCTCGGTCCTTGGAAGTTAAAATTCATGTGGAAAATGAGAACATCAGGAGCAGTTGTTTCCATGGTGCAGTAAACTCACTATTCTGTGAACACACAAAGCATCTTGCTGCCACAGGCCCTTTGCTTAGCTCTTCTCTTTCTCAGAATGTCTGCTTTCTCAGCTCACTCCCATATCTTATCTGAGTCTGTAGTCAAATATTAAATCTTAATATATCTATAATTCACTAATATTTTTCTAATATTCTACCTAATCAACAAGTCTTTTTCATCCTCCTGCTTCAGTTTTCTATACAGTACTTATTACTAACTGTTGCTACTACAAAAATGGAAATGCATTCATTTGATCATTTTACTTTCCAACATTGTAATGTAAGCTCCCTGAGGATAGAAAATTTTTATATTATCTTTTTGCAATAACCTGAATAGTTACTAACACATCATAGATGTGTTAATTAATGTATTAATGTTTTAAATAAAATAACAAATGAGTAGTAAGTGAGAGGAATGAATTTTTTTTAGGAAGTTGATGGGATATATTTTATTAATAAAGCAAATGCGTAAGTATCCATTAAATTAAGAGTGATTAACTTAAGAAATAACACCTTATAAAATCTTATTTCAATAAGAAGTAGCCAACTGTTCAGTTTCCTCATACATCTGTAGGAAGGCCACATGAAGTACAAAATTTTAAAAAGGTCTTTCTTGGGTAAAAGAAAGAGAAGAATTATGGCAAGAGTTCCCTGCCCTCATCTATCTCCCATTGGTCAATGTCCCCATTGGGCATCACCACACCTCTCATGCTGTGCTGTGCATCGAACCCTTTCCAGGTCATCACTGTGGAAGCCACATCCTCTTTGGGTCCACTCTGACCATGTAGAGCTGCACTGATCTCTCCTCACCTGTTAGCTCCAGCAGGATGGAGTTCTCAGACTGTAGCGGCAATGATAGCAGAAGCAGTGACCTGGCTGATTGGCTTTGCTGGGCTTGCTTAGGAATCATAAGACAAAATGTTTGGGTTCTTATTAAATTCAGAGTAAAATAAGCATTTTTTCCATGCTGCTTCTCATGCTCAACTAGAAGAACCAGAGTAACTAATTAATAAGCTATTCTAAAAATGTGAGTAAACAAGTGATGAACAGATTTTTATTTTAAGTCCCATAACTATGATATGCAATCCAAGGGTTCTTGACAGGTTAAATGTATTTGCTAGTCCAAATCTCTAAGCTAATTTGGAGCAGACGGGTATTTAAGCTATAAATTGATCAATTACATCACCTCAGTCATTAAACATCCATTTTGCAGACCAACCATGAGAATTACTTTTACTTACTGAGAGAATTTTCTCTCTTTATAACCTAAGATTGGCTCTTGATAAGAAAAGGCAATAAGAAGTAAGTAGCTAAATATTTTGGAATAGATTAGGCAAATTCAATTGCACTTGTTTGAAACAGAGGGGTTGTTAATTACTACTGATTACTGACATGAGTTAATTACTTATGAGCATCCTCTGTACACCCAACCAAACATGCTTATTATTACTTTTTAAATGATTGATTCTGACAAAATAGAAGCCTCATTAAGAGAAAATGTGTCTATTTTACTTGCCTGTTATAGAATAAGTGCTTAAAATATTCCTTGTCATCAGATTGACTACATACTGAAGAATAACTCATCTTCTACTTATCTTAAAAATCTAAAAAAGTTTCTTTTTAATCTTATATTCAAGCTTCTTGTGCAAATCCATTTTCTTTTATAACTACAAGCACGCATGTGTATGTATGACTACTTTATGTATACATGCATACATACATATTTACATGCATATACATTTATACATACCTATACATTCTCAATATGTATGACTGTACATTATGTAAACATATGTATTACACATATATATACATACGTACACACACATATATATTTCCTTTGGGTTTTACCAATTAAAAGAAACAATAATTGCTATTTAGTGCTTTATTCTAGAGTCATGAATGTTGAGATTCCTTCTATCATCACCTAAAGAGACTTCTTTGAGTTTCTGTACTTCAATCTTGGACAGTGTTTTTTCAGTGCAAATATACTACATTGTTTAAAGGCAAATAAATATTATAAAATATTAGTTGGATAAAAGGAGTTATGTTAAAACTAAAAAAAAACCCCACTAGATCTATTTAAAAATCTAGTTCTACACATAAATGTAAGTAGATTAAAAATGTTTTTTAAATACTATCTTTTCACTGCTAATCATATCTCAATACTGTCTGAAAAAAAATGTATTAAAAATGCTTGTGGTCTGGGTTCTGATAGACCTGAACTTGAAACATGATACACCAATTATTAGTGACGAAACTAACAAATCATTCCCTGAAATGCTGGTATTCATGGGAACATATTTGCAAGTATATTTGGGCGTCAGATAAGACAAATCAACAACTTTAGATAAGGACAACTTTGAAATGAAAAATATGGTACCATCAAATATATATGTATAGGTACATCTATCCTATACTAGAATTTAATACTTGTTTGGCTGTTTTCTCTTTGTGACGTCTTAAGCCATTCTCTTCCTCTAAGGTTTTCCTCTTCTGCAGATGAACAAGGTAAAGATTTGACGTATCTCTATGGAGAAGTCAATCTCATCACAGAAGTATATTGTCATAAACTTTTAGCAGTGCTTGTGCAGAAGTGAAAGCTAAAATGAGTGCTACATCACCTAACTGGAGCTAGATAAAATATTTTGAAACTGGTTTGTGAACCTTAATTTATCACCCATCTCAAAAACACAAGTGTGATTTGTTTGGAGTGGTAGAAATTGGAGGAGGTGAATATTTTTCAGAAGAATAGCAGGTTGGCTATGCTTCTGGACATAAATCTTTATCACCTTAAGCTATGTGTTAAAAAGTTCAAGATAACTGTTTTTGGATAGGGGCATGTGTGCTTTAGAAATGATTCCTGACTCACTAATGAAATCTCTTGCTTGGCTTCTTCTTTGGAACTGAAGACTATAAAAAGATGCTAAGAATTCAGTGAGTCAGGCATAGATCCTGCAAAATGGAGTCAACTCTGGACCATTTTGAGAAGGAATCCACATTATGAGGGTCTTGTTTCAGAGGCAAGATGATATCAGCAGAACAATGTTGACACATACATTCAGATGCAGAGATGCACATTAGTTAGAAGAAGCATTTTTTGTAACAGACTGAAATTGCATGGTATTAAGATACTGTGTGTGATACAAGAAGTTGATCATGCACATTTCCACTTACAGGCTCCCAGGATGAAGTAAGACCAAGCTACAGGTGTAGAGAGGATGTACTAAACTGAGACTATGACATTTTTATTTTACATAGGACTAGATGTCCTAATGTCTGAAAAATATATGTGTATGTGTTCCAGTAGTGCAGGACAGAAAAGGATTTTGTAGCAACTATGGCATGTGTTGTAAGAAGCCCTGCTACATGAGCCATAAGAATCAGCAGACACAGTATTAGAAGAGGTAAAAGGTATTCAGTTTCGAAGTAAAAAAACTGAGTCCTTATTTAAAATCTGAGACTTTATCATGCAAGAGAAATGCAGAAAATTTCCTTTTGCTCTCATACGTTTTTGTATTTACTTTGTAAAATGCATGAAAAGTGGGGGACAATCCTAAATTTTCTGACATTGGCAAGGGACATACTGTATCAGTTATCCCATAGACCTATTTACCTGAAAAATTCATGAGATTTGGTAGACGGTGGGTCCAAACAGAGCAGCTTTAGATGCAATATTGGCCTATTTAAGTATAGTATACATGCCATTAGGCAAGGAGGTCATTACACTATATTCATATAGACTTCTCTGATTGTAAGTATAAATAAGGCATGAGAATAAAATCAAGAAATTATGAACTCAGATATTCAATGTATACCCACATATCTTGTTCTGAAAATTCCTAATTTCAGAGATTGGCCAAATTTGACCTTAAAACTCTTTGGGCTTGACTTAGAAGTATACCACAAACTCTAAACAAAGTCTTCCTATTAATTTTTATTTGCTACAGCATTCAATGTTCCATCTCCAGAATTGTAAATCCATCAGATAATGAAACAAATAATCATCCCCCCAAAACAAGAGGAAACGTTGAACCACTGCCACCAAAAGCCTGATTTTCAAATATAACTCTTCAAATAGTGAAATACATCACACAGATTGATCATGTCTCCAAATTATAGAGATATATATTCCAAAAGTGGTAAAGAATGAAAACAAGGGGACTAAGAACTGAGAAAATCTCTGTCAATATAACTTAAACAGTAATAACAGACCATCTCTGCCAACATTATTTAGTGGTACCTTTCAAGGAAACTTAACAAGGGAAATAGGAGACTAAAGTCAATAAATAACTTTAATGTTCTCTTCAGGAAAGCCTAACAGATCAATTTATCAAAGGCCATAATAGGCTTACCTGGGCAAACTGTTTAGTTATTAAGCAACAAACTTTGTTCAGGATTCATGCTTTGCTCTATTTGTTCTTAAACTATTATATCACAAAATAAGCTCATTCTATATCAGCTTTCCATTTTCAAAAAGATAATAGCAAACCATTGAAGCCCATATCCCAAAATCCAATATCACACAACCAACTTTTGTCCTCTGAAACATTGAGTAATCAATCTGTCAAAGGGATACATTTCTAACTACAATTACTGAAGATAATCTCTGCCTTACTTTCATAAGAGCATCAACCAATATTTCAGATAGTTCAATAATATGGTCAATTAAATAAGGATGGGTCCCTGTCACATTCTGATGACTGGAGCTGTTTATGAGGAATTTAGCTTGAAAAATATTTCAAATATCATGCATGTGTGTGGTTTCATTTCACACTATAGTTCAGTAAATTATCTTTTTAAATTTCTGCATGATACAGAAGTGAAACAAACTACCATATATTATTTAAGATAGATGGGGAAATAGAGCTAATATTTTTATATAATTTTTATTATGATATATTCATTTTACAGGAGGGATTCATAGTGACAATTCTGATTAGGCTTATATTGTACATTATTTACATTGCCCCCTTTGTCTTTGCCCCATTACCCCCCCACACTAATATCCCAACACATACAATTTTATAGTCCTGTTTTTTGTTACTAATATTTAAGATTGATCTAATCTTGATTCTGCTGCCTAGCACAAACAGAACCTGGTCAAGAGTTACCATATAATAGAATCTGTGAAAAAATAATAAATTCAAGAATGGCTTAGAAGATTAAGACAGAGCTGGATTAGCACAAGGAAAGACAAATAAACCAGTTTGTGTTAGTTAGCGTTACTTTGGTATAACAAATACCTGAGAGAAACAATTTAAAAGGAGAAAGGGTTTATTTTGATTCATGGTTTCAAAAAGCTTAGTCCGTGGTCATTTGGCCCCATTGCTGTGAGCCTGTGGTGATGCAGGTACTCATGATATTGGAGCTAGGATACATCCCTCAGGTCAGCAACAAAGAAGAGGAGTAACAGGAGCCAGGGCTCAGACATGTCCTTTAGACAAAAACAAAGTTACATGTATCAAGATACAACAGCATAGAGAAAGTATCATAATTCTGATAGAAAGGAATGGGGCATAGAAATCATGAATGCAGTTAAAGCAAGTCCAAGACCAAAAGGACAAACAGTAAATCTATAGCTCTATGTCCAGCATCCAGAATATGGATTCTGCATCCTGTAAAACTAGCATCAGTATGACAATGACAAGGTCTGCTACCAGCTTGGGTAATGCCCAGGACCCTTGGATCCATGGCTGCGGAGATCTGTGAGTGCCTGGACAGCTGAACATGGTGAAGTGAATCATGGAGAAACAACTTTATAGGAGACCCCATGTTATCAAAGTACCCCAATGATGCTGTCTTCTCAAGAGAAAATCGTTTAAATAAGCTGACATTTTAACCTCTTCTACCTGTGATGGAAGGGGTCTCAAAGCACCTTTCCTGTTGTCCCAGTGCAAAGTGGATGGCTCCATATCTTCAACAATAATGGCTTCCTTGTTTCCATCTTTACATGGTTTTTCTGACCAAACTGCAATCGCCTCAACTCTTTCTGATTTGCTATTTACTCCCAATTCTCACTATAAATCTGGCTATATAAAATAGCAATATCCATGCTAGAGCCTGAATGCTAGGCTGAGTTGAAATTTCCTCTGCCAAGTTTATTAGCTTATTACCTTTAAATTCTGTCCCCCACAAAGTCTTAGGTTGTGGACAAAACATAGGCAAGTTCTTTGCTAGAATGTAACATAAATGGTTTCTAGACCAATTACCAAGAGAGGGCTTATTTCTATCTGATACTGCATGAGCACAGCCTTTTCTAGCCCCATGCCTATCAGCATTCTGGTCTTCTGAGCTCTTACCAGAATCACTCATTTAGATTTGCTTACAGCATTGTGGGCTTTATCTAGACTGCTTCTCCAAATATTTTAATTTCCTCCAGCAAACCACTTCTATACCTTCTGAATCACATCAGGAATAGCCACATCAATGGACTTCCTCCTCCCTTTCTTTTTTTTTTTTTGTTTATTTATTCACATAAATAAACAGAAATGACATATTTGGGTCATTTCCCCACCCTCCCCTCCTTTCCCACCCATCCCCCTCTCCCCTCCTCAGTTTCAGGCAGGTCCCGTTCTGTCCTTATCACTGATTTTTTTGAAGAAAGGGCATATTCATAATAAGAAAGATAAAGTGTTTTTGCTAGTTGAGTTAAGGATAGCTATACAGAAAGATACCTACTATTGCTTTCATGTACCCATGTGCTATGACCTGTGTTGATTCATCTCTATCTGATCTTTACCTTGGTTCCTGATCCCCTGCTCATGATATCCTGCCGTTTCAAGGTTTCTGTATTAGTTCCTCTGGAGTGGGGACATCAAATGCTTTCATGTTTTGGGTTTTCTACCTATTCCTATATCTCCCATATGTGCTTTCCCCTTTTCTTGTGATCCAAGTCCAACAACATTGCTGCATTTGCCCTAAATCTAAAGTCCACATATGAGGGAGAACATACGATTTTTGGTCTTCTGAGCCTGGCTGACATAGCTCAGAATGATGTTCTCCAGTTCCATCCATTTACTTGAGAATGATAAGATTTAATTATTCTTCATGGCTGAGTAAAATTCCATTGTGTATAGATACCACATTTTCTTGATCTATTCATCAGTAGTGGGGCATCTTGATTGTTTCCATAACTTGGCTATTGTGAATAGCACTGCAATAAACATGGGTGTGCAGGTGCCTCTGGAGTAACCTGTGTCATATTCCTTTGGGTATATCCCCAGGAGTGGGATTGCTGGATCATAAGGCAGGTCTATGTTTAGATTTTTAAGAAGTCTCCAATTTTTTTCCAGAGTGGTTGTACCAACTTGCATTCCCACCAGCATCCCACATCCTCGCCAGCACTTGTTGGTGGTGGTGTTTTGAATGATGGTTATTCTAACAGGGGTGAGGTGGAATCTTAGCGTGGTTTTTAGTTGCATTTCCTTTATGGCCAGAGATGGTGAGCATTTTTTCATGTGTTTTTTGGCCATTTGAATTTCTTCTTTTGAAAAAGTTCTGTTTAGTTCAGTTGCCCATTTCTTAATTGGTTCATTGATTTTAGGAGACTTAAGTTTCTTAAATTCCCTGTATATTCTGGTTATCAGTCCCTTGTCTGATGTGTAGCTGGCAAATATTTTCTCCCACTCTGTGGGTGGTCTTTTCAGTTTAGAGACCATTTCTTTTGTTGTGCAGAAGCTTTTTAATTTTATGAAGTCCGATTTGTCCATCCTTTCTCTTAGGTGCTGGGCTGCTGGGGTTCTATTGAGAAAGTCTTTGCCTATACCTATTTGTTCCAGAGTGTTTCCTGCTCCTTCCTGTAGTAACTTCAGAGTTTCAGGTCTGATATTTAGGTCCTTGATCCATTTTGAGTTGATACTAGTACGGGGTGATAGACATGGATCTAGTTTCAGTTTCTGGCAGACGGATAACTATTTTTCCCAGCAACATTTTGTTGAAGAGGCTGTCTTTTCTCCATCATATATTTTTGCACCTTTGTCAAAAATGAGGTGGGTATAGTTGTGTGGCTTCATATCTGGGTCCTCTATTCTGTTCCACTGGTTTTCATGTCTGTTTTTGTGCCAGTACCATGCTGGTTTTATTGCTATTGCTTTGTAATATAGTTTGAAGTTGGGTATTGTGATACCTCCAGCATTGCTCTTTTTGCTGAGAATTGCCTTGGCTATTCGCAGTCTCTTGTGTTTCCAAATGAACTTTAGGGTAGATTTTTCAATCTCAGTGATGAAACTCATTGGGATTTTGATGGGAATTGCATTACACATGTAGATTGCTTTTGCTATATAGCCATTTTTACTATGTTGATTCTACCAATCCATGAGCACGGGAGATCTTTCCATCTTCTGTAGTCTTCCTCAGTCTCTTTCTTCAGGGGTTTGTAATTCTCCTTGTAGAGGTCATTCACATCTTTTGTTAAATTTACTCCTATTATTTGATTTTTTTTGAGGCTATTGTGAATGGAATTGTTTCCATATATTCCTTCTCAGTTTGTTCGTTGTTGGTTTATAGAAAAGCTAATGAGTTTTTTTGGTTAATTTTGTATCCTGCCACCTTATGGTAGATGTTTATGGTGTCTAAGAGTTTTTGGGTAGAGTTTTTTGGGTCTTTAAGGTATAGGATTCTATAGTCTACAAATAAGGATATTTTGACAGTTTCTTTACCTATTTGTATTCCTTTTATTTCTTCTTCTTGCCTAATTGCTCTGGCTAGAAATTCCACTACTTTGTTGAATAAGAGTGGGGATAGTGGGCATCCTTGTCTCATTCCTGATTTTAGGGGGAATGGTTTCGGTTTTTCACCATTAAGTATGATATTGGCTGTAGGTTTGTCATGTATAGCCTTTACAATGTTGAGGTACATTCCTTCTATTCCTAGTTTTCTTAGAGCTTTTATCTATTTGCATCTGTTGAGATGATCAAGTGGTTTTTGTCTTTGCTTCTATTGATGTGTTGTATTACATTTATACATTTGCATATGTTGAACCACCCCCGCATCCCTGGGATGAAGTCGGCTTGGTTGTGGTGAATGATCTTTCTGATGTGTTGTTGGATTCAGTTTGCCATAATTTTATTGAGGATTTTTGCATCGATGTTCATTAGGGAAATTGGCCTATAGTTCTCCTTTTTGGAGGTGTGTTTGTCTTTTTTTGGGATGAGAATAGTATTGCCTTCATAAAATGAGTAGGCAGTGTTCCTTCCCATTCTATTTCATGGAACAGTTTAAGGAGGGTTGGTATTAGTTCTTCTTTAAATGTCTGATAGAATTCAGCAGTGAATCTGTCAGGTCCCGGACTTTTCTTTTATGGGAGGCTCTTGATGGCAGCTTCAATTTCTTTTTGTGTTATAGATCTAATCAGGTGATTAATGTCCTCTTGGTTCAGTTTTGGGTGGTTGTAAGTTTCGAGTATAGGATCTCTAAGTAGTCACTGATGATTTCCTGGATTTCTGTGGTTTGTTTTTATCTCTCCTTTTGAATTTCTGATTTTACTGATTTGGGTTTTTTTTCTCTCCTCATTTTAGTCAGGTTTGCCAGGGGTTTGTCAATCTTATTTATTTTTTCAAAGAACCAGCTTTTTGTTTCATTGACTCTTTGTATGGCTTTTTTTGTTTGTTTGTTTCTATTTCTATTTCATTCTATAATTATCTTAATTATTTCTTTCCTTCTGCTTGTTTTGGGGTTTGTTTGTTCTTGTTCTTCTAGTAGTTTCAGCTATAGTGTTAGGTCATTGATTTGAGATCTTTCTGTCCTTTTGATATATGCACTCATGGCTATAAACTTTCCTCTTAGGACTGCCTTTGCTGTGTCCCATAGGTTCCGGTAGGTCATGTTTTCATTTTCATTAACTTCCAGGAAACTTTTAATTTCTTCTTTTATTTCACCAGTGACCCATTCATTGTTGAGTAATGTGTTGTTCAGCTTCCAATTGTTTGAGTGTTTTTTACTGCTGTTTTTGTTGTTGATTTCTAGTTTTAATGCATTGTGGTCAGACAGAATGCATGGGATTATTTCTATTTTCTTATATTCGTGCCCTAAGATATGATCAATTTTTGAAAAGCTTCCTTGGGCTGCTGAGACAAATGTATATTGTGCAGAAGTTAGATGAAATATTCTGTAGACATCAGCTAGGTCCATTGGATCTATGTTGTGATTTAGTTCTGTAAGTTCTTTATTTTTTTTTTTTTTCTGGGATGACCTATCTATTGGTGATAGGGTTCCCCCCTTTTTTGTTACCAATTTTCAGTTAGTTAACTTTTCCTTGCTGTGACAAATTCCTGAGAGAAACAATTTCAAAGGAAGAAGGAGGATTCATTGCATGATTGCTTGGCCCCATTGCTCTGGGTCTGTGATGAGGCAAATAATCATGGCTGAGAGGGAATAGTGGGGAAGAGACGCTCATCTCATGGTGGCTAAGAAAGAAAGAGAAGTAATAGGAAGGGATCAGGGACAAGATGTATCCTTTGAAGACATGCACCCCTTGACCTGCATTCCCCTTGTAGCCCCACTTCCTAAGTCTCCACCACCCAATAGTCTATTCAAACTTTAGATCCATCAATGGATTAAAGCATTGATTAGACCACAGCCCTCCTGATTCATATCCATGAGTAGTCTTCTAATCTCCTAGGTATCTCTCATTCTCTCAAATTGAGAGTCCAGATTAACCATCACATAATTATACAGAAAAATAATTGTCTACACATATCATAGTAAGTTAATTCAAAATGAAGTGCTGTATGACTCAGTGGAGAAAGAAATAACCTTTTAAAAGTGAATAGTGCTATAGTTAATTAGATAATGAGGAAAAAAGTGTAGTCTAATTCTAAATAAAAATTTAAAGGAAATGGGGACAAATAATGTGAAAGGTGAAACAAAGCTTCTGGAGGAAATATGTAGACTATATCTATAACCTTGGGGTTGACAATGATTTCATTAAAAAAAAGACTTAAAGCCCTCGAAAGCATTAATCCTAAAATAAAAGATTGATAAATTTGTATTAATTAAAATTTGGAATTTTCTTTCATTGAAAATCATAATAAACTAAAGATAAGAATAAATAAACCATAAACTTGGCAGAGTTTCATAATGAATATATGCAAGAAAGAGCAAATATCTAGAATTCTTAAAGATATTTTATAAGTAAACAAGAAAAAATACAATCCAATTTAAAAAATTAAACTGGCAAAACACTTCATTAGTTAATTCAAAAAGATGATTTTCTTCAATAGTTATTAAACATATGATAACTTGCTTAATCTCACTACTTATCATAGAAATACATGTAAAATCAGAATATAACTTAACAGAAAATTATTTGACATTATTTGCTATGGATTTCAGAACTTTAATCCAAAAGTGTGAAACTGAAATGCTCAATCTGTATTGCTAAACAGATAAGTCCTTTGATACATCAAACTCCACACTCAATTACACTAAATATATATTTAAAACATCTAGATTCATATGTGTATTAAAAAGCATTTACAATATCATCCCTAGTAATTTATAATGCTTCCAAACTCACAAATTTTAGTATGAATATAAGTATGCATACATGATATATTCATATGAGCAATTAACATATAGCATTTCTATAAATGCAGAAATTTGTGCATAAATTTGGCTCAATTTCATACACATAATGATAAATAAATCTAGACAAAAAAGTAGTGTATTCTTCATATGGTCACATACATAAAAGTTCAAAAACAGGCAAAACTAATCAATTGACATCAGCATTGCAGTTACCTCATGCTTCAAGAAGCAAATTTTAAATGTGGAGGAGAGTGAGGGAGCTCTCTAGAAACATTCCATGTTGTGCTTTAAGAAAAATATGTATATATACATAAATATTAAGATAAGACATTAAAATTGTATACAGATATGTATTCATGACTTTTGCACTTGGTGCATGTCTCAATAAAGTATTAAAGAAAGAAAATAAATACATCAAAAACGTTGGAAGGAAACTTGTGTGGCCAACTTATAGTGAGATTTTGAGATATCTGGAATGTGTGATTTGATTGGGTGACATTTAAGATAGATTTTCCATGCAAGTCTTAGCCCTAATTTCTAGTTTCTTCCATTTGCAGGCAAACTACTGATATTGTCTTTTTCTTTTATGACAGTATGTTCCATATGATAAAACCATCATTTAAGGCTTATGTAAAGTTGTCTTATATAAATGTTCTTTAGCATACTATTTTTAACATTTCTCCTAATGATTTTTGCCCATCCATAAGTTAAAATAAATTAGATATAATTTTCTTTTTGAAAATGATATATTTTCCCTTATGAAATATGTGAAATAAGCATTTATGAAATAAGCATTTATGTACTTTGTGATTCTATCATTAATTTAAAATGATCAGATTTCTTTATGGGTTGCACACCTGATAGCTTGGGCAAAATGATGACCACTCACAATGAGTATCTGAGTAGATACTAGGACTAACAGTTCCTGAAAATCACTGACTTTCTTCAAAATATTGAGCTCATATCAATTGGTTATATCTGGAAGTACATTTTAATGACTAATAAACTTGATCCTGGGTACATTACAAATGAAATGTAAAGCGTTGAGCAATATTTCCTCCTGTATAGAATCTACAGCATAGGGGTGAGTCAACTTTTTCTGTAAAAGGTGAGATAGTATGTAGTTTTGGCTTTGTGGATCTTATCATCTCTGGTGCTGTTTGTGAAATCTGATGTTGTGCCGTGAAAATAGTTACAAACACCTCATAAACATTTGAGTGTGGTTGTGTCCCAAAAAGTCATGCAAAAACAGAAAGTAAGCACACAAGATAATTTTAGATATTGAACAACTCATAGTTCCTTTAAATTTCACCTATAAGAAATATTCTTTGACTGCAAGCTTTTGTTAGCACTGAAATTATCAGATTACCACTGCAACTTCATGAAAGAATATTGATATTTTCACCTTTATCTTCCTTTACTATATTCAGAATATTCTAAGTATATTGATGATATTCAAATACTATCCAAATGGTGAAATGATAAATCCCTAAAAAGCTAGTTTAAAACCAGGGCTTAAGAGCTATTTGAAGATCCAGATATTAATTGTAAGGGTTAATTTTTGTTCACATATCAGATCACAGAGAGGTTCTGCAATTTATTCAAATGATTTTATTTTAGAATAGTAACTGAAGGTGGGTGGAACTCTAGTTGTAAAGTGCCTGCCTACCAAGTGTGAGGTTCTGATTTCAAACCCCAGTACCACTCACACAAAAAAAACCAAATACTAATTGAAAATATCTTATATTCAAGTTAAGAATATATTTAATATAACCTTATGCTTAGCAAAGATTGTCCTCATGTAGTAACTTTAGTCATATTAAAATTAAAACCTTGAATGCTTGTGGATGTTGCTTAATTGTAATTGTGAAAGAAAAGTCACTAAAGAAATTTCTGGTACTCATAATTAAGAACAAAAAATAACTTTTATAGTCATAAGTAATATGTCATTCCAGCCATCTCTGCCTCACACAATGCCTTTTTCTTCCATGTGATATAATTTTATGAACTTTAACTTTGAGGATTTTATTTTGGAAATGAAAAAATATATTTAAAAGCAACTTAGCATTCTATATTCAATAAAGACAGTCTTTAACATGAAAATGTGCTTTGCTATATAGATGTCTATATGAATAATTGTGCATCTCTTTATCCATGGTATAACCCCAGGGAACATCTTTAACCACTTTGCTCTTTTACCACCTGTACAAACAATGCTCATCTAACCTGCACTTTTAAGTTACATTTTCTTAATTTAGATCTATTAAACTGTCTCATTTAAATTCATAGTTTTTCATTAAAGAGGATTAAGCAGTGATGTGGGAAAAATACTTTTGAGAACTATTTTCCTCCAATCTTTTTCACTTATTCATTTCATTCCTTACTAAATCTAGGTAGAAGTTTATTCTTGTTAATGTATTTCCATAAAATATTCTACATTAACTGGGCAGCTTGGCACATTTCTGTAAATTCCAGTTAGTTGGGAGGCAGAGAATGGAAGGATGACAGTCTGAGGCTAGCCTTGAGGAAAAAAGAAATAGTGAGATAAAAACTCAATTAAAAAAAAGCTGGGGATGGGGAGGAGCACACCTAGCCATCACAACTGGTGGAGAAAGCACACGGAGGAGGATTGAGATCCTGGTCACCCTAGGCAA
This sequence comes from Castor canadensis, assembly GCF_047511655.1. NCBI lineage: Eukaryota > Metazoa > Chordata > Mammalia > Rodentia > Castoridae > Castor > Castor canadensis. The sequence goes on along the minus strand of NC_133399.1, from coordinate 93,596,893 downwards.
AAACAGATAATCCTATCTCAAAAATAACCAAAGAAAAAGGAAAGGGTTGTTGCTCAAATACCCCCACCCAATTTGTATTAATTGACTTCTTAAATTAGCATTGTGATTATTCTTAAATTAAGCCAAAATTTAAGATATCATATACAAGCTAAGCCTAATTCAAAAATCCCAAATCCAACATGTTCTAAAATCTGAAGCTGATATGTCATCACAATTGGAATATTCCATACTTCACCTCATGTCTTCAGTCAAAGCAAAATATTGTAAAAAATGACTGTCAGGCTATGTTTATATGTGTATGTGAAACATAAATGAATTTGTGTTTAGATTTGGTTTTTACCCCCAAGATATTTTATTATACATATGCAAACATTTCAAAATCTAAAAGAATCTAAAATACCTTTGCTCTCATTCATTCCATAGGACACATGGCTTAAAGAGATATATTGGGAAAGGGAGGACAATTGTAGATTTTTTTCGTGTATATTGCACCTACATTGAACATTAAGAATTGTATACACTTGATGCTCACTGATTCTTTTCAGTCACATCTTTATCCAAAAGCTATTTGGACCCATTATTTTTAAAAATTTTATGCATACATTCCCACAGGCTGAATTTTTATGTTATAAACTACCCATAGTAGTTTATTTTACAGATATGGAAAAGCTCACCATTTTTCATTTATGTGTTAGTTAAGAAAATGCTACCATTCTTCATGACAAGGAGAGAGCAAATGGTAAGATGCAGTTTGAAATTCTAGTATCTGTCATTGAAGTAAATTTAGAATACTGACAGTGTCTCCAAGGTGTCAACCATTGTTTTGGGTTGTGGATGATATAAAACATTGTAATTTTGTCTACAAAGTCTTTCACAACAAACATACTGTAGTATAAGCTTCTTGTACCTATCTTTTCATGTTTATTTTGAATCACAATATTACACTGCATTGCTTTTATACCATTAAGTTGGAAAACTGGTAGTAATTTTTGAAGTTTGTGGTGCAGACTTCATGCAGGCCAGTCTAAATAGCACAGAAAATTTCTTTATTGGTAATTTGAAGGTATAATTATTAAGTTTTGTTATCACATCCATCTGTTACCTGACTTGGGTTATCAGATCCAGGGCCAGAAATTCTTATTCTTCTAGAAGAAAGAATTCAGGACCAGACAGGCACTGGTGGCCCCCAGGTATAATCCAATCTACTCAGGAGACTGAGATCTAGAGGATCATGGTTCCAGGTCAACTTGGGAAAAAATGTTCATGAGTTCACTTCTCAACAGAAAAAACTGGGTGTGGTAGCATGCACCTGTCATTTCAGCTATGCAGGGAAGCATAAATAGAGGATTGTGAGGCAAGCCAATGCAGGAAAAAAAAAAAAAAAGACCTCAAAAAATAACCAGAGCAAACAGAGTTGCAGGTGTGGCTCAAGTCACAGAATACCTGTCTAGCAAGCAGGAAGCCCTGAGTTCAAACCCAGATACAGAGGACACTTAACAAGGAAGGATAAAGAGGAGACTTAAGCAGGAGCAGGCTTATTAATGGAATGCAAAGCAAAAACAAAGCAAGAGTGCACTCTCCAAACAAGAGAGTGGGCAGGCTCAGGAAGGAGTGTTCAGGTGGAGGTCCCAAAACCTCAAGTTTTTTACTGGGGTCTATGAATCAGTCCTGCAACTGGCTTAATGTGTCACCAACTTTTAGGGAGTGTGTTATATGTCATGGACTTCTGGGTCCTGGAGGATAAGTCATAAACTTCTGGAGATTGGGTCATCCATCCCCAGTGCTATCCATGTCAAGTTGAGTGGGGGAGTGGGGGAATTCTTGGATTTAGATAGTTAGACCAAGGCTTTTCTTTTTAATTTTTTGTGGATGGCAGGGGTTTCAGTTCAACAAGATCCCAAATAATTATCCTTTTAAGTCAGTGGGCCAGGATGTAATTTTTTCCATCAATATCCAAACTATCATTTTCAGTCATCAGGTTTCCTTACTCCCTTCCTACTCCTACATTGTTAGTGTTCTTATCAGTCAAAGGGTCCTGTGGCATGGTTGCCTATTTATTGTAATTTTTATGACTATTCTTCTAATCAGAATTTCTGTGCTGGGCATTTTTAGATCTTTGGCACCAAACTAATCTGAGGCAAGTTAAGAGATACTATTTTGACTATATGTTGTAACCAGTGGAGAAGGTATGCTAGGGAAAAAACAATGTGTGTGTTTTTCACAAAAAATTATCCAGTATATTGTTTAATTTCTAACTCATGATTTTGCTTTGAATTCTCATGTCAACAGTCCTTATGCTAGCCTGCTTCATTTAACCCTAAAAAACTTTAGTACTTAATCTTAAGGAATTATTAAGGATTTATCTTCTACACTTACTTCAAACTGAGAAGGTGATTCAGTCCTGCCTAACTAGAGACCAGAAGTCACATCCTACCTAGTCCATAGATGACATTGAGAATTCAATTACTGGGGTCTCAAAATCAGATGATGTCAGGAGCATGGTCTGTTTATGGATTAGAAAAGAGGTTATGCAAGAAATTTGAGGGAGAAATATGCCACAAAAAATATAAAGGCAAACAAAGTAAAATCCCTCTGAATATAAACATAAGAATTACTAGCATTGTTTTTTCTAACAAAAAGCCCAAGAGAATCAGGAGGTTTAAAGATCATGAAGACTGATTGCAGGATCAGACAGCATGTGGCTATGATTGTGGACATCCTCAAGATATGAAAATACATTGTCTGAGCTGTCCAGAATATGAACACAACATTCAGCTTTTATGATAGCGTGCATGCTGTCTTGGGCCTCAGTAAGAATATCCAGAGCTATTCCTTTTTAAAGAAAAGCTTACCTCATCATTTTCTTTTCTGAATTTAAGACAAGCATACCCTGGGCAGTGTGATCCATGGTCTTTTGAGTAAAGCTGGTGAGGGATTCTAAAGTCCATATTTAATCCTCTAATCCTATTGAAGGGATGAAAACACAGGGAAAATGATCATACCCATGGAAAACATATCTTGTCCTTTTGTCATGGACCACTGGTAGGTTGCAGGTTTTTGGAAAGGTTTTAATCATCATCTTTGTACCAAAAGAAGTCCAATATTAAATCATTCTAAACAATTAGGGGTATCCAGGGGGTAGGTTGTTGCCACATAGCCACTAACAGAGCTCCTAACAGAGCTCCCCAGTTATTTCCTCAATGGGTATTTCCAATTAGTGACATAGAACTCAATTGCCTTGAGTACCAATATGCTCTCACAACTAGTGGTAGAGATTTAACCTAATCTTTTAGTGAAATTTTCACATTTATCATAGGTGTGATTTTGTTGTTGCCAGTACAATGTAGCCTTCTGACCATAGTGGGAGTCAATCACAGGTAGTCATCTCAAACTTGACAATATCCCTCAAGATATCTATGGTTGTTATCTCTTATCTTGGGTCATTGTGGAGACTCTATGTCCCATTTAGCTGAGTGGGTATATATTCAAAAGTATAGTTATAGTAGTATGAGAAAGCTACTCTCAGTTAGTAATGGAAGAAAGAGAAGAGAAACAATCAAGCGAGAACAAATTGGCTGAGAGGAATTAAACAAAGAACCAAAACAAACATAAGATCAACAACAGCAACAACAAATAAATAGAACAAAGCAATAAAAAAACAAAATACAACAATAATAACAACAACAAAAGCTTATATTTCTTGTCCATGAGAAGCATGTTGTTTCTGTGTCCCTCTTACTCTGGTTGTTATGGAAACAGCTTCAGAAAGGTGGAGTTGCATTTCTAGCTGAGGCTTCAGGCAGGGGCAGCTGAGATAGTCAATTCCTTTTAAGAGCTCTTCCCTGTAAGTTGTTTTGGGTCTGCTTGATTTCCATAAATGGGGGTTGAGACTTCCTGTTGAAATGCAAAGCTCAGAGTTCTGTGCTTGCTAGGTAGGAGCTCTACCACTTGAGCCACCCCTCCAGCATTTTCTTCCCCTTGCCTTCCTTTCCATTCCATCATCTCCCCTCCGTTCCCCACATCCAATCCCACAATACTTAATTTCTAATCTTTATACCCTTCAACAGTAGTAAGCTCCAAGATCATCCCCTTAGAAATAAAAATCTTGCTCCCATACAACCTTACTGGAGAGACAGATTCAGGCATCAATTGTTCCTTACTTATTCAAATATTTGATTTATTGCTGAATTATTTACCTTGCCTCTGCAGTAGGTCCTCCATGTACCCAAGGACATAAAAGGAGTATTAGACCAACAGATGCACAAAGCACAGTGTAGAAATTTAAATATGAATGCCCAAGGCAATACTTCACCTCCAAACTCCCATCACAACAACTCAGAATCCAAAGATAATGAATTGGCTGAAATGTTGGAGAGAGAATGCAGAAGCCTAATATTAAAAATGATCAAAAATCTTAAAGAGGACTCACATAAAAGATTAATCAACTTAGGAAATCAATCCAAGACCTAGACAAGCCAGTCAGCACTATAGAAGAGAAATTCAACAAGGAAATGATAATTATGAAAAATATCAAGTTGAAATGTGAAAAATAAAAACCTCAATAGTCAAGCACCAGTGGTTCATGCCTATAATCCTAGCTATTCAAGAGGCAGAGATCAGGAGGATCACAGTTCAAAGTCAGTCCAGGCAAATAGTTTGCAAGACACTGTCTCAAAAACCCCCACACTGCAAAAAAAAAAAAAAAAACCCTCAACAAATCAAATACAAACCACAATGGATATTGTTATCAGCAGACAAGATCAAACAAAAGAAAGAATATCAGAGATGGAGGACAGATTGAGGAACTATTGCAGGTAAACAATCATAAAGAAAAAAATTAATATGCATGAAAACAACATATGAGAACTCTGGTACACAATCAAAAGACCAAACCTAAGAATTCATGGAGTGGAGGAAGGTATTGAAATACAAATCAAAGGCATAGAAAATCTATTCAATGAAATCATAGCAGAAAATTTTCCATAACTATGTAACAATATCAACATCCTTGAACAGGAGGCATTTAAAACTCCAAATAGACATGATAAGAAAAGAACGTTCCCACTACACATCATAATTAAAATGCCAAATCTAGAAAACAAAGAAAGAATACTGAAAGTTTCAAGAGGAAAAGGTCAGCTCACATACAAATGTAAACACATAAGAATCACCTCAGACCTCTCAGCAAAAAACCTTAAAAACCAAGAAAGCACGGACCAATAAAATTCAAGATCTAAGAGAGAATAACTTCCAACCAAGAATATTTTATCTAGCAAAGCTGTCCTTCAACCTCAAGAGAGAAATAAAGACCTTCCAAGACAAGGAGAAGCTGAAGCAGTTCATGTCTATGAAGCCTGCATTACAAAGTATATTTGAAGGAATAGTACACATGGGACAGAATGAAAAACAATCACAAATATGAGTGTCTAATAAAGAATAAAATTCAAGGGGAATTGATGAACCTACTAGGAAGATCTATAAAACAAGAAGCGTTGAAAAACTCAGAAAACCAGCAAAACCCAAAGTTGAACAAAGCCAAAAGTAAAGAACAATTAACACAAGATGCAACCTGGAATTTAAAAAAAGCAATAGAAACATATGAGTCAGTAAACACCTCTCACTCATAACTCTAAATGCAAATGAACTTAACTCTTTCATCAAAAGACATGGATTGTTAGATTGAATAAAAAGCAAGATCCTACAATCTGTTGTGTGCAAGAAACACACCTCACAACCAAAGACACACACAAACTAAAAGTAAAAGGTTAGAAAAAGATTTACCAGGCATGAGAAAACTGAAAACAAGCAGGAGTAGCTGCTTATATCAGACAAAGCACATTTTGTGCAAAAATCAGTCAGAAGCAATAAAGAAGATCACTGCATCTTAATAAAGGGAACAATTCAGCAAGAAGAAATGACAAGTCTAAATATATGTGATCCAAACATCATAGCCCCTACATTCATAAAACAAACACTTCTGAGCTTAAGAGATCAGATAGGACCAGATGCAATAGTTGTGGGAGATCTCAATACCCCACTCTCTTCAATAGATGGACCATCCAGACAAAAAGTCAAGAAAAATATCCCAAAACTAAGCAATACCCTCAACAAAATGGACTTCCAGACAATTATAGAGCATTTCATCCAACATCAGCAGATTATACATTCTTATCAGCAGCCTATGGAACATTTTCTAAAATAGACCACATCCTATTTGGGCAAACTTCTACAAATACAAAAGAAATGAAATAATCCTCTGCATCCTAACAGATCATAATGGAGTAAAATTAGAAATCAATGGCAAAGAAAATCACAAAAACACTTCAAACTCATGGAGACTGAGCTGCACACTTTTGAATGAGCAGTGGATCAGTGAAGATATTAGGAAAGAAATTAAGAAATTCCTAGAATCAAATAAAAATGAAGACACAGTTACCAGAACCTGTGAGGTGCAACAGAGGCAACAAAGGTATCTTAAGAGTGAATTTTATAGCCATGAGCACCACATCAGAAAACTAGAGAGATTGCTTAAATAAATATATATCAAACACCTCGAAATATAGGCGCAAAACAACAAAAAAGTAACAGCTGGAAAGAGATTTTCAGAACCAGGGCAGAAATCAATGAATTGGATAACAAAAAAAAATACAAGATTCTTTGAAAAAACAAGCAATATCGACAAGCATTTAGCCAAATTAATTCAAAGAAGAAAGGAGAAGACCCAAATTAATAAAAATCAGAAATGAGAAAGGGAATATTACAACAGACAACAATGAAATTTGATGATCATATGGAATAGTTTAAAAACTTTAGAGAAATAGATAAATTTTTGACACATTTGACTAGCCAAAATTGAAGATTTATAACAAGTAATGAGATTGAGGCAGTTATAAAAGAATCTCCATAAAAGAAAACTCAAGGTCATAATGGATTCACTGCTGAATTCTACTAGATGCTTCACTCAAATATCAAACCCAGATAAAGACACATTTAAAAAAGGAAGTTATGGACCAATACCCTATATGAACATAGACTCAAAAATTCTCAATAAAATACTTGCTAACAAAATCCAGCAATACATTCAAAAGATTATACAGCATGATCAAGTAGGTTTCATTCTAGGATATAAGGATGGTAAACCATTTGAGAAGAAATAAATGTAATACAGCACAAACAATACAGTCCTAATCAAGGACTAAAACCACATCATCATATTAATAGATAACAGAAAAAGCCTTCCATAAAATTCAACATCCTTTCATGATAAAAGCTCCAAAGAAGTTAGGCATAGAAGGCACATTCCTCAACATTCTAAAGGCTGTATATGACAAACCTATAGTCAACATCATACTTAATGGGTAAAAACTGAAACCATTTCCTCTAAAATCAATAACAAAGCAAGGGTGTCCACTCCCCCCATTCTTATTCAACATAGTGCTGAAATTCATAGCCATAACAGTAAGACAGGAGAAAGAAATACAAGGGATTCAAATAAAGGAAAGAAGAATTCAAGTTATATGATCTTATACCTGAAAGACTCTCTAAAAACTGAACCAAAAAACTCTTTTTTTTATAATTTTTTATTTTTTTAATCTTTTTATGTTACGAACTTTTTTTTAATTGTTTTATTATTCATATGTGCATACAATGCTTGGGTCATTTCTTCCCCCGCCCCCATCCCCTCCCTTACCACCCACTCTGTCCCCTCCCTCTCACCCCCACCCCCTCAATACCCGGCAGAAACTATTTTTCCCTTATCTCTAATTTTGTTGAAGAGAGAGTATAAGCAATAATAGGAAGGAACAAGGGGTTTTGCTAGTTGAGATAAGGACCGCTATACAGGGAGTTGACTCACATTGATTTCCTGTGCATGTGTGTTACATTCTAGGTTAATTCTTCTTGATCTAACCTTTTCTCTAGTTCCTGGTCCCCTTTTCCTATTGGCCTCAGTTGCTTTTAAGGTATCTGCTTTAGTTTCTCTGCGTTAAGGGCAACAAATGCTAGCTAATTTTTTAGGTGTCTTACCTGTCCTCACCCCTCCCTTGTGTGCTCTTGCTTTTATCATGTGCTCAAAGTCCAATCCCCTTGTTGTGTTTGCCCTTGATCTAATGTCCACATATGAGGGAGAACATATGATTTTTGGTCTTTTGGGCCAGGCTAACCTTACTCAGAATGATGTTCTCCAATTCCATCCATTTACCAGCAAATGATAACATTTCGTTGTCTTTCATGGCTGCATAAAATTCCATTGTGTATAGATACCACATTTTCATGATTTCCATTCATCAGTAGTGGGGCATCTTGGCTGTTTCCATAACTTGGCTATTGTGAATAGTGCTGCAATAAACATGGGTGTGCAGGTGCCTCTGGAGTAACCTGTGTCTTTTGGTTATATGCACAAGAGTGGTATTGCTGGATCAAATGGTAGATCAATGTTTAGCTTTTTAGGTAGCTTCCAAATTTTTTTCCAGAGTGTCAACCAAAAAACACTTAGATCTTATAAACACTTTCAGCAAAGTCTCAGGATACAAAATCAATACACAAACATCAGTAGTATTTTGATACACAAGCAATGAACAGCCTGAGAAAGAAATCAGGAAACCAATACCATTTATGATAGTTTCAAAAATATTGAAATACTTAAGAATAAATTTAATGAAGGAGGTGACTGCCTATAAAATGAAAATTACATCACTAAAGAAAGAAATCAATGAAGACATCAGTATGTTGAAGGGCATCCCATGCTCATGGATTGACAGAATCAATATCGTAAAAATGACTTCACTATTGAAAGCAATCTATATAATCAATGCAATCCCTATCAAAATTCCAATGACATTCTTCAATATGACAGAAAAGTTAATCTCACAGTTCATATGGAAGCACAAAAGACCTCAAATAGCCAAAGCAGTACTTAGCCAAAAGAGCAACACTGAAGGTTATCACAATACCTGGCTTCAAACTATACTGCAGAGTCATAGTATTAAAAACAACATGGTATTGGCACAAAAACAGACATGAAGACCAATGGAATAGAATAAAATACTTTCACACAAACCCACACAACTACAGCCATCTGATTTTCAACAAAGGTGCCCAAAATATGTGCTAGAGAAAAGATAACCTCTTCAACAAATGGTACTGTGAAAATTGGATTTCCACTTGCAGAAGACTAAAACTAGATCCCAGTCTCTCACCTTGTACAAGCATTCATTCAAAATGAATGAAAGGTCTTCATGTAAGATCTTGAACAGTAAAATTACTCCAGGAAAAAATAGGGAACACTTTGGACCGCATAGACATAGGTAATAACTTTATGAATGGAATTCCAGTAGGTCAGCAATTAAGAGAAAGAATTAACAAATGGGAATACATGAAAATAAAGTACTTCTGCAAAGCAAAGGAAACAGTCACCAGACTAAAGAGATAGTCCACAGAATGGGAGAAAATCCTTGCCAGCTATACATCCGAGGAGGAATTAATACCCAGAATATACACGAAACTCAAAAAATTAACCTCTCAAAGAACCAACAACCCACTGAAAAAAATGGGCAAATGAACTGAACATACAGTTCTCAAAACAAGAAGTATAAATGACCAATAAACATGCAGAAATGCCCAACATCCTTCACCGTAAGGAAATGCAAACCAAACTTCACTGAGATTCCACCTCATCCCAGTCAGAATGACTTTCATCCATAACACAAACAACAAATGTTGGCAAGGAAGTAGGGGAACACTTCTACACTGTTGATGGGAATGTAAATTAGTGCAACTGCTATGGAAAACAATATGGAGTTCCTTTAAAGAACTAAAAATAGACCTACCATATTATCCAGTGATACCACTGCTAGGGATATATTCAAAAGAATGTACTCCCGGATATGACAGAGCTGCTTGTACACCCATGTTTATGGCAGCATTATTTACAACAGTCAAGCTTCAGAAACATCCCAGATGCCCCACAATTGATGAATGGATTAAGAAAATGTGACATACAAAAGGTGGAAACAACCTAAGTTTAAAAAAAAAATGTGGCATATATACACAATGGAGTTTTATGCAGCTATAAAGAAGATTGAAATTATGTTGTTTGCAAGTAAATGGATGGAGTTGGAGAACTTCTTAAGCAAAGTAAACCAAGGCCAAATAACTGAAAGGTCACATATTTTTTCCCAAATGTGGAAACTAGACCTATATGTTAAATGTTCATCTGGAAACATATATGATCTCCTATATATGCATATATATATTTATGTGTGTGTATATATATATATATATAGTGACAGAGAGAACAAAATTGTATTAGTGAGTCTGTCTGAGGAAGCTATAGGAGGTAGGAGAAATGTTAGAGAATAAAAAATACTGAAACAATCCATGCATATATGAATATAATATAATGCACTGTATAGTAACCTGTTGAATATTAGGGGAGTATGGTGATAGACAGTGAGTAAGTAATGGAGGGAAAGAACTTAATTTGATAAAAACATGATACATAAAGACCTGAAGTACCAAGGCTAAATCCCCTTGGATTATCAATATACACTTAATTTTTAAAAATGAAGCATAGGAGGGAAAAAAATAAATCTTTTCCAGTAGTGGGTACAGTAGGATGGTGGTGGGCACAAGGAAAAGGAGAAAGATGTGTATATGGTATATGTGTTTTGTATCCACACACGAAAATAGAAGAATGAAACCTGTGAAAATTGTTCTCAGAAAAGGGGTGGGAGGGAGAGGAGAGTGACTGGGGTGTAAATCTAAGATATATTGCAAGCACATATGTAAATGTCACAATGTTTCACCCTGTACAGCCATTATATGCTAACAAAATCATAAAAAATAAATGAAATAAACAAAATTGATCTAGACCCCAGTGGAAAAGCCACTGCTATTGTTAAATCATCAGGGATCTTATCAAGCTGTTTGAACCTTGCTAGTGCTTTCTTCAGTATTCCTTTAGATGCTGAATCCCATGACCAACTCACATTCACCTGGGCTAGAAAAAAACGGACATCCAGAGTACTAAGGTTCCCTATGTTGTCCCACAATTTGTCGTGGAATGATGATGGCTCAGACCTTGATTTAAAAAATCTGGAGGATATACAAGTACAACTAAGAAAGGAATAGGGATTGAACTCCACAGACTAATAAGACTGTTTTAAACCCCATTCCAGGGCTTCGTGCAACAGTGACCACAACAGCAAAGCTTAAGCAATGAAGTGGGAAAAATATTCTTGGAGATTATTTTCCCACAATTTTTGTCACCAATGAATTTCATTCCTTCTAAGTCTTTGACAGAAATTTATTTCTAACAACGTGTTTCCAAAAGTGTAAAACGCACTCCAATAAAAAAGACAGTGGAATACCTTCATAAACTGACAGAGAAAAATGAGAGAAGACTAAGAATGCTAACATCAAGCATGAAGAATGAAAAAGGAAATATTACCACCAACTCAACAGAATGAAAAGGATTATAAGTTAACCTTATGAACGATTATATATCAAAAATTATAGAAAAAATTGTTATATGATATGCAACTATATTAATCAATTAATAGTGAAAGACAAAATTCTGTTTTTCTAAGATCAAGAATGATGTACAAGTGGGAGGCTAGTATCTGTCTAAAGCCAGCCTGGGCAAAAAGTTAGCAAGACCTGATTTCAACCAGTATCTGAGCACAGTGATGCATGCCTGTCATTCCAAGCTAGGCAGGAGACTGAGTTACAGGCCAGCTCAGGCACAAATAAACCTGTGGAGATCCCATCTCACTGGAAAAACCTGAGCTTGACGCTGTGTGCCTGCCAACCCAGGTACAGTGAGTAATGGGAAGCAGGAAAATCATGATCTAGGCTGGCCTGGAAAAAAATCAACAAGATCCTGTCTTCAAAATAACCAGAATGAAAAGGGCTGGAGGTGTTGGTCATTTGGTAGAGTGTATGCTTTGTAAGCATGAAGCTCTGAATTCAAACACCAGTCCTACAAAAACAAAATGAAAAGATAGCAGGAGAATATTCACTCAGTTCCATATCATAACATATATTCAAACCTTGTCATGTAGGCAAGAACCTGAAATAAGAGGAACCCAAATTAGAAAAAAAGAAATAATATGGTCACCACTTTCTTGTATATAGAAAATCCTAAGGAATTCACTAAAATATTTATTAAAATTCATAAACCAGTTTAGTCAGGCTATAGGATACAAAAATTCAATTGTATTTCTATGCAGTATAAATGAACAAATTGAAAACAAAATTGAGAAAATGATTTTATTTGCAATAAATCTATAGGGATAAATTTGATAAGGAAATACAAATTTTGTATTTTTAAAATTACAAAATATTGCTTAATCAAATTAAAAATCTAAATAAATGAAAATACATTCCATGTTCATGGATCAGAAACTTAATGAGTGCTAAAATTTCAGTACTCCTGAAATTGATTTACAGAACTGATTTAAGTTTTGACAACTTTTCACTTGGCTTCTTTGCAAAAATTGACAAGCTGATACTAAAATTAAACTGAAACTCCAAGGCAACCAGAATAGCCAAACTCATCTCCCCAAAATGTTTCTTGAAGATTTTGAAACTTGTCACAAAGTTTTCATAATCAAGACAGCAGGATGCTTGTGTAAAGACAAAGAATTCACAATTTAAATATAAATACTTATTTTTGGTCTGGTGCAATGGCACAAGTGGTACAGTGCCTGCCTGGCAAATGTGAGGCCCTGAGTTCAAATCCCAGTACCACCAAAAAAATATTTACTTTTATGGTTAACTGACTTTTACAAGGATACCAAGATCATGCAATGGGAAAGAAGAGCCTTTCAACAAATAGCGGTAGGACTACTGGATATACACATACCTCACATCATATACAAAATCAGTACAAAATAAATCAAGGACTAGGATATAAGAGCTAAAACTCTTAAAGAAAATTTAAGTATGACTTTTTTGTGACCTTGAAGGCAGCATTCTCTTAGATAAAACACCAAAAGACTGAATAACAAAAGAAAAATTCAAATTGGACATCATCAACATAAAAAAGTAATTAAGTGTTTATTTTCCAAGGACACCATTAGGCAAAAAGGAATCAGAACCTGAAGATCTTTAGACTATTCATATCACAAGAAAAGGTGTACTCTGGACAGAAGACCAAGGATGTAGCTGAACAATCACTCCATAAAGAATTCACTCATGTAATTATTCAACCATCAGCAGATAATCCAGGAATACAGATGGGATTGCACTAGCAGGGCACTGGCAATTTGAACTAAAGTATACAAAGACAAAATGTAACAAAACTTTCAGACTTAAGGGAATCTACAGGATGGGATAACAGAGCTACCCAGCTTCAAATATGCTGGGTAGAATTATGTAAATAGTGATTTAGAAATTATCAAGTCTTCCACAGCCCTCCACAGGCCTGCAGCAGATAGAACGAGAAAGTAAGCCATTTCCTGTGTTTCAATAGGCCAGGCCACCTTCACCCAGACCTGAAAGGCAGAGGATAACACCTAGCACCAAGGAGGTAGAGCTGCAGCCTAGGACCAAGTGGGGGTGGTGGTGACACTATTACCTCAAAGGGCAGAGAGAATCTGCCCTTAGGAGAACAGAATTTCCAGCCAAAAAGGATTATTCTTGAACCATAAGATTGAATGAAATTAGCTTTGCTATGTTTTAGATTTGCTGGAGACCTATTAGTCCTTTCTTATTTATGTTTTTTCCCTTTACAAAGAGAATGTTTTCTACCACTGTGTGTGTAAGCACATAGCTTGACTGGATTCTCATTTGGAACTGAGGCTGAAATGGGGAAGACTCTTGAGGCTATTTGGATAGGGTAAATGTTTTTGCATGCAAGAAAGACATAAATATTGGAAGAACAAGAGTGTAGACTGCATGAACTGAATTGAGTCCTTCTAAAATCCTAATATTGAAATCCTAGCCCCCAGTGTGACTGTATTAGGAGATAAGGTCTTTGAAAGGCAGCTATGGTCAAATGAGATCATAAGCATGGGCTCTTAATCCAATAAGACTAATGTCTTTATAAGAACAGGAAGACACACCAGAAAGTGTTCTCTCTGTGTATGTATATATGTGAGTATACATGTGCACACAGAGAAAATTCATGTGATGATACAGAAGAATGTGGTTTCCTATAGAAAGTAAGGAATTGGGTATTCATTATATGCCAATCCTACTGGCATCTTCATCTTGGACTTCCAGCCTCCAGATCTGTGAGAAAATAACATTTTGTTAGTTAAGGTATAACTGTGAATCCAAGTTCATTGTTGACCACTACAGATGGCTAATGCTTGTGGACAAGTTGTTGGGGCATGGAAAAGGATTTCCCTGGAAAGTTAACAATAACAAAATAAATGGAGGTGATCACCAAAAAGGAGCACCCTGCTTAGGGGTTTCAGGTATAAGATTTATATAAGGAGTCATGGGGAAACATATCCAGATAGGTGGGTGTCAAGATTGCAAATTCCATGGCAGTTAGAAATTTTAAATGTTCTGCTTTTCTGAGACAAGAGCCACTGTTATTTGTAGGTCACTGGATGTTCTGGGTTCTTTAAATCTAAAGAAATGTTATTGACTAGAGAGTATTGTGACTCAGCTCTTTTTAGTTCCTTTCCCCATGAATAGTTAAGTTTGTTAGTTAATTTATTATGAGGATACAAAAGGAGCCATTATCCATGAGAGAAAGGGAAGATATAAAGAAGCAACTCCCCACTACACAGGGCAGGAAGAAATAACACTCACTGAAGAACAGTTTTTAACTCATTAGTTGCCTCCAGTCAGAGGTGTTCTCTACACTTATGCTAGAGGAGACTAATCATGTATTACCCAGCTGTGATGCTTTAAAAATAGCCAATTTTGAAAAAAAACAACTAATAGCAAGTGAAGTAAGAGGGTTTATTTAGATTTTTTCCCTTGGTAACAAAGACATCCAGCTAAAATATTTTCTCATAACAATAGAAGCAGAGTATAGAATCATTTATGATACAAACTTTAAAAATGTTAGAAGATAAAAGGAGCTAACTTTACCTTATAAAATGTATTTCCCCTAAGATACCGCATTTCTTTTAAAATCAGGTTCAGGGCATCATTTTCTCCACTGAAATTATTAGCTAATATACCAGATAAATCATTTGAATTAGAGATTTAAGAAAGGGTTCTAAGTTTAAGTTCAGTATATATAAAGCATTGCATTTCAGAAAATGAGCAAAAACTTACAGAAAATTTGCTAAGTAAGAATAAAACAAGGTTTAAAGACCCAAAAGATTATTTAAGGTGATTGGAAGCTATGCAGTTTTTGGGTGGGAAGATATACCAAACAGTGTCAATTTTCTAATTGATCAGTAGATTCAGCAAAATACCAATCTGAAATCCCTCAACAACAATTTCCTTTTAGAATTCGACATGCTGATTTTAAAATCTATAGGGAAAGAGCAAAGGTCTAAGGCATACAAAGCTTTGTCACATGTGCCAGTGATTCTTGAACTAATTTCTCCATACTACTTTCACTAAAATGCTTCTTGAGTGAGCATCCTAATCTATAGTGGTAAAGGACTTGGAATTGTTACAGGAGCTGGACTCACTCCAAGAGCTTCTGTCTCAGTCAGTCTGGGGTGGAACCTGAGAATTTGCATGTCTAATAAGGTCCCAGGAAACCACAGACTCACAGGAAAGACATGTAGATTCTGATATTTACTGTGCCTTTAACTTCCAAAGTACTTCAGAATCTCAGCTTCCTCATCTGTGTAATGAATGATTGGATGAGATAACTTTTATACTCAAACATTCCTAGAACCAGCATAATCAAAACCTTAGGTTATATGGCAAAGTGTAGATTGATTATAAATAAATAATAATTTGCGCAAAAGTGAGTTGGGTAGTACTGTTCCGTTTGTTGTGTTTCTATTTTAATCTGGTTGTGTTTTGACTTCAGTCATGTATACTATTGGAAATCTAGGTACAATTATAGGGTAAGTTATTTCTAAAGATGCCATGATTTACTTGTATGAAATTCTTTTTATATTATATATATTTATGTTTTTATTTGTATACTTTTTTTTTGTATTTGTATATGTTTAATACTAAGCAGTATTTGGAAGATATGGTAGACATAAAAGAATAAACCATATGCTTCAGCCCTTCTTTTACTTATTTACTCCATTAGAATTCTACACTGCACCTAGACCAAAGCTCAGTTCCAACCCAGACTGAGAGTAGGTTTCACTCCTGCTTTTTCAATAGACTCACAATCCCTTGGGACCATTTTCCTCTCACTGAGCTACATCTCAATCAGTAGACAATTCACCGAGGAGACGCAGTTTGAATTCTTGCTTCATCTAGTCACACTCAATTGAACATAGAGGCCTGTGATCATTAAAGGCCCTGCTTTCTCCTGACAGCTTCATGGAAGCGATCCAGAGCTACTCAGTGCCTGAATTTCATATTCCCTTGAAATTGGAACTACAGACCATGCAGTGCTGTGACCTTTTCTGTAAGCTTTTTTTCCCCTCTGCAGTTTGAAAGGTATAGGCACATCAGAGACATTTCACTAAGGACAATCACATAATAAAATGTGATAGGAAAGGGCAGTATACACACCAGATATTAATTCTGTTCAGATAAGGAATGCTACTCTATTTACTGTTAAATATTTAGGATTGAGAGATCATGGAATCTCGGTTTTCTTTGTTGTAATTTAAGTAGCTGTGTCACCTGAATGTTTAAATATTTAATGCTTATTCAAGAAAACAAAAATTTTAATTTGTTTGTTTTGTATTTAGAGAACTCAGATAACTGGATTAAACTGCAAGGTTTTTTTTTTAAAATTATTCCTAATTGATTTAAAAGTGTGACTCAACTTACCTATACCAAAGCACATGCTTCCTTTCCATTCTTTTATTAACCATAGCCTTAACTACTTCATAAATTGTTAGATTGTTACTATTCCTAAAATGTTACCCAGGGTCACAGCTAGTTACTAGTGATTTTCCTTTCATTCATTCTTGCCCTAGCATATTATTGTGAAACCAAGGCAGCAATTTTTAAATAAGTAGAACTCCTTCTTATATACTTTGGTATCCTTGAAGACTAAAAAGCCAATATACTTGTCATATTTTTCAAACCTCTGAGAGTTAAAACTGAGAAAATGATGTAGATGTTGTGTGTGTCTCTGGAAAGATGTTTCAGAGAAGCCAGGAAGCTTCGAAGTATCTCATCCATGTAATTGTTTTGCCTAGACAAGAGAAAGTGGATACATGCATTTGCATATGAGTTGTGTGTACTAAGAGAAGAGAAAGGAAAGGAAGAGAAAGGAGAATACAGGGGTTCATTACCTCCAACACCTGCTTCTCAGCACAGAATTCTCACTATAGGAAAATTGAGTAAGAGAAGTAATGCATTAGACCTTTGTGGAAACTTTGTCAAGATAAACATGCTTAAGCCAGCTTTCCCTCTGTAAAATGAGACTAACAATAATATTTACCTCATTGAAAGACTGGAAAATCTTCCATTTGAAATACTTTGCAAGTTGTATTTTATTAATGCCATGACATGCAAAATGTGTAGACTCTGCAAGAAAATAAAAGATTAAGTAAAAAATATATTCTTTGATCTTTTCTCTCAAATATCACTGATGAGATAAGATCATTCACACACAGATATACATATATACATACATGTATATATGTATGTCTCCTAGCAGTGAATGAAAGCTACATTATGAATATGAGAGAATATGGCAAATGCTGACCACACTCTACATCCTATAACTGAGGAGTACTAGCAAAACATGAACTGTATATTGAAATGTCTGATTCCTGAGAAGATAATGTTTTCTTAAAATTCAACTCCATTTAATGCAACACAAATGAAACATTCAGTAAATAACAGCTTTGCACATAATGGGTCTAAGTAATGCAATAAGAAGAGAGAAAAATCAGAGAAAAAGCACTTTCTATGTGATGCTATCTGAGCCAGGTCCCTCAGGGAGACAAAATACTTAAGCAAATTTCACAAAGTGTTGTAGGAATTGCATGAAGATAACTAGGTCTTATAACTGACCTAGATCCATAAATTGAGTTGTAAATAAATTTTATGCCTATTTTTATGAACATACTAAAACTAGACTGTAAGATGGCTACAATGGGATCCTGCTTCCTGGTACATCGATTGACTGCATCAAAATCAAACCCAAACACCACTCTATCCAAACCTCCAGGAGTGGAATACAGAAATCTGTATTTCTAACAACTTTAGTAGTTTTCCCAGTGTAAAACCAGGTAAAGGTCACTCTGAAAGGAAGTGCTAAAGACAGTGAAGGTAATGATATGCAAAAATTGCTTTTTTCCTTACAGGCAAAAAGCAGGATGAGAGTATGTGTGAGATAATCATTGCTCTACGATGACCTTCAAAAACATCAGATCAAGATGGATAAATCAATTTCTTGAGCTACATTCCTTTGTTTCTGTGACTTGATCCCTCTTCTGATGCATTAGAAACATACATAACATTATTCCTGAAGGTGTTAATTATACTGACTGATAAATGGAATGCTTTTTAAAAAATAAGATTCATTAATAGTACAATGGGGTTTCATAAGAAAGTTGCATATATACGTACAGTGTATTCTGAGCAAATTCACCCCCACTATTGTATTTCCTTAGCTCCCTTTCTCCCCCTCCTATTTAAAAAAAAACATTTGGAGGGTTTCTTTATACTGTCTCCATGCATATGTCAGTAACATGCTTTTATCCTTTTCACTCTCTGGTACCCTTTTCATTTCTCCTCCCCCTCCCATTAAGTCCCCCCTACTCTAGTGTCCTTTCAGGGGAGGCTTTATTGATTAACAGGAAAAATACCAACACCAAAAGAAAAGGTAAGGAATGTGACACTAGTAATAATATCTATTATATGTGGCATTTTCAGACTGCAAACTAGTTCTCAAAACATGATGTGAATTATGCTGACAACAGCCTTTCGAAGTTAAAGAGCTACATGTGGTTTAATCTGTGAGTTGTTGAACTGAAGCTTGAGTTCCATGACTTTTTATTGAAGAAACAAGATTGATGTCCCTCAACTGTCATAAACATGGTATAATTATTTTGAATGAACACAAATGCAAAAGATAGAAAAATACCTTTTACAAACAAAAGAATATATGTTTACTTCATACACTAACTTTAAAAACAACATAGTGTTATTGGATTGTGCAACTTCAGTAAATATATTAATCTTTTAGGAATAAGCGCAAATGAAGAGAAAAGATACATTCTGTTAATCTGAATATGGTAACATTCATATTTACTCCAGATGGAAAAAATAAAATTGTTTAATAAAATAGAAATAATTTTATTTAGATAAAATACAACATATGTTGTTAAAGACTGATAACAAGTAACAAGTCCACAGTGGGAAAAAAGAATAAGGAAAATAATGTAGGATTTAATTTGGTTCAAAAGGTGAAAAGTAAGTACAGGCCATTAATTTTCATTTTTATACTACCATCATGAATGTCCTCTTTGTAAGAGAGGCAACTATCCTGATTCCATATTTACCTATTTGAATAATGGCCATGTGTGTAGTGATAAACATGCAGGTATACAGATATCTCTATAATATGATGACTTTGATTATTTGCGGTATATAACCCAAAGTAGGATATATGGATCTTATAAAAATATTCAACATCCAGAAAATACAAATCAAAACTGCCCTGAGATTCCATTTCACCCCAGTCAGAATAGTTATCATCAAGAAAACAGAAAACAACAAATGTTGGCAAAGATGTAGCAGGGAAAAAAACCTTTATATACTATTGAAAGGAATGTATATTAGTCCAGCCATTATGGAGATTAGTATAGAGGTGGCTCAAGAAATCTTTGGTTGATTTAAACTCAATAGCCAAACATTGCTTACTTCCAAATCAATAGCCCAAACTTCTGTTCTCTGCTTTTTTTCCCCAATAACTGGCAGTTCTTTCATAAGACCTCAAAGTAAGCATATTAACTTGAATACTCTCCCATTTCACCCTTGCATCAAACACTGTTCGTGCTATGTTTCGTATTTTTGTGCAGGATTCTGTTAGCTAACCAATCACCAAATGACGAAGTCTGAGTATCACGCAACATCTCTTTCTTTCTCCTCAAGATTAAGAAATCACTAAGCCAAGCTATTGTTTATCTTAACAATTCTCAGTTAAATCTCATTTTCTCAGCTATTATTCCCAATGCCTTCATTATAGACCTTAATATTTTCTACTTGGACTAATTAAATGATTTCCTAAATATTTTCTTTCTCCTATTTGCAATTCTGTCACTAATATTATCTTTCTAATTCATCAACAGACCTTCCCCTTGATAATACCATTGATGGTTTGCTTCAGCTATTGCTAATAAAGGTACAAAGTCTTGGAATTCTTCTTTGACCTAATTTACTGTTGATTCAAATTGTCCAATGTTCACAGGGATATAAAGGAAGAAATGGTTGCACAACTGATATCAGCCCTGTAGAATAAAGTGTTTTTCCACTCACTTGTATGTCACGTTGATATGCTGATATTTGAAGAATCTGTGTCCAGCTGGGATGCTGAAGAGTGATTATTACAGTATGAGATAGAGAATGAGAGGGAAAGACATTTATTTTTGAAGTGTAATCATTCCCTCTTTAGAAAGTAATTCCTCTGACAATTCAGTAAGCCATTCTCCAGAATCTGATAGGTAATGAATATTTGATTTTCCAGTGCTACTTAACTATGTGGCCAGAGTTGCCCATTACAAATCATGTGGTTTCATATACATCTAGCCACAGAGTCAGAAATTCCCGGCAGTACTTCATCATCAAGTAGAATTTGCATATATGAAATCTCACAGAAGACACAAGTAAGTTTCAGGATAGCAACTTCTCTTTTCTTATTGTTGTGCTGGGGGTACATTGTGGTGTTTTAAAAAGTTCTTACAATATATCAAATATATGATCTTTGAATTCACCTTCTCCATCATTCTCCTTTATCCCCCCTCCCCCCATTCCTGGAACAGTTTCAATGGGTATCATTTCCATTTACATACATGTGTACACAATATCTGCACCATATTCACCCTCCTGTACCTTCTCCCCACATCCTTCCCCTCCCACTGGTATCAACCCTTACAGACAGGACCTGTTCTGCCCTCCTGTTTTCCAATTTTGTAAAAGAAGAAAATGACAGTTTTGTTTGTTTAAGATAGCTATGCAGAGAAAGGATAACAATCTCTTGTTCAAAACTAGTGCAATGACTATCTTGATATACTTGTATTTCTTTGTAGAGAGCTTTGATCATCACTTTAAGTTATGAGTAGAAATAAGTAATACATGAGCCTCTCTTACAGAAACTTCTGAGAAATATTTTTGGTTACCATTATCCTACAACTCCATGTGGGATAGCCATAAAGTCTTATTTTTTCCATGTGAAGAAATGTAATTCCTTCTTTTCTGCTTTCTTTTTGGAAATAGAGATGACTAGACAGAAAAAAACCAATAGTTTCTCAGATAAGCAAGAACTTAAGGGGACAAATAAGAAGATCAAGGTGATGTGACTCAAGTGGTAGAGCACCTGCTTTGCAATCACAAAGCCTTGAGTTCAATCCCTAGTCCTGCCCCCCCAAAAGAAGATAGATAACAAAAATGTGAAAAGAAAAAAAAAGGTAGTGGATTGAGTTTTCAGAATAGGGCAAGTTAGTATTTGCATCCCAGAGGGGTGCTCAGTAAAGAACTTGTAGCATACCTAGGGCCTTTACCAAAGACAAGTTATTTAAAATCCAGGTCAACTTTTCTACATATTTCAGTCAATCTACTTTCCCAGGCTCCTCAATGGTCTTATAAAAAACTGGCTGCAGGAGTAAGGATGGAAAATATACATGGCCCCATAGTAAGAAACTAACTTCACTAAGTCTGACTTGGTCATTGCCAAGTGCACACTTTTCCTTAACCTCCAATATGGCCATGCTAAGTGTAATTAGCTTAAAACCTGGTGTTAAATAAATTATACTAGATTCTTTCCAGCAAGCAAAAAGTAGCAATTACTTAAATTAACACATTCTGAACTTACTTTTATGACAATCCTGACTCTTCCAAACTTGCAATATGTTTGACTTTCTGAACAACTTACTCGTTACTATACAATTGCAAACAGAATTGCTACTGAATGAGTAAGGCATGTTACAGTGAGAATTGCAAGGCAGTGGGATAATAACCACGAAATTCTCCAGCTTGTCTAATGATCGCTATCATTTGACCTTATAGAATGGAGGAATGGCTTTTTGAAATACAGGTTTTATGGAGAAGACAATATTTTGTGAATATTCTCCAAGGATCCAGAACTTATATGCTTGTGTTTCGAGTAGCCAGCTAATAGAATATTAATTTCCTAAATTAAGTTTAGTAACAGGGAATCTAAAATTCTATTTCATCTGATCATACTTATCATTATTTTAATTCCCATGTATGAAACTTCATAGATGGACACACAAGATTCATGTTCTCTATTATTAAGACATCCTCTGTCTTTTCTAAAGTTCAAATCAATGTCTACACAATAGTTTTAGAAGTATGCCACTTTTGTTGTTATTTTTCAATATAAGGTCTACTGAAGATCACTTGCCTTTTAAAGGCAGTTGGATAAAATGTGGAGGTCAGAAAAGAAAGGCTGTGATTGTATTGCTGTCATTAGGAGTGTGGGCATTGGGAGACAACAGACACAGGAACATTCATCTGTGACTTGCAGGCACCCTCCTGAGAATTGTCCACATGGGAACTACAGGTGACTAATTTCATTGGCAATGGAGGGGATGGACCAATTCAGGATACCATACATATATACTTGGAAATGTTATAATAAAATTCCCTGTATAACTGTCTTAAACAAACAAAATGGTTACCTTATCATCACTACAATTGGAAAATTCCTGAAAATTTTCTTAATCTTTGTTCTTCTGCTTCATCAGTGGCTCTGGAAGCTTATTTACTTCTCAATACATCTTTCCACTAAGAATGTCTAGAGTGGTTTCCATTTTCACAACTGCATCCTACCAATAAAATGATGATCATGTAAGTAAGTAGAACATTTACCTACGTAAGAATTTCCAAACAGAGTCATTTTATCAAAAAAATTAAAAAGTTCATCAAGATTCTGTTAGTCAGAGGGAAATTTTCTGCCAAGCTCACTTTTGTTTGGCAGGAAGTCACTGACTTCATGACCAAGTGCACAGGTGTTTATCATTCTGGTGTATGGGCTGTGGCAATGAGTCTTAGGCTATACTCCAGGATAAACAGGTGCTCCTCAGTTTAGACTGACCTGTTTTGAAAATAAAATGAATAATGGCAGCTTTCCCAATTTCAGGAGAAAATGTATAGATGTTTTCTGCTTAAAATATCTCAACATAATTAATCTAAATTCTATAGTGTTTCTTATAAAGATAAGACTAGAATAAAAAGTAAAACCAACTAGTATTCTGAACAGAAAACTTTTCCAAATTCTGGTAAAATTTCTTACCTTTGGTATTTATATTCAATGGCACAATGATCTCAATTGGTTTAGATTAGTGAAATTTACAATTAAATCAAATACCATCCTTCAAGCACCTTAAAAAATAGATTAACTCTGGTTAACAGTCTTATATCCATACAATGGAATGTTACTCATCAAAAACATATAACTTTAATAAAATGCAATTTATCTTACTGAAATTGTGGTCAAAACATTGAAGGATAAGAAATTTTATCCTACTCACATGTAACACATTAGATGGTCATAGTTTCATGATTGCTAGTTGAAGACATAGAAATCCTGGCTAAGCGATATTATAGTAATGCACATTATTCACAATAATAACAATAAAATATAGCATTCTTGTGGCTGTTCCCTGATCCCTAATCTACACATCAAGAAGACATTCCCAATAGACATCAACAAAGCAATCCTAAAATTCATATGGAAACACAAAAGACCCCAAATACTCAAAGAAACCCTGTGAATAAATTGCAATGCTAGAGGAATCACAATACCTGATTTTAAACTATACTGAAGAGCCATAGTTACAAAAACAGAATGAAATTGGCGCAAACAGGCACATGTATGAATAAATAGGATAGAAGACCCAGAAATAAGTCTGATTCTCAATAAAGGTACCAAAAAAATAAATTGGGGGAAAGAGCACCTCTTCAACAAAGGATATGGAGAAAATGGATATCCAGATGTAGAAGCCTGAAACTCAGCAAAAGAAACACCAGAAGGGAAGAAACCGTAGGATAAAATCTTTTCCAGCTATTCATTCAGAATGTATAAAGATCATAGAAAATTAAATACCAAAAGAACAAATAATCTAATAAATAAATGGATAAATGAACCAAACAAACACTTCTCAAGAAGTAAAAGAAGTACAAATGTCCAATAAATACATTTAAAAAATGTTCATTAGCTATCAAGGAATTGTAAACCTAAACTACATTGAGATTCCATCTCACCCCAGTCAGAATGGTTATCATCAAGAAAACCAACAATAAGAAACTCTGGAGGGTGTATGGGGAAAAAGGAACCGTTATATTCCCACACTCCTGGTGAAAATGTAAATTAGTATGAATATCATGGAAATAAATATGCAAGTTTCTCAAAAAATCAAAAGATAACTTTCATATGATCATCTATACAATTTCTGGATGTATACACAAAAGATTCAAAGTCATCTACTATTGAGATACTTTCATATCCATCTGTATCATGCACAATTAACAATAGTCAAGTTATGGAATCAGCCTAGATGTCCATCAACAGATGAATAGATAGAGAAAATGTGGTATATATACACAATGGATTATTATTCAGCAAATAAGAAGAATAAAATTATGTCATTTGCAGGAAAATGGATGGAATTGGAGATCATCATGTTAACTAAAATAAGCATTCTCACAGTCAAGCATTGCATGCTTTCTGTCATATGCAGAACCTAAGGGAGAAAAAAAAAAGACATGAAAGTAGAATGGAGACTATTAGGAGTGTTGGAAGGTAAAAGGGGCAGAAATGATAATAGAGGACAATAGAGGAGATGAAAATGATGAAAGTACACCATATGCATGTGTGGGACTGTTAGACAAACCCTTACTTTGTATAATTAATATATACTAACAAAAAGAAAGAACAAGGAAGACCAGATAAGACATAAATGTACAGAGGGTTATGTTGTAGAGGAGGAATGTTGAATTTAGGTAACAAATATTTAAAATTGGTAGAAAGTATGTTCGTCTTTTGCTCTATGGGGAGTAAGTCTACCTTCCAAAGTTATTTGCTATACAAAAATAATTAAAAGTTTCTCAGGTAAAATAAGGGGACTCTTTGGGGATGGGAGTTGACAGGAGGGGGAGGGTGAAAGCATAGGTTAAAGGGGGAGTGAATATGATTGAAGTGCTTTATATGCATGTGTGAAAATAGAATAATGAAACATAATTGTTCAAATATGGTAGAAGAGGAATAAAAAAGGGGTGAATTGATCAAAACAAATTATAAGCAAATGTGGAAATATCACAGTGAAACTCCTTTGTAAAATTAATATATACTAATGAAAAAGAGAAAAAATTTAAAAAAAAGTTACTCAGGAGCAAAATACAGTTAACATCTTGTATCTAAGATATTCAAAAATATGAAATATCTATCCATAAAATTGCCCTCTAAGAAATCTCACAACAGCAATATTGACATGAATAAATATTCCAATAAAATACTAACACAAATAGTTTTTCAAGACCTAATTCCTGCATGTTAAACACCCTTTACTCATGAAAATTTAATATAAATTATTAAATGAATTATATTTTGCCCAGTAGTAAAATGGTATAAATGAGTTGTCTTTTGACAATTATATCATTTCATTAGGGATCCAGAATAAATATAACCAGATATCTGTAGTTATGTTGTTGAGAGAAGACTTCAGATCAGGGTTTTGTGGTAGGTAGCTTGTGAGTTGGACCCAAATGATTCCCTGTTAGTCACACTCTTCTGTCCCTTTTATAAGCTGGAGTTAGACCTAGTGGCTCATGTCAACAACAGAATGGAGAACAAATGATGATATATCACTTCTGCTGTTAAATTAGCAAAAGACTGAAGCATCTCTCCCTTTGCTCCTCTTTCTCCCTTCCTCAATCACTTGTTCTTTGGGATGCCAGCTGTCATGTTGTAAGCTTCCCAGTGGAGAGACCAACATAGTAAGTAAATGAGGAAAGTCTCTGGCTAACTATCATTGAGGAATTGGTGTTCCATAGTTCAACATCCCAGAAGGAATGAAGTCCTCCAAACAATCCAGTAAGTGAGCTTGGAAACAAATATGCGCCAAGTAAAAGCTGCAGATCAGAATACAGCTCTAATCAACACCTTTATTATAACTTTGTAAGTAGTTTGAGACAGAGCAAATCCTGCTAAGTAACACCTGGATGACTGAACCTCTGAAAATCAGAGATAACAGTGGGTTTTTTGTGTTTGTTTTGAGCTACTAGGGTATTGAATAGTTTGTTATGCAGCAATAGATAATGAATATTGATATTAGTAGTGGCAAGTTGGGTGATGCCATAACAAATTCTTAGATGTAATAGACTAGTCCCTGCCTTTATCCAATTTTACTATCTGTGATTTCAGTTACTCTCAGTCAATCATAATCCTTTCTGGAAAATTTCATGAAGAAATACCACATATACTTCACATGACATGCTCTTCTGTGCACGTGATGTAATCTCATTCCTTCCCCCTCTATCCAGCCAGAAAGTCAATTGTTCCTTTGTTTAAAGCTACCTGCCCATTACTCACCTAGTCATTCTGTCATCAATCCAGCTGTCCCAGTATCATAGCATTCATGTTCTAGAAAGAGGGTCAATAATAATCCGATGCTTACACTGTTCACCTCATTTGATTTCATCACATAGACCTTGTGTCATCTCACATCCTTCAGCAAAAGGGTAAGTATAGTACAATAAGATATTTTGTGAGAAAAAAAACAGACTACGTTCACATAAATTTCATTAGAGTACATTGTTTTAATTGCTCTTCTTTATTATTATTTATTGGTGTTATTCTCTTAGTGTACCTAATTTATAAATTAAACTTTATCATGGTATCAATGCATCACATGAAACATAGCATATGCAGAGTATGGTAGCATCTATGTTTTCAGAAATCCACTGGTGGTCTAGGAATATTCTCTGCAGATAAGGAAGGACAAAGTGTGGCTTTAGAACTGAGCAATGGGTGGAGTCTGGAAGGACTTTGAGGAGTGCATTAGAGAAACCCTAATTGTCTTTCAACAGACCATTCTTAGAATTCTGGATATTGAAGGAAAGGTCATTGAGGTCAAAAAAAGAGATAAAGAGTATATTATTGGAACCTATAGGAAGACAAGCCTGCCTCATATAACCCCACAAACATTTCAAACACCACTGCCTGCACTAAAGTTCTAAGTAGAAGATGTGTCTACTTACCTGAGTGCCTGAGTGATTCAATCAAGGAGATTCCTAAGGAAATTACTGAATATGTCACATAATTGCTTTCTGCTACTGCTAGTAAAATTGGAAACTAGAAGATAAACTGAAGGAAGAATTATAAAACAGAAAGGAACCAAGCCTTGATGGTTTTGAAATTTTGAAATTTCCAATGATAAAATGGTCATTTGAAGCTTTTCCAAATGACCAATGATCCCAAAATTAGGAATTGGCATCTGAGCAAATGTTAAACCCAGGGGCCGGGGGGAGAAATGAACCAAGCCTTGTATGCACATATGAATAATAAAAGAAAAAGGAAAAAAAATTGTTAAACCCAAAACACTACCAAAGAATCATGGTCTAGAGTGAGGCTAAGTAGATGACTACAGATGCTTTTGCAAAGATGTCAAAAAGAAAAACAAAGGTCATACCAGTCAAAGGTTTTCTTAAGGATATTAAGTGTTTATTTCATAGATCCTCTCAAAAAATATTTCAACATTCTAGGAAGCTTAATTTTGCTATTCCTCGGCTGTTTCAATAGTAGCCCAATATAGAGACTTGTGTATAAGGCTTTTCAAATCTAAATGAATAATCCTCATAAAAATTACAGAAGGGACATAATGATTTTGAGAGATTTATATCTATATGATGTAAATTCATCAAAAACCATGATGCTTTTGACTGCATGAAAGAGAGATAGTATAAAAGGAAAATCATTCACTGGGTACTAATAGTCCACTAAAAGGAAGCAGAATGACAAAACTGAACATTAACAAACCCATTCTGCTTTTCCCAGGGAACTGGGGATAGAAGTCCAGACAGCAGAAACCAGAGCACACTTCGCAGAAACTTGAGCCACAGAGAACTATTTCTACACTTGAAACATGATCAGCACTATCCAATATTTGCCAACCTAGACTTCAGAATTATAACAAATCAACAACTCATTTGTACTCACATCACTCTCTTTAATTTAAAAGTATTTTTGATTGTCACATAATAATTATACAAACTGTCAATCTAAAAAAATTTTCAGAAAGAGATTCTCTAAAGAGTGATAATATAGTCTTGGGAAAGCATTGTAATGGAAAGACCTTTGCCATAGCAAACTATGACCATATTCAAAGATGTTGAGTCAAGGGGAAGATTTTTAATTAAGGAGAAAAATGGAGGGGATAAATCAATTCAAAATATAATATACATATACATGGAAATGTCATAATAAAACTTCCTGTATATCTATCTTAAACAAATATCAGGGGGGAAAGCAGTGGCTTAGAAAGTGTGAGGCCATGAATTCATTCCCCAGTACTACCATTAAAAAAACAAAAGACAACTGTACTCTGAACTGTACATATGTAACTACACCCTGGCAGCTTCGTCTACACCAGGACCTAACTTAGGTAATGAGATTATAGACTATATGTTGATACTGTAACGTAATAACATTCTTGCAGACCTTGAGAGAAGGTGACAATGATTTTTCCTATAAAAGGATGTAAGTTACTGGAATCAGAGAGCACAAAGAGGTACACAGAAAGGAATAACTAATATGGGCCTAAAAGTCTTAATTTTAAACATCATGTTTTGACATTTATCAACTGAAATACCTTAAAGAAAATATATAGCTTATCTGAGAGTAAATATCCTAATGTTATATTTATTATGTGTACTGCCTAATAATTATTTGTGGTAGTGATGCTTTAGCAAAGCTCTTTGGAAGTAAATTTTACTTTGCAACTTCATGTTTCTCTTTTCACTTCATCATAATTTCTGTTTATTTATTTAGTGGCCTTGAATCAAATCCGATCACTGTTATACTACTCTATTTTTCCTTACTGAGTATTTACTTAGTGGTCAAATAGTATTTAGTTGTACTCGGTTGGAAAACCATAAACATAAATATCTAGTCACTAATATCTTTTTCTCTTAAAGATAACCTACTCACAGTAGGTTATACAACAGCAAATTTTATAACAACAAAATGATAAAATAATAACAATATCTAGTTTTTCAGGATAATCAATTTTTCCAATATATTTTTAAATTTTTTATTAGCATAAATTATTATATAAGGGTGTTTTATTGTGATATTTACAATATGCACATAATGTGTTTGACAAAATTCACCCCATTTGTATAACCTTTCTTAACCACCCTCTCTTTCTCTCTTCCTCCATTTTTTTACAGCTTTTGGTAGGTTTTATTGTTACTTGTTCTAGCATAACATTTCCCATAGCTCAATGAATATTTGTTTACTGGAGAATTTCATTTCTCTCTATGAACTATCTCAGGAAATATTTCAAAAGAAAACGTGTTTAATATTGGTTAAAAGAGAGCGTTTTCATGTATCCATGCAGAGTGTTTTTAAGCCACCACCTCACTACCTTCTAAGTGATCACTTCTTCCTATATTGTTCCAGTGTACTGACACATCCATTATTGTTTATTATTTGCCTCTGTAGTTCACTTTCATCTTTTCCTTCTTACTATGACTGCTGACTGGTCAGAAAAAGTGAGCATAAAGATAGTATTAAAGTTAAAAATTCTGGTTTGTTTGATGAAGCCTTATAACATACTCAGGCAGAAATTGGGCCTTTCAGAAAGTAGATCCTGATAAATGGTCCATGAAATGATTGCTGTGGGGCTCACACTTATTTATTGAGTTGCTTCTTGAGGAAATTCAAGTTTGATAATATGATTTTTATAAAGCTTTGGTAATCTTCAAACACTGCAGCCTTATTTATTTCATTGCTTCTTGAGAAATCTCATTCAAATATCATTGAATGTTACTGTACTGATAAAATCTTATCAGTTGTTTGTTACTTCTTTAGTGATTCCTACTCTGTGTCAGGAATAGATTTTGGTTGATAGGGATAGAGCAGTGAGTTAAAGCTATACCACGGGATAATTTCCTAAATGCTTATTACATTTCATAGAAGAAAGAGAAAAGCAAAATTAAAAATCACTTTTTATGATAAGGATTATTATAATTTAGTATAGATTTATAAAATATTCATATACATGCACACATCTATATATCTACATGTTTTTTTGTGTGCTTAATGATCAAGTTTCAGTTTATTTCATTCATTACTGACTAAACACATGGGACTACCCTTTGGTATTTCATAATTTCTATGTGGAAGTGACAGAGAATTTCATTTTGACATTGTTTTGATGTTTTCATATTAATTGACCTTTTTGAAAAGCAAATCCATCTTTGTTTAAGGGTGCATATTTGGAAGATGACAGGAATTTATTAAATTTAACCACGAACTAAGTGCACTCTGAAAAATTTATTATTCCTTTGTGCTGATTTTTGTGCATTTATGCAAGCTTTGCTTCTTCTTATCAGCATCTCCTCCTTTCCATTGTGAAAAGCATAATACTCTATCTCTGCCTTATAATTTCTTACAACCCACCTGCTATGTGTGTATATAAATGTCTTCAGGATAACTTCATTGAATTAAGATAAGAGCTTTCTAAAATGTTGTTAAACAAGCCCCAGGAAATGTAAGAGCAACAGGAACAAAGACAAAAACCGCACCAGACATCACTTCTTTTTAACTTGTTACTGCCTGTTAACATTCATTTTCTTTTAGGCAGAACTATATATTTTCTTAAAACATTGGATACATGCAGCCACCAAAACTCCCCAAGCTTTCCAAATTATAACTTTAGATCCAAAGTGAAATCCAGTAACTTTTTGACCTACCTTTTGAAATAGAAAACTCAACTGGTATGGCATAGGCTTGGCATATTCTAGAACCAACAATTACTTATGGCAAGTGGGCAGGTCAGATTATAATAACAAAGAGATGTCCTTGAAAATCACATTATCATTGGATAATAGTTGGCCAAGAAATGAGGATATGTTTGTGTTGCAGAGGGTGGGTGGCAGGTGAAATTTTTCTGTAAGCAATTCAGTTAGTTATACTATGACAACAAGTTCTTTTTAAAAAAGTTTTATTAGGATATAATTGTTGTACAGGGATGATTCATAGTGACAATTCAGATTAGGCTTATATTGTATATTAGTTGCATCTCCTCCATCATTTCTCCCCCTTGACCGTCTTCCCACCCCATTTAAAACAATTGCAAGAGGTTTCTTTGTTCTACTTTGTATAGGTATATGAAGTCCATCAGTCATGTACCTTCACCTTAATCTCCTTCATTCATCCTCTCCCCTACCACTAGTACCTCTCCACAACACAATGTACCTATTTTACAATACTGTCTTTTGTTCTTAATATTTAAGTTGATATTCAAAGGGGTTTCGCAATGTATCTCTGCTGTGGGTATACTTTACTTTGGTCTATTCAACCCCTTGCACTGCTCTCACTTATCCCTTTAACTCACCCCCATTATTGAGCTTTCAATACACATATTTATATCCTCTACCTTCACAGATGTAATGTTTTACAACATTACTGATGCTCTATCATTCTCTTTTCCTTTCCGTCTTTACCTGAGTTCCATAGAGAGTTCCAGTTACAAATGTGTTCTACATATGAGTTTGTATATGATCATGCTTGTTCTTGTGTATATGTTTATCATTTGGATCTGTTCACATGCGAGTGAACATGTGGCCTTTGTCTTTCTAAGCCTGGCTTACTTCACTTAACATGATGTCACAAATTCTTAATTTGTACTTCAATATTCAAATAATGGATCATCTATTTATCCTCAGACAAACCCTGTATTAATTATTTCATCAACATTTGCTACTTTTTTTTACCAAGAATTACAAATTACATTATTGCTATGATTAAATGACTTTATTTTCTGATAGAGGCAGATGGTGTTTATAGTAAGTAAATAGATCTAGGTTGACTCTAGCTTTGCCTTCTTGGGAAATATTCTTTATGCTCATCTACATAATGGAGGAAATAAAAATAATACTTAATTTTATTACCCTGAGTAATAAATGAAACTGGGCATGCATAGCAAAGTTATTGTGAAGTTTAAATGAGTTCAACTGCCTTATGCATTTATACCATTTTTTTAAAAGGCAAAAAAAGGGATGAACTTAACTGTTCTTCATTGAGTGACATTTTCTATTCTAATATTAATCTAGTCCTTCCTGTCATTTTGGAAATGAATGGATATTCCAAATAACTTTAGACAGATATTTGGCTATGAGATTTCTAAGAGAAAAAAAATTTAATTCCAAGCACAAATGCAAAAATTCAGTCTTAAACATTATTCTAACCAAACTTTGAACAAACAATATTGCTTAAATTTCTTTTTTCTTTATTAGTACAATTAAAGGGGAAAACATCCTAGCCTTATACTTGCCATTTTGTCCTTGTTTATAAAATTGCATACTATTCTGGAAGTTTAGTAGGGAGAGGATTTCAAAGGCCCAATAAAGAGAGCCCAATGCTGCCATCAGACCAAGTGTGTTGTGAGCAGATGAGTCAATCTGACCTTAGGAATGGAAGTAATTGGGGCTCTGAAATAAACACTTTTGTTAGAGTAACAAAGGTAGAAACTTGAAAGGAGTGGATTTCAGAGATACCAAAGGGGTCCTTTGGAGACAGGGGCTCAGACAGAGCAGAGGAATAATGTGGAAACTTTAGGCCTAAAGGGAGTCCACAGAATATTTTGTGTGTGTTTTGTTGTTTTCTTTTAATATAAGAGAAAACTCAATCTTGAACACATTCAGATTTGAATAACCCAGTGAAGAGGAAAAAAATTAATGATGCATAAAATGAACAAGAGACTTAAAGCAGTATTTCTCAGTAAGGAATAGAAGTGAGAGGTAAGGAACAATAGAAATCCAGCCTTAAGCAGGAATATGTGTGTCACTTTAGGCAAACCTGAAATCACAAGGTGGATGGCAGAGCACATGGAAATTAATGAAAATAGTGAAAACGAGAGAATTGTGTGGGATGGAAAGCTTCCACTCAACATTGATGGCTTAGGTGTTTAGCTAGAGGGTGGGTGGACTTTGTCTCACGAAACCACAGAAGGAACACCAACAACGAAGGGAGAGCATAGAGGTAGGAAAATTTATTGTGCAGAAAGAATGAAATCTCCCACAGGAAAGGGGGTTGATTCTGAGTGGGTTGCCAGTGACTCTATGGTGTCTGGGGGCCTTTAGTCACCAGAGTAAGATGTTTCCCAATTTTATATGCTAACTAAGTATTGAACTAATGCAGGTTTATTAGCTCCTTTTATGGTCATGTCCTGAGTGAATGATGGAGTTTGAAGGGTGTTGGTCCTCAGACTCTGGGAATAGTTCTCAAACTGCTTTTCCTCCTGCCCCTCACCTCTGCTTTTGCTTAGGTGAGCCTTAGATCATCCTGCTTTGCTGATACATTCTGGAACACTTGCTTTATAGTGAAACAGGAGAGAAAAAAGGTTCTATGACGAACTTTCCTCCTTTGTTTTATTGTGTGACTCTCAATTAGTTGTTGGACCCTTTCCCTACCTGCCTGGCTTGTTCCTGACTCCTTATTTTTCAGTATGTGAATAGATGTAATTGTAAGAAACCATGAACATTCCTTCAGTTTGTTTTAATTTTTTCAGTGAATAAGCAACCAAACTCATCACCTTAGAGTGAGGATCAAGAAGAAGGCTTGCGGGTTTGAGGACAGAGGACAATATATAAATCTTTATATGATTAGATGAGAGACTGAGTGAAATACCCTACAGTATCACATACTCATGGGGTGTCAATATTTAGAACCATTGGCAGGTATATAGATAAGTATCACACTTATAGTTATAAACAAAGAGAGAAACACAAGAAAAAAACTTCTAACTTAGACTCCAAAGGTAAATTATTCCCCAATAAGCATCTTTTAGTTATACTGAAGTGGGTAGATGGGACCTTCTGAAGATCTATTCACTAAGATCAGTAATAAATTTTTGTTACGCTGTTTAGTCAGAAAAAAGAGTGATAGGAGAACAGACAATGGATTTTGTATATCAGATGCACTTTTCATTAGCCAAGAAACCTATCATCTTAGTATGGTCCACTTAGAAAAAAATAAGGTGCTTTCTTTTTTTTTTCTTTAATGGAGTTTACCTGGTAAATAGGCTCTCCGTCAAAGAGATGGCCCTGCAGTTTGACCTGTGCACTCAGAAGAGGACTATTAGAGGTGTCAGGAAATGATCTGCATATACATTGGAGAGCCTGACATACCAAGCTTGGGGAAAATTTGATCACAACTATTAAGCTTCTAAAGGACAGCAATGCTATAAGGATTCTGGTAAGGGATATCTTTTCAAAGAAAATCTATGGCTGAAGCATCTGAGCATTAAACAGTTGTCAATCACAGTGTCTGTGATGGAAGATGTATCATCTCACAACTTGTAAAGATCACAAAATGATTGCAAGAGACACAACAAAGAAAATGGATGGGACAGAGACAGGGAAATGTCAGACCAACCTGTTCTTTCTGTTTTATTGGTTCCTTTGCCATTTAACACGCATATGGACAGTTCTGAATATCCAATGATATCAGTTCTATGATTTGCTATCCATTTTTAGTTAATATGTATAAAATAGATCTGTATGCTAATTCAAATATGTACACATTTCTGTTTCACAGTTTCTTTCCACTTATTCTATGCGCTCTGAAAAAGAAATTTATAGAAAAACTATGACCTATTTTTACATGAAATTGTCAGTGTTACAAGTCATTCTTTCGCATATATGGAAATGTTACTAATTAACTGAATAAAATGAAATAAGACTGCATCATGTGAAAAAGAGAGCCTCAACACTGTTTTTCAGAAGAGTTAATGACAGATTGGGGTTTGACTATGTGTGTGACATGTGCATGAAATGTTGGCAAGGTTAGAGGGGGTTCTCTTATTAAGCATGATTTCATTAAACTGGCTCAAAGTTGGTATAGTAAAATAAGAAAAAGTTACAGTTAGTAAAGTTACAGTTTAAACCTTTGTTTGGCTACTGCCTCCCTGATGTCATCTTGACTGCCCTAACTGACCTGTATCATATCTGCTTTTCACCCTCACACTCCTCTCATTATACTGTTGTTCATTAAAAGGAACTAGAATCTCCTTGTTGGGTAAGTAGAACAGAACCTTTGGTGGGAAAGTAAAGTGACCATGACATTTTTGGCTGATAGGGAGAGGTGATACTCCCAACAATTTTGGTAATGTTAAAATAGGCGAAGGGCTCATCTTATAAATGGACTTCCATTCTTATTGATGGCAAACTAGAAATAAAAGTGAAGAAATTAGCAACCTAAAGCATGATGCAAAAAGACCACAATGACATTGAAAAAGAGAAGGCAGCAAACTGTATAACTGATAATTAGAATACTTCTGTACTGTGTATTAGTGAAATAATGTTAGAGGTATACATGAAAAGCTTGGCAAATACACAAATAACTAATGAAAATGTTTATTGTCCAAAAGACTACTAAAGAAAAATCTGTTACTTTTGAAGGTTCAGAACCTGTGCAGTGTTTCTTTTGTATATTTCTTCAAATAATCTGTGTGATAAGTAAAGAGTAGTATTGAAAACATGGCATTTTATGCTTAGCCTTACATTCAGATATGTACCCCAAGTCACAGAATTTACAACTTACAGGCCTATGAAGGCAGATCCATATTGTCCTATAGAAAGGAACCTCAAAATTTCCTTTGGTCATCTGTCTAAAAAGATAATGGAGAAATATGTCAACTTATAATAGAGATCAGTGGTACATTATCTTAATAGTTCTCTTCCTGGCCAGATTAGTTTCTTGATTTTGAGCTCATTTTTTCATGCCAACAGATATTAGAAATAGACACAATAATTCCAGATTTACTTTGAGACCTGAAAACCAGCTTCTAGCTAATGTCATATGTGTCTTCCTGTTCACCTGTAAGCATATGCACCATACATTTGGACCTCTTGTGGCTAGGAATCGTTTTGAATGACAGTCTTCCAGTTTGAGATAAATCACAAAACTGACAAAAGAAATGGCTCAGAAAGCTGCATCAAGGTCAACAGACCCACTGTTCCTCGCCATCTGTTTATCAGTCTCTAATCTCTCTTGTTTTCTTGGCTACATTTCAGGGCTGGTTGAGACACATTGAAACCAATACAGCAAATGAAGAATATTTACTACAGATCACTGATCCTACACTAAAACATCACTAATTGGTATGCCTTTCTGATGTGGACAATAGAATTTTAATGGTGACTTTTCTTCTTTTTTGGGCAGTTGTAATAGGTCATCACTTATTTAAATGAGATGTGGTTGGGATTATGTTTATTTTCACTAATCCATGAACTCAGAGTTTCAGGATCTATTGGAAGTGAGGATACACTAAGGTTTTTATCCTATGTCTCAGCAGCCAAGCCATTAAGAATGTCTACTTCTCTTTTGCTAAAATTTTAACATGATTTGTTATGAATATTTCCTTTTGCATTTGGAATGAATACCATTTCTCCTAATATTCATCCATATTTCAATTCAAAGTAGCCACTGGACCTAAACCTGAGCCATACACTCCTTTTCTGTTTGTTTAAACCATAGTACCAATTAACTAAGAAATCTTTGAGTACTTCTATGGTTTCATTTCTATGTTCTCATCTCACAAAACTATAATTTATGCCTTAAATTATTCCCAAATCAGAGGATACTGATTAACATCATAAAACATATATATATATATATATATATATATATATATATATATATATATTTCCTTTAGTATTGGTGTTTCATATAGTTTGAAGCTTTGGACTATTAAAGGTACTTATGGGTAAATTTTTATATAGAATGGTTTTGTTTTCTTTCTGTAGTTATACACAAAGCACACTTGTCTTTCAATTATTCATATATATATATATAAACTAGACAGGCAAACTGGTAAGTGATTGACAATGCCACCAAATTCTGTCTGTGCTTACAGGATGGAGATGATGCCTTTAAAATTGACAAAAACCTAATTAATCTTGCATGAGATGTTAACTTTTTCTCCTTAACCTGATAACAGTATTGAATAGTAGGAAACCCACAATAGTCATGATAAGAGAGTCCAAGCATGAAGGATGTGTAAAAATATTCAAATAACAATAAAATTACTTTCTGCTCTGCCATAAAAAAAGAACAGAATCATACTCTGTCATTCTCTGAGGTATTTCCTAAGCACTGCATGGAAGGCTTTTTAAGTAGCGCCGTTGATCATAAAAATCACAAATCAAGTTAAGAAGCATTATATGTGTTTGTCTTTCTAAGTTGTTTCTTTTATCAACTTGACACATAAAGCCTGTGGTACTTAAATTGATGTTTACTTGAGCTGCTGCTGAGCCATCCTTCTCCCACCCTCTAGGGAAACAGCAACATCTTTTAAAGCATCTTGAGAAACTAACGTGCCTTCTCCACTTTAAATCATGACTTTTGGCATTACTCAAGCCATCGGTAGGTGATACTACTTTTTAAAAATAGCAAAGTCATGACACACATGAATACAAAATAGACAGGTATTCATTTTTTGTTTAATTCATCACTAAATAACGTAAGTAATAAAGTGCTACAATTGGTTTCCAGAATTCATAAAATAGCACATATATTAGATCAAATCTGAATTTTCATACACAATTAATGCAAAACTGGCCAATATCCACAGGGAACAATTAATTGCTTTCCACCAGACAGGATTTACTTGCATATCCATGGGCAAAATTACTTGCAATACTATCAGGTTTTTACAATTTAACAGATTTGTACAGTACCTCAACAAAAATACCACACAAATATAGCTAGAAGATTGCTACCTAGGAGTATGTTTTCATACATTTCAAAGTTGTGCATGCATTTTCCTGACCCTGTGAAATATATAAAAGAAATATCAGGATCAACTTATCATGCCATGGCTAACATAAAAGAATGATTAGGTGGAACATATGTTTCCAAGCAAACAACTTTCATTAAGTGTTGAACAAATTTTTGTAGAAGAAATATAAGAACTAAAGAACCATTTTACAGATTACTGCTCTACTTTGAATTTTCTGCAACATACATAAACAACTTTGGCTAGAGGATATTCCCCAAAACTTAATGGCCTTGTTTGGTAGCAGCTGCAATTGAAAATCACTCCATTAAATAATTTTATATATTTGGCAAGAAAGTTGGTGAAGTGTTGATGTCTCTGTTGTTTTCTGAAAGTAGTCAATAAATTTCTAAAATAGCTAAACAACTTGAATCAAATCAAGTTAGGGGTTTGTGTATTTAAAGAAAAATAGTTAAATTCCATTCACAATGCTTCCCTCTGTTTTTCCTGTGTGTGTGGGTGTACACATGTGTTCATTCGCACAGACTTTTGAGTGAACTCCTCAGTCATTCTTGCTTCCTTTCTTGCTTTTGTGTACACACACACACACAGCTATACTGAATGAAAGTCATTGCTTGGTATATTTTTGTTGGTGGCAGAATGGAGGACCCACTTGTTGAAAAAAGGTCACACTGTTTTACTTATATTTTCTGTCTGTTCATCTCTTGCTGATCCATTTTCTACCTTTCTTCACTCTGCCCTCTGCACTAAGAAGCTGACCTGGTTTACACCTAAAAGGATAGTTTTTATGCCCTCTGGATTCCATTTTCATTTCCAATGGACTATACCAGAAAGAGACTGGAGGGAAGGAGGAAATGATGTCAGTAAGCTATTGCTTCAGCTCTGTCTTTGTGAAGTACTTCAGAATTACTGTGTCTGGACCAAAAGTTACTATTCATCTCAAAGCAAACTTCTCTACTAGTTTCTCTCCTTTGTGCTTGCTACCTGTTTCTTCCTTGATTACCTCTAGGTCTTGCAGTGGTAACAGCTCCCTTGTTTCACTCTACTAAGGTTATTTCATATATCTTCTTGTTCCTTTATGGGGAAAACCCTGGAAATAACTTAATTTTGTTATTCATGTTTCCTAATGAGATTCTGAATAATATACTTTCTATTTTAATCTTCTGAATCATGTGGCCATTCAGTGGTATGGAAGACACAAGATTTATGCTTCTCTGAATAATAAAGCAGAAGGTCTACCAAATGTTTTGGCCTGACCAGGGGTCAGCAAACAGTATGTGAAAGATTGTAGAGTAAATATTTAGCATTTGTGGGATATAATAATATCAGTCATAGATTAAAAAGAACCTAAAACACATAGACATGAATATGTACTAATAAAACTTTATTTTAAAAAGGGGGGTGGGAGTACAGAAGATTCTGAAAGGAATCCTTCACAGAGAAGATGAAAACAAACATAACCATGAAATGACATGAAGTATTAAACCTCATGAGAAAAGACAAGTACTCAGAGAGAAGCATTGAATCATATGTACACACTCAAATCCTTCAACAACAAAACTAAATGGCAGGAATCATCACATTCCTCTCAATACTAACACTGAATGTAAATGGACTCAACTCCCCCATCAAAAGACACCATTTGGCAAACTGGATTAAAAAGGAAGACTTGACAATCTGTTGTTTCCAAGAGACCTACCTTGTTGACAGAAACAAACACTGGCCTAGGGTGAAAGGCTAGAAGATGATTTAACAAGGTAATAGCCCATGAAAACAGTAATGAGTAGCAATACTTATATCAAATAAAGTAGCCTTCAAACATAAATTAGTAAAAGAGATAAAGAAATTCATTTCATACTAATAAAAGGAGCAATACATCAAGAGGAAATAACAATTATGAACTTAAATGTACCCAATGTCAGTGCACCCAATTTCATTAAACATACACTAAAGGAATTAAACCCATATACAGACCCCAACAGAGTGTTAGTGGAAGATGTCATCCAGACAAAAAATCAACAAAGAAATCCTAGAACGAAATGACACCATAGATTTAATGGAACTGACAGATGTCTACAGAGTATTCCATCCTGCCACAGCACATATACATTCTTCTCAGCAAATCATGGAATGTTCTTCAAAATAGATAATATCTTAGGGCACAAAGCAAGTCTCAAAAAATAGAAGAAAATTGAAATAATCCCCTGCATACTATCACAATGTAATAAAACTAGAACTTAGCAACAAATGCAGCAACAGAAAATATTCAAATATTTGGAGGCTGAATAACACATTGCTCAACAATAAGTGAGTCATAGAAGAAATAACAGATGAAATAAAAAAGTTCCTGGAATTTAATGAAAATGAAAGTACAACCTATCAGGTCCTATGGAATATAGCAAAGGCAGTTCTAAGAGGACAGTTTATAGCCATGAGTGCAAATATTAAAAACCCAAAGATCTCAAATAAACATTCTAATGCCACATCTTAAACTCCTAGAAAAATAAGAACAAACTAAATCCAAAACAAATACAATAAGAGAAATAATAATAAAAAGGGGCAAAAATCAACAAAATAGAGACCCTACTCTCCCCCCAAAAAATACAAAGAATCAATGAAACAAAAAGCTGGTTCTTTGGAAAAATAAATAAGATTGACAAAACCCTTGCAAATCTGACTAAAATGTGGAGGGAAAAAACCCAAATTAATAAAATTAGAAACCAAAAATGGGAGAAAATAACAAACACCAAGGAAACCCAGGGAATCATCAGGGACTAATTTGAGTATTTATATTCAAATAAATTAGAAAATCCAGACAAAACAGACAAATTTCTAGATACATACAAACATCCAAAACTGAACTAAGAGGACATTAATCATCTAAACAGATCTACAGTATTTAATGTAATTGAAACAGCAATAAAGAGTCTCCTCAAAAAGAAAAATCTAGGAGCTGATGGATTCTCTGCCAAATTCTTCCAGCCTTTTAAAGAAGAACTAATACCAACTCTCCTTAAACTTTTCCACAAAATAGAAAGAAATGGAACACTGCCTAACTCATTCTATGAGGCCACTATTACACTCATCTCTAAAATAGACAAGGACACATCCCAAAAAGAGAACTATAGGTCAATTTCCTTAATGAATATTAATTCAAAAATCCTCAACAAAATAATGACAAATGGAAAAAATGGTCCACCATTCAGGCTCGATTCAGTCCTTTAAACAACAAAAAGATGGTGACTAGGATGCAGAAGCAGACAGCATGAGCTCCGTAAATCAAAAATCTTGCTGAGATGCTGAAGCCTCACTTGGCAGAAATAAAGCACCAAGAAGAATCAAAACTTCAACAGCCTGAAACCCCAGGTTGTACAAAGCTTCTCCATGCCATGTTACACTGAAGAAAAAGAGGGCTCACACGCCACCAGACACCTGCTCTAAACCTGCTTGGGAGACATTCAGCAGACCAACATCAGGATGGCTGGTGGGCTACAGAGCTGATCTCTGGAACCTGAGGAAAAGCCACACCTCACTGAGGGAGGAGCTGACTCAGCAGCTGCTGCTGAAAGACATAAGAAAATCTATGGAGACACCTCAACCACCTGGCGGGACTAAGACAGAGCTTCTGCTTAAGCACCAACACCAGGACTGGTGCTAAAGGAGTAGCACCAGATTTACTAAGACTGAAATTCTATTGTTCCTGAACCTGGAGGGTTTTGTGTGTATGTTTATTTGTTTGTTTTGTTTCTTCTTTGTTTGTTTGTTTGTGTTTGTTCATCTCTCCCTGTTGATTTCTTTGATATGTTGTTGTTTTGTTTTGTTTTGTTACTTTTATGATTGTTAATAATAAATTACACAAGACCATAGGCAGAAATAGCATACATACACTAAGCTAAAAGCCTAATACACCCATAAAACAAAATTTAACCAAGGGAAAGAAAACAGGTAACTGAAACCACCAATAGCCTATAAAGAACATAGTTTCACAGTATTGAGTGGAGTGATGAGAAGACAAAACAGGGATGGAAACTATTCTCCCCCCAGAATTATTTTTATACAGGATTCAGAGGGAAATGAAGAAAAAGGATACCCAGTTCCAAACTCCAACAAAACAAAGATAAACAATGCCAAAGAACCCAATGATATCCACAAGAACACCCTCAAATTAAAAATCCTGCAAGTAATTACTGAGCATTTCATGGAGATGTTACTACACATAGTTAACTAAAACACACAAGAGGCAATCAAGAAATTTCAAGACACCTAAAATAAAGAATACAAGAAGACACAGAAATAAATAAATGAACTCATAGAAGCTCTAAATAAACACCAAAGTGAAACAGAGCACACAATAAATAGAGAGATAAATGACAATATTAAAGAGGAAGTGATCCATGATATAAAATGGAAATTAAAGGAAAAACTGAAGAGCTATTAGTTAAACAACTCATGACCTATGAAAGGAGTATGCAAGAACTCACCGACTCCATCAAAAGACCAAACCTGAGAATCATGGGCATTAAAGAAGGAGAAGAGGTGCAAGCGAAAGGGATTCATAATATGTTCAACAAAATAATCACAGAAAATTCCCCAAATCTAAAGAAATCTATGCTCATTCAGGTACAGGAAGCTTCCAGGACACCAAACAGAGTTGGCCAAATTAGAACTACCCCACGACATATTATCATAGACAATAGGGAGCAAGCATAGACAATAGGGAAAGAATGTTAAAGGCTAT
Source organism: Castor canadensis (assembly GCF_047511655.1). Classification (NCBI taxonomy): domain Eukaryota; kingdom Metazoa; phylum Chordata; class Mammalia; order Rodentia; family Castoridae; genus Castor; species Castor canadensis. The sequence goes on along the minus strand of NC_133399.1, from coordinate 93,553,879 downwards.
AAGAGAGAAAAAATAAATAACATACAAGGTAAACCCATCAAAATCACAGCAGATTTGTCAATGGAAACCTTAGAATGAAGAAGGGCTCAGTGTTAGGTATTCCAGACACTGACTATAAATAACATCAACTCTAGGATACTCTACCAAGCAAACTATCATTCAAAGTAGATGGAGCAATAAAGGTCTTCCATGATAAGAAGAAACTAAAACAATATATGACCACCAAGCCACCATTACAAAAGATTCTTCAAGGAATTCTGCACACAGAAAATGAAAGCAAATAAAACCTTGAGAGGACAGGCAGTACTAAAGCACAGGAGAAGAAAAGGTAAGGAATCAGAGAGTAAACTGACTCAGCTGCACACAATCCAACCCAGAAACAACAAAAACAACCAAATGACAGGAATCACCACATATACATCAATACCAACAGTGAATGTTAATGGAATTAATTCCATTAACCATTTTGCAAACTGGATTAAAAAGGAAGATCAACAATCTGTTGTTTAATCTCATCGACAGAAAAAAGCACTGGCTTAGTGTAAAAGGCTGGAAGAAGATTTACCAAGCCAATGGCCCATGAAAACAGTCAGGAGTAGCAATATTTATCTCACACAATGTAGACTTCAGACTTACATTGATCAAATGAGATAAAGAAGGATACTTCATACTAATAAAATATGAAATACACCAAAAGGAAATAACAATTATCAACCTATATGCACCCAATGTCAGTGCACCCAATTCACCACCCTAAAGGTCCTAAAGGCATATATAGACTCCAACACAGTGGTAGTAGGAGACTTTAATATCACCTTATCACTAATACATAGGTCCTCCAAATAAATAATCAATAAAGAAATTCTAGAACTAAATCACACAATAGATCAAATGGACCTAGATGACATCTACAGAATATGTCATCCAACTTCAGCACAATATACATTCTTCTCAGCATCTCATGGAACCTTCTCCAAAATTGATCATATCTTAGGGTACAAATCAAGTCTCAGAAAGTATAAGAAAATAGAAGTAATCCCATGCAGTCTATTGGATCACAATGAATTAAAATTAGAACTCAACAACAAAAACAATAGTAAAAAACATACAAACAAATGGAAGCTGAATAACACATTGCTCAATGATCAATGGGCCATTGATGAAATAAAAGAGGAAATTAAAAGGTTCCTGGAAGTTAATGAAAATGAAAACACGACCTACCAGAACCTATGGGACACAACAAAGGCAGTCCTAAGAGGAAAGTTTATAGCCATGAGTGCATATATTAAAAGGACAGAAAGCACTCAAATCAATGAATTAATGCTTCCTTTCAAATACCTAGTAAAACAAGAATAAGCAAATCCAAAAACAAGCAGAAGAGAAAAGTAATAAAAATAAGGGCTGAAATTAATGAAATAGAAGCAAAAAAAAGCCATGCAAAGAATCAATGAAACAAAAGGCTGTTCTTTGAAAAAACAAAGAAGATTGACAGACTCCTGGCAAACTTGACTAAAATGAGGAGAGAAAAAAACTCAAATAAGTAGAATCAGAAATGCAAAAGGGGCGATAACAACAAACGCCATGGAAATCCAGGGAATCATCAGAGACTACTTTGCGAACCTATATTCCAATAAATTTGGAAATCTTAAAGAAATGGACAAATTTCTGGATACTTATGACCACCCAAAATTGAACCAAGATGATATTAATCACCTGAGTAGATCTATGACACAAAATGAAATTGAAGCAGCAATAAAGAGTCTCCCTAAAAAGAAAAGTCAAGGACCTGATGATTCTCAGCTGAATTCTATCAGACCTTTAAAGAAGAACTAACACCAACTCTCCTTAATCTTTTCCACAAAATAGAAAGAGAAGGAATGCTGCCTAACTCACTTTATGAAGCCAGTATTACATTCATCCCCAAACCAGACAAAAATAACTCCAAAAAGGATAACTATAGGCCAATCTCTTTAATGAACATTGATGCAAAAATCCTCAATAAAATAATGGCAAACAGAATCCAACAAAATATCAGAAAGATCATTCACCATGACCAAGTTGCCTTCATCCCAGGGATGCACAAATGGTTCAACATACTCAAATGTATAAATGTAATATGACACATCAATAGAAGCAAAGACAAAAACTACTTGATCATCTCAATAGATGCAGAAACAGCCTTCAATAAGATCCAACACCACTTCATGATAAAAGCTCTAAGAAAACTAGGAAGAGAAGGAATGTACCTCAACATTGTAAAGGCTATATATGACAAACCAATAACCACAAACTGAAGCCATTTCCCCTAAAATCAAGAATGAGACAAGGGTGCCCACTATCCCCACTCCTATTCAACATAGTCCTGGAACTCCTAGACAGAGCAATCAGGCAAGAAGAAGAAATAAAAAGAATGCAAATAGGTTAAGAAACTGTCAAAATATCCCTATTTGCAGCTGACATGATCCTACAGCTTAATGACCCATATATCTCTATCCCAAAAACTCCTAGACCCCACAAACAGCTACATGAAGGTGTCAGGATAGATAAGCAACTAACAAAAACCATTAGCATTTCTATACATCAACAACAAACAAATTGAGAAACAATATATTCAAACAATTCCATTTACAATAGCCTCAAAAAAAAATCAAATACCTAAGAGTAAACTTAACAAAGGATGTGAATGACCTTTACAAGGAGAATTACAAACCTCTGAAGAAAGAGATCAAGGAAGACTACAGAAGATGGAAAGATCTACGGTGCTCATGGATTGGTAGAATCAACATAATAAAAATGGCTACACTACCAAAAGCAATCTACATGTTTAATGCAATTCCCATCAAAATTTGAATGACATTCATCACAGAAATTGAAAAATCTACCCTAAAGTTCATCTGGAAACACAAGTGACCACAAATAGGCAAAGCAATGCTCAGTAAGATGAACAATGCTGGAGGGAGGTATCACAATACCCAACTTCAAACTATATTACAAAGCAGTAGCAATAAAAACAACATGGTACTGGCACAGAAAAAGATATGAAGACCAGTGGAACAGAATAGATGATCCAGATATGAATTCACATAGCTATGTCTGCCTCATTTTTGACAAAGACACCAAAAGCATATGATGGAGAAAAGACAACTTCTTCACCAAATGTTGCTGGGAAAAGTGGTTATTGATCTGCAAAAAACTGAAACTAGAACCATGTTTATCATCCTGTACTAGTATCAACTCAATATAGATCAAGGACCTTATTATCAGACCTAAAACTCTGAAGTTAGTAAAGAGCAGGGAATACTCTGGAAGCAATAGGTATAGGAAGGGACTTCCACAACAGATCCCCAGCAGCTCAGCAACTAAGAGAAACGATGGACAAATGGGACTACATAAAATTAAAAAGCTTCTGCACAGCAACAGAAATGGTCTCTACACTGAAGAGATCACCCATAGAGTGGGAGAAAATATTTGCCAGCTATACATCAGACAAAGGACTGATAACCAGAATATATAGGGAATTCAGAAAACTAACCTCTCCCAAAATCAGTGAACCAATTAAGAACTTAACTAAGCAGAACTTTCTCAAACAAAGAAGTTCAAATGTCCAAAAAGCATGAAAAAATGCTCACCATCTAGCTATAAAGGAAATGCAAATCAAAACCACACTATGATTCCACCTCACCCCTGTTAGAATAGCCATCATCAAAAACACCACCAACAACAGGTGTTGGTGAGGATGTGGGGGAAAAGGAACCCTCATACACTGCTGGTGGAAATTTAAGCTGGTGCAACCACTCTGGAAAACAATATGGAGTCTTCTTAAATATGTAAACATCAATCTGCCGTATGACCTAGCAATCCCACTCCTAGGAATATATCCAAAGGAATGCAACTCAGGTAACTCCAGAGGCACCTGCACACCCATGTTTATTAAGCACTATTCACAATAGCCAAGTTATGGAAACAGCCAAGATTCCCCACTACTGATGAATATATTAAGAAAATGTGGTATTTATACACAATGGAATTTTACTCAGCCATGAAGAAGAATGAAATCTTATCATTTGCAAGTAAATGGATGAAATTGGAGAACATCATTCTGAGCGAGATTTAGATCTAGGGCAAATGCAGCAATGTTGTTGGGTTTGGGTCACACACTAAGGGGATATCACATATGGGAGGAATGGAGATAGGTAGAAAACCCAAAACTTGAAACTGTTTGATGTCCCCACTGCAGAGGAGCTAATACAGTAACCTTAATATGACAGAGATCAGTTTGGGAAGGTGACTGGGAAGTAGTGAAGAGGTCAGGTAGAGATGAATCAATTCAGGTTGTAATGTACTTGTGCATGGAAACAATGCTAGGAATCTCTCTGTGTAGCTGTATTTATCCCAACTAGAAAAAACACAATGTCTTTCTTATTATTGCTTATGTCTACTCTTCAACAAAATTGGAGAAAAGAGCAGAACAGTGGGGTAGGGGAGAGATGATGGGAAGAGGGGAGAGAAATGGCCCAAACAACGTATGCACATATGAATAAATGAATAAAGATAATAATAATAATAATGGCAAACCAAATCCAACAATGCGTCAGAAAGATCATTCACCCTGACCAAGTCGGCTTCATCCCAGGGATGCACAGGTGGTTCAACATACACAAATCTACAAATGTAATACAGCGCATCAATAGAAGCCAACATAAAACCCACCTAATCATCTGAATACATGTGGAAAAGGCCTTCAATAAAAATCAACATTATCTCATGATAAAAGCTTTGATGAAACTAGGAATAGAAGGAATGTACCTCAACATATTAAAGGATATATATGACAAACCTATAGCCAACATTACACTTAACAGGGAAAAACTGAAACTAAAGTCAGGTATGAGACAAGCCCATAACACAAGGACCCATGCTCCTAATAAATAAATCAACTTCCTCTTCAGATGCAATTGAGAATCACACCATGTGTTCATTCACACACACTTTTGAGTGAACTCCTCATTCCTCCTTCCTTTCTTGCTCTTATACACAGACACACACACTCACACACACACACACACATACAGGCAATTTCTCGATACTCAGTGGTCTTCTCATTGTATAACTTCACTTGTCTGTAATGAATGTGTAAATAAAAGGACTTTCCAATTTAAATTCTTTTTTCCAATTCTTTTCTCCTCACTTTTTACAAGTGTGGTTTCCTCCTGCAGGCAAAAACTCTCAGAGACTGATTCCGAAGTTACCGGCCAATTTCATCCATATAGTTTTCCAGGTTAAACTAATAGAAATAATATTTGTGATTTATACAGTACAGTAGTTCTTGCTATACAATGAAATTTGGGGTAACTAGATACTGTAGTATCTGATTCCTAAAGGTAGTAAAATAAGATAAATTTAAGGTACTTCGTGGGGCACAGAGCAAGATTAATATTGTCGGACACACAAAGTTGTTACTATGATAACCTGATCAAATAAGTAAAGTTGAAAAATAAAATCTAGGAAAGAAGGAAAAAAGGATTGAAGGGAATAAAAAGTAATGGAGATAAGTAAGAAGCAATAAGGAAAAAGAGGGACAGAGGAAAACAAAGTTAAGTTAGAGAGGAAGGAAGGGTAGATAGGAAAATAGGTGCAGGCAAAATATTTAAAGGCTTTGTTTTGTTTTTGGGTGTTTTGGCTTAGGTAAAAGATTTTCTCTATGAGGTTGGAAATTATCAGTCAAACAAATATGTCTCCTAAAAGAATTAGTTGAGGGTGAAGTGAGTTTATTAAAACATTGGCTAATCCATCAGGTTTTTTTTTAACTTATTTTTTATGATTAGGTGAATCAGTTCTTCAAAAGCAAAAAGAAGAAAAGGTAATGAAGGGAAAAAGGAAAGCAAAACTGAATGTTTAGAAATATTGGAGGAATACTCAGTGACACCAAACACCAAGCGTGTAGTACAAAGCTTGGTACAGAAGCACGGAGGGTCTGAAAAAGACCTAAAGGCTATCTCGTGATTTGATACTCAGTGAGAAAATACCATGCCTTCTGTGAATGCTTTATAATAAAAAATCTTACTCCTTCTGTCGTAGTCCATTAAGTAAGATTATTTTCTTATGATCTTAATTTGACATAAACTACAGTAGTTGTTTGACATATATTATGAATTTAATGCTCATATGAGATACATAGTTCTGCCTTTGTTAATATGAAAACTGAGATCCAGAAAGTTTAAAATGTGGGCAATACTTCTTGACTAGGATATCTTTTTTTTTCTTAAATTATTCATTTACTCACATGTGCATACATTGTTTGGGTCATTTCTTCCCCCTGACCCCTCCCCCATGCTGTCCCCCCCTCCCCCACTCAGTTCCAGGCAGGTCCCATTCTGCCCTTGTCACTAATTTTGTGGAAGAAAAGACACAAGCATAATAAGGAATACAAAGCGTTTTTTGTACTTGAGTTAAGGATAGCTATACAGAAATACTCCTAGCATTGCTTTCGTGTGCACGTTACAAGCCATGTTGACTCATCTCCAACAGATCTTTATGCTGGCTACTGGTCCCCTTCTCATGTTAACCTCTGTCGCTTTATGTTTTCTGAATTAGTTCCTCTAGAGTGGGGACATCAAATGCTTTCATGTTTTGGGTTTTCTACCTATTCCTATATCTCCGATATGTGCTCTCCCCTTGTCATGTGATCCACATGGCTGCATTTGCCCTAGATCTAAAGTCCTCATATGAGGGAGAATGTACAATTTTTGGTCTTCTGAGCCAGCTAACCTTGCTCAGAATGATGTTCTCCAGTTCTATCTATTTACCTGCAAATGATAATATTTCATTCTTCTTCATGGTTGAGTAAAATTCCATTGTGTACAAGTACCACATTTTCTTGATCCATTCATCAATAGTGGGCATCTTGGTTGTTTCCATAACTTGGCTATTGTGAATAGCACTGCAATAAACATGGGTGTGCAGGTGCCTCTGGAGTAACCTAAGTTGCATTCCTTTGGGTATATCCCCAGGAGTGGGATTGCTGGATCATATGGCAGGTCTATGTTTAGAATTTTAAGAAATCTCCAAATTTTTTTCCAGAGTGATTGCACCAAATTGCATTCCCACCAGCAGTGGACTAGGGTTCTTTTTTCCCCACATCCTCACCACCACATGCTGTTGGTGGTGTTTTTGATGATGGTTATTCTAACAGGGTTGAGGTGGAATCTTAGTGTGGTTTTGATTTGCATTTCTGTTATGGCTAGAGATGGTGAGCACTTTTTCATGTGATTTTTGGCCTTTTGAATTTCTTGTTTTGACAAAGTTCTGTTTAATTCACTTGCCCATTTCTTAATTGGCTCATCAATTTTAGGAGAGTTTAATTTCTTAAGTTCCCTGTATATTCTGGTTATCAATCCCTAGTCTAATGTACAGTTGGCAAATATTTTCTCCCAATCTGTGGGTGGTATCTTCAGTTTAGAGGCCATTTCTTTTGTTGTGCAGAAGCTTTTTAATTTTATGAAGTCCTATTTGTTCATCCTTTCTCTTAGTTGCTGGGCTGCTGGGGTTCTATTGAGGAAGTCTTCACCTATACCTATTAGTTCCAGAGTGCTTCCTGCACCTTCTTGTAGTAACTTCAGAGTTTCAGGTCTGATATTTAGGTCCATGATCCATTTTGAGTTGATACTAGTACAAGGTGATAGACATGGATCTAGTTTCAGTTTCTTGCAGACAGGTAACCACTTTTCCCAGCAATATTTGTTGAAGAGGCTGTCTTTTCTCCAATGTATATTTTTGGCACCTTTGTCAAAAATGAGGTGGGTATAGTTGTGTGGATTTGTATATGGGTCCTCTATTCTGTTCCACTGGTCTTCATGTCTGTTTTTGTGCCAGTACCATGCTGTTTTTATTGCTATTGCTTTGTAATATAGTTTGAAGTTGGGTATTGTGATATCTCCATCATTGCTCTTTCTGCTGAGTATTGTCTTGGCTATTTGCAGTCATTTGTGTTTGCAAATGAACTTTAGGGTAGATTTTTCAGTCTCTTTGATGAAAGTCACTGGGACTTTGATGGGAATTGCATTAAACATGTAGATTGCTTTCAGTAGTATAGCCATTTTTACTGTTGAGTTCACCAATCCATGAGCACAGGAGATCTTTCCACCTTCTATTATCTTCCTCGATCTTTTTCTTCAGAGGTTTGTAGTCCTCCTTGTAGAGGTCGTTCACATCCTTTGTTAAATTTACTCCTAGGTATTTGGTTTTTTTTGAAGCTATTTTGAATGGAATTGTTTCCATATATTCCTTCTCAGTTTGTTCGTTGTTGGTGTATAGAAAAGCTAATGAGTTTTGTAAGTTGATTTTGTATCCTGCCACATTACTGTAGCTGTTTATGGTGTCTAAATGTTTTTGGGTAAAGTTTTTTGGGTCTTTAAGGTATAGGAGCATATCGTCTGCAAATAAGGATATTTTACAGTTTCTTTACCTATTTGTATTCCTTTTATTTCTTCTTCTTGCCTAATTGCTCTGTCTAGGAGTTCCAGGACTATGTTGAATAGGAGTGTGGATAGTGGGCACCCTTGCCTCATTCCTGATTTTAGGGGAAATGGTTTTCACTGTTAAGTATGATGTTGGCTATATGTTTGTCATATATAGCCTTTACAATGTTGAGGTACATTCCTTATCTTCCTAGTTTTCTTAGAGGTTTTATCATGAAGTGGTGTTGGATCTTGTCAAAGGCTTTTTCTAGATCTATTGAGATGATCAAGTGTTTTTTTTTCTTTGCTTCTATTTTTTTCTTTACATCTATTGATGTGCTCTGTTACATTTATAGATCTGTGTATGTTGAACCATCCCTGCATCCTTGGGATGAAGCTGAATTGGTCATAGTGTATGATCTTTCTGAAGTGTTGTTGGGTTCCATTTGCCATTATTTTATTGAGGATTTTTGCATCAATATTCATTAAAGAAATTGGCTTGTAGTTCTCCTTTTTGGAGGTATGTTTGTCTGGTTTTGGGGTGAGGGCAATATTGGCTTCATAAAATGAGTTAGGTAGTGTTCCTTCCCTTTCTATTTCATGGAACAGTTTAAGGAGAGTTGGTATTAATTCTCCTTAAAAGGTCTGAGAGAATTCAGCAGTGAATCCATTAGGTCCTGGACTTTACTTTTTTGGGAGACTCTTGATGGCTGCTCCAGTTTCATTTTGTGTTTATAGATCTATTTCAGTGATTAATATCCTCTTGGTTCAGTTTTGGGTGGTTGTAAGTTTCTACAAATCTGTTCATTTCTTCAAGATTTTCAAACTTATTAGAGGATAGGCTCTCAAAGTAGTCTCTGATGATTTCCTGAATTTCTGTGGTGTTTGTTGTTATTTTCCCTTTTGCATTTCTCATTTTACCAATTTGGGTTTTTCCTCCCCTCATTTTAGTCAGGTTTGCCAGTCATTTATTTTTCAAAGAACCAGCTGTTTGTTTCAGTGATTCTTTGTATGGTTTTTTTGTTTCTATTTCATTGATATCAGCCCTTATTTTAATTATTTCATTCCTTCTGCTTGTTTTGGGATTTGCTTGTTTTGGTTTATCTGTTTGAAATGAAGCATTAATTCATTGATTTGGGATCTTTCTGTCTTTTTAGTATATGCACCCCTGGCTATAAACTTTCCTCTTAGGACTGTCTTTGCTGTGTCCCATAGGTTCTGGTAGGTCATGTTTTCATTTTCATTAACTTCCAGGAACGTTTTAATTTCCTCTTTTATTTCATCAATGACCCATTTGTCATTGAGCAATGTGTTGTTCATCTTCCAATTGTTTGCATGATTTTTACTGCTGTTTTTGTTGTTGATTTCTAGATTTAATGTATTGTGTTCAGATAGAATGCATGGTATTATTTCTATTTTCTTATATTTGCTGAGACTTGCTTTGTGCCCTAAGATATGATCAATTTGAGAAAATTCCATTGGCTGCTAAGAAGAATGTATATTGTACAGAAGTTGGATGAAATATTCTGTAGATATCAGTTAGGTCCATTTCATCTATGGTATGACTTTGTTCTAAGATTTATTTATTGATTTTTTGTTTGGATGGCCTATCTGTTGGTGATAGGAGGTATTAAGGTCTCCCACTACCACTATGTTGGAGTTTATATATGTTTTTAGTTCCTTCAGAGTAATGTTGATAAAATTGGGTACATTGACATTGGGTATATATAGGTTGATAATTATTATTTGCTTTTGGTGTATTTCCCCTTTTAATAGTATGGAGTGTCCTTCTTTATCTCATTTGATCAATGTAGGTTTCAAGTCTACTTTGTCTGAGGTAAGTATTGCTACCCCTGCCTATTCTTGGGGACCACTGGCTAGGTAAATCTCCTTCCAGCCTTTCACTCTCAGCCAGTGCTTATTTCTGGGGATCAGGTGAGTCTCCTGTAGGCAGCAGATTGTTAGATCATCCTTTTTAATCCAGTTTGCCAGTTGGTGTCTTTTGATGGGGGAATTTAGTCCATTAACATTCAATGTTAGTATTGATAAATACGTGGTGATCCCTGTCATGTAGTTGTCTTTGTTGATTAAGGGTTTGATTATGTGTAGCTGAATCAATGTTACTCTCTACTTTTTTGCCTTTTCTTCTCCTGTGGTTTGGTATTGCTTGCCCTTTCATGGTTTTGTTTGCTTTCATTTTCTATGTGCAGAATTCTTTGGAGGATCTTTTGCCGTGGTGTCTTGGTGATCATATGTGGTTTTAGTTTCTGTTTATTGTGGAAGACTTTTATTGCTCCATCTGTTTTGAATCATAGCTTTGCTGGGTAGACCATCCTAAGGTTGATGTTATTTCATTCAGTGCCTGGAAGACCTCACTCCATGCTTTTCTTGCTTTTAAGGTTTCCATTAAGAAATCTTCTGTGATTTTGATGGGTTTACCTTTGTATGTTATTCATTTTTTTGTCTCTTACAGCCTTCGATATTCTTTCTCTAGTCCCTGTACTGGTTTTTTTAATGATAATATGTCATGGTGCAGTTCTATTTTGGTCAGGTCTGTTCAGAGTTCTGGAAGCTTCCTGTACATGAATGGGCATAGTTTTCTCTAAGTTTGGGATATTTTCCGTTATTATTTTGTTGAATATATTGCACATTCTCCTTCTTCAATGCCCATGATTCTCAGGTTTGGTCTTTTGATGGAGTCAGTGATTTCTTGCATTTTCTTTTCACAGGTCTTGAGTTGTTTAACTAATAGTTCTTCAGTTTTTCCTTTAATTGCCATTTCATCTTCAAGTTCTGAGATTGTGTCTTCTGTTTGTTCTATTGTACTGGAATGGCTTTCCATTTTATTTTGTATTTCTGTTTCATTCTTTTGTCTGAGGTTTTCCATATTTCCTCTTTAATATTGTCAGTTTTTTCCCTAAATTCGTTTATCTCTCTGTTTATAGTGATCTCCCTTTTAGTTTGGTGTTTATTTAGGGCTCCTATGATTTCACTTATTTTTTTGTGTGTGTCTTCTCATATTCTTTATTTTTGTTGTCTTGGAATTTCTTGAGTGTCTCCTGGATGTTTTGTTTGACCATGTCTAGTAACATCTCCATGAAATTCTCATTAATTACTTGTAGAATTTCTTCTTTCAGAATGTTCTTATGGGCTTCATTGCGTTCCTTGGTATAATTCTTCTTTGTTTTGTTGGAGTCTGAATCTGGGTATCTGTTTTCTTCATTTGCTCTAAATCCTATACTACTTTATTTTGGGGGTGAGAATGGTTTCCATCCCTTTTTATTCTTCCCATATTTACACTAGGTACCATTTCTGTCCCTAGACTATGTGTAATTTAGTATTAGCTGGGTTATAATATTAATAGTAGCAAAACAAAGAGAGAAGGATAAAAAAGAGAAAGGAGGGAAAGATAAAAGGAAGAGAGAGGAGAGGCAATAAAAAATGGGAGAGATGGTGGGTGATCAAACAGCAAACTAGACAGCCAAACCCTTAAAGAAAGGAAAGAAAAAAAAATCACCAGTTCTGGAACAGTAGAATTGCTGTCTTAGTTGTTCTGATGTTACTCCTTTACCCTCCAGTCCTGTCCATATGTGTCTCTTAGGCAGGTTTGGAGCCCCCTAGTGTTGGCCTGAACTGGAGCCTGGTGGAGCAGGTATGTGGCAAGCCTGTTGAGATGGGGCCCCATTGGGCCCAAGGTGTGGGGATCCCAGTGTAGCATGGCTCTGGTCATTCCACACAGAGGTGGGGCCCGGCAGGGCCTGAGGGGTGGGGTACCAAGGGGCGGGGATCCTGGTTGAGCATGCATCCAGCACAGAGCTGGGGTCCAGTGCTGCCCGAGGTGTGAGGATCCCTGTGGATCTAGTGTGTGGCTGGGGCCCAGGATGGCCTAAGGGGCAGGGATCCCAGTGGTGCGTGGATCTGGCACGGGGCTGAGATTGACTTGGATGCCTTTATTCAATATCACATTGCTTGTTGAAGAAAAATTAGTTTGTAGTAATTCACTTTCTTATAATAACCAAATGTTATTAACTGCTCTGCCCTTTTATGATTGTTATTCATCTCACTGATATATAAGAATACCTGACCACACACACACACACACACACACACAACACAAATGCAATTAAATAATACACTTGCTATTCTTTTGAGCAATGTATTACCTGCTAGATCAGCTAAGAATAATAAAAATTTTTATTTTCACTTTTATTTATTTCTTCTTTGGAATTCTTCCTTTCTCTATGTAGATATCAATTTCTGACATATTATCATTTTTTTTCTCTCTCTAAAGAACTCCTTTTAACATTTATTTAAAGACCAATCTACTGTCAGTAAACTCCCTCAAATTTTTGTTGACTGACAAAGTCTTTATTTTGCTTTCACTTTCTAAGAATAATTTCAAGTGTACATAATTCAAAGTCCTTTTTTCCTCTTGCAACATAAATATTAAACTTCACTCTTCTTGTGGGTGTGGTTTCTGGGGGAGAAATTGGATATAATTTTATCCCTGATCTTAGGAAATATGTTTTTCTCCCCCATCTGGCTTTCTTCAGTATTGATTTTTCTGAGGTGCATACATTAGGCATAAGATGTGTATTTTTTGATTATTATGATATTTTGTATTCTCTGAGCCTCCTGGGTCTGTGATTTGGTGCCTGACATCAATTTGTGGAAGTTATTATTGCTTTAAATATTTCCAGTATTACTCTCATCCTTTGTTCTTTTTTTTTTGGTGCTCCTGTAACATGTGTATTACATGTTTGTTGTTGTCCCACTGGTCTTATATATTCTGCTCTGCATTTATTTATCATCTTTTTACTTTTTGCTTCTCAAATTTGTAAGTTCCTTTTGAGTGGTCTTCAAGCCAGTTACTCATTCCTCACCTGTGTCCTACCTGCTAATGAGCCTATGAAAGGTATTCTTCATTTTTGTTACAGTGTTTTTGATCATTAGTATTTATTTCTTTTTTATTCTTTCTTCTTTCTTTCTTTCTTTCTTTCTTTCTTTCTTTCTTTCTTTCTTTCTTTCTTTCTTTCTTTTCTTTCTTTCTTTCTTTTCTCCCCATTGCTCTGCTGGTACCCATCTGTTCTTTCATGCTGTCTAATTTTTATCCAATAAATCTTTTATCATATTAATCACAATGTTTAAAATTCCTACTCTGATAATTCCAATATCCCTGTCATGTCTGATGCTTGCTATTTATCTTTAGACTTTAAAATTTTTTTAATATGCTTTGTATTTTTTTCTTGATAAATAGACATGATATACTCACAAGAATGAACTACTACAAATAGGTCCTTGGTAATGTGGTGGTAAAGTGTAAGGGTCATGCATTTTATCATATGATAAATCTCTGTCTTTTAGTAACACTGTACCTCTGGCCTGTGAACTTCACAAGTCATCCCACCCCTCTCTGCCCCCTTAGGTGGGATAGGATGGCCAAGGTAGCTGGAGTTGGTATTTCTACTTGCTGAGGTTTGTTAGGCATGAATAATCCCTAACAGTTTAGGCTGGCAAAAAAAATTGTTAATAACAGATCTCTGTGACTAACCTCAAATGGTTATTTTCCTCCTCCATCTGCCAAAAGTGGATGAGAACTTTTTTTAAGTATTAACTGAGATATTGATCCAGTTCCTAGAGGTGAAACTAATAGAAGTGTGGAAATCCCCACCCCCATAACTACATCCCTATGGAGTTTTCAATTCTGAGTTTTGACACTCTGAGCCTCCAGCTGTTCATAGATTACAGTTCAGGTTTTCTGCCCTGGCACTGTTTCTAGTGGAGATTTCTGGGCTAGTATGTGATATTCTCTATAATTTCCTGTTTCACTCTCTAATTTCGTGGCCAGTGGTTTGTCCCATGTCTTTACTTCTCAGACTTATCCAAAGATTGTTGACTCTTTTTAGTTAGTTCAACTTTTCGTTTATTATTAGGATGGAGAATTATTATAATTTCCTTATATGCCAGATGTGAAGCATGATATCCCATTGGTGGTTATATATACATTATTGCTATTTCTTTCCATACAAATTGCCTAATATCATCAACTTCTAAAAAGACTGAAACCAAGAGCTAAAGTATGCCAATGCTTCTTAAACATAATTAATTTCTCAGATTTCTTTTATACCTATTTCCTATTTATTACATTTGACAGCTAATAAAATTAAGCTTTGTGAACATTAGAGTTTTTGGAAGATAACTTCAAAGCAATGTGAAATTTTAGAGACCTCATATCCTAGGAAAAACAATATGTTCCATTCAGGAATCCAACTCATTCAAAGATGCTCTAATTTTTTCATGTGTTATTGACTTCAGGAAAGTCCCTCTGCCCTCTCTTTGTTTTGTTCTCATGTACAAGACTAAGCTCAACTCTTTCAAGAGAGTATATATTTTTCAACTAAACATGTCCAGAAACTTTTCTTACTCATAAACCTAAAATATTTTCAATTCTTCTTATCCTATGCCTAGTTATACATATTACCACCTGCAATTTGCTCACATAGGAAACCAGGACACACATATATCCAAGTATCCACATGCGTATATATGAAAATATAAGTGCCATTGCTACAATAAAGTCAAATCCAAAGAAAAGTTGACTACAATATGTTGACCAGGAAGGTGAATCTACCTGTTCTACTAATTGGATATGACACCATTATATTCTCTGTTATGTAGGCCCAAACCCTTTGATTCACTCATTCATTCATTCCAATATTTTTAAGAGTTATGCTTTTTCAGTTTCTAGAAATTGACTGATGAAAGACTGAAATTGCTGCTTTCTTATTGAAGTTTATGGTCTCTAGGGAAAGGAAATGTTAATTAAGGTAGTATGCTCTATTGGGAAAGGGCAAGGGTAATATTAAGTAAGGATTCATGATCAATACTGAATGTTAAGTGGTACTTTATGAGCTCCTTAGGAGCAGCAGCAGGAACACTTAATTAGGAACAAGCTTTTCTGTAGCTGATGATATCTATGTTAATATATGAGAATGAATTATTTCTACCCAGGTGGAGAGTAATGGGGTTAGTGTCAAGGAGAGGTAAAACTATGGTGAGTTAGGAGTAAAAGTGAGCTAGTGCCAGCTCTCTCTAGGACACTGGAGTAGTGGGTTAAGCACTATAAAGTATTGTTAAGTGCTGTTAAGCACTGTTACATGCTATCGAGAATGTTGGTTTTGTGTTGAGCCTTTTTTAAGTCTATTGTAAATGCCTTGCAAATTTTTTTTGGTTATTTGTTTAGATTGTTGGTTGTTTTCTGTGAATGAACCAAAGGACCAGGAGCCAGAGTTCAGGAATTTGAGTATCAGCAACAGGTAGACCAAGCCCCAAAATCCTGGCAGCCTGGAGTGGGGAACTGTCAGCTGAGTACCTCCTTCTCTGACAAATGCCAGACTGCCCACTTGGTGTATTGTTACATATTTTAAATATAAACATGTTAAAATTAAAGTATTATATCAAACTTTACAAATTCCAAATGTGCATATCATTATAATTGGATAATCATTCATATCCCTTTTGAGAATACATGAATTAAATTCTAAGAATTTTGCACCTAAAAAATAGGTGTTTTGCAAAAGCAAAATCATGATTCATATTCAGATAAATGTATATAAAATGAAATATGTTAAAGAATTTATTTAGTTCATTCTTAAGTAGATGCCAACTAGTTCTAATGTAAAAAGAAAAGAACAAGTTTATATGTAATAAAGAAATGGTTTACAAAAGGACTCACACTATATTTTTCTCTGGGAGCAGGGAATAGAATTTAATTCAATATAGCCAAGTATATTATTTGAATATCTATAAAAATATTTTCCATTTTTATCAGTCAGCTGAAACTTAGGCAAAAAAAAACAAGAGAGAATATACTCACTCTAAGCAATGCATGGCAGCTCTCCATCATAAACACCCAGCAATCTTTTTGTTTATTTCAAATTTTCATACACATGATTCCTTTTTCTTCCTGAACTCACATTGCAATCCTCTTACTTCACAGACCTCTAAACTAATTACATTATTTTATGCTTGATGGTCATCCCAAAAATTATTTGAATATATAAATGACTATATATTCAAATTGAGTTTTTTAGTTTACTTCAACAATATGAATTTAAGTGTTAACAAAATTTCTTCTGGTTTGGGATATCATCCCAATTATTTAGCACTAAAAAATGTTCAAAGCAAACTAAACACATTACAGATTTTAATATATATATATAGTAAATTATGGTAAATTTTATTTTAAATACCTTTAATTATAAGACTGAAGAAGGGGATTCCTTTGTTAGAAATATTGTGGTGCTGCCATCATCACAAATCAGACACATGCTCAAAGGCTGTGTCTGCAGAAGGGTGTCTGTGTGTCTTACCTAAGTCAAGCAAGCCAACACACACATAGGGGCAGAAGGACCCCTCTTAGTTTTTATCCCTGACACAGAACTGCCCCTTGCTCTAAGGAGGGAGCTCAGGTTCACAGTCTTCATGATTGACTAAGGTAGAGGTATAGAGAGAGGAAGGCATAGGGGAAGAACAGACATGACTGGAGAGCATAGACACTAGACTTAATTTGATTGGTGTACCCAAAGACAAAGAGTTGACTTTTAAGGCAGAATTTCTAGGATTCTAGGGAAACTGAGGCCTGAAATGACTGACTTTGAATGGCAGCATAAAGTATATAATTAACCTGTGGGCCAAGGGGACCTTGAAGCAGAGATTCCTTGGACAATGATTACCTTAAGACTAGGTGTTTGAGTTTTAGGACCTCTAAGGACAAACAATTCTCCACTTAAAGGCAGAAGATTTATAGCCAGGCAACATGCCACTGAGCACATGGACAGTGGGGAAAATCGCTAATATCCACATAACGACAGACATATTGCATAGTGTGATACCGGAGGGGAAGAGGTCAGACCCAGGAACCTGAGATTGAGAGTCTCATGCTCTACCAACTGAGCTAGCTCTTTGAAAGAAAAGACCCAATTTAGTTGCTTCTCACCACTGCCACATACTGTTTCATTATTTGTGGATGGATGTCACCTTTTGCTGGATTATCAGAGTTCAACACCTGTCCTACACAAATTTTTCTTTTTATAATAATGAAGACTGACAGATTTTTCATGAAAAAAGGTAGAAGTAAATTTCTTATGTCAGTGACAACTAAAGTTTGAATTCCTTACTGAATTCATTGAGTGATCTACACTCCAAAGTTAGTGAATTCTGAAAAATCTATCAGGTGAATTATCATGAGATCCCCCTTCACTGTTGAAAGCAAAGAGTGAAAACCATCTTCCTCATAAAACTGAAGTATGTTAAAACCATTTGCTTTCTCACTATCAGTGTTGGTAACTGTTCTTATAGGGGCCACAGATGTGCTGTGCGACCTTGGGCAATACAAGATAATCCTAGATTTTTTTTTCCATTTTTACTAGTGAAACAAAGACCATTCTGAAAGGAGAGATAGGAAAAAAAGAATTTGTTCAACATTTTAACCACAGGTGATTTCTCATATAAATTTTTAAATAATTATGATATATGAAAGGTGAGATCTAGATATTTTTTAAAAACAAGTGTTTCAGAAAGGATGATCGATGAACCAGTGGTGTCAGTCAGGAACATTCTAGAAATGAAAGGTGTCAAGTCATAACTCAGACACACTGAGTTAAAACTCTGGGCATGAGGCCCAGAGATCTGTGTGTCCATAGCCTTCTAGGTGACTCTGAGGTACATAAAGTGTGAGAACCACTAACTTAAATGTACTCACTTTCTAGTGTCCTATAGTCTTCAGAGATACGCATTTCTCAGGGTAAAGAACAGTTTTCTTGATGTCCTGGTTTATTTGATTTTTCTTGAACATATTTTATAATTGTATGTCTTTATGCTTCCTTCTAGCAATTTCCTCCATTTACAATCTAATGTAGAGAATTTTTTACTTATTTGCAAAATAATTTATTTTCACATATTTATTTAACTCCTATTTGCATTATTTTTGTATTGTTTGTATTATTGTTTATATTATTGTTGAAAAGTTCCATGCTAAGAACATGCTTAAAGAATGAATGAATTTAAGAATAGGAAGGCAATAATTTAAGAAAAATATCAATTTGACTTGGTAGACATATTCCTGTGGATAGAAGAGAATTCTAAAAGCAAAGTCTCTGGAGACATACAGACATGAATTTTATCTCCATTTCCATATACTTGGTATGCTGGCTACTCTTCTTTAGAACTTGATATCTTGGTAAAATTGGGGTGTATCTTCTATCTACAGAATACAGTAAGAATTAGGATAATGCAGGGCCCCTGCATCTTAGTGAATCATCATTGTTAATAGTGATACCAAAATTTGTGATCTGTGACAATCTCTTTATGACTATTTGAATATATGCATACTTCCTTTGGTCTCAATGACAATTTTGAAAGTTTTCCAATATGTACTTTATGAAAGTTTCTCTGATAGAGAGAGAGAGATCATTCACTTATAGGGAGGACAGATTACTCAAAATAGCACTCATGACTTAGCTAACCTTAACTGTGTTTTGTTACAAGAGCAAAAAGATAAGAAGGGGTGCAAAACAGGAAGACTAAGACAAACAATATAGGAAAAAGAGTGACTGGGGAAAAGCTTAATAAAAACCAAAGAGGTAAGATAGACTGGAAGGTAAAAGAAGTGCAGAATATGAAATGACGATACTAACATGTACAACTTTTGTGATTTTAACATGCTTTCTCATCCATCATCTTGATTTTTTACCAATTATATATGTATATATAATTTCACATATATGAATATATAAAATTTCATATGTATGAATATATATGAAAAAAAATATATATGAAAATGAACCTAAGTGATTTTTTTCATTAATAACAGATCCAGGACTTGAGGACTTGAACATAGGGATTTTTCATTATTCAGGAAAATATTAGTGAATTCCTCATTGTGTAAAACATTGTCTGAAATAAAATTTCATGCAGTATGTTGTTTCAGAAGCCAGACATTTTTCTTTTCTTTTTGCATTTGTGTTTTATTAGCATAAATTAATTGGGATATTTCCATTCATGTACATAATATACTTTGGTCAAATTAGCTCCCTCTGTTACTCTTTCTTAATCCCTATCCCTTAATAGCATTTGTGTACCAATAAAGAAATGTTTACCTATTATCTCCCCTCAGCACGGATAAATTTTGGACAAATTAGTAGTTATCCTGAAATAAATACCTGTGAGCTGTCCTAGCCAACCCTGTTCCCCTTAATCTCAATATGCAATTACCATATCTTCACACATCCTTTGGGCTTCTTTTTGCCTTGGCACATTCATTGCTATTGTCAGTAGCAACAACAATACCTTAAATACCTTACTAGAATAAAAACACCTTACTAGAGTACTGCAAATACTCCCTAACTAGTTTTTATGCTCTTATTATCAGCTGCTTCAGAACATCTTCCTCATGGCAACTAGATTGATCTTGCTAAAAAAGGCAATTTGAGGGTATCAGTCTTTCACTCTTTATCACATTTATAATCTCATATGGAAACTTTGTCTAAGATCTTCTCCTGCAATGATTTCCTAATCCACCTTGTGTCCTACTGCCCTTGTACATCAACATTGGTGATTTTATTCATTTTATTTTATTAGTTGCTCATTCCTGGAACAAGTAATTATTTCATGACGGTAATATTTTAAACACTGTTCAGACACATGACACAATGATTCTTTTTTTACAATGAGCTAGGGGATGGGTTTACAAACAATTTCAATACATTAAGGAGGGAAAGTACAGGTCTACCTAATTTTTCTTCAGTCTTGTGTTTACTTAGTAAACTTACTGCTGGAGCTCACTTGCAAGCGGGAACTTTACCTCTATCACCATTGTCAATGGCAATATCCCTTTATTTGTGTTTCATTCACCTGATCCATGTTTGTGGAACCTGTCAATGAAAATATGATTTTAAAATTCTACCTCTGGAAAAGATGATATGATAATTCTCAGTAATTGATTCCTCTGATTAATAATATATATTATTAATTTCATAGTGTACTTAAATTTAAATTTCAACTTAAAAGAACTTGCTGTTGTGTTTTCAGAGAAAAATGACAAACCCTTTTATATATCTGAAAACTAGTACGACATCTCTGATGACTTGAGTTTGGTAGCTTGATCCAATAGGACCAGACCTGAAAACATTCTTACTGGCATCTTCTAGCACTCTGGCCCTCCCTGCTCTATTTCCGTTGCACCAAGCTACTTCTACCACAGGTCTCCAGGGTTTGTTAAGGCACCTGCTGGGAACATTCTTCCTCTACATAGTAACTCAACAGGTAACTCTGTTCCTCAGATAAGCCTTCCTTAGAAACAGTGTCCTAGTGACCTCATCACCCTATTTTTTATGACCTGCCACATTTTTCTCCATATCACTTTTCAGTATGTTATTTGTTCGTACATATGTATGTGTATTCAAATCTCTGCCACTTGAATGTCAGTTCATTGACTATAGGACTATAGGGACTTTTTCTAGTTCAACGTAGAATTGGTTAGAATGTATGTTGGGTGCTCAATTACCATTTGTTGAAGGCATTGTTGAAAGCACAACTATCCACAAGGGGACGCTAAAGAAGGATTTAATACTCTTAGAGGGACTCAGAAACTAAGAGGAAAAATCAAGGAATGTAGAAAATAGTAATAATATTCATTTCTTGGGACAAGAGGATGGTATCCTAAATCACTGATGATTAATGAACTTTAATGAATGCATATAATTGTTCTTTGTATATATTTAGAAATGAACTGAAACATAATACTACATGAAGAGCTCTCTTTCTTTCTTTGTGTTACCTCTTAGGTTTGTGGCATCAGCCCATAAATTTGAATTTCTCCTCTCTGGACTAAATCATCTGAACTCCCACATTTTTCATCACATTTTTCAGCTATTATTTTAGAATTCTTATCATCCTTTCAAAATAATTTGAATTTTCCAAATTGGTTTCAAGGTATCAATCTTAGGACTTTTTGCAATTCTTAGATTAGGAATTGACCAAAAGATATTCATGGAATGTAAATGCATATTTTCCTTCTAAATAAGAGATCTAGAATTTTCTTGACCTGGCATTTTTAGTCACTGTGAAATTAGGGTTTGCAGGTAATGCTGAGCTCTTTGTGTTGTTGGGTCCAGTGACTCACACTGTGATGTTAAGCATAATGGGTTTTTATTTTTGTCATTGTTGTGTTTTTATTTTTTGAGATACCATTTCACTATGCAGCTTAGGTTTCAAATGCTGGGATTGCAGATGTGAGCCACCATACCTGGCTATAATATTTTAAGTAGAGTAAAATAAAACACAACTACCTATTTACCTTGAATGTTTTTCATTATGTAAAAATTTCAATTTTATTTTTACTTCTGAATCATGAAAAGGAATATCTGAATTTAGCAAACTCAAGGGATTTTCCAGTTCCACCTTTGTTTTCTGAAAGAGTTTCAATTTTCCACAGTTTCTTAGATTTAATGGTTGGAATCACTTGTCATAGTCCTCTGTGTTTATCAATTTACTAAAACCAATATGGAATGTGTTTTTAATATCCTTCTTCTTATCTTCCTGCCAGTTACCCCTGAAGAGCATCAGTCAAGTAACTCCAGTATGATGGGTTTATCACTGCTACAGTGACTTATAATTGAAGGCATGTGACTTCTGTGAGTTTGTATTCTTAAGTATTGCATGCCAAAATTCACAAAACAAGAGCTTATTATGTTAGAAAATGTAACCTAATAACCTAATTGATCTTCATCCAAATGAGGTAGATAGTTTTAGGAAAGGGGTTTTCTTGAACTATCTATTAACGTAAACTTATTATTCAAATGACTGGGCTCATGTCAGCTTTAGTCTTTGTCCTCCATTACCTTTTCATATGAAAGGTAAATTAGATAAAACCAGCAGTCAACGATTCTTGCTAATCTTGACATACTGAAGCAAAGAGGTGGCGCAGAGGAACCAACGAGAAGAAAGGCTAAATTCTGTCAGAGAATGCTGTGCTCTGTAATCTTCACATCAAGATGAGATGAAAGTAAAGGATGAAAAGTAACTGAAGAAACAAAGGAAAGTGTACTGCAAAAATACAGGCCTGATTCATCATAATGGATTCAGGAATTGTTATGTTTTTGTAGTGGAAAGATATGATTTCTTTAGCATGCTTTTTTTTCCATGGAAACCAGGAGCTACCCCACGTTTACTTACTATTCTTTCCTCTTCTTGTTTTCTTTTTTATGGTCGATACTTATTTGGGTGGGGATATAATGAGTTCCTTACTTAATTCTTTTTTTGGCAGTACTGAAGACTGTACTCAGGTACTTGCTCCTCTAACATTTGAGCTACACCTAGTTCTTTTGCTTTTCGTTTGTTTTCCCGATAGTGTCCCAAGTTTTGACTGTCCTCAGACCACAATCCTCCTTTCTCTACTTACTGAGTAACTGGTATTACAGGCATGTGTCACCATGTCTTGCTCTTACATAATTAATTCTTAAAAACATTTTGATTTCTTCAAATACATTAGCTTTTGCTCTCTATATGTATATATATAAACATGTTTCAAATTCAGTATGTAATGTCACTATCTGTCTATCCTTCTGTCTATCCTTCTATCTACCTATTATTGATCAACCTACCCATCTATCTTGTGAGTGCCAATGGTTAGAGATGCCAAGAATCTCAGAAGCCAAGAGTTCTTCACACTGAGATATAAGAAATTCAGTTAACAATGGAAATACTATAGCAACTTAGCCACTTCAGGCTTCCACACAATTTTAAACTTTAGGGAAACCTGCTTTTTTTATGTTCACTCTGGAGTTTTACTAGGCACTAGCTTTTTGGCTATACTGGCCATGCCTGTAATGTTATATTAAGGAGGAAAACTTTAATGTGGAAAACCTCAGTGAATTTTGCAGTCTATCAGAATTAATTGCATATGGCCAGTGAATACTAACACATTAGAGCCATTGTACATGTTTCAATGGATAAATAAAATATTTTTGAAACTTTGATATCACTTGACAAGTAATCTGTTTAAATAAAAGCATTGCAAGTGCAGAACGTTAGAAGAAATATGTTGTTTTTCTTGATTAAGAACACCACGGTCTTTCACAGAACACCCAGAGGAAGCCTAGAAACAATGGGAAAAGTGCAAAATCTATTGAGTGCTTTATTGGTTCAGTTATTCTCTGAATAGCAGCCATTTTAAATAGACTCCTTGCCCTGAGGGCTGCCTTCAAAAATGCTTGTCTATATTAACTTAAATTGCAAAAAAAAAAAAAAAAGAAAAATCAGGAAAGAGAAAAGAGAGGAAAAAGTGTCAATGATTGTATTAAGCTACCACAGGCATTGATTGAAGAGTAGTGCAATAATATTCCAAGTAGTTGACCAAAATCAGAGCTGTTAAGAGGGAGTGACAGGTGGCATACACTTCCCCAGGCCCTGAGTCAGTAAATTCTAAATGGCACTTACTCTACCTACACTAATCATCACAGCAGTCACCTTGCACCAAACTCTTCTTTTATCTCTAATCCCTGGTTTCTGTTAGGGATAAATCATTTTAAGAACCTTATAATGAAATAAAAATGATTAACTTGTACTTTGTCACGTATTTTAAATACTGTGTTAAGGCTGTAGAACGTAGCATAATTTGTGCATACACCTTGAGTTTATAAGATCTTTATCTTATCACAGGGTACTGCAATCTTTTGTGTCTCTATTGAAGTTTCGGGTGTTTGAGAGCAGAGGAAAATGAATTTCTGTTTCTTTGTCTGTAGCATCTTGCACATGATAAATTCAGTATTTGATAAATGAATGAAAAATGGTTTGAATAAGTAAACTATATTAATGATAACAACAAATATCTTTTCTGGAATTGGTTGGGGGGTGTTACTGTACCTATGTCCTTGCTGAAGGGTATTTCAGAATTCAGGGAGGTTTCAAATTTAGTTTCTGAAGACATAACCCTGTTTTTGACATGCTTACCAAGCCATAAACTGCTGGGATTGCAGTTTTAAAGTGGCTGAAATAAGGAGAGTTGACAATGAATTGACTGAGCTTGGGGAAAGTATAATCTAACAGAAAAATAGAAGTGGAAAACTTCCTTAATTTTAATTGTTTTAAGACCTAGAAAATATTTTTTGAAATTTAAGAGAGAAAAATGTGAGGATTTCATTTTCCACTTTTTAGTATGGCATGTAAATAACAGCAAATAAGTGTAGACCTGAATCAAATCCAAAAGTCCATTGAATCAAGTTGGTAGATATTTTCATAACTAAAGGCTTTTCCATTCTTGGAAAAAATTACCAATTTTCCTGGAAGTCTATGAGTTCAGTATCAAGAGACTTCTTGTCCATTCCAACAGGAAGTTCATTCTTCAGAGCTGTGTAATTCCCAAATCAATTAAGTCAGTGCCAAGTCTGAGGGTCAGAAAGACCTATTAATCCAATGCTTCTCCTTCACATCACCCACCACACACTTTCACAATGTGACACCTTTTGTGTTTATGCAGCTGACTTGCTTTGTTGTTCTTGTTGTCAGTATTCACCATACATTATGTGCTTCGGAAATGATGCTGAAACATTTTTGACAATTTCTGCCCTTCAAATATACTTTTTTCATTTTTTTCAAAACAGTTGCATGGGTCTATTTATTTTGAGAGTTGGTCACTTTGATAATGTTGAATTTTTTCCTGGCCCTGTTTTCCTAACAATCAGTGACAATGTAGACAACACTTCTTTCCCACCCCAAACCCCCCAACCACGTTAAGTTTCAAGAAGTAGCTTAACTACAAAAATCGCCCTTCCTTACATGACAGGTAAGTCTGGAAGAAATCTCCTTTCTTCACATGACAAATAAGTCTAGAATACAGCCACTTTTTACCTAGGACAAGGTCAAAACAGGCCCTTATATTCCCATTCTTTGCCTTTTTGCAAAAAATTGACTCTTTGCAATCACTGATAGAAATGCACAAAATATGTGCTAATGTAAACAGCCTTAAATTAAGCTTCTTCACTTCTAGGATCTGAGCTTTAACAATCCCTTGAGCATGGGAACACAGAAACCTCTTTGTAGCAGCTCCTGTGGAATATCAGCTGATCTCAGGAAAAAGATCAATTTTCCTATCAAGCCAATCACTGGTGAATTGTGTCACCTTTGCCCCACATATTTAGTTCTTTCTATCCCTTTTTATCCTGAGTATAAAAGAAAAATTCTTTTCTCCTTTTCTCAGCCTTAAGATGCATGTAGATCTCCTGGTAAAAATCTCCCCCTATTTCAATAACCCTTTTTCCTCTATTGTTGTAGTCCTCTCCTTATTGTAGTAATCCTTATGCATAGAATTCTTTCCCTATGTTCAGATTTATTTTTATTAGACAACATAGATATATTCTATGAAGAAAATGAGCTGTAGGAATACAGTGTACACACTAAGTGTGAGAGCTATACACACTAGTACTTGGAATGTTTATCAGAAAGACAGATTAGCTGTGCAGAGTAGAGCATACATTGAGGCACTCAGTATTGCACCATCATTCCAGCAGTTAGTACGACATGAAGAAAAATGAGAAAATGTAGGAATTTCTGGTTGTCTGGAGAAATTTTTCAAGCTGTGCATTTTTTGTGTGATACTCCTCCCATCTCTTAAGACATACATAGGATTCAGAATTGGTTAGTGTTATGTAAATTCTCCTAATAGATGCTCCCCCTATAAAAACGCTACTTGTTTGAGTTGTGGGACTGTTAGGAAAATTCTAGGAGGGGCCTCAGCTCAGGGTGGTCAGACCTGGGTCTCTGGTTCTGTCTTTAGTAAAGGGCTTAATGAAAAAAACAGAGTACATTCGATCTGCAGAACTATAACAACAACAAAAAAATTGACCCATTGGAAAGGGAAAATGGGAGAATGGCAAAGAGAAGTATTATTTCCAGGATACACTTGTTCATGATCATAGGAATATCTTGTAAAAATTTAATAAAACTTCTATTCTCAAACATTATTTGTGAAAATCTATAAACTTACAGATCTCTGATAGACATTAGGAGTGAGAAATACTAATTCTACTTTTTGAAAGAAAAGCTTCAGTTATTAAGATATTTTCCATATAATTATATGTTTTGTTATTAAAATGCTTCTAATTTTATTGGTCAAATAAGTTTCATGCCATCTTCATTCACAATGTAGCTAATTACTAACTATAATGCATTGTGTCTATTACATGTTCAAATAAAATTTCATTTAATATGAAAAGTAGAAAAATCATCTACACAGTATAATGTTAATTTTTTTGGCATTTCTTACATTCTGTTGCAAATTTACTTTTTTCACCTTCAATATAGTTGTATTATTGATAAGTAATAATTTTCAAATAGTTTTTAAGGATTTATGAATTGTTTTCAATGGAATAGTTTATATTATCCACTACATATATTGAATAAGGCACACCATTAACTGAAGGTAGTGAAAGTAACAACAGATAAGCAATTATTTTAATTGGAATCTTAATCTTAGTATTAATACTTTGTAGGAAGTTAGATGGCACATTACATGGACATAATTGTAAAGGTGTCATAATAGTGTAGATTATAGTTAAGGTCATCTCCTAACATTTTCTCTGAAAGTATGTCACCATAACTATTCATGGTTTTATTCATGTAGTTTAAATATGAATCTCCCTGTTCACAGATTATCTTGAACATTTGTTCAATTCATATTACAACAATATATGCCAAGTTATATCTAAAAGGAAAAGAAAGAAATTTATTCCTTGGAAAATAATTATATTAGTAGACATTGTACTCCAAATTTCAAATTGAAAGTCTAGAGAAATGGGAATAAATTAATTTCCTCAAAATGGTAACTACATAATTTTTTAAATTGCCATTATCATTATTAACCCAATATGCTCCTAATTGCTTGTCTTCTGATGTGCCTAGTGGTTATTTTAACCTGTTTACAAATCCCAGATTGTATAGTTCTTTAAGTATAATTCTGATGCCATTTCAATCATTAGCTCAGGGTCACCAAATAGCAATAGCAGAGGAATGTGCAATAGCTAGATACTACAGAATAAAATCTTTACACACTATTGAAAATTATACTGAATGAAATAAATTGGCTTAGTAATGGAAAGAATATACACAACTTTCATTACTAAAATATTCAGAGATAGTTCTTCAGGCAAGATTAGATCTGAGGTCTCATATAATATCACAAAGGAAACAAGTTTTCTCTTTTTCTTGGGTTTCTAACTATTGTAACTCTAGAATCATATTGGACTTTTCATGGTAGCTCCATGCATTGACTTCAGGCACACATTTCATTCGGGTAGCAGAAATACATCTGTAATTAGTTATTCTAGGAATTTTATGAATCTTTCCTTCAAAAGACTAGTAAATATTTGTTGCTATCACATTATTCATTATTGGAGATAGAAAAAAAATGCCCTATACTGGAAAGAATGATAACTAGGATGATAACTAGGAGCCATCCTGACATATGTGGAAGCTACCCCTCCTGATGCTCATACCTATGATAATATAGAAATGTTGGTTGTTAAAGGAAAATAGATTAACATTAAACAGAAAAGATAACCAAAATCTCCAGTGACCCAGGCAACTCTCTGTTAATGATCCTGTATTTTACTCTACTGGAACCCCTTACATAATTAAATTTTACCCAGTGTAATCTCATTTGTAAAAAGTTACTCCTGTCTTAATATTCATAGGGCATGGAATCCATAATCTAATACTCAATTGACCCTGCTAGAGTCAACCATCTATTAATCTTGCCATCATTTTGTTGTGCATTTCTTGTCAACTCCCTTTACTTCTTTTCTTGTTTACTTTTCAAGGGAAATTATTATTATTATTAATGTCTTAAATTTATAACACCATTGCAACTCTGTCCTCATCTTGGTAGTGATCTTTAAAAATCTTTTTCTTGAGTCAATCCAGCATTCCACACTACTCTTTATCAACTTACTATAACTGAGTATCAGATAATGATGCTGACATATCTTATTTCAAATACACAACTGGTAATTGAAAACAGAATGCAATGCAGTTCAGCAATTATGTGTATTTTTTCTTATTCATATATACAACCTGAACTGCTGAATGGACCCCAGATCCCTGTATCCATCCATCTGCTTTCTTGACTAGCCCACTTGGATCGCCAAGTTTAATTTTGAATAAATTAAAGTGGACTATTTAAAGTAACTCTTGATCTGCTAACCCTCTGACTTAACCTGCCTCTTTCACCATCTCAGCACTCATAGTTGATGTCACTTTACTCCTCCAGTGCCTTTGATTATAAATCTTGTTTCTTTACCTTCTCTCTTTGTGTCACATTTCACATACATTCCTTTGACAAATAATGTTTACTTTACTACTCAGACACAGACACACACAGACATGTACACACACGAACCAGGAGAATAGAAGCATCACAAAGACAGATATTTTGGCAATTCTGTTCATTTTAAAGTCACCAGTATTTAAAATAATTTCCAGTAATAGGCCACAGTAAACATTTTTTTGAAAAAAATTTACAATTTGCTTCTTCTTTTGTAAATGGATGCCATCTTTACTGTCAATGTGATTATAATTACACCACAGTAAATGTTCCTCAGAAATTTTATAAATCAAATTCACCAAAGGAAGATGTCCTCTAAAAATTAAGTTGATATTGTAAGGTAGAAAAGATTTGTCTCTCTCACCCATTACAACATTCATGATTGAAACTCTTGTGATAAAAGACAGATTAACATGAGAAACACCTACGTATTTACTTAACATAAGTTTAATTTGACATGGAGTCTTCAGGAATGAAGAATCAAAAGAACAAAGAAATCTAGGTGTTTCATGGTCAGTTGTAAAGAAATATATTTGGAATACAAATAGATCTGATTGAATGGAAATAACCTGAAGGAAATTGAGCAGGTTCTTCTTGGTACTCCGTGTCTTCATTTCCTGCCTGCTGGTGTAAGAAGTCCCTCTCTGGCAAAGGGTTTTACTATGTACTGTAGAAGACAGTCAAGAATTATATTACTTTCTGCCTCCAGGTAGAATGACAGGAGAAAGTCAGACAGACCTTCCTGCTTTTACAGTTTTCTCAAACCCTAACATGCAACGTTTTGTGGTTGCATGTCTCAAGCCTGTAGCACCATGAAATCCACCATGTTAAATTAGGATTATGTTGGCATTAAACTCAATTATTTTTCCTCCTTTCATGTCCCCTCTCTTAAACTTGGTCTGGATTTAAGTTCTGGAGCTTGGAGTCTACTACAGATTAGTGTCACATATTCATTCTTTCCCTCATTCTGTTTTCACTTCTTAGTGTAAGTGGAAAGAATGAGATCATGAGAGATGGAAGGTGTTACTAGGGTAGAGGATGTATTGCATGACTAGCAACTGGATACGTCTACTGTGTTAAGTTTTGTTCAGAGTGAGACATCTAAAAGATGAAACAGCTCTGTTTACATCAGCAAATTAACACTGCAAAAATGAAACATTATTGTTACTGTTTTGCTGAGTACCAACCCTACTCGTTAATATGCAATCTTTCTATAGTTTTTAGGAAGACTATGCAAAATTGATTCTGAGGAACCTCATTATGAACTAAACACTATTGTCAAATTGTCTCTAGTGTATTTTTTCCTTGCAACATCTGATGCTTTTGAAAAGTTAATGGATTTAACAAAACCTCCTCTTCTCCTATCTATTAGTATCATTCACATTTTGAGCAATTAAGTTTCTTGTGATGCCTCTATAGATGAGTTATGAAGTGATCAATTTAAAGAGAGATATTTGAGAAGTACAAATGCTGGAGAACAAAGAAGATTTATTTCTGGAAATACATCTTACCTACTGTTTCCTATCATTTTTCTCTGTAGAGTGACAAGATAAATTTTCATAGCAAAATAAAAGAGTGAATAATGATTATGACACATAAGAACAATATAAATACAATTTTATTATAATGTTACATTCATTGCCAATTTGTTTTTAAAAATAATAAAGTTGTAGTATTCCATTTAAGAAAAGGCATTTCAAAAGATACTCAGAATTTGTTTATCTGAAAAATAAAGCAAGGCTTGTTTTCAAAGGAAAGAGATAAAAAATAAAGCTCAGAAATTTCTGAAGCAAATTTTAAGATGTTTAATTTATTTGAGTAGCAGGAGGTGGAGGGATGTCATTATAATATAAAAGGAAATAATTTTGCAGTTAAGTAATAATTCATATAATTCATAGCAACTTATAAAATCTGACCTTTCTTTAGACTTATTAAAAATCTGACAAATTTGATTGAAACTCATTAATTAGAAAATTAATAAACATATCTAAGTATAAGTGTAATTCCTCAAATGTTTATAACTATATGAGTATAACTATGTAATACATAACATAGCAAGTGTCAAGAAATACCACCTTACAAATATGATCTTATTCTAACCCATGCTGCTCCATATAGGAAGGAGTTGCAATTTAGGAAAGTTCCATTTATATCTCTGATGCAGGCAAAACTAGAGAGAAAATGTAGGTTACTTACAAAATTTAAGAGAAAAGTGATATGATACTAGATCTTTGGATTTTTAACAAGTTTAAAATATATTAGCTGATGGAAACAAAGATCAACTTTGGCAACTCATTGGAAATATTCTTTTCTTATAATTTATTGAGACTTTTACATAAATTTTAAAAATGTACAAAACATTATCAAATAAGCCTAACAAGTTGAATTTGAAATCATAGACAGGGAGTTATATATATGAGAAATAATTCAAGGAAGAAATGCATATTGCACGGATAATCATGTTTATCTGTGGGAAAGGCAAATGACAAGTGGTGTCTTAAAAGAAAACCTTGTAAAAAAAATAAATCAACCATGTAAGGATTTGTAAATTGGGCAGCACTCGAAATCAGAAGAGGTCCAGAGGACTCAGCCCAGCAACGTGAGTAGTGAGTTTCATTGTCTGAATATAGAAAATACAGCTTTATGGGCTTGGGTTAAACATGTGCCTTATTTGGACAAGTTATGATCAGTTGGCTGTCTGTGATTAACTGAAGTATGGCTGCAGGTATTTGGCTGAGACCCTGCTTTCTATCAAAAAGCATACTACTATGATAGCTCTCAGTTTGTTTATGACTAACATAGGCTGCAGTTCATTACATGGAAACTGAAAGTACATAGACTGGCTCAGGCCACCCTCCAGCTTATTTAACAATTCTCCCCTTTTGCTGATTAATATTCTAAAATGATTTAACTTCCAAAGGCTTTGCCAGTGTTTTGTGTTGCTATAGGGGTTTGACAGTAAATGGTTCTCTGTTTGGCAAAACAATTAATGAATTGTTGGATATGTTATTAGTATCCCCAGAGCTAGGTCTGTGATAGGGATAAGAATATCTTGAATTTTTCTGCATAGCAAAGTATGAGAACTTGCACACTTCAGAGAAACAGGGATGGGAAGGAGGCTTGAGATGGGATAAAGTGATGTCTATTACTATGAATAACTGTATGCTGCTCCATGATGGAATCCTTTGTAATTTCTACCCATTTTAAAGAAATGTCTATGGTACATAGTTGTGAGAAATGGCTGTGAAAGATAAACTAGAAAGATCTTTGTTTCTTCTTTTAGTCCTGGCAGAGAAAAAAGGTGAGACTATCTTTTAATGATGAGTCAAGAATCATGCCACCTAGTCATTAGAAGCTAGTGATCAGAATAAGAAATAATCAAAGACCAACAAGAAATACCAGTGATAGTATAGTGAGAGGAACATGCTTTCTCTTCTTAAATATTCAAATAATAAAATTAAAGGTAGCTATTGTCTTCGTTATGCATAAGCATAATAATATAATCTTTGAACACACACACACACATACACATGTATATAATTTTTCCTCAAGAGAAAGGAAGAGAAGGGTTAGTATTTTACTGATATTTCCTGGTAATCTTATGGAAAATCAACCTGCTAACCTTACCCACACCTGTTAACAGGCACAATAAATAAGCTCAGATTTTGTATGGAGAGGCATGACCGTAATATCTGTGAAAGTGTAAAGAATCAGCCAAAAAATTGTTTTGTTCTGTAGAAATGAATGAACTGGCTTGGGGAGGAAAATAAAAAGATAACATGACCAAACAATATTTTACCCTGAGGCCAGGTGATTTTCTGTGGCAGGCCTTTAAGGAGTTTAAGGAGAGTGTGTCTGCCTCAGACTGAGGTGAGCCAAGTTCAGGAGCCTAAGGAATGCAAACAATAGCTTTGTTAATAGTCATGATGGTCTCATTGATCTATAGGTACTCACAAAATACCTCTTTCGCCAACCTCTACTCGGCTTTTAGACTTCTTTGTTTATCTTTGCATTTGCCAATTTTTGTGGGAATCCTAAATCAGTTCACCAGACTGCTCATGTTCTGTATCACCCTTGATATCTGACATGGTTCCTCATGACCCAGCATTTCTAAGTGATGGCTGAGCACACTGGCCTGTTAAACCAGTTTAGCCAAAATTCCTTCTTTACCCTGATGTTTCACTTAGCAATTTTCTCTCCACTAACCCCTACCTGACTCATCTGTAATCTCTCACTTATTCATACTTTATTGAAGTTGAGCTCAATCTCTGTCCCACTTCAAGATCCCATTGTAGTGGCGATTCCTATACAGAGACTGGGAGGATCACAGTTTGAGGACAGCCCAAGTAAAAGTTAGCAAGACCCAGTCTCAACAAACAACCTGATTGCAGTGTGACATTGCTATAGTCCCAGGTACATGCAGGAGGCATTAGTCCAAGGGCAGCCCTGAGCGGGGGAAAAAAATAGGAAAGCTTCTGAAAAATAACTAAAAAGCAAAGCGGGCTAGCAGAAGGGTGGCTCAAGTAGTAGAGCACTTGCCCAGCAAGTATAAGGCCCTGTACCAAGTATTAATCCACAGTACCACCAAAAATATCATATGGAAAAGAGGGGTACACAAAAGGGGGTGGGGGAAAAGAAAATTCTCTTAAGAATCCCTGTTTTCCAGCAGCAAAGGTCACTGGTAAAATTCGATCTATCAATGGACAACTTCTTCTCTACCAATAAGTCCAGACATAAGAAACTGCGTGTATAAGCAGTGGTTATTATGTACGTAGCAATTTTCACGGATAAGATGTGAATACAGAGAGTGTGTATATAATGCACGTAATGAAAGTACTTTTGCTAATACAAGCTAAATTGCATCTAATAATTGCCATCCACCAGCCACTGTGTTATCCATGCTGAATATAGTATGTAACTGTTTCTCACAGCAACTTTACAAGGCATTTAATATTAATATATCCATTTCACAGAACAGGACACAGAAACAAAGAGAGGGCTTGAGACAATGGCCACAGGCCACAATGTATTTGAATGGCAGGTTAATTTCTCATCGCTGAACTAGTTCCTTTTTCTGGCTTTGAAATATAAGCAAAACCTAAATGTTTTTCTACCCTCACTCAACACCAGATTGTGGGAGTTATTTACCCACACACCAAGCAATTCTCCATCAGGCACTAACTAAGTATCCTGAATTCAATCCAGTTCTGACACAACCTGGAATCTACAAATTAAGGGCTCACTTTTCAAGACAGCCCTACCAATTCCGAAGTCAACCTCAAGTAGTAGACTATCACCTGTTCTGACCAATCAGCTCTCAATCAGGGATTCCCACTACTCCTCCTTTGGTTTGGTAAGTTTGCTGGAGAGTCTCCTAGAACTCAGGGAATCACTTTACTTGTATTTACTAATTGATTAATAAAGGATGTAGTAAAGGATACAGGTGAACAGTCAGTTGAAAAGGTATACAGAGCAAAATTTGGAAGCGTCCAAAGAATAGGAGCTTCCATCCCTGTGGAGTTGGACACAACACCCTCTTCACATACATACATGCTCACCAACCAAGAAGCTCTCTGTACCGCACAGTTCAGGAATTCTACAAAGGCTTTACCACATAGGCATGATTAATTGTTAATTCCTTTTCCAGGTCTACTCTTGTCTCTGGAGAACATGGATGAAGCTGCAAGCTCCAAGCTTTCTAGTGACCTAACCCTTATAGGAGTCCACAAGACTCACCTTATTAGAAAAAAAGATTCTCATCAATGAAGAAATTTTAAAGATATTAGAAGCTCTGTGCTAGGGACTGGGAGGAGTGACAAATATGCTTATTATTTCATGCTAGCTGTTAAGTTATTTCAAACACTACATTGATCTCTAAAGTTCCAGATCAAGTCTGAGTCATGTGGAAGATTACAATGTTTAGGTGTTGAAGAGGAAATAAGCAGAGAAATGTAATTCTGCCTCTACTATATCTAGAGGAGGCTACAAATCTTTTTCCCTCTATCTTCTTTGATTCAATCGCTAAGGCCCATGAATTAAACTTCTCCAAAATATGTCAACAAGAGAAATACCAGTTTTAATTTTGTACTCATGGGTGTTTACAAAGAATGAGGTAAAGGGGGGTGGACAGATGGTTGTGGCTTATGTACCAATTTAGGATAAGCAAAGAAAAGGGATTCAGGCCTTCTGGATGGAGGAGACAAGTCATGGGAAATTGAGGAGAGGAAATACATGCGTGGTAAATAAATGCTTTCTTTTTATGTCGGTAAGGATCTCTCAGGGAATAAAAGTTGTCCCTGAGAGTAACTTTCTTCTTGGCCAGCAGACATCTTTACAAAGGGAAATTTCCTTTATAAATGGAACTACGGACATCTCCTCTGCACAAGGTGAAATTTATATTCTGTTTTTAGGTAGTTCAGGGAAGACAAAGCGTTTTTTCTGCATCTACTGGTTCCGAATGATCTTTACCTCAAAATAATTCTCATATCAAAGAGGTATATTTTGCAGTGACCAACTGTGGTATCAGTCAGTGTTGTTCTAGGATTCACATGAGGTTAAGAGCAACTTGGACCAAATTATTTTTTGATAGACAAGGCCACTTATAAAGATACATAATTACGTATTAGACATGACTTTTTCTCACTTTAAGGCAGCCAGTGCCTCTAAAATAAAAAAGTAAAATGGTGAAGAAAACAGGTTTTATATCCATCAATCTTCTTATTTCTTAAATAAATTAAGAAGACCAGATAATGGAAAATAATCTTTTAAATATGAATTGAAGTTATTATGTTGACATTGCAAAACATGTAAACTATTGATTTGTCATCACACAATTTTGTAAATAACTCGCTTAATAAATTAACAATAGTAAGAAGAAAATTCATATAAGATAGTTTAAAATAAAATAACTAATAAAACTAAGTAAACTTTTTCTTCTTGAAATTTGGTCTAAATTTGCTACAATTCTACTTTATAAATCATATGTGAAATTCAGTGAATAGTCACTAATTTTTTACATTAGTATGTGGTTTCAGGGTGTTAATTAGCCTAATATTAGAAGATGAGTTCAAGGATATTTCATAATTCAGAAAGTTACTTTGGAATTTTATTTCCTCTACTGTTGAAAAGAGCTCACTGATATTAAATTGAGCTTTTCATCCTTCATATGTAAAATAGATGAAAGAAAAATGAGGTTATTTTGTTGAAACAAATTCAAAACATAAACAGGAAAAATATTAGAGAGCACTTTATAGGAAAATGACTGGTTATCTTGAAATACTAAAATTGTAACACTTTTGATATCTGTTAATAAAATATTATTAATCAAAGCCACACCAGAGTATAATTTAATTTATGAACTCTATGTCTTCGTGCTATAGTATATAGAATGACTTAGAACACTGCCAAGTAACATTTAGATAGGGGCAGAAACCATGATAATTTGCATATCAAATATGATGAGAGAAGAGAGATGATTCATGTTTTCTTTTTTGATTTTAAATATTTGCAAATGTGTGACTTTATGTTGTTCCTTATTTATGCATATTTTCAATGGATTTAAACTCAAAAACAGATAATCAAATGAAGACATTTAATGCACTGAATATAAAACTCAATTTCCAAACATGACAACCTCCTTATACAGTATAAACACTCAACATGTGCTGTGTGGACTAAAACCCTGTATTTAAAGAAACATGGCCTTGGACTCCCTTTTACCTTCTTCTGGAATGTATTCTTTTTATTCACTTCTGTGTTTTTAACACATTCATTCATTCATTCTCTCAAGTAAGTATTTGTTGAGTCTCTACTATACAGAAGATATTGTATATTATGCTAGAGGATCTTATAAAAAACAGAAATAGAGAATTATCATATTGTCTATTGGACATTCAATTTGTTGTTATGGGTATGTAAATTCTGGATGGATGAGCAGAAGATCTGAGACAAACACATTTTCTAAATCTTCCACCAAATTTATTTCCTGTGCAGACCTTATCCTTTGCACATAGCACTTAAAGTATCTACATATTACAATCCCTCTATAATATACTTCATTATTTCATTACTTTATTCATATATATATATATATGTATATATATTCTTTAAATCTGTATCAACTATCAATATTGTTACAGGAATTTTGCTGGGCATTGAAATCCATGTCATTCTGGATTAGGGGGTTTATTAGGAAAAGCCAAAGACATTGAGCAAATAATTGTATCACAAAGCAGTTTAAGGAACTCTACAAGCTAAAGTAACCCTGATTTTAAAAAAAAATCACAAACAAGACTTGAAAAAAGTTGGAGTTAGAGAAGACCATTCTTGCTGAGGCTACGGGTATAGGTTAGATAATAATCAGTGCCATTTTCCAAAGAGCAAGGATATGAAGGTCAAAATGCAGGACCTAAAAGAGGAGTAGTGTACATGCAGTGTTGATAGCAATGGTCACATGGTTCAAGAAAAGATTAAAAACATAAGCCAGCATTAGACACACAGAGCCCACCTCTGCTGCTCCTCCAACATGAGAGCA
Organism: Castor canadensis; assembly: GCF_047511655.1. Classification (NCBI taxonomy): domain Eukaryota; kingdom Metazoa; phylum Chordata; class Mammalia; order Rodentia; family Castoridae; genus Castor; species Castor canadensis. The sequence continues at coordinate 93,516,513 of NC_133399.1, read as the reverse complement.
TTTGGCAAGTTCCATAAAGAAAAGAAACAGGCCTACCTTTTTAAATACTGTACTCTCATTTCCTAATTTGGTACCTGGCAAACCACAAGCATCTTGTAAATATAAGTTCAGAAATAAATGAAATTCAGTATTATTTTAAGTATTCAAAAACTAATTAATTCCTATAGTGTATTTATGGGTATAAACATATATGCCTACAAAGATTGATAATGACATCCAGTTTCTTCTTTGGTTCAATAATTTACTTCTTTTACTAGTAAATGTGCTTGTACATTACTGAAAAACTCTTAAATTGAGTGAAGAGATTTCAATTATTATCTGATATGTAAATATCTTAAAATCAGATATGCATATGTACCTAGAGGCTATTTAAAATATTCCTATGCATTCTTTATTACAGTAGCAGTCTCTGTGCTTGCATTCACATTCCATTTCAAGGTGAAAAACTGTGGTATTGGAGTTTGAACTCAGGGCCTTGTGCTTGCTAGGCAGGCACTCTACCACTTGAGCCATGCCCCCAGCATTTTTGCTGCAATTATTTTTCAACTAAAGACTTGCATTTATGCGCCAGCCAGCCTGGACCACCATCCTAATTTTTACCCTTCCTGTGTAGTTAGGATGAGAGGTGTGCACTACAACACTCAGCTTTTATTGGTTGAGATGGGGTACTTGTCAACAGCAATCCTCCCTATCTCAGCTTTCTGGCTAGCTAGGATTATAGATGAGAGCTACTGCACTCCTTTCTCTGCCACATTTTAAAGATGCAAAGATAATCTACTGTTCTCTAGTATCAAATCAATGTGTATCCTACAATTCCAATGCACAATCTATTTTTATGTCTTAATGTTTCCTGTAAATTTTTAGAGAATAGGTAACAGTGTGCTCTTTTTCACAATTATTCTTATTGAAGACTTTTAACACATTTATACCATTATAGACATATTAACAATCCATTATAGTTGCCAAAGTATAATTTTTCAAAAAATTATAAATTCTTAACCCGTGATTCCCTTTGAACCTCAGAGTATACATGATATCTAGAATATTGTTTGTGATAGTCTGAACTTGTATACATACCACAGCAACAGGGAGAGTTACCATCTTTCATCACATTCTCTCATGGGTCCATCAACTTTCACAAAAAAGGATAAGAACCACTGGTGTATGTGAAGATATATTTTTCTCCAAGACTTCATAAATGCAGAAAATTTTAGTGTGCTGTTGAAGCTAATTTCTCACTAAGACTGAAGCCAAGCAAGATGAGGTTGAACCAGTGAAGCAAATTCCCCATTTGAAGGGCTGGCTGGCTGCTTTGGTAATGTAGAAAAGCATCTATCCCTTTGGTTTTTAATTAATATCATGTCCAAATTCAGTCAGAGAACAATGATCTTTAACCAGATGTTTTTAGACAAATGACTTGCATCAGCTTATCCAAAATCCTCATGGGACCATAGTCACAAGAGTGTCATTAGTAATTACCTGTCAAGTCCACTTACAGCAGTCTTAAGTCATTAGCACATCATCACTTTTGCAGCACTGTCTCTTCAGTCACTGAATGACAGATCTTTTTACTCCAGGACTGGTTCTCTTCCTTTGCTTGATCCTCAACATTTTGGAGGAGATTCTGTGCACAAAATTCTAAGTCCTCTGCTACTCCCTTTGTTGAAAAGATTTTCAGAACGTTTTAGAGAAGCACATGGACAGCACATTAGCCATGGAGTTGTTATCTCTGCTGCTGCCCACCGAGTTTGAGTGAGAAATGTAACTGGAGCACCCGTGTTTCTTGCCCACTTCTGATATATATGATTTTCATTTCTGTAAAGCAAAGTAGAGGAAATTAGGCAAGTTATTTTGGATGTAGTATAAATACACAAGCTCACATTATTTCCAATTCATAAGATGATACTCAGATTTTACCAATTTGAAGTATTTTTATAGACAAAAACTACCTATTAGGTAGGATTTAGGATGTGAAATACTAAAATCTTGGCTACCTACTTTCAGGGGGCTTATTATAAAGCAGTGTTCTTTGTTCTTTTTCTTTTTAAACAAGTCTCCATTTTACATCTAATACTTATAAACTTAAATATAAAGTCATGAGGTGGGAAAAGCCAAGATAATTGGAGGGAAAAATATGCCAGTTACCAAAAAAGCTAAAAAATTAAAATTACTGTGTTGTAACAATAGACAAATATAATATGTAATATGCTAAAGAGGCCCCCAAAGAAATAAATATGACCATGAGAATATAATATACACAGAACTGTATGCAAATAAATGAGGGAATATTCAATTACAAAATAAATACTCTTGGGACTGGAGATGAAACAATTATTCACATTCAGATATTATCATTAACTAAATGCCATACTTTTACTTGAATATCTTTAGTTTTTGCCTAATATCTTATTTCTCTTTCCAGAATCTCATCCAGGTCACCACACTCCATTTAATTGTTATAAATCCTGGGGTCCTTGTATTTCCTAGATTTCCCTTGTTTATAATGGCCATGATGATTTGAGGTACACTAGCCATATGTTTTACAAACTGTCCATCTTTTTAAGATTTGTGTGATGTTTTTCTTTGTGATTAGAATGGAATTATGAGATTTGGGGGGAAAGAAAACAGACATAAAGTACCATTCTCATCACATCATCCCAAAGTCATGTTCTGACACCATGACTAATCACTAATGATGTTAGGCTTGATCACCTGGTGAAGGGAGTGTTTGTCAGATTTTCCCTCCATCGCAGAGTTCTTCGTCTCCTCCTTTCCATATATTTTTGTCAAACATTTTTATATCATGATTCATGGATATTGGTTTTTATATTTCAGGAAATAATCCAAACCTACTTTTCTCAGTTCTTCCCCCACTCATACTTTGCTTGTTATTTCAGTTAACTCCTTTGTTCCTTTGATATAACTTCATGGCTTTTTTCTTTCTTATTCTGCTTTTTTTGTTTTGTTTTGTTTTAGTACATCCTTAACTTTTGATCACTACAAGATAGTCAAGGTTCATTCTTTTCTTTACCTTCTGCCAGTTTTAAAATAAACCATTTCTTCAAGTATCCTAATTCTGCTTTTCACATTCACTAATTTACTTTTAAGACATATCCCAGGTTTATTTATGAAGATACAATTTATTGTTTTTACTGTTGTATTGCATTCCATTTTATAAATATGTGACATTCTTCATATTCCTTTTTCTTGCAATGTTCATATTATCAATGAAGGTTTACGAGAAAAACTACTTCCATGACTATCCTTGAAAATGAGATTTTGAGTATATGTGAAGTTTCTCCAAGTAATATGTCAAAGAGGAAAATTATTGGGTTATGAGATCTGACTAACATTTAAATGCACTGCAGACTGGCTATACCAAGGTCTAAAATGCGAAAAGTGTCTTTCATTGTTGTTCTATCTTTGTAATTCCCCAATTATTTGTTGTTAAGTGTGCCTGTACACACCTTTGCCCTTCCTCCTTTCCCTTTATGAATTGCTTGCTCTTCTCAATTTCTCACTAGCTATTCTTTGTGGAACATCTTTCTGTTAATATACATTGCAAAAATCTTCCTATTGGTTACCTACATTTCTACTTTGTAGCATTTTATAACATTATAATTTTAATTCATTAGGAAATATCAAGGTATTTTGTTCATGGTGTATGATTTTTTCTTTTTTGAAGGAGAAAAAAGGGTATATTAGGCAAAATTTTCTGTTCCACGAGGTCATTAAATTTTTTTTGTGGCCGTACTGGGGATTGAACTCAGGACATCACACTTGCTAGGCCGAGGCGAGGTCATTGTATTTGTAATAAGAAGTTAGAAGGCTTTGTTTTTAAAATATAGATATTTAATATATGTGTAATTTATTGTTAAGTATGGTATAAGTATTGAATCAAATTTTATTTATTGTTAATTCTGAAATTTAGTTTTCTCAATAGTATTTACTTATATATTTATTTTGTGCATGCAATCCAGGGCCTCATGCATGCTAGGCAAACACTCAACCACTGAGCTCTATTCCCAGTCTAGTCCTAACAGTATTTATTTTGTAATTGAATATTTTCTCATTTACTTGCATCCAGTTCTGTATATATCAAATTCTCACAGTCATATTTATTTGTTTGGGGGCCTCTTTGATATACTACATATTATATTTGTCTATTGTCACGGTGTAGTAATTTTAATTTTTTAGCTTTATAATAAGCTTTGGTAACTGGCAGATATTTTCCCTCCAATTATTTTGCTTTTTCCCAGCTCATAAATCTAGTTTTTAAATTGACAGTTATCATTAAGTTTCATGTTTTCATTTTGATTAGAACTGCATCCTATTATGAAAATTGAATGGGCATATTGTTTCATAATAATGTATTTATATTATTTTTCTATCATATCACAAACTACCACTAATTTAGCAGCTTAATACAATACTTATTTATTATCTCACAGTTCTTCAGGTCAGAAATTGGTGTGACATGACTGAATTTTCAAGGCCAAAATCAATGTGGTAGCTGGGTTGATCTCTTATCTGAGTTTCTGAGAAGATGTCTCCTTCCAACATCACTTTTGTTGTTGAAAGAATTAAGTGTCTGGAGTTTGTAGCACTGAGAGTCCCATTTTCTTGATGACGGTTATCTGGGGACAAACGTCAGTTATTAAGTTCTTCCTGGAGACATGGTTCCTCACTATCTTCAAGCTAGCAATGACACAGGAAGTTCTTCTCATGCTTCAAATCCTTCTTGAGGGCAAAACCTTCTGGTTTTTGAGCTCCAAAACCAAGTTTAAAGGGTAGGGTGATTAGTCTGGTTGAATACTTTCCCTACCTTAAGGCCATTTGCAGAATTCCTTCAAGTTTCTGTATTGTACCAAGTACTCTTGAGATTAGTTTAGTTTAAGGGCATGTTTTCACACTATGACCCGCAGAGGGCTTCACATCAACTGCCCAAGGACTCCAGGAGGCAAGAGTGACCTGATGACTCTTGTTGAGGAAGAGACACAATTGTGGAAGGAAACACAACACAAACACTCAGACACACTGTTGAAACCTTAGAGATTTGCTTCTGTTTACTATTTGTATATGTGTATATATCCAAACAGATTAGATGAGGCAACTAGCCTGTTCACACTCCTCACAAAACTCAAAGACAATAAGTCTCTGGAACAGTTATCTCCAAAGGTGTTCATTCTGACCTCGAGTATATCATCCATGAGTAGGATTGACTGTTCCACTGCATTGACACTATTCATATTCTGAATGGAGCCATCCTTTGGAAGTGTTCCTCTGCTGTCTCTTGTCTCTTATGGCCCAGGTACAGGGAAATAGAGGATGATAGAACTCTTGGGTAGCACAATTATAAGAAGTCTCACCTTTCCTTTGTTTCTCTAATTTGAGCTGATCAGGCACTGAGAATACTGGATTCTATCATATGTCAAAGGGCAAATGACATCAACATGAAGACACTGAATCTCCTGAATGTCTGTTGTGCTCCAGTGTAAGACTGCACTTCTCACTTTTACCCTGTTTCAATTCAAGCATCCTGATTCATGGGCACTGTGCTCATTGTCATCACTCTGCTGTAGGTGCCTAATAATTAATTCCAACTACCATAGGACCTTATGGGTGCAGAATGTGACTACAGTTTATAGATACTCTCCAGGGTGATCTCCTCAATATGATTGAGAGGCTTTGATGCATCCAAATAAATATCTTCTACAAACCAGCAGAGGCAGGGAATGAAGGTTGTACCTATTAACTATTTTGCACTTGGATAGTTCCAAGACTGTCATTTAGGTTGCCCTGGATTTGTTGCTGCACCCTCTCTGAGGCTGTCTTTTTCTAGGAATACTTCATGATAGCATATTTTCCTTAGGTACTGAATGAGGAATCAGAGAGCCATGCCCATTTTAATATCTTTTAAAAATGCAACCTTGCATTTTTGCATTTTCTAGATCCTACCAGCCTCCTGCCACACTCAGTTAGACTATAGAACCCATTCCTGTGAATCAAACCAATGACAACAACATATGCCAGATCTTCCAAATGAGCATGCCACTTTGGAGAGAGCATCCACGTTTAGAATGACAACAATTTCTAAATTTGGTGGAGGTTTGAGAGAATGTTGCAAACTTTGCTCATTTCAAGCTATCTGAGTCTCTCTATCAAGTGGTCATGACTACTCTTTGGCCCTGTGAGTAAAAACCATTTTCCTGTGGAATAGTAAGCTTAGTTCTACATAATATAAGACATGGTGTTATTCTATAGTATTGGAAGAGCTTCAGGTATGAATGGTAGCCTTTCTTTTTCATGTGCCAATCAATCCATCCCTCTGTGATTTCGTCAGGCTGTCTGCCACTGGCCTTGCAGATCTAATGAGTTGAAACGATAGAAGAGGCAGTCAGAGTGGACAATGATACAGAGTTCAGCTTGATGGAAAAATTAATTGTTAATTCATTCAAAACAACTCACTTGAGAGTTGGCCTCTCTGAAAGTGCTTTGGCTCTTGCTGATGGAAAAACTTGTGAACTTAAAATTTCTCTAAAGGAACAAGCAAACACCAAATGTGGAAAACAATCAACCCCATTAGAATGATTACGTGGGCAGTCAGGACTGAAAGCTATTTGTCCTTGCTATCTATGATACAGCTGCAACTTGGGTTCTAGCCTCTATACAAAGTTACTTGGTTCTAGCCTTTGGACAACCCAGGACAAGGACAAGTTTTATTTTAAACCTGACTTCTAAAATGGGGCAACAAGAATGGAGGCCAAGATTCCTTTATATCCTCGAGCTTTAGTGAAAATTCCAAAACCAGTCTTAGCATGTGATCATCATAACCATGCAGTTTATAAAATCCCACAGCTCAGTGTTCAGTGTCACTCTCCTGAATTCTGACATGTAAGCCTCATGAATACTGATGAGTTCTAACTTTATTGCATGCATGTATTATGATCTTTTGTGTATATGTGTGTTTCTGTGTACAAAGAACAGAAAGAAGCAGATCTCTCTCTCTCTCTCTCTTCCTTTCTCTCTCCTCTCTCTGTTGCTATTTCTGTTTCTCTCTCTTTCTTGCTCTCCTTATTTTAGAAAGTACAAGTAGATAAAATCACTATGTATAATTTTGATTTTTCAAATGAAACTAAATTTAACAAGTATAATAAACATTAGACCAAAATATAGCAACATTCTAAGACCTGCTGTTAAACTAACTTTCTGAAAATTTAAACATTATGGAAATTGATATATTTCCATTAATAATATCTGATTGGTCCACAAATAAACACTGTACTTTTTAAAAATTGTTGCTAAATAAATTTGAATAAAACGTCCCTCTCTTCTTGCTTTAAATGTTATCTCTTTAATGAATTGATGGCTAAAAGTTTTCATATGCATTAGACATTTCTGCTTATTTACAGTTTTTACTTCTTCCACTTAACTATTTATTACTTTGTGTGCTCATTATTTCTTAATAATAATTTATTGGTATGGTTATTTGTATATTTTGGTAATCATTCTTGTTTCAGATATCTAGTTTTCTATTAAATTTTGTTCCTAGTGTATAGATATTTTATATTTATTTTATATAAAATCTAATATTTCTTTTGAGTTAATTCTCCATATTTGAAGTTAAAAGCAACATGGCTAGTTCAAGATAAAATACACTTTTAAAAATAATTTTTGTTTCTTTTTGTGCACTTATTTTACTTTTACAACTCATCAAATAGCACTGAAAAGCTTTGAGAAATTCTGTTAACACTAGTCAGGAGTTATTCTTTTCATTCAAAATATTTTAAGAAAATGATTTCTGAGGTAAGGCTGAGTTCCTACACAGTATCAAGGAAAATAATGTGGTACTTATGATAGAGGCATCTTAAAGAATCAACTTAAACTGGATCGTTCCACGCAGAGGAATTTAGCAGATATGAAGGTGGATTTATTACCTCTGTATCCTTGAACAACTGCCTACATTCATCTTTGGCTTATCTGTTTCATTACTAAAATACACTTCTCAGTTTATCACTTACTTTTAGATAGAAAGCACTGGAACAAAAATAGAAAAACATATTCAATTATTTGTTTGTAAATATAGAGTGAAGATGTACAACTATTTTGAAATATGATAAAAGTCACTTTAAAATTGAAGTACTGAAGGGGATATCTCAGAAATCCTCCAAATGTCTTTCGAGATTTGTTTTAACTTTATTCTTTGAGAATATGGAGATTAAATATGCAACTGATAATTTCTAAAAATTTATGTAAAGCAGACCACTGTTATTTCACATGAAATTTCATACTCACCTTTCCTCTCTCTTATGACCCTATTTTATTTTTCTATTCTTCGCAAGGCTGTGAATTATTGTGACTGTCTTATACAAAATAATAAATTCAGTTTATCTGTTAAAAGCAGATGCTAAAGCTAGATCAGTAATTAGCACATAAAGTAGAACTATACATATGTATGACTTTATCAGGTAATACCAGGTACTGAATATTTATCCCTGAAGCCAAAATGACTACATATTATAAATTTATGACTTCTTGCTTTCCACTATACAAGATGCTACTAGCATTTACAGATGGGCAGATCCTATCTGTCTCTCTCTTCTGGGGTTATGATAGATATGCAAATATATGTGTGTTCATATATATTTATGTGTACATTTAGATTACTTCAGCATGTAAACCACAACTACTCATAGAATAGTCATTCTGCATGAAAAAAAGACAGAATATGACTCCTAAAGCTGCATAAAATTGAAGATGTTTCTGCCAAAGAATCATTTGTGTCTGGAGGTTAACAAACATGCAAATTAAAAATATCAAATGGAAGCACACAGCACCTCTATATAAAATAAGAATGCTGGCAGTGACCTTGAGGCATAGAATTTTAAATATTTCATGCATTTTTCTTCATAGGGATAAACATAGATAAAATCCATAGAATCTTATGTAAAATCTGCTAGAGTTTCTTTATATTTACAAAGGCCAGAATAGCTTCTCTCCTTTAAAAAGTAGTTAAAAAAAATACAGGCTCTTCTGCCTTGTAATACCTGATTTTGAAATGCAATTTCATATGAAATAGTTATTCTTAGGGTTCAGCAGGGAGCTGAGAAACATTGGGCAAGACATTTTCAGTGTCAAACCATTTCTTGTACTTGCTGGGAAAATTCCAACATAGCTATAGCTGAAGCAAGATGACTATTACTCATTTTTCCTTCTGTCCTCAAAAATCTGACTTATCTCCAACCCGTGCCTTCAGATGATGATCTCATTACCTACTTCACTGAGAAAGCAGAAGAAAACAGAGACAAGCCTCCAAGAGTTATAACTACTTACCCAATACCCCTGCACTTTGTCTTCAACCCTGTTGCAATGGAGCTTAGATCTCATCCCTTCTGCCTATTGAAGCAACTCTGTTCTCTTTACACCATCAAGCTATTTCATTACAATAATTACTATCAATATGTTGATGTTTTTTCTACCTTAGAAAGTTTCTCCTGACTGTTTCTATCACCAGCATCACCTTTTTTTTCCCACTCTTCGCTGTTATAGTAAATTCTGAGTTCTCCATCCTTATGGCTTCCCACTTCTCTCAAAGAATTCTTTCCTGAAGCCACTCTCATTATATTTTTGTCTACATCCTGATGGCTTTTAAACTTAACCCTTTCTTTCCACATCTGGGAAAGCTGAAAAGATAGCCCATGTGCTGCCTTCCTTGTGGGACCAATGGAAGGTAGATATGATCAATAGATGATGTATGCATGTAAGGAAATGAAATGTCACAGTGAAACCTATTAACTTGTAGAAATATGTGTTAATAATTAAAAAAATCTGTAATTAGAGTTTTCATCTCTGTAGATGACCAAACTTTTCAATTATTCAGACCAAAACATTAACAAATATTCCTACTCCCTTCTTTGTCTTATGTCCCAGTTCAATCTACTAGTAAATCTTATCAGCTCTACCTTCAAATAGTAGTATTCAAGTTTTACAAAACTTGAAATCTTTCAATTTAGATGGATCACTTTAAGACACAAAATGCAAATTTTTGAAAATAACATTAGATACAAATGTGAATAGTAATTTATAATTGAAAAAAATCACAATATTGTATAAAATTTTCATAGCAGATAAATATAGAACATAAAAAATAAAAATAATGATTTTTACCAAGTAACTGCATGATATACCTTTGTAACATTTTTCTTCAAACTTTGGTTTTAAACTAATTGATAACTTTCCTCTATGATGATTTTACTATTGTTATAAAAGAATAAAAGGAATTTATTTTTTGTTATAGCAATTGATTGAAAGTTTAACATTATTTTTAGTTTGGAAAAAAATTGTGAAATTTAAGCTTTACAAAGTTATTTTTGTAATGCAATATGAGGATTAAGTTTACTGGGTTGTTTGGCTTCTGTAATAATCTCTGAAACTTGGAGTCATTTTCATAAACTTTCTTTCATATATGATATTTAAATTTCAGACATTTTGATGTAGAGATATGTTCAGGTACTTTTCAAATTGATGTCATTCATTAGCTAGTTTGTCAATGATGCGTTTGTTTTTGTGGTGCAATGAAATTTATGTTATTTTCATAGATGTAAGATTTGATGACAATGAAAAAACTATGTGATTTCCAACACAGTTTTACTTGATATTTTTCATGTTGTAAGTTTTGACCTACCAGTAAAGAAATTATAGTAAATTCTCTTTCAGTGACTTCCTATCAAATAATTTTTTTCAATTAAGCTGCGTTTGTTAAATTTTTGTGTATAGTATTTTCAAATGCTTCTCTAATAGGAGAGGACTTTTGTTTTGACCAGACATCAATTAGAACAGACATCTACACTTAAAGTTTGTGCATCCCTTATTTGGAAAAATTTCAACAGACAACGGACTAACTTCTAGCTCAAACCTTGCTTTTCTTTTGCCCTCCATCCCCTGACCACCTTAACTGTTGATCCCCACTACACACACACAAACACACACACACATACACACACACACACACACACACCTCCATAACCAAACTTCACAGATAAGGGCCTGCAAGAAACATTCCTTCCACCACACAGACCTCCTTTGAAAGGATCTTGTGCTGAGGATTCAGTCCCTAAATCTTATTTTTCTTTATGCTTCACTGGAAACTTGTATCTATGCATTAAATAAATCCAGACTCGTCTTCTCCCTGCTGCTAGCCTAGCACACAGCAGCATCTTATCTCTAAACAGCTTATTGTCTGGTCTTCATGCTTCCGTCCTTGTCTTTCTGCAATCTATTACTATACACAAGAAAATTATCTCATCAAAACTCAAGGTGGATCATTTTACCCTTGTACTTGGTATCATATTGTGGCTTACAATCTCAGTCAGCATAAAAGGCAAAGTAAATACCACATGGTTCCAGAATAGCTGATTACTGGCTACCTTAGTGTCCTTATCCCCTATCACCCGCTCCCCCTTCTCTGAGTACAGGAGCCTTTTTATTATTCCTGGGACATGGCCAGGTGCATTCCTCCCTCTGTGTCTCTACACTGCATGTTCTGTCTTTTTGATGTTTCTTCTCTCACTGTTGCTGATCTTTTTTTCTGTTGCCTTCTCACGGGGGCCTCCTTATTGACTTTTGTGACCTAATCACTATTCCTCTTACCAACCCCTTGTTTTATTTTTCTCTTTCATGAGTCACTACTCAATTGCACACATTTCACTTAACATTATATTCTACTTCAGGGCAACTTTAAAATGTTCTGATAAAGTTATTACTTCATTCTTTCTGCTTCCTCACAACAGATTAAAGGCCATGAGGATCATGGTTATTGTCTTGTTTTGTTTGTCATTTTCATTGTGGAATAGCAAAAATTCAGAAGATATAATTTAAATATTAGCCTTATATCTAAATCACAAAATATTGGTTTTATAATATAAGTAACTATGCCCTGACAACAATATGCTAGCCAAGAGACAGTAAATAGAATTGCATTCACCTGAGGAATGATATTGAAATGCCTTCATCATATATTAAGGTTGGAAAAATATACCTTTGCCAAACTGTATGTATTCAAAATAGCTCTATTTTTATTAATAAAAATCAAAGTGAAAGTACAATAATTAAAGTATAAATACAGCCTTTATTCAGGAAGAACTTTATCTAATTAATTTATTGCCTGCTTTAGTCACTCACAATCCTACTCATCCATCAGTCACCATTTCCAAGTCTGTACTTTCACAGAGAATTTTCTCTGACACTCTGACACAATACAACTCCCCTGTCCCTTAGAAGTTATACTGTTTTATTGAACAAATCATCTTTGATGAAATTCTGATGTGTTATATATTATTAACCTTAACTCTTAATGAAGATTAAATAATAACATGGAAAGTTAGTGATAAAATATCTCCCCAAAAAAGGAACTTTGTTACTTGGGAATCTGTTTTATAGACTAAATTATTTGAATAACTGAAAATAATTCACTGTAGATAGTTTAGCTTGGGAAAGGCTAATTTGGTTATTAATAAAGCTTGATAGGCTTAATAAGAACCTGTTTATTAGACTCGTGGCCTTCTGCCTACCCTTCAAGAGATGTAGGACACTAGCTAGCCAAAAAAAGTGACCTTATTGACAACCAATACCAGATTGTACAGTGATGTTTCAAGACAAGCTCAGAGTTTAAATGTCTTTTCATTAGAAGTTGTATTTGTGGTATCATCATACTTATTATTATAAAAACAGCAGTTACCACTGTCATATTGGTGCTCACTACATGTTTTCTGAGTACGAATCAATTGAAAATAATTACTACCACCATCTTCAAAATATCCTTCCTCAGTGTTGCTCAGCAATTTTAGCAATTATAACAATCCTCAATTAATATTTAGGACTGCTACCAAGGGACTGGGCAGTCTTGAAGGGTTCTAATCATCCAGTCACTTTTTTGTTGTCTTTCATTTTTCTTTTTTGATAGTACTGGGTTTTGAACTCAGGGCTTCTCACTTGATAGGCAAGTACCTCTACCTCTTGAGCCATGCCTCCAGCCATTTCCTCTATATTCTGGAGTTAGTGTCATGCTTTTTCCCAGGCTGACCACCATCCTCCTGCTTTATGTCATCCACCATTGCTGGGGTAACAGATTCATTATACCACACCCAGTTTTTTACCATTGAGAAGGGATCTTGCAGACTTTTTGCCTGGTCTGACCTTGAACTGCAATCCCCCCAATCCCAGTCACCCACACACTTGGGATTACAGGCTTGAGTAACCAGTGCATAGCTCTTGCTACCTTTTGACATTTTTCTGTCCTGATTATCTCTCTTAATAGTTAAATTATACCTGTATAGTCAGTGTATACTATAGTCTACGCTGAGTTCTCTCACTCTTATCCCTTATCAGTGTTAGTTCTGAAGGTGACTATGTCATCATTCGTCACGCTAATCTCTCTGGTATATTCCTCAGGGAAGATTCGTAGGAACAAAAGTTTCTGAGTTCTTTCATCTTCATAGCATTTCACCTGTGTTCTTTATACTTTAAAGTCGGGTTTTTTTTTGTATAAAATCCTTACATTATATTTTCTTTCACTGAGTTTCTTAAGTGTGCTACTTTTTTTGTTGACATAAGTATTTCTGTTGAAAAGTGTTATGATAATATAGTTTTAATTTTATTATGAGGCACCATCTATTTTTCCCAGATGCCAAACGACAATTTCCTTTAAGGTTCAGTAATATATTTTTTTTAAATTTTATTAGCATATAATAGTTGTATAGGAGGATACATTGTGACATTGACATATGTGCTTACAATATATCTTAGATTTTTTTTCTTGTTTCTTTGTCTTATTTATTTAGATCTTCTTTTTTTTTTTCTTTTATTATTCATATGTGCATACAAGGCTTGGGTCATTTCTCCCCCCTGCCCCCACCCCCTCCCTTACCACCCACTCCGCCCCATCCCTCTTCCCCCCCACCTCAATACCCAGCAGAAACTATTTTGCCCTTATCTCTAATTTTGTTGTAGAGAGAGTATAAGCAATAATAGGAAGGAACAAGGGTTTTTGCTGGTTGAGATAAGGATAGCTATACAGGCATTGACTCACATTGATTTCCTGTGCGTGGGTGTTACCTTCTAGGTTAATTCTTTTTGCTCTAACCTTTTCTCTAGTACCTGTTCCCCTTTTCCTATTGGCCTCAGTTGCTTTAAGGTATCTGCTTTAGTTTCTCTGCGTTAAGGGCAACAAATGCTAGCTAGTTTTTTAGGTGTCTTACCTATCCTCACCCCTCCCTTGTGTGCTCTCGCTTTTATCATGTGCTCATAGTCCAATCCCCTTGTTGTGTTTGCCCTTGATCTAATATCCACATATGAGGGAGAACATACGATTTTTGGTGTTTTGAGCCAGGCTAACCTCACTCAGAATGATGTTCTCCAATTCCATCCATTTACCAGCGAATGATAACATTTCGTTCTTCTTCATGGCTGCATAAAATTCCATTGTGTATAGATACCACATTTTCTTAATCCATTCGTCAGTGCTGGGGCATCTTGGCTGTTTCCATAACTTGGCTATTGTGAATAGTGCCGCAATAAGCATGGATGTGCAGGTGCCTCTGGAGTAAGAGTCTTTTGGGTATATCCCCAAGAGTGGTATTGCTGGATCAAATGGTAGATCGATGTCCAGCTTTTTAAGTAGCCTTCAAATTTTTTTCCAGAGTGGTTGTACTAGTCTACATTCCCACCAACAGTGTAAGAGGGTTCCTTTTTCCCCGCATCCTCGCCAACACCTGTTGTTGGTGGTGTTGCTGATGATGGCTATTCTAACAGGGGTGAGGTGGAATCTCAGTGTGGTTTTAATTTGCATTTCCTTTATTGCTAGAGATGGTGAGCATTTTTTCATGTGTTTTCTGGCCATTTGAATTTCTTCTTTTGAGAAAGTTCTGTTTAGTTCACATGCCCATTTCTTTATTGGTTCATTAGTTTTGGGAGAATTTAGTTTTTTAAGTTCCCTGTATATTCTGGTTATCAGTCCTTTGTCTGATGTATAGTTGGCAAATATTTTCTCCCACTCTGTGGGTGTTCTCTTCAGTTTAGAGACCATTTCTTTTGATGAACAGAAGCTTTTTAGTTTTATGAGGTCCCATTTATCTATGCTATCTCTTAGTTGCTGTGCTGCTGGGGTTTCATTGAGAAAGTTGTTACCTATACCTACTAACTCCAGAGTATTTCCTACTCTTTCTTGTATCAACTTAAGAGTTTGGGGTCTGATATTAAGATCCTTGATCCATTTTGAGTTAATCTTGGTATAGGGTGATATACATGGATCTAGTTTCAGTTTTTTGCAGACTGCTAACCAGTTTTCCCAGCAGTTTTTGTTGAAGAGGCTGCTATTTCTCCATCGTATATTTTTAGCTCCTTTGTCAAAGATAAGTTGCTTATAGTTGTGTGGCTTCATATCTGGATCCTCTATTCTGTTCCACTGGTCTTCATGTCTGTTTTTGTGCCAGTACCATGCTGTTTTTATTGTTATTGCTTTGTAATATAGTTTGAAGTCAGGTATTGTGATACCTCCTGCATTGTTCTTTTGACTGAGTATTGCCTTGGCTATTCGTGGCCTCTTGTGTTTCCATATAAATTTCACAGTAGATTTTTCAATCTCTTTAATGAATGTCATTGGAATTTTGATGGGAATTGCATTAAACATGTAGATTACTTTGGGGAGTATTGACATTTGTACTATGTTGATTCTACCAATCCATGAGCATGGGAGATCTCTCCACTTTCTATAGTCTTCCTCAATCTCTTTCTTCAGAAGTGTATAGTTTTCCTTGTAGAGGTCTTTCACATCTTTTGTTAGGTTTACACCTAGGTATTTGATTTTGTTTGAGGCTATTGTAAATGGAATTGTTTTCATACATTCTTTTTCCGTTTGCTCATTGTTAGTGTATAGAAATGCTAATGATTTTTCTATGTTGATTTTATATCCTGCTACCTTGCTATAGCTATTAATGATGTCTAGAAGCTTCTGAGTAGAGTTTTTTGGGTCTTTAAGGTATAGGATCATGTCGTCTGCAAATAGGGATATTTTGACAGTTTCTTTACCTATTTGTATTCCTTTTATTCCTTCTTCTTGCCTAATTGCTCTGGCTAGGAATTCCAGTACTATGTTGAATAGGAGGGGAGATAGTGGGCATCCTTGTCTGGTTCCTGATTTTAGAGGGAACGGTTTTAATTTTTCTCCATTAAGTATAATGCTGGCTGTAGGTTTGTCATATATAGCTTTTATAATGTTGAGGAACTTTCCTTCTATTCCTAGTTTTCTTAGAGCTTTTATCATGAAATGATGTTGGATCTTATCAAAGGCTTTTTCTGCATCTATTGAGATGATCAAGTGGTTTTTGTCTTTGCTTCTGTTAATGTGGTTTATTACGTTTATTGATTTTCTTACGTTGAACCACCCCTGCATCCCTTGGATGAAGCCTACCTGGTCGTGGTGAATAATCTTTGTGATGTGTTGCTGAATTCGGTTTGACAGTATTTTGTTGAGGATTTTTGCATCAATGTTCATTAAGGAGATTGGCCTATAGTTCTCCTTTTTGGAGGTGTCTTTGCCTGGTTTTGGGATAAGTGTAATACTGGCTTCATAAAATGTGTTTGGCAGTTTTCCTTCCCTTTCTATTTCCTGGAACAGTTTAAGGAGGGTTGGTATCAGTTCTTCTTTAAAGGTCTGATAGAATTCAGCAGAGAATCCATCAGGTCCTGGACTTTTCTTTTTGGGGAGACTCTTGATTGCTGCTTCAATTTCATTTTGTGTTATGGGTCTATTCAGGTGATTAATTTCCTCTTGGTTCAGTTTTGGATGATCATATGTATCTAGAAATCTGTCCATTTCTTTTAGATTTTCAAATTTATTTGAATATAGGTTCTCAAAGTAGTCTCTGATGATTTCCTGGACTTCCATGGTGTTTGTTGTTATCTCCCCTTTTGCATTCCTAATTCTACTAATTTGGGTTTTTTCTCTCCTCATTTTAGTCAGGTTTGCCAGGGGTCTATCGATCTTGTTTATTTTTTCAAAGAACCAACTTTTTGTTTCATTAATTCTTTGTATGGTTTCTTTGGTTTCTATTTCGTTGATTTCAGCTCTTATTTTTATTATTTCTCTCCCTCTATTTGTTTTGGGATTTGCTTGTTCTTGTTTTTCTAGGACTTTGAGATGTATCATTAGGTCATTGATTTGGGATCTTTCAATCTTTTTAATATATGCACTCATGGCTATAAACTTTCCTCTCAAGACTGCCTTAGCTGTGTCCCATAGGTTCCGGTAGGTTGTGTTTTCATTTTCATTGACTTCAAGGAACTTTTGAATTTCCTCTTTTATTGCATCAATGATCCATTCTTCATTAAGTAATGAGTTATTTAGTTTCCAGCTGTTTGCATGTTTTTTGTCTTTACTTTTGTTGTTGAGTTCTACTTTTACTGCATTGTGGTCAGCTAGTATGCATGGTATTATTTCTATTTTCTTATATTTGCTGAGGCTTGCTTTGTGCCCTAGGATATGATCTATTTTGGAGAAGGTTCCATGGGCTGCTGAGAAGAATGTATATTGTGTAGAGGTTGGATGAAATGTTCTGTAGACATCTACTAGGTCCACTTGATCTATTGCATATTTTAGATCTTGGATTTCTTTATTGAGTTTTTGTTTGGATGACCTATCTATTGATGATAATGGAGTGTTAAAGTCTCCCACAACCACTGTGTTGGAGTTTATATATGCTTTTATGTCTTTCAGGGTATGTTTGATGAAATTGGGTGCGTTGACATTGGGTGCATACAGGTTGATGATTATTATTTCCTTTTGGTCTATTTCCCCTTTTATTAGTATGGAATGTCCTTCTTTTTATCTCGTTTGATCAATGTAGGTTTGAAGTCTACTTTGTCAGAGATAAGTATTGCTACTCCTGCCTGTTTTCGGGGGCCATTGGCTTAGTAAATCTTCTTCCAGCCTTTCATCCTAAGCATATGCTTATTTCTGTCGGTGAGATGAGTCTCCTGTAAGCAACAAATTGTTGGATCTTCTTTTTTAATCCATTTTGTCAAATGGTGTCTTCTGATGGGTGAATTAAGTCCATTAACATTAAGCGTTAGTACTGATAGGTATGTGGTGATTCCTGCCATTTAGTTATCTTAGTTGTTTGAAGGTTTGATTGTGTGTACCTAACTTGATGTTACTCTCTACTGTCTTGCTTTTTCTTATCCTGTGGTTTGGTGCTGCCTGCCTTTTCATGGTTAAGTTAGGTGTCACTTTCTGTGTGCAGGATCCCTTGCAGAATCTTTTGTAATGGTGGCTTTGTGGTCACATATTGTTTTAGTTTCTGCTTATCATGGAAGACTTTTATTGCTCCATCTATTTTGAATGATAGCTTTGCTGGGTAGAGTATCCTGGGGTTGAAGTTATTTTCATTCAGTGCCCGGAAGATCTCACCCCACGCTCTTCTTGCTTTTAATGTTTCTGTTGAGAAGTCTGCTGTGATTTTGATGGGTTTACCTTTGTATGTTACTTGTTTTTTCTCTCTTACAGCCTTCAATATTCTTTCCTTAGTTTCTGAACTTGTTGTTTTAATGATGATATGTCGTGGAATAGTTCTATTTTGATCTGGTCTGTTTGGTGTCCTGGAGGCCTCTTGCATTTGTATGGGAATATCTTTCTCTAGATTTGGGAAATTTTCCATTATTATTTTGTTGAATATATTACGCATTCCCTTCGCTTGCACCTCTTCTCCTTCTTCGATGCCCTTGATTCTCAAGTTTGGTCTTTTGATGGAGTCAGTGAGTTCTTGCATTTTCTTTTCTCAGTTCTTGAGTTGTTTAATTAATAGTTCTTCGGTTTTTCCTTTAATTACCATTTCATCTTCAAGTTCTGAGATTCTGTCTTCTGTTTGTTCTATTCTGCTGGATTGGCCTTCTGTTTTGTTTTGCAGTTCTGTTTCGTTCTTTTTTCTGAGGTTTTCCATATCCTGGCAGTTTTCTTCTTTATTGTTGTCTATTTTTGTCCTGAGTTCATTTATCCATTTATTCATTGTGTTCTCTCTTTCACTTTGGTGTTTACACAGTGCTTCTATGGTTTCCTTTATTTCTTCTTTTGCTTTTTCAAATTCTCTATTTTTATTGTATTGGAATTTCTTGAACGTCTCCTGTACATTTTGGTTGACCCTATCCAGTATCATCTCTATAAAATTCTCATTGAGTACTTGTAGTATGTCTTCTTTTAAATTATTCTTGTGGGCTTCATTGGGTCCTTTGGCATAGTTTATCTTCATTTTGTTGGAGTCTGGATCTGACTTTCTGTTCTCTTCATTCCCCTCTGGTTCCTGTACTAATTTTTTGCTGTGGGGAAACTGGTTTCCCTGTTTTTTCTGTCTTCCCGTCATTGTCCTTGGTGTTGTTACTGTCCCTATACTGTGTGTAATTAAGCATTTTCTAGCTTGTAATAATAACAATGGTAATATTGAGAATGGAAGAGTGAGCTGAGATGGAAAGCAAGAAGTTAAAGAAAAGGGGAAAACAAATATACAGACAAGAGGGAGAAAGCAGAACAAGGTATCAGACAAGAGAGTTTCAAAGATATAAACAGGGAGTGTTAGTGTACTAATTGACAGTAAGCTGAACAGACAATAGAGAGACAGAGAGAGGATTGAAAATCAAAGATAAAAAAATAAAAAATAAAAAAATGAAAGTAATATCTATATATAAAAATGAATTAAAATAAAATGGAAAATAGAAAATTAAAAAAAAAAAAAAAACCAAAAAACTTCCAAGTTTATATGCAATGCAATTCAGTCTTAATAATTTGGATGTCTGTCTCAATCTCCAGTCCTGGAGTTGGTGCCTCAGATGTTGTTCTGTAGTTGTCTCATCAAAGGGGATGCATAAAGTAGAACAAAACTACACACACACACACACACACACAAGAAAAAAAAAAAAGCCCCACCAAGTGTCCCCAGTTCAAATGCAATACAGTTTCAGTAAGTTTTTCGGCTTGCAGGTGTAATTTGGTTGTTCTCTCATCAAAGGTAGGGAGAAAAAGAAAAAAAAGCATCTGGAGTCAGTTCTGAGAGTGGTATCTGCAATTTTGGCTTGCCTGCCTGCTGCTCTCAGCCTGTAGCTGGTGGCGTTATTTATGCAGATCTCTGGGGTGAGCTAGCGCTCACCTGGTCCCACAGGTGAGCTCAGAGTTCTCCTGAACTTTGTTTGCTCAGAGTTCTCCTGTACGGGAGCCTCTGCTACAGGCTTTCCCCTTTGCAAGCACTGGGAAAGGTGACACTGCCCCTGCGTTGTCAGGCCTGCATGTTTATTTACAGTTCATGTGGGAGGTGGGTCTTCCCCCCCTCTCCTCTGAAGTTTTCCTCCCACTACCACTTTCAGAAGCTTTCCTGCTCCTGCTTACTGGGCGGTGCTGCTGCTCCTGCTGGCCGTCATGTTTGTTTACAGTTCACGTGGGAAGTGGGTCTTCCCTCCTCTCACAAGCGTCCCCGCTCCTGGTTGCTGGGCGCACGCCCCGCTCCCGCCAGAGCGTCTCCGGCCCGCCTGGCGTTTATTTACAGTCCCGGGAAGGATTCCCTTCCCCCAATCTTCAGCGCTCAGGGCGCCCCACCCTCTTTCCAGCGTGTCTTAACTGTTCTTATTGCTTAGTACTCAGTTTCTCTTATTTTCCCGGGTGGAGGTCAGTCTGTCCAGGGGGGCTATGCTGCTCTGGCCCAGGCTTGTCTGTGGGGCTACCGCGGTACCACGAAGCTCACCTGGTCCGCGTCTTCCCAAGCCGTATGGGTGCCGGCCACTGGCGGCCCCGGGGGCCCTCCTTGGTTCTCCGTTTAACGTGAAGTGGAGATTCTCTGCACCAGCTGGAGATGTGGAGGGGTCAAGGTTATGCCTTTTCTCGGTGATTATGCCTGCAAAGTGTGTCTCCAGCGTCTCTCCAAGATTTCACTATAGGAGGCTCGCTTTCTGCTTCCTCCCTCTAGCCGCCATCTTGGAATTCCCCTATTTAGATCTTCTATTTGTTTGTTCATAAGTCAAGGTAATACATATTTTCCTAGGAAGTTCCAGTTCTAGCTGGGCATTAGTGGCTCATGCCTATAATCCTAGCTACTGAAGTTCGGATCACTGTTAAAGGCAATCCCTGGCAAACAGTTTGAGAGACCCTATCTTGAGAATATGCAGCACATCAAAGGGCTGGCAGAGTGGCTATATATCTTAGATTTAACCCTTCCATTGTTCGCCCTTTTACCCACTTCTCCTTATTAGAAAATTTCAACAGGTTTCATTCTTCTCTTTTCATATATGACTACAAAATACATCCATCATGTACACCCTCATTCCCTCATTCCTTGTGCTCATCCACCTATTTTTCCCTCCTGCCCTTCATTTTTTTAAAGTAAATATTAATAGTTCAAGAACTTTTTGCCTTGGTACTTCAGGCTTGTATATATCATGTTTAAATCAAATTACTCACCCTCCCATTACTTACTCTTTATCATGCTTCCCTAATATTCAATAACTTACTGTACAGTGCATTGTATTATATTCGTATGTAGATAGATTGTTTCAATATTTTTCATTCTTTAATATTTTCTTTACTTCTCCCACAAACTGTAGTCCCCTCAGATAAAGTCAAGGGTTCAATAACATTTTAGAATTAGTTTTCATGATGGTCATTCTAGATGAACACTTAGTGTGTTAATGTTTTTAATTTGCAACCTTGAATCATTTTAAAATTTTAGTTAGGAAAGTTAAATACCATAATTTATTTTAATTATGTTATTTAATATCTATATCTATTCCTTTGTTTTTTATATTTTGTTCAGTGATTTTTACTATTGATTTTACATCTTTCTTTTTCTCTTTTTCTTTTTTTGAGACAGGCTCTCACTCTGTAGTCCAGGCTAACCTTGAACTCACTATCTTGCCCCAACCTCCCATCTGCTTGGATTACATCCATGCAGCTTCATGTCCAGCAGTGTTCAGCTTTAGCAATTGATATTTTTGTTAAAGTTATGGCCTATTTAGTTTATTTTAATTATGTCTTTTATCTTCTATTTATCTTAGGGAATTAACTATTGCATTATTTCTTCTTATAGTCCTCTTAATTTAGTCTGTATTCCTATAATAACTATCTTTCATTTGTAATTATTTCTAAAATTTTAAAATAAGTTTTCTTATTCTGTGCCATTTTTTAGTTGATATAGGAATAAGCTATGGATTTAATACATTAAAGATCATTGTGCATGTGTTTGTGACATGGTTTCATAGATATTTTATGTCTGATGTTTATGTTTAGAGTTTAAAATTTGATGGCTTGCCTTTTAAGGATTCTGTTTTGTCTTCTCCACTTATATTTTTCCTATCCCTTTAATTCTATTGTCCTTGACATCAAATTTTATCCCAATAATTTCTTCTTATTTTACAAATTAATGCAATAAAATATTCCTGGTTGGTCAATTTCAAGAGCTCACATAGGATAGACAACTCTGGTCTTTTTAGACTTGCTCTTTGAGGCTAGTATTAAATAAACTAACAGTACTTGAGCACAGCCACACTGATGTCATGATAACTGACACTGTAACCCAGATGGCTAGTAAGTGGCCAATGGATGGGTAACATATACATTATGGATACACTGGAAGAAGAAATGATTCACATCCCTGATGGGGCAGCTGGATAGTGAGATTTCATCATGCTACTCTGAATGGTTCACAATTTAAAATTCTTGAGTTGTTTATTTATGAACATTTTCACTTAATATTTTCAGACTTCAGTTGACCACAGGTAATTACAACTGCAGGAGACAAAACCACAGATAAGAAATAGGCTGCTGTGTTCATATTCATCAGTAGAAGATGTTTGTCCATCTATTTAGAATTCTTGGTTGACTTAATTTTTCCTTAAACTTGCATATCATCTCAATGGCTTCATGTTTACTGATGTGAGACCAGTTGTTAATTTTGTCCAGAATCACTTGTATGTGACGATTTACTTCTTTCATGCTGCTTTTGAATGTCTTTCTTTGGTTTTGGCTTTTGACACTTTGGTGTCAAAGGAAATATTTAACTGACAGATTGTAAGATGGATGATTTCCAACCAGACCCTAAAATGAACAAAAAGATTACTTTATAAGGATAGTTAATGTAAGCATGGTCACTTGCTAGTGTGTAGATTAGGTAGGAACAGTCTTGTGATAAAGAAGTAACTATGTGGAGTTATGATGTTATGATACTTGGAAGCAACCCGTGAATATTATTTTAAGAAGAAAAATAGAAACTATGTTGCATTAACATCACTCTAAAATCCAATAACCTTTATTCTTGCTATCAGGAGAAGAAATACTGAATAAGTTTTAATAGATATTATTGAATGCTCTGTTTAAATGAATGTAGAAAATCATTTAAATGTTTTAGGGATTTCTGTCTATTATTAAAGAATTATCTGCATATGTGGGGATTCTATTATGTCAACTTAAGCAGAGTACATTTTTATATACTAAAAAGACTAATTTAGAATATATGTTTTTGTAAAATCACCTTTTCACTGTTTGGAAAAACAGCATGGAGTCATTATTTTCTACTATTCAGTACAGATTTGATGGAAGTTGATTAAACAGTCAATGATTACCTACATGATTAACAGATTAACACAAAACCTTTGAGATTATGTCAATTACCATGTATCAGAAAATATCAGTCCTATGGAATTATTTATGCAGTAAGAATAATATAATACAGATATATTTTTCTTTTTCAGTCTCACTCTCTCCTTCACATACACACACAAATAGAGGCACCAATAAGTCAACATTAAGATCCTTGTTGGAGCTGAACTGAAGTAGAAAACATTTAATAGGTGTTTATTATTTTCTGAAACTATATATAAAAATATACATAATAATTCTTTTTCTTATATATAAGGTACTTCAAGAAAGTTTCATGGTAAAATCAGTAAGTGAATGTCCTGCTTTCCATGAGTAAATATCATTATGGAGAAGACTTTGCTGAAATTAAATAATATACACTTTCCCCAAGAACATGTTTTCAGACTGCGGTGGTAGGGCAGTGAAGAGTTAGAGTACCTGCCTGCAAGCACAAAGCCCTGAGTTCAAATCCCAGTACTGAAAATAAAAGGAAAAACTTCCCACTAGTTCTAGTCTGGAAAATCCTAAATCGCGTTTCCACTCTTCAGTACCTGGCAACCAGCTTGAGGATGATCAGAATGTCACATTACCCCTAAGCCTCTCTCCAGCTTGTGGCTCATTTGCAGAGAGGAAAACCTAAATAAAAATATGCTAAGATTTCTCACTATGTTAAAATATTGGAAAACAATACTTTAAATGATGGAATGTTTTATAATGGTCATTTAAATGTAGATACATGTCAGTTATGACCCACAATAAATTTAGAGAATATTCAATTTCCTTTTAAAATCACGTATGTTACATATTGCTTAAACCTAAAACCAATAATTGTGCCAAATTTTTAATACTTTTTATTAGTATCTCCTAAGAGTGAAAATGTTTCCCTTTGGTTTCAAAATGAGAAATCTAACTTGGAGTAAAAGCAAAAGAATGTAAAGAAAGCATTTAAATGAATGCAGTTAATGAGTCACACAATGATTAGTTGAAATAACAGATTAAAGACTCAAAAGAAAATTCTAATGTTTGAATTTATTGACATAATCCACATCCCTAAAATCATATTTCCTGATTAACTTTTTGCCTTATCCTTTAAAATTTCTAGCTATATTCCAACTTTTATATTAATGATGAATTCCATAAGTTTTTATTTCTTAAATAAGATTATATTGAGAACAAATAATTTCAGCTACCTTGAATAAATGCAAAGAAATAAAAATTTTAAATATAGCCTAAATTTTATTATGCACTTTAATGGAATTTTTAATTTTCATTTTAATTTTCTTTTTCCAATCATCATTTCCTTTAAATTTATTTATTTGACTTAATAGATACATGGAAACTTTAGATTACAAATTATTTCCCCAAGTAGTTATTGATAGTATAATAAATGCATCATGGTAACTGAAATTCTGGTTTTAATGTGTAAATTCATCATAAAATGTGGATGACATAGAAACAAGGTCTGTTCCTGAATAGTTACGGATCTTGAGACCACCGCTCGTGTGTACCTTCTTTATCAGTAAATTTAGGATAAGATAATTTGAAACATGAATTCATATATAAAATAAAACCCCAGGATTTTAGAAATAGAAGAAAAATTAAGGAGATAAACTGATTTAGCACTATTATTTGTACTTATATTGCACAGAAGTCACTCCTCTGAAAGTCTATAATGGAGTAAAAACAATGTAAGTGGCATTGACAGTCCGCATCTAAAATGCAAATTAGAAGAGGCTAACCATGATGCTCAGTTTCTTCCCCCAAACACAACAATCCAGTGCATCACACTCGACCAGGACATGGGGAGGGAATCAGGCAATGGAGAAGCTGCAGTGTTTTCACCTAGTTTTTTCTTCTTTTTTTCCTCCTGAATGAGAGTGAAAAAGAAATTTTCTCTCTCATGCAGAAACAGTTGGAGCAGAGGGTAAAATCCACTATATTTTCATAATTACTCTCTTAACATAAAAGGATACATTTAGAATTCATCCCTTACCACCAATTGGTTGGTGCTACACAATTGCCATCATACTGCACACAGTTGAAAAAAGAATTATTACAATTTTATTCTCAGTTGTTAGAAAATGTAAACTTTTCCTTGGAACCCAGATCAAAGAGGATACAAAGCTGAACATGTAAGAAATGAAGGTTACTATATAGGTACAGGAAGCATTTTATGAATGTCAGGTTGTCAAATTTTGATATTGTTTTACTGCTAATATTTGAGATAGAAAACCTCATAGCTCTCATTTCTAAAGTGAGAGTTATAGTTTACACCAAAGAAAGTAAACATGACACTTACCTATTTTTAAATGAGCATTACTGATAATTGTTCCTTTTCTTCGAGTAAAAATGTAGTGACAGGTCACTGCACTGCATAAATGATCTTTCAATCTGAAGATAGTTTATTATTAGCTCTTCAAATGCAGAAAGCATCTTAAGTAAAGAATTATAGAAACTTGGAGTTGGAAGAGTTTAAAGTAGCACCCTGTCCAAATCCTTCATTTTTGCTTGTGAGGACTAAAAGTTCAGACAAGTCAGTTGTTTTTCACAGTTAGACATACATCCATAAGAGAATAGCAATACCACCCTGCTTTCCTCATTCATCTATGTGTGTATATGTGTGTAGCCTATTTTGCTGAATCTGTACTATATTTCTAATTTACAATTATGCATAGGTTTATAGCTTACTCTGCACAAGTAATAACTGTGACTAGTTAAATTTGTCTAGTCAAGCAAATATGAACAGGACTTTCATATGCAAATATTTTCTTTATACTACGATGTCAATTTATTAGCTATTTAAATTGTAGCATGTGATACATTGACTAGGCACACTGAGAAGCAGAAGAAAGATGAAATTTATTCCTTCACATCTGGAAAATAAAGCCCTGGTGGGGACTTGATTAGGTAAGTTGAACCATGAACAAAAAGGGCTAATTAATATTTGACCTTGACAAGTTAGTGGAGTTTCTGGTATCTTTCTTATAGGCGAAAGGATAAAGAAGTTAATAGTGGTGTCTTAGTAAATGCAGAAAGGTCAGTTGGGGGATGACCAAGCAGGTCTATGGATTAGTGCATTGGCAAATTGATCACTATGGTTTGTGTTCAGTGACAAAAGAGCTTGGCTTGGCAGTACAGGTGGGCAGAAACACTAAAAGCGTATTATAAATGATTCTGCAAGCACACTCGAAGAGAGGTTTCTAGTTCTATTGAAGTATCTCAATAAGGACCAAAATTTTGTAACAATTTTGAAACTGTTACTTGTGTAATCAGCCCAATCTTCAAAGTAAACTGAGTTCCAGATGAGTTAAAAAGCACCAAAGGGTGTGGTTAGAGCCTTGAATTGTTACTGTCATGTTTAGGAAGGCTGTGACAAAAAGACATTAAAAGGCTTAGAAAATGTCATGAAAAGGAGGGAACTGCAAGTTCTCATATTTTGGGTTCATTCATAAAGTTTTAGTATCTACATTGTTTTCCTTGTCATGAAAATTCATTTTGTTTTGTGAATATTTCTGGAAACAGTTTTCCAATATTGAGGTTGAATTACTTTAAAATGATCATAAGTACACCACTGATACACACATATATTTATGTGTACAAACCCTGCAGAGTATTTAATTGCTTTAGAAAGAAAGTACACTGTACACTAGCCCATTCCTCTTGGTTATGCTTTGAACATTCTAACAGGCTATTGCCTAACTACTTTGGATGATTGCCAGACAAGTCCTTGGCTGACTATTTGATGGCTCTGAGTTAAATGCTAAGCTGTGAATGCCATTAAGTGGTAAATTGAGTTGATATTACCAGATGGGGTTTTGCAATTGAGGTTGTTCAGTTTCCACCTCTCTAGGAAGTCATGTAATTGAATTGATTCATACAGGGTTTATCTGGAGAGCTTCAAGTGTCTTACCTTCAACTGCAAGGTTGGAATAAGCCACTACTATATGCAACCTTTTTCTTAGGGCAAGCTTAATGAGTTAATGTCTTTATTCTTTTTTCATGACTGATTCGTATCATATCTTGTCATTACATTCTGATCAATGTTTCCTATAATTTAGCACAAGATAGCTTTTCTAGTTAGTGAATACAAGCTATAATGTTTTAGTACACAGTGAATGAGTCCCTTCAATTATGTGAAGTCTACCAAGATTTTATAAATTTTTGCTGCTAAAGTTGGAGAATTGACTTGAATTATGATTATATTTATTGAAACTCCATTGAGATACATTGGAATAAATTTAACTTTGAGTAGATCTGGTCCCAGTGCATACTCTGATAGAAGAATGATTCCCTTCCATTGTCAAGACACTCACATCCTTTTTACTGTGCAAATGGAGTGTAATGAAGAACAAGATGACAATCCACAGACCTCAGGAAGCTTTGTTTTTATATAATGGACACCTAATCAGACAAAGAAGATAGAATGGTGGATAAAATTAAACAAAATGAGTAGTAGAGCTACCAGTATATTTATTCTTTGCTAAAATTTATTTTTCAAAAATTCAATAACAATATCACATATTTTATTTATACTGCATGATTCTCTCTTTCAGTTACTTGGGAAAGGTATATTGCTTTGTGTTAGCTCAGTTCTTAGTGGGTTCAGTTCTTATCAAGAATTAGCATTATTCTTTATGTAGAAACTTGACTCAGGTGACCAAGAAAATGTATATATCTGCCAATATATATTCAAAATGTAAAATACTTATTTGCATATAAAGGATATGTTATATATGTATGCACATATCCATGCATATGTCACATCTGTATATGTGCTATGTGAAAGGTATTTACTATGGCTTATAATAGTGTTTTCATTGTATCACCATCTTTTCAACAATTAGAGAAAGTCCTGCTTCCTGCTCGTAATATATGAGCAAGAAATGTTTTTGAAAGTCAGGTTGAGTGAAATGTGGATGCATTACTCCTCTATGATTTTAAACCAACATAAATATGCAGCTTTCATGAGAGCACGTGTGTGTGTATGCACTTTGTTCAATAATTGTTGATGTACTTGGTGGAAACTAACCTCCCTGCTACTCACACAGTCCACCCTATTCCATATATTTTCTTTTCCTTTTCCCAAAGCTCAGTTATCATCTGCAACCCTCATGCTAACCTGATGAGCCTTCAGTTCTTCCCAAAGACTTTTTATTACCTCCATTTCTGCAATCTGTCAGGTTTATTCCACAGTTTCCTTTGCAAATAAAGAAATAACTGTGGAAGAAAGAGGAGGCTGTGGAGTTTTCAGAGTGGGTTATTCCTTTGTATAACCACAGTAAATTAGTAAAGCAGAAATTACTAGGCTGGAAAACATGGAGGTTTTTATTCTTATTAATGACATTCAGTTATAGATGGTAAAATACTAGTTGATTTCACTTTTGTTCTTCAAAATCAATGAAGAGTATAAAAGTACAGATGGTGGTCATTTCTAATGCTATGCAAATTTAGATTGTATTTTTCTTTGTAGAAATATAAATCTTCACAGCATTTTTTCAGTTTACCATACAAACCATGGATTTTAATGAAAACTTAAGGAAGACTGAATGTTTTTTGAAAGGTTTATCATAATTTGGCTTAGCTTCATTTCCAACAGCACCCCACTCACACACACCCTTTCAGAAAGGGTGTCTTTCCCACATGTATAAAAAATCAAAGTCTTCTTTTGTCAGTTTGTCAAAATTGTACCCCCAAAATATTATTAATGATAAGGTTCACTTCTAACAGAACAAAAGCCATAAATCTGGCTTTTATTTAATTATAATTTAAGATTTGATCCTTCCCCTAAGTTCTCAGAATATAGATGCCTTACTGGAGGAAAACAGCAAAGCAGTAATTTATGTTTTCACATCCATACTCAATTATACAGTGGAAAACTGGCTTTGGTACAATAGCTGAACTTTCATAAAATGCATTATTGTCGTCTAAAGTATAATTAAAAATAACAACTACCTGAAAATATTTTCTCAATTTTATATGACATAAACATAATTTATATAATAAGCTAATATTGTTTCAAGTTGAACATATATCTTAACCACTGAGAAGGAAAGCTCACCCAGACAAATACTAGAAAAATTCAGGGGCAATTGTAGCAGGTAAAAGGTCTAACAAAATGTTTCCTGGGTAGCACTGTCAGGCTATGTTACTATGAACATTTTGAGCCTCAATATTTTCACTATAAATAAGGGTATAAAAGATCACAACTTAGAAAAGCATAATTAGGGTTAAATGAGATAATTTGACATTATAGCATGTCTGTAATGCTAGCTACTGAGAAGGCTTAAGCAAGTAAATTTCTTGAGCTGCAGTTTGATGCCAGCCTGTGCAACATAGCAAAAAGAAAGAATGGAAAGGGAGGAAATGAGAGGAGAAGAGATGAGAGGAAAAGAGGGGGAAAAGAGAGAGAGAGAGAATCTATAAAATTCTTAGCACAAGATTACCAGATGATAAGCATTTAATTCATTTACAACATTTATTATATTGTTTCATAAACTGTGACTATTCAGTCTTTGTTTTCTGCTAGTCAACAGATTGAAGCAATATTAAGAATTTGGGACTATTGTGTTGGAGACTACAAAACTAATGATTTCTGTGTTTACACGTGTGATTATAAACCCTCTAATTTAATTTTCTGATCTAGACATGATATTAGCATATGAGACAGCTGGAATGCCATTGTGATCCAAGTAATTGAGCAACATTAGAAGACACACATAAACTTCACAAACCTATAATAATAGCTTCTTAATGCTAACATAGTCTTCAGTATGTAACTGTTCTAAAAGCAATTTGTTTATATTATCTTCAGTCATCTGTAATAATTATCTAACTCAACAAGACTGTCCACAGCTTGTTAAAAGGGCTGATGATTCTGTAATAACTTGGTATTTAGCGACGTAAAAGGTATCTGAGTATGTTTTTAAATAATTTATCAATGTTATATAACTGTCAAGTGCTTGAAAATTTAAGTATTCTCTTTGAAATATAATGTATATATTTGAAGAAAGCATTTGACCATGAATGAGAAATATCAAAATAGTCTTTTACAATTGCTCATGACATATCAATGAAATAATTTAAATTACTGAATCAGGTAATAAAGAATTTAGCTTTTTTTCACCAACTGGGATTTCCCAGGATATTCTAAAATTATTAATATGGTGAAATAATAATAAAAAGCTATTAATTATCATAATTTTGGATTTAAAGAAACATGTTTGTATCCTGAATAAAGTGTACTTGGAAGGTTAAGATATTAGCTTTTTGTGAGTTGAATTAAAACGGCAATAAAATTACCTATCATGTGAGTTTTTATTACTTTTTTAAAAGATATTTTTCTACTTTAGCAAAAGTTTAATCACAAACTGCATATACATGTATATGTGTCTATACATATATGTTAAGCATATATAGGTGTGTATATATGTAATTTGTAATTAAACTTTTAACCACACACACAGGCACACATATGCAAAAAAACTTGACTTTATTAACTTTAAATTTGAAAATGATATTCTCAGTAGCAATGAGAACTAAATTGTCACATTAACCATCTACTGTGGGAGTGAATTCAGTCAGTTTTCATCCTTACATTGTGAATATTAAGACTGACTAGGGCATCTTTTAAAATACTGTATATGATTTCCAGTCAATTTTAAAAGAATATTTCGTCATTTTAAAATTTAATTTCCAATTGTTTTAATACCAAATTTCAATATATTTGAAATTGTGAAACTAGATTACTTGACAACTTAATATTTTTACCTATAATATTTTTAACCTAGAGACTGGGGTCATCAATTAAACCACTCATGAATAAATAACTATTATTTCCAAAACCATCCATATTTATTTCATATTATAAGTGCATGCCACAATATTTGGATATGTACATGAAAAGAATGTGTGATAGTACAAGGAAAATATTACCATCAACAGTAATATTTTGCTTTCACTTTGGAGATAGATATCCAATGATTTAACAGTACTATTTCTTTTAAAACCAGGTCAAGAAATTCATAGGAATTTACCAGATCTAAGGTGAATGACAGTGAAATTGCTCTTGCAATGTATTGTATATTACAGCTCCAACATGCTGAGTGTACATCCAGGAAAGTTCATTGCCTTACTTGGTATTTACTTGTAAATTGTAACTGTTGAGAAGCACTTGACCACAGAATGAGCCTCAACATGTACCCTGTTGGTGGAGGTGGGATTAGCAAACCACAAAACTCAAAGGAACCTGAGCCCAGTACCGCTGCAGCACAGATACTAGGTAGTTTTGTATTCTTCATAGCCAAGATCTCTCTTGACTTGCTTCTTAGTTTTAGACTAGAACACTTGGAATGGATTTGTCTCATCTTTTTCTCCTTCTCCACCGTTTCATCTCTCTCAGTTTCTCATTTGAACTTCTAATTACAGATTGCTATTTGCAGGAGGTTTCCTTCATATGGGAACTCTTCTTCCTTAGGGATGAAATGAGATCTTGTGAGTAGAATTATTTTGGAGTGACACACAATTATACTACAAAATTTTCCTTTCTTTTCAGTTACTACTTTGTTCCATATTTTTATTTAATTCTGACTTCAATAACAACAAAATGTCACTTTTAATGGAAGATAAAATTAACGAGATTGAAAACGAACATTCAACAATGTAGGCAAATTATTGTCTGAATTAACATCACTTAAAAACATGGCACGAACATCTTTACAAATTAACCAGATTTATGAGTATTATCTATACCACCACCCACAAAGGTATTGTTACGTGTAAATTGACAGAAGAATACATTATTTTTTCCAAAGGAAAATGACAATAGGCTGTAACTGTTGTCTCACTTTAGACATTAAACATCAGCATCTCATCAGTATACTTTTGAATGATGTTTATATTAGAAAAATCAATTGTTTATAATATAAATGTATAAAAATATTTTATCTACCAGGACTTCACCTCAAAATCAGAACAATGGGATATACAGTCAATCCTCATTGCTTGTGGATCCTCTATTTGTGAATTTTCTAACCCATTAAAAATTATTTGTATACCAAAGTCAATATGTACCAAGTTTTCCCAGTCATTTACCAACATATGTGTAAACACAATAGCAAAAACCTTGACTCACCTGATGTTCACATAGCAAATTGAAGAGGAACAAGGTAATACCCTATGTTCCTGTCTTCATTCTTAGGCTTTCTGTTGGTGGTCTTTTGAAAAGGTCTCCATGTCTCCTGCTGCAGTATTCTCCAGTACAGAAGGTTGTGATGGGTTTTACTAGGAAAACACATGGTAGATAAACTTCATTCAGGCATAGGTTATCATGATACTGGTCAGAAGTTCAATGTTAATGGATCAAACATGTTTATTAAATAAGGTGTCCTTTCAAAGAAGCACACATAAAACAATGTTATGTATTGATTACTTAATGAAAATGTGCCAGAGGCTCGAAAGAACTAAACATTGTAATTCCCAAAGGAGCAATAATTCAGTAATTGCTAATTCAGTGTTCATGATAACTGTATGGAACATAAATACTATGAATAACAAGAATTGGCTATACGTATTAAGAGATTTATTTCTTTAAATTTTGCTTTAGGAACTTATGAGAGCTACCTAGGTCAGTCTGCAACTCACAGTAGATGCTGTCAGGCAAAGCAGACTAGACCTTTCAGGCTCTGAAACTGCAATCGAGAATTTTCTCTTCCTCAGGATAACTCAGCTGTGCCCTTATGGCCCTTCAGCTGATTAAATTAGGCCACCAAGATGATTTAGGATAGTCTCTTACTTATAGAAAACTGTTCATGGACTTGAATCACATCTACAAACTACCATCACAGCAGCATCTAGATCCATACTTGGTTGAATAACTGGGAACTATGGCCTAGCCAAGGTGACACCACACTGATATCAAGAGCTTTTGAATTACATTTTTCCTCAATATTTAATAGTATAATTCTAATGAACTGGTCTAGAACAGTGGTTTTGAAAAGGGGTAATTTTGATCCCCAGGTACATTTGACATTGTCTGGAGATATTTGTTGGCTGGAGTACAAATGCTACAGGCATTTATTAAACAGGGGCCAGTGATGAGGACAAGGATCAGGAGAGCCCTGGCCAACTCCACTCACTACCATAGAGAATCATCCAGTCCAAAGTGTCAGAAATGCTGAGACTGGTAAATGCCAGCTTGAAGGAACATTGATACAAAATACCAATGTTTATGTTACTTACAAATTACGAATTCTACCTTTTCTAGTTTTAAAAACGTTCATCTAGCTAGAGGTGGTAGAGCACCTGCTTACCAAGTGCAGGGACCTGAGTTCAAATTTTAGTGCCACATAAAACAAAGTTCATTTATAGGAAAGTGAGCATTTAACCTTCTAAAGCAATTTCATCCTTTAAGATAAGTTATCACAACTTCATTAACTGAATTTATTTCTGTTATATGAAATCATACATTTCACATTGTCTACTAAACATAACTTACCACTCAAATTAGTTAGAAATAAAATATTAGTAAACTAAAAGAAAAATCTCATATAATTGCTTTGAGTCAACTAAATACTGGCAACTAAAATCATATTTGAACCAAAGAATGGCTATATAGTGATTTGATGTATGACAAATTTTGAACCCTTTCATATTTATTGTTTGACTAGCTTCTGAAATTCATTTTCTTTTGTAATTGGTTGGACTTACATAAATATATATTTATATATGCTTGCTAAAGAAGAGAATGTAGAATTTTTTCAAGTAAATATAAATTAAAAAGTCGTAAAATTAATCATAAGCTTGTATTAAACTTTTGTTAATCAAAAAGTAGTAAACAGTATGGAAAAAGGGTACATGATTTTAAGTAGAATAGGTGTTAGGCCATTCAATAAGAATAGCAGAGAAGAAAAACCTGAATATACCTTATTTGTGGCCAATAACAACAATGCCAGTGGTAGCCACCAGAAACCTAAAATATGTACTGAAAATGTTGAATTAGTTAGTATTCAATAAGATTTTTGGAAAGATAATCAGTATAAAAGATAAACAGCAGTTCTAATACCAGAACAATTAGATTTTTTTGTTATATTTGAAGATAAATTTGACAAGGCATAGTGATTTTTATTTAGAAATTGTGATAACATTGAGAGTCAGTAAAGATGAATAACAAATATTTTAATATTTGTTTAATATTTAGAAATTGTGATAATATTGAGAGTCAGTAAAGATGAGTAACAAATATTTTAATCAAAGCAGGCATATATTGTATTAAATGTCATTAGGATATTAGTTCTTTCCAATTTAATTTTATAGCTTAAGGAGATGCAACTTTGTATGAATTCCAAACCACCTTTTCACAGATTTAATAAGTTGACTTCAATATCCATATAGAAATAAAAGAACAACATAACAAGTGATTTTTAAGGAAAGGAATAAATGAATACCTAGCTATAAGAAACTAAGATGATTATAAAAAGATGATATTTTAGACAGTAGATGACTAACATGAAAATAAAACAGTGAGCCTAAGAGTCTGTTACATATTTGGAAGATACATTTGTATCATATGTTGAGAGTACATTATTTTATGGATGAGCTTATACATAGTGTCAAGGTGACTTAACAATAAGAAAATCAAACTTTGTTTCTCACCATATACCAAATATTGGCTATATATAAATTAACTAAATATAAAAATATAAATATTTATAAGAAACCATGGGGAAATAATATATTATGTAGGAATAAAATGCAGCATTAATCATTTTAAAGGAGAAATATGGTTAATTATACTAAATAAATAATTTTTAAAAGTCTGTATGCCTATGCCTGTCTAGTAAGTACAGGACTCTGAGTTGAATCTCCAGAACAATCAAAAAATAAAAAGTCTGTATATCAAAAGACAATAACATGAAGAAATGAAGAGATAAGCCATAGAGATTAATTATATGAAAAAAATCACTGATAAAAGATTAGTATCTACACTATATAAAGAGTTTTTAAAAATCCATAAGAAAAGGACAATTTCCTATCAGGATAGCCAGAGCTCCTAGAAGGACACACAAATGTCACTTAAACTAACAAATATTCAAATATAGCAATAATCAAGGCAGCAACAATTATAATACTAAGACACTGTACCATTTTTCCTTAAAAATCTGTTGCCAAAAATTTTTATAAATTAAGAAGCATAATGCTCCAAGTTTGGTGGCACACATCTCCCATCCAGCATTCAGGAAGCTGAGAAAGAAAGATTGTGAGTTTGAGGCCAGCCTGAGCTACAAAGCAAGACACTGTCTCCAGAAAAAATGAGAGAAAAATGACAACAACAAAAATCATAATGCTTCCTTAATTTGTTTGCTTAATTTATTTATTTTTCTTTTCTACTTAATATAAACATTAATAGTTACATGTTTCCTCTTGAATACAGCTAGCATTTTTGAGGGAGTTATTGCTAGTTTTTAACACTTCACTTCTCACTTAAGTGTCTTGTCAGAAGATAATCAATGTATCAAATCATTGAAATACATAGAGGCTTCTTCTGTACCTTTTCTAAAACTCTTGGCTATGTCACTTTCATATTTCACTGTTCTCATTGATTCACTATGCAGTGTGGACATGATACATTTCCCCATCTCACACTAGCTCTTTTCTTAGTATCTTTCTATCTTAAAAGGATTTCACTCAGTATGAGGGTGAATGATGTGGAAAATATTATGTATTCCTGTATGAAAATGGAAATATAAGACCTGTTGAACCTTTTCCAGGAATGGGGAATAAAGTGTGGGAGACTGAGGCAGTGGAAGAAGGCCTTGACATGAGCACAGCTATGTCAAGGGCCTCTTGGCTGATAGGCACAGACCCAATCAAGGAGAGGCAAGGTTCAGCAAGGCTGCTTAGCAAGAAAAACAGGACACACTGACCTGATGAAGATAGTCTATACTAAATAACAACATACCACAGCGTTTCTGTTCCTGCTGCCTACGCGACTAGACCCATGAGAACTCAACCTGCATTTTACCCCACTTGGAGGCAGAGGGGGTCACCAGTGTCTCTCATCAGGAGTGTTGGACCAACCTGATCCCAGATTTTCTCTATGTCTGTATTTGTGTCTTTTTCTTAATCCCCAGCCACTCCCAGTCAAGTCAACTGACCTACTCATGCAAGCTGTGAGAATAAAGGAGAATAATGGAGGAGGTGAATTTGACTACAATGTAAG
The DNA here is from genome assembly GCF_047511655.1 of Castor canadensis. Classification (NCBI taxonomy): domain Eukaryota; kingdom Metazoa; phylum Chordata; class Mammalia; order Rodentia; family Castoridae; genus Castor; species Castor canadensis. The sequence continues at coordinate 93,479,635 of NC_133399.1, read as the reverse complement.
AATTTCTGTAAATGTTACAATATACCCCCAGTATAACAATAATATGATGACAACAAAAGATTTCATCAAATATCAGAGCCTCAAATCCAAATATCATCATTTATTCCTCTCTTGAATATTCCATATTTAACAAATCTTTTGAAACTACCTTCAAAATAAATCCAAGTTCAAACATTTCTCACCAGCTACAGTGTTGTCCATTTATTCTTCCTCACTATTATCTCCTTTCTAAGTTTCTGAGAAAATCTCTTAATTGCTTTTATTATTTTCCACTCTTTGAAATGTCAAGTGATATTATTCCATTCACTTTAAAAATCCTACAGTAGACTATGACGAACTGTGGAGCCTACAATACTAATCATAGATGGTTCCTAAGAATCTCATTTTTTGACTCTGTTCCCCACTCACCATGCACCATAGTATTTTCCTTGTCAACCCTTGAAAAAAGACAAGCTCATCTGGCAGCAAGATTCTGCATTTGGCACAGGTTCACTCTCTCCCCTCACCTCTCCATGCTTCCACCCCTTGTTTGGTTCTGCGTCTGCACAAATGTCAGTTCCTCAGAGTCCTCCTCTACCTCTATTAACTCTTAGCTACTTTTTTGTTTCCATAGTGCTTTATTCCAACTGAAATAGCATATTTGCAGTAATGGTTTGTGTACTGTCTATTTCTGCAACAAAAGATAACCTCTTGGGAACAAGGACACTGCCATATTCACAGCTATGTTCTCAGTGAGTACAAAATTGCCTAGTGCCAGCTTAACATTTGCTATACTTTAAGTAAATAAATATTCCTCAATTTACATACTAATAATGGAATAGGAAACAATTTATTCCTATGGAATTAAGTATAAAACATTAAAAGAATTAAAACTATTTTATAGATTTTTTTTCTAGGAAAAGGGATTCTTAATACAATCCTATTTTGAAAAGAGCCTTTTAATTTCAGTTTGCAGATTTCAAGATGAGTTAAACCTGTATTGGTATTGCTGCTGTATTTGCTACTTGATGGGATTTTTGACCAGTGTTGAGCAACATTGATTCTTAGTGCAGTTTAGCTAAATCATGGGAAGCAAAGTCCAGTTGCTTTGTGCATGACCAATGTATTTCCTGGCAGTAAGTCATCAGCACTAGGCAAAGTCACCTACTGTTCAGCACAGCCATTTCCTTCTATTACTGCAATCACATTATTCCAGAACTTGGCAGTGATAGATAAGTATATAAAAAGATAGAATTTTGAACAATGATGATATTGTAGACCAGCCTTTCAAATATACACCTGTATTTTTTCCAATAGGAGCATATAATTATAGTACTGGTCAGGGATAATAAAACAATGAGGCCCATTTTCTGCATAAATCTTATTTTTAAATAAGAGTAAGACCTAATTGATTACTGCAAATTTATGAAGTAAAATTAAGTCTATTGTAAAGAATCACAATTTCTTTTTTTAAATTTATTTTTATTTTTTTCTCTTTGTTCATACACACATATGTACATATATTGTTTGGGTCATTTCTTTCTTCTGTCCCCTGCACATGCCCTCTTTCCCACTCCTCATTTCCAGGCAGAACTTGCTCTACCCTTTTCTCCAACTTTGCAGAGAAGACATAAGCAATAATAAGAATGACAAAGTGTTTTTGCTAGTTGAGATAAGGATAGCTATACAGAGAAATTCCTAGCATTGCTTCCACACACAAGTGTATAACAACCTGAATTGATTCATCTCTACCTGACCTCTTCACTACTTCCAGGTCAACTTCCCTTATTGACCTCTATTGCTGTTACTGTGTTAGCTCATCTGCTGCAGGAACATCAAACACTTTCAAGTTTTGGGTTTCCTACCTATCCCCATTCCTCCCGTATGTGCTCTCCCCTTAGTGTGTGACCCAAGTCCAACCACATTACTGCCTTTGCCAGATCTAAAGTCCAAATATGGGGGGAGACATACTATTTTTGGTCTTCTGAGCTGGCTAACCTCGCTCAAGATGATATTCACAAGTTCCATCATTTACTTGCGAATGATAAGATTTCATTCTTCTTCATGGCTGAGTAAAATTCCTTTGTGTATAAATACCACATTTTCTTAATCCATTCATCAATAGTGGGGCATCTTGGCTGTTTCCATAGCTTGGCTATTGTGAATAGCACTGCAATAAACATGGGTGTGCAGGTGCCTCTGGAGTAATCTGAGTCACATTCCTTTGGGTATATCCCTAGGAGTGGGATTGCTGGAACATATGACATATTTATGTTTAGTTTTTTAAGAAGCTTCCATATTGTTTTCCAGAGCAGTTCCACAAACTTGCATTCCCACCAGCAGTGGACTAGGGTTCTTTTTTCCCCACATCCTCACCAACACCAGTTTTTGATGATAGCTATTCTAACAGGGGTGAGGTGGAGTCTTAGTGTGGTTTTGATTTGTATTTCCTTTATGACCAGAAACAGTGTGCATATTTCTGTGTGTTTTTTAGCCATTTGAAGTTCTTCTTTTGAGAAATTTCTTTTTAGTTCAGTTGGTCCATTGATTTTAGGAGAGTTTAGTTTTTTTAGCTCACTGTATATTCTCGTTATCAGTCCATTGTCTGATGTATAGCTGGCAAATATTTTCTATTCAGTTTAGAACCATTTCTTTTGTTGTACAGAAGCTTTTTAATTTTATGTGGTCCCATTTGTCCATTATTTCTCTTAGTTGCTGAGCTGCTGGGGTTCTACTGAGGAAGTCCTTTCCTACCCCTATTGCTTCTAGAGTATTCCCTGCTCTTTCCCGTACTAACTTCAGAGTTTCGGATCTGATATTAAGGTCTTTGATCCATTTTGAGTTCATACTAATAAAGGGTGATAAATATGGATCTAGTTTCAGTTTTTTGCAGGCAGATAACCACTTTTCCCAGCAACATTTGATGAAGAAGCTGTCTTTTCTCCATCATATGTCTTTGGTGCCTTTGTCAAAAATAAGGTGGGCATAGCTGTGTGTGTTCATCTCCGGGTCTTCTATTCTGTTCCACTTGTCTTCATGTCTGTTTTTGTGGCAGTACCATGCTGTTTTTATTGCTAATGCTTTGTAATATAGTTTGAAGTCAGGATGGTGATACCTCCAGCATTGCTCTTTTTGCTGAGTATTGCCTTGGCTATTCGCTGTCTCTTGTGTTTCCAAATAAATTTTAAGGTAGATTTTTCAGTCTCTGGGATGAATGTCATTGGGATTTTGATGGGAATTGTGTTGAACATGTAGATTGCTTTTGGTAGTATAGCAATTTTTACTAAGTTGATTTCACCAATCCATGAGCACAGGCGATCTTTCCACCTTCTGTAGTCTTCCTTGATCTCTTTCTTCAGGGGTTTGTAGTTCTACAAGGAGAACTACAAACTAAGTTTACTCCTAGGTATTTAATTTTTTTTTTTTGAGACTATTATAAATGGAATTGTTTCCATGTGTTCTTTCTCAGTTTGTGCATTGTTGGTGTATAGAAAAGCTAATGATTTTTGTAAGTTGATTTTCTATCCTGACATCTTGCTGTAGCTGTTTATGGTGTCTAGGAGTTATAGGGTAGAGTTTTTTGGGTCTTTAAGATGTAGGATCATGTCATCTGCAAATAGGGATATTTTGACAGTTTTTTTTACCTATTTGTATTCCTTTTAATTCTTCTTCTTGCCTAATTGCTCTGGCTGGGAATTCTAGGACTATGTTGAATAGGAGTGGGGATAGTGGGCACCCTTGTCTCATTCCTGATTTTAGGGGAAATGGTTTCAGTTTTTCAATGTTAAATATGATGTTGGCTGTAGGTTTGTCATATATACTCTTTACAATGTTGAGGTACATTCGTTCTATTCCTAGTTTTCTTAGAGCTTTTATCATGAAGTGGTGTTGGATCTTATTGAAGGCTTTTTCTGCATCTATTGAGATGATCAAGTGGTTTTTGTCTTTGCTTCTACTAATGTGCTGTATTACATTTATACATTTGCATATGTTGAATCACCCCTGCATCCCTGGGATGAAGCCAACTTGGTTGTGATGAATGATTTTTCACATTTTTTTTGGATTCAGTTTGTCCTTATTTTGTTGACAATTTTTGCTCACAGATCATTGAGCAATGTGTTGTTCAGCTTCTAATTGTTTGCATGATTTCTACTGGTTTTTTTTGTTGTTGAATTCTAGTTTTAATGCATTATGATCAGATAGAGTTCATGGGATTATTTATATTTTCTTATATTTTCTGAGGCCTCCCTTGTGCCCTAAGATATGATCAATTTGGGGGAAAGTTCCATGGGCTGCTGAGAAGAATGTACATTGTGTGGAAGTTGGATGAAATTTTCTGTATACATCAACTAGGTCCATTTGATCTATGGTGTGATTTAGTTCTAGAATTTCTTTGTTGAAATTTTTGTTTGGATGACCTATCTATTGGTGATGGGGGGAGTATTATCATTTCCCACTACTCTACTGTGTTGGAATCTGTATATGCTTTTAGATCCTTCAGAGTGTGTTTCTTGAAATTGTGTGCACTGAGGTTGGGTGCATATAGGTTGATAATTGTTATTTCCTTTTGGTGTATTTCCCCTTTTATTAATATAGAGTGGGCTTCTTTATCTTGTTTGATCAATGTAAGTTTGAAGTCTACATTGTCCCTGTCTGTTTTCAGGGACCATTGGCTTGGTAAATCTTCTTCCAGCCTTTCACCCTAAATCAGTGCTTCTTTCTGTCAATAAGATGGGTCTCCTGTAAACAACAGATTGTTGGATCTTTCTTTTAAATATTTCAGACAGTATCTTTTGATGGGGAAGTTAAATCTGTTAACATTCAGTGTTAATACTGATAAGTCTATGGTGATTCCTGTCATTTAGTTGTTTTTGTTGTTTGAGGGTTTGATTGTGTGCAGCTGAATTAATGTTACTCTCTGATTCCTTGTCTTTTCTTGTGTGGTTTGGTGTTGCCTGTCTTCTCATGGTTTTGTTTGGCTTCATTTTCTGTGTGCAGAATTCCTTGAAGAAGCTTTCATAGAGGTGGCTTGGTGGTCATATATTGTTTTAGTTTCTGCTTATTGTAGAAGACTTTTATTGCTCCATCTAGTTTGAATGAAGTTTTGCTGTGTAGAGTATCCTAGGGTTGAAGTTGCTTTCATTTAGTGCCTGGAATACCTCACTCTGTGCTCTTCTTGCTTTTAAGTTTTCCGTTGAGAAATCTGCTGTGATTTTGATTGGTTTACCTTTGTATGTTACTGTTTTTTCTCTCTTACAGCCTTAAATATTCTTTCTATATTCTCTGTGCTTGTTGTTTTAATGATAATATGTCATGGGGTAGTTCTATTTTGATCAAGTCTGTTTTGTGTCCAGGAGGCTTCCTGTACCTGAATGGGCATAACTTTCTCTAGATTTGGGACATTTTCTGTTATTATTATTTTATTGAATATATTACAAATCCCTTTTGCTTGCACCTCTTCTTCTTATTCAAAGCCCATGATTCTCAAGTTTGGTCTTTTGATGGAGTCTGTGAGTTCTTGCATATTCCTTTTAAAGGTCTTAAGGTGTTTGACTAATAGCTCTTCAGTTTTTCCTTTAAATTCCATTTTATATTCAAGTTCTGAGATGCTGTCTTCTGCTTGTTCTAATCTGCTGGGGTGGCCTTCCATTGTGTTTTCTATTTCTGTTTCACTCTTTTTTCTGAGATTTTCTGTATCATGGGTCACTTCCTCTTTAATATTATCAATTTTCATCTTTAATTCATTTATCTCTCTATTTATAGTGTTCTCTGTTTCACTTTTTTATTTATTTAGAGCTCCAATGAGTTCATTTATTTGTTTCTGTGTCTTCTCATATTCTTTATTTTACGTGTCTTGAAATTTCTTGAGTGCTTCTTGCATGTTTTGGTTAACCATGTCTACTATCATCTCCATGAAATTCTCAGTGATTACTTGCAAGATTTCTTCTTTGAGTATGTCTTTGTGGTCATCATTGAGTTCCTTGGTGTCATTTATCTTTGTTTTGTTGGAGTCCAGAACTGGGAATTCATTTTCTTCATTTCCCTTTGAAGCCTGTATTAAATTATTTTTGGGAGGAGAATGGTTTCTATCCCTTTTTCATCTTCCCATTGATCCTCTTGTTACTGTGCATCTATGTTCTTGATAGGCTAATTGGTGGTTTCAGTCACCTGTTTTCTTTCCCTTGATTTAATTTTGTTTTGTGGCTGTATTGGGTTTGTAGCTAAGTGTGTGTGTGTGTGTGTGTGTGTGTGTGTGTGTTATTTCTGTCCCTGGTCTGGGTGTAATTTAACATTTGCTAATTAACAATAGTAAAACTAACAACAAAAAACCCCAAAGAAATCAATGTGGAGAGATGAACAAACAAACACAAATAAACAAGACACAGAACAAACAGACATACAAACAATAAATTCCAGGTTCAGGAACAATAGAATTTCAGACCTAGTTTGAGTTCTGGTGTTACTCCTCCAGCAACAAATCCCAGTGTTTGTATTTAAGCAGAAACTCTGAGTAGTCTTGCCAGATGGTTGGGTAGTGTTGATTTTTTTTCTTCTGTCTTTCAGAGGCAGCTGCTTGGTCAGCTTCTCCCTCAGCGGTGTGTGGCAGTTTCAGTTTTATGTTGTCCTCAGGTTCCAGAATCAGCTTTGTAGCCCACCAGCTGTCCTGCTTTGGAGTTGGGTTTTCACTGTGCTTGATTACTGGGGACTTGTTTCTTTGCTTCACCCCTTTTCTTTGGGGGCAAGGTAAGTGAACCATGAGTCAGCCCCCTGTTATCAACGTGTTGTGCTGACTTGTTGATTATTTTTCAATTTTGCAGTGTCATTTGATTTTGGATGTTTCTTATTGGCTCAGGAGATGAGCTTTGTGGACCACTACCTGTCCTATCTCAGGCAGCAGCCTATCACCCACCTGCTGTCAGCCTTTCTGCCTTTCCAGCCTTTGTTTACTGAAAGTTCTCACAGATTTCAGCTCCTTGCTCCTCCCCCCTTCTCTGGTGTGCTTTCAGCAAATCCGTCCCTCTGTTGTGTGTTAGTTTTCACTTCCTTGTTTATTGTTCAGGTTTTTTTTTGGGGGGGGGTCAGTGTGCCCAGGGGGTTATGTTGGTTTATCCTAGGGGTGGCTGTGGGAAAATCTTGTGACACTTGGTGCTCACTTGTTGGATTGCCAAATGTCTCCCCTGCAGGTTTGGAGCTAGCCTGCCCTTCTGTTTTCTCATTGTAATGTGGGATGGAGAAACTTTCCACAGGCTAGGCGGTTTAGGATGTTGAAGTTTTGGTTCTCCTTGCTGCTTTATTTCTGCCAAGTGGGGCTCCAGTGTCTCAGCAAGGTTTTGGAATCACAAACCTCATGCTGTCAGTTTCTGTGCCCTAGTCACCATCTTAAAGATCACAATTTCTTATGATTTCCTCATCATGAAGTTAAAAGTGAATTTTTATTTTGTATTCTCAAATTGTTTCTCTTCACTTCTTATTTTACTTTATGATTTTCTCCTTTTGTCATCTACCATTGAAGAGAAGGAAGGCACTCATATAATATGGAGTTAATTCATTCATCCACTTCTCTGTGTCACTAACATTTGATGAGCTCTATGTAGTCATGATCTGATAAATATATGGACTTGTAAGTTGAACTCACTGAGTAAGGTCCTTGTCTTGAATGATCCCTTATGATAAACACAAGCAACTATTTCATGTGTGGTAGGGTTGATTAAGAAATAAGCAGAATGATATGACAGGCAATAACGTATATATTTTTTTCTTTTATTATTGTATTGGGGGTACATTATGATATTTACAAAAGCTCTTACAATACATCAAATACATATGTACATGTTTTTAAGAGGTTTGTACTTTTTATAAGATAGTTAGAGTCTAAATGGATTACCTTCTTTCATCTCATTTTATAGTATGAACTCTGTTACTAAATGGGTATACTAATGCAACTCTGTTTATTTTACTTCCTCAGCAGCATTCAAAAATATTCATTAAGTATCTACTTTGCACTAAACATTGTTCCAAATCCTGGGGATGTAGCTACAGATGAGAAAGATATAGATCTTTTTCTCACATAGTTAACACTTAAGTGGAAGAATAATATTAATTTCAAAAAGACAAATAAGAGAAATACATTATTTTAAATTTAATAGATGCTAAGGTTAAAATCTAGCAGAAAAACAGGAATGCCAGGTAGAAAGGGGAGTTGCTGGAATTTAGCTTATAGAAATATTACTAAGGAAGTGAGATTGACTAAATATTCAGCACAATTCCCATCAAAATCCCAATGACATTCATCCCAGAGATTGAAAAATCTACCCTAAAGTTCATTTGGAAACACAAGAGACCACAAATAGCCAAGGCAATACTCAGTGAAAAGAGCAATGCTGGAGGTATCACAATACCCAACTTCAAACTATGTTACAGACCTATAGCAATAAAAACAGCATGGTACTGGCACAAAGACAGACATGAAGACCAGTGGAACAGAACAGAGGACCCGGATATGAATCCATACAGTTATGCCCACCTTATTTTTGATAAGTGTACCAAATACATATGATGTAGTATAGACAGTCTTTTCAACAAGTGTTGCTAGGAAAAGTGGTTATCTTTCTGCAGAAAACTGAAACTAGATCCATGTCTATCACCCTGTACTAATATCAACTCAAAGTGGATTAAAGACCTTAATATCAAACCCAGAAATCTGAAGTTAGTACAGAAAAGAGCAGGGAATACTTTGGAACAAATAGGTATAGGCAAGGACTTCCTCGATAGAACTCCAGCAGCCCAACAACTAAGAGAAATGTGGACAAATGGGACTGCATGAAATTAAAAAGCTTCTGCACGACTAAAGAAATGGTCTCTAAACTGAAGATACCACGCACAGAGTGATAGAAAATATTTCCTGGTTATACATCAGACAAAGTACTGATAACCAGAATATACAGGGAGCTCAAAAACTAAAGTGCCCCCAAATTAATGAACCAATAAAGAAGTGGGCATCTGATCTAAACAGAACTTTTTCAAAGGAAGAACTCCAAATGGCCAAAAAACACATGAAAAAATGCTCACCATCTCTAGCCATAATGGAAATGCAAATTAAAACCACACTAAGATTCTACCTCACTCTTATTAGAATATCTATCATCAAAAACACCATGAACAACAAATGTTGGAGAGGATGTGGGGGAAAATGAACCCTCATACACTGCTGGTGGGAATGTAAGTTAGTACATGTACTTTGGAAAACAATATGGAAGCTTCTTAAAAAACTAAACATAGATCTGCCATATGATCCAGCACTCCTACTATAAGGGATATACTCAGGTTACTCCAAAGGTACCTGTACACCCATGTTTATTGCAGCACTATTCACAATAGCCAAGTTATGGAAGTAGCCAAGATGCTCCACTACCAATGAATGGATTAAGACAACGTGGTATTTGTACACTATGGAATTTGACTCAGCCACAAAGAAGAATGAAATTTTGTCACTCACAAGTAAGTGAGTGGAATTGGAGAACATCATCTTAAGCTCAGTTAGCCAGACTCAGAAGGCCAACAATTGTATATTCTTCCTCGTATGTGGCCTTTAGATCTAAAAAAATTGCAGTAATATTATTGGACATAGGTTACATGCTAAGGCAAGAATGCATACATAAGGAATAGGGAAAGGGAAGGAAACCTAAAACTTGAAAGTGTTTGATGTGCCCACTGCAGAGGAGCTAATAAAGTAAACTTACACTGACAGAGGCCACTATGGGAAGGTGATCATGAAGTAGTGAAGAGGTCTGGTAGAGATGAACCAACTAAGTTGGGTTGTAATACACATGTGCATGGAAATGATGCTAGGAATCTCTCTGTATAGCTATCTTTATCTCAAGCTAGCAAAAATGCTATGTCTTTCTTATTATCACTTATGTCTTCTCTTTGGAGAAAAGAGCAGAACAGATTCTGCCTGGAAGAGATGGGAGTAGGGGGGAAGAAGGAGGGGGTGGGAGGCAGGGGGAAGAGATGGCCCAAACAATGTATACACATCTGAATAAATGAATAAACAATAAAAAAGAAAGTGAGATAAGTAATGCTCTGAAGGAAGTAAAATCATCAGCCTGGAAGATGTTTTCTGAAACTAAGTACAGGCTTAGAGAACAGCAAGCTCAAAGGCTGGGTTTAAGGATCAGCAAGGAAGAATATGTTGTAGTGAGTGGTAAGGGGGCTCACAAAGAGGCAGTCAGAGAGGTGATGGTGTCTTAGTCACATTGTAGCCAGTAGTAAGAAGTATGGTTTTAACCTTTGAATATAATGAGAAGCTATTGGAATGAATGGATGTATTTGGTTTATGTGTTATCATTACATTTTGATTTCTGTGTGGAAATTAAAGTGAAGTGAATAATCAGGAGGATTTTGCCAATTATCTAGGAAAGAGATGGCAGTGGATCAGTGAATGATAGTGATGCTGTAGGTGGTAAGATGGACTTCAAACTTGGACACATTTTTAAAGGGAAAGAGAATGGAATTTTATAGTAGTATTAGTTGACGAGTTTTCTCATTGTAAAATTTTTCAATTATGGAAAGGTCATGTTATTGTTGCTTAATATAAATATTACTATTTATGTTGCATTTATTTGAACAGTATTGAACCTTCGCATTTCATTTTGTTATTGATTTATGAGGTGGGTAGCATAGCCACTATGGTCTATCATTTTATTTGTAAGAGAACTAGAAAACAGACTAGCTTACAAAATTAGATATAATAAGAATTAACCATAAATAAAATAACATTTTCCTTTTCCAAGTATTGTCATTTGTAGGCAAGTGAAATGATCTATATGTAGAAAGTGCAAAAGAATGAAACTGAAGTGGTTTTAGATGTAGGATACAAATAGGGTCTTATTAGTATAATTTAAACCCTTTTTTGCACTTTTAAAACTTATTCTTTTGAATTAGGAATTTATAAATTTATGTGTACTTGGTTTATCTCAACTCTTTATTAAATTTAAAATTCTGAAAAGCACCAGCACCTAAACCAATAAAAACTTCAGCACTAGATAATTATAACAAATGCAAAATAATCTGGCCAAATCTACCTGGCCCTTGAAATAAGGGTAGCTTTTGTACATTCCTATTTTTCCTTTGGTTCTCTTCCCAACTTTGCTCCACACCCTGCTTTTCAGTTCCATCATCCTAAGTACTAGTGGATTAATGGCTTATTATTTTACACATACTGATCCTATTCTATTAATCATATTTTAGAGACTTCTAGATATATACCATCATTTCTCACCTGGGGAATATCTTGTGATGTTGCAATGTCTGGATGTTCTCACATCTCAAAGCACAGGTGGAACCTACAGTGTGCATTCTTCTGTGAACATGCTAGCCATAAAAATTAACTTCAGTGAATTCTTATAGAAGATGGTCTTCTCACAGAGGTTATTTGCCTAGGATCTCAGGCAACTTCTGATTGTATTAAAATTCTCAAAAATTTTCTCTTGCCTCTGGTTGCCACAGAATACTTGAAATGGAAAAATATTTAGGACATAAAAAGATAAAATTGGCACAAGAAATAAAGAAGGAAAACAAGGAAGAAAGAAAGGAAGGAAGGACCAAAGGAAGGAACAAAGGAAGGAATGAAGGAAGGAGAGAAGAAAGAAATATATCATAAAGAATGTTGAAGGAAAGAGTCCTATTCAGTTCTGTGTGTCTCCTGGTCTGACTTCTGGTTAGCATATTCCTTGATTGTTTTTTTCTTCCCTTTTTAAAATTTTTATTTGTTTATTTATTAGGTGATACTGGGGTTTGAACTCAGGAACCTGCACTAGATAATGTGACTTGCTTTAATGGTTGTCCCCAAATGCATTTTCATTGCAGTGTTAAGAGTTACATGTTATTATAAATTATCTTCTTCTAGAGTAAACATTTAAGAGAAGTTTGGTAGGTGGCTTAATGGCATCCCAAAGATGTCTGGGCTTTAATCCTCAGAACCTGTGAATATGTTGTTACATAGCAAAAGGAACATTGCAGAGGAGAAGTTTATCCTGGATTATCTGGTTCTGCCAAATTTAATCACAGGAGCCCTTAAAAGGATAAAGCCTTGCTCAGCTACAGTAAGAAGGATGAAACTAAAGAAGAGGGAGGAAGCATTCAAAGCCTGGAAGGAACAGCAGCCTCCTGGCTCAGAAGATGGTGAAACACAGCTGCAAAGAATGTGGCTGCCTCCAGAATCTGGGAGGGCTCCTAGCTGATGGTCAACAAAACATAATTTATCAGTCCTAGGAGGAATTGAATTCTGCCAACATCCCGAGTGAAAAAGAAACAGATCCTCCCCTAGAGCACTCAGAAAGAAGCAGCCATGCCCTGAACAGACCCTTCAGTTCTCCAGCACTGCAAGACAGTAAATTTCAGTTGTTTTAAGCTGCTAAGTCTATGGTAATATGTCGTAGCAGCAGCGGAAAACTAACCCAGAGAGCAACCTTTCTTTACTGTCCACTCTATGCATGCCACTAGTGAAAGAATACTGAGAAAAAAGTCTTTGGAAATGAAAACCAACTTGCTATAAATTTAGAAAGAGTGACAAGATTGCCAGTATTGGGGACAGTATGTTCAGTGGTAAATGACTGGAGCTATTAGATAACATATAGTCATCTACATGTGTAAAAATCACCCAAGATCAGAGGACAATATGTGTTGTTTCTAATTTTAAGAAATTTTCTGTTTTACTTGGTCAGTTGAAAATTAAGAAATATCATGTTGGGCAGATGCACAGATGAAAGCACAGAGGTGGCAGGGAAAGGAGTAGGAGAGTGAATCTGGTGCAAACAATGTGTACACATGTATGTAAATGAAAAAATGGTACCTGTTGAAACTGTTCAGGAATCAGGGGAGACGAGATGGGGGAGAGCAGTGGAGGGGAAGAATTCAAGTATGATATATTTGATACATTGTAAGAACTTTGTAATTGCTGCAATGTACTGATACCAAGCACAACAATAAAAAAAGGAAATATTTATTCAGAGTATCTGCAACTTGATATGAATTCAATGAAAGTTCCTTCAGTTCCTCCTATACAGATCATAAATTATAAAAGATGTCTCAAATTAAAAATTTTAAAGTACACTATATTTTTCTAGGAATACAGTTTAACTTGTTTATAAATAAACAATTGAATATTAAAAATGTTGATGAGGGTTCATTTCCAGCAGCCTCCCTAGGTATTGTCAAGTTCTTGTGAACTTTGGCTGTTTTTTTCCTAATCCCTATTAGATCAATTTACCTCATTTCTTTGATACACATTATTTTTTACCCCTCAGGCTCCAACAGGGCTGAACAATATTTTAATTCTTAATTCTTGGACATGCAACTAAGTTTTTCTTCCAGTCCTCCCAGAAAACGCTAACTCAAGGGAAAAAAAGTCCTGCTATTACCTGAAAGGCTATCCTTCACAGTCCTTTTGATCTAGCATCTATTACTTAGAAGCCATTAATAATAAGCCTCTGTTTAAGCAAATGCCCATATGGAAATCAAAATATCAGCCATCCCTTTCACTAGATGTTTGTACTTTATTTTCTTGGAAATCTAAAGATTTCCTGTTCGTTACCACAAAAAAGTATGAGGGAAGAAAATGCATTCTATTCACACACTCTGAAATCCTTCAGATGGTCAACCTTTTCACTTATCAGAGTTTATACTTACCATTGTTAAACTTAACCAAGGAGGTCAAGACAACACTTGCCTCTAATTACTGTACCCGTTTATAACTCTAAAATAGGCATGCTATCAGTTTGTAAATCTAACAATGATCTCTAGAAGCTTCCTTTCCAATATCAAAAGGTTCAAAGATAGTCCAGAAGGTAGTCAATTCAAAGAGAGAAGAGCTTAAATAAAGCACTGGGTTAGGAAGACAAGGGTGTTTTGTAGAGACAATGAGAAAAAAGGGTGTGTTTTTTTATTGCACTAGGGAATGCAGCAGGGTAAAGGAGGTGTAGATTGAAAAAAAGGGTGGCTTACAAAGCACTTTGCTCACTGTTTTGAATAAAGACACATTCGATAATCATAACTGAGTGAAATTTTAAATAAATGTTTCTGTATAAATTATTATTAACATCAAAGTTATTATAGGTAAGAACATTTAAAATATAAAATCATGGAAAATTATTAGCTACTATGACCAACTCCTTTTTAATTCTCAAAATCCATTGATTATACTCCTTTGCTCAATTGATTGCTCTTGGTTAGAAAGTTCATGAGGCATGGAGACCAATTCACTTAAACGAATGTGCTGGGTCTTGTCACTGGGGATTTTAATTCTTAAGATTGATGCTATGAACGTTGCAAAAACTTATTACTGGCTTGTATAATGCAGCTTTGTTTTTCACGAGAATAAATTACCCTTAATTTAGAGTTGTGACAAACTTAATCTTGCTGCAAAAGCCAGGTCATAGATTATTTACCTCATTCCTTTGTTGCTGTGGTTGACATTTGTTTTCTTTCAGAATATTTGAGTCAATTTCTCAGTCTTTGATTATTGTAAGTGATATTAAATCTACATTATCTTATGACTTTAATAACATCATGTAATTTATTCTTTCATGAATTTTCAATGTCATCATAAATAGAATGAATCACCCTCATATAAGTCTGATAAGTTTAAATAATTATATTTATTTAAGGAGGTAAACAAATTCTAAAACTTGTCTGCAGAAGAATCATTACATAGCCCTTTTTACACATTTTATTTTAATATTAATGAAAATACAGGACAATTTTTATTATGTGCAGGAAATCACAAATGCTATTTATTATGAGTTTTATGCCCTGTATAAATCACCTATGTTTAAAAGTTGACAGTAAAATTATTGTATTGTGGGGATTTACACCAAGTGGAAATGTTATTTTTTACCTTCTTTGGACTTCCCAGACTGATGTTCTTGAGCAGAAATATGTAAAGGCCCTGTACTCCTGCAGAGTGACTTCCATGGGTAAACTCCAAGAATTCATAACCTTTTCTTTAATACCAGGAACTTAAAGAGAGAAGAAAACTCCTAGTGTTGGGTGCATGGATTAAAAGTAGTCAACTGAAATGAAAACAAGTCTCCAGGTCTCTTCTTTACTACTTGTCCCAGGCAAGAGCAGCTTTTTCTAGAAGGAAGCATCCTTATGGTGCCATGGTGGTAATAGCTTCTCCTCTGAAATATTTTTCAGTTCTGAGACTGCCAAAAAACCAGGAGAAGGTGGTATCTGGAAATCATTCTGTGGGGTAGAGGCAGTGTGAGCCACAGTAACCTCAGACTTTTATCATATAGAATGTCTCTTAGGGAAGTCCTATTGTCCCTAACATGATAAATAATAGATTGGTTGTAGGTGGAGTAGGATTAGACATAAATTAATAGTCTCTTTGCATTGAATGATAGGTACATGAGGTCTTGCTATGATTTTCTTGTCTACAGAATTCTTTCTATAATATCAAAAGATATTAATAAAATGTTCATAATGTTCATAATAAAATGTTCAGAAATTTTTAAAAAGTGTTTGTGCTCCAGTCAACCAGCCTCCTATTGATTTTCCATATTGCACTCTGGTAAAGGAAAAAGAACTGTAAAATATCTGCTTTGGCAACATAATAAGGTCAGATTAATTATTCTACATGAGT
Source organism: Castor canadensis (assembly GCF_047511655.1). Taxonomy (NCBI): domain Eukaryota; kingdom Metazoa; phylum Chordata; class Mammalia; order Rodentia; family Castoridae; genus Castor; species Castor canadensis. Next base: position 93,464,010 of record NC_133399.1, on the reverse strand, counting down.
CATTGGATACTCCATAGGAGAAGGATGAAAAATAATGATTTTTCTCTGCTCAGGAAAGGGAAGGAAGCAGCTGTTTCCCTCCATTCCTAAAATGGTCTCCTTGGAAATAAAAGGGATCTGAATCCTGACTACAACTCTTTGGTTTAATAAAATCTTTATGGAAGCCAGATAAGGCCATGTGCCTTAGCTTTCACTACTTAGAGATATTTCCATTTTTTAGGTCTTTTTGCTTATTGATATATAAATGATAAGAATGGGAATGTTCCGGTCTTCCTGTCATTTCAGAATCTACCTTAGTAACCTAAACCTGGCTGAACAAGTTGGCTCTTTTCTGGAAAAGAAGGGATTTTTTTGTATTGCTTTGGATCAGAACAATAACTAGAAACTAACTACCCATCTTATTCTAATGCTATGTTAAGAATAATGCAGTTCTGGGGAAAGGAAACCAATCATTCTCTATCTTTCTGTCATAAACATTCATAAGTCTCAGGAGGCCCAGGACCTTTTGCAGAAGCCTTACAAAATCTGAGAAGTTTTATTCTCCCTCTTTCTCTAACCTGTTTTAATATTGATTGAATCAAGTTTATTGACTATCCTTTGTCGGGAATATAAATTTGATGAAAGCAGATTTTTGTCCTAGTTACATGCAAAAATAAATAGATTTTAAAATATTTTTCAAGTTCCTTATAACATTCATTTTTAGTTAATTAGTTTAAATATATGCATTTGTCATTGTTTTGTAGATCAGAGCAATTAAATATGAGCAAACTCATATGGTTCAAACATAACTTGTAATGGCAGAGAAATGAGGTCAATCTTCTATGATATTATACTCTTGACATTATCCCTTTCTACTTAAATTCTAATTGTTTTATATTTTTGGAAAAATAATTTTTTGCTATGAGAGAAGCTACAGTCATGACTACTAGCTTCTTTCCTAGATTAACACTTTATCAACATTATATAAAATCTTCAGTGCATCCCTATTACAAAATCTTTTGTATTCATTGTATTCCTATTAATATGCCTGACATTTTTGAGGACTGAAATTTTATTCTTTCTTTAATTTAAATCTTATTTTGCTGTAGCTTATCTGCATATCCATTTTTGCCTAATTCTGCATATCCTTTTGAATATGCATTGTTGGTTATAAGATTATGAGAAATTTTCAGGCTTTTGTGATTGCATATATTTCATTTTAAGGTTCCTGCCAAGAATTTTCTTTTTACTTGCAGCCCTAACTATCCAGAAATCTATATCAGATATTGGGCTATTTAAAAGACTAATGTACATTTAACACTAATACATCATTTAACATTAATATATTGCCATAATTTTGTAAGGGTATAACTTGAGATAATTTTGTATGAATATCAATATAATCTATTGATATAATTATTAAAATAGTACTACAATAATTATCACCAATAGTAACTGTCATTGGGAAGCAATCTCTATGTTTTCACCTTGATTGGTTATATTTACCCATGTCTATCTTTTAATCAATTCTTCAGGATGATCACACTAACGGCAGGGTTCTAGATAAGAACATTCCTCTGAACTAAAGACTAATGTATCCAATTACCTAAGTGATCCCTGCATTTTAGAACAACACTGCACATGCTCTGAAATTACCATCATGAAAATTGAACTTCTCTCCTTACCAAAGTGTTCAATTACTGTGAAAGGTACTTTCTCAATTCCTGTCAGTTGTTCATCCAGATACTAGAAGCCTACCATCATCTACAATTCCTTCTTTTCCTTAATTCAGTGTCATGCAATTGTATCAGCAAATCTACCTCAAGACCACATCTCAAATCCATCCTTTTATGTGGGTTTCTGTATCTTAATTCTAATCCATTTTCCTGTATCAGCTCTCATCTATGAACAGATGTTAGAGGGTATATGAAGCATCTTGTTTCTTTCAAGTAGTCTTCTTTGGCCTGGTTAATTCTTTCTTGCAAACATTTTTGTTGTTGTCCACAATAGGCTTTGTCAAGATAAAAGAGAAATGAGAAGGACTAGCAAATCCAATAACCAAAACAGCATAGAAAAATAATTTTCTAAGGGACCAGTGACTGTCATAAGCTGTGTCCAGCACCATATTTTTTACTAGTAAAACAAAAATGTTTGACAAGGCCATTTAAATATCTGCATCAACATTTAAATAATCTTGTTTAAACCTTTTAACTATTCCTCTTGGCTCTCTTTTCTCTATTACTGTCATATTAATCACATAACTATTTTGTTGATGCTATTATGAGTTGAACTCTCACAATTCTCCACCGGATTTTTTCTCAGATTTTAATGATTTCATACACTTAGTAAGCTATCCCTTATCCAAAACTGTAGAATGGATCCATGTACATGAAAGAAAACAAGAACAGAATAAGACATAGCCTTTATAAGAATACTTCTTTCTCAAAAAATTGCAATTCAAGTAATCTTAGGAGTACTGAATATAAACATCTTGACTTTTAGAGAAGGTAATTTAACCAAAGCATTTTAGATAAATTAGCATGTCAAATGCATTTACAACTGCTGGTATTATAGGTTGATATAAGTTCATGAAATGTTATGATGAAAGACATTTAAATAACAAAATATCACAAACACCTTTCTGACTGTGAGAGAACAGCTCATCAGCATATAACACACCAAAACTACGAGAACTATAACAATTTGGTATAAGGAAATAACTGATAGTTTTCATAATAATAACACAATCATGACATACTGTCAATTTAATGACTTCACTATTGCTATGGTTACTGAATTATTCAATTCTAATATAAATAGGTACAGGAGAAATAGGAAAGACTACCAAAATGGTACTGCAGACATTTTCATATTTTACTGCACCGTTTTGAAAAATAAGTTCTCAAAGGTATTTAAATAGTAAGCATAAGAAAAATTATACATATTGTAAATAATATTAATTGCTGAATTTACTCTAAATAGGTGAGTTAGAATTAAATAATAAAAACAATACTTTTCCAAAAATTTTAAGATACTATATAAACAGTCATGCCTCTATATAATTTATGAATTGGATTCAGAACTGCATTGGATACCAAAATGCATATAAGCTAAAAACTCTTACAAGTACGGTACATTTGATAGATTATAAGAACCTTTGTAAATGCCACAATGTACCCCTACCCAGCACGACAGTAAAATAAAAGAAAAAGAAAAAAATTTAAATGGTGTAATATTTGCCTATAATCTACAAATACCATCCCATATTCTTTTATTTATCTCTATATTACTTATAATATCTAATCAATGTCATGTTATCTAAGTAGTTACTATGTATTATTATTTAGGGAATAATGACAAGGAAAAGTCTGTAAATGTTCAGTACAGATATTTTTTTTTCTTCCTGTGGATGTTCAACAAGTGCCAAGAACACACAGTAGAGAAGAGCAATCGTTTTAGTAAGTGTTGTAGGAAAACCAGATATACACATGCATAAAGAAGAAATTGAGTCAGTGTCTTACAGTAAATGCAAAATTCAACTATAAATTCATTAAAGACTTAAATGTAAGGTCAGAAACTTTAAAACTACCAGAAGAAAACATAGGGAACAAAGGCAAAAAGGGACAAGTGGGATTGAATCAAACTAAAAAGGTTCTGCATGGCAAAGTAAATAATCAATACAGTGAAGAGATAGCCATGAAACATGAGAAAATGCTTTCAAAGCACACATATGATCAAGGAATAATATCTAAAATATATGAAGAGCTCCAAAAACTCATTAGCAAGACAAATACACCAAAATTAAAAATGGACAAAGAATCTGAATAGGATTTTTTCAAAAGAAGATAGTCAATAAGTATGTGAAAAATGCTCAACATCAATAGTAATCAGGGAAACATCAATTAAAGCCATAATGGACTAATAACTCATACTTATTAAAATGGCCATTATGAAAAGAACAAAATAAACCAGATGTGGTAGTAAACAACTGTAATCCCAGCTACTCAGGGGGCAGAGGCAAGAGGATCACACTCTGATATCAGCCCAGGTAAAGTTATTATAATACCTTATCTGAAAAAGAAACTCATGGCACAAGTGGTAGAATGCTTGCCTAGCAAGACCAAGTCCCCCAGTCTAATCCCCAGTATCAAAAAAAAAAAAAAAAAAAAAAACTGACAAGGACACATCCAAAAAGGAGAACTACAGGCTGATCTCCTTAATGAACACTGATGCCAAAATCCTCAATGAAATAATGGCAAACCAAATCCAATGAAATATCAGAACGATCATTCACCATGACCAAGTTGGCTTCATCCTAGGGATGCAGCAGGATGATTAGAAGAAAGACAAAAACCACTTGATCATCTCAATAGATGTAGAAAAAGCCTTTGGTAAGATTCAACACCACTTCATGATAAAAGGTCTAAGAAAACTAGGAATAGAAGGAATGTACCTCAACATTATAAATGCTATGTATGACAAACCTATAGCCAGTATCATACTTAATGGGCAGAAACTGAAACCATTTCCTCTAAAGTTAGGAAAAATGCCCACTATTCCCACTCATATTCAACATAGTCCTGGAATTCCTAGCCAGAGCAATTAAGCAAGAAGAAGAAATAAAAGGAATGCAAATAGGTAACAAAATAGTCAAGGTAGACCTATTTGCAGACAACATGATGCTAGACCTCAAAGACCCAAAAACTCTTAGACGACATAAACAGCTTTAGCAATGTAGCAGGATACAAAATAAACTTACAAAAATCAGTAGCCTTTCTATACAACAATAATGAACAAATTGAGAAAGAACATAGGAAAACAATTCCATTTACAATAGCCTCAAAAAAAAATCAAATACTTAGGAATAAACTTAACAAAGGATATAAATGACCTCTACAAGGAAAAGTATAAACCACTGAAGAAAGAGATCAAAGCAGACTACAGAAGGTGAAAGCATTGTCCATGCTTATGGATTGGCAGAATCAATCTAGTAAAAATGGATAATAAGATTACTTATCTTATTAAATAAGATTAAAATGGATGATAAGAGTTAATGAATTTAGGAGAAAGCTGAACAGGTTCTGTGGGGGGGCTGTTGGCAACAGTGGGAGGGTGGGAGGGACGTGGTGGGGAAAGGGTGCTGGAAGATGAATACAGGGCAAGTTAATGTGTATGCATGTATGTAAATGCAAAAATGATACCTGTTGAAACTCTTCCAGGAATCAGGGGGAGGGAGTAAGGAGAGCAGTGGAGGGGATGAATTCAAGTATGGTATATTTGATACATTGTAAGAACCTGTGTAAATGCCACAGTGTATTCCCACCCAGAAGAACAAAAAAAGAAAAACATACTGGCAAACTGAATTCAACAATGTATCAAAAAGATCATATACCATGATCAAGTTGATTTCATCGTAGGGATGTAGGGATAGTTCAACATATGCAAATCATTAAAAATAATACAGCAAATTAACAGAAGCAAAAACCAAAACCAAATGATCATCTCAATAGATGCAGAAAAAGCTTTGACAACACTCAACAATCATGATAAAAGTTTTTATGAAACTCGAAATAGAAGGAATGTACCTCAGCGTAATAAAGGTTTTATATGACATACCCATAGCCAACATCATACTAAATGGGGAAAAAGTGAAAAGGTTTTCCCTGAAGTCAGGAATGAGACAAGGGTGTCCAGTCTCTACACTCTTTTCCACATCGCAATAAGACAGGAAGAAGAAATAAAAGGAATTCAAATAGAAGAAGAGGAAGTCAAGGTATCCCAATTTGCAGATGACATGCTCTTATACTTTAAAAACCCAGAAAACTCTACCAAAAAACTCCTGAATATTATAAACAGCTTCAGAAAAGTACCAGGATACAAAATCAAGTTATAAAAATCAGTGGACTTTCTACATACCAGCAATGAACAGTCTGAGAAAGAATATGGGAAAACAATGTTATTTACAGTAACAACAAAAAAATACCTAGGAATAAACCTAACATAGGAAGTGAAAGACCTCTACAGTGAAAATTATGAACCATTGAAAAAAGAAATCAGAGATTACAGAATATGGAAAGATCTCCTATGCTCATGGATTTGCAGAATCAATATTGTGAACATGACTATACTACCAAAAACATTCTACATGTTCAACACAATTCCCTGCAAAATCCCAATGACATTCATCACAGAGATTGAAAAATCAACCCTAAAAAGTTCATTTGGAAACACAAAAGACCACGAATGCCCAAAATATATGATAGAGAAAAGACAGCTTCTTCAACAAATGTTGCAGGGAAAACCAGATTATCTACATGCAGAAAACTGAAACTAAATCCAGTTTTTTACCCTGTACAAGTATCATCTCAAAGTGGATCAAGGACCTTAATATAAGACTGAAACTTTCAAGTTAGTGAAGAAAAGAGCAGGGGATACATTGGAACAAGTAGGTATAGGAAATGAATTCCTTAATAGAACATAAATGGCTCAGCAACTAAGAGAAAGGATTGACAAATGGGACTACATGAAACTAAAAAGCTTCTGCACAACAAAGAAATGTCACCAGAAGAGTCAGCCCACAGATTGAGAGAAAATATTTGGCAGCTATACATCTGACAAGAGATTGATAACCAGAATATACAGGAAGCTCAAAAAACTAAACTCCCCAAAAATCAATGACCCATCAAAGAAATGGCCAAATGAACTAAACAGAGCTTTTTCAAAGGAAGTCCAAATGGCTAAGAAACACATGAAGAAATGCTCAACATCCCTGGTCATAGAGGAAATGCAAATCAAAGCCATGTTAAGATTTCATCTCACTCCTGTTAGAGTGGCTATCATCAAGAATGCAAATAACAAATGTTGGTGAGTATTTTGGGAAAATAGGAACCGTCATACACTGCTGAAGTGATTGTAAATTAGTACAACTGCTATGGAAAACAGTATGGAGACTCTTCAAGAAATTAAAAATAAAACTGCTGTATGACCCACCAAGACAGTTGTACAATAATGTTTATTGAAGTTCTGTTCACAATAGCAAAGCTATGGAAACAACCCAGATACCCTGCATCTGATGAATGGAATAAGAAAACATTATATATATGTAATGGAGTTTTATTCAGCCATAAGGAAAAATGAAATTGGGTAGTTTGAAGGTAAATGGACATCATATTTAGTGAAGTCAGCATGCTCAGAAAGACAAAGGCCACATGTTTTCTCATATGTGTGGGAGATAGACACAATGCAAATATAAGCAATACTATGAAAAACAGATTATGCTAAGGAGAGGTCACTGATGGGAAAGAAAGAGTGAAAGAAGGAAGTTAAGAAGTTGAATATGGGTGATGTACTTTCTATACAAGAATTAACATAGAATTTTTAAACCTGTTGAAATCACCATAAGGGAACTAAGTTAGAAAGGACAAATATAGAGAGCATGAATCAATATGAGTTTTACATATATATACATGGAAATGTCACAGGAAACTTCACATAGAGCTATCTTAAACAAACAAAAATGCCTTTCATCTTATTCCAAAAATGGAGAACTAGAATGCAAAACAGGTCCTTTCTGGGGTTTGAGACCAGTGGGAGGGGAGAAGATACATGGAAAGTGTGGAGGGGACTGAATGTAGTGGACATATTATGTATCCATGAATGAAAATGGAAAAATGAGACATATTGAAACTATTCCACTACTGGGAGGAGAAAGGGATAAAGGAGAATGATGGAGGTAGAACTTTTTGTGATTTTCTATATGAAATGTAATCTGAAATTATGCCATATGTATATGACTTATAGTGTAGTTTTTTTCCAAAAAATATTAGATTAACTTATACAATATATCAGAAAATACTTTCTTAAATCCACATTTTTGCTATAATTCTAAAACTATTTATTCTTATATGTGGCAACATGTTTCTCATTTCTTCAATGCATTAATATATTAAGCATTATATTAAATAATATAAATACAAACTTTCTGATTTTGTATGTATTTATAATTCACTTAAAAACCTATGTATAACTATTTTACTTTTCTGTTAATTTATGTATATATGGTATAACTTTATTTTATGAAACAAATGCTCAACATTGTATTCAACAGTCATTTCAACTTTAATATAACCTCTTTAGAATCATCGTAACTGCATTATTGGGTTTCAATAATAAAAGTAAACTTTTATATATATTTATGAAATGCGAATTTCTAAATTGTGAAGTTATTTAAAATATCCGATGTAAACTCCACAATTTTATCATTGATTCTCCTATGTCTTTCATCTACTTTATACATTATTGAAGGGTACTTCTTCCTTCCATACAGAGGGATCCAAATCTTGTTTTTAAATTATTGATTGATCCCTCTTCCCCAGTTCCTTGGCCTCTTTATCTCTGAGGGAAAGTTCTTTAGTTTTCTGCCCCATGGATGCCATTCTCCTTTCCAAGGATCTCCATGGTTCACGACTCAACCTTCTGTGCCCTTTAATCTAAAAAGCAAATGACCATGATGAGCTATGTACAATGACAGATTCCCTATTGAAGACCAATGAGTTGAAATTGGGCAGGAGTTAGCAACTTTTACAGAACTGAGTAATCCTAATAGGGACCACATAACCCATGAAGCCTAAATATTGATAATCTGGCCTTTAAAAAAGTTACCACTGTCAACTCATTCAATTTTGAGCGTTTTGCATACCAAAATTGAATAATATGAATAATGAGCAGAAAATGATAAATTTTTTCTAGAAATGCAAAAAGTATGGTTAAAATTGCAGAAACTATAAGAGATGTGAATGGTAATTTTAACAACATAATATTAAAATATTTTCATTAAAAAACATGAATAAGAAAGATGTATGTATGTATGTAAAACATAATGTATAAGAAAACTGATAAAGGGTTGCTATCACAATAAATAGATTCTAAAAGTAGAAAAGGGAAAGACTAGCAAGCTGTAAGAGAGAAAAAAAGCAACACATATACATGCATATATTGTATGTAGACACATAATTCAAAGGAAAAATTATCCTCAAACATAAAAATGATCATCACCACTGCATATAATTTAAATAAAACAAATTAAAATTGCATTGAGGTACTATTTGTCACTTATCAGCATGCCTATTTTGGTTTTGACTCTTCTGGGATTCTTCCCAACAGCCCCTGGTAAGTGACAGCCGATGGTCACCCCCAACCACGAGCCTCAAGGTTGATTTCAACACTTTGTATTCTAACTATGGCCTTAGATCCTGTAAAAGGATAAGTCATGCATATGTCCCTTGTCAAATTTTCTGACCCCTAGACTATAAGAACATTATACTAGTTCTTTAACACCAGTAAATTTGGGGCTATTTCTTAAGCCACAATAATTGGATATTGTATTTCCACAAATATATCAAAGAGAGTATATTGAGGTAAATGTTATAAAAATAAATTTGTATAGAGATTTTAACTATTCCAAATTAAGTGTTTCTATGAATCAACTTTGTCTAGTGAAATGTAAATAGCATAGCACTATAAATTGAATGCTATGAAGGTAATATCTTATAATACAGGCACTCTCCTTTTATGATAACTCAACATATTATTTTTCAACTTTAGTGCAAAAGCATACACATTCAGAAGAAAGTGTACTTTGTTGAATTTTTAACTTTCCTTGCTTTAGTGAAATCTACAATACTTTTTTTTTTTTTTTTGATATTGAGCACCGGCAGGGAGTCACAGCTCTCAGTCAGTATGTGGTCACAAAGGTAAACAACAGATACTTACAATGGATAGTTGATATATTATGATGGTTTGCAGGCCAGATGTATTAAATATACTTTCAACTAACTGTTTACAACTTCTAGTGGATTTATTGGGACTTAAACCCCATTGGAGTTGGAGTATCTATATTACAATGTAAAATTGGAAGAAATTTTAAGGATTGTCATGTGTATTAGTCAGTATTCTATCAGTATAACAAAATATTTGAGATGGGGTACTTATATAGAGAACACATTTTCTTGTTCACAGGTCTGGAGGAAAGCTATTCTTTGCACCTCTGGCAAAGGGCAAAGCATCATGACAGAAGCATAAGGAGAAAAAAGTGTTTATATCTCAATCAAGGCAGCAGAAAGAGACACAGAGACTGGAGTCTACAATCCCCTTCAATTCAATAACACCTAGGGTCATCTGATAGGCATTTCTACACAGATAGAAAAGAAAAGCAGCCACTGGTCATGGGCAAATGAATTCTGAAATCTTACTCTCTTTACGAAATGCAGGAAATATATTTATGTATAGTATTCCATGAGTATGGCCCAGATCCAATCCCAAGAAATGCCTTCATAGGACACTAACCTCTATATTTCCTTCAGATCACTCTCAAGTCCTTTGTGTTATTCTGCCCCCTGGGAGTTTCTTTCTGTTTCAGTGCTAACCATTGCACATGGTTTGGCCTTTGACATTCTGTGGTCTGTCCTTTGCAGTATTCTTCCTACTTTATATCATAGTAACCATGTTGGTAACTGCAGTAAATTAAAATTGTAGTAAATTGTTTTGTCATTCCTTCCACCAAGAAGCAGGTCCTATTTAAGTTTTTGAATTTCTGATGGCCTTGGGATTGGACTTGATTTAAGAATGTAGTAGAAGAGATGTCACTTAACTATCAAGCCAGGGCCTAATGAAATATAGCTTCTGTTGTTGCTGATTTAGAACAATACCTGTTTAGAAATCAGCTGTCATGTAATAAGTCCACCTACTCTGAGACAATCTATGAAGAAGTCTAAGTTAACCATATGGAGGGGAGGGCACATGAAGAAACTCCTCTGGAACTTTTCGACAATCACACCCATCTGATGAATGTAATCAAATGACTCACCATGGTAAACACAATGTAAAGCAGAAGAAACACCCAGCTAAACCCTATCCTAATTCTTAACTCTCAAAAACATGAGTCAGTTAAAAAAGTTTACTCATTCACTAGAGAGAAATAGGTAATCAAATATAATAGCATTCTCACCTTGCCTCCTTCTTACCAAAAGCTGAATCCCAGAAGTCGCTTTTCTTTTTAAGGAGTTTTAGACTTAGAGACCAAGTTTATGATACTTTCGTTAGTAAAATTCTCTTAAAAACTTTATCAGCTTTATACAAATTTGATTCAAGTGCATTTCATGACTTCAAACTGATAATCTTTTAAAGAAAGTTCTCTTTTCAGTTGTATAACACACTGAAAATTCTGAGACACCCCTTCCTCTAGTTCAAAGGGTCTGTTAGGCACCACCTTAAATCTAGTAATGGTCTCTGAAAAGATCTAGCAGCCCTACAGAGGAGTTTGTTCTTTATCCTCAGACCTTTTTCCCTGAGGAGGTTTTTGCTGACTAAAGATTCTGGAGATAGTGAGTAGCTTCATTTATCTAGTTTGCTGTTTCTCTCGTCCCTCTAAATTCTGCTTACAAACTGAATTGTCCATTCTTTAACTCATTTTTTCTATACTTTTTCATAGACAGCTAAATTACATCAAATGACATATTATATCCTGCCTTGAAATCATTTTTCCAAAATGGCTAAGTTTATTTGCCAATTTTCTACCTTCCATGTTACTGTGGAGGACAGGAGCGACTACAAACACAGGTCACCATTTTCTCAAAATACTAAACCATTTATTTATAGGTGGTTTTATTTTTTAATTTTTAAAACTCAGCTGATGATTTATCAGACACTTTACCTGCCTCATATAGAATTCTCATCCCCAAAATCAACATAACCTGTTGTGTAATTTTTTTTTAATTTTGACAGCACCTGATTTCTAAGCTTCACCTTCTGTATTAGTCCAGGAAGCAGTACAACTATGAGTGTTAAAATAAATGGTAATATTAAAGGAATAAACCTTACATAATGGTGACTGGGGCTGAAAAAGTGAAGGAATCAGAAAGCCACCTGAAGTATTCACAAAGGTGGACTAGCCTGGGTTTGCAAACTAATAATGCCATAAGTTAATCATGTCCAGTCACAAAGGCGAGGCCACTATGGGAGCTCATGGAAATGTCTATGCTTCATTAAAGCCTCTGCTTGAGGACTGATGTAACAGTAGTGGCAGGCTTAATTGTGTTCTTTTCATATTTCTTTTGACAATGAATTTGAGATATAACATTTTATTATTTTGGAGTTATACTTCTCTTCAGTTAGTCTATATTTCTATTTATCAGACAATAAAATGAATTAGTTACTAAATTTTTTAGTATTTATTACTATCTGATAGAGCTATCCCTACTTTGAAACACACACAGGTGCTCTTTGAATTCACATTCTAAATCCAGGTTACCAGACTCCCGTGGCCCAACTCGTTTTCCATCGTGCACATTATCTGCAATCTGACCATGAAGATCTATGCTTGGTGTTAAACTGACCAAAGAGAATTTTGCCTCTCTATCTCTAGCACCAAAACTATATTCAAATAATAAAATTTCAAGAATAATTATCTTAATGAGTTCCTGTAAATCTTTCAGGAAGCAGTGATCAGATATAAGAGATTAATAAGTGACTCATGTTCTCCAATAAAATATTAGCTCTATTAACTTAGTCTTAATCCTTGAGTTTGAGAAATAAATTGTTACCATATACTAAAAATTAGATATTGTTTGTGTTACATCATTTAGTAAAACTAACTTGGACTACTTCAATTCATTGATAGCTTTTGAGAGCATATTAATACAGTAAAGTTCAGATCACAGTGAAATGAAAAATGCTAATATATCATCATTAAAATTATAGATTTTCAGGAACTCAAACATTTCTTCCTTTGATACCACTGAATCAATGCCTTTAGTGTAAGAATACACAGGCATATGTACTCAGAGGCTACTTTGTCAAAATCATATTTCCACTAAAGTTGTAAGTATGTGATTCTAGGATTATAAAAAGAAATGAAAGTAAATATGGAAAATAAACTCCTTTATTCCCAACACAAATTTAAAGGTTTTTTCAACTTTTGTGTAATTTCTATTCTTGCTCCATCTTCCTAAACACACAGACTATATTCAATCTAGTATTTGAGGCACATACCTATAAGTGTATTAGCTTCTTTTGTTCTAATTTTCTCTCTGATATGGTGGAATCTTCCCCAGACAAATTGTCATATTCTTAACCTTAGAGTTTTCTTCAGAGTTTGGGTTGTGACTACCATGTTTCATGATCACATTTTGTGGAAGTACTGGGAGATTTACAATAAACCCTATGTTGGCAAAACCTCCATTTTCCAACCAAGAGTGGAAAAGATGTTCTTTGCCATTTTTGCATAACTCTGAAGTTCCAGAGGCATTACGAATGTCAGCCTGAAAAATTTTATAATTTTCCTATTCCAAGATAGGTATGCTCCAGGTTTTGTAAGATTATTCATTTGTTTAAATCTCTTCCTCTGCCTTCACTTAATCTGTGCTTGGATCAGTGACATCCAGTCTTAAATGGAAAACAGCTTCATGTTTATCTTCCAATCTAATCTTTTAATACTTCTCTGTAATGTATGAGCACAAGTAATTCTTGGAGTATTGTTTTTCTAAGTTTCTAGTTGCTATCCATGAGTAATCTTAAGACCACGAAAAACCCATGTACTTAATTCCCTCTGATGCCTTGATCTTAGTTTGTCAATTATGTACATGATCTAAGTCATTTTTTGATAGACCTGTGATAATTCACATGATGAAAATGATAGCCTGAAATTTAGATGCCCTGAAGAATTTGGACATGACTGAAGTATGAAACATGAGGTCAAAATTAGTTGACCCCTAAAGAGAATCTCAAGCTGAACATTGATTCCATGTCATGCACATTTCTTTATTATATTAAATCCAGAAAAGTCCAAGAAGATGCTGCCCATGTATAGAAGCGTGTTGGTGACTTTGAAACACTTTGCAAGCAGAATTCATTTTTATGGCAATTATATTCATTGACACTCTCAGAAGGACATACAGTCATGCCAGCTAGAAAATAATGCATTATTAATCATTTTCAGCAAAATCTATGTGAAATATTAGTCGGACTTAACTCATACTTTCCCCAGAAAACAGGGTTTTGGTTTCTGTGGCTTGATTTTTTTTTTAATCTCAGAGAGAATGACTGTTTCTTAAAACATCATGAGCCATTTTTACAATGCTTGATTAAAGCCACCCAACCAAAATATGCATCAGTAATTATGCTAACATTTAACTTGTTTTCATTACAACAGATTGTAAAACACCAAAGCTTCCTCAGGTATATAGAGACAGATTTATATAGGTGACTCAAGGTCCAATTGTCTGAGTATCTGTGTGTCCTGAGCAACTTAAAACTTCAAATATATAAATAGGGATGCAATTATTTATTGGAATTCTAGAATATAAGGCAAAAAGCTAATCGTACTGCATTTTGCTGATAGCACTTTGGAAGAAGAGTAGCCTTAGTGAAATAGTTGAAAAATGTATTCTAGTTTTTTTTTTTATTCATATGTGTATACCAGGCTTGGGTCATTTCTCCCCCCTGCCCCCAACCCCTCCCTTACCACCCACTCCACCCCCTCCCTCTTCCCCCTACCCCCTCAATACCCAGCAGAAACTATTTTGCCCTTATTTCTAATTTTGTAGAGAGAGTATAAGGCATAATAGGAAGGAACAAGTGTTTTTGCTAGTTGAGATAAGGATAGCTATACAGGGAGTTGACTCACATTAATTTCCTGTGCGTGTGTGTTACCTTCTAGGTTAATTCTTTTTGATTTAACCTTTTCTCTAGTTCCTGGTCCCCTTTTCCTATTGGCCTCAGTTGCTTTTAAGGTATCTGCTTTAGTTTCTCTGCGTTAAGGGCAACAAGTGCTAGCTAATTTTTTAGGTGTCTTACCTATCCTCACCCCTCCCTTGTGTGCTAAAGCTTTTATCATGTGCTCAAAGTCCAATCCCATAGTTGTGTTTGCCCTTGATCTAATGTCCACATATGAGGGAGAACATACGATTTTTGGTCTTTTGGGCCAGGCTAACTTCACTCAGAATGATGTTCTCCAATTCCATCCATTTACCAGTGAATGATAACATTTCATTCTTCTTCATGGCTGCATAAAATTCCATTGTGTATAGATACCACATTTTCTTAATCCATTCATCAGTGGCGGGGCATCTTGGCTGTCTCCATAACTTGGCTATTGTGAATAGTGCCGCAATAAACATGGGTGTGCAGGTGCCTCTGGAGTCACCTGTGTCACAGTCTTTTGGGTATTCAGTCTTTTTAATAGATGCACTCATGCTATAAACTCTCTTCTCAGGACTGCCTTTGCTGTGTCCCATAGGTTCCGGGAGGTTGTGTTTTCATTTTCATTGACTTCCAGGAACTTTTTAATTTCCTCTTTTATTTCATCGATGATCCATTCTTCATTAAGTAATGAGTTATTTAGTTTCCAGCTGTTTACATGTTTTTTGTCTTTACTTTTGTTGTTGAGTTCTACTTTTACTGCATTGTGATCAGATAGTATGCACGGTATTATTTCTATTTTCTTATATTTGCTGAGACTTGCTTTGTGCCCTAGGATATGATCTATTTTGGAGAAGGTTCCATGGGCTGCTGAGAAGAATGTATATTGTGTAGAGGTTGGATGAAATGTTCTGTAGACATCAAGTAGGTCCATTTGATCTTTTGCATATTTTAGAACTTGGATTTGTTTATTGATTTTTTGTTTGGATGACCTATCTATTGATGATAATGGGGTGTTAAAGTCTCTCACAACCACTGTGTTGGAGGTTATATATGCTTTTAGGTCTTTCAGGGTATGTTTGATGAAATTGGGTGCATTGACATTGGGTGCATACAGGTTGATGATTATTATTTCCTTTTGGTCTATTTCCCCTTTTATTAGTATGGAATGTCCTTCTTTTTATCTCGTTTGATCAATGTAGGTTTGAAGTCTACTTTGTCAGAGATAAGTATTGCTACTCCTGCCTGTTTTCGGGAGCTATTGGCTTGGTAAATCTTCTTCCAGCCTTTCATCCTTAGCCTATTCTTATTTCTGTCAGTGAGATGGGTCTCCTGTAAGCAACAAATTGTTGGATCTTCCTTTTTAATCCATTTCATCAAGCGGTGCCTTTGATGGGTGAATTAAGTCCGTTAACATTAAGCGTTAGTACTGATAGTTATGTGGTGATTCCTGTCATTTAGTTGTCTTAGTTGTTTGAAGGTTTGATAGTGTGTACCTAAGTTGAGGTTACTCTCTACTTTCTTGCTTTTTCTTTTCCTGTGGTTTGGTGCTGCCTGTCTTTTCATGGTTAAGTTGGGTTTCACTTTCTGTGTGCAGAATCCCTTGCAGAATCTTTTGTAGTGGTGGCTTTGTGGTCACATATTGTTTTAGTTTCTGCTTATCATGGAAGACTTTTATTGCTCCATCTATTTTGAATGATAGTTTTGCTGGGTAGAGTATCCTGAGGTTGAAGTTATTTTCATTCAGTGCCCGGAAGATCTCACCCCATGCTCTTCTTGCTTTTAATGTTTCTGTTGAGAAGTCTGCTGTGATTTTGATGGGTTTACCTTTGTATGTTACTTCTTGTTTCTCTCTCAGCCTTCAATATTCTTTCCTTAGTTTCTGAACTTGTTGTTTTAATGATAGTATGTTGTGGGGTAGTTCTATTTTGATCTGGTCTGTTTGGTGTCCTGGAGGCCTCTTGCATCTGTATGGGAATATCTTTCTCTAGATTTGGGAAATTTTCCATTATCATTTTGTTGAATATATTATGCATTCCCTTCACTTGCACCTCTTCTCCTTCTTCGATGCCCTTGATTCTCAAGTTTGGTCTTTTGATGGAGTCAGTGAGTTCTTGCATTTTCTTTTCACAGTTCTTGAGTTGTTTAATTAATAGTTCTTCGGTTTTTCCTTTAATTACCATTTCATCTTCAAGTTCTAAGATTCTGTCTTCTGTTTGTTCTATTCTGCTGGATTGGCCTTCTGTTTTGTTTTGCAGTTCTGTTTCTTTCTTTTTTCTGAGGTTTTACATATCCTGGCTGTTTTCCTCTTTAATGTTGTCTATTTTTGTCTTGAGTTCATTTATCTGTTTATTCATTGTGTTTTCTCTTTCACTTTGGTGTTAATACAGTGCTTCTATGGTTTCCTTTATTTCCTCTTTTACTTTTTCAAATTCTCTATTTTTGTTGTCTTGGAATTTCTTGAGTGTCTCCTATATATTTTGGTTGACCCTATCCAGTATCATCTCTATAAAGTTCTCATTGAGTACCTGTAGTATGTCTTCTTTTAAATCATTCTTGTGGGCTTCATTGGGTCCTTTGGCATAGTTTATCTTCATTTTGTTGGAGTCTGGATCTGAGTACCTGTTTTCTTCATTCCCCTCTGGTTCTTGTACTAATTTTTTGCTGTGGAGAAGCTGGTTTCCCTGTTTTTTCTGTCTTCCCGTCATTGTCTTTGGTGTTGTTACTGTCCCTGTACTGTGTGCAATTAAGTATTTTCTAGCTTGTAATAATAACAATGGTAATATTTAGAATGGAAGGGTGAGCTGAGATGGAAAGCAAGAAGGTAAAGAAATGGAAAAAACAAATACACATACTGGAAGGAGAAAACAGAACAAGGTATCAGACAAGAAGATTTCAAAGGTATAAACAGGGAGGTTTAGTTTACTAATCGACAGTAAGCTGATCAGACATTAGAGATACAGAGAGAGGATTGAAAATCAAAAATAAAAAAAAGATAAGAATAAAAATAAAAAATAAGTAAATCAAAGAAAAATCTATATATAAAAATGTATTAAAATAAAATGAAAAAATAGAAAATTTAAAAAAACCAAAAAAACAAAAAACCTCTAAGTTCAAATGCAATGAAGTTTCAGTCTTAATAATTTGGGTGTCAGTCTCACTCTCCAATCCTGGAGATGGTGCCTCAGATGTTGTTCTGTAGTTGTCCCACCAAAGGGGATGCATAAAGTAGAACAAAACTACACACACACGCACAAAAAAACCCCACCAACTGTCCCAAGTTCAAATGCAATACAGTTTCACTAAGTTTTTCAGCTTGTAGGTGTAATTCGGTCATTCTCTCATCAAAGGTAGGGAGACAAAGAAAAAAAAAAGAGTCTTGAGACAGTTCTGAGAATGGTATCTGCAGTTGTGGCTTGCCTGCCCACTGCTGTCAGCCTGCTGTTGCATTATTTATGCAGATCTCTGGGGTGAGCTTAGCACTCACCTGGCCCTGCAGACTTTGTTTACTCAGAGTTTTCCTGTGTGTGAGCCTCTCCTACAAGCTTTCCCCTTTCCAAGCACACTGAGAAAGGTGACACTGCACCCGCATTGTCAGGCCTGCATGTTTATTTACAGTTCATGTGGGAGGTGGGTCTTCCCTCCTCTCCTGTGGAGTTTTCCTCCCTCTGCCTCTCTCACAAGCTTTCCCACTCCTGGTCACTGGGCGCACGCCCCCCGCTCCCTCCAGAGGCTCTCTGGCCAGGCTGGCTTGTTTATTTACAGTCCCAGGAAGGATTCCCTTCCCCCAATCTTCAGTGTTCCATGCATCCCACCCTCTTTCCCGCGTGTCTTTATTGTTCTTATTTCTTATTACTCAGTTTCTCTTTTTTCCCCAAGTGGAGGTTGGTCTGTCCAGGGGACTATGCTGCTCTGGCCCTGGCTTGTCTGTGGGAGTACCACATACCGTGAAGCTCACCTGGTCCGTGTCTTCCCAAGCCATCTGGGCACCAGTGACTGGCAGCCCAAGGGCCTTCCTGGTTTCTCCGTTTAACATGAAGTGGAGATTCTCTGCTCCGGCTGGAGGTGTGGAGGGGTCAAAGTTATGCCTCTTCTCAGTGATTATGCCTGCAAAGTGTGTCTTCAGTGTCTCTCCAAGATTTCACTATAGGAGGCTCGCTTTCTGCTTCCTCCCTCTAGTCGCCATCTTGGAATCCATCTGTATTCTAGTTTTAAGGTAAATGGATGTTTTAAACTGAACACATCAAAATACACAATTGGATTTCTAAAAGGATAATGGCCAAAGTAATTATGCTACAGTTCTTAAAATGAGCATACAATACTTTTTGTTGATGATGCTTTAATTTTAATTAAGTAAATATTAAAGCAACCAATATACTTTTCAAAATTAACTATTTTTATCAAAGTAATAGTTATTTTATTAAATTGTACATCTGCAATAAAGTTGTCATACATTAAAATCAAAACTTTAGTTCTAGAGTAAATGTAAGATGACTTTTTAAAAGTTGTTCTTTTTACAGTGCCTTTTAAATTTCCACAGCTAGATTTAAAGCACATGGTATTTTTAGAGAGCATGGTCATATACATTCTAAAGATGAAGAAGAGCACAGCAATTGCAATTCTAAACTTACTCCTAACATGTCTCCTGTGTCATCATTTTGTCCTGCACAAATGTGAAATGGTGACATGTAACAAATATTAGAAAAATGAATATGTGGCCTTCCTAAATAATTACTGATGAATTTGACTTTTATTTTATGTAAAATTATCCTAGAATCATCTGATGCTTATGTTATTCCATTTTGTACCCATGATATTATTTAGACCCAATAGCTATCGGGTTAAAAACATGAATTATATGAATAGCAGTGTAACGATGCCATAAATTGTGACAAGACATTGGTAAGCTTGGAGGGATAGAGATTGAAACAAATTTGTAGGATAAAGTAAGGAACTTTTCTTTAGAAAAGTTTGTGCTGTTTAGGTGAATGTAGTTTAACCAACTTCCATTTAAAAAACCAATCAATGAGATAATCCTTGGTTCCTCTCACCTCTCATCTTTGCTCATGTAACCTATTTTTAGTGAGATATTGCTATCACTCTCTATAAACTTATTTTTATCTTCATAATCATAATTAACACTACCTGAAGTAAGACTATTTATTTCATTTTTTGATTACCTGTCTAGAATGTATACTCTATCATGATGAGGTATTTTTTTCTCTTTTGCTGGATTCCCAGAAACTAGAACAGTATTTGCACAATGACTTCATAGCCAAGGAGTGGACAACACAGGATTGCCTGTTTGTATTCAATAAGAGACAGCAATTCCCTTTCATTCCCTGAAGGACAGAGTAACACAAAATGAAACTTTCCTTCCATCAAGATGAATGGAAACCATCCTGGATTTTTACCCTTATCTTTTACAATGTAAGTGCGTATTTCCATGGGATAGCTAAACTCTAGGCATCTCTGACTTTTACAATCTACAGATGTCATATAGTACTTAAAATGAAAATAATAGGGAGTGAGAAGTCCAAGCTTCCTGGTATCTTGGGTTCTTAACCTAGGGAAATGGTTTAGGTTGTAATAATCTGGCTTTCTCTGAAAGTAAAAGACTGTTTTTGCTTTGCTTTGTCTTGTTTTATTCCCTGGATCAGAGTAATAAACTAGACCAATGGTCACTGGTCTAATGTAAAGAGTAAAATGCTCCTAGAGGAAGTGGAAGCAAATATTCTTTATATTCATACTGTATGCATTTCACTGTCTAAGGAGGAAGGGCTATTTTACAGGCTAACTGAGAAATCTAGGGAAGATTTATTTCTCAACGGGCTCCTAGAGATTCTATATTGTCACAGTGCTGTCATTGTGGCCCATATGGCATTTAGCATATATGTTATTTTTAATTTTAGCTCAATTTTTCTTACATACTTGTGTGATAACCTGTGCCTCCTCTTCTGTCCTCTGCCACAGATGAATCAATCTGTATGTGTCATCTCTCCTTGAACATGCTTTTCCTTCTTAAGCATTCAAGCTCCCTGGGAAACTCTGAAAACCAAGCTCTTTGATGAGTGATTTATTTTGTACTAAATCCAGATTTTTCTCATCATTATATTGGGAACTTCACTTTTTTTTAGCTTTTCATTTCCTGGTGTAGTACCTATTCTTTTGCTCAAGATTATTGTATTAGTCCATTTTCTGTTACTATAATGAAATACCTGAAAAAAAAAACTAGTACAAAAAAGAGATTTATTCAAATCACAGTTTTGGAGGCTGAAAGCCCAAAGCATATTACACCAACTGTGGTGTGGAACCTCTGACTATATCCTTATGAAAGGTGGCATAATAATGGCAGAAGTAAATATGTGAAGAAGCGATCACATGGATAGGAAGCTAAAGGAAGATTTAGATCCCTTGAGAACTACATTAATCCCTTCTGAAGGTATGCTCCAATGACCTAAACACTTCCCTCCTATTAGGCTCCTCTTAAAAATCCCACCATCTGTCAAAACTGTCTCATTGGAGTACAAGCCTACAACACAAGTTCCCTTGAGGGACAAACCACATCCAAACCAAAGCATTCTGCTCCTGATCCAAAGATTTATGTCCTTCTCACAGTGCAAAATGCATCTGTTTCATTCCTAATAGCCCCAAAGTCTTAACTCATTCCAGCATTTCTCAAAAGTCCAGATTTAAAGTCTCATCTGAGACTGAAGAGAAACACTTTCTGTAATAAGCCTGTAAAATGCAAAATTTAAAAACGTTACATACTTCTAACATAAAATGGCAAAACAGACATAGGCTAAAGAGAGAAATATGCAAGTAGAAAGGAGTAGTCTACTTAAAGCAAGATCAAAACTTAGCAGAGCAGATATCAAATCTTAAAGCTCCAAGTCTAGCATCCTATGTACCCTGTGAATCCTCCCACATATGTGGGCCACACCAGCTGTGGCTTTACTGGTTATGGGACACCTGATTACTCTCTTAGCTTGGCTTACACTCTGCCTGAAGTTTTCTCAGCAAGTGTTGCATGTAGCTGGTAGCACTACGTTTCCGGAGACCTTGTTTAAGCTTTATAGTTCTACTAGATACCATCCCATTACCCCATCCCATAAGAACTGTGTTTATTGTTTCTAGGGCAGATTCTGAATGATGTAAAAATTTCTCACTGGGATCTACCTCTTAAAAGACCAACTGTATCTTAACATCACCACACTGGGGACCAAGACTCCAACATATGAGGCCCTTGGGGGCCAAACCACATCCAAACTATAACAATTATGTTTGTGAAGTTTATCTATGTTACTTTATATAGAAGTCCCTTCTTTATTATTGTTAGTATGAGTCTTCTGTATGAATATTCAAGAACTTATTTACACATTTTAAAATGATGGATATTTAAAATCTATGCAATTTGGAGCTGTTAAAAACAAACCTGCTATGATCTTTTTTTTTTTTTTTTTTTTGGCTGTAATGAAGTTAGACCTCAAGGCTTCACACTTGCTGGGCAGGTACTTCATGGCTTGAGCCACACCCCCAGCCCTTTCACTCTGGTTATCTTAGAAATAGGTTCTTGTTTTTTGCCCAGACTGGCTTGAATTGAGATTCTCCTATTTTACAGTTCCTGCTGTTGCTGAAATGACAGGCTCACCTCACCAAGCCCAGCTTTGTTCCCTCGGTATGGAACTTTCCCTTGAAATACAAACTTTTTTTTTTGTCCAGGCTAGTCTCAAACTGTGATCCTCTTGATCTCAACCACCCAAGTAGCTAGGATTACAGATGTAAACCTCCAGTGACTGCTTGATATGAACACTTTTATGCAGATGTTTTGTGGAAACCTACTCAGAAAGTTGGATACTATCTTAAAATACATAGGTTTATGTATGTGTACCTTTAGCAAGTAATCCAATTAGATTTAAAAATTGCATAGCAATTTTCACCCTCATAGCAAAGTTTGACATTCTGTATTATTTTGTTCTTTCTAACATTGATATTGCTGGACATTTGTTATTGTGTTATTAATAATAACTATGAGTAGTCTCAATGCAAACTTATTCACTGATTTTTTGGAAGTACTGTGGTTTGAACTCAGAGCCTCATGCTTGCTAGGCAAGTGTTCTAACACTCGAGCTATGGCTCCAGCCCTTTCACTGATTTTTTTTGAGTCTACCCCTTGAAAAATTTTTGCTTCTGCTAACATATACTAATTTAGCTATTCCGTTTTTTGGTTCCTTTGTGTAACAAATATTTCCCTCAACAAAATGTACTGAAAAGGAAGAACTCAAACAACCCAGATAGTTTTAATATTTACATTTTGAAAAATGAAGAGAACATGGAACAATTTGCAGATTACTTTCAGATTTCAACTATTTCCCCATTGGTATGAATATAATATAGGAATTATATTTATATTTATGAAATATATTCTAGTTCATGTTAGTAATTCTTCCAAATTGGATATAAATTTTGATTTAGTCAGAGGAAGCTAACAAGAAATATGTGTATATGTATATATATATATATGTATATATGTGTGTGTATGTATTCTTAATCTTTCATTACATTATTTAAATCATTGATTTCACAAAAGGTCCTACATACAGCTTTTCAAAAGTCAAAGTATTAAGGTTGTACCAACATGCTTTTTAGCAGGCATATATAAGTTGATTAACTTCCTAATTTTTACTGTTGTTGTGCCAGGGGTACATTACATCATTTACAAAAGTTCTTACAATGAGAGTTGACTTCACCCCATCCATTATTCTCCTTTATCACCCCTCCCCCTATTCCTGGAATAGTTTCTACAGTCCTAATTTTTCCATTTACAAAATATTTGCACTATATTCATCATCCTACACCCTTATCCTACATCCTCTCCACTCCCAACAGGACCTGACAGGAACTGTTTCATCCTTCTGTTCTCTATTTTTGTAAAAAAAAAAAACACTGACATTTTTGTTTAAAACAAATATACATTAAGAAGGTGAATATGGTTGCTATACTTCCTATACAAGAATGAACATAAAATTTTTAAACCTGTTAAAATCACCATAAGACAGGGATTAAGGTAGAAAGGAGAAAAATAGAGGAGAAGAACCAACTTGCATTATAAAACAAATATGCATGGAAATGACACACAGAAACCATTTTATAACTTTCCATTTTTAATGGATTTGTCATGTATCTAAACCATTGATTTGCATTGATGTATGACAGTTACTGTGTTATCAGACTAAAAACATTGTGCTAAGATTTGAATTTAGTCATATGCAGCAATTTCTGATAATTTCATATTCAATGCTAGAGTACAAAAAATAGAAAAATAAGTATTCTTCTATATCACATTTAATATGAGAAAACTTCAGTTTTCCTACAAAAAGGAAAGAAACCTCTAAGTTGACATATGTTTAAAGTTTTTGCCTTATTATCAATAGCAAACTGTCTTTCATGTCCAGGATTTACCAAACAAATGACAAATACCTGCTGTTCAGTGAATCTGACATTTAGAAAGGAAAAAAAATAAAAAAACTCGAGTTCTTAGGGCCTTGTTTTAGTTCCTTCAGTTTAAATTATATGCAAACCCTTATCCATCTCCTGAATTAACCATAGTTTGTTATTAACATGACAAAATATTAGCTATGTTCTGAGAAGTCAAATGACATACATGTCATAAAATCCAAGAACAATAAGCCATGCTTATGTATATCACTTTTCAAATTTCACTCCATATTTTAACAGTATAAGAAGAAAATTTTCCTGTTTTCTCAAGAAATAGTGAAAATAATGAAACAGTCAAATGTTCCATATAAAAAGTAAATCTAGATCTAGGTTATCTATCAGACCCTGAGTGTACGGGCATCACATTGTTCAAGGGGTGGTGGGAGGTGAATATACCATGTCACAGCTCCCGTCATGACTACGTATGAATCTTACACTACTGCATCTAAGGCAAAATTCACTGTCTCTTTTACTGTTTAGCCCACTGCTCTAATATTCTAATTAGGATCTGTCTAAGAGACACATAGAGAGGTAAGATACATGATTGGCTTTAAAATAATTAGAGAACCAACAAAGTAGATAAAAAAATCAATGCAAAATATAGCAGACAATTTAACTCTGAGTGCTAAGATAAAACTCAGGGGCAGTGTTTAGAATGTGAGTTGTTATGGAATAGGAAAGATTGAAAACTACTGCTTACCAATAATTTATGAACAAGAGAAATGACTGCAGGATATATTTTTATCCATTTTGACTACTGTGTCTTTAAAACTTGAAAGTACTGAGAACATAAAAGAAAATCTACAATTCACATAAAAAGTACCCAGAGTTACATAATTTCATTTGCTAAAATATGAAATAGAAAAGAAGTAATGTGGGATAGATTTATGGTTACAGTGAGCTAAAAAGGATGTGTTTGGAGAAAGTGTCAGCAAAGAAAAGATCTTTGTGTTCTAGGTGACGCAGTAGCAGTGAACAAGATAGAGAGAGCCCTATTTTCCTGGAGCTCACATTCGCAAGGAGAAATGTTGAATAATAAGGCAGCAAACAAGAAAATACCACATAATCAGG
The DNA here is from genome assembly GCF_047511655.1 of Castor canadensis. NCBI lineage: Eukaryota > Metazoa > Chordata > Mammalia > Rodentia > Castoridae > Castor > Castor canadensis. Next base: position 93,438,768 of record NC_133399.1, on the reverse strand, counting down.
AAGAGACAAGGCATTACTAATCCAGAACTTGAGTGATAGAGATGTAGACATGAAACTGCTATGAGAAATACTTGTGAAGTAAAATTGACAATATTTATTCCACAAAATATAAATGTGGAGATAAAATATGATACACTTAATTATGCATATTACATAGTCATAAATGTATGTTTTGCTGTTTACAATATGAGTCTTAGATGAGTCTTCCTAGCTCTTTGGATCCTAAAACCTGATACTGCTTGTGCTGTGGCTCTTTGCAACTCCTTCAGTGTTAAAATGATTGCTTTACTTGATTTTCCAAATACATTTAATATATTATTCAAATAAAGAAGTTTGCTCTTTGTGTTCATAATGAAGATAGATTAAAGAGTTTTATTTATTATTTGAAGGAAAATAGAAAATATGAGGTGCAGCATTTTTAAAATTCACAGCAGGATCCAATTCACAAATATAGAACATCATTAATTCCTTGCTGATTTTCCAGCAATGCAAGAATATTTCCATTAAATCAGCTAGATGAATACATAACAATCTGAGCAGTGATCACTGTACTGACTCATATCTGTTCTTCTTATTATTCTTTTTCATCTCACTATCTCCCTCTGACTCTTTCCTGTTCATTTTACTAACTGTTCCTCTCTATACCTCTCTGTTCCTTTCTCTGCCTCATTGTATGTGTATGTATACATATATGTGTGACTTTTTGGCTCTGCTTTCTATTTCTATATTTCTCTTCTTTACCACCCTGTCTCTTTAGTACTTGAAGTCACTGTGTTTTTTATTATAGCCATTTTATACTATGATTTATTCCTCTATTTCTCACCCTTCTTTTCCCCAGCTGCCATCTCTCACATATTCAACCTCTGTCTATATTCTTCACTTTCTACATAACTAATATAATATCTTAATCTATATTAATTAATAAAGAAGCGAACATCTGAGCCAACTTTAAATAATTGTGATGTGTCAATGTACATATCCTAGTCTGTATACATGTGTACACTTACTTTGATATAGATATCTGCTCAGTGTAACTGATTGACATACCAGGAAGACCTCCTTCACTGTTCTCCATCTTATATGACATAGAATGAAGGCTGTAGATCTTCACTGGAGAAACTGGGAGACCTGAGATGGAGAAAAAGACAAAGTACTAAAAAGTGGTAAGGTGTACACTATTATGTGTCTAAAAGAGCAACAGGTCTCCCATATTGGTCAGTGTTCAATCTGAGAGTCCCATGCCTTTCTCTGCACACCTCACTGACACCACACATCCCAGAACTTCTCTCTGACTACTGAGGCTCAAAACACCTGGTAGTCATGGAAGATTTTTAGGCTTCCTGGTAACAGACACACGGTGTCACTAGCTAGTTTCTCCTCACTGACACTGTATCATGTGAGTGAAAGCTGATACCACTCTTCTGCTGATTCAGCTTCTCCATGAGCTACCTACAGAAAAGCAGGGATGTTAGTGCCCATCAGGGACTGTCTTGACTAAGAAAACATAGAAGATGGAAAGCGGCTTGTGGGCAAATTCTCTTCTACTTCCAGTAGCTTTTCTGGCATCCTGTTTCCATATGGTCTCTTGAGGCAGAGGCATGCTACAAGATAAGAAATCAGCTGTGCTTTCTGCTATCAAATGGACCTCTGGCTAACTTGGTCATTTGATTCTCTTTCTCTTGTCTTGTTTCAGTCTTGCTTTTCTGGTAATTCCTCTGCCATGTTTGCTTTCTGATTTTGTTTCCCAGGAAAATCATGCTAAGAAACTCACCCTGAAGTTCCAATTCCTAATATCAATGTTTGGCATAAGACCAAGCGAAGACAATTAGAGTCCATCTATGCTGATTTTTCCACCATTTTTCAAACATGCTGGCAGAATGAAAAGCTGAGTTAATCCAATCTCTCAGAGACAGATGATCTGAAAAGTCATAATAAATGCTCAAAATTAAGTGAGAGAGAGAGGAGGAAGAGAGAGAGACAGAGAGGTCAGGAAGACAGACAAAAGTACACAGATGCAATTGTTTGTATTTCTGTCTTCCTTAGACTTGGTCTCTTATTTCTACTCTGTGTTGTTAACTAGTATAGGTTTCCATCAATAAGTCTCTCATTTAACTTAGGCTGTTTACTTAGATTAAGGTACTTGTAAACAAATGTCATGATCCAAATATAACCAAACTCAGATATTTCCATTTGTGTCTTTTCAGATAGCCTTCCAGAGTCCTTATTTGCCATATTTTATCCCATAGTCATTAGGACTATTTTAGCATCACTTTCTGCCATATGAGTCTGTTTCTCTTCTGTCCAGTGTTTCCATATCATCTATCTTTTTCTCTCTTCTAGCAAGGCACTGAGATTTGAACTCAGGGCCTTAAGCTAGCTACTCAGGTACTTTCACACTTGAGTCACTCTGCCAGACTTTTTTTTCTCTCTTCTAAACCTCAGATAAACTTTTGGAAAATGCAAAAATAACACATTTGAGAATGTGTGGGTATCAACAACTATTAATTCCAATTATACTGTTATATACCACTTCCAAAACTACGTAACTCCATTCCCCCCTAAAAGTTGAAAATAAAAGAATACAAAAATAAACTTTTAAAGTGAACAAGATGAGAATTTGATCTGAATTTGAAATTGATTTTCACTTTTTTTGTTTTGTTTCTTGAGACAGAATCTTGGTATGAAGTCCAAACTGGCCTCAAACTTGTGATCCCTCTCCCTCAGATTCTAATGCTGGATTACAGGTGTGTGCCACCATGCCTGACTTTATTCTTTCACTTATTAGCTGGAATTGGACTCATTCCTTAGCATTTCAGAGCTCAGTTTTTCTCCAGAATAAGGTGAAGATTTAATGAGCTAAGCTATTATGTAAAGTATGCAACAATGTCAGAAACATAAATATGTACGCTTAGCAAATTGTGGACCATATATTTGTCAATTCTAAACAGTAGATGCTCATAATAACTTTTAGTTTTCTTATTAGATTGTAGAGTTATAAGATTTGCCTCTTTCTAGAGTAAATTTATAACATGTATCCTTACAAAAAGTAAGTGATGGATGTATTAACTAGCTTTACTTAGTCTTTGTACATCATGTACATACATCAAAACATCACATTGTACCCCATAAATATAAACAACTATAGCTTGTTAACTAAAAACATATCAATAAATAGGATTTTCCTTTTTAAGTTTTTCCAAAGCATTTAAATATCTCAAATATTAAAGCTTATATGTGTAGCCCAAACCTCCCAAATAATTTCACTTATTGAGTTTACCTTCTTCTGATGTCTACTCTCTGATAATGTTTTTGAGTGTGTGTTTACTTTGCCTGATGACCTCTGCAATATCGCTTGCTACTTTTCTAAAGTAGGCATTTTGGCATTTCCAGAAGGCAAGGACTTGATCTATTTCCAATCTCGTAAGCACCTACTTGTAATGCTGACTCAGGTGATTCTATGAAGCTCTTCATAACTTTTTTTTTTGTCTGAGTCTATTTCACCTGCTTTCATGATCCACTCCAATGTGATGTAGTTCTTCTTTCTTCCTATTTAGTTGTGTTTTGTGTTTGTTCAGGCACAGCCTGAATTTGTCTGAAGAATTTCACTAGTGATATTTCTGCAGTGAAACAATTACTGCAAATTCTCTTGCCAAGAGTGAGTCTAGGATCCTGACCAAGATGGGATACTGAGACGCTGAGGCCAGGATGTCAACCTTGGCCACCCTCTGGTGAGAAGGAGCTGCAGTGATGTTAATTCAGACAGACCCTGGATCTCAGACACTCACTCAGTCTGAAGAGAGTGTCTGAGATCCAGGGTCTGTCTGAATTAACATCAGAGACTGAAGAGAGTGTCTGAGATCCAGGGTCTGTCTGAATTAACATCACTGCATTTGCAGAAGAGAAAATTCAGGGTTGAAGATGCTATCATTGTCAGAACCCAGACTCTACTTAGTTTAGCAAGGGAGACAGGTCTGCAGAGTGGACTCAGAATCTGAAACCCCATCTGCCACTGCGCAGGACCCTTTCATCACCTGCCCAGGAGTGGAGATGGTACTGGTAATGAAGGTGAGCTTATTTGACTGAAATTTCCCTTGGCAAGTGAATAGCTAGACAACAACTCTCTTTTTTTGAAACACCTATAATAATGACAGAAGTGTCTCACACCACCATGAATTGCAGACACACACAGGAAAAGATTCCATTAATAAAATGTGAAAACCAGCTATCATAGTTCAAATTTTACTGCAGAAGAAATAGAGTGCACATGAGAAATGGGAAGGTGTCATCAGTCACTACTTCAGATTCCAGGAAACGACAATTACAATCAAATATATGGTAACAGGGAAGGTAATAAAAGCATTCTGACTCATGTGATGCAGACATCTAGTATAAAATATTTAAAATCTTTATTTTAAAATTGAGAGAAAAGTTAATTCTTCCTGGAGGGCAGGTCACAGTAGCTCACACCTGTCATCCTGACTACTCAGGATGTAGAGATTGGGAAGACAGCAGAGGCAATAAGTTAATATGTCTGCATCTCAGCAAATAAGCTGGGTATTGTGGAGTATGACTGTGATCCCAGCTACATGAAAGGAATAGGTAATCAGCAGGAAAAACCCTAGCTCAAAAATAACCTAAAGCAAAAATGGCTGCAGGTATGGCTCAAGTGGTACAGAGCTTGCCTAGGAAGCATAAAGTCCTGATTTCAAACACTAATATTGCCAAAAAAATTCCCATTGGGTGTACCACCAATTAGCCACTAAGAAAATTCTATATTCTTACCCAAACTTTTAGACTTCAGAAAATAGTAGAAATATTATGTTTGGGAATAACTGACTGCTAACTGAAATATAAATGTGTATGTAAGCATGCACCTTTTTACAAAATTATTTATAAGGAAATATGTCTAGATATTGACAAAAATCTAGCTTGGCTTAAGTGTTGTTTAGGTTTCTTTAAGCACATACATTATTTTTATAGCTCATTTCCCAGCAATCACACTGACTGAAGAAAGAACAATATACACAGCTTCAGGGTTTAGGTAGATGGAGTTTGCCCCACAACAGGACTTGGTTTTCTATCTGTGGAAGAGGAAGGACTACTCTGTAAGTGACATTCTACACAGGGGCCCATGACCTACTCTGTGAGTCAAGGAAAGGTCATGATAACAATCTAATCAGTCACCAAACCTTCTTATTGTACACACTAATGAGCATACAGACTGCACACTAGTGAACAACACCTAGCATGTGCAAAACATACTCAAACCACTTTAAGACTCCTGAGTCCTGGAAGCAAAACTCACCCGGTAATTGTTACTGGGAAAAGCTACCTCCTACATTTTAAGTAGAATTGATTCACAGAAGCACAAAATAGACTCATCTCATGTTATCTGTGTATGATTTAAGGAGTTTAAATCCTAAGTGGTTGAGGATAAAAATCCTCACTTGGAATTTCAGCAGCTTTGAGTTCAGGGACCACGCCTTTTGTTGACTGTAATATGGCATGGAGATTACTGTCCAGAGCACATGGTAGCTGATGATGAAACTAGATTTTCCTATAGCCAAAACTTGATAAAAGTTTCAGGCTCTCAACTTTTGGAATTACCAGGAGAGGTTTTCGAATGAAGAATTGTTGCCCGGGGTAATTGTTAGGGTCTGGATTGATGGTCATCAGGAAACAATGTAAGGCTCACCAACAGTTGGCTAATTTGATGTGAAGATGTTGAAACTGTGCAAATATTCCTAATTGGCCGAATTATAAGGCAAGAAATAACTGTTACTTAGCTGTTTTTCCCCTAATTAAGTTTTTAAGTACAAATTTGAAAAGATTGTAGCTAAAATACACATTAGTGTAATGGAAGAACCTGTAGATTTTGCAAAGGAAATATTCACAATTATATTTTTATACAAATGGCTAAAAATTAATACATGGAGGCTTCTCTGATTTTCACACATCAGACCCAAATACTTCCTCCTAAAATGCATCCTAAAAGATGGCTGCATTTTAATTCCCAAAGGAAATTGAATCTATGAGACTAGGACAGTAACAATGTTCCTGCCAATAAACCTATAATCATTTTTTATTGCAATCATGGTAAAAAATAAACATAAATATCACATTTTAAGTGCATGACATAATGACATTAATGCCTCCCCATTATCAAGCAGCCATCACAATTAACTTTCTCCAGAACTCTTTGCATCTTCCCAACTGAAACTTGGAAACTTTTAAACAATTCCAGTAATATATTCCATATTATAATTTTCCTTCCTCTCCCTTCTATGTCAATAGAAGATAAACACTTGCTTCTGTCCTGGTTAGTAACAAATACATCAGTTCTCTAGATCTCATGCCTTCTCTCATAAACAGACATTTCTTTTGCAAATTTTTGCCCCTCTCTTTCTCATTTTCTTGAGAGTAACACCATCAAATTCTATCTAATTCTTTGGATGATATGCTAATCAGCTACTTTACAATTACTAGTCTAAAATACTTTCCATCTCTCCTTTATCACTCAATACCTTCTTACCCCATAGCAAATGTCCTTTAAAATCTATGTATATACTTATAGTCTCTTTTCTCTCCACTCTGACTAACTTCACAATTTATTCCTATCAGGGTTACCCCCTACCCTTTCCTATAAAACTATTTTTATTAAGGCCAGCACCATCACTAATCTTGCAAAATTTAATGTTCCTTTCTCTCTTACTTTTTTCTTCTGGGGATCATGCCAAAATCAACATCTTATGCTCTTAGAAATTCTTTCTTTCTTTATGCTTCTAAGATACCACACACTTCCTGCTGCTGCCTAATCTCTCTGCTAGGTGTTTATTCCTTTCTCATACACTTATTCTCAAAGTCCCCCAATCCTGACTCATTTCTTTCATAATGTTAACTTAATGTTCACTCCTGACCTCTTCCTTGAATTCCAGTGTCCTATTCAACTGTGGATGTGACAATTCTATCTAGAATACTTCTCAGACTTAAGAGATTCAAAGTAGACTTAATGATTCCTCTACCACCCTCTAATTACTGTACTTTAGGTTTTTTTTTTATTTCAATTTATGGCACCATTAACTACCCAGTTGCTTAGGCCATTAACACAGGATTCATTTTGGAACCAAATCTTTTCCTTCACATCACATACCTAATCTATCAGCAAATACTCTGAAAATGCCTATAAATGTGTTTTGGAACCTAGATGTTTCCCCATTGTCACAATGAATTCCTCATTGAATTCTCATAATCTTTTTTCACTTAGAGTATAGCAATATCTATTCTGTCTTTTAATTTTTTGAGTCAGATTCTCCCATTGTAGCCTAAACTTGCCAAAAAACTTATTAGGTAGCTCAGGATGGTCTCAAACTTGCCATTCTCTTGCCTCAGCTTCCTGAGTGCTGGAATTTATAACCCTGCTTGTACCACCATGCCTGGCTGCTCTTCTGTTTCTAAATGTTTATTTACATAATTTACATGTCTACATATTTTTTATTTAGGCTGACATGGAAAACATAAAAGTTGCACATATTAATAGGGTGTCATGTAATGTTTGATACTACAGTATCTTCTTACATTGTCTTCCTGCTGTATTCTTGTCTCTCTCTTTTTTTTATTAATTGTTGTGCTGGATGGGAATACATTATGGCATTTACAAAAGTTTTTGCAAATGTATCAATTTACTGTTCTCGTTCTCCTTTATCCCCTCCTCCCCTCATTCCTGGAATAGTTTCAACAGGTATCATTTTTCATTTACATACATGTGTACACAGAATTTGTACCATATTCACCCTCCCACACCTATACAGTAATATTATGAAAAACAGATCACACTAAGGGGAGGTCACATAAGAGAGAAGGAAGATAAAAGAAGGAAACCAGAAGGTGAATATGGTCAATGTATTCTCTATACAAAAATGAATATAGAATTTTTAAACTGCTTGAAACCACCATAAGAAAGAGACTAAGGTAGAATGAAGAAAAATAGAAGAAATGAACCAATTCAGGTTATATACATATATATATATGTGAGAATGTTATAAGGAAACTCTAGGTGTAGTTACCTTAAACAAGCAAAAATGTCATTTTTTCTTCTACAAAATCAGACTATAGGAGGGTGGAACAGGTCCTGTAGGGGCAGGAAGGGGGTGGAGTTGTACAAGAGGGAGGAGGGAGGTGTGGGGGTTGAATATTCTTGTCTCTTGACGATACATTCTCCTTGCAGCAGTGAGTTTTACCATGAAAAAGTACAAATTAGATGTAACACTTCCTAGTCTCAAACATTCCAATGGCTTCCCATTGCTTTGAAAGTAAAATTAAACTGTTTACCTGTTCTGCAAGGCCCTGTATGTTCATATTCCCACCTAAAAGTCCTGCTTCATTGTCAGAATTGACATTTCCAGTCATACTGACTCATTTGCTGGGTTTTGAATATACCAGGCTAGTTGCATTCTTGAGGTTTTAGCAGTAGATTCTTCTACTTAAAGTACATTTCTCTCCTATCTCATAGAGTTTCCCCTTTGCAAAATTCCCTTTATAGATATTTAACACTTATCTTCCCTTTTACTTTAAATGCAGCATAAAACAACTTCTAAAATACTCACTTTAGTCATGTCCCTTTTGGCAATCTTTTCTTTGATTCAAAAATAGTCTACCAAATCATAAAAATCTTTTCTTCAAATGGTGGTCCTAAAGGAAAGCTAATGTGTTAGCTTGTATGAGTTTCATTAAACATTCTTTTTATGATCACTTTCCAAAATTTCCATACCTGGAAATATATCTTCACATAACACTAGTAGATCCCATTTCTCAGTCACAAAATTAGACCTTTCCTTCAAGCAATTATTTATTTCAGATTTTTAAAATAAGCAAGGGACATTTTTATTTTCATGACTTTATTAGGTAAATATTCATTTTCTTTTTAATGTGCTATCATAAAAATTATAAAACATACTATTTAACTCAGCAAAACTATATCCTTCGGAGAACATTAGACAAATCCTGAGGTATGTTTCACCTTTTAAAATATAAATAAAATTTTTCAGTCCCACTAAAAATTGTTTCCCTTGTTAATATTTGTTTTTAATGCAATGAAAAGAAAGTATTTCAAAGTAATATTGTTTAACAATTGAAATTATTTTAAGCAGAGAAAAAATGAAAGACAGAAATAAGAAAATATATTAAAATCTAAATACACATAACTATAGTAGGAAGTATATAAGCTACAATATGGAAAACGGCTTTTAGTGACAATAAAGACTTGAAATTATATTTAGTTTAGAACATTTACTTAGATTTTGCTCATATTAAGAGTAAATCCTTTTCTCCTAAGCAATAATTCCTTCAAATACTTACTATTACTTTAGATAAAGACAATACAAATGAACTGAAAGTAAAATTCTAACCATTCTTTGATATATTTTCATAGGAGTCATAAAGACTTTATAATCTTAAAAATAAGCATTGAATTAAGTTTCATTCTAGTAAAAGGTATTATCTCTATCTATTGTGTGCCTAATCATTTGACCCTTTGGTTGAGTATTTCTTAGTATTTCTATAAATTCTAGGAAATGAGTTCTGACTGTTTTTTCATGGAAAAGTGTGACTTCTTCCTACTTCCCACCCTCCAACTGCCAAGAAAAACTAGGAGAGACCATTTGATAGAATACACCTGTATTTTTACAGCTCTTTGTGTCAGTCACTAATGCTCAAACTTGAGTGTATTAGCTGCTCTAGTTTGATTTTTCAAATGTCTAAGAGAATTTAGAGCTTCTTAGAAACCTGGCTGCTGTGCGATATTTTGAGTGATTTTCTGCTTAAATTGGGCATGAATCTACAAAGGTGAAAATCAGAGAAAGCAAGGTAGGAGTATTTGTTCCTTAGTGGCTATACACAAAACCCTGTGGAGTATAGATGAAGCACTGAAGGAATAATCCTACAAGGCACACTTGGAATGGCAGATTTAATTCTCCAGCACTGGGAAAAGGAAAGGTTTTTTTCCATCTAGTGATTGAGTGTTTCTTCTTATTGGCCCATACGAAAAAACCTACGTTAACTTATGGATTGTGCACAAGGCAGGCTCTAAGAGTGTGTGTGTTAAGGAGGAGTAGTCAACATTTCAAGAGCTTACTTTTTCAAATTAGAAATATTAGTCTTTCATTATTAAGCATCTTCAAAGAGAGCATAGGGATCCTTAGATGCTACACATCTGAGTATCATCTGTTTGAATTAATGAATGCATGACAAGCTGTTTGAAAGTTAATGTCTGTTCCCATAATTTGTTGATCCTTGAAATGACACCAATTTGATAGGACATGACTTTTACTTTTTTTACAGAATGGAATTTTCTTTTCCCAATAATGATGAAATATATTTAAATAATACATGAACAATGAAGGCTGCTTATCAGGAGGTTCACCCAAGGCCTTGTGTTGTGTGATGTTTTAGACCTGCCTAACTCATTATGAACATTAACCCAGGTATGATTGTCTATAAACTTGACCTTGAAAGTAGGCTAGGTGAGTCAACCAGTGTAAAGTGAGATGTTTACTAACTGCTTAGTGGGTGTGTGTTTGTTTGTGCATTTGTGTGTGTGTGTGTGTGTTTAATAAGAGAAAAATCCACAATATGTCTAAACACAGGGAGTTTAGAGGAAGGATTCTCGGTCTTCTCACATAAAGCCCAATTCAAACATCAGTATCAGTTGATGCTTGCCATTCATGCTTAGCTGTGGTTCTTGTCAGCATACATTTTTTCAGGATTTCATATTTATTTGCTTGTCATGATTGTTTTGATATTTGGCTGACAAACCGTACCAAATGAATGATATGAGCAAATGCCAGGGGATGTCAGTAGCAAAGTAAGATGACAATCCAGTGTATTACCATTTTAAATGGTCTGCCTTACTCTGCTGAGTGCTATGATTTTTTTTTTGGCCAGCCACGTTTGATTAACTAGATCCATGTTAGGTATGTGATGTTTCAAGCTATATTCAGTCTATTTATGTAGTCACATGCAGTTTCAGTGATATGAAAACCTTGGGCTTCACTTGCATTTCATTCTCTAGCTCCAGAATCAAAGACAGCCAATGGAATATGAGATAGATCCTACCTTTGACCAAATTTGGAAGTCACTATTTGTAAAATGTGTAAATAAGCATATTTAAGGCTGCTTATTCATTGTAATATTTTTCAAGTAGTATACAAAAAATACTTTATTTGGTGTTATGAGAATGGGATGAAGTTATATTAGAATACCATTTCGAAGAAAAAAGCACACCTTACCAGGCAATGTGTTATTGAAAATGATTTTTTAAAAATGACCCAAATATGACTATTCCTTCATTCTTAAACATGAAACTGCATTTAATTTTTATAGATTCCTAAAACCTTAAAAACGTTTCTTTTTCTTGGAATCTTTCATTTGATTCCATCCTGCTAATGATTCCTGAGGTTTTATAGTTTTCCCCCCACCTCAAATTTCTATGAAACTTCTACAATGAACTATGGATTTGAATGAATTAGGGAACTAGACTCTAGAGGTAAAACAAATACAAGTCTGTGTTTTGTGTGTGTGTATGGGGGGGGTGTTCAAGCATCTTAAGACCACTATTCTTCTAGATCCTACTATTGCTGACTTTTAGGCTTTGTCACTGTGTTTTGAAAGATATTTGCCTGGGAGTACAGATTCTAGTAAGTGGGATATTATTGCTAAAGAGCTTGCTTTTCATATAATTTCCTAAAATAATTTCCTAAAATAATTGATAAACCCTAATAAAGAGACACAATAGTTGTCACTAGAGTTTTGATATCAGGCTTGAAAATCAAACTGTTGCTAGCAGCAATAGCAAATATTCCTTCTCTTTGCATTTAAAATTCATAAAATGACAGAAAAATTAAATAGCATCATAAATCAAATAATATATAAACATAGTTTAAACCCACATTCTATGTGATTTTATGGCTTTTAAAACTTAGTGACTTTTTAATAATATCTTATTTTTATAGTTATTTCAAAGTGGTAGTTTTATATACAACTTGAAAGAAAAGTTTTAAAAAAACAATCCAGTAGAGTCTGGGGACACTAATTTACAGAGCTCTGAAAAACTAAGTTATTTAGATATGCCCTGGTTCTTAAATATTGATCTATAAGAATCACATGGGCGCTTGTTTAAAATGCAGATTCTTCTATAACTCAGTAAGTCTTAGACCCTGGAATCTGACTTTTAATGACTACCACAAGCAATTCTAATGTAGGACTATTCTGAGACCACTTTTTGAAACACTTGGTTGGAGCCTTACTACAGAAATATCCCCCATCTATTATTGGCACCAGCATCACCAGGAGCTTAATTTTACTAAGAGTGTAGCTTTGTAAACCATCTCAATGTTGCTGATCTCGAAATGTGTACTCAGCTTTAACATATATTCTGAAAATCAGATTTCTAGTCAACTGTATACCTAATATCTAGAGTGAAGGAAAAAAGGCCATGACTTCACAGAACCTCTTTTCCACCTAGATACAGATGTAGTTACATATCAAGATTTCCCTTTATTTATCACGAGCCATTCAGCTGTGTTCTAAGTAACAGAAGATGGAAATAAGTGAACTAATGTTTCTCAAATTTTAATTTTCATATGTATTACATGGGGATCTTCTTAAAATGTAATCTCTGATGTATTTGGTTTAGGATGGGGACTAAGATTCTGCATTTCTAAGTAAATTTTAGTTGTCTATGGATAGCTTTGGGAAGCAAGTGAAAAACATAGCTCACAGTTGGGTCCATATTTACATCTACACATATCCTTATATCATCTTTCAGTAGATTTGGAGAATATTCTGACAGATGGCCAAGAATCCATGACTAAGCAACTTGCCAAGCAGAAGTAAGTAGCTTTTCTCCTAATGACAAAGTGGCCAATCAACATTAGATTATGATATCAGGGGAAAAATTTTGGGGTGTATTTATGTAATTATAGAAACTGATACCAAAGCAGTACCTTGTTTTAATAAAACCTACAACGTTTACCACTGACTTAGAGTTTGAGTGGAAAGTGACAAGGGCATTGATATAGTACCAAATACAATGGGTTCACATCTTGGTGAGCAAAAAACAAGCATGATCAAGTAATAAGAGTGGAGAAAGATTTATTACCTGCACTAGGTATAGAGGACATGGCAGTTATTTCCACCGTGATGCCCTCCCTGAACAAAGGAAATATGGAGATTTTATTTGGGAAGCCTCTACATGTTCAAATCGGGAAATAATTTAGGGGCAGGCACATTCCTGACCATAATCAGTTTAAGGACATACTTCAAATAGGAAAGATGACATACATGTTTATGGGTACACTTAACTCAAAGGTCATGGAACACATTTTCAAAAGGTTAAGATGACATACAAGGACACTACTGGGCACACTCAGTTTGTGTCATAAAGATGGCCAAAGGAATGCCTCTAAGCATGCATGCTCACTTTTATTCAAAGAATTTTAGCTAAAACAAAAAGGATACTTGGAAGGTATGTTGGCAGAGGAGTTGCTCCCGAAATATGACTACTTCACTTAGAGTCAAAGAATATTAAAGATGGAAAAATTTGTTACTAGTGCTATCTGATGACGACACACATTTGATGAAACTATCTTCTCAATAAGGCAGAAAGTAAGCTGTATATTAATTGAACTAATTGACTATGAAAGATTACAAAGGAGGAAACAAATAATTTTTTTAAAAGTTAAAATATATGCATGCTACTTAAACAGAGTTAAATAGCTAAAGACTATTTTTAGAATTTAGAAGCAATCTTAAATCTATAAAATAATTGGTAAATGCAGGTTGAACTCTTAATCTGGAAGTATGAAATATGAAGTGTTCTCAGCCCAGTCATAACAACAAGATGAAAATTTCACACCTGACTTCTTGTAACTGGTCACAATTGAAATATAGGCATATTAAAATGGTGTACAAAGTTACCATAAAACATTAATTTCATGTTTAGATTTGGGTCTTACCTCCATGATATTATTTCATGTATATGAAAATATTCCAAAATCCAAAACATTCAAATTCTGAAACACTTTTAGTCCCAAGATTTTGAACATGGTATACTCAATCTGTATCCCCCCACTTATTTTGCAAATATAATTGCTTCACTTGAAGGATTTTAGTTTCTTACTTGTTACCTCATCATTCCATTATAGTGTGATAGTAAATGAATGAATGATAGTGAATGAACATGACCACTTTTCCATATGACTACAACGTAACCATCAAAACCTGGAAATTGATATCAATACATTACCTTCTGCTTTAGCCCATATTCCGTACTGAGTAAATACATAGAAAAAAAGGTTTATTTAGTTCACAGTTATGGTCAAAGAATGGTTAAGATGAGAGACTGTTTACTGTACCAGATTGACATTTCAAGTAACTCTCATGATCCCTTCCTGCTGGTGTTCATGTTCATTTGTGATCCCCTCACTTTGAATATTGATGCACCTGAGATCTGTATCTTTTCTTTTGTGAGACCATATTTTACTGGGTAGTTCAGACTGACCTCCAACTCTCAAGATTCCCTGCTTCAACCACCCAAGTACTCAGATTGTAGGCATTACCATGCTTAGTCCAATCAATATAATAAAAATACTATATAACCTTGTAGCTGCAACATCTAAACCAAATTAGCTTGCCTTATGCTCAAATCTTTGGTTGTAAATATGTTCTCCTTATCTAACTCATGATCTCACACCCTGAACCAGTCTGCTGACTCTCCAGATTCATGTGGGCTTTTCTCACTCTCCCTGTGTTCCAATACTCACACCAAATTGCTAACCTGTTGTCCTCATATCCACACTTTGTATGGCTGTGCAGTGTATGACATATGGAATTCTCCCCTGTTATGTGGATGTCCTCCTCACCTGCTTTGGCTCCCATAGCCCATGCAAGATGACTCAACTTTGAGGATACCCTCCTTACTCCACTTGGATTCTGATGTCCCGTGCTGGCTGTCTTTCTGAGAAGGCACTCTCATCATTCTTCTTCAGCTCTGATAGGAGTGGTAACAAGTCCTCTCATCTGGAATCAAAGCTATTCTTGAGGGCTTGGGAATAGGGAGATAGCTCCATGATAGAGCGCTTGACTAGCATGGATAAGCCCCACAGTTGACTTTAAACATGGAAAAATTTAAACAATGACAGAAAAGAAAAAGTTAATCTTATTTTGAATAACAAAGAGGGAAATAGCAGAGGAGACTCAGTTGTTGAATGACTTTATTGTACTTCCCCCATTATCAATCTGGATTAGACTATAATAGGAATACAATATAAATGTTAGCTAAGTCACTAAGAGTTAAAGATGTGTACTAATGTAATTAACTTTGCTAATAGAACTCATCGAAAACATAGCATGTTCTAAACAGAATTTCTCATTTCTGTATGTCAGACTTAATCTTTCTGAATGTTTCCTATCTTATTGAATGATAGCATCAATTATTCAGTTTTCTAAGCCTTAAATACTTTTTATTTTTTCTATTACTCGTATGTTACATGAAGGGTTTGAACAAATCTTTTCCCAAAATATTTCAGTTTGGATTATTTCTCGCAATTTCTCCAGGCAGTTCATTGTACCACTACTTCTTATCTATTACCATAGTAGCCACCTCACTCTTTGGTATCGTTTTGAATGTGTCTCCCCAATTTCATGTACTGGAAGCTTTTTTTGTTTGATTGATTTTTGTTTCTTGTTTCTTGGTGGCACAGGGGTCTGAACTCAGGGCATTAATTCTTGCTAAGCAGGCACTCTTATCACTTGAGCCACTCCACCAGAATAAGGAATATTTGAACACAAGCACTGTGTGTATCTTACAGTGGTGATCTTTTTTTTTTCTTTTCTTTTTTGGTGGGACTGGGGTTTGAACTCAAAGCTTCATGCTTGAAGGCAGGTGCTCTACCACTTGAACCACACTCCCAGCCCCCAAATTCTAGAAGTTTAATCCCAAATAAAACTGTGTTGAGAGGTGGAAGCTTTAAGAGGCGATGAGATCATAAGGGCTCTTCCCTCATGAATACATTAAAGCCATTGTCATGAAAGTAACTTAATTATCTCCAGGGTGGCATCCTTATAAAAGATGAACTCTAGCTTCTAGCCTCTATTCTCTGTTTCTCTGTCTTGCCTTCATCTCTTTCTCTCTCTCTGTCTCTCTCTCTAACACACACACATACACACACACACACACACACACACACACACACACATCCATGCATCACTTTCTTGTCCTTCCACCTTCTACTATGGGATATCACCGAAAGAAGACCCTCACCAGATGCAAGCCCTTTGACTTTGGCTTTCTGAGCCTTCAAAATTATAAGAAATAAATCTCCGTTCTTTACAGAAAGAGATTTCTAACTCAGGTATTCTGTTTTAGCAGCACAAAATGGAGACACTCTTCTTTCTCTATTTCTCTTATCTTGCATTTACCGTGTATTCTCAATGACAACCTGCAGAATTACACATACACACACACACACACAATCATGTCACCTCCACAAACAGAACATTCAGAAGTTTCTTAACCCTTTTAGGTTGTTTCTAAATCACAAAGGAACTTGCAGGGTCAAGCCTTTGCTGCCTGCTTAATCTCCTTCCCTACTACTCTTCTTCCACTCCTATGTCCTCTAAGTACAGGGACTTCCTTGCTTTCCTAGAACATAGCCACAGTTATTATTCTGCCTGAAATAATCTCTTAGTTTACCACATGGTTTCTTTCTTCCAGATATTCAGATCTCTCTCAAGTGACATCTTATCAAATGATCTTTCCTTACCCTAATAAAATCCTCTCTCACTTTTCTCCTCCTTACTCTGCCTTAATTGTCCTTCACTGCTTATGTAAGTATTTGCTACTATATTGTTTTCCTATTCAATATCAGAGATAAATGGTAATTTTTGTATTTAAAAGCCATAGTGAACACAAAAGTAGACATTCAATAAATACTTACTAGGTGAAGGAATAGGTTGGCAAATTATATCATTGCCCTCCTTAAGTCAACAAACCTTACTCTTTAATTAATTTCCTAACTGTTATTGAGGACATCTGTAGATACAAAGCAAAACAGACAATACTCTCAGAGTACCAAGATTTATTAGAGAGCTTCTCTAATCACAAGAAATTCAAAATTTAATTGTGTAATATGACAAAGATTTAATTTTCAATAACAATTTAAAATGTCTATAGGTCATGAAGAACAAGAAATTTATGTCATGAGCCAATGGATGATTAATTGTTTTAATTGTTATATTAACTGTGCAGGACATAGTCACTACAGTAGTTTAGAAGGGTAACAAAGTACTTCAATTTAAAGTACTAAAGGAAAATTTTGTGGAGAGATTATAACTAAAAGAAAACCTAAGAAGAACTATTTATGCAAAGCAAACCCAAGGCATATTTTTTCAATTACTTTACTGAAGAAGCTATGTTAAAATTTACAAAACTCCAAGCTAAACTTGGTCATAATCTCAAATTTAAATCAAATTATGTTTTCAGCTATTCTTTTTGCCTTCTAATCTTTGTATTTATGTCTATTCAATGCTGGTACATTTATAGTATCATAGATAGAGACTTAAATCTATTTTCTGTTAACATATACCATACATATTTTATTTATTCTCTTTTTAAAATTAGTATTCTCTATGATGTAACACTTTACCACAACAAAATAGGTTAAGTGTAGAGAGCTTTCTCACACTTCTGGTTTCCCTGACCTAACAGGGAGTGACTGGAGATGAAGAAAGGACGAACAATAGACAAACATGCATAAAGTTGGGGCCAGGTGTGCTGGGTGCTTGGATGGAGATGCACAACAGCTTTGTTTCTTCTTTTCTCTAATAATTCTTCTTTTAATTTGCTTCTTTTCTCTTATTCTTTAAGACCTTACTTCTAAAGTCTTTCTTCTTTTCTATTCTTTAAAGTCTCTTTCCTTAGACTCACTCTGCCTTGTTACTTCTTTAATTTTCTTTTACTTTGCTTCTTTTCTCTGTCTTTAAAACCTTACTTCTAAAGTCTTCTTTTCTATTCTTTAAAGTCTCTTGTCTTAGACTCACACTGTACCATGTTCTCTTTAGCCTTTCTTTAGCTTAGCTTTTTTAATGCCTATGTATAAAGTTCTCAGTGCAGAAAGCTGCTTTGGTAGAGACACATAAGAGCCAGCAGCAGCCACAGCCTCACAAGCAGCCTGAAGGCAGCCAATCAAAACCCATCAATCATTAAAACTCCCATCCTCCTTCAGCAAGTCTTTTATATACAGTGGTAAACAAGGAGGTGGAGCAGCAGTTCTGTGGGAGGAGTGTGACATTGTAACAAGAGAAACCTACATTCTACTTCTTTCCCTGAGCATAAACAACTTAGGAAAAGCAGCTGTGCGGCATTTTGCCTTCACCCCCTTCTGCAGCTGGGGCTGTGCCAAACTCAGCCTGTGGACCATTGAGCACAACTGTGCTTATGTAAAGTTCTCATAGGCTTCTCATAATCCACTTCCCACAGTTAAATGCCTGCAGTGTGTCATTCCACACTCTTCTCCATGATCACATATTTATATTCAATATATAGGGGATTCCCTTAATGTTTTTCATTGTTTTAAAAATAGACCATACTAAATATTTTTATATCTTTTACTGTTATTTCAAGTATATTGTAGAATTCCCTTTTGGACCACAGACCTAGCTCACAACCAACACGTGGTCATCCTAGGAACCTAATTGGGAGCAATGGGAGATTGAGACAAGACAAAAGATAAATATGCAAAAAGCTAGGATTAGGTGGGCTGGGTGCTCTGGTGGAGACACACAACAACCTCAATGACCTCCAGTGAGTTTATTATACACAGCAGCAAACAAGGAAGTGGGATAGTGAAGTCAGCAGAGCAACAGTTCTTGGGGAGGTGTGACCTTGCAGTTATAGGGAAGAGGAGGAACCTGCAATGGCTACTTTCTGCACATACTGGTACCGTTCCTGTCTGGAGGTCATGGCGTAAACATCCTTATTCTTATGCAAAGCAGCTGTGACACATTTTGCTGTCACTCCCTTCTGCAGCTGCAGGCTGTGCCAATCCCAGCCTGCAGATTATTTGACATAGCTGTGCTCATGTCAAGTTCTCATAGGCTTCTCATATTCCACTCTCCACAGACCTAGGTCTACATTATTTTTATATTATATTATATTAATGATCTGTATATTAATAGGTCTATATTATTCAATATATAAGTATTGAGGTAGGTTTTTCATTCATGCTTTTCTTTTTTAACTTAGATTCCAAACCTGAAAAATCATTGTTGAGAAGTTCCCTTACATGTTTTAGAGAACATGTAGAAAATCCTGTATATCCCATCAGTCTTGTCAAAACATATCAAAGAACCTGGCTTGGTGCTGTGTGACTGTAATCCCAGCACTCCAGAGGCTGAGGCAAGAGAATCTTGAGTTAGATGCCTGCTTGGGCTAAACAGCAAGCTATTTCATAAAAAAAATTATGAAAACTTCAGGGCTACATTCTTGGCCCCTTAAAATAGTTACAATGAGGAGAAAGCTAAACACTTGTGTTTGGAGAAATCCTGGGAGGGGTGGGGACTACTGTGACTTTTTCTTCTCCAGTCTATCCTTCATGACACTATTCTTCTAAATAAGACAAATAAGAGCAATCATTCAACTCAGTGGTGCTTCTAGAAGGAGAGAACAGCTTCCCTCTGACAGCCAAATTTTTGCTGTTTGACAACCATGTATGCCTGTTCTGGTGTGACCAGTGAATGAAATGGGATGAGAATGAATGGTTCTTGGACATTTTAAATTTCTTGGGGGACTATGTCACTATAGAGAATGATGTCTGGGCCTTACCTTGAGAATTATGAAGGCAGATTGTTAGTCAGAACAAACTGGATGGAGGGAGATAAAAGTAATAATGTTGCAGCCTATGCCAGTACGGTTTGGCATGTTATAAATGTGTAAAATTCTCAAGGGGTACATAGACTCAAAAGGGCCAAACGTATTTGAGCCATTTTAAAACTAGCCTTCTGGGAAGAGGGGTTCCAGTAGTAACAAAGAGCACAGTGTAAACCTGGGGAAACATCTGCATTCATTGCTGATGTCAATAAAATACACTAGAAAAGAATTCAAGAAAAAGAGGTGGCCTGATGACTTTGCTTCAAAAAAAAAGGAGGAAAAAAGCAATTTGCAATACAGGGAGACTGCAACCTTCTGCACAAAAGGTAAGTGCACTCTGAAGGAACAGAGAAGAGAAAGTTCCCAGGCAGGGTCCCATTTATGTAAATGAAGAATGCAATTGTGCTCAGTCCTGATTGGTCAGCTTTATGTATGTGAGGGCGGAGGCATGCCTATTCCTGACTCTAATGTGACTCTTAAGTCTTGGCTCATTGGTGGGTTCCAAACAACAAAATGAAAGTTTGGCAAGGGCCAGAAAGCTATCTGCCTAGGAATACAGAGCATAGCATGTGACACCACCATTAGTAAATGGCTAATAAATTTCATTCTGAATTTTGCACTTAGTTACTTAGGACCCTTCTTAGAGATTGAGGTATTCTTGATGTTCACAAGGGGATGGCTCAAAATTTGTTTTGTAGAAATACCACAGATCCTCAGAAGGACCTGCAGATATTTTCCATAGGTGAGCATTTGAAAACTTGTGAAATGAAAAATGAAAGGACTTACCAGTCATAATGTACATTGCAGATGGAAAGCATAATACTTTTCATTCTTTGTAAATCATTTATATTTCTGTATAGGAACTCTTATAATTTTATCATTATATTTTGTTTTCTAATTTTAAGTGAAAAGTTGTACATTTTGTTTAGTATGGTTTTTATTACTGAGCTTTTTCATATTGGAAAGAATCTATTTTTCTACATTATTGTCTTTCTTATTTTTGTTCTATTTCCTCTTTCAATTGAGTTCATATGAGCTACAAGTTTGATCTTCTGTATGTAGTCTCCATTTCTACTCCTTTCTCTCCCTATTTCTACCACTTGTGTTGTACTACAGTTTTCTCATTTGAGGTTCCAGGTAGTTCTTGTTTTTTCCTGAGCAGATTAATATTTTCTGTATTAGAAGTTAGTTAAGACTTTCTCTCTCTCTCTCTCTCTCTCTCTCTCTCTCTCTCTCTCTCTCTCTCTCTCTCATTTCTACATGTTGGAGAGTTTTGTTTTACATCTTTCTTCCTTTATGCAGTGTTTGACCCATAGCAATGTGTCTCTAATATGCATGGCTTCTGTGATTCACCTGTTTCCACAAATCCAAAATCAAATCACAGATTCTTACTGTGTGGTACTTACAAGTTACTAGTTGATTTTTTATTATCATATTATTATTGAACTGGTGGTACACTGTGATATTTACAAAAGTTCTTACAGCATATCATAGTTGAATTTACTTCCTCCAGCAGTTTTCTTTATCCCTCCTCTCCCCATTCCTGCAATCATTTTAGCAGGTCACATTTTTCTATTTTCATACATGAATACATAATATTTCCACCACATTAAACTCCTACACCCTTTCCCTACATCATCCCCCATCCCACTGGTACCATCTTCCATACAGGACCTGTTTTATCTTCACTAGTTCATTTTTTAATAAAACTTTCAAAAATTAATATTCTAAATTTGTCACATTTCTTGTATACCTCTTCCAGGTGAAGTCTGGGAAATGTTCACAGATCAGCTTTATTTGTCATATAGCCACACCTCTCTCTCTTCCCCTTCCTTCAACATGAGTGAGGTTTCCTTCTTGTGCCTTCCATGTTCAGGCTACATGTTACAAGCTTCTCAAATGGCTCCATGGTAGTGTTTCTTAATCATTTGAGAAGGAAGAATTTATACCATTTACCTTTTCTCCATGAGAGGATGGGGTAAGGACTCAGAGCACAGAAAATATTTTCTCCAAGCATCTTTCACAAATCCTATCTGTTCTATTCAGACACCT
Organism: Castor canadensis; assembly: GCF_047511655.1. Taxonomy (NCBI): domain Eukaryota; kingdom Metazoa; phylum Chordata; class Mammalia; order Rodentia; family Castoridae; genus Castor; species Castor canadensis. Next base: position 93,416,795 of record NC_133399.1, on the reverse strand, counting down.
CTTTTAATATCCTTGACCTGCCTGAGGAGTCAAAAGTTAAGAACCACCAATTCTTTAATGTTTGCCTCTCAGTTATGCATACACTAATCTTTCTTTTGAATTTTATACTATTTATGTCTTGGTTTCCAAGTTCCTATTTCAGTGTTATTACTCTGGTGATTCTGATTATGTGCTTATTTATTTATGTATTTATTTTCTGTTTACTGTCTCTTCAAATAGTCCTATTTCACTAAGAGATTTATCTCTTTTATTCCATCCTGTCATTCTGGTGTCCAGTTTCACAGGTACATTGTTCTTGCTATTCTTGTATTGTGGCAGTGTTGATCCTCATGCTTAGGTGACAAATGTTACACAGCTGGTGGGAGGAAGCCCCCCACTTGGGATAGATAGACTTGAAAATTCCCAGCCTAATGTAGTAGGAAAGTTCTGTGTTCTCAGCTATAAAGTGATAACCCTGTTGTAGCCTCAGGTTTGGGAGCACTTTGAGCATTTCCACATGTCCATGTAGTTCCTCTGATATTAGTAAAACAAAAGCAACCTACTATAACCAGATGATTTGCTTTACCAAAAGTATTTACTAATGTCTCAGAATTAGGATACCTTTGAAAGTTATAGAGGTTGCTGGTTTCCTGACTTTTCCAAGTCCAAAGGAGGACAAAATCATTTTCTTCTATGGATGTTTTGTCTGTGATGTTTGAAGAGGTTTTAGGGAGAGTATCAAGGGAAATCATTTAGGTTGCCACATTCTCAGAATCTAGTTATAGTGCCAGAGCATAAGAGCTCAAAAGACAAAATAATGGAGCATGTCAAAGGTAAACAAGAGACAACCTGAAAGAGTTAACAAAAGCCCAAGGTGAAATATTATCATCAAACATTTTTAGATAATATTGGATTGTCCCCCAAATTATAAATACCCTGATTACATACAAACAAATGATTAAATTAATAAATGAAGAGCCAGGTGCCAATATCCACGCCTGTAACCCTAGCTACTCAAGAGGCAGAGATCAGGAAGACAATGGTTTGAAGCCAGTTGGGCAAATAAGTTCTCCAGACCATATCTCAAACAACTTATCACAAAAAAGGGCTGGTAGAGTGGTGAGTTTAAGCCCAAGTACTGCAAAAACATTCATAAATGGAGAAAAGAGACATCTCCCACACTGAAGAACTCTAGGTAATTTATATAAATGCTCCTTGCAGTAAAGGTGGTGTTGAACTCTCCACTCTATATTTAGTGACTTTCTCCAAAGACCAGGGCATGAAAAAGGAGAAATAAGTAATTCTAAAATACAGAATCCTAAAAAACAGTGCCTGGGCCAGGAAATCGAGGCAGCACCATCAATGGGGGAACCTATTTTTAGCTTATGAGGAGAATGGACTTCCATTTGTTGTAGTCTTTCCCCCAAATCTATCATCAATCTAACCATGAGAACCATGAGGAAAATATCAGACAAGCCTATACCAAAGGGCATTCTACCACATAGCTAACATGTACTCCTCAACAATGTTAAGGTCATCACAATAATGAAAGTCTGAGAAACTACAAAGGACCAGAAGAGTCAAAGGAGATAAAATCCCTAGATGTAGTACGGTTGAAATTCTGGAATTTAAAAAGAAAAAAGCACTACCAAGAAGTTGTAAAATCTAAATAAAGTATGGAGTTTGGTTAACAATAATGGACCATTTCTGGTTACCTAGTTATGATAAATGCATCTCTATAGTGTTAGATGTTGACAACAGGAAACTGGTTGAGAGTTGTACTAGACTCTATATTATCTGTGCATTTTCTATAAGTTGAAAAAATTACTTTTTTTATTTCTGTGCTGGTGAGGGTACATTGTGGCATTTATGAAAGTTTTTATACTATATCAAATATATCATATTGAATTCACCCCCTCCATCATTCTCCTTTACCCCCCCCCATTCCTAATATAGTTTTAATAGGTTTCAATTTTCCATTTACAGACATGTGTACACAGTATTTGCACTATATTCACCCTTCCACACCATTTTCCCATTTCCTACTCCTCCCATTAGTATATTTTTAAAATGCTTACTTAAAAGAAAACACTACACTTGCTTTAAAAATAAAGGACAGACAGAATAAATACTGAAACAATAGAACAGGCTTTCCTAAATTAAAGGAACACTCATGAAAAAGGATTCCAAGATCCATTATCAACTTGGTATAACTTTGAAATCACAGCAACCACTATCTTGTAAAGGTTTTAGTTTTTAATTGAAAAATAAAAATAATTTAGTAAGCAAATAAGACTTAGAAAGTAATTCTGCATGGTTTAACCACATTAATAGAAGTGTGAATAAAAAAAAATTGTAGAGAAAGATGTCATAACCCAATGTGGAGAAATTACCTTTTGGCCTAATCTGAAATTTCATGTCTTATTTTACTCAAATATGATGTTCCTTTTAAACAGATGTGTATAGCTTTGACAGGCAAGTGAGTTCATATTTATTTGGCATTCACAGGGTGAACTTTGTTTTTGAGGAATTGAAAACTGGGTAAAACCAGCTAAAGGGGTACACTTCTTTTAACTATTTACTCTGGTGATGTGGCATTTTGTCATATATGTGGACAATAATATTTTAACCACTCACTATGTAATATGACACTAAGTGGCTTCCCTAGTCTCTGTAACCCTAAAAGTAACATGACTGCCCAATTTCCCCATTTACTCTCATCCTGTAGAATATCTATCACTATAACTTCAGAATTTTATATATAGTGTGTGCTTCAGTTTAGGTTCCTATTTTAGAGTTTGAGCATAGTACCTGAACAATAGCTAATGTATTACAGTGAGTAAAGAATAAAAAAGGTCTACAAACATAATTTCAGCACCTCCTATAGAGACAGACATTTGTTCATTCCGATTGAATTTTTAAGTACCAGCATCTCTTTTACTTTAATTTTGTTGGAAAGAAGAATAGTGTTATGGCTCATCTGAGTAGAGATAATGCTGTCTGAAAAAAACAACAGAATTCACAAAATGTTACTGGAGTGTTTGCTCATTTTGTTCCTTCATTTTATATATGATGCAACCAATTACCATGAATTTGATGATTTACCTAGAGTGATAGGAAGGGAACTGCTAAAAAAAATTAAAGACAAATTGCTGCAAACATATCCAAAGAGTATACATAACTAGCCTGAATCCCAGTTGGTATTTCTACCAGCTGGTTTTCTGAAAAAAGTAAGATTGTATAATGCACCTATCTATTTAGGTAATATAATTAAATGATTGCTTATATTTTGTAGTAAGCATAGCACCATAAAAGATGCAAAGATGAAAAGCAACTGCCAAATATAAATGCTTTCATATTTTCTAAAGAAAATGTATTTTTAATAAATGCTAAATATTTATAAACATAAAGCTAAGTTTAATTTTAAACTATGATAGTTTGCTATAACACATTTTTACCCTCTGAGATTTTAAAATAAGATAGTTTACATTTTTTTTTATTATTCATATGTGCATACAATGCTGGGGTCATTTCTCCCCCCTGTCCCCACCCCCTCTCTTACCACCCACTCCACCCCCTCCCTCTCACCCCCACCCCCTCGATACCCTGCAGAAACTATTTTGCCCTTATCTCTAATTTTGTTGTAGAGAGAGTATAAGCAATAATAGGAAGGACCAAGGGGTTTTGCTAGTTGAGATAAGGATAGCTATACAGGGAGTTGACTCACATTAATTTCCTGTGCATGATAGTTTACATTTTTATACAAGGGATATTTTGGACCACATGTAGCATGAGGTTACCATGGAAATAATACATTGAAAAAAATAATAAGTTATCTATTAGTTATCTATTGCAAAATTACAAGAACATTTTATTTCCAAGTCTTAAGTGACTTCTTCATTATTTCCTCTCAGAATTTTTGGATTTTTATCCTGTGTTTGTTTTTTCATTAACATACTGAAATTGGGTTTTTACCTAACTTTGCCCTTTCTGATTATTTTCTCCATTCCCTCTACAGTTGATAAGTTTTGTAAAAGAAAATCTTATTTTCCAAGGTCAGGGGAAAAGAACAATGGATTCTTCAGACTGAATTTAAGCAAAAAAAAATAAATCATTGTCTATAGTTATATTTTAAAAAAAACTAACTTAAATGTATTGCTTCCTTACATGAACTGAAGTATCTTTATAATTTTTTTCTAATATTAGAATTTCCCAAATCAGGAAATGCTTCAGAAATCATTTTTTCATATTTTGGTGTATGCCAATCTTATTTCTAGTTTTGCCAGTTTTATTAAGTCCTATAGTCTTAATCCAGCCCTCAAATGTCTTTTGTCCTACATTAATAGATATTATTGTATATACATTATACAGATATATTATATTACAAATGAATACCAGAAAAAAGTGATGATGGGTGTTTTGGTGTATAGGTATCTGTACCATTAGCTAATTGAACACTGCAATGAAATTCATGAGCCAAATACTAAAATGTTCCTGACCTGTATGAGCAAACACTGCAGTGTAGGAAGCATGAGTCACCACAGTGGAGATCGATGAGTTCCCATCCATTTTTTCAGATCCCAGATCATTTACTGATCACCAATGATCAAAGTACAGCAAGTCCCTGTGGGGAAAGTTCCTATGACACTTTCACAGGTGAGTATCTGGGTTTAGTCTCCTTCAACAAATGGTCATATGGAAAAATGGAATAGCCCCTAAAATATGAACTCATAAACAATGGACCAGAATTTTCAATATCTGAATTGCACTGATGCTGCAAACTTACATTAGTCCTTAAGTCTTCAGATGTATTTAATATGCCTTCTAGTAACATTAATAATTACAAACACTTTTAATTTAAAAAGGGAACACACACATACAGCAGTACAAACTACAAATTGTATCACAAACTTGTATTTTGTTAAAAAGAATTCATTTTATTAGTTCAGTCAAAATAAATTATTTCAAAAAATTTAGAAGACAATGCTTCTAGCATTTTATACTTAGCGTATAAAATGCTGGAGAGATTTGTTATCCACTCAAATAATAATGAATAAAGCCAAAATCAAAATTATAATTTTTGATAGGGTTTGTGAACCCATCAGAATAGATTATGCCAAATAGCCCAGAATCACATAACGATCACATAATGAATGTGATAACTTCAGGCCAAAATTTCTTTTCTTTACCTCAGGGAGGAAGAGTTCAATATGAGTGGTTGTGACACTGAACTGAGAAATGTAACTTAAAAAAAAAAGCAAAAATAAAAAAGACAAAGATAAAAAGAAATCTATAGTTTTATCACACAAAACCTTTCCATATAATTACTTTTGGAAAAAACTTAAAATCTTAAAATCTGTAAAAAAGCAAGTAAGATTCTTTTTATTCTAAGGCAATAATTATATTTACATAAAAAATAAAAATATCTATAGGCTTCTCTAACATTTAATTTTTGCAAGGCAGTTAGATATAAAGTCAATATAAAGTAAACTGATTTTATTTAATGTCAACAAAATTATAAAATGAAATTTATATTAGTACTACTTATTATAACATGAAAGCCATGAAATAGTTAATGATACCTTTAACTAAATGTGTGCAAGACCTCTACATGGAAAACCATAACATATTATTAGGAGAAATAAAGGAAACCCAAATAAGTGAGGGATGAGTGGTGGTTGTGGACTAGAAAATCAAATATTGTCAACTTGTTAATTTTAGATAGCTAAAGATTTAATGTAATTAAAAATTTAATTCAAAATCTCAGCAGAATTGTTCAGAAAAAGTGACAGAACACTTATGAAATTGATAATAGAAATGCAAAGTGCCTAGAATGGTCATAGTCTTGGGAAAGAAGAATGATATTGGAGTCCTTCCACTACCTGATTTAAAGGCTTACTGTAAATGTACAGCAGTTAAGACAATGTAGTATTGATGAAAGGTAAACAAACAGATCAATAAAACAGAATAAAGAGATAAGAAATAAACCCATACATATATGGTCAATAGAATTTCAACAGTCACCAAGGCAATTCAGAAGAGCATTAAAGTCTTTTTTAATAAGTGTTTCTTGAAAAACTGAGAACACAAAAGGAACAAAATAAGAACACTCCTCTCCCACAATACACAAAAATTCCTTACGACAGATAAGAGACCAAAATGCAAAAGCATTCCATATTCCCTGTCATTAATCTCAATTGCAGTAATAACTCCTCAAATTGCTGCAATCCAGTCTTGGCCCCCAGAACTCCAAGACTACCATAGTAGCCTTGACTGCCGGATCCCAGGGATATTTATCTTCTTTTTGACCCTCCCACCACAGCATCTGAGTCTGATAACTGCCCCTCTTTCCTTAGCATCTGTGCTCACATTCCAGAAGACTGTGCTACGGCCTAATTACTTTGCAGTCCTCTCTTCAGATGCATTTTCTGTCTTCCCTTAATTGTTGCTCGCTATGATTTCACAACTAGACTTCCTCCTCCCTCATTATTTTCTATTCTGATTATTCCATTTCTTTCAAAATAATGAATTCACATACTTCTCTGCATTAATGACTTTCACTCTTTTACCTCCTAGGCTACACTCCAGACCCAAATTTCAACAGCTTTCAGTTATATTCACTGAGACAGCCGACAAACACTCGATATTTCATGTATATACACCTACACACACACACATGCATGAAATTGTTCTAGGTTTGAATTCCCAAAGTTTACTCAATGTCTGATATGTAGTCTTCACTAGAAATTTAGAGTCTAGTCATACATAGTAGGGGTTCAAAAAAAGAATGTCAAACTGAAGTAAATGGACATACAGTAATACCCTAATCATTCTGGTGTTTTATGGTTATTAGTGTCTTCAGGTAAAAGGTAAGTTTTCTAAGTTAATGGGTGTGTTTTAGGCTCCCTTTGGGACTGACATGCTCAAATTTTCTCCCGTATTTACTTTACATGAGATTATTTAATGATTCTCTTATAAATTCTATCACTTGCATACATAGGAATGCTAACCCACTTCTTCATCTGATGATGCCCATGAGTAATATTTCTCCAGTAGAATTCTGAAGAACTCTGGGCCTTACACTTGCCAGGCAAGCGCTCTTCCACTGAGCTAAATCCCCAACCCCTACCTTCTTCACCTATTAAAAGGACACACACACACTGACACTAAAGGAGAACTCATGGTCAATAATATAGGGAACCTTACTTTTACCTGGCCATGTCTTAATTACTTTTCTTTTTTTTTTTTTACAAGATGTTCTTCTAAAGATTAGGGATTTTAAGAGACATTTTATAACAAAAAGTTTAAAACTACATCATCAAAGTCACTTTTACTTTCAACTGATAAATTACTTGAGCACAATTATCTTTCTGCTTAATATTTTTAGATAAAGAGTCTACATGGAAACTACCATGTCTTAAGAAAGGTGGAATAAAAACTAGTCTGCTTAGATCAACCTTCCTCAATGCAATGATCTCTGCTTCCCTACAAGAAGGTTATGGCTTCCTTTTACTCATTTGGATTATGTTCCTCTAATCTCTAATACAAATATTAAAAGTGAAGAAGGATTTATGACTTCTTTATACAAAATAAAAAATAAGCTTGGAGAATTTCTCCTGCTGAGATCATCTTTAAATGCAGGTTCTCAGGCCTTGCACTCCACATTCTAGGCAGCTCCAAGCTTACTGAGATTACCAAGTGTCACACCTTCAGGCATAGAATGTTTTCAAAATGTTCTGTGTCAGCACTTCTAATTACTAAAAGGGATATTATGACTAACATACCATGACACAGTGTCAATGCTTTAAAATTTCCATATACAAGGGGCTTTCATGTGAAAATTCCATCTATGAATACTGTGTATTTTGAGCAAGTGCATACATTGTGGCCCAAACAATGTATGCATATTTGAATAAATGAATAAACAAACAAAAAATAGATAAGGTAAGTTCAAGAGTTCAGGGAAAATTTATCTTCCTTCCTTCCCTTCCTTCCTTCCTTCTTTCCTGTGTATACTTTCTTCCTTTCATATGTACTTTGATCATATGCACCCTTATCATCCTCTCCTTTCCTCCTCCCCTTTTCCTCTTCCTGCTGTTCCCCCCTCAAACACTTTACCTTTTTTACATTCATGTCAATTATTTTTTAGATCTAGGTTTTTTTTTTAGGTCTAGATTCCTCATATGAGAGAAAACATTATATTTCTTTTGTGGGGATGTTTAGCTTATCCATTTTCCTACAAAGGATGCAATTCCATTATTCTTTACTACTGAATAGTACTCCGTTGTGCATACGTATCATATTTTCTTTTTTCTGCATCTACTATTGGGTTTTGTTTCCCGTTCAGCCAATGTTGTTGCAGGAGGGCTCAGACAGAAACTGAGAAGGCACCAAAGCTTTTGGGAAGCAAGTTTATTGAGCAAGCCAGCTGCAACTCAGCAGTCTCATGTCCAAAGGCGGAGCACCTGGAATAAAAGGGGCTTTCCTTATATACCATTTTAGAGCAGGTTACAGAAAAGGGGGAGGGGGGGATTGAGGCATTTCCCATACATAATCACATGTTATTTCATTGGGTGTTTTAACCTCTATGGCTAAGTGACCCTCCTCTGGTCTCCAGGTAACATTCCCCAACTCTGGTTTTCCTATGCTTTACTGTAGCACTCATTAATCTCTCTTCCCCCTCCCTAACTTCCTGCCACAATGTCAATGGCTTAGTGATATTTTCTTGACTTTGCCACTGCACTGAAGATGTTCTGGTAAATATCTGAGGCTTCAGCTGAGACCCTCCTTCCTTCCCTCCTTTCCTTCCTCCATTCCATTTTCCTTCTTTTCTTCCTTCATTCACTCTCTCCTTCTTCCCTTCTTTCCCCTTCTTTTCTTCTCTCCTTCTTTTCTTGCTTTCTTCCCTCTCTCCTTGTTCCTTCTCTTCCTCCTTTCTTCCTCTTTTCCTAGCCATAGGTGAATATCTGAACGATACACAAGAAAAGCAGGTAGTCAATGTGCCTAGAAGTTGCCCTGATCCAATGATGGACAAGGATTTCATGGACAGATGTATCAGTATTTCCACATCTCTATTGGGATGACTTTGTGTCATTTTCCTCACTGTTTACAGAAGTTTTTCTGAGGGCTTAAGCACCCACTGTCCACATATATCAGAATTGGCAAACAAACTCCACTGGCTTTCTTTCCTTTCCTTTTAACTTCTCTTCTTTTCCTTTCATGTTTACTTCCAAATAAGTCATTTGTTTCCACTGTAACCTCAACCAAGGTGCCACATATCTTTCCATACTTTACCAAAAAAATGTCATAGTACAATAGTCCATATTATGAATATCATTAGCTAATTGCAATACTTATGAGACAAATGTAATTTTAAATGTACCTCTGGATTTGCTAAATGGAGAATTTGATAAAAGGTGAAACACTCTAGACTTCATGCAATGTACTTTGCATGTTTAGTGAACACACAAATATAGTATTCAAATATCTCAGAATTAAAACTGGAATTACACCTTTTCTTCAGGATCTGTGATGCAATCTTTTATATGTGGCTAAAATTTGTCCAAATTTTTGTAGTTAATATTTTAAACAGAATGTTTTAATACCACATAAATACTCAAAAAATTGAGAATATTCAGACATGTCAATTTTTCCAGATGTTGATTTAGAAGAACTTAAGTTTTCTGATACTGGGTTCTTTACTTTCACACACTAATAGCAAACAGTGGCCTCCCCAATTAAGTCAAGTACCAGCTGAGACCAAAGTAAAACTAAAAAACCAAGATAGTGATGACAAGATACCAAATACAAGCAACTTCCTGTTGTTTTAGGAACACTTGAAAGTGGTAAGATTTACCAGCTAGTGAACTATTGTTCCCTAAAGAATGTATGATTGTTTTTATATTTTGGAAGCATTTGAATCTTATTTGATTTGTAGTTGATAAAACTACAACAAATTAATGATATGTAAAGTGACTGACAGCACAAGTTGTGGAGAGAATTGCTAAGCTTAATTCCCAGAGCTTCAACAGCATAGGCAATGGATCTATCCTATTCTTATTCATTTTCCCTACCTGTAAAGTAAGCCATATAAAGAGATATGAAAGGGCTGGGCATGGTAGTTTACCTCTATAATCCCAGTTATGTTGGAGGCAAAAGTAGGACAAATGTCATCTACTGCAAAAATACAAGACCTTATCTCAAAAAGCACTAAAAGCTAAAGGAATGGGGATTATGGTCAAAGTGGCAGAATGAAAGCACAAGGCCCTGAGTTCAAACTCCAGTATGGGGAGAGAGAGAGAGAGAGAGAGAGAAAAGAAAGAGAGTTGTGTAAGGACTAAATGAAATAATGTCTGCCATTTATTTGAAACAGTATATAGTAAATATCATTAATTCCAAAAATAAAATAATGAAAATAAAAATGAAAGGATTATAATATCTTATCCCCTTAAAGACAATGTACAAATTGGTACAGAAGAAAATTAAAAGTTATTTTTATGTTTAGCAATGACAAAAAAGACATTTTAGTAATTATACAATTTACAAAAAGTCAATAAACAAGTACAGCTTCAGAAATGCCTACTCATTTTTTCAATGCTATTTATACAACGTTACTAAGGACCTCTTAAAATAATTAAGTAGAAATAAGTTCAAAGTACATTAAATAGACATAATTAATAATTCATGTGAAGAGAGAAAAGTTTTAAATTTACAAAGCTCATTGTTTCCTTGTTTCTGCATCCCTCCTCCCCCTTTTTTGTGGCACTGTGGCTTGAACTCAGGGTTTTACACTTGTTAGTCAGGTGTTCTGCTTGAGCCAGGCTTTCAACCATTTTTGCTCTGGTTATTTTGGAGATAAGGTCTTGCTGTTTGCCCAGGCCAGCTTGGAGCACCATCCTCCTACTGTAGCTGGAAGGACAGGCATGTACCATCACACCCAGCTTTTTTGCAATGAGATGGAGCCTTGTGAATTTTTTGTAGAGTCTGGCTCTTGATCTCAGAATCCCAAATAATAGGATTACAGGTATGAGCCATCACTGCCTGGCTTGTATCCATACCCTTTTAAATATCATAATGAAACCTGTCCGTTCATTTGGGCTGCTATAACAAAATTATCACAATTTGGGTACATTATAAACCACAATAATATTTTGCACAGTTATTTAGACTGGGAAGTCCAAGATCAGGGCACTAGTAGATCTGGTGCCTGGTGAGAGACCACTCCTGGCTCATGAAATGATGCCTTTTTGCTCTGTCTTCACACAATGGAAGAGATATGCTGGCTGGCTGTGATCTACTTGATAAGGGCATTTTTCCCATTCATGCGGGCTCCACATTCACAATCTAATCACTTCTCAAATACCCCATCTCTTTACATTATCACATTGATGATTAGGCTTTAACATATGAGTTTGGGGAGGATACAAACATTCAGACCTTAGGAAAAAAATCTATTCTTTTTCATTTCATTTATTAGACATTTTCTTCTGGGACTGTATTCATTTTACTTAGTCTATAGCAGTTAATTAACTATATATAAATGACTAAAGGGAGGGACTATCTTAGAGTCACTTCCATGTTTCTTGTTTGGGCAACCAAACTAAAAGTCAATGCCAATGAGAGTATAAAGAATATAGATCTTGAGAGAAGCAAAATGCATTTCGTTTTTACTTCTTGAAGGTGAGGGGCCTTTAAAGAAAGCCAAATCAAAGAGGTCCATGTGACAGCTTGATAAAGTGTTCTAAAGTTAGGGTATAGCATTTATCAGTCCTCTTCCAGGGTGGTATAAGAAAAGTTCTAAGAGGTTCATAATCAAAAAATGTCAGAAGGCACTGAACCCTATAAATCTCTGGTAGGTCCAAATGGAATGTTAGCAATACTAAGTGCTTTGAGAAAACCTGGATTAAAATAATAGCTGCATGTGGAGTTGGGTAAATCCTATTTAACTTACAAAATAAGTTTCTGCAAAATCAGACAGATCTAGAGATTCCTTGTTTTTGTTTTTGTTTTGCTATAAGCCATGAATGCAGTTAAAACAAAAATGCTCTACTCCTGCCTATTTATCCCTTTCTCTGGAAAACACTACCAAATATTCACATTCCACAGCACTGAGTCTAGCTTTGCCTTTTAAGAGTTCCTTTTCATAAAGTCAAGACTGTGGATACCCCATCCTCAAATGTAAATTTTTTAAGTGTGATAAAAATATGTATTTTTCACAACTGAAATACAAATTTCTATAGGAGGTGTGTAGCTTTTTTATAACCTCACTATAAACAAAAGTACCATTATGGCTCATTACCTCACTGGCAGCCTGTTAGATAAGCAGGTGCAACATTGCTCTTGAGTTAGCAAGATTGAGGATTCAGCAATAGAATGGCACAGTATTCACGGTCTATGATTCTTCATAGAAATTATGCAAGCATTGCATGCTCCCTTTATAGCTGTAAAGTTATATGTATATTTCTTAGAATCATCTAATGCACACTGTCTCATACCTCTCCTTGCTGCACGTGCTGTTTCTTTACTCACAGGAAGGTGTGTTGTCTGTTGACAAAGTATAGGTCAAATATATAATGTTTATAATATCATAGTAAAAGGTCCAATTTAATTTAATAATTATATTTTAAAGAATTTTAATAAGATATTACTTAAATATGAAAATGTGATAATGGGAGGAGCCAATGAAACCTTAGAAAAATCATCATTCTGACTTTGTTTCATCAAACTTTGCCTAACTTAAATGAGACACTTTAAATTTGCTTAATGCCATTTTCCATAAATATAAGTTGAGAATGTAACAATTCAATACACATTTGGCAGAGCAATTAAGATGGTTAGTTAAAGTAAAGCAGATTTCAGAGTTAAACACAGTAGGACAATTAAGGAAAAATAGCAGCAGTGTGAAGAGACCTGTGAGAATAGTAGGGTTTCTTTATTTGTTTGCCATAGATTTTTCTTATTTTTCATTTGCATATTATCTGAGATGCAGTACTCCAAAAAGTGTTGCATAAAGGAGGCAAAGCATGTGCCTGCTTCTTGCATGTAGGTCATTTCTCAGGGTAAAAACTCAAAATCCTGCTGCCATATTTAGGTTTTCTTAGGAGGCCAGAAAATAAGTTCCATGTATCTTTAAGGTTTCTCAGGATTAATCATGTTGTTCCTCAGGGTTGTTGCAGCCTGATATTTGTCAAGTAGAACAATCAAGAAAAAGACTTCTGCACAGACGCACACTACAGGAACAGGTAAGAAAAGCCAATGGAGGAAAACAGACCAGATGGCGTGGTTAAGCAATCCTGATGCAGCAGGACATGATAAAACTAGTTCTGTAAGAACGTGGAAATTCCCACACAAACTGGTCTAGTCCAGTGGTTTAAAAGCAAATGTTCTTAATTATGGTACAAGATAACTACATTGAAATAAAGAAAAGCAGTGTTTGAGGGATACTTTTGATGAATTAATAAAAATATATCCATAACTTTCCACCCATCAGATTCTAACTTTTGACTTATATATTCTTAAGAGCCAAACATGACATTGGATGATTTTTAAATTTTTATTTATTATGTGAATAAAGCATTGAAGGTATAAAACTTAAGAAGATGTGGTAATAAAAAACACAGAATATAGGATTTGTTTGTATAAATTGAATTTTTAAAAAATCATCCACAGAGTCTGAAAGAGATATTCCTGCTTTTGCTCTTAAGATCATTTTTATCAAAGTCTTTTAAAATTACACATTTGTAAATCACAGATGAGAATAATTTAGTAATTATGTTATCATGTATGTTCTCATTTTTGCTGAGTAGACATAACTGCTGTCATAGTTCAGAATTTTCAATATTCTGAATCTTTTGAAATTTAAAATAACTTATCCTGCATTAGAAATTTAACAGATGTAACAGTAGTTACTTGAATGATTCATGGAGCAAAACAACTTTAATATATTTCCATGTATTTACATTAAATTTCTGTTCTGCTTGACATCTTTTAACAAGAGAGTAACCTGTCAACCTTTTTCACTCAATTTTGCTATAACACCACTGTCCCTTTCCTCTGATCAATGTCCAAAACTAGGTATTTCCTTTTTATTGCTTAAAATAAAATTCATTTTATCATAAAGATGAGTTTTACTGGTACCAAATTCATTTTTCATTTATGAGCAATATTTCTTAGTCGTTAAAAAATGTAAGAGCCCATTCCTAAATTTCCACATTCAAAAACATATTTTTAATACTGTTTTTAGTGAATAAATCATGAAAATTGAAGAATTTTACTTCCATACTCTAATGTCAAATGGTAAAAAAAAAAAAGACCATAATTTACTCACTGCCACTGGGAGACTTTACCACAAAGTAAAAATAAAAGTTTTGGCTGTGGTGTATCTTTTATGCAAAACCAGACTGTAAAGGGAGAAATGTGGAACTATTACAAAGATAAAAAAGAAAAAAATTGCTTCTAATGGATTTTGGATTGCCATTTGCAGTATTCTTGCTTTACATTTTCCTTCTAATATAAGTGCTACTTTCTCAATAGGACACATGAGTAACTGTGAGCACCAAGAGCAATGCTATATCCAGTAACTGCTTGACACCAGCTCCCTGACTAACAGAATTGAATTTTTGGTTTCTGATATGACTAATGTATGCTAATATGATTTAAATTGCAGAGAACTGAAAATGATTGGTTTTATGCCACTAGAAAATGATTGGTCTTAATTTCACTGGATGAATTATCCCCACATTCTAAAAATCATATACCTAAGGTGCTTATAGTTGGAACAGATTTTGCTTAAGAGGTAACTATTTCAATGTAAGGTTTTAAGCTGATATTTTCAAACACATTTGTGGTATCTCTAAGATCTAATCATTCACATTTTGCTGATTTAATGTTCGAAATGATGAATTTGCTAAATTCTATTTAGCAAAGCATTTGTCTTATTTTAATATATTCATGGCTGATGATTTCTGTCTTAAAATACCAACTTTTAAAAACAGAATACCCTTAAAATATTTGTTAAAAGGCTTGCCTAGTTTTTTTCTTTAAACAGAATTTCTCTGAACCACGTTAGTAAGAATAAAAATTGTTTTATATAAGCCTCCAATGAATTTCAGAACCTCTGTACACAGCACATCCAAGGATTTTATAATCCTACTTACAGAAAAATTTTACTTAGATTATCCACTCACAGAAAAGATTTACTTAGATTAGGCATGAACCCTTCATGCTCCAACCCAAACACAGGTCCCCCGGTTGTATTGTCTATAGATACTGAGAACAGCTGGCAACAAGCTTTTCTAATAATAACTTCTGAGTACTTGGATATCCATTGTTAAATTTCTACTTAGTCAATAAAAGAATCTATTTTTAAAACTCCCCTGTTGGGACCTCTTTAGGTTGCCCAATTTTATTAAAATAACAGCATTTCCTACATATACAACAGAAAATATACTTAGCTTCAGAACTCTTGTGAAAGGCTGTGTGTTTAGCACTACTGAGAAAACTTGTTAGAGACACCCAGGAATTTCACCATAAAAGAAATAGCTTTTAAGCTGTTTATGCAATTTTCTGGTGGGCATTTGTTCCCTCTGTATCTACTACTTGTCTTTTTCCTGTTAATATCAACTATGTGTTTCTTGAGAAATTCCTTCCTCTCCCATTCCCAGCCATGCATTTTTGGGTAGGATGGGATTCCATTATCAACTTGGAATTGACACTGAAGTGTTCAATACATTCAGAATATTTCACTCCACACCAACCTCTCTTACTTAACGCCATGGCCTAAACTACCTGATGGAAATGTGGCAACCGGATGCAGCTCACACAAGAGACATGCAGCATATATTTGCCTGGGACATTTATTTAAATTTTTTTCTCTGTATGGTACAATAAATTTAGAACACATGTTCACTTTTCTGGAAGAGGATGCAATAAGCCCTGTACTATCGCTACAAGAAGAATAGCCTTTCCGGATGAAACTGAGAAAATGCGGGACGAGAACCTGAGAGAAAGACTCATGAATCTCCCAGTAGAATTGTACATAGAGGCAAACCTGCTGCTGCACTATTCCATTATATTAATATATGCACGCATGGACTTCATTTACATAAATTATCCATACATTTAGAGTTTTGTTTATTCATGTTAATTGCAGTTTCTGTGTAACTTAAAAAAGATTATCAATTTATAAAATATTAGCTAAGGTTTTATGGTTTCCAGAAAAGTTTACTTGGTAACAATACCCATCTTATTGCTTTGAGGAAATAAGTAAATACATTTTAATATATATGTTTTCTCATATAAGTGCTATTAGCCCTTTTTATTACTGATGAATATAAGTTTTATTTTCTATTCTATCCACAAACTCCTAAAATACTAAGAAATTATGTTGAATTATTCACAAGAACTTAAACCCCCAGACATGCCAGTCTCAAATTATTGGGTGTGCTAAAGAACTTTGTATGATGAGATGCAAATAAGGAAGCAATTAAGTTATTATTCATTTGTACTAATGAGCTTGTTATTCAGGCCTATTTCTCAAGTAAAAGAAAATAAGTCCTTATCTGTGAGAAAGGATGACTGAAAGGATAGAATCATAAGTACCAGTCACAATTACAAGGTCCAATGGGTGGGGGCATTGCTATTGATGACAGCAATGCCTGTGTCAAAATCAAATGACTATTTACATCATATATAGGAAAAAACTCATGAGGGTCAGACTTGCATTTTTCTAAGTCAATGTATCTGGCACATGATTTTATATTTTATCAGTATTTTAAGAGTTCTTTGTCATTGTTCACTCAAGCATATCTTCCTCTTTAAACATTTACGTATATAACTTTTAAATTTTTCCTTAAATATTTTGGAGAAAATCTTTGCTAGCTATACATCAGACAAGGGACTGATAACCAGAATATACATGGAGCTCAAAAAGCTGAACTTCCCAAAAATCAATGACCCAATAAAGAAGTAGGCAACTGAACTAAATAGAACTTTTTCAAAGGAAGAAGTCCAAATGGCCAAAAAACACATGAAAAAAATGCTCACCATCCCTGGCCATAAAGGAAATTAATATCAAAACTGCACTAAGATTCCACTTTACTTGTGTTAGAATAACATCAAATGTTGGTGAGGATGTGGGGAAAATGGAACCCTAATACATTGTTGGTTGGAATGTAAGCTAGTGTAACCACTATGGAAAACAATATGGAGACTCCTTTAAAAAACTAGAAATAGATCTGCTGTATGATCTCAGCAATTCCACTCCTAGGGATATACCAAAAGGGATGTGAGTCAGGTTACTACAAAGGCACCTGCACACCCATGTTTATTGCAACATTATTCACAATAGCCAAGCTATGGAAACAGCCAAGATGCCCCACTACTGACAATTGGATTAAGAAAGTGTGATATTTTTTACACAATGGAATTTTACTCAGCCACAATGAAGAATGAAATTTTGTCATTTGCAGGTAAATGGATGGAACTAGAGAATATCATCTTAAGTGAAGTTAGGCTCAGAAGGCCAAAAGCCACATATTCTCAAATGCGGATTATAGACCTAAAACAAATGCAGCAATATTATGGCACATAGGTCACACTAAGGGGAGACTGTGCAAGGGAGGAATAGGGCAAGGGAAAGAAACCAAAAACTTGAATGTGGTTGATGTGGTCACTGTACAGGAATGAATACAAAAATCTTAAACTGCCCTGAGCCACCATGGAAAAATGGACTAATGAGTAGTGAAGAGAGCTGAAAGAGATGAACCAGTTGGGGTTGTAATACATATATGCATGTTAACTGCACAAGGAAACTCTCAGTGTAGCTATCTTTACCTTAAAGTAGCAAATATGTCATGTTTCTTTTCTTATCTTTTATGTTTTTTCTTTTACAAAATCGTAGGACAGGAAGGTGCAACAGGTTCTTCCCAGGGATGAGGGTAAGGAAGTGGAGGGTTTGGCATTGGTGGGAGGGCAGAGGTGGTGAGGAAAGGGGTAGGAGGATGAATATGGTGCAAATAATGTATACACATGTATGTAAATGCAAAATAATACCTGTTGAATCAGTGGAAGGGAGATGAAAGAGAGAAGTGGAAGGGGTGTATTCAAGTATTGTATATTTAATACACTATAAGAACCTTTGTAAATGCTACAATGTACCCACACTCAATACAACAATAAAAACAATTCATTTTTCTCAGGCATGCTTTGTTTGCCCGAATCACTGTCTACTGTCATCAAAGCATCCCTTTTCTTTATGAGGCCTTGAAATATCTCTGCAAATTACAGATAACCTCTCTCAAACTATTCCCGTACACCCACCCACTCCCAATACACACATACATTTCTTTGACTCCATTAATCTAATGTTCCATAAAACTAGGACTATTCAATTTGCTGATGGACATGCTGCTTGGTGTTCATATGATTGCCTTTGTGCGGAACAAATATGTATCATTCATTTGTTTATATACTTAGCAAACATTATCCTCTACTGCAGGCAATGTTTTTGGCATTGCAGATGGAACTACAAATAAGAAAGTTCAAATAGTTTACAGCAATTCATCAGTTTATAATATATGGAACCTTTATGAAGAGGCTTTGATGTGTTATCAAAAACAAGGTCCTGAGATGCTTGAACTGCAGTGATAATATTTGTATTTCATTTGTATCCTTGTAGCAAAACTTAGAACTCTGTATTGGTAAAGTATTGGAAATGACAGGATCTAAAGAAAAGTTGACAGAAGAAATCTTACATAGAAAACATCTTGATGTTGTTTCATGGGAGGCATGCTTTGTAACTTGAACTCTAGGCAGAAAGTTCTAATGTGAGAATTGTTCCTATAGGAAAGTGACCCAAGTTGTCTTATCCTCCCTAAAGAAAGGGTGTAGGAAGTTGAATATGGTGAAAATATTATGTATACATGCATGTAAATGGAAAAATGAGAAACTATTGAAACTATTGCATCAATGGGGGAGAGAGTGGATAAAGGAGAATAATGGAAGGGGTGAATTCAACTATGATATATTGTAAGAACTTTTGTAAATGCCACAATGTACTCCCAGTACAACAGTAATAAAAATTATGAAAACAAAATCTTAAGGATGGAGAAGCCAAAGAAAAAATGCTTCCATGTTAGATACAAATGGCATGTAAGTAATTTATCCAACTTAGTGGATCATATTGTTCACCTGAGATGTTTGTAAATGACATTCAACAAGTTCTTTACTTTTTTTTTATGTTAGGATATATTTGTTGTACAGGGTGGATTCATTGTGACAACTCTGAATAAGCTTACATTGTACATTGGTTAGATAACTCCCACTCTCTCCCCCACTTCAATACCCTCTTTTCCTACTTAAAGCAATTGCAAGAGGTTTCATTGTTCTATTTTGTTTAAGTATATGAAGTGCATCAACCATATTCTCTCACCTTAATCTCCTTAACCACCCCCTTAATAATCTTAATCTTTATGAATAAACTGGTTGAGGAAATATTATATTGGAAAAATCACGGTAAGATTAATTGGGTAACAGATGGCTATCTCCATTGTTTTAGTCAAGTTATCAGTTTGAAGTTCATCTTTAAAAGTAGAAGTTGTAATTTTCAAGATTCTCCTACCTCTTAACTTTTCGTAGCTTCATTTCAAAAATCAAAGTATAATCACATTCCATCCTGTGCACCTAAAGTTATAATTAATTTTTCTAGATGAAAAAATCTAAGACACTGAGTTTTGCCTTTTAGGCAACATTTAATTGTATAATTGAAATATCTCAGGTAGAAATAAACTCAGCCCTTTTCCTCAATGTATTTGAAAATGTACCCATAAGCATCCCTATTATGCTTTCTGGACTCATAGACCTTTTCTAATTATGTTCCTTCTGTAATTTTGTTCTGTGCTCTGTTTCAATTGATTGTGTTTTTCACACTCTCATATCAAGTTCCTGAAAACACACAAATATTCCCAATTTCCAGTATGTTTCTATAACTATTCTGCATTAATATTTACTTATTATGTCTCTCTGTGCTCTTACACTATTTACCCTATTGTATTTTATCTGTCATATTTCCATTTGTTTCTGAATTTCTTAAAGTGAAAATACCAATAGGTATTTTTACCTATTGTAAAAATTTAAAAATAGGTAAATTTGTACCTATTTCACATTTTTTATTGAACTTTCACAGGGTTTTGTTTTTCTTTCTATGATAAAACCCATCATGCTTTCTTTGAACCCTAGGTTCAATAGTTCCCTCTGAAGTTCTTGAGAACAATCTAATATTCACAAACTTGATAAATAAAACAATGCAAATAAATTTCACCATTCCTATTGCCAAATTAAGCAAATTCTTTGCATATAATAGTCACTCAATACTGCATTTTCTGTAGAATAAATTCATAAGTGATAGTCTATATAAATTTTAGTATCATATCTCCTCCTTTGTATTTTTCTATTGTTAAGTGTCATTCTTTCTTAATTATCATTTGTTTAACTATTCTTATTTTCCAGATACCTTGACCTTTATTTCTTTTGATTCCATAATTTCAAAATAACTTGTTCTCAACTGAAAAATAGAAATCTATTTACAATGGATTTAATTTCAAATTGTTAATTATTAACTGGATATTGTAATTTTGTTAAGCAGATGTTAGAATATAATTTGAATGCTGATGATAAGAAAGAAATTATTTTCTTAATTTCCTCAGGTAAATGGACCTAATATTCACTTTCAGATTATGCAATATATAAAACATTTTTAAAATGCTTTCCACAGTGAAGGCACCCAACAAGTGGTAGCTATAGTCATTGAGTGAATTCATTTTTCATATTCTAGACAAAAAAAGAGTCACCATTTCTCAATTCAGAATATTTTTTGAGTATAAAATGATACCTAGAAATAGAGACATTAGAAAAGTGTTTCATTAAATAATCAGGTTTTGTAATATAATCTATACCAAAGGCATGAAATGCTTCAAAATGAAGGTTACATTTGTTCCTTTTTCAACATCTTAGTAAGCATTCATCACGTTATTTCATTTATACACACTAAGCATTATTTCTTCTCATATATGGTAAGGTATCCATATTGTGATGCATCCCTTTTCTTATAGATACAAAGACCAAAAGCCAGTTTTATATTCTAGATGTTAAAATCCATGGCACAATTTTTGGATGATTTTTTACTAAATTGTGAATCCTGAACAATAAAGAAAAAGTGAAAGTTAAATTTCCTCTTATTAAAAGTGATAGCATCCTCCTGAAGCACCTGTTATTGTCCAGCTGAAGGCTTTCTGTTGGTGCCCATGAGGGATAGGTGAGAATAATTTTGAAGCAGGCTCCATGTGTCACCCAGATTTTCCAGGAAGCTTGAGCTACAGTTGCTCTTGGAAGTTAATGGCTTGGTGACACCCTTTTATGATTTTCTTAACTTCCTTATTGTACTTCCCAGATAATTTTTTTTGAATTAGAATACTGTTTTATGGTCTGTTTTTAAGGGGAACTCAGGCCAAGATTATTGATCCCAGTGTGTGTGTATATAATAATTTCTGTGCAGCAATGAAATGGCCATGTTGAAATTAGATAATAAGACTTCATGATGACATTACTTCATAAACAAAAGTTAAAGAATTTCCTTCTTAGATTTAATGCAGATTGTTAGATTGGATCATATACCTTTTGTACTCAGATTTTCCTTACATGATTTATGACATACTCCAAGTACATTGGACATCTGTCCACGTATTTTTCCCTTTGGCCACAATACCACTCTAGAAAGGGCTACAAATTCCTGCTAAGACAATAGCATCACAACAGTTATCCTCACTTAATCATCTGCTCTCCATTCTTCTCTTCTTCAGACAGAACATCTAATGTCACTTTTTCAAAGTCTCTATTGGTTTTCTGTCACACATAGACTTGAATACAACTGTTTTTCCTGAGATTGAAATGGTTTAAGTGAGCTGCTCCTTGCTAATTTTGGAAATTTCATCTTGCACCTTCTCTCTTGCTTACCAATTACATATTAGCCACTTCATCTTTTCAGGCTATTTTTCAAGTGTATCATGCTTGCCCCTGCCTAAGAACATTCAGTGCAGTGATTTCCTCTTCCTTGAATGTTCTATCGTCTTATCTTAGCACACCTAGTCTGTCTTACAATGCAGATTGCCATTTCAATGCTGCCTACTAAAACAAGAGGAAGATTGTCCCTGATCTCTGAATTTAAGGTGTGCATCAAGTCACTCTAATACATCATACCCTTGTGTTGCCCTACATATAATTTGTTACCATCAGATAACTTTCTTATTATTTATCTAATATATTTAGTTTCTCTATCCCCAACCAGAACATCCCTCCACAAATTCTGAAAAATGGTCTGTCTCCTGTATCACTGTTTTTCCACATTTCAAACCATGAACAAATTAATGAAAAAAATCAGTAAATATGTATGGGAGTAAAATGAAAACAATTTAAAACTGTTACACTTTGCATAAATATAGCTATTTTTGCAGTATATTTTATGTGTTGAAGATATAATAAAATGTGAGAACTGAAATGTTAACATCTTTCAGTGGGAATAGTTAAAAATATCTCAGGTTTAAGTAGCACATAGTGTAACAAAGACCCTTGCTGAGACCGTGCTTTTCAGAATACTAATTGTATCTTTGATTTGGATAAATGTGTTTAGTGGAGTCTCCAGCTTGTTTCTGAAGGAAATATTTTTGAAAAGTAGAGAATCTATAAAAACAATTAGATACAACTGCTGTAACCAATTGCTTTAAATCATAAAGGTTATCTAAAATCCTTTAGGAAAATTTATATTCCTAAACAACAAAAAGCTTCAAAACATCCCCTTTTACATTTACAATACCATAAGGCAGATTTTGTTTGATTTGAAAACTCATAGAGGCCATTCCTCTACTTAATAATAGTATTCAGGTTACAAAGGCATCAACTCACATACAGGAATTCTCAAAATACTCACCAAGTAGTCCTGTGTCAATTAGCATTTTATGGATGACGTGAACAAGTTTCAGTAGCTGACAAGTCAAATTATTCTTCCATATAGATGCAAATGTGTTGACATTGTAATTAGCAAGGTTCAGATACAGGACATTGTCCAAACAAGCACTCAGAAAGTATTTACAGAATGTCCCTCTCTTGCAAGGAAATCCCAGTTTGGAGTATAGTGTGCAGCTAATGACAAAATAACTCTCAGCAAATTATAGATTGGAAGTATAGTCCTGGCATACAATGAAATGAAACAAGCCATTGTTAGACATTTCCAATTTAGAATAGAATTTATCCAGAACAAGCAATAATATAAATAAAAATACCTGAAAAGTATTCAGACCATTAGCAGTAATGATCAGCAATATTTTCATTCCATTACTGAATTTAAGTTCTAGTTTGTGAAATTCAAAGCACAATTGGGTAGCTGAGGCTAGTGTTATTTGTAGCATGTTATTCACATATCACATGCTTTTGCAATGACCACACTAATGTGAGAGCAAGAGAAGTGTGTGATTAAAGCAGGAATCAGCCTTAACAATTAGAGTTTATGATGGTTTTGATTCAAAATTATACATCATCTATAAATTTCACCAGGTCAGATTACTTGTAACTATTTTCCATTTCCCTCTTTTGACACAGCCTTAACTGCATGAGTCATGTTTTTACTCTCAGGCTTCCTTTTGTTACTCCAACTCCATTCAGGGATAAACCGAATCAAACTCTCAATGAAATCCTGGATGATCCATGTTTCTTTCAACATCATATACACTATTCTACCCTTTGCATAATAAATGTATTCCACATGAGATCTCAGTTATGATTTGTCAGATAAACAGACAAATAAGTTAATGACTGAAACAGATGTATCAAAACCCCTGGCATCAAGAAATCAAAGATAAAGATATGAAGCCTTATCAGATAATTACTATAGTTATGTTTTATTAAATCAAGGATATCATTAATTTTTAGGTATAATATTTTAATCTCACTAAGAAAGAAAAATAAATAATAGTGACAGATATTGATAGTAAAGTTTCATATGTATTTAATGTAAAAACTGTATATTAGCCCTCATATTAGCGCTTTTGCCTGGGAGGCAAAAGTAGTCAGAAAAATCAACCCTACTTTCCCATGCTGTACCTAAGATGCATAGGGTATTCACAGTCCAGAGTAAACCAGAGAATAATTCCTTTGATTACAGCACAAATAATGCTCTTCATTGTAAACATCTTCACCGCCACATCAGGAATGAAAAAAGTGTGTGGGGGGAGGTTCCATATATATTCTGTTTGATGACCACATCTAATGTTATGAGATCTCTTCATTTATTCCCTTAATGTATTATTTATTCATTTAAAAACTATTTATACATCGTATGCCACTACTCTCCAAGGGATAGTGATACAACGGTTTAGGGTTTAAGGAAATACCATTTTTGTCCATGCTGTTATACATACATATAGTAAGGTGTAAACCACACTTTATTTTTGCCAAAGAGAAAGAAAACCAACCCAGAGAAAAATAACAAGATAATTGTTATAAGTCAGAGAGGTTTTATTCCACAAATTATAAATTTCTAGCTAAAGCATTTTGAAGTACCCATAAAAGTCTAAATTTGAAAAAAATATATTTTATATGCTACATTAATTTTTATCAGATTCAGTATTTTGATATTGAAAACTGACACCATTTCTCAAACACCTTTCACATAGACCATCTCATTTAATTTTGATAATTTTGTATTGTAGACAGAGGAGTTTTTATTTTTTTTGGGGGGGTGAGACTAGTGGGCTTGAACTCAGGGCTTCACACTTGCAAAGCAGGCACTCTACTGTGTGAACCACATCTCTGATCAATTGTGCTATGGTTATTTTGGAGACTGAATCTCCAGAACTTTTTTCTTGGGCTGGACTGGTCTTGAACCCAGCCCAGCTTCCTCTCAACCTCAGCTTCCCAAATAGCTAGGATTGGAGGAAATTTTATTCTTATTTTTACTATTGAGGGAAATCATATTGAAAAGAAAAGCCATTTATGCGATCATAAATGTCAATGTCAGGATTCCTTTCAGCCTTTTATATCATATTAAATTATCCTTTTTTTCTCTTTTTATTTATTTATTTATTTATTCTTTTATTCATATGCACATACAATGTTTGGGTCATTTCTCCCCCCTTTCTCCTGTCCCCTTCTTTACCCTCCCCACCCCTTCTCTTTGCCCC
This sequence comes from Castor canadensis, assembly GCF_047511655.1. Taxonomy (NCBI): domain Eukaryota; kingdom Metazoa; phylum Chordata; class Mammalia; order Rodentia; family Castoridae; genus Castor; species Castor canadensis. The sequence goes on along the minus strand of NC_133399.1, from coordinate 93,391,590 downwards.
CCACCCCCTCGCTACCAGGTGGAAACTATTTTGTCCTTATCTCTAATTTTGTTGAAGAGAGAGTATAAGCAATAATAGGAAGGACCAAGGGGTTTTGCTAGTTGAGATAAGGATAGCTGTACAAGGAGTTGACTTGCATTGCTTTCCTGTACATGTGTGTTACCTTCTAAATTAATTCTTCTCAAACTAACCTTTTCTCTAGTTCCTGGTCCCCTTCTCCTATTGGCCTCTGTCACCTTAAAGTATCTGCATTAGTTTCTCTGCATTGAGGGCAACAAATACTGTCTAGCTTCTTGGGTGTTTTACATATCCTCATACCTTCCTTGTGTGCTCTCACTTTATCATGTGATCAAAGTCCGTTCCCCTTGTTGTGTTTACCCTTGATCTAATGTCCACATATGAGGGAGAGCATACTATTTTTGGTCTTTTGGGCCAGGCTAACCTCACTCATGATCCTTGCTTCCCATGATTCACAAGTTAGAAACCTGATAAAGTTTTCTTAGTTTACATGATGATGAAAAGAGAAATAAAAATAGTTTCACCCACTTATTTATCATTCTTAAATACTGCTTACTTAGACCTATTTCCTTTCCTCAAAGAGATCACAATGATTTTTCAAATATAATAAATCTTAATAGAAGAGAGGAGAAACATGTTAACCTCTCATCTTGCAGATGGATAAGTTGGCATAACCTATTCAAGGACAATCCGTCTTTCTAAGACAAGCTGTGGAGCCATGAATTTCAGTGCTGTTGTCTCAGCTAGGTCCTCTCTATCTCTTTCAGTTCTGTTTTATGTACTGAGGGGCTATAGCCTGATTTTCTATTTACTAGTTTCATACAAAATCAATATTTATTTTATATAGCACCTTGTACTTCAAAAGATTCAAGGTAAATCAATATGTAGGATTCACTTCATCAGAGTAATTAGATAGCCACACCAACTTTGCAGTTACTGCAGATTTGAAAGTTATGTGGCATTCAAACCAAAGGAAAAGTCACTTACTTTATTCAAATACTTTCCTATAAGTTGATTTTATTGATGCTAAAGCCCAGAAAATAAAAGAAAATCGGAGCTGCTAAAAAGATCTCAATTTTGAGTTTTATTTCTTAATGTGATTCTAGGTAAACAGAAAATAAAAAAGAATGAAAGAAAAAAAATATCAAATATTAACCTAAAATTAGTTTACTCAAGTAATATCAAAAGGTTGTTTATAGCAAAGTTGTGAAATAGGATGCCAGTTTTCATTTAGTTCTTTGAAAGTAGAACTGTGACAATATAATTTGTTAATCCTAATCTTTTACCTTGTCAAAAGAACTAAGGAGTAATTGATGCATTTAGCAAATAATACTTCTGAGAACAGATTAGATATCATAATAACAAAAAATTGTAGTGAGAGAATTACTAAGGCAATTGTTTCTTTGGCCTGAGAAAGGAAACACACTAAGAATATCACTGAACATGTCAGCTGATACTCTTGGGGAGACAGAGCCAGCCTTCAACTGCTCCATATTTTCCTGAACAAATCACCACACAATCCCACACTCATTTGTACTTGTTTGTTGCTCAACCTAGAAAGGTTTGTATTTAACTGGGTCTGTGATAACAAAAGAATTAAAGCTATAGTTTAAACTCAGAACCAAACATGCTTTTATCCCTGCTACTCTCGACTTCAATGGCAGTAACATTTTTAGATTTCAAGTATGAGTGAGACCATGTAGCACTTGTCTTTCTGTGCCTGGCTTATTTCAATTAACAAAATGAAGTATCTCTAGCTCCATGTTGTCACAAATGACATAACTTCATTCTTTTCTATGACTGAATAGTATTTCATTGTGTATACTCACTACATTTCCTTTATCTGTTCATTTGTCAGTTGATGGATGATTTACTTTGTTTCCATTTCTTGGCTACTGTAAATAATAATACAATGAATATGGGAGTACCAAAGACTCTTCAACATTCAGATTTCGTTTCCTTTGCTGTTATACCCAGCAGTGAAATTGCAGGATCTTATAGTAGCTCTATTTTTAATTTTTGAAAAACCTTTATACTGTTTTCTAAAACATCTGTACTAATTTACATTCCACAAGTAGTGTGAGTTTTGTGGTAGCCCAGCTGGTCTCACTCAAGATGCCTCTGCCTCAGCATCCTAAGTGTTGGAATTACAGGCATGAGCCTTCAATTGTGGCTCTAGCTTAAGTATTTTTAATGATAGCCATTCTTACCAGGATGAGGTGACATTTCATTGGGGTCTTGATTTTTCTGTATATGGCCATTTGGATGTCCTCTTTTGAAAATTGTCTGTTTATTCCAAAATTCATTTTTTAATTGGTTAGTTTTAGGGTTTTGCTATTGGGTTTTTTGGGGAAAGGGAGGGATAGTGAGAGGTTAATCAGTGAATACTTAGTTATAGATAGAAAATGATGGTATTACACTGCACAGAAGGGAAAATATAAATAATGTTCTGTCACCAAAAAAGCTGTAAGAAAAGATTTGAAATGTTTTAACCAAAATAAATGTTAAATGCTTGAGAAGACAGATATGTGTAACCTGATTTAAACCTTATGCAATGTATACATGTATCAAAATATCACATAGTATCTCATAAATATTTTATTGGTTTTGAACATTAATTTAAATAAATTTAATTTTGAAGAGAACCAAATGTATCACATTCCCAGGCACTCATCAAAACTCTTGCAGTGACATCACTATACTCAAAAGTATATAATAAGCTAGAATATAAGGCAGATACAAAATATTTATTAAAATTCTAGATCAAAATACTTTTATCTGTGTTTAGTTACTGATTAGTTAAGATAACCACTGTTATCCATAGAACATATCTTGTATCACCCGTACCTAACTTTCAGCAATGTATTCCATAAGTTTTTTTTGTTGTTGTTGTTTTGCAATACTTGGGTTAGAAATCACGGCTTACACCTTGAGCCACTTTGCCAGCCCTTTTTTATGATGAGTTTTTTCAACATAGGGTCTTGCAAACTATTTGCTCAGGCTGGCTTCAAATTGCAATCTTCCCGATCTCTGCCTCCTAAATACCTAGAATTAAAGACCTGAGCCACCGGCACCAGCTCCATGGAATTGATGGTTGTGTAGTTCTATTTTTGAGCTCAAGATATTAATTTAGAGACATGGGAGTAAAAGTGAAATAGCAAATTTTAAAGCAATATGTTCCTCTAGGTAGTAAAATGCCAAACAGATAATGATAACTACAGGGGAATCTTTTAACATTTACTGTGGGATGGAAAGTGGCAGGTGAATTTCAATGTAGATAAGAAATATTTTTTAGATAACCTAAACTAAATTTAACACAAAAAAAATCTGAGCTTTCCACTATAACTTAGGAGAAAATCCTGAATATTATAAACTAATTAGACTATTTCTATCTGATAAAATATTTAAATGTTATGAAGTCCCAAAAAATCTGAATAAAGTGAAGATGGTATGGGTTCCAGATTCTAAAAAGGAGGAAAAAGAGTATACTACAAAAATGTGCTGAGAGTAGTTTCACGTCACCAAAAAATGTGTAAAATACTTTGTCATAGGTAGCAAATAAAAGTTTATTTTTAATGCTGAGAAAAGCTAAAAAGTATACATAGGTTTAGGAAGGTTTCTGATAAATATGTAAATAATGAAAAGATTCTCTCATTCAGAAAAATAAAGTATCCATGGGTCAAGCAATAGGCCAAATTATGCACAATGTATTAGTAGGAACAAGAAAATAAGCAGTTAATCACCCATCCAAGTTTATACATGAAATAACAGATCAGTCAATGCATAAAATTGTGCCTATGCATGTGTGCATTTCTGTGTGTGTGTGTGTGTGTGTGTGACTGTGTCTGTGTCTGTGTGTGGAGGAGAGTGTTAAAGCCAAAAACAGACTCGTCTCACTGAAGAATGGAGTCTAGACGAATATTTAGGAGTAAGGCAAAAGAGTAAGAAAAAATAAAGGAGTATAGTTTCAAAAGCCAGGAAATGAAAGATGTTATGACACATAAGGGAAATGCGACTTTGTCACAAGGTCTGCAACACTAAGTCCCAGATATGCAGAATAATAAATGAGACTATGGACATTAAACAGGCACACCATTTGTCATATTATGAATTCAAGCTTTACCTGATGGGAAATGAGGGAACTTTTAAAGAACAAGGAATGTTCTTTCTTTAAAGACATAATTTCACTTCTGCTTAGCTACTGATTTGGGAGTGAAACTAACTGAGTTAAAGAAAGGATTTTAAAGTGAAGGAATGTGGTCATTTCTATGGGGGACTTCAATATTTATTTCTTCCCCTTCTTCCAAGCTTTTTTCATGAGGTTTAAAGATGAAATCAGGTCACTCTATGCCAAAAGAGCACTGTGCAGTTCAAATTTGTTTACTAGGAGCATCGCATGCTAAAATATTCCCCTTTCTCTTTTACTTTCTTCTGCTCAAACTGGAATGGAAAAAAGATAAAGGTTAGTTCGTTGTGACTGATCATTTTTTTCTCTCCATCTTCATTTTTTTTGGTTCATCTCCCTTCTTATTCTCTTTCCTTCCTCTTCCATTTAATAGGCTCTCTTATAACTGGAAGATCTCTGTGTTACCCATGTTCTGTTTCCATAAGCAAGCTATGGAAACAGCCAAGATGCCCCACAGCCAAGATGCCCCGCTACCAACAAATGGAGTAAGAAAATGTGGTATTTATACACAATGGAATTTTATTCATCCACAAAGAAGAATGAAATTTTGTCATTTACAAGTAAATGGATGGAAATGGCGAACATCATCTTAAGTGAAGTTAGCCAGGCTCAGAAGGCCAAAAATTGCATGCTGTCCCTGATACACAGAATATACCTAAAACAAATGCAGTAATATTATTGGACATGGGTCAAACACTAAGGGGAGGATGTGCATGGGAGAAATAGGCAAAAGGAAGTAAATCTAAAACTTGAATGTGATTAATGTCCTCACTATATAGGAGCAAATATAGTAATCTTAAACTGGCAGACACCACTATGGAAAGGGAACCAGGAGGTAGTGAAGAGGTCTGGTAGAGATGAACCAATGTGGGCTGTAATACACTTGTGTATGGAAACAACACTAAGAATCTTTCTGTATAGTTATCTTTATCTCAAACTAGCAGAAATGCTATATCTTTATTACTATCTCTTATGTATCCCCAAAAATGTATATACACATGAATAAATTTAAAAGCAATAAAATAAAAAATCCCTATATTAAAAACTTTTCATTTAATGTGAAATGACTGACTTTTATATGTGAGTTTCAAAATTACCATCACTAAAAAAATTAGAACCTCCCTATTATACCATAATATTTTAATAAAAGAAAATAAAACTTTCAAATTTGTATAAGCAGGATAATTGAACCTACATAAAAGAAATTTAGACACCAAAAGTGTTGAAAGAATACAACATAATTTAACAATAGTTTTTCTAGGTAGCAAAATAATACATGAGCCTTTGATACAGGAAGTTCTCACTTTGAACATTTCAAATATGCATAAATTTCAATTAATATGCTTCAATTAAATAAAAAGAATTCCCCAGCAATGTGGATCAAATTTCAATTCCAATGTTGTATTAACTATAAGTACATAAAATACTCAATCCATAGCTGCTACATAAATAACAGAGGCACATTCTCATCAGCAACCAACTGCATCATTTCCATAGAAATCTGTAGGTGACTGTTCACTGTACCTGTTATTGAGTTCATGCTCAGACAGCGACTCACAGAGTTGTCCAATTTCTTCATCTCCCTGTGATTGACTCATGTGACAATTTTCAAAGATGGATAATTGAAATTTGTCTGAATTTTAGAAACCTCAATCTTTCTAAATGAGGCTTTATATTCATTGACTATCATCTCTCCATTTTCTTTACCTCTCATCATTTAGTAACCACCATTCTACTCCATTTTGTGAATTTGATTGTTTTTGTTCTCATATACAAATGAAAGCATTAAAGTATTTTTGTTTTTGTGTTTGGGTTATGTCACTTGGCATAATGTCCTACAACTCTATCCATTTTGTCACAAATGACAGAATTTTAAAGGCTGAACAGTATTCCATTCTGTATATATGCCACATTCTCTTTAACCATTCATTCTTTTTTGACATTTAGATTAAAGAGGAAATTTGGGCAACAAATATGAAATGTCAACAAATAAAATTGATAATCCTGGAAGTGAAATTCACACAAAAAAAGGAAAAAAAATGGGCTCATAGAAGAAAGAGCTGACTGTAATAATAACACAGTTGCCATTTGAGATACTCAGCTACATAAGCAGTAAAGTTGGACAAGGAAAATGGTGTGACTAAAAAGGAATGAAGATGTGCCAGAGGAAGAGATGCCAGCCAAAGCAGTAACCTTAAAAGAACTCTTGGCTATATTTCATGGCACTGGCAGTATAAAGTACTGATCTACAATCAAAAGGACCTTACAATTTACCAATGCAGAGAAAAGATCTCATTCCATATTTTATGCTGCATAAGGAAAGGGCAATAATGTCCAAACTAACTATAGTACATTTTGAACAAAACAAATAAAATGCATTAGTTCTCATTGTTTCATATGATTTCAATTATAAGCTTTCTACTTGGGTTCCTTTCACTACAGTTATAACAACTGACAATAAGAGGAATGTTATATCACAGAAAAATCACAATTTGTCTATTGATAGCTAAAATCACTTTCTAAAGTTTGTTTTTAGGGCTTGCTACTTTCTGAAGTCAGGACACATTTTATTTTTCAAAGTTTCTTTAGTTTATTTAATATGTAATCTGGTACCTATTATATATGTTTCTATTCTATTACTGATAATATGGGCATATATTAACAATATCATAAATATATCAAATTAAGACCATAATTTAAGAACAACAAAGGGGAATACTAATTTTTTAAAAACCATAACTCATATTTGAGCATTCAGGAAAACATCTTTTAAGGGTAGAGCATGGGTTTGGGAAAATATTCCTCATAAACTATTTTATCATGAAGATATCATGTTATTCAAAAGTTATCTTATTTAGATCTAGGGCTTACAGTCTTTAATACCTAGATAGCTGGATGGTATGGCAAGTGTGTTTCAAATATCAAGAAATTCCCTAATCATTCACAAGAAATTCACTCACCAAGAATTTCCTCCAAAGTTCACTGTCGTTTGAAGCATCAAAGATCCCACAAAAAAGCAAAATAATGCTTCAAGGCAATCAATTCATTCAGTGACTCCAGTTGTTCACTTTAATTTAGAGAAAACAAACGTTTCTAAATTTCTTTAGAAGTAGAAGAATAACTCCTTTGTCACTTTGGATTTCTTTATTGACTGCCAGCAAATACAATTTTATGATAAGGAAAACTTGTTTACCAAACCACATTAAATCTTTCTCTGAGATGTAGGTGGAGATGGGTCACAAGTGCATCTAAAATGCAGACTCTACACTCAGGAACTTGATATTTTCAGTCCCTCTCTTGTTGCTCTCAGATCCATTTTCCACACATCCCTACCTTGCTCAGTGCCAGGGAAGGTTCACTGCAGCTGACCTCACCAAGCTTCTTCATCGGTGTGTCTGTCTTATTTGTGCCAAGGGGGTGCAGCACTGAGGAGCTGTAGAGTAGTTTTTCCTCTGCTCCCAGTCCCCAAATTTACCTGCAGTTTCAGCAGTGACTATACGCCTGTGATTAAAGATCTTCTTAAATGATTCTTGGTCAGGGTTCTGACTCTCATTGTGTTCTAGTAATGCATGTTCCCTCTTGTCTGTTCAGACCAAGGGCTAACGAATGCCCCAGCTATTGTTCATGGGTACTTCAATATTCCTTTGCAGTTCCAGTAGCCTTAGTCACACTCCTATTAATAGACCCTTTATTAAATTATCTTAAAAATCTCTCTTGTTTCCTGACAAACTTATCGACCAAAGACAGAAGAGACTATGAGTGTTTAAACAAGAAAATTGTTCATCAGTTTTGTATAGATTTATAAATCTATCTATATATGGATCCACAGATGATAGATGATATACAAATTATGATGATGATGATAAATAGATAAATAGATAGATGATAGATAGATGACAGGTAGACTTATAAATATATTCAGGATAAATAACTGGCAGTTCACAAAAATGTGCTCGCTCTGTGCAACAACTTGAGAGACTTGCTTTTTGACTGCTTATGTCCTCTTTGAACACCACTGATGCTTTTGACAAAATTAGTGAGCACATTAAAACTGGAAGAGTCCTAGCTAACAAATGTTTCAATCCAGTTCTTTATAGTATTGTCCTCTTTCTTCTTCTGTTGGTTTTCCTGTGACTCCTCACTAAAAACACTCCCCAGGCAAACCTAGGCTGCCTTCACCTCAAACCAGGTAAAAGGAATCGTTTGTCAAGATAGAAGCTGTGCAGAACCAAATCTCCTCCTGAGCTACAGCTTCCCTAAACAATTTACTGCCACCAGAGGAAACAATTCTTCATGCCCATAATAACGGAGACAAATGTGGTGTCCAAATGCAAGTGCCTTGTGAACAAGTCACATCTAAAAGAGACGAGGGTCAGCTCTCTGCTGGGAACAGAAACAGGAAAATTCCACCTTTTATAAAACCAGCAGAAACTTAAAGTTATAGGAAATTTCCCAAATGGTCATGGTCAATGGGCATTTCTTGACTCTGTGGGTAACATTTGTTACAGAACTGATGGTGAGAAATGTGGCCCTAGAAATCACCTTGCAGGCTAACATCAATCACACCCCCTTTCTCCATTTTCAAATATGGAAACAGGGAAAGTTATAAATGGATTCTGTAACTATTTTATTCTCTAGGGTTAGAATCTTAGAATAATCTCAGTTTCACAAACAATATTATACCAATTTTAGAAGAATTATGACTGTTTTTCCATAGAGATTTCTTGATTGTCATCTGTCTAGTAAACACACAGAGCCTTTGGAGCAAAAGAAAACTTAAAAATTGACCCTCAAAGTTTTGTGTTCCTTCTTAAAAACATGTCATTAGAAATCATTTAAGATTTTCTTAAAATTTACTTAAGTGTGTATGATTACCATGTTGAATGATGATAACACTTACTAAAGGAATGTTTAAACTATTCGTAAGGATAGTTATTTTGAGGAAAAATGGAGCAACAAACTAGCAAACTTTTGGGAGAAAATTAATATTGTAACTATAATTTGAAAAAAAAAACCTTGCAAAATTTCTGCATTGAGGGAATATAAACAATACAAGCTAGGGTCTGAATAATTAAGATCTACCTAAAAATCTTCATTAAAAACAGGGACAATGATGTCTTTATATATCCAGAACCATAATTTAAAGACTGTAATTAAAAAGAAAGTTTTAATTTTCTGATAGAGACAATCATTTTCATTTGCAAGTTTTAAACATATTTAGAGCTTAAAATACACAAAGTATATTTAAATATATTTAAAGTTTTCATGTTTATGTGGAAAATCCATGCATGTATGATGGGTTGTTGGATGAGCTATGAAAATCACTAGAACTTTCTGCTTTATTGCAATGACAAAACACAAAAATAAATATCTCCCTTATATTACAGAAGAAAACAGCTCTTAAACCTGGTTCAAGGTATAGTTGTTTTGCCACATGAATTAGAGAGAGGAGAATTAAACTATTATAATATTTTTCTGCTTTCACAAAGGCCTGTTATTGGTAATAAATCTGAATTATCCTTAGAAGTCACAGGAAAATTTGCTTTAGCAAATGTTGCTGCTATGAATATCAATACTGTGCATTAGTAATAGTTTATAGTATGATTGTTAATATTATGAATTAGTAATAATAGTATTAGTAGTATTTTGTATAAAATTTTTAACTGCAAAAAATGTAACATTCTATATGATGAACTAAATGTTTGTATCCTCAGAAGCTGACATATATAACTACATATATAATAATATATAATATTTCCTTTCTGTTGCCCTGATGAAAAACACACAATCCCCATTTTGTACAGTGGAATAAAGAGAATCAAAATTGCTCAATGACATGCCCACATTTCTTCCTTCCTTAAAGCATTATTCTCTGACAACAGACCACAGGCTGCCGTGTTGACCAACCCAACCTACAAGAAACTGATCTCATGCAGTTGGGTCAGGAATAAATTTCTGTGGACCCATTTCTCCTCTATAATAATCTATTTATTAAAGTAAAAAGATAATAGCAAATAAAAAATGTGAGTCTTGAGGGAACATATTACAAAACTATTTGTTACTGGTAAAAGAAAAAATTTCTACAACCTATTATTTATATGCTTCTGAAAGTAGAGAAATTGGATGTCAGTGTAAATAAAGCTGGAAGGGTGAGAAATGCTCAATGCTCTAATCTCAGAGTCTACCCCACCTATAAAATGCCTTTCAGTCTCCAGGAGTACTTTCTCAGGAGCAGTTCTCTTGGAAATAAACCACAGGAATAAGATGCCACAGGAATATGGGATTGAAAACAACATTCAATATGTAATATCAGATGAGGTACTTAAAATTAAAACATCTTACTTTTAATATTTTAGAATCTTTACAAAATAAAACCAATAAGTCTCAGCTAATGAATAATTTTATACCTTTCATTTGGAAAGCAAATAAAGCCCTCTAGTGTCACTCATTAAAATATCTATAAGAAATACTGCAGGTGCCCCTGAAATGAGGATCATTTAACTGACCTCTTTATAAGATTTATGGCATTAGTGTCACATATCTTATTCCAGCTGATTAAGGAAGTTTTATAGAGGCACAACTAGAAAAAAATAGAACTATCTGAGCTATGCCAATAAATTTAGTGTGCAGCGACAAGCCTTTCAGAAGTGTTTATTAAATGAAAAATGGCTTCTTCACCCTGACTGCTGTATTTCATCCATGGCCTCAGAGCTCTTTGTCAATACCCTCTCACACATATAATTGTCCCAGGGTAGGCACTCAAACCAGCAAAGGCACCTTCGTCTCACTACTGCCTTCTCCTTAAAACTTTGGGGGAAACTGTGAATCGATAATATATTTGTAGTAGGAGAGTGGTTTTTACTGGTGGTAATCACCTTGATCTTTAATACTTAAAGGAGAAAAGAGAAAGAAAAAAAGGTTTACAAGTTCCAGGACCTATTCAGTGATGAACCACCTGGATGGATGACAGATTATGACCCAATTTACTTCCTCTCCTTCAAAGTCAGGCACAATAAAGAGCACTTTTTCTAAAACTACTCTCAGTTTGTGGTGTTCTTTTGGTCTCCCTGTCAGAAATAGCTGAAAGGAAGGTGTGCGTTTCATATGCAGAAAATTATAAGTTTTAAGATGTGTAGTTAATGAAAATTTTTGAACTTCATTCAAATCCTTTAAAAAGCTGAGAGTTATGTTAACTGTAGCTTAGATTTTTAGTTTCTTAACACTTTCTACAATACTTATGATTCATCTTTGCAGATTTTATGACTTAATATTTTTATGCTACTTTTTAAATTTCCTGCAAGTATTTGTAATTAGAAGTCATAATTAATATGATAAAAAACACAACGATTTCATGTTCACATTTTCACATCCAAGCTGAAATTCATACTGGATGCTGAAACTTTTACTTACTGGTTATTTTTATGTTGGCTACTATCTCCATGCATACTTTTGTCATATTTTAGTCATAAATTTCAAGATTTTCTGCCATGATATCTTAATGAAGTTCTTTGAGTTGCAACTGTACACTTTAATCTCTGCCTCCATCTTTCTGGGGTCTTCTCCTACCATGTATGGGTGTCTCTCTGTCTTTCCTTCTCTTCTTATAAATATACCAGGCACATAGGATTTCATTTCCACCATATTCTAAGATAGTCTTTTTTTAACTAATTATAGCTGCAAACACTCTAGTTCCAAATAAAATGACATTCTGAAATTTGCACTCAATACATATATTCTGAGTTAGCATTTCATTATATCTTTTAGGAGAGGCATAATTCAATTATTTACAAGAGTCATCTATCAAACTACTGTTGTCTAGATAAGGAATTCATTCATTTTGAAGAAACAGTTTTATAAATTAAAATTAAAAATCTATATTCACTATTTTATTTGTTCCTAATAAAGGCAAAATTTGAGCTAAAATGATATAAGAAACATACACATTCATTGGTCATTTGACGTTTTGTTTGGGGGTACTTTTTGTTTGCATTGCTAATAATTCAAACCAGGGCTTCATGCATGCTGATTATGTGCTCTGTCACTGAGCTATACCCCCAGCCCAGAAATGCTATTCTTTAAATCTCACTTCCCTTTGTAGGAAATTAGTCATTTGTGGAGTTTGATATCAGCTATTTCAGTTCACCAGAAAATCCTTTAGTCACAAAGGGGCATTTTTAATTGCTATTCTCTTGGAAGCTCAAGACTTTTAAAAACTGATGGACTATTATTTCACATTGCAGAAGCAGCATCCAAGCATGAATACAAACTTTCAAAGCAAATCTATTCCTGAGGAGTACTGCTGAGGAAGTCACTAGTACTGCTACCCTTGATTCTGGTATAAGGCTTTCAGATAAAATCTCAATGCCCGAAAAGGAAGGAAGCAAGCTGGGCACTTTATTTTGATCCTTTACATGACACAATAGAAGATAAGGATGATACATACCAAATAGAAGACAATTTCCTCCAAACAACTCTTGTTAGCCAAAGCAAGCATTGCTTTCTAATGCCTGGCACCAGTGCCTCACACTTGTAATCCTAGCTAGTTGAGAGGCTGAGATAGGAAGGATTGCTGTTGAGGCAAACCTGGGAAAACAGTTCATGAGATTCTATCTCCAAAATAACCAGAGAAAAAATGGACTATAGGTGTGGCTCAAGCAGTAGCAAAGCAAGTGTAAAGTCCTGAGTTCAAAGTCTAGTCCTACCAAAAATATAATAATGTTACATTTGCTGACTTTTTGTCAAGCATGGCCCTGGTGTCTGACATTAGACAACTTGAGGTTTCACTTTGATTTTGAGATAATTTCAACTCTTAAAAATATTATTAAACATTTAGGCATTCATGTGCCCCTGAAAAAATGTGATGAAGACTTCAGACATTTGTGAAAAGTGTACATGTCACAATTAAATAGATGTTTGCATGATATTCCAATGCCTTAATGGACTGCCTATCTTATATACCTTCCTTTAGAGGATGTTTCTAGAAGGATGATTATTAGGTTATACATTCTGGAACAAGCATAAATCTTGAACAGTTATACTTCTTTCCATTGGAAAACATGTTGAGGTATCTGGGCTCCTTTCAAAATTAAATTATTTCATAAAGACGCTCTTATGCTTTTGAAAATTACCCTGTGAACTGGATTTAATACTTGGTAAATTAGAATACATGCCTCTTAATGCAAACCTTTGAAATCAATTATTTTCACCTAATCATTATGATATTTAAATCATTCTAAAATTATCTGCAAAAAATAAATTAGTATTTATTAATGTAGATGCTAGTATAGTAAAGATTTTTTAAGGCAAGTAGGTCTCATGTCTCTAAATATTTTTATTTATTTATCATATGTCATAAAATCAGATGTTGAAAGCAAAGGTGTAAGGAATCAAAGTTATTGGTGGGGTGGACTAAAGGTACACTAGCACTAAGTCACTCACATTCCATCGCACATTTGGAGATAGACCATCAGAAAAATTTGTAGGTCATCTCAGCTGACTTTGACCTATGTACTCCAGAGAACCAGGCTGAATTGTTTTAATACCTCCAAGAGCTGTGATAACACAGTCTAATTTGGTTCATCACTGTCTCCACAACTCAAGCAAGGATTGTCACATTAGCCTTTTGTCTTACTACATTAAGAAAAGTTTTTATCATTTTTGCCACATGCTTAAGAGAGAGATTAGATTATTCAGAACATACAGAACAAGATTCAAGACGAGAATATGTATTCCCATTTGAGTTAAAAATATGTATGTAATAAAACAGGTCATGCATTCAGGTCATTAAGACTTAGGTTTAAAATTCTGATGAACCCTCATCACTTCACATGCAAGAAAACTCATGTACTGTTTGAAAAAGTGAAATACAATCAAGAAAGAGGAAAGATGGAAGGAAGGGAGAGAGAAGGAATGGGGGAGGATGGAGAGAGGAGAGAAGAAGCAGGTAGGGATGAATGGAGAGAGACAGGTAGGGGAAGAAAGAAAAAAGTGGTAGAATTTACTAAGAGAAGTAAAAATTAATTTATGTAATTTGATATATATATCCACAAATTTCTGAAAAGTATTTTTTTTCTGAAGGAGTTTTTTACATTCCATGCAAAAGAGAACATAAATTCACTTTAATTCTTTCAACCTTCATATTGTCTCTTGCCTCTGGATCTTGCCAGTGTTTTTATTAGTGCTGCCTGCACTCCTTGCCTAGGAGAGTCTCCTATGACCATCAAACTCAAGCTTTGACACATGCCTACTGGATTTTCCTTCTATTCATTCAATCCATAAGTCCTAAGGCAGACTCTGTCTTGCTTCCATGTTTCCCAACTCCAGAGCACACAACCCATTATGGACAAGAAAGTTACTGAACATACAATGAATGAATGAATGTATATATTAATATATAGAGTAACCATTTTCTCTATCTATAATCATGGCATGCCCTGATCAATTACTGGTTTTCATTGCTCTTAATTAGTTTTTATTTCTATCTCCACTAAATTATCTTCATCTTTTCTCTGATTTTTCTCCTGTTTTTCACTCTCAAATTTAGAAACACATTAAATTCATGCATACCTCTAAGATATCATGCTATTTTTGAAAGTTCAAACTAATCAGAGTGCGGTCATCTAAAAGTTTATAGAGCCCATTTAAGTCATTCTAATTCCAAAGCATGACAATTTCTAAAACTTTACTGAGATTTAAGAATTACTGTAGATCCAAGATATTCTTGAATTTATTCAATTATTACTTATTAATTGTCAATAACCATTCACCAATAATTATGCTAAGTGCTAGAAAGATAAATGCAACATAATTCTCACTACCTTAACATGAGAGAAATAATTTAAATACATGAATATAGTGGTTATTCCATATATGTGTGCTTTTTGTTGATTAATATTTTATGTGAATTTAGTTTTAAAAGAATAATAATAAAATATTGTGATAAATGGTATATTAAAAAATGCACAGAGCACTGTGAGAACCAAACAGAGATAGATTACTACATAAGCTTATCTGGAGGAAGAATTCACCCAGACTCACAGGTCAATATTTTCTTCACGTGAATATGCAAATAACTCAACCAAAATGGTACTTTTTTACCAGCCTCATTCTTGTACAGTATGCTTTGCAAAAGCAGCATTGCCTTACTCAAGTCAGTACATAGCCATCTTAGGGTCCTTGATATTTTGGAATCTCTTCTTAAATCTATGCAGAAAAGTAATCACTGTCAAGGTATATCTAACAGATTATGCTATGACTGTACAACAATGCATAGAAAGGACTGATTTTGGAGGATGGTAGTTTCTCAGTCCAAAAGCCATTTTTCCTTTAATCAAGAAATGCAAGAAGGTGAATGCAGTGCAAATACTGTGTACACATGAATGTAAATGGAAAAAAAGATACCTATTGAAACTATTTCTCAAGTGGAAAGAAGGGGGCATAAAAGAATGATGAAGGTGGTGAAATCAAGTATGATATATTTAATATATTATAAGAACCTTTGTAAATGCCACAATGTATCCCTACCCAGCACAATAAAATAAAACAAAAAAAAAAAAAGATTTGTTTTTTGCATCTCTATACCATTCTTGAGTTATTCTTCTTATAAAAACCATAGTGTCAACCAAAGCTTCCAGTTTCCTTGTCTTTAGTTTTATGGAAACCTGATGATTTTATATTATATTTGCATTGTCCCTTTTTTGTGTATTCTGCTGTTTGTGTGATTTTGACTTCTTTATTTGTGTTCACATTTCTAGGAAGCAATGCAATTAGTAGTGGGTTTTGTTTTTTCTAAAATGCTTTTTCTCCTTATTTGTCCACATTTCAACTTTTGTAATAATGGAAATGTTTTTCTAACTTAGATTGGATATTATGAGTCACAAGGTTTATAGGAGTAATGAACACTTCTCGTGTAGAATTTAGAGTAGTCACAGCCACCTTGTACACCAACATTAATCCAAAGAAGAGAATCATTGTTGAAATGAGCACCAGCTGTATGTTGTCAGTCTTGTGATCTTCTTAACCTGTCACCTTTCATTACTCTGCAAAAGATGAAAAATTACTTTGAATGGCAAGATGAGTGTGGTGACATTGTGTTTGTGGATGCACACATCTCAGAAATTGAAAGTGGCGTTTTCTTTGCAGAGTGCTGAACAAAGAGCATGATTGTTCACCTCTAGTGCATCCAAAGTTCAAATGAACCATAACTTATGAGCTATTTTTTCCAGGACACTGCCATAAAAAATATAAGGTGTTCTATACTGATAAAACCCGGGACTGTCTTATGCTGTCTTGTTCCAACTCATACAGTGTCACAAAATGATGCTATGGAAACAGGCTGAGCGAAACGCTCTTCCTCAAAACATTAAAAATGTATCATTATATAAATATAACTTTACTTATTTCAGAGGCTGACACAATAATCCACAAACATCTGGCAAAGACTTATTTTTGGTCTATAATCCAGAATTTTGTTGGCTCTATGAGCTTTTCTCAATCTAATTATAAACCCTTTTCAATGTAGAGTAAAAGCCACATCTTTTAAAGCTTCAGGTATGTTCCATTATCCCAGTTTATGATTAAGAAGTAAGTACAGGTACAATCTAGTACCTTTATTATTTGATTATATAACTTTCCAATTATTATCTTATCCAATAGGTTTAAGTTTTAAAAATGAGAATTCTAGGCTAGACATGTAGATCAGTGGTAGAACACTTACCTAGGATGTACAAGGCCCTTGGTTCAATTTCCTCCACAACAAGAAAACAAACAAAATTTCAGAATTCAAAGAAAACAATTTAATCTTTTGACTTAACTTCAGTATTCATCTCTTGTTTACTGAAGCCTCTCCAACCATGCTGGGGTCAACAATTAGTGTGATGAATACTAAACCAAGGCATTCTGATAGTAAGATGAGTTTCTTGTCTGTTTTCTCTTTAGGCTATAACAGCTGTTCTTTTTTAAGGAACCAATTATTCACAAGTCTCATTCTTGAGTCATGATATGACATTGTAGTCTATTATTTTTTAATTCATATCATATGTAATATATGAGATAGATGTCTTTTAGTAAATATTTCCCTGTGCAGAAAACTTGAGCATTTCCACGTGAAACACATTACAATAATTTTATTTTGTGATTCAGAGAATTAGTAACTTTTTAGACTATTTGTTTCTTGATATATAGGCAAGTGACAATCCAATAATTTTTGGAAGTATGAATACAGTGTATTCATATGTTCATTCAGGAAATATTTCTTGATGCTTTCTATGGGAAATACTCAACAAGGTGTTGTTGGCAAAGAAAAAGTATCCATAGTACTCACTTTGAATGTTCACATCGTAGTACAGAGAACAAACCAAGAAAAAGATGGTTATAATAAAACTAGGTAAATAATATATTCAGACTTTGTGGCAGATTTCCAATCCCCCATACGGAAGAGCTACTGATTTTTCAAAGGACCATTTGGGAAAGAGTTCACATGGGAAAGGTCATAAATGCAAGACATTTTATTAAAACACTAAGACAACAAAAATTAGCAATTTTATGAACTTTGTTGTACTTAGATATCAAAACACATTATTAAATCTTTATGCTTGTCTAACTATAATAGACTAACAACCAAAGAATCTGTTTGAGCAAACAATTGCTGATAGTAGTGAATAATATATCAGTAAGGACAGTGATCTTCTAAGATCATCAGTGTATGAATTGTTATGAATTTGCTACATGTATTCAAGATCTACCAGACATCTACTCTACAGATGATGTTGAGTTGTATTTTGAAGTCAAGGAGCAGAAGCTAGATCCCGCCATGTTCTTTTTACTAGTGAACATTTGGACTAATTTAAATTATATGAAGTTTTGCTTTGAACATCATAATATAATTGTAAAAGAATATACAAGTAGGTTTGTGCCCTGATTCTTGACAGAGGAAGAAGGTAAGCTTGCCTGAAATTTCAGTGTAAGCACTTCCTGTCTTAGTTACTGGTATTTTCTAGCCAATGTAACTTTGGACTCTTTATGTTTTTAATGACTACAATAAAGATTGAATAACATAGTAAATATTATGTAATACTAGTTTTCCACACTGCCTGTCACAAATGGGGAATTGAAAATTCTAGTAAGTAGGAAGATCCTGAACAACACAGTAGTAAACAGAGGCTATGGAGAAAAAAATGCCTCTTCCGAGGCAAATGAATTTCAGACAGAATTTCTGGAATATGGATGAAGGAAATTTGAGTGATATGTGAAATTTTACATTTAATTTGTGATTATTTTGATATTTGATCAAAATATTTTATAAATCTTAATCAGTAGAAAAGATTTTTCTCTCGAGGGATCATTTGGAATTATGTACTTGTTAGTGAACTTGAGATGACAAACTTTTCTTAAATATTCTGCACCCTAGGACTTTACTGTGTAGACTCTTAAGTTCTAACTCACCTCTGAGTTCATTCCAGTCTCCTTCCCAATTCAACTTCCACGCTGTGCTAAAAGTGACTTTCATTTCATGAACCGTTTTAGAACCCCTTTGGTGGCTCTTGTTTCTTCAGGAGACCATTCTAAGCATCTTAGCATGGCCTGTCATGGTCCTGGATATCTTTTTGATTTTTTTCTCCCATCTGGACCTCTTACTTAGATAGCTTGAATATTAATAATTGCATTTTTCACTTCATCCACATGTCCACATTTTCATAAAGTTTGTTTTTCTTTGCTTATAATGACATTCATCCATCTTGTACTTCTGCTCATTTTCTCTTCAATATTACATTGAGCTCAGAATCCTTTCCTCTTAGAAGTCTTCTCTATCCTCTACCAGCGAGAGTAAGTATCGTCTTCTCTGTGCTCTTTTTGAAACTATCCCTTTTTTGATATTTATAGCAATACTTTTGTTCTTTATTTTGTTTACATGCTTTCTTTCCTATAAGACAGTAGGCTTCCTCAAAAAAAGGGACTGTATTGTCCATGTTTTCAGTTTTTAATGACTAGCATGACATATGGTAATTAGAACTTGAATTAACATTCGTGGAATTAATAAATCATTAGTAAATGTTTGACATTGGCCTATGTCATTAACATTACTTTGGATTATGATACTCTGCTTTTCCTCCTCATCAGCAATCCCTGTGTGCATGTATCTGCCCCATCCCCTTCCTCTCTGAATCCAGTTACCTTAGTAATCTTTGTTTGGAAAGGAGGCTCAAATTCTTCCACTGAATTTTAAAATGTAATCATGTAAAAGGGTAAGAAATTCAATCAAACTGCTACACAGTTTGTCAGGAAAAAAATTAACAACTGCAGCACATTTTCCTGAGTTTTATTTATGTTCTGGAAAAGAGTTTCCTTTTGACCTAACCATGCCTAAAAAAAGAAGCATTGTTTCTTAAAATGTCACCAATAAATTTAAAAGAGTGATATTAAGTATTTTATAGGTGAAAACCCAGCCAAAACAAGCAAAAATTCATCTAACCTGAATTACATATTTTCCCAAACTTTATTCTTCCTAAAAAAGTATACCCTGACTGGTTGGGATCAGCATAAAGCATTTTAAGCCTGAATGAGGTAATTTCCACTGATAAGCTTTAATCATCAAACTGCTTATACAATGATCATTTTTACAAAGCATAATTCAAGATTATTTCTTACCTAGATCCAAAATGGGTTTATTGGAATATTAATATCATATGGGTTGTCTCAGCTTTTGGCTTGATTACAAGCTTTCTTATATCACAGTTCAGTTAATTTATCTCCTAACCATCCAGTGGCAGGGCCATTATTAAGTGGATGCAGGAATGTGATACAGCTCAGTTCAAGTTAACCTTGCTTCACAATAGTGACATGAGTTAATTTAATTCCTGTCACCAGACTTCACAAGGGGTATATTGCACATTACCTCTCATTATTACAGCCAAAGTCATTATCTACAAATCATCCTTTATAAAACCTATATGTGACCCTTCTTACACATACTCCATACAGATAGGCACAGGAAGCATAATCAAATCCACAGAGAAACACACCATAACAATGAACCTCATAGAAAGTTCATTATAATTACACAAAAGTTTCAATAGAGTCCTAGTCAATTCTTCCATTCCTTTATTCACTCCATGTCTTCCTTCTTCCGTTCCTTCCACAAGTTTTATTAAGTGCTGCTTACTATGTGTTAGTCCTTCAAATAAGGATATACTAATATAAAAATAGACAGAATCAATGTTCTATTGAACTTTAAGTTTTCCCTATTATTCTTTGATAGTAAGAATATTTATTGAATTCCTGTGACGTGCATAGTATTTAAGAATGATCCACAGCTGAGTACTGGTAAGGTTGTGAACACTTCAGAAAGAACATAAATTATAAATGTAACTTTATTTAGAAAATTAGTGGAAATTATGTAACATTTGCGGAGTAAATTTGCCCAGAACTCAGGAAATGTGTTCTTTGAGAAAATTAAAGTGGAATCCAATGGTCCTAACTTAAGACTAGTGACTCAGAATCTGAAAAATGTCAATATTTTTATACAATTCTCTTTCCAAACCTTGGCACAAAATCAAGGAAATGAAAGAAGGAAATGATCTCTAACAATTTCCTGGCCCATCCTGACTAAGTTATCTCCCTTGTATTTGTCATAAAGGAATCTCTAAGACTATCAAAAGTCATCGAAGATACTGTCTCTTAGAAAAACATGTCTCTTCAGTCCATTTCTTTAACCTAAGTAGAAAAAAAATTTATTGTGAAAAAAGAAAACATTTCCAGTAATAGTTATTTGAATTAGAATAATCACTACATTAGTTTAGCATTGATTGTGGCTTAAAAAGACCAGATGATAACTTAATTGGAAGAAATGTCACTGTACAATTATACTATTCAATCCTGAATGGTAAATTTAATAAGAAAATCAATAGTTTTTCAAAGTTTTCTTCAAATACTGGGTGATATTTGCATTGGTGATCATCAACCAAGTAAATAACAACCTCTGAGAAAGTCATTCAGAGCCAGTTTTCTTTCCTGGAGTGACTGATGATGCAGTGCTGTTTATAATTACAGAACCAGCATCAAATTTATGGTATTAAGGAACTAAAATCAAGAAAATCTATTTTGTTTCAGTATAATACGATGCTATGGCATTATGAATAATAACTGCATTGCTGCCTTGTTCTGTACTGAGAGATATGAAATTAGCTGGGAAGGACACATTGCAGATTAACAAGAGAAAGATATGGTTCCTGAACTTGAACAAAAGAGCTGAGTTTCATTCTTTGTAGAAAAGAACGTCACAGAATGTGGAATACATGAGTTCATAAGTTGCACTGTTTCACTATTCTAAATACTGATCATTAAGTCACATACAGTTAAACTGACTTATAAATTTTGTAATGCATATTTGATTAATTTTCTGCATAATAAGGGAAAGCACAGAAACATTTGTTAAAGGTCCTTCACATCCTAAAGATTACTTTGAGGCCAAGCACTATCTCTCTTGTTTCTTCTCAACCATATCACATTTCCATATTCAAATTATCCGTACCTAAATTCCTGGAAAAATCATGGGCAACAATGGATGTGTGTAAGTTTGTTATTGCTGAGTGAGGTGGTGATATGAGTAGCACAGCCTGCTTGTGGTCAAGTTGGGTTTGGAAATAGCAAGTCATTTAGACAGTATTTAAGAAATAATAGCTACCATTAAGAACACAAACAACAACAAATGCTGGCAAGGATGCAGGAAAAAACAATCTTTGGTGGGAATGTAAATTAGTAACCACTATGGAAAGCAGTATGGAGGCTCCTCAAAAAACTAATAGTAGGCCTGCCATATGATTCAGCAACTCCAATCCTAGGGTTATACCCAAAGGAATGTAAGTCAGGTCACAATAAAAGCACCTGCACACCTATATTTCTTGCAGCATTATTCACAATAGCTAAGCTATGGAAACAGCCAAGATGCCCAACTACTGATGAATGGATCTAGAAAATGTGATATTTATACAAAATGGAATTTTATTCAACCACAAAGAATGAAATGTTGTCATTGCATGTAAATGGATAGAACTGGAGAACATCAACTTAAGTGAAGTTAGCCAGGTTCAGAAGGCCAAAAGTTGCATATTTTCTCTCAAATGTGGAATATAGATCTAATGCAAATACAGCAATATTATGAAAAACAGGTCATGCTAAGAGGAGGTCACACAGGAGAGGCGGAGGTTAGAAGAAGGAATTTAAGGTGAATATGGTTGATGTAGTCTCTATACAAGAATGAATATAGAATTTTTAAACCTGTTGAAACCACCATAAGAAGGATACTAAGGTAGAAAGAAGAAAAATAGAGGAGATGAGCCAATTTGGGTTATAATACATATATACATGGAAATGTCACAAGGTAACTCCCTGTGTAGTTATATTAAACAAGCAAAAATGTCATTTTTTCCTTTCTTTTATAAAATTGGAGAATAGGAGGTCAGAACAGGTCTTGACTGGGGAGGTTGGTATCAATGGGAGAGGGAGTAGGTGGGGACAGCACATGGGAGGGTGAATGTAGTGCAAATACTGTGGACACATGTATATAAATGGAAAAATGAGACCTGTTGTAACTGTTCCAAAAATGGGAGGAGGGAATGTAAATGAGAATGGAGAAGGGATTGAGATCAAATATGATAGATTTGACATGTTATAAGAACTTTTGTAAATGCCACAATGTACCCCCCACCCAGCACAACAATGGTAATGAAAAGAATTTTTAAAAAGAAGGAAATTTATATGAAAGAACTTGTAACATGGTGTAAGAAGGTTGGGTTTGGAAATGCTGAGTGTCCTTATGAAGTGATAAAAGGGGTTCTGAAAACAGAAGCCAATGTAAGAGCAGACCATCCAACACAAGATAACATTAAACCATGGTGTTAATTCTGCTACTTATTTCATTAAATAATTTTTGAATATCATATGTTATTTTATAAGTGCACAGTTTTTGTCTTTATTTTTTATGTTGGCAGTAAAGGGATTTGAACTCAGGGCTTTGAGCTCTCTAGGTAGACATTCCACCACTTGAGCCCCACCCTGACCCTTTTTTACTTTATTCATTTTTCAGAACAGGTGTCATGTTTTTGTTCTGGGCTGTTCTCTAACTAACGTCCTCCTACTGGGATTACAGATATGTACTACCATGATTGGCAGCTCGGAAGTTCTGAGTGGACAAATAATGGTATATAAGTGTTTCCAGAGAATTTTCAAGTTAAAAACAGTTACCATTTAAAAATTGCTAAATCAAAATAATTGTCAATTTGGTCATTAATAATGTAAAAATTAAATTTATGGCAACAAGTGAAGAAAATATACTGATAGCAAAACCTATATATAACAATCTTTATTTTATATATTTTATGATAGTTTATTTTAAATAAACTATTGTATTTTAACCTCGATAATTTAAAAGGTAGAAGTTAGTATTTTAACTTCATCTTTATCAATCATAAACCAAATTAACAAAATATTGATATAGCAAAATTCAAAGGAAAAGTAAATGTTGAATACAAAATTCAAGTGGTTCCATTTTATTTAGCATATACTGATATGCAAAAAAGGCATATTGTTTATAGACCAAAGTATCAAAGTTTTGGATTGTAAAATTTTTGGATGTATTTTATTTTGAATTTCAGATTTATTTATTTTAAAGTATTCATATGCAGACTGAATTATTTATGACAATAGCAAGCATTCTTACTATTCTATTTTTAAAATCTAAATCTGCCATCATCATTCAAAGATATGAACATTTTACTATAAAATATTTTCTCCAATAGTTAAGAATATCCAGTTTTTCTCTATGTGGACTACTAATTGGGATAAACCAGCAGTCAGAAAAATTTCACTGACATCTGAACTTGAAGTGAAAGGCATCAGCTCCAAAGGACACTAGAAAAGGCAAATCCAAAGGTTTGTATTTTTTTTAATTTAGGCTGTTTTTCATTATTTGAAATTATCGTTTACAAATTTTGTTACCAGAATATATGCTTATATCTCAGACAACTGTCTTTTCATGGTTAAAATATTAAATGTTACCCAATGAAATGTTAAATATTGAATACACTTTCTCTTTTATATTTGTTATATAGCACTGTTATGACTCTGGATTAAGATTGAACTGATTAATTCTGATAGCTGTCATAGAGTTTTTTCTATAAAACTTCTGGAAACCATGCCAGCAACTGGATCCAATGTAGATATAAATAACTACATATTGTAATGAATATTTTGACTTGAACAATTAGGAAGCAATTATTGAGATGAAACCATATTTAAGAAAATTAAAACATTCATTCAACTAAAAGAAGAATAATTCCCATTATAAAATTACGTGAAAAAATATAGCTTGTAAGAGCTCTTATTGAGTGTATTGTATATTTCACCTACAGTTCTAGGCTGTTTTTATGGTCATTACAATTAATCCTCAAAAAGGTGGTATGTATTATAATCTTCATTTTACAGATAAGGAAACTGAACTTCCATGTGGTCACAAAAATTGAGCAAATTCCTTTGATAGTAAATGTCAGCCCTGAGAGTTCATGTAGCTCTAAAATATATTATCTTAGCCATCACTCTAGCTATAATGAAACTCACTGGATTATAAAAACAAAAAAAAAAGCTAGAGGAGGCAATAGCCCATCTTAGAATCAATGTGTATTTATTTTCATCCTGTAGAAGAAATTTATAAAAATCAGAAAATATGACAAAAAATTTTCAGTGATAAACAGTATCTTAAGTAAATAAATATACAAAAAGTTTATTTAAAATTCAAGACGTGTCTTGGAGAAGATAATACCCACAAATAGTGTTACAATTCAAATTGGAATGTGTTAGGAAAGGAAATGACTGATATAATTTATGAAGCTATTCCATAATTTAATGAGCACTGTTTTCAAGATTTTCTGTTAGGTGAGCTCTTCTTTTTCTCTGTCTCTCTCTCTTTCCTTCTTTCCCTCTCATCCCCCAACCCCATATGTCTATATGTGTATGCATGCTCACACAGGAAATGAGGAGCAAGGAATAGTCCTGGTGAAGTGTTTCTTAATCTTTATTAGACAAAAGAGCTTTCATAAATATTTCAAAAAGAAAGTGTATGGTCTCCCCTAAGGTGTTTATTTGATTATTCATCACATTTTATTGGAGGTTGGAAGTGACTGTCATAAGTCATTTTAACAAAGTAAACATAATTGATCTATGCATATCAGTTACTTTATACTGGAAATGGATTTCCAGAACTAAAGCTTCAGGTTAAGTGCATTAATGTTTAAGATGGTGATCTGGGAATGCTTTTAAGGCAATCTTATTTTTGCTAATGTAAAGGTATCTGAACTTTTCAGAACTTCAAATCTCAATTCACATATTTCTAAGGAAATAGAAGAACTTGGTTTTCTAACACCAGCCTTCTCCTTCTACCTCCTCATTTACATGAAATTCATTTCTTTCTTCAGATCACAACTTCTCAGTCAGAGCTTTCCTGACACTGAATCTCTCATGCCCTTGAACACAGGAAGAAAAGACAGGCTTTGCATCTTTCTAACTCACCCTTCCTACTCAGAACATTCAGCATTTGTGGAAATAAACCAAAAACCAAAAGACCAAGAAGAAACCTGGTACTGTAAGCTAATCAGTCATACAATACATCCAGCCAGTTGCTGTCAACTATCATCTGGCAATTCTTCCCTATCATTCTAGTTCTTAGTTATTGATTCTACTTTAAATTTTGCCACAGTTTTGGATATTCTTCATTGATATATTCAATCTCTTTGTTGCAGGAGGGCTCAGACAGACTGAAAGACTGAGAGAGCACCAAAGCTTTCAGGAAGCAAGTTTATTGAGCAAGCCAGCAGCAACTCAGCAGACTCCTGTCCAAAGGCTGAGCCCTGAGAACAAAGGGGGCTTTCCTTATATACCATTTAGTGCAGGTTACAGAATGGAAGGGGGAGGTACAGCTTGTCCCATACATAAATCACATGTCATCACATTGATTGCTCTAACCTCTGGAATAAAGTGACCTTTCTCTTTTCTCTAGGTAACTTTCCCTAACTCTAGTTTGTCTTTTGTTTCACTGTAGCATTCATCAACTCCCTTCCCCCACCTTCCTTTCTACCACATTCCCCCGTTGATTCTTGGACCCACTTTTGGATAAAAGAGCATCATCTTGATGTAAGTGTTTATGTTTCCATACCAGCATAACATGAGCAGCTGTCTTTCTTTCTATAGTCGCTTCCACAATGGTTCTGAAAGTCTGCAGTACCAAGGGGATTAGGCAGTATAATAACAAGGTTGCTCCTAAGACAAGGAACATTGCCCCTATTAAGGTCTTGAATCCTCTGAGGGTTGAGAACCAGCCCCTAAATAGGTTATTGGGATTCCATCCCTTCCAGGTCTGTACAGGGACATGGGCATGTGTCTTCATCTTATCAGTAATCTCTTCAATTACCTTTTCTTCATCATCAATCTGTATACAGCAGTCACTCAGATTGAACTTTCCACATACTCCACCCTTCAAGGCTAGCAAATAATTCAAAGCCAAATGGTTTTGGTCGATGGCATTACATATTTTAGTTTGTTGTTTGACTAACATGTTCAGAGATTTAGCTATTTCATTAGTATAATCTCAACCACTGACTGAAGCCAAATGATGCAGTTGAACATATAGACTGGGGTGTGATGTAGCAGAATGATCTGCTCTGGAGGCCATTCATCATCCTTCCAGTCCCCTATTTGTAGGGTAGCTCTGTTTTTTCTGCTTATCCTTTCCTCATATATGGAGATTCCTTTTTCCCCTTGTCTGAAGGGGAGCAAGAGGAAGCAAGGCCACATGGTGCCCATCACACTGGATCTGAACCAGTCATTGGGAAGGATTGTGTAAGCTCATTCCCCACAGATCCATTATAGCCCTTAGGTGCCTGCTACTCTATGCCCACAGTTAGATTAGCCCAGGCTATGGCAAGCTTAGGGAATTTAGCCAGAGGATGAGGTTGGGCTCCATGTGATTGGGAGCCCCCAACCACTAAGTCTCCTGAGTAGCGTCATTGTCAAACTTTTGTCCCAAACAGACCAAGTCCCCTACTGGGGTGGAGAATTGGCCCTTCAGAGGGAGATACAGTAATTCCCAATAATAGAGGTTTTTAGGAGACAGACGATCTCCCGAGGCTAGGGAGAGTGGTTTCATCAAAGGACTCTTGGGGGTTTAGCTCTTTTGCCTCCCATGGCCAATGGTCTCCCATATTTGTTCCCCCACAAACATAACAGGAAGTCACATTCAAAGTTGTGCTACAGACTCAACTAGTGAGAGGAACAGGTTTTTGGTTTTAACTAAGATGGGAAACTCACTTTGCATCTCCTCATAAGAAGAGTGAAAGGCCTGGTATGAGGAGCTCTCATAAGTGATTGTAATGAGTTGAAAATGCAGCAAAGTACTGGGATTTGTTCCCTCTCCACTGATTAAAATGCCAAACTTTTTCCCAATGTCCCAGCCTGTTTCATTGAGGTTGAAAATAGTGAAATTTACAGGGTTCCAGATACCAAGAGTACAGATGGGGATGGCTTCCCCTTTTTGTAAAAGAGCAGCAGTTCCATGTGAGATATGGACCTCCCCTTTAAGTCAAGTTGCCCACCTTTCATAACCCCAATAAAAGCAGTAGAGCTGTTCATAGTTCACACACCAGATGTCCCATGATCATCTTCTGGGCATATGTACTCATCATCTAACTTATAGGTTCTTTCCCAGGCTAACCCCCCACAGTTGCCCCAAGGCCTGGTGTTTTCAGCTATTGCGGCACACACATCAAAGTATATGGACACAGTTTTGTTAGGGTTATTAACCCAGGTGCAGTTAATGAGTTTCCTGGTGCTGGTGAAGCTTTGGACCTCTACCCATTGCTCCTAAGGGTGATAGATGGGGCTAAAACAGATACACTGACCATCATGAAAGCACACTGAGTTGGAAGTATGGTTGTGGGTACATGCCCCATCAATGAAGCCTGCACAGGAATAGTAAGTATGGCAAATCAGAGTTTTGGTAGCAGTACTCTCCCCTCAGGTGGTGCATACATAAGTCACAGTCCAAAGCCTGGAGGTCCCCAAATAAAGAGCTGACCAAGATTTGCAAGAAGAATACATGGAATGAACTCATCCTCAAAAGTGAGATAGGCGGATTCCACAAGCTTTTGCTATGCACATACTAGTCAGCTTCCGGAATGACTAGAGCAGGGATGACGTCTCATCGTCTGTGGTCTCCTGTTGCCTCCTGGGAAGCAGGGTTCTGTCTGAGGAGGGCACTCTTGCATGGTGAGGCTGGGTCATGGATGCACTCCCATTCTAGGGATGCTGGCTTCACTCAGCTGTGGTGGATCCAGGGGATGATCTCTGCCACTTTCACTGCAGTGGAAGTGAACAAGACAACAACGAAAGGGCCCTTCAGTAGGGCTTTAGCAATTGAACATTCCATTCCTTTATCCAAACGGCATCCCCTGGTTTACAAAGGTGCATGGGAGTTGTCAAGCTAACAGGGAGTCTCTCTCTTACCCAATCATTGGTTGTTGAGAGTCAACCCAAGGTCCTGTATATGCTGTCTTAGGGTGAGCTCACCTATTTCCTTGAGGACCCTTATAAGCCCTTGACTAAAGGGAGTGGACACCCAAAAGGAATTTCAAAAGGGAAGAGACCAGTCCATTTGGAGCGGCTTGACCTAATCCTGAGCAAGGCTATGGGCAGCAGTTGATCCCATTGTAGGTGGGTCTCCTGGAATAATTTTCCCAATTGTAATTTTAGCATCCTGTTGATACCTTCTACTTTCCCTGAACTCTGGGGATGGTAGGCTGTATAAAGCTTACAAGTTATTCCTAACCCCTTAGCCATCAATTCTACCACCTCAGCCACAAAGGCCAGCCCCTGGTCTGACCCAATAGTCACAGGTATTCCGAATCAAGGGATGATTTCTTTTAACAGGCATCTGGCCACTTCCCAGTCTTCCTCAGTCCAAGTGGGGAAGTTTTCCACCTATCCTGAGAAGGTGCAGACGAACACCAGCAAATATTTATATCCTCTGTCCCATGGCATCTCAGTGAAGTCCATAATCAGGTTTCCAAAAGGCGTCCTCTAACTCTTTGCACCTTTGGTGGTGCTCTTGGCCCTTGTCAGGGATTGTTTCTGGCACATATATTGCATCTCTCACGTATGGTCTTACTTATGTTGGAAAACTGTGACATAAGAATTCTGGGCCACAGTGCGCTCAAGAGCTGTTCACCCTGAGTGAGTCCCTTCATGGTACTGCTTGACAAATGTAGGAGCCAGTGACTCAAGTATGGCAGTGCAGCCATCAGTAAACTTCCACCATCAGTCCAGTAGAAAATTTCCTCTTTCACTCTCAAACCAAGCCTGTTTTTGTGCAGTATACTGTAGGTCTGATTCAGATAATGGGCACAGGAACAAGGCAGCTATCAGTGAGGCTGAGATTTGTCCTACTGTGAGGGCTGCTTGCTTGGCTTCCCTGTCAGCCTTTTGGTTTCCCCAAACAGCTGTCATCTACCCCTTCTTGTGCCCTCAGCAGTGCAAGACTAGTACTCGCTTAGGGGCCCATAAAGCTTCTGGTAGTTCCATAATTTCCTGTCCATACTTACCACTTTTTCCTCCCAAGTTAATAAGCCCCTTTCCTTATATAGGGGTCCGTGGAAATGAATAGTAGTGAAGGTATATTTGGAGTCTGTGTAGATATTTACTCACATTCCTGCAGCAAGCTGGAGTGCATGCATGAGAGCAACAAGCTCAGCCTTTTGTGCAGAAGTCCTAACTGGCAGTGGTCACGCTTCAAGGACACCATCCAGAATCACTACTGCATAGCCGGCAAAATGTGTGCCTTCTTAGACAAAGCAGCTGCCATCTGTAAGGTACTCAACATTCGAATGACTGATAGTCTGGTCAGTCAAGTTTGGCCAGCAGGAGAACACTTCATCCATAATCTCTAAACAGTTATGCTCCAGTGGGCCTGACTCAACCAGTAATAGGGTGGATGGGTTTAGAATCTTAACAACTTCTAGCCAGATATGTGGGTTTTCACATAACATGCTTGTATATTTGACCATTCAGGAGTCTGTTAACCAATAATTTCCTTTATATTCCATGAGAGTCAAAGCAGAATGGGCTACTTGGACTGTGAGTTCTTTTCCCAAAGTAAGTTTGTCTGCTTCAGCCACAAGATGGCCATGGCTGCCAGGGCACACAGGCATCAGAGCCAGCCCTGGGAAACTGCATCAAGTTGCTTTGATAAATAGACCAATGGGTGGTGCTAGGAACATAGCAGTTGGGTCAAAATTCCTACAGTTGTTTCCAGTCTTTCATGTACATATAGGAAAAAGGGCTTCATCACATCTGGCAATCTGAGAGCAACGGCATTTGTGAGTACCCTCTTAAGTTCTTTAAAGGCCTTTTTTTTGCTCTTCTCCCCATACCATGGGTTCCTATTCTCCTCTCTTTGTGGCTTCATAAAGGGTTTTTGCCAAGAGAGAGTAATTGGGGGTTCACATCTGGAGGAAACCTGCAGCTCCTAAAAATTCTCTAATCTGTTGACAGGTCTTGGGGGTCGGAATGGAGCAGGTGGCCTGTTTCCTTTCAGGGTCCAGTCTAAGTTGGCCTTGTGACAGGTGAAACCTGAGGTATTTTATAGTATCCTGGCAAATCTAAGCCTTCCTCAGGGAAACCTTGTATCCTGCATTCCACAAAAGGGAGAGAAGGAGGTGAGTCCCTTCCATACAATCCTCCTCAGTTGGTCCAGCCAACAGATCATTGACACACTGGAGGAGTGTACAGCCATACTGGTCAGCTGAGAAAGCCTTTAGGTTAGATGCCAGGGCAGTCCCAAAGATAGGGGAAGAGTTTTTGAAGCCTTGTGGCAACCAGTTCCAAGTCAATTGTCCCTGTTCTTCAGTGCTAGAATTTTCCCATTGGAAGGCAAAGATGGGTTGGCTCTGTAGGGACAGGCAGATGCACAAAAATGCATCTTTAAGATCCAGGCATGTAAAGAATTTTGCCCCAGCAAGGATAAGGCCCAAAACTGTGTTCAGGTTTGGGACTACAAGGTGTAAAGTAACAGTTGCTGAGTTAACTGCACAGGGGTCCTGAACTGACCTAAAGTCTTCAGTCCCTGATTTGTGGATAGGAAATAGGGGGTGTGTTCCAGGGAGACTGACAGAGCCAAAGGATCCCTTAGTTCAGGAGTGTATCAAGATGATTTTGGATCCCAGTCTGGGCCTTACAAAAAATGTAGTATTGCCTATGACTAACAGGGATGGCTCCTACTTTTAATTCTTGGAAGTATGTTCCAAGCCAGTCCAGGGGGTATTGTCCTCAGCCCATACTCCTGGAATCTTAAAGGGAAATTTAAGCATCTCAGGAATTTCTTTAGAGGCATAGAGTCACTATTCCTCCTCCTGTGCAACTGTGAGGGTCAGAATTTTGGCTTCAGGTCCTCTCACTTTTAAGCTTGCCATGCCATCAGAGTCAAGGTTAATTATGACCTTAACTTGCATTAAAAAAAAAATCTGCCCTTCAAGGCCATGGAACAATCAGGAAGGTAAAGAAACTCATGTCTTACTTCATGCTTTCCAAAATTGCATGTTCTGGACATGAGGAAGAGGCGGTAAGTCTGATCTCCTGTGGTCCTGACAATAGTTGCATGTGTCTGTGAGAGAGGGCCCACAGGTTGGGTTACAACCAAATGCGTCACACCAGTGTCCACCATTAGGTCAATGGCATGGCTCCATTTGGACCATAGGTTCTTGGGAGCCCAGTAGAATGGAGCCCAGTCTGTCCTAGTCTTCCTCACAATCCTCAAAAGTGGCCCTTCCAGTAACATCTTCCTCCCAGTGGCCATTCCTCCCCTGAACAGACCAATACTTTCTTCCAATAACTCAGCCTCTGCCTCTGGTCTTGGGGCCATTCTGGGGGTGCCTGGACCATTGGGGATGCTCATTTTTCCAGTGTCCTTCTTGACAACAGTAGGCACACTGGTCCTTCCTTAATTCCTCTCTAGGGTGAGGCCATTTCAGGAGTGCTGACCACAATCCATGGGTATTGCCTCTCTCTCTGCCATGGCCCACACACCAGGGCCTGCCTGACTGTCCAGCTGGTGCCACAGCAAGCAGGTCCACCTTTCTTTTCATCTTCTATCGGCCTCCCATTTGGCCTCCTGATCTTGATTGACAAAGACTTTTGTGGCCACCTCCAGAAGCTAACTGATGTTCATAACAGCAAAACCCTGAAGCTTTGCAAGTTTCACCTTATGCTCCCTTGGGTCTGGCTGACAAAGACTGGTTTTCAGCCACCTCTGAGTTGAAAGGGGTGTACAAGCAGAAGGCCTCACACAGTCATTTGTAAAACTGGCTGGGGCTGTCATCAGGCTCTTGGTGGACTTCTGTTGTCTACTCATATTCATAGCCTTTTTTACTCCTTTTATTAGTCCTAATAATGCCTCCTGATACCACTCAAGCCACCGGTAATCTCAGTTGTCTTTAGGGTCCCAGTGGGGTTCCTCCTCTGGTAACTGGCCCTGAGTGTAGGCTTGGGCATTTAAAGTGTCAGCGGGGGATGGTCTTCTAGCCACCTTAGAGCTACCAAGATTATTCAGTATCGCTCCTCAGTATTAAATAGAGTCAGAAGAAGCTGTTGGCAATCTGTCCAGGTGGGCTTATGAGTTTGGATGATGGACTGCATTAAATCAATCAGGGCCTGAGGCTTTTCCATGAAGGAGGGGTTATGGTGCTTCCAATTAAGGAGTCTGGTAGTGAAGGGCTGGTAGATAAATGTTCACCTTCCTCCTTGTATCTGACCATGCTGGTCATAAAATATTTGGCCCTGGACCTCTCTCAGAGGCAACTGCCAGATGGTGGGTTCTGGGGAAGAGGCTAGGCCTGTAGTGGGACTGTTTAAGTGTTCCTGGATAAACCTAGGATCCAGTCTTACAGGGGACTGTGGAATGAGGACTGGTGGGCTCAGAATGAGCCTGAGGCTCGTGAGGCCTGAGAAAGATGGGGTTGTTGCAGTGTCTGGGCTCAGCCTTGTGGACGTATTTGCTGCTGGGACTTCCCCATCAGATGCTGCTTCCCCTTCTGAGGATGGAGGTGAAGAGGCAGATGGGGGTGGCAAAGGTGGGTACAGTGGCACATAGGGGATTTGGTTCCTTCAGGGTCCCCTGTTAATATGGGTTTCTCTGCTTTTCATATTTTTTCCAGCATTTGAAAGCTGCTGCCACCCTAGCTACCATGACCATACATGCTTCCTCTATGTGGAGCTTTAGCCATGTGGGCCAACTGAAGACTTCATCCTGCCAGCAGTCACTATACGGAAATTGATCGGGGTATCTGGGTTCCCATACAACCATTTCAAAACCTCTATTGACTATGAACTTATCTAATGACACTTGTGATGGCCATCCTACTCTAAGAGCAGGCCAGTGTGTTTCACAGAAGGTCCTAAGATTGCTAGGAGTCATCTTGACCCCATAATCTCCATTAAATCACCTTTTAAAGTTTTAAAGCATGCAGTCTAGTGGGTATTCTTACTCTGACCTCCTACCATTCCTCCTGTTTGCCATAATTCAAGACAGAGGTAAAGACAGAAAGGATAAGGACTGTGGGGAGGCGGTAAGGGGTCCACCTCTCTAACACACAGGGGAAAACAAATAACAAGACTTGCTTCATCCATCTTCAGCCACTCCCCTCACAGGGATTTAGGCATCTCTTGGCCATAGTGACTCTGTATAAGACCCAGACCAGAGGCCCTGTTAGAGTTCACCATAGACCATATGAGTTCACCACAGACCCACTGATCAGGACTCCACACTCGCTTCATAACCAGGCTACATCTCAGACTCTCACTTTCACACAGCACAGTACTTCCACCCTACTCCCTGAACGTGAAAGGTACAATTTCACCCCAAAAAAGGTGTGTAATAGGGTGCCTTTCAAGAGTTGATCAGGCTCCCCTTCTGCCTCCTGAGGCAGGCCTGAATTTGAACCTGGGTTCTTACCACTCTGATGAGTGGGGTTCCCAGGTTGGTTCCCAAGCCTTTCTATCATCCTTTGTGCAACGTCAGCTTGCCAGGAGAGAGGCTCCCTCCCCCAGATTAACATGCTCTGGTGGCACCTGGCAGGGGCAGTCATCCCATTGGGCCAGGGATGTTGAGGCAGTGACAAGGAGATGAAAACATCACCCTCCAAATCCTGGATAATCCCCCAGAAATATTGCAGGAGGGCTCACACGGAGACTGAGAGGGCACCAGCTTTCAGGAAGCAAGTTCATTGAGCAGCAACTCAGCAGACATGTGTCCAAAGGCTGAGTCCTGAGAACAAAGGGGACTTTCCTTATATATCATTTAGTGCAGGTTACAAAAATGCAGGGGGAGGTACAACTTGTCCCATACATAATCACATGTCATTGCATTGACTGCTCTAACCTCTGGGGCAAGGTGACCCTTCTCTGGTCTCTAGATAACCTTCTCTAACTCTAGCTTGTCTTTTGTTTCACTGTAACATTCATCAACTCCCTTCCCCCTACCTTCTTTCCTGCCACATCTTGGCCTCTTGATTCTGTGATTGCTACAACTCCAATAATATTTACTTTTGTTTAACTCAAACCAAGCACTTTCAGGTTGAGAGATGTTGCCAGTCCTTTACCTTAACAAACAAGAAGTTCACCTTCACCTATTCCTGTTAAGGTCTTCAACAATCACCACTTTTTCTTCTTTTTTTTTTTCTTGTCAAATGTTTTAATAAAATGTCCAGAGCCTTCCTTAACTAAATGTGGTGGGTCACCATAATTTTTTTCCTTATTTAATGTTGCCAAAGTTAAAATTCTTTTAGGAAATACTTTTCTGATGGAATTATGTACTTTGTTTTGATAAATTATTTCATCTGTTACAATTGCTTAATAAGAAAGAGGTAATTTACTCTTTGTATTATTTTATTTTACCTTTTTTGCATTTACTTACACAGTTATACATTATTTGGGCCATTTCTACCATCCTTTCACCCCCTGCTCCCAGATCCAGGCAGAACCTGTTCTGCCCTCTTGTTCTTCCATTTTACAGAAGAAAAAAATGTAAAAGATAATAAGAAAAGCAGGATGTTTTAGCTAGTTTGATAGCCATACAGGGAAATTCCTTCTGTTGTTTCCATGCGTATGTGTGTTACAACCCAAATTGGTTCATCTATCAGACCTTTTCACTGCTTCCTTGTACCCTTTCCATAGTGGCCTCTGCCAGTTTAAGATTATCATATGCATTTCTATACAGTAAGCACATCAAACACATTCAAGTTTTTGGTTTCCTTCCCTTTCCCATGCACATTCTCTCCTTAGTGTGTGACCTATGTCTAATGATATTACTGGATTTGTTTTAAGTCTATGATGCACATATAAAGGAGAAAATGCATTTTTTGGCTGTGTGAGCCTGACTAATGGTCTCCAGTTCCATCCATTTACATGAGATAGACAAAATTTCATTTTTCTTTGTAGCTGAATAAAATTCCATCACATTTTCTTAATCTATTCATTGGTAGCAGGGTATCTTGGATATTTTCATAGCTTGGCTTCTTGAGAATAGTGCTGCAATAGACATAGGTGTGTAGGTGCCTTTGCAGTAACCTGAGTCACATTCCTTTGAATATATCACTAGGAGTGGTATTGCTGGATCATATGGCAGATCTATTTTAAGTTTTTTAAGAAGCCTATATATTGTTTTTAATAGTGGTTGTACTAGCTTACATTCACACCAGAAGTGTATGACGGTTCCTTTTTCTCTGAATCCTTGTCAACATTTGTTGGTGTTGGTGTTGGTGGTAGCTATTCTAACAGGAGTGAGGTAGAATCATAGTGTGGTTTTGATGTGCATTTCCTTTATGTCCAGGGAATTTTTTAGTCATTTGCACTTCTTCATTGAAAAAGTTCTGTTTAGTTCAGTTGCCCATTTTTTTATTGGGTCATTGATTTTGGGGGAGTTTAGTTTTTTGAGCTCCCCCAAATATTCTGGTTATCAGTCCCTTGTCTGATGTATAGCTAGCAAAGATTTTCTTCCATTCTGTGGGTGGTCTCTTCAATTTAAAGACCAATGCTTTTGCTTGCAGAAGCTTTTTAATTTTATGTAGTCCCATTTGTCAATCCTTTCTCTTAGTTTCTGAGCCACTTGAGTCCTACTGAGGAAGTCCTTGCCTATACCTATTTCATCCAGTGTATACCCTGCTCTTTCCTGCACTTGCTTCAAAGTTTCTGGTCTGATATTGAGGTCCTTAATCCACTTTGAGTTGTTACTAGAACAGGGTTAAATGTATGGATCTAATTTCAGTTTTCTGAAGGCTGAAAACCACCTCCCCAGCAATATTTGTTGAAAAGTCTTTTTTCTATTGTATATTTTTTGTACTTTTGTCAAAAATTAGGTAAGTGTAGCTGTGTGGATTCATATTTGGGTCCTTTATTCCGTTCCACTGGTCTTCATGTCTGCTTTTGTGCCAATACCATGCTGTTTTTATTGCTATGGCTCTGTACTATAGTTTGAGTTTGAGTATTGTGATACCCACCATCTTTGCTCTTTTTGCTCAGTACTGCTTTGGGTATTTGTGTTCTTTTGTGTTTCCAAATGAACTTTTGGGTAGATTTTTCAACCTCTGTGATGAATGTCATTGGGATTTTGATGAGAATTCTGTTGAACATGTAGAGTGCTTTTGATAGTATAGCCATTTTTACTATGTTGATTCTGCCAATCCACGAGCATGGGAAATTGTTCCACCTTCTGTAGTTTTCTTCAATCTCTTTCTTCAATGGTTTGTAGATCTCCTTGTAGAGGTCATTTGCATCCTTTGTTACATTTATTCCAAGGTATTTGATTTTTTTTGAGCTATTATAAATGGAATTGTTTTCTTATATTCTTTCTCAGTCTGCTCATTGTTGATATATAGAAAGGCTATTGATCTTTGGAAGTTGATTTTGTATCCTGCTACTTTGCTGAAGCTGTTTATGGTGTCTAGAAGTTTTGGGGAGGAATTTTTTAGGTTTTTAAAGTATAAGATCATATCATCTGTGAATAAGGTTAGCTTGACTACTTGTTTACTGTGGAGAGTGGATTATGGAAAGCCTATGTGAACTGGACACAAGCAAGGTGAGATGAAGCTTAATTGCTTTTGCCTGTAGGCCAAGATAGGCAGAGCCCTGGCCATGAAACAGAAAAAAGCAGAACAGCTGCATCTCCTAAGTTTGTGTGCAGAGAAGTAGGACTGCAGGTTTCTCCTGTTACAATGTCACTCCCCTTCCTGAGAGCCTCTGCTCTACCCTGTTTGCCACTGTTTGTAAAAGAACTGCTGAAGGAGGGCTGGGGGTTTTTGGGCTTTGGCTTTTGGCTTTTGGTATGGGAAGCTTTTGGAAGGGAAAAGAATTACTGAAGAGAAAAAAATTGCTAAAGGGAAGTTGCTGAAGGGAAAAGAATGGCTAAAGAGGGGTTGATAGAAAGTCTGCACCAAGAACTTTAGCATAGGCTTTAGAAAGCTAAGCTAAAGAAAGAATGTTATACATAGGCCTTAGAAAACCTAAGCTAAAGAAAAGTCAAAGAAAGAACTTTACAGTGCAAGTCTAAGGACCAAGACTTTAAGAGTTATGCATATGCAATTTTAAGGCAGGGCTGTTGTTTGCAAGTTGTTTGCAAGTCTGAGCACTGAGGCTGCAAGAAAACTAATGGGAGATGGGAGACTGCAAGCCTGGAGACAAAAGACTTTAAGAGAAATTATGCTAAGAAACAGCTAAAAGAATACATGGGACAGTGTGAGTCTAGGAAAAAAGGTTTTAAGCAAGGTTTTAAAGAATTGCAAAGGAGTAAGGCCTTAAAGAATAGAGATAGAGAAAAGAAGCAATGAGGGTTGGGCACCTCCACCTGGGTGCTCAACACACCTGACCCCACTTTCTGTCTGTCTGTCTGTCCTGTGTCTTTTCTAAATCTCCAGTTACCTCCAATTAGCCCCAGTTAGGTTCAGTAATAACCAGGAGTGAGAGAAAGCTTGCTCCAACAAGGGAGGGAGGGAGAAAACAGCACCCCCTCCACTTTACCTATTTGCATTCCTTTTATTTCTTCTTCTTGCCTTAGTGCTCTGGCTAGGAATTCCAGGACTATAATGAATAGGAATTACTTTAGGGGAAATAGTTTCAGTTTCTTCCCATTAAGTATGATGTTGGCTATAGGTTTGTCATATATAGCCTTATAATGTTTTGGTACATTCCTTCTATTCCTAGTTTCCTCAGAGCTTTTATCATGAAATGGTGTTGAATATTATTGAAGGCTTTTTGCATCTATAAAGATGATCAAGTGGATTATGTCTTTGCTTCTGTACATGTGCTATATTGCATGTAATGATTTGCATATGTTTCATCATCCCAGCATCCCTGGGATGAAGCCAACTTGATCATGGTGAATGATCTTTCTAATATTTTGTTGGATTCGGTTTGCCATGATTTTATTGAGGATTTTTGCATCAATGTTCATTAAGGAGATTGGCCTGTAGTTCCTTTTTGGATGTGTCCTTGTCTGGTTTTGTGATGAGTCAGATTCTGGCTTCATTTCTGATTTTACGAATTTGGGTCATTCCCATCTCATTTTATTCAGATTTGCCAGAGGCTTGTCAATCTTGTTTTTTTTTTTTTTGGTCTCTATTTCATTAATTTTGCCCCTATTTTTATTATTTCTCTCCTTCTGCTTGTTTTGAGTTTAATCTGTTCTTGATTTTTCTAGGAGTTTGACATGCAGCATTAGCTCATTTATTTGAGATCTTTCTGTGTTTTTAATATATGAACAAATGGCTATAAACTTTCCTGTTAATACTGTCTTTGCTATGTCCCATAAGTTCTGGTAGGTGGTGTTTTCATTTTCATTAAACTCCAGGAGCTTATTAATTTCCTCTCTTATTTGCTCACTCATCTTTGAGCAATGTATTGTTTAACCTCCAATTGTTTGTGTACTTTATACTGCTGCTTTTGTGGTTGAGTTATAGTTTTATTGCATTGTGATCAGATAGTATGCAGGGGGTTACTTCAATTTTCTTATGTTTATTGAGTCTTGCCTTGTGTCATAAGAAATGGTCTATTTTGGAGCAAGTTCCTTGGACTGCTGAGAAGAACACATATTGTGCTGTTGTCAGATGAAATATTCTGTAGATATCAGTTGGTGTCATTTAGTTCTAGGATTTCTTTAATGATTTCTTTGGTCTGGATGACCTATCTATTGGTAATAGAGGGCTATTAATGTATCCTACTACCACTGTCTTCTCCACTGTCTTCTCTTATGTACTTATAAGTCATTTAGTTTATGTTTGATGACGATGGTTGAACTGACATTGGGTGCATCCAAGTTGATAATTATTATTTCCTTTTGATGTATTGCCCCTTTTACTATTATGAAGTGACCTCCTTTGCCCCATTTGACTAATGTAAGCTTGAAGTCTACTGTGTCTGAAATAAGTATTGCTACTCCTGCCTCTTTTGGGGGCCCATTAGCTTGATAAATCATCTTCCATCCTTTCACCCCAAGCCAGTGTTTATTTCTGTCAATAAGTTGGCTTTTATGAACAATAGGAGTTCAGATCATCCTTTTTAATCCAGTTTGTCAAATGGTGTCTTTTGATAAAGCAGTTGTGTCCATTGACATCCAGTGTTAATATTGATAGGTATATGGTGACTCCTGCCATTTCATTGTTTATGTTGTTTAAGAATTTATTTGAGTGTGTGCAGCTGATTCAATGCTACTCTCTGATTACTTGTCTTTTTTTCTTCACAGTTTAATACTTCCTGTCTTCTGTGTGCAGAATTCCTTGTAGGATCTTCTGTAGTGGTGGTTTGGTTGTCACATATTGTTTTCATTTCTGTCTATCATGGAAGACTTTTATTCCTCTGTCAATTTTGAATGATAGTTTTGTGAGTAAAGTATCCTATGGCTGAAATTATTTTCTTTCAGTTCCTCGCTCCATGCCCTTCTTGCTTTTAAGGTTTCTGTTAAGAAATCTGCTGTTATTTTGATGGGTCTACCTTTATAAGTCATTTGTTTTTTTCTCTCTCACAGCTTACAATATTATTTCTCTGTTCTCTGTGCTAATTATCTTAATGATAATATGCCATAGAGAGGTTCTATTTTGGTCAAGTCTGTTTGGTGTCCTGGAGGCTTCCTGTACCTGAATGCCCAATTCTTTCTCAAAGTTTGGGAATTTTTCTGTCATTATTTTGTTGAATATATTACATATCCCTTAGGTTTACACCTCTTCTTCGATGCCCATGATTCTCAGGTTTGGCCTTTTGATGGAGTTTCTGAGTTTTTGCGTATTCCTTTCACAGCTCTTTAGTTTGAGGTCTTTAGTTTGACTAAGAGTTCTTCTGTTTATTTCTTTAATATCTATTTTGTCTTCAAGCTCTGAGATTCTGTTTTCCACTTGCTCTAGTCTGTTGGATTGGCCTTCCACTGTTTTTTGTTTGACTGAAGAGAATTTTTATTTCCAGAATTTCTGTTTGATTTTTTTTCTGAGGTTTTCCTTATCTTGTTCAACTCCTCTTTCATATCTTGCGTTGTCTTCTTTATTTCATATATCCCCTTTTTTATAGTCTCCTTTGTTTCACTTTGGTGTTTGTTGAAATCCTCTCTGAGTTCACTTAGTTGTTTCTGTGTCTGCTCAAGATTTTTATTTGTGGTGTCTTGAAATTTCTTTAGTGCATCGTGTGCTTTCTGGTTAACCATGTCTTGTAGCTTCTCCACGTGTTTCTCGGTGGTTTCCTTTTTGAAAAATTTTTTGTGGGCATCACTTAGTTCATTTGTGACATCATTGATTGGTTCATATCAGGAATGCAGTATTCATTTCATTCATTTCCCACTAAATCCTCTATTGAATGGCTTTTTTGAGGAGTATAGTTTCCTTGCTGTCTTTTTCTCCCATCACTCTAATTGGTACTGTGCAACTATCTTCTTGATTGGCTAGTAGGTGATTTTAATTGCCCGTTTTCTTTTCCTTGATTTAATTTTTGTATCATGACTGACTTAGTTGTCATTCAGGTTGATGTGCTATTTCTGTCCCTGGCCTGTAGATGTAAAATAGCAATAACAAATTCACAGGTTCAATGCTGTGCCCATTTACATATTATATAGAAACCCCCCTTGGTGATAATACCTATAAATAGTAGGGATTGAGGGAGGCAGGGTAATGGTTGTTTGGCTAGAGATAGAAACTTGAGTAATTGGTTAAGGTGCCACTAAAAAGGGAGGATTGTAAGGGGGGTTGGGGAATGTGGTGGAAGAGGTATGGAGTCTGCTGGGTTTTGTGGCTCTTGTACATTTCTGATGTAGTGGAGGGTGCTTGTGTCAGGGATTGCATGGGGCTGGGGTGTGTATGGTTGGTACATTAGGATAGTCAATGGGGTGTGAATATATAGGAGAGACTGATAATGTGGTGGCAGGTTGGGAAAGGATAGGACAGGGAGGCAAATACAGAGAAAGAGAATGGATGAGAAGGATCAGAAAGAGTAGTTGGGGGGAGAACCATGGAATATAGCATGTGGAAAGGAGAGAAACAAAGGGGGTAATTGTAGGGATAAGAAAGTGGGAATGATGAGGTTAATAATACAACTCCCATCCCCCCCCCAAAAGCAGGTACAACAAGAACAAAATGTTTAGTCTATTCAGTAAACGTTCTGGACTTATTCCTTTGGCATCCAGTCCTAGCATTGGCACGTGGTATTCTGCACTTTCTGGGGAAGGGTGCTACCCTTGTTGTTAGACAGCTTGGCGGGGAGGGGGGATGGTTGGAGGTTGGTTTTTTTTTCCCCACTTTCCTTGGTCTTATGGGCCATCCATTACAAGTTGGAGCTCTGACATAGTCTCACCAGATGACTAGCTTGTGAGCAGCATTTGGTTTCTTCTGTCCACAAGGCAGGTTGCAATTTGGACCTGAGGTAATTCAATACCAGTTTGTGCAAGGTGGTCCTATCTGTTGTTGTTTTTTCCAAGCAGCAGCTGCTTTGCCCTACCACTACAACCCTGTCTAGTCAGCTCCTCCCCCAGCAAGATAGGGCCATTCAGTGTTGAGTATCACCCTCATTCTTGTGAGATTGGCTCAGCAATCACCCACACCACCACTTTGGGAGGTTGGCTTGTCACTCCACCCACATTCTCACCCTTTGTTCTTTGTCCCACCTGTGCCCACTGACAGTTCAGCTCCTTGTCCCACCCACATTCTCCTAGGCTGGTTCAACATTCAACCCCACCCCCACTGCTGGTGGTAGATTATAATTCACTGATTATGTTTCTCAGTTTTGTTCTTTGGGAGGTTCAATCTGCCCAGGGGCTGTGCTGGGTTATGTTCCTGGGGGAATGGGTGGGGGACATACATGTGGTGCATGTTGCTCACCTTTTGGATCTGCAAATTTATACAGACAGCTTTGAAATCGGTGGCTGGGACAAATGGTGTGCTGTTTTTCTCAAGGTAGATAATTACTGGGTCTGGGTTCAGCACAGAGGGGCATAGGTAGGCTTTCCACAGGTTAGGAGTCCAGGATGTCACAGTGTTCAGTTCTGTCTGATAATCTATCTTCTCACCACTTTTTTTTCAAAGAAAATGTCATTAAACAAAGGCCATGACATCATGTTGAAGTTTTCTCTTTTCATTCATTTTCCAATCTACTTTACTGTAGCTTCTGCATACTTCCACATTTTTCTCACCAAAGTCATCAGTGACAGAAAAGAACTTAATGCAATCTCTGTGATGTTTTTTGATAGACACCACATTCATTAGGTGCCTATTATGTGCTTCCATAGAAATTATGGAAGGTTTACATAGCACAACGGCACCCATGATTGTGTGCTCATGATGGTGAAACTCTAGCAGAGAAGAGAAACAGACAAACCTGGAGGACTTATGGAAACAGGAAATACTCAGCCCCTGGCTCAATAGCTTAAACATCAACTAGTTTAGAAACCATTTCTTTTGTTGTGCAGAAGCATTTTAATTTTATGTAGTCTCATTTGTCCATCCTCTCTCTTAGTTGCTGAGCTGCTGGGGTTCTATTGAGGAAGTCCTTGCCCATACCTATTGCTTCCAAAGTATTCCCTACTCTTTTCTGTACTAGCTTCAGAGTTTCTGGTCTGATATTAAGGTCCTTGATCCATTCTGAGTTGATACTAGTACAGGGTGATAAATGTGTATCTAGTTTCAGTTTTCTGCAGGCAGAGAACCACTTTTCCCAGAAACATTTGGTGAAGAAGCTATTTTCCATCATGTATTTTTGGCACCTTTGTCAAAAATAAGGTGGGCACAGCTGTGTGGACTCATATATGGGCCCTCTATTCTGTTCCACTGGTCTTCATATTTGTTTTTGTGCCCCTACCATGCTGTTTTTATTGCTATGGCACTGTAGTCTAATTTGAATTGGGTATTGTGATACCTCCAATATTGCTCTTTTTGCTTGGTATTTGCTATTTGTGGTCTTTTGTGTTTCCAAATGAACTTTAGGGTAGATTTTTCAATCTCTGTGATGAATATCATTGGGATTTTCATGGGAATTGTGTAAAACATGTAGATTGCTTTTGGTAGTATAGCCATTTATACTATGTGGAGTCTACCAGTCCATGAGCATGGAAGATCTTTCCACCTTCTGTAGTCTTCTTATTCTCTTTCTTCAGAGATTTATAGTTCTCCTTTTAGAGGTCACTCACATCATTTGTTAAATTTACTCCTAGGTAATTGATTTATTTTTTTGAGGCTATTGTAAATAGAATTGTTTCATGAGAAAATATTAGCTACTTATACATCAGACAAAGAACTGATAACCAGAATATATAGGGAGCTCAAAAAATTAAATTCCCCCAAAATCAATGAACTAATAAAGAAATGGGCAACTGAACTAAACAGAACTTTTTCAAAATAAGAAATCCAAATGGCCAAAAAACACATGAAAAAATGCTCACTATCTCTAGCCATAATGGAAATGCAAATCAAAACCATGCTAAAATTTCACCTCACCCCTGTTAGAACAGTTATTATCAAAAACACCACCAACAACAAATGTTGGCAAGGATGTGGGGGAAAAGGAACCCTCATACACTTCTGGTGGGAATGCAAGCTGGTATGACCACTCTGGAAAACAATTTGGAGGCTTCTTAAAAAACTAAACATAGATCTGCCATATGATCCAGCAATACCACTCCTAGGGATACACCCAAAGGAATGTGACTCAAGTTATTCCATAAGCACCTGTACACCCATGTTTATTGCAGCACTATTCACGATAGCCAAGTTATGGAAACAACCAAGATGCCCCACTACTGATGAATGGATTAAAAAAATGTGGTATTTATATACAGTGGAATTTTACTCAGCCATGAAGAAGAATGAAGTCTTGTCATTCACAAGTGCATGGATGGAACTGGAGAAAACAATCTTAAGCAAAATTGGCCAGGCTCAGAAGGCCAAAAATCATGTGTTCTCCCTCATATGCAGAGTTTAGACCTAAAACAAATGCAGTAATATTACCGGCCATGGATCACACGCTAAAGGGAGAACACATACAGCAAGAATAAGGAAAGATAGAAAACCCAAAACTTGAAAGTGTTTGATGTGCCCACTGTAGAGGAGCTAATACAGTAACCTTAAAATGACAGAGGTCACTATGAGAAGGTAATCAGGAAGTAGTGAAGAGGTCTGGTAGAGATAAATCAGT
Source organism: Castor canadensis (assembly GCF_047511655.1). Lineage (NCBI taxonomy): Eukaryota > Metazoa > Chordata > Mammalia > Rodentia > Castoridae > Castor > Castor canadensis. The sequence goes on along the minus strand of NC_133399.1, from coordinate 93,346,646 downwards.
TTGGGTTGTAATACACATGTGCATGGAAGTAATGCTAGGACTCTCTCTGTATAGCTATCCTATCTCAAGCTAACAAAATTAGAGAAGAGGGAAAACAGGTTCTGCCTGGATGTGAAGGGGGTGGGGGTATAGGGAGTGGGAGACAGTGGGGAGAGATGACCCAAACAATGTTTGTACATATGAATAAATGAATAAATAATTTTAAAAAATCATCTAGAAACTTGGTTATTTAATCTTGGGGATCTACCCTACAAATACTGAAACAGAAATAATGGTGGATGAAGATAAGCAATATGCATTTTAAGAAGCCCAGAGATTGTTCTACTTCAGAGTAATTTGTGAACCTCTTGTATAAGTATCCCTGTTAGTGTGAATATCTTCCTATGCATAAAATTCATGTGTGTGTATGTATGCATATATGTATATACATATTTTTTTTAGACAAAGATCTGTGAAAGCAGTGATAGGGCATTTAAAAGTAACTTCAGTGAAGACTCCCAGAGAAGAAACTATTTAAATGTAGACCTAAAAGCAAAAGTAATACCCTAAGCAAAGATTAGGGGATGATCTAGGAAGAAAAAAGATCAATGTCCAAGATACTATGTAAAAGAAAATTCTTTCAAAGAACTAGAAAAGACAACAGGTATAAAACTTAATGATCAAGAGAGAAAATAGCAGATGCTAGCTAGGTAGAGCAAATCCTGTGACCTTGAAGGTCATGGAAAGAGGTTTGAGCTAAATTTTAAGTGGAATTGCAAGTCATTGGAAAGTTCCAAGTAGAGAAATATCTTGATTTGATTTACTTTTAAGAAGTGAATCCCACTGCCTTTGCAGAAAATAGATTGCAAGGGACATGTGGAAGCTGAGAAACTGAATAGGAGGCTTTGCAGCAATCTGGGGAAATAATGATGACAGCAAGGCCTAAGGTGTGACTATGAAGATGGAGAGTCATTCACAGTTTTTTGAATAGGAAGAAAGCACATCATTTAGGTGGCATATACACGGTGCTATTTATGGGATATTTAACCTTTTCACACAGCAATTGATCCAAATTACTCACCATTCTCTTTGTTCATTTGTATCAACTACTTATTAACAATCAGATGAAACAATCATTTCCTCTCTCCAAGAAAGTTCCATGCTCAAAATCTTTTTCCAATTTAAAGAATGTGAGCCTAACATAAAACACAGGTGTCTTTTATCTTTATTATGCTATGTATATAAATAGGAAAAGGGAATTTTCAGGTATTATTTCCAGTGTCATTGTAGTGTGGGATTTTTTCTTTTGCCAATTTTACTCCAGAGTTTTTAACCAAACTCTGACGTGAATGGTCACCAATAAATGATTGTTGATTTTTATTAGAAATCACAAGTTTACTAAAATTTAAAGTATTTCTGAGCTAATAATTGGTAAACAAACACTAAAGTTGTTTATATGAGATCTAGCTCTATGCATTTAACATTAGTTTAACAATGTATGTTGGAATGTATCAATAAAATAAAAATTTGGAAGTATAGTCAACATTTATAGAATTTAGAATCTAAAATATTTATATATATTTAATTATGTGGAGATAAATCCTAATATATATCCTTGATGTCTCTTTTTGAATGTGATAGCCATTTATTTCTATTTAACTAGCATTCACTGATTTTAAATTAAGTTTTTTACATTTCACACCCTATCTTTACATTCTCAGCTGTTCATTACTTTCCAAAATATTCCACATTAATTTGCTTAAGTGCTTTCCCCAAACTTGTGTACCTTCTCCAGCAATTTCCATGTTTATGCATATAAATCTATCCATCCTTAATACACATTCCAAATTCTTCCTTCTTCTCAAAGTTTGGTTTCAGACACTGTGGCATTTACAAAAGTTCTTAAAATGTATCAAATATATCACATATGAATTCACCCCCTCCACCATTCTCTTTTATCAATCCTCCCCCAATTCTTGGAAGTTTCAACAAGTCTTATTTTTGCATTTACACACATGTGTACACCCTGTCTCATTTTGCTAAACCTCCACTAACCTTATCTTTACTTCTTATCATCATCCACTTATTTATAATCAAATGAGGTGATGTTAACATGGCTGGGCTTGGTTTTATAGTTTCCATTTAGCTTGCAAGATTCTTGAGAGAAGTAACCCTTTTTTATTAATATCTGTCCTTCCTGCATCCCCCAGACCAGTGCCTTCTGCATAACACACAGTTAATAACATTTGTATTTATTTATTCTCAGCTTTGTTTCAAACTCAATTTGAGAAATGTTTCACTGAACTGTTTAGCTTAATTGAACTGAATTGAGAATAAATTATCAGACATAATAATCTGTTCTCTGGAGAAAATTATAATTGCTTTTACAAATGCTCTAAAAATTAAAAATGATTGTGAATTAAATTATACTTTAAGAGGCATACTTTAAATTCAAAGTCTATATTTTTAGTTGAAGAGTTTCTTATGATATATCAAGCAATATCTTGACACAAATGTTATAAACATTTTTATAAAAATAAAATCCAACTAAAAGCCCATGCCAGGTAAACACTGTGATTAAAGTTCCAAAGAGCACCAGCAGAGAGAAAACGCTTAAAATATTAGAATATTATGGAAGAAAATAGGTATTGCAAAGAAAGCCAGCCAACTGACCATTCAGCAGAATTTTGTATAAAATTTAATCCTCAAATTTGTTAAATTCTAAGCAGTGTAGAACACTTTAGCCATGATTATATTTTAGTACCAATAATAATACTGATTTTTATACAAGTTTATAGACCACATTGTTTTTAGCAAGTATTTTAATGACATTTATGTTTTCATAGACAAAGCATGGTTTTTCCACCAGTTATCTACAGGAAACATCTATAGGAAGTGATTGTTGGACTTATGGTCTGACTTTATAATGATATTAAAGCCCTAAATTCAAGAGAAACTGTATTTCAATGCTTTGAATTTTGATCTTTTTCCAGGCTGGTGACATGCTCTTTACTACTCTCTCATGATGGTGAGCAGATACAATAATGGAGGGCTCACAATGATCCATGCAATCATGAAGATCAAAAATGGATAGTTTGTAATACATTGTGTTTCTAGGCTAGGATGCTTGGTAGGTCAAGTGTGTACATGCATTTCAATTTATGATGTTTTCCACTTACAATAGGTTTTTCAGGAGGTAACCCCAATGTTACTTGAGGAGTATCTGTTGTCTTATGAAGTTTTCCACATATATCTTATGTTAAAATCAAGAAAATGATATTTTAAAATCCTACATAGTTGTATGATCACATAGTTGTATGATAATACATCCATAATTGGATGTATTATTATGGTGGCAATTACACTGTAATTGGATGCATTAGAAATAGTAAACATATTGCCAATAGGATATAATTATTATATGCCTACTGTAAGTTCAGGAACTTGGGAAACCAGGTGAGACCATTTGCATAACTAAATATTTTGATGAAGTCTTGTACAAATATTAATTTTATCCAATACCAGGAAGAGAAATAGCATCTAGAGCTGACCATACAGATCTATAATGGGCCTTTGTAGAGATCTTATGGCAAACAACAGAGGGCTTTAATACATTTCACTATATTGATTATATCTATGAATGGATAAAAGCAAAATGGTGCTGTAAAAAGAAGATAAGCAAATAGTTCAATAAAATATTTCCATTTTACATATCTTCCATAGATTACTAAGGCCATACCATTTTTGAGCATTTGTTGACGTTTTCAATACTTTTTTTCTCAATATTGGACTGGTTTCTGGAAAACACATCTTTGCTGCCATAAGAAGAGTCTCAATTTGCCCTGAATGCAAACCTCTGTTTACATTTTTATCTATGAATAAATAGTGACTTATCAATTTCAAAGAATTACACTCATTAAATTGACCATGTGTATTTCACATAAAACGTGAATTTTTAAAAATGTTTTTGCATGTTTGATCCTTTCCTTGATCTTTAATTAACATATTCCAGTTGCTGGGTTTTGTGGGGTTTTTTTTTCTTTTTTTGCATTTTACATATTTAGTCTTTTTTTTTCCTTTTGTCTTTTTTTATTGTTGTGCTAGGTCGGTTACATTGTTGCATTTTAAAAAGTTCATACACTATGTCAAATATATCATTATTTGAATTCACCCCCTCCTTCATCTTCCTTTATTCCCCCTTTCCAATTCCTGAAGTAGTTTCAACAAATGTCATTTTTCCATTTACATACATGTGTACACAGTATTTATACCATATTCATCCTCCTACACCCTTTCTTTGCATTCTCCCCCCTCCCACTGGCACTGGTAACACAGCCCAGACAAGACCTGTTAAACTATTTATACTAAACCAAAATCAGCTGCTAAAACCATTGATAGTGCTCCTCTGTGCTCAGCAGTCATACTGTACTTGGCATGTACTCCATCCCCTGCTAGAATCTCCCTTTCTTCTGGACACTTACTAACCCCCATTTTGTACAGCCTTAGAGTGTTATTTTGCAGATATGACCTGCACAATATCTCAGTGGGCCATCTTGAATTCTTTTTTAAATAACTTGTACACTACTCAATTTTAGGAATTTGAGGAATTGTTATACAATAATATTAACTATTAATGTTTTTCCTTTAGGAAACAAATCTGTAAGTAAGGTAAAGATGCTGTGACATAAAATGGTTGATGAGCCATTCTAGGGAGTATTGTTGAATTATTTGAATTTTTAGATTAATTCAGAAATTAAAAAGGTAATCACTTATATCTCCCTGTATTTAGCTTTACTTAGTATGTTTAACTGGCTAGGATCAAAATATGAAAACTTTCAGGCCTCTAGACTACCACAGCTAAACATCTGAAGCAACATGAAATAAAAACTCTTATTAAAAGAGAAACAATTAAGTCAAAATTTTAAATAGATAAATGAAACCCACTGTAATGATTTATTTCATCAATCAAAACTGCATAGAAATGAGAGAATTTCCACTATTTTCAAATCAATATAGCTATTAGCTATCTAGCTTGTTACTCTGCTGCAAATGAAGACTGAGTCAGCCATCTGCTTTTGGTCCAGATTGTCTGCAAAGGAAAAGAAGCAGTGAAGATAATTTTTATGTGATATTAATATCGACTAACACCCTTATCCCCATGTCAAACTCAATGCTGTTGGATTGGCATAATACTGGATGCAGAAAGGAACATAATTTTCTACTCATTCCTTTGGTTTCACAATCACCATTCCATGCTTTTTATTTATCTATCCTTTTGCAATTTTCCTCATTATCTGTTCATCTCCACCTTGGCAATAAAGTTCACAGAGAAACAGAAAAAATCAAAATGATGATAAGTATGTCTAAAGTCTTGAGAAATACTAAGTAACCTACATTTCTGCAAAACATATCAGCTGGTATGAAGAGTCAAATTTTTTCCCTCTTAGGAATTTAATTATTACAGTGGAAAAATTTTAATGTGTACCTCAACATTCTAAACTAGAATAATGTCATTAAGGTATAATCTCTATAACAAAATATGTATTACATAATCTTATGACCATAAGTATGAAATGCTAAAATTCTAACAAAAGTATATTAAAAGATAAATGTCTACTTATCAACATAAATTTCGTGATATCCCATTTTGAGCATCATAATGTATTTAAGTGCATTTTTTCTGGAAATAGCTGTATAACTCAATTGGTCTTTGAACCTAGGCACTAATGAATTCTAAGTTGAAATACAGAAGGGGGTTTTCTTATTAAACACCTTGAATATTTTTCATCATCTATGCAGCGAGAGTTAGTTTAGGTAGCTTATTGACTTTAAAGCTTATATTTCTGATTGTTTAATTGAGACAAGAAACAAGTATATATGTGTCTACATATGCATGTGAGTGTGTATGTATATATATATATATGTGCATATATATTACATACCTGGTTTTTGCAACATCTTTTATGGAAAGGATCTAAATATAAGCACTTAAACATTTAACATTTCCTAAAGCATCATTACATATAAAAGATGGAAGGAACACAATGGTAGACACCCAGTAGCAAAAATGCCAAAACTATAGAGTAGAGATCCTCTAGTTCTATTTCTGTGCTGGTAATACCGTCTCTTGATTGGAGATAATGCCACATCAAAAATTACATATTAGTTCTGAAAAATCATCCTTACAGTTCTGCATAGTGGACAATATCATCAAATTTCTACAGATGAGATGAAATTTCCCCAGAATTGCACAGCAAATTAGAGGCAGCTTCTGGAGTCAAATATAGCTTCATCTGATAATAAAGTTCACATTCTTTTACTCTAGCACACCTCTTCTGATTTGTCATCAAGGAAAAAGAGACTGCTTTTCAGTGTTTTGTAAAGCACATATAATCCATCCCTGACTACCAAACCACCTCTCTGTATTATAAACTCTCTTGTGAACAGAGTCATAGATAGAACACACTGTTTTATCTCCAGAGTACATCTAACAGTTTTGAATAAGCAAACCAATGAGCTCATCATTCTATGTAAGCTTTACAGGAATGAATTTTCAAAAATATTCTAATTTGAGTAAAACACAATAGTGAGAATATCCCTATTTTAATACAGTAATTAAGGGGAAGTAACAGTCTTAAGATAAGGCTGTCCTGATCCATTCAAAATGGCACTCCAGGTTTTACGTCACTGGGAAGGAGAAAAGAGGGAATGAATGGATGAGTGACTACTGAGTGCCATCACTAAAGTGTTTGTTTTTCTTTTGTATTTTATCCCCCAGTCTTTCGTTTTCCTTCAGACCTACTCATCTAAGACGTATACACACACAGTATACACATGCATATACAAGGTAATTGACTGTGTGTAGACACCAGCTTTGGGATGTATATTATTTTTATCATGCAGGACTGGTTGGTCTTTGATGAAATACTTGCACTTAATGTCCTCTTTCTGCATTCTAAGTGCCTTTCTGTAAGATTTTTCTAACATGAATTCCATGGCGGTATTCGGCCAGAAATACATTTTTTCACCTTTTGTGAACTGATCAAAAGCTTAGACTCAAAAAAATGCTGAAATTGCTTCATTTATCTGTCAAGACATTCAAACCTCTCCAAGGCCAGAAGCCAAAAGAAGGTCTAAAAGGGAGTATGCTGCTAGAAATAGATCAGCTTGACGAGGTCTGAAAGATTAAATCTCTCAGTTGGCACAGGAGGTTCTCAGGGTCTCTGAACTCTACTTAGTCCTGTAGAAAAAAGAGCTACACAGAACAGAGGGTGAGGGCAATCCATGAGTAAACAAATCTTATTTGTCCTTGAAAGCAATCATATCTCTTTTGCATTTATTTCCTGTATGCATGTAATCATAAGCCACAGATGATTAATTGAGCCATGTTGACAATTCGTCCTGCAAAATGGGCCTTGTTCCATTGGCAGCCAACCACTTTGAGTCTCATCATACCACCACATATGGGCAGGTGTGAATTCAGTATTAAGTTAGACCATCTAGGGAACATAGCAGGTTCACTGAAAGAGGCACCAGTGTAAAATCACTCTGCACCTACCTGTCTTCTGTGCTTCACAGAGTTCCACTATTAACCAAAAACTGCTTATGTATGGTACCTTCTCATTTTTGTTGTATTTCCCCTCCCAAAAAAGCCTTATATGTACATTCTTTTCAATAAAATTATTTGTTACATGTATAATTTCATTGGTATATCATCACTTCAATAACTTTTGTAAGGTTTGGAAACATGAAGGGTGAAGTTGTTTGGATCTGGGACTTTCCAGTTCTTTTACTAGTGTATATTAATTGTAGAAAGGGGTTTCACTGTGATGTCCATATGTGCATATAATGTACTTTGATCAAATTCGACCACTCTGTTACTCTTTCTTATCCACCCTTGCACCTCCAATCACTTGTTTATACAGCTTTTAATGTGGATCTGGAACTTTCTTCTGGGAAATATATTTCAAAAATATTAAATATTCTAATTTCAATTAACTTTTCATTTTCTTCTTTATCAGTTTACATCAAACTATAATTGTTTTCTTCTAATTTTACAGAATTAAAATTTTTCAAAATAAGTTCTTATTAAAATTTTTAATATCTTAGATCTGTGGTGTAAGATTTTGTTCTTTGTTATTGATATTAGTAATATATGTTTTCTGCCTTTCTTTTCTGTGACAAATTTAATGAATTTCTTCTGCTTTAAAATTATATTAAACTACCTTTTGTCTTTATTGATTTTCATGAAGAAAATCATGAAAATCATGAAAATTTCTAAGTAAGGGAGAATCTTTATGGAATTTTGTCAGTATTTCCTTTTAATGTTTTTCAGATGGATCAATATAATGACATTTATATTGATACCTAGACTTTTTTCTAAGGTGCACAGTAAAGGCTCTATCTACGTTTTGAACTCATCAACAGAATCACAGATATTCATTTGTCTTGCTCACACTTCTTTACATTAATTTTGTTTATTTTCCTTTTGTATTTCTTCCCTTTGTTAGTTTTCTGTTTTAACTGACTTCCAAGAAATTATGGTTTTCCTATAGTTAACTTTAGAGGATTTTACGAAGTGATTTTATGTATTTTTTAATTGACATATGAATATTTGTACATATGAATGTATAATGATGACATCGGTGCAATTCCACTTCCTTAAAAATTTATCATTTTTATGTGTTGGGAACACACAAATTGCTATAGTTGTTTTAAAACATAATAAATTATTGTAGACTATGGCTACCCCAATATGCTATAGAACACTAGAACTAATTCCTCCTATCTGACTGTATTTTACTGTCCCTTTTCTAATTTCTCTATCCCTCCTCCCTTTTACCATCCCTGCCTCTAATGACCCATCTTCAATTCTCTACTTCTATGAGATTCAATTGTTATCATTCACAAAACTTAGACTGAGAAAAGTGGCAGTTTAATTTCACTAAAGCTAGTAAACACTCTGAATACTTTTGATCCTCACAAAGTTATTGAGACTTTCTTTGATGGTCTCTTTTGATAAATATTTATGTGTGTTTGAAGGAATATGAATTCTGTTTTTGTTAGATGCTTGTCTATGTATACCTTTCAGGTTGAATTTGCTAATTCTGCTACTCAATTTCTTTAGATCTTTGTAGAAAATGCTTCTTCCTCCTTTGTCAGCTGTAGGCAAATATTGTGATTCAACAAAACCATCGGGAGACTTTTTTTTTTAATTGTGACAATTTTGTAGCATTTTGAACTATAGTTGTTTGATGTGTACATATTTAGAAATGTGATATTGCCTCATATGTGACATGTTTACTCTTATGACATATACCTCTTTATGCTTATTAATGTGTCTTGACTGAAAGACCAGAATGCTTCTTATTCATATACATACACTAGTTTTCTTTTGGCTAGTGTTAACAAGGTGTCTTTAGAAATACTTCTACTTAAACTATTCAGTGTTCTTCATTTATTCTCCTATTTTTTGCTTCAATGAGATTATTTCAATACGTTCTAATGCAGTTATATTGTAGTGTATTCTATTGGTTGTTAGTCTGAAAATCATTTCACTTTTTTTCCAGAGCTAGATACTGAACTCAGGGTCTGGCATATGGTAGGCAAATGCTCTCTATTGAATTACATCCCCAAACCCTTGGTTTTTTTTGTTTTTTTTTTCTTTTATTATTCATATGTGCTTACAAGGCTTGGTTCATTTCTCCCCCCTGCCCCCACCCCCTCCCTTACCACCCACTCCACCCCCTCCCGCTCCCCCCCCCTCAATACCCAGCAGAAACTATTTTCCCCTTATCTCTAATTTTGTTGTAGAGAGAGTATAAGCATTAATAGGAAGGAACAAGGGGTTTTGCTGGTTGAGATAAGGATAGCTATACAGGGCATTGACTCACATTGACTTCCTGTGCGTGGGTGTTACCTTCTAGGTTAATTCTTTTTGATCTAACCTTTTCTCTAGTACCTGTTCCCCTTTTCCTGTTGGCCTCAGTTGCTTTTAAGGTATCTGCTTTAGTTTCTCTGCATTAAGGGCAACAAATGCTAGCTAGTTTTTTAGGTGTCTTACCTATCCTCACCCCTCCCTTGTGTGCTCTCGCGTTTATCATGTGCTCATAGTCCAATCCCCTTGTTGTGTTTGCCCTTGATCTAATGTCCACATATGAGGGAGAACATACGATGTTTGGTCTTTTGGGCCAGGCTAACCTCACTCAGAATGATGTTCTCCAGTTCCATCCATTTACTGGACAGCCTTTCACTGTGTAGCCCAGGAACCTGAACTCACAGTCCTTCTGCTTCCATCTTCTGAGTGAACCATAAAAAACATTTTTTTTCCTGAGTTCAGAATTGTGGGATAACAGTTGCTTATTTGTGTGTATTTGGTTTGGCATTTTGAAGGCTTCATTATATTTTCTTGGGGCATCTGTCTGTCAGTCTCATTAGTGATCTTTTCAAAGCAATTTTTTCCAAAATTGCTAATATTATTTTCTCTTTAAATATTTACTTTTTTATATAGATAATTTCTACAGCTTGAAATATATGTGAAAAGAGCTTTCTTTACCCAGTTTATATTTCACTTAGATATTTAAACCAATAGGATCATGAATTTCATGATTTTTGTAAAATTGTCAGTCATATATCTGCAAATAGTCCTTTGGCTTATTCCCTCTTCTCTTTTGCAAACTCCAGTTGTACATGTAATTATACTGAGTCACTTTTACTTCACACTGTCTCCTTCTTTTTAACTTGTGTTATCTTTCATGCTCCAATATTTTTTGTTGATCTGCATTCTAATTCACTGTTCTATAACATGTGTGTCTAAACTTTTGGGAAATTAGCAATTTAGTGCACAATTTCAGATATTTTATTTTTGTCTTTCAATACAGGACATGTATACATCATTATTTTTCCCAAATTTTGTTGGGGTAAAATACACATAACATAAACTTTACTATCTTAACTATTTTGTACATTTCAGTGGTATTAAGTACATTCATAATATTTATTGTGCAATCACCACCACCATCCACCTCCAGAACTCTATTTTTATAAAGAAATACATTCATATCATCAAGATGTAGGAACACATGGGGTCAGGGATACGCTCAGAGTTCTTACCTACCATTTCACTTTACATGTCAGAGCTGCTACTTTAATGTCATGTCAGAAGCATTTACACTAATGATCTCAAATTTGGCTTTAGCACGAATCTCACATATCATTAAAAACTTTAAGTCTAAGACTAATACAAGCACAATAATTTATTTACATATGTTGAATTAACTAAGATTGGAGTATCACTTTCACTTAATATGTGTGTGCACTTAACATATAATACAAAGGCCAGGTGTGGTTATATATGCCTGCCAATCCACATACTTTGAAGACAGAGATTGAGAGGATAATGGCTCAAGACCAGCATAAAAAATTTAGTGAGACCATCTCAACAAATCACCTGGGCGTGATGGTGCAGGTCTGTGATTCCAGCTATGTGGGGAAGTGATACTCAAGTTGTAGAATGCCTGCCTTGCAAGCACGAGGCCCTGAATTGTGCATGTATAATATATATTTTATATATTAAAATTTAAATGAATGAGATGAAATAATTAAAAATAAATCTATTTTCTTCCCAAATTCTAACAGATTAACATCAACCTTGCACTCATCTTTCATATGAGTGATTTAAAAATGCCCAGGCCTGAACTCAGTTATAATCACTTCTGTGCCAGTCTTCCTCCTCTGTATTTTTAAAACCTTCATAAGTGGATCAAAATTTAATTTTTGATAATTATTCAGTGGTATTCATTTTGTCTGAAAATTGCAGAAGACTTTAGTGTGGTGAAAAGAATGACTACATAGGGAAGACTCTTCCTTTCCACTTTATTAAATGCTATCTGTCTGCAAAGAACCCAAAAAGCCACTTTTAAACACATTCTCTTATTGCCTTCAAACTATATGTGGTTATTACTCAAAGTAGGCAAGAAAATGCCCAAATGAAAGACCCTTGTTCCTCAAAGGGATATTAAAAAATTACAAAAGGTTACATACATAGACATAAACAAAGACCATGTCATATATGTACATGCTCATTTTTGGTTAAAGTGGGGGAAATTTTTCCTGCAAAGCTTTATCATTGATTATCTTTGGGTAGCAAGAATTGCAGTAACTTTTGTTTTTGTTTTTTCATCGCTTTCTTTCTTACTGCTATTTTATGTGTGTGTGTGTGTGTGTGTGTGTAATAAGAAAACTATTAACAAAGCACAAAAGTGAAATGAGTTTATGCTATCTCTATGTATCACTACACAGTTATTGGATGAGTATGATTTCCTTAAACCATAAAAATTCAGGTGACAATGAGAAGTAAAATGACATAAAGTTGTAGTAAAACACCTGTCACCTCCTTTGTTGCCTTCTTGTCCGTATCATTAATAAACAAATGCACAGTTTTTTTTATTTACAAATGCATTTTCCCATGTTAAAACAGTTACCTTACATTTAGCTCAGTACTTATAATGAACACATTTCATATCCCTATTCGTTTCTAAGACATAAGTTTAGACTGATTATAAATAATACGTTTCATATCAGAAAATTTCTGGTACTAGAATAATACACAGGGCATTAATACTTTATTTTTAAAAGTCAGTAATTAAGTGTAAAAAATTATCCAATAATATTCATATCCATGATTTATGTTTCATTTAAAATAAGTATATAAATACATACATGTTTATTATAATATATGCATATATATATATACATAAGTATAGCTAAGTATATTCAGGGACTATAAGATTTCTATGGATTTTTTAAATATTTTGAGTCAAAAGAGAAAATTCATTAAATTTCCTTTCACTTATGATTACTAAAGTGACAAGCAAAACAACAGAAAAAGACATTGTAGCCAAAGGGTCTCTATGAAAAAACACTTTGCTTACTATAGACCACATAAATTAGATTTCATTCTCTCCTGTCAAAGGGTAGTTAATATTATTGAGACTTATTATATTAATCTATATCCCCAAAATATGTCATTATTCAGAAATAAGCTGAAGTCAGATGTGATGGTACACACCTATAATCCTAGCACTCAGGAATCTGAGGCAGGAGGATCACAAATTTGAAGCCAAGCTGGGCAACAAAGTGAGTTCCATGTCAGCTTAATCTACATAGGACAATCCTGTCTCCAAAACAAACAAACAAAAAAAAGTGAAATAAGTTGATTTTGATAGCTTGACATTTTTGTTTTAACCTACAATGTGGACGAAAAAGGAAATAGCACACTGCCACTCAATGCAAATATTTCTACTCTTATATCCTTTCACTAATTAAAATCCTATAAGTTTAAAATAAAGTACCATAGCTTTGATTTAAAATACTTGTACTCTTTTTATTTCCTTTGCTTCTATATAACTCTATCAATTGTCTTTATGGTACCTTCTTTGACACCTATGAAAAAATAAAAATGTAAGAATAGTGTCATATTACATTGATTCTGTCACATATAGCTATGTTCAGTTTCTAGGTGGTTTTACATTATCAGATAAGAAAACCTTGAAAATTAAACACACCTATGTAAAAGGATATAAGATGGAATGTCTTCCTTTTCTTCAGGTTTTGACAGCCTGGGCTAGGAAGTATGGAATGAGTGCCATGTACCAGTACATACTAGAGTTAATTTTGTGAAAGTTCCAGGAGTATTAGTCCATTGTTTAAAAAAATAGGCATATGGAAGATGACAGATGAGAGAAGAAAGAGAACAGAGAGGACCACTTCAGAGAGAGGGAGCAAAGAGGGGGCTGTGGCAATCCCATTTCCTGTGGAGGAAAGGATGGTGTATGCTTACCTCCTGCTCAGTGGGTTACTTTTAAATGTATTGCCAAATACACCCTACTTTGCCTAGTTTTGTGATAATTGAGCTGGCCAATGCCAGATGGCATAGTAACAGCCTTCTCTATAAGAGATGCCAGGGGTACACTGCATGAGGAAAAGGATTCTCAGCTTACTCTGGGCCTCCAGGGAGCAGCTTTCAGCAAACTTTCTGCCCAGAAAGCAGCAAAGCTCCATCATCCAGTGAGCCCGAGCCACACATTCTCCAACAAGTTCAATATGTCAGCCCTCAAGTTGATGGAGGCTTCCTGTAGCTGCTACTTTTATAATTTTCAGAGATCTATTTATCTTCTTAACAAGTAATCCCTTGTTAGTAGTTAATAATTTTTTAATAAAAACCTCTGTGCACATTATTAGTGTGACTTTCATTTCCTGACTAACATTCCAAAAAACTAATAAAATTTAAGAAAATACTTGTGATTATTCTGCTTTGTATTTTCTTTAGCATCAATCACTTTCTGTCATAGCAGTAAATTGCTTGTTCTGTGGCCAGGGAAACCTGCAGTTTAGAAATTCTTTCCTTTTTTTTTTGTATTTTTTTCTTCTTTTTGTTCTGTTTCTCTCTCTCCTTGTCTTTAAAGTTTATTAAATCCTCGTTGCGAGGACTGGCTCTACTGCATTCACAGTCCATCGTAAATCTCTGACTTTATGTTTTATGTTCTGTTTGATCCACATCTTTGAGGAAACTCAAAATTATTTTGCTTTTCTGTGCTTTGCGTCCATGTTATACATTTTTCCATCCTAAGGCTTTTATTTGCAATTGTTGATATATGAAGACAGTTGGAACCAGGAGATATTTTCCTACCTTTTTCAGCCTGAGGAAAAATCACTGAGTTGTTCCAGAGCACCATGGGATGGTGAGTACAAATAGTGAAGACAGACATCCTTGCATTGATTCTAGCTTTAGAGGTGCAGAAGCTAATCTTTAACTGATAATGTGAAGTCTAAGTTTTCATAGATTCCCTTTACCAATATAAGTTACCAAAGTACTGTTAGTTTGCATATGATTTTTGTTGTTGTTTATGGTTTTTAATTATGAAGTATAACTGGATTTTGTTAAAACCATCTTTTTATCTATTTAGATCATCCTATGAATTTTTTGTTCTTAATTCTTTGAATATGTGGAATGACATCAACCTAAGGTAAAAAGTTAAATCAAACTTGACTTCCTGTAATAAGCCCTACTTAATTATTATGGATTGTCTTTCATAGGCATTGCTTGTATCTAACTAGTGTTCATGGCTTTTAACATTACTGAGTGGTATAAACACATAGTATTCTTGTGTTTGTTACTTTCAGAGTAATGGTAGGCTCATAAAAAATAGGAAATGTTTTTCCTCTCCCTCTAACTTTTGAAACTGGTATCAATTTTTCTTTAATTATTTGGTCACAAAACAAAGCTAGCTTTAAGTGATATTTATAAATAGTTTTTAAATTAGTTATTAAGATGTTTTATATTACATAAGATAAAATGACAGGACACTATATAGTAACTTGAGTTCAAATGAGTAAGTTAAGAGTACCAATAAAGTTATCTACCTAATAAAATATAGACAATACAAATGTATTCTTGGGTATAATTTTCTTTTTATTATTTAAAAGGAAATCATACAAGCTATAATTATAAAATCTGCTTATAGGTTTAATATATGAAATTATAATTTGGATAACAAGAATAGTGTTAAGTGATAGAGGAAATAGAGTTGCAAAGGATAAATCTTTTATAATATTGAAATTAAATTATTATGAATCTAAAATAGATTGCCATAGATTAAGATATTAATTTTAAGCCACAGAATAAATATTGAAAAATAACTTAAAATATGTAAACAATTAAGGAAATTGAAATGGTTCAATTGAAATGTCAGTTTCATACAAATGAAGGAAATAATAGAGACCAGCTAAATGAAAGGAATTATATAAAAATATAAAAATAAAGTCAGAACTGCAGACATAAATCCTAGCTCATCAATAATTACACCCAATATCAGTGGATTGAATATCCAAACAGAAAACAGAGAATGGAAGGTTAGGCAGCAACATAATCCAGCTGTCTTCTGTCTACTAGAGTCACACGTTAGTCTCAAAAACAAAACTGGGTTGAACTTGAAAGGCTACAAGATTCCTTCCTTCCTTCCCCCGGCCTTGTTTTACTTCCTTCTTCCAAACAGTTTTAAACATTTACATTGAAAACTACAAGATAGTACTAAATCAATTTAAAAAATTGAAAAGAATGCTAGTCCATGAATTCATATTGAAATGCAAGGGATCTAGAATAGCCAAAACAATCTCAAAACAGAATAACAGAGTTAGAATACTGACACTTCATATTTCAAAACTACTTCAAAGTTATAGTGACAAAGACTATGTAATATTGTTATAAAGATAGAGACACACATCAATAGCAATTATTGTTCAAAAAATAATTCCTAAAATATCCATGGTCACTTCTGATAATATAATTTTTGACAAAAATTTTAAGACATCTCATACAGGAAAAATACTTCAACAAATGGTGCTTATATACCCAGATATCCACAGACAAAAGAGTGACATTTAGAGCTGGGCACTGTGGCACATCATTGTAATTTCAACCCTCAGAAGGCTGAAACAGGAGGATTAGACATTCAAGTCTAGCCTGGGCTGTCTAGGGAAATGGTGTCTCAGCAAAACAAAGCAAAACTTCATGATTTTGTTTCATGATTGTTATAGCAAGCATGAAACCTAAAGTTCAATCCCCAGTACTGCCCCAAATGCATATATGTTTATTAAATTGTCATAATATCCCATAAGTGATAACAACCCAAACACTCATCAATGGATGAATGAATAAACATTATGTTTCATGACCATCTTAGGGAATATTATTCAGCCATAAGAAGGAATTATGCAGACTACAAAGCAGATGAAACTTGAAAGCATTATGCTAAGTAAAGGAAGCCAGACACAAAAGGTCACATATTATAAAATTCCATTTATATGAAATAGCCACATTGGACAAGTCCATATGAGAGACTAAACAGATTCAAATTGTTAGGGACTGGGGGAGGAGAACAGGAGAGCAACCATTAATGTACAGGATTCCTTCTTTTCTTCCCTCCTACCTCTTCCATCTTCTTCCCTTCCAAAAATATTCATTTAGGAGTTAAAATGCATGGGCTATGTAGGGTATAAGTTATTGACAAAACAAAGATGAAAATGCATTGTCTTCAGTTATGAGAAGTGTGGAGCTTACTAAAGGAGTAACTTCTATTAACCTTGACCTTGGTAATGTGTCACCAGCCCACAGTCCTCTCTATTTGAATAAGTTGATTACTGACATATATAATAATCCTCCTTTTTTATATACTTTTTGTTGTAGCAATAATTAAAATATCTACACCCTCCACAAAGACTATTTGCCAATAGGTCTTTTGTTTATGAACTAATCCATTAAAAATTATTACTTAACTATGATTTAGATTGTGTGCTGATATTTAGTAAAGAGTGGTGACATGTTATGCCAAGTATAGGAGATAAAAGCTTAAACAAAGATAAAACACACAAAAAGTATTGTGTACACACAAATATCTCACCACAAAGGAGAACAGGCAACACTATAAAATTATATCAATGGACTCTCACTTAGTTCCTAAATTCCACTTTAATACTTGAACACCACTGTTCTATTACCCGATGTCTCTGTATTATTGGAAAAAGGTAGAATTAATAAATGTATTTACTTAAAGATATAAGAAACTTGTATTTCTGTAAATCAATGTAAGCAGTATATAACTCAGAATAGCAAGGGCAATATGTGAATTCATTATTCAGCTCTCTTCAAGTAAAATAAGAATAAAGTAGAATGAGAATGACATTCTAAGAAATAATATAGTGGTTATCATTTTCTGGTATTTTAAGAACTTATCATATATATTCTTTCAAGAGTCAATTATAAAATGCAGCAGTCCTCACATTCTCCAGGGAATATAAACTAGTAAAAGAACAAATTTATTCCCAAGGACTATTTTCCAATTTATAAACATATAACAAGTTTCTGCCTTTTCCCATGTGAAGAAATTACTTATAGTTCTAAACAATCTCTTTCCTCACAGGGATTTAATTAAGACTAGATAAGTTTTATAAAGACAATCAGAATTGCACGATTATTTTCAGAAATAATTGAGAAATAATGTAAAAGGCATTGGCCACATAGTTGGGATAATGAGAAAATAAGTAAAGTTCTAAATATTTCTACATGGAAACATTCATCCCATTAAATACTATTCTAAAAATTATGAAGAAACAAAAAAAAACAGGTCATTAAAAATACATTAAACAATTTCACAGAATTAGACTTTAAAATAAAACCCTAGGAAAAATGATTTTAAAGAAAATGTAAGAAATCTGTAATCATCATGTAAATGTGAATACAACATACTGTATGAAACAATTTCAATTTAGTAGTGCCAGATTTGGTTTTATGTGTTTCTGGTACTTTTAAGAGAAAAATCAAGTAAACAAAAGAGATAATTTATCCTCCAGTGTCCACATAAATTAGTCCCAGACAGAAAACACTATCTCTCTTTTTCTATGACTTTCTCTTGCATCCAGTTTTCACTGGAGGATTCTTTTTGGTTGAGCTCTATATAGCTAGCAACCTAGCTATAATACAGATGCAATCGAGATGGAAAGAAAATTTAGTCAAAGAGCTTATTTTCAAAATAAAACTACTTGATGAATTTCTACAATTAGTGGTATAGGAGATGTTGGCAAGCATGGTATATAAACTAAAAGGAGTGGTCAGAAAGTTGGAGAACACAAGGTCTCAGAGACAGAAGAGAAGACTTCATTAGGAAAAGCAGTTGACCATGTAAAATTTGTCTGAGAAGTTGATCAAAATAAGGACAAGAAGATAGCCTATCTGCTGGATTTAAGATATTAAGGTCATCAAGGAACTTGACCAGAATTTGTTTGATCAGCTTCTCCCAGTAAGAATATTCTTCATGAAAACTGCTCAACTTCATTGTCTTTCTTGTACACTAAATATAACACCACTTTATATCAAATCAATTAATTCTAACTCATCTTATTAAATTAATTTAGAGTCATGGTGTGGAGTAATTCATCATGGTTTGAAAAAGGCAAAAGAAATTTCCTACTCCAATGGAGCTGTCTACCACAATAGAAATGTCAATAATTCTGTTATCTACTTATTTAACCATCCCTACTCACTGATTTCCAGATCTCAAATAACTGAAACTCCTTTATTGCAATAACCAAGTAACTTTTTACCTTGCTTCCACACATTTTATTCTTAAACCAAAAGCAAGAGTAATCTCTATATTAGTCAATATTCTTGGTTTTTCTCTTTCTGATGATGTCTGGTCTCAGACAAAGAATTATGCAAAGTTCTTATAATAAGTTCCATAGTGCCTCTAACCTCATCTCCTTCTGTTTCCTCCTCCTCTCAGTTGCCCCTACTAGCAATCTTGTTAATCACATAGCATCCCAGGCATGTTTCTTTAAAAGCTTAGTGGATGATTTTCTCCTGTTCCTTAGAGTCCTGCACTTTAGATCTCTCCTCAAATTTAACTTTCTCATTGAAGTATTCTTTGACTGCCATACTGATGTACCACTGTGCATGCCTGACACAGCTTTTGTTATTTTCTTTCCTTGCTTTATTTCAATAAAGAGCTATTTTCTAATGTTCTATACCTTACTCGATGCTATTTGCCTATCACAGAGAATAGCATTGATTCATAGGACTTGCACAGTTAATATCCTGTGAGTAGACAAATCCAATACGCAGTGAAATATTTATCATCATGTTTGGTCTCGATTGACATGGTCTTTATTGCTTTCTGTCTTCTGTGTGCCCAGGTTTACTTAAAGTCTGAGTGTACTACAGGAAAATAGGAAGAGATTGGCATGAAATTACAGAGGACATCCCACGTTCCTAAACTTGGGAATGGCATAGATTTTGCTTACAATGTCTTCCCTTCTTATTTCTTAGGGAATATTGATTTTGTCTATTTAGAGGAGGAGTCAGGGGTGTCAAAGTATCCAGCAGACATTAAGTAAGACTTATTTACAATTTTAAAAGTTACACTGCTAAAAACATACACATAGTATTTAGTATCCTTTCCTTCTTAGTTTATCTTCCCCACAACAAAGTCACTGACACAAGAATTTTAATGTGATTAGTTATTAAGACTTTCTCTAAACATCTCCAGAGGAATGGGAAAGTAAGATAAAAAGAAAGGCAACCAGTAAAGAGTACATTATTAAGGCAGTTACCTAGTATGGGTAAAGAGAACCCTGATGGTACTGAGGAACTCCAAAGGACAATGTAGACAGCATTCCTCAGGATTGCTCCCATGAAGGGCAGAAGAGTTAAGCATCAAAATGCCAAATTCTCATCCATCTTTCTTCCACAATGGCTTCCTGGGTCATGGTCTCGAAGTTAATTGCTATTTCCTGCTTGGAGCTAGCCTGCTCTTCCAATCAAGGAAAAGTGCTCTCCTAGAGATTTGCAGAGAACCCAGAAAGCGTGAGTGGGAGGTGAGTGTTATTGAGAAGCTGCCTGCAGATCAGAAATGGCCTTGGTTACATTTTTCCTTATAGAGTAGAAGAATAATTTTGTTTGGCTTCCTGAACTCCGTTCCAAACTTGCTCTGAAAACTTACTTAGATTTTACTTTTCTTCTGATTCATTTTCTTTCTTCAGCTTTAAGAAAAACTCTCTACCTCCCAATCTCATTCAGCATTTCTGTGGATTATTCTTCTTCTTTATCAGAAAATCTGCCAGAGTAGCTGACTATACATACCTGAGGTTTCCAACTAGAAAGAGCAATGCCTTTAGGAAGGCTCTCTATTTGATTTTATAGATTTTTTTTCTTCCAGTATTAAGCTACTACCGTCAGTTCTCAGTTGGTACTGTACTCTGTTTTGGGGCAGCCTGGCTACAAAGAACAGACCATGCATGTCACTCTATTCTCTCAGGGAACAGTGTGTGGGCTGCAATTCACTGGTATAAGCATTACCATATGTTTTCACATATTGCAGTTTCTAGCTCACTGCCATATATACTGGGGACCTCTCAATTAAATTGATAGTTCTTTATGGAACACTTGTAGTGTGAAATGGTTTGTAGGAAAATGCTACGGATAGTTTCTTTTGCCCATATTATGAGTCTGATAACTTAAAAATAGGACAGCAATTTAAATTAGGTAAATATGATAAAATGACCATATGCTCTTGAGTGATGGGAAAATAAGACATGTAGCAGTTTCTGAAACTGAAAGATTTTCTTTTTTTTCTTTTTTGGTGGTGGTATTAGGGACCAAACCCAGAGCCTCTTGATTGCTACGGACTCTCTTACCACTGGAGCCATGTCACCAATCATTTTGTCTTCTGTTTGAGGAGGGATTTTGGTTGTTGATTTGTTTGTTTGATTGCTTGGTTTGGTTTGGATTTTTCTTCTTTTTTTTGTCCTGGGTTCTTACCAACTTTCCGGGGGCTGGCCTAAAACCTGTAATCTTCCTACCCTCCCTCTCTAGTAGTTGGGATTACAGATATACACCACCATGTCTGGCTTTGAAATTGAAAGAATTTGAAGAACTAAAATAAACTTCTCTGACAAGTCAAACCAAAGAAACAGAAAAAAGGCAAAGCTTGTTACTTGAGGAAAAATAGTTCTAATCAAATTTGATATTTTTTTACAAAACTTTAAACTTATGCATGGATATTACCATATACTTGTCTTAAAAAGGGAAAAATTAGAAGCTAATATAATAAATCTTAAAAACTAAGAAAACTTTCGAGTTCTTATTTTAAATCAAGTTTATGGAGGTAATTTGTATATAAGCTGTACCTAGCTGATTATCTCATTCTGTAAGTTATAAAAAGTGTATGCATCTGTGTAATTATCAACTTAGTCAACATAGAAAAGATTTTTCTCACTCTAGAATGATCCCTGTGGCTACTGGTTGCCAGTGTCACTCTTCCTGCCAGTTTCTTCCTGATTTCCATCACTAGACTTGGGTCTGATGTCTATCACTATTAATGATTTTGCTGTTTCTTGAACTTTATGTTAAGGGGTGGTAATGGGTCTACCTTTTGTGTCTTGCCTATCTTGCTCAGCATAATGTCTTCAAGATTCATTCCTATCAATTTATCACTGTGGTATTGGTTTGTATTGCTGAATAGTATTTATTGTTTGAAATAAATAAATTCCTTTAATCGGGGAATTTCTAGTTTTGAATATTATAAGTATAGGTATATCTTTTCTGGATATATGTTTTCATTTCCTATAGCCAAATACTTAAGAGTAGAATTACTAGACCATACAGGAACACTTAGGAGGAATTACTAAACTCTTTTTCACACTGATTGCATTATTTTACAGTCCTACCAGGTAATAAGCAGGATTTCATGGAATCTACTTATTCACTATCACTTGGTATTCTCTGTCATATTAACTTTAGCCATTGTAATGGGTATAAAGTAGGAACTTACCTTGGTTTTGTTAGCATTTCCATGGTTGATACATTGCTGAGTAACTTTCTGTATGATTATTGATCACCTGAATTTTCTATTAAAAAGTTTGTTGTATTTCTTTATTGGTCTTATATCACATAACACTAAAAAAATTAACTTATTCATTCAAGTTGGGTTCTTTTTAGATGCAAAAAATTTGCAAAGTTCTATGCAAGCATTGTATGATTTATGAATAACAATAGTGTTATATATTTCCTTCAAATCTTTGAGTTTTTCTTTTCCTTGCTTTATTGTACTGACCAAGGCATTCAGGAAAACATTGATTCATAGAATCCTTAAAGTCATAAAAGCAAGCTTTGCATTGTTCCAGGCTGATGAGGAAAACACTGTATTTCATCATACTTTTTTCATTAACATGCTTTTATGAAGACTGTCAAGGTAAAGATGTTTCTATCATTTAATAATTTACTGAAACTATTTACTATAAACAAGTACTAAATTTTGTCCAAATGTTCTTATTTATTAATGATCATAGTTTATTTATTACATTAACAAATCTTTTGCAATGGCATATAGATGGTATTCCATTTTCTAGCTTGCAAATTTTTTGAAGAAATAGATCTTATAGTTTCTATCTTTTATCCTCTGTGTATATTGTTACTTTTCTGGGGCTGCCTTTAAGATTGTACCTTTATCTTTGATTCTCAGCAGTTTTATGAGAATGTATCCAGGTACATTTTTTATTTACACAGTTAAGAGTTCTTTGAGATTTCTGTATTTGTATTTTGATGTCTTTCATACTGTTTCCTAGGCAATATCTCTATAACTGGTTTTTTTCTTCTTCATTGGTTTTTCTTTCTTTCTCCATTCCTAGTACTACAGTTCTTACATTTTGGACATTTTGACTTCAATATTGCACACAGATTTTAGATAGCCTCTTCTGGCTTTTGTTTGTTCATTATTTTTTGTTTGCACATTTCTTTAATTGTTTTACTCTTGTTACATTTTGTGTTTTAGTTTAGATACTTTTTATTAACCCTGCTTAAATTCCCTGATTCTTTCTTCAGTTGTGTAGAATCCATACCTGCAAATATTTTTTTAAATTTCATTTTTGATATTGTATTTTACCTTTCTAGCATTTCTGCTTGATTCTTGCTGCTGTAATTCCCCATTTATCTATGCATATTGTCAATCTTTTCTATTAGACTTTTTTTAGCCTATTAATTATGGCTTATTATAAAATCTTTATCTTGGCCATCACTAAGCCTGACTCTATTGATCATTGTTTTATTTCTTGGCAATGGACTATTTTCTTCTTTGGGCCATTATTGTTTTTATTGTGTGCAGAAGTTTTTGCTCAAATGGTAGCTACTACATTTACAGTAAAAGTGTAATGTATTATAACCCAAAATAATTATGATTCTGCATAGTGTAGAGTTTAGTAAACCTAGTCAGGAGCTTCTTTGAATTTCATTAAGTCTATAGCTACTATCAGTGTACAGAAGATTCTACTTCCTCTTTCATTTGATTGCTGTCACCTTGTGTTTAGGCTTGTGTTTTCCAGTGTTCCCGAGCCCCCATCTGTTTTCAACTAATCTATGTTTGTACCACAAATAGGATTTTCTCTATATCCCATGAAATTATGGGGGTGAATGTGTATAACCCTAAACCCTTGTCCAATACCCAGGCAGGAAGAGACAGTGGCATTGGTCACCAGGCAGGAGCCTAGAAGGAATTATTTCATTGTCCTTACACAACACAAACAAAACTATGAAATTATTAAGAATTTCAAAATGGCAAACAGACTAGTAAGACAGAGCATGGGATCCATTGAGCACATGGGTCTGTATGTCTGCATTCTTTGCATAACTATAAAGTTCCCCTGCCTACAGCAAAGGATGCCAAGGAGACCCTGTTAGACATAAACGTGTCTTCTGCAAGGTTGACTTCACTTTGTGGCTGAATCCAGCATATTGCAGCCACTAGGTGTTGCAGACTCTGCCTCTGCCTTTTCCATTGTGATTACAACAATAAGCTTGGAAACCCATCTCACTGAAGTGCAGTTAGGAAATACCAGCCAGGCAGGGAGATTGGGCAAATACTGAGCTGTCTTAATGACTACTTCTCACTAGGCTGAAATTTGTGTTGCCCATTGTCCAGGTCCTGAAGATATTTGACTCATGTTTTCTCCAGATTCATAGTTATTTACATTGAGAAGTTTAATGAGGTGCCAGTTATTCAAATAAAGTTCTTACTAGAGATTTTGTAACTACTCAAATACTGAATGAATACCATAAACTAAAGTGTTTAAATCTCTGATATTCAGTGCCAAATGTATATATTTGGTAAATTAATATCTGAAATAGTAATCTGGAGTCCACAAGCTAGTTTGAAAAAGATACTTATATTTTGAATTAAATTACTATCAGTTGTTCAAATTTTGATTTCTTAGAATTTTTCCATCTATTTGACCCCAACTGCAGTCATTTATTCAATTTGAAGGCTACCTACCGTCAATTATTGAAATTAGTTTGGTACTACAGGAAAGAGACAATTCAAGGCAAACTAGGACTATACATTATTTGGGTTATATTCTCTTGCCTAATAGTTGTTGCTAATTTTAACAATATCTGTTGTTAATTTTAGTTTTGATTGCTTAAGTGTTTTGTTTTATATTGTTTTATCCTTAAAATATAATAAACTATAAGATCTCTACGCCATTTACAGAGTCAACAATTATGTAAACTTATAACTTGGTTACTTTTCAAAAAACATTCTTTTCACCCTAGGAAAATCATCACAATGCTAACTTTTTATTCCTTTCCAGGAATAAACCAATCATTTATTGAAAAACTGGACTTGAAATGATAAAGTGCTGAGTAGATAATCAGTGAAGTTTATCTTTTTCACTGGGCAACAATGTAGGTAATCAGAGGGTCCCTAAAAGTTTCAATGGAAAAACAAGTGGCCAGAAAGGAAGAATTTGAAAACTGTGTAAAGAACTGGAGAAATTACGATAGGATGTAATAAAGAGAGTGAATTAGAAGGCAATGTTAGCCAATGGTTTTTGAGAAAGTTGGACTTTATCAAAAGAGGCCTCTGAAACAACTATTACAGTGGTTGCACAGTTGAACAACAGTATCAAAGGCAAAACTTTCATAATGAATTTATTTTGAAATTGAAAGGTACTAATTTGTGTTAACATTTTGAACTTTTGAATATATTATTAGAATAGGTGTGCTGGGGTACACTAAACACTATTGCATGTATGAAAATGTTAAACAAGTGGAATTTCAAATCTTTCAGGTGGTTCTATAGCTTAGGCATATGGACATAAGCTGCATAAAAAGTGCAATTTTTCCAAAGTGTTGTGGAACAGATTAGTATTTTGCACAGGTTACTTGGAAACTCTAACCATTTATTTAAAAATATTTATGGCACCTTATATTGCTCTTTATATTTCACTAGGTCTTTTTTGGTGAAGATAGAATCACATGAGGTTCTCTCTTTAGGTCCACTGGAAGTGAATTTACTACCCCAAATAGACATATGCTTACTCAATAATCTGTGCCAAATGGAAAAACCAACAGAGTCACTTGAACGTGCTTTAATGAAAGCCACTAAAGTTCACACTACTGCCTCACTAAATAAGCTCAATGTGTTTTTAAGACAAAACATATCCTGAGTTAGCAGTCATATTCAGAGTGTACTCTGTTTAATTTTAGAAGAATTAAAGCACACAGAATAATGATTCTAAAGTAATTATCATCTGTATCAAATATATAAAAGATGATAACTGTGGGTAGTACTTACTTTTTGATAAGGTTATAAATAAAAACACTTTCAAATTATTTTTATTTGTATGGAATAAAATACTGTATTTATGGATAAAGATAACAAACATTTAATTATTTCTTTGTGATAGTTAAAAACAAGTTTCTTATAATGAGAGTTCTAGTGCTAAATTGAGTAAAAAAATTAAAAATATGGATAACTGATTTTCCAGATTGGAAGCAATTAAATTTAGCATAGAAGAAGAAAATGTCATTTTTTCTGAGAATAAACACATATCTTTTGATATTAGTGTTTTGATATTAGTTTATTAGTTTGCCTATGTTGAAGAATCCTTGCATCTCAAGAATAATTCTCTTGGTATTTTCATTTTATTATCTCAAATGATCCTTTTAATGTGATATTAAATTCACTTTACTAGTATTTTATCAAGGTTTTTGTTTGTTTCATTTTGCTTTGTTTTGTTTTGCTTTTTAGTGGGTCTGAACTCAGGACCTCACATTTTCCAGATAGGTATTCTGCCACTTGAAGCCGGGCCCCCAAGCCCTTAAATGTTTTGCATCTATGTATATCAGGAATATCGGTAAAATGTACTTTACTTGTAGAGCCCTTGTCTGGCTTTAGCATAGGTTAATTTTGGCCTCATAAAATGACTTTGGAAGAATTCTCTCTTCTTTGATTTTTTTCAGAAGTATTTGAAAAGGACTTCTCTTAGCTCTTTAAATGGTTGGTGGAATTCAGCTGTGATGCCATCACACCAATAAAAGTCCTGTACTTTCATTAATTAGACATTTTTTATTATTGATTTGATGTTATTAATTATTGATCTAGTCAGACATTCTATTTCTTCATGATTTGGTTTTTATAGGTAGTATGTTTCTAGGAATTTATCCATTTTTCTCAAAAAAAAATACAAGAGCTATATGAAAAGCTGGTCAATATCTGTAATTATCCAGGAAGTACAAATCAAAATCCACACGATAATATCACCTCCCAAATGTTACAAGGACTATTATAAAAAACCACAAGAGACAGTAAGTATTGGCAAGGATGTGAAGTAAAAGGAACCTATGTACACTTTTAGTAAGGATGTAATTAGTACAGCAATTGTAGAAACAGTATATAAATTCCTTAAAAAATTAAAAATACAATCACCATATGATCCAACAATGGCTGTGCATACATTCAAAGGAAATGAAATCAGCATGTCAAATTGATGTCCACACTCCCACGTTCATGTCAGCATTATTCACAATAACCATGACAAAAAGTCAGATTAGTTTCCCCATCAACTGGTAATGAATAGAGAAAATGTGGAATGTGTACAAAGAAAAATACGTTCAGCCTTGAAAAAGAAGGCAGTATCACGGTTTTGGACAACATGGACGAACCTGGAAAGCATTAATCGAAGTAAAGTGAGCCAGGCAAAATGGCAAACATCACTAAAATAGTCAAAGTATAGAAGTAAGTGATAGAATGCTGGTTTCCAGGGGCTGTGGGGAAGGGGAAAGGAGGAGTTTTTGTGTAGTGGATTTCAGTTTTCAAGAGGAAATTGTCTGGAGATCTATTGCACAGTAAATGAATATAGTTAACATTATTAAACTGCACACTTAAAAATAACAAAGTTATTACAGCATTTTAAAACCATTAAAGGACAGCGCTAGCTTATCAGTGAGGCATCACTGTCATCCACCTTGTAATCTATGTGCATGTTAGTGATACATATAACCTAATGAACATCAGCAGTAAAAATACAACTTAGTCTGGAATTTATGAGATGCTAATAAATATCATCATGATGTGTTCTATCTAGCAATACTATGTAGCTTGCTCTTCACTAGTGCTTCTTTGTGTCAGCACAGCAAAATATATTTACTAATATATTTACGTACAAAAATATATTTAATTTCCATGGTTAGTTTCTTTTCATTCCAGAACTTCTTGTTCTCATACGAATTTATATCAAGCCATATGGACATAGGTTTGTGCTCTGGGGGAAGGGAACAGATCCCAGCAATACATTTCCTGTTTAAAACAATTAAATTTCATAACAAGAGCTTATTCGATTTTTTCAATTCTTTCCATTTTCTGTCGTATTTTCTATGACAGATGAATCATCTCCCTTCTTTTTATTCACTGCTTTAAGATCAGATGCTGCTATAAAAAATTCTATGAGTGCCATGTTGATTTAGCACTGCTTTGAAATGCTTTTAGTGACCTTGGATACAACCCATGTGTCTTGAAAATAATGGCATACACATTAGTTTACTGCACCCATCACATTCCTATCTTGAATCTTGAGAAATTTCTAATGAAATTGCAGCATGAGGATTCTTGTTCCTAACTGATCAGTAAATATTGTAGCATCTAATAAGTAACTGTACTTTGGCACACTCTCTCTGTTTTTGTTAGGTTCTAATTTATTTGGTTTCCCCGCCCTGAATTTTAAGGAGAATCAGATGAACAACTTTTATCATGAAGTGATCATCAAGCATTTCTCCAAGGAGGCAAACTTACTGTTGTCTTTCAGAAATGTGTTGAATACAATGTGTTGACCCTCAAATTTCACATGCTGGGCCACAAATAATAATGCTCATATATCTTTCTTCCGAACATACTTTTATTTAGTGACTTTGATACGTGTTTGAATTTTGATGCAATTTCAGTTAGGAAAAATCAGCAAACATAACCACATTTGATTAAGTCATCATTATTGACTCTCTTAAAGATAAAAACATGTTAGGATAGGATTTGAAATCCACCAAATGTTTTGCCCTGTGAATGATATAATAGATATATCCTATCATTGTTTGTAATTTTGACTGAGACAAAACTTGCCTTGAAAAATAGAATCATATTTTGAGATTGCAGGAAATCATCTATAAAGAAAACAAATTTAAATAAAATACTTTACGAGCTGATGTAATGACTCTGTGCTCATGACTTACCAATAATAAAATTTTTTAGGGAAGTAGTCAGATGAACTTTGATGCCTGAAAATTAGATATCTTAAATATATCTCATGTCCATTGTGGAAAAATAAATACAGATTTTAATATTGCTGTCTTTTATTTTATCAAAAGTCATTTTTCCATTTGTTCTTTCTTTTCATATTTGAATCCTGACACATATTTTTAAATAGTCACTTAGAGCATTTGCCGGTAGTTTAAATACAACTCCTCATGGGAAAAATTCATTTCTTTGACAATGAAATTAATAGAAAATTAAAAATTTCACATTGTTTACTGGCAACTTTTTCATATGTGTTATTAATGAAGATAGCAAGGTTTAGAGAACATATTGCTTCTCAGACTGTAGGAAATGCAATTTCAGAATTCGGCCTATATATGATTACACAGTGAATTTTATAATCTGTCTGCAGTTTTATAAATAGAAGGTTTTGTGTGACATAAATAGTTAGTATTAGTTTCCCCATCAAATAATGTAACTAATGCTTTTCTTCTTAAATCCTGTGGTCACATTTTAGTAATTTTGTTTCTGTTAAGTACTCCATTGATTTTGGCCCTTAATGTTTTGGATGGTGTTTGCTCACAAACCTTCTCACCCACAGTTATAACTCCAGAAATGAGCCATGTATATGTGTCAAGGTGTAGCCAGAGTATGTGTAATGGTCCTTTTGGGTCCCTATCCAAAAAATGAGAAAGGTCCCTGCTAAACAAGTTGGCTAAGTATGTTGACTACAGAGTAACAGTCACCAGCTTGGAAGTGGCTAATTTAAGGGAAAGAGAATAGAAAAAGAAGAATAGAAAGAGGAACATGTATGTGCAATGATCCTCCCAGATTATATGAATGGTTGGATTGGGAAATAGTCAAATCATTTTACTAAAAGCGAGAAAGGATTGTAAAAGGTGTGAAAAATTACCAGACTAAAGTCTTACAGAAAAGCAAGAGTAGTCAGAATTAAGAAAACCCCATTAAGCTTGGATTAAGAAAAGGTGTTGGTAATTGAGTTAGCCATTTGCAAAGGACTCATCATAGGCAAGAGTATAAGTACAAATGGCATAGATCATTCAAGAGCCTTGTAGAGAATGACAGAGGGAAAGCAAAGTTTTGATTAGGTGTAGTTTAAGGTTAATGCACAGTTTTATTCATTATCTTTTCTTTTTTGAGATATAGATGAATACTCCTGATAGAAAAGGGATTTTCAATACATTATCTCATATCTTGTGTCATTTAAGATATAGTAGGCAGATACAATTAACTGAATGGTATATTAGAAGAAGAAGAAATAGATATAAAAATGGCATCCGAGTTGTCAAGATGAAATTAGTGTCATGAAATGAATAAAGGACTTACTATTATGTCTGGTAGTATTGCTAAAATGACTAACTGTAAATTTTGACCTTCAGCATTAATTTTGCTCTCCCAATATTCAACACAGCAACTGAGCAAATGCTTCTTAGCTATCTAGCTAATGCTATCTAGCAAAACATTCATATTAGATATGAGCAAAGTAAGAAATTGATTTAAGATACCTAAAAATAGAACTCTGAGATTAAAAAGCTAAGGAACGTTAGAGGAATTTATATTTTGACTTCATCTGCAGTTCAGCAGACATAATACTCTGAGAGTCTCAGAACATATATGTCCACCAATTCACAACCAGGACAGCACCTCCATATGACTATTCATAATAGTTTCTTTGAGAAGAGTTTGCTGGAGAAGGCTTTATATTCACATTGTTGATTTTGTTGGCTGTCCTGTATGCTTTAGAATTTTGTTTGATAAACTTATGCTCTGTGAATGATTCTCTCCTTTCTTCAATTTATGTTCCTTCCCCATTTCTAAAAAGATCTATTGTTTCCAGAACTTTAAGAAAACCTGTGATATAGTTAAGATTTTTACTTACCATTTAAATTTGCCATGTAACTTTATTTCCTTGTACTGAATAATATAATTTAGAAATCAACCAGATCATAGTGTCTCAAAATCAAGTTTTGAATGTGGTATCCAGCCTGTAACATGCACCCCTCCATCCTGCCATGATCCTGCTTCCTGGTACCCAGGTCCTGTGAGACTCTTTAATTGAGAATGAACTGTCTCTGTTACATTGCACCCAGCAAATGAAATGCAACAAGATTAAGCTATGTAAAGCTTCCCCTTTCTATCTGGCTTGCTTTCTCTACTTCCCTCTGTCAATTCTGTGTTGTCCAGTTTCCTGAATATATTTTTCCTTTGCTTTATGACATTGGCCACTTGGGACAAATCCTGCTGCTGTGGCTTGATTGTCACTTCCAAAATTCATTTCAAAATTTTGCCTCTGTAATAGTAATAAGAGTGGGACCTTTAAGGGGTAATGGGACACTTCCCTCATAAATGGATTAAGGCTGTTACCATAGGAGTGAGTTATTTAAAAAGGGGAAGAATTTGGTCTTCTCTCTCTCTCCCTCATTGTCTGAGAATATGATACCTTCCACCATCAGGTTATGATGCAGCCTCCCCCAATCCTGACTTCTCACCCTAAATAAACACTTTTAAAAGTTTAGTCAGCTATTGTGAATAGTGCTACAAATATAGATGTGCAGGTGTCTTTGTTGTAACCTGACTCATATTCCTTCAGAATAGCCCTAGGAGTGGAATGACTGAATTGTCTATTATTTTGAGTCTTTTCAGGAGCTCCAAACTCTTTTCCATAGGTGGTTGTATTAAATTTACTTTCCCACCAACGATGTATGAAAGTTCCTTTTTACCTGCATCCTCACCAACATTTGTTGTTTGTGTTGGAGTGAGGTGGAATCTTAATGTGGTTTTGATTTGCATTTCCTTTATGTGCAGGAACGGTGGGAAGAGGGAATAAAGGAGAGCAATGGAGGGGATGAATTCAAGTATGATATCTTTGATATATTGTAAGAACTTTTGTAAACACCACAATGTACCCCCCTACCCCAACAATAAAGGAAAAAAAATTAGTCAACTCACGCACTTATGGGTCATACCTATAATCCTTGCTACTCAGGAGACAAGATTAGGAAAACCACAGTCTGAAGCCAGCCTGGGTAATAGTTCCCAATGCTTTGTCTCAAAAATACCCAACACCAAAAAAGGGCTAGTAGTAGAGCACCTACCTAGCAAGCCTAAAGGAATTCTTTCAAAACCTATTCCCTCCAAAAAAAAATTTTTTACTCAGTCTGTGGTTTCTGTTAAAGCAGCATAAAATCAGCCTAAGATACCGGCTGTTGGTACAATTCTCCTTTCTTTGTAGGTAAACTATCATTTTACATTTTCAGCTACAAATTTGTTATACACAATGTTTTGGATAAATATATGTTTATATAAGTATATGTCTATTAATGTGGACATGTACTTATGTACATAAAAATTGCACATACTAGCCACAATTAATAATAAAATTATCAATGTCATTAAAGATCTCCAAATAGCTCTCCTTGGTCATATATCTTTCACTTTTATCCAGATACAATCACTTCCTGAATATGTATTTGTTATTTCATTGTTTCAATACAGATTTTAACATATATGCATAATTTTCTAAAATAAGCATATGCATTTGCACACACCTTAAAATATTAATGCAAATTCCTTTTTAAAAATTATATAATTCTGAAGGCTGCTTTTTAAAATTAAATATTATACTGTTAGGATGCATTTAAGCTAATTCATAGCTGTTGGTCATTAATTTCTACTGTTGTGATTATTTGATAATATATACTTATATCAGTTATTATTGTCCATTCTTTTGAGTGAGGATAGAGTATTTCATTGTTATAATCAACACTAGTATGCACTTTTTTCTGACAAGTCTCCATACCCTACTATGTAAGAGTGTTTTTAGTCTGTATATCTTGGAGAGGAATTGCTGAAACATAAAAATTTAATATCTTTATGATTATTTGATTTCTTCCCTTCAAGTTCTTTTGTCCTTTGAAAGAGAGTATAATATTCTCCTTATTCATTGCTCTTCTATCTACATTTAGGATGACCTTATCAAGTTACACAGAATTGCAGTTTGAATTTAAATTTCACTAACTGTGTAGAGCTATTTAGGAAAAAAAGAACATCCTCATTTTACTCAATTTTCCTTTCCATAAAAACAGCACTTTTTCCGTTTGTTTAGATCACTCTGTAGTATGACTTGGAGAGCATGCTCCAAGCTGTTTATTCCACTGATCCTTGAGAACACACTTTTCCTTTCAAGCAATTTGAAAATACTGTGCTTATGTTCACAAGTGTATGATTCCATCCTTCCCTTTTAGTAGATACTCTTTGAAAGAAAGGAGAAAGCATATCATAGACTTAAGGATTCAACTGTCTGGCTCTTCCACTCACTTGCAAGAGTGTCCACCTTGTGGTGCTTCCCAATTTTACCTCAATTGTGCCAGAATGTTGACCTTGGGGATTTTCAGCCCATTTGTCCATCTTTTATGTGGTTCATTACAGAAAGTAGCATATCAGTTGCAATGTCTTCACTGAGCATTATGATGACTGGGTAAAAATGATGATGCTGAACTCTTGGAGTAAATTGAGAACAGTCCATTGTCAAAGACATGCTTATTTTGTATCCTGAGTGACTATATCCAAGAGTCAAGTGCTCTCTAGATTTTTGAGATGATGTCAGTTCAGATTTCACTGAAAATGCATTTCAATTGGAAACTTTCCAGCTAGGTCAGAAATACTCTCTACAGTTTTATAAATTGACCATGAACTATCATGTGGCATATGTCTTTTAGTGCGCTTTCAAGTTAGGTCATTTCAAGTTATCTTTTGGGTAAGGTCATTTTTTCTAGTCTTATATTTAGCTCTTTAACCTTCTAGTTAAAATATTTCAAATGCTATCCAGAATGGTCATGTCTATGAACTTTTTCAAGCTCATGGGGAAATCTAGTTAGCTGAAGTCCAAGAAAGGACTACCAAATGTTCTTTTTGAATCACTTTGATGTTAAGGGTAGAGGAAGTAACTAACAGGAAAAAAACAAGAATGACTACAATTTTGTCTTTGTGTCAATATGTCCATATTATCCTAAACATTTTTTATAGTGTCTCCTAAGCTGATCTACTAGTTATAATAATGCAGTAATTTACTTTGTTACAACTCATCCATTTTCTTTATTATAATGCATAGTTCTCTACAGATTGAGTGCCCTTATCCAAAATGCTTGGGAACCGAAGTGTTTCAGATTTCAGAGTATTTTTTTTAATTTGGAATATTCACATGTTACCTTTAGAGCACCCTTAACTCAAAAATTCAATATCAGAAACTTACCAAAATCTTTTGCTCAGAAAGTTTCTGGTTTTGGAGCATTTGGGAATTCAGATTTTTCAATCCATATCATATAAAATAATTATACATACATTATTGTAACCACTTACAAGTAACTTTGCTTTTCTATGGTAGTTAAACAATTAAGTATATTTAATTTTATTGTCAATTGGTCTGATAATAGTAAAACCAAGAATTACATATTACCCAAATATTACTATTACTCTAAACAGACCTGTCTCTGACTTGGATTGCATCTTCCTTTGTCTGTTTTGACTATTATAAATATATTTTCAACACATTATAGGTGCGTCTTAATTGTAAGTCTCATAACTTGATATATTTTTGTGGAAATTCACTAGAAAGGAAAGAGAAATAGAATAGCAGAGGACAGATTACAAATTTGAAGATCAGTTTTAAAGCTTACTACAATACTAACAGAAGTCTGACAGGCAAAATACTTTTGATAAGGTATTGATTAATGATCTTCAGCTGTAGGAATTCCTCTGTACATGTAAGTAGACACAGACAGAATACTAGGAGGTCGTTTCAGTTTCTGCTCCTATCTGTCACTACTTGGCTTCTGGGTTGCCAGGCTACTCCAAAGGTTTGTGAGGGACAAGAAAGATTGTTTTCAAGCTGTGATTGGGATGGCCTTTTTTTTTCTCCAGCAGCTGCTGCTATATGGATATAAGATGAAAGAGGTAAATTTCAGGTTGCTTATGAACCATGAAAACAAGACTAGCGTTCCTTTTTACAAGACTAGCGTTACTGCTTCATTCATTGTCTCAGCATCTCCCAAAGGACTTCATATCCATTTTATAATAAAACTACATAGAGAAATGTCATATTATCAGCAAATTTCTTCAGACAGGGATCCATTCCATAAAGCAAACTGCATCACTGGCAGCACAAATATAACAGAGGACTGTGAGGTATAGGAAGCAGTGATCTTTAAATGAAAACATGATAAGTAAGTAAGAAAGAAAATACTTCATATAGCTAAACTAACACCTCTGGAAGGCCAGCATCAGGATGTTAGGGTGAGAAAGAAGATTGAGATAACAAATGAAAAAAAGGATAAGTGCATTTTCTTCATAGGCTTCTCAATGACTTCAGTGAGTAAGCTGAGCACTAATAGTAAACACAAAGTCTGCTTCACCTGCAGTGCTGCTGCTGACCCAAATGAATGTTGGCTCCTCAATTGAAAAAGGAAACAACAGGCACTCTCTAGAGAGGATTCATGACAAAAATAGTGGCAGTAAATTCATTATGAATCACATATACTGCCTGAAATAAGAGGAAACCTTTCAGGAAAGACTAAGAATTCCCTAGGCACATATTACAGTAGTCAACATAAAGAAGAAAGAAGAGTGGATGAGTACTTCCTTCCATTTGAATGAAGAATGAGGATCAAAAAACCACAGTTTGGCTTAATCTAGCTTCTTGGACTTTTTAAAGGATGTTTTCAATTCATCAAACCTAAGAGCACATTGTGGAAAGCACTGCACTTTTACGTTTAATTTATGACGCTGTATTTACTTTCATTTATGAATGTCCCACATTACAGCAGATTTGTTAGAGCTTCTGGAGACCTGGCAAGCATTTGGCAGAGGAGTATAGAAAGAAAGAGTTGTGAAAGATCTTAGTTTGGTTATAGTCCACTCCATTCATTTAATAGACGGAGATAGAGTTCAATAAGACTTAAGAGTTCCACAAATTCACTCTAATGAGCCAAAATTTGAAGGGCTGCTGAAAGTAAACCACTGTTACTCCCACTCTACACTTCTACTGTATCTTGTTGCTTCTATTTGTATCTTTTAATTTATTTTGAATTCTAATGCATAGGGACACTGTTTCCAAATTGATTCCTCTTAATTCAGATTTCCATACATAAATTCTGAATGTGTTTCTTTCCCTTCCCTCTCAATATTCTTAGTCTGTGACTGGTACCTACAGAATGTACTTTATTGGAGACCTCAACTGTATCCACTTGCTCACTATTGGAAACTCTACTCCTAAGCTTTGTACCCATCTTGGGAAACCAATCTTTTCATTCTACAATCTTGAACTTTCCTGTCTGTTGCTTGGAAGTCATTCACTCTTTTAGAATAAGAGATCTAAGTGAGTTATTTGAATTTAAAAGGTGGTAGGTATTAAAACAAACATGGCATTGAGTGAAATTGGTTTGGAGTGAATAAATGTGAATGCTTATAAGTGTGGGAAGCTACATAGTGACTTAAAAACTTTCTTCCGGAGCAGATGTACACTACCTCTATTTATAGTTAGCAATTTAAAGCCACTACATTTTGATAAGCATTTCAAGGACTGCTGGAAAAAAATTAAAATATGACATTTACTTTAAAAATTCTTAAGAATAATTTTTACTCTCAATCTTAGTGACTTGAATTTCTCTCCTAAATTACTGGAAAAACATAGATTTAGATAATCAGCTCTAATCTGAGGAAGTACTTATACTTTTCCTAAAGTCTCCCCTGGATCTATAGTCACAGAATTGTAATGAAAGAAATGTAAAGTCACATTTCTGTATTCAGGGTTCCATTATTCAAATTTGTTTTTAAGCAGAAATACATCTATGTGTTTACCTATGTACAATTTTATGTATACATATATAGTTCATAAATTACCTATGCTTACTCTCTTCATTCACTGTATACTAGTATAGCCATGGTTTCTATTCTAGAAAAGGTAGGTGAAATGTGTTGCTTTAATTCTGCTAAACAATATAAGTAAGAGTAAACACATTTACAGTTAGCTCTGACTTTCATCAAAATAACAAGATTAAAATGTAGTCATTACCTTTTTTTATTTCTCCATCTTGTTCCACTTGTTCACTGCTCTTTTCTGGTTTAAACTTTCAGCAAGCAAAGGTAAATTTTCCAAAAAATTTACCACATTACATGTTTTTTCATGGTTCTTCATCTTTCTAAAGTTTATTATTGCTATGTTTTTCTAAATTTTAAAGTGAAAGGGCACTTTGGAGATAAAATAGCTCAATCTTATATCTCAAACATTTATAAAATGGAGAAGCAAAATAAAATGACTTACCTACAACAGGTGATGGCAGAACTGGAACTAGAAACTCAAGTTCACTGGGCCCAGTCTATTCTTCTTAGAAAAGTACTCTACCAAAGATTCACTGATGAAGTTAGTAATTCCATACTGCAAAATGTAGGGCTGACAATGTGAAATCAAAAAACCTGAAATTTCTACTATTAGACAACAGAATTAACTATATTTTGCAATTGCAGTTTTACATATGCATATGGTACTACATTATTATTTGACACTTGAGATTTTTGTTTGCCATGTACAACCTGAATTCTTCAGGTGAAGAAAATGAATCTGAATTTAGAATAATTTTTTAGTTATTGTAATAATCAGGACCCAGTTTTTATCTTCTTCAAATACCTTACATCATTTTCTGATTCAATATAGACAGTCATTGATGAATGAGAATTTTTAATGTTGAGTTTATCAATACCTAAAAAAATGCAGACAGACCTAGTCAAAATCAAGTTAAATCTCCCTAAATCTAATTATTATAGATTATTAGATTTACTCTTAAGATCACAGAATTTGTCGTTTTTTTTAAAGAAACATTTAGACTGGTGAATAATGTTTTTTTTCAAATGAATGTCTTTTTTTTAAAAAAAGTACATTTATCAATTTGAAAAGCTATTTCAGACACCAGCGAATACTGATATCTGATTTTTCTAGCATTTTAGTCCTCCCTTTGGGGACTATTTGTTTAGCAAAATCAGTTGACAGTATTTTGCTATCAGATACAAATTAAATTGGCAGTTAAGCAAGCTGTAAACAATGTGTCCTTGGCATTCCTTTTCTATTTTGTCTCTTCCATTTATTGCTCTTCTGTAGGCTATTTGGAGTTTCTTAGCATTCTATGCCTTTTATTCAAATAGATTTATAACTTGAGCAAAACCTTTTCACTCACTTAGCATTTAGTGTCTCTGTTGTTGATAAGTTTGAGGAATATAGCAACCAGAGAAATTAGTGACTGATAAGCAGCTTTTCACCTGAACTTCCATCCTATATTTAACAGAAGAATGACTTAGCTCTATTAAAAATTTTCAATGCTGCAAGGTTTTAACCCCCAGAAAAATATAAATGGACATAGAAAACACATATAATTCTGTAAGGACTGTTAGGACATATCTGGTAAACACTACAATCAAGAGCAGAAGTATAGAGACAAGTATACCACACAAAAACCTCAAGAAGTTACTGTTAATATTGATCACATTTTTATCAGGTTGCAATATATTTTGCCTATCAGAAAGTATCAATTATAGAAATTTTAGTCAGTGGGAGAGTTTTTCTCAATATAATATCATTCTTTCATGTATTGTGTTTATATACACATTTTCATACATATATACTTACATATATGCTTCCAAAATCATGCAAAGTACATACAAATGCATGCAAATAAAAAGCATTTAAACGTTATTCATGATTAGGATAAACCAAAAGTAAAAACTGTGCCTTCTCAACTGCTCTCACAAACTCTAAGCCTGTTACTCACAAAAACAATTACATTTTTTATGTTCTCCTACAATGTATATATAAATGCATATGCATTCATATAGAAACCAATTATAGTGAGTCCAGTCTAGTTTGAGATCCCAGGACAATTGCCAGCTACTCCTACACTCCCAGTTACAACCACTTTTCAAAAATTTATACACAAAGAATCTGAAACCATTTCTCTCATTTGAAAGAGTATAGAATAGTTGAAGTGGAACTGACCAGGGTTTGAAACAGAATTTGTGGACCAGGCTCTCTATGTCCTAAGAGATCCAATCATGTCAGAATGTATCTGCTTGAAGCCTGGAGAAAGGGGTTATGTTGAGATCATCTGAGAAGTTGGAACCAGTCTCCAGGAACTTCGAGTGCTGTCCAAATTGATATTCCTTTTATGCTTGAGAAACTAACAGATCAGGAGAGTATGGTTGGTGAGTTCTTCTCCTGAAAAAGAAAAAAATGCTGCTCTGGGCTGGTGTGTTCTCCCTTGCCAATCTCTCATTAAGAGTCCCTGTGGAACTGGATAATCCTCAATTGGAATTGTGATACAGTACAACAACTTCCAGCCAAGAAGTGAATACCAGATTCCCCTAATTGTAAGTGCCCTAATTTTTCACGGATTCTTCTCTTAAAATCCTCCATTTTTTTCTCAAAAGGAAATCAGCATGACAAATGAAAGGAAGCAAAATACTCAGGACATTAACATAAGCTTCAAATTGTTCTCTTCAATTTCCAGTATTTTTATAAAGACTAGAAAGTGCATATAGGTTGAAAAACAAGAATGTCTCTGGATCACCAGTGCTCTAATCTTGGGGAGGGACAATTGGCAGCCTTCTGGACTTTCTCCTTAAAATGGGTGCAGGATTTTTGGGCCCATAGTTTTAGTTATAAGATGCTGGACAGCTGACTCGAGTACCAGGACTGGTACCAGTTCATATTTTTACATAGTTACACCTATTAATATTTAGTATAAAATAATGCAATTTTAAAAACATTTTATTGGCATAAATTAGTTATACAGTGGAGGTTTACTTTGACATTTCCATATATGTTTACAATGTACATTGATTAGGTTCATGAATATCCATCATAATTCTCCCTCATCTCCCTTCCTACTACTAAAAACAATTATAATAGATTTTATAGTGCTATTTTCATACAAGCATATAAAGTACATTGACCATATTCACCTTCCTTCAGCCCCTCCATTAATCCTCCCCTCTCCCACTAATACTCACTCCATCACAGACCTGCTTTATGATTCTGTCATTTTTTATTTATATTCATTGTTCACAGCATTGTCCCCATGGTATTTCACCCATGAATATATTGTACTTTAATCAAATTAACCCCCTCTATTACTCTCCCTTACCCTGTCCCTTCTAATCCCTATAGTTCAACAGCTTACAGTGCATTATTTAGTTGTGACATCTTCCTACACAGATGCAATGCAGTTTGATACTATTCACTCTCTACCATTCTCTTTGCCTCTCCCTCTTCCCCCAGTTCCCTCATATAGTACTATTATTACAAACATGTTCTCTCTCTCTCTCTCTCTCTCTCTCTCAAATGTGTATACATTTGTCTTTTGGATCTATTTTCCACAAATAAGAGAAAACATGTGAACTTTGTCTTTCTGAACCTGGCTTAACATGGTGATCTCCAGTTCCAAACATTTACCTGCAAATGACAAAATTTCATTCCTTAGAACTGAAAAATATCCCATTGTGTATATATATAGTATGTGTGTGTGTGTGTGTGTGTGTGTGTGTGTGTGTGTGTGTGTGTGTATCACGTTTTCTTAACCATTTATCAGTTGTAAGGCATCTGGGGTGTTTCCATAGCTTGGCTATTTTGAATAGTGCTGGATGTGTAAATGTTTCTATTATATCCTGACTTATATTCTTTAGGATATAAGTAACCCCAGTGAGTCTATTATTGGCTTTTTTGAGTAACCTCCCTACTGCTTTCCATAAAGGTTGCACTAATTTACATTCCCACCAACAGTTAGAAGGGTTTCTTTTAACTTGCACCTTCACCAACATTTATGCTGTTCATGTTCTTAATGATAGCCATTCTGACTGGAATGAGGTGGAATCTCAATGTAGTTTTGATTTGCATTTCCTTTATGGCCAAGGATATTGAGAAGCTTTTTTTTTGTATTTTTGGGCCATTTGTAATTCTTCCTATGAAAATTGTCTCTTCAATTCATTGCCTATGCCTTCATTGGGTTGTTGGTTCTTTGGGAGTTCAGTTTTTTTGAGCTCCCTGCAAATTCTGGTTATTAATTCCTTATCCAATGTGTTGCCCATTACATAGGCTGTATATTCAGTCTAGTACTGTTTTCTTTGCTGTACAGAAGCTATTTAGTTTGGTACAGTCCCATTTGTCAATCCTTTCTCTTTACTGAGCTATTGGAGTTCTCGTAAAGAAGTTATTGCCTATGCCTATATGTTCCAGTGTTTTTCTTATTCGTTCCTGTGTTAGCTTCAAAGTTTTAGGTCCAGGTCTTACATTGACATTTTTGATCTTCTTTGAATTAATATTCATGGAGGGTGAAAGATAGGGATCTAGTTTCAATCTTCTGCATGTGGATATCGTTTTCCCCACACCATTTGTTGAAATGGCAACATTTTCTCCAATGTTTATTGTGGACCACCTTATCAAAAACCAAATACCTGTAGCTGTGTGGGTTCATGTCTAGGTCTTTTACTCTGTTCCACTTGTCTTCAGGTCTGTTTTTGTTTGTTCATTTTTGTCAGTACTATACTTTTTTAATTACTGTGACTCTGTAGTATTGTGATACTTCCAGCATTGCTCTTTTTACTCGGGACTGATATTTGAGGTCTTTTGTGCTTCCATATGAACTTTAGGGTAGATTTTTTGTTATTGGAGTTTTGATAGGGGTTATATTGAATATACAGATTGCTTTGGGTGTATAGCCATATTCACAGTATTGATTCTGCTGATCTATGAGCACAGGAGATTTTCCATCTTTTGATGTCTTCTTTGATTTCTTTCTTCTGTGATGTATAGTTTTCATTGTACAGGTCTTTCACTTCCTTTGTTAAGTTCATTCCTAAGTATTTTATTTTTGAGGTGCTACTGTAAATGGGATTGTTTTCCT
This sequence comes from Castor canadensis, assembly GCF_047511655.1. NCBI lineage: Eukaryota > Metazoa > Chordata > Mammalia > Rodentia > Castoridae > Castor > Castor canadensis. The sequence goes on along the minus strand of NC_133399.1, from coordinate 93,304,579 downwards.
GATTTCTTTCTCAGTCTGCACATTGTTGGTATATTGAATAGTTACTGACATTTGTGTATTGACTTTGTGTTCTGTTTTGTTGAAAGTGCTCATGAAGTCAAGGCATTTTTGGTGGATTGTTTAGGGTCGTTTAGGTATAAGATCATCTTATCTGCAAAAAAGGGATAATTTGATTTATTCCCTATTTGAATCCATTTTATTTTTTTCTCCTGTCTTATTGCTGTGGATAGGAATTCCAATATGATATTGAATAAGAGCAAGGAGAGTGGGAGAGTCTCATTCTTGACTTTAAAGAAAATGGTTTTGGTTTTTCTCTATTAGTATGAAGTTGGTTATAAGTTTGTCATAGACAACCTTTATTATGTTGAGGTACATTCCCCCTATTATTATCTTCAGAGCTTTTATCCTGAAAGGATATTAAATTTTGTCAAAGCCTTTTTACACATCAATTGAGATGATCATATCATTTTTTGGTCCTAGATGCAGTTTATATGCTAGAGTACATTTATTGATTTGCATTTGTTGAGCCATCCTTACATCTCTGGAATGAAACTTGATCATGCTTTATGGGTCTGTTTGATGTGCTGTTGAATTTGATTTGCAAGTATTTTATTGAGAACTTTTGTGTCTATGTTTATTAAAGGGATTGGCCTACAATTCTCTTATTTTGTTGTGTTCTTATCCATTTTGAAATGAATGTAATACTGGCTTAGTAGAATGAATTAGATAATGTTTCTTTCCTTTCTATTTTATGGAAAAGTTTGAGTCGTATTTATATTAGCTCTTTAAATGTCTGGTAAAATTCAGCAATGAATCTTCTGTGGTCTTGGGGATTTTCTTTGTTGGAAGACTACTATATTACTACTTTAATCTCTTTGCTTGTTACAGATTTATGTAGGTAGATTTTCTCCTCTTTGCTCAATTTTGGTTAGTCAGATACATCAAGAAATTTATCCATTTCTTTTAGGTTTTCCAGTTTACTTGAATAGAGATTTTCGAAGTATTCCCTCATGATCCTCTGGATTTCACTGGTATTTGAGATGCAGCATTAGGTTATTCATTTGAGATCTCTTCATTTGTTTTTTTGTTTGCTTGTTTGTGTTGACATAGGCACTCACAGCTATAAACTTTCCCCTTGCTCTATCTTTGCTCTATTCCATAGCTTCTGGTTCGTTGGGTTTTCATTTTCATTAGATTTTAATTACTTTTTGATTTCCTCTCCATAAGGCAAGTTTTATCTTCTAGAAAGAACATTACTATTGACAAGGATTTAATACAGACTTGAAAAAAATCAATCACTATTCCAGCTACCAAAATAAAGTGAATAAAAGGACAGATTCCTTCTGCTAGAACATCCATTCACTTATCCATTCACTTATTACACTGCATAGGAAATAAGGGAGAAATCAATCTAAGAGGTGTGTTCCCTGTTGACACACAGGAGGTAAATTAAACAGGATGTAAACTAGGTTGTTCTGAAAGATGATCTCTGACTAAACCCACATGACAAGAGGGGACATTTGATATTAAGGGAAAACTAGTGCAAAGGAACAAGACAGTATGAATTTGGTAGACTTGAAAACATGTTTATTGTAGAGCAATCCCAGGCTTTGACGAGACTCCTGAAGCAGACTACAGGAGATGTGGCATTGTGTTCTAATTGAGGCATAAATGAAGAAAGAGCCTACATTTTAATATAGCTAGAAATACGAGTGATACTAGTTGAATAAGCCAAGAAGGGTACAGATAGTTCTCATATTTAGATAAGGAAGTACTTTAATTTGATATGGTTTAGTCCCAAAGTGGTGCCATAAAGAAGTTTGTCTTCAAATGTAGTGATGACACTAATGGTTAGCAAAATTTCATACTGAGATCAAGAAAATGACATAAAATTTCTCAATATGGGAATAATTAAGAAACAAGAAGTATAGTTCCAAGTGAGAGTGCAATTCCATCCTTAAAAAATCTTGGTGAAATATTTATTGACAAATGAGCAAATATATTCATGAACATATCAAAAATTTGGGTCTGGGCTCTTGGCATAACCACAAATGGATTATAGGGCCCACTATAATAATATAGGATGACTGCTTACATTACTATGTATATGTGTGCATGTGTGTGTGTATACATATGTGTGTGTGTATATAATTGTGGGAAAAAGAAGACATTAAGGAGTTCTTAATTATATATTTATGCATGTATAATATACACACATATATGTGTGTATAAATATTTAACCTGCATTCACATCTTTAATTTAAAAAATGACCCAGTGGGTTACTTAGAGTCCTAAATGTGCCTAAAATTTCAATGCAAATGGTAGAGGTGGAACAAGAAACCAGGCTAGTATCAATATCTGTGTTTGTAACCACTACATTGTACTGCCTCCCAGACATGGTATCAGAAAATTGAGTCTGTCACATATGACCATCCAAAATTGAACCAAGAGCAATATTAATTGCCTAAGCAGGTCTATAATAAGCAAAGAAATTGAAGCATCAATCATCTCCCAAAAAAGGAAAATTTCAGAATCTTATAGATTCACTGCTGAAGTCTACCAGACCTTTAAGGAAGAACTAATACAAAAATTCCTCAAACTTTTCCTTGAAATAGATAAGGAAGGAACACTGCCAAACTCATTCTAAAAAAACCACTCATCTCAAAACCAGAAAAGGACAAAATAAAAAAGTGACTTACAGGCCTTAGATGCAAAAATCCTCAATAAAATGTTGGTAAACCAAATTCAACATCATATCAAAATGATCATACACCATGTTCACGTCCATTTCATCCCAGGGGTACAAGGATGGTTCAACATATGCAAATCATCCAATGTAATACAGCATATTAACAGAAGCAAAGACAAAAACCACTTGGTCATCTCAATAGGTGCAGAAAAAGCCTGTGACAAAATTCAATATTCTTTCATGATAAAAACTCTGATGAAACTAAGAATAACTTCAATAAAATAAAGGCTATATATGACAAGCCTTTAGCCAACATCATACTAAATGGGAAAAAACTGAACCTGTTCCCTCTAAAGTCAGGAATGAAACAAGGGGATCCACTCTCTTCACTCTTATTCAACATAGACTTGGAATTCCTAGCCAGAGCAATAGGACAGGAAGAAGAAATAATAAGAGTACAAATTGGAAAGGAAAAAATAAACTATCCCTATTTGCAGAGCACATGATCTTACACTAAAAAACCTGGAAAATTCTGCCAAAAAACTTCTAGACATCATAAACGTCTTCAGCAAAGTAGCAGGATGCAAAATCCAATTTCCAAAAACTCAGTAGCCTTTATATACACCAACAATGATCAGACTGAAAAAGAATATAAGAAAACAATTTCATTTATACTAACCTCAAAAAAAAAATACCTAGGAAGAAACTTAGCAAAGAATATGACAGATCTCTACAGGGAAACTTATAAACCATTGAGGAAAGAAATCAAAGAAGACCACAGAAGATGGAAAGATCTCCCATGCTCATGGATTGGTAGAATCAATATTGTAAAAATAGCCATATTACCAAAAATCAATACAATGATCAATGCAATCCCCATCAAAATTACAATGACACTCACCATGGAAATTGAAAAATCAACACTAAAGTTCATTCAGAAGCACAAAAAGACCATGAATAGCCAAGGCAATACTGAGATATAAAAAGAATAATGCTGGAAGTATCTCAATATCTGACTTCAAACTGTACTACAAAGCCATAGTAATTAAAACAGCATGGTACTGGAACAAAAATAAATATGAAGACCAGTGGGACAGAGTAGAAGACCCAGATATGAATCCACACATCTATGCTGCCCAATTTTTGACAAAGATGCCAAAACCTATGATTGAGAAAAGACAGCCTCTTCAACAAATGTTGCTGGGAAACCTGCATATCTGCATGCAGGAAATAGATCCATGTCTTTTTCACCCTGTACAAGTATCAACTCAAAGTGGATTAAGGACCTTAATGTAAGACCTGAAACTTGGAAGTTAGTGCAGGAAAGAGTAGGGAATACACTGACATTAATAGGCATAAGCAATGATTTGCTAAATAGAACTCAAATGGCTCAGAAGTTAAAATAAATGATTAACAAATGTGACTACATGAAATTAAAATGCTTCTGAAGAAAAAAAAAATGGTCACCATGTTGAAGAGACTGCCCACAGAATGGGAGAAAATCTTTGCCGGTAATATATCTGACAAAGAATTAATAACAAGAATGTTCAGGGACCTCAAAAAACTACACTACCAAAAAATCAATGACCCAATGAAGAAATGGGCAAATGAACTGAACAGAGCTTTTTCAAAAGAAGAAGTCCAAATGGCCATAAATCACATGAAGAAATGCTCAACCTCTCTGGCTATAAAAGAAATACAAATCAAAAACCACATTAAAGATTCCACTTCAATCCTGTTTAGAATAGCTACCACCAAGAACACAACAACAAATGTTGGCAAGGATGTGGAGAAAAAGAAACCCCCATACACTGCTGGTGGGAATGAAAACTAATACAACCACTATGGAAAATAGTATGGAGACTCCTCAAAACTCTCAAAATAGAACTGCCATGTATTCCAGCCATACCACTCCTAGGGATATATCCAAGGAATGTAAGTCAGGATACAATAAAGGCACCTGCACACCCATGTTTACTGCAGCATTATTCACAATAGTTAAGCTATGAAAACAGCCAAGATGCCCCACTACTACTGATGAATGAATTAAGAAAATGTGGTATTTATATACAATGGAATTTTATTCAGCCACAAAGAAGAAAGATATTTTGTCATTTACAAGTGAATGGATGGAACTGGAAAATATCATTCTAAGTGAAGTTAATCAGGTTCAGAAGGCCAAATGCCATCTATTTTCTCTCATATGTGGAATATAGACCTATGTACAAATACACATAATATTACAAAAAATGGCTCATGCTAAGGGGAGGTCATATTCAAGAGGGGAGGGTAAAAAAAGGAAATTAAGAAGATGTATATGGTTGATGAACTTTATATACAAGAATGAGCATAGAATCTTTAAACCAGTTGAAATCACCATAAAAAGGGGACTAAGGTAGAAAGGAGGAAAATAAAGGTGATAAACCAATTTTGGTTATAATACATATATGCATTTTTCCTTTTCAAAACTGAGGAACAGTGGGGCAGAACACGTCCTGTATGGGGGATTGGTACCAGTGGGAGGGGGAATGAAAGAGGATGATGGAGAGGTGAATTCAATTATAATATATTTGATATATTTTAAGAACTTTAGTAAATGTCACAATGTACTCCCAGGACAGCAATAATAAAAGAGAAAAAAGAAAAAAACTGAGTCTGTGCTAAACCTATGTTCTTCCTCACGTTGTTATATAGATATTTGCATTATGCTCTATATGAAGATAGCAATACTTCTCTGGTCAAGGAAATGAAATAATGTATAAATGGGATGGGATCCTTCTATTTGACAGTATTACATCTGGAATAATAAAATATTGGATGTGTTTCTGGAATTTATATGTAATCCTAAAAATAGATTATAGAACACTTTTACAAGTTTCCAGATTTGATCATGACCCTGAATTCTTCCTTCTCTTGACTGAACACATTCCTACCCACACCTTCTACTTCACACTAGCTCATTACTGGTGAGCTCCTACTTCTCCTTCAGTGCCCAGCACAGAGTTTACTTCTTCTGTGAAGACTTCTAGGTCCTAAAACTTTGAGTGGGTGTCCTGCTTATATGCTCTGGAGAATTTTCACATTCATGTAATTTTAGAGCAAAATTTATTCATTTCAATAGAAAATTGCTAGTTGTATTGCTAATACAATTCAGGTTTGATATAGTGGTATATACACATATACACATATGTGTGTGTATGAAACTGTATTTATAAACTAAGAAGCATTGAAACTTTATTAAAAAGTCATTTATCCAAGAATTTTAACTCTTGTTTTCAAAATTTAAGGAACAGATGGATGTAGGGACGCATAACTATAATCCTAGCTACTCTGGGTGATAAACACAGGCAGATTGTGAGTTTGAAGCCAGTCCAGTGAAAGTTTGGACAAAGTTAGTGAAACTCTATCTCAGAAACAAAATAGAAAACAAAGAGGTTGGAGGCATAACTCAAGACTTGGAGACTTTGCCTAGCATGCCCTGGGATCAAATCCCTATACCACAAAAAAATAGTCCTAAAACTCAACAATTTCCATAAAACACACCTTGAGGCACTGTGTAAAACAGAATATTTACTATACAACATCTTTTTATTTAATTTTTTCTAAGATGTATTGAATCAGAATAGTTTCAAAGAATGTGAAATGATGACATTGTCACTTCAATTCTATGTATTAATAAGAGAAGAATTGAATTATAAAGAACTTTTTTCTTGGAAGTTTGGCAAACAATCTTGTTTAGACTGATCAAGAAGTACCTTATTATTTTTTTCTTGACAGCTCTGCAAAATCTGGATTCTAAAGTATAAGAAACTAGAATTCTTTCCTGATTAGATATTTTTGTGGATAATTACTCTGTACCTAACTTTTTTCCTCAATTATTTTCCATCTAACAATTTGATTTGATTTGATTTGGTCACTTAAGTATGAACTTAAAATGGCTTTAGAATGGCAGTAGCTATTTTATTATGCCCTGGAATTTCTTCCTTTTAGAAAACACAGAGGCTTATGTTAGAAAAATACAAGTTAGTTTATTTTTTCCTAATTCCATGTAATTTTGTGTTTAGAAGATCAACTTATGCCCATGCAAACACTGGGCAGACTATTCACTATCTTATTGAAGGAATAAATAAAATACCTTGAAAGCTAACCTGGGAGACATAATGTATGTTTATTGAAAATGAAAGCAGGAAATTCAGCCAAATTAGAGTGAATGAAATGTAGAAAATTACCATTTGAATACTTATCTGAAGAGTAATATAATTGTAGTCACGAATACCCGTGTTGGATGATTTTTAGCTTTCTGCTTTCTTTTGATCTTCACAATTATATTTTCAACTTAAGAGTAATTTATTTACACCTATATGGGACAATTTCATTAAAACATAAAATTGCATTGTTAAATTAGCAATGTAAATACACCAGTTTCTTGTTTTAAATGCAGTCTTGATAAATGCAATGTTTTGTTCATAATTATAGCCCTCATAATTCATAGAGGGAAGAAAGCATAATGAATTTGTGGAAATCTCAGTATCTAATACTACCTTTCCTGTAGTATCACCATTTCCAATAAGCCCTTCTAATAGATGACAAAAAACTCTGCTTAGAAGCTAGAAATATTTTAGCATTATATAACTTGATTAAGTTATTAACATTTCAAGCACTGTAAGAAAGCTAAACTGTCTTACACGAATGAAGCTTATGCAGCTGCCACCTACGTAATATTCTTGCTTACATCCTGTCTCCTGCATTCCCTCACTGGTATCTCATTAGAGGATGGAGAAGTGGTTCCCAAAGCCTGTGCATTGTAAAGCTACCATGGCAGCTGCTGGAAGATCTGTGGTTGCAGGAGCACTCCACCAGGAACTCCTGGGCTCTGGGCTCTGGGCTCTGGGCTTTGCAGAAGCCCCACTAAACTCTAGGAAAACAAGAAAAGCTTTGTCCTGAGATTCCACATCCCTTAAAGTTTGACATTGAGCTGAGATCACACAGTTTCCCTTTTTTTTTTAAGAAAGACAAAGCGTTTTTGCTAGTTGAGATAAGGATAGCTATACAGAGAGATTCCTAGCATTGCTTCCATGTACACATGTGTTACAACCCAAGTTGATTCATCTCTACCCGACCTTTTCACGAGTTCCTGATCCTCTTCCTATATTGACCTCTGTCACTTTAAGGTTTCTGTATTAGTTCCTCTGCAGTGGGGACATCAAACACTTTCACGTTTTGGGTTTCCTACCTATCCCCATACCTCCTGTGTGTGCTCTCCCTTAATCATGTGATCCACGTCCAACAACATTGCTGCATTTGCCCTAGATGTAAAGTCCGCATATGAGGGAGAACATACAATTTTTGGTCTTCTGAGCCTGGCTAACCTCGCTCAGAATGATGTTCTCAGGGAAACATTAGGATAGAAAACAAGGGGCACCACTGTACCATCTTTCCACCCCACAATGATTCCCTAGCAAACAAAACCCATACTTGATTTGTATAAACCAGGAAGAGAACGTCTTTTATGAACCTAAAAGTTCATAAAAATGAATTGCAGAAATGGCAGAAAACACAATTTGGCAAGGATTATTTAGAGATTTAATGAAGACTACTACATAAAGACGATACTGAAAAGGTCGTGAAACTCCAGAGTACAGCGACACTGAAAAGACATTGCCACCTTTACCCCTAAAAAACCAAAGAAAGAACCAGGATTCCCAGTTCTCTGCCACACACACAGAGACACCCTCTTGGTAATTACTCATATGTTCAAAAATGATAATGCATTCCTAGAATGTTTCTTGGAGTTTTAAGCAAAGGAGACTGTTAAGGAAATATGGCAATATTGACAGATGGTTTCTGTCTAATTTAAGCCTTGCTTCTATTTTAAGAGCAGAACTACTTTGAATGTTCCAGAAAATCATGTGCAACATTTTTGGCACAGAAATAAACAATGACTTTAAGAACAGGATGGGGGTCAGAGAAACAAAAGAGCCACAATGCTTTGGGGGGTCTCAGAATTTAAGTAAATAGAGAGAGTATAGAAGGCATTATGTAGGAAAGACATTTGTTTTATACCGGAAAAGAGTCTGGAAGTTTAATTTGAGGAAATAAAAATAAGTAATGGTGAGGAGACGTGACAATACTGAATATATCTGGGAACACTCAGCAGCTAATTTGGAGTCTTTGATGCACTGATTTGGAACTGCTGAGAAGACAATTGTCTAATTAGCTTATTAATTTAATTAATCATATACAGATTCCTTTCTGATACAGCTTGATTGCCAAGTGAAAAGTAGGAGAACTATTAATATATTTATATTTAAAATAATAGTTTGTATGTGAACATTAACCTTCACAGAGACCACAAAGTATTTCTCAAAAACAATTTGGATTACTGAAAGTGGTATAAATGCACCACTACACTATGGTATCTCACATTAAATGTGGAATGTGTTAATTTACCAAAAACTCCTATTTTGCTTTCAGTTCTTTAGAATAGTTTACTCAAACTTTCAGGGAATCAGCTAATTTAGTGATTGTACCAGAACTTCAGCTGGATGAGTAAATCCTTTCTTGACTCTGGTGGTACATTATGGACAAAGGTTTTACATTCCTTCCTTCTTATTTTACCCATTCCCAATTAAACCATGAAAGTTTAAGCATAGAACTGAGGCTTACCTTCCTGATTGTCAGTAAATTTATCCACATTCTGAAATTACTTTGGTCCAACTTGCCATCATAAAATGTGGGGGTTTTTGTTAAGTACAAATATATCATTGCCAGAAAAGAGGATTATAAAAACTACATGTGTTAATGCACTCCACCCGTGAAGTGCAACTTTACACATCATTCTCTATTTGAAAAAACAGAGAGCTCTAAACTTCCTGAAATTTATGGTGACTCTAAACTACCAGAAAACAAATGGTAGAATGGAAGCATGTGGCCTAGCGCAGGACATTCCTTTTCACATTTCCTCACTCCCTTTATCACTTTTAGGACCAAATTTTGCTCTGAGATACTTAATTCTCATTGAATTCAAAGGCGGCTACCTGCTGTGAGATAAATGTGACAAAAACTTTTAAAAGTTTTATTTCTTAATCAGAAAACAACTCAAAGAACTCAAGAATAATCTGCATCTATGCAGTGGTGATATAAATCCTAGGGAAACATTTTCTAATTTTCAGGCTTTGATTCATGTTATTTTATATTTAAATTACATATTTTATATTTAAATTATATATATAATGACAAGTGGTTATCTGGCAAATTTCAAGCTTCCAAATTTTGTTTGATCTGTTCAGTAAAGGAATGTCAATTGTTTTATTTCTAAAGCAGTTAATTATCTTAATTATATGCCTGCCATGTATAGAAATTACCAGAAAAGTCAATATTCAATGATAAACTCTTCAATATGATTTCATGAACTCACCAGTGCTACAGGTTCTGTGTGTGCCTTCGGGAGCATGACAAATAGTCAAATGGGGTGTTGGATGATCTATCAGGCTTTAGAGCGCTGTGATAAATTAATCTCTTAACACATAATGTCCCCATTTGCTCTAGAATTATCTTGAGACTGAATTATAGGCTAATGCTATCCTCATTTACCCTCCAAACAGCAGCTTGTAAAATAATGTTACTCACCATAGCACTAATTACTAGAAATATTGATTATAAAGATGTGCATCTATTCAGATTGTGGGGGAGGCAAATTTTATAAACAGCAGTGACATTTAATTATGCACACTCAACATGTAGGCCCTCTCCTTCAAATTGAATAGTGAAATCTTTTTTGCTTTTCTTTTTTTGATTCACATAGATATACCAAAGATTACCACATGGAGCAATTCTTGTCATAGAATTTCTATTAGGTGTCTAATTTCATTAGGTGCTGTACTTTGACAGCCCATCAATAGCAAATTAATGATGTGAAGCCACCTGGATACAAAACTTCACTTCATCAGGGTGTGAACTTGAGCCAATTGCTTAACCTCTTTTTCCCTTGGTTACTGCTTATGTAGAATTGAACTAATAAAGGCATTAGTCTCCAGGTACTGATGCAGTGTTAAATGATGGAATATATGTAAAGATGTTGAAACTAAGCCTGACATATAATAAGCACTTGATAAAAAGTTTTATTCCATTTTTATAAATCATACAGTTTTTAAGAAACATATATGTAGTCTTTTTGCATTTTTTTCCATGGATCAGTGTCTATTTTTGTGGATATACATGCAATGTCCAACACAGGTTGTTGCCGTGTTTATTGACTATGCTTAGAGAGCTTGTGAACTGTCTTTGCACAGAACTTGTAGCAGCATGGAGACTGAGGCAGGGGAGACCCAAGTGACTACAGTAAATCCCCATTAAAGCTGTAAATAGAACACTGGAGTTCTATCTTCCAGTCCAGTGCTCACACTAATAGGGTAGACTTTGCTTCTTTTTACATGGGAGCATCCTAGTTTTCTTGAAAGTGACAATATTCGTCATGGGCTTAGAATTGCCTGGAATTATTCACATGAGGACTCTTAGCAAAGATGCAATAAACATTTCAGCAACATAGCCTCATTTAAAGAATCTGGAGCTTTGTGCTTCCTCAGAAATGGAGCTGTCAAAGACAATTTTGTTTCCAGTGTCCCTAACACAATTCTATACTGTCTTTTTTGGTTTTGTCACTCTCAAAAAGTAATCAAATCCTATCTATTGCTCTCTCAGAAGAATGCAACTGGAGAAGCTGCTCTGAGAATTCTTTTCTAATGGATATGGTGGTCAGATTACATAAAAGATGTGAAGTGATATGTCAGTCTTTCCCCAAGTCCTGTGCTTGTGGAAAACAGTGATCATTAACAACCTTGTCTTCTACTCTTTTATGTTCCCCAAACAGCTTAACTGCAAAAAACCAGCCCTTCCCATATAACTTAGATGCATGGATACCCGATGTATTTAACTATGACAAGGACAGACAGACTCCAAACCATCTCTCTTTATCTCATGAATGATTAGCTGTGCTAATTAGCTATACCCATTGACCAATCTGTACAAAATATTTGCTAAATTGACCAAACTTTAGTTATGTTTCTTTCCTTAATTTTGACTCTTGGATTTTGACCACTGTATGCTAAAGCCAGTGTAGCATGGCATGGAAAACAACCCATCCTTCATAAACCCTCCCCTCCAGACAGTGTTCATACTCAGCCATCAGATCACACTACTGTCTCTTCACTACCTATGCCCATTTTCATCTACCTTTGTTCACTCCTTCCTATAAAAGAAAATTTATTTCTGTCCTACTTTGTCCAGTTTTCAGATTCTATGGTCAAAGCCATAATTTCCTTCCCCTGCTATAAGACTCCCTCCAATTACTGCAATGTCCTTTTGAATAAAGTGCCACCTTACCTAAGTTTTATTTGATACACCACAGGTCACATAGGAAAATATAATGGCTAAGGTTGTAATAAGTTATTCTCAATCTAAAATGTGAAAGTAGAGCTGTAATAGTCTCACTTTTGATAAAATATTAAAACTAGAGTACATATCTTCAAGATGCACTAAACCAAGACTTTCAAAGAAGTAGAGAGCAGAAGGCTGGTTTTGTAACATTGATATACCCACTTCTGGCACTAAAAATATCTTAAAGGCCAAGAGAGCAGAGTGAAGATTAATAGACTTTCTTTTCATTAATAATCACTTTTGGGTTTTTTTTAATAAGTATCAATGGCTTTACATTTTTATTATTGTCCTGGGTGAGAGTACATTATGACATTTACAAAAATCCAGACAAAATATCAAATATATAATTTTTGTTCTGAGTCTCCTGCCCCTCTCCAACACACAAAACAACCAATGCTGGAACTGAAACTTAGATAGGAGTGTTTTATGATATTGGCATATGGCCCCTGAACATATGCATGTATTAATCCAATCAGAACAGTAAAAAGGATAAGCAATTGAATTGTGATATAAGGGATGAAATTAAGGTGACTTCATTGAGAGGACTGGGATCCCAGTTTGTTAAAATAGGAGGTGGAATTGTGTTTTCCATTGACCAGATGTGAGTCCTGATAAGAAAGATGCAGGTCACCTTCTACTTAAAGAGAAAATTGGTGAGCATTAGTGTCCCTGCTTGCTTCTACTGTCTATGCGTGTGAAATGATGGGCACATGAGTCCATGTGGATACTCAAACTGCACATTATTCTCTAATAAGTGCTTGGTTGGGTGAAATTCCAACATAGATATCCACTGATTACCAATATTCAAGAATCCAAATCCCATTATCTTGTAAGAATATATTCAGTCCATATTCAACAAGTTATATTTTATTATGAATTCATGGAGACAATAGAGAATAAAAATAATAGAGATGACCAAGGCAATAGATGTCAAGTTATGCATTGGAATGCCTAGAAAGACTAGCAAAACAATGTTATTTTCTAAAGTATACTAAGGCTTCTTTCCTTAAATTATCAAGTAATCTTTCTCTGTCACTCAATATTTCAGTGCCCTAAATTTAATTGATGTAACATTCTATCCCAAAGAAAGATCACTTATTGAAAGTAGTATTCCATAAGTCATTTTAGAAGGATTAATTTTACTCTCATATCCCTATATGATAACATTTAATATAAAAACAGCAATCTTAAAACTCTAAGAACCTTAATAGAGAACCATATTTAAAATTTTAAATAAATGATGTAGTAGAGTATATGCACAGAGAAATCTAAGATGAAAGCATGTTACCTATTTTTATTAGCATAAAATGTCTAGCCTGGTAATTATAGATTATATGGGAACCTCACATATTTTTGTCAGCAAATAAAAAAGACACCAAAAGTTCAAAAGTTAAGTAATATAGTCATAAACAATAATACAGCTTTCATACATAAAAATATATGTTGATAAAATCCTATATATGTTGATATCTTATTTAACTAAAATAAAAAAAGCTTTAAAAAGTGAGAGAATATTTTGTAATAGTTTTTAACTGCAGACAAATAATCAGCAAAATAATTGGACCCACAAAAAAATAAACACACACACTAACCTGGTATTCAGTGATAACTTGATTCATTTATTTCATCAGCAAAGATTTGTTGTATTCCTTGTAGGTACTAGGGATCCAGCAGGAAATAAAAGAGAGTAAAAGCCCAGCTCTAAACCAGGCACAGTTGGCTCATGCTTATAATCCTAGACACTTAGGAAACTGATATCAGGAAGAGCAAAGTCCAGACCAGAGAAGGCAAAAGATTTGCAAGACCCCATCTCAATTAAAAGCTCGCTCTGGTGTCATCCTAGCAATGGCAGGAAAAGATAAAATGGGAGAATCATGGATCAAGCCAGCCTGAGCAAAAAGAAAGACCATATCGCTAAAATAACCAGACCCAAAAGATCTTAAGACATGGCTCACGCTACAGAGTGACTGCCTTGCCTTATAAGCAGGAAGCCCTGAGCTCAGATCCCAAGAACCGCCAAATAAATAAATCAAACTGTAATTGAGTTTGCATTATATTTGGGGGAAAAGAGTCAATAGGTAGATAAAATAAATGTCAAACATATTAAGTGAAAAGAATAAACACAGCAATGAGATGCAAAGCCAACATCATGGTGTGAGAGTTGCTGTTTGAAGTATAAAGGAAAAAAATAGAGGCCATGAATCAATTCAAGTTATAATACATATATGCTGCAGTCCAGCTGCAGCAGGGGCCCCGACTCTGGTTTGGGGGCCCCAGTGGCAAATAACAACATGAACTCGGGGTTGTGCCAGGCAATAATGGGGTAGTTTTTTTCCTTGACCTCTGTACTAGGAATGGCTGTCAGGTTGCTATGCTATGAGCCCAAGTGCAGAACATCATGTTCTTGGGACTGGTCTTCCCGGTCCCATGCAGAGAGAGAACAGGGGAGCTCAGTAACTGTCCTCTTGGACTGTTGCAATCTCTATTAGGGCTGTTGCACAAAAGCTAGAGTGACTCCCCTCTTTTCCAAGAGGCGTTGGGGGTCCTGAGGATTTCCCCCACATATATACATGTAAATGTCACAAGCAAAGTTCCTGTAGAGCTATCTTAAATAAAAATACCTTTTATAAAAAATGGAGAAAAGAAAGGTAAAACAGTTCCTGTCTGGAAGTTGGTACCAGTGAGAAGGGGGAAGACATAGGAGAGGATGAAGGAGTCTGAATTTACTGGAAATATTATGTACTCATGTATGAAAATGGAAAAATGAGACCTGTTGAAACTATGCAGAAATGGGGAGAAAGGAAGTAAAGGAGAATGATAGAGGGGTGAATTCAAAAATGATATATTGTAAGAACTTTTGGAAATGTCACAATGTACCCCCAGTGCACCAATAATATAAAAAAGTAGGGGAAAAATAGAAAGAAATAGATTCATCAATCTTTCTTCACTAGGGAAGAAATATTTGCTTTGAAAGTTGTGAGCCAAGTGGATTTGTAAGGAAGCACATTCCACACAGAAAGGCTGTTGAGTACCAAAGTTCTAATGCAGAAGTCTGTTTGAAGTGTTTAAGCTACAATCAGGGTGGAATAGGAGTTTGAAATAGAAAGAGGTAATTGTATTAGCAAACAACAAATTGTATTACTTAAATCTCTGTCAGTCATTTAAACAAATCATTTTTTCTTGGTATGAGAAACATGACAGTTTTATTGTTGCTTAATACATTTGTTCTTGTATTTGTACATGAATTTTAAATACTTTCATCATAAGACATTTAAAATTTATAAAAAATTAACTCCTACCTACTTATCACCTAGCTACATCAACCAGCCAAAACCATTCTTGTTTCATTTATAGCCTAATTGAATTTCTACTGGTTATCATCAGACAAACCCCAGGTGTCATATAATTGTATCCATGAATATGTCAACATGCATCTCCAAAATATAACAGCTATTTTAACATAACCACAGGTCATTATTGTAACTTCAAAAATCTTTTAAAAATCCCTTGCTATCAGTAACATTAAAATATCCTGCGTTTTTAAAAATGTTTTTGGATAAGGATCCAAATGTGTTCACAGACTATATTTTTATGTCATGGAATTGTCAAACTTCTTTCCCAGTCCCTGAGGGCATAAAATGCCAGACCAGCAAAAACAGTCAGTCTCTTAATAGTTTTAGTTCCAGATATGGAAGAACTTAGTATTTAACAGCATGTAACAAAGTGACTGTCTTAAATAAGGACTTTCTAGGAAACTCTTTAAGAAATAATTAATTGAAGCAAAATAATTAACTGAAAAAAATCAATTGGTACAAAGTTCTTTACTGTGATAGAACAGGATTTTTGCAAAGAGCTTTCTTACAATATGAACAAATAAAGTTGCATAGTAAAGCATGTTAATATTTTTCTGCCTTCCTTATGTCTACATCAACTCCAATGGTTTGAAGTAAAAAACCATAACCAAAGCCAAGATTCACCTTCTATAGCCATGGATTTCCCAGGATTTAGGAGGAAGTGGGATCATGCATGGTAGCTGTTTTTTCCCCAAAACACGATAATGAAGTTTAATTCTTTAAAATTTCAATGTTTAAAAAAGTAATTCTCAAATTTATCAGAATATTGTATTAGCCATTGAAGATTATTGAACTTTTACAGTAACAGTTTACAAGATGGGTATTAGTATTTCCAGTGGATTGTTATCCCCCAAAGGCTGGTAACATATGGCTTAGGTTGAAAAGGAGTCATGAAGTAACAAGTAATGAAACAGTATTAAGGAAATATAAGGTGACAGAAAAATAAATGTATGTTATATCTGTAAATGTCACAATTTTTGATGAAAGAGAAACATTTGTACAGATTTTAGTAACCTGGGAAGATAGACAGGTAAAGCTGCAAAAAATTTAATAAAGATGTATTTGAAGCCCCTCCCCATAAGGTGGAAAAAGTCAATTGCATAAAAAGAGACAAGAACAGAGAGCTATCAGCAGACACCTTTGTTGCCTCCTATCCCCACCCCCTGTGAATTCCAATTTTTGTGTTCTGATGAGGTCAGCTCTCATTCAAATCTGGTCCGGGACTATAAGTCTTCATTTCTCAGAGGTCCCCCTGGAACAGTGTCCTTGTTTCCTAGAGCAGTAAATCTTCATTCACTTAGAAGGGCTTTTTCTTTTTCCCCTATCTATTCTGTCATGCCCATTTGCTGAATCTCATTCCAGATAAACTAGTTTTAGCTTGACTCTGCTTCCACAGGAACATACTCTAAAATACCGATTTAAGGTAGGATTAAAACAAATTAGCTTTTAAAAAGAATCTAAACTTTCAGGGATTGGTGGTAAATGTCTGTGATCCCAGCTACCCAGGTGGCATAGGTAGAGGGACTGCAGTTCTAGACTAGCCCCAGGCAAAATGGGAAAACTTACTCCCTCCCCCCGCAAAAAAAACCTAAAGGGAAAAAAGAAAGTGAAGAATGGTTGTGGACATGGTTCAAGTGGGAGATTGCCTGTCTACAAGTGTGAGTCCCTGAGTTCAAACCTCAGTACCACAAGAGGGAAAAATCAAAACTTTACTTTTCATTTTTAAAATTGAGGTGGTTAGGAATGATATCTTTCCTTTATATTTCCAATATGAGAGAAAATCTATTCAATTCAAGAAACTTTGGTTTGGAAATATTCCTTTAATATTTATTTTACTCATGACTAAAGTGTGTTGGGGTTGTTGAGTTACTAAAGAAAATATTCTCTTTTGTTCATGAATGCTTTTCCTGTACTGGAAAATGGATTTAAGAAGCAAAACAATTAGCCAAATTACTATAAGAATTTTTTCAGTTGTATTGGGGTTTGAATTCAGGGCCTCACACTTGCTAGGCAGGTACTTTACCACTCCACAAGTACTTTTCTTGTTGGTTATTTTGGGGATTGGCTCTCACTTTTTCTCTGGGCCTCTTGATCTTCAGTCCACCTATGTGTGCTTCCCACATAGTTGGAAGAGCAAGTACAAACCAAGATGTCCAGTGAACAATTTGCCTGGACTGGCCTCAAAACATGATCCTCTTGATCTCCGCCCTCCAAGTAGCTAGGATTATACGCATAGCCACCATGGCCAACCAGTTAGCCAAATTATTGCTCATTGAATTCCAGGAATTGCAACTTAATGTCAATACTCCATAATTAATCTTGTCATTTTTATCAGAATTTTCAGGTGAGTACTCACCTCCTCCTCCATACAATAAACTGATTTGTACCAACCTGAATTTAATGTAGACATTAACCTGTCACAAATATAACTCCTGTCAAAAATATTTTATTTCCTTAATAACTGGAATCAGATAATTGTTAAATCCTGCCTTTAATAGAACTGTGGTTTCAGATCAATTAAATTGTAAATAAATTATGATTTATAGTAATTAATATATAAATTATTTTCTGTGGTTTATATCAGGTCTAAATCTTTCTGGCAAATATTTTGAGCTTTTCTATCATTACAGGAATTCTCTGTAAACAGATCTTCTACAGGGAGGAGATTATAATTCAGATTATTGAATGGTTACATTATGTCAAGTGTACCTCTAGCTAATTGATATGTAAGAATACCTCTTCAGTTAACTGCATAGAATGTCTGGATATCACATGCTAAATGGTAACCTCAGGTTGAAGCTACTATCCAGGTACAGGCAAACCAGAATTCAGATGAAATTAGTTGGTTGTTGCTTGTGTTCATTTGTTTGTTTTCTTGATTTTTTTTTTGTTTGTTTTGTTTTATTTTCAAACAGAGTCTAGCCAGGTAGCCCAGGCTGGCTCCTGAGTGCTGGGATTATAATCATGTACACCCATGCCCAGCTCGAATTAGTTTAAAAAATAGGCTGTCTCCTTCTTTTTCATCACCTCAGATAAATTCTATATAACATGCATCAAAGCAAGTTACTATAAAACTCATAATCAATTTTCTTTTATTTTGCTCCCTAGAAAAATGCATTTACAGAAACCTAGTTTATCACCGTCTTTTATTTTAACTTAATAATGAACTGACATATAAAGATATTTACCAATCTTTCATGACACTGCTTTTGATCACTGTATTTTTCATGTTGTCTAAGTGCTCTTTGATAAACACATGCTAAATTTATTTTAGCAGAAAAAGATTTTAGTATTTTACTTTAATATATTTTATGTCTGTATTTGATAGAACAATAATCTTTATATTCTCTTTATTCTTCATTGCCATGAGCATCAGGAATTTAGACTTTCCAATGTTTCTTCCTACCACTTCTCATGACAGAATCCCTCCTGTTCTCTTACTCTTCTTTGAGGAATAGGTTGTAAGAAACAAATGTTTATTAATAGAAGTAAGTGCTCTCTGCAATTAGATATATTCAAATTTGAAAACAAATTGCTACAAACAAGGACACAAAGAGTGAGAGATCAGACTCTACAAGGATGGAAGCAATTGCTGGATACAATTGATCTGAGTTTTGTGAATGAGATAATTGGAAAAAAGGGAGAAGAACACTCTCATATAAAAAATATCTACCATGCACATGGCATTAAGCTAGATGTTTGACTTGTATTATTTCATCCAATACTCTAATTATACTGAAAGTGGGCTAATATTATTTTAATTTATTACATAAAATAATTGAAGGTCAACCATTTCCATTGATTTAGCCAGGTTCATATAAAAAGTAAGTTGTAGAGCTGTCATAACAAAGTTTATGCTTATTCCATTCTATTATTTAGAAGATTGTTGTACACAAAACATATATCCACAAATATGATGTTTACATATGTATATATTAGAATGTATGCACACAGTTCAACCATTAATCTTAGTACCTAACACAGTATCATTATAAATCATTTGTTTTTGTGCTATTTCTTTTTCTTATGGAGAATACAGTTTCTGACAATTGCTGAAATCCCTCAACTTCACATTAAAATCCTAGTTTTCTTTTTTATACACCCTTGAATTTATTTTATTGTAGTGCTGGGTGTGAGTACGTTGTAGCATTTACAAAGGTTCTTACAATGTATCAAATGTATCACTTGAATTCCCCCATTCCACTGCTCTCTCTCATTCCCCCTCCCTTGATTCCTGGAACAGTTTCAACAGCTATCATTTTTACATTTACATACATATGTATACATTCTTTGCACCATATTTATCGTTCTCTGACTTTGTAGAAGGAAAAAACATAAAAGATAAAACAAGAAACATGACGTTTTTGCTAGTTTGAAAAAGATAGCCACATAGGGAGTTTCCTTGTGTTGTTTCCATGCATATGTGTATTACAACCCCAATTGATTCACCTCTTCCAATCCTCTTCCCTCCTCCCTAGCCCACTTCCCATGGTGTCAATCACCAGTTTAAATTTCTATATTCATTCCTGTACTGTGAGCACATCAACCACATTCAGGTTTTTGATTTCCTTCCCTTACCCTATCCCTGCCTTGCACAGCCTCCCCTTAGAGTGACTCATGTCCAACAATATTGCTGCATTTGCTTTATGTCTAAAATCCACTTATAAGATGCTGCTTTTGGCCTTCTGAACCTGGCTAACTTCACTTACGATGATGCTCTACAATTCCATCCATTTACATGTGAATGTCAAAATTTCATTCTTCTTTGAGGCTGAATAAAAAAATAAAAAATTCCATTGTGTATAAATACCACATTTCTAAATCCATTTGTCAGTAGTGGGGCATGTTGGCTGTTTCCATAGCTTATCTATTGTGAATAGTGCTGCAATAAATATGGGTTTTCAGGTGCCTTTGACTGATTCACATTCCTTCGGGTATATCCCCAGGAGTGGTATTGCTGGATCATACAGCAGATCTATTTCTACTTTGTTAAGGAGCCTCCACACTGTTTTCCATAGTGGTTGTACTAGCTTACATTCTCACCAGCATTTCCCTGTATCCTCGCCAACACTTGTTGTTGATGTTCTTGATGGTAGCAATTCTAACAGGAGTGAAGTGGAATCTTAGGGTGGTTTTGATTTACATTTCATTTATGGCCAGGGATGGTGTTTTTTGTTTTTTGTTTTGTTTTGTTTTTTAGCCACTTGGACTTCTTCCTTTAAAAAAAGCTCTGTTTAGTTCTCTTGCCCATATCTTTATTGGGTCATTGATTTTGAGGAAGTTTTGTTTTCTGAGCTTCCTGTATATTCTGATGATCATTCCCTTGTCTGATGTATAGCTATCAAAGATTTTCTCCCCTTCTGTGGTTGACCTCTTCAATTTAGAGACCATTTCATTTGTTGTGCAGAAGCTTTTTAATTTCATATAGTTCCATTGGTCAATCCTTTTTCTTAGCTGCTGAGCCAATTGTGTTCTACTGAGGAAGTCCTTATCTATACCTAATGCAGTGTATTCCCTGCTCTTTCCTGAACTAATTTCAAAGATGCAGGTCAGATATTAAGGACCTTCATCACTCTGAGTTGATAAATGTACAGGGTGACAAACATGGATCCAGTTCCAGTTTTCTGCAGGCAGATATCCAGTTTTTCCAGTGGTACTTATTGAAGAGGATTTTTTTCTCCATTGTATATTTTTTGCACCTTTGTCAAAAATTAGGTGGGCATAACTGTGTGGATTCACATCCAGATCCTCTATTCTATTCCACTGGTCTTTATATCTGTTTTTGGTGCCACTACCATGCTGTTTTTATTTATATGGCTCTGTAGTATAGTTTGAAATTGGGTTCTGAAAGGTTGTGTTTTACTTTTCATTAAATTCTAGGAACTTTTTGATTTCCTTCCTTATTCTAAGACCCACTGATCATTGAGCAATGTGTTGTTCAACCTCCAATTGTTTGAATATTTTCTGCTGCTGCTTTTGTTGTTGAGTTCTAGTCTTATTGCATTGTGATCAGATAGTATGCATGGGGTTATTTCAATTTTCTTAAATTTGTTGAGATTGCTTTGCCCCCTAAGATATGATCAATTTTGGAGAAAGTTCCATGGGCTGCAGTTTTGGCCTTCTTACCTGGCTAACATTGCTTAAGATGATGTTCTCTAGTTCCATCCATTTACTTGATAAAATTTCATTTTTCTTTGAGGCTAAGTAAAATTCCATTGTGTATAAATACCACATTTTCATGATCCATTTGTCAGTTGTGGTGCATCTTGGCTGTTACCATAGCTTGGCTATTATAAATAGTGCTGCAATAAACATGGGTGTTCAAGTATTTTTGTTAAAACTTGAGTCACATTCCTTTGGGTATATCCCTAGGAGTGGGATTGCTGAATCATATGGCAGATCTATGTTTAGTTTTTTAAGAAGCCTCTACAATGTTTTCCACAGTGGTTGTACTAGCATACATTCTACCAGCAGTGTATGAGGGTTCATTTTCCCCACATCCTCACCAGCATTTATTGTTGGTGGTGTTCTTCATGATAGCCATTCTAACAGAGGTGAGGTGGAATCTTAGTGTGGTTTTGACTTGCATTGCCTTTATGACTGAGGTTGGTAAGCATTCTTCATGTGTTTTTTGGTCATTTGCATTTGTTCCTTAGAAAATGTTCTGTTTAGTTCAATTGCCCACTTCTATATTAGTTCATTGGTTTTTGGTCACCATAAACCACTTCTTCAATATAGCAGGACACAAAATCAGCTTACAAAAATCAGTAGCCTTTCCATACAACAACAATGAACATATTAAGAAAAAATACAGGAAAACAAATTCCATTTACAATAGCCTCAAAAAAATTAAAAACCTAGGAGTATACTTAATGAATGACATAAATAACCTCTTCAAGGAAAACTAAAAACCACTGAAGAAAGAGATCAAAGAAGACTACATAAGATGGAAAGATCTCCCATGCCTATGGAGTGGTAGAATCAACATAGTAAAAATTGATATACTAGCAAAAGCAATCTACATGTTCCACACAATACCCATCAAAATTCCAATGATATTGATCACAGAGATTGAAAAATCTACCCTAAATTTCATTTGGAAACACAAAAGACTACAAATAGCCAATACCAAGCAAAAAGAGCAACACTTGAGCTATCACCATACCTGACTTCAAACCAGACTACAGAGCCATAGCAATAAAAGCAGTATGGTATTGGCACAAAAACAGGCATGAAGACCAGTGGAACAGAATAGAGGACCCAGATATCAATGCCCACTTTATTTTTGACAAAGGTGCCAAAAACATATGATGGAGAAAAGACAGCCTCTTCAACAAATGGTGCTGGGAAAAGTGGCTATCTGCCTGCTGAAAACTGAAACTAGATCCATGCCTGCCACCCTCTACTAGTATCAACTCAAAGTGGATTAAGGACCTTGATATCAGGCATAAAACCTTGCAGTTAGTACATGAAAGAGCAGGGAATACCCTGGAAACAATAGTTATAGGCAAGGACTCCCTCAGTAAAACTTCAGCAGCTCAACAACTAAGAGAAAGGATGGACAAATGAAACTGGATGAAATTAAAAAGCTTCTGTACAACAAAAGAAATGGCATTTAAATTGGGGAGATCACCCACAGAGTGGGTTAAAATATTTGCTTGCTATACATCAGACAAAGGTCTGATAATCAGAATGCATGTGGTTTTAAGTCTTTTAGTGTATGTTCAATGAAGTTGGGTACACTGATGTTAGGTGTGTATATGTTGATAATTGTTATTTCCTCTTGATGTATTACTCCTTTTATTAGTATGAACTGACCTTCTTTGTCTCTTTTGATTAATTTAAGTTGAAGTCCACTTTATTTAATATAAGTATTGCTACTCCTGTCTGTTTGCAGGGGCTATTACCTTGGTAAATCATCTTCAAGCCTTTCCCACTAAGCCAGTGCTTGTTTCTGTCAATAAAGTGGGTCTCTCAGAAACAACAAATTGTTGGGTCTTCCTTTTTAATCCAGTTTGCCAAATGGTGTCTTTTGATGGGGGCAGTTTAGACCATTGACATTCTGTGTTGGTATTGATAAGGATGTGATGAATCCTGCCATTTAACTGGTTTTGTTGTTTAAGGGTTTGAGTGTGTGCAGCCTATTCAATGCTGAGTACTTTTCTGTTCTTCTCATAAGGTTTAATACTTCCCATCCTTCCATGGCTATGTTTGCTTTTGTCTTCTGTGTGTAGGATTCCTTGTAGAAGCTTCTGTAGTTGTGGCTTAGTGATCATGCATTGTTTTAGTTTCTGTTTATCATGGAAGACTTTTATTCCTCCATCATTTCTGAATGATAGTTTTGCTAGGTAGGATATCCTTATTTTCTTTCAGTGCTCGAAATACTTCATTCCCTTCTTGCTTTTAAGGTTTCAGTTTTCTCAACTAAAATGATTATTTTGGTGGGTTTATATGTTATTTGTTTTTTTGCTCTTATAGCCTTCATTATTCTCTTTTCTCCATGCTACTTGCTTTAACAATAATATGACATGGAGAGATTCTATCTTGGTCAAGCTTATTTGGTGTCTTGGAGGCTTCCTGTACCTAAATAGACAACTCTTTCTCTAGATTTGGGGAATTTTCTGCTATTACTTTGTTGAATATATTATGCATCCTTTGGGTTTGCACCTCTTCTCTTTCTTTGATGCCCATAATTCGCAGGTTTGGTTTTTGATGGAGTTGCTGAGTTTTTGCATATTCCTTCACAGCTTTTGAGTCTTTTGTCTAAGAGTTCTTCTGTTTTTTTCTTTATTACCTATTTTGTCTTCAAGTCCTCAGATTCTGTCTTCCACTTGTTCTAGTTTGCTGAAGTGGCTTCCCCCTGTATTTTTTATTTGATTTAAGGAACTCTTTATTTCCAGGATTTCTATTTAATTCTTTTTTCTGAGGTCTTCCATATCTTTATTAAATTCCTCTTTTACATCTTCTTAATTTTACATATCTTTTTTGTTGTCTCCTTTGTTTCACTTTGGAGTTGTCAAAGTCCTCTCTTAGTTCATTTACTTATTTCTGTGTCTTCTCATGATTTTTATCTGTAGTTTCTTGTTATTGTTTAAATTCATCTTGTGCATTCTTTTTAACTGTGTCTTGTAGCTTCTCCATGACTATCTCAATGATCTTATTTAGAATTTCCTCTTTGAAGCATTTTTTATGGGTGACATTTGGCTCTTGGTTAAAATTAGAATGTGGGTCTTTATGTGCTGTGCTCCTATGTAGTTGAGTAGCTAATTGGGATTTTAATCATTTACTATCTTCACCTTGACTCAATTACTGTGCTATGACTGGCTTGCTTATTAGCTAGGTTGATGTGCTATTTCTGTTCCCTGACTAGGTGGTACAAGTTAACAATAACAAATTCTCTGATTCAGTGCCAGACCAGTTATTTGCAAAATATGTAGGGAGTCCCTTGGTGATATTATCAATAAGCCACGGAGATTGGTAGGATAACAGTTATTGAATGGAAGTGGATACTTTGGTATTGAAAAAGCTGCTGCTGTAGGAAGGGGCCAAAAGGTGGGAGGGGGGAGGGGTGTGAGGTGTGAGAGCTCTAGAGTACTAAAGTCCCTAGTGTGTTTGAGTGTAGTCCATTCATTGTGGAAGACAATACTATTGTCATGATTGCTGAGGGACAGGAAGGATGGGGTAATATGTAATGTTGGTTTAGTAGACTATTCAGTGGGTGGTGCATTTTGAGGAGGTCAATTTAGTTGGAGGAGAAAAAAATGAAGAAGTAAAACTTAAAATTTATATTAAAAATACATTTAAAATAAAATAAAATAAAAATTATATTATGTATATATGATCAGTTCAATGAATGTTTTGGACTCTCTCCTCTGACTTCAGGTTGAGGTGGTGACACTTTTATTTTTTATAGTGCATTTGGCCAAGACTGTCCCTTCTTAAGGTTGGTATGTTGGGTTGCATGGCACTGAATGTTACTCTTCCCTATCAGCAAGCTTTGGAGGGGCTCAGCTCTGGGTATTTGAGCCTGGGCTTAGTGGGGTGGGATTTCTGAAGCAGGCAGGTTCTCAGCAATGGTCCCATGAGGGGTTGGTAAATGAGCAGTTGCCAGCCCCTTCCACTCACAGGGCAAGCCTGTGAGACAGAGAGAAGCTTCTCCCTGGGTGAGACTCTTAGTTTCAGCTTGCTCCCAGTTTCTCCAAGGCAGTACAGTGCTGACTTTCCCCACAGCAGCTGCTTAATCACCCTACCCCAGCTTTTTCAGCTCCGTGTTCTCCTCCCTCCCCCAGGCAGAGGGGAAACAGTCCCTCTGTGTACTTGACCACCAGTTTTGTCCAGATGGGGTGCAGTCAGCTCCCCAGCTGTGCTAGAATATGTGGTCCCCTCCCAACCAGTGTGTTGTGCTTACCTGACAGGTTAGCAGTTTTGCTTGGCTGAAAACAGATCAGCTACAGGGCAGCTCAGGCAGGCGGCAGCAGAGATTTTGTGACTGTTTATTTTGGGCAGGTGCCAGTCTTCCTAGATGTTTGCAGCAGCTCTCTTTCTGTGGTTCTCTGTGTTGTGTTATTGTTTGCCAGGTTGCAGACACACTAAGGCAGAGAGAGATCTGCACAGATGGGCTTCAGTTGGAGGTTCTGTTCTGTGTTTGCACATATTATGGTGGGTTCAGTTTCTCCCAGATGCTTATGGGTCTCTGCAGTTCTCTGTATTGTGGTTTAGCTTTACTGACCCAGGCGGGGGTGAATTAAGAGAGAGAGAAAAAGAAAAGAAAAAAATTAAAAAGATAAATAGAAAAGCAGCAAATTGGCCAGCTCCCAGCTCCCAGACGTTTCCAGCATGTGAACAGACAGGCTGCCTGACCCTGCACTGGGCTGTTATGCTTTTTAAAAAGTTAGTTTAAGGGTCGGTCAATGAATATTTATTATGTGCCCCCTCTGTGTTGGTGATATCTTGGTAGGCAAAAAAGTAATGTTACCTGATCCTTGCTGCCATGAAAATCTGGAGTATTTGTTTGTTAGAAATTTTGCAGGTCAGTGTTCCAGGGTCTGTCAGCCATCTGCCGTCTGGAAATCTCCATCCTTGAATTTTTTTAAGTTCCTTTATAGTATGTGGGTGTGTTTGTATGTGTGTGTGTATGTGTGTGTGTGATCCTTTCTGTATCCATTGTAGGGAAAAATACTGACCCTGATAAAAATTTACCATTTAAACCATCCATCTATATGCCTTTTCTATGACTGCATTATACTTTTTATTAATTCCTTTTAAAAAGACATTGTGCTTCATAGTGATGACTTTTAATGGAATTTTATATAATTATGGCAACACATTTCATTCTGCCTTTTAAAAATTCAGAACATAATTATCTGTGTGCATAGAGTTGTTTTAGATTGATATTTGTGGAGGGTAAAGATGCTTCTAATTTAAAATAACTGCATCACTGATGAGGAAGCTGGTTAGAGTAAAAAGCATTACAGTTATGTTCTTATACATAGCATAATATCAACTTAGCATATATATGTAATACACTTGCTAATTTCTTTTAATTTAGAATGTGATACCTTTATCATTGAACAGGATAACTTCAGATTCTTTATTATGAAACACAAGGAATGTTTGAATAAAGAATTTCAAAATACTCATAATTTTTTATATCTAAGCTTTTTAAAAATACTAACAAACCAGAAAAAAAAAAAAAAAACTATAACAAGTCAATGGACAGGGGCCCATTTCTAACATCACACTCTCTTAATCATTCAAAACAACTTTGGGTATTGCCAGGCACTGGTGGCTCATGCCTGTAATCCTATTTACTCAAGTGGCAGAAATCAGGAGGATCATGGTTCAAGGCCAGCCCTGGCAAATAGTGCATGAGACCCTACTTTGAAAATACCCAACACAAAAAAAGGGCTGGTAACAAGGTGCAGGCCCTGAGCTCAAACCCCAATACTGCAAAAAAAACAAAAACAAAAAAATAGCTTTGAGGTTTACAACGTATCTGTCCACGTTCAAAGAGATGCAATTCTGCCTTTCTTAGGACTTCCATTCCAGTAACAGAGCTGAATATTGAACAATCACACAAACACATTTGTAAATTGAGATTTGGATTGTTGTGAAATACAGGATCCTACAAAGACACAGCAATAAGAAAATCTATTCTTTTTTTTTTTTTTTAAGAAAATCTATTCTTGAGGACATCAGAAGGTTGAGAAGCTGGAAACAGAGTGAAGTACTATGAGGGTAAGCAGGTGGCCTGCTGCCTGAGTCTCTGCTCGACCTCATATTAGGCTATGACCACCTCAGTTGTGGGTGAGCTTCTTTGGTGGAGCTGGATAGAAGTATCTCTTCAGCACCATTGTGTTTTAACCTTGTGCTTTCTTGTAACTGGCTAGGAATTTTAATTCTTTAGCTCTTCTCTCAGAAGTGATAATCTGTTTTTCTCTCTATCTACAACTATTTATACAGTTAGGTTTTGAGTCTGTCTAAAAGGAAAAATGTTATCATTGCTTTTAATTAATTTTTAAGTTTCTAGAATGGGAATATTTTCTTACAAATAAGAAGTACATGGAAATTAATTTTGTATAACTCCTTAGGCCAAGTTTGCGTGCCATGTCGTGCACTTCAGATGCACTAGAGGCAGTTTAATTAGTTGACACCCTAGAGGCAATTTAAAGAGTTGAATTGACATTTTGTTTAGCTGGTTTCATTCACCTGCCTAAACAAGGGTGAATTGTAAGTGCCTACCTAGTGACTGACTGAATTCAGTTTTGAATATGAAAGTCAAAAGTTTCTTCTCAGTGTGTTTATGTTTTGTTTTGGGGTTTTTTTGCCCTCCGGGATGGGTATAGAACCCAGGTCCTCATGCATGCTAGGAAACTACTTCACCATTGACATACATCTCTAGACCCTTCTCGGTAGTTTTCAGACTAGTACCCATATATATTTTATAGATTCCTAGTTATTTCAAGAATTCTAGGCTATGTGGCTTGTAAGTACTTTCAATTTGTCCCAATTTTCCCCAAAAAATCCACTTGTAAGTGGACTCACACAGTTCAAACATGTCAAGTGGTCAACATTAATAACAATATTACTCTAGTCTTCATTTTGCCAAGTAAGACAAGTCAATTCAGCATTACTTTACAATGTATAAGTGTAGATTTTAACTATGTTAACAGGATATATTTTAAAAATTAATGTGTAATATACTTATACAGAACACAGGTAAATATAAATTATGCAGTATAAAAATTCAGCATAACAAGAGTGTTTAAAATTATATTAACAGATTAAGATAATGTTAGAAAAGTTGCACAATAAAATGAATTTCAACTTGTAAGATATGTTTATTTAAACAAAGAAAAACCACCGAATTTGATTATGTGACACTGAAATGATTAACATGTTTTCTAAGATATATAGAAATTTATCATAGACTATGGTCAAAGACAGAAACTCTGATTCTTTTGGGGGTTTTATTTTCAAATTCAAAAGTAATCAATTAACCAGAACAAGAGTCTCCTAAGATAAGAAAGCAACAACAGCACAAAGTTCTGTATGAGAGAGATACAGATGGAAGGAACACAAAATGGTGAATTTTTTACACAGCCCTTTTCGACAGAAAAAGAATTTTAGTAGCATACAGAATATGAAAGAAATTCTGAATTATCAGCATTGAAAATATAATAACTATTTATTTAAAAGAACAAAAATAAAATAACAGACACAGCAAAACCTTGATAGAGTGAAGTAAAATGTCTGTCATTTTAATTCAGAAAATTATTACACAAGAGGATTATATATCTATCCTAATGTCCACTATATTCTTGTCAATTAAACTTTGATAAGTAAAGAGCTCTCTTTTCTGATCTATCAGAGAAAATACCAAATTTAATTTTGCTTGTGATAAACATAGATCTGAACAACTATACATTTAGGCAATTAAATACCTGGTAACTGGAGAATCTGTTATGTGAAGAAAGGCACAAATACTGCATCTTCCTAGAAACAAAATTCCTTTTATATGCTAATAATGTAAAAAATACTTTTGTGAAATCTGTAGTTATATCTCAATCACACTAGCAAAAGATCTTACTACCAATACTTCTGTAACTTTTGATTTTGCATAATCCAAAGGATTCTCCACCAACCTCTTTAACTGTGTGGATTTATATTAAATATTTAAGTCTTTCAAACTATTTAGAAGAATATGTAATGATAATTTCTTAATCCACAGTCTGGTTATCCTTCTAAAAGGAAATCATGTCCTCCTTTCTTATGTATGTTTCAGCAAATAATCTAAATACAATTAAGCTTTCATGATTTGTTACTTCTTATTTTAAAAATATGGTCTTAAAAACATAATTTTACATTGTAACACTATCTGAAGAAACCTAATTTATTTGTATCATAAAGGGAATTTCATTGCTTAGATTTACCAAATATTATTTCATATTTTATTATAAATAGCACATATCCAACATTGTATGAATCTCCCTTCATTATGATTTTCCACATATCTCATCAGGAGACCGAGTGTATTTGTCCAAATTCATAATTTCAGTTGTTTCTGGGAATTTCTTTGAGCTAGGGTCTTGAAAACTGCAGTTTCTGCTCTCAAATTACAAAACAAACCGGTCTCTCTTCTTATTTTTTGCTGTTTGTTTTTCTTTCTTTACTACTCTTTGACTCTGTCTTCTGGTTCCATAATTTGGTCTTCCTAGAATGTATCTAGCTACTAACCCCATCCATGACACTCTCAATTTTAATTTTGTGCATTTCAATTTTATAATTTTCCTGTTTTTCTTAATTTTCATAATTTTGTCAAAAATTTCAATCTTCTTCAAAATATTTGAATATATCATAGTTATATTTCAATTTGTATATGAAAGCTATCTGTATTCGTTATATCAGACACTTCAGTATACATGTGATAACTAATCTGTATCCCTTACGGATTTGTTTCTGTAATATGTTTCTTTCCTTGACTTTTAATCACCCTTTTCCTTTCTTACTTCTTTGTTGGCTTGTGTATTATTGCACAAATATCATGGGATTTTTCATGTTTCTCTTCTTCAGGGAGAATTTACTTTGTCTCTGCCAGACATCCAGCAGCATTAGCATCTCTGACTCTACTTAATGAAAGATAGGAATGATTATAAACTTGGCTTCAGTCTCTACTACTTAGCTGTTATCTTTGGTCACCTGCTCATCCTCTCAATCTTCTCAGTCACTTCCTGTGCCATTGGCACTGCAAGCTAAGGAAAAATAAACTCAGATACAGATTTACTTTTCTGGGTGTCCTTTTTCTCTAGAATATTATTCCTAGAATTTTCACTCATTAAGAACCCTAAAACTCTTTCAAACAGAAATTCTTTACATTTCATTCATATTTTTAAGTCTTCTCAGTAAGGACGTTGATCTAGATTCCCTAATTAATTATTATCCCAGACCAAAATCACATATGTTTTACTTTTTACTTTTGGAGATGATTCTCTATAACATATATGTATGCATATGTATACATTTGTATGCATATGTGAGTATGTGCATATGTATGTGCACTAATGAGTGGATGGTTTTAATTTTAGTTTTAGGAACCACACTTATAACATATACTAATCCACTATTTATTAACAAGCTCTGAAATAAATGACATTAAATTTTGGGTTTTAGGCACTTCAGTTGTAAACATCAGTCTGCATCATCACTGTGAAGTTAACTTTGTATGACAGACATACAGGAGAGTGCATGGGGATAGCACTTTTTAGAAACTGTGAATACTGATATAACATTCTAAGGTAACTTTTTTCCATGGGTATAAATGCTAATTTGTTGCAACTGTCAAAAAGAATTAAGGGAAACTTTACATGATTAATGAATAAATAAAATGCTAAACTGATGAAAATGCTGCATTGTTTAAATGCCAACATCTGTTGTTGAATTCTGTGTCCTTATTGTAAGGAAATAAAGGCCCAAAAAGTGACCACGTGGAGAGGAGTGATCTGACCAAGAGGTTCTTTATTGCTGGGTGGGAGAGGGAGAGAGCCAAGAGAGCCAAGAGAAAGAGTGAGAGAGGGGCAGGGGTTTAAATACCCCTCAGTGGGACTCAGCATGAGCTGATTGGTTAGGATCTTATGGTTCATGCTGATTGGAGGTCGGGGCAGAAGGAGGATTCAAGCTAGAATTGAGGCAGGACTGTGACCCAGGGAGGCAGGACCGTGACCCTGGAAAACAGGAGCAGTAAGAACTGAAACCTATCAGCGCCATTATTGCCAACATTCCTCCCTTTTTTGTTTGTTAAGGAAAGGGGATGTTGTGTTCGCTCTGGCTTCTTCGAGCTGGCAAGGGGTGGTGTAGGTGAAGGGAGGGTTAGTTGGCAAACAATGTTGGGGGGCTGAGCCTCATGATGGCGGACACCCAGGCTCCAAAAATGAAGATTTCCTCTTCCCTGAAGTTGATGAAAGTCCCTTGTAGCCATAGGTCATAAAGAGTCTCAAGCCACTCCTCTGAGCCTCGTATGGTGGGTATCAGCCAACTATCCTTGTATTTTGGAGAGGTTGGTATCCCTGGAGGTACAACTGGTTAAATTTTTGATTAGCAAGAGCAGACATGCAGTGTGATACAAGGGAGGAAGCTTAAGAATAGGAGAGCAAGAAACATAGGCATTAGGATGGGCATTGGCCAGGAGAACCACTGTGAAATGTTCTTCCCTAGACAATTTCAAGAGTCCTCCAACTACAGAGAGAGAAATGGGTGGCCATACATTATCTAAGACCCAAATAGGAATATTAGGCTTATGGTATGGGTGTTGGGAAACAGAAGATTGGATTGATGCATTTATGACTCAGGGAGTGAGTCTGTCCCTTTAAGGCCACACCTAGGTAGGTGACCTGTGGGAGGCAGGGGCTGTCAGGATTTAAATGTAACACTCTTGGATAAAAGAATGCTTTAGTTCATTATTTTATATAAATTGACACTTTTAACCATTTAAGTGTTTGTACCATATTCAGATAACACTGTTACAAGGTGGTCATTTAAGACACATAAGCAGATAAATGAACTCTGATTTAGTAGTACTTAAAGCTTGACAAGATCAGCAGAAAACATGAATAATTTCTTTGATAAAATCTTTCTCTGTAATGTTTTTTTGTAGATGTTACTCAGAGCAGAACAGTATTAAGATAACCTTGTTATTTCATAGACATAGAGGATTTGATTTTAGTTTGACATGACCCTAAAAATCTTTTAGGCAACTCTTAGATTATATTCAACTTTAACTTTATCACACACTGAAGCTTTTATTACACACTTTTCAAACTTACTCAGACCTTCATACAACATCTAAACCCTTTGATGGATTGTCCTTATCCTTTCTATTTGAAACAATCTTTAGGACAAACGCCTTCTTTGCAAAATCCCTTCTTATCCAAAAAACCATTCCTTTTTCCTTTAACTTCTCAAAAAATACATTTATTACCTATCTATATCCTTTCCAGTTGTTTACTTTGTAACTTGTATTTTAAAATTAACTTTTGTAATAATTTTAAATTTATTATAGGGGCTGGAACAACTAATTAGTAGCCCTTGTTGTTTTAAGGAATTGGCATAAGGCCTCATCATTCCTCAGGCTTGAGAGGATATTGTTTTAGGTGTGGAAACTGTGAGGGATTTTTGAGTTTTATTTGAATAGGGAGGGCTGTCCTGGCTCACCCTACACTCATCTCATCAGTCCACACTGTGGAATCTTCTTTGTTCCTGAAGGAGGGGGCAGCAGAGATAGCTGCCTGGGGGGAGGAGAATTTGAGCTTTTAATTGAGATAGTAAATCCTGTCCCAGCAGGGATGCTAGAGTCTCAGGTACTATGAGGAAAGAGTGACAGAAGAAGAGGTCTCCCCAAAAGCAGGCCAGAGGCCAGGTAAATTAGCGCTCTAGGGGCTAGCCAGATTTGCCCCAAGCAATAACTTTTGTCATTGGACCGGGGACCAGGAGAAAAAGGTAAAACAGAGAAATGGGCTCCACTCTGTAGGAGGAAAATGACTTTTTGTTTTTCTCCCTTTATGGCTCCTCAACATTGATGCCAAGAAGTGGAGTGTGGACAGGAGGCTGGGACCCATCAATACATAGAAGGTGGCACCTTGTCTTCCATCTGGTGACAGGGGACACTTAGACCTCCAGTGGTTACCCTTGCAGAGGGCAGGGTCCCAGTTGGGGGCGGGGCTGTCTCCCAGGCTGTCCTCCCTTAAACATTCTCTGCAGAAGTGCTTCTCCTGTCCACCATGGTAGCAAGTTCAGGATACAGGCCCCAGTCAGGTGGGGCCCTCTCTGAGAGCAGCAATGAGGCCATGGTGTCTCTTATCTTTTTCTCTCCTGTTAGTAAGGTCCTGGACATACAGACATAGCCATAAATATAGACATGGCTAGCTGTATTACTTGGTTCAGTGACTTTTCCCTTCAGCCACAGTCTGAGTTTTTACGAATATCTGGGGCTGACTGTTAGAAATTTATCTTTGAGGAGAACCTCTCTCACCTGTGACTCTGGGTCCATGGTGGTATGCTTTCTGATAGCATCCTTAAGATGTTGTAGAAAGGTAAGAGGACTTTTTTCTTTTTAAGTTGTTGCTGTAAAGTAAAGTTGTTATTTTACATTGACACCTGACACTATGGAGAGCAAGTCTCTGAACTGTTCTGGGCCTCAGTTTCCTCACTTGAAGAATGAGGGATCTGGTCTAGGCTAAACTATGTTTTCTACTCTGAGATGGCTAAAGTGACATTAATGCCACTTATCTTCTTTACCATTTTTTATTTGTTTAGTAATACTGGGGAATTGAACCAGGGCTTTGCACATGCTGGGCAGACATTCTCCCATTGAGCTATTTCCTCAGCCCCAAATATTATTATTATTTTTTTTTTACTTTGGCTGTACTGGGCTTGAACTCAGGACTTTATGCTTGTAAAGTGTCACTCTACTGCTTGAGCCATATAATCATTTCCAACCTGAGTGGCCTGGGCCAGAACCCATTGCTTTTTTAATGAGAGAAATTTGTAAAGGGGACCTCAGTTTACTTTTTTTTTTTTACTTTTATAGAAAAGGTCTAATTGAAGTATGGTATTGTAATTTAAGGAACCCTGTGAAGGCCACTTCTCTTGGTCACCCAAGGCATAATGAGGCCAGGCCTCAGTACAAAGCTTCCAACATCTACCAGCCAGAACACTGAAAGAAGGTCCCATCTAGAAAGAACAAAACATTAAGATCCTGTATTTTAGCTAACAGCAGGCAGCCTCTTTAATAAACACTACCTTTTTAACAAAGAAATCATTTGTAAAGTTAGAGAAGGGCATTTAGAGGGCATTTCAGGACAATAACAGTGCCATACGGGACAACTAGTGTTAATATTTGGAGGGAAAAATTTATGCTGAGGCCAAAGGTATAGAAAATTCTAAATGAGAAATTTAGAAACCACAGTAATGCCTATTTAGTTATTTCTGGAATTATAACCTTGAACTAACAATTGACTTACAAGGGTCTGATGCCCTGAGGTGTGAGGTGGGGCTAGGAGCAGGACTTGTGCAAGGCCACTCCCTCCACAAACACCTGGGACAAATGACCCTGACTGCCTAGGCCTGATCCTGCAGCCTGTCGCCTCTCCCCCCTTCCTGTGTACTCTGCGCGTGTTTATTCTAGGGGAAGTGGTAGTGGGCCACAGCTATCGCCACATGTGGCTTACGGCCCAGGATTTGCTGGGTCCTCTCTATGGATTTTCTTAGCTATGGCAGACATTTTTGCTGTGTCCAGAAGCTGGCATCCTGTGCACAGGTGCGCCTGTTTGCTTTCCCTCCTCCCCTTTTGGGGGTGGAGTTAGAGCATGAGCGTGGCAGCTGCAGGTTTTTGCAAGTGCTTTTGTAAAGCAGCTGATTTAAAGTTACATTAGACTGAGAGGCCTGGCAAACTAGTTGGAATAGCTTAAGTCATAAGGTACCATGCTACAGGTTCTTCATGGGAGGCAGGGTCCCAGTAAGCCCAAGGAGGGGAAGGCAGACAGAGACAGAGGACACAAAGTGGTGAGACCATGAAGGAGGCAGAAAAGATGAGCTGACATCTTAGGTAAGGGAGGGGAAGGCAGAGCCTGGAGGCATGACACACACTGAAGGGATTAGCCATCACCTGTGCCTCCAGGTTGCTCCCATTGATTGGTACTGGCAGGCTTTCAGCAAAATGAAACCTCACCAAATAAAGCATGAGATCTTCCAGAGCTGGAACCACCGTGAGGTCAGAATTGGCAAGGAGTGGCTTGCTTAACTCCATGACAGGGAAAGTTTTTCAGGAAGATAGGAGGAGATAGGTATGGTAAGCAGTACATGGGGAAGGAAGAGGTTTGGAGAGGAATTGGCTGATTTAGAAACTGGTTTATAGGCTGATAGAATCTGCACAGGGGAACAGAAAGTACAGAGGGAGGATTTGAAGTCAGAGAGCTGGATTTAGATGGAGGTATGAAAAGGCTTGGACATAATGGAATCTCTCCCCATCGTCCCTCACAGTAGTTATATGTCCCATAAAAGGTTGGGATTTAAAGACCCAAAAAGGGGCCAGTGATTTTGGTTGTTTAAAGGATAAGTGGGCCAGATTTGAGTGCAAAAGCAGATTAAATTTTTGGGTTTTATGTCTGGGGTCAAACCCAAGGTGTCTAAATTATTGAGGAGGCATCTCAATGGGGAGTCAGACGACAAAGAGGAGGTGGCCCCCATAGTGGGAGCCTGTTGGAAGGATATATGGAGTCATGGAGCGTCCCCACATGGCTCGAATATCCTGAGAATGGTACAAGGCTCACGAGAAACAGTCGTCACTGCATTCAAGTGGCTTGTAGGGCCCCCGGGGCCCAGAGGCTGTGGGTCACCCAGAGCCGGGCTTTGTGGATGGGCAGTCTCCAAGACCGGCACCAAAAATAGACTCAAGCCAAACAGAGGGAAGGGAATCCCCCTCTACCATCTGAGTTCCAGAGATATCCGAAAAGGGGGGGGGGTGTTGAAATCCCAGAGACACCAAAGGGAGAGACCACAAAGGGAGCCCAATAAGGGTATGTGGACTCACCAAAGAATGTCTGGTGTTGGATGCAAGCAGGGCAATCGAGAGGATGAGTCCTGGCCAGTCACATCCTCAGGGTGGTCATGGTGAGTTCGAATGGGGGGTCCTACTAGGATTACTGGGGAGCCCCCATCCAAGTCATGGCACCAAATGTAAGGAAATATAGGCCTCAAAAGTGACCACGTGGAGAGGAGTGATCTGGCCAAGAGATTCTTTATTGCCGGTGGGAGAGGGAGAGAGCCAAGTGAGCCAAGAGAAAGAGGGAGAGAGGGGCAGGGGCTTAAATACCCCACAGTGGGACTCAGCATGATCTGATTGGTTAGGATCTTATGGTTCATGCTGATTGGAGGTTGGGGCAGAAGGAGGATTCAAGCTAGACTTGAGGCAGGACTGTGACCCAGGGAGGCAGGACTGTGACCCTGGAAAACAGGAGCTTAAGGGTGCAGTAAGAACTGAAACCTATCTGCACCATTATTGCCAACACTTATGCTGTTTTGTGTTTTACACTAATAGAACTAATCCTCAGATTTGTGGAAAGAGTCATAATATCAAATTATCTTTCAATACATCTGATTTAATTTCCAATATACTGTCCTGCCAATGTAGATATATCTATTCAAAGCTAAGTACTAACATTCTCTTCTAATGGAAAGTCTTGTCTTGCTCTTAGAAGCTCCAGTCTTAAGTATCACTTTTACTTAATTGGTATTTTAATACAAATAACTAATGAATGAAAAGATACATGGAAGACAATGTTTGCTTCATATGGCTCAAATTTCCCTCTTATGTCAGTGCTTCCAACATTAACTTAAAATTCTATAATTATTAAAATATTTTCTGGACAGTTTAGGTAATGAACCATTCTATGTCTAATGTACATAAAATATATAGAAACTGTTTAGTACATTTTATAATTCTACTCACAGGGAAAGCATAGCTATAAGTCTTAAAAAACTAAAAATCTACTCTGATAATTAAAAATCTTTAAAACAGAATAACTGTAAAACATTTGAGATTGTGGCTATCCATACATAATAGCAATTTTACAAGGAAACATAATTAAGAGTTTAACAAAATTCATTTTTGTGGAAGGAAATTACTAGACAGCTTCATGCCTTAAGAGAATTATAGTCAGAAACCTGAGGAAAAGAAGGAAACTAAATACTATGACTGAAAACAAAATGAAATACAGTTTGGGTAAATAGAAAAGAAAAATTAGTTAATTAGGAGAAGATGGGACAGAAAACTATGAAATGTCACATCTTCGTTTTTCCATACTTAAAGTCATTATGTTATGTGCCGGTGCCAAAGTGTTGCCGGCCAGGGTCAAGGGTCCTTGCCTTCACAGGCCAGGGAACTGGCTCATGAGGCAGCTGAAAGATGAGCCAAAGCCAGTATATAAAGTGGGATTTATTAGAAAAAAGGAAAGGGTACAGCTAGAGCACTGCAGCAGAGCCCAGAAGCTGGTAGCTTGCTGCTCAGGTGAAAACTGGAGTTTTTATGTTTTAACTCTGGGTTGGGGGAGGGGGGTTCTCCTTGGCCGTGCATTTCAAGGGCTTTCATAGGTGAACTGGTTTGGTTAGAACCTTTATTGGGGGAAGGGAACAAACATTTTGCTCATCAGCCCCATGGCAGATCTTTCAGACTCTGAATCTCCCCTTTAGGATGCAGGAATGCAGGCATCCATCTACTCAGGATGCAGGAATGATATTGCTGTCCATGCAGGATGGGATACTCACTCATCTGCCTTAGGTCTCCAGCCCCAACAATTATATTGCACTCTTTTAAAAAATCTTTTGTTATTTACAGTATTATGGAAAAGTACTTATTCCCTTTTATTCTTTTTCATAGTGACTGTAGTACTCTGTGTCCTCTTTCTTTCTCCTCACTTAATTCTTCCTGAGAGAGAGGAAGATTGACTCATCAGACTGAAGAATGATTTCAGAGAAGAACTAAGCAAGTAAGTGAGGCTCATCTCCTGTCTTCCAACCCCCCAAACCCCTCACTTCCCCTTCTCATTTTCCCCATTTTGGGATCAATCAGTGTGCAAAGATTATGTGCTTTGGGATGCTCACTGCCAGTCAAGAAAACCTACTAATAAAGTCCTTCCTGGAAACATTGAGCTAAATTTGGTGGATGTCAGACCAGCATTAAATTATTCCTAATGTCTCAATCTTTAAATGCTTTGAACTTGAGAACATTGGAGACTTGATCTTCACTGATTTAAATTCTTGATCAAACTATATTCATTTTAGAGTGAGAATACAACTGTACAAAAAACCCCAAAAGTTCCACAGCGTTTAGAATTTTTCTATCTGAGATTAGGCAAAATATGAAATTAGTTGGACTGAATTTTGAATTTTAATTTCCTTGAATATCAATTCAAAAAGAAAATAGGATTAAAATTTGAACTTTAACTTCTTTAGATTTTGCATTGCAAAGTGATCTGGATAATAAATATAATTTCATATGTGAAACTGATAGTGAAAAGAGATACATAATCAAAATAAGACACCCAATTATTATCAGTTTACTAGATTAGTCAAACACAATTTTAACTTGCTTTCAATACTTCTAGTATACTATCTTGTACAGTGAGGGCTGCTAGCAACTTTAGATCAGAATTATAGCAGTGTAACAGGAGTTCTAGGCCCCAGACCCAAAACTCCAGTGTTCCACTTGTCAAGTCTGGCCACTCACTCCAATTCACCAAATAAAGAGACAAGCACTGGAGGAGATCAGAGATTGAATTGTTAGGCAAGAGCACAACGTGGGAAGAAGAAAGACAAGCATTTGAACCCACCTTTCCCTTATAAACATGAGCTTTAGGTTTAAATAGAGGAGAAAGAATTGGTGGCAGAGGGAGAGGTATGCATAATTATTAATCAGTGCCAGACATTGGTGTGTTCTGGTGGCCACAGGTGGTCACAGGTAGCTCATGGTCTTGGGATTGGTCAGGCAGGGCCTTGTTACAGTAAGAGTCTTTGCTACCTGGCAGGATGTCTGCCCTACAAAGGCCTCTGATGTTCCTTTCCTTGGAGTAGTTTCCACTGTAAAGACATTATCAATTAGTCCTGTCTGTTAGGTCCATGGTTAGTACCTTAAAACCAAACCACCTGATTTATGACTGCTTGTTTCTCCCTGGCTGATTGCTTCTCAGCTTGCAAAACAACTCAGTAACTTCCAGTTACTCAACTAGCCAGGCATGTCGACCTGTTCCATCTGGTGATTGCAGATAATCAGAGACCAGAGACTCTCTCCCTCCCCCATGGCTTGGCCTCTCCTATAAAGCCCACTACCCATTTTCAGCCAAGCTGCCTTACTCTGAACCAAAAAAGAGTGACAGTCCTGTGGTCTGGTTCCAATAAACCTTTCCTTTCCACACATGGCATGGTCTTTATTCGGCAGTACCTTACATCTGGTGCCGAAACCCAGAAGAGGTTAACAGGACACTCCAGCCCAGGGCTGCTCCCTTGGCCTTTGTGTCCTGCCCTCTCCTGAACCCAGACTGCTGAACTGACCCCATGTGCCTCTGGACTGTGGATTTCAGACCTTACTGCTTTGCCAGCTTCCCCATCCATCATTAGCCTTTCTTCCACTGCTCTCCCCCTGACCTACTCCTCTCCTCAGACTTGGTGAGTGCCACCCTCCCTCAGGGCTGCCTGCTCTCTCTCTCTCTCTCTGGTCTCAGAAGTTGCAGGCGCCGCACCAGGCACACCACCTACCCCTGTTTGGGGAGCCCACCGCTTAGCATGGGGATGCCTGGCTAACTGGTTGGGC
This sequence comes from Castor canadensis, assembly GCF_047511655.1. NCBI lineage: Eukaryota > Metazoa > Chordata > Mammalia > Rodentia > Castoridae > Castor > Castor canadensis. The sequence goes on along the minus strand of NC_133399.1, from coordinate 93,264,245 downwards.
ATTCTCTGTTGGACAGCAACCCAGGCTGGGGACACCCACCCTTGGGAACCCATTCGGGTGACACTTGACTCTCTCTCTCTCTCTTGCTCTCCTTCCCTGTCTTCCTTTCCTCTGCCTAGGGTGAGAGTTCAACAGCCCCTCCAGCTTACTTTGATCAAACAGCAACCTGACGATTCTGCTCTCCTTGCCTGAGTCACTTAAGGGAGGCTAGATCTTGACCTAGATCTATATTGGCCTGAAGGGTAAACTCACCAAGGCACCTGCCTCTCTCTCTCTCTCTCTCTCTCTCTCTCTCTCTCTCTCTCTCTCTCTCTCTCTCCTTCTACATTATGGAGACCTCCTACTCTACATTAGATGCGTCCACAGGGATGCTTTCTCCACATCCTCCCCCTTGGTCTCCAAGACGATATGTAACCTAAGCGACTGATTTTCACACACTTCTAGGTCTTGACAATTTTTGCCATTGCAACAGCAAGTGATCTGAAATTCCATTCATCCAAGCTTTCCTTTCTCTCTGCTTTCGACCCTCCCAGCTCCAATCATGTAACACTGTTCAAATCCTCCTTGCCATCAAGAAAACCCCTTCAAAGTCATGTCTCTCCCTCCCACTGAACTCTCTTACTTGTGACCTCATGGGCTCTGTCTGCCCACCTCCCAACTCATCCTGCCAGTCCTCTACATCAATCTCTTCTCCCACCTCATCGTCACATGGCTCAGACTCCCACTTCTTCTACTCCTATTGGCTCTCCCAAACATCTGCCACCCTATCTTTTTCTACAGTAGTCACAATTGACCCTGAGCCATCAGCTCCTCAGGAACCAACACCGCCAGCCTCTGCTACACCCTCACCCTTCTCCTCCCCACCTGTGTCCCATACCTACTCCCATACCTCCTCCCAAGCATGCCCAGCCCATCTACATGCTCACCTGCCTCCTTGCGAGGCTACAAACTTCTTCCCATAGGGCAGTCAATTTTAACAAACTTAGAGAAATTATTCAGCATCCAACTGAAAATGCTGACTTTATGGGATGCCTGACAGAAACCCCAACCCACTATACTTTATCTTAACTCTCATTTATCTTAACTTCGGGAGATGGCAGGAGCTGACGGCATTATTAGAGTTCACATGTCCTTTTCCATGACTGATCTCTCTCAAATTGAAAAGAGATTTGGCTCCTTCTCTAATGACTCAGCCTCCTATATTATAGAATTTAAATACCTAACCCAAGCATATGATATGACTTGGCATGAGACCCATCTTCCAAGGATGGAACAATTATTCTCAACTCTCATTTTATTTCCCAATCCTTCCCTGATATTCAAAGAAAACTTAAACAGGCAGAAGATGGCCCTCAAACCCCCCAGGAGGTCTTGTGAAAATGGCATTTAAGGTATTTAATAACTGAGATGAGGCTTGAGACCAGTGAAAGGCCCAGCTCTTGATGGCTGCCCTGAGGCCACCTCCTCCAACTTCAAGATGGGCTGGAAAACAATGCAGGCCTCCAGGGCCTGCTTCAAGTGCAACCAGATGGGGCACTGGGCAAAACACTGCCCTTCACCTTGCCCACCCCCAGCGCTCTGTCCACAAGGTGGCCAGAATGGACACTGGAAGGACGACTGCCCCTCTTTGTCTCTGCAAGGTAGGTCAGTCTGCCACTCCCACTCTCAGCAGAGTGAAGGCCTCACAGACCTCTTGGGCCTGGTGGCAGAAGACTGACATGGCCCTGGGACCTCAGCCCCCTTCAAGATCACCTCAAAGGAGCCCAGAGTAACCGTCCACCTACTTGATGCTACCTGACTTCTCAGGTAAGCTTTATCTTTCACAGATCTCCATGGTGGGGATGGATGGTCTCCTCCACCAGCCAAAAAAGAAAAGACAGTTTTATTCAAATTAAAATTCTCATAAATGTTAATTTTAAAATACAAGTTACAAAGTAAACAACTGGAAAGGATATAGATAGGTAAACTTCAATGTATGATAAAGTTAAAGTTGACTATAGTTTAAAGTTGCCTAAAAGATTTTTAAGGTCATGTCAAACTAAAATCAAATTCTCTATGTCTATACAATAACAAGGTTATCTTGATATTGTTCTGCTCTGAGTAACATCTACAAAAAGCCTGTTATAGAGAAACATTTTATCAATGATATTATTTCTGCTGATCTTGTCAAGTTTTAAGTACTACTAAATCAGAGTTCATTTACATATTTACTCATGTGCCTTAAATGACCACCTTGTAACAGTGTTCTGTGTTTATACTTTATTAAATATGGTACAAACATTTACAAAGTTTAAAATGTAGATTTATATAAAATGATGAACTAAATCTTTTATCCAAAAGTGTTACATTTAACTTGTATTCTGACAGTCTGACCCTATTTGCCTTTAAAGATCCCTCAAACACTTCATAGCAACTAACCTGGTCAGTTTTGCAACAAGAATTTAAAGGCAGCCCTCATCTTTGTGGGCAGGCTCTAACCAGAGACTTATTAGATTGGCACTACCCAGGGCCACCCTTCCTCAATGCAGAGCCATAGAGTCCCTCATCTTCAGGGCAAGTGAGTCCTTTAAAAAAAAAAAAAAAACTTTCTGCCCTCTGGGAATACAAAGTTTCTAAGGAGAAAGCTCAATTGTGTCTCCCTCAGGTCACCTACCTGGGTGTGTTCTTAAAGGGACAGACTCACTCCTTGAGTCATGAGTAAATCAACCCAATCCTCCATTTCCTACTCCTCCATACCATAAAAGCAGCTTAAAGCTTTCTTGGGAGTTACAGGATTTCACAGATTCTGGATCCAAAAAAAATATACAGCCTTTAGCAGACACCTTTTTATTTGCCTTACCTTAGCCTCCTCTGGGAACTTCTCAGACAGCAGTCAGACCAGATCTTGCCCCACCCTTCAGAGGACCCTGTAACAATTTCTGTTATACCAGGGGATCTTGTTCTCCTCAAGGATCTTTGACCCTCTCCATTGGGACTCCAGTGGACCACGCCTCATCTGGTCATCCTCACAATGTCCACCACTGTCAAGCTCAACAGGAGCCTCCCAATGGCAGCACCTCTCAAGGATAAAATGTTGCCCACCAACTTCAGACTCTTCCACTACAGCAAAGGATGAGTACTCTTGCATACTGCTGGGCCCCACGTGGCTACACCTCTCCTGCAAACTCTCCCTCTTCCACTCCTGCATAAGTTCTTAGTCCTCATTTGGCTCTTGATCTCCTTTCCCTTTCCCTTTGTAGCCCAGAAATCCTCCTCCTGTGACCCATGTATGCACATTGCACAGGAAGGAAGTATTGTTACTAAGACTTTACTGTTCCACACTTACTATTCTTGTGCAGGCTCTGTTATCGGGTCATGTACTCACAATCACACCATCTATCAAGTGTGCTCCCATGATAATCAATTTACCTGCTTCAACCCCATTTATCGCCCTGTGGAGCAATGGTTAGAATTCAGGAGTGGACACCTCACTACCCCTAACTATAGTCAAGGCACCTGTAACTCTGTAAATTTCACTGTACTTAAGCCATCCAATTGGATACAGGGACATAATTAGCATAAGGATAGATGGTCAAGGCTTTGACCCCGGGACTCTGTTATGCCTTAAGATAACAAGTGTTACCCATGAGAGTTCCCCATACCAGGTCTTCCACTCCTTTTTTGAGGAAATGCCAGATAACTTCCCCATTTCTGTTACAACTAAAAACTTGTTCCTCACACTGGCCAAATCTATAGCCCAGACATTAAATGTCACTTCATGCTATGTGTGCGGGGAAGCCAACATGGGAGACAACTGGCCCTGAGAGGCAAGGGAGTTAGACACACATGTGCCTTTCAATGAAAGTGCCTTCCCACAACACAGGACAGGTGTCTGGCTCCTTAAAACTTCCATTATTGGGAATTACTGGATCTCCTGCCATGGAAAACAATTCTCCACCTTAGTGGGGGACCTAACTTGTCTAGGACAAAAGTTTTACAATGACACACCTCAAGAGATTCAGTGGTGGGGTACTCCAAACCATATGGAACCCCAGCCTCACCCACTGGCCAACTTTTCTAATCTCAAAGCAGCATATATAATACTTCCCTGCTTCCTTCCCTTGGCTATACGATCTATTAGGTCCTTTATAGAGGCTACTATAGAAAGAAAAACAGCTGCACATGTAATGATGCTATGGAAATACAAACCCTTAAACCAGAAAAGTGCTCTTTAACCCTAGATGCCTCCAGGATCATTTAGGGAACTCAGCAGTCAGACTTCCCACCAGATGTTACTACAACTTTCTCTCAACAACTGGCCTTGTCTGCAAATGAAGCCTGGGAAAAACCATCAGCCTCAGCTCCTGGAGACCCCACAAATTTCCAAAATTCCAGCCAAATCCCTCTTAACAACCCCCTCACTCAGCATGAAGCAGCTAGATTGATCAGCACCCATAATACCAATAAAAGTCTGGAATGCATTCTTGGGGCAGGCGGAAGGACCGAAGGCTACACCTTAAAACCAGACCCCTTGATTTATGACCACTTGTTTCTCCCTGCCTGATTATTTCTCAGCTTGCAAAACAACTCAGTAACTTCCAGTTACTCAACTAGCCAGGCATGTCGACCTGTTCCATCTGGTGATCACAGATAATGGGAGACCAGAAACTCTCTCCCTCCCCCATGGCTTGGCCCCTCCTATAAAGCCACTACCCATTTTCAGCCAAACAGCCTCACGCTGAACCAGAAAAGAGTGATGACTCTGTGGTCTGGTTCCAATAAACCTTTCCTTTCCACACGTGGTATTGTCTTTATTCGGCAATACTACACTGTCCTTCTTGGATTCTGAGGTGGCTGCAAGGTGAATGGCTCAGAGCAAAAATAGATATAAAACAGAGATGCTTATTTTTTCTCCTGCTTTTCTTTAATTTATGGCTCAAGTAACAGTATTTTTTTAGCAAAAGCAGATTTTGAGTACCTGCTAGGGAATAATTCCAAGGGTTGGATACAAAGCACCTATAACATGTAATAAATATACCCTTATGACTCATCGCAGAACTTTGAGTTCAAAATCAACACTGCCCATAGCTTTTTGTTATATTCTTCTTCTCTTTCAATTTCTAACTATGAGATAACCCTTTTTGCTTTAATGCTTGAAGCTGCTAATGAGATAACCCTTTTTGCTTTAATGCTTGAAGCTGCTAATGTCACAGAAATATAATTAAAAATAAAATCTCTCCACAACTCAGAAAATGTCTTTATAAATGTATTAGAGAAGGAAGACTTTTAAAATTGAGCAAGAATTAAGTGGAATGGAATGTATACTGTGGACAATTTACTAATAGACTTCTTGCAAAGAGATAAATAAATCTCACACTTTTTTTACAGCCACACATATACAATTCATTACATACACATTTTCAAGATACACAGTAAATAACTCGTCCTCAAGTAAAAGGCCTCAACAGCACTATTTATCATGGTCATCCTAACTTCACTGAGTTATTGGAGTGACCATCTGTGCTACCCATTTGGTTTTATCTAGAAGGGGGAAATTCTCAATTCTTGTGGCAAGAGGTAATTTTCCACTGGGGGTGAAGTCTACACTGAAAGTAAGCTCATACCCTCCCATACAAATTGGAAGATAGGAATGCTATCTTCCTTAAATTTACATTTCAAAGAGAAAGACCTTCCTGGGTCAAAAAGCTAGCAAAAGGCCTGTCTAATCTCCAAAAGGACTTCTATGCATACATACATTTTAAAGAGATGAAAAATTACTTACAATTACAAATTTTCTATTGTAAAATCTATGAGGTTAAAAAAATGAGGAGAATCTCAATCCCTTATTTTCAATGGAATTAAACCTGTTATTTTTATTTTGTATTCATCCTTACACCAACCTAGCATTTAATTCTGTTTGTTTTTTTCTTCAGCTCTTGAACAACTGTTCCCTTATAAACTGTTTTATATTGGCATAGCCAACACCTCAAATCCTTTTGCAGCTATTTTGTTTCAGATTTTTACTGCTGGAGGTAGACTTTAGATCTTATAAATTGTGTGGCAATTTCCCTTCTCTGGATGAGTGGGGTTATAAAATTTAATGTGTGGCAGTGCTCTAGGAGGGTTGACCAAACAGCAAATAGACATTAGTTGGCATGGAGGAGATACATCAAGGTAGAAATAGAACTGACCTGACAAGTTGTGAATGTCTTGCTGAGAAGTGAGTGGCATCACTCCTAGTTAGAAAGAGACCTTCTTATATTGATTAGATTAAGACTGTAACAAAAATGGGAACTATGTGCAGGACTTGCTTTGCCACTCTGTCTGATATTTCCTTTCATATAACCAGGAGTTCTAGGCCACAGGCCCAAATTTAGGGGGCTAATCATCCAAATACATCAAATAAAGAGATAAAAAGTGGTGAAAGGCAGAGAAAGGAGATTCATTGTTAATAATGGGCTTGCTGCAGCAAGAGGCAAAGTTAGCACTTCAGCTCATCTTGTGAGTACAGATACGAGTTTTAGTTTTAACTAAAGGAGGAATTGGGGAAGGGTGCAAAAGGTGCACATAATTATCAAGCAGTCCTGGTCACATGGGTCACCAGTTTTAATCATCATCACAGAATGATCAGGTGGTACCTGGTCACAATAAGATGGACATTATCATATGGGGGGGGCAGTTTAACTTGTCACATATTATCTGTTAGTCTTGTTCTTCCTGGATTGCAAGGTAGCTATAGACAGAAAAGCTCAGATCAAAGACAGATACAAAATAGAGGAAGAAAGAGCTGGTGGAATGGTTCAAGTGGTAAAGCACCTGCCCAGCAAGTGTGAGGCCTTGAGTTCAAAACCCCAGTACTGCCAAATAAACAAATAAATAAATAATGGAGGCAGGGATACCAAGCTTTTATTCTGCATTTATGAACATTTTCAGGCCCAAGTGAAGAATCAGTGCTTTTTTGCCAATGCAGTTTCAAAGTACCTGTTAGATATCTATTGAGTCTTCTCATTCATTCTTACTCCTACAGAGGAGGAAGTAACTTCTTTGATTACAGAATTTGGAGAAAACTCTGAGCACACTTGATATAGCTTCTTCCTTGTTTGCACTTTGGGATGACACTATTTTCAGAGACTGTGGGCTTTGATCTGTTTCTAGCTTCCACTCCCACTTCCAAAACAATTGTAGTCATAATACAGGGAACCAGCAAGTCCCAGCAGCCTGCAGGGAATCAGTCCAACAGGCAGTCTGCTGCACTTGGAATAAGTGAGTGGTAAAACGCAGGAGCTACAGGCAAACCAGTTAAGAACAGTGACCACCTTGAACCTCCTTATACCTTCATTGTCATACATTAGCATTGCAAGAGCTCTGCTCAAAGGGAGCTGCAACACAAGTATGGGCACATTTGAACTATGTGCAACATGGTGCACTCACATTAAAAGTCTCATCCCTGTCCCAGAAAAATCATGACTACTTCCTGGAAGAAGCATGAATAACCAAACTCTTCCCCATTAAATGAAAGATAGGCCTTTGTTACTGGTCCCCCTGCCTATGGAATAACTTTTGTACTTCTTTCCTATTGTAAAAAACTTTCACTTTTTGGCTTATCAGTCCTTATCTGATTTCTTAGCCTACATGAGACAAAGGACCCACTTAGACCTACATGAGACCTACATAAGTTAACCCACTTAGCTTAATTTATGAATCTATCTAAACCTGGGATTCACTATTAGGAAACTGAATGCCACTCTATAATTAAGCCACTACATTCAATCAAGCCTATGCTGAAAAAAAAAAGCTGATATTTTGATCTCTATTCTATGTGTTTTAATGCTGTATTTCTTCAGGAACTTTTTAAAAAGTTGTTTGGAGGGACACAAGTGAGTAATTTTTATTTTCAAATTTTATTAGCATAGAATAGTTGTACAGTGGGAAATATTGTGGTATTTACACATATGTTTACAATATATCTTAGTTAGATTTACCCCCTCCATCACTCTCTTCAGGTTTTTTTTAACCTCAAAACAAAAAGGAAAAGTACCAGTTACTAGTGATATCACTAAATAACAGAATAAACACCATAAAGTAAAATTTAAATTGATATAGATATATAAAATGTTTACAAGACTCTATATTTTGCAAATAAGTAAACAAAGATTAAGTAATCTATCTAAATTTTTATATCTGATAAGTGCTTTTCTGACTCCAAAGATCTTAATCTCTTCATAAGTATCACACTTATCTGAACCATTGTTCAAGGACAGTATCATTAATTTATTGCTGGTACCAGCTGAATTAGTCAGATATTCTCTCCCTCTTTTGAAATTACATAATGTTTAGCTTGTTTTCAGTGTTATCTATAACTTTCCAATTTTTTGTTTAATTTGTTCAGTTATGGGATTGTATAAGCAACTACCTGTTCTGTAGCTCCAATAGCAGTCAGCTATAGTAATTTAACAAAGCTGTGCCTATGGTGGATGAGTAAAGTGTGATGATAAGATTAAATTGCCTGAAATCAAGACTAAGCAGGGCAGGACGCATAAAGCTTGATTGTCAGACCAAGGGATGGATGAGATACTTCATGATTGTCAGTAATGACTAGCAAATTGTTTGGAACAAAACCTCCCACAGAGTACCCACAATCAGCCAATCTAATGAGACATACAGAAGTGTCATAGAGAAACATCAATTTGAACTATTTTTCCTAGAGCTTATACATGAAGGCACCTTCTCAGATTTGAAAGTTTGTCAGCAAATAATCTATATTCTAAAATATTGTAATTTGATGAAAATATAGTATTTTATCAAATTGGAAATTGACATGATTTCTGAAATATCATATGATATCAAACTCAACTCTTCTGGGCAAGGGTGTTGCTCTGTGGTACAGCACTTTGCTAGCATACGTAAGGCCTTGGGTTCACACTTTTTTTTTTATATAGACCATGAAAGATCTAGATATCTCTGATACCATGGTCATTGGTGTCTGATCAGCATGGGAAGAAAAGGCACTATCAGTCTTGTGCAGCAACCTCGTGACAAATGTGATAACATTAATTTCTTTGAAAATCTCAACAAATTTTAAAAATAAACACTACTCCACTGCTGTGGCTTGAATGTGCTCCCTCACAAATTCAGATGCTGCCAGTGTCACATTGGCAACAGAACTGTAGGTCCAAAAGAGGTGATTGCTCCTTCATTTATGGAATTAAGACCCTTTTAAATTTACTTCATGCAGCAAGAATGCTTCCATCTGCTATCTTGTGATAACACAACAGAAAATCTTTCACTCGATCAAATGATGATTCTATGATCTTATCCTCCCCAGCTTCCCAGAACTGTGAAGAAATAAATGTTTACTTTTTATAAATTACCCATTGTGTGATAGTCTGTTATAGCAGCACAAAATTCACTAGGCCATTCACATATAGATAAGGAAATTGAAGGAAAAAGAGATTTCATAATTTGTCCAATGCTAAATGCTATTGAATGGCTGAGCACAACCAGGACTGATTAAATTGCTATTTGCTATAAATCATATCAAAGTGACTGTATCAATTTATTCATTTGTGCAAGTAAGATAGACTTAGGACTTATCCTTTTGGAGCTAATGATCTAAATATCTAAAAGATAAATATATAAGTTAAAAATTATTTTGAAACAACCATACGGAGTTGAGAGAGATCCAAGGTGGCGGTTAGGATAGGGAATTAGAATTCCTGAGCTCCATGAATCCAGAAACTGCATTGAGATGTGAGAGCTACACTTGGGTAATTCTGATGGCTTCTATTCAAAATAATAACCACCAACACAATAGGAACACATCAAATTCAATGAATGACCCTTAAAACAGCCTTTAATTGCACCTAACAGCTGGAAAAATCCTAAAAAGTCGCAGCCAACAGGGCATGCCTGCTGTGGGAAAAAAAAAAATCCCTAGCCATTTCTCCCTTTTTTTTTTCTTTTCTTTCTATAGTAGGAAATAGAGCACCAACCAAATCAAACTCTGCAAAATCCTGGACCCCCAACCCACTTTATTGGTAGAAAACCTCCCTATGCCCTGTTGCACTGAATGCAGTCCCAGGAAGTGTCTGCCTTGAAAAAAGCAGCACGCCATTTCTCCTTACTGGCTGGTTTCAAAGCTGCCTGCTTAAACCTACGACCAAACAATGAGTTACCTCAGGTCCCAATTGCAATCTGCCCAGTGGACAGAAGGAACTAAATACTGCTCACAAGCCAGTCACCTGGTGAAACCACTTCAGGGCTTCTGCTTGCAACAGATGGCCCATAAGACTGAGGAAATTGGAAAAAAAGAAAAAAAATCTACCAACAAATCAGTCAAAACACAAAAATTAAATCAAGGGAAAGAAAAAGGCAATTAAAACAACTAACTAGCCAATCAAGAACATAGTTGCACAGAACCAATTGGAGCATCGATGAGAAGAAGGGAAGGAAACTATACTCCTCAAAAAAAAAAAAAAAAAAACTTCATTGGAGTATTTAGTCAATTAGTATTTAGTGGAAAGAAAATGAATTCTCAGTTCCTGTCTCTAACAAAACAATGATAAATGTCACTAATGAGCCCAGTGACACCCACAAAAATGCCTCAGAGAGAAAATCATGAAAGGGGTTACTGAGAAATTCATAAAGATAATAAGTATGGTTAACCAGAAAGTACAAGATGTACTCAAAAAATTTCAAGAAACCACAAATAAAGAACAGGAGAAGACACAGATCAAATAAATGAACTCAGAGAGGACCTCAACAAACACCAAAATGAAACAAAGGACACTGTAAGAAAAGAGATATATGAAATAATGAAGACAACACAAACTATAAAAGAAGAATTGAACAAAATATGGGAAACCTCAGAAAAAATAATCAAATTGAAATCCTCACAATATAAGTCAACAAAAATACTGTAGGGGAACAAAAGCCTCAGTTGTAGCCCACTCCACAGACTACAACAAGTAGAAGACAGAATTTAAGAACTCAAAGATAAAATAGAAATTAAAGAAAAAACAGAAGAACTCTTAGTCAAGCAACTCAAGAGCTGTGACATGGATATGCAAGAACTCAGTGACTCCACTGAAAGACTAAACCTGAAGATGCAGTTAGGGTAGGGAAGTACAGATTTCTGATTCTAAGCTTCATGACTCCAGAAACCACCTTGAGACATTGGAGCTATGCTTGGGTAATTCTAATTAGTTCTAGCCAAAACAATAACCCGCCAACACATTAGGTGTGCACAAAATTCAAGGATTGACCCTTAAAACAGCTTTTAATTGCACCTAACAGCCTGGAAAATACCAAGCAGCACAGTCAGCAAGGCATGTCTCACCCTGGGAAAAAAACCCTCTGGCCATTTCCTTTTTCTTTTTCCTTTTTTCCCCCCTCTCAACAAACAGAAGATAGAGCATCAATCAGAATTGAACTCTGCGATATCCTGGACCTCTAACCTGTGGAAAGCCTCCCTATACCACACCACATTGGGGGAAGCTGTACACCATTTCTCTCCACTGACCAGCTATAAAGCTGCTTGCGTGAATTTGCAGAACAAATAGAGTAAGCATCATGTACCATGAGTGACTCCCTTCCCACCCATCCTCCCCAGGAACATAATCCAGTGCAGCCACTGGGTAGATTGAATCCCCCCCAAACAAAACTGAAAAGCATAAACAGTGAATTGTAATCCAACAACAACAATGGAGGTGGGGGTGGAACACTGAACCTACCCTGAAGAACAGGGGTGGGACAAGGAGCTGAACTCTCAGTGAATGAACATAAGAGAAACAACAAAGCCTGAGACCATGGGTGGGATGACAAGTCAACCTCCCAAAGCAGGGCAGGTGGAGAATCCTGGAGCTTGTCTCTGGGACAGAGGTCAGTATTCAAAATTGAATTGCCTCACCTTGCAAGCAAAGGAGCACCAAACTGAGTTGCAACTGTAGGGCAAGGCAGCTGCCACCTGGTGAAAACAACAGCAGCTCTGACCACCCTGCATGATCTAGCAGTGAGCTACCTCAGCCCCCAATTGCAACCTCCCCTGTGGACAGAAGGAACCAAATACTACTCACAAGCCAGTTACCTGGTGAGACCATATCAGAGGTCCTGCTTGTACACCAAAGGACTGGATGCCAAAGGAATAACTCCAGAACTTTTACCAAACAGACTGAACTCTTAGTTGGTGCTATATATAGTATTTTTTTCTTCTGTATTATTAACTTTACCTTAACTATTTTCTTATCCCTATTCTTACCCCCTTAACTTTCCTTCCTTTTCCTGTGCTATAATCCACTGTTCTTCCACCCAACTACTCTTTCTGCTGCTTCTCATCCCACTCTCTCCCCTTGCCTTCACCTCCCCCTCCTACCTTTTCCTAACCTGTCAGTCACCACACTACCTCTCACTCCTATACACTCACCACCCTCTGACTAGCCTACTGTACAAACTGTATACACCCCCAACCTCCTGCAATCTCTGACACAAGCTCCCTCCACTACAGCAACAGAAATACATGCAAACATTCCAGGCCACAAAACCCAGCAGCCCTCATACCTCACCCACCCTCCTTTCCTCTGTCCCTTTCAGTGCCACCCTTACCAATTACCCAAGTTTCTGTATTGAGCATAATAACCATTATCTCCCCCCAACTCCCACTGTTTATAGATATTATCATGAAGAGGTTTTCTATATAATAAGTAAACAACTTGTCTGGCACTGAACCTGTGAATTTCAAGGATGTAAGAGACAAAAAGCAAATTACATATAAAGATAAAATCACAAAAATAACAGATTTCTCAACAGAAACCCTAAAAGCAAGAATGACACAGAGGGAGGTATTTTGGGCACTGAATAAAAATAATTTCAGCCCTAGGATATTCTAACCAGCAAAACTATCATTGAAAATTGACCAAACAATAAAAATCTTCCACAATAAACAGAAACTCAAACAATATATGACCATCAAGCCACCACTACAGAAGATTCTACAAGGAATTCTGCACATAATAGATGAAAGAAAACAGAACCACAAGAGGATGGAAAGCATTAAACCACAAGAGAATAAAAGACAAGGAATCAGAGAATAGCACTGATTCAGCAGCACACAATCAAATCCTTAAACAATCAAAACAAGTAAATGGCAGGAATCATCACATACATATGAATATGAACACTGAATGTCAGTGGACTTAACTCCCCCATCAAGAGACATCTTTGGCAAACTGGATTAAAAAGGAAAATCTGACAATCTGTTGTTTATAAGACATCTACCTTATTGACAGAAATAAGTACTGGCTTAGAGTGAAAAGCTGGAAAATTTACCAAGCTGATGGCCCCCCAAAATAGGCAGGAGTAGCAATACTTATATCAGGTAAAGTAGACTTCTAACTTACATTGGTCAAATGAGACAAAGAAGGATACTTCATACTGGTAAAAGGGGCAATACACCAAAAGGGAAAAACAATTATCAACTTAAATGCACCCAATATCAGTGTACTCAGTTTTATCAAACATACTCTAAAGAACATAGAACACATATAAACTCCAACACAGTGTTGGTAGGAGACTTTAATACCCCTCTGTCACCAATAAATAGGTCATTCACACAAAAACTCAACAAAGAAATCGGAGAACTAAATGACAGTATAGATCAAATGGACCTAACTGATGTACAGAGAATATTTCTTCTGGCAACAGCACAATATACATTCTTCTCAGCAGCCCATGGAACTTTCTTCAAAATAGATCATATCTTAGGGCACAAAGCAAGCCTCAGCAAATATAATAAAATAGAAATAACCCCTGCAAACACAATGTATTAAAACTAGATCACAATGTATTAAAACTAGAACTCAACAACAAAAGCAACAGCAGAAAATATGCAAATAAGTGGAGTCTGAATAACACATTACTCCATGATCAGTGGGTCATAGAAGAAATAACAGAGGAAATCAAAAGGTTCCTGGAAGTTAATGAAAATGAAAACACAACCTACCAGAACATATGGGACACAGCAAAGGCAGTCCTAAGAGGAAAGTTTATAGCCATGAGTGCATATATTAAAAGGACAGAAAGATTTCAAATAAGTGACATAATACTACATCTTAAACTCCTACAAAAAGAAGAATAGGTAAAACCCAAAACAAGCAGAAGGAGAGAAATCATAAAAGTAAGGGCCAAAATTAATGAAATAGAGGCCAAAAAAAAAAAAACTCAAAGAACCGATGAAACAAAAACCTGGTTCTTTGAAAAAATAGGTAAGGACATAGTCAAAATATCCCTATTTGCAGACATGATCCTGTACCTCAAAGACCCAAAAAACTCCACCCCAAAACTCCTAGACACCAAAAAGAGCATTATCAATGTAGCAGGATACAAAATCAACTTACAAATATCAACAATGAAAAAATTGAGAAAGAATATAGGAAAACAATTCCATTTACAGTGGCCTCAAAAAAAAAGAATCAAATATGTAGGAGTAAACTTAACAAAGTTGTAAATGACCTCTACAAGGATAACTACAATCCCCTAAAGAAAGATATGGAGGAAGACTATAGAAAATGGAAAGATCTCCCTTGCTCAGGGATTGGCAGAATCTACATAGTAAGAATGGCTATTCTACCAAAAGCAATCTACATGTTCAATACATTTCCCATCAAAATCCCAATGACATTCATCACAGAAATTGAAACATCTACCCTAAAGTTCATTTGGAAACACAAGAGACCGCAAATAGCCAAGGCAACACTAAGCAAAGAGAGCAATGCTGGAGATATCACAATACGCAACTTCAAACTGTACTACAGAGCCATAGCAATAAAAACAGCATGGTACTGGCACAAAAACAGATATGAAGACCAGTTTAATAGAATAGAGGGCCAGGAAATGAATCCATGCAACTACGCTGACCTAATCTTTGACAAAGTTGCCAAAAACATATGATGGAGAAAAGACAGCCTCTTCAACAAATATTGCTGTGGAAAGGGATTATCTGCCTGCAGAAAACTGAAACTAGATCCATGCCTGTCACTCTGTAGTAATATCAACTCTATGTGGATTGAGAACCTTAATATCAAAACCTTAAAGTTAGTATAAGAAAGAGCAGAGAATACACTGAAAGTAGTAGGTATAAGCAAGAACTTCCTCAGTAGAACACAAGCAGCTCGGCAACTAAGAGAAAGTATTGACAAATGGAACTACATGATATTAAAAAGTTTCTGTACAACAAAAGAAATGGTCTCTAAACTGAAGAGACCACCCACGGAGTGGAAGAAAATCTTTGCTAGGTATACGTCAGACAAGGAACTGATAACCACAGTATATGGAGAGTTCAGAAAACTAAACCCCCCAAATCAATGAAATAATAAAGAAGTGGGAAAATGAACAAAACAGAACTTTTTCAAAGGAAGAAATCCAAATGGCCAAAAACCACAAAAAAAATGTTCACCATCCCTAGCCATAAAGGAAATGCAAATCAAAACCTCACTAAGATTCCACCTCACTCATGTTAGAATAGCTATCATGAAAAACACTGCCAACAACAAATGTTGGTGAGGATGTGGGGAAAAGGAACCCTCATGCACTGCTGGTGGGAATGTAAGCTAGTACAACAACTATGGAAAACAACATGGAGGCCTCTTAAAAAACTAAGCATAGATCTGCCATATGATCCAGCAATCCTACTCTTAGGGATATACCTGAAGAATGTGACTCAGGTTACTACAAAGGCACCTGTACATCCATGTTTATTGCAGCATTATTCACAATAGCCAAGTCATGGAAACAGTCAAAATGTGGTATTTATACACAATGGAATTTTATTCAGTCACAAAAAAAAATAGTGAAATTTTGACATTTGCAAGAAAATGGATGGAACTGGAGAACATCACCTTATGAGAAGTTAGCCAGGCTCAGAAGGCTAAAAATCACATGTTCTCCCTCATATGCTGATTTTAGACCTAAAACAAATACAGTAATATTATTAGATACAGGTCACACACTAAGGGGAGACTGCACATGGGAGGAATAGAGAAAAGGAAGGAAACCTAAAACTTGAATGTGGTTGATGTGTTCACTGTAGAGGAGTGAATATAGTAATCTTAAACTGGCTGAGGCAACTATGGGGAGGGGAGTAGAAAGTAGTGAATAGGTCTGGTACAAATGAACCAATGTGGGTTGTAATATACATAACCATGGAAATAACACAAGGAATCTCCATGTATAGCTATCATCATCTCAAACTAGCAAAAACACTATATTTTTCTTTTTTATCTAATATGCTTTTTCTTCAACAAAATCAGAGAACAAGAGGGCAGAACAGGTTCTCCCTGGAGGGAGGCAGGGTGGATGTGGGCCAAATAATGTATATACATGTAAGTAAATATAAAAATGATAAAATTAATTTTTTAAAGAAAACAACCACACACTAATTGTTATAAGGACGTAAAAACCAGGAAGTATAAGAGCTTCCCATTTAGTGCCTTAAAGAAGCTCTCATATAAACTGAGGAAGAGGAGGACAAATTAGAATTAACAAGGTTAATTTAGGACATTAGGAAATTTAGGAAATTTAGGAAAAAGGGGGGAGAGCATCTATGGCAATAGATATATGTGTGTGATTATCCAGAAATATAAGGAAGTTTGGCACTTTCCTTGAATGGAAGTTTGAACCATTCTAGAGAGAATTGAGAAAAGTAAATAATCATTGAAACTCCATTTAAAAATAATGGGTATTTATTTATAACCTTTCATATTCCATGTTTCCTCCATCTCCTTGATCATTAGTGATAAGAGAACAATAAATTTATGTTGCATTAAATAATATTGCCTGAAATTAACTAAGGTTACATTTCAAAATGCAAAGAAAGTCATGTGACCAGGCTTAAATTCATGAGGACAAGAGAATATAATCCTAATATTCACTCAGAGGGAGAACTTAAAATAGTTGATAAATCAGAACAAAAAATCTATAATAGAGTGAAAGAAAAACATGTGGTAATCCTGAAGTTAGAGAGCAGACTATACCATGCTTTATAAGTACTATTTTAAGGTATGATGTTATCAATTTTTTGATGTTAGGAGATGAATTTGGCTTTACTTATACGAACAGACTGAAAGGGAGCAAGAATAGAATCAGTGGCACAGTTAAGAGGCTATAGTGAAGACAATTCTGAAAGGTGATGTTGGGTAACTACAAAAATGAGAAGAGTGAGCAGATTCATATCCTCTTTCGGGAGCAAGCAAAGAATTATCACTTACTGATTGTGAGTAGGGATTGAAAAAGAGGGAGTTACCAATGCTCAGATAAGCCTCCTATCAACTATTAATAGAATAGTCATGACATTTACATGAATGAACAATATGAATGTAGATAAAAATGTATAGAGAACTTAAGTTCTTAATTAAATAAAAATTTAAATAAGAACTTAGAATCAGAAGTGTTTAATGTGAGAGTCCCATGGAACATCCAAGTGGAATAATAAGGATGCAGGTAGAATTGTATGTCTAGAAGACAGCACAGAAGAGATGTGGGGTGAATAATAGATTTGCATGGTTACAAATGATATTTCAAACCATAATTGAAAGAAATTCTTATTTGCATGAATGGTAGAGAGGGAAGGTAAATGCCAAAAACAAAAACCACTGGAAATCTAACACGGAAAGACCAATTTGAGAAGTATTGGCCACCAAAGAATACTATGAAGAGGCCATCAGAGAAAAAAAGAGTTGAACTGAGAGAAAAGTATTTTCAGTTATCCACCCTAGTTATCACACTTTAGAAGTCTCATGTTAACTCATGAATTGAAATCTGATCAGTGATTTATATAAATTGATGCTACAGTTTGAATTGTGAATTCATGGTTAAACTTAAGCCCCAGTGAAGTACTATTAAGAGGTGGGCTTTTAGGAAATGAGTAGGGAATAAAGTAGAGTCCTCATTAATGAGATTCAGGATCATATAAAAGAACTAGCTAGAATGAGCTAGGTAGGCACTTTCATCCTTAGATCCCTTCTTCCATGTAAAGATGTCACAGTAAGAAAGTACCATCAATGGAGGTAGCCCTCCCCAAACAGCGAATCTATAGTGTCTTTCTCTTGAACTTCCAGACTCTAGAACTGTGAGAAAATTATTTTTTTGTTTATAAATTACTGTATTTTAGACATTTTATTGTACAAGCACAGATGGACCGAGAAACAATTGAGAATTCTACTATCTTTCTTAAATTCTACTTTTTGACATTTTTAAGAACAGAGAGACAGTACTGGGTGTGTTTCAGGGTGGTAGAGAAAGAAGGAAACAAGCTAGGCAGGATAGAAAATGAGAATGCTAGATTTTTCTTCCTAAATTCTCCATCCTATCTTAGTCAAATACTCATGCAAACTAACATACAGATGTTAAGTTATTATTTTTGTTAATCCTTCTTCATTCATTAACTAAAAAGAAAGAGTTAAATATATTCAAAAATTTGTGTGCTACTCTCTCAGGGCTTAGATATAATATTATTGATAATATTTACTTGAGTAAGAGGAAGGTATGAAAATGTTAAGTGCTGTAATGCTTTTCTTTGTAAAGATTCCATGGCATGGTTGGCAAAATAATGAAAAAATGACAGTTAAGAGGTATATCTGAAATTCTGTTAAAATGTCTGTAGTCTGGAATATCATTGAATTTGTTTGAATGTAAAGTTAAAACTATGCACAGAAGAGGGGTGAGTGCTATTTATTATTCTTTTTTCTAAACTTACAATAAGAAGAGAGGAAATTTAATATCACCAGTAGAAAGCTGGCTATGCATGAGTATCTGGTGCCAGCTTTATTAATTCTCACATGAGAACACATGTAAATGCTTCTACATTTAACACTACAATTAGAGTTATGCAATGCAGCAATACAAAGTGTCAGTACACATAGATCAAGAAGTTAATCTTGTATGAAGTCAGTTACTTATACCCCAAATTAGTTCTCAATCGTTACTTTTAAGTTGTTCTGATTGTTCCCAAGCAATAACCATAAAAGTAATCTGAAAAATTTCCAATTTAGCTACATGTCAAATACCTGGAACTTATTTGGAGTTAGTAGATCAACTTGCTACACTTTTGTTTGCTTTAATTTATCAAAAATTAAATTGTTCCTTTCTTCACACTGTTAGACGTTGTGTACTTGAACATAAGTTATTATTTCTTGGTAAGTAGGTCAGTACTATTCCCACAGAAAGGCAAATTTTGATGCTTTCCTCTTTTTCTTATAGGGCATTAAGCAGTAAGTAAAGGGACATTACTTGTCCCTTCATTAAGTTTCTAAAAAGTGATCATGAATCATATTATGTACATTATCTGCTTGTAACTGCTAGTATCATCATGGAAGTAAAGCTTTCCATTTTATTGATTGGGAACACATTCAAATTCTTGGAAGTGAATATTAATTAAGTTGAAAGTTTTTGATTTAAAAAATAAGTTGAGAAGTAGGTGGTTCAGATGGTCATAGCAACAACACAGTGCCATCAGAATATAAATTTCTAGGTGGGCATAGTGGTGCATGCCTGGACCCCAGCAATATAGAAGACAGAGGTAGGAGGATAGAGGTCCAAGACCACCTGCGCAGAAGTGGGAGATCTTATCCAAAAATCAAACTAAAAGCAAATGGACTGGGGGTGTGGTTCAAGTGTTAAAGTGTGAGGTTCTGAATTCAGTCCAAAGTACAACAAAGAAAAAAAAGAGAAAAAAATTACAAATTTCTTTTAAATGTCTGTAAGGCATATGTTTGTGGCTTTTATTTTCAAGCTCACAGGATAGCTACTCCAATTCTGCAGCTGTATTGTATTACAAGATTAAAAAAAGGACAAAAGGGAGGAATAAAAATCAAAAGTTAGCTCCAACTGAATGTAGCTCTTTTTAGTAAATTATCCAACTGTCCAGCTCCAGAGCTGGTAGATTAAATAATTCAGAGCTGTGAACAACAAGACATGTTGTAGCATTTAGAAAATTGCTTGAAAATTTGGAGAAGTGAAAACTAAAAAAATATTATAGGTACAAAGTACTGAATGTAGCTCAAGTGGTAGAGCACCTGCCTAAGCAAGCATCAGGCCCTGAGTTCTAACCTCAGTACTACCATAAAAAATAAGTTATAGAGACAAGATATATGGGAGTTAAAATAATTAAGCCGAGGGCTGGAGCATAAGTCAAGTGGTAAAATGCATACCTAATATGCAAGAGACACTGGGTTCAATCTCCACTACTTAAAAATAAAAACTGAGAATATATATGACTTTTCTAGGTCACTTAAAAAAAAAAAAAAAAAATATATATATATATATATATATACAGTGCTATTGGGGTTTGAACTCAGGACTTTGTGCTTTCCAAGCAGGTGCTCTACCACTTGAGCCTCACCCCCAGCCCTGTGGGGCTCTTCTACACAGAGGCATTTGCAACGTGGTTGAGAAGCCACCAGAACCTCAACAGGCTCACGGCATTGGATTGACAGATATTGCAGTTCAAGGCTCAAAAGTCCCTCCAGATTTTTGGGTTAGGATCCCAAGTAGGAATCCTAAGGAATCCCTAGAAATAAGAAAAGACATGGAAAGGTTAAACTCAGCTTCAGGGCATCTCAATCTCTGATGGGACTTAATGACTCAGGTTTATTCTTTGCAAACACTTAAGTTGGGTGTTACTACCCAATGTACATTTGCCAGAGAAATAAAAACAAAAATGACATGTGTCCGATCAAGCAGAAGCTTACATAAGCATTTCACAATTTGTGGCTTTTTCAAAATTCTGTGGCACCAAGCAATATTTCAAATAGTGTCTACCTGTTCAGCCAGCACCAAGTAAAACCCCTCACGAAATCATAATAGATATATAGATGTGAAATCTTAAACCAGTGATGTTTGATGGTTGTTTGTTATAGTTAGTGTCTTAAGATAACCTATTATTTCAAGTTTTCTGTGTAGTTAAGAATTTTTATAGTATATTTTAAAAATATTTTTGGGGATGAGGATGTTGCTCCATGGTAGAGTATTTGCCTAAACGTGAAAAACCCTGGGCTTGATGTCCAGAATTCAAAAAAGATAATATCTCTAAAACCACACAAGCAACTTCCATCATATATATTATTGGCCTCCCATAATCAGTACAAAAGAAATCTGTGATTTTTACTTCGGCACAGAGGGGAGAAAAAGTAGCATCTTATCCTTACTCATTGCAAGGTTAATGACTGACATCCCTGTAACAAAAGACATATTAATAAAAGGCAAGCAAACAAACCTGTGTAATATTAGTTTTACATGGAGGCTTTAAAAGCAAAGATCCAAAGAAACAGGGAAAATTGGTATGCTTAGGTTTGATGAAGAGTGAACAGTCATGTAGAAGTGTGATTAAACGAAAGGAGATATGATCTATTGGTGACAACTGTGGAGGGGTGGACCTCTCAAAGCCTGTTTGCTCAGATTCTTCTGTCTGTCTCTGTGTTTCATTCCTTTTTGCTGGATATAGTGGGAAGCCCTCTTAAATAAGGAACTATGAACAACTTTGCAGAAAGGTCAAAGAATATTTTTTATGGCTAGCTGCAGAATAGAATAGTAGGGAAGATCAGAGAACGTTTTCATTCTTCTATTTTTTCAAATGCCAAAATGCCCAATTTTAGGGTAGTTCGGTCTAAACATTGTCAGCACATTGCCATCTTGAACAAAACTCTTGGTTTTTATTGGTAATGGTTAAGGAAAGGTGCATGTTAATTAGCATCTATGCAGTGCCTGTCACTGTCTACACTGTAGACTACCCAACCCCGCCGTGATCTTCTTTCCATAATGAAACGCTGTGACTCTCTTCTCAAAAAGAATGACTGACTCCAGAGTCTCCTCAGGATTCCTGTCACAGTCTAGCTTCAAACACAGGATTTTAAGATCATAATAACTCTTCTCCATTTGAGGCCTTACTTGTGATTCCTCATGGTGTAAGAATCTATAAACTAGAACATACCTGCTGATATCATGGCTGATGTATGCAATTGGAAGATAGAATATCCACAATTAAAAACAGAACCTTCAGAAAAATGCAACCACATAATGAGATAAATACAATACTGTTGGGCAGTTTCAAATAACAAATAGTACAATATAGAAGAATGTACCCTTGCTGTCCTATAGTGGCATTAATTCCTGAATTGCACAATTTAACAGTCTTTGATTCTATTCTTAGCCTTAAGTCTCAGGTACCAATCACTAGTGGAAATTATTCTTTATCTTTCCTGGCCATAACTGAGATGGAAATATGGAATGACACCTTTGTAAGGTGCTCAACAACTTCCATAGTCTTCTTCCCATGACTGTAAATGAGAGGACCTAGGAAGAGTCACTGTGAGGCATGAGTTCTCCTTGCCCATACAGACATACTGCAATAGGCACCAGCCTCTTCATGTACATCATCTTGACAGACCAGTAATGAAATTTTCACCTTTTACATTTTACCCATCAGCAGCCCTTAACTAATGTAGGAATCATGATCATAAAGAAATGTAGAGGAAATTGATAAGGAAATTCTTCAAAAGAGTGATAAAAGAGGATTAAACACACTGCACTTTAAAAATATGATAAAATCTCATTGATAAAAACAGAATGGTACTAACTTATAAATATCTGAATAAAGCAGAATCTAAAGTCCAAGACTGGAACCAAATACCTAGTGGAAATTAGTATATAATTAAAGTGGTATCTGAGAACAGTGTGTACAGAGATGGACACTGTAGTAAATGATATAAGGACTCTTAAGTAGCCATTTATAAGTTACTACTAGCATCATTGTACATCAAAGTAGGCCCAAATGTTCCAAATACTCAAATGTATAAAATAAATGCAAATAAGGAACTTACCTAATACATGACAAAAAAAGATAACAAAATAAATGATCTTGAAAAAAATATATTTTCAATTCTTCATGACAAATGTCTCCCTAATACAAAAGAACTCCTAAGAAAAGGAGAAAAACATCATAAAAATCCAATGAAAAATGGGCAAAGATCACAAATAAACATTTCTTCCTAAAAGATTATTAAATAACATAAACTTATGTAAAAATTCTTAACCTAACTAATAATAAGCTTCATGAAAAATATAAGTACACTGGTTGCCTTGTTTCACTTAAGATATTGGAAAAGATCCAAAAGTTTGACAAAGTATTCCTTTCAGAAGGCTATGGAGAACAGGCTTTCTCACACATTGCTAGTGGCAGTTGAAAATGGTGTACACAGAAAGCAATTTTGCAATATGTAGCAAAACTGCAAAAGCACTCATGCATTTACTCAGCAATCCCACTTGTGGGAATCTAGCTAGCAGATATGCACCTGCAAAATAAGGCATCTAAAATGTATTTATGTATAATTATAATAGTCAAATATGGAAATAACTGGAGCGGCCATCAACAGGAGATGGCTGAATAACTTTTGCTTATCTTCTACCTCTAATCATCCATGAATCTTGAAGTTCCTTGGGATTTTTCCTCAAGCAATTTTCTCTTTTCACATTGCACTCCTATTAGGATGTGATTCATTCTTGTTTCTTTCATTTGTCTCTATCTGCTGACAGTTCTTAATTTCTTGTCCATAGCTCAGGACTTTTCTGAAGTTCAGAACAGTATGTTCAATTATCACTTTGGCATCTTCAGTTGAATTATAAGTGGCATCTCATGCTGAGTGTCCAGAACTGAACCCACTATCCAGGCAACATCATCTCCTGTCCATTAAACTTGTTTTTCCTCTTCTGCCCACAATCTCGTCAATTCATGGGGATCTCTCTTAACTCCAAACTTTCCCTGGGCTTTGTAGCAATGTTCTGTCTCAAAAAAAATAAAATAAAATAAAGAATGGCCTTATATATTCCATTTCTATTCTCTTATGATCCTTTATGATTCCCTTATAATTGCCAAAATATACATACCCAAGAATGTATAACCTTTATACTCAATAATGTATAGTTAAATACATGATTATTGGAAAAGACATATGATAACATATAACCCAAATAATAATTTACAATTTCTAAATCTGTGATTATAATTTGCCTGAGTGAAGCTCTTCAATTATTTCCTCATTCCAAAATGGTGCATGGCTATACATGACTTAGGTTCTACTTATTATCATTCCACTATTATCTCAGATAACTTGTTTTTCTATGTCAGTCTTTGCTACATTTTCCCTGAATTTTGAACATGTACTACTTACCATGTGAAGCTCTTCTAAAGGCAGTTTTCACTTTCTGGAATACGTTTTTCCCCACTTTGTGCTAACTTTGCTTCTTCTAGTGCTGGTCAAACAATCTCTTTTCCCTGAATTCTCACAATCATTTAGTGTTTTACATGTTTTCTGTTTTAATCATTCAGACAGATGTATGGTGACATTCCATTGTTGTTTAAATTCAAATTTGTATAAGGGCTGATGATGTTGAACATCTCTTTGTGGACTTCTGTTATTGCACAAATTTGAAAATTTAGAAGAAATGAATTAATTCCTCAAAAACTAAAAACTGCCCAATGGACAAATACAACCAGGATGAAACTGATAATCTGAATACTCTTATAACCATTTAACAAATCAAATTATAACTTAAAATCTCCCACAAAAGAAAACTTCAGACACAAATTGTTTCACTGGATAATTCTACCAAATTTTTGAAGAATAATTAACACCAGTTTTACACAATGAATTCTAGAATACAGAAAATGATGAAATATTTCCCAGATCATTTTACTCAAGTATCAAAACTAGACAAAGAAAATGCAGAGAGAGAATTAGAGAGAGAGAACTATGACCAAGATTTTTGTTAACTTAGTTATCACAAAATTAAGTAAACTATGATTAACAAAAAAATCTCATTAAAATATTACTCTATGTTTTGAGAAATATTTTGTTTTTTGGATGAATCACAGTACATTATCTCTTCTTCAGATATGTGCATTATTTCCAAATTTCAGCTGTTTCTTTTAAGGCAGCTTTGAGTACTCATGAACACATCTTTTAATGAATGCAATTTACATTTCACTTGGATATATTCTAAAGAGTGGAATGATTTTAACACATGTTGTATTGTATTTTACTTTTCAAAACAACAGCCAGTTTTCCAAAGTGTTTATATCACTAAAATTCACACTCATCTGTGAGTTTTCTGCTTCTATATGCTTACCATGTAGAATCTAGATTAGTTTCTTGCAAGTTGTTCAATCGTTAGCTTTTAATATTTGTTAGACAAGACCAGAGCTATATCTTGTATATGCCTGTTTTCTTCCTCACTGTTGAGGCTGAATAATTCTGAATACTTTACTCAGTGCTCAGTGAATTGTGAGATTTTCCAGTGTGATTGGCAACACAAGCGCTATTCCTGACCCTGTGTGATTGTCAGATATTATCATTCCTAAACTTCTCCAGTGGATCTTTCCCTATTGTGAGGTAGTCTTCTTGTATTCATGTGCTAACAAGTATGCAGCTGAATATGTGAAAGAGACATCAGATCTTTGTAATATTTTTCTGTGCAGATATTTCCTTTCCAATACACCAGCCTTCAACCCTATCCATTTTGCTCTTCCTGGAGTATAAGCAGCATGTTCTTAACTCAGAGTCATTGCCTGGAGAGTCTCCCAATGTTAAAGCCTACCTGTTTGTTTCTTGTCTCTCTTTATTATGTGGTGTCCAGAAATATGAGAATTTCTGTTTCAAATATTTTGTTTTCTATTTTTTTCTTTTCCTTTTTCCTTACTCTGTCCCTCTCTTCCTTCTTTCATTTAGTCATTCTTTTCTTTCTGTCTTTCTTTCCTTCTTTTTTTCATTGTTTTGGGTGGAGGACTAATTCTAATTTCCATTATTATGTCTTTAGTGAAAACCAAATAAGCAGTTCCAATACCAACATATGAACCAATTGATCTTATTTTGATTTTACTTACAGGGGAAAACACTATCACTCTACCTGGAATTATCCCATGGACCTTTGTAGTCCATCAATGATGGAGCCAAATATATAATATTTAATTGCTAAAATCAGAACTTGTACCACATTAAAAATGCTAGGGGCTTCTAAAATTTCTGTTCAACAAAACTACACACTAAATCAGACAATCACTCTCCTATGTGAAAAAAAGATGTTAAAGAGACTAAGATTCCCATTAATTAAAAATATAACTGAATTTAATAAATTTTATTACATTACTAATTTTGTACAATGGAATATTAGAAAATTTTAATGTGAAGTCTATATATGAGAAAATAAAATGTCAAGCTAATATTTATTACAAAGAAAATAAATGTGTATCCTATACATATTACACTTTGTGCTAGCAATAGAAAAAATTCCATCATTAATGAAAATAGCATGTTTTTCACAACTTTTTGCCTGAGTTCCTTGAATTTGTTTTCCTTTTTGCTGTGTAGGGAGAGTTTCAGATTTCTTTACCGGCATCTCTAAACCACTTTTCACTGTCACTGGACATCTGTTTTTGTCTGCAATGTTCTTGATGTAAGAGTAAAAACATTGTATACATTTCTCTCCTGCTTGTCATACTTTCAAATGCATGCATTGTATCTTCTGAGGGGCAACATCTATAAAAGAATAATAAAATCAAATGGAAAGCAGTTTCTAAGATTAAAAATAAGGGAATGGAAGCCTGGCAAGTAATGAAAAACTGGCACTGTAAGTTTTAAAATGTCAGAAAATTGAGGGGTTATTTTCTGAACAAATTTTGGGAGATAAATTTTTATGAATCTGTGCTTTTAAGTGCTGTGGTCAGCCAGGAACGTGGATGTGCTTAGGTCATTCAGATAAAAGTCGCTATTGAATAACTCAAACAGAAGCAGTGATTTTACTAATCCCTCAATGCCCTTGTTTTTATTTCAATTTTTAAGCCCAGATATTTAAAACCTAAGAATTTCCAAGTCTATAGCACTTTCTAGTGAATGCAATGAAGTTCCATGTTTTTAACCATTCCTTATTTTTCTGCATAAGATTCTATACAAAATTTCTCTCTTTTTTTTTTTATTGTTGTCAGTGATAGGAGTACATTGTGGCATTTACAAAAGTTCTTACAACATATCATATTTGAATTCATGCCCTCCACCACTTTCCTTTTTCCCTTCTTCCCCCATTCCTGGAGTGGTTTCAACAGATATCATTTTTGCCTTGACATGTATGTGTACACCATACACATATTTATGCCATATTCACACTCTTACCCTTTCCCCACTACTTCCCCCACCCCACTGGTATCAAGCCTCCCCCTCCCAACCCTGCCCTGGGCAAGATCTGTTCTCTGATTTGTAGAAGTAAAAAAGAAAAAAATGACATTTTTACTTGTTTGAAATAAAGTAACTACACAAGGAATTTCCTCGTGATATTTCCATGTATGTATGCATTATAAACCCAATTGGTTCATCATCTCTATTTTTCTTCATTCTACTGTAGTCCCTTTCTTTTGGTGGTTTCAGCTGGTTTATTAATTCTATATTCATTGTTGTATAGAGAGTATATCAACCATATTCATCTTCGTTTCCTTCTTTTACCTTACCCCTTTCATATATGACCTCCCCTTAGTGTGACCTGTTTTTCATAACATTGCTGTATTTTTATTAGGTCTATATATTCCACATATGAGAGAGAACATGCGGCTTTTGGCCTTCTTCACTTAAGATGATGTTCTCCAGTTCCATCCATTTACCTTCAAATGACAAAATTTCATTATTCTTTGTGGCTGAGTAAAATTCCATTGTGTATAAACAACACATTTGCTTAATCCATTTGTCAGTAGTGGGGCATCTTGGCTGTTTCCATAGCTTGACTATTTTAAATAGTGCTGCAATAAACACAGATGTGCAGGTGGTTTTGTTGTAATCTGACTCACATACCTTTGGGTATATCCTTAGGAATGGTACTGCTGGATCACATGACAGATCTATTTTTAGTTTTTTTAAGGAGCCTCCATACTGTTTTCCATAGTGATTGTACTAACTTACATTCACACCAGCAGTGTATAAGGTTCCTTTTTCCCCTACATCCTCACAAACATTTGTTGTCATTTGTGTTCTTGATGGTAGTTATTCTGACAGGAACGAGGTGGAATCTTAATGTAGTTTTATGGCCAGGGATGGTGAGCATTTTTTTCATATCATTTTTAGTCATTTGGATTTCTTTCGTTGGGGGATTCTTTATTTTTTTCTTTAGATATTATTTTAGTTAAGCTAAATCTGTCTGCTGATGAATAAACCATTATTTATTTCTTGTTTCTATAACATGTGCTGTGTAGCAAGGAAAGGATTATGATCTTTGAGTCATTTATATCTCCATGTTGACAGTGACCTTGCCAGGGTCTAATACTAGAGGACAGTGATGTTACATCCTGGTGCTTGAGGCCTGTGTGTAGGATGTGAAAGATTTCACAGAAAAAGAGGGAATTGAGGCAGAAGCAGCTTCTTTCACTTTCCGTTAGAGTAATGGTACCAGAAACTAGAGGTATTAGTCCAGGATGAGGTTAGGGCTAGGGAATATAAGCATTTAATATGTAGAAGGAATACACTGTGGATGGGCTTTTTGTTTTGTTTTGGTTTGGTTTTTGGTTTTTTGGTTCAGTTAGCTGTTCAGGAAGTGGCTGAGGTGATCAGTTTCTCAATTTTTTGTCAAGGCGATTGTTTATTAACTTGTACAGTCTTCTCCATGATATCATGTGGTTGGAATATGTTGTTAACCAGATGCAAGTAGGGTTCTGATTGAGTTCAGAAAAACTGTTTTGGCAAAACAAAGTCAAACAGCCTTTGTGCCAGACAAGATGGAATTTTTACAAAATGGAGTAGGTTACGCTAATTTGAGTTAAGCCCTTACAGAGGATATAAGAAAAATCAGGGAAAGCGTAAAAATACTTATATTACTTTTGCCATAATCCATTTTCAGACTTCAGTCATAGAAATACACCCAGTGTAGACTTCTCCTGTGTTCAGAAGGATATGGAGGCCGTTTGATGAACAGGTAGCAGTTTCAGCTGCATATTCATATGAAATATGGGGTCTAAGTATCAAAGCCCTATACTGAAATATCTCCTGGATGGTGCACAAAGCACCATCCAGTTACATTGATGTAGAAACAGTATAAAAAAACTTGGACTCCAGAATCAGAGACATCCAGATTTAAGTCCTAGCTATGAGCTGAATTAATTCTACTCCAAGTCCATCTTTGAAGCACTAATCCTTCAGAATGTGACTATGTGAAGATATGGCCTTTACGAAGACAATAAGGTGCAGGGTGCAATGGCTTAAGTCTGTGTTCCCAACTATTCAGGAGGTAGATATGGGGAGGATTGTGGTTTGAAGATAGCCCAGCAAAAAGTTTTGTGTGACTCTACCACATCCAATGGCTGAGTAGAGTGGTATGTGCCTGTCATCCCAAATATGAAACACCATAATTACCAGGGTCACGATCCAGGCTGGCCTGGTCATAAAGCAAATCCTATCTCAAAAATAATCAAAGCAAAAAGGGCTGGCTGAGTGGCTCCAGTAGTTGAAGACCTGCCTAGAAAATGAGAGGCCTTGAGTTGAACCACCAGGACTACCAGAAACATGATGTCCTATGGGTGGGCCCTGATCTAATACAACTGGTGTCCTTGTAAGAGAAAATTAGGACACAGACAGCCACAGAGGAAGATCATATGAAGACCCTGAAAGAAAACCATCCATAAGCCATAGAGTAAGGCTTCAAAAGAATCCAACTGTGCCAACACCTTCAACATGGACCTCCAACCTCCAAAACTATAAGAAAATAAATTTCTGTTATTTAATCCCTCCAGACAGGGGTAGCAGCACTAGAAAATTAACATAATCCCCAACTCTAAATATGCATTTCATGTTACATTTGAATGTTTGAACTGCAAAGTAAATGAGTAGATATATAGAAATCATTCAATTTACAGTCCTCTCTATTTCAATTTGTAGATGAGTCTCCAATTGAAATTTTCTTATATTCTTTGTTATGATTTGGATAAGAAATGTCAAACAAAAATTCATTTATTTTCATTGAAGGCTCAGTCCTCAATGCTATGTTCAGAAGTAAGGCTTTTGTGGAGTGATTGGCTCTGATATAATCAATGGATTAATCCATTGGTGGATTCATAACTTGATGGCATTTTGGAAGGTTGGGGAAAATGGGATGGTGGAAGCAGGTCACTGGGAACATGCCCTTTAATAGCATACCTTGTTCCCTGCTCCTCTCCTTCTCTCTCTCCCACCATGAGGTTAGCAACTTTGCTTCAGCACACACTTTCATGATGTTCTATCTGACATTGAGTTCAAAAGCTGCTTAGCAGAGCCAGCTCATCAAGGACTGAACTCTCTGAAGCCATAACCCAAAATAAACCTTTCCTCCTTTAAGTTGTTTTTCCCAAGTATTTTGTCATAGCAATGAAAAAGTGACAAACACATGCTTTAAAGATTTCTGAGTCTGGGAAGACATTTGTAAATATGTAGTAAGAATCTCAGAACAAAGGAACATAAGCTCAGGTGACACTCAATCTTAAAGATAATGATAATTATTATTTTAGTTATAATATAATAATATAAAATGTAATGACTGCTTAAGGAATAGTAGAAGCCTTTTCATGCTATGTAACTGAACTCTCACAAGGACTTTCTAATGGCTTTGTTATTGTTGTGATAGAACTTGTAAGACTTTATATCAGATCCAACTGGGCACCCAGAACACCTGAACCACTGATTCATCTTGGACCCATCCATAAGCAATGGAGCTAACTGACCATGAATGAAAACTGTGTCATTCAGTTTCTTTAGAAAAGTTTAAGAAAGGGTTAAGATTTTATATCAGTTACTTGTAAAAAAGGAACAGATAGGTAAAATTTCAATATGGAAAGGAATTAGGAAAGACTGGAGTATATAAATTGTCTTGGAAAATAAGGAGAAACTTTTAGGATTAAGCAAATAAGATCAGCTATTACAGGTGGTTGGCACCTGGAAAACCAGGTTGTCTTCTTGCCTTGTCAAAAGGAAGCGCTCTTCTATGTCCCTCCCTTTGTTCAGCCATATTAGAACAAGATTTCTTGCATTATTTAATCACTGTGAAAGTAAGTATATCTTCTGTCAGTGACTGTTGTTCTCTGTCAATTATCATGAAGTTTTTGATACCTAAACAGTTATTATCTTCATTTTTCAGAAGGCAAAACAGACAAAGAAGGTTTGAATGACTTGGTCAGTGTCATGCAGGTATTAACTGACATAGTTGTGGCTTGAATTCAAGCATTGCAGCTTGTGTGTGTCATTAACCAATGTGCAATGCTGATGTTCACAGACAGGCAGGATAATTGACCAAGCTAAAGAGTATACCTGTCAGAAGGAGGGAGAACAGAGAGAGAGAGAGAGAGAGAGAAAGAAGAAGGAGGAAGACAATAGGAGGAGGAGGAGAGAAGAAAAGTTTTATATGTACAAAATCCATAATGTACTTGTAAGTCTTTGAAGAGAATTTTAAGAGGCTATATAAATCTAGATTATGCCTAGTTGTGAAGCATATATTCACAATGAAAACTTAATTAAGCAAAATGCCCAAATTAAAAAATACTCAATGGAAAATAGGCTAAATTAATGATTTCTGGCCTAGCAGTATAGTTTTGTATAATATACATTATATACACAAAACATTTGGATTGATTCTCAGAAACGTGGGAGTATAGTAAATTTGAATGTAAGTAGGATACCCAGAGTAAAGTAACTTGGGGAAAAGCAGCTATTTCTTTAACATCTTCCTTTTGATGTAAATCTAAATATGCAAATACTTAGGAAACACTTGTTTTTACAGGATACTAACTTTTGCCATAAGTCTTTTGTGAGTTCCTGATCAACATCTGACTCACATTTAGTGCATCTTTTGCTTTATTTACCAACTTCTAGTAATGTGGAAGCATGATAACAGTGATATTTATAGGATGATACTCTGAGTACCATCAGATATAAACATACATATTTGAGAATATTTAATAATTAGGCAGAAAATACAGTTCACGCTGCTGCTAAGATACTAATACCTCTATTTCCCAAATTTTTAAGAAAGAGTACTGGGATGTGGGTCTAAGGGGCTTCAGATACAGAATTTCAGTTAGAAGAAATGAGATAAAAAAATCTATTGTGCATCATGATTATAGTTAGCACCGATGTATTGTATACTTGGAAACTGCTGAGAGAGATTTTAAATTGTTCTCACCACAAATAAATATGTGAGGCAATAAAGTAATTAGCTTGATTTAAACCATTCCTCAATGTATGTATATTTCAAAACATCCTATTATATACCATAAATATACAATTCTTAATTGTCAATGAAATACAAATACATAAGAATAAATATAAAGAATGAGTATGATTCAGTAATTTTGTTTTATGGTGTTGGGTAGGAGCTATATTCAGCTAACATTTCTGGAGACAGAAAAGTTCAAGGTCAAGGGGCTGTATCTGGCAAGGATCTCCTTACTGATAGTGACTCATGAGGAGGAGCAGGGTATTACATACCAAGATGGGGGACATATACAAGAGACAGTCAAGCTTGCTTTTATAACAGACCTATTCTTGAAATTAGTCCTTTGCCCATTAGCCAATCAACCTATGCAAGGATTAATCCATTCACCAGAGCAGAGCCCTCATGACCTAAATTCTTAAGTCTTACCTGATAAGACCTCTTAATTCTTCACAATGAGAATTAAATCTTTATCAGTTTTTCTGGGGACATCCAAACCATGACAGAAAGTCTCATTCATGTTTTTGTCAATAGTTAAAGCCATTTTTTTTTGCTGAGTTTTTAGGCTGGTAAACAAAAACATAAACAATCACTTGTTTCCTCCATTTTGCTGAAAAATTTCATCCATATGTATATTTTAAAATTTTTATAACCAAAAATTTCAATAGGAGCATATAAACTGGACAAAGATAAAAAACATTTGAGAAAATATTTGCTATATTGACACAGTAATTAAAAGCAGTGTGCTTTAAACACCTCCATTCTAATTTCTGTATATAAAAAATGTGGTGAATTTATGGAAGTGCAGAATTGGTTCAAATGCTTAGGAGACTGAGAAGGGGAGCGTGCCTAGGAGTGTTGTTGTGTACAAGTGGTTAACAGCTATAGTTCTCCTCACTCTCAAGATAATGTGTTTTAAATGGCAGCAGTCTCACTTTTAATGTCTTCACCAGACTTCTGTGTAATTTCTTTTCCTCAAAGCATTAATGGAACAGAAGAGAATTGGAATGCAGCAGCACACTCCTGGATCTTTCAAATAAGATTTAGTAAGAAGAAAAGCATTTAAAAGCAGTGAAAATCTTTCAGGCTTTCCAGATATACTCCTTGAGTATGTTTTAGCCTTTAAAAAATTATCAGCTTAAATAAAATAGTTTCCTACAACTTAAAGTCTCAACTAAGTCTATACCTGCTTAATGCAATTCTTTTTTTTTTTTTTTTTTGCAGGGGGGGAAGGTATTATAACACTTTCCTTACTGTTGAGTGATCAAAAAAATCCTGTCAAATGTCCTCAGTAGTAATTTTAATTCTGTCTTTTTAATTCATTAAGCTTCTACTTTCACCCTCCATTGATTTTCTCCATCTTGTTCTCATACTATTAAGTGCAGATTTAATTTCTACTAGGTAGTGACTTCTATTTCCACTGGAGTCATAGACATTAGTGAAAATCAGTTACAACTTATATCCTATGCTTTTTTTTTTACATTTATATTAACTGAAGTTCACATTTTCTTGACATTTCCATATTTTCTGCCAAAAGTCCTTTTATTGTCCCAGGATCCGCTATAGGGTTTTTTTCTTAATTTGATAGTTACTCTGGAACTTCTAGCCTTATAAGACCTTGAGAAAGAGAGTATCAGTCAGGTGTTTTGGAAAATGTCTCTCAGCTGTTATTTATCTGGTATTTTTCTCAAGATTAGACTGGGATTGTGGATTTGAAGGGAAAAACCACCAAAGTGACATGTGGATCTCATCACATTCAACTAAGGATATATAGTGTCTCATGTTCAACTATGGTGACATTCCTATTGATAGTGGCTTTGGTCATCTGGCTAAGTAGCATTTGTCAGAATTTCCCTCTGTAAAGTTACTCTTTGTTTTCCTCCTACCCAGACTGTACTATTAGGAAGGAAATTGCAAATTGTGACCTTCACTTGGCTGGCAGGCTACGCTCTGCATCCTTGATGAAGGAGTATCTAACTAATGTATTTGAAACTCTCCTGCACAGAACTCAAGATCCCCCATTTATTTATTTATTCATCCACTTATTTATATTAGTGTGGGCTCATAGATTATTATATTATGCTTCGGGTATAATCAAATACTATCTTATTTTATTACTCAAATGGTTCCAGATTAGTCCATTGGGAGCTCTTTCACCTGACTTCTCAATCCAATGAACAAAACCCTTTAAAGATGATAGACTTTTGTTTACTTTAGTTTTTGAGCATTTTATTGTTTCATGACACTACAGATGTTCTAGATATAATGAGTATTCTCTGTCCTAGTCCTAGAATCAGCCATGACTATAGGAAATTCTAGTTTCTGTTTTTTGAAGAATGATTTAGAAACCAATGTCTAGCTTCTATGTATTCCCTTGGCTAATGGGTACCATCACTTCTAGGTGCTTTCGGTTGACTGAATCCACATAATTTTTAAATAGTAAATTCATGATTTTATCAAAAAACAATCTCACTCCTTAAGAATATTGTTGATGAAGCATGGGTTTCTTTTTTTCCTCTATAGGTACAAGTTCACTTAGTCAAATAGAAGAAAACAAAATTATCACCTTCCCAGTTGCAAGTAATTACTGACTTAAGATTTTATTGGTCCTGATGATAAAGCTTAATAAAATTCCTAGTGAAAAAAGAAAATTTGTGTTTGGAAGCTTTTAATTGATACTTATTTTCGGTGTTTTGGAAACTGGCTCTCATTATATAACCAAGGTTGTGTTTGGACTCATAGTCCTCCTGCTTCAGCCTCCCAAGTGCTGGGATTTCATGCATGTACTACACAACTGGTTATGAGACTATTATGCAATTCACATAATGAAATTCAACAAGACTCAGAAAGTCTTGTCCTTAAAAGGACTTCAATTTCAAACAACCAGACAGAACTACAGTATAGTCCAGTATTTGGGAATAATTTATTATACTATGATGTTTTACAAAAAGTGAAACTAACTTTGTAATAGCACTTACTTTTCAATAAAATAAAATGATTACCTCTCTTATTATAAATATTAAAAATTTATGACCTATACACCTCCTCCATCCATTACAAAACTATGTTTTAAGCACAATGTGCCTAAATTTAAATACTAGATATGTAGGTAACTAGATATATGATAGGTAGCTAGATATTAGAAAATTAGAAATCATCTCTTCTTCTACCAGTGACTTCAATGTAGCTTACTCTATGAAAGACAAGTTTTTCTTTCATGCTTCTACTATCTGATATAGTTTGTTAAAAGATACAGTTATTAGATATTTATGGCAATGTCTTTAAGATAGAAAATATTGCTTCAGTATCTTTGGCTTTAGTCAGCTATTATTATAATGATTAAATATGATTATACTAGAAATAATCTTCATAATATTTAAACACACATGTTGCACAAAGCACCTTTTTATCTCACTAACCGAATGAGTTTGTTGGCATTGCATGTTTCACATTTCTCATTTTTCCTATAGACCAGTTGTTTTCTTTCTAGTTGCTCTCCAGAACAAAATCTCCATCTTTTCCTTTGATGCAGCAATATTCCTATGTGTGTTCGTATTTATGTATCATCACATGCAATTTTCTCTTGATTACAGTCACCCTCTTCTTCAAAGCAGAGAGGGCAGTTTTCTTGTCATAGGTGTTTTTCACAGTAACATAGGATTTAGAGAAAATCTGATTTAAACTTTATTATCTGCAAATGCAATTTGATGAAAAATGGTATAGAGATTTTTTTTTCTCTTAGTGCTTATTTCATAAACCATTTACCATTTTAAAAACTTTGAAAAGCTCTTTGAGCATTTAATGCACTCTTTTTCCATCCAGTTGTACAGTGTGGATATCGGGATCCTGGTTATGCCCACCATGGGTACATTTCCTCCCATGAAAATCAAACATTTTTCCATTTGAGGGTCCTCTTCTCTCTCCCAGAGATACTCTGAATTCACTTTCTTTGGTTTGTTTTACTGTTTTTGTTTTTATTTTTTTCTTATTACTGCTAGTGGTGTATTTCTCTCTCTCTCTCTCTCTCTCTTCTTGAGACCAGGCCAGCCCAGACTGGCTTCAAATTCCCAATTCTCCTGCTTTGGCCTCCCGAGTGTTGAGTTTATAGGAGTTGCCACCATGCCAGGCTCTAACCTCTGATTTTCTAGCCAGTAAGTATAGTATTTCTTTCCAGAAACTTCTCAGAATATTTGTCTTTCCTACTTTATTAGCACTTACTTTATGTCATTATATATTGTTATTTAGATTACCTATATTATAAGTTTATGCTTTCCTATTGCTCACCATCAAAACTTACACATAGTTGTTCTGGCAAAGTTAACACATTCTACAGGCACATTCTATTAGCAAATCAATTAAAATTTCGCTTTTATGTAATATAAAATGTTTAGCCATTATTGACATTTGGTTGTTTTCATCCAAAAAAGTTAGGATTGTAACTTTTTAAATTATTTTTTCTACCTAAATTTCAGATTTCTGAAAAAGTGAATTTGACTATTTCACATTGCCCATTTAAAAAAAAATCAATACATAAACAATTTTAAATACATTGTGTCTGTGTTTGACAATAGTATAACAAAATGCATCGAAAACTGTTAAATAATAAGGAAGCAAGGTGACAGAGAACAAGTAACTAATAGAGATGGTTAATATGATTAAAGTGCAATATATACTCACATGAAATACTAAGGCAAACTCCCTTAAAAATCAATACACACTTTAAAAACTGGAGGACGGGATGGTGAAACAGGTCCTGTGGAAAGTGTGTGCCAGTGGAGACGGGAGGGTAAACAGAGAGGGTGAAGGAGGGAGATTATGGTGGATTTACTTTGTATACATGTATGAAAAGAAAGCCATAAAACCTGATGAAATTGTTCTAAAATGTTGGGGAGGGAGGAGGAGGGAGAATGATGAAGGGGTGAATCTAATTAAAATACATTGTAAGCTCATAGCTAAATGTCACAAAATGAAACCTTTCTGTCAACTAATATGTGCTGAAAATAAATAAAAAAAAATTTTAATGCTTTTTCTTTTTTTTATTTTTTTATTATTCATATGTGCATACAAGGCTTGGGTCATTTCTCCCCCCTGTCCCCACCCCCTCCCTTACCACCCACTCTGCCCCCTCCCTCTCCCCCCCAACACCCAGCAGAAACTATTTTGCCCTTATCTCTAATTTTGTTGAAGAGAGAGCATAAGCAATAATAGGAAGGAACAAGGGTTTTTGCTGGTTGAGATAAGGATAGCTATACAGGGCATTGACTCACATTAATTTCCTGTGCGTGTGTGTTACCTTCTAGGTTAATTCTTTTTGATCTAACCTTTTCTCTAGTTCCTCTTTTCCTATTGGCCTCAGTTGCTTTTAAGGTATCTGCTTTAGTTTCTCTTAAATGCTAGCTAATTTTTTAGGTGTCTTACCTATCCTCATATCTCCCTTGTGTGCACTCACTTTTATCTTGTGATAAAAGATAAATGTTACATAAAAAAAGATAAATGTGACATAGCTAAATGTCACAAAATGAAACCCTTCTGTCAACTAATATGTGCTGATTATAAATACAAAAATTTTAAATTTCAATATATTTTTAACAATAAAAATGTATCTCATATATTTATTCTTTAGTTTTAATATCTATTCATCTGAATTTAAATCTTGCTGTAACCCAAATAATGTCTTCTCTACTGTATATAATTCACTTTTATGAGAACTATATTTTAATAATGTGATGGAGCTTAGACTGATGATTTAATGGCATTTTCTTCATTGCCACATGAATTTGCATTTATATCCAATATAACACTTAGAGGTATCTTTGCACTCAGGTTACTTATTCTTCACTCACACATCTTCAAGTATGAGTTATGCTATATATGCATGCACTTGTGTGGTGCTTAAAAGGAGGTTTCCTAAGAAATGTCCTAAGAGTACTAGACAATCATAGCAGGTTGATGTGGATGGGTACCAGACAAAAGCAGAGGAAGTGACTTTTTCACTGAATCATTTACCCAACCTAGACTTCAACTTAATCCCACTAAAAAATTCTTAAGATTCTTTATGACTTGCATTGATACTTTTAAGGAATTTCATGTTTTTACAAAGAATAACATTTTATTAGAAGATAATGTGATGTGTATTGCTACCAATATTTCATAGATTTTTAATAAATTAGTACTACATCCAGTCGGATCACTGTTGGAAATCATTGGTAAAGTGTGCTCAATTTCATACCAAACCAACATTTTCTATACTCCTCCATAAAACTGCAAATAAGAAACTTGCAAATTTATTATTTGTATAGTATTTTGTATTATCCATAGTATTATTCATTAAGTATTTCTTAGCTTCTATAAGTGACCCTCAAAAGCAGAAGGATGTATTTGTCAGTGCTGCAAAACAGTTGCCTTAGATTTAAAAATTATATTTTTGTTCACAAAATTGATAAGCAGCTCATTATTCATGTCATACGGGAAACATATAAAGGATGTCACACACATTAGAACATAAATGCAAAACTATCAAGGTCTCACAAAGTGTGATGTTCTAATATTAATGTTTGTTAATGAAACAATCACTACTTAAATAGTGCCAAATCCAGGAGAGTAGATCACTTAAATCTATAAATGGAGATTGTTTCTTCACATTAATCGCTGTTGCACAGCAACATTAACCACTAATTTTATACTAATCAATGAACAAAGATGAATCAGTCATAATTAACGTATACGAAAAGAAAGGAAGTCACATAATATTAACATATTTCATCGTGAACTAAAAGAAACCATTCACATCTGGAATCTCCAAAACCAACATACTTCTACACAATCGTAGAGCAAATAGGCTGTGTAGCTCCCGATGTTTTGAGAATCTTACACAAACAGTACTTGTTACTGTATTTTCCATTCAGTCAGAGAAGGAAAACATATTCAACATGGGATACGATAATCGTACACGGGTTCCATGATTCTTATCTAAGTACTTCTTTGTTTGCTTGTTTTTTTTCTTAATGAAGGCAATGAACCACTGCAGTTGAAAGTCAAAGACCTCTATATACCTTAATGGAGATTTATGTTGTTTTTTCATATTAGCACCACTCACCTAAGCCAATAATGGTGCTTTGTGAGAAAAAATTTAAAATAAAAGAAAAATAGACACAAACAAAGATTTTGGTGAGCTTTCACCAGTATACTGATTGGACAGGTGCTTAGCTATGAATATAATTACCTAAGTAAAGTTGCCTCATTAGTCTGGTTTTATGCTACTTTTTTATGATCCACATATCACAAAATTATACCCACATTAAAAGTAACCATCTGGTGTACATCATTTTATGAAATTGGCAAATAAATCTACATAGTGCACAATGATAAAATGTATTGATCTATAAACCACAACACTGAACAACAAATCGACTGTAAACTAAAACTCCAAGCATCCCTTCAATACTAAAACTCCCATTTCCAGGCTTCCTCCCAGACACTATGAGCTGTCCCTGGATCCCCAACTCTGGGGACATAATAATAACCACAAATAACTACTATGTGACAATACAGTCATCCTCAGAGTTAAGACACTCAGTTAGGAAGAAACCATAAGCCCACAGGTGCTATGTCATCCTGTGTGGTGAATTCTATCTCTTTTTTACAACTAAATATTTTTTAGTCATTGCTCTGAGAAAAAAATAATTTGAGTAAAAAGATTAATAATTAGACTCTTGTATTTCATGTAACACCTTCCTTACCTTATATAAACCAGTCACATGGTAAAAACATAAAGACAACCCAATAACATGAGATATTTCAATATATTTTAAATGCATACAATTATAATTATTTTAAGCAAAAAGATGAAAATAAAAATTTCTCACAATCACACAAAAAACTTTTGTTAAGTTAGTGTATGGTTACCTAGACAAATATACATTATATGGAAGTCATAACTGTCCAGTTACATTTTGGGCATACTTAATATTGTGCATTTAAATATAGAGTAAATTTTCTTTTCCATATTTTTATGACAATAGACATGATTAGATTTATGCATCTCATATTATTTTTGTTTTATGGTTACTATTTTTAAAAATAGTTTCACTTGGATAAGTTGTGGTTACTTTGTTATTGTTTTGGGGCTATTGCTGGTTTTCTTAAATGGTTTGGAGTTATACATACTGTCTTTTTTTCTATTCTTCTAATTCTACATCTGTATATTTCCCTCATTCTGTTTTTTTCTTTATTATTACCTACCATGACTTTTCCTTTGTATTTCACTGAATAATTACAGAAACATTACAGAATCTACCTTTTCTGACTTTTATTTTATCATCCTTTCTGCCCAAGGCCAAGCTGTGTCTTCTATTGTTCTTTTTTTTTTAAAAAATGTATTCACTATTTATAAAATACTAATAAAATTGCTGGATGTCATATCTGCACTTCAGAAACTTTTGGAGAAAGGCATTTTTGTCTCCTACAGCAGTCTGTATTCAACATAACACAGTACCTGTAAAAAACTGTTGTCAGATATTTATTGCATGAAGGAAGTCATGTATGGATGTTAGTTATATATATATCTTCTGAAAGACATGAATCGGTGCTACATAAAATAGATATTTAGTCCAACATGTTATGCTGTTTTCCTTCTGCTCTCTGCATTTGCAATTGTTCTCATTTTTCCTATAGCTGTTGAGTGTCATTACTTCTGAATCTGACATTTCCATGAAAGTTATCTTTTTGAGATTTTATGATTCTAATTTTGTATCTTTAGGTATAAATGGGCAAGATCTGAAATAAATTTAAGAGCATCAGAATATAATTATTTATTGGGGGTTTCAGCTCAGCTTTGTGATCTCTAAATTTCAGGATTTCTTTTTATTACAGTAAAATGCCTATAGTTTCTTCTGCTTATTCAAAAATATTACATTCATATTTGCCTCTGTTCTATGAAATTCACAAGTTCACTGAGATTGTAAAAAAAGTGAGACAGCTTTTCTCACATCCTGCTATGATTTCCACAAGTAGTATCCATACCTTCTTGAAGAAAGAGCATCAGAATTGTTGCATTCTTGAACACAGTTTAATGAATGAAGTATTTCAAATGCTAAAAGAAAATAATTTCAATCCTAGATTACTTTATCCAGCAAAGCAGGCATTCATAATTGAAGGAGAAATACAAACTTTCCATGATAAATGGAAACTAAAGCAATTAATGACCACTAAATCATCACTCCAGAAGACTTTCAAAGAAATCCTACACACAGAACATTAAGATAAACATAGTCACAAAAGTCTGGGAATCAATAAATCCCACCAGATGAATAGATAAGTGAATGAAGAGTAACAAAGAATCAAACACTAACAAAAAAGATCAATGAATGGTAGGATTAACATAGACTTTTGAATATTATCACTGAATGTTAATGGTCTCAGTTCCCTAATCAAAAGACAGATTGTTGAGCTGCATTAAAAAGCAAGACCCAATGATTTGTTGCCTACAAGAAAAGCACATCACTGACAAAAACAAACATTGACTTAGGGTGAAAGGGTGGAAAAAAGATTTTCTGAACAAACAGACTTATAAAACAGGCAGGTGTAGCTTTGCTTATGTCTGATAAAGTAGATTTCAAACCTAAATTAGTCAGAAGAGACAAAGAAGATCTCTCCATACTAATAACAGCAACACTGCATCAAGAAGAAATAACAATTGTCAACTTATATGTGTCTAATAATGGTGCATACTACTTTAAACAAACACTACTGGACTTAATAAGCACAGACAAACTCCAGCACAAGTATAGAGTGAGACTTCGCAACCCCCTGTCAATAACAGATAGGTCATCCAGACAAATGAAATCAACGAAGATTCACAGAATTAAAGGACACTGCAGACAAAATGGACTTACCAGACTTCTACACAGTATTTCATCAGGCAGCAACACAGCACTCTTTTTTTCTCAGCAGACCATGGAGTATTTTTCATAACAGATCATGTTTTAAGACACAAAGCAAGTCATAACAAATATAAGAAAAGTGAAATAATTTCCTGTATCCTATCAGACCATGATGAAAAAAAAAATCATTACTACTCAACAACAAAAGAAGCTACAGAAAATATTCACACAAATGGAGACTGACATATTTAAATGACCAGTGCATCATTGAAGAAATGAAAGTGTTCCTGGAATTTAATGAAAATTAAATCCCAGAACTTATGGGATATAGCAAAGGCAGTGCTAAAGGGAAAATTTATAGCTATGAGTGCCTACATTAAAATCACAGAAAGATCTCAAATAAATGACTTAATACTGTCCCTTAAGCTCCTAGAGAAAAAAAACCGAAATCAATGAATTAAAGACCAAAATATCTATACAAAGAACAGATGAAACAAAATGTTGGTTCTTTGAAAAGATAAATAAGATTAATAAACCCTTAGTCAATTTGACTAGCACAAGGAGTAAAGACTCAAATTAATAAAATTAGATATGAAAAAGGGGTATCACAACAAATACCAATCAAATATAGAGGATCACTAAGGAATACTTTGAAAATCTATATTCAAATAAACTGGAAAATATACAGGAAATGGGTACATTTCTAGATGAAATTAACCAAACCAAACTGAACCAAAAGGATGTGAGCCATCTAAATAGATCAATACCAAGCAAAGATATTAAAGCAATAAAGAATCTCCCAACAAAGAAAAGCCGAGGACCTGATCAATTAACTGCCAAATTGTACCAGTTCTTTGACTCAAAATTAATACCAGCATTCCCCAAACTTTTCCACAAAGTAGAAAAGAATGAACACCATCAAACACATTCTAGGAAGTTAGTATTACACTTATTCCAAAACCAGACAATGACACAACAAAACAGAAATATAGTTCAATCTCTTTAATAAATATAGATTCTCAATTATATACTGATAAACTGAATTCACAGCACATTAAAATATCATACACCAGGCTCGAGTCAGTTTCATTCCAGGGATGTAGCAATGATACAACATACACAAATCGATTAATGTAACACAGCACAATAAACAGAAGTAAGGACAAAAATCACATGATCACCTCAATAGTTGCAGAGTTAGCTTTTGACAAAATTCAACATA
Organism: Castor canadensis; assembly: GCF_047511655.1. Classification (NCBI taxonomy): domain Eukaryota; kingdom Metazoa; phylum Chordata; class Mammalia; order Rodentia; family Castoridae; genus Castor; species Castor canadensis. The sequence continues at coordinate 93,220,913 of NC_133399.1, read as the reverse complement.
CTCTTATGACAAAAGCTATGAAGAAACTAGGAATAAAAGAAATGTACCTCAATGCAATAAAGATTATATTTGGCAAACCTATAACCGACATCATACTAAATGGAGAATTGCCTTATCCATTTCCTCCAAAGTCAGGAGTGAGATAAGTGTCTACTCTCCTCACTTCTATTTTATATAGTTTGGAAACCCTGGTCAGAGAATTAACACAGGAGGAAAAATAAAATGGATTCTAATAGGGAAGGAAGAATTCAAATTATCCCTATTTGCAGATGATACCATCATATACCTAAAAATCTCTACAACTCTACACAAAACCCCTTGCACATCATAAACACAGCAAAGTTGCAGGATACAAAGTCAATATAAAAAATGAGCAGCTTTTCTGTATGCCTACAATGACAGACTGAGGAAGAATTTAGGAGACTAATCCCCTTTATAATATCCTCAAAAAAATAAACCACTACAAATAAATTTATTGAAGGTGAAAGACCTCTACAATGAAAACTACAAACCACTGAAGAACTGTTAGGTCCCTGGCATTTTGGGGTGGGCAGATGGTCCTGAGGCTAGCACTGAAAACAGACCCCCTGATTTATGACTGCTTGCCCAACTCCTCTGTTTGTTTCTCTGCTTGAAAAACACCTCAGGAACTTCCAGTTACTCAACTAGCCTGGCATGTCAACCTGTGCCATCTGTTGATCACAGATAATCGGAGACCAGAGACTCTCTCCCTCTCCCATGGCTTGGCCCCTCCTATAAAGCCCACTACCCTATTCATCCAAGCTACTGCACTCTGACCCGAGAGTGACAGTCCCATGGTCTGGTTCTAATAAATCTTTCTTTTCCACACACGGTGTGGTCTTTATTCAGCAGTACCTTACAAAAACAAAATTGAAGACGACACCATGCTCATTGACTGGCAGAATTAATATTGTGAATATGGTTATATTACTAAAAGCAATCTATATGTTTAATGCAGTCCCCATCAAAATTCCAATGACATTCTTTATAGAAGTAGAAAAGTCAGTACAAAAGTGGTATTGTAGGATCCTATGATAAATCTATTTTCAGGTTGTCCCGGAACCTCTGTATTGATATCCATAATGACTGCACCAGTTCATGTTCCCATCAACAGTGTCTGAGGGTTCCTTTTCCCCTGCATCTTCATCAGCATTTGTTGTTTGTTTTCTTCGTGTTTGGAATTTTGACTGAGGAGAGAAGGAATCTTAGTATAGTTTTGACCCACATTTCCTTTATGGCTAAGGATAATGAACATTGTTTTACTTTCTTAATAGCCATTTGTATTTCTTCTCCTGAGAACTGTCCATTCAACTCATTTGCCCATTTACTAACTGCATCATTTGCTGTTCCACTGTTTAGTTTTTTGAGCTTTTTTTCTATACTCTGGATATTAATCCCTTATCTGTTGAATAGCTGTGAAGATTGTCTCCCATTCTGTGAACTGTTTTTTAATTTTGTCATCTGTTTCTATTGATCTGCAGAATGTTTTTAAATTGATGAGGTCAATCCTTGCTCTTATTTCCTGAGCAATTTGAATCCTATTCAAAAAATAGTTTGACTATGCTTTTAAATTCTACAGTTTGCCCTACTTTTTCCTGTAGCAGTTTCAAGTCTTACATTAAGATCTTTGACCCATTTACAGTTTCAATCTTCTGCATACAGATAGCCAGTTTTCTCAGCACCATATGCGAGGGAGGCTATCTTTTCTCCAACACGTGTTTTGAACTCCTTTGTCAAAAATTCAATGCTTGCAGTTGTATGGGTCTTCTATTCTGTTCAATTGCTTCTTATGATTTTGTGCAAGTATCATGCTGTTTTTTGCTGTGGTTTTATAATATAACTTGAAGTCTGAAGAACAACCTCTAGCATTGCTCTTTTTGCTCAGGATTGCTTTTGATATTTGGTGTTTTTTATTTTTCCATATGAATTTTGGGATTGATTTTCCTATTTCTGTGAAGAGCAACATCTGGATTTTGATGCCATTGCATTTAATCTCTAGCTCTTTCAGTAGTATAGCCATTTTCACAATATTAATTCTGACAATCCATGAACATGGGAGATCTTTGCACTGTCTGATGTCTTCTTCAACTGTCATCTACTAAAACAGTTCAAGTATTGAACCCTCCAGTATGAAATAAAATTTAAATATAATCCAATAGTCCTTATAGGATTTATCTGTATAAGAATCACTGAAATTTATGACTAAAATGAAAATTTGGAAATAAATAGATAAGAAATTGGATGTATATTGTAAAAGAGTGGAAGAAAGCTGCTCAGTACAGCAAATTTTTCAGTAACAACAGTTTAAATAAAACTGAGAATAAAGTCTAAAGAATGATGCGGGTCACAAAGGCATCCAAAACAACAAATAAGATAAACCCTGTAGTTTAGTTTTTCCATTAAAAATGTTCTTTGACTAGCACAAAATCATCACTAACTGGTAATTAATTGTCTTCAATTGGCATGTCTACTTTCTGGAAAAGGTGAGATTTAAGAGATACTAAGGTCATGAGTTTCTAAGGTAAGAGGGATCCGAATGAAGAGTTTTGACATTGTAATTATAGTTATTCGAAAGAAAAGAATTGCAAATGTTAGAGGGAACACAGGCATAATTAGTGTTGATAGAGATGAGCACTAGATTTTTGGTTTTAGAAATAATGTATTCCAACAATAATGGTATGTGTAGAAAAGGAATTCATAAATAAAAGAAGACATATAGGAAGAGGCTGTGGGACAATTGTCTCAGACCCATTATTATATTTTAGACAGCTGAAAATATAATTATACATTGCATATATGAGATATATAAAATTATGTATTACCAAGCAACTCTCATGTATCCATCATTTTTTATAATGAAAAATGCTTTTGTTATCATAACTAGATCCCATAGCAGTCCATTGTGTCTGTTAGCAATAGATTTATTGAAAGTTTTATGTATAAATTTGCTGGTAAGACTTTCTTGCTTTGGGTTTCCACTTTCAGCTTAGAGATACAAAGAGCTGGGAAATGCATCACCCCAACATTTACAACAAGAAAAAAATTGCTGAATGAATTGAATGTATATCTACATTGACATACATATTCCTTATTTGGAATGCCCCTATTATACTTAATAATAAACACTAGAGGTCTTCTTATAGAGATTCAGATTAAAGCGAAGATGTTCCATACCCTCAATGTTATTAAATATTGTAGTAATGGTAATTGTAATAAAATTAAACAATAAAATGCAAGAAACATGAGAATTATTAAAAATAAAAATACAAAATTGCAAAATTTTGTTAATGGTGTGATATGATGACATGCTAAAACCAATCTAAAGAACTCAAATAATAAAAGAATTCAAAAAGATGGTCTGCCAATTCATGTATATAAATCCATTCCCATAATATATATAAATAATAATGACAGGGAAATTACTATTAGTAATAGCAAACAAATGAATTAAATGTGTAAGAATAACTTTAAGAAGACAAACATAAAACCTCTATAAGGAAAACTTAAAACACCCTTTAAAGACCAAAAACATAGAATTGAACAAGTGGAAAGACTTTTCTGTTTTTGGATAAAGTGATTCTATTACATAAAAATCTCATCCCTCTTAAATGAATTTAAAAATGTAATACAATCTCTATAAAATATTCTGTTTATTAACTTAGATAATGTGATTACCAAGTTTCTAATAGATGAACAAATAAGTTAAATAAAAAGCACAGTGGAATGCATCACAGACTAGATCGTGCAGAAAAATGAATAACGGGAATTGAACACAAGTTCAAGGAAACACATTCAAATAGCATTAAATTAAAAAATAAACAAGTATGGCCACAACTTTCAAGATTTCTGGGACATTATCAAGAGACCAAACATAGGAATCTACAAGGCCAGGTGTGTGGTTCACACCTGTAATTCAAGGCACTTGGGAGATAGAAATCAGGAGGATCACGGTTGAAGGCTAGCTTGGGAAAAATTTAACAAGACCCTATTTAAAGAAAAAAGGCTGGACATAATAGCACAGGCCTATAATTCCTGCATTGCCAAATATATATACGGCTTGCAATCCAAGGATGGTCTTAGGAAAAAACATGAGACCCTATCTGAAAAATAATTTGCCTGGCAGCATGGCACAAGAAGTATAGCACATGCCTGGCAATCATAAGACCATGTGTTCAAGCCTCAGTACCATCAAAAAAATTCATGGGCTAGAAGAAGAAACTGAGGTACAAACTAAAGGGATACAAAAATCTATTAACTTAAATTATAGTAGAAATTTCCACAACCTTTGGAAACATATATATGCAAGAACAGGCAGCATTTAGAAGTTCAAACAAAGAACCTCTCCACATCAATTTTAGTTAAAATGCCCATACTACAAAACAAAGAAAAAATATTGAACACTGGAAGAGAAATACACTAATTTACTTACAAGGACAGACTCATCAGAATTATATCATATCTCTCAGCAGAAACCCTAAAAACCAGAAAAACATGAAATTATATACTTCAAGCCCTGAGGAAAAAAGCACACAAACAATATTATTATATCCACCAAAGTTATCCTTTAAAATTGATGGAGAAATAAAGACCTTCCAAGCTAAGCATGAACTACGGCAATTCACGGCCATTAAGCCATTCTTGAAGAAGCTACTTAAAGGAATCCTAAATACAGAAGAAAGATAGTCACATACATGAAAGATCAGGAAAGAAGAAATATTGTTGGAGGAATAGATTCACAAATAATAATTAGGAAAGACTCAAACATGTGCAACTCAGCAAACCAGCAAACTCTTACAATGAAAAGGGGCGAAAGAAAAGAGCATTTGAACCAACCAGGAAAATAAAAGCAAAATTACAAGAAGAAGAAAATACCTGTCAATTACAACCATAAATGTAAAGGATCCTAACTCTACAATTAAAAAGTATAGACTGATTGATTGGATCAAAAAACAAGATTCAACTTCGTCCTATGCAGGAAACACAACTCACTGGCAAAGACACAATAGAATGAAAATGAAATAAAAGAAAATACTGTAAGCAAGTGGGAACTAAAAGCAAGCAGGAATAACTGTACTGATAACTAATAAAGTAGACTTCAAGCATAAATTCTCAGAAGAGGTAAAGACACTACACATTAATAAAGGGAAAAATCTATCAGGATAATAATGATTATAAATATATGTGCAGCAAATGTTGGTACATCCAATTTCATAAAAGAAACACAACTGGCCATATTGGGACAGATAAGTCCAGACACAATAATAGTGGATGACTTCAATATCAAATTTTAATCAGTAGATAGGTTGATGACAAAAATCAACCAAACACTTCAGTTGAGCCAAACCACAGATTAAACAGACTTAAGAGACAATTACACAATGTTCCATTCAGTAGTTATGGAATATACATTCTTCTCAGCCACTCACAGAACCTTCTACAGAACAGATCACATTTTAGACCACAAGGCAAATCTTATAAAAAATGAAATCATTTCTTCTATCTTAAGATATCATAATGGAATAAAATAAGAAATCAATAGTAAGAGAAACTACAGAAAATATACAAACAGAAGGAGAGCAAAATTACACTTTGATTTATCAATGGGCAGCTGAAGAAATCATGAAAGAAATTAAAAAATTTCTAGAAGAAAATGAAAATGAAAACAAACTGTAGCAGAACCTATGGGATGTAGCTAAGGCAGTTCTGAGAGGAATGATTTATAGCTATGAGTGCTTACACTAAAAAATGAGTCATCTCAAATAAATAACCTAATGCACCTTGAGTTCTTAGAAAAACAGAACAAGCCAAATTCCAAATTAGCAGATGGAAAGAAATAATAAAGATCAGCATAGAAACAGGTGAGATGGAAACTAAAGAAAAATACAAAGGATCAATGAAACAAAGAGTTGACAATAGCTTAGACAAACTAACCAAAAGAAAGGGAAGACACAAATTAATAAAATTAGAAGTGAAAAGGGGAGTATTATAACAGATACTGATGAAATCCTGAGAGAATTTTAGCAATATATATCCCAATAAATTATAAAATCTAGAATTAGATAAGTTTCTAGACAAATATGACCTATGATGCTTGAGCCATGAAGGTATAAAGAACTTAAACATATCTATAATAAGTAATAAGATAAGAAGGAATAAGAGTCTCCCAAGAAAGATAATTCCATTTCTTAGCAGATTCCTTGCTGAGTTCTATCTGACCTTTAAGGAAGAAATTTGCATGAATGCTCCCAAAACTATTCTATGAAATTACAAAGGGAAGGAACACCATCAAACTCATTCTAGAAATCCAGAATTACTCTAATATGAAAACTGGATAGACACACACAAAACACTCACACACACATGTACACACACAGAAAATCTTTACACCAATACAATATCCTTAATGTACATGAATGCAAAAACTGCTAATAAAATGCAAATCAAAATCAACAGTACATTTAAAAAGATTATATCCATGATCAAATTTATTTCATTCCAGGGATGCAATGATATTTCAACACATACAAATCAATGAATATAAAATAGCACATAAATAGAATGAGGGACAAAAACCACATGATCATCTCAATAGATGGAGAGAAAACATTTAAAAATTCATCATCCCTCAATGATAAAATCTCTGAAGAAGCTAGGACTAGTAGGTACATACCTCAACATGATAAAGTTACACATGACAAATCTATAGTCAACATTACACTGAATGGGGAAAAATTGAAAAAAGTTCTCCTAAAATCAGAAATGAGACAAAGTTGTTCACTGTCTCCACTCTTATTCAATATAGCACCTGAACTCTTAGCAAAATGAAGAGATAAAATGAATATAGGTAGGAAAGCAAGAACTCAAATTATCCCTACTTCCTGATAATATGATTAAGAAAGCATGAAATGATATATTTCAAGCCATGAAAGTAACAAACTGCCACGTTCCCTGGATGCTAGAAGTGGAGCTACAGGGTTTAATGTTTGCTGTCCTGGGTTTTTGTCTTCTTTGTTCTGATTCATCTTTGCTATTCTCCTATTCCTCCTTTTTTTGGAATGGGAATGTGTACACTACACCAGTGTGTGTTGGAGGTATATACCTTAGTTTATTGGGGCTCACAGCTAAGAATTACCTTGAATTTCAGTGGAGACATTGAACGTGGGCTTTTGAACAATATTCAGACTGTTAAAACTATGGGGACTTATGGAGATAGACTAAATGCCTTTTGGATTATATCATGGCCATGAACCTTTAAGAAATTAAGGGCAGAGTGTCATGATTATGTGTAAAATGTCCCCTACAGGCTAGTGTGTTGACTATTTGGTCCACAGCTGGTGGAGCTATTTGGGGAGATTAAGGAAACTTCAGGAGATCAGATGTGACTAGAGGAGGTAGGACCTTGGGGCAGTGCCTTTGAATGGTTGTTCCTCATCCCTGGTCCCTTTTTTGCTCTCTGCTTCCTGCCCACTACAACATAAACAGCCTTCTCCACCATGCACTTTGGCTGCCATGATGTTTTTCCTCTCACAATGGGTCCAGAAAAATGGGGCCAAGAAATCATGGATGGGACCCTTTAAAACCTTGAGGCAAAATAAATCCTTCCTAATTTTCAGTTTTTTTTCTGTCAATTATTTTGTTACAGTGATAAGAAAAGTAACTAATACAGAGTTATCACAAAATACACATGCATATAAAAATTCATTCAAAAATATATACAGCAACAATGGAATAGACTAATTATAGTGGTAACAAGTGTGAACTAGATGAAAAGAATAGAAAAGATTAGTATAGGGAACTGGAATGGGAGTCAAGTAATGCTTCTCTGAGTATAACTTTTTATATTGTCAGAACTTTTCAAACCATCATAATATCTCATGTACCCAAATATAGCATTAAGATTAATCAGAGTATAGAAGAAACCAAAGAATAAGCGAGTTTAAGTGTTACTATAAATGACTAAAATAAAATGGTTGTGACAGAGAAAGAATGAATTTAAGAAATTAGAAAAACACATTTCAATTGCATATTACAAGGTTAAAAGAAGAAAGACACACAAACTGCACAAGATATATACATATTACAAATTGAAAATATAGGGCTATGGGTCATAAATTTGGAGAGCACCTTATGTTACTGTATGCGTAAGTAAGTAAATATACTATGCATACTATGATCTTCATTTTTCAGAGTCAGAGATGTTACAAATAAGAAATTAGGGCAGGATAGAGTTAATCTGCTGTGCCAAAGTATATTTTAATGTATCAGTACAAAGTCATGGTTTTTAATATGTAGAGAGAAGTAGATAGATATTGCCACTGATATAGACACATGCACACACTTATTTTTCCTAGTTCTGTCCAAGAAGAAGATCTAGAAACAATAACAACAAATTATCAATTAGACTACTTAGTGCCTAGTTCTTGGCTTCTAAATACAATACTCTAGTTAAAGGTATACAACTTAGAAAAATGGCTAATTCCAGGAGTTAAGCACGGAAAAAAATTTCAATGATACTGGAACATCTGATGTTTCCAGGAAGTAAATAAGTGATGAAAAGAGGAAAGGGTTTTTTCTTTCTGAGACAAAGTCTCACTATGTAGCCAAAGTTGTCTTTGAACTCTGATTCTCTTGCCTTACCTTCCCAAGTACTAGGACTACAGGCTCAGTATTACCATAGTCAGCTTGAAAGGGGGTTTTATCAGAGACAATGTAATCAATTTTCAGGAGCTCCAAATGACTATATCTGGGACAATTTGAACAACTATACAATGATAATACTGGAGTGTTACCCATAAAATAAAATATACATCAATTGTAAATGTTAATAAAGCACATGAACAAAGAGAAAGAAATAAGAACAAAGTTATAACTTTTCCTTACTGTAAGGTTCCAGCTAATAAATGTAGAATGTGTCTGATATTAAGATCCTTGATCCATTTTGAGTTAATCTTGGTATAGGGTGATATACATGGATCTAGTTTCAGTTTTTTGCAGACTGCTAACCAGTTTTCCCAGCAGTTTTTGTTGAAGAGGCTGCTATTTCTCCATCGTATATTTTTAGCTCCTTTGTCAAAGATAAGTTGCTCATAGTTGTGTGGCTTCATATCTGGATCCTCTATTCTGTTCCACTGGTCTTCATGTCTGTTTTTGTGCCAGTACCATGCTGTTTTTATTGTTATTGCTTTGTAATATAGTTTGAAGTCAGGTATTGTAATACCTCCTGCATTGTTCTTTTGACTGAGTATTGCCTTGGCTATTCGTGGCCTCTTGTTTTTCCATATAAATTTAACAGTAGATTTTTCAATCTCTTTGATGAATGTCATTGGAATTTTGATGGGAATTGCATTAAACATGTAGATTACTTTTGGGAGTATAGACATTTTTACTATGTTGATTCTACCAATCCATGAGCATGGGAGATCTCTCCACTTTCTATAGTCTTCCTCAATCTCTTTCTTCAGAAGTGTATAGTTTTCCTTGTAGAGGTCTTTCACATCTTTTGTTAGGTTTACACCTAGGTATTTGATTTTTTTTGAGGCTATTGTAAATGGAATTGTTTTCATACATTCTTTTTCCGTTTGCTCATTGTTAGTGTATAGAAATGCTAATGATTTTTCTATGTTGATTTTATATCCTGCTACTTTGCTATAGCTATTGATGATGTCTAGAAGCTTCTGAGTAGAGTTTTTTGGGTCTTTAAGGTATAGGATCATGTCGTCTGCAAATAGGGATATTTGGACAGTTTCTTTACCTATTTGTATTCCTTTTATTCCTTCTTCTTGCCTAATTGCTCTGGCTAGGAATTCCAGTACTATGTTGAATAGGAGTGGAGATAGTGGGCATCCTTGTCTGGTTCCTGATTTTAGAGGGAATGGTTTTAATTTTTCTCCGTTAAGTATAATGCTGGCTGTAGGTTTGTCATATATAGCTTTTATAATGTTGAGGAACTTTCCTTCTATTCCTAGTTTTCTTAGAGCTTTTATCATGAAATGATGTTGGATCTTATCAAAGGCTTTTTCTGCATCTATTGAGATGATCAAGTGGTTTTTGTCTTTGCTTCTGTTAATGTGGTTTATTACGTTTATTGATTTTCGTATGTTGAACCACCCCTGCATCCCTGGGATGAAGCCTACCTGGTCGTGGTGAATAATCTTTTTGATGTGTTGCTGAATTCGATTTGCCATTATTTTGTTGAGGATTTTTGCATCAATGTTCATTAAGGAGATTGGCCTATAGTTCTCCTTTTTGGAGGTGTCTTTGCCTGGTTTTGGGATAAGTGTAATACTGCTTCATAAAATGTGTTTGGCAGTTTTCCTTCCCTTTCTATTTCATGGAACAGTTTAAGGAGGGTTGGTATCAGTTCTTCTTTAAAGGTCTGATAGAATTCAGCAGAGAATCCATCAGGTCCTGGACTTTTCTTTTTGGGGAGACTCTTGATTGCTGCTTCAAGTTGATACAAGAAAGAGTAGGAAATACTCTGGAGTTAGTAGGTATAGGTAAGAACTTTCTCAATGAAACCCCAGCAGCACAGCAACTAAGAGATAGCATAGATAAATGGGACCTCATAAAACTAAAAAGCTTCTGTTCATCAAAAGAAATGGTCTCTAAACTGAAGAGAACACCCACAGAGTGGGAGAAAATATTTGCCAATTATACATCAGACAAAGGACTGATAACCAGAATATACAGGGAACTTAAAAAACTAAATTCTCCCAAAACTAATGAACCAATAAAGAAATGGGCATGTGAACTAAACAGAACTTTCTCAAAAGAAGAAATTCAAATGGCCAGAAAACACATGAAAAAATGCTCACCATCTCTAGCAATAAAGGAAATGCAAATTAAAACCACACTAAGATTCCACCTCACCCCTGTTAGAATAGCCATCATCAGCAACACCACCAACAACAGGTGTTGGCGAGGATGCGGGGAAAAAGGAACCCTCTAACACTGTTGGTGGGAATGTAGACTAGTACAACCACTCTGGAAAAAAATTTGGAGGCTGCTTAAAAAGCTGGACATCGATCTACCATTTGATCCAGCAATACCACTCTTGGGGATATACCCAAAAGACTGTTACTCCAGAGGCACCTGCACATCCATGTTTATTGCGGCACTATTCACAATAGCCAAGTTATGGAAACAGCCAAGATGCCCCACCACTGACGAATGGATTAAGAAAATGTGGTATCTATACACAATGGAATTTTATGCAGCCATGAAGAAGAACGAAATGTTATCATTCGCTGGTAAATGGATGGAATTGGAGAACATCATTCTGAGTGAGGTTAGCCTGGCTCAAAAAACCAAAAATCGTATGTTCTCCCTCATATGTGGACATTAGATCAAGGGCAAACACAACAATGGGATTGGACTATGAGCACATGATAAAAGCGAGAGCACACAAGGGAGGGGTGAGGATAGGTAAGACACCTAAAAAACTAGCTAGCATTTGTTGCCCTTAATGCAGAGAAACTAAAGCAGATACCTTAAAGCAACTGAGGCCAATAGGAAAAGGGGACCAGGTACTAGAGAAAAGGTTAGATCAAAAAGAATTAACCTAGAAGGTAACACCCATGCACAGGAAATCAATGTGAGTCAATGCCCTGTATAGCTATCTTTATCTCAACCAGCAAAACCCGTAGTTCCTTCCTATTATTGCTTATACTCTCTCTACAACAAAATTAGAGATAAGGGCAAAATAGTTTCTGCTGGGTATTGAGGGGGGGAGCGGGAGGGGGTGGAGTGGGTGGTAAGGGAGGGGGTGGGGGCAGGGGGGAGAAATAAACCAAGCCTTGTATGCACATATGAATAATAAAAGAAAAATGAAAAAAAAAAAAAGAATGTGTGATGAACAGTCATTTGGCAGACAATACATTAATAGTTATTACAACCAAAAAATTATCAATGAATTCTGAAACTAGATGATAAATGATAAAAAGAGAATAAATGCCTAGATTAGAAGTTTTGTTTTATAGGCAAAATATTAATATTTTTGAATGTTTTATAGTTAAAATATCTGAAAAGCCTAATTTAATAAAGTGATTAAAGTTAACATCACCAGTAATAAAACATATCAATATCATATAGTCAGATGATGTAATGTTATTCTTGCCAAAAATGTATAATCTTCAGAAGAAGCACCAGACATAACAAAGTTATAAAATAGCTCTCTAAAGTATCAAGTTGTAAAAGAGAAAAAAAGATGGTAGAATTGGAGGATCTAAGGAAATGGCAAGTAAATGCAATGTGGATTACTGGACAGTAAAGAGACACACTTGGGACAATTGAAAACTTTGCATAAGAACTGTAGATTAATTAATAGTAGTTTTTCTAGTTAATTTCTTAGTTTTGATAATTATACTATGAATATTTAAAATATTATTAACATTCAGATAAGCCAAGAGTCATTCACTACACTTTAAGGACTTCTTTGGATGTCTGAAAATATTTCAAAATAAAATATTATTATTGTAAAAATAATATGTGATGTGCCTTATCTGAAGCAAAATCTTATCTGAAAACATGCATATACTATTGATTAAAAGGCATTTGCAATTTAGGATTAAAATATAGTAATGGTAAGGCCAGAAATAAAATCCATAATTTTAATTTCTATTACTTTGCATTGCACAAGCAAATCTGAAGGAGCCAATCAGTCCATTTATGTAGACATCAGGGCATAATGTACCCTCCATTTTCTCTTCCGATAAACATGTTCAGGGAGGTGTTTCATTCAAGCCATTAATTTTTTATAAGTGAGTCCATTTGACTTATTAGACTTTTGATTTATTTTATCTTCAGTGCTCAACACTGCAGGATTATATTTGGGTATGAGTGGTGGACAGAAATTACAGATGTATTTCTAGAAGAACTCCATCCTCTGTAATTAGTAGATAATATATAGTTAAATACGTTAGCATTTAAAACCGTGCCTGGTGGAATTAGCTCTCATTGGTGGTATTATTGTTATCATTGTCACTGACCTTATGATCTTTAACAACAACAAAAAAAAACTCAGCAGACAAGTTTTAGATTCAACTATTCAAGCCTGAACTACTTAAATTTCAGGCACTAAGTGATTTAATACAAGCGAGTCGAAAAGCACCACTGAATTATTCAAAAATTAAATTCCATAGCACTCAAGCATCAAAGAACTCCCGATTAAATTGGCAGCCTTCAGTCTCTCTAGCTCTCCTGCTTGATGACCTTTGAGAAGGCAATGATCTTAAAGTCGCCTTGTTCTGCTTCATGTTCTGCTTTGCACTTGGCACATAACATCATCCAAAATAATCACCACCCATGAATGTCAATGGAACTGTGTTATTCTCTTTTATATACTTCCTTTGTGTCATGTAAGGCAGAGACTTTGGACATTTTACTAAAGCATGAAAGATGTTCATATTAAATGCAGATTAAACTATATCTCCACTTTGTATTCAGAAACCTAAATATCAGGATAAACTAGGCAGCATGTCTTGGGAAATGCTTTGGAAACAATGAAAAAAAATACATTGCCAGGTCTATAAGGAAAATAATTTCTCTAGACAACTAATAACACTTCAATTTGCAACCCTGGGAATATATAAGACTGAAATTATTCCCGTGTTGAAAAGTAAAAGAGATTGGAGGCAGGAAGAAGGACAGTCAGATATGAAAGGACTTTTGAATGATTCCTTCAGATACTAGTCTCCAGGAGACAGTAATTCTTTAGCATAATGTACAATAATAAACAGAACAAAATGCAAAGCCTCTAGGCAATTCATTTTATTGAGTAAGTGTACATTTAAATCTCCATGTTTTAAGGCTACATTTCAAATGCCTCCATTTATAATCAATGATAGGATTTGAATCTATTATGTGTTTTCTCTCAGCTCATTTTTTTATATTATAAAAATTCTAAAGGAGAAACCAATTTATGGCAGCATAATCTTTAAAAAAGAGCTTGGGGAACAATGAAATAAATATTAAAACTATTTTAATGTTCTGATTCCTTTTATCCCACTCTGAATCACAAAGGAAAGTAATGTTCTGCTTGAATTGAATAGAATCTCTAGAGATATCTGATCACATACCTTTGTTTTGGTGAGTAGAAAGACTAGAAACTAAAAATATGTGTTTGGTTCATTAATATGGACAGGGAAGTGATACTTTAATTCACTCATTAAATAAGCAAGCATTTACTATCCTGGCTTTTGAAAGGTGTAGGAGAAAATAGGAAAGGAAAAGGAAATAAAAATCTGTCTTCAAGTTTATTACATGATTAATTTAGCTGATTATACACATGTAATATGTAGAGTACTATTACAAAACAACACAAAAAATACCAAAAAATGATAAACTTCAAATTCACACAACAAATGTAGGTTTTAAATAGAATATATTTCATGAATATCATTTTGTCTGGGTTACTAGTAATATTGAGAGGTTTTATACATAGTCTATATATTTCACTATTTAAAATTTGGAAGGAAAACTCTCTCTAAAAGAGTTTAATGTCTTGTTTTTGTTGAACTAGACCATTTCATTATTTTACTGTCATTTTGTTAGGTATCAATCCAAGATTTGGGGCTTCTGACGCTTAAAATTTTTGAGTACCTTAAGAAATTATTATTGTGGTACCACCAAATTTATAATACAAAGTATTATAAATCCTAAGTATGAGTTTGTTTTAGTGAGAGATCTTACCTTTTTTATATAAAGATTACGAAATTTGAAAAAAATAACAAAGTTTAGAAAAGTAATTTAGCAAAGCAATTAACCAACTGACACAGTAATTCTTCCCTTCCAAATTGTCTTCAATACAAGAATTCTAAAAAAAAAAAAATGTCTCTGGGCCCTTCAAATATGGTTTCTTGGCAATTGGCACAATGTTAAAGTTTTTAGAGACTGGTGAGATATTCCAGAGGAAGTGACTTTATTTCCTGACTTTAGCTGCTGTGTGTTTTCATTGTTGTTTGTTTGAAAAAGCAAAGCAAAACAAAACAAAACAAAAAACAAACCTTAACTTCCCTGTTTTCTGCTAATATAAATTAAGTGCTTCTTCCCTGCCTGAAGATTGCAAATCCTCTGGCATGAGCAACCCACAGAAGCTCTTTGCCATCCACTTAGCTGCAGCCAGACCTCCAGAAATGTCTTGACCTAACTTGAGGAGGGGGAATCTGTTCTAATGTTGTCCATCTTTGGGTAATCTTCCTGAGCTCTAGGACGCTGTTAAGTTTCTCTTTTTATTGTCACTTTTATTCTCCCATTTTATAGCTTAAAGTTCTTTATATTAAACTTCTCCCTTCAAACTACAGTATAGATATTATCTTTTGATTGGATTCACACTCATACATAGGAGTGACTAGAAACCATATAAGTATATTCTACTAAATCCACACTTAGTACAGCCTCCAAATGGATTTTCCCTTAATTTGAACTAAAAAATAAAAATGGCTTGGACATTAAAAATCCACTTGTACTGGAGTTCTCCAGAGAAGTAGAACCAATGTAATGTATGTATAGACGTCAGGTGGAAGGAAAGAAGAAAGGAAAGAAGGGAGGGAGGGAGGGAGGGAAAGAAAAAGAAGAGAAGAGAATATAAAAAAATGATTTATTAGGGGAATTGGCTCATATAATTATGAAGGTTAATTCCTGTGACAGGCAATTTTCAAGGTGGAGACGCTCAGTGCTGGTAAAATGGTTCAGTTGAAACCCAAAAGCCTCAGGACCAGGGAAATCAGTGATGTAACCCTTAGTGTGTTCTAGGTAAAGTCAAGCGATTGATAGCTACTGTTTTCCTTGCCACTCAGGGGCCTTTAAATTTACTTTCAAATCTCCTACTATGCTATGAATTACTATTAATGTCAGAAGCCCAAACACTAGATGATGTTACCTTTTAAAGGTGATTTACAAAGGACCAAGAGTTAAAATAGACATACTCCTGTACTGGGAGCAAAGAAAAAATGGACTAGAGTGTCATTGCTGATTAAAAAAAAAGCAAACAAAAAAACTATTATCAAATCACAAAAGAGAGAATTTAGAAGTCATATCGGAAACTGCATATTCGGAAAGGTGAAACTAGAAAAACAGATTAATCAGGAACTTACAAGAATTCAGTTTATACTTTCATTTCAAGTAAGGCTAATATATGTAAAGAACAATTCTAAAGAAGACTAAGAGAAGGACTGGAACATAATATAAAGGTCATGTGTCAAGATTTAATGGGAGTCTCTTCACTTCAAAGACTACCAAATTCAGCTAAACCGCAGGATTAATTCCAAAAGTGAATGAAACTTCCTCTAAATTAGTTCAATGAATGCAGATGCTACAATCAAATTTGGTTTTACTTTGTTTCAGAAAAAAATATGGGAGAAATTAATCTGAGATACCAACTGCTCTCCCAAAATCAGAAGTGAAAAAGACATTTAGATCTTCCTGCAATAGTGGAAATTCAATAAGAATGCTAACTCTTTGCCATCATTCTTTCTGTTCCTAAGTATATCTTAGAGAAATACCTAACCATATACTCATACATATTTAGAATTAATCCAATTTTCACCATTAAATTTAGATGTAATCAAGTTTAAAGTTTCTTTATTGTGCCCTTCTAGGAGAAAATAGATGTACTTAACTATTTTTTTTTTTTTTTGCATTTACTCACATGTGTGTACATCATTTGGGTTGCTTACCCCCACTCCTCTGCTTCTGGGCAGAACCTCTTCCACCCTCTTGCACTTCGATTTTTTTGAAGAAAAAAACATAAGAGACAATAAGAAATACATAGCGTTTTGCTAGTTTGTATACGCTCCACATTATCCATAATTACCCTCCAAGCCCTGCTGCCTGGATCCCTTCCTATTCCATAATAGTTGACAGTTCCTTTCTACTTTCATGTCTTGTTGTTGTTCCACATATGAGAGAAAGCGTGCAATAGTTGTCTTTCCGACTCTGGATAATTTTGCTTACCATGAAACAGGTTTTCTCTCCTTTAGACTGCTAATTTGCTAAAACATACTACCTTTTTATGTCTTCAAGTATGAGATTATTTTTTGCCTCTTATTTGGTTCTGCTTCAAACTCTAGGCCTTTTAATTCAGAGACTACATTTAAACACTCACAGTATAAATCTTTTCTTTCCTTATTTTTTCTTTTCCTTTCTCTCTCCCTCCCCCCTCTTTCTCTCTTTCTTTCTCTCTCTCTCTCTCTCTCTCTCTCTCTCTCTCTCTCTCTCTCTCTCTCTCCCCCTCCCTCCTATTTTTTTGGGTGCTTTGAATAGACCCAGGGCATCCTGCATGCTAGGGACTTGACTACAACTGAGCTACATATCTAGACACAGGATAAAGTTTTTTAAATTATAGCTAATTCATCTCCATTGGTTTATATTGCATTAACCCAGAAAGGATAAACTCAGTATTTTCACAGAGAAAGAAAAAGAGCAGCAAGAAGACACACAGGATTAGAATCAATAGAAGGAAGAAGAGGAGAAAAAGCTGGGAGAAGGAACAGAAAATCATCTGAGGACCATTATGGAGTATTTACTAAAAGTGTGTATTTACATGTGCTTAACCAGTGAGTCAAACAATCCAATAAAAATGAAGAAATAGTTTGTCAGTCATAAAAAGCCACAAGTCAACACAGTAAGGGAAAAACCTGAATTAGAAAGTCAGAGAGCAATTTTGATAATAGAGTGAGATATGTGGATTTTCTATTTTAAAAGCCTTTAAGAATCTCACCTTTTTCTGTATTTAGTCAACAATCTTTTACTGTATGAATACTTGGTTCTAAGACTATTCTAGGCACTGGGAAGCCAGCATTAAACAAGAAAGGAAGTTTCCTACTCTTGCAGGATTTTCATTCTACTTAGGGGAAAGGATAGAAAAAGAGCAACTGCAAATTATTTTTATATATTTCAGGCTCTTTTAACTGAATTAAAATACCACTTTGTAATACTAAGATCTGTCATTAATTATATTGTAAATGTTTCTCTTTTATTAGCTTTTGTTACTTGTACAAAATAATGATTTTCATTATGGCATTTTCAGTCATGTATACAAGTGTACATTGAACATATTCACTCTGCATTGTTCTTATATTGTCCCTTATTCATAAAATTAAGGCAGGAAAGGTTATAGAAAAATGAGTTCCCACTTCCAAAGCAGGAGTAATGGGAAAGTAAATCATTGGAATTTCCTTTTTTTTATTTTATTGTTTTTACATTTGCTCACATGTGTATACATTGTTTGGGCCACCTCTCCCCACCCAGGTTGTTATAAATTCATAAAAGTAATTCTAAGTACAATATTCCACCTATTGAGATAGGTCAGTTCTGTTACTGCTTTAGAAACTGTTCTTGCGAACAGTGTTCAGCAAACATGGTCTGAAAATGGTCCAACTGTAAACATGTCTGACTACTGACCAAGATACAGAACTGAGGATGTTATTTGTGCATTTATGGTTCTAGTATGGAAAATCCTCCACAAATTGTTGTTGATGATCCTCAAAATATAATAATAATTGAATATAGTTTTTTGTTACATGAGTATACTTATGAGGAAGGAAATTTTGGTGAAAATAACTTATCACCTAATTGGGGTTCAATAAGAGCTTTTCATTTTAAAATTTATTGCAAATAGTCATCTGTTAATGATTATCTGTAATGATAATTTACATATGTCATATTTGAAAATGTGGTTTCACATAAATCCTGGCAAATGCCAATATCAACCCACAAGTAAATTCTTTTAATTGACTATATGCATCTCTCAGGAAGCATCTGAAGAAATCCATTAGACTTGGTTCTTGATACTCACCTTTCAGTATACTATTATGATACAAGTTATTGAGTTCAATTTAAACTCTGGTAAAAATTCCTGAATTATGTAATTAAAGTAGAGTTTGAAATACTGAAATTTTCTTTGTTCCATTGAGATATGAGATACATTGCTGGAGGTCCGAACTTGGAAATATATCTGCTACAAATTTGTGGGACTAAGAACCATGTTTTTTGTTTCAATTTGGACAAACGCATAGTATGTAATGTAGCTTAACATTACTTGTGGTTCAAATAATGATGTTGCCATGACTTTATCATACAGCAAGTTTCACATTTAAGTAGTTTGCCTTATAATTTTAGATTGAACTCATTGTAGAATACTACCAAGACTATATCAAACACTAACCGGATGCTATTTGGTATCTGGTAATAGTGGATGACAGCAGTTCTTCCTTTCCAGAAAAATTGCATCAGTCCTGAGTTCAAAATATTGCAAGAACACTTACCTTCATGGAGTCACTAAATTGCTTTGTGGCTGGACCTATCAGGAAAATCACCTTCAAGTTCTGACAAAAATTCACAAAACTTAGGTTGCTTGAGACCATAATAAGAAAAGAAGTTTA
Organism: Castor canadensis; assembly: GCF_047511655.1. Classification (NCBI taxonomy): domain Eukaryota; kingdom Metazoa; phylum Chordata; class Mammalia; order Rodentia; family Castoridae; genus Castor; species Castor canadensis. Next base: position 93,201,513 of record NC_133399.1, on the reverse strand, counting down.
CTGTTATCACCAGTGACTCACTAAAACATAAAAGAGTCTAGAATTTTCCTCAAATACCTGCTGGTAAATAATAAAGCAGACAATAATAGGCTTTATCTTCCTTACTTTTTCATAAGTTTTATAAATTTGTCCAAATGAGCTTTTTCCTGATCAATAAATATTTTTATCACTTAAGTTTTACAAGCAGATTGGATTTCAGGTTGTACTGGATTAGTGCTCTCCCAACGTTTAAGAAGGTATCTTCACCTCCTCAAGATCCAGGCATACCCTTCTTAGAGATTACTTCATCACTTGAGGTGCAGCGTTGGCTGACCAAATGAACAAGAGTTGATGGGTGTCAGCAATACTGTGAACTCATCAAGAGCTAACAAAAACTTCTTGAAGTCATTTGCTTGCAAAAACAAGGCAAATTGATGGTTAATGCTGCATATAATGTCCCCAATTCTTTATGTAACTGTTCTGGCTGAAAAGGTAATCATATTAGGCAAGTTTGTTTTCTCTAAACACATTTCTTCTGCTGCTGCAATCTAATGTGATTTAAATTACTCACCATTGGTAAATAGCTGTTTTTGCTTGGCTAACAAATGAGACAATTAGAAATTTATTATGATTGTAGCCTAATTCTAACATTTTTATTTTTGTGAAGAAACTTCGTTGTGATGAAATCTCATATTTTATCCTTTCTATTTTTTTCTGAACAGCAACTCTCTGTGAATAGAGAAGTTGTGATGAGTGTTTACTCAGTCTCTTAATGCCGACATGTATTTTGTAATATGGATCTAGCATCCTTATGTAAGAAACAAGGATTTATTATTGAATTCAATACAAAATAAGACTCAACTGTCTCTTAAAAATGCAACATTTGAGATCTATTCTTATCTTGCTTGATTTTTGCTTTATAAGTCTAGAGTCATAGTAAAACGTAATATTATGGTGTGGCGATATGTATAATTAGAAATGCTGCCAAATTACAACTGTGTTAAGCATAGTTTGCAGAGTACTAAATTATGAAAGTCTCAAATAGTGGTGTGAAGCAATGAAAGTGACTAATGTATACATTCTCCTCTACAACTATTTGATTCTCTGCTCTTTAAGTACAAAGCAACCTTTTACAATGCATGAATGAATGCACATGCCTGCCTTCCAGTAAACCTATACTTATGGTCACTAAAATTTGAATTTTATGTAATTTTCATGTGTCATAAAATATTTTTCTCCTTTGATACTTTCAGTCATTTAATATATAAAAGCAATTTGAGGGTCATAGACCACAAGAAATAGGTGACAGGCCAAGTTTCATCAACAGGGTGTAGTTTGATTTAGGAAAAAAATAATCCATGTTTTTGATACTTAGTATAAAACATGGAATTAAAATTTAAGAATATTAGAAGGTAGACATTAAAGGGTCAAAATAGTCAAATAATAAGTAAAGAAAATGAGTAGCATTATAACATGTTTTTGTACTGTTTGACTCAAATATGTCTGATGTTTTGTGATGATTTTTAGTTTACCCTCATTGAGGTTTGTTAAAGATTTCAGTTTATGACTTGATATCTTCAATTTGAAAAAAGATTCAGGTCTTATGTCTTCTTTCTTCTCTTTGTAACTACAATAATATATATCACATTATGTAATTATATATAATGTACACTATTACTTGGTTTTGTCAAATAATAAGTTGATCCAACAAATTTTTCCTTTCTGGTCACCAGCTTTTTAAATCTTGGATCTATCATCTATCTATCTATCTATCTATCTATCTACCTACCTACCAATGTCCTCTCTTACTCCCATTTTCTCTCTATTGGTAGAGCACATTTACTAGATTTTTAGGTTTCTGCAGCTTTCTGAGTATCTGTAGACCAGGCTCAATTCCAAGCCTTTACACCTAATGAAAGTTGGAAGTACCTAAAAGATATTTCTCTCAGTTCTTCTGCCTTACATAATGTGCTAGTAGTCTGTTGTGCCCTTCAGTATGAACCTCAGGAGGCTTTTGGTTCTCTTTCCCTGGCCTCAAATTTTAGAATGCTACCCAGTGGACTCAGAAGAAGGCCCATGATCCAACATTAGTTGGAAATACAGACATGCTTTCTAAGTGTGGAGTTTCTGGATTCAAATTAATCCTGCCAATCTTCACATGGCAACTGAAAGAGTGTTTCTCCTGTTTCCATCTATAACACTTACATAGAGGAAAGCAACAGCACACGTGGATAGTTAAATTTATGATACTGGGTCTTGAGCAAAGCATCATAAGGACATAAAGAGATGCTTGGGATTGAGTCCAGGTTATAATTTTCCTTGGTAAATGAAGCATAAAAATAAGGACAAAGAATTGAAGGGTATTTGCCAAATGGCTGTTGAATGCATAAAATATATGGTGTATGCTAGTGTCTCTCAAACTTGTAACACATGTACTTAGTTTATGTCAAACGGTCCCCTCATATTTCATATCATTTGCCACCTATTCCCTCATTCCATTGGAAAAGTAACTTCAGTGACAATAAAGAATTAGAGTAATGGCACAAAGTTCTTAATAACTTTATAAAATATAAACATAGCTACATATTTGTTTATAAAATGATAAAGGTGAACCAAAAGGAATCTCATTTTACTAAAGCAAATCTCATCACTTGCCACAAATACTTCAAATAGCAACATAGATCACTTTGTTGAAAATTTGGGCAAGGATTATTAAGATGCAAGTATATATCTTTAGTTGTGATTTTCATAGAAGTATTAAAATATGTCTATACTTATTTGACAATTTACAAAAAAACCTTACAATTCTAAAGCTAAATCGACAGACTAATTTCTTCATCCAAAATGAGAATATTTTACCAAATATAGTATAGATCATTTCATGTTTGTTGGGTTTCCTTTTTTTAAGAATGTTTTGCAAAAGAAGTGAGAACTTGGACACTGAAGTGACTAGACAGTATTAAAGAAAATTCAACTTGAATTCTAGGTAACTTGTTGCATTCTCTGTGCTCTGCTATACTGTGTTTCTTGGGCAGAATCCTCACCACTATGTCAAACCTCCCAATAAAATTCTGCAAGCCATACAATTGACTCTCACTGATTTTGCTTTGTAAAATTTAACACAAAAGGTACATGTCAAGTTGTGTGTTGAACCACAATAGACAGAGATTAATCCCAAACCTAGAGAATTAGTGATGAAAGAACAGAAGGAAAGGGGGAATTCATAACAAGGCAATTAGTAGAAACATACACACCTGGAGAGTTTTCATGCATGAAACCAAAGAAATGACTACAAAGCTAGAATTTTTAGGGATGTGGAGATGTAGAACTGCTCAGATACATTAATATGATAAGAGATCATGTTTACAAGTACGATTGCTCATTTAGATGTGTCCTATTTTCTGAATTCTCCAACCTTACATTCTTAAATTCTAGAAAATTTTTGTAGGCATGATTATTTATGTTTTAATATTATCTGCTGTTTTGGGGAGTGTTAAATGGCTTTATTATTCCAATTTTAAAAATCCATTGGTGATTTTGGAATAACCCAGTTGTTTCACTAAATAGAGCACATTAATACGTGTGGAATAAATGGAAAAAATTGGAATGAGTTTGATGTTTTTCTTATAATCTTGTAATGTATTCTTTTGTCATTATGTACTGCAAAGACATTGCTGGTAGTTATGGCATAACAGCAGCAGTTGCTCTTATAATACACAAATGGTTCAAAAATCATAATCATTGGTTTTAGTGTGCATGGTGCTTATCTACCTGTCATTGCAGGGCTGTGTAGCTAAACTATAATCTAAGCAGATGATTTGGAGGGTGAGTAAAATCTAATAATCTCCATACTTTCAAAGGAGATGTACAATGAAATGAAATAGATTTACATGGTGATTGTTTACTGATGGGATCACTGGCATGAAACTGCAGACTCTTTTTCTTCAGAGTAATAAACCTGAATATTTTCTGTGTTGAATGGATGTGACTTTTTATTACTTTCAGTATACAACAGAGGGCAATTTAAGCACTGCAAAACTTACTTCGAAAAAGAAAGAAAAAGAATTCCAACATATCACTTGACACAGGCTTTCTGTTCAATGAAATCCTGGTTTACTTGATGATGAAGAGAGACTTGCAGAGGTGGAATAATGTTAAAATGTTGCCATTTTAGTTTAGATGTGCCCATTTGGAGTCACAGAATGCTATATATAAGTACTTGATTGCCAATTTTAGTGTTGGAAATTGGTTTGTAAAAGTCATGCTTGGATTTTCAAGCTAAGACCAAATGATGATATTACCGTTTGAATTATTTCAAAAGGGCTGAATTCATCACCTTTTCTTTATTTTCCTGGGGGTTCCTTAGTCATTTTCTGTTTCACTACAATTCTTTCTCCCAAATTTGAGGCTGCTATATATTTCAATTTGGTGACTCAGGGTAAGTCATGTCCAACCTTGCTATATAATTTGTGTAAATAACCTCCATACCCTAGTTCCCTTATGTACAGAGTAGAAGAAAAAATAACACTTTCATTTAATGTTTCTTTTTTTCTCCTTTACTGTTTTGATGGCTGGGGGTACATTGTGGCATTTATACAGGTTATTATAATGTATCAACTATATCATGAATGAATTCACCTCCTCAACCATTCTCTTCCTCACCCCTCACTCCCCCATCCTGATACCTGGAGTAGTTTCAACAAGTATTATTTTTACATTTACTTACATGTGTACACATTTTATTGCACTGTATTCACCCTCATACCTGCTTTCCCCAACACTTTACCCCTCCCACTGGTGCCAGCCCTCCCCCTTAGGCAGGACTTGTTCCACCCTCCTATTCTCCAATTTTGTAAGGAGAAAAAAAAAGAGAAAAGATAAAACAAAAAACATGACATTTTTGCTTGAGATAAAGGAGTTTCCCTGTAATATTTCCATATGTGTATTATAATCCCACTTGGTTTATCTCCTCTAATTTTCTTCATTCTATCTTAGTCCCTTTCTTATGGTAGTTTCAGTTTAATATCAACCCTATTCAACTTAGTCTTCCTACCCCTCTCACGCATTACCTCCCCTTAGTGTGACCAGTTTCACAATATTGTTGCATTTATGTTAGGTCTATATTTCACAAATGAAAGATAACATTTTGACCTTCTAAGCTGGCTAACTTCACTTAAGATGATGTTCTCCAGTTCCATCCATTTCCCTGTGAATTAAAAAACTAAAAATAGAGCTGCCATAATATCCAGCAATAGCACTCCTAGGGATATACTCAAAGGACTGTGAGTCATTTTACAACAAAAGCACCTGTATGCCCATGTTTATTGCGGCACTATTCACAATAGCTACACTATGGAAACAGCCTAGATGCCCCACTACTGATGAATGGATTAAGAAAATGTGGTATTTATATGCAGTGGAATTTTCCTTGTTAAATGTTTCTTGAGTGAATAATATGTCCTGGCCCCTGGAAAAAGAGAAGTAGATAGAGTTAGTCCATGTCAAAATGCTGGAACTTCAGATCCAAGGCAACTAGGAGCCAAAAATCCACTCTTCAGATTTGACTGAGTATTTCCAGGTAGATATGGGGATACTAAAAATGTCTTTTTCACAATTGTCATATTGTATTTTGTGAAATCAACAAGCAAAATCTAAAACATAAACACAAGGGCTGGGGATTCAATTCAGTGGTAGTATATTTGTCTAGGAAGCTTGAGGTCCTGGGATCAATCCTTAGAACCACAAAAAGAATAAATGAATAAAAATTAAACACAAACACAAGAGACATAAAAATGAATGTGAAACACCAGAACATTTGTGCACGTGCTAATGTCTACTAAAGAATAAGGGACTCAAGATACAAGTTTATATCCAGAAACTATCTACCAACTGGCCTTTCAACACGTCTAAGTCATTAACCTTGTTATTTCAGTAAATATCATTTTTTTTCCTTCAAAGGTATGCTTATCCTTAAATCCAAGTGAAATTTCATTGTTTCTATTTTATTATATTTTCAAATTATGTGGGGTTAGGAGAAATTAATATTCTTAGGAATTAAACTCAACAGATGTAATGTTGCCTTTCCAATTTTTAGGCAAAATTAGTGAATGCTAAGTGTTCTGATTATAAAATAATATACATTGGTTTTTGAAAAGTTGGGTGATATGAAAATTACAAAGAAAATGAAGATTTCTTAAAATTAATCACACTATAGGGTGATAAACATTGCCATATTGCTTTTTATGATTTTTATGTTTAAACATTGACATGGATGTAGCTTAGTGGTAGAATGCTTGCCCAGCTTGTGCAAGGTCCTGAGTTTGGTCCTCAGAAATGCAAAAATCCAAAGTGTCATAGAGCTTTAATTACTCACCTCCTGTATAGTGTTTTGTTGGCCATTATCATTAAATGATTTTAAACACCACCTTACACATTCTACCTACCATTCCTCTGTGCTTTTATTCCATAAGTTCTTTAATGCTTTTCTTAAGGTATTTTATTTTTCCTTCCAAAGTTTTGCTGTAAACTTGTACTTAGGGAATGTATTAGTTATTAATAAAGATAGAAGCAGACACTAATAATTAGAAAATAAAAATTCAATGGACTTTAATTTGAGAAATGAGTCTCTTAAAAAAGCACAATAAAATAATCATTAGAGAGGGAATTTGCTCACATATTTTAAAATTGCAATGACATTTAGTTCAATTCTACAAAGAATATCAAGCATGTTGATACACTCTTCATCCTAAAAGCATAAATTGCCCTTTGTGCATGAGTCACTATCCCAAGAATTCAGGGAGAAAAAGGAAAAAAGTTACTATCCTCATTAAAATTACTTTCAACAACCTCTAAGTTATTACCACTATTACTTCAGTAAATAACACTTTTTTCCTCTAACAAGTACATTTGTCCTTAAATTTACATGAAATTTAGTTGTTTCTATTTTTTTGTATTTTTTAAGTTATGTGGGCTCAGAAGAAATGCATATTTTTTAGGAAGTAAAACTCATTGAAGGTAATGCTGCTTTATACTTTCCTTTTTGTAATTCTTTGTAGGGAAACTAGCCATAAAAAACAATACAATACTTTAAGTCTAGTTTATTTGATATGGTCTGTAAGAACTAGAAAACCTCTCACAATTACTTTAAGTAGTGTGGGGAGACAATGGGGGCGATGTAACTAATGCACAATAGAAGTCTAATCAGAATTGTCACTATAAAATCCCCTCTGTATCATGAATGTACCCTAATAAAATTTATTTTAAAAGATAAAACATAGTCAGGTACAGGGTAAGGAAGAATTATTACTTCAACTGGGTGGCCAAAGGCCTTTCAGAGTAGATAACTTTACTATACAAAGTTAAAGGAAAATAACAGATGAGAAGCATTTGTGGCATGTTTGCCCTAGGTCAAGAGAGAAGCAAATGAGTGACTTAAAAGTTACATTTTAAACAAAGCAATCAGGGTATGGAGTGCACGGCTATAATCCAAGCTACCTGGGAGGTGGAAGAAGTAGCATTACAAGTTTGAGGTCAGCTGATCTAAAGGTACTGAGACCTTGTCTCAAAGACAAAACAACAAAACAAAAACAAATAAAAAGGGACTATAGGCATAGCTTAAGTGGTAGAATGTTTGCCTACAATGTGTGAGGACCTGGTTTAAATCCCCACCACAAAAACAATCCAGTGTTCTAGAGTCACAAAGACAGTCTGTATTGCTATTGTTGTATGAGGCAAAGAGCAGAAAATATATGCCTGGGAAAGTAATAAGATTTCAGCCTGTGTATGGCATAGCGTGCAATGGAAAAGTACCTGCTATTGTCTTAAATGAATCATGGCAACATCTCATTGGAGAATTTTGAGCAGAAAAGAGAAATAATCTTGCTTATCTTTAATCTGGTTTATCTCTCCCTCCAGAGCAGAGAACAGACCGGAGAAGACAAGAATGGGCATGATTAGAATATGGTTCTCAATTGCTCAGATGGAAGACAATGATGCTTGAACTGAAGTGGTAGTGAGTGAAGGAATAGCTATAACACTATAGAAGAGAACACGTCATCTTAAAATAAACGCAAGTGTATGCGCAAACATGAGTATGAGAGAAACACTTTCCTTTGTATTACTGACACGTTTTTGTTTGGTGCAACTTAATAATAATGGTATCATTTAATGACAAAAGAAAGACCAAGGGATACACAGATCAAAGGTGAAATGCAAAAATGCTATTTAAATTGCAGAAGCTTTTGGGAGACCTAGGTAGAAATGTTCAGTAGGTAGTTGAATATAGGAACCGACAGCACTGGATTCCAGTGGTAAACCTTAAAAATAAAAATGTGCAACCACCAGTCCTTAGTAATTAAATGTACAGAAGCAAAAAAGATTATGAAGGGAAAGGCCTTATGTAGTGAATTGAAAATCATAGAAGAATGAGTTTTGAGGCACTTCAATGTTGAAACTTGGTAAATAATTTCAGCAAAGTGCTGAGAAAGAATATCCACTTAATTATAAATTAAAATATGACAAATGAATATGTATTTTAGCAAAAAGGAAATCGAATCAATAATTAATAACCTTGCAGAACAGAGAGCATCAGGCCCAGATAGATTCACTGATGAATGCTACCAAGAATTTACAGAATAAATTATACCAATTCTCTACAATCTTTTCCAGAATATAGAAGCAGAGGGACTTGTTACTAACAGATTTTATGAGGCTAGAATTACCCTAATACCAAATCCGGAAGATACTAAGAGTAAAGAACACTATAGACCAATATAAATGTATATGTGTGTATATATATAAATATTATATATATTTATATATACATAAATATAACATGTTTCCAATACTAGCACTGTTGAAAGAGACTAGAAGAGCAGGAAAAGGAGTATAGAAAGTGAATAATAATGAAACATGTCACATCTGTGTAAGACCCAGACACAACAAAGTGCCCTGAAAACTATTGAACAATACAAGAGAGGGGAAAGAATACAGAAGAGTAGGAGAGGGAGTTAGAAGATTTAAGCACAATACATTTACGGGTAAAATACCAAGGCAAATTCCCCACTGAACATCAGGCACATAAACAGGTCATGTTAAGGGTGGGACACTTGGGGGAGAAGCAGAGTAAATGAAGAGGATAATGTGATTGTTGTACTTTCTATACATGTGTTAATATAGAACACTGACACCTGTCAGTCATTTTTTAAGAAAGGGGAAGGAAGAGGGAGCATAATCAAGGGAATGAACCAAGCTGGGATACATTATATGCATATAAGGAAATATCACTAAGAAATCTCCTGTAAAACCATTATATACTAATAAAAACATTTAAAATAAAATACAATGGGCTTTGTTCACAGATGACAGTCATTTATTTTGAAAATTTGAAATAATCTATGAAAAGTCTCCTGGAATTATACTGACTTGTATAAAAAGGTATCAGTATACAAGGTTAAACATACAAAGGTCATTCATTGTCCTATTTACAATGAACAAGCAATGAATAGGCAGCAAGAAAGTGGAAGCTGAAATTAAAAATCTATTGCCATTTACATTAGGATCCCTCCAAAGACATATTTAGGCATAAATCTAGCAAAATGTTTAGAAGATCTGTATGAGGAAAACTACAAGGCATGGATGAAAGACATCAAAGAACTACATAAATGAGAAATATTCCATGTTTATGAATAAGAAAACAATTCTATCAAGATGGCAGTTTTTACTCTATGGAACTTGGGGAGGAGGAAAAGGAAAAAAGAATAACAGAGTCAACAATATCAAAATAATTACATTTGTGTAGATAGAGGATATAACAATATGTATTGACAGCTGTTCAATAATGAGGGGTGGGAAGAAAGGGGAAAGGGAGAGTAACAGAAGGGGTTGAACTGGCCAAAGTCAAGTATGCTCACATTGGGGATACATTGAGAAACTCCTTTGAACACTGACTTTGGAATTAAGAACAAAAGACAGGATCTTGAAACAGGTAAAGTGTGGGAGGATACTTGTGGGAGGGGAAAGGGTGAATGAAGGAGATGAAAGTGAGGGAATAGGATTGATTGCTTCATATTCATATATGAAATAGAATAATGAAACCCCTTGAAATTGCTTTAAATAAGGTGAGGATGCTTTAAGTGGTGGGGAGGTTCTGGAGGGGGTGATCTAACCAGTGTACAGTGTTAGCCTATTTGGAATTGTCACAATGAATCCCTCTTTGTACAATGAATATATACTAATAAAAATGAAAAAATAGCAGTTCTTCCAGACTTGATCTCTTGATTCAGTGTAATAAAGTTCTAGCAAGCTATTTTGTGGATATCAACAAATTGATTCTAAAATTTATATGGAGAGTCAAAAGATCCAGAAGAGAAAACACAGTATTGCAGGAGAAGAACAAAGGTGAAAGGCTGACACTACACGTCTTCAAGATATATTGTAAACTGCAGTAATTCACAATCCATGGTATTGGTGAAAGAACAAATATTTCAATGAAACAGAATAAAACTACATAAATGCAGTCAGCTCATATTTGACAAAAGAACAAATGCAATAAAGTGGAGAGAGTCTTTTCAACACTGTCAATGGAATTGAAGTAACTCAACATCTGTGTAAAACTCTCCAGATGCTCTTCACCAAAATTAATTCAAAAGGGATCACAGACCTAATTATAAAATTAAAAATTATGAAAGTCCAAGAAGATAACATAGAAAAATGTCTACATGATTTTAGATTTGGTAATGATGTTTTAGATATACAATCCATGAAATATAGATTTATAAAACTAGATTTATTTAAAATTAAAATCTTTTGCTCTGCAAAAGTCACTTCTAAGAGAAAAAAGAAGATAAGCCACACACAGAGAAAACATTTGCAAACATTTTTCTGATTCAGAACTGCTCTCCAGAATATACAAAGAACCCTTAAAATTTAATAATAAGAACACAAACAACCTGATTATAATAAAAAATGTTTCAATGACCTTAACAGACACACTACCAAAGAAGATAGATAGATAGCAAATAAGCATACAAAAATATACTCTATATCATATGTCATGGGGAAATGCAAATAAAAGCAACAAGATACTACATGTCTTTCATTCTTTCCTTCTTACTTTTTTGACACTACTGTGGTTGGAATTCAAGTACTCACACTTGCTAGGCAAGCAGCTTTATCACCTGAGTCATGCCCTGCCTCCCAGCCCTTTTTGCTTCAGTTTTGTTGTTGTTGTTTGTTTGTTTTTCAGATAAGGTATTGTGCTTTTTATATAGCAGGCTAACCTTAAACTGTGATCCCCCTACCTATGCCTCCTGCATAGTTCAGATTAGAAGTGTGGCCACCAAAACTTTCTTATTTGTTTTGATGAGGTCTCCCTAACTTTCTGCCCAGGCTGACCTCAAACTGTTTTCTTCCTGATTTCACCTTCAAAGTATCTGGAATTATGGGCATGCCTCAGTGCACCCAGCAACTACACATTCATTTAAATGGCAAAAATCCACAGCAGTGACAATACAAAGTGCTGATGAAGATGTGGAAGAATACTATCTCTCATGTATTGCTACTGGGAATGAGAAATGGTGCAGTCATGTTGGAAGAGAGATTAGCATACACTTATCATATGACCCAGCAATTGTGTTCCTTGGTGTTTACCCAATGTGTCCACACAAAAACCTGAATGTTGATGTTTGTAGTAGGTTTATTCATAAATGCCAAAAATTGGAAGTAGCTGGATTGTTCTTCAGTTGGTGAATAGGTAAATAAACTTTGGCACATGCAGACAATGGAGACATGCTGAATACCAAAAAGAAATGAACTATCAAGCTGTAGAAATGCAAAAGAAACTTAAACACCTGTTACTGATAGAAATCAATATGAAATACTGTAAAATCATATCGATAACCATGCATTGATTAACAACAGGCACACATTCTGAGAAATGTACCAGTATATAATCCTATCATTATGGGAACATGAGAGAGTATACTTATACAAACAAGAGAATATCATTGGAAAATATGGTCTTATCATATATCAATATCATCTTGTCATATGCCATCTTACCATATATGCACTCCATCTTTGACCAAAATGTCATCACGCATCCTATGATTGTGTATGACATTTTGAAAAAATTAAAACTATGAAGACAGTAAAAAGATCAGTGGTTTCCAGCAGTCAAGAGGCAGAGAGGGATGAATAGGTAGGGCATATGGGACATTTAGCAATTAAAGTACTCTGTATGGCAATACCACTCTTGGGCATATACCCAAAAGACTGTGACACAGGTTACTCCAGAGGCACCTGCACACCCATGTTTATTGCGGCACTATTCACAATAGCCAAGATATGGAAATAGCCAAGATGCCCCACCACTGACAAATGGATTAAGAAAATGTGGTATCTATACACAATGGAATTTTATGCAACCATGAAGAAGAATGAAATGTTATCATTCACTGGTAAATGGATGGAATTGGAGAACATCATTCTGAGTGAGGTTAGCCTGGCCCAAAAGACCAAAAATCGTATGTTCTCCCTCATATGCAGACATTAGATCAAGGGCAAACACAACAATGGGATTGGACTTTGAGCACATGATAAAAGTGAGAGCACACAAGGGAGGGGTGAGGATAGGTAAGACACCTAAAAAATTAGCTAGCATTTGTTGCCCTTAACACAGAGAAACTAAAGCAGATACCTTAAAAGCAACTGAGGCCAATAGGAGAAGGGGACCAGGAACTAGAGAAAAGGTTAGATCAAAAAGAATTAATCTAGAAGGTAACACACATGCACAGGAAATCAATGTGAGTCAAAGCCCTGTATAGCTATCCTTATCTCAACCAGCAAAAACCCTTGTTCCTTCCTATTATTGCTTATACTCTCTCTACAACAAAATTAGACAAAAGGGCAAAATACTTTCTGCTGGGTATTGAGGGGGTGGGGGGAAGAGGGAAGGGGCGGAGTGGGTGGTAAGGGAGGGGGTGGGTCAGGGGGGAGAAATGACCCAAGCCTTGTATGCACATATGAATAATAAAAGAAAAAAACAATAATAAAGTACTCTGTATGATACTACAATGGTGGATATCTGCCATTACACATTATCCGACCTCATGAAATGTGTGATACCAAGAGTGACACCCAGAATGTTAAACTCTAATCTCTGGGTGATAATGACATATGGTATACTCATCAGTTGTAACAAATGCACACCTCTCGTGGGATGCACTGATAATGGGGCAAGCTATGTGTATGTGGGAATAGAAAGTACATTGCAAATCTTTCTACCTTTTTATTAGTTTCACTGTAAACCTAAAAGTGCTCTAAAAATTACAGTCCACTGAAAAATAAATAAAATAAAAAATTTTAAGAAGGCAGATTTATATGATATTTCTTATAAATGGGTCAAAATAATAAAATAACAACAACCATTGCAAAATTTCTCTTCATTCTTCATCTTAAAATGCAGGTAACTACAATATCTTTCAGAAACTTCCACATGAAAAGATATTAGTCAAGTTACTTGCACAAGTAACCCATAGATGCTTGAACCAAATCTGTCTTTGATTATCTAATCTTGACTGTTTTCCCATTATCATTGCATAATTCATTATATTATACTAGCACACTCTGCTTATCTCTTCAGGAAGTGGCAGCTGGTCATAAAATCTGGGCAACATATTGTCAAGTTTCAGAGGCAGACCTTTCTTTCTTTTATAGGCTGAAGTGAACATTTGACCTGTCAAAAAATACTGAGAGAGAAAAGAGCTTTCTTCCTGTTATCACCAAGATCAAATTTGAACAGAGTGGGTGTGAAAGTACTGCAGTGCTACATTCCATACAGCACTATACATAAACAAAAAAGTAGTATTTCTTCTTCTAGATTTTATTAAGATGAGCAAAAATAGGAAGAGATTCTCTTTTCCTCCTTTTCCATATATTTAACTTATATATTTCTATTTTGCATAGTATACATAATATATAATAAGGCTTTACTAATTCTTTATGGGGAATAAATAATTTTATTAATAGAAATTATCTAGGCAAAGGAAGTGTACTGTTGTAAGCAACAAATAAAAACATTAAAATATATTTTGATGAACCTATTTCTAAAATATATTATACATTTGCCTTTGAAATTAGAGAATGCAATTTAAGGAGGTATAAAAGAAGTTCCTATAACATCCTATCTTCATGTAAATCCTTTTCTTTCCTGATTACATTATTAACATAGAAAATGGGACAGAAAATCACTGTGCCTGTCTTTTTTGGCTAATGCAAACCAGGCTCTGGATGAGTGTTCACACTGGTGCTGTGGTCTATTTTTGCATGGGAAGATTGAAAATAAGCAGAGACACACCCCTGGCACAAACAGAGAAGCAATGTGAGATTCAACGTTAACTAAGGACAAAATAGAGAGCCACCACCTTCCACATCTAAATCTGATGCAGCAGAAACATAGTAGAAGTTTTCAGATTCAGAGGCTAAGGTATTGTGACCATGAATTTTTCATGTCCTTAAATAACAAGGGAGCTGAACTCATTTATGTGGAAGCATTTCTACACAAACCAATGAACACATTTTTTTTAAAAAGTTTTTTAAAAAGGGCTGGCATGGCTAGTGACAAGAAGCCTGAGATCCTAGGTTCAAGTCCTACTGTCAGTAGTAGAGTGGCATTGGGGTGAGGGTTATTCTGATGGATAAAAATGGAATAACCCAATAATAGGACTGTTAAGAGGACCAGAAAAGGCTAATAGGACACTTAGAAAGCTTTCATATTAGTGTCAATGGGCAATAATAGCAATATATCAGGACCCATGATATGGTTCATTCAAAACGACAGGGAAGAGGGGATAGTGACTATGAAATCTTTTTGTTTTGGACCTCAGAGTCATCCAGATGCTATTTTTTTCATTATCTTATGAGGAGAAGTGCAAATATGAATAGGCAGGTTTCATGTCACTGGGAACTGAAATGTAGCTGTGTTCATAGCCCTTGCTAATTTCAGGTATAGTTGGATGTCTACCTGTATCACAAGCTAAAATACCCTGCTCCTAATTCTTGGAATACTATATCTCTCCAGAAAGCCAGTATTATTCAGACAGAAAGTCACTTGATGAAAGAAAAATATTTAACTATCAAAAACTGTTAGCTAGAAATTTTATTTTTGTTTTTCAGTGTTAGGGATTGAACCCTAGGCTTCACTCTACCATTGAGCTACATCCCTAGTCTAGGAATTTGAATAATTAATATCAAAAAAGTTTCAGATATGAAAAAGTGAGCTTATTATCAGGTCACTGATAACTATGAGTTTTCATTCAGAGATTGTATTTTTAAAGACAAAGCCTATTTGTGGGTTCTTGATAACTTATAAATCTTGAATTTAATCCTGACAACAGATTCAGTCTCTTTAATTTACATTATTTGTCTTGAGCGTTTGAAGTTATTTTACAAGCATCAGTGATTACATAAGCCCAATTTCATTATGGAAATTGAATGCCTACCTCACATTTGATTAAGGATCAATTTGGACAGTTTACTCAATCCTCTCCAAGAATTTTGCTTATAAATCTAAGCAAATGAAAGCTTCCTAAACATATACACACTGTAAAGTTACAAATGCTGCATGCTTTCACTCATTTGTGGGAGAGTCTCATGGAATAACATGGAATAGTGGTCACTAGAGACTGGGAAGGTGGGGAAGAAGAAAGGAAAGAGTCTAGATAAACAGGTACCAAAGCACAATTAGATAGGAGAAATCCATTCTGTTTATAACTACACTCTAAAATTTATGATATATTTCAAAATAAATGGAAGAATACAAAGTTTCCCTACATGCAGACATGACATATTTAAAGAGATATAAATGCTACTTACCCCGATTTGATGTTTATACATTATTTACATGAATTGAATGATCATACTTTACCCAATGAATGCATACAGATATTATGTATCAATTAAAGTAATAATCACATGATGAATTGAAATCTCTTAGGCATTGTTATGCTTAGATAGGTCAATAGAAAAAAACTTAGTTTTAATGAAAATGGTGAGTTAGAAACCTTTCACATGTTCCCATCAGCCAGTAAATGGCACATAAAAGCAATTTCTACTATCTCCTTGGAAATATGTTGCATTTTAAAATGTTAAATAACTGACTTCTGATAGCATTCTTGTGAGACAATATTCATTAAAAACCTTAGTAAGAACTGAACCTGAAATCCATGGGAGTTTTCAGAACATTTCAGACTACCTGTATAGGAAAATGATGACTGGAGATAATCCTAGCCTCCTCTTTTTCTCTACCCTCAAGCTGGGTTCATGACCTCCACCTTGCTTCCCTACATGTTACAATAACATTCAAATTGCTCTTCCCACTTGTATCTTTCTCCTGCCTATTTTGTATAATCCACCAAATTATGTTTCCTGAAAAACCTGTTGAAAATGGCACATAGCTTTTCAAAAAACCAGAGTGATGCATCATTCATTAAGAATCTTGTTCTCTTTCTGATGAAAGTCAATGAAATTTTCCACAATGACAGTCCTCTGATTTGGAATATCCTCACCTGTCTCCTCTGCCAAACCAAGCCCCTACATTTTGCTCACTGTGCGCCTCCTACATTAAACTTTTCCTGTCAAAATAAACATGAAGACTGTAATTTTCCTCATTCACATCCTTTACTCACTTCTCCCTGCTATGTCTCAGGATCTCACCATTTCAGATTTTTTAATGATAGTCTATAAACTTTTGCTTTCTATTCTAGCCCAAATTGGAAAAGTTCCTTCTAATATGAATCACAATCTTCCTGTTTTATGTTGTTTCAAGTTTGACATTTCTCAGTAATGAAAGTAGATGAATACAGCATGGAACATAAATCAAGCCCTTGAGCAGAAAAATAGCCAAAGACCTAACTTAGGTGAACTGTCTTGAGTAGACTGAAAATTTCAGATCAGTGGGAAATTTGAACTGCCTTAGCTAGTTGATGTCTTGCTAAGGAAAGACAAAAATATTATAAAAATTGTAAGAGTTTCAACTAAGGCAAGAGGTAAGTGCAATGTTAGAGTTAGTTCTATAAGATCAATTGCAATTCCAAACCAAATCACTGCTAAAGCATCAATACTTTACTAATAAAATTCTTTCAACTGATGTTTTACTTTTTGGTAGGTTGAGAGGTTAAACAGTAGTTCAGTAATACTAAAATATATCACATTGCACATGTTGTCTTTTGTGTTATTATTAATAATATGGTAAGTTGTCACATCTGGAACCTATCATTGGTCACATTGAACTTCAGGTCAATAGTGTTATAACCATCATCTGCCCACCTGGATCAAGGTTTTCTTTACCTAGCAGTTGAACATGTCTGGGAAGCAGAGCAAGAAGAGAACAGAAAAGCATATTTAATGAAGGGAATTAATTGAACATAAAAATTCTCCAGGACCCAGAGACAAGAGAGAACTTTCCTACTTCTTAAAAGGCTTTGACCCCTAATGACCTACTTCTAGCATGTCATGTTCAACACTGTGATCAATTCCATTTTCCTATACTTTCACTCACTCCACTTTTCCTTAGTCTCTAGATAGAGCAATAGTTATCAAAAAAGAATAGTCTGATATACTTATCCACAGGAAGGAAAATTTAGTTTGAGAAGAATTCAAAGGCAAGCAGTAGTAAGAGAATGATTTCAACTGGGCTGCATTCAAAACAAACACATAGCAATACACAGTGAACTGTCTTTATATGACACTTGTGCTATAAGAAAAAGGTACGTCATTCCATGACTATCACTTAAAAGGTATATTCTTTGTTCACATGGAAGACAATGAAATGATTTGGAGTTAACAAAATGAGATAATTTGACAATAAAATTTAGATTTAAATTTGTTCTGAAATGTCTTTATCACACTTACAAGTAATCCTCTCCACCCACTTGAAGTGAAAGCTTCCTTCCACACAAAAGAGAGAAGTGGATTTTAAATAAGAGTATTTTCGAGTCTTCACCCCATTCTTATAGAGAACTCAGCAACCACATTAGCACTGCATATGGTTAATTCAAACCAAAGAACATACAGACAGAATAATCAACAACTTAAATAGACTTCTTAAATAAACACACTTATTGTAAAACTAGTTTATTTTTTTAAATAAAACAGTAGCTAAATGGCATGTACCTTGCTTCTTCAAAAACAAACTTACAAAATTAAAATGGAGATCATCATGTTTAGCAAAGTTGGTCAGGTTTTGAGGGGCAAAGGTCACATGTATTCCTCATATATGGAATCTAGATCTAAAATACATGGATGCATACATCATCATATATATATGTACATACATGATGTATACATATACATGCATATATATACATAGATAAGTAGGTAGGTTGAAAGATAAAAGATAGATAGATAGATTTTGTGGTGCTGGGGCTTGAACTCAGGGCCTACACCTTGAGCCACTCCACCAGCCTATTTTTTTTTTCTTTTATTATTCATATGTGCATACAAGGCTTGGGTCATTTCTCCCCCCTGCCCCCACCCCCTCCCCTACCACCCACTCTGCCCCCTCCCTCTCCCCCCCAACACCCAGCAGAAACTATTTTGCCCTTATTTCTAATTTTGTTGTAGAGAGAGTATAAGCAATAATAGGAAGGAACAAGGGGTTTTGCTGGTTGAGATAAGGATAGCTATACAGGGCTTTGACTCACATTGATTTCCTGTGCGTGTGTGTTACCTTCTAAATTAAATCTTTTTGATCTAACCTTTTCTCTAGTTCCTGGTCCCCTTCTCCTATTGGCCTCAGTTGCTTTTAAGGTATCTGCTTTAGTTTCTCTGTGTTAAGGGCAACAAATGCTAGCTAATTTTTTAGGTGTCTTACCTATCCTCACCCCTCCCTTGTGTGCTCTCACTTTTATCATGTGCTCAAAGTCCAATCCCATTGTTGTGTTTGCCCTTGATCTAATGTCTGCATATGAGGGAGAACATACGATTTTTGGTCTTTTGGGCCAGGCTAACCTCACTCAGAATGATGTTCTCCAATTCCATCCATTTACCAGTGAATGATAACATTTCATTCTTCTTCATGGTTGCATAAAATTCCATTGTGTATAGATACCACATTTTCTTAAACCATTCGTCAGTGGTGGGGCATCTTGGCTGTTTCCATAACTTGGCTATTGTGAATAGTGCCGCAATAAACATGGGTGTGCAGGTGCCTCTGGAGTAACCTGTGTCACAGTCTTTTGGGTATATCCCCAAGAGTGGTATTGCTGGATCAAATGGTAGATCAATGTCTAGCTTTTTAAGTAGCCTCCAAATTTTTTTCCAGAGTAGTTGTACTAGTTTACATTCCCACCAACAGTGTATGAGGGTTCCTTTTTCCCCCGCACGCTCGCCAACACCTGTTGTTGGTGGTGTTGCTGATGATGACTATTCTAACAGGGGTGAGGTGGAATCTTAGCGTGGTTTTAATTTGCATTTCCTTTATTGCTGGAGATGGTGAGCATTTTTTCATGTGTTTTTTGGCCATTTGAATTTCTTCTTTTGAGAAAGTTCTGTTTAGTTCACTTGCCCATTTCTTTATTGGTTCATTAGTTTTGGGAGAATTTAGTTTTTTAAGTTCCCTATATATTCTGGTTATCAGTCCCTTGTCTGATGTATAGTTGGCAAATATTTTCTCCCACTCTGTGGGTATTCTCTTCAGTTTAGAGACCATTTCTTTTGATGAACAGAAGCTTTTTAGCTTCATGAGGTCCCATTTATCTATGCTATCTCTTAGTTGCTGTGCTGCTGGGGTTTCGTTGAGAAATCCACCAGCCTATTTTTGTGAAGGGTGTTTTCAAGATAGGGTCTTGCAAACTATTTGCCCAGATTGGCTTTGAACCACCATCCTCTTGATCTCTGTCCTGTGAGTAGCTAGAATTACAGGCATGAGCCACTGGTGCCTGGCTGATAAAAAGATAATAGATAGATTACAGATAGAGAGCATGTTTGTAATAGTAGGACTGTTTCAGGGGACTAGAGGGAGACAGGAGAGCAAAAGAGAAAGACACAATGAATAATATCAAAATACATTGTGTCTATGTATGAAGATACCATAATAAAATGCCCTGAAAGCTGTTGAATAAAAGGAGACACAGGGGGGAGGAAGAGAGAACAATAGACAGATTAATCTGATTAAAGTACAACATATACATGTGTGAAATTTCACAGTTAAACCCTTTTGAAAACTAATATGCTTTTTTATGTGAAGGAGAGGAATGTTAAAGAGGTCCTGGTCATGTGTGTGTACCAGTGGGAGGGGGGAGTGTGAATGGAAAGGGTGAATGAGGGTGAATATGATCAACGTACTTCGGATAGGTGTATGAAAATAGAACAATGCTGTTGAAATTGTTTTAAGAAGTGAGAGAAAGAATGTGAGAGAGAATGATGGAGAAGATGAATTTAATCAAGGTGTGTTATAAGCACATATGTAAAGATCACAATGAAACCCCCTGTACAAGTAATGTAAGCTAAAAAATGTAAAAAGTAATCAAAAAATGAAATGGAAGAAAAAGTTTGGCAAACTCACCTACATCCAGATTTTCAGTAGCTATTTTTACTTTATAAGTCTTCATTTTTTACCAACCTTATCTTTACAAAGTTATACATTTTGCATCAAAAACCCATACATTTAGACTGTATAGGCCCTAAAAGATTGCATGATCAATGTGAGCAAAGAAAATACCATCTCTCAGTGTTTCAGACACTACTGATGCATTAGTTGTATAAAGAAGAAATGAACCAATAAACACTGAGCATTTTCTATTTTCAAACAAATAATCTAGGTGTTTAAGTCTTGGTTTGTATTTGTTTTATTTCTACACTCAAAAATATGTGCATAACTAGATATAATTCAAAATCTAACCGATAAGTATTATAATAAAACAATCCACTGCTATGGGAAAACAAGGGAGAGGAAGTCATTTAAAACACAATTTGCAAATGAAATTGAGCACATTTGCTATTGTCCAGTTTTCTGTGCTGTTGTATAAATTCTAAATGTGAACTATTTCATGGATACAGCCCAACACTTAATAGTATTAGAAATAGCCAATTTATCATCAAAACACCACCAGAGATAGAGCATCACTCATGTGAACCTCCCAGCACACTTTCTTCTACTAGATCTTACTATTTATTAATCTCCTACCTCAGTGTTTGAAAGCTTAGTGAGAAGAATATAACATGATAAATCATAGTAGACAAATCTCAGAAAGATAGTATAATAAAATACTTAAATATACTCTAAGAAATTTGTCATGAACTTCTATTTCAAAAATGGGACTGTACAAAGAACACCTTTACCTTCTTTTCTGCTGGAAGAACAGCCATTTTCCCTAATAATTGTAATACAATCTCTCTTTTGGAAATCTAAGTTCCCTGTATACTGCTTACTAAATGTCTAAAAAACCCGAAGCTGTATTTTCAATTTCTTTAGTGCCCAAGAAAAGCAAAATAACCTATCTGCCTGTGTCTCTTCCCATGTTCTCCTATGTGTTTAATCTTTGCTGCCTCCAAATTCCACAAGTGTCACTTGGGAACATTTCTTATTAAACACAACTTTATTTAATGAGCATTGTTTAACTCATTGCAATTTTCCAGTATTAAGTTATGGACAGAAATGTTCTTTAAAAAATTTGTAGACAGGATCCAGTAGCTTCCCATTACTATGGTAGAATAAATTCTAGACTCAAGTAATTCATCAAAAGTCGGATGCCTAGTAATTAAGACACCAAGAAATTATCCAGAAATGTCTAACAGAGCATCCTGATCTTTTTCATCTATTTAGAAAAATAAAATTTGCCCCAAGAGACAAAAGGTCATGAGAATCACAGCCTTACCAAATATCCTCTCCATAAGACAAATGTTTTGAAAGGGAGCAAGAGGTCCAGGTGATACTTTTTTCCTGACCACTTTTTCCTCCATAATAGATTTTTACTTGTTTGTTTCAAAGGAAAGGAGAAACTAGAAATCACAATGAATGGGAAAAGGGGTTTGCGTGTATGTGTGTGTGTGTGTGTGTGTGTGTGTGTGTGTGTGTGTTCAATTTAACCTAACTCACAGATTATTCTGAACAGCCTAGAACCATGATAAAGTCTGCAAATTCAGAGTTGATTTAGATTTAAGGAACTCCAGCCCTTCAGCCTCTGGCCACCAGTCTGTTTACCTGCAAAAGGCCGCAAACAATATGAATAGGCCTCGTTGCAACCGGTGTTCTCGGAGCTGGCTTTGGCTCATTGCAGGAATTAAATGTATTTGAGTAGAATAAAATAAAATAGCATATTCTTTTTTTAAACAACACATTATTAAATATTGCATTTATTTCTAACCATCAGGACATTCCCATATGTTGGCAGAGCAATCAACCTGAAAAATTATAATTTTTTTACCAGCTGAGAGTACTTGCCATGTGTAAGGGACCCTCTGGCCAGACATGCTCAAAAACAAGCCCATAATGAGAAACAAAGACAGTCAGGGGCCTGAGGTTTTTTCTTTCTAAATAAACCATACACTTCTCATGAGTGACTTTCATTCCATAGGCCTAACATGCAAATATCTCTGATAATGAGAATGGTAACACACAAATTCTCACTTATGTGACTAAGGTCATAGAGGAGAAGCATGGACAGAAAAATGAAATTGTTTGAAGCCAGAGATATGACAATATAAGTCCCAGCTATGTGGCTTATATTCTAAGTGAAACTGGGCTAAGATTATTTTGAATTGTCATCTATCTATAAATTTATTTCCATTGCAGAACCTTTTTGAGACTTCAGTGAAATTTGGTGGAATTAATGAGGGGGAAATTTGATTAAGATTAGAAAGGCAAATGGAAGAAAAGCTTCATCAAGTGAAAACTGGACTCAAACACAACTTGGGTCAGATATGCCCTTCTGTAGCTTGATTCAAGACAATGGAACTACATTGTCCTAGAGATTCTGCTGAGCTCAGCCCAATATTAATCACAGTCTGATAACATAGATGATGTTCTCAAAGGGATACATATTTAGATTTCATGCTCACAGCTTGATTGTACTAAACATGTGAAAGCACTCATATATGTAGGAAATGTAAATCTAGTAGAATCAGAATAAGAAAGAGATCATTTATATACTGAGTACCTGTGTAATGACGACAGGCAAAATAATCCATAAGCAGGGTTTAGAAGGCATAAGATTACCAATTCCTGTAACTTCTTTACTTTTAAGAGGTCATATATTCCTTTGTAAAAAGTTACATTTGAATGAAGAGATACTTTTTCTCTTAATGTGTGAGGTGATAGTCGATAAAATACCATTTGTAAATGAAAGCTCCCTACATAATCATGTATTTTTAAGTCACTAAAAGGGATTTGAGTAGCTAAATCCACACACAGTCAATATACACCACAGGATTTTCATGTTTTTACCCCAGTTTCTCATTTGCCATCCTTTTTGATGACCAAATATTCATCCTCTGTTGTACTCCCTGATAAATATACCTGTAACACTTTGCATAAAGTATTACATTGTGTATTCAGGCAGGAAGTCAAAGGCAAAAGTCTGTAAGAAAATTTCTTTCCAAATATTAACAATATAATTTCCTTATTGAATAAGCAGGTAACCTCTCATCTATTCCTAAAGACCCATGTTGTCCAGTATGTTGTTGTTATTCCTTGTCTGTATAATGTTTAAATAACAACTTTTGTTTTAGGACTGATGTCAATCTGCTTCTGACTCAGAAGTAACATAATAGCTTAAAGTTGTCAGTGATGTTTTGGTATAATCTTGATTTGATTAAGTGAGGTTAAAGCAAATACTTGCCACCCTCCTCTTTCTTTCTAAGCCTTCCCTCTGCTACTTAGATAGGCAACTGTCCTTAAAAACAGGTATAATGGAACTTCCAAAGGTGTATACATTTTATTTAATGCTATCATTATACAATAAAAACATATGTGAAAATATTTTGTGCAATAAACAATTCTACTTGGTTTTCTAGTAAGTGGCTTGTATTTTGCATAAGATAGCAGTAGGCTGGGAGCTTAAATCCCCTGTGCATTCTTATGCATATGAGAACACTGACATCCATGGCATGCAAATAATTGATCCAAAAATACATAGCAACAGTGATGATAAAGAAAAATCAGATTTAAACCTGGACCCATTACAAGCCAAGAACTGCAATCTTCCTTAATCACCCCAATACCTACCTTTATCTTCTGTTTAAACTTTAGAAATTTTAAAATTGAAAGAAATGTGTAGTTTGATAAATTTTCTTATTTCCTTCATTAACAGTGATCTAATCATTACAATATAATTAGAACTTAAACATCAGGCTATTTTTCTTCCTCTGTTGTGAGCTTCTATTCAAGTCTTGCATCCTTTCAAGACTTCATGAGTCTTTGAAACAAGAGTTTATATAAATCAATAGTAAAACGTTGACCATGTGTTTCGATAAGTGAACCACAATGATGTCCACTCTCAGGTATATGTCCTAAGTCCACAGTGAGTAGTGATCCCATGTAAAATTGCTCTTTATGACATTGTCAGATGTGGAAAAATTCAACTTTTGTAAGAAATCAATATAACCCTGTGTGTCAGCATATAGTATATGCTCCAAGTTCATCCAGGTGCATGGTATTGAAAGACTAGTGATAATGTGGTTATGACTTTAGGATCCTTAAGGTATTAGGTTTTATTTTAGGAATAAGGAAGTTGGAATTGTTGCGAGAGTTGAAACATTGAGCTCTATATTGTTCAGAATGCCATGAGACATTCATTTTAGTTAACTATGCAACAGAACTCACAGTTATGCGCTAAACCTGAAAATGAGTCAGGGTCAAATTAAACTAATGTTATTTCAAAAGAGCAATTATAATACAAGATAACTCATTACTTAAAATTAAATTTCAACATCTGGTTCAGAAAGCTATCTATTGATAAATGGAAGCTTGTGTTTCCAATTTTAATTTAACAATTAACAGAAGAGTAGTTTTAAGACATTGATGATTCTATAGTTTCAAAGATTTTAAAAACTGAAATTTTAAGTTGTCTTTTATCACTAGCTTTAAGAAAACATCATGTCAGATTAGTGTAATTCAACATTTATCAAAAGATAGAATGCATAGATGTTATTCATTGTTTTTAAAAATGAAATACAGAAGGTAAACTTTTATCCACTAATAGGAAATGGGAAGAGATCAATATTGGAGGAGGGAAGTGATCTGTGCTTAGAAAGCGTCATTGTCATTTTTCATAGTTTACAACAATAACACTCATAGTAAATAAAGTCTTAGACTGTATAAGATCATGATTATGCTACAGTATTGAGTGAAAAGTAAATTTCACTTTTAAACTGACTTTAATATTTAAAGGTTTTTTTCAACTTCTATATTCGAAGTCCAAAACTAGAAATATGCTTAATTTTACCTGAAAAACATCTACCTACCTCCAGTATACTTAAAAAAATTTAGTGATACTTGCCATTCTGTCCATATCCATTCTTGCCATATCTGTCTATTCTAATATTAAGAATATTATGTCTAAAATATTTTCTTAACTGATTACCTTGCTGTGAGGTATTGAAATTCTGCTAATTGCCATGGAGGTGAATATAAATAATCAGAATGGTTGTATAAGAATCAGAAATTGTTTAAAAGCTAGCTTGATTTAGTAGAATTTGTTCAAGCATCTCCACTAGGGCTCTTCCAGATGTCAGTCTTCTCTGGTCCCCAAATTTCAGCATGGAAGGAAATAGCCAACAGAGCCAAAAAACAACCTACAGAATTGGAAGAGATATTGGCAACAATATATCTAATAAGTGTTAAGTATCCAGAATATCTAAGAGCTTAAAAAAACACAACAAAATAACAAACCAATTGTTAAAATGAGCAATGGAAGTAAACAGATATTTCCCAAAAGAAGACATAAAATGGATGACAAATATATAAAAAAATTTCAATTCACTAATCATCAGAACAATGCAAATCAAAACCGCAATGAGATTTTACCTCATCCTAATAATAATGACTGTTGTCAAAAAGATTACAAGTATTGTTGGGGATATAGAGAAAAGGGAACTCTTGCATACTGGAGGTGGGAATGGAAATTAATACAACCACCATGTAAAACAGTATGGAAATTCCTCAAAAATGAAAGTATGACCACCATCTTATGCAAATGGAAGCTTTCATGATCCACCAATGAAAGATGAAGTGAAATCCGCATGTTGAAGAGACACCTTTACTCCATGTTCACTGCAGTACTATTCACAGCAGCCAAGAGATAGAAACAACTTAACTATCTACCCAATGAATGTATAAAGAAAATGTGATACAAATAAACAATGGAATGCTATTCAGCCATAGAAAGAGTGAAATCCTGCCATTTAGGACAAATGATAGAACTGGAGATCCTTATGTTAAATAAAACAAGCCAGGCACACAGTGAAACTATCACATGATCTTAAGAATAATATGAAAAAGTTGAGTTCCAAGAAGTTGAGCATAAAATGGTTCTTACCAGAGGCCAGGGGAGATAGGAATGGAGAAAGGTTGATCAATGGATAGTAAGCTACAGTTTGGAGTAAGAAGTCCTAGTGTGTTAATGAGCAGTAGGGAAGCTACAGATAATATTGTACTATATATTACAAAAAGCTAGAAGAAAGGATTTTGAAATCTTTCTTCATAAAGAAATAATAAATATTTGAGGCTGTAGATATATTTAACCTGATCTAAACATTATACAATGTAGATAGATGATAGATATAGATAATAGGTAAATTAGATAAACAGATAGAATACTAAATCCCACAAATATGTACATTTTTTGTTTGTTTGCATCAGCTAAAAATAACTATTATTTAACTTTTAAAAATCATCATATTAAATGGTTTCATCATCTTTCCATTAATTTCAATTCCTCAGTCATGTGTATCAATACTCTTAGGACATGGCTTTATTGTCAGACACAAAATTCCAACATTTTATATTTCTAAAAGTACTTCATAATTTTATACAAATTTTCTTCCCTAGTTCCTGCTAACATTTAGCTCAGTTGTGTACCCTCTGCTAATGTAAATTCATGACTCATTCATTCAAATTCTTACTTACAAGGGACAAAACACCCAACTCACATAGCCTAAAGGAAAAGGAAATGATTTTGATTCAAAATTAACAATGTAAGAGATAGATCTAAATTGAGTCCCTTGTTGAATTCAAGGTTCAATCGAGTTCATCAGGAATCTGTTTCTATTCAACTCTCAACTGCATTTTCTCTGTATTTCAGTTTCATGTTTAAGTCAGCTCTCCCTTTATGATAGCAAGGTAGATATAGGAACACAAAGACTCACATCTTAAAACTTAACTGACTTGTCCAGCAAGATTCATTCTCTTTCTGAATAGCTCAAGAAAAAGTTCCAGAATTTAATCTCTGGACTGGCTTGGATCACATGCTTTTTGTGGAAGTAGGATAGTGGAGACAACCCTAAGTATACTCCACAGGGAAAGAGAGGAAGAACATTCCTCAACACCAAGTCAAGTTTCTCTTAGAAAGATAAGGGGAAATAGAGGCAAGACATTTATAAAACCACACCATATTTTTTGTATATCTAACAGGTTTGCATAAACTTCCCAAAGTTTTCTTTCTGGGCATAACCCATATCTAGCTCTGCCTAAGCACCACTGTTCTCCCTAAACATGAAATGAATGCTATATATGATTTCTATCAAGAACTCCACTTTACACATGTACTTTGCAAAGAACACATCCATCAACTTCTACTAGCTTTCCAAATCTTTGTCTTCATTAAATTCTAGCACATAGGACTTAGGCCTTTAATCTATAATACTCTGTTCATAAGAAAATTGTGTATTCTTGTCAGTCAGACAGTTTTTTCCAAAATCTTTAATCTGCTCTCATCTTCAAGTATCTTGCTTTCTCTTTGCAAATAAGTAATTAATTCTTACCTAAATCAAAGAAATGGATTTCTAACTATAGAATGACAGACTTTAGTGAGCTGCTAAAAGAAGACTTTTGGGCTATTCGTATGTAAAACATTTATTGTTATGTAACAATAACAACAACAAAAAGTCCAAACTCAGTGTCTTAAAATCAGTTATATGTTATTGCTAATGTAAATGTAGATTGATTGCACAGTTCTTTTGATATTGGCCAAGTTCTATGAATTTAAGCTCGCTTCTTCCATGCTTCTACAGTCAGTTTGCAGACAGGTTGGAGGTAACCAACCCAGAATAACCTCACTTAGAGTTGGATGGTTAACTGGCATCAGTAGGGGTATTTGGGTGACTTACCATGTGCCTTAATATCAGCAGGATCTCCCAGGTTTGTTTGCATGGTGGCAACTGGGTTACCAAAGAGAAGATAGAAGGCCAATTAGGGCCTATCCTCAAAACTGCCTTTTATTTGAGGAGGGCAAAGCAAGAAATTCACAAGTTAGAACTCTAATCCATATGGCTGAAAAGCCACATTCTCATTGGATATGCAATATGGCATTAAGACTTGATCTACTTCTGGAAATGATCAACCACCCTTCTCCAACTGTTGCACCTGTAATCTTGGCCTACACTTCCTACATGCAAAATACATTCACTCCATCCCCAAATCACCACTAGTTTCTAAATCTGAGTTCATAATGTATATCATATCTGGATGAGGCTTTCGAGATACAACTCCTATACATTCAAAGACTTCTAAAATGAAAATACAGATTATCTGACAATACCTGTTGATGCAGGTACAGCACAACCACACTATATACTCCCATTTAAAAGGATATGAATACAAAACACACAGTTATCACTAGTCTATAAAAATTCTAAAAATCTCACTAGACATAACTTACCAGGTTCCCCTACTCTGGAAGCATGAATGTTTTTGGTTTTTAATACATTCCTTGGAGTTTTAGAAAAAATAGCCTATACTGGAAGTTAAGCAATTTTCTCTACCTTCTTCCTACCTATAGAAACTTGGCCACCCAACCATTCTGAAGTTTTAATCCATCTCAATCCATTTTAACCCAAACCGCTGACACGTGAAAATATAACCTCTTTAAAGTCTTTGTAGACTTCTTATGTATCTGATTTGAGATCCTTACATTACATCAGAGCCAAACAATGGATTTCAATATGTGCATCTCTCTCTACAGACTTGTATATTACCACTTTGGGAATAAACTACTGTGAAATCATGTCTCAGATTTATAGAAGCATTTTGCCCTAGCTGAAATGTTCTATAGGCACAAACTTAATCCTTTAAGTCTCAACAAGTATTTATAGACACATTCTTGATTTAGTATTTGTTCAGAGAGCTCAGAATTTAATTTGAAATCCATTACCAACTAAACAGATAAGAGAAATAGTTTTATTTTCTAAACAAAGCCTGTTCTAACTTGATCCTCTCTAAAATTCTCTTGCAAACATCAGTTCTTTATTCATTTATTCTTTTCATATTTTATCATAAATAGCTAGAATAAACCAGCTGGCACTTTTAGCACTCTTCCTGGTGATATTTCCAGCCAAATCAGAGTAGATGAAGTTTGTTTACCATCTTCCCAGTTATTTTATTCAACTGTTTGGCAATTATTTTTGTGACTACATCATGTATAGGCTATCATTTTTTTTGGCATCCAAGAGCAATTTCTTAATCATTTTCCAGACTTTGCTAAAAGTTTTTCTTTCCATTTTTCTAGCCTCTACCACCTCCCAAACCCAAAGTTTTTCTTATGGCTTACTGTGATTTCAGAAACCAACTTCTACATCAGCTATTGCTGTGTAATAGTAACTGAAGCAACCATTTGTTATTGATTGCACGTTTACACACTGGCTGGGTAAATGCAATCCAGGCCAGGATCTGGTGGTGTCAGCTAGGAGCTGTCATGTACCTGTGGTTACCTGGAAAATTGGCTGGAGACTAGTTAATCATGCCCGCCATAATTACACATTTTGAGTAGCTGGTTGGCAGTTGGGGCAATGGTATTGACATTAATAATGTCATTCAAAGATTAATGACAGATCCAGCAATCCCACTCCTGGGGAAGTACACAAAGGAATGTGACACAGGTTACGCCAGAGGCACCTGCACATCTATTTTTATTGCAGCACTATTCACAATAGCCAAGTTATGGAAACAGCCAAGATGCCCCACTACTGATGAATGGATTAAAAAAGTGTGATATTTATACACAATGGAACTTTACTCAGCCGTAAAGAAGAATGAAATTTTATCATTTGCAAATAAATGGATAGAACTACAGAACATCATTCTGAGCAAGGTTAGCCAGACTCAGAAGACCAAAAATCGTATGTTCTCCCTCATACGCGGAGTTTAGATCTAGGGCAAATACAGCAATGTGGTTGGATTTGCGTCACATGATAAGGGGAGAGCACTCACAGGAGGTATGGGGATAAGTAAGAAACCCAAAACCTGAAAGTACTTGATGTCCTCACTCCAGGGGAATAATATAGAAACCTTAAAGTGACAGAGATGAGAAGAGGATCGGGAAGTAGTGAAAAGGTCAGGTAGAGATGAATCAACTTGGGATATAACACATTTGTGCATGGAAGCAATGATAGGAATCTCTCTGTATAGCTCTCCTTAACTCAACTAGCAAAAATGCTTTGTCTTTCTTATTATTGCTTATACTTTCTCTTCAACAAAATTAGAGGTAAAGGCAGAACAGATTCTGTCTGGAAGCCAGGGGGGTTAAGGGGGAGAGGAAGCAGATGGGGAATAGGGGGGAGAAATGGCCCAAACAATGTATGCACATATGAATAAATGAATAAAAAAAAGATGAATCATATGGTTGCAGCAGAATTTAAAGGCAAAAAGTCAAAGTACAAAGGCACTTTAGGGTATAGGCTATGAAAATGCACACCATCAGTGCTGCCACATTCTATTAGCAAAAAGGAAGTCCCAAAACCAGATCATATCCAAAGGTTAGACAATTTTAGGACAACTACTTGAAAACATCAGCAAAATTGCCTTGTAAAAGATAAGACTCAGAGAGGTATGTAGAATCAAGGCTATTTTTGTAGAAAGTCTTCACAATAGCCCTTACATTTATATTTGAAAAGCAACCCAGAGAACATAGCTGCCTATTACCAAAGCCACGAGCATCTAGAATATTAGCTAACAAACACATTAATTCTGCAACTATTATTTCAAATATTTTGTAGTTTACACTCAACCTGACATTTAGGTTTTGAGGCTAAAACCTAATGTGTTTTAGATATTCTAAATTTTGTCATGAAATTAAAATGAACAGTGGAAATTCAAAAACAATATTCAAAGTGTGAACTCAGGGTACAATTATTTCATGTGGTAACATGAAAAATACCTTTAATCTTCTAATTTTTGGTGATTTTGTAGTTAGCCAAAGTCTCGGTTCTAGTATGTGTTCAAAAATACAGTGAGATAAACTATAATCATTTTTGTCTCTAAATAAATGATCATTATTGGAACAAACTGAAAATGGTTAAGAATGAATACTCAGACCTGGGAAATGTATCCTTTACTTTATCAGTTTTATTATTGGACCAGAGAGAAAAGTAGGAAGGTGGACTCTGTCAGCTGTTCTAGGACACGGTTTGTGTGTGGCAGAATGTGAACAATGAGTATTCAGAGTCCCCAGTATCCTGATGCCAGGATCTTTTCTTGGGCCCTGCCAAAGACAAAGGATTTTGTTGGAAAACAGAGTTTCTTGCTTAACAACAGGAAGAAATAATGCAATTCCTGGCTCTGGCTAACTTTGCGTCAGACAATCATTCTTCTCTGTTGTCCTCAGAAGCTTTTGCATTCATATATTTGAAAAAATAATAAGAAAGCTTCTGTCTGACTGGACAAGGAAGAAATGAAAATCAGTGAATCAGGTATGGTGACAAATGCCAATAATCCTAACTACTGCAGAGACAGAGGCAGGAAGATCGTAAGTTTGAAGCAGCCCTGGCCAAGATTCTCAAAAACAAAATACAAATGAAAGGGCTAAGGTGTGGCTCAAATGATAGCGTACCTGCCTAGCAAGAGCAAGACCCTGGATTCAATTGCTGGTACTGCAATAATAATAATAATAAAGAGAAAAATCTGTGACCACAGAGAGGTTCTTCTGGAAGAATTGGAAACTAGCAATCTTTTGTCAGAAGTTTAAAGAGCCTGATAACCCCCCATGTCTCCCAACAGGAGAAAGCATATGTAAAAAAGGAGTGTGGACCTCACCAGTGTGTTTGCATTCTCATGATACATTCTCATGGTAATTAGTTGGGAAGGAACCTAAGAGAAGAATACATTTTCTGGAAACTCAGAACCCTAGTGCATATATTTGAAAGATTAAAACAGTAGGGACCTTTTTAGATCCCAAACAGTTGAAACAAGACATATCAGTAAAATTAGATAATGGAATATATTCATGTAAAAGCTATTTCCTTGTCTACTATAGTATTATTCCTAAAAGAAAATGTCAAAGGAAGGAAAAATGCAGGAAATAATCCCCTATAGTCAGTAGATGGTAGAAGACAATAAGGTATAAACCTAGATCTCAGAATATTTTAAAATATGAAAACTTCATCTCATGCAGTTGTTCTTATTTAATAAAACATAAATTATTTTATTATTTCCTATTATCTGAAATACCAGGAGCATTTCAAATAAACACTTTTTCCATAGTGACACAATAAGCTGCTATAGGATTGGACATATGAACACAAGTTAATTTTCCTGCTCAGAGCAGGATTTGATGTGAAAAAGTTTGTTGTCCCAGATTGCTTACTTTGTAAAAACCCAGCAAGAAAACAGAGTTAAACTCTGTGTGCAGCAATTATTCTTGCTGTCAGCAGGAGCAAAATTTACCACCAAAGGAAAGTCTGAAGAGTCAAATGTACCACCATGTAGAAGTCAAACTGCCCTCCTGAGTTCTTTCTTAGTCTCGTAATAAAAGTCTTTGGCAAGACCTGCCATGTCTCATAGTTTAATGAGTGCAGGTGGAAACAGATCCAAGTAGCAACTCTGATATGAACATGGACTGTGTTATTCTTTATAAAAACCTAGCTGGGGGTTGGGAGCTATGAGGAGCCACCCAGTTCTGAATTTAAGGTGGCTACTTTTTTAGGATATCTACTTGCCTGACATGTACATTTTGATAAGATATTTGGCAACCTAACATTTTTTGGCAGTAGTGGAGGTCGAACTCAGGACCTTGCACTTGTTAAGTAGGCACTCTATCAGCCAAACCACCACTCCTTTTCATGTTGGTTATTTCTGTAAACAATCTGGCTTTATGCCCCAGGCTGTCTTGAACATGGGATCCTTCTATTTGTGTTACCCAGCACAGCTAGGACGACAGGCCTGTCACCATCCTGGCCATTGGTGGAGATGGTGGTCTTACAAAGTTTTTGCCTTGGCTAGCTTTGAATCATATCCTCCTGATCTGTGTTGTCTGAGTAACTAGGATTAGAGTTTTGAGCCACAGCACCTGGCCTTACCCAATCCCTACATATTCTATGTCTGTCGATTATATAAAACCAAGGTCTATGTCTTGGCCATTTATCTTCCAGACAACTTCCTAATTAGGGCACTGCCTTCCTTTTGAGAAAAATTGCTCATTGGATATACATCTTTGGGAGAGTCACTCTTTCTTCTCAACTGCTATATCCTTAGTGGTTATCCTACATGAGACTAGGAAAATGAAAGGAAGAAAAACATCTGATAGTAAATAAACTAGCACATCATCAATGCCACTCTCAATAGCTTCATCCTTCCACCTCAAGACTGCCACCAGCCAAATGCTACTTTAGCTTTATAGCTCATTCACACTGCAGTTCTCGTTTTCAGAAGTCAAAGTCTTCTTTCTTTTTTTAAAAGCAAGGACTACCACAGATTTCCAGACTATCCCTACACTTTTCACAAAGCCTAGAGTTGTGCCTTTTTAAAAAGAATTTCAGTTTCAATTCTTTTGTTAAGAAAATGCACTGCTTTATTTTCTTGAAGTTGGAGATTTTGTTGGCAAACCATTTCTTTCTAGTTTAATTTTTCACTTTACACTTTTTGTTTAGGTGCAGCAAACACTCAGATTTTTGGAAACCAGCTACACTGAAATTAAAATATGTTATTATTCAGGGCACAGCAGTGGTGCTTATCTGGAAACTGTCCCATGAACATTTTAGTAGTTTTGGCATTTGAGAAAGAAGGCTGCAGCCAGCTGGGGTGGGGCGCAGACACCACAGAGAGCTCTAGATGAAGGAGTGGCTGTGATGGAACAGGAGAAAGACTAACAGGCACTAAGTGAGGGGGCTGGGAATGGGCAGCCCATACATCCACATCACAGTGAGAGGCAAGACTCCAAGGGGCTGTCAAAGGCAGATAAGCACGCATGCATGGAATTCAATTTGTGCTGGTCAGGAAGTCAGCGATGCAGTGAATGACACCCCCCAAGAGCCTCCTTGAATACTTCGGAAATTAAACCTGCTTTTCAAACCTCCTGATAAATAGCAGATGGGGCAGCTCTGCAATGGAAAAAAGAAGGAAGAACAGCAAGTGTGGGATCTCTAGGGAAACTTCTATTTGAGGGAAGAAAGTGCATTAGTTACCTAAAGTCAAGACAGTGGATTCAAAGTGTTAGAAAACCAGTCTGAGGAAAGGCAATGCCTTCAATGTTCTAATTACTGCAGTTTGGGAAGCCATGAAGAAAGGTTCCCAGAGGGAGAAGCCAAGTACCTGTCCAGATCCAAAAGTCTACAGATTAGAATTGTACAAATGCTGTGAATACTCTGGTTTCTTGCCAGTGACTGCCGCCAGGAAATGCTACCGGAGGGCACCTAGCCTCCCTGCCATGAACAGAAGCTACCCACCAAAAGGAGTTGCATTTGGCCACTGAAAATACCACTGATGTATTCAGTGAACTGTAAAGAGGCCAGAATGAGACAGTTTATGATGACTGCAAGGCTTTGCCCAACGGAATTTGTGTTCTTCATAGGCGGACAATACCCTTGTAGTACAACGAATCGTGTCTGGATCCTCCCTCCTGATCCCCTCTCTGATTCCTCCAGGTTGAACTAATGGCATTTTCTTGACTTAGCCAGGCTTTCTGTGTGTACTTGCTCCTTCCTCTGTCTGAACTGTGCCTTCTCACTGTCCCCAACTAACTCTTAATCCTCCTTTTTATCAGTTCTTATTTCCTCCAGAATTCTTCTGTGACTTTAGATAAGATGCCCATGCTCCATCCCCACCCACCTTTGCTCACAGGCTTATGTAAATTGTATTTTCACATTGTCATGTCTCTTGCAGTAAAGTCTCTTTCCATAGTACCTCTCCCCTGCTCTAGGCATTTGGTGAGTGCAGGCTCACAGGGGTCATATTAACTTTATTTGCTCATATTCTTAGGACATAGGTTTCTACTTAGCACACAGTAGGATTTGGTAAGGAACTTTTGTCTGAATGAATTAAAACAGAAGTAAAGAGCTTTAAGATGGTTTTAAGATTTTTTTTTCATTTGAATAATAGCAGCAGTACACTTTTTCAAAAATCTAGGAACTCCTAAGAAATCAACCAGTTTTTGAGCAGAGGAATGGAAAGTTTACTGCCAGTAAACTGAAACAAGATAAGTTGTCAAGTTTTTTATTTGTCTTTCCAGGATTCTTGCACTAACCACCTTAAAGTTTTTGCTTTCCTGAGGTCTGACTCCCTGTACCATCCTCCATTCCATAGACAGAGCAGCCTTTCTAAAGCAGAAACCTAAGATCTTTCACTGGCCATCTAACTCATCCTGCTAGCCCATATCTAAGTGATGAAATTTTAATCGATTCAACATGGAACATAAAGTCTTCTCTTAGGTGACCAACCCCTGCTCACCTCATCAGCATAATACCTCACTACTCCATACTTCAAACCTTGCTCTAACCAAACTAAATCATTTGTTTCTATTGCTATTAGTATATTGCAAGCAGTAAAATTAAATAGATGATTTTAAGTCACTTATATACTTACATATACAGTAATTTCTACTTCCAAAGCAAAGTATGGGGAATTATACTACTGCCTTCCACATTCTTCTCAGTTTACAAGCAGTTCTATTGTTGACTTTTTTCTCTTCATTAGGCATATTTAATACTCATTTAAAACTAATCTCATCAGCTTGAAGTCTTTTAAGTGAATCTGGGTAGAATTGTTGGGAAGCAAGGGGCTGTGTTTAATGTTGTATCTGTAAGACACAAGAGAGCAGACTTAATTAAAGGATGATGTACCCAAATCATAATCTTTGTGTACACTGTACTGAGTTCAAAGGCGCATGGCCAGAATGTTATGGCAACATTCCCCATGGTCAAGAATTTGTCCTACGTGTATCCAACTGAAACTCTATAACCATAGTGAATATGGCTATACTAATGTTTTTACTAACCTGATACCATACTTACAACAGAGAACATAATATAAAGAACATTCTTTTGCAGCAATTGTAAACAGTTTAATCAAAATTACATTGAAATAAAAACCTATCCAAAATTGCCACATCTCAATGTGTACTTTGAGAATTGAGTACATTTTGTGGGATGATGCACAATGGAAACAAACCAGCCCTTGGTAATGCCGACATGAATCAAAGGAATACATTATGCATAAATGCATAACTCTTAACTACTGAATATTGCTAGAATAATGCAGATGTACCCCAGCTGTATTGCTAGAGGGTTTCATCACCTTCCACACAAAAGCTATTTATTTCTAAGAATGGTTTAACTTGATTCAGGTTGCAGTTATCATGACAACAGCAAATATCTTGTTAACTGAGTTCCTTATTTTAGTTTGAATTTGGCCATCATATTTTAAAACATACTAAGTTTTTAATAATCCTAAGAAATGAATTCTCTTCTCTTTTGACATTCTATCCCTCATTTAATATATTTGAGTATCCCTTTTAGGATTATGCTAAGAGTATTACAATATATTCCAAAACATTCTCCAACTAATTTATATGAAATGAAGATACCCATGCAAGAAGTCATTAAAGGGGAAGAAGTTTTCTGCAAGTTCGGATTTAAGGCTTATTTTTTTCCTCCTTTCAATAAGACAAACTCAAATGTCAAAACATCAGCATATCATTTTCTTTTCATTGAGCTGTTTTTGTGGTATTCACAAATCCAATTACTTTTCAGTAGCATCAAACAAGATTCTTACATGATTTTATTCTGCAACTCTGAATTTACTTCCTGCTGTTTTTCGCTTTGCTTGCTTAAAAAGAAAATCTGCCATTTTTTTTGGTGATGTATCAGCAGGTTTTATCCTCATCATGGGTAAAACAAACATTCATCCAAAAAGTGAATAGCAGCCTTGCTTCACACCCTGAAACTAGTTAAAATGAGATATTCTTGTGTAGTTATTTTCATGCCAAGGATCGGCTTTAGTTTATGACAGATATGAAACACAACGGCTCACTTTACAGTTTACTTGGCTAAAGACCTGATTCTGGAGTTTCTTACAAATTAAGAGTTCTTAAACCTCAGACCTCCCCTGTTTACAATAATATTTTTGTACTTATTATGAAAATCACAGTATAGTTACATATGAAAAATCTCTTCCTTTTACTTTCAAAGGCAGTATGAATAGGTCATTGCTTCAAACTGAAAGTGGCATTTGCATTTGATACCTGCCATTGGCCATGAAGCAAGTATGATGAGAGAAGAGAATAGGAACAGTTTGACTCAAGCCACATTGGGAATAGCAGATCATTGCAGTTGTCTCACCGTTTTGTCTTCCTCTGTAGGCTTTTTCTGGAGTTGAGATCATTACAAATTCAGAAAATAAAGCAATGAAAACCTGCAAACAAGTGAACATAGTGGGGAGTGTAGAGACTTGGCAACATCAATTCCAATCCATCCCTTATCATTCCTACAAAAGGAACCAGGGAAATTAGGCCACACTTTGGCATGAGCAATGTACTCCGAGGACAAAGAGCAAAGATGTAGCTGGGAATGAAGCTATTCTTGCTCCTAGATGAAGTTCAAAAACCTTACATTGTTCATAATGCCTTTATCTTGTATTATTCTCTATGAAGTTGGTTGGTAGTCTTGAAGACATACCAGATAGTTAAGTTGAAATAACCAATAACATTGCTAATAGTGTACACTTAACAAATCCTCTCATGAATATACTTCAAGTGATTTTCCTCAGCCTTGTAACTATACCTGTTTTACAGCTATAGAAATAAAATTCAAAATGTTGATGAAACTTTGTAACAGTCATATGATTAGGTGATAGAGCTACCACACAAATTTATGCTGTCTGAGGGCTACTACTGTGATGGGAGATCACAGCCTTTCCTTTTGAGGGAATACTCCCTGTCCTTTATCTCTTTAGTTCTTTTAAGTATACTTTATGGTTTAGAAACTGTTACAAATTTTGATGTATGTGTGCTGAATTTGATTTAATCACATTTCTGCATGCTTTCATAGCATGAATGATTATTTCTATGGCTAACTCTACCATCACAGGCCACCCAGAAGTTTGGAAATAAGGAAGATGTAGCCTATTAATGGCAGTGAGACTTGATACATTTAAAGGGATACTTAAAACTTTTTTTTTCTTGTTAACTTCAAGATGAAAGCAGCTGAAAAAGTGTTCTGTAATTAGGTGCCCTTCTGGTGCAGGAACAAGTTTGTGACTTGTCTGAGATAATGGGCTGATGATTTGCCTGTGTTTCCCACAGTTGTATAAGTAGAAGCAGATAGCAATGCTGCTCTCTCTCAATCACTGATCTGTGTGCCTCACAATGAACCACAATTGGTAATTTCTTGTTCTGTCATCTGTTTTCATATTAAAATATTTGTCTTGTTCTTCTAGATTAGATTAGAAACGGAAGCTAGTGACTGACTCTGGTGGATTGCACTGAGTCTAATTTTCAATTCTCCACTACACTGTTCATCCCCAACTTTGGGACAGGCACATTTCTCTATGCATTGATGCAGTGTTCATCAAGGAGATTGGCCGTAGTTCTCCTTTTTGGATGTATCCTTGTCCGGTTTTCAGATGAGTGTAATACTAGCTTCATAGAATGAGTTAGGCATTGTTCCTTCCCTTTCTATTTCTTGGAAAAGTTTAAGGAGTGTTGGTATTAGCTCTTTAAAGATCTGGTAGAATTCAGCAGAGCATCTGTCAGGTCCTGGACTTTTCTGTTTTGGGAGAATCTTTATCGCTGCTTTAGTTTCATTATGTGTTATAGAGTTGTTTACATGGTTAATATCATCTTTGTTCAGTTTTGGATGGTCATAAGTATCTAAAAATTTCTCCATTTCTTCAAGATTTTCCAATTTATTGCAATATAGGTTCTTGAAGTAGTCTGTGATGATTCCCTGGATTTCTTTGGTGTTTATTGTTATGTTGCCTTTTGCATTTCTGATTTTACTAATTTGGGACTTTTCCCTTCTCATTTTAGTCAGATTTGCCAGATGCTTGTCAATCTTGTTTATTTTTTTCAAAGAACCAGCATTTTGTTTCGTTGATTCTTTGTATGTTTTTTTTTTTTTTGGTTTCTATTTAGTTAATTTAGGCCCTTATTTTTATTATTTCTCTCCTTGTGCTTGTCTTCAATTTTACTTGTTCTTGTTTTTCTAGGAGTTTGAGATGCAGCATTAGGTCATTTATTTGAGATCTTTCTGTCCTTTTAATATATGCAATTCATGGCTATAAACTTTCCTCTTAGGACTGCTTTTGCTAGTCCTGTAGGTTCTGGTAGTTGGCATTTTTATTTTCATTATCTTCCAGGAATCTTTTAATGTCCTATCTTATTTCTTCTATGACCCACTGATCATTGAACAATGTGTTACTCAGCCTCCAATTATTTGTGTATTTTCTGCTGCTGTTTCTGTCACTGACTTCAAGTTTTAATGCATTGTGATCAGGTAGAATGGAGGGAGTTACTTCTATTTTCTTTTATTTTCTGAGGTTTGCTTTTGCCCTAAACCCCTAGATACAATAAACAGCTTCAGCAAAGTAGCAGGATAAAAATCAACTCTCAAAAATCAGTAGACTTTTTTTACACTAATAATGAGCAAATTGAGAAAGAATATAGGAAAACTATCCCATTTACAATAGCCTCAAAAAAACCAAATACCTAGGAATAAAATTAAGAAATAATGTAAATGGCCTCTACAGGGAGAACTACAAACCTCTGAAGAAAGAAATCAAAGAAGGCTATAGAAGGTAGAAAGCTCTCCCATGCTCATGGATTGACAGAATCAACATAGTAAAAATGGCTATACTACCAAAACCAATCTACATGTTCAACACAATTCCCATCAAAATCCCAATGACATTCATCACAGAGACTGAAAATTTTTACCATAAAGTTCATTTGGAAACACAAAAGACTGTGAATAGCCAAGGCAAAACTGAGCAAAAAGAGCAATGCTGGAGATATCACAATATCTGACATCAAACTAAACTACAGAGCCATAGCAATAAAAACAGCATGGTACTGGCACAAAAACTGACATGAAGACCAGTGGAACAGAATAGAGGATCCAAATATCAATCCACACAGCTACGCCCACCTTATTTTTGACAAAGGTGCCAAAAACATAAGATGAAGAAAAGACAGCCTCTTCAACAAATGTTGCTGGGAAAAGTGGTTATCTGCCTGCAGAAAATTGAAACTAGATCCATGCCTATCACCCTGTACTAATATCAACTCACAGGGGATTAAGGACCTTAATATTGGATCTGAAACCTTAAAGTTAGCACAGGAAAGAGCAAGGAATACTCTGGAAGCAACAGGTATTGGCAAGGACTTTATCAGTTGAACTCTAGCAGCCCAGCTCCTAAGAGAAATGATAGACAAATGGGACTACATGAAATGAAAAATATTCTGCACAATAAAAGAAATGGTCTCTGTATTGAAGAGACCACTCACAGAGTGGGAGAAAATATTTGCTAGCCATACAGTAGACAAAGGACTGATAATCAGAAAACTAAACTCCCCCCAAATCAATGAACCAATAAAGAAGTGGGCAACAGCACTAAAAAGAACTTTTTCATGGGACAAAGTCCAAATGACTAAACAATACATGAAAAAATGCTCACCATCCCTGGCCAAAAAAGAAATGTAAATCAAAATGACACTAACATTCTACCCCATTCCTGTTAGACTAACTATCATCAAGAACACCAGCAACAACAAATGTTGGCAAGGATTTAGGGGAAAAGGTGTAAGAATGTAAGCTAGTACAACCACTTTGGAAAACAATATGGAGGCTTCTCAAAAAACTAAATACTAAATATAGATCTGCCATATGATCCAGCAATACTACTCCTAGGAATATACCCGAAGGAATCTGACTCAGGTTATCACAAAGGCACCTGCACACCCATGTTTATTGCAGCACTATTCACAATAGCCAAGTTATGGAAACAGCCAAGACACCCTATACCAATGAATGGATTAAGAAAATATGGTATTTATATACAATGGAATTTCATTCAGCCACAAAGAAGAATGAAATTTTGTCATTCTCAATAAATGAATGGAACTGGAGAACATCATCTTAAGTGATGTTAGCCAGGCTCAGAAGGCCAAAAATCACATGTTCTACCTCAAATGTGGATT
Source organism: Castor canadensis (assembly GCF_047511655.1). Classification (NCBI taxonomy): domain Eukaryota; kingdom Metazoa; phylum Chordata; class Mammalia; order Rodentia; family Castoridae; genus Castor; species Castor canadensis. The sequence continues at coordinate 93,159,919 of NC_133399.1, read as the reverse complement.
ATAGACCTAAAACAAATACAGTAATATTATTGAACACCGGTCACACACTAAGGGGAGAATACTGACGAGGGGAATAGGGAAAAGGAAGGAAACTTAAAACTTGAATGTGGTTGATGTGCTCACTGTACAAGAGCAAATACATTAATCTTAAACCAGCAGAGCCCACTATGGGAAGGGGACTAGGAAGAAGTGAAGAGGTCTGTTAGAGATGAACCAATGTGGATTGCAATACACATGTGCATAGAAGCAACTCTAGGAATCTCTCTGTATGGCTGTCTTAATCCCAAACTATCAAAACTCTATGTCTTAATTATAATCTCTTGTTTTCTCTTCAACAAAATTGGAGATCAAGAGGGCAGACCAGGATCTGCCTGGAAGCTTAGAAGCAGAAGGTAGTGGGGGGAGGTGGCCCAAACAATGTATACATGTGTGAGTAAATGTAAAAATGATACAACTAAAAATAATAAAAAATAAATAAATGTGGTTTGCCAAGATTTAAGATTCTTTCCAATCAAATAGTATTTCATAGACAATACTATAAAATGCATAATTACAATAAATATGTTTGAATATTAGTCACACTCTAAATCATACCTTCAATTATGACATAATAAAGATTATCCAGGGCTCTTAGAGAGTTGGAAGCAGTAGGTGTATAAATACACATAAGGGGAAATGGAGAACTGGTGTATGTCCTGGAGTCTAAAGGCCAGAGAATCAGAAGATGAACTTCCATCTCAGTGATAAAAAGTTTGCTTTTATCCACTGTTTTGCTTTATTCCAGCTCTTGATGGATTGGGTGACATGCACCTGCATTGATGAAGGTGAATTTCCTTTACTCAGTCAAGTGTTCTTATCCAAAAACACCATCATGAACATTTCCAGAAGTAATGCTTTAGCAATAATCTGCGCATCCTAACCATCACAATAAGCTTTTACCAATAGGGAATTACTGCTATGTTTTCCACTTCTATCTCCACAAATAATTGCAAACCTAAAAATGATTCCACACTGATGCACGATATTAGTAACATGACTTCAAAATCCAGCTATGAACGTATCTCTGCTAGCCCTATTTGCACCTAGAGATTTGGAAGTATAATGTTTACTTGGCAATTTTTAAACATGAAACTTGGGTAAATTCATTTAGATAGTATTTATCAAACATCTAAATGAATTTAAAATTTGATATACAGCAAACCCAAAATACATTTCACTGAATTATTTAGTCCTTTTTAAAGAGAGAAGTGCTCCTGTAGAGGGGTAAATACAGTAATCTTAAACTGGCTGAGGCCACAATGGGAAGGAGACCAGGAAGTAGTGAAGAGGTCTGGTAGAGATGAACCAATGTGGGTTGTAATATACATGTACATGGTAGTAATGCTAGGAATCTCTCTGTATAACTATCTTTATCTCAAGCTAGCAAAACATTATGTCTTTCTTATAATCTCTTATGTTTTCTCTTCAACAAAATTGGAGATCAAGAGGACAGAACAGGTTCTGCCTGGAAAAGGGGGAGTGGGGAGGTCACCAAAACAATGTATACACATATGAGTAAATGTAAAAACAATACAATAAAAATAATAAATAAATAAAATAAAGAGATATTGTAAAATAAATAGAACTTATGTTTCTGATTTATTTTTAATTGTTACCAGGAATTTGTTTACTAAAGTATTATGGTCTCAAATTTTTCATATATATACACAGGTACATAGAGACAGAGGAACAGGGATCTATATGTGTAGCTTATATCACTAACACATAGATTTAAAAGCTTCAAGGAAAAATAAAAATCTAATATGATAATAAAAATTGTTTGTTTAGCCAGGTGCTGGCTCAAGTCTGTAGTCCTAGCTACTTGGGATACTAGGATGGGGAGGACCACAGTTTGTGGCTAGTACAGACAAAAACAATTGTGTGAATCCCCATCTCAAAGGAAAAAGCTGAGCAATATGGCATGAACCTCTCATCCCAGCTGTGGCAGGAAGTGTAAAATCGGAGGATCCTGGTCCAGGATGGCTTGGGGAAAAAGCCAGACCCCCTATCTCCAAAATATCCACAGTTGAAAAAGCCTAGAAGTGTGGCTCAAGCAGTAGAGTGCTTGCCTAGCAAGTGTGAAGTCCTGAGTTAAAAGCCCAGTACTGAAAAAAAAATCATTTGTTCAAGTTGAATTTTATTTGATTTTTTTCACTGATAAGAGCATTAATGTACAAAGAAAAAATAAAATTCCATCATATCTTGTGATCATTGTTAAGGAGGGTTTAGAACTCATCTTCCCTAGCTTACAAAGCTTTAAATTTCCATCAAATTCAGCACAGTAACCCATGAAAATAGATTTTTGCTAGAAATTCTGATACTTCTTTAACAATCCCTGGCAGAAAATTTTAGGAACATATTTTTTCCTTATCCACCTAAATACTTGATTCTTTTTTTTTTCTATTCTCAAAAGAAAAATGAAGGGAAATGTCTTAATTGTGTAGTTCTGATACGAGACATATTTGTACTGACTTGAATTTCTAAGGTTAATAAAAGTGTACATGGAGGAGAGGATGACTTTGAAGGAGTTAATCAGATTTAGATTGACAGTCATTGCATTTATATGGTTTTCACATTGATGATGGAGCAGAGTCTTACAAAGAAAAACTCACCGTGGTGTCTTGTCAATACTCAATTCACGAATCCCTCCAGCTTCCTTTCCAGGTGCTGCCCATTCCACCTCCTACTGCCCCCAGAACATTCAAGAGAAGCGGATACTCACCTAGTGATTCTCTTCATAGGTCTATATTTGAACCCAACGGTTTATATACGAAAAATTTTAGTAGTGTCTTTTGCAATCCATGCATCCATTCATAAAGCACAACATCGTATCATGATAAAGAACTTGTTGCTGAAGTATGATGCTATTTGGTGACGCTCATGGAGGTGGTTTTAGCCCATTACACTTAAAAGAATTCAAAAGGGCTGGTGAAATGTCTCAAGTGGTAAGACAGCCTGCCTAGCAAGCTTTGAGTTCAAACCTTGGTGCCTCCAAAAGTAATGACAATAAGAAGAAGAAGAATAGAATTCAAAACACAGTAAAAAGTTATCTCTCTCTCAGACATTGTTGTAGGGAATCTCCTTAGCCTTTAGAGCAGTGAGTTTTAATTTGTGGATTCATAAGCCTGTGGGGACACCATGGACAGGTATCTCAAGTCTGTGAACATCCTGAAGTTATACGCAAAATAATATGAGGAGAAATTAATAAAATCATTATTACATATTTGGATGAGAACACAGAAAGGAAATGTTACATGATTTGCTTAATGCAAAATTTATTAAAATCCAATAATATATTTCCCAGGTAATGTAATGATAGAAAAATCTCTTTAGTTGTTTTAAGTAGTCTGTACTTATTCACAAAGATTGATTTCTTTTTGTTTTTTCAGGTTTTCCTCCTTTTTTTTTTTCATTTATTCATATGTGCATACAATGTTTGGGTCATTTCTCCACCCTACACTCCCCCCCCCCGCCCCCTTCCTTTCCCCCACCCCCTCCTTCTCCCCCTCACCCCCTCACTTCCAGGCAGAAACTGTTTTGCCCTTATCTCTAATTTGGTTGAAGAGAGAGTATAAACAATAATAAGAAGGACCAAGGGTTTTTGCTAGTTGAGATAAGGATAGCTACACAGAGAGATTCCTAGCATTGCTTCTATGTACAAATGTGTTACATTCTAAGTTGATTCTTCTTGAACTGACCTTTTCTCTAGTTCCTGGTCCTCTTCTCCTATTGGCCTTTGTCACTTTAGATTGATTTCTAACTCCTGTTAATTTAGGAACATTAAAAATCATCTCACAAATACCAGGGTAGACTTTTGAACTTAAATCTATTCTACTAAATCTAGTCTAACAGCTCGAAATGTTGAACAGAAGTATCTCCAAAGGAGGTCTGCGGTGGAATCTACAGTTAGCTTACTTACAAAATCATCAATGCCATGCTATAGTGAAATAGTGGAGCATAATCTAGCTATTTTTATAAAGCTCCTAAAAGTGTGTTGTTGGTGCAGAAAGAGAAGTAAATTTAAATATAATTGGTTTCTACTTTTAGAACTCTTTATAAGTAACAGGTTGAAAACTTGAACCAATTGAATCCCCATTCATTAGGGTCATGAATTTTCAAGAGTCTCCTAAATCTAACATACACATAGAACCTTTTGTTATGTGAAGCATTTGGAAGTGTTGTTCAGGAACTGAAAATAACTGGGGAGATGTAAATAGCATTTAACACAAACATTGTACTAACTCACCCTTCAGAATCTGAGGTTTTACTCTCTTTCCTCACCTACATATTATACGTATTATACATGTTCCAGGAGCTGCTCGAGACTGAACTAACACAAAGAAGCAGGTGATAAGTAACTGTGGGAAATGCTGCATGAACATTTTGGCTTGGACCTATGCCAATACAGACCACTAATAAGTGAAAATGTTTCTCCACCTGACTCACAGCTTCTTTCTTTCATTGTTAACATTTCTCCCTCTTCCAAACGACAAAGGACAACTTTCAAAATATATAAGAGAAGCTTGCAAATCAACTTTACAGATGAGCAACCCAGTTTAAAAAGGTGAGCAAAATATATAGTCACTGTATAGAAAAGGATATCGAAATGTGTAGTTAAAAAATGAAATTATCCCCAGTCCTTGGAAAAAATGCATGTTAAAACCACAAGTAGGTTCCACCACATTCTCAACCAAATTCAAAAGTTAAATATGAAAACCAAGCTTTTTTAAGCCTTGGAACAACTAAATTTTTCATAGAATGAGTTTAATGCAACCACTTTGATAATTTCCTTAGCAGTTTCTAAAAGGGCTGAATGTAACACATACAGGTCACCAAATGATTCTACTCTATTTAAATTAGTTTGTATTAATGGTGCAAAATAAGGTATTTCCATACATGCATATAATGTACACTGGTCATATTCATCTCCTCTATGACTATTTATTTTTTTTCTTTGATCCCACATATTAGAGAAAACAGGCAATGCTTATATTTGTGGGAATGGCTCATTTTGCTTATCATGATGATCTCCACTTCCATCCACTTTCTGCAAATGACATAATTTCATTCTTTATAGCTGAGTAATACTCCATCATGTATATATACCACATTTTCTTTGTCCATTGATGGGCACCTAGGCTTATTTCATAATTTGTCTCTTGTAATAATGTTACAATAAATACTAGTGTGCAGGCATCCATATTGTATGCTGATTTTGATTCTTTGGAGTATATACCCAGAAGTAGTATGCTGGATCACCTGGAAGTTCTATTTTTAGTTTTTTGTGTAGCCTTCATACTAATTTCCATAGTGGGCTAGAATAGTTTACCTTCATACCAACACTGTCTGAGGGTTCCTATTTCCTGCATCCTCACCAGTGTTTCTTCTTGTTTGTTTTCATGATGATACCATTCTGTCTAGAGTGAGAAGGAATCCCAATGTAGTTTTGATTTACATTACCCTGGAGAGTAAAAATGATAAGCAATTTTCATGCAGTTCATGGCCATTTGAAAAGTGTCTCTTCAGTTCCATTGCCCATTTATGGTTTAGATTATTTGTTCTTTTGGTGTTTTTCTTTCACTTCTTTATATATTCTAGATATTAATCCCCTATCAGATGAATATCTGACAAAGACATTACCCTTTTCTGTAGATTGTTTTCTCTGTTAATTCTTTCTTTTGCTGTGATGAAGCACAGAATGAGTTCCGAAATGCTTCTTTACTTTGTATTTTGTGAAACACTTGGAGGAGCATTGGTGTTAGTTCTTTTTTGAAGTTCAGCAATGAATCCATTAGTCCTGGGATTTTCTTTTAGGGGAATTTTTTTGATTACTGTTTCAATTTTATTACCAATTATTGATCTGTATAGGTTTTTATATCTTCTTAATTCTGTTTTGGTAAGTAATATGTGTCTAGATTCTTTTTCATTCCTTCTAAGTTTTTTACAATTTATTGGAGTACAAGTTTTGAAAATGTTGCCAAATTATTCTCTGAATTTCAGTAATATCTCTTGCAGTGTCCATTATTTCAACCCCAATTTTATTAATTTGTGTCATTTCTCTTTTTTTTTGATTAATTTTTGTTTGGCAATCTTGTTAATCCTTTCAAAGAAACAACTCTTTGCTTCACTGATCCTTTGTATTATTCTTTTACTTACCATTTCATTCATTTCAACTCTGTCATTTATTAATTATTAATTTTAGAACTAGCTTGCTTTTGTTTTTTTTAAAAAAAACATTGCTGTCCACCATTGGGTTATATGTATGAGATCTCTGTGATTTTTTTGGTGTAGTCATTGAGCTATAAACTTCCCTCCTAGAACTTCTTTCATTTCATGTTCACTTTATTCTAGGATTTTAAAAGTCCCTCCTGATGTTTACAATGACACACTCATCATTGAAAGAATATCTTCAATCTCCATGTGCACATACATTTTCTTTTGCTCTTGGTTTCTACTGTAATGCATTATTCCATTGCAATCAGATAAAATATAGAAGTCTTTCAATTTTCTTGTATCTGTTTGACTGGTTTTAGTGCTAACACATGCTCTGTTTTGGAGAACTCTCTATGGGCTGAGAAGAATGTGTATCCTCTGGCTGGCTGTTGAGCAGAAATTCTGTAGATGTGTATTGTGTCCATTTGATCTCTAATGTCATTTAACTGATGTTTCTTTGTTGATTTTTTGGTCTGGATTACCTTTTCTATTCGTGAGAGTAGGATATTGAAGTAGCATACTGTAACATTTATTTCATGAAATTGGATGTGTTGATGTTCTGTAATTGTTATATTCTCTTAATAGACTGTTCCTTTTATCAATATGAAGTGACATTCTTTGTCCCTTCTACTTTTTGTTTGATGTCTGCTTTACAGGATATGAGCATACTCACTCCTATTTACTCCTGGGTTCCATTTGTTTGGCATGTATTTTTCCATCCTTTCACTTGCAGGCTCTGCTTGTTTTTACTAGTGAGGTATACTTCCTGCAGGCATATAAGAGTTAGGACCTGATTTTTAATCTAATTCACCAGTCTGTTTCTTTTAATTGGAGAATTGTGACCATTAACACTCAGAGTTATATATAAAGGTGTGTCCTAATTCCTGTTATTTTATTATTCTTGTATTGCTTGATTCTTTCCTAAACCTCACCTGCTTATCTACTCTTCTAGTGAAATTTATTCTTTCCCATATTTTCATGATTGCATTTACCCTCTTCTTTTGCAAGTAGTATTCATTTAAGTATCTTCTGCAATGTTTGCTTAGTGTTCATGAATCCCTTTAGTTTGTGTTTATCATAGAAGGTTTTACTTTTCTTGGATTTATAAAGGATAGATAAGTCTGTTGAATACAGCAGCCTAGGTTGGCAGTTAACTTCTTTCAGAGCTTGAAGTATTTTGAAGAACATGAAATATTGAGAAATCGTCTGTTATTCTGATGTTTATGCCTTTACATATGATGTGGCACATTTCTCCTGCAATCTTCAATATTCTTTTTTTGTTCTGCATTCTTGATATTTTAACTATAGTATGTTCTAGGGAGATTCTTTTCTCTCCTGATCTATTTGACATCCTAAAAGCTTCCTGTACTTGGATAGCCATCTAATTCTTAATATTTGAGTAAATTTCTGATATTAGCATATTGAATATGTTTTATATGCTTTTATTTTGTATCTTTTCTCCTTCAGAAGAAGGAGAATGATTCATGATTTTGGTCTTCTGATAGTGTTGCAGAGGTCTTGTTTGTTTTTTCATACTTTCTTATTTTTTCTTTATTATTGTGAAGATGTTCAAATTCATCTGCCTTGTATTCAAGCCCTGGTACTCTGTCTTCCACTTGACTCAGTATGAGTTTTTATTTGAGTTATTGAGCTTTTCATTTTCAACATTTCAAATTTTTTAGAGTTTCTTTCTCTTTATCACACTCCTCTTTCATATTTAGCATTGTCTTCTTTATTTCACTCAGCTTTTGCTCGTGTTCTCTTTGAATTCATTCAGGTATTTATGTGTGTTTCCTTTGTGTTGATCTTTCTTATAATCCTTCTTTTGAATTCCTTTTTGGAATTTTGTCCACTTTCCTAACATTAGAGTCCATTATGTGAAATTTTCAACTTTAAGAGAAATCATGTTGCATTGTTTCGTCATGTTTTTTGTGTTGCTGAATTGGGATTTGTGCATTAGGAGCCAAGTCATCAGTAGGTGATTGTAATTTCTGGTAATCTTTTGGGGGGTGTGTTTGCAATACAGGACTAGGGTGTGGCAAGGTTAAGGTGCATTTCTCTCCACCGAACCAGGGTGTAACTCAGTAGCCAAACACTCACTCAATGTGCTCAGTGCACCGGATCTAATCACTAGAGACACTCAAAGTGAAGAAAACCAACTGTAGAAGCCACCAAAACAAGTAAACAAACACACCATTAAAATACAGTAATAATCAATTTAAAGCAATCAACATAGCTCCAATAACATTAGATGAATAAAGAAGCAGTGATAATAATGCATAGAGAAAGAAAAAAATAGTTAATAAGGATAGGGAGAGAAAGAAAATCAGAGAACTAATACTATCAAATAGTATTAGAAAAATAGAAACAACAGAAGGAACAGGCTAAAAGTAAATAGAAAGGGTGAATAAGAAAGAAGGTCACAGATAGGAAAGATCCAGCTAAAGACAAAGGGAAAAACACCAAATAAGCAACCAAACCAGTAAAAATAAAGATAGCTAAAAGATGGAAAGATGAGGAAGAATAAATAAAAGACTGATCTAGTTGGAGACATTAAAGAAAATAAAAATGGGGTGAAGGGGAGAAAGGGAGGAAGAAGAGGGGATTAAAAATTAATATTAAACACTAGGCATGGTGGCTCACTTCTACAATCCTAGCACTCTCAAGCCCCAGGTTGGTAACAGCTCATCGAAAATAAAGGACAGTACAAAACAGGTCAAAGAAATTACTTATTAAATGAAGAAGAAATATGAAGGAACTATAAAAGCCAAGATAGCAGGAAAAAATTAATTAAAAATAAAGGCCAGATGCACTGGTTAGTGCTTGCAATCCCAGATACTTGGGAGGAGTTGATTGGAAGAATCACAGTTTGAGGATAGCCCAGGCAAAAAATTAGCATGACTCCACCTCAGTTATCAAGTTAGGCATGGCTATACTCGTCTATAATCCCAACTATGCATCAGCATAGGTTGGAGAATCATAGTTGGAGGGTGACCACAGGCAAAAAGCACAAGATTCCACCTGAAAAACACTGAGGTTGAAAAGGGCTTCAAGTATGGGTCAAGTGGAAGAACATTTGCCAAACAAGCGTGTGACTCTGAGTCCAAACCCCAGTACTGCCAAAATATCTTAAAATATTTTGATTTTAATATTTTAATATTTTGATTAAAAAAACGTTTTTTTGTAAACTAATAGAAGAAAATAAGATAAAAGAGTGAGAAATAAAGTTATATCTGTATGCATCTATCATCTATCTATCTAAAAGAGGACAGTTTCAAGTGCTGTAAGGATGTCAGGCATGTGGACAGCAATGCAAAATGTAAATCTATGCTGCCTAGCTTTTGTTTCCCTGGCTCCCTGGGCTATCATCACCCAGTGAGAGTAGAGTCTGTTCCATGTGGTTTTTTTCTGCTTTCCTTCCTGTTGTTGACCTAGTAATGAGAGGGCTTGGTTTGTGGGCAGAGTTGGTGGTAACTACCCTCAGCTGTGATCCTATTTCTCAGACCTGGATGGGGCAGACTCTGAGCCTTCCAAGGAAAGTCCTCATTTCAGGCATCTTCAAATATCTGACTAGGATGGGGAAACCCTATGAATTAGTGATCAGTGCCATGGTGCAGTGCCACATACGTGTTCCATTCTTCATCCTTCCAACTTTCCAAAACTCAGCTCGTCATAATCACCAGCCCCACCCTTCCCACTCCTAGAGCTATGGTAGCTCCTTTCCTCCTTCAGAAGTGACTTTTTTCCCCTGTGTGACTCTGACCAGTGTCCTGCTGAGTGCAGAGCTCCCAAAGTCTTTCCCCTGTAGCTAGGCTAAGGCTCCAGGCCAGCACTCAGTGGATAGGCACCTGGCCTTTGCTGCTGGTTCCCAGAGACAAAACAATGCAGGGACCTTTGACTCCTAAGGCTGCAGACTTAGGCAAGATCCTTTAAAAATTTCTTCCCACCACTGTGCAGCAACCAAATGCCAGGAAGAAGAGGGAAAACCGTCCCCATATGCTATATGGACTTCAGGAGCCTTGGCTGGTTACACTGCAAGCTACTCACCTTCTGAGTATTGGGTCTAATGTTAATTGTGTTTTCTATCAGTCTTTCTTTCCTTTCCACATCCTCCCTCTGCCTTGTGGCTTCTGTCTGTTCCCCACACTGAATCAATCTTTCTCTCTCCTTCCCTCTCTCTTTCTCTCTCAACCTTTTCTGGTCTCTAATTGAATATCAAACATTTTGATAAAAAATGATCACCCATTCTAAGTCATCTAGATGCAAAACAGAAATATACTATTTTATTGAAAACACAGTATATAGAATTGTTATTATGCCTCTTTAAATTACTTATTTACCTTCTTTGGAAGAACATAAATGTGCTTTTCATGTTATTTTCTTTATTACCCCCAAACATTATTTACAAGAAATTTATTATTACATATCTTATTTAAAAACATAATCAGTAAGACATATAATCACATTTTTAACTATCCCATTTTTATAAAATACAAAAACACAGCTTTTCCAATACATGAAATCTAATAAGCAGAGAGTAATACTACAGGCACATTGACCTTTTACTTCCTTTAGTATCTCTTATGGTATTCCATTGTAGGTCTGATAATATCTCGTTTCAAATGAGCAGCCTCAAGAATTCAACTTCAAGGTGAATCTACCCCATGTATGAGAACTCAAGAGTACTTTTGAATTTTCCTTACCTGTCTTACAAGTTCCAGATCCCTATAGTGGTTCTGTACTAAACAGACCACCATTACAATAGTCCTGACTTTACCATCTACTGTCAGGGGGACTTTTGCTTCACACAAAGAAGCAGAAGAGATGGCACCCTCTGGCACCCTCTGTCAGTTTCATCTCTCTAAATTATACCTCGCTTGGGAGAGATATTTCTCTTTGGAAATGAGATTAAAAGTAAGGGTGCCACAGGGATCCGACTTTTACATATAATCACATTAATTAAAAAAAACAGTTACAGCTTGGATGTTGCTTTCAGTGCTCTTACAGATTAAACAACTTGTTATACTAGCTTTCCCAAGAAGTCCAGCTGCTCTATGTCAGTAGCAAAATCCATGCCTTCATTATGAGATGATTTATCTTTCTTCTTTCCTCAGTTAAAACATACTTCATTATACTCTTCAAGTCCCAGAAAAAAGGACCACGAACTGAAATTAGAATATCAGTATAAGCAGATGGGTAATTTTCTTCTGATGGTTCCTGGTTTTGAATATGTAAAATGGGAATTAATAACACTTCCGTTATGGGGGTAATTGTGAGGGTGAAATGCATCCTTGGATCTACAGCAGCAAAAACGGCGCTTGGTATGTATTAAATATTAAATGAGCAGCAGCTAATGTCATTTTGAATATGAATTTGTGGCACTACTATTTTAAGCATCACAAAATTTTAATTAAAGAGTCACAGGGAAATAAAATAAAAATAAGATTTGAGTTGATTTGTATATAGAACAACGAAAATGTTTAATTTTATCCATCATTTCTTAATTTCATTTTATTGGCTTTTCCATATGGATGACTAGTGATGATTAAAAAAAAAGTCTCTAGATCATCTCAAAAAGTAGAATATGTCCCAGACTGTCACCACAAATTGTTGAAACACAGTGATTCAGGGTCCTACTCAATACAGTACTTGTAAAATAGAAAGCATCTTTCAAATGCCCATACTTTGTCAGGTGAAAACTCAAACCCATCATAGATAGATGTAGTTCCATCTTTCTGATGGTTGTTAAAGGTGACAAGTAAAATGACTTCTGGCAGTTTCACTCAGATCCCCAGAGAATAAGAGTCAAATTCAAGATACAAGCAGAAAAGAATGCTCTATGAAAGTGATACAGGACTTGACAGATTGAAACACAGTCTCAGTGGAATTGAGAGGAAAGAATAAAAGGAGTCAAATCCTATTAAACTGCCTACAGAGCTTAAGGATTATTCAGGTAGCAAAAGTGACAGAGCACTGGGCATTGGCTCTCTGCATCAAAAAAATAAATAATTTTACTTTTTATGTTGAGCAATTTGAGGTTTCCAGTCTTGTGGTAGCTTTGGCAATGTCTAACTGGTTGAGTAATATTAAGTAATATCAATAAGCCGAAGGTAAAATTCCTTATTTGCCCACTAGTGGTGACTGTGTTTGTGTAGCGTCTCTGTGCATGTGTATATATGCGTGTGTGTCTATTTTGTGCAAATGTGATCTTCTAAGAACCAACTTTCAAAGAAGAATTTTCTGATTGATAGATTAAAAGACAAATTTTTTGAATGAAAGGAGGTTCTTTTTCTATAGATTATTTATTATCATTATTATTATTGCAGTATAAAATTAAACTGAGAATTATGGTAATTTTATGGATGTGTATATAGTTATAAACTTTTTATGTACTTCAATGTCTCCAGTCTTCTTTCATTTGACTTGGTTTGGTGCAATTTGGGATTTTAGGGGGAGAGAAGGAGGCAGTGGTATCCAGACTGATGCATCATCATTCAAGAGAATTCACCACAGCTATGAAGCTAACTTTCTAGAATATCCCATAAACAACTTTAGCAGACGAGCCTACATTCCCTCACTTGGAGATCAACAAGAAAGCTTATCTGAGGTGCATAATTGCCCATTATTACTTCATTTCAGAGGAGAAGCTGTAGTTCACACTTTATGTGGGACTCAGCAGTCTAACCCACCTTTACTTTATATAGGTCTATTTTTATAGCTACTTTAAAAGTCTTCAGAGAGCAGTAGAGAAGAGTAAACTGCACGCCCTGAAGAGGCATTTACAAAGGTGAGCACTTAATTAGTCCCTTGTTCAATAGGATTGACCTTCGTCATGGATCCACTGTAAAAATTCTGCTGCAATGAGAACTGGACTTGATGCTGTTCTAATGTTTCTTTCAGTGAAATACCAGAGAATATACAAAGTGTGTCTTGAAGATAATTCAAAGTGTGTCATGACAGATAATTCCCAATACATTGACATTTCTTTTACCAGTTATGCTTCTTGTTATCAATTTATATGTCAAACTTACACATTAAAGTGTACAAGAAGAATTTTTCTATATGTGTCTAGGCACTATAGAAGTTATAATGTTTACTGGAAATAATTTATGATAAGAATAAATAATTTTTAAAAACACAATAAAGCATATTATCACCAAATGCTTGACATATTCTCTCTTAGAAGTCATTTTCACACATGTGTTTTATTAATTGAAAATTACAATGTAAATTATAATTTATCCATACTTAATTAGTTACAAATAGCTACACATTTGACAATGCTGGTCCTGAAAAGACTCCTGAAATCTGGAAACTCCTCTGTCATTCTACTAGTTTGAGTTCTCTGAGAAGCTTATCCCAAGATGAGATTAAATATTATATTAGGGACTATGTCCATATAAGTAGGGAGGAATCTGATAAAGAATGGGAAAGCCATCAGATCACAGTGTAGGACAAACCCTGAAGGAAGGAGACTGTTGAGCAGTGGACAACTGTGCAGTCTGAGATTGCTATGGCAAAGCCACTGGCAGTCTTCACACCAAAGTCTGTGAAAGAGTCTGGCTCCTCTAGGAATGACCAGACCCAGACACATACAGGGGCAAGTCAACTCACGTTCCCACACATTAGGCCAATTAGATCTCTTTGCTTTTATTTATTTACTTGGTGGTACTGGGATTTGACCTTAAGGCCTTGCCATTACTAGATCAGCTCTCTACCACTTTAGCCATATCTCCAGAACTTTTTGGCCTTAGTTATTTTTCAGGTTGGGTCTCAGACTACAATCCTGTTACCTAAGGCCTCCCAACATAGCTGGAATGACACAGATGCACCACAGTGCCCAGCTTGAGATGGAGTCTTCCTTACTCTTTGCCTGGGCTGCCTTCAAACCTTGATCCTCCCTATCTCCACTTCCCAAGGAGTTGTTATTACATTCCTTGCTTTTTCTATAAATTGTGGAAAAAATACATAAAATCTAGAGACTGTCTAACAGTTTGCCAAAGATTTTGACTTTTTTCTTTTTTTTTTTTGGACAATATTTGTTCCTAAATAGTATAATTTTATCCTAAATAGTATTATTTTGTGCCTAGAACAAGAACAGGCCTTAAAAGAACTTATAAAAATCCAAAGACCTAGTATAGGTATACAAGATACTTAGGCTTCAGACACTTAATAACATATGAACTATTAAGTGAATTATGGCTCTTTCTGTTGAGGCTTCTCATTTATAAAAGAAGAAAATTATCTGTTTTTGCTGAATGTACTTGTTATCTACAAGGTTTCTTCTGTATCTAAAATCTTTTGATCTATTATTAGATTTACCAGAGAAAAAAATGTAAAACATCTAATTAGGAAAGAACAAAGACAAATTTTGCAAGCCCACAAGACTGTAAGTATGGCTTGATGTCAAAACATTATAGGACTCTTCTAACAACATCACTGATCTCATCTTTTCAGTGACTATGAATTTGTTACAGTCTGTATCCATAGGTCCAGAAAGATCCAACCTACTGCAGATTAAAATATTTGGAACAAAATTACATCACTAATAAGTATGTACAGACATTGTTCTTATTATTGCCCAAACAACACAGTATAACTATTTACATTGTTTTATATACTAAATAGTCTAAAGATGATTTAGAGTGCACAGGAGTATATAAATAATTTATTTACTAGTACCATGTCATTTAAGAGACGGGAGCATTCATAGTTTCCTGTCTGCAGAAGGGTCTTAGAAACATTCCCCCATGCATACTGATGGATGAATGTGATCTCAGTTTGTGTGCATGAGGGAGAGAAGTGCAAATAAGGTTCAATTCATAGGTGCCCAATAGGGGAATGGAAACTATAATTTAATAACAATGCTTCCTAAAAATCCCCTGTTTATAAGTCACAGGAGAGATTTATATTCCAGTTGAAGACCTGATGACAGGTTGGCATTGGATGAACATAATATTGCTAATGTTTCAGAAGCAGGCCTCCCTCATTAGTAACAAAATATTGCATATCATTTTAACATTAAGCTAATTCACCTTCACTCTGTATAATTGGGTTTTTGTTGTCTTTATTGTACATTTATATTCTTTGTTGACACACTTTATTTTTCTAGTTGTATGCATCTATAACTTTCTCAGACAAGGGCTAGAAAATCTTTTTCTTGCTCTCCTTCTTGAGTTGATTGTTTCTGATAGCATTTAAAACTTCAGAAATCATCCTGAAAGCCTGAATACAGGCTAATACACATCTCATATTTATTATATATAACGTACTGATTTTTAAACTTGTATGTATGATAGTTTCACAAAGATAGTTTATTTTTAAGTTTCTAACATTGTCCTTTATTTAAAGTATTCATTCATGTTGAAAACTTCCCAATTTTCAAAATTAAATTTGAAAAAAGTGTCTCTATATGAAGGGTGAAAAAATGAGCATGGTGAGAAAAATGACAGACATATTCTGTACTCTGAGTGGGCCTTAGTAGAAGCTCTATGGTTTTTCCCTAGAGGATCCAGAGTAGTATAATCACACTATAAATGCTAAAAATGTCAATTTGGCAGGGAGAAGAGCTCAGGCATTCCAGGGAGAGATGATAACAGGTCAGACATGTTCTACCTCATCTTTATCTGTCTAGAAAGGGAAAGTAGTAGCTTTGGGGTTTTTTGTTTTGTTTGGGTTTTCTGTTTTTGGTTTTTTAATCACAATGAAAGCAGAACTGAAATGATGCATCAGAAAGAACAAAATGACTTGGGTTATATTCCAAAGTTTTTCTACTTATTGGTAGAAAGTCATTGAATCTTGGTCTACTTATTGGTAGAAAGTCATTGAATTTTTCTGTGTCTTGAGCATTTCAACACCAAAGATAGAACAATGGAAGCTGACTGAAATTAATAAGAAAAGTATAAAACTTTATAATTGTAAAACTCAGTTATTATAATAGGGCCTTCCAGCATTTTATTCTCCAGGAAACAATGAATAATATAAAGTTAACCTAGAGAAACTCGAATCTTTACAACATAGCAAAATTGCAATTATACTATTCAATATCAATAGTAATAATACATTATTCTCTTTTCTTTCAATGCCATCACTATTGTAGATACATTTTGCTAAATTCAAGGCTACTGCCTCTCAGGTTATAGAAATAGAATCTTCTTCCTTGGTAACAACTAATATGAATGAATTCACAACAATGAATGAATTTTCTGCAGTGTTTGAATATATATTTTATTTTATGGTTCTTTTCCACCATTCCTTTCTCAGTGTCCTATCTATTGCAATTCCAGTTGACATTCTCAATGCTTAATATCATATTTTTTATTTGAAAGCTGTCATTGACATAATACAGCTCTGGTGCCATCCGCCTTTTGTGACAAATTTGAACTACACAGCTTTATGGAGGTCTCACCTATTCCTGAACATATTATTTATTCTTTTCATCCAGGGGTGCTGTAAAATGCCTGAGGTGAAATATAAATATTTCTATTAGTTCATCAAATTACACAAGTGAGTTGCATTTTATGCTAGAACATTCCATAGACACGAAACAGAAAATAAATTGAATGAAAACCCATCATAGACTGTTATTTATTAAGTTTAGCAATTATATTTCCACGTTAGTAAATTTGTCTCTGCTGAACCCTTTAGTGTGAGTGGTATATGTTTCATGTGTGTGTGTTTGTGTGTGTGTGTTCCTACAAAGGGGGGACTCTTCTCTTGTATAGTGAAAGTCTAAGTGAGTTTTCTCCTTTCACTCTTTCAGCTAGAGTAAAGGTCTTTTACTGCCATCAACTGGAATAACAAAATCAACAAAAGAAATCTAATACAGGAACATTTTTATTTAAATACATTTTATTTAAATACCAAATTTGTTTACTCAATAAACATTTATCAAGTGGCCCTAAGAATGCAATTGTCTTAGTCCATAGAGATATCAAAAGAGAATATAGTCTCTGAATATAAGAATGTATAATCTCAAATACAAAAATACAAAGCATATAAGCTAGTATGTGGAAATAAGCTATGTGTCTTATCACAGAGTTGAAGTATTAACAGGAGAATCAACTCCCCTCCTTCTCTGGATTAATTTAATAAAAATATTTCCCAATAATCATAACCTCATATGGATATGTAGCTGAAAACAGAAGCTAGCAGAGTAACCATGTTACATAGAGAAAATTGCTTCCTTCTTTTGTCATAAGGCTCACAATTCCCTGCTATTTTCCAGTTATACAAAACAATGTATTTTTTATACTCAAAATGGCATATGCGAACATTAGACCCAGGGCAAACACAACAAGGGGATTGGACTTTGAGAACATAATAAAATCAAGAGCACACAAGGGAGGGGTGAGGATAGGTAAGACGCCTAAAAAATTAGCTAGCATTTGTTGCCCTTGATGCAGAGAAACTAAAATAGATACCTTAAAAGCAACCAAGGCCTATAGGAGAGGGGGACCAGAAACTAGAGAAAAGGTTAGATCAAGAAGAATTAACCTAGAAGGTAACACACATGCACAGGAAATCAATGTGAGTCAACTCCCTGTATAGCTATCCTTATCTCAACTAGCAAAAACCCTTGTTCCTTCCTATTATTGCTTATACTCTCTCTTCAACAAAATTAGATATAAGGGCATATCAGTTTCAACTTTATCATTGTCCATTAAGCATTGTATTCAAAGTTTTAAATTCAATATCATACCAGATCCAGTTGAGAGGAGCCCCAGATCGAGTTGTCCACTGGAAAGGTTCAGCCACACTTCTCTCATTTTGCCAAATCTGTCTCACCACCCAGGTTTTCAGATCTAGTAAAGTAGAAGAGTTGGCGATAAGCCCAGACTTTTTGGTTTTCTTTGACTCATGCTGTACAAGGTTTTCTTCCCTCAACCTCTTTGCATCTTGCCTTTCCTCTGCTTCACCAGATCTAAAAAGACCACTGTCATCATCATCTATAGCTCAACTTCTTGTGCACTTCAGTCACATCTTACCACCCCCCGTTTTTGTAGTCCTAGGATTACAACGTGAGACCTTGCTCTACCACTTGAGTCATGTCCCCACCCCTTTCTGCTTTTTAAGTATTTTTTTAAATTTCTGTCCAGGATGGACAATGGTCTTCATTCCTGAACTACCTGCATAGCTGACAGGCACACCCAGCTTTCATTGGTCGACATGGGGTCTCATAAACTTTTGCCCAGACTGTCCTAGACTCAGGATCTTCCTGATCTCCACCTCAAAATGGCTAGGATTGCAGGCATGAGCAACAAACCTTTGCTAAATTTAATTTTTTTTCAGATAAGGTCTTGCGTTTTTACCAAAGACATCCTAGGACTGTGATCCTCCTACTATGCTTCCTAGGTATCTGGGATTACAGGCTCATAACACTACACCTGGATTATTTGTTGAAGTGGGGGTCTCACTAACTTTTTTCTCAGACTTAATGGAACTGTGATCTTCCTAATCTCCACTGCCTGCATAGAATAAAAACTATTAGTAAATTACCCAGGTTCAAATAGAGAGCAGGCCTTTAAAGGTGAGGGGTTGGAAATTGGGAATCTACAGAGAGGTGATGGTTCAAGTCCTAAGCAAGGGTGACATTTTCCCATGAGACCAAGGGAAGGTGGGAGGAGTTATGTAACCTTACTTAAAATTTCAGAAGAACTCTACATTTATACATACAGGCATAAAAGTTATGAAAAGAATGTAGGTAATATCAAAACATGTTATTAATAAATTGTTGGATCTATCAGAAAAGAAATAGAAGTACTCTGAAATAGCAAAAGAATGATTGAACCACAGACTACTAATAGTCTCTCTATACTTTGAGATGAAATTTAAAGCACCTCAGCAAAATCCCCCATTGACATTTCTACTAACTTTGTAAGAATTGATGGAGCTAATTGCCCAGCTATTATTGTAGATCATAAACTTATTCAGCAAATCATTAACAACAAGAAATTGTCTTGAAGATCAGTCATTATGTGTGGAACATTGAAAATTTGTTTCTAGGTCTACTATCTTGGATAATTTTTAAAACCAGAGAAAAAGAAAAGGTAGTGGTGGTTATGGACTCTATTTGACAGACAGGCCATATGTGACCCTGACTTACAGCAAAAATGCTGCACACACACACCATTCCTTTATTAGAGCAGTTTACTTATTCTAGCTTTAAATCAGCAGAGGAAAGCTGAATGATGGGGAATGAAGAGACCACTGGCTTTGAGGGGCTGATCTTGTGGGAAATAATCAGAGCTAGATGAGAGAATTCCACAGAGACTAAAAGGGGTTTTATACTGGTTGGAGCATCAACTGGGTCATTTCTTTCAATTAATTCTGCATTTGAGCCCCAAAAAAAGTACATGCTAAAATGACGTTTTACACATGAGCATCCTTGGAGCAGAAAATATAAAGCTTTCTTTTCTGGATTATAAGAAGAGAAAGAGGAAATTTTGTATTACCTAAAGTATAGCAAAGTCTGCGAACAATGTTCAACAAAACACTATGCAAAAAGCATTTTTGAAATTTTTATTACATCTAAGGGATTAGGTACTGCTTTTAAGTTAAGAATAACATAGTATCTTCTAATGTATGTTGCTGAGGATTTTCAGAGAAAAAAAATCACATAAATTACCTCTTTTGAAACAGGCCAGAGACTGGATTAATTCAAATGTTTACTGTTTAGAATCCAGAATATTATAAAATATCTTGTAAGCACAAACATTTCCTAACTCAAGGAAACTGTGTCACAGACATAACATTTCTAGAGATTCACTTCATTGATAACTAGTTGGTTTTTTCAGCTTACATGCAACATATTAAATAATCAACTAGAAGACTGAGCCCAAAAATCCACTTTAGGGCTTTATGTAACAAATTGAATAGCAGACAAAAAAGAAAATATCTTTCAGTTAAACAGACACTGCAGATTTCTTTCTATGAACGAATATCACTCAGAATATTATGAAGTGTATAGAAAATAGTGAGGTATGATAAGCTGTCCAACAAGTGCAAGAAACCTATCCCACATCCTGAAAGTCCATAAACATGGCAGTTAACAGGGTAAGCTCAGAAATATAACTACAAGGGTTGATATAATGACACACAGCAGGTTCTAAATGTTTCTTGAAAGAATTACTTAATCAAATTATTAGAACTGGAGAGAATTTATACAACTATAGAATAGTAGCCACTCAGTAAATAATATATATACAATGTTAAATTGAGTGCATTGTTTTATATGAAAAAAATTTAGTCTTCTTATTTTAACCAATAGATTCTTTTTTCTGATACCTTACACAAGACCAAAAAGCTCAATTTCCTCTTCCGTTCTTCTCACTTATCTTTCTTTTACACTTTTGATCCTTCAGAGATGAGGAAAGATAATGAAAGTGAGGCCAGTGACCTTGCATTTTAGCATACTGTGCAGAATCATGTGGGAAAGAGAAGAAAATGAAATGAGTTTAACCTTAAAAAGATGAAAATCATCCTAGAATCTAGAGAGGGCACTTTAATGTGGACCCTATCATCAAATCCTGGAAATGATGAAAGTCTACAGTCTGTAGAGTCAGAATAAGACTGGGAAGATCTGAGTGAGTAAATTGTTACTTATTAAGGACATAAAGAGAGTATTTGTGGAAGACATTTCCATTTCTGTCTGGAAACAACATTTAAGGAGAGCAAGAGCATGTTCTACATGTGTTAACAAGTCTTTACCCTTCCACTGCACCTTTATCTTTCTACTTTATCTTATTTTGTTGACTATTTTGGCTGCATATATTTGATAGTCACCAAAATAGATATATAAATAGTCAATTAGAATGTTGTCTTCCTCAGTTTACACTGATAGCATTCAAACATTTTACCCTTATTATTTTCATGCCCAAAAATTTACCTTAGCCACTGTGGATAATCACTGAATATGTACAAAGATCATTCGTGAGCTGGAAATGCCACAGTAATCTGTTTCAGGGAGCAGGAAAGGAAATGTGAACTCCTCCATATGAGGAACCAGATCATACAGATACCTGGGAGTCAAAAATTTACAGTAAGAAACTACATTCATGGAACACAAACCTTGTATCTGTCTTCCCACTGAGTAGTTAGCAGTATTAGCCATCTTAAAGATTACAACTGCCTGTATGAGAGTTTTCAACATGATTCCGATCTTATTTCTGAGGAGCTAGAGCTAAACCAGAAGAGAATTGCTTTGCTCATGGACTGACATTGTGCGAGTAACAAAGTGTAGTCAGTATAATTAAGAACAAAAATAATAGCAATAATAATAGTATGGTGCTAGTAACACTAGGAGTACTTACAATTTACTGAATTCTTAATATAATGCAACAATGTGACAGCACTCTATGTGCACTATTTAATTTTATGCCCTCTAGAAACATTGGGCTAATCAAAGAAGTCATTAGATACATGGATAGGTATTTATTTTTATCCTTGGCACTGGTGACTGCTTACAAAGACTTGTTATGTACTGACCAATCACATTTTCCTTCCTCTCAAACATGGCTCCCAAAAGAATATAAGGAAAAAATTGTAGTTGGAATCTTTCTGGTGCAGTACATTTTGATAAATGAAATAACCCAAATGCAGAAAGATAAATATTTCATGATATCACTTAAATGGAGAATCTAAAAGAAGTTGAAATCATAGAAATTGAGTAGAATGGTATGTCCAAGGGCTGGGTTAGAGGAATTGGGAAGATTATGGTACAAATTTTCAGTTACAAAGTGAACGAGTGCTAAAGGTGTAAACAGCATAGTAACTATAGTTAACAGTAATGCATGCTTGAAATTTGCTGATGGAGTAGATACTGAGTTTTCCTATCAGAAAACAAATGGTAAAATGAATTTAAATTTCTAACAAGTTCCTGGTAATGTACTGTACTAGTCTAAACTGAATATTTTGAGAACTGATTAAGACAATGGTGTAACAATTCGCGTCACAATTGTTTGCATATAAATGTGTTTTTAGCAGGAAAAGAAATGTAACTACAGGCTAGTAGTCATGCATGCAGAAACTTTTAGGGGAATATGTCTTACACTGGCCATCAGCCTTCATGTGTGCATATGCATCTTGTAGACAAATGTTGAGACAAGACCTAATCCAAGGAAGGAAGGAAAGGAAATATAGCCTGTCACTATCTTTCTCTATTCTCCAAGGAAAACACACCCTTTCTATGCTAATAACTTACTAAAGACTTAACCATTTTTGCAAAAATAAGCTAAAAAGTCCTGAGTCAGACTTTGTTTTTTTTTCTATCCCAAAAAATTTTCTATTTCAATAGAGTTGGAAAAAATCCACACGTACACTACATAATTTTTTTAAAAGCTGCACAGTATGTTTGTCAAGAGTTGGATAATTTTTCAGATATCTTGATGGAAATATATGAATATACTCTTCAAGGTACTAATTAATTCCCTAGGAAGAGCACTCATTAAAAAAAAAATCATTGCCAAAGAGGAAAGAAAATAGTGAAACCTAGGAAGTCACCACATAAGCTACATGACAGTTAAGTCTTTCAGAAGATTATAAAGGTTTTCCTCTTTTTAAAAAATTTTTATTGTTTTATTATTCATATGTGCATACAATGTTTGGGTATTTCTCCCCCACCCCCACCCCCTCCAAAAACCCCTCGCCAACCCCTCCCTCTCCCCACAATCCCCTCAATACCTGGCAGAAGCTATTTTGCCCTTATCTCTAATTTTGTTGAAGAGAGAGTATAAGCAATAATAGGAAGGAACAAGGGTTTTTGCTGGTTGAGATAAGGATAGCTATACAGGGAGGGAGTTGACTCACATTAATTTCTGTGCGTGTGTGTTAACTTCTAGGTTAATTCTTTTTGATCTAACCTTTTATCTAGTTCCTGGTCCCCTTCTCCTATTGGCCTCAGTTGCTTTTAAGGTATCTGCTTTAGTTTCTCTGCATTCAGGGCAACAAATGCTAGCTAATTTTTTAAGTGTCTTACCTGTCATCACACCTCCATTATGTGCTCTTGCTTTTATCATGCGCTCAAAGTCCAATTCCCTTGTTGTGTTTACCCTTGATCTATTGTCCACATATGAGGGAGAACATATGATTTTTGGTCTTTTGGGCCAGGCTAACCTCACTCCATCCATTTACCAGTGAATGATAACATTTTGTTCTTCTTCATGGCTGCATAAAATTCCATTGTGTATAGATATCACATTTTCTTGATCCATTCGTCAGTAGTGGGGCATCTTGGCTGTTTCCATAATTTGGCTATTGTAAATAGTGCTTCAATAAACATGGGTGTGCAGGTGCCTCTGCAATAACCTGTGTCACAGTCTTTTGGGTATATCCCCAAGAGTGGTATTGCTGGATCAAATGGTAGATCAATGTTTAGCTTTTTAAGTAGCCTCCAAATTTTTTTCCAGGGTGGTTGTACTAGTTTACATTCCCACTAACAGTGTAAGAGGGTTCCTTTTTCCCCACATCCTCGCCAACACCTGTTGTTAGTAGTGTTGCTAATGATGGCTATTCTAACAGGGGTGACGTGGAGTCTTAGTGTGGTTTATTGCTAGAGATGGTGAGCATTTTTTCATGTGTTTTCTGGCCATTTGAATTTCTTCTTTTGAGAAAGTTCTGTTTAGTTCACTGCCCATTTCTTTATTGGTTCATTAGTTTTGGGAGAATTTAGTTTTTTAAGTTCCCTATATATTCTGGTTATCAGTCCTTTGTCTGATGTGTAGCTGGCAAATATTTTCTCCCACTCTGTGGGTGTTCTCTTCAGTTTAGGGACCATTTCTTTTGATGAACAGAAGCTTTTTAGTTTTATGAAGTCCCATTTATCTATGCTATGTCTTAGTTGCTGTGCTGCTGGGGTTCCACTGAGAAAGTTTTTACCTATACCTACTAACTCCAGAGTATTTCCTACTCTTTCCGGTATCAACTTTAGAGTTTGTGGTCTGATATTAAAATCCTTGATCCATTTTGAGTTAATATTGGTATAAGGTGATATACATGGATCTAGTTTCAGTTTTTTGCAGACTGCTAACCAGTTTTCCCAGCAGTTTTTGTTGAAGAGGCTGCTTTTCTCCATCAAATATTTTTAGCTCCTTTGTCAAAGACAAGTTGGTTATAGTTGTGTGGCTTCATATCTGGGTCCTCTATTCTGTTCCACTGGTCTTCATGTCTGTTTTTGTGCCAGTACCATGCTGTTTTTATTGTTATTGCTTTGTAATATAGTTTGAAGTCAGGTATCGTGATACTTCCAGAATTGTTCTTTTGACTGAGTATTGCCTTGGCTGTTCATGGCCTCTTGTGTTTCCATATAAATTTAATGGTAGCTTTTACAATGTCTTTAATGAATGTCACTGGAATTTTGATGGGAATTGCATTAAACATGTAGATTACTTTTGGGAGTAAAGACATTTTTACTATGTTGATTCAACCAATCCATGAGCATGGGAGATCTCTCCACTTTCTATAGTCTCCCTCAATCTCTTTCTTCAGAAGTTTATAGTTTTCCTTGTAGAGGTCATTCACATCTTTTGCTAGGTTTACACCTAGGTATTTGATTTTTTTTTTTGAGGCTATTGTAAATGGAATTGTTTTCATATATTCTTTTTCAGTTTGTTCATTATTAGTGTATAGAAATGCTAATGATTTTTCTATGTTGATTTTATATCCTGCTACCTTGCTCTAGCTATTGATGATGTCTAGAAGCTTCTGAGTAGAGTTTTTTGGGTCTTTAAGGTATAGGATCATGTCATCTGCAAATAGGGATATTTTGACAGTTTCTTTACCTATTTGTATTCCTTTTATTCCTTCTTCTTGCCTAATTGCTCTGGCTAGGAATTCTAGTACTATGTTGAATAGGAGTGGAGATAGTGGGCATCCTTGTCTGGTTCCTGATTTTAGAAAGAATGGTTTCAGCTTTTCTCCATTAAGTATAATGCTGGCTGTAGGTTTGTCGTATATGGCTTTTATAATGTTGAGGTACTTTCCTTCTATGCCTAGTTTTCTTAGAGCTTTTATCATGAAATGGTGTTGGATCTGATCAAAGGCTTTTTCTGCATGTATTGAGATGATCAAGTGGTTTTTGTCTTTGCTTCAATTAATATGGTTTATTATGTTTATTGATTTTCGTATGTTGAACTACTCCTGCATTCCTGGGATGAAGCCTACTTGGTCATGGTGAATAATCTTTTTGATGTGTTGTTGAATTTGGTTTGCTAATAATTTGTTGAGGATTTTTGCATCAATGTTCATTAAGGAGATTGGCCTATAGTTCTCCTTTTTGGTGGTGTCTTTGCCTGGTTTTGGGATAAGTGTAATACAGGCTTCATAAAATGTGTTAGGCAGTTTTCCTTCCCTTTCTATTTCATGGAACAGTTTAAGGAAGGTTGGTATCAGTTCTTCTTTAAAGTCTGATAGAATTCAGCAGAGAATCCATCAGGTCCTGGATGTTTCTTTTTGAGGAGACTCTTGATTGCTGCTTCAATTTCATTTTGTGTTATAGATCTATTCAGGTGATTAATTTCCTCTTGGTTCAGTTTTGGATGATCATATATATCTAGAAATCTGTCCATTTCTTTAAGATTTTCAAATTTATTTGAATATAGGTTCTTGAAGTAGTCTCTGTTGATTTCCTGGACTTCCATGGTGTTTGTTGTTATCTCCCCTTTTGCATTCCTGATTCTACTAATTTGGGTTTTTTCTCTCCTCATTTCAGTCAAGTTTGCCAGGGGTCTGTCGATCTTGTTAATTTTTTCAAAGAACCAACTATTTGTTTCATTAATTCTTTGTATGGTTTTTTTGGTTTCTATTTAATTGATTTCAGCTCTTATTTTTATTATTTCTCTCCTATTTGTTTGGGATTTGCTTGTTCTTGTTTTTATAGGAGTTTGAGATGTATCATTAGGTCATTGATTTGGGATCTTTCAGTCTTTTTAATATATGTACTCATGGCTATAAACTTTCCTCACAGGACTGCCTTTGCTGTGTCCCATAGGTTCCGGTAGGTTGTGTTTTCATTTTCATTGACTTCCAGGAACTTTTTAATTTCTTCTTTTATTTCATCAATGTCCCATTGTTCATTAAGTAATGAGTTATTTGGTTTCCAGCTGTTTGCATGTTTTTTGTCTTACTCTTGTTGAGTTCTAGATTTACTGCATTGTGATCAGATAGTATGCACAGTATAATTTCTATTTTCATATATTTGCTGAGGCTTGCTTTGTGCCCTAGGATATGATCTATTTTGGAGAAGGTTCCATGGACTGCTGAGAAGAATATATTGTGTAGAAGTTGGATGAAATGTTCTGTAGACATCAAGTAGGTCCATTTGATCTATTGCATATTTTAGATCTTGAATTTCTTTATTGATTTTTTGTTTGGATGACCTATCTATTGATGATAATAGGATGTTAAAGCCTCCCACAACTGCTGTGTTGGAGTTAATATATGCTTTTAGGTCTTTCAGGGTATGTTGGATGAAATTGGGTGTGTTGACATTGGGTGCATATAGGTTGATAATTATTATTTCCTTTTGGTCTATTTCCCCTTTTATTAGTATGGAATGTCCTTCTTTATCTCATTTGATCAATGTAGGTTTGAAGTCTACTTTGTCAGAGGTAAGTATTGCTACTCCTAACTGTTTTCACAGGCCATTGGCTTAGTAAATCTTCTTCTTCCAGCCTTTCATCCTAAGCCTATGCTTATTTCTGTCAGTGACATGGGTCTCCTATAAGCAACAAATTGTTGGATCTTCCTTTTTAATCTGTTTCATCAAATGGTGCCTTTTGATGGGTGAATTAAGTTCATTATCATTAAGTGTTAGTACTGATAGGTATGTGGTGATTCCTGTCATTTAGTTGACTTAGTTGTTTGAAGGTTTGATTATGTGTACCTAAGTTGAGGTTACTGTCTATGTTCTTGCTTTTTCTTTTCCTGTAGTTTTGTGCTGCCTGTCCTTTCATGGTTATGTTGGGTTTCACTTTCTGTGTGCAGAATCCCTTGAAGAATCTTTTGTAGTGGTGGCTTTGTGGTCACATATTGTTTTAGTTTCTGCTTATCATGGAAGACTTTTATTGCTCCATCTATTTTGAATGATAGTTTTGCTGGGTAGAGTACCCTGGAGTTCAAGTTATTTTCATTCAGTGCCAGGAAAATCACACGCCATGCTCTTCTTACTTTTAATGTTTCTGTTGAGAAGTCTGCTGTGATTTTGATGGGTTTACATTTCTATGTTATTTGTTTTTTCTCTCTTATAGCCTTCAATATTGTTTCCCTAGTTTCTGAACTTGTTGTTTTAATGATGATATGTCATGGGGTAGTTCTATTTTGATCTGGTGTGTTTGGTGTCCTGGAGGCCTCTTGCATCTGTATGGGAATATCTTTCTCTAGATTTGGGAAATTTTCTGATATTATTTTTTTGAATATATTATGCATTCCCTTTGCTTGCACCTCTTCTCCTTCTTCAATGCCCATGATTCTCAAGTTTGGTCTTTTGATGGAGTCGGTGAGTTCTTGCATTTTCTTTTCACAGGTCTTGAGTTGTTTAATTAATAGTTCTTCAGTTTTTCTTTTAATTACCATTTCATCTTCAAATTCTGAGATTCTGTCTTCTGTTTTTTCTATTCTGATGGATTGGTCTTCCGTTTTGTTTTGCAGTTCTGTTTCATTCTTTTTTCTGAGGTTTTCCATATCCTGGGTGGTTTCCTCTTTAATGTTGTCTATTTTTGTCCTGAGTTCATTTATCTGTTTATTAATTGTGCTCTCTGTTTCACTTTGGTGTTTATACAGTGTTTCTATGGTTTCCTTTATTTCTTCTTTTGCTTTTTCAAATTCTCTATTTTTGTTGTCTTGGAATTTCTTGAGTGTCTCCTGTACATTTTGGTTGACTATATCAAGTATTATCTCTATAAAATTCTCATTGAGTACCTGTAGTATGTTTTCTTTTAAATTATTCTTGAGAACTTCATTGGGTTCTTTGGTGTAGTTTATCTTCATTTTGTTGGAGTCTGGATCTGAGTATCTGTTTTCTTCATTTCCCTCTGGTTCCTGTACTAACTTTTTGCTGTGGGGAAACTGGTTTCCCTGTTTTTTCTGTCTTCCCATCATTGCCCTTGGTGTTGTTATTGTCCTTGTACCATGTGCAATTAAGTATTTTTAATAGTGATATTTAGAATGGAAGGGTGAGAGGGGATGGAAAGCAAAGAAGTTAAAGGAAAAGCGAAAAACAAATAAACAAGTTAAAAAAAACAAAACAAAGAAACAAAAAAAGTTTCAAAGATATAAACAGGGAGAGACAGTGTACTAATCAATCATAAGCTGAAAAGGTGTTAGAGAGACAGAGGATTGAAAATAAAAAATAAAAAGAATAAAGATAAGAATAAAAATAAAAAATAAGTAAATGAAAGAAAAAATATATATAAAAAATAAAATAAAACAAAATAAAAAATAAATAAAAATAAAACCTCCAAGTTCAACTGCAATGAAGTTTCAGTATTAATAATTTTGGTGTTTGTCCCTCAGCCTCCAATTATGGAGATGGTGCCTCAGATGTTGTTCTGTAGTTGTCTCATTAAAGGGGAAACATAAAGTAGAACAAAACTGCGCAAAAAAAAAAACCCACAAAGTGTCCCAAGTTCAAATGCAATACAGTTTCAGTAAGTTTTTCAGCATGCAGGTGTAGTTCAGTTGTTTTCTCATCAAAGGTAAGGAAAGAGAAAAAAAAGAGTCTGGAGACAAGTGTGTGAATGGCTATCTGCGCCTGTGTCTTGCCTGCCCTCTGCTGTCAACCTGCTGTTTCTGTTGGTTTTATTTATGCAGATCTCAGGAGTGAGATTAACACTCACCTGGCCCCACAGGCTTTGTTTACTTAGAGTTCTCCTGTGCGCAAGCCGCTGCTACAAGCTTCCCCTTTCCAAGCACACTGGGGGAAGTAACACTGCACCCGCTTTCTCAGGCCTGCGTGTTTATTTACAGTTCACGTGGGAGGTGGGTCTTCCCCCCCTCTCCTGTGGAGTTTTCCTCCCTCTGCCACTCTCACAAGCTTTCCTGCTCCTGGTTGCTGGGCGTGCACCCCCGCTCCCGCCCTCTCTGGCCAGGCCTGGCTTGTTTATTTACAGTTCTGGGAGGGGTTCCCCTCCCCCCTTTTGGCACTCAAGGCACCCCAACTTCTTTGTAACTTGTCTTTATTGTTCTTATTGCTCATTACTCAGTTTCTCTTTTTTCCCCGTGTGGAGGTCAGTCTGTCCAGGGGGCTCCGCTGATCTGGCCCAGGGTTGTCTGTGGAAGTATTGCGTACCGCTTAGCTCACCTTGTCTGCATCTTCCCAAGCCATCTGGGCGCAGGTGTCTGGCAGCCCGGGGGCCCTCCTGGTTTCTCGGTTTAATGTGAAGTGGAGATTCTCTGCGCAGGCTGGAGGTGTGGAGGGGTCAAAGTTTTGCCTCTTCTCAGTGTCCTTGCCTGCAAGGTGTGTCTCCAGTGTCTCTTCAAGATTTCACTTTAGGAGGCACACTCTCTGATTCCTCCCTTTAGCCACCATCTTGGAATCCTCGAGTCAGACTTTGTAATTACTAAATTTTTTTAAGTGTTACAAAACCCACATCATCCAGTAACATTCAGACAACAGCTGCCCATGTACTAGGAAAGGAGAACATCCAAAATTTGTAATGACTCTGGTAATTTCCAATCCGATAGGACTCCCCACAGCTCTCTATATAAGCCTTTTCCTGAAACTCTTAGGCAAGATGATATCCTCCATCTTCTTTGTTTTGTTTACTTCTCAAATAAATATTTTTCCTAGCACAACCTTCCTCAAATCATTGTCCTTTCCAAGTGGTAAATAAATGTAGGTTCAAAGTGACAATACTGCATCAATATTGTCAATGTGATACCAATATATTACTAAAGAAAGAAGGTAATAATAGAAATTTTAGGGGATGGGAAGTATACTATCCACTTAAAACTATTTTTTGTAAACCTACTCTTGTAAAAATACTAATTGAATAGCAGCATATCAAATATGTTCTTCATCTAGATAATCAGGTAAAATCTAAGTAAAGCACCTTGGGAGATCCTACATATTATTTTTTCATTTTACGGATTCAAAATTACATTTGTATATTAAAGATTGTGAGAACCAGAGTAAACACATATGTTTAATTTCCATGTTACCAAAACCTTTTAAAGTACTGACTCCCGTTTCTCTTAATATCTCCTCACAATCTCTAGGACACATTTTAGGAAATGTTGCATGGGACTTTTTAAAGTTCCTTTAAATTACGTTCCAAAGAATGCCTCCTTTATCTTTCACTTAATCATGTTCCAAGTAAAGGAAAATGTAATTGTATTAGCAAGTTCATTACACAGCACTAGCTAATCAAACCCCACAGCTGTCTTCAGCCATCACCTCTCTTTGAGAAAACTGCCTAAAATCAATGTTGGCCTTCATATTGGTGAATGCAAAAGTTGTTTCTCAATTCTAATCTGAATAAATAGCTCAACACCTTTCTCTGTCAATGTTCTCATTTGTTTCCTCGGACTTTCCTCTTACTTTTCTGGCAATTCTTTCTCAGTAACGTTTACCCATCTTACCTTTGACTGTCCAGGTTATTCCATCTATGTCCTCTCATCATCTCACCCCAAGCTGTCACTGTAAGTCATCTTGCACTAAACACCATACCTTTCTTCTCACTAACATTGACCATTTCTTCCAAGTATACCCAATCAAGCACCTAAAACCCAATATGTCACCTCCCTCCCATTATTAATTTTAATGGGCTTTACCTCCAAACATGGTTCTTCTCCAGAACCATCTACTTGTACAAAAGGTTTCACCATTTCTCTAGCTACATAAATAAAAATCACAAAACTGGGAGCCATGCTTGATACTTCCTTCCTTTGCCCCAGTCTAATATATTGTACTTCTTGGTTCTCTCTCCAGCCTTCTCTACTCCATCACCCTAACCACAGTGAATATCATTTTGTGCTATAAATTCCACATTAGCCTCCTAACAGGTCATTAAATGTCCACATTAACTGTGTACACATGTATATAAATGGAAAAATGATATCTGTTGAAACTATTCCAGGAATAGGGGGAGAGAGAGATGAAGGAGAATGGTGTAGGGTGTGAATTCAAGTGTGATACATTTGCTATGGTGTAAGAACTTTTTAAAGTATCACAATGTACCCCCACCCAGGACAACAATAAAAAAAAGTCCATATGATCCAGCCATACCACTTCTGACTATATAACCAAAAGAATTGAGGTCAGCATACCATAGAGATATCTGTATGCCCATGTTTATCTCAGAACTATTCACAAGAGCCAAACTATGGAACCTGCCTGGGTGTACATCAATGGATAAGTTGATTATGAAAATGTGGTATTTATTGGCAGTGTTTATTCAGCCAAAAAGAAGAACGAAATTATGTTGTTTAGATGAAAATGGATAAAACTTGAGATTATCATGTTAAATGAAATAAGCCAGTCCCACAAAAGCAGTATTGCACTTTTGTCTCATTTGTGGGAGTTATGGGGGAAAAAAAGAGAAAAGCAAAGGTCATTGTACTTAATGTAGTCATGATTCAGATGATTAGCAGATTTGAAGACAATACTGTCTCTGTGATTTGTTTCCTAATTTTAAAATAGGTATTATGTTATCAATATTAATTCAAGAGCAGTATATCTTTATTATTAATAAGGTGACATATTAAATACCCTCAGAGAAAGAGGAATCAAGATTCATTATATCTATTAGTATTTAATATAAATTCATTTGTTCACTTTTAGATTAAATGTAAAACTCTAGAACTAGATTCACATTCCAACTCTATCAGTGTCTAGCTATACAACCCTGACACTGAAAGCAGTCCCTGGCACACAGTAGGCTCTCAGTAGGCATCTGTAGTTGTTTCTACATTTTGTCTCTCACATATCAAATTCATTCTCATATAGAGCATTTACCAGAAAGAGACAGGGACTGAACACTAACAAAAAGCCACCAAGTACAACAGGACTGTTTTGTGTAACAAAACTGGTTAAAATCAGAAAATCTATGTTAAATAGCATTTTACTTTGCCACATGAGGATCTCTTTTTCTCCAGTAACTTCACATAGTTTTCCCAAGTATACAATTATTACTCTTCAGTGTGTGCACATTAGTCTATGTCTTTAACTTGCTTTGAGTATGTGTGTATCCATGGTCGCTTAAGATATAAATTACCTTAACTGTAGGAGAAAAAGAATTGGAAGTATTGTTGACTTCTGAAAATAATGCCATTCTTTGAAAATTATATCTGTTATAAGTTAAATGTTTAGTGTGGTTAAATTAACATTTCACTGTGATGAAAATGTTCCTTCTGTTAAATCTGCATATATCATAAAAATTGGATGTGTAATAATAAGGTTGTGTGAAACATTTAAAATTCAATATTAATTATTTTAATTTTAATTTTATTTTATCATTTTTACATTTACTTACATGTGTATACATTATTTGGGTCACCTCCACCTCCCCTCTGGACAGAACCTGTTCCACTCTCTTGCACTACAATTTTGATGAAGAGAAGACATAAGAGATAATAGAAAAAACATAGTGTTTTTCCTAGTTTGAGATACAGATAGGTATACAGAGAGATTCCTAGTGTTGTTACCATGTATATGTATATGACAACCCATATTGGTTCATCTCTAACAGACCTCTTCACTACATCCTAGTCCCCTTCCCATAGAGGCCTCTGCCAGTTTAAGATAACTAATTTCTCTTCTATCCAGTAAGCATATCAACCACATTCAAATTTTAGGTTGCCTTCCCTTTCCCTGTTCCTCCCATGTGCAGTCTCCTTTTACTGTATGACTGATGTCCAATAATATTACTGCATTTGTTTAGGTCTATAATCTGCCTATGAGGGTGAACATGTGATTTTTGGTTTTCTAAATCTGGCTAACTTAACTTGAGATGATGTTTTCCAGTTTCATCCATTTAATTGTAAATGACAAAATTTCATTCTTCTCTGAGGCTGAATAAAATTCCATTGTGTATAAATGCCACATTTTGTTATTCCATTTGTTAGTAGTGGCTGTTTCCATAGTTTGGCTATTATGAATAATACTGCAATAAACATGGGTGTGCAGGTGCCTTTGTGATAACCTGAGTCACGTTCCTTTGGGTATATCCTTAGTAGTGGTATTGCTGGATGATATGGCAAATCTATGTTTAGTTTTTTCAGAGGTCTCCATATTATTTTCCAAAGTAGTTTTACTAGCTTACATTACCACCAGCAGTGTGTTAGGGTTCATTTATTCCTGCATCCTTGATAACATTTGTTGTTGGTGGTATTCTTAATGGTAGGTATTCTAACAGAAGTGAGGTGGAATCTTATTGTGGTTTTGATTTGCATCTCATTTATGGCCAGAGATGGTGAGCATTTTTTCATGTGTTTTTTGGCCATTTGCACTTCTTCCTTTGAAAAAGTTCTATTTAGTTCTGTTGCCCACTTCTTTATTGGTTCTGTTTAGTTCTGTTGCCCACTTCTTTATTGGTTCTGTTTAGTTCAGTTGCCCACTTCTTTATTGGTTCAATGGTTTTTGGGGAGTTTAGTTTTTTGAGCTCCCTGTATATTCTGGTTAGCAGTCCCTTGTCTGGTGTATAGCTAGCAAAGATTATCTTCCTTTCTATGAGTGGTCTCTTCAGTTTAGGGACCACTTCTTTTCTTGTGCAGAAGCTTTTTAATTTCATGTATCAAAACTTTCTCTTAGTTGATGGGCCACTTGAGTTCAACTGAGGAAGTCTTTGCCTGTAACTATTACTTCCTGTATTCCCTGCTCTTTCCTGTATTAACCTCAAGGTTTAGGGCCTGATAGTAAGATCCTTAATGCAGTTCAAGTTGATACTAGTTAAGGGTGACAGGCACAGATCTAGTTTCCATTTTCTGCAGGCAGATAACCACTTTTCCCAGCAACATTTGTTGAAAAGACTATCTTTTCTCCATCTTATATTTTTGGTGCCTTTGTAAAAAATAAGATAAGCATAGATGTGTGGATTCATATTGGGTCCTCTATTCTGTTACACTGGTCCTCATATCTATTTTTGTGTTAGTACCATGCTGTTTTTATTGCTATTATTCTGCAGTATAGTTTGAAGTCGAGTATTGTGATACCTCCAGCATTACTTTTTGCTCAGTATTGCTGTGGCTATTCAGTCTTCTGTGTTTCCAAATGAATTTTAGGGTAGATTTTTCAGTCTCTGTGATGAATGTTGATGGGATTTTGATGGGAATTGACATTGAACACTTGGTAGTATAGCCACTTTTACTGTGTTGATTCTCCCAATCCATGAGCACGGGAGATCTTTCCACCTTCTGTAGCCTTCCTCAATCACTTTCTTCAGTGATTGTAGTTCTCCTTGTAGAGATCATTTGCATTCTTTTTAAGGTTATTCCTAGGTATTTTATTTTTTTGAGGCTATTGTAAATAGAATATTTTTACTATATTCTTTCTCAATTTGTTCATTGTTAATATATAGAAAGGCTACTGATTTTTGTAAGTTGATTTAGTATCCTGCTACAGAGCTGAAGCTGCTTATGGTGTCACAGAGTTTTTGGGTGGAGCTTTTTGGGTCTTTAAGATATAAGATCATGTCATCTGTGAATAGGCACATAGCGTGACTACTTTTCTACCTAGCTATATTCCTTTTATTTCTTCTTCTTGACTTATTGTTCTGGCTAGGAATTACAGGACTATGTTGAATAAGAGTGAGGATAGTGGGCACCCTTATCTCATTCCTGACTTTAGGGAAAATGGTTACAGTTTTTACCCATTAAGTATAATGTTGGCTATAGGGTTGTCTTATATAGCCCTTATAATGTTGAGGTACATTCCTTCTTTCCCTAGTTTAATCACAGCTTTTATCATGAAGTGGTGTTGAATCTTATCAAAGGCTCTTTCTGCATCTGTTGAGATGATCAGTGGTTTTCGTTCTTGCTTCCATTAATGTGCTGTATTACATTTATAGATTTGCATATCTTGAACCACCTCTGCATCCCTAGGATGAAGTCAACTTTCTGATGTGTTGTTGGATTGCAGTTTGCCATTATTTTATTGAGGATTTTTGTAT
This sequence comes from Castor canadensis, assembly GCF_047511655.1. Taxonomy (NCBI): domain Eukaryota; kingdom Metazoa; phylum Chordata; class Mammalia; order Rodentia; family Castoridae; genus Castor; species Castor canadensis. The sequence goes on along the minus strand of NC_133399.1, from coordinate 93,124,568 downwards.
CAATGTTCATTAAGGAAATTGACCTGTAATTCTCCATTTTGAATGTGTCCTCATCCGGTTTTGGGATGAGTGTAATATTGGTTTCATAGAATGAGGTAGACTGTGTTCCTTTCTTTTCCATTTCATGGAAGAGTTTAAGGAGTGTTGGTATTAGTTTTTTTTAAAGGTCTGGTAGAATTCAGCAGAGAATCTGTCAGGTCATGGACTTTTCTTTTTTGTGAGACTCTTTATTGCTGCTACAATTTCATTACATCTTACAGATCTGTTTCGGTGGTTAATGTCATCATTGTTCAGTTTCAGATGGTCATAAGTATCTGGGAATGTCCAATTCTTCAAGATTTTCAAATTTATTGGAATATAGTTTCTTAAAATAGTCTCTGATGATTCCCTGGATTTCCTTGGTGTTTGTTGTTATCACCCCTTTTCAATTTCTGATTTTATTGATTTGGGTCTTTGCCATCCTCATTTTAGTCATATTTGCTAGGTGCTTGCCAATTTTTCTTATTTTTTCAAAGAACCAGCTTTTTATTTCATTGATTCTTTGTATGGTTTTTTGTCTCTAATTCATTAATTTTGGCATTTATTTTTATTATTTGTCTCCTTCTGCTTGTTTTGGGTTCTATTTGTTCTTGTTTCTCTAGGAGTTTAAGATGTAACATTAGGTGTTTATTCAAGATATTTCTGTCCTTTTAATAAATGCATTCATGGCTATAAACTTTCCTCTTAGAACTGCCTTTCCTCCATCCCATAGGTTCTGGTAGGTCATGTTTTCATTTTCTTTAAATTTCAGGATTTTTGGATTTCCTCTATTATTTCTTCTATGACCCACTGATCATTGAACAATGGATTACTCAGCCTCCAATTGTTTGTGCATTTTCTGCTACTGCTTTTGTTGTTGAGTTTTAGTTTTATTGCACTGTGATCAGATACTATGCAGGGGATTATTTCTAGTTTCTAATGTTTTCTGAGGCTTGCTTTCTGCCTGAAGATATGATCTAATTTGGGTGGAGGAAAAGGTATGAGGACTGCTGGGTTTTATGGCCCTTATGTGTGTTAGTGTGTGTTTCCACTGTTGTAGTGGAGGGTGCTCGTGTCATGGATTGGAGGGATCTGGGTACATGTACAGTTGGTACAGTAAGATAGTCAGCAGGTGATGAATGTGTAGGAGAGAGGGGTAGTATAGTGACATGATGGGGAAGGATAGGAGGGGGAAGCAAAGACAGGGGAAGAGAGTGGACAAGGGGAAGAAAGTAGTTGGGAAGGAGAACAATAGATTTTAGCACATGAAAGGGGGGAAGTGAAGGGGATAAGAATAAGGACAAGAAAATAGTGATGATAAAGTTAATAATACAAAAAAAAAAAACACCAGGTACAGCAAAAAGTTCAGTCTGCTTGGTAAGAATTCTAGACTTATTCTATTGGCATCCAATCATGGTATTGGCACTTGGTATTCTGGGCTTTGTGAGGAAAGGTGCTGCCCCACTTGTTGGACAGCTTGGGGTGGAGATGGCAAAAGAGTTTGTTTCTTTTTTTCTGCTTTTCTTGGTCTTTGGGCCCTTTGTTACAAGCAGCAGCTCTGGTGTGGTCTCACCAGGTGACTGGCTTGTGAGTAGTGTTTGCTTCCTTCTGTCCAAAGGGCAGGTTGCAATTGGGGCCTGGGGTAACTCACTGCCAATACATGGAAGGTGTTCAGAACTGTTGTTTTCACCAGGTGGCAGCTGCATTGCCCTATAGCCACAACTCTGTCTGGTTGGCTCCTCCTCCAGTAAGGTGGGGCAATTAAGTTTTGAGTACCAACCTCAGTCCCAGGAGACCAGTTCAAGAATCAGCCACTGGCTCTGCTTGGGAGGTTGGTTTGTCATCCCACCCCCACTCTCAGCCTTTGTTACTTTTCCTGCATTTGTTCACTGAAAGTTCTGCTCCTTGCCCCATTCCCATTCTCCAGGGCAGGTTCAGTGTTTCACACCCCCAACCCCATCAGTGTTAGATTACAATTTTTATATTTATGCTTTTTAGTTTTGTTGGGTGGGAATTCAATCTGCCCAGAGGCTGCACTGTATTATGTTCCTGGAGGGTGGGTAGGGGAGTTGTGCTGTGGTACATGTTGCTCACCTGATCATTCTGCAGGCTTATGCAAGCAGCTTTGTCATCAGCTGATGGGGAGAAATGGCATGCCACTTTTCTCAGCATGGTAAGGTGTAGGGAGGTTTTCCACAGGTTAGGGGTCCACGATATCTCTGAGTTTGATTTTGATTGATGCTCTGTCTTCTGTTTATTGAGAGAGAAAAAAAAGACAGAGAGAGAGAGAGAAGCCACTGGGAGGCTTTTTACCCAGAGCAGACACATCCTGCTGGCTGTGCCATGCTGGGATTTTCCCAGCAGTTAGGTGCAGTTAAAAGCTGTTTAAGGGTGAGTCCTTGCATTTTACATACACCTAATGTGATGGCAGTTATTATTTTGGCTAGAAGCAATCATAATTACCTAAGTATAGCTACCATATCTCAAGGTGGTTTCTGGAGTCACACAGCTCAGGAATTCTGATGCCCTACTCTAACCACCATCTTGGCTCTCCCTCAGTGTTAATTATTGTCAGTTTTACACTACTAGAGGTAATCCTTATGAAATAAATTAAAACAAGAGTGTGTCATATGTTCTTCAATAATTTTTATAATTACTTAATTATATTAAAAGATTATAATGTGACTGATATCAATTTAAGAAAATTGTCAGATATTAATTAATGTAATACACATTACTCTTATATTAATCACTTAATTATAGATATAAAATATTCTTTCAGAGACATACACTAGTAACTCTGAATTAATTACAATACTTTACTATCTCCACTCTATAAAAGTTCATAATTAATAGTTATTCTTCTCCTTGAGTGTATGTGGACATCAATGAATGAACATAAAAATTTTATTACATTTGTATCTCTTTAAGTAATCTTACAGGCCAAATGTCATTTGCATTCATTAACTCGCAGTTGGTTCTTCATAATGGTCCCAATGATCAAACATTTTTTATAATTCTTTCATTTTCATTGAAATATTATAACTGTTCACTAAATTTGCTTCTCCCTGAATTATCACTCTCATTATGATTGCAGATAAGCTTGAAGCCATACTTAAAATGTTTTATATATATGTAACTTGAACATTTTTAAATATATATATATATATATTGTTTTTAAGTGTTTATACATTTATTCATATGTGTATACATTGTTCGGGCCATCTCTTCCCCTATCCCCCCAGCCCATCCCCTCCCCCCACCCCTCTTCCCTTTCAGACAAAACCTGTCCTGCCCTCTTCTCCAATTTTGTTGAAGGGAAAACATAAAAGATAATAAGAAAGACATAGCATTGTTTCTAGTTTGAGATAAAGATGGGTATCCAGAGAGGTTCCTAGCATTGCTTCCATGCATATATGTATTATAACCCACATTGGTTCATTTCTACCAGACCTTTTCACTACTTCCTGGTCCCCTTCCCATAGTGGCCTCTGCCAGTTTAAGATTACTTTATTACCTCTTCTACAGTGAGCACATCAAACATTTTCAAGTTTTAGGTTTCCTTCCCTTTCCTATTCCTCCTGTATGCATTCTCCCCTTAGTGTGTGACCCATGTCCAACAATACTACTGCATTTGTTTTAGGTCTATAATCCACATATGAGGGAGAACATATGATGTTTGACCTTCTGAGCCTGGTTAACTTCACTTAAGATGATGTTTGCCAGTTCTACTCATTTACTTGCAAATAACAAAATTTCATTGTTCTTTGTGGCTGAGTAAAATTCTGTTGTGTATAAACACTACATTTTCTAAATCCATTTGCCAGTAGTAGGGCATCTTAGTTGTTTCCATAACTTGGCTATTGTGACTAGTGCTGCAATAAACATGGGTATTCAGGTGCCTTTGGAATAACCTGAGTTGCATTCCTTTGGGTGTATCCCTAGGAGTGATATTGTGCCATACCTTTTTATCCACATTGTTTTCCAAAATCTCCTGTGATTTTGATGGTTTTAACTTTACATTTTATTTATCTTTTTCTATCTTACAGACTTCAGTATTCTTTCTCTATTCTCTGTGCTCATTGTTTTAATGATAATATACCATGGGGTGGTCTATTTTGGTCATCTCTGTTTGGCATTCTGGAGGCTTCCTGTACCTGAATGGGCAAAACTTTCTCAAGATTTGGGAAATTTTTGTTATTATTTTATGGAATATATTACTTATCCCTTTGACTTGCACCTCTTCTCATTCTTCAATATCCATAATTCTCAGGCTTGGTCTTTTGATGGAGTCAGTGAGTTCTTGCATATTTGTTTCACAGCTCTTGAGTTGTTTGACTAAGATTACTTCAGCTTTTTCTTTAATTTCTATTTTATCTTCAAGTTCTGAGATTCTGTCTTCCATTTGAGCTGGTCTGTTGTTGTAGTGTGTGGTTCTTATGTAAGGGATTGCAGGAGGAAGTTGGTATAGTTGGTTGGTCAGGAGTTGGTGAGTGTGTAGGAGGGAGGGGTAGTCTGGTGACAGGTTGGGGGAGAATGAGAGGGGAAGGTGAGGGCAGGGGAAGAGAGTGGATGAGAAGGAGCAGAAATAGTAGTTAGGAAGGAAAGCACAGGAGAAGGAGGGAAAATGAAGGGAGTGGTAGTAGGGATGAGAGGATAGTGATAGTAAAGTAGATAGTACAGAAAGAAAAAAAGAATATAGGATTAAAAATTTAAAACCCACAATAATACAACAAAAAAGAAAACACAATAAAAAAGCAGGTTCAAGAACAATAGAATTTCAGTCTTTGATTTAAGTTCTGTAGATATTCCTCCTTCATCCAGTCCTGATATTGACATATAAACAGAAGCTCTGACATGGTCTCATCAGGTGATTGGCTGTTAGTAGTGTTTTGGTCTATCTACCAGTGTAATTGAAATTGTGTGGTAGGTTTGCCAGATCAGGCAGGGTGTTCAGAGCTATTGTTTTCCCTAGGTGACAGCTGTCATCCTTCAGCTGCAACTGTTTGGTCAGCTCCTCCCCCAGTCAGGTGAGGTATTTGGGTTTGAATGCCACCATCTAGCTCAGGAGATCATTTCTGTGATCCACTACCTGCCCTGCTTCAGGGAGCGGCTTATTGCCCACCCACTGTAAGCCTTTGCTGCCTTTCCTGTGTTTATTTACTGATATTTTGGTGCTGAGTTTAGCTCTTTGCCCTGCCCCCTTTCTCTGGGGCAGGTTCAGTGTTCCACCTGCTGCCTCTACTGTCTTTGTTTGATTACAGTTCAATGATTGTTTTTCAGTTTTGCAGGGCAACTCAGTTTTGGATGCTGCTCTCTGGCTCAGGAGATCAGCTCTATGATCCACTAGCTGCCCTGCTTTGGGGAGTGGCTTTTTGCTCACCTGTTCTCAGCCTTCACTGCCTTTCTTGTGTTTATTTATTGAGATTTTGACACTGAGGTTAGCTCCTTGCCCTACCCCCTTTCTCCAGTGCAGTGCAGGTTCAGCATTCCACCCACCCCCTCTGCTATCTGTGTTTGATTGCAGTTTGCTATTTGTTTTTCAGTTTTGTTGGGGAGGATCAGTCTGCCCAGGGGCTATGCTGGGGGTGGATAGGGTAGTCCCACATGGTGTGTACATGCCTGGTGCTCGCCTGTTTTTTCTCTCAATTGATGCACAGGCAGTTTTGGAGCCAGAAGTGACAGGGAGAAATGGTGTCAACTTTCTTCAGTGCACATTTCCATGTCAGAGTTTGATACTGGTTGATGGTCTATTATCACTTGATGGAGGAAGGAGAAGAGAAGGAGAAAAAAAAATAAAAAGGAGAGAGAAATTGCCATAGGAAAGGAAGGTTTCCCTGGGGCTGGACCTCCCTCTAAATATATATTTTTGTCATTCAGTTTTTATAATTATGGTTGAAGATGACTTTTTATATGTCCATAAATTAGGAGATTAACCATCATATTATTCAACTCAACATATTTATATTTTATCTCAAATACTTTTGCAACAAAAACTCTGCATCAGCTTACATTAAAGACTAAAGTATTATTAAACCAAGCTATATGAATATATTTAAAATTTTAGTACAAAATTACATGGTGTATTAACTTCCTATAGATTTATAACAAATTACCAAAATATCATTGGAATAAAAAATGAAAATTTATCATCCAAATGGTTCTGGAGGCTAGAAAATCTTTTTTATATATAGAATAGTTGTGCCTATTTATAAGATATGATATGATTTCTTAATTCATATATACAATAGTTCATAATCTTATATCAGAATAATTAGCAAAAGTATCACCTTAGGCAATTGTCATGTCTTCATGATGAGTACATTCACACCCTTCCTTCTAAATATTTTGAGATATTCAATATGTTATTTGTAAAGGTAGTCACCCTACTGAGTCATGGAACTTATTCCTCCTACCTAACTATATCATTGAACCCATTGACCAACTGTTACCATCCCTGTACCTACTCATCTCTCCAGTCACTCACTGATAACCTCTTTTCTTTACTCTTATATGATCAAAATTTTTAGACTCCATATCTGAATGAGATCATACAGTATTTGTATTTCTGTACCTGATTTATTTCTCTTAGTAAAATGTCTTTGAGGTTCAGCTACATTGTCAAAAATGAAAAAAATTTTTGGTTTTCTGTGGCTGGATAGTTTTCCATTGCAGATGTACATACACTTTCCTTTATCTATTCATGAATGTGATTCTATTTCCTGGCTATTGTTAATAATGATGCAATAAACATGGAAGTACAGATGTATCTTCAACAGACTGAGTTCATTTCCTTTGAGTATATACTCAATAGTAAAATTGCTGGGTCATACAATACTTCCATTTTTAGTTTTTGGAGAAACTTCCATATTGTTTTTCATAATAGCTGCACTAATTTACATTCCCACCAACAGTGTGTAAGAATTCCCCATCCTCTAAATCCTTTTGGTTTTGTTTTTTTGTCTTTTTGATAATAGCCATTCTAACTGCAGTGAGGTGGTATCTTATTGTGGTTTTGATTTATTTTCCACTGATCAGTAGTGATGTTGAAATTTTTTTTTCATGTATCTGTTAACCTATTAGGATAGTTACTATAGTTTTGTGATATATTTTGAAATCAAATGTTATGATGCACCAGCTTTATTATTTTTGCTCAATATTCCTTTGGCTATTCAGAATCTGTTGTGATTCCATATGAATTTCAAGACCTTTTTTTCTGTTTCTGTGAAGAATGTCATTAGTATGTGATGTGTGTTGAACTGAATCTGGAAATTGCTGTTGGTAATGTAGACATTGTAACAATATTAGTTCTTAAAATCACTAATGCAGGCTTTTTTCTGATTATTTATATACTCTTCATTCCTTTCATCAGCATTTAATAGGTTTCGTTGCAGAGATCTTTTACCTCTTTGATTAAATGCATTCCTTAGTATTTTATTGTTTTTGCCCCTACTGGTGTTCTCAATTTCTTTCCTAGATGGTTTACATTAGAATATGGAAGCTACTGAATTTCATGTGTTGATTTCAAAACATGAAACCTCACTGAATTTATTAGTTCCAAAATATTTTCAGTGGTGTCTTTAAGGTTTTCTATATATATGACCATGCCATCTACAAACATGAACAACTTGACTTCCTCCTTTCTGTTTTGAATGCTTCTATTTCTTTCTCTTGCCTTATTTCTCTGGCTAGAACTTCCAGAACTACATTGAAAAAAAATGTAGTGAAATTCTGCTGGGTGTAGTGGTTTGTATCTATTATCCCAGCTACTCAAAAGGTGGATAGGAGGGACTTCAGGTCAGTAAGGGCAAAGGTCGTTGAACTTTTTATCACAAAGTGTTGTATTTTAGCAATTGCTTTTTCTGTATCTATTGGAATGATCACATTTTATCCTTTTATCATGTTAATGTGGTATATCACATTTATTGACTTGCATATGTGAGCCAACTTTATATATCTAGGATGAATCTCACTTGATTATGGTGAATAATCTTTTAATGTGTTGTTGAATTTAGCTTGCTATTATTTTGTTAGGGTCTTTTTTGTTTATGTCCATCAGAGCATAAGATGAAGAGCTCTTCATTTTGTTCATATTTTATAATTTCTAGACTATTTCATTCATTTCTATTTTGATCTCTAGAAATTCTTTCCTTCTACTAATTTGAGGTTTACATTATTCTTGTTTTTCCTTCTTCTTAAGATGCATTGTTGGGTTGTTTCCTTGAGATTCTACTACATTTTTGATGTAGACATTGATTGCTATGAACTTGCATCTTAGAATTGCTCTTGCTGTATCCCAAAAGTTTTTGTTATATTGTGTATCCATTTTCATTTATCTGGATTTTTTTTTAATTTCTGTTATTTTTTTCTTTTACTCATTGTTGTTCAGTAAGATGTTATTTAATTTCTGTGCATTTGTACAATTTCAAAGGAGGAACTGTTCTTCCTTTGTTGATTCCTAACTTCATTTCATTGTGGTCAGAAAAGATATTGATGTTATTTTAACTTTTAAAAAAATTGCTATGACTTACTTTGCAGTTTACTGTATGATCTATCTTGGAGAATGTCCATGTGTAGTTTAGAAGAATATGTATTCAGTACTTATTGGATAGACTATTCTGTAAATATGTGTTAGGTCCATTAGCTCTAAAGTGAAGTTTAAAGCTGATGTTTCTTTCACATTTTTCTGTGTGAGTGATCTGTACATTGCTGGATGTGGTGTTGAATTTCCCTTTTCTTACTCTAGTGCAATGTGTCTTTCCCTTTAGATCTATGTTTGCTTACTTTATATATCTAGCTGTTCTGATGTTGGATGTATATATATTTTCAATTGTTATGTCCTCTTGCTATATTTACCCTTTTTATCATTATATAATGGCCATGTTTATCTCTTTCTATAGTTTTGACTTGAAAACTATTTTATGTGATATAATGACTCTCTCTTCTGCTTTCCATATGATATCTTTTTCTATATGTTCACTTTCAGTCTATGTATACCCTTACTAGTGGAATGAGCCCCTTATAAGTAGCATATTTTTATTTAAATCCATTCTGCCTCTTTGAAGGTTTTAACAGAAGAATTTAATTCATTTACCTTGCTCATACTTACCTTGTTCGCCATTAATTGGCAGAAACTTACTGCTGACATTTTGCTTCTTCTTTTCTAATCATTTTGTAGACTACTTGCATTTAAATTTTTCTTCCTCATTTATAGTCTTTCTTTGTGGTTAAGTGATTTTCTTTCTTTTTTTTTTATTCATATGTGCATACAATGTTTGGGTCATTTCTCCCCCCTACCCCCCTCCCTTACAACCCACCCCACCCCCTCTCTCTCCTCCCACCCCCTCGATACCCAGCAGAAACTATTTTGCCCTTATCTCTAATTTTGTTGAAGAGAGAGTATAAGCAATAATAGGAAGGAACAAGGGTTTTTGCTAGTTGAAATAAGGATAGCTATACAGGGTGTTGACTCACATTGATTTCCTGTGCATGTGTGTTACCTTCTAGATTAATTTTTCTTGATCTAACCTTTTCTTTAGTTCCTGGTCCCCTTCTCCTATTGGTCTCAGTTGCTTTTAAGGTATCTACTTTAGTTTCTCTGCGTTGAGGGCAACAAATGCTATCTAGTTTTTTAGGTTTCTTACCTATCCTCATATCTCCCTTGTGTGCTCTTGCTTTTGTCCTGTGATCAAAGTCCAATCACCTTGTTGTGTTTGCCCTTGATCTAATGTCCGCATATGAGGGAGAACATACAATTTTTGGTCTCTTGGGCCAGGTTAACCTTACTCAGAATGATGTTCTCTAATTCCATCCATTTACCAGTGAATGATAACATTTCGTTCTTCTTCATGGCTGCATAAAATTCCATTGTGTATAGATACCACATTTTCTTGATCCATTCATCAGTAGTGGGGCATCTTGGCTGTTTCCATAACTTGGCTATTGTGAATAGTGCTGCAATAAACATGCATGTGCATGTGTCTAAGTGATTTTCTTTAGCATTATTTTTGATTCCTTGTTTTGACATAATATGTATACCATTTTGCCCAGCAGATAGCATGGAGTCCATAAACATACAACAGTTTATTTTATTCTAAATATCAACTTAATTTTGATTGAAGAAAATAAAGAAAGAAAACACATTCTACACTGTATCTCCCCAAACCCACTTTGAATTTTTGATGACACAATGTGTATTTTATATTGCCTTTCCATGAATAGCTTTTATAGATTTTTATTAGTTTTATTTGTTTTGTATTTTAACAATACTATTCAAGGTATAGATGACTTATTCTCTATAATTATGGTACTAGAGTTTTTCTTTTTAATTTGACTGAATGCATACTTTTTCCTGTATTTTTTTAAATTTTCAGATGTTTCTGTATTATACATTAGTGTTACTTTCTTACTTCCTTTACTATGTCTTGTACAACATGTCAGATGTTAATTCATTCTTTCAGCTTTTATTTGGGAAGGTCTTTATATCCCCTGCTAATTTCTAAAGTATATTTTAACTGAGCACAAAATATTGGTTGATAGTCTTTTTTCCTGTCTTTTTAATATATTTTCCCAATTCTCTGCCAGCATACAAGATTTCTGTTTAGAAGGCTCCTGTTAGTCATATTGAAAATCTTTGCATGTTATGTGTGTCTTACCTCTTTTTGCCCTCAAAAGATTTTTGTCTTTGAATTTCTCATAGTTTGATTGACATATATTATGACAAACTCATTGAGTTGTGAATTGGACATCACTGGGCTTCCTAAAAATGGATGCTAGCTTCTTTCCTCATGTTAGAGAAGCTTCATTCAACATTTTTCAAATGTATTTTTAGCCCTAGCTCTACTTTACATTCTTTGATTCTTAATCTGTGTAGGTTAGATCTATTTATGATGGTCCATAATTCCTTTAGGCTTTATTTATTCTTTTTCTTTTTGTTGCCTGATTGGATAATTTCAAGTGCTCTGTTGTTGAACTCATTGATACTATCTGTAATTTTATCAAACCAGCTGTTGAAGCACCCTATGGCATTTTTTGTTTAATCATTATTCTTTATTTTTAATATTTCTCTTTTTACTGCTCCTATTTCTTGTTCTAACTTCCTATTTTATTTATATATTGTTTTCCAAATTTCACTTAATTTTTTTATTGTTGTGCTGGGTGAGGGTACATTGTAGCATTTACAAAGGTTTTACAGTGTGTCAAATATACCATACTTGATTTTAACTTTTCAGTATATGTATTCTTAGAGTTCACAGGACATTTTTAAATGACTGTTAGACTGAATTCTTTTGCAAACACTTCAATGTTCTCCCTTTCTTTGATGCCCTTTGTTGGAGCTGTTGAGATTCTTTTAGCCTTCTCAGGATTTCCTGAATCTTCCTACTCATTGTGTTCTTACATGGTGATTACACATACAATGAAACAAATGCTTTTTCTTGCTTTTACTGGTGTTCTTTGACAGCAATAGACAACCACTGCTTATTCCAGCCTATGATTCTAGCTAGGAGCGTTTGTAACATCTGATCCAACTGCTCCACAGAGTGTATGTTCTGACCAGAAGATATAGCTATTTGAGTCCAGCAAGGGGAGAAGTTGCAGGAAGGGCCTTAATGGATGGATCAACTAGTATGCTCAGTAGAAATGCTAACCTGAGATTTCCCTCCTTCCCTGGGTTCCCTGAATGAGTCATCAGTCTGAGGTAAGTGTTGTTTAAACTTTGAGTATGGGAGAACTAGTGCCTACTTCCTGTCAGTATCCACTGTAGTTGCAATATGCCATCCTGGGTGGGGTCTGGGACTGGACTTGATTATAATTATAATCTTAATTATATCCCAGGGAGATATAATTAGCAGATTCTTGTTATTATAATTCACCATTGTGGTCATTTCTTCCCTGGGTGAGATCTGGGGACAGTCTTCATGGTCATGGGAAGCACTGTTTAAACTCCAAATGTGGTAGAACTAGCGTCTAGGCTTTTTTGTTTTTGGAAAGCAGTTTTGTTTTATTAGCCTGACTTCAAAATATAGGGGATAATGAAAAGCACAGCATGCAAATCTCAGACCGTAGTACCTAAAGTTAAAACACAATTTTTAATTCTTTGTTACACGTTTTGAAACAAGACTTTTATAAATAGCTGCCCAAATCAAGCAACATTTTTCTTTTGCAGAATAACATCCTAGACATATTTTTTTATTCATTTATTCATATGTGCATACATTGTTTGGGCCATTTCTCCCTGCTGCCCTTGCTCCCTCCCTCTCCTTCCTCATTTTCAGGCAGACCCTGTACTGTCCTCTTCTCCAATTTTGTTGAAAAGAAGACATAAGCAATAATAAGAAAGGCATAGTATTTTTGCTAGTTTGAGAGTTATTGTAGTTTGCAGCTTTAGTTGTGACCATCCTTAGTGGAGTCTGGGAGTGGTCTTTGAAGCCATGAGAAGCAGTGTGTAAACTACCAGACAATCCTTCTATTTGTTAGAATCACTTTTGTAGTCTCTTCCCTTCCTAGGTTACCCCTGGTTATGGAGCAGTGCTAGGGATTCAAACCAAGCAGCATTCTCTCCCCTTCTGGGACAACTGAATCAACTTTGCAGGTGAGACATGTGGTCATTAGGTGGTATCACTGACAGGGTTTCCCTGCTGGCAGGTATGCTATGCTTTCAATAAAATCACTGTTGGACTGTGTGGACTCTGCCTTCTTCCTTTGTTTATATCCCTTCCCCAAACCCCAGCACAAATCTAGTGCTTCAGTTTTCTCTTTCATACATTCTCCATGAGTTAACAACAGCATTAGTTCTTTTGAAAGTGTCTCAAAATGCTTTTCCCTTTGTGGACTGTGAGGGCTTCCCTCTATCTCCCAGGGTGCTACCTTGATCATGTGGAGTGGCTTACATGGCCTAAGAAAGATCATTTTTCTTAAACTTCAAATGCAGATTGTTTTTCATTCCATGGACACACAGGAGACTCCACCTTATTCCCAGGGTTTGGCACTTTCACCAAGATCTGTGGATCATTGCTAGTTGATCTGTCTGGGGTGTGGGGAGACTGGGATCTCCTACCCAGCCATCTTGGTGACATTAATACCATGGAGGCTAGAAATTTGAGGCAAGCTTTCATAAGGTTAGTTCCTTAAGAAGGCTCTGAGGAGTTTTATTACTTCTTGTTTTGCACAATCAAGTGAGGAAAGTATTGCTGTCATCTTCATTGCTGAGATGAGGACACTAAAGTAGACAGAAGTTGGTAATGCAACAAAGTCTCCTAGCAAACAATTGATACAGTCACAATTTGAATTCACAGATGGATCCAAATTCCATGTTCTTAAACACTACACTATGTTGCCTTTTAAGGAGGATTTTTTGATAGCACATATTTTGTTTTCTTCAAGTATTTCAGAATTTGAATTAAACTTACATTGAGCCAACTTTAACAACAAAAACCAAAGCAATTTATTTTGTTCTTCTTTAGGATAAGATGCCTTTTTGCTCTGAGTCTGGTGATTTTTGATACGGACTAACAAAATAATAGAAATATTATACTAAAGGATGTATCATTGTTTGAAAATATATGATTTATTAACCAAAAGGTTAAAATATGAAGAGTAGAAAAAGGTTTGGAATTTATGGTGTGAAAAAATGTCTAATGTTCTAACAATATTTTCCAGAAGGAAAAAATATTTTTATTACAAAACACTAAAAAGCATTGGAAATATTTATTATGTACATGTATAATATATTTATATTATATAAATTTATGTTTACATAAGTAATTTTTATAATTATATCTAAATGGCTGTAAAATTATATTTCTAATAACATATATTTCATATCCAGACTATCCCCAATTTACAAATTTTTTACTTTATTATGGTATAAGAGCATAGCCATATAACCATCTTGTTTTCCATTTTCAGTACAGTATACAATAAACTGCATGAAACAACTCAATTCTTTATTATACCATAAGCTTTGTGTTAAAGGACTTTGCCTAATTTTAGACTAATGTAAGTATTCTGAGCATGTTAAAGGTAGGATAATCAACATATGATGGTCATAGTTTATATTTATTAAGTCCAATAGACTGATGAGTTTCAAATTATAATAGGTTTATCAAGATATTACCCTGTCATAAGTCAAGGAGCACCTGTATATGTAAACAAAATAAATACATTGAGAAGGAGTATCTGAGGGAGAATGAACCTCAAAAGTAAAACATAGGAACTAAATTTTCTTAAACCAATCTATGTGTATCTCTTAAAAAAGAAATATATTTATAGATGGTCTTCCAAAGCAAAGAGCATGTTTGTAATGTATAGCAAAGTGCTGGATTTACGGTGTTACTTTAAAGCAATCAAATTGAGTGATTTGATCTATTTTAAATGAACCAATTGTATAAAAAATACCAGTAGCATACAATAGTAAAGATGGCCAAATATATACTGTTTCTGAATCTCATATACATGGACTATTAGGATTCGTGAGTCCTCAGTAAAACCTAGTAAAATACATTGATTTAATAAAATTTTAAAGTTAAAGAAAGAAAAAGCATTCATAGTTTGTTCACCAGCATCTTTGCTACTATATCAATAACTCCTTATTGTAGTTTTATACTCATTCCATATAACTAACCTTATATACAGAACAAATCAAATCAAAAGAAATTGCAAGATTTTGCAATAACATTGGTGACAAAGTTAAGTCTGTATTTTTTCAGTCTTCAAAACATTAGTATTTGTACATGTGATTTTTGTAATGTCTTTTTTCTCATGTGTACCTCTTATAATCCTCACATATTCATCTCATATTTTCTTACTCTCGTTATACCTTGCGGACTACATCCATCTGAATACTACTGACAGCACATTTGTAAAGTACCAACATGGTTCCAACTTGTTCAAACCAAAATAATAAAAGAATGTCAAACAAAAAGTATTCAAGCAGGGAAACCTTAGAAAAACTCAGGTGGCTAATATTTCATAAAGTTTACTGGCTTATAAACACTTTTCTGATTGTTAACATGCACACATTCTGCCATGTTTCTAATGGACACATGCCTTCTCCAGCTGGTCATGGTGAGACAGCAGTCTACCCGCTATTATATCATGGAAAAAATAATTTGAGAGGGGAATGTTAGCATAAGCTATTTACAAAAATTTTCCAATAATATTCCTAATGCAGAAACTTAATCAAATTCCCTGTCAGAAATAAGGAAAACCAGGACTATTGTTTCTATGTTGCACAACACTATATAATTCTGTTAATGTAATAAGATAAGAAAATAAAATACAAAGAAAAAGTAAAATGTTCTTGTCACCTGCACATGGTACAATTATAGTTATGGAGAATCAGATAAATGCACAAATTGTTATAATTCAAAATAAAAGTTGGCAAACATAAAAATCAAGTACATTTCCACGCTCTATATATAATCAATTATAAATGTGGAGGAAATGACATGTTATTTACATAAGCAACAAACGCAACAAAACTCTATCAAGAAGCTTGATACATCAAGAAAAATGGATAAACATAATTAGAAAGGAATAACAACACAAAAATTTAGTGAATTTATTGACTTAAAATTGAATGCTCTTAGTCTGCCTCTAAGAGATTTTTTTTTAATTTAGAGGGGCTTTTTAAAAATTTATTTATTCATATGTGCATACACTGTTTGGGTCATTTCTACCCCCCCTGCTCACGGGCCCCACATTCCTCCCCTCTCCCCCTCACTTCCAGGCAGAACCTGTTCTGCCCTTATCTCTAATTTTGTTGAAGAGAAGACATAAGCATAATAAGAAAGACAAAACATTTTTGCTAGTTAAGGATAGCTATACAGAGAGAGTCCTAGCATTGCTTTCATGTACAAATGTGTTACAATCCAAGTTGATTCATCGCTAACTGATCTTTACACTGGTTTTTTATAAGACTTGTCAAATATTTTTCCTAAAAGTGTCATATAAACACACACAGTTAGATCAGGTACTCATGGAAACTAAATTAGCTTTCTTCTGTATAAGGGTAAATAGTACATTATTCTACTCATTCTCTCTCATTATGTGCAATTTCATGACTACGTATAACCAAATGAATGAGAACAGATGGAATATACAACACTTTTTGAGTTCTAGTCTTTGATTGTCAGTACATATTCTCCAACATTATTTTCCCTTGCTATGGTAATGTGGAAACACCTGTTAAGACACCATTGTAAAATGATGGTGCATCATCCATCAGTGTAGCTTCCAATTGGTACAATGAAAAGGGCCTTGATAATCCATGGGTGGACATGCATCATAACAAAAGACTAAACCACTCTTGTTTCAGGTCACTGAAAAATTAGACAGTGGTTTGCTACTCCAGCATAATGTTAACCTGCTTAACAAATTGAGGGAATTCTTCAAATTTGAGGAAATTTCATACCACAATCTTAGACATATTACAAAGTCATGATGCTAAAAATTGATAAGAGAGTCATGATGCTAAAAATTGATAGAGAACTAGAGAAAGAATAGGCAACTAGGATAATGGCAAAAATGCACTTCTCAGAGAACCTAGATGTGTATACTCACTTGACATTTGGTTAAAAAAGCACAGCAAAAGTAAAAGAAGAAGGCAAGCACTATGTTTATATACATGTCACACTGCACAGAGAACACTATGCTTGAACCCTTATCTCTCACCATGGATAAAATTGGATTCTAAATGCACTACAATATAAATGTGCAAAGCAGAACTATGATCCCATTAGGAGAAAATCCAGTAGGACTATTTGCAACTTGGAAGAAATAAATTCTAAAAGAAGAACCAAATAACCCAAACTGATGACTGGTTCCATCAACAAAGGATTTCATTTAAACAAAAAGCATCCTAGAAAAGTTAGCAGTGAGATGGTAGGAAAGGAAAGATATTTGCTGTATTTCAGATTCCAAGGTATTAATTTCTAAAATAAAAAAGGAACATTTCCATATCAAGTTGTAAAAGTTAGAAAACCTAGAAGAAAGAAGGGCCATTAAAAAAGGCTAACAAATATATGAAGTTTGGGATAATTTTCAGTTTCCCTATATAATAACAGCTAGATAAAAGGCAAGTCCACTCTATAGCAGAAGATCTGTCTAACATTCACCTTCCAAGAAGCTCATATATCATAGCTGTTATTTCAGTTCGTGTCTTTCAAAAAGTAAGTACCAAACTGAGGATAAATATGGGGAAGACTTTTTAGAGCAAAACACAGCATAGGTAAACTTTAAAAACTCCAATATAGGCTGACTGGCTACCTAATCACTAAAGTACAGGTCTGAACACTAAGAAAGAAACGGAGAACAATTGAAGGAATCTCTTAGACTGCTTTGCAGTCTATTCATCAAGATTTCCAAAGCCCCATATAATTATGGTCTACAAATAGGAAAGGCAAGCCTATAACCACGATGCTGTCTATCCTTATGAGATTGAACCAAGGCTTTCAGTATGAAAGGGGCCAAATTAAGTCAACCTGCCACAAAGTGCATGCTTGGTTTCCTCAAGGAATACTGTTCCCGAAGGGGTTCACTTTTGGTTTCTACCGATGACAAGTGGGGCATTCAAAGACATATATAGTATGCCAACCATAGTAAGTGGAAATCCATGTACAACCCGCATTTCTAGTGTCACTGTAACTCAACTTATGTGTCCATGGTACCAGTGCTAGAGAATCTTATAACATAGGCTGCCCAAAACACACTGACCAAATATTTTGCCTATTGGTTGCTTAGTAACTCTCCTATAGTAAATTTTTTCTGGTAGATGATAAACAATGAAATGTTGCTTTTAAAAAATCACCACAAATTGGGAGCTTAAAATAATGCAAACTTACTCTCTAACAGTTTTGGCGGTCACAAGTCTGAAGGGATTCTTATAGAACTGAAATCAAGGCATTTTCAAGACTGGGTCCCACTGGAGACTCTATAGAAGAATCATTTTCCTTGTCTTTTCTCTCTTCTGCTTTCATTCATTACATTATGTGCCTCATGATCCCTTGTTTGATCTTCAAAACCAGCATCTTGGTTTCTTCACACATTTCTCTCTGGTTCCACTGTCATATCACCTACTCTTCTATAATCAAATGTCTTTACCCCCTTCTTATAAGGACATTTAGGGTGTAGTGATTAGCTTAGAATAGCCTTACCTCAAAGTCTTGTAAATCAAATCTGTGAAGACCTTTTACTATAAAAGGTAACATTCACAGTTCTAGCCTCAGGATTTTGGTATCTTTAACAACCATTTTTCATCTGACACAATGACACAAAATTCCCCACATTTGTGCCCCCTTCCCTTTGTTCCTTCATATATCTCTACTCTGGACCTCTTTGTCTTATAGTCTAGACATCTAGATTCGAACCCACTGAGCAGGCAGCCAGGCTATTGCAACTGCTTGAGAGCCTTCTGTAGTCTCATCTCAGGCCACTTTTCCTTCCCCACAAAATGAATGAGAAGGTTTACCACTTGCATCTCCAACGTGGGAGTATTTTTCTTCTTCACTGTGTGCTACAGCTATCCCTGAATGTGGCTATACTACTGACCACTTTCAATTTGTGCCCATGAGTAAAACCAAGTTCTCTTTTTTTTTCTGCCCTCTCTAGTTAGATGCAAAGAATCTGTGTATACTTGTATGTACAAGACTGGAGAAGGTGACTGCATGATTCTGAGGAGTGATATGACTGGGCTATCTGCCCTGACAGTTTACTCATGTCATCTCTTCTTGCAGGACTACAATCTTAGATATGCCATCTCTATCTTATGAGGAGCTGCTGGCTTCTATGTTGCCTGGTATCTGGACTGTAACAATATTCCTATTGTGGAAATTTTTGCCTCCAAAATCTACAAGATGTTGTGATTCCATTTTCTTTTTTTGGTCAGGGAATACAACATGCAGCAATTTCTTTCTTTTAGAAGATATGTTGGCATGTCTCTGACCACTGAATTTTTACAAAAATAGGTTTGTGAATCCTTATAAGGTGTCTCCCATCCTCTGGAACACAAGGTCTCCAGTGCACTAGCCAGTCACCTCTGGGGTATCCATCCAGATGTTTATACCCCATATATCTGGGCCTCAGGTTTTATCAATCAGGATTCTGAACTTTAAAAATGGATCTAACTTGGCTTAGCCATTAAGCCTCTCTGTTTTTTAACTCTATCAAATATTTTTTATTGCTCAGCAGTTCCTATTGTTCCTATCATTCCTATTGTTCCTCAGAACTATTGTACTGCAGAAGATATAGATATAGGCTTCCTGCATGTTACCAAACATGATGTTAATGCTAAAAAAAAAATAAAAACTCTGAGTCCTTGACTTCTTTTTACTGGTCTTCAGTATTTTGTTAGTCCTAGACAGGACATCAGTACAACACAGGAAGAAACCAAGTGCTTTGCACTTCGTAGGATTTGTTCCTCCTCTCTCTTTCAACCATTGTACCTACAAGGGCATCCCCTTCCATTGGAAATTTTCTCACAGACACCTTTGTGGAGTCTTCAGCAATTAGACAGCAAATAGGTGCTAGGGGTTTCTTTTGTCCCATACACTATTCAGGGTGGCTTTTGCGGTTTTTTTCCTATCACAACAATGAGTAAGTCTATTCCAGAAACTCATCATGCTGCCTGTTTTTTTCAATCACTGGGGTGCAAATTACATTAATTCAGTTCTTCCAAGAAACAAACATTGCTGATATACAAGTGACTAGTTGAGGAAAATGCATGTGAGAGAGGAAACCAGGGAAGACTAAAGCATCACTAGACAAAAATGAAAACCAGTTCGCCATGATGGAGAGATGGAAGGAAGAGAGAACTCAACAAAAAGGCTTAGACCACTGTGTATTTATAGAAAAGTCTAATTTTTTAATTTGATTTTTTGACACAGGAGCTCACTCTGTAGTACAGGCTGGTTTAGAACTAGTTATGTAGCCCAAGCTGACCTCAAACTCCAATCCTCCAGCCTCCACTCCTTAGTGCTGGGATTACAGGCACGAGTCACTATGCCCAGCTTTACAAAAGTTTAGATAAGAAAAATGGAGTGTCCTTGAGCAAAAGTTACTTGTCAGTGGAGTCTCATGTCTCTCAGGAACGGACCCACCTTGTTCAGTGACTCAGAACAGCTTGTTAGAGTGTGGCTACTCTCTAAGCTTGGAAGTGAGTTGAGAGCCACCCATCAAATTAAGCCATAAGTCAATTAAGTAGATCTGAGAGGCCCTTATTAAGTTTCCACAGCCAGCAACTTGAAAAAAAGCACTGAGTGAAAAATATGCAACTACGGAATTGTTTTGAGTCTCTTTTTCTTTCAGACAAAGGAGGATTTTGAAGATGTAGGTTTTTCATGAGGAATTTTTCTTGCAGGTCTCTCAATGTTGTATTCTGCTCCCACAGCTGCATAGTCAAACTGTATCCCTCTTGCTCACTACTAAGCAATATTGTTTTTGAAAAACAGATGTGTCAGAAAGGAATGAAAACTCTTTCCTCGATTCAAAGTTAAATTTGTAAGAAATACATATTCAGTGTTAACTTCAGAATCCATCGTCCTCTTCTGTAAAGTTTTTACTTTTAATTATACAGTTCCAAGGAGGAGTGAAAATGGCTTTGCTCATTGAACCACCATTTTCTATCTACATATGATTTATTTACCCTTTGATGTCCATTAACCTAATACAACTTCTTTCTGCATGTGCAATCATATATATCACCGAAAGACTATCTAATACAATATGATTATGAAATATGTTATCACAAAGAAGCAAAAATTATTCTCTCCCCATCATTTTACCTATACTGTGAAATATTAGGCTAAACAGGACTAGAGCTCTGAATTTCTATGGTCTTCTAATTTGTACAACACCTTATTCCCACATTCTCTACTTCCTCCAGGTATTCGTCATCTACTTCCCCACTTTTCTTAGCTCCACTGTTAGTTGAATATTCATGATGATTTGGGATGAATTTTTATGTTAGCTTAAAATACCTCTTTACATTGTGGATTGAAGAGTCGTCATCGTGAGAAGACTTAGAGATGCCATTGATTTCCTCTCTTGAACAATCCTATCAGTTACCTGCTCACATCCAGAACTAGAGCTGATCCTTTGAATCACATGTGCATATTATCAATTTTCAGCCATTCCTCTCATTATGCCAAATAATTGTGAATTTTTCTGAGATAGTGAGATAATTGCAAAATGAAAAGCAAACATTGTTTTTCACAGTTTCTCCATTGACTTACCTATCACACTACAGTTACTAGATACATCTTTTTCTTGGGCTTCATCCCTGTTCTCATTCCAGCCATCCAATTCCACATCATGGTCTCCAGTATTTATCCAATAGTTCCAGAATATTCCACTGTTATATGTTCAATTGGCCATCTTTATTATTGTAGGCTGATGAAGAGAGGCCTCTCTCTTCAAGGCGACCTTTAAGCAAAGTCATGAAGAAAGTTAGGTTTCTTTTATTTTGCTATATCAAAATACTACAGACTGGATAATTTTTAAAGAACAGGAATTTATTTGCCATAGCTCTGGAGGATGAAAAATTCAAATTCAAGTCACTGTAAGGTTCATCATCAGTTAAGGATTCAGTCTTTAATTCCAAAATGACACAACACCTAAAATGACAGAAGGTAAAAGAGACAAAGTCCTTCCATCAAGTCCTTTTATAAAGGCACTGAACCCTATCACCCTCCAATTCCAATCACCCCCCAATATTGCTGCATTGGGGATTAAGCTAAATTTCAGAAATTTCTTCTTTTCTAATATAGTCAACTCAAACCATCAACTTCTCCACAAACACCGTCCAAATTTACCCCAGGAATTATGATATATTGTGCTTTCTTTTGTTCACTTTGAAACATATTGCTGACCATCTCCTTCTGATTTTCTTAATTTGATTTTGCTTAGAAAATTGCTTTTGGATTTCTAAATCTTCATGATTTTTCCAATAATATGTCTATTTGATTTCCCTGTGATCATAAAATATCATCTCTATAAATTCAATCATTTGAAATCTGTTAAGACTTCTTTGTGATTTAGTATGTGGTCTGTCTTGATGAATGCTTTGTGTACACTTATAAAACATGAGCATACTGCAAATGCTTAATCTATTTTTTCAGGTTGTGGATTGGTTGTTCCAGTTTGTTTTTAATTCTAAAGTATTTCAGACCAATTTCCTTCACAGAACTACTGAGAGAGGAATATTGACATCCTTAACTGTAGCAATGACTATGTCTCTGTATTTTCATTCTGATTGCTTCTCTTCACGTATTGCTCTATAATTAAACACATTCATTTTTAGGGTTATTTTGTGGGCATAATCAATTTATGCTTTCATTATCTTAAAACACTTTTCTTTATCTCTGGTAATATATCTTGACCTAAAACTCAATTTGGCCAGTATGAATATAGTCAGTCATTCTAGCTTTCTACATGTGTGTTCTAGAGAAGATTTTACTTTTAACTTGTGGCATGTAATTCTGTCTGTTCTCATTTGTCTGAAGCATCTTTTTCATATTTTTTTCCAATTTTTGCTGACAGTGTCTTGTTATGTAGCCCAGGCTGGTCTTGAACTCATGATGCTCTGGCCTCAGCCTCCCAAGTACAGGATTACAGACATGCATCACCATGACCAGCTCCCTCCATGTTCATTTTTAAATGATATTGACATGGGATAGAAAATATTAATTTGATACATTTTAGGGACTTTTCTTTTAGTACTTGGAAGATGGTCTTCTGCTATTATTTAAGCCATGTTATTTTTGATGAGAAATATGAAGTCATCCTTATTGTTGCTCCTTTGTTTGTACTATGTTTCTTTCCTCTATGTCTGCTTTTAAATTTAAATTTATATTTCCAACTATCCCTTATTTCAGAAAATAATCAACATGTTCCTTACTATACTCAGATTTATGATTATGCATGAGATTCATTGAGTTTTATGATTTGTAGATTACTGGCACCTATCATAACTATTTCTTCAAAAGTCTTCTGTCCTGACTCTTCTCCTATTAGAACTGCAATAGCAAATCTGCTGAATGCATGATATTGTCCCACAGATAACTAAGGCTCTGTTCATTTTCTTTCAGTCTTTTTTTAAATCTCAGTACATTATCTTGTATAGTGTCTTATCCTATGTTTTTAATTTTTTTTTTACTTCAATGTCATACATTATCTTATGCTTACAAACTGAATTTTTATTTTTCAGATAGGGTCCCATGGTTTTTGCTGGGACCATCCTTGTACCACAATCTGCCTATCTGTGCCTCCTGCATAACTGGGATTACAGACATTAACCCCAATGTCCAGTTTATTGGTTGAGATGGGTTCTAGCTAATTTTTTGCCCAGGCTAACCTCAGTCTGTGATCCTACTAATCTTTGCCTCCAAATTAGTGGGAATTATAAGTATCTGCCACTATGCCCAAATCTAAATTTTCCATTTTAGACTTTACATTTTTCATTTGAAAAAAATTGTTCTTTTCTACATATTTTATTTTTCTCCTAATTATATTATAATATATAAATACCTATTTTAAATTGTTGTCTACAAATCCCATTATCTCTGTTATTTATAGGTCTGGTTCTATTAACTTGTTTCTTTCCTTGGTTATGGGTCATATTTGATCATCTCTGTATGTTTATCAATTTTATATTGGTTGATTGACATTCATGATTAATTTCTACTGTTTAAGCCAGCCTTCTTTCACTGAATGGAATGTAAATATTTCCCAGCCCAATGTGACCATTGGGAATGACTTAATTTATAAATCCTGGGGAGCTGTTCTTGCTTGGATTCCTAAAATTGTGATGAAAGAAATCAGTAAGTAGCCAAAAACTCATTATGATTCCTACATTGATTTCTCAAGCTTTATTTTCTTCATGGTTATCTCCACTCTAATATTCTGCCCTACAAATTTCAGCTGCTTCAACCTCCCACATCTTCTCATCTTGGGAGAATACTTAGCTCAACTTGTGTTCTCTTTCCTTTTCTACTATGTTCTGAAAAAAATGCATTCAGTTATGAAACCCAGTTCAATTTTAGGACTCATCTCATTTGTGTCTTTTCACTTAAGGTTTGAAATTCTGTGTGAACTATTTTACCAATGCCTAAAAACAAACATCTCACATATCTTATTCAGTTTTTGGCAGTTTATGAATTCTACATAAAGAATATTCATGGACAGAAACAGAAGTTTAAGTATACATTTTAATGAAATACAAATTTTGTCAAGTGAGCACTCTCACATCACCATCAAAGTATAGTTATTTATACTAATTGCCTCAGCCCTTTTGATGCTATCACTCAGCATTCTCACATAAACTGAGAGCTGAGACTGTAGCAACACACAGACATATATAAACTTTCTGGTTTCCAAACTTATTATTTTATGTAAGTCTCTACCAAATTTATCTCACTCTTTCAATCACATTCTTCCTGAGTAGAATGTGCTGACAGTTAAAGTTCAGTAGTGAATCCATAATCATGCAAATTTTGTTCCCAAGTTTTTTAGCTGGGTACATACCTCTGCTTTCATAGATTTGTAAGAAAACCCTTAAATATGTCAAGTATAAATGGTCTTTGGGTGGAATCAAAAAGTTTATTAGGAACAACAGTAGCAATGAAAAAGAAAGTGGTTGGGGTCTTTAAAAATTCTACATATTCCTCTGGGAAATTAGGCCATAGGAATTAATAAATTCTCTATAATAAAATGTAGTAAATTACTCAGGTCCTAAACATTTTAACATCAAAGAGAAATAGCTAACAGAAAACCACAGAGATCCAAAAATGCTTTTCAGAATATTTCAGCAAGTAGTTTCAGTTTCCTATAAATTTAAAGGATAGTAAAATACTTTATAATAAAGAAAAATGGTGATTACTAAAGGTTACCCTTGTAAGAAAATCTTCATATTGGACATTTACTACAACAATAGCAAATAACAAAGCCATGACATTTCCACTCTGTCACTAAAACCTTTTATCTGCCTTGGGGTAAAGTTTTGAGTATGAAGTTTTGAATGTTGTTAAGCAAACAGAAGGCTCTCAGGGCACTTCAGAAGGAACATGTTCCCAGTGTGGGCGACAGAGTTAGCTTGCCATGCATAATCTATTGAAGAAAAGAAGACTGTTGGAATGTGAGCAGTACTATGTTTTCCTTTAGTTGAATATGTATTTTTAAAAATGAGATGAGTTTGAAATCATTCAAATTTTAGAGGCTGTCTTCATTAGCAAACATTTATGACAATTGTTGAAATATTTTGTCTTCACTTGTATATCTCCATAAGGATTCACATTCTGGCAATAATTTCATTAAACATTTAAGATTTCCTTGTCAGTTTTGCATTAAAATAAAAGAAAATCTGGTTTTTAATGGCTAAAACATGTGCTCAAGCACATATTCTGAGATAATGTTAAGGAAAGAAGCTCAAATATGAGTTGCAGCATTCAAAATAGAACAAGAAAAGACCAATATCATAAGATGAGATTCTTTCTAAAATTCACAAACCTGTGTGAGTATATCTAATGTCTAAATAATTAGTAATGTCTTAAGGCACATACAGTAGTCAGGGTTGTGGAAGCCAAAATCCTGAGTCAAAAAATTAGTTTTGTGACATTGAGAAAGAGACAGGGAGAGAGAGACACACAGAGAGAGAGAGATTGCTGAATTAAGTACAAACTACCTTAAAACTTGGGGTTAAGTGGATGTTAGTCAACTTGTGAAATGAATGACTGAATTCAATTCAAACAAAATCTAAACAACCAAAGCACTAAAGCCAGAGAATGCCGAAATCTGTAAATGGTTAAAAAGGAATTCTGGAGGTTACTGATGTGTAAGCGAATCTATTTGCATTTTGCATAATCATAGCACAATGATAAAGATAGAGTAGCTGCTTGTCCTAAACAGAAATAAAAATAATTTTGAACTTTTTCTTTCAGTAGAAAATTTAAACTGTTATCTAGTTACCTCAAACATTATATATATGTAAGCAAAATGTTGAAAGTATTACTGCTTCATTTCAAGTAAATTTATAGGTATTAAGCTAAGCAGAAAGTACACAATAGAAGTTTATAATTTCTACTATTCCCTTTAATAAGTGAAAGTATCCTACATTTGTTATCAGGTGGAATTATTTATAAGATCTTTTTTTCCTTAAAATAAAAATTGTGGCAAAGGTACTTTATTGTCCTATAGACAATATGTTTCACACATATTTTTAAAATTCATGGTAATGAAAAAAGAGCATAGATATGACCAAGGTTCTAGTTCAAACTATCAGACAGGAAGAGAGCCCTCTTACTCAGTCTTTTTGTTCTATTCAGGTCTTCGGTTGGTTAGATGAGGTCCACCCACACTAGGGAGGGCCATCTCTTTATTCAGTCTATCAAATCTAGTGTTAATCTTATTCAGAAACCCCCTCACAGACACACCCAAAATAATACTTGACTGAGTGCCTGGAATGTCTGGGCACTCTATGGTTTAATCAAATTAACACAAAAAATTAACAAATTTATATAGACTCAAGCTTTTAGGATAGAATTCAAATTTTTACACATGAATTTTAGCACCTAAAGCTATTAAATTAATTCTATTCACTTGATTTGAAGAAAATGTTAAATGGATCAGTGTAGAGAGAGTGCAATGAAGACATTCCAAAAGTTATGAAAAAATTAAAGAAAATGTATAAAATCTTTATGAAATAACTTATAAAGTAAAAAGTGTATTGAGTAATTTGGAAAGAATGGTTCACTGTTGTAAATTTGTCAGTTCTCTGAGTTTATCTATTTAATGTAATCCCAGAAAACTTGGGATTTATATGTAAATATATATACATAAATGCAACATGCTTAAGTGCACACATACATAAACACGTACACACATACAATAAATTGATGTATAAATTGACTTATCTAAGCTGAAACTACTTTTCCCATCATACTCTTTTTTGTGTGTTATTCAGTTTCCATGTGCTAGATTTAGAAAGTCACAGTGAAGACACAGACATGTTTATGTGGCCTTCAGAACTCCAGGCATGCGGCAGCTCGTCAACACTGCTGCTGAGCTGTTGGGTTACTATGTTATATGAGGCTGCACTCATCTGTGCTCTTCCAGCTTCTGCTTAATGATATCATTCACTTTTTTTCTGATGTGTGATGCTCCATAGCAAAGGGAGATAATCACTTCAGAAGATAAGTCTTGGCACCAAGGCTGGAGGTAGTGAAAGGAAAACACAGTTTGTTCTTATGGATGTCACTTGTCTTGTGGGCTCCATTTGTCCTCACTAAATCCAGTTTTGTTCTTGCAGAATCCCTGTTTCCATTGCTCTTTTCTGCATCTACTGTTCCCTCTTCACTCTTCGTGGAATTTGCCTATGACTTGAGGCCTAACACTAGACAACTAGAAAATAGCCTTTCTAAGACTCTCACAATTATATAAGATCTAGTTGCTATAATGAAGTCTTCATTCCATACTATTCATGATGTTTTTGATTCTCTGATCAAATGCCAATGGCAGCAATTTGATGCTAGGATGCTAAAGCACTACCTCAACAAAAGCTAAAATAGGTACCCTATTTTTAAGACAGAGTAATAGAGCAGAAAGGAGTTAGCTGAAAGGCACTGAGTAGATTGTTAGCAAAAGCTGAAGGACCTTATGCAGTATATTATCAGAAACCTTTAGTACTGACAGGGATGCCAGTAACATTTTAAAGAAAGGGAGTAAAAATTTTACTGGACATTGGAAGAGAGAAGATAAGGGGGTGATACGAAACTCTGCAAAACTACCTCTTTAGTAATGTGGAAAATAGAAAATGCTCCAGTGAACTTGAATAGTATGGAAATTTCCAGGCAAAATATTGAAGGTATTGTCCATTTTTCCCTAGCTTTCCACAGTAAAATGAAGGAGATGAGAAATAAATGAGAGAATGACTAGTTTCTCCCTGCAGTTCTGAAAAAAAATAAAGAATTTGGAACAATCTTTTTAGCCAGCAAAACATTCATGATTTAAAATGACTTTCAAAGATCAGATGCAGGGTAGGGCTGTAAAATTCTTGTTAAAACCTCAGAAAGCCCAAAGGCAGCAGTTTATATGCATGTCACACTGACAAGTTTGCTCAGGGTATTACAGAAATACTCCAGATTCACTCTACTCCACCAAATAATAAAACTTTGCAAGCAGCTCTTCCATAGACTACTCACAGGCAGCCCAGAAAAGAAAAGGGCTTTACTCACATACATTTTATCTAAATTAAGGGACCATAATACTGGTAATGTTTGTATTAACTGTTTTTTTTTTCCATTGCTGAGATGAAAGAGCTCAGCAACTTAAAGGAGGAAAGGTTTGTTTTGTCTCATAATTTCAGAGGTTTCAGTCCATAGTCTGCTGGCTCCATTGCTTTGAAACTGAGGCAAGGAAGAACATCACAGCAGAAAGCGTGTGATGGGATGGAGCTGCTCAACTTATCACCATCAGAAAAGAGAGACAGGAACATTTCATGGACAAGATGTACTCTTCAGGGACTTACCCCTAGAGGTCTACTTTCTTCAGCTAGACCCCATCTCCTAGCACATTCAGTATTAGAGCCCTCATGGTTCAATTAACCTCTCAATATTGCCACCAGTTGGGGACCAAACATTCAACACATAAGCTTTTGGGGAGGACACTCATATCCTAACCATAATACTTAACCCAATAATGTTTCAGAGAAAATGTCAGATTTTAATAGTGCAAAATGAAAACCACACACGCGCGCGCGCGCATATTTTCTTTCTTTTTTTTTTTTTTACTGTCACGTTGTTGACTGAGAAAATAACTCAAAAAGAAAGCATAACTAGGAGAAAAGAGTAAAAATTCAAGCAAGTACAGTCAGTAGCTACAGAAAACATTCTTCATAAGGATGATTAAACCCTGACAGAAGAATTGAAAATAGGCTTGGACTGTATTTCAGAATTGCTGTAGACAAGTAACTATTATGTGCCTCTTATTTTTCCAAGTATTGAATAAGGATTTTGCCATTATCTTATCCTCATTCTTCACTGTATGTGAAGAATGTGAGCAGATAAGTCTCTTTAGGTCCCAAGTCTTTTGATGAAAAAGAAGAATGTCCAATGAGCTGAAACTACTCTCATCTGAGGATCCTCTGGCAGCCTAGACCTGGTTAAAATGACAATATCTTGGACCTCAAATCTGAGCCTGATAAGGTAAAAGTTAATTTCTGTGTTGTTGGGAGAAAGAAAATCTATTTTTCATATAGAATATGAATTTTTGTGGCTAGTGGGAAGACTGTAGCAAACTATTTTTCTATGGATGAGTGTAACAATATCATCCATCCAGTGTACCCTTCTAGAACTTGCCATTCTGTCATCCAAGGAGTTGTTTTATTCTTCTCCTCTTGAATTTGGCAACAAAATGTGCCAGAAGTAATGTCATGTGACTTTTGAGGCCCAATTAAAAAGGTGATGCAGGTTTGTTTCTGGTGAAATGGAACATTCAACTTTGGCTGACCAAATCACTATGTGGGCAGTTCTGACTAACAGCTTTGAGGAAGGTCCCAGTCAACATCCACAGTCATCTAAAAAATGTGTGTGAAGGAACTTCCAGACTACCCTAGACCCAATGACTGATTCACCCCAATAATTGAGGCCTCTTAACCAAGGATCAGGAATCATGGAAACCCCCACCTCCGCACCCTGTCTGAATTCTTGATTTATAAAATCAAAATATAATAAAATGGATACTTACACCTCTATGATTTGGATTTTTTTTCACTCATCAATAGAAGCTAGATCAGTATGGTCACTTTCCATAAAAAAGAAGGAAAATCACATAAGACAGAATACAAAATACAAATAAATGGGCCAAACTGTACTTCAAATAAATACACAATGATTCCCTAGTAAACATAAGTATAGTTCGTGGCTCTCTTTTGTCTTCAAAAAGAGCCAAGGATGAAGAAATGGCAGACCACAGATCTAAGCCAGTTTGTGTAAAACAGTTTGTGTGAAACGTGTCATACAGAAGCTATGGAAAATGACGGAAGGTTTGGAGATGTAACTCATTGGTACAGTGCTTGCCTCTCATCCTCAAGGTCATGGAATGAGTCCCCAGCACCAGCACCAAAAAAGAAAAAAGAAGAAGAAAGAAAGAAACAGATGAGGAAAAATTGTCCTAAGCAGATAAAGTCAGTTTTGAGGGGCACTTACTGGTCAACTCTGAGATAATTAGAGAATTGAGTAAATTAAATGTAAGTAAAATAATTCATGAATCCGTAATGGTACAGATAATGTCTTTAAATGAGAGACTTCTTACTTTGTAGAATACCAAAAAAATGTAGAATAAATGATGGAGTCAGAAAATGAAAATTTGGCCACAATGGTGATTGATTAAGGGAAGAATCATCACCTCAGGGTTAACCTAAGAAATAAATGTTCAAAGTGGAACAGGCTATTTACATATTTTGTATTCATACCCCTACAAATAACCAAAAATCCAAGTGATCAAATTTAACATCACAAGTAATGGAACAAGCTAAAACCATATGCTTCCTCATAGGATACAAAGAACAAGCATCTTGTGTTACTGACCCACCAAAATATCTAACTTTGGTATAGTATTGTATAATGAAAAACTGCCACATGAACATGCATTAAGGAGGAGAGACAAGGGAGGATAAGGAAGAGTAGTGGAGGTGGTAAAGATGATCAAAGTAAATTAGGTGCATGCATGGAAATGTCATGGTGAAATCCCATACTATTTATAATTTATGCCAATTAAAACTTTAAAAATCAGAATAATTGGACTTTATTATCAAGAGGTCAAGGTCACAAAGTCCAAAAGTCTTAAGTTTTTCATAACTTTTAGGAGAATAAAAATGCATCATAGCTGAAAGTAATCAAGGATCCTTGATTCTATCCTTCAGACTCGGCAAAAATAGCCGAAGTGTTGTTAGTGGGACAATTGGCAAATTTTCAATGTAGACTATGAATTACACAAAAGCACTACCTAATATTAAATGTCCTAAATAGAACATTTTGGTATGGTTCAGAAATAAATCTTTCTTTATCTTGAAGTACTACAGAAAGAAATAGTTAAGGATAAAAGTGTATGCTTTGTTGCCTGCAACTTACTCTCAATTTATGTGCTGTCAAATGACACAAGTGTGCATGTGCACATGAAGAAAAAGAGAGGGAGAAAAAGAAAGAGAATGAAAGAAAAAGAGCAAAGAAAGAGAATGAGTGAGGAAGAGTGATAAAATGCTAAATAGGACAAAACGGTGACAAATGGTAGCTGGGAGCAAAGGTTATATTGGAATTCTTTCCACTTCATCCTTCATACAATTTTTGGTAAGACTGAAATCATACTCAATTTAAATTTTCCCCCATCAGCTAGGTGCAGTGGCTCAAGTCTGTAACCCTAGCTACCATGGAGGCAGACATCAAGAGGATCATTACTGAAGGCAAACCTGAGCAAAAAGTTCACAAGACCACATCTCAACCAATAAAAATGGGGCATGGTGGTACATGCCTGTTATCCCACCTCCACCAAGTCACTGCCCTGGGCATAAATGCAAGACCCTATCTCAAAAAAAGAAAACTCAAATCAAAAACAGATGGAGGTATGGCCCAAGTGGTAGAGCTCATGCACAGGGATCTCTTCTCACATGTAAACCATGATAATCATAAGTTTATATGTGCTCAAAAATCCAGTTTTACTATGAAATTCCATAATCACTTTAAAACTAAACAATCGAGTTTAAAGCTATGTTATAAAATAAAGATGTTCCTGTATTTAGAAATATTTTATCTAATCTTTAAATTATTAAATGAAACTCCTAGATATCACAAATGTAAGCATGTTACAAAGATATGATTTATGCTCATTGATATACTTCATGAGTGTAAAATACTAATTCACCAAATACAAGTCATTGTACCATTTGCTCTTTCTGTAATTATTTAAGTGCCCACAGTAAATTTTATGTACTCAGTTGTGTCAATTATTTTGAAATTTAATGAGATGACAGTGAGCTGTTGAAAATTGCTAATTAAATATTTCATTTTGAGAATTATAGAACACAAATGTGATGCTCCAAAGCAAAACAACCATTATTAACTGTCATCTTAGAGATGAATATTGAAATTATGTATAATAGATACCCAGAACATCAGCAGAAACTGACAAAATATGATGGGAAGTCGATATATGATGTGAAATTCATGTTATCCATATACTATCCATATAACATCCACATAGTTCATATAACCCATATAAAATTCAAAATATCTGTATGCAATATTTTATTTAATGATGCTACCTTTCACTAAAAGTTAAAAATAGTTATAAAAATTCCATAGGTATTATACAAAACAACATTTGAAACTTAAAAATACTCTAATAACGTAAACTTTTGTCTCTCATATCTCAAAGGTTAGATGCATTTATTTTGAATTTTTTTGGTTGATGCCCAATCTACCCCTCATGAATAAACACATTAGTTAGGTCTTGAAAATTGACCAGGTGCTTGCAAACAGAAAAAGAGAGGAAAAAATGTCATTTTGGCAGCATCCTCCTGAAGGACTTAGCGTATTTAGAGAATGGCTCTGTGGGGCAAGATGTAAAGTGGGAAGATGGAAAAAGAGAGATTTGTGTCAAGGTCAGAAACAAGGCTAGAATTATGTGTTAGTGCTAGACTGTAAATGGCCTTCTAAATTCAAAGGAAGGAACTTATGTTTAATTCTACATTAGCTGTTTTAAAGTAATTGAATTTTTCATAGAAATATATCTTTGATAAAAACTCTAGCAGTAGTATGAAAATGGAAGGAAAGTATTAGCCAAAAAAAAAAGAAAAGAACCTTAGTCACAAGCTCAATTAGGAAATTATTCTAACAATAAAGAAGGTGATGTCAAAGGTGGTAAGCTATATGACATTAACAGAAATGTAGAACACTTAGCTTTTGGTAATTTCTTGCATGTTGTTTACACCATGCAGTACTGGAGTCAACAACATGTCTTAAATGTGGATTGTGTGGTGTGATCACTAAACACATGAGGTATTTACAAATATAACAGGTCTTCATACTTCCTTTGGCAGAAGCCAAGGAATAAAAATGCAATAAATGAATTATGTAGTACATGTGGACAAAGCTGATCAGCAAACGTTTTGTTTCTGACCTAGTTTTGAAAGCTCTGTACATGCAACTCTCCACAAAATACTACATAAAAATGCCAAGCAGCCAGCAGGGCTACAACATGCAGAAAGTGAAGGACAACATTGCTCTCTGAAAAAAGCAAAAGCCACTTTCCTTCCATGGATAATCTTTCAGATGGATTTTATCCACAAAACTCATGCACAAGAAAGAGTTGTTGTCATGTTCATAGGAAACTAAAACTCAACTTTGCAAAGTAATCTTGAAAAAATATATGGAGCTTTTATTTGACACAACTTGATGGAAAAACCAAAAGCCTAAATATTATATCCTGATCATTTAAAAAAATTTAATTGACAAAGCTAATATAAATTTATCAATACAGGGTGTTGATTTGAAATATGTATACATTGTGGAATGGCCCTTCAGCTAGTTAACATAGGCATTATTTCACATTCTTGTCATTCATATTCAGTGTCTTGGATTCCATATACATAAGTGGGTTCATGAAGGACAGTATTTCTCTTTCTGTATCTAGCTTATTTCACTTAGCACAAAGTCCTCCAGGTTCAACAAGTTGTAGCAAATTCTTGCAACCCGTGAGGTTCATCCTATGAATCTAACTGGGGGCCATTGAAGATGCAGAAAGGACAAAAGATAAAAGACAAACATGCAGAAAACTGGGAACAGGTGGGCTGTTGCTCAGATGGAGACACACAACAGCCTCGTTACTTTTTTTTACTTCTCTTCTCTTCTTTTACCTTGCTTCTTTTCTCTATTCTTTAAAACCTTACTTCTTTTCTATTCTTTAAGGCCTTTTTTCTTTTCCATTCTTTAAAGTCTCAGTCCTTAGACTTGCACTGTCCCATGTTTCCTTTAATCTCTACCATAACTCCTAAAGTCTTGGTCCTTAGACTCACAAACACACAACATCCAGCAGCAGCAGCAGCAGCAATAGCTTCATCAGCCTCAGCCTCACAAGCAGCCTGCAGCAGACACCCCTCACAAGCAGCCTACCTCATCCTCCTTCAGTGAAGCTTTTATACAGTGTCAAACAAGGAGGTGGAGCAACAGTTCTCAGGGAGGAGCGTGACATTGTAACAGGAGAAAACTGTGATCACTACTCTCTGAACATAAACATCTTAGGAAAAGCAGCCATGCTGTGGCTGGGGCCATGCCAGCTCAGCCTGCAGATTATTAGGCACAGCGGTGCTCACTCCCTTCTGTAGCTAGGGGCTGTGCCAACCCAACCTGCAGATTGTTGGGCATAGCTGTGCTTATGTCAGTTCTCATAGGCTGCTCATACTCCCCTCCCCACCGCAAATGTCAGAATTTCCTTCTTTCTTAAGGCTCACAGCTATGCATATACACCACTTTTTCTATATCCATGTATGATCTGATAGACTCCTAAGTTTATTCTATATCTTAACTACTGTGAATATCTCTTCTACATGCATACATACACATACACACACAATAAAAAAGAAAATATGGTATATAATTAAAGTATTTTTTAAGGAGAGGGTACATCTGCTCAAATGGATTGCATACCTTTAAATCATTTGCTAAAATCAAGTTTAGTTTTGAAATTAAAGTAATATAAACCATTACTCATCAAAGTGATTACTCTTTTCTTTTTTTCCCAATTCCTAGTATTCTTCCTGTTTTGTGCCTTTGGCTGAAATATCAAATATTAACTTTGCCTTTGAATTTTATTCTCTCAGGTTTCTAGTATTCAGTACATGCTGCAAACTATTTTTATACATATCTTAGTTATGTCTTTATTTTTTGTGTCTATAATTTGGGTATAAACTTTTGTACTCTCACTTATGTTTTTCTGATCTTGTTTTCTAAGACAGCATCTCCCTATCTAACAGCCCAGGCTGGCCTCAAGATCGTGATCTTCCTGCCTCCATACCTGAATGCTGGGATTATATGCATACATCACCACATCAGACTCATAAACCATATTTTCTGAATGCTGTCATTGAAAAGATCATGTTTTTTAAAAAGGTGAAAATCACTACATGCAGAATTTCACCAGTGTCCAAAAATATGACATATTTATACAGTAAAAATGTATAATTCCACCTTTGTATACAATTTTATTAAAGCATATACATACATTTAGCCTTTAATCTTTATGTGACTAACAACACATATTCATAATATTGAGTGAAAAATCATTACATTATCAAATTTAAAGAAAAATCACATTTAAAGTAAAAGAAAATGACCTTTTAAGTGAAACTAAATGATATAGCAGTAAATGCTCTGGGTATTCAATTATTTCTGAACTGGCAACCACCAACATTTTTGTTTCAACTTACAAATAATTTCTACCAAAAAATATATATATATCCCCTAACTTCTGCCTCAATAATGACCAAGAAGAAATTATGAAAACATTTTTCAAAGTTTTTGCATCACAAGTCTCTGCAGATTTTCTTACTGCATTTTTCCCTCCAATAAGTTCACACCTCTCATATAAGCAACAATCAAGAAAACTAGTGAAAGAAAATATACTTAAGACAACAGTTGAGAAAAATTTAGGAGGGATTACATACTGAATTGCTATTCTTCAAATTCTGCTTCATGATCCCTTCTCCACCCACCATCCATCTGTGCCTATCATACAAGCAACAACAACAAGACTCTTAATGTCAGAGTGTTCAGAGGGAGAGAATAGAAATTTGTTCCTGTAAAACTCAACCTTAGTTTAAATAAATTTATAATAATGACCCCCTGTTCATTGTTTCTGCTACTAGATGTCAGTAATTTTTTAAAAATTTTTATTTGGCTGGGACATACTATTCAATATTGGTCTCTAGATTATTGAAATATGTGAAGTCATCAACTATCAACTATATATCTAGAAATAATCAAGATATGTACATATCATACATTTTATATATATAGTTATATATATATAAGTTATATATATATAACTTATATATATATAATTTATATATATATAATATAATATAATTTATATATATAGTTATATAATTTTTATATATATAATAAATAATTATATAATTTATATATATATAGTTATATATATATATAAAACTATATATATATATATATATATATATATAGTTTTGAGTTCAGGAATTTCCAGAGCCATATAAAATATGTATCATCTCCATTAAAAGTTCTCCTGCAAACAAATAAATACTACATCTGAATTTTTTTAAGGATTCAGTTCACCTTTGTTCAGTGATCATCTTAAATGAATATGAAATAACAGTAAGTATGTTTGTCTATTAACTACTTTTACATTCATTTTCACATACAATGATGGAAAACTGAAACTGTTTTCATATTTTAAGTGCATTTTAAATATGTCAATATATTATGTATACCTATAACTATGTTTAACTGAAACACCTTTCTCTTTAGACTTTTAAAGTTGCTAATATAGGAGTTACACTCATAGAACTCTTTTTTGAGAACTGTTTGCCCATGGGACCTAATAAAGTACAGAAATATCTCCTTTTTCCTTAATTTTTATTTTCTATATATTTATTTGTCATATACATAATGCATACAACTGAATTGCTTAGAAGATCAGTAGTTTGCACCATCAACACATCTAGTTTTTGAACACTTGCATCACTGTAAAAAGGTCCTATGTGTCCCTTTGCATTTGATTTCACTCCCTCCTCTTCCACCCTCCCCATCCATGTCCCATCACTAAAACTAATCTTTCTTTTTTAATATACATGAAAGCATACAATATCTACTTGTTCAAATCTGACTTCTTCATTTAAAAAGTACTAATTTTGAAGGCCATCCATATTCTAGTATGCATTAGTAGTTTACTCTGTACCACAGTCTTTTTATTTGGACATGTGGATTGTTCCACTTTTTGGTTATTGTAAATAATCCTACTATGATAACTTAGATATAAGTTTCTGTATAGGTAGATGTTTTATTTGGGGAGGGAGGAAACTAGACAGAGAATTGTTGGGTTGTAAGCATATTCTCCAAAGTGACTGTATACCACTTGACATCCCCACCAGTAATGCACAACGTTTCTAATTTTCCCACATTTGCTCCATTTTTCCTAGTTTCCTTTATTATTATATCCACCTTAGTAGTGAAGAGACATGTTGGTTTATTTTTCCCAATGAATAATAATGATGAGTATCTTTTTGTGTGTTTATTGGCTAATTGTATGTCATTTTTGATGAAATGCCAATTTAAATATTTTACTTTTAAAAAATGTCTTGCCTTCTTATTACTGAACTGTCAAGAATAATATGCCTTATATACAAGACCTTTATTGATACCTAATTTCCAAATATTTTCTCTGCAAGTCTACGACTCATCTTTTCATTTTCTTAATATCATTTTGAAGGTCAAATTTGATATTTAATTCATTTTTTCTTTTGTATTATACTTTTGGTGTCCTAACTTCAAACTCTTTGCCTCACTGAAGTTTTAAAGATTATTTAATGTTAAAGATCACCCCATTTTTTTCTAAATTCATCTTTTCATATGTGGATATCCAATTGTCTTTACCCTATTCGCTGAAAAGGCTACCCTCTATCATTGAATTATCTTGGCTTCTGTTTTAGAAGTCATTTAAACATAAACATGAAATTTTTATAGATAATTCTGGTCCATAGATCCAAACACTCATGCTTATGCTGATACCACACTGTGTTGACTGATCTAGCTTCATGGTAAATTTTGGAAAAGGAAACTCTGTGTTTTCATACTTGGTCTTCTGTTTAAAATAAGTGTGATGGGTATACTTGATCCTTCATGTTTCCATAAGTTTTAGGATTTATTGTTCCCATTTACAAAAGATGCCTGCTGGGATTGTTATAGAGATATTGATTCTTAACATTCAGTCACTTTACACCCATAAACATGAAGTACCTCCCAATTTATCAGATTTTCTTGACTTCATCTCAATATTTTTAATTTTCAGTACTCAACTCTTACACTTTTTTGTTAAGTTATTCATAGGCATTTTACTGTTAGTACTAGTACAAATTGAATGCTGAGTTTCATTGTAGTAATGCCTGTTGCTAACTTATAGAAATATAACTGACTGTATCCATTGTTCATTCATCCTCTGACCTGGGTAAATATCTTTATGAGCTCTAGAAGTGCTTTTGTGGATTCTTTAGAGCTTTCTATGTACGTGCACAGTTGTGTCATCTGTGAATAAACAGTTTTACTTTTCCTTTTCAATCTAGATGCCTTTGGTCAATTTTAATTCCCTTCTTCTGGTGGCTAAACCTTTCATTCAATGAAGAATAGTAGTGGTGAAAGCAGCATCTTTTACTTGTCGGAAATCTTAGTTGAAAAGCATCCAGCCTTTCACACTTAAATACAATGCAAGCTGTAGGTGGTTTATAGTTGCCATTAGGAAGTGGAGAAAGTTCCCTTTTATCTTTAGTTTCTTGGCAGTTTTTGTCACAAATAATGTATTGGATATTCTCAAATGATGATTAGATAATTTTATCTTTTATTCAGTTATTGTGTGATATTAATCAGTGTCCTGATGATACACCAATCTTCAATTTCTGAGATAGATCCTACTTGGTTATGATGTATCATTCTTACTTCATGTTTCTGGATTTGGTTTGTTTCTCTTTGGCTAAGAGGTTTTTATCTATACTCACGAATGATATAGACCTATGTTTTTTTGGGGTATCTTTGCCTGGCTTGGATATTATTGGCATCATGTAGTAATAACTGAGCAGTGGTGTCTCCATCTCTATTTTCAGGAAGGTTTTATGAACTACTGAGATCGTATCTTCTTTAAAGATTTGATAGAACAAATTCTCTTTTAATTCCCCTCAACTTTTAATGTTGCCTTGTGGCCTGCTCTCATATTGTTTTTCCTTTTTCTTTTTTTTGAGTCTTGCCTCTGCTATAAACTTATTTTTTTATTATTTCCTTTTTTCTTTTTCTGTTATTATTGTACTGGGGTTACATTGTATTATTTACAAAAGTTCTTTCATAGTTGAATTCACCACCTCCATCATTCTCCTTTATTCCTGGAATAGTTTCAACAGATCTTATTTTTCCATTTTTATATATTCGTACACAATATTTCCGCTACAGTCATCTCTTTTACCCTTTCCTTTTGTCCTCCTCTCCCCTCCCACTAGTACCAACCCCCAGACAAGACCTGTTTTACCTTCCTGTTCTTCATTTTTGAAAAAAGACATTTTTGTTTGTTTAAGATACCTCTACAGGGAGTCTTATTATGACATATATATATATATATAAATTTACACTCCCCTTGATACCCATATTGTCAACTTGTAATTTGTAAGCTGAGGACATCCACACCTGTATCTCCAACTCAAACTTCTCTTCTGAGTTCTGTATTTCTCTTTCCATCTGCCTACTGATAATTTATTCCTAACTATTTTCTGGGATTTCAAATGTCCAAACTATGTGATCTGTGCTAACAGAGTGAGAACCACCTAGCTGCACCCAGACTCATAGACCTACCAAGTTTTTGTAGTTGTTCTATAATACCAAATCTTATAAGAACAGGTCCACCTCCACAACATCTCCAGGAGCTTTTTCTTATATTTTCATCTCTTTATAGACACTATTTCTCACTTGGATTAAACTATTCACTCAATAGTGTTACCTGTTCCTGTTTTGGGGCTAATTCCAACTAAGTGTTTCAACTGGTAGATATCATTTAGAATATCGGAGATGGTTACTAGAATTCC
The DNA here is from genome assembly GCF_047511655.1 of Castor canadensis. Taxonomy (NCBI): domain Eukaryota; kingdom Metazoa; phylum Chordata; class Mammalia; order Rodentia; family Castoridae; genus Castor; species Castor canadensis. Next base: position 93,084,697 of record NC_133399.1, on the reverse strand, counting down.
CTCTGCTTTAAGGCTGGAAACTCTAGTCACTAGAAAGACAGACTTTCTCCAAAATAGCTAGCTGTGTGTCATAGTCAGAAAGACTACACTGACATATGCTCTTGATTTTTCTGATCCCTTGATAATGTAAAGCTGCCTAAGGTTAATACTGTGATTTTGTCCATCAAAAATGCATCCTGGGAGAAATGACCCAAACATTGTATGCACATATGAATAAAAGACATTTTTAAAAAATGGAAAAAAAATGCATCCTGGGGTCAGATATAGTGGCCCATGCCTGTAATCCCAGCTACCTGGGAGTCAGAGATTGGGAGGATCATGTTTGAGGCCAGCCTGAACAAAAATGTTAGCAAGACCTGACCACAACAAACAAATTAGGTGTGGTGGTATGAGGCCTGTGTTCCCAGATTCTCTGGGAAGCCATAGGTAGGAGGATTGTAATCAGTGGCCAGCCCTTGGCAAAATATGTAACTCGACACCCTACCTGAAGCATAACTTAACTGGACACCCTCCCTGAAACATAACTAAAAGGCAAAAAAGAACTGGGGCTGTGGCTCAGGTGATACAGTACTTAACCTGGCATGCACCAGGCCCTGAGTTCAAAACCAGTACCAAAAAAGAAAAAAAGAATGTATTCTGGCCTTAATTTTTTCCTGCAGGCAGATTGTAAAATTTATCAGCTTTTCACCCAAAGCTTTAGATCCATAGGAAATCTAAACTCTAAATAACATGCTTTTGTAACATGATTTTCTTTAATTTTCTCATTGAACAACTGTCTATATCATTTTCCTTAAATACATTGTGCAAAAAATATTTTTAAAAGAAAAAATTTAAAGTAAGTACAAATATATACAGATGACAAAATTCATGGAAAGGAAAAGATGGCAATAAAGAAAGAGAACCACTTTCATATCCTTAATCCTCAGAAAGTTAAGAGCAATAATGCATTTGCTGATGAATATCATAGTTAAAATAATAAAAAGCAATTGCAATGAATTTTTCAGCCATCTGCAATGCCAATTGTGCTGAGACACTCACAATTATATATTTAAACCAACTGCTGTTAATAAAAGTGCCTGCTTAAGAAGAAAATCAGTTCATTTCACAAATGAAACAACAGTTACTACCAATTACCAGTTGTCAAGGTAACAGCTGAATTTGAAACGGTGGGTATTTTGCTCCTTTGGCTTATCCAATTTGCTACCTAGACAGGGCATAGAGTATAAAGTTAACCATCAGCGAGATAACAATACTCGGTCAGATATTTTTCCCTTGGCATTTACACACTACCATTAAAGTTATAGTGCAACACTATTAATTATGTGTGATTGCTCCTTGTCTAGTTTTGAAGCAAATAATTACAGAGTATTTATATCTTGAAACCTTTGTATATTGCTAGTTAGAAAAATGTTCTTTCTAATATTGTGAAGTTTTTCCTGTTTAAGTCACTTTACTTAACGTTACAAAGTTCTGTGTAGCTATTTCCCTTTCATATAAATCATATATAAATTTGTAAAAAAACAAAACTAATGTTATATATGAGACCTTAGGAGAATCACTTTATGGTAATTTTCTTTTGTTCTGTCTGACTTTCTAAATTTTGAAAATATATTTAAAAGGAAAATTTTGTGAAGCCTACTTTTCTATGTGTAGTGTTATTCCTTTGGTATCGCTCTAAGTTTTAATTATGTAAATAGTGCATACTTTGTAGTTCTGCTGTGGCAAAAAAATATGTAACTTCAAATTTTCTCATATTTACTACAAATTGAATAAAATCTAAAAATTGTCTTTTAAAATCTTAGTTTCTAAAAATCATTAGCTGGTAGCAAATATATCATATTCATTCATGATAATTTCTGCTGTGTCCATGATTTGCTTATTGCTAATTACAGAGGAATCAGAAAAACCATAAAACTGTCTAGACTCATAATTTTTGATGCATGGTCCAGAAAAGGTTGTATCAATATTACCTGGGAACGTGGCAGAAATTCAAATTCTCAGCACTCAGCAGACTTATGGAATAAGAAATTTTATTTGAACAGCAGTCTGTTCAAATAAATCCTACTTACTATGTAAATATATGCAAAGTTTGAGACCCCTAGATCTAGACTAATGCTGCTCAAATTCTTGTTTGTATACTGAGCTGATTTATTGCAAAGTCATGCCATTTAGGGAAAAAAATCATAGTGAGTAGAATTTCTTAGGAAATATTAAACTTTAACATGATGCCTTATCAGCATTTTCTGATATTAAATTTTCCTCATTTTATTAAATGGTGGTAACAGTAAGTCTCTTTTTAAGGTCTTTTTTCTAGCAAAATTAAAAGTGTGCAACTCCATGTTCATTCTTAATTTTTGTGTGTGTGTTGTGTGGCGGGGCAGGGTATGGGTGGGTGTGTGGTTTGCATGGAAGCAAAGGAGTCTATTGGATTGATCTTAAGTAAACAACTAGTCTATATCAAATCCCTTTATTTACAAGTGGAAAACTGACCTACAATATTAAGAAATCTTCTCTAAATTAAATAATTATCTGTATGTATAGTTGTACAAAACACCAAATCTCTACCTTGAAATCCAGTGCTATTCTAAAGTATTATATTGTCTCTCATGGAAGACAGGACTAAATTTAAAGTCACATGTTTGACAGGGTCTAGAAACAAAAATGTCAGTGTCTGTGGTAAAACAGAAGCAGAAATATATACAGTGGCAGAAGAGATTTGATCAGGGCTAAAAGGGTTAGGAAGTCCTCATAAATCAAATAGGCCTATGAAAAAGAATGAGATCAGCAGGAGTGATAGATCAAAATGGAGACACATACACCTGTTCCTTCACTTACACTTTGCCTTCTTTTACAACCAAACTCTCTTTTTCTGCACATTATACAAATAAATGAAGGGCTGGTTGTTCTTCACTCACAGCGATAAGCACACAGAATATCTCTTTCATCACAGCTAATGAAAATCAACTGAATTGGGAATACATCTAAAGTCTGAGTTGAGTCATGGGATGTCATGATGAAATGGAAAGAGGTAAGGTGAATATAAATAATTGGTTCAAAAAAACAGATCGCCACATTGCTTTGTAACTTAATTTCAACGAGTTTTTACCCATATGCTAGCAGGGATTTTCTAATTGAAGACTGATTTGGATGATATTAAAGTTGTCTGAGGATGAAGCAGAAATAATAGTGGTTGACTGGGGATACAGTTCAGTGACAGAGCACTTGCCTAAATATACTATATTTAATTTGATATTCATGGATTTCAAGAGATTGAAATCCATGAATTCAATCTGTTAAGAATTGCTACAGATTGTGATCCTAGTCTTGCCTTCTACATCTTTCTTTGTATTATAGGATTTGCTATCAACAGAGAGTCTCATGGGATTTAAATCTTCTTTAATCAGGATTTGGTTTTTCAACTCATGGAAGTGTTGCCATCAGGGTCATCAATTACCTCCACAAAAATCCAATGATTAGGTTTTGATCTTCCTTATAGATCTGTTCACAGTATGTAAGGGAAAAAACTGTCTGTTGACTTCAAATACTTCTTCCCTTGATTTTTAGGTTATCCGAGGAGCTCTCATGGGTAACAGCTACTAATTTGAAGTGTATCAGACTCTCAGGGTCAAGACCCTTTTTACCTATTTTTATACTAATTACTTTTCCCCTTGTTTAATTAGATGGCTTAAGTACAGTGAAATTCACAGGGTTACAGGTGCCATGGGTGCAGTTAGGGGCAGCTTTCTCCCTGTGAAGGAGAGCTATGTATTTTATCTTTTTTAAACCAGATCAGTAACAATAAATAGTAATTATGCATCCTGCTCAAAAGAGATAGAAGATAGCAAATAAAAACCTTTCACCATGAGACCAATCAGCTGGGGAAGTTTCTGTCAACCCTATGGTGAAGACTAGGGTGAGAACTACAGCAACAGATACAGAGTCATCTGATTTTACTCCTGTTCATCGACTGCTTGTTTCTCATATTTGTCTAAGTCTCAATCCCTGACTTCTATTCCATACTCGTACTCTACATGAACTCATCAAGTCTTATGGCTTTAAGCAAGGTCTATATACTCAGAATCCTCACGTTTTCATCTCCAGTCTTACTCCACACCGGAAATCCTAGCTAGTAAGTACAATAGCCAATCTATCATCTCTATATCAAGGTCAAACATGTTCTAACTTAGCATGCCAAAAAATGTAACTCTTATCCCCCCAAATTAGCTACTTCAACTTGGCTTGTACCAATTATTGTCATTTAAATCTTCCCAGACACTCAAGCCAAAAACTGGTGAGTTACCTTAGTAGTTAAAGCCCTGACAAAATCACCAGAGAACACAGGTAAATATTTATGGGGACTAAGTGTGGAGTTAGGAAACACAGTGGCCAAAAATCAATCATGGCTCAAGTGTTGATAAGGAATTACATCCCAGATTGTTGACATTAATATATAGCTCGTGACATAGAGCAGGATCTCACCAACCTGTAGTCAATGGAGCCCCCCCTCAAACAACAGCCCCAATCTGGACATCCCAGACCAAAAACTCCCTTTGTCTGACATGTGGAAAGAGTAGGACTAACACCTCCATTCTTCTGACTCCAGTAAAAACTGAAGGTCTTAAGATCTCCAGTGTAGTGCATAGTACTCCTTTTTGAGTTCTCTCTTTATCCCATCTGGAAGGTATACTTTGACTTTTTTCTTTTTAACCTTGCTTTACATAACTAAATTGTTACATATATTGGTGCAGCAGCACTCCCTGTGCTCAGCTGCCTCTTGCTGCTCTGTGTTTTAATAAACTCTTGCTGTCTTGATAAAGCTTTGGATTAACCTGTAACACCAAAAACTTCTGACAGTTATCTTGACAAAATAAAAACCTTTTTTGAAGACAGTTTTTTTTTTTTTGGTAAATGCTATCAAGAACAAAACAATATTGTAAAGATAGCCTTGTTGTTATGAGCTTAGAGAATTAAGTTTTTAGTTTAACATCAGTACATTAAATTTTGACTTTACAAAACCTTTAATGTAACTCTTAGATTTTAGTCAACTTAATCACTTATATAAGCATCTATAAGCTCCATCTTTTTATGACAACTTACTTTGTATTTTGTGACAACTTAATATGTACCCTCTGGGGGAGCTTGTCTTTATCTTTTCTTTTTTTTTTTTTTTTTTCATTTTAAGACAATTTTGAAGCCAAACCTATTTTTTATAATCTTCTTTTTATCAAAAAGTATTGTTTACCTTTTAGTTTTAAAAACAATATCCTTAATATCTTTTTTTGTTACTTGTTGAAAATAGCTTATAAAATCTTTTAACTTAGAGTCTTACATTTGTATGAAAAAGCAAGATAGAAAGCAACCTTGAAATTATTTTTGTGTAAAAGCAGTTTATAGAAAGCCCATGTGTTAATAAACCCAGGTATAATAAGAGAGAATTAAATCCCAGATTTTATTGATGACTGAATGAAACATGTGAAGGTCATTTCTTTACCCAAATTCCAATATTCCTGCTGTAGGCTGTGGATCCCTTTTCTTTTCTTTTTTTCTCTGCTTGTCTGAGCTGGAGTGTGGACCCTTGAATGCCTGCATCTTAGTGAGATATGATTGAAATAAGTTTGAAAACCTGTTTTCTTAAAAGTAGCAATAGAACAGAGTGATAATTTCTACATTTACTCTATAATAAGAACCATTTTCAAGATGTTTACATATTTATGTGTAAAAAGCCTAGGCAGTTTATAACAGATATATTCTTTAAAATAAATACCCTGGGTTGTTTTTGGTTTTGTTTTTTATCTTAAATATCATGTTAACCTTATAGCAGCAGTTTAAGAACCATTTTGAAGATGCTTACACATACACACTGTGAGCACACCATTAGATGGATGCATATTCTGACCAGCCATTAGCAAGAGAAACACAAGCATCTCATGACTGTCTCAATAACAGATGAAGCTTACTGCACCAAACTTTTGGAACAGTTTTCTTTTACCAGCAATAGTCAAAGTTGCTCCCTTTTTCTTTTTAGCCTTTTAGGTAGGTTCTCCCTGTTTATGCTCCCTAGAAGTAAAGGTGCCAGGAAGTTCAGTATTTTGGCATATTCTAATGATCCTAAATTGTTTTCTATTTACTTTTTATTTTTAAGACATAAAAACTCAACTGATGGAGTGTATTAAACCTTTTATCTGTTTCTGTCTCTAAACATTTCATGACATTTTTCTTTCTCTCTCTTTTTCCCCTCTTTCTCTCCCCCCTCTCTCCCCTCTCTCCCTCTCTCCTCTTTTTTCTCTCTCCTTTCTCTCTCTTCACTTTATCCATGAAGACTTCATCCCAATTTTGTTTTCATTCCTCCACTTTTCCTCTCTCTACATTCACAACCCTTCTGCAATATTCCTTTTCTGTTAAGTCAGACCAGATCTTATATATCAGTGCAAATACATCCTTCATGTGTTAATTTTTGTAAGAGCTCAGTTAGTGCTGAGCCTCAGTCCTTCTTCAGGATGCTCATTTTGGGTGAAGATGTGTAAACTGGGGCACCAAACTACCCATCAAGACTGAAAGACCCTGATTTCTCAGTCCACCCAATAAATTGCTACCTGAATTTAAATAAACAACAAAGTCTGGTTTTTGAAGACCAGTTTTAGCTTCTTTGCTTTTCCCATTCTCCCCGAAGTTAGGGGTTTTTTTTACAATTCTCTGTAAACTTCATTAATCACAGTTTTATCTAGTTACCCTTCCAGGAGCCATCCTACACCAAAAGCAAGCTAATCTACTTCACAAAGGACCTTTAGCTTGTTAAGAGTTAACTTAACTCTATAGTCCAGTACATTAAATCCCTTTTTAAAGTTATTAATCATACACTCCATGGGAGTGTTCTTACTTTGATTTCCATCCATCTCCTCCCATTACCAGACTACCAGACAGTCACAGAGTAGGAAGGAACTCCTCACTCACTTCACTAGCTGTGCTGTGTCTCAGCTGGATTTTCATATATTCTCACACAGCACAGTACTTCCATCCTACTCCCTGAAACTGAGAGACATGGTTTCACCCCAAAAAGGCAGTTACTAGCAGTCTCTGGGAGGTGATCAGTCTCCCCTTTTGCCTCCTGGGCAGAAGGTCTGAATTTGAACCTGGGTTCTTAACAGTCTGAGGAGCAGTGTTCCCCTCCCTTCACTGGTCTCTGTGCTTCACCAGGTTCCTTTGTGCATCTGACCTCACCCTGACTAGCTGGGAGGATGAATCCCCTCCAGTTCAAGCTGTCTCTGGTGCCTGGTAGGATCTCCTCCTGGCAGTCCAGGGGGATGCACCCCAGTGACAAGGGAGGTGATAACTCACCATATCCACAATCCTGGATGATCCCACAAAAAATGTGGCAGGAGGTTGCTAGCTGAGATAGGGAACTCGGAGGCAATTAGCAGGAAGCAACATTTTATTGTGCCAGAACAGACTCAGTGGACTCATGTCCAAGGGCATCTCATCTTATATACCCTTGCAAGCAATTTACAGAAGCAAAAAGCAAGGTCTAATCCATATATGGTTATATTTAATTTTATTGGCTATTTACCCTAGTGCTACATGACTTTTCCTGTTCTCAGTGCTACGTGACCTTCCTCATGTTTAGATTTCTCAGATTTTATCTCTCTGGTATGCCACCCCTACCTCTCTGCTACTTTCTCAGGACTCAAGCGTAGTCTGTTTTCTTCTGATACTCCTCCCTGCTACAGTCCCAGTAATACAAATATCACAATTAGCACTATCAAGAACTACATCCTGCCAGACATGGTGGTGCATGCCTATAATCCTAGCACTTGGAAGGCTGAGGCATGAGTATCTCAAGTTTGTGGCCAGCTTGGGCTACATTGTGAGTTTGAGCCCAGCCTTAACTACAAAGTAAGACCCCATCTCAAAAAAAGAACATTAACATAAAAGGGGGACTATTTTAGAGGAGAACCAGTTGGAGGAGAAAGTGGGGAAAGAAAGCAGAATATTATTGAAGTCATTGCATGTATGTTTCAAAAGGTCATAATAGGCCAAGTGCCATTGGTTCATGCCTGTAATCCTAGCTACTTGGTAGGCTGAAATCAAGAGGATTGTGTTTTGAGGCCAACCCAGGCAAATTATTTGCAAGACCTCAATCTCCAAAATACCCAGAGCAAAATGGACTGGAAGTGTGATTCAAGCCATAGATTGCCTGCTTTGCTAGCAGGAAGCTCTGAGTTTAATCTCCACTCCCACCACAAACAAAGTCATAATAAAAAAGATACAAAAAAGTTAAAGAAAATGGAGGGATAAGAAAGAGTGTTAGAAGGGGTGAATACAATCAGAGTACATGCATGAAACTGTCATGATAAAACCCCTTACTTTGCACAATTAAGATACACTAATAAAAAAAAAAGAAGAAGCTCTTATCCTATGCAAAATGCATTTCAAATCGTCTCAGTACAATTAACTTCTCATGAATAGGGCATCACTTTTGGTTCTTCCCAATAACAGTTAAACAGTTACTTAGTTAACAACAGGTTCACTATTCATTGAGTATAGTACATATATAATATGCATTCACTACATTCTCTTTTTCTCTCTCTCTCTCTGTCTTCCTCAGGAACTTTGTAAGATTCCAACAAGATGAGACACTCATTCTAATACATCTTTTTTAAATGTTCCTTCCAGTATGTAATAGTATACCACTTAGTCTTGATTGCTTTCATTAAGATTACATTGTATAATTTTTTTCCTATAGGTTTTTCTACTTTATTTTAACTTAAGGAGATTAATGTCTGTAACTAAAATACATCTTCATGTATAATTATTCCCAGAAGTCTCAAACTGCATGCAGGCTCTTAGATATCTGTGATCAAGAGTTCCTGAAGTCTCTCCTCATTTATTGTCTTTGCTTTGGCTTGTAAGTAGTCTAACAACTCAAGATAAACAGAGATGTAGAGTTTTAAGTTGGATTTAATGTTCAATTGATTCTTTGTAGACTACTCTTGGGAGCACAATAAGTGGCTTCTTTTGGAGTTTGCACAATGCTTGTATTTGCTATGGTCAGCATAATGAAATATCACAGGCATAAACTATGGTGACCATAATAAAATGTCATGTAATTAATTGCATTAATTACATGAGTTGCAGTCTGAATTCCCCTTTTGTTTGAAAGTCGTAAGAAAAATATTTTCATACAGATTCCCTAAGGCATTCCACACATGCTTTCTCAGGATGAAGTCTTGGCATCACAGTCAGCATTCAACCACACAAGATAAGGACATTTTAATGGACCTTCAGAATTCAGTGTCCTTGTTCTGAACTAATCTTTTAGCTTCATTCCCTCTACTTTCTAGTACTTTCATGTAACAAATGATCTTTGTTTCAAATTAGCATTACATCGGTTAACTAACTCAAACATAAATTTGAGTTCACTATTTTATTGAGCTCCTTTACTGAAAAACAGTGAGAAACAGGAAAATTAAATAATATTATTGTCACATACTCACTAATTTGAAAATATTCATTAACTAATGAAAATATTTACTCAATGCTTATTGTTGCTGAGCACTCTGGTAAGAATTATGATATATATGAAAATTTAGTGAACAAAATCTTAGACCTTGGTGACCAGACAATATAGCAATGTGTTTAACATGGGTTTTGTGCCACATGGTATCAGCAATACCTCCAAAGAGTCTGAAAGTTAAAGATCAGATGCACTGATGGTCAATGATATAACGCCAATAACATTTCTATTCATCAAAGCTCTAGTGAGCTTTCTTGGGTGTCCACACCATCTGTATTGTCACACAGCAATAATGGAAATATAGTCCTGTCCAGACTCCATGGAGACAGAACAGCTGGCAGCTCCACCTTTGGACTCTCCCTACACTCTAACCTCTGCAGCTTTTCCTTGACTGATTTCAAGGAGTATCGTCTAACTGCAATGAACAGCAGTTTCAGGGAGTTCTGTGAGTCCTTCCAGGGAATTGGTACATTTGAAGATAGCCTTGTGAATGGTGCACTATCAAATTTGCAATGATATGTAAAAGTAGTTAAAGGAATATAAATGAGAATGCTGATACACAACACCTAGTATTGCCAAATTTAGAAAGTAAAAGTCCAGGGTACCTAGTTCATCTGAAATTCAGATGAACTGAATTTTTTTACATAAATATGTCTCAATGTTGCAGTTGAAGTTTCACATTAATGTCACCTATTTTATTTATGATATTGCACTAGGCATATTCATGATAAAAAATGATTTGTTATCAGAATTTGAAATTTAACTAGGATTCCAATGTTTTGTCTGGTAGGTCTAACCACTTAAAATCATCCTAACAAAGCTTAAGAGAAATCCAGAAGCAATCACTTTTTACCCAAAATTCTTCTTTTTTTTTGGTTGGATTGAGATTTGAACTCAGGGCCTCATACTTGTAAAGCAGGTGCTCTACCATTAGAGACAGTGGTAGACCACTGGAGACCCCCCAGCCTTTTTTGGCTTTATTTTTCAGGGTCTCATGTTTTTCCCATGACCAATATCAGACTGCAATCCTCCTACTTCAGACTCTCAGAGGCATCTGCCACCATGCCCAGCTTATTGATTGAGATAAGAGTTCACTTTTCCCAGGCTGACCTCAAATCACAGTCCTCCTGATCTCCACCTCCTGAATGTCTGTGAATATAGGCATCAGCTATCACACCCAGCTAAAGCCCAACATTCTAAAGAGATAGTCAGCAATATAATAAATGTAATGACAGCATCTAATGAAAAACAGTCATGTACAAATACAAAAGAAAAAAACATAGAAACAGAAAAAAAGCAAGAAATGTGATCCATTCACAGGATAAAAATCAATTAATAAAAAATAGAACAAAGGCCAGGCACCAGTGGCTCACACCTGCAATCCCAGCTACTCAGAAAGCATAAATCAGGAAGATCATGGTTTAAAACCAACTCAGGCACATAGTTCATGGGATCCTATCTCAAAAATACCCAACACATAAGAGGGCTGGTGGAATGACACAAGTGTTATAGCCCTGAGTTCAAACCACAACAAAAAACAAAGGTAGTAGAAATTATGAAATTACCAGACAAATTCTTAAACATCTATAGCACAGGTACTTAGGAATTTGAAAATAATAATGAAATAAATAAGAAAATGTTAGGGAAAATATACATACAAGTAGAATTTTAAAAATTCAATATGAAGTGAAAATATGCTGGTTGAGGTACAAAGGAAATTAAACATTGCAGACAGAAAAATCAGCAGCCATGAGAAGACTGAGATACCAAGTATAGTACAAAAAATGAAGCAGCTAACAAGTAAAATCTGAGTAATTTGTGGGACAACATTAAACTGGCTACAAGAACATGGAACTGAAGTTTCAGAAAAGAGAAAGAAGCCAATGACTAGAAAAAGTATTTGAGGAATAGTGGCCCAACATGTTCCTAATTACATGGAAACTATGAACTCACACATTCAAAAACCTCAACAAACCCCAAACAAAATAAGCACAAAATAAAGTGTCATTATCAAATTGTTGTAAATCATATTATATAAAAACATGTTGCTATATGTAATACTTACTCTATATTTAACTACTTCACACTGTGATTTTTGTAAAAACAGTAAAAAATCTAGAAATCTGTATGTCTTCAAAAAATAAACTAAAATGGATGCAAAAGGTCTATTTTCCAATGAAAACTATCATGACTCAATATGCAATTCTGTGTGACTTTTTTCTTTTAGAATAGGCATATTCAGCATAACAATAAGATGCTATTTTCAGGTTGTGAGGTTGGTCTATGGGAATTTAAAATCATCAGCTTGTGATATTTAATATTTATTATGCCTAAAGTATAAGAATTATAACCACAAACACAATCTCGGGATAGCCAGGTTTCAAAGTAGTTCAGACAACACAGAAAAGCAGGAGGATCCAAGATGGGGGTTAGGGTAGTAAATCAGAATTCCTGAGTTCCATGACTCCAGAAACTACCTTGAGATGTCAGAGCAACACCTGAGTAATTCTAATTGCTTCTAACCAAAATAACTGCCATCACATTACTTGCACATAAAATTCAATGACTGACCCTTAAATCAGCCTTTAATTGCACCTAACAACTGTGAAAATCCCACATGGCACAGCCAGCAAGGCATATCTGGCCATGGGAAAAAGTCCCTTGGCCATTTCTTCTTTTTTTATTTTTCCTTTTTTCTCCCAGCATCAATCAGGATCAAACTATATGATATCTTGGACCCCTAACCTGTGCCTCCCTACACCATGCCATTTCTCCCTGCCAGCCAGTTTCAAAGCTATTTCTGTGAAAGTGCAGAACAAACAGATAAGCATCATGAACCATGCACAACTCTCCTACCCACCCCCCTGGGAACATAACCCAGCACAGCCCCTGGGCAGACTGAACCCTCCCCCAGCAAAATTGAAAAGTATAAACAATGATTGTAATCTAACACTGACAGCAGAGGAGGGGATGGAAAGCTAAACTTGCCCCAGAGAACAGGGTGGTTCAGCAAAGAGCCAAACTCTCGGTGAGCAAACATGATTAAAGCAACAAAGGCTAAGAGTGGGAATAGTGTGACAAGCCAACTTCCCAGAGGAGCCACTAGCACCCAGGAGAGGTAGGGAGAGGCACAAAGGTTGAGAACTGATGTGAAGTAACAGGACAAACTCCCATAGGAGGGAGGTGGTGGATCCTGGAACTAATATCATAGAGTAGAAGACAGAATTCAAAATTGAATTGCCCACCTTGCTAGGGGAGGAACTGACCAAACAGAGTTGCAGCTAAAGGTCAACACAGCTGTCACCTGGTGAAAACAACAACAGTTCTGAGAAAGCGGGCACAGTGTCACTTCCCCAGTGTGCTTGGAAAGGGGAAAGCTTTTAGCAGCAGCTTGCGCATAGGAGAACTCGGAGTAAATGAAGCCTGAGGGGCCAGGTGACTGTTAAGCTCACCCCTGAGATCTGCATAAATAAAGCCTCCAGCAACAGCAGGCTGACAGCAGCGGACAGGCAAGACACAGCCGCAGACAGCCATTCACAGACCTGTCTCCAGACTCTTTTTCTTCTCTCCCTATCTTTGATGATTAAACAACCAAATTACACCTGCATGCTGAAAAACTTACTGAAATTGTATTGCACTTGAACATGGGAAAATTTGTGGGTTGTTTGGTTTTTTTGTTTTTTTGTTGTTGTTTTGTGTAGTTTTGTTCTATTCTATTTTTCCCCTAAGATGAGACAACTACAGAACAACATCTGAGGCACGATCTCCAGGATTGGAGGCTGAGGGACAAACACGAAAATTATTAAGACTGAAACTTCATTGCATTAGAACTTGGAGGGTTTTTTTATTTCTTTTTACATATTTTTTTCTTTCATTTACTTATTTTTTATTTTTATTCATACCTTTATTCTTTTTACTTTTTATTTTCAATTCTCTCTCTGTCTCTCTAATGCCTTTTCAGTTTATGGTTGATTGGTACACTGTTTCTCCCTGTTTATATCTTTGAAACTTTTTTTGTTTGTTTCTTTGTTTTGTTTTTTTTAACTTGTTTATTTGTTTTTCCATTTTCCTTTAACTTCTTTGATTTCCAACCCCTCTCACCCTTCCTTTCTAAATATCACTAATGCTATTATTACAAGCCAGAAAATACTTAATTGAACACAGTACAGGGACAATAATAACACCAACAGCAATGGTGTGAAGACAGAAAAAACAGGGAAACCAGTTTCCCCACAGCAAAAAATTAGTACAGGAACCAGAGGGAAATGAAGAAAACAGATACTCAGATCCAGACTCCAACAAAATGAAGATAAACTATGCCAAAGAACCCAATGAAGCCCACAAGAATAATCTAAGAGAAAAAATAATACAGGTACTCAATGAGAATTTTATAGAGATGATACTGGATATGGTCAACCAAAATGTACAAAGACGCTCAAGAAATTAACAACAACAAAAGTAGAGAATTTGAAAAAGCAAAAGAAGAAATAAAGGAAACCATAGAAGCACTGTATAAACACCAAAGTGAAAGAGAGAACACAATGAACAAACAGATAAATGAACTCAGGACAAAAATAGACAACATTAAAGAGGAAATGACCCAGGATATGGAAAACCACAGAAAAAAGAATGAAACAGAATTGCAAAACATAACGGAAGACCAATCCAGCAGAACAGAACAAACAGAAGACAGAATCTCAGAACTCAAAGATGAAATGGTATTTAAAGGAAAAACCAAAGAACTATTAATTAAACAACTCAAAACCTGTGAAAAGAAAATGCAAGAACTCACCAACTCCATCAAAAGACCAAACTTGAGAATCATCAGCATTGAAGAAGGAGAAAAGGTGCAAGCAAAGGGAATGCGTAATATATTCAACAAAATAATAACAGGAAATTTCCCAAATCTAGAGAAACATATTCCCATACAGATGCAAGTGTCCTCCAGAACACCAAACACACCAGATCAAAATAGAACTACCCCACGACATATCATCATTAAAACAACAAGTTCAGAAACTAAGGAAAGAATATTGAAGGCTGTAAGAGAGAAAAAACAAGTAACATACAAAGGTAAACCCATCAAAATCACAGCAGACTTCTCAACAGAAACATTAAAAGCAAGAAGAGCATGGCGTGAGATCTTTCGGGCACTGAATGAAAATAACTTCAACCCCAGGATACTCTACCCCGCAAAACTATCATTCAAAATAGATGGAGCAATAAAAGTCTTCCATGATAAGCAGAAACTAAAACAATATGTGACCACAAAGCCACCACTACAAAAGATTCTTCAAAGGATTCTGCACACAGAAAATGAAACCCAACACAACCATGAAAGGACAGGCAGCACAAAACTACAGGATAAGAAAAAGCAAGAAAGTAGAGAGTAACTTCAACTTAGGTACACACAATCAAACTTTCAAACAACTAAGACAACTAAATGACAGGAATCACCACATACCTATCGGTACTAACACTTAAAGTTAATGGACTTAATCCCCCCATCAAAAGGCACTGTTTGACGAACTGGATTAAAAAGGAAGACCTGACAATTTGTTGCTTACAGGAGACCCATCTCATTGAAAGAAATAAGCATCGGTTTAGGATGAAAGGCTGGAAGAAGATTTACCAAGCCAATGGCCCATGAAAAGAGGTAGGAGTAGCAATACTTATCTCTGACAAAGTAGACTTCAAACCTACATTGATCAAATGAGATAAAGAAGGACATTCCATACTAATAAAAGGGGAAATAGACCAAAAGGAAATAATAATTATCAACCTATATGCACCCAATGTCAACACACCCAATTTCATCCAACATACCCTGAAAGACCTAAAAGCATATATTAACTCCAACACAGTGGTGGTGGGAGAATTTAACACCCTATTATCATCAATAGATAGGTCATCTATATGCCAATCTCCTTAATGAACACTGATGAAAAATCCTCAACAAAATAATGGCAAACTGAATTCAATAACACATCAAAAAGATTATTCACCATGACCAAGTAGGCTTCATCCCAGGAATGCAGGGGTGGTTCAACATACGAAAATCAATAAACATAATAAACCACTTTAATAGAAGCAAAGACAAAAACCACTTGATCATCTCAATAGATGCACAAAAAAAAAAGATGCACAATAGATGGTGTTGATAAGATCCAACACCATTTCATGACAAAAGCTCTAAGAAAACTAGGAAGACAAGGAAAGTACCTCAACATTATAAAAGCTATATATGACATACCTACAGCAAGCATAATACTTAACAAAGAAAAACTAAAACCATTCCTTCTAAAATCAGGAATTAGACAAGGATGACCACTATCTCCACTCCTATTCAACATAGTACTGGAATTCCTAGCCAGAGCAATTAGGCAAGAAGAAGGAATAAAAGGAATACAAATAGGTAAAGAAACTGTCAAAATATCCCTATTTGCAGATGACATGATCCTATACCTTAAAGACCCAAAAAACTCTACTCAGAAGCTTCTAGACACCATCAATAGCTATAGCAACGTAGCAGGATATAAAATCAACATAGAAAAATCATTAGCATTTCTATACACTAATAATGAACAAACTGAAAAAGAATATATAAAAACAATTCCATTTACAATAGCCTCAAAAAAAATCAAATACCTAGGTGTAAACCTAACAAAAAATGTGAATGACCTCTACAAGGAAAGCTATAAACTTCTGAAGAAAGAGACTGAGGAAGACTATAGAAAGTGGAGAGATCTCTCGCGCTCATGGATTGGTAGAATCAACATAGTAAAAATGTCTTTACTACCAAAAGCAATCTACATATTTAATAAAATTCCCATCAAAATTCCAATGACAATCATTAAAGACATTGAAAAAGCTACCGTTAAATTTATATGGAAACACAAAAGGCCATGAATAGCCAAGTCAATACTCAGTCAAAAGAACAATGCTTGAGGTATCACGATACCTGACTTCAAACTATATTACAAAGCAATAACAATAAAAACAGCATGGTACTAGCACAAAAACAGACATGAAGACCAGTGGAACAGAATAGAGGATCCAGATATGAAGCCACACAACTATAACCAACTTGTCTTTGACAAAGGCACTAAAAATATACAATGGAGAAATAGCAGCCTCTTCAACAAAAACTACTGAGAAAACTGGTTAGCAATCTGCAAAAACTGAAACTAGATCCATGTATATCACCCTATACCAATATTAACTCAAAATGGATCAAGGATCTTAATATCAGACCACAAACTCTAAAGTTGATACAGGAAAGGGTAGGAAATACTCTGGGGTTAGTAGGTATAGGCAAGAACTTTCTCAATGGAATCCCAGCAGCACAGCAACTAAGAGATAGCATAGATAAATCGGACTTCATAAAACTAAAAAGCTTATGCTCATTAAAAGAAGTGGTCTCTAAACTGAAGAGAACACCCACAGAGTGGGAGAAAATATTTGCCAGCTACACATCAAACAAAGGACTGATAACCAGAATATATAGGGAACTTAAAAAACTAAATTCTCCCAAAACTAATGAACCAATGAAGAAATGGGCAAGTGAACTAAACAGAACTTTCTCAAAAGAAGAAATGCAAATGGCCAAGAAACACATGAAAAAATGCTCACCATCTCTAGCAATAAAGGAAATGCAAATTAAAGCCACACTAAGATTCCACCTCACCCCTGTTAGAACAGCCATCATTAGCAACAACACCAACAACAGGTGTTGGAGAGGATGCAGGGAAAAAGGAACCCTCTTACACTGCTGGTGGGAATGTAAACTAGCACAACCACTCTCGAAAAAAATTTGGAGGCTACTTAAAAAGCTAAACATTGATCTACCATTTGATCCAGCAATACCACTCTTGGGATATACCTAAAAGACTGTGACACAGGTTACTCCAGAGGCACCTGCACACCCATGTTTATTGCGGCACTATTCACAATAGCCAAGTTACAGAAACAGCCATGATGCTCCACCACTGACGAATGGATTAAGAAAATGTGGTATCTATACACAATGGAGTTTTATGCAGCCATGAAGAAGAATGAAATGTTATCATTCTCTGGTAAATGGATGGAATTGGAGAACATCATTCTGAGTGAGGTTAGCCTGGCCCAAAAGACCAAAAATCGTATGTTCTCCCTCAGATGCAGACATTAGATCAAGGGCAAACACAACAAGGTGATTGAACTTCGATCACAAGATAAAAGCGTGAGCATACAAGGGAGATATGAGGATAGGTAAGACACCTAAAAAATTAGCTAGCATTTGTTGCCCTCGATGCAGAGAAACTAAAATAGATACCTTAAAAGCAACTAAGGCCTATAGGAGAGGGGGACCAGAAACTAGAGAAAAGGTTAGATCAAGAAGAATTAACTTAGAAGGTAACACACATGCACAGGAAATCAATGTGAGTCAACTCCCTATATAGCTATCCTTATCTCAACTAGGAAAAACACTTGTTCCTTCCTATTATTGCTTATACTCTCTCTACAACAAAATTAGAGGTAAGGGCAAAATAGTTTCTGCCAGGTATTGAGAGGGTGGGGGAAGAGGGAGGGGGTGGACTGGGTGGTAAGGGAGGGGGTGGGAGCAGGGGGGAGAAATGACCCATGCATTGTATTCACATATGAATAATAAATAAATAAATAAAAGAAACTTCAAGACCACAAAAATAAACATCATGAGAAGTCACAAAAACAAACACATGAACTCAGAGAGGACTTCAACAAACATGAAAGTGAAACAAGAACATGATTTAAAAAAAGAGATATATGAATTAAAGAAGACAACTCAAAATATAAAAGAGTAGTTGAACAAAGATATTGAAAACCTCAGAAAAAAGAATCAAATAGAAATCCTAGAAATAAAAAGTCCATTTAGTCAAGCAAAAAACACACTGGAAGGTCACTATAGCAGACTAGAACAAGTCAAAGTCAGAGTTTCAGAGCTTGAAAATAAAATAGAAATTACAGAAAAAACAGAAGAAGTCTTAGTCAAACAACTCAAGAGCTGTGAAAAAAATATGCAAGAACTCAGCAACTCTACCAAATGACCAAATCTGAGAATCATGGTCCTTGAAGAAAGAGAAGCAGTGCAAACCAAAGGGATACCTAACATATCCAATTAAATAAAACAGAAAATTTCCTAAATCTTGAGAAAGTTTTCCCCATTCAGGTACAGGAAGCTTCCAGGACACCAACAGACTGGACCAAAATAGAATCTCCCAATGACATACTTTCATTAAAAAAAAACAAGCACAGAGAACAGAGAAATAATACTGAAGTATGTAAGAGACAAAAATCAAATAATTATAAAGGTAAGACAATCAAAATAGCAGCAGATTTCTCAATAGAAACCTTAAAAGAAAGAAGGGCATGGAGTGAGGTATTTTAGGGCTGAATGAAAATAATTCCCACCCTAGGATACTCTACCCACCAAAACTATCATTCAAAATTGATGGAGTAATAAAAATCTCATACTATAAACAGAAACTAAAGTGATATGTGACCACCAAGCCACAACTACAGAAGATTGTACAAGGAATTCTGCACACAGAAGATGAAAGCAAACAAACACACAAGAGGATGGGAAGTATCAAACCACAGGAGAAAAGAAGACAAGGAATCAGACAGTAGCTGCACACAATCAAATCCTTACACAACAAAACAACTAAATGACAGGAATCACCACATACCTATCAGTATTGACATTGACTATCAATGGACTCAACTCTCCCATCAAAAGACATGATTTGGTAAACTAGATTGAAAAGGAAGATCCAACAATCTGTTGCTTGCAAGAGACTCATGTTATTAACAGAAATAAATACAGTCTTAGTATGAAAAGCTGAAAGAAGATTTACCAAGACACTGGCTCCAAAACCCAGGCATGAGTGGCAATACTTGTATCAGACAATGTAGACATCAAACTTACATTGGCAATATGAGACAAAGAAGAGCACATCATACAACTAAAAAGGCAAAACATCAAAAAGAAATACTAATTTTCAACCTACATGCACCCAATATCATCAAACATACACTAAAGGACATTAAATCATACATAGACTCCAACATAGTGGAAGTGGGAAGCTTTAATAACACTTAATCACTAATAGATAGGTCACCCACACAAAAAAATCAACAAAGAAGTCATAGAAGTAGATGACATCATAGATCAAATGGACCTAACTGGTATCTACAGAATATTTCATCTGACAACAGCACAGTATACATTCTTCTCAGAAACCCGTGGAAATTTCTCCAAAAATAGATATCTTAGGGTACAAAGCAAGCCTCAACAAATACAAGAAAATAGAAATAAACCCTTATAATATATCTAATCATAATGCAATAAAGCTAAAACTCAATGACAATAACAACAGCAGAAAATATGCAAATAATTGGAGGCTGAGTAACACACATTGCTCAATGATCAGTGGGTCATAGAAGAAATAAGAGAGCAAATCAAAAGTTTTCTGAAAGTTAATGAAAATGAAAGCACCACCAACTAGAACCTCAGCAATGGCAGTCCTAAAAGGAAAGTTTACAGACCTGAGTGCACTTATTAAAAGGACAGAAATATCTCAAATAAATGAATGAATGCTACATCTCAAACTCCTAGAAATACAAGAACAAGCAAACCCAAAGCCAGCAGGAGAGAAATAATAAAAATAAGAGACAAAATTAATGAAATGGAGACCAAAAAAACCATACAATCAATGAAACAAAATGCTGGTTCTCTGAAAAAAAAAAATAATAAGATTGACAAGACTCTGGCAAATATGACTAAAATGAGGAAGGAAAAGATCCAAACCAGTAAAATCAGAAATGCAAAGGGTACACAACAATAAACACCAAAGAAATCAAGAGCACCATCAGGGACTACTTTCAGAACCTATATTCAAATAAATTGGAAAATCTTGCAAAAATGGGCAAATTTCTAGGTACTGATGACCATCCAAATCTGAACCAAGAGGATATTAACCACCTAAGCAGATCTATAACACAAAATGAAATTGAAGCAACAATAGACTCCCAGAAAAGAAAAGTCCAGGACATGCCAGATATTCTGCTGAATTCTACCAGACATTTAAAGAAGAAATAATTCCAACACTCCTTAAATTTTTCCATGAAAAAGAAAGAGAAAGAACTCTGCCTACTCATTTTATAAAGCCAGTGTTACACTCATATGAAAACTGGACAAGGACACATCCAAAAAGGAGAATTAGAGGCCAATCTCCTTAATGAACATTGATGCAAAAATCCTCAATGAAATAATGGCAAACTGAATCCAACAACATATCAGAAAGATCATTTACCACAACCAAGTCAGCTTCATCCCAGGGATGCAAGGGTGGTTCAATATATGCAAATCTATAAATGTAATACAGCACATCAATAGAAGCAAAGACAAAACCCATTTGATCATTTCAATAGATGCAGAAAAAGCCTTCTACAAGATCCAACACCACTTCATGATAAAAGCTCTAAGAAAACTAGGAATAGAAGGAATGTATCTCAACATCATTAAGGCAATATTTGACAAACCTATAGCTAACATCATACTTAATGGGGAAAAACTGAAACCATTTCCCCTAAAGTCAGAAATGAAACAAGGATACCCACTCTCCCCACTCCTATTCAACATAGTTCTGGAATTCCTAACCAGAACAATAAGACAACAAGAAGAAATAAAAGGAATACAAATAGGTATAGATATAGTCAAAGAATCCCAATTTGCAAACAACATGATCCTATACATCAAAGACCCAAAGATTCCTAGAAGACATAAACAGCTTCAGCAATGTATCAGGATAGTAAATCAACTTACAAAAATCAGTAGCCTTTCTATGTACTAACAATGAACAAATTGAGAAAGAATATAGGAAACAATTCCATTTACAAAAGCTTCAAAAAAATCAAAAACCTAGGGATAAACTTAACAAAGGATGTAAATGAACTTTACAAGGAAAACTGCAAACCATTGAAGAAAGAGAATGAAGGAGACCACAAGGTTGAAAGATCTCCCATGCTCATGAATTGGCAGAATTGACATAGTAAAAATGGCTATACTGCCAAAAGCAATCTACATGTTCAATGCAATTCCCATCAAAATCCCAATGACACCTTTTAAAAAAAAATCCTAATAACATTCATCACAGAGATTGAAAAATCTACCCTAAAGTTCCTTTGAAAACACAAGAGACCACGAACAGTCAAGGCAATACTCAGCAAAAAGAGCAATGCTGGAGGTACCACAATACACAACATCAAACAATACTACAGAGCCATAGCAATAAAAACAGCATGGTACTAACACAAAAATGGATGTGAAGACCAATGAAACAGAATAGAGGGCCCGGATATGAATCCACACATCTGTGCCCACCTAATTTTTGACAAAACACCAAAAACATATGACAGAGAAAAGACAGCCTCTTCAACAAATGTTGCAGGAAAAAGTGGTTACCTACCTGTAGAAAAGTGAAACTAGAACCATGCCTGTCACCCTGTACTGGTATCAACTAAATATGGTTTAATGACCTTAACATAAGACCAAAAACCTTGAAGTTAGCACAGGAAAGAGCAGGGAATACCCTGGAAGTAATAGGTATGGGTAAGGACTTCCTCTATAGAATTCCAGTAGCCCGGCAACTAAAAGAAAGGACAGATAAATGGGACTTCATAAAATTAAAATCTTCTGCACAACAAAAGAAATGGTCTTTAAATTGAAAAGACCACCCACAGAGTGGGAGAAAATATTTGCTAGATGTACGTCAAAGGACCGATAACCAGAATATACAGGGAGCTCAAAAAACTAAATTCCCCCACAATCAATGAACCAATAAAGAAGTAGGCAACTGAACTAAACAGAATCTTTTCAAAGGAAGAAGTCCAAATGGCCAAAAAAACATGAAAAAATGGTCAATATTCCTGGCCATTAAGGAAATGCAAATCAAAACTGCACTATGACTCCACCATAGTCATGTTAAATAGCTATCATCGAAAACACCAACAACAAATGTTGATGAGGATGCGGGGGTAAAGGAACCATCATCCACTGCTAGTGGGTATGAAGGCTAGTACAACCAGTTTGGAAAACAATATGGAGGCTTCTTAAAAAACTAAACCTAGATCTGTCATATAACCCGGCAATACCATTCCTAGGGATATACCTGCATGAATGCGACTTAGGTTATTCCAAAGGCACCTGCACACCCATGTTTATTGCAGCACTATTCACAATAGCCAAGCTATGGAAACAGCTAAGATGCCCCACTATGGACACATGGACTAACAGAATGTGATATTTTTACACAATGGAATTTTATTCAGCCACAGAGAAGAATGAAATTTTTTCATTCACAAGTAAGTGGTTGGAACTGGAGAATATCTTCTTACGTGAAGTTAGTCAGGCTCAGAAGGCAAAACATTGTATGTTTTCCCTCATATGTGGATTAGACACCTAAAACAAATGCAGCAATATTATTGGTCATGGGTCACACTCTAAGGGGAGAACACACAAGGAAGGAATAGAGAAAAAGAAGGAAATGTAAAACTTGAATGAGGTTGATGTGCTCACTGTAAAGGAGCGAATATAGTAATCTTAAACTGCCAGATGCCACTATGGGAAGGGGACTAGGCAATAGTGAAGAAGTCTAGTAGAGATGAACCAATGTGGGTTGCAATACTCCTCAAAACAAAAAGCAACAGAAGATATTTTCCTAAGTAGTGCATTGCACTTCATCAAAATTATTTTCTTGTTTTGTTGATGTGGCCATTTAATTTCAATTGAATAAGTGAATACAGAATGCTTAATATGTTCCACACATGTTCCTCATGGTTCTGAACTTAACCAGATTTAAAAAGCCATTTACACATTTTCAAAGTCCTCATTTTAAGAGACATAATGATGGGTAAGAAAAACCAAATGTATATTTGAATAATGAAAACCCATATGTTTGTGGATTTCCCAGAAGTAGCAAACCACAATGCAAATTAATAAGAAAAAAATCAGGGTTAATCAATTAGAGCTCAAAATTGCAACCACATTATTTTCATGCAAAGAAGACTGTTTACTTATTTTATTATTTCTCTCAAATCAAACAAAATTGAATTTGAAATACAGAAAAAGCTTGTTTCATTCCTCAAAAGTAGTTATCCTTCGCTTAATAGTGATAATAATTTTTAAATCTTTGGTTTTATCTTTACCTCAACCACACAGAGAAACCAAGAGCAGACAGCTTCCAGTATTCCTCAGTGAGAGTGTTGATAACAATGTCTCTCTCACTGTAACTTATTATTCCTTTGTGGGCCCAGTGAAAAATGATACATGTAAAATACCTTGTAAATAATAATGTGCTGTATAAATAGATGTCAAGAGATGTGGAAATAAAATATATCATCATATGGGAGCTATATATTTTAAGTAGGCTATGTATTTTAAGTACACTTTACAATAGGCCACATAAATTAAGATATATGATTATTTAAATGATGCTAAAAGCCTACAATAGTATATTTGGAAGAATTAGATAAATAAATACAATTATATGTCAATCTTTTACATTTGTGTTTCTCACCATATTGCACTGAGAAAAGCTGGTGCCATTTCTCCCCACCACCCTGGCTCCAAACCTGCTTGCACATGAATTGGCAGAACAAACAGGTGAGCATCATGCACCACATGTGACTCCCCTACCCACCCCCTAGAAACATAAACCAGTGCAAACCCTGGGCAGACTGAACTCCCCCAACAAAACTGAAAAATGTGAACAGTGAACTGTAATCTAACACTAACAGTAGAGGTGTGGGGGCACACTGAACCTGCCCCAGAGAATTGGGGTGGGGAAACTACCTAAACTCTCAGCACCAAACTCTCAGTGAACACCAAACTGCCCTACTTTTCAGGGGAGGAGCTGACAAACAGAGCTGCAGCTGAAGGATAACACAGCTGCCAGCTGGTGAAAACAACAGCTCTTACTGCCCTGCAAGAAGTGACAAACTTACTTCACCTCACAATTTCAATTAAACTAGTGGAAAGAAGAACCAAACACTACTCATAAGCCAGTCACCTGGTGAGACCGTCAGAATTTCTGCTTTACACCAATACCAGAACTGGATGCTGCAGGAATAACACCAGATCTTAAACCAAAGATGGAAATTCTATTGTTCCTGAACTTGGTGTTTTTTTATTGTGGTTTTTTTTTTCTCTTTTCTTTTCTCTTTTTATTATTGTATGTGCTTTTTCTTATTTCTATTTTCTTTATTTCTTTCTATATTATTAACTTCACCATCACTATCTTCTCAGCCCTATTCTTATCCCTTTACTCTCCCTTCTTCTCCTGTGCTACATCCATTGTTCTCACTCCCAACTACTCTTTCAGCCCTTTTTATCCACTCTCTCCCCCTGCCTTCACTTCTCCTCCCTATCCTCCCCCAACCTGTCACCACACCACCCCTCCCTCCTACACACTCACCACCCACTGACTCGCCTACTGTACCAACATTACACAATCCCAATCCCCTGCAATCCCTGACACAAGCACCCTACACTACAACAGAAATATACACAAACACACACAAGGTCCACAAAACTCAGCAGCCCCCACATCTTTTCCCTCCACTCACTCCCCACTTTTCCCACCCCCCTCCTTTTAGTGCCACCTTCAACAATTTCCCAAATTTCTAACTCTAGCCCAATAAGCATTTTCCCCCCTAACTCCCACTGTTTATAGATAGTATATAAACAACTGGTCTGGCATTGAAAGTGAATTAGTTATTGCTAAATTACCCCTCCAGGCCAGGGAAAAAGCACATCAACCTAGCTAACAACCAAGACAGTCACAACACAAAAAATAAATCAAGTGAAAGAAACAGGTAACTAAAAGCACCAATGAGCCTATCAAAAACACACTTGCACCACACCAAGTGGAGCAATGGGAAGAAAAAGGGATGGAAACAACTCTCCTCAAAAAATAATTCAATATAGAATTCAGTGGGAAATGAGAAAAATGGAAACCCAGTTCCTGACCCCAACAAAGCAATGATAAATGTCACTAAGGAGCACAGTGATACCCACAAAAACACTCAAAGAAATCTTGCAAGAAACCCCTGAGAAATTCATAGAGAAGATAAGAGACATGCTTAATCAAAATGTACAAGATGCACTAAAGAAATTTCAAACACCAAAAATAAAGAACATGAGAAGACACAGAAACAAATAAATGAACTC
This sequence comes from Castor canadensis, assembly GCF_047511655.1. Classification (NCBI taxonomy): domain Eukaryota; kingdom Metazoa; phylum Chordata; class Mammalia; order Rodentia; family Castoridae; genus Castor; species Castor canadensis. Next base: position 93,058,937 of record NC_133399.1, on the reverse strand, counting down.
AGAGATGACTTAAACAAATACCAAAGTGAAACAAAGGACACTATAAAAAGAGAGACAATTGAATTAAGATGAAAACAAGAAATATACAACAGGAATTGGTCAAAGATATGGAAAACATCAGAAAAAAGAATCAAGCAGAAACAAAAACACAGTGGAAGGCCACTCCCACAGATGAGAACAAGTGGAAAACAGAATCTCACAGCTTGGAAAAACATAGAAATTAAAGAAAAAACAGAAGAAATTTTAGTCAAACAACTCAAGAGCTGTGAAAGGAATATGCAAGCACTCAGCAACTCTATCAAAAGACCAAACATGAGAATCATGGGCATTGAAGAGGGAGAAAAGGTGTAAGCAAAAGGGATTCTTACCATATTCAATAAAATAATAACAGAATATTTCTCAAATCTCAAGAAAGTTTTGCCTATTCAGGTACAGGAAGCCTCCAGGACACCAAACAGACTTGACCAAAATAGAACTACCCCATGGCATATTATAATTAAAACAACAAGGGCAGAGAATAGAGAAAGAATATTGAAGGCTGTAAGAAAAGGAAAAACAATGTATAAAGGCAAACCCATCAAAATCACAGCAGATTTCTCAACAGAAACCTTAAAGGCAAGAAGAGCATAGAGTGAGGAATTTTGGCACTGAATGAAAATAATTTCAGCCTTAGGATACTCTACCCAGTAAAATTGTCATCAAAATTGATGTAGCAATAAAAATCTTCCATGATAAACAGAAACTAAAACAATATATGACCACCAAGCCACCACTAGAAGATACTACAAGGAATTCTGCACCCAAAAGATGAAAACAAACAAAAACGCAAGAGGTCAGGAAGTATCAAAATGCAGGAGAAGAAAAGACAAATAATCAGAGAGTAGAATTGATTTGACTATACAATCAAATCCTTAAATAACAAAACAACTAAATGGCAGGAATCACCACGTACCTATCAGTATTAACATTGAATGTCAGTGGACTCAATTCCCCCATCAAAAGACACCATTTGGAAAACTGGATTAAAAAGGAAGATCAAAAGAAGAAATTCAAATGGCCAAAAAACACATGAAAAAATGCTCACCATCTCTAGCAATAAAGGAAATGCAATTAAAACCACACTAAGATTCCACCTCACCCCTGTTAGAATAGCCATCATCAGCAACACCACGAATGACAGGTGTTGGCGAGGATACGGGAAAAAGGAACCCTCTTACACTGTTGGTAGGAACGTAAACTAGTACAACCACTCTGGAAAAAAATTTGAAGGCTACTTAAAAAGCTAAGCATTGATCTACCATTTGATCCAGCAATACCACTCTTGGGGATATACCCAAAAGACTACGACACAGGTTTTTCCAGGGGCACCTGCACACCCATGTTTATTACAGCACTATTCACAATAGCCAAGTTATGGAAACAGCCAAGATGCCCCACCACTGACGAATGAATTAAGAAAATGTGGTATCTATACACAATGGAATTTTATGCAGCCATGAAGAAGAATGAAATGTTATCATTTGTTGGTAAATGGATGGAATTGGATAACATCATTCTGAGTGAGGTTAGCCTGGCCCAAAAGACCAAAAATTGTATGTTCTCCCTCATATGTGGACATTAGATCAAGGGCAAACACAACAATGGGATTGGACTACGAGCACATGATAAAAGTGAGAGCACACAAGGGAGGGGTGAGGATAGGTAAGACACCTAAAAAATTAGCTAGCATTTGTTGCCCTCAATGCAGAGAAATTAAGCAGATACCTTAAAAGCAACTGAGGCCAATAGGAAAAAGGGACCAGGAACTAGAGAAAAGGTGAGATCAAGAAGAATTAACCTAGAAGGTAACACACATGCACAGGAAATCAATGTGAGTCAACTCCCTGTATAGCTATCCTTATCTCAACTAGCAAAAACCCTTGTTCCTTCCTATTATTGCTTATATTCTGTCTTCAACAAAATTAGAGATAAGGGTAAAATATTTTCTGCCGGGTATTGAGGGGGTGGGGGGGAGAGGGAGGGGGCGGAATGGGTGGTAAGGGAGGGGGTGGGGGCAGGGGGGAGAAATGACCCAAGCATTGTATGCACATATGAATAATAAATAAATAAATAAATAAATAAAAAGGAAGATCAAACAATCTGTTGTTTACAGGAGACCCATCTCATTGACAGAAATAAACACTGGTTTAGGGAAAAAGGCTGGGAGAAGACTTATCAGCCCAACAGCACCAGAAAACAGGCAGGAGTAGAAATATTTATATCACACATAGTAGATATCAAATTTACCTTGATCAAATGAGATAAAGAAGGACACTTCATACTACTGAAAAGGAAAATGCACCAAAAGGAAATAACAATTGTCAATGTATATGAACCCAATGTCAGTGCACGCAGTTTCATCAATCATATTCCAAAGAACTTAAAAGCACACATAGACTCCAACACAGTGGTAGTGGGAGACTTTAGTATCCCCCCTCACCAATAGATATGTCATCCAAACAAAATATCAATAAAGAAATTCTAGAACTCAATCATATCATAGATCAAATGGACCTAGCTGCTGTCTATAGAACATGTCATTCAACTTCAGCACAATATACATTCTTCTCAGCAGCCCATGGAACCTTCTCCAAAACTGATCATATCTTAGGGCACAAAGCAAGCCTCAGCAAATATAAGAAAATAGAAATAATCTCATGCATCCTGTCTACTCACAATGTATTCAAACTAGAACTCAACAACAGAAACAATAGCAGAAAATATGCAAACAATTGGAAGCTGAATAACACATTGCTTAATGATCAGTGGGTCATGAAAGAAATAAGAGAGGAAATGAAAAGTTTCCTGGAAATTAATGAAAATGAAAAGATCACCTACCAGAACCTATGGGAAACAGCAAAGGCAGTCCTAAAAAGAAAGTTTATAGCCATGAGTGTATATTAAAAGGACAGAAAGATCTCAAATAAATGGCCTAATGCTGCATCTCAAATTCCTAGAAAAACAAGAAACAAGCAAAACTGAAAACAATCAGGACAGAAATAATAAAAATAAGAGTCAAAATTAATGAAATAGAGACCAAAAAACCATACAAAGAATCAAAACAAAAAGGTGGTTCTTTGAAAAAATAAACAAGATTGACAAGACCCTGGCAAATATGACTAAAATGAGGAGGAAAAAGACCCTAATCAGTAAAATCAGAAACGCAAAAGGGAACATAACAATAAACACCAAGGAAATCCAGGGAATCATCACAGACTACTTTGAGAATCTATATTCCAATAAATTGGAAAATCTTGGAGAAACTGATAAATTTCTAGATACTTATGACCATCCTAAACTGCACCAAGAGGATATTAACCACCTAAACAGATCCATAACACATAATGATATTGCAGCAGCAATAATGAGTCTCCTAAAATAGAAAAGTCCAAGACCTGAAGGATTCTCTGCTGAATTCTTTCAGACCTTTAAACAACTAATACCAACTACCCTTAAACTTTTCCATGAAATCCAAAGGGAAGGAACAATGCCTAACTCATTCTATAAAGCTAGTATTACACCCATATGAAAACTGGACAAGGACACATCCAAAAAGGAGAACTATAGGCCAATCTCCTTAATGAACACTGATGCAAAAATCCTCAATAAAATAATGGCAAAGTGAATCCAACAACATATCACAAAGATCCTTCACCAATACTAAGTAGGCTTAATCCCAGGGATGCAGGGGTGGTTCAATATACCCAAATCTATAAATGTAATACAGCACATTAATAGAAGCAAAGGCAAAAACCACTTGATCGTCTTAATAGATGCAGAAAAAAGTCTTTGATATGATTCAACACTACTTCATGATAAAGGTTCTAAGAATACTAGGAATAGAAGGACTGTACCTTAACATTATGAAGAATGTATATGACAAATCTATAGCCAACATCATATTTAATGGGGAAAAACTGAAAGCATTTCCCCTAAAGTCAGGAATGAGACAAGGGTGCCCACTCTCCCCATTCGTATTCAACATAGTCCTAGAATTCCTAACCAGAGCAATAAGACAAGAAGAAATGAAAAGAATAAAAATAGGTAAAGAAATAGTCAGAGTATCCCTAGTTGCAGACAACATGATCCTATACCTCAAAGACCCCCAAACGTCCTAGAAACCATAAATAGCTTCAGCAGTGTAGCAGGACAGTAAATCAACTTACAAAAATCAGTAGCCTTTCTATACACGAACAAAGAAGAAATTTGAGAAACAATATAGGAAAATAATCCATTTATGGTAGCTTCAAAAAAACTCAAAAACCTAGGAATAAACTTAACAAAGGATGTAAATGAACTTTATAAGGAGACCTATAAACCACTGAAGAAAGAGAATGAAGAAGACCACAAAAGATTGAAAGGTCTCCCATGATCATGAATTGGCAGAATCAACATAGTAAAAATGGCTATACTACCAAAAGCAATCTACATGTTCAATGCAATGCCCATCAAAATCCCAATGACATTCATCACAGAGATTGAAATATCTACCCTAAAGTTCATTTGGAAACACAATAGACCGTGAAAAGCCAAGGCAATACTCAACAAAAAGAGCAATGCTGAAGGTCTCACAATACCTGACTTCAAACTATACTACAGAGCCATAGGAATAAAAACAGCATGGTACTGGCATAAAAGCAGATATGAAGACCAGTGAAAGAGAATAGAGGACCCAGTTATGAATCCACACAGCTACACCCACCTTATTTTACGAAGGCACCAAAAATATATCATGGAGAAAAGACAGCCACTCAACAAATGTTACTGGGAAAAGTGGTTTTCTGCCTGCAGAAAACTGAAACTAAATCCATGCCTATCACCCTGAACTAATATCAACTCAAAGTGGATTACGGACCTTAATAACAGACCTGAAACCTTAAAGTTAGTACAGGAAACAGCAGGGAATACTCTGAAAGCAATAGTTATAGGTAAGGACTTCCTTGGTAGAACTCCAGGAGCTCAGCAACTAAGGGAAAGAATGGACAAATGGGACTACATGAAATTAAGAATCTTCTACACAACAAAAGAAATAGTCTGTAAACTGAAAAGACCACCCACAGAGTGGAAGAAAATACCTGCTAGCTATACATCAGGCAAAGGACTGATAACCAGAATGCACAGGGAGCTCAAAAAACTAAACTCCCCCAAAGTCAATGAACCAATAAAGAAGTAGGCAACTGAACTAAACAGAACTTTTTCAAAGGAAAAAGTTCAAATGGCCAAAAAACACATGAAAAAATGCTCACCATACCTGGCCATAAACGAAATGCGAATAAAAACCACACTAAAACTCCACTTCACTCCTGTTAGAATAGCTATCATCAAAAACACCACCAACAACAAATGTTGGCGAGGTTGCAGAGAAAAAGGAACCCTCAAACACTGCTGCTGAGTATAAAAGCTAGTACAAACACTCTGGAAAACAATATGGAGGTTTCTTAAAACACTAAATATAGATCTGCCATATGATCCAGTAGTCCCACTCCTAGGGATATATCCAAAGGAATGTGATGACTCAGGTTATTCCAAAAGCACCTGTTCACCCATGTTTATTATAGCACTATTCACAATAGCCAAGCTCCATAGCTTGGGGCTCCAAGATGCCCCACTACTAATAAATGGATTAAGAAAATGTGTTATTTATATACAATGTAATGTATTCAGCCACAAAGAAATTTTGTCATTCACAAGTAAATGGATGGAACTGGAGAACATTATCTTAAGTAAAGTTAGCCAGGCTTAGAGGCCAAAAATAGTATGTTCTCCTTTATATGAGTATTGTAGCCCTAAAACAAATGCAATAATATTATTGGACATGGGTGACACTAAGGAGAGAATGCACACGGAAGGAATAGGAAAAGGAAAGGAAATCTAAAACTTGAGTGTGGTTGATGTGCCCACTGTAGTGAAGTAAATAAAGTAATCTTAAACTGGCAGAGGCCACTATGGGAAGATGACTGGGAAGTAGTGAAAAGGTCTGGTAGAGATGAACCAGTGTGAGTTGTAAAATACATATGCATGGAAGCAACACTAGGAATTTCTCTGTATAGTTATCTTATTTCACACTAGCAAAAATGCTATGTCTTTCTTATTATTTCTTATGTTTTCTCTTCAACAAAATTGGAGAACAAGAGGGCAGAACAGGTCCTGTCTGGAAATGAAGGGGTGGGGGACATAGGAGATAGTAGTAGGGGAGAGGGGAAAGAGGTGGCCCAAACAATGTATACAAATATGAATAAATGTAAAAACAAAAAATGGCAAGTCTCAAAGCAAGAAAAAAAATAATACAATTGTGATTCTTTAAAATTTATACTGTATTTCCTATCAGATTCTGTAATCAGTTTAAAAGAAACATTTGTACTACATTTTTGCTATGCAAAACACTAGAAATGACATATTCTACAGCTGGAAGTCAAAAATGTCTTGTGTCACACAGTCTGCCCATACAGTAAAGAGAAACTTTTGGATATTACACTGACTAGCTTCATTTTTCCAAAAAGAATCAGCCAGTTGAATTGTTTCATGACTCAAGTGAATGTTGGGACTAGAATTGGCCCAGAGCCTAAATTATTTCTCTTCTTCCATTCTTTATTCATTATTAGTTAAACCAGACTGGAGTTGTTCTGGATGTTCTTGATACATAAATATGAAGTGGAAATATTAAGTAATAAATTTTGTTTTTATTTCAATTAATTATAATGAGCATGCAAAGACTAAGTTGCAGGTTTTTTTCACTGGATGCTGACGGGTTAGTGACTTTTGTTTTGTGAGATTTTAAATGACTCTAACAGTGATTATAGAACTTACAGAAATGCTTGCAAAGGCCTGGGAACTAGTGGAAGACCATAAAGCAGAATGTTTAGATTCAAACTCCTGCTCTTCCACCTACCAACTATAAACTTTGACAAGGCCTTCTGTATCTTTGTATGCTTGTATAAAACACAGTCACTTCACAGCTAGTATAAACCACCTCTATTATTTATCCCCCAGGTCAACTGAAGTCTACAAATGACTCGTGGTGAAGATTGGGAGGAAATGCTTATCAGTGTTTCTGGAGAAGTAAATTCCTAGGTTGAAGAGGGAAGTGACTATATTACAAAAGAGACTCAAAAGGAGACAAAGTTCAAGAATACTGTGCCTTGGCTTGTTCTTTTCTGTTCTAGAATAAATAGTAACAGAAAAACAGTTAGTAGCTCCCAGGGTCACAGACTTAAAGCACATGATTCAGAGTGTGATGCCTGGTGGAAGCTAAGAATACATGTTTAAGTCAAGATATGTGTTTTGACCAAAATATGCTGCCTTTGTGTGCAAGAATCACTAAGTGTTTACCCAGGTCATCTGGAGAAAGTAGTGAAGAGACTATAGAAACAGAAGGATATTCAGTGAATTGATTAAGCCACTTTGTAGATTATCACAAACTCACTGCTGACCACTACGGAAATCGATGTTGTATATGGGAAAGCAAAAAGTTTCTTCCCTCTGGTCAGATTGTCAGGTGCACAACCATTAATTCTTACTCAAGATTCTCCCTGACTGCAGTTTTTGCAGAAGTGTGGACAAATCTGTTGAGCTCTACAAAGGCAAAGGTAAATAACATAAACCTTGAAAGGAAACTTGTCCAAATACACCTCTGGTTTTAAAGGAAATATTCCTGCGACTACTGGAAAGTTGAAAATATAAGCAACTTTTTTGGTTGAAATAATTATGAGGATCCTCATAATGCTACAATTTTGTTCAAGATATGATGGATGCCATGATAGTAGGTATTTAGAGTGCATGGATTCTGACTTTAGTCATATTATAACTACCATAATATTTAGTCATGTGCTATGACTTTGTAGGGACAAAAGGCAACAAAGAGAACTATGGGGAAGGACTCTGTCCAGTTACTGCAAATGGGGGCCCATGATGGTAATTCATTTATTCAAAAGAAAGAAAAAACATAAAAGAATTAGAAAAGAATTAATTGAATGCAAGTATTTATAAGGCTGATTAAAACTAGCACTAACGATGAAGAGATAGATGGTATGTACTAAAATTAAAATGAAATCACTGTATAAAGATAAGGTGGGCTGACTGACCCACCAATTCTTCACACTGTAGAAGACTGTGACAATTTTATGAAGATTCCCTAGTCCTGATGAATTCTTTTGAGCCTGATAATTGTAAAAATATGAATGTTTAACCTTGCAGAATCAGTGCAATTATAATTGGATAGTGCAGAAGAGAGGGAGCGTGACTCTGGATGACAGAAGCACCGTAACCACTTGGCCAGGCCTAGCAAAGGCTGTTCACATTGGCTTAGGTAAAGCGGCCCAAGGGTGGTAAAGGTACGTTAGTTAGGTTTCTGGGTCCTGGTGCCCAGTACAGTGTCACTGATACCTGAAAATGAAAAGTTCCAGGCAATTTAATCAACCTGGAGAAATCTGACGAGAAACTGCACAGGACATGATGTAAAATAAGGACGCAATGTGGGAATTTGTTAGTAAAAGTTACATATGACTGTCTCACCCTGCCAAAAAGTTTTGGGGGGGTGAATCTAAGATTAAAATGAAGGACTCGTGTTATCTAAATTATTTGGAAAAAGTTGTCTTGCAAATCTATTCTTCTTTCTCTTTTAATGGAGCATGGTGGATAGAAAACCTTAGAATTATGTAAGCTTAGTCAAGTGGATAATTTAAAATAATTAAAGAACAGTCAAAAGTGGACTAGTGTTGGATACCTGAGGTGCATAAAGAAATTTTATTTCAGTTAGAGATCCTTTCAATTCAGGAATATCAATACCAACAAATGCCTTATTTAATGGCCTGTGAGAAAAGCTGATGAATCCTGAGATTCACTTTCTATTATAGAATATTAATGAACAACTCCATGCTACAAGTAGGGTACCATATTGAATTAACTATTCATGCTGTGCAACAAACTGTGACCAATTTGGTAAGCATTATCTTTTTCATGTACTTATGAAGAAATTCAAAGCCAGTTTGTATGCATGTGAGAAGGATGGAGAAAAAACACATTTACTATGCATTTACTTATAGCTCTACCCCAATAGATGAGACAGACTTGATTCAGTTGAAAAGTGCCATTGCTCACTTTATTAATGACATAATATTTATAAGTCAAGCCAAACACTCAGCTAAAATTGCATTATTAATGCTTATTAATCATATTATCTCAGAGCATGTCTGATTAGCCTAACTAGAGTACAAGTCCCAGAAAAATGATATTTCAAGATATCCTTCAAATAATCAAAAACTAATTTTTCTGATCAAAAAATAATTTTTCTAATGATGCCAAAATCAAAAGAAGTAGCAAAGACTGTGGGTTTAGTAGAAATCACGTATCACATTTGAGACATATGTAGCTTCTGTGCACAAAATTACCCAGAAAAATCCTGAATTGAAGTGCAATTTTGAGCAACAGCAAAAACAGCAATTTTTCCCTTTTTCAGTGCTTCAAAGAACCATACCTCATTTAGACATTTTGTGACTCTACTTCTCCCATGCTCTTCCAAGGTATTCCAGGACTGACTGGAACATTTGGGGAAAGCCCATGACTGTCACCCAGTGGTTACATCTGGTATTTTTTTTACTAGAAAGTAACATTGTGACACGAAGGTAGGCACAATTTTTTGAAAACCATTATTGTCTTACTGGAGTTTTCTATTACAGAAGTAAACAAATTTATTTTGAGACATAATATGTGCATTTTTCTGGATTTCCTCATATAAGTGAGACCATGAAATGTTTGTCTTTCTGTGCCTCTTTTATGTCACTTACTAAAAGATAATGTTTCAGCTATGTTGTTACAAATGACAGGAATTCATCGCTTTTTATGACTGGTAATATATCATGGTGTTTATAAATAACACTGTCTTTATTCATTCATCTGTCATTTGACACTTTTTAAATTTCATATCTTGCCTCTTATGAATAGTTCATTTCTTAAGATAAATACCTTCTAGTGGGATTGCTGGGGAATATGAACTATAGTTCTAATTTTATAATTGAAAATTTAATTTATTTTTTAACTTTGGGGGATAGTCCATAAGGTTTTCCAGACTGGCTGCACTAATTTATATTCCTACTGTGTGTAAGTGTTCCCTTTTTTTCCTCTCCCTCACCAAAGAGTCTTTTTGCTAATAGCAGTTCTAACTAAAGTGACATGATATCTCATTGTAGTTTTGATTTGCAGTGTCCACTTCTGTCTACTGCACAATTTTAAATCATATTTTTTGCTATTGAGTTATTTTCATCCCTTATAGTTTCTAGATATTAGCCCATTGACAGAGGTTCAGTTCTCAGATATTTTCTCCCATTCTGTTTTCTCCTTACTCTGTTGATGGTTTCCTTTGCTGTGCACAAGTTTTTTAGTCTGATATAATCACATTTGTGCTTTTCTTTCCTGTGGTTTGGGAGGAGAAAAATCCAAAAAAAATCCTTCACAATTCCAACATCCTGAACTGTTTCACCAGTTTCTTCTAATAGTTTTATAGTTTCAGGTCTTACATTTAAGTCTTTGTGGCATTTTGAGTTGATTTTTGTAACTGGTGAGAAATGATGGTCTAGTATCATTCTTCTGCAGATGGATGTCCAGTTTTCTCAACACCACTTATTGAAAGAATCTTCTTTTCTCCACTGCATGTTTGTAGCACCTTTGTCAAAGATTGCTTGGATATAGATGTTTGGATTCCAGGGTTTCTAGTCTGTTACATTGGTCTGTGTGTCTGTTGTCATGCCAATACCATGTTGTTTTGATTACTGCAGTTTTGTATTACATTTTGAAGTTAGGTAAATAATGACTCCTGCTTTGTTGGTTTTACTCAAGATTGCTTTGACCATTTGGGAATTTTTTTTGCAGTTCCATACATAATTTAAGATCATTTTTTCTAGCTCTGTGAAAAATGTCATTGGTATTTTTATGCAGATTACTTTGAATCTGTAGGTAGCTTTAGATAGTATGGACATTTTAAGTATATTGATTCTTCCTATCCAAGAACATGAATTGCTTTTCCATTTTCTCTGTGTACTCTTCATTTTCTTCCATCAATGTTTTCTAGTTTTCGTTGCAGAGATTTTCACTTCTTTGATCAAATTTATTCCTAGGTATCTTATTATCTTTGTTTGGTTATTACAATAAGACTTTCTTTTTATTCTTTCACAGGTAATTACAGTTGACACATAAGTTTTTTTGTATATTATTTTCATACCTTGCACATACACTCGGTTTGTCCATTAATTCATGGAGTCTTTGGAGTTTTCTACATTTAAGACCAGGTTATCTACAGGCAGTGACAAGGTGTCTTTTCTTTTCTACTTTGGATGCCCCTTCTTGCCTTATGACTTTGCTAGGACCTCCAATACTATGTCAAGTAAAAGTGATGATATTGAACCTCTTTGTCTTTTTTCCATGTCTAAGAGAGAAATCGGTCAGCTTTCCTTATTCCATATGATATTAGGCATAGCCTTATTAAGTATGGCCTTTATTAATCTGAGGTATGTTCCCTCTAAACCAAATTTTTGAGAGTTCATAACATGAATACCTCTTCAATTTATCAAATGCCTTTTCTGCATCTATTGAGAATTATCATATGCTTTTCCTTTCTTCATTTTGTTGTACCATTCCCCAAAGAACACTGTCAATTGCTATTACTGTTTAGTCAGCCTGGCTTGGCTATATAAATAGAAAGTCATAAGAAATTCCAACAGAAATGTGCATAAACTCTCCCAAAACAAGGCTCATTGCATAAATAGTACAATCTGGAGATGAAGTATGCACTGTGTAAATGAAATGGACTTGGGTAAACAGAACCCTCATGCTTATCTGAATTCTCTTTCTTCTACTATATTGTGTCCTTTACTTTATTAAATGACTTATGCAGAAATTATTTGTAGAGAGGAGGATCCAAGATGCAACTAGAGTACAGAAGACAGCGTGAGCTCCATAGTTCAAAAACCTTGCTGAGACACTGGAGCAGAAATAAAGCACTAAGAAGAATAAAGACTTCAACACCCTGAACCCCCAGCCCATACAAAGCTTCTCCATGCCACATTACACTGAGAAAATAGGAGGGTTTCTATGCTGCTAGACGCCAGCTCCAAGCCTGCTTGAGAGAAATCTGGCAGACCAACAGGTAAACACAAAGCATCCTGTGGTATTCCCACAGCCACCCACGGGATAAACCAACATAGCTCCCTGGACAGACTGACCTCCCCCACAACATGCAAAACTAACCTGAATAATAAATAAGGAATTGAAAAGGAACATGCAGCAGAGGAGGTGGTGTGTTCCAGGTGCACCAGAGAAGGGGGAGGAGCAAGGAGCTGATCTCCATTGGAACTTTCAGTAAACAAAGACTGGAAAAGCAGAAGGACAGATTGGGGGGTTGATAAGCCACTGCCTGAAATAGGGCAGAAAATATCCACAAAACTCACCTCCTGAGACAGTGAGCAACATCCGAAGTCAAACAGCATAGCAAAATTGAAAAACAGTCAGCAAACCAGCATAACACACTGTCAGCAGAGAGCCAGCTGGTGGATCTCTGCCCTTGCCCCAGAGAAAGGATGCAAGGCAAAGAAACATGCCCCCAACAAACCAACACAGTGAAAACTCAACTTCAAAGCAGGATGGCGAGTGGGCCACAGAGCTGATCTCCAGAACCTGAGGACAATATACAAACTCAAACTGCCACACCTCACTGAGGGAGGAGCTGACTAAGAAGCTGCCACTGAAAGACAGGAAAAAAAACTGGCAAGACTCCCCAACCACTTGACAAGACTAACAGAGCCTCTGCTTAAATACCAACACCAGGACTGGATGCTGAAGGAATAACACCAGAACCACTAAAACTGAAAGTCTATTGTTCCTGAACCTGGAAATTTTTTGTGTGTTTGTTTGTTTTGCTTCCTGTTTGTTTCTTTGTGTGTGTTTATCCATCTCTCTCTGTTGATTTCTTTGGTTTTTGTTTTTATTTTATTGTGTTTTGTTAGTTTTACAATTGTGAGTTAGCCAATACTAAATTACACACAGACCAGGGACAGAAATAGCATACATACACTAACCTAAAACCCAACACACCCACAAAACAAAATTAAACCAAGAGAAAGAAAACAGATGACTAAAACCACCAATAGTCTATCAAGAACAGTGACACACTACCAAGTGGAGGAATGGGAAGATGAAGAAAGGATGGAAATCATTCTTCCCCCCAAAAAAATTTAATACAGATAATTCACAGGGAAATGAAGAAAACAAATACCCAGTTCCAGACTTCAACAAAACAGACAAACTACGCCAAGGAACCCAATGAAGCCCACAGACATTTTCTGAAAGAAGAAATCCTGCAAGTAATAACTGAGAATTTCATGGAGATGTTACTAGACATGGTCACCCAAATCATACAAGAGACACTCAAGAAATTCCAAGACACCAAAAATAAAGAATACAAGAAGACACAAAAACAAATAAATGAACTCATAGGAGCCCTAAATAAACACCAAACTGAAACAGAGAACACTATAAATAGAGAGATAAATGAATTAAAGATGAAAATTGACAATATTAAAGAGGAAGTGACCCATGATATGGAAAACTTCAGAAAAAAGAATGAAAAAGAAACACAAAACACAATTGAAGGCCACTCCAATAGACTAGAACAAGCAGAAGACAGAATCTCAGAACTTGAAGATGAAATGGAAATTAAAGGAAAAACTGAAGAGCTATTAGTCAGACAACTCAAGATCTGTGAAAGCAATATGCAAGAATTCACTGACTCCATTTAAAGACCAAACCTGAGAATCATGGTCATTGAAGAAGTAGAAGAGGTCCAAGCAAAAGGGATTCATAATATATTCAACAAAACAATAACAGAAAATTTCCAAAATCTAGAGAAAACTATGCCTGTTCAGGTACAAGAAGCCTCCAGGACACCAAACAGACTTGACCCAAACAGAACTACCCCATGACATATTATCATTAAAACAAGCACAGAGAATAAAAAAAGAATATTGAATGCTACAAGAGAGAAAAAACAAATAACACACAAAGGTAAACCCATCAAATTCACAGCAGATTTCTCAAAGGAAACCTTAAAGATAAGAAGGGTATGAAGTGAGGTATTCTGGGCACTGAATGAAAATAAATTCAACCCTAGGATACTCTACCCAGAAAAACTATCATTCAAAATAGATGGAGCAATAAAAGTCTTCCACAATAAGCAGAAACTAAAACAATATATGACCACCAAGCCACCACTACAAAAGAGTCTTGAAGGAATTCTGCACACAGAATGAAAGCAAACAAAACCATGAGAAGATAGTCAGTAGCGTACCACAGGAGAAGAAAAGACAAGGAATCAAAGAGTAAGATTGATTCAGCCACGCACAATCAAACCCTTAAACAACTAAGACAGATAAATGACAAGAATCACCACATACCTATCAATACTAACACTGAATGTTAATGCACTGAACTGTCCCATCAAAAGACACCATTTGGCAAACTGGATTTAAAAAGAAGATCCAACAATCTGTTGTGACAAGAAACTCATCTCATCGACAGAAACAAGCACTGACTTAGGGTGAAAGGCTAGAAGATTCACCAATCCAATGCCCATGAAAACAGGCAGGAGTAGAAATACTTATCTCAGACAAAGTAGACTTCAAACTTACATTGATCAAATGAGGTAAAGAAGGACACTCCATACTAATAAAAAGTGAAATACACCAAAAGGAAATAACAATTATCAACCTATGTGCACCCAATGTCAGTGTACCCAATTTCATCAAACATACTCTGAAGGACCTAAAAGCATACATAGACTCCAACACAGTGGTAATGGGAGACTTTAATACCCCTCTATCACCAATAGATAGGTCATCCAAACAAAAAATCAATAAAGAAATTCTAGAACCAAATCACACCATAGATCAAATGGACCTAGCTGATGTCTACAGAATATTTCATCCAACTTCAGCACAATATACATGCTTCTCAGCAGCCCATAGAACCTTCTCCAAAACTGATCATATCTTAGGGCACAAAGAAAGTCTCAGCAAATATAAGAAAATAGAAATAAGCCCATGCATTCTATCTGATCACAATGCATTAAAACTAGAACTCAACAACAAAAATAACAGTAGAAAATATGCCAACAGTTGGAATCAGAACAACACATTTCTCAGTGATCAGTAGGACATTGATGAAATAAGAGAGGAAATTAAATGGTCCCTGAAAGTTAATGAAAACATGACCTACCAGAACATATGGGACATAGCAAAGGCTACCTAACAGGTAAGTTTATAGCCATGACTGCATATATTGAAAAGAGAGAAAAATCTCAAATAAATGACCTAATGCTATATCTCAAACTCTTCGAAAAATAAGAACAAGCAAATCTGAAAATAAGCAAAAGGAGAGAAATAATAAAAATAAGTGTGAAAATTAATGAAATAGGCACACACAAAAAAACCATACAAAGAATCAATGAAACAAAAAGCTGGTTCTTTGAAAAAATAAATAAGATTGACAGACCCATGGCAAACCTGACTAAAATGAAGAGAGAAAAAACCAAAATCAGTAAAATCAGAAATGCAAAAGGGGAGATAACAACAAACACCACGGAAATCCAGGGAATCATCAGAGACTACTTTGAAAACCTATATTCTAATAAATTTGAAAATCTTGAAAAAATGGAAAAATTTCTAGATACTTATGACCATCCAAAATTGAACCAAGAGGACATTAATCACCTGAATAGATCTATAACACAAAATGAAATTGAAGCAGCAATAGAGTCTCCCAAAAAAGAAAAGTCCAGGACTTGATGGATTCTCTGCTGAACTCTATCAGACCTTTAAAGAAGAACTAATACCAACTCTCCTTAAACTGTTCCATGAAATAGAAAGGGAAGAAACACTGCCTAATTCATTTTATAAAGGCAGTAATGCACTCATCCCAAAACCAGACAAAGACACTTCCAAAAAGGAGAACAATAGGCCAATCTCCTTAATGAACATTGATGCAAAAATCTTCAATAAAATAATGGCAAAACAAATCCAACAATATATCAGAAAGATCATTCATCACAACCAAGTTGTCTTCATCCCAAGGATGCAGGGGTGGTTCAACATACACAAATCTATAAATGCAATAGAAGCAAAGACAAAAACCACTTGATCATCTCGACAGATGCAAAAACAGCCTCTGATAAGATCCAACACCACTTCATGATAAAAACTCTAAGAAAACTAGGAATAGAAGGAATGTACCTCAACATTGTAAAGGCTATATATGTCAAACTGATACCCAACATCATACCTAATGGACAAAAACTGAAACCATTTTTCCTAAAATCAGGAACAAGACAAAGGTGCCCACTATCCCCACTCCTATTCAACATAGTCCTGGAATTCCTAGCCAGAGCAATTAGGCAAGAAGAAGAACTAAAAGAAATACAAATAGGCAAAGAAATTGTCAAAATAACCTCATTTGTAGACAACATGATCCTATATTTTAAAGACTCAACAAACTCTACCCAAAAACTCCTAGACACCATAAACAGCTACAGCAATGTGGCAGGATACAAAATCAACTTACAAAAATCATTAGCTTTTCTATATACCAACAATGAACAAATTGAGAAAGAATATATGGAAACAATTCCATTTACAATAGCCTCAAAAAAAAAAATCAAATACCTAGGAGTAGACTTAACAAAGGTTGTGAATGACCTCTACAAAGAAAACTACAAACCCCTAAAGAAAGAGATCGAGGAAGACTACAGAAGGTGGAAAGATCTCCTATGCTCATGGATTGCTAGAATCAACATAGTAAAAATGGCTGTACTACCAAAAGCAATCTACATATTTAATGCAATTCCCATCAAAATCACAATGACATTCATCACAGATATTGAAAAATCTACCTTAAAGTTCATTTGGAAACACAAGAGACCTCGGATAGCCAAGGCAATACTCAGCAGAAAGAACAATGCTAGAGGTATAACAATACTTGACTTCAAACTATATTACAAAGCAATAGCAATAAAAACAGCATGGCACAAAATAGACATGAAAAGCAGTGGAACAGAATAGAGGACCCAGATATGAATCCGCACAGCTATGCCAACTTATAGTGGGGATCAGACAGCCTCTTCAACAAATGTTACTGTGAAAAGTGGTTTTCTGCCTGCAGAAAACTGAAACTAGATCCATGTTTATCACCCTATATTAGTATTAACTCAAAATGGATCAAGGACCTTAATATCAGACCCAAAACTCTGAAGTTAGTACAGGAAAGAGCAGGGAATGCTCTGGAAGTAATAGGTATAGGCAAGGACTTCCTCAATAGAACCCCAGCAGTTCAGCAATTAAGAGAAAAGATGGACAAATGGGACTACATAAAATTAAAAAGCCTCTGCACAACAAAAGAAATGGACTGTAAACTGAAGAGACCACCCACAAAGTGTGAGAAAATATTTGTGAGCTATACATCAGACAAAGGACTGATAACCAGAATATACAAGGAACTTAAAAAACTAAACTCTCCCCAAATCAATGAACCAATAAAGAAATGGGCAAGTGAACTAAACAGAACTTTCGCAAAAGAAGAAATTCAAATGGCCAAAAAACACATGAAAAAATGCTCACCATCTCCACCCATAAAAGAAATGCAAATTCACCCCTGTTAGAATAGCTATCATCAAAAACACCACCACAACAGGTGTTCCAGAAGATGTGGCAGAAAAAGGAACGCTTGTACACTGCTGGTGGAATGGAAGCTGGTGCAACCTTTCTGGAAAAAAATGTGGAAGCTTCTTAAAAATCTAAACACAGATCTGCCATATGATCCAGAAATCCCACTCCTGGGGATATAGCCAAAGGAATGCGACTCAGATTACTCCAGAGGCACCTGCACACCCATGTTTATTGCAGCAGTATTCACAATAGCCAAGTTATGGAAACAGCCAAGATGCCCCACTACTGACAAATGGATTAAGAAAATGTGGTGCTTATACACAATGTAGTATTTTACTCAGCCATGAAGAAGAATGAAAACTTATCATTCTCAAGTAAATGGATGGAACTGAAGAACATCACTCTGAGCGCAGTTAGCCAGGCTCAGAAGACCAAAAATCACATGTTCTTCCTCATATGCAGACTTTAGATCTAGGGCAAATACAGCAATGTGGTTGGACTTGGGTCACACGCTAAGGGGAGAGCATGTACAGGAGGTATGGGGATAGGTAGGAAACCCACAACTTGAAAGTGTTTGATGTCCCCACTGCAAAGGAGCTAATACAGTAACCTTAAAGCAACAGCAGTCAATATGGGAAGGTGATTGGGAACTAGTGAAAAGGTCTGGTAGAGATGAGTCAATTTGGGTTGCAATACACTTCTGCATGGAAGCAATGCTAGGAATCTCTCTGTATAGCTATCCTTATCTCAACTAGCAAAAACGCTTTGTCTTTCTTATTATTGCTTATGTCTTCTCTTCAACAAAATTGCAGAAAAGGGCAGAAAAGGTTCTGCCTAGAAGTGAGGGGAGTAGAGGGAGGGGGCCGGGGCAGGGTAGAAATGGCCCAAACAATGTATGCTCATATGAATGAAAGAATAAATTTAAAAAAATCTCTGTGGAGTCTTGTGAGTTCTTTCATTTTGTGCAATACTCATTTCTATTATGGATTAATAATAATGCCTATTTCATAAGGTCACTTAGAGGAATAAACTAAATAAAGTATTTAGGAGTCGTTTTCCCAATAACAACAGGCAGCGTCGCATACATAATCACCTTACAACATTAAACCAAGGTTTTTATTCCAAAACAGAATAAAACTGCTTAATCAAAAGATTAAATAAGGTGTTTAAGAGGGAGATGGCACACTCATAGTCTAAAAATTTTGTATTTTGTTACTGAAACAAGGGTGCCATTACAGGAGTTTATGTAGAACCTTCAAAGATAAAATGTATTACATACTTGGACATATAAATTCTAATAGCTTTTTTTACCTTATTGTCACACATCATAATGGAATCTTGTATTTTACTAAAAACGTGTTTCTTATTTTGATGAATAAGAGTAATATATGTATATGTTGAAAAAAGAATATTTTCACATTATGATAAAATTTTATTTATTGATTCCAAGAAAATTCAATGATTTTGAAGGCTCTGCTGATGGCTGCATTTGCTCCATGGTATCACACTCTTCCTTCTCACCAGATTAATGACATTAAAGACGAGTAAAATGTCCACTATGCAGTTTGCTCCAAATTAAATAAAAAGTGTTTATAAACTAAAATGTGAAGATACCCAGAAGCACTTGATACAGTTTTTTAGTAGGCTTTGCTTTTAATCTTAATATCATCTAAATATTAATAATATAAAGAAGAAATCAATTTAGAGGTGCACACATTATTTTTTTCATAATAATAATTCCTTGACTTCAAATCTCCATGAAATATAAGAGCAATACTATTCCAGGAATGTGAACTATGTGTCAAATTAATATGCATAGCTAATATACTAGAATTCAATTTTCAAAACTATGAAAATAATTTTATAGTAAGTTACCTTTTCTTTGACTTTTAATTAAATTTCTTCTACAAGGATTTGGAGATATGATTTAGACAATAATTTAAAATGGAGTATTTTTATTTGTGACTTCTATTGCTTCAAAATGAAAAAGGGTCAGTGCAATTCCCACTTACAATGAAACTCCAATGCACTTTAGAATATCACAATGTGTACAAAGTGCAGAAATTAGAGTAGTTTTTAAAAATGATATGTGGATCATTTACCTAAACATTTATAACCATTGTGTACTATATCTGAGTTTATCTGAAAAATTGCTTGACATTTCTGTACTAATTCTGTTTACTGATCCATAAAAATAATAGTGATATTTTTGTTGGACAAGTGTGATATATGCAATAAAAATTTCTTAGAAATTATAAATGATATAAATCATAAAAAATCTTTATTATTTTGCTTCAGAAGGAATCTCGAAGTATACAAAGAAGGAGCTTAAAGGATTATTAATTAGAGTGAACAATAATAACAGTTTTTAAGTTCTACAAAAAGCGTTCATGAGTTTTGGCGATGTATATCATTGGTCCTAAGCTAACATATGATCTGGTGAGTACCTCAAGGGCTAAGACAACCACAACTGAGGATGGTTACCAGTAAAGGACTAATGGTACCACCATTATGGTTAGTGATATTGGTCTCATCCCCAAATTCTTATAAAACCAAATTTATCATACAAAAAACATTTGTTAAATGGTTTGCTATAATTTCACCACTATTTTATGTATCATACCTAATATGGTATTGAACCAACCCAAGAAATATTTTTCTTAGTAGAGCTTATTCTAATGGTAGAGACACATTAAAATTTTTTAAATATATAATTTCTATTGATGAAAAGATAAAAGAAAACTGAAAAAGTTAGAGATTGTAGCATAAGAGGAACTTATAGTAAAGGTGTATGAAAAGACACAATGAAGTCAAAGCAAAACTGAGAGAATGTGATATTTCAGAAGAATGTGCTTCAAGTAGGGCGGACAAGACAACCACGTCCAAGATGAAAAGAGAAAATAAGCCATTAGATTTGCAAACGTGATCATTGTTAATGACAACAGCAGAATTAGTGTTGGGAGAGAAAGTTTTATTGAAATAGGATGAAACAAGGCTATCTTTCTGGAGATAGAGAGTAGAGATATCTGAAGGAAATTTTCCATTAAAAAAAAAAAAAAGAAAATGGAATTATAACTGGTGGAGAATGTAGGGTCAAGGAAACTTGCTTTCTGCTTGGTTGCTTGCTTGCTTTTAAAATGAGAGTTGCTGCAACATGATTTGTAGCTACTGAGAATGATGCAAGAATGAAATGATGATATTGAGCACAAATAAGATAATTTCAGGATGAAGTCCTTGGGTAAGTAAGACAGAATGCCTAAGTCAAGTTCTTGGATATAGATAGTGAATAGGGCTTAAGTTAGAAGAAATGACTATTTTTATGAGGAAAGGTCAGGATGAAGAATATAAGAGTGCAAATGCACACAGTGGAAGAATGATGGAAACTTCTGCTTGCAATGAAACAGGAGAGTTGTCAGCTGAAAGTTAAAAGGAATGGTGAGTGATTGTGAGGTTTCCAGTTTGATGAAAATGAAGATGTGAAATGAACCCTCCAGAGAGTTAAAAGCTGGACAAATTTGTCAAAACTGGTTATCACATGCTTGATATTTGCTGTCACAAATTAAAATTATACCAAATCAATATAATCTTTAGTTGGGTTTTCTACCTTCATTATTACTCTAACAGATATTTCTCATCTCACCTGTGTCTTAACCATGTGCTTATTAGATTTAGATAAACATAACAGAAACTCAGATTTTACAGTAACCAATTCGCTTTACTAACAATTACCAATGTAATTAGAAAGCCCCTCACTTTTAGTGAGTTAGGATCTATTCACTTCATAATTGTTAATACACCCAAAGTAAACAAAGTGCATCCTAAGAAAAACATACCTTACACATAGGCATAGGACAAAATGTTCTTTGCTGCATTCTGGGACAAAATGCATAGAATTTCTAGGATTAATTACTCTGTCTCAAACATCAATTTCTGCTGTAATACTGTTGGTTGAAATTATACTTTATTTTCAAACATGATATGAAACTACTAAAAGCTACATAATATGTCTAAAGTATACTTCCATTTACTTGGCAAGACTTTTCTAAACAATTTAAGATAATCAAAAAAATTAAACATTGTCAATATTATACAGGTTTTGTTACCAGGTGACAAAAATAGTCTGACTAATATGTTTCCTATGTATTGGGTTGCTTTTCTCCACTTCTGTCTATTTTTAGCTCTGACAGCAAGATGAATCCAAGAAAAAATAGCAACAAAATTAATGGTCATTTGAGAGGTCTTGTTTTGATGTATGTACTAGAAATTGAGATGATGATTGCTTTGGGCAATTTAATAACAAATCTTTCTGAATCAAATTTATTTGTCCAATAGTAAATTGGCAAATATTTTTGTGACAAATCACAATGTCCATAAAATTCAAAACTACAAAATTGAGTCACATCCCTCTAACAAATTTTTTCCTTTCTTACCAAAGTATTTGTCTGACTATAATTGTCAGAGCTTATAACTATAAAAATATAAACCCAGAATATATGTTGAACTTTTAATCATTATGTCTGTCAAAGGATACATGATACTCAAGAAAATATTTTAGGATCATGTGGCAGCACACATCTGTCTCAGTTTCTCAGGAGACAGATACAGGAGGATTGCAGTTCGAGGCCAAAGTGCAAAACAGTATTTGAAACATAACCTAACACCAAAAGGACTGGGAGCGTGGTTCAAGTAATAAAGTGCTGCCTAGCAGCACAATACCCTGATTTAATCCCCAATACTGTTAAAAAAAAAAAAAAGATGTAGATAAATGATAGATAGAACCATCTCATATTTATAAAATATTTGAAAATATTTGGTAAGTTTCGGTTATTTTAATGTAATCTCCATCAAGAAAAAACTGACTTAACACTTAGAGACTCACAATATTTTTAAAAGATTACAATATACAAAAGGAGAACTTTCAGCAACTGTTTTCAGGTAGAGTTGTTTTGTAAATCCTCCCACAGATAGCAGCTATTAAAAACTGCATACAATAAAAATTCAACTAAATAAGGCACTAAAAACTATCCAAAATCAGAGTGAAGTCTTAAGAAATTTTGCTCTAAAAATCACTCCCAGAAGAGTAAAAACTGTGGGGTTTGAGGCTTTCAAGCCTGAATGCCTGGCTTTTAGATTAGGACCCCTATGACTTCTACAGCCACAGTGATACAAACAGGCAGCAGATGTGAAGATTCTTTCATGGTCATAGTACCAAAATGAGAGTTCAAGGTTGAAAGAGCAGCTGGAAAGAGAGGTAAAATCCTGGCAGAAAGAGGATTCCAAAGAAATGAAAACCTAAATCTAACCACATATTTGGCCACCCAAAAGTACATTTGTGTGAGGGAGTTCTAAACTGTGAAGATAAGTTATAATAAAAAGACAGGCAACGATCCCAGATTAGTCTACTCTTGGAAGATTTGTGACTTTCCTGCTTATTTAACTAAGTGTATTCTTGGAAAGAATGGCGGAAGAAACAACTTTCCTTTATTCAAGGAAAGCTTGAAAACAGAACAAGAGTAGGAAACCAGGTGTGAATTCCTACAGTTGTAGTGGACCACCCACATACATAAAATCTCTGGCCAAAATGTGGCTAATTACTGACTGCAGCAAACAGAAATACTCTTGAGGAACAAGAATTAAAGCATCAGCTGGAAGTCATGGGAGCAGAGAAAAATAGCTACTGCATACCAAAGGGAAGACAAAGTTTACTGTTGAGTCTAAACAAGTTAACTCCCTATTAGAACAAAATTAAGAGTCCTCAGAAGCACAAAGCAATACTCAAAGTTTTAGCAACATTTTGCCATCATGGCCTGTACTTCAAATAAAAATTACAGATACCACACAGACTGAACCTAAAGGGGGTCCACCTATGAATTTAAGAGAAAAGTCTTCAAAGTCTTTATTAAAAACATTTGACCATAAGAAGATACTGAAAGTTGAATAGCTATGAAAATCAAATCCATAATAAAAGTAAACTTTTACACAAAGAACTGCAGACAAGTTTGATTTATATGGATTATAATACTGTAGGGTCCAGAAACAGACCCACACATACACAGCAAAATAATTTTTAACTAAAATGCCATGGCAAATCAATTAGCAAAAGAAAATCTTTTCAATATTGGTGCTGTAAGAACTGAATTTGCTATGGAGACAAAAGAATGGAATTTGATTTTTTTTGTCCCTTACAGAATGTAGCTTATAAAAGGTGTAACTAAATTTTTTTTGTAACTAAAATTTTAAAGTCCCCATGCAATGGGCTGGATGCAAAGTTGCCTGGTGTTGGGAGTTCATGGGCTCTGCACTTCTGAATCTCCTCAACCATAGAACAAAAACAGGTGATTTTTAAACTGCAGCAATTCAATGATTATCTCCCTGAGTGTAAATCTGAGCAATATCAACAGAGTAAAGATGTCTGCTACAGACCTTTTTCTTGTGTAGGGAAGAATGACCACACAGAAGAATAAAACTAGACCATTATCTCACATATGCAAAATGAAACTCAAAATCATTTCATTTAAAGACTTAAATGTAAATCCAGACATTATAAAACTAAAAGAAACAAAAAACATAAGGGGAAAGCTCCTTATCAGTCTGAGCAATGCTTTCTTACATAAGACTCCAAAAGCACAGACCACAAGCACAAAAATAGATAAATTGGATAGCATCAATTATGAAACCTCTGCACAGCAAAGAAACAACAGACTGAAGAGACGACCCACTTTGGAAAGGCTTTAAAAACATAATGTAGATTAAAATAATCATCATCAAACACATGCACATTTATAATATATACAATTTCTGGGGCTGGGGATATAGCTCAGTGGTTAAGTGTTTGCTTAGCAAGCATGAGACCCTGGGCTCAACCTCCAGTACTGCTAAAAAAAATTCAAAGGCCATACAAAATGGATACCTTTTCAGATAATGCACATTTAGATAACACTGTTGGATCTTCCAAAGTTAGTGGACTATCAGAGGAGTTGGATTTAAATAATTCAGACAAAATACATGAAATGACTAAATTAAGTTATACATTGCTTAAATTCAATACATAATTATTCAAAAATCATCTGAAGACATCCTGGGTTTAAAAATATCTGATAGCGGTAAATAAATATGGAGAAAAACCTTACTATAACTTTAGTCAGGATTCTGAGTCAGGTTACTTATGAAAGCAGAGGCAACTAAATTGCCTCTATGGGATAATGCATGAGCATAGATTTGAGATTTAACAATATTAACTTTATTCAGTAGTTATAGTGAAGATCAATTAATTAAAATTTTAATGAAGATAAATTAAACTCAAGATTTCTTCTTAAAAATTTCAATAACACAAGTAAGATTTCATAAAAATCACATCAAAAAAGATTAGTAAGTTTTAAAGAAATAAACATTATGCTCACATAGTCCCCACAGAACAATTCCAGTAATGGAGGGAGAGGGGATGAGGGAGAATGATGGAAAGGGTGAATTCAACTATGATACATTGTAAGAACTTTGGTAATGTCACCATGTAGCCTCAGTACAACTATGATAAAAAAGATTTAAAAAATGCTCACAATATAGTAAAAACTCAACTATTAGCATATTAGGAGAAAATATTTGCAACCCCTACATATACTAACTTCAGTTCTGTTTTTATTATTGTTGTTGTGCTGGGTGGGAATACATTGCCCCATTTACACATAGGTTCTTACAATACATCAAAGATATCATACATGAATTCACCCCCTCCACTACTCTCCATGTTTCTTTTAATAACCTTCATGTTTTTCTTCTATAAAATCGGAAAACAGGAGGTCAAAATGGTGGGAGACAGTGAAGAGGTGGGGAAAGGATGAATATGGTACAGATAACTTCAGTTCTTAGCTGGTCCTTGCCAATACTTGCACCATTTTTCTGTGCTTTGCTTATTGAGCCACCTGCATTTTGATTTCTTCACATTAAATTTATTTAATTTTCAGATAGTAAATACTAAAAGCATATTAAAATATAAGTAAGTTAATTTCAAACACTTAAAATATATAATCCACATAATGACAAATCCAAACAAACAAATCCACATAAAAATAACATTATCTCATAAATTCTCTCTAATATGTTTAAGGTTTTGTCCTTTGGCTTAATACATATATATATACTTCTCATACAACTTTCTTCCATGAAGCATTCTAAAGCAAGTCCCACAAATCATACCTTCAATTGGAGATATTTTTGAAAAGTTAAATTGCAAAACAATGATGAATAAAAATATATACTAAATAACCGTTGTCTGGGAGGAAATTAGTGAATATTATCCAATCCCTTTTCTGTGAATTGCCTGATAGTTTTAGGAAAAATATTTTGGGGTCAAATATTTTGATAACATTAATTTCACATTGATACATTTTGTCTATAAAGTCATAAGTCCCACAGCTTTTGAAAATAAGCATAAAAAAGAAAACGATAAGCTGGGGGAGTGGTTCAATTGGTAGAGCATCTACCTACCAAGCACAAGGACCTGAGGAAAGAAAAAAAAATTAAAAAATAAAGAAAAGAAAACGATGGTAATTTTAGTTGAAAAATTTATTTCTTTTATAATTCTGAACCCGATGTCTTATAAGTGTAACTATTATTTAATAACTAGTATACACTAAGTACACAGAGAAAACACAAGACTGCTTCAGACACAAATGCAGACACATGCATAATATAACTTAATTGATGACAATCTCTTTGCACACAAGTGGCATGCTTCACATCTCTCACACTACCAAGGGCACTAAGCTAGTCAGATTGTATTATACACTAAATGCTGAAGAATTTATGTATTTTGCGCCCAGTATGTATGTGCGTGTCCGTGCATGCACGTGTGTGTGTATTACGTCATATTACATTAAGACATCCTGCTTAATGATTTTTATTCATTGAAGTACTTATATATTTTGAGCAAAGGATTTCTGAAGTTATAGATCCTGATCAGATGATACATACCTTGTGTAATGCTGTATGTTTAACCAAGAATTACTTATCTCTAATTTTTCTTCAGAAACTTTAAAAAGCTCTTACAGACTAAATGAACACTATATTGATCACTTAATGGTAAGCAGCAATAAAATAATGTAACTCAAATTTATTTTATTATTTTTAGAATGAAGGTACAAAATTTAACAAGAATAGACAGTTGCTGACACTATATTGGATACCGAAGGTTTGTGTTTATTAAAATTTTCTTTCTTAAGACACAATAAAGCAAAATATTAAAATAATATACTCAACAATAGAGTGCAAAAGATGATAGCAAATATAGTTCTTCAAAGACTTTTATTTCTAGATAATCACTTATGCCCTAAATACATTATGATTTAACAAAGACCAGACACACAATATCTGCAATATTTCAACAATGGTATAGATGCACACAGATTCTAGAAATTTGAAATATGAAACTAGGGCTAGCATACCTCAAAGAGTCTGGATGTTAATAATCATTAATCAGAAAATAAATCATTAACTTTGTGGTTGGTTAACTTACCTTTCCATGAGTCATTAGCTTTTTCAAAAGGTTACACTTCTTCCATTGTTTGGCTAATTTGTGTTTCTTAAATCAACACACAACCAGGGATCAAGCTAATGGTTCTATTTGCTTTGTGCTGTAATTCCGCCTATTTGCCTATGATTGATAGCTAAGTATAAATTCTGTATCTTGAAGTCATGTTGTACCAGAATCACCCCTACATGTTCTTGCCTAAACAACTCAAGTGAACAAGTGGACATATTTAAGCTTGCCTAAACAGGAAACCTCAATTCTTTCTGGCTTTAGTGAAACAACTCTATGCAATTGGTCATTTGCTAAAATTCTACTGACCTACACTGAAATAATTTACCATCATCAAAATGTTCTGTGGGGAGTATGTGAGTATAATGGTTATTTCTTTAAAACTTACTAATCTTTTGAGATGTGATATTTATGAAATCTTACTTGTGTTATTGATATTTTTAAGAAGAAATCTTGAGTTTAATTTATCTTCATTAAAATTTTAATTAGTCGATCTTCAATATAACTACTGAATGAAGTTAATATTGTTAAATTATCCCACAGAGGTAATTTAGTTGCCTCTACTTTCATAAGTAACCTGACTCAGAATTCTGACTAAAGTTATAGTAAGGTTTGTCTCCATATTTATTTACAGCTATCAGATATTTTTAAATCCATGATGTCTTCAGATGATTTTTGAATAATTATTTGTTGAATTTAATAACTGAATTCAACTAAATTCAACTAAATTTGTTGAATTTAATACATGAAATAACTTAATTTAGTCATTTCACGTATTTTGGTCTGAATTATTTGAATCCAACTCCTCTGATAGTCCACTAACTTTGGAAGATCCAACAGTGTTATCTAAACGTGCATTATCTGAAAAGGTATCCATTTTGTATGGCCTTTGAATTTTTTTTAGCAGTACTGGAGGTTGAGCCCAAGGTCTCATGCTTGCTAAGCAAACACTTAACCACTGAGCTATATCCCCAGCCCCGGAAATTGTATATATTATAAATGTGCATGTGTTTGATGATGATTATTTTAATCTACATTATGTTTTTAAAGCCGTTCCAAAGTTTTATGAAAAAATGTCACAACATTATTATTTGTTTAAAATTTGGCAGAAAAAAATATTTCATTTACCCATTCACAAAATATCAATTCCTCAAAGCCTACAACTTGAGCCACTCCACCAGCCCTTTTTGTCAGGTATTTTCTACAGAAGGTCTTGCAAATTATTTGTTCAGGCTTCGGATCATAAGCCTCCTGATCTCTGCCTTCTGAGTAGCTAGGATTACAGGCGTGAGCCATCAGTGCCCAGCTAATTCTTCAAACTTTTTTAATTTATTATGTTTTTCAAGATAAAAATTGATTAAGGACTTTAAATGTGCCTACTTTTCATCATTGTTGGTTTAACCATATTAATTTCATCTGAGATTCCAAAATCTCATGATCTCATTTTGCAGTTGAAAGTTATCATTATTGTTTTGCCAGTTGTGAGAAAGTTATAGTTCACTGAAGAGAAATAAAAAGTATCTAGTAATATAGGCCAAAATAATAAATTACTTAATTTGAAAAATACCTGTACCTTTCCTCCCTTTCTATTTATTTGAGCAAAATTATTTGATAATGCGTAATATTTATATTCTGTGCAATACATAGTGTTAGTTTGATATTTATGTTAATTTTCCAAAGGAAACATTTAGAGAATATGTAAATTATACTTCAAAGATTATTAAAAATTATCCTGATAGCAAAATCCTTAAGAAATTTAGTGATTTATTATTCTTCTAGAGCACATAAAGGAAAATGAGATTAAAGAGATAGACGAGCACATCTAAAATTCATTTTAAGTATTTTTAATTAGCTGCATTAGAGATAAATGTTTTATGCATTATCTCAGCGAGTGTAGATAGTAAAATGATTTTACACCATCCATGTCATTACAATGTAATGTAATCCATTTTAGGATATCTGATCCAGGTGTTCACCTGGCCAATATTTAAGGCCAAGTTCATCACTTAATCTCTACTTTGCAACTGCTGTCCTCAAACTCTCCTGTAGGCAAGATAGTTCTCATTTTACACTATAGATAATATAGATATTGACTGAATTGCTGGTTAAAAATAGCCCCATAGACTCACTACCCATACTTGATTTGGTATGTAGGATGTTGAAACATACGTGTTGATATACACACATTACCACTTTTGAGACCCACTCAAGTAGTATAGTACTATCAGTAATAAAATAAAGAAAATTTAAATATACATGAAGCAAAAACAATAATCATAAAATATAGCTATATTTCTATTGGAAATAAAAATATGCAATATTTTAAAATTGGTTTCTAGAATCATGAAGTTAGATGATTTCCATAGTACCTCTCTAAGAATGGAGGAAATTGAATTGTAGAGTGGTCAAAAAACTTGCCCAAACCAAGAGCCAAACACAGGCATCCCTAGATGCATAGAAAAATTCTTTTCTACTAAAATATACAGTCTCTTCAGAATATATTGCTCTGATTTTGGAGAAAATTGCTTACTGAGTTTGTCCTGCTGCCTCATCACCTGATCTCCATGTTTTCTACAGTATCATTTTATTTATAACAGCTTCACTTATATGATGACACCCTTCTTTTCAACCTCTAAGTTAAGTTTAATTCTATTCCCTTTTCAAAGTTTACTGTATTTATTGACTGACAGAAAATAATAATCATAGCAGCATTAAAAGCAATAGAACATATGCCATATATCCATATATTCCATACTGAAAACAGCATATGTTACACAAAAATACATTATTATTATTATTAAAGTATCTACTCAAAAAAGTTCCTTTACTACAATAAGAGCTTCACATATTTTGTCAAATTTAATACTTACACCACACTGTTTTATAAGAATACCATCAAATGTACTAAAAATTTTGAAGTTCTTCTTGGAGTCACTAGATAGTGCACTCAGTCGATTAACCTATATTATTTTTAGTCCCCACTACATTCAAGAAAGTATTATCATCTCCATTTTCCATATGAAAATACTGAGACACAGAGTCTTTAAGTACATTTTCCAGGGATAAAAAAAATCACTAAGTTGTAAATATATGAATCTTGTCTAACTCCAAACTTCTACAGAAATTGTGGGAGGGGAGAGAAAGAGAAGGGCAGGGAGAGAAAGACAAAAGCCTAAGTAGGATCATCTTACATAATTTCCAGTTTCATGTTATAAAAACAAAGAATAGATTTTTTTATACATATTTTGCAGTTCTGGGAATGAACCCAGGATCACTGAGCTAAATTCCCAGCCCTTTTCTTATTTTATTTTGAAACAGGGTCTCTCCAAATTTCCCAGGCTGGCCTCAAACTTGTGTTACTCCTGCTTCAGCTTCCCAACTAGCTGGTATTACAGACATAGCAACACACTGAGCAAAGAGTAGATTCTTTGTGAAGACAATTAAAAAATGTAAAATTAGCAGCAGTATCTTTGCAAATATGCTCCAACTCATGAGTTTGCTTAAAAATGATTCAAAAGGTCCAAAATCAAGCTTAAGAAGTTAGACAATGACTACTCCTAGGCACAAGATGAGCATTTTCACCCACATGGGATGGAATAAATGTATTGGATTTTAGCATTGGACTAGTGAAGGAAAAGTAGTCCATAAATCAAAAATAAATTCAGGGCACATTATCCAGGAGTGATTGCAGAATGAAAAGACATCAGATGGGTATAGAGGCTGCTGTTAAGGCAAGATTATTTTCAAAGTAGAATTTTGCTATAGCAAGGTATCCCTGGGAGAAAAACCTCCATCCAAGAAATCTAACTTTGATTGTTTATCTGCAATATGACTTACTGAACAAATATTATTAAAAGGTTGTTCATACTTTAGATTGCTTTTCACTATCACAAAACTACATTGTCTGAACTTTACACACTTTAATTCAACAAAAGTTAGGAGTCGGGCTGGTTATGGCTTCAACCTTTACTGAAGCTTCAGTGGAACTAACAAGTACTGGACTGAAAAAAAAAATTAAAGAGTACCTGTTTCCTTAAAGTAATATATAAGCACACAGTTAAATTCTTTAAATTCTGTTATAATAACCACAAAATCTTTTCTCAACTTCTTATTAGCTTACATTAATAGTACAAGAGCATTTCACTGAATAATTCCATGATGCATAGATTCCTTTTAATGTAAGAGCTGTGCAAACATGAGTTCAGAGCAGTGATTAAGCATGCAGTCAAAGCCAGCCTCAGCACCTTGTTTCTGTGTAACTGAGAACAATTTTCTAATCTTTCTGAAGCTCAATTTTCCTACCTAATAAGAGGGTGTAACAATAGCACCTATATTGTAAAGGGCTCTTGAGAATTAATTGGCAGATAAAGCACTAAGAAGAATACCAGAGCATAAAAAGCATCACAAAAAGATGAGCTGTTATTCAGTTTTATTAAGTACCAGTGTCAAAGCATGAATCCAACTCTCTCCACCTCAGATAATCTGGTCTTCAAGAGCCCAAGACACTGCTTTTAGAGAAGTAGTTAAGTTTGTACCTATTACTAGTGCAAATATCTATATCCATATCCATCTACCTATCTGTATTTGTGGGATACAGTTATAGCAAATCTTATGAATAAATGTAGTATCAATATTACTGTGACTACAAATATGTTTTTTCTCTTAAGCCAGCCAAATATTCATTTGTGAACAGATTTTACCATGATAAAAAATTTCACTTCCTCTATTATTTCCAACTTTTCTTTTTTAATGACAAAAGTCCTTAGAATCCACTACCTTTCCTTCAATTCTCTCTGAATCCACTCTAACTTGGTTTCTTCCATAAAATTCCTAAATTTCTCTTATTGAAGAAAAGAGGGGTCACCATATGTCTGAATACCTTGCCCAATTCTCACTCCTTGTCTTACTGGTTACAACGGTGTTGTCCTTGCTGGGAGTAATCCAAGGCTAAATTCATAAAACTTTCTTCTTTCTTACAATAGCCACTCCTTTGGTCACAGCAACCAATATTACAGTTTTAATTTCAGTCTATTTACACAGTATACTATGACACAGTATTTTCTGAATTTGTATCTGAGCTTGAACCCCAAATTTGTATAATCAGATGTCTCCTCGTGAGTAGACTCTCCCATCCTCTTTTTAGTACAGGCAAAAATATAAAGTGAAAGTAAAAATAAAGAATTCGAAGTCAGGGATAACACTTGTCTTCCCTCATACCTTACATAGTCATCACCTACCAACTTTATGCAGTACCCACCTGACTGTTCTTCCTGTTTCCACCCTTGATATCACTTCACAGTCTCTGACCCCTTGAAACACGCATTCCATTGATTTCTAGGAACCATCCATTCTGAAATTAGACAAACACCTGGAATGGAAGGCAAAACCATTAAAGAGTAGATTTTGAGAAAGTGTTTGGTCTAGTTATGCCAGTCGCTAGAATTTTACCACAATAACAAGAACAATTAGAAGAATTAAATTTGTATTTTCCAAGTACTTACAGTGTACATTTTAGCTTTATTGTAGAAAATAGGACATTCTTCTAAATATATGGCTTTTCTGGGATTCTAGTGTTTCCAGATAAATCTATGTAGAAGTTATTTTGAAATTATGCCTCCACTAATAACATTAAGCCAGTGTGCTCATTTAACCTAGAACAGTCCTTAAATTTAAAAAGCAGAAGTTTGAAAATCTCCAATGAATAGAAAGAAGATGGTTAGTTATGTATTTATTTTATTTGTCCTAATTAATCAACCTGTTTAACAAACAGTACAGAAAGGAAGTCATTAGATTACCATAAATCACAAACTCAAAACCTTTACTTCTTTCATTAAATTGCAGGATAAAAGTCTTGAGAAATGTTTGAGCAATACTAGCCATAATTATTTTAATGAGTCATTTCTGTAATTAGGTGGAGTAGAAAAATCAGAAAGAAAGGAATTATTTGCAAGGCAGTTGACTCACTGATTTTGAAGTACAGCCTCCCAGACAACACCCAACCTTCTATCTACCATGGAAGTCTATCAGTAGAAATTCTTTATTATCAGGAGTAGCTCAGCCTGATTCACAAAAAAGAGGGATTATAGGAACTTTTAAAGTATTTAAAATGACTATCAGCCTTATCCTGTTTTTGATTGTCTTCATCAATTCATAAAACTTGGCTTATAGCTTGTGAACATATATTTCTCATTTAAGGAAGAATAAAAATTTTTAAGTTTTAGGGCCTACTTTCTTGGCCAAAATCACATCATTATAAATATAGTCTTTCTCCATTGCACTACTATTAGTGTTCTTCAGACACACTGATAATTATGCTGGAAGGAACCAGGAAAAAATTAACAGACTGTGACAAGCAATCCTGTACAAAACACAGAAATAATTTGTACACAATATTATGTGTTTTATATATTCCTATGGTGGATAAAGTGGAAATCACCTTCATTCAGAAGTTACTTGGGGTTGGCTTTTCATCTTTATTTTGTGGTTATGGTAATAAAATCACAGGATACCTGTGTATTTTATCAT
Organism: Castor canadensis; assembly: GCF_047511655.1. Lineage (NCBI taxonomy): Eukaryota > Metazoa > Chordata > Mammalia > Rodentia > Castoridae > Castor > Castor canadensis. The sequence continues at coordinate 93,025,139 of NC_133399.1, read as the reverse complement.
TCTATCTCTTAATTAAAAACTGCTTGCTATTTTGTTTTTAAATAAGCCAGAATTGAAAGCTTTGTTATAGTTTACAAGCTATGAAAAAGGAAACACTTTAACCCCAACAGATACACCATTCTAACTTCTATATATTAGTAATGTTTGGAAAAATATGCAAATCACATTTCATTTTATAGCAGGCTCATTCTTTTGTTATTGCCATCATGACAACAGTAATCTTCTTGAATTACTGTTCAACCTTTTGGAGATATGGAATATATGTACACACTCTTCTAAGCATTCATTTTGCTGCCAGTTTCAAAGTGTCATGGCTTTAAAGGGTAAGCAAGAAAACAGACAAAGCTGTTAAAGGATAGAGGTGCTAGTACCTGGGGACATGCAGCACCTTCTGTGTACCTTTCATCACCTATTGTGCTGACTGCTAGGTGTTTAATCAGGCATGGAGTTCATATACAGAAAAGTAAATATTCACTGTGAATACAGTAGTCCCTTCACAGTAAAAAGGGTTCAGATTGATGAACCCTCAGTGATAGGGGAATTACTAGTTTTGAAATGGGGATTTTTTGTGTATGTGTAGCAAAGGTCACAACTAAACCTTTCACAACTTACTAGTCAGTAGAAACTCCTCAAGATCCCACTCCATCCTAGTTCTGATTTTCTTTCATTCCAGATATTATGAATACTAGGATGAGTGTTTGTATATATGCCAGGTCTTCCTTCAAAATAGTCCATGATTCTAATTCATGATTTAGAGGACTTGATCTCTTTCATAAGTGTAATTCTAATCCAGAGTCATTGGGGTCTTCAGAGATGGAAATAGTTTCCAGAAAATGTAATGTTATACAAAAAATAATACTCCTCAGAAACACAGGGCACATAGAACTTGTCCTCCAATAATAGCAAAGAACAATGGCTTTTTCCCTTCTCAGCTATTAGATTTCATTCCTTTCTCCTAAATGATGCAGGAACTACATTCCCTTTCTTTTTCCTTCAAAAATCTGTATATTGAGAAAATATTCACAGGAAAATTCATATCACCTGAAATTTATATAAGAACAAATGTGATAGCTACTGTAAAATTAGTAGTGTCATCAAATGGTGTTTTGCAGCTTAAAACATCTGGTTAACTTTAAGTGCATCCAATCACATTTTTAATTGAAATATTTTTCTCTTTGGGGTAGGCAGACATGTAGACCAGATAAATTTAAAAATCTTTGCCTTTATTGGCAATTTTCTTCCCTCATGTCATTTTGATCTATAAGAATTTTCTTGCCTCAGACTGGGATGTAAAAGATTCCCATCATGAGCCCTTGGGACTGTCATTTTGGCATGGCCCTGTGAGGCAGGACATTTCCATGTGGTTAGGATCGTCAGCCATTGCCACCTTTCCACTAACAATCTGTGACCTCTGTAAGTCCCCCAACTTTGTGCCCTGCTTTTTTCCTCATGTGGCTTGCTCTTCAAAGAAGAGTTAAAAGCATTTGGGACTTGTCTGCTTCCTGCCAAACCCCATTATTATTTCCATATTTGAACCTATAGTTTAGCCCTCCAACTGTGTTTCTTGTATCATCTAATGGTCACATTACTATTTGAAGCTAAATTCAAACCAATGTAATTTCTAATTTAATAATGTCCCATCTCTAGTTTTATGAAACTACATTTGCACCTAAAGCTAACTATTTTTAACACTGTGTTAGGAGAAACTTTCAGATTGGCAGGAAAGTTGTAAAAATAATTTAAGGCTCCAAATTACTCTACCCTAACTTTCTGTAATGTGTACCTTTTACATGATCATGTGAAGTTATCAAAATTAGGATATTATTATTATGGTGCTATTAGCTAAATCACAAATATGATTTAAATTATACCAGGTTTCTGCTCATTTTCTTTCATTTTTCTGTTCCAGAACACATCTAGTACTCCATCTTGCATTTAGGGTCATCTCCTCAGATCTGTGATGGTTCCTCAGTCTGTCACTTTATGACCTTGAGGCTTTTAAAGAGTACTCATCCATTATGTGTAGAATGTCTTCCAATTTGGCATTGTCTTCTGTTTTTCTTGATTCAGTTAAGGATGTACATTGTTAGGAAGAACAACATGAATATGGTACACCCTCTCCAGTGTGTCCTGTCAGAGAGTGCAGGATATAGAGGCATCTTTCCTGGTTGTGATCACTAGTTACAGGGCACTTAGTTAAGATGGCATTGTGCTTATTTCTCCACCGTGAAGAAGATATGAATCTTTCTTTACATGTATAATAACCAAACACTTATTTTTATTCTAATGCTTGATTTATTCAATAACATAATTCTAGTCTTCTCCCGTTATTTGTAGTTTCTCAGTCAAAACCATGACTATCAGTATTTAAATTATATTTACTTATTTATTCTACCCTACTATACATATAGTTTAGCTTACTAAGCCATTCCCCCGTGAAAAACAGTTTCAAAGAAGAGTACATTACTTGGATTCTTTTCATTTTCAGCTTTATAGTCTTCAGTCAAAATACTATTTTCCAAAGTTGATTAGAACGTCAGAAAGTGTTCTCTTTTATCTTCTAGAGGAAACCTCTAAGAAATGACATTATTTCTTCCTTAAATGGTTGGTAGAACTATCTGCTGAAACTATAGGCCTGGAATTTTCCTTGTGGAAAGTTTTCTAACTACAAATTCAATTTCCTCAAAAGATATTGAGCTACTGAGGTTATCTTCTTTTGTGAAGTGAAAACACTTTCTGACTCATTTTATGGAACTGTATTATATGAATGCCAAAAGCAAATCATTACATGCAAATAAATTTGAAGAACAGGAATCCTTATGAATGTATATGCAAATAAACCTAATCTAAAACAAATGTCTAATGTACACAAAAAGAAGTTATATAGAACAATCAACTGGGTTTATCCCAAGAGTGAAAGTTTCATTCAGCATTCAGAAATTAATCAGTATTATTCTCCATAATAATAAGTTGAAAAAAAGTCATATGCTAATCAGTATGATGTAGAACAAGCATTTGACAAGTTTAACACTTATTCATGTTTAAATCACTCAACAAACTTGGAAGAGAGGCAATTTATTTAACTTAATAAAACACATCCACAAAAGTCCTATAACCAGCATACTTTAAGATGGAATACTGAATGCATCACCTTGTCCTTGTCTAATGTCACAGCCTGTTCTAGACTCGGAACAAAGAAAGAATGTTCTCTTTTATCACTTCAATACCTTAAGTTTTTGAAATAAGAGAACAATCAACACAGGATTAAAGATGACAGATAAAGTATCCTGGAAAAGAACTGGGTTTAAAGTCAGAACACTCTTGTTAAAAGTTGCCAATTATTAAGTCAGTGGTTATGTATAAATATTGAGTTGTCATTTTTTATAAATAATACTTTGAAATAGGTACACTTTCCTTGCTTTATATGGCCTGCTGATAGCATCAAATTAGATAAGGAAAACAAAGGTACTGTTTAAACTGCAGAGTAGCTAGGCAAATAGTAGGAAATAGTGTTTTGCTCACCTGTGGAGCATAGTGATTTAAAAAATACATTTGCATACTATTTTATTCAGGATACAGGTATGTTCAGTAAATGACATTTTATTAATTAGACCACTTATAAGAAAGGTTGAGCAGCATTTTCATATCTACTACATATTTATTTTTAAAAATGAGAAAATAACACAACAAACTTTAATAAATATTCTTGGGAGTGAAGAGAAAGGTCAAATTGGCAAATGAGATGTCAAGGTGATTCCTCTTGGTAAAAAATACCTCATGGTTTTATGTGAAGACAGGAAAGGCAAAGGAAGAGCACATGACAGACTACTTCCTTTTATGCATATGATTAAAATATTTAGCAATAAGTTTTAGGCAGTGAAATAATAAGTGATATTTTAACTTTTGTCAGATTTCCTTAGTTGCCAAATTGGTTACATTAAAACATATATTAATTAACTAATGATAAATATGCTCTCATTATATTTTTTCTGCTTATGTAAGGAAATCAGTCTAACAATTAATAGCATGGGCTTTGGAATCAAACAGGTCCGGGTATGAGCCTGGGCTTTATCACTTACTAATCTCATGCCCAGCAACAGAAATTAACCTCCCAATATCTCAAAATTTCTTCCTGTGTGGCAACAGTACCAACTCATTAGTTAGTGTATTTGTTGGTTTAACCCCTGGTAATTAAATAAACTGCCTTTTTTCTATTCTGTGTTGCTATAACAAAATACCCAGGACAAGATAATTTATAGAGAAGAGGAATTTATTTATAATTCTGGAGGCTGGGAAGGACAAGATCAAGGTGCCAGCAGAATTCTTGTCTAGTGAATACACAGTCTCTGTTTCCAAGATGGCACTTTGAATACTATATTCTCTGTATGGAAAGAATGTTGTGCTTTCACATAGCAGAAAGTGGAAGGGCAAAAAAGGAAAACCTCCTCTTCCAAGCCCTGTAATGAGGGCACCTGATCCCACTCTCATGGCCTCTGTCTCTAGGAGCCCCATACCTTCCAAGAGCATCCATTACCTTGGTGATGAGGTTTGAACATCAGTTCTGGAAGGAACTACATTCAAAACATAACACAAGGCAATGTAATTATTTAGCACAGCTCTTGGTGTATATTTAAAACCCAGTAAGTGTTGGCTATTATATTTAGACTGTGGTATTGCTAGCATTGAACTATTTTTCTTCTCTTTACTTCTGTACACAGATTCAACTCTAACTTGGTTGAAATCATTCTTGAGTATGATATATTGGAAAGGATATGTAAATGGTATTTTTCCTTTACACCTTCTTTTGCATTATAGTTTGTTTCTTTCTTCTTTTATTTTATCATTTTTACATTTACTTACATGTTTCTATGTTTGTGCCACCTCCCCTCCCACTCCCAACCCCCAGCTTCCAGGCAGAACCTGTTCTGCCCTCTTTTCTGATTTTGTTGAAGAGAAAACACAGGAGATAATAAAAAAAAAAGACATAGCATTTTTGCTGGTTTGTGATAAAGATAGCTATACAGAGAGATTCCTGGTGTTGTTTCCATGCACTTGTGTATTGCAATCCATATTGTTTCATTTCTACCAAACCTCCCTGCCACTTCTTGGTCCCCTTCCCATAGTGGCCTCTGCTAATTTAAGATTACCTTATTCATTCTTCAACAGGGTACATTATAGTTTTGCTGGGTTTAAAACTTTTGAGTCCTAGAGCTTTTCTTCTGGATCCTGGAAAACACCGAATGCCTTCTCACATTTAATCTTATGGAACAGAGTTTTGACAACAAGTTTTTCCCTTTGTAAATGACCATAACATGTCTAAATGTTATTTCATCAATGTTAGCCCTATTCCTTTCATTAATATTCTCCAACATGGAGTAATGTATTTTCATTTAAAGATGTGACTTATTTCACTACCCAAATTTTCTCTGAATATTTCTTAACATTAATTTTCTTTTGTTGTTCTGTTATTCCAGATATATAATATTTTTGATGAAGATATTAGAACCCTGTTTAGGATTGGGAAAATTAGTGATAGAAAAGCTGAAGCTTAGTAAGCACACTGAGATAAGGATTTCAAGTGAATGTACTAGTTTTCTATTACTACTATAACAAATTATCACAATTGTTTTTTACAATACTGGGGATTGAACCCAGGGCCTTACGCATGCTAGGCAAGTACTATACCACTGAGCTATATCCCCATGCTAAATTATCACAACCTAAATCAAAAATTAGTATCACTGTGTTGTTATCAGCAAAGTTAGTTCCTTCTGAAGACTCTAGGAAAGAAGTGGTTCTCTTGCCTTCTAGAGGCCACATCCATTCCTTAGGTTGTGTTCCCCTCCTTCTTCTTCAAAGCCAGGGCTGTGAAACCTTGTTTCATCATCTCCTTGCTGTCTTCTACAGTCAAATCTCCCTCTGATGCCCTCTTATAAATACATTTGGAGTTATATTCATGGCCTACTCAGATTGTATGGGATAATCTCTCCATCTCAAGAGATTTAAATTAATAATACCTGCAAAGTCCATTTGAGGTAAGGTAAAATACACAGAATCCAGGGATTAGAAACCAGATATCATGACTCAAAGACTAAGTAGCATTTAATGTTCTCGATTTTACTCTAATTAGGACAGGATTAGTAATTTTCTGTTAAGATAAAGTTATTTCCAGTTAAATCTTCCTGGAAAAGGTTTCCTAAAATAGCAAAATCATGTTAGCAAAGACTATAACATCTTAATCATAAGAGGTTGCATCAAAGAAATTAGCTCTCCATGTCTCTTAAATTACTTGACAGCTAACTACTTATACTTAGCAGCATTCACTTTATAGCCACTGATGTAGTAATTGGTTCATGTTTATAAATACTTCTGCATCAATTTAAAAAAATAAGACAAACTCTATCATAATATCACTATCTATACAGGTATTAATGAACTAAGCATCTGTTCCTTCAACTTCATTTTTATTAAATAATATATACATATTTTCTTTGAAGCAAAACCCAGATGTAAGATAAGCCATACTGGTCCTTTGGATTCAAATTAACTTCACAAAAATCCTTCTCAGTTACTCTGTCTGCTTAAAGATTCTTTTCCAGGCCACATCTATAATTCCAGAAACTCAGGAGATGAGATGGTGAAGGCTGTAGTTCAAGGCTAGCCTGGGCAAAAGTTAGTGAGATCCCATCTTACTCAATAAGCCAGTGATGGTGGCACAAGCCTGTCATCCCAGTTATGTGAGAGGCTAAATAGGAGGATCATATTCCAGATCATCCAGGGCAAATAACTAAAGCAAAAGGTGTGAGGCTGGTTTGAGTGATAGGAGGCCTACCTAGCAAGTGTGAGGCCTGAGTTCCACATACACAAGAGATTCTTTTCTGAAGTAAGAGGAATGCAGAGAATCATGGTTACAGGCTCTCCTGCTCACTTGGAGCTCTGCTTCTATTCCCTTCGGTTGTTAGTTAGGAAACATGCAGCCTGCTTATACACACTATCCACTATCCCTTCTTGATGCCACTTAACAAGAACATACACAACCCTGCTGCCTTTGCTCATCCAAAATGCCACCAATGACAGTGATTCTACCCAACTTCCATTGAGGATGAAGAAAACAGAGGAAACCTTGAAATAAGAGTTTTTAATGTAAATTGGCAACCCAGAAAATGGAAATTTGGGGCTATTTTCCCCTCTCTCTTGATCCCTCCCTCTAACAGACACACACACACACACACACACACACACACACAAACACACACACAAACACACACTGATTTCTTCTTTATCTTTGAATGGATGTAAAAATAAGAGTTTGCGTTTTTAGAATTTTGTGTTTTCCTGAAGTCTCTTTTGCAAATGAAAATATTTTTTCTCCTGAAAAGGTGAGAAAAGATCTCTATAATACTTGTTATTTTATTTTTACATCAGTTGCAACCATAATGGGAAGGGCACTAACCATAAAGATAAATTTGGGTTTGAAAATATTTTATTTATAATTTCTACAAAGGAAAATTGATTGATATGTAACTATCAAATATTCTAATGACTAAGAGATGCATTTCTATTACGGTCTAAAGTCAATATTAGAGACTGGAACCATTCTTTGTATAGAATTACATGACCAGAACTCAATGAGGCATACTACTTCCCACAAAGAGGGATAAATTAAGACAAATCCACCCAAAATTTTTAACCTCTGTTCTTTGTGAAGGTTTGGTTTATTGAATCCATAGGATAACAGAACACTATGTAATTTGCTAACATTTTTTTCTACTTAAAATTTTTCTTCAGATTCCCTAATAGCATTTTTTAACACTCACATAAAATGGTGTTCAATGGCTGTAGTACTCTGCATATCATTCATCCCATTTGTAAATATCAAACCCATTGTTAACTTACAAATATTCAAACACCTCTGAAGCCAATTTCAAAATAGTTATCCCCAAATGATATTTAAATAATTGGAATAGTGTATCCTCCAAAATAACTGATTTTTAAAAATATACCTGTCTGGGTTTGGTGGCACACCTGTAATTAGAAGGGGGAGATGGGAAGGACTGTGGTTTGAGGCCAGCCCTGGCAAAAAGTTAGCAAGACTCCCCTCTCAATAAATAAACTGGGTGTGGTAGTTTATGTCTATAATCCTAGCTGTGTGGAAATTACTCCCCACTGTAGGTAGAATTGCAGTCTCAGGCCAGTCCTACACAAAAAGCAAGACAAATCAAAAAGGGCTGGAGTGTGGCTCAAGTGGCTCAAGAGGTCTATGTAACAAGCATGAGGCCATGAGTTCAAACTTCAGTATAACCAAAAAAAGTACCCAATGATTAAATGCATAAATATTGCTCTGTTCTCTTAATTTTTACATGTGGTACTAGGACTTGAACTCAGGGCCTACACATTGAGCCACTCCACCAGTCCATTTTTCGGATGGGTTTTTTGGAGATAGAGTCTTGTGGAACTGTTTGCCCCAGCTGGCTTCAAACTGCAATCCTTCTGATCTTGGCATCCTGAGTAGCTAGGATTAGAGGTGCAAGCCACTGGCCCCCAGTTTATGTTCTCTTAATATTTAGCAAAAATAACCAGATTGGTTCATGGTTTCTTATCACACTCTTGATATTACCAACTATACATCAAACTCCCTGTGACTAGGGACTAAAACTCCCAAGTGTAGTTTTGACTTTTACAAGGATTCAGGATTATTGTGAAATTATGAAGAAAAAAAAAGAATGTCCTTGGTATGTGAAACAACCAAGCTATCAAAAAGACTAAATGAAAAATGTAAGTATTTCTCCTCCGCTGAAATGATTATACAGAATATCACATACAGTGAGAGGCCCCAGCCATATGTCCCCCATACCGAGGAGGAAAGGGTTGAAATTCCACAGATTCTTGCTCACTTTGATCTATGCTGTGATCTCAGCTCCTGGAAAGTCTTTTAGGACAATCTGAGGGAAGAAGTGATTGGGACATGATAAACTCTCCCAAGCAGTGGGACTCCATGATCTTACCATTGTTCTGTCTTTTCTAGTAAGTTATACTAATACTTGGGGAGATGTTGAATAAGTTATTGAGAACCTGGCTCTTATTTCACTCACAGGGAACCCTTGAAGGCCTGACAGAATATGTCTGTACTGGAAAAGATGTCTCCTTCAAGTCATTTTTTGATTTGAAAGATGTTTAGAGACTTACTTAAAAGAATGTGTGTGTGTGTGTGTGTGTGTGTGTGTGTATACACTTACATATATATGTACTTTGCACACACACACATATATTTTTTAAACTGAGAAATGACTCTGGAAATGTTAAAATAGGTAAGGTCACCCTTCCAGTAATTGTCTTGTGGAGATAAAACATTGTATCATATTATTTTAATATTTTCTCTTTTTTAAATGGATCAAATAAAATGAGACATATTAAATTCACTTCCAGCAAAAAGATTTCTGGTTTCACTTCATAGGAACATATTTCCTTACAAGCTAAATGGCCTATGTGTTGTTCATTTTACCAAGGTAGAGGGCAAGACCTAGCCACAGCATGGCTGGACAGATTATACTGCCCTCCAAGTCCCCACATCTGAAGTCAGCATACAGTTTCCTTGTTAATGACCTGGATGTGAACTGAAAGTATACTTATTAAGGTCACAGAGGACAACCTAATTGTCTTGGAAGACATGAGCAATAGTCATTACAACCATGATAAACTGGAGACATTACATTTTTAAAGGATCAAGTTCAAAGGAAAATTGAAGAATACACATGGTGAAAAATGAAAACTTTTTAGATATGTGGAAAGACTAAATAAAACAAATAGATATAGGGATCACAGGTGACCATAAAGAGAAAGTAGATTAAAGTGTGATACCTCTTTTCCATCAACCCAGAGCAGATATCTTACTCTTGATTAATTTTTTTCCTAGGGTTTGAGGTGCCTCTACACAATTCAGTTCCTACTTCTTCCCACAGTGTGACTTTCTCCTTGTTATCATATAAAAGTGGATACAGGCATCACTTTTTTCCTAGAAAACCTTTCCTAATGTTCCTTTCTCACATCTTCTGTAGTCCCATGCCCTGCCTCTGTGCTTCCATCTTGGGTATAATTATCTTGGGTATAATTCTTTGATAGCAGTTACTCCCACTATAGTGTGTGTGTGTGTGTGTGTGTGTGTGTGTGTGTGTGTGTGTGTGTGTGTAGTTCTGGGGATTTAACCCTCACAAACACTAAAAAAGGATTCTAACACAGAGCTCTATCCCAAACCCTTTTTGCTTTGAGAAAGGGCTTATTATGTTGCTCAGGCTAGCCTTACACTTGTGATTCTCCTGCCTCAGCCTCCCAAGTAGGTGGGATTACAGGTATGCACCACCATGGTTAGCTCTCTGACTGTGTTTCATTGTTGTTTGTTTGTCTGTCTATTTTTGCGGTGCTTGGTATCAAACCCAGAGCCTTGTACATGTTAAGCAAGTACTTTACCACTAAACTACATCCCCAGTCCACTTTTAATTGTGTACTTTTTTGTCTCCTTCAATAGACTCTCACCATAAAATCTAATCTCCATAAAGTGGTTAGCACATTGTGGCATCCCGTTTGCTGAATGAAAGAATGAAGTAGTATATTTAGGTGTGGGCTTTTAGTTCAACTTGGATCCTATGGGACCACCACTGCCTGAACTAGTCAGAAGAGCTCAACTCTGTTGCAAAACATTGCCCAGGTATTTAGGATCCTTGTAGGAGGTTGAATTGGCCAATCCAGGAGAAATAAATTTTTAGTTTGTACATTCAGAGGATGCTCTGCATCCATCTGTCCTTGATAGGGGGTAGAAGATCTCTGTTCCTCAGTTTGGTCCTTAAAGTGACATCTATATCCAAACATAAAAAAGAGACTCCCATAATGCAAAAACAAGAGCACTCAATGGATTGTGAATAGCAAATGTTCCACTCATCAAATTTCAAGGCACAATAAATTACTATTTATATGGTAATTATTTGAGAAGTCAGCAATATCAAGGAGCAAAATTATTATTTTTGGTTTTCTTTATTCCTTTATGGTTTGCAGCATAATTCTAAATTTTTTTGGCTAATAAAGAACAATAGTTGCATAAAGAGCCAAGGATGATAGAAATCTATTAGTTAGAAATATTTCATATTTATAATGATAATTATTAGTAGTGTATTTTATTTAATGTTTTCTGTGATATCTTTTTTCATAACGTGTAATTCTCTCTCAGGTCTTTTGCTCTCTTCTTGGTTCAGTACTTATTCAGATTTGTAATGGGGAAATAAGGTTGGAAATAATATAATACCATAAAAAAAAAGAAGTAAGAGTGTCATCCATAAAACTATTTCAGGAAATGAGGTGGAACTGTATGAGAAGCCCTGGGAAAAGGAATCAAAACAAAATGTAATTTCCACACAACTGGAAATTGGCTGTAATAGAAAACTAAGAAAACCTATTTACAGGTGCACTTGCATTATAAACTTCTTCTCACATACACTATAGTGAAGCAGTTGTCATAGAATTTCAGATTTTCAAGAGAGTTTAAAGCTCTTCCACAGCAGCCACTCTTCAATGGGCTGTATATTCACACCATCTCCTAGTACCTGGGTTTAATGTCTTACACTGAGCTTTGCAATTTTAAATTAATACAGCCCAGAAAGTTTAGCTGAGCTAAAGTTTACATGAGCCAAATTTGAAATATTTTGTACACTTCAAACAATTAGTTATGAACCTAGCGAAATGTTGTTGTACTTGAAAAATAGTAAGTACTGTGCAAAAGCACAGTTCCCTGGTGCACAGGAACGTCCTTGCCTTCACCACACCTCACAGAGTGCCTGGGGAAGTGAAATACAATACTGAAAAACAGAACTTTGTGAAAGACTTAGCCCTTTGTCAATAGCAGCTATGATAGTCACTATAGCAATTCATGAAAAAAAATTAACTTGTGGTAATCAGAAGAAAACTTACTGGAGATGAGATTTGAGTGGGACATTGAAATGTGTGGATGAATCTTCATATATATGAAATTTGTAGGAGGGAAATCAAGATATGAAGCTTTGAGTTCAGAAATATTCCTAGATATGAAAACATATAACAATCACTTTTTAAACTTGATTTCCAAGAAACATGAAACTTCCAAAAGTGCATTTTCACCTATTGAAATCTAATCAAACATGAGATTTTCACCTCAAATAAAACACAACTTATATGCACATCTTGGGAAAAACATAATTTTTATAAAGCCTAATTAAGAAAATATTAAGGTTTTTTTTTTTATAAAGCCAATTAATTTCAAGTCCTCAGGAGATAGAGATCAGGAATATTATGGTTAGAGGCAAAAAGTTAGCGAGACTCCTGTCTCAACAAATAAACTGGGCATGGTGGTATATGTCTATAATATCAGCTATGCAGAAGACAAAGTTAGCAGGATTGTGGTCTAAAACTGGCCTGGGCAAAAACACAAGACTCATCTGAAAAAATAACAAAAAAACACAGAAGGGCTAGATGCAAGGATAAGTGATATAGCCCCCTTGCTCAATCACTGGCATTATGGACTTGGTGAGAGTATAAATGTTTCAGATTTTAATGGCATAATAATCATATTGACAACTGACGATTCTGAAAGTAAAAAGAGGGGGATTAGGAAAAAATGTGAAATGTTAATGTCTTGTGTGTCTCATTTGTAGCTGAATCCATCTAAAACTGGAACACTGCTTATGAAGTATAACTCCAATTCTAATGACTTCATGATTGCTCTTAGAGAGTGAGATTGTCAAAATTAATATTCCTAAGGATTAAAATGAATTATTTTTAAGTTTGTTAATTTTTTCACTATCATGTTATTAATCTTTTCGTTAGATTTAAGTTTAGCCCAAATTGCATTTCCAAAAATCTATCTTAACCTAGGACATAGCTACACAGAAGTGATCTATGTAAAAATTACTCAGCTTCATACTAAATTTTGTACTTCATTGTATGTATTTGTTTTTCTATTTAAAAGTTTAAGTTAAAAAAGGAATTTTATATTTAAAAAATATCTGTCTAGTTAGTTGTTGTGGCTCAAGCCTATAATCCCTACCACTCAGGAGGCAAAGATTAGGAGGATTGTGATTCTAGGCCCGCCTGGGCAAAAAGTTTGCCAGATCCCATCTCAACCAGTAGCTGGGTGTGGTGGCATGTGCCTGCCATCCTAGCTATGCAGGAAGCATAAATAGGATTGCTGTCCAGGTTGACCTGGGGCAAAGTGAAAGGCCATATTTGAAAGATAAAGCAAAAGCTCTGTGTAATCAAAGTCTGGCAGTCTATTGAAAACTCAGAGAAGGTGAAATCATCAATTATTTTAAATCAAATATAGCTCCACTATTAAAGTAACACCACACAAAATCTGCTGCTTTGAGAATAGGTGGTCTAGAAGGATCCAGAAACACTTAACTCACAGTCCTTGTAGATGTCTCCATGTAAGATTGCTTCAAGCACCCTAATACTGTGATAGAAAGTCTTAGGTACCTCAGTAAGAACATTAATCGTGTAATCTAAATGATGACATTACCAGTTAGTGAGACTATTTCAAAAGAACACTCAGAATAGACACACATGTCTGCAGGCAAGGGAAATAAAATATAGTTGGAAAGGTTTTAAAAATTAATTTGCAAATTCATGCTACCTTTATTGATAAAAGATGACTCAGGGAAGAAAATAAATTCCAAAGGACAGAGCAAAGAGCTACAAAGAACTAGTCTCAAGCCTCAAAAACTAATCAAGAAGATCCATTATTTGCCTGACTGGATTTCAGAATTTCCATGGACAAGTGATTTCTTTATATCCTTTGATTTTCATCCTTTTGGATGGGAATGTTCATCGCTGTGATTACATGCCTGTACCACCATTTTAGGTTGGGTATGGGGAGGGAGCCCTTATAAGTTGCCTCTCCTGGGAAACTTAACTCAATGCAACCTTCAGAGGGATGTGGAAGAGGACAGCTAACCTTTTGTCTTCTCAAACACAGTGCCCAGAATGCCTCAGTGATCCTGATGAAGAATTATGAAAACAGCATGCAAGAGCAAACTTGATGTAACTAATGATTTCACTTGACCCACCAATAAGCATTGGCACAAGTAGGGGGAGGTAAAACAACTTCAGCTTTCATTCAAGACAAGTAGAGCTGAAAGATCACTGTAGCTTTGCAGGCACTTGTGAGCTACTGCAGACATACATTCTGGATGTTTTTTTGTTTGATAATAAATTTGGATAATTGTATATTTTTTTAAAAAGAAAACCATAGAACAATTACGTGGTCCAGCAAAATAGTAAAAAAATATATATATAGTAGATATCAAAGAGTCAAATTCCCAGTTTTAAGAAGAGATAGTAGATAGAAAAATGTAAGGTAATAATTATAAATAAAATGCAGCAGGTAAAAGGGCCTTAGTGAAAGAGGACTCAGAACAAACTGACCTCATCAGAGGAACATGGGCATTAGGAAGTACACAGGGGGTAACTGAGCATAAACTCTGGGGAAAACATATATAAAGGAAATTTTATGTTAGTACTTCTAGCTATAGAATAATTATTTAAAGTTTAAAAAACTTTAATGTTCCAAAGCAATTAATAAATCTATTGACTTTTTTCAAACAATTGTTTAATTAAAGGCACAAATAAAGTTAAGATTTGTAATTGATTGCCTTAATAAACTTAACTTTTCAGTTCAGTCAAGATGGTCGCTAAAAATAAAGTCAGTATTCCAATGACAAAGTAAGTAAAAGAAATTTGAACTGTGTGCCTCACATGGAAAAAAACGCTAATTTCAATCTAATTTTAACATAATAACAAGCAGAAAAACAGATATAATGACTTAACGTGCCATATAAATGGATAAAAATGACAAACGCGTACTGGAAAAATGTATTTTGTGAATAAGAACTCACAATTTTTTTTATTTTTACTGCTAATTTTATTTCAAAAATATTTTATGTATTATGTTAAAGCTTATTGGCAAGGAATTGACAATTTTACACAGCAAAGGAGATAACAGTAATGACAAAAGAAAATTTTATGTCATACCATAAAGATGCATTGTATTAGTAAACTGTACAAGGATTAAAGAAAAAAAAAACAAGAAGAAAAACATGCGGACCTCAGATTGTCAGATAAATCACTATAGACATTTCTACCTTGCCTTGTCTATATATTGTTCCCCTGTAAAGAAGCATTGTTTCATTGATACTCCAGTCAGGCCACTAATGACATGATTTCTTGTGACATTTGCTCAGTCTGTGCTCAAAATTCCCTGAGTAATTTACACCTACTTAATAATATATCTTATTGTTTTCAAGTACATTTTCTCTTTTAAATCTGGAAATAGACCTTAGCCTGTCTTGGGATGATAGCACTCAGCAGATCAAGGTCATCAAGGCAGCAGATGACAATGTTCAGAGAAGCTTTCCAACTTCTAACACAGCAGAAAATCATGTATCTCTTCCTCATTCTTTAAAAAGCCAAGGTATGGGCGGGAACAGTGATAAGTGAAGCCTGGAGGATTCTTAGGACAGAGAAGGACTGTGTGAGACCTTATAATAGGAAATATGTAAATTTGTCCAAAACCAAAGACTAAAACACCAATATTGAGCCCTACAGAAAGCTATGAACTAAATGCACCATGCTGGTGGGAGATACTGATAACAAAAGAGGCCATGAATGTGAGGGGCCAGCATGCATAAGGGAAATCCTTACATATTCTCCTCAATGTTGCTATGAACCTAAAATTGCTCTAAAAAGATGAAGTCTATTTTTTAAAAAGTTAACTTTACCAATGAAAAAACTGCTAAAAGAACTACATAGATTAAAAGCATTTAGTAAAAGGAAGTGACAAATAGTAAAATTTCACATTTAAAGGTAGATGTCAAAATTTTAAATCTTTAACAGCTTTGGGATTATAAAATTTAAAAGAAAATGCCTGAGACTGGGATAATGCAAACTAGGAATTTACTTCAGAATCTTCTATCTGAATTTGGTATTTTTCTTGTGCATGTATGTGGCACTAGAGTTTGAACACAGGGCTGAGCACTTGCTAGGCAAGTGTTTCTACCACTACCATGACTAGAGCCCTTTTTGCTTTATAAAAATTATTTTTCACATGGAGTCTCATGCTTTTTGCCCAGGTCTGGCCTCCAACTGTGATCCTCCTGCCTATGCCTCCTGTGATTTTACCACTGTGCCTAGCTTTGTTTACAGAAATGGGAGTCTCTCTAACTTTTGCTTGGACTGGCTTTGAACCACAATCCTCCCATTCTCTGCTTCCCAGATAGCTGGGATTACCAGTGTGAGCCACCATGTACAGCCTGCTATATGAAATTAACTTAACAAATGACAGAAAAATCAATCTATTATCCTAGTAAAGTCTTATCTAAAATGACAGGTTATGTACAAAAATCAACTCAAAATAGATCAAAGACCTCAATATAATACCTAAAACGCTGAAAGGACAATATAGGGGAAAACACTTCAGGATCTAAACATAAGCCATCATTTTCCAAATATGACTTCAATCCCTCAGGAAATAAGAACAAGAATTGACAAAATGGGATTGCAACAAATTAAAAAGCTTCTGCCACAGCAAAGTAAACAATTACCAATAAGAAGAGACAACCAACAGAATATTCACCCAACAGGGGCTTAATATCTGGTATATATAAAGATCTCAAAAAACTAAACAATAGTAAATGGGCATATGAACTGAACAGACACTTTTCAAATGAAAAGTACAAAGGTTCAATATCTTTAACCATCAGGAAAATGCAAATAAAACTACATTGAAATTCTATCTAAGCCCAGTGAAGATGGTTATCATCAAGAAAACAAACAAATGCAGACAAAGGATGGAATGGGCAGAGGAACTGCTGGTGGGAATGTAAATTAGTCCAACCACTATGGAAATCAGTATGAAAGGTCTTCAAAACAAAGTTAGAAATAGATCTATCATATGATCCAACTCTATCACTCCTGTATATATGCCCAAAAGAATCAAAATCAGTTTACAATAGACCTGCCTGTGTCTTCATGTTTATTGCTGCTATTTATGTTGTTTATTGACTATTTATTTTCAATACTCAGGCTGTGGAATCAGCCTAGGTACCCATCTAGAGAAGAATGGAACAAGAAAATGTGCTCTATACGCACAATGGAGTTTTATCCAGCCATAAAGAAGATGAATTTATGTTGTTTGCAATAAAATTAATAGAACTGGAGATCATCATATTAAGCAAATAAGTCAGACTCACAAAGACAAGTATCACATTTCTCTCATGTGTGGAAATTAGGGAAAAAAGACATAAAAGTAAAAGGGAGATTCTTAGAGTTGTAGAAGGAGAGGGGAGAAGGGTGGATAAAAAAGAGGTAATGGAGTTAGTGTGATCAGAGTACATTACATCCATGTATGAAAATGTCATAATGAAGCCCATCACTTTGAACAATTGCTATATGCTATTAATTAAATAACAAAGTGAAGGGTTAGTCAGTAAGAGAGAAAAGCTCATTGTTTCTCCTAATAAATACCTTGTAGGATGGGAACAGGCTCAAGAAAACTTTCTTTCTAGGTCATGTACAATAAATTTGAGGTCTCAGAAGCAAATTGAAAATTTATTTGTGGGCAAATACACTTGAGCAATGCAAGATGTTGACTAGACTCTTATTTCAGTTACATGTAGCTGCCATGTAGACATTGGGGAAGCACATTCAAAAAACACAGACACAAGTCTAATTATGAAAATATATCACATTAAAATTATGATATTGTTCTGGTCCACTTCAAATACACAACTTCATACTTACTAATACTGGTGAAATCAACTCCAAAAGGAATTTCTTAGTTCTACCTCAAATGAACAGAGTTCTCAATCCTCCAAAATCCTTTCATCAATGTTTTGATGAGAAGTTACAGCCTAGCTTTGTTCTCATTAATTAATTAATTTCCTAATATCACAGGGACTAGAAAGCTTTGTCTTCATCTAAGATTAAATTGCTACAGCAGAGCTCCATGAATGAGCTCTTCTTGTGTCCTAGCAGGCTCATTCACTATGAAAAAGTGTTTTTGTTTCCCAGTGTTCCTGGACAAACTGACAGCAAAAGTAGAAGGCTGTCCTACCTTCTTAATAAATTCTCATTGACAGCTCTCTTGTGCTTAATGTAATCATATGGTACCTAGTCCTGGCTTGTTCTGTCTGAAGCAATGGACTATGTGGATCCAATGCCTGCCTTAAATGTTCTGCCATTTTATGACTGGCTAGAGAGTCTTTAAGTGGAATGTCAGTCAGGATTTTATGTTTTCCTCTGCAGTTTGTAGGCTTCAGATAAATAATCTTCGCCCTATCTGTCATCCAAGTTTTTATGAATCCCAACACCAAATTCAGATTTTTCAATTTTTCTCTCATTCACTTTTAGGATCCTTTATATGCGAAAACTCTGTGGTGACAAGTGCCACCTTCTAATTCATACAAAAGGCATGAGTCTTTCCAATACAGTTCTTTTTAGTTTCTATAAAATCTCTTTGTAGTTTCTATAAAATATTCTCCAGTTTTGAAGGAAATGCTTGCTGTTTGTCAAGATGATATATATTTTTAGTTTGCTCCTTGCATTATTTATTGGTTATATTCTCTCAGTTTCCTATTTGGAAAATAGATGTTAACATGATAGAGAGTACTAGATAAAACAAACCTAATCAAATTTGCTCTTGACATTTAGTATACAATTAGGACATTTGTTTAATGGAATTGTGTGTATGTTACAGTAATTTAAACTTTTAGAATATGTTTTGTATGCAATTGTCTAGAAACAATGTTGAAATCTTTAAGGTGAATAACTACAATCGCTTTCTCATTGACATTTCCCACCAGGTTCAAGGGACCATCTTCCCAGCTCCGAATTTCAATCCCATAATAGATGCCCAAATGTTAGGGGGAGCACTCCAAGGATTTGGTAAGTCTAGAAATTTCTCCTTTGTGATTATATACTGTCTTGCTTTGCCTTATTTTAAGATGCTACTACAGATGTAAAATAGCTGATATCTTATATAAAGGCAGGCACAGATTAAACAAGAATTAGACTTAGAAGATAAACAATAGAAAAAGACAACAATAGGGAAAAGATTTGCCTTGAGAAATTGCAAATCTTATCTTGAAATATTTGCCTTAAGTCCTTAACTATCTCATCACTAACTACAAAATAAAATTCCACACCAAAAAACCTTAATCTAAAATACAACATCTTTCCTGACCTTTATATGTGTTTGTTTTCTAACCTATTTTTATTGCTACTTCCATTTCAAGCCAAATCAAACTTGCTATTCCTCTGAATATCTCTGTTTTTTCACATTTCTGAAAATTGGCCCAATGATCTTTTTGCTTGGAATTCTATTTTCTTGTCTTATCTACTTTTAATCCAAACTCTCTCTCTTCAAAAGTTGTGAAAATAAGGCTTCCACTTTGAATCTTTCTCTGAGTACTAAAGGGTCTACCAGCTGTGCCATCTCCTGGGGGCCTTACTTCCTCACTTTTATACTCTGAGATCTGCCTGTCTCACCTGGACCCCAAGTTAGGGCTGAGTGTCAGGCTTAACAAACAAATAGATAGTCATTAAATGAGTTTAGAGAATTAATATAAAAGGAGAAGAGAGGCAAATTATTGAATTTACTTTTAATATGTAATCCTTACATCATGATATGGAACTGTTAGATATCCATATATTTTCCTTGAATAAAACCTGTTTTCCAAAGACTTGCAGTGAGCACAAAGACAGACATAAAAAACCTAAAACAACTATTTTCATAAAACATACAAAGTCTTTCATAAGAAAGCAGGCTCTTGACTTTAAAGATATGGTCACCTTTACAGAAACTGCATGTATGGTTGGGGTGTGTGTGTGTGTGTGTGTGTGTGTGTGTGTGTGTGTGTGTGTGTGTGTGCGTGCACACACACAAGTAGCAATATCCCATAGGAAAATAATAATGCACTTAAAATATGCTCTCTGCTGTTGACCTTAGAAATTTGCAATGCTTTTATGCTTTTAAAATGTCAATCACCACTAAAAAAAAATAGAGAAGAGATAAGAAAAAGTTATAGATTTACTTTTTCTTTAGGAGTACAATTTTTGTTTTAAAACTATAGGTCAAAACAGTCTATTCACCAAAAAAAAAAAAAAAAAATTCTTTCCTGTCATTGAAGTTTTAGAGTCAGACTATGGATTCATTTTGGCCTTCACAATTTTTGGCTTGTCAGTATCGTAGGCTGAAGGATTTCAGGAGGTTTTGTTTTGATTGCATAGTGTCCACTGCAGCGTGCCAGAGCAAGGACACAGCTCCATATGCTTTAAGATGGCTTCAACAAAGTGCAATTGAAGAAAACAATGACTAATTTTTTCCTGGCTAGTCTGATTAAAACAGTATGAGAGAAAACAATGTATTCTAAAGCAAATGAAATTAAGTGATTTTAACAAAATTTGTCATAAATTGTATAAAAATTTACTACTCACAATCTGAAATGGAACACTTCTCAGTTAACATCCCCCAATAATGTGGTCACCTTTCCAATTCACCACCATAAGAAGCTACTTCCCTACCCATGCATTCTTAAAACAACTATATTTATTTTCTGTCTATTAGCGTATATAATTGCCAAGTCATTTCTATGAGATCCCCTACAACTGGAGCTATTTTTAACTTATATTCCCAAGTCCTGACAAAGGCAACACGAGTCAAAATTAAACTTTTGTTGAAACATTCAGTGTTATTTGGAGTGTACATACTCACATTGCCAGATGTTTCTCACCACTAAGTATGATGTTGGCTATAGGATTTTGGAGACAACCTGCTTCAATCTGAGGATGTTCCTTTCCACTCCTAGCTTGCTGAGAATTTTATCTTGAATAGGTGGTGTATTTGTTCATGAGAAATGTGAGTCAATAGTTTTCTTGTAATGTCATTCTGTGCTGTAAGTAGTAGGGTAATGGCTTCAGAGAATGAGTTAGAAATACTACCTCTGCTTCTGTTATCTGGAATACATTCTAGAGAATTAGTATTTCTTTAAAGTTTTGCAGAATTCACCACTGAATACATCTGGTGTTGGTGCTTTCTGTTTTGGAAGGCTCTTAATTACTTATTCAATTTCTTTTGGACATACAGGTCTATGCAGATAATCTATTTTTCCTTGTATACAAGTTTGGATAGATTGCATCTTTAAAGAAATTGATCCATTTCATCTAGACTATCAGCCTTGTGGGCACAGAGTTGTTCATAAATTTTATTAGCCTTTTAATGTCTTTGAGGTCAGCAGTGATGGCCAGTCTTTCATTTATGATACTGGTGTTTTGTGTCTCTTTCTTAGCCTGGCCAGCAGCTTACAAGTTTTATTGATCTTCACAAAGAAATACCTTTAGATGGCTCTGATTTTCTTTAGTGATTTGGTGCACTTAATTTCATTGATTTCTACTCTAATTTTTATATTTTCTTTCCTTCCGTTTACCTTAGGTGTGATTTGTTCTTTTTTTTTTTTTTAGTTTCCTAAGGTAAAAGCTTAGGTTGATTTCAGATCTTTATTCTTTTCTCAAATATGTGTCTAATGTTATAAATTTTCCTCTATGTTTTGCATTGGCTGTGTTTCACAAATGTTGATAAGTCATACTCTCATTTTGATTGAATTTTTAATTCACCATGTATTATTTGGAAGTGTGTTGTTAAATCTGCATGTACTTGGGAGTTTTCTGGCTATCTTCTTACTGATTTCTATTTTAATTTCCTTATGGTCAGAGAACATATCTTGCATGGTTTCTATTCTGTGATTTTAAATTTGTTATGATATGTTTTATGGCCCAGAGTATGGTATTTCTTAGTGAAAGTTCAATGTGAATTCAAGAAGAAAGTGTAATCTTCTGTTGTTGAATTAAGTATTATATAGATGTCAATTAAAGTCAGTTGGCTTTTCTAGATATATACTACACAGTATCTAGAAAATAGTAAAATAAAATTCAATTGCACTTCTTCAGCTAACCATTATGTTAAAAAAATAAAATGAAAATGGTGTAACTTTAAATATAAATAGCAATGCAAATATGGACAATTTTAACCAAGTAGTTTCTTTGCATTAGCAAAAAAAGCTCTACAAATCTTTACTGTTTTAGAAAAGAAAAATTCCCAAATAATTTGGCAGTTATATAATGTTAGTGACAAAATGACAGCTCTTTCAAAATTGATTTCTAAATTTACACTTATTTAATTAAAACATTTTATTTGTTTCCTAATCTTTTTGTTTTTTTTTAGTTTTGAGAGTAATTTGTTATATTTCTCTATAATCTAACTTGTTAACTAAAGTAACTTTTATAGTTGTTACCTATGAATATGTAAATTGCCTAAAGATCAAAATAATAACTAATGGTTTTATTTGCCTCTTAAAATTTATTTTTTTATTATCATATTATTGTTGTACCATGGGTACATTGTGACAGTTACAAAAGTTCTTGTAATATGTCACAGTTAAATTCGCCCCCTCCATCATTCTCCTTTATTTCCCCCTCCTCTCCATTCCTGGAATAATTTCAGCAGGTCTCATTTTTCCATTTTCATACATGTGTACATAAAATTTCCACTACACTGACCCTCCTTCATCCTTTCCTTATATGCCCTCACACGTACTGGTACCAACCCCCAGACAGGACCTGTTTTACCTTCCTGTTCTCTGTTTATGAAAAAGGAGTTTTTGTTTGTTTAAGATAGCTATGCAGGGAGTTTCACTGTGACGTTTCCATGTATATGTGCATTATAACCCTAATTGGCTCATCCCCTCTTTTTTCTCCTTTCTACCTTAGTCTTCTTATGATGATTTCAACAGGTTTAAAATTTTCTATATTCATTCTTATATAAAAAGGAAGGAAGGAAGTTAAGAAGGTGAATATGGTTGATGTTTTTTAATCATTTTGTGGCAGTCCTGAGATTTGAACTCAGGGCCTTACCCTAGTTAGGCAGGCACTCTACAACTTGAACCACAACCTTAGCCCTAAATAAAACATTTTCATAAAATTTTTGAGATCCTTAAAAATTATTCTTAAATACCTCTGGAAGAATAAATGAACAAGAACTGCTATGAAAATTATAAAAAATGAATAATAATTCAGAGAGATAGATTGTGAATAATCACAGAACAACAAAAATAAGATGATAATAATTAAGTAAATGTAAGAATAACACAATAGAAGTAGTTGAAAATCTAATTATTATTCAAAATATGTTCATTTTGGTTTGAATATCATGCAACAACCTATTTTTCTTTGAATCTGTGACTTCCCTAGATTAGTGCCTGATATCACCTCACTCTCCTTTACAGAGGAGGCTGCCTTTTCTCTCAGAATGTACTCACTTCAGTCTTCAGCGCTAACTTAATGCCTTCCTGCCTCCTACTACAGCTTCCATTCCGTTTTTCTCACCCGTATAAGAACTCTGATCTTCCTTCAGGTTCTCAATGGCAGTCATCTACAAAAATCCTAGCCACTTTCCCTCCTTCCTGAATATGTCAGGACCTGACTTTTAGCCTTCCAATGATCCAAACTCCACTCAGGGTAGATTTAATTTTCAAAAGGATGATTTGCTCAAAGTCTAAACTTTCAATGTGTGCCAGAACCCTTAGTCCCAAAGCAAGAAGTGTTATAGTTCTCATGCCATGGATGTTGGGATTCACAGGGCTTGAATTAAATATTTGCTGGAAACAAATGTCTCAGTTCTCTTCCTGTGACCTGACCCACACTCTCTCTTCTTCTTAGCCACTGCCATTGCTGCCATGTTGTTACTTCTATACTTCTGGGGCAGTGACTACCACCACTTCTGGCTCCACTTCTGGCTCCACTTCTGCCTTTTACCATCTATGCTCCCACTCTTCCCTCTATGCCACGAGGCCCTGTTGCTACCACCACTGCTAGCACCACCATGGTTACCTAAGCCACCAGTGCTGACTCTGCTATCATGGCTGCTAGCCTCCTGTTTGCTCCTGCTGCAGCCAGCACCAACAGCATGGCAGTTGGTGCCAGTATTGATGTTCTTATCGCCACCAATGCTGCCTTCATTCTGATTGGCCACCTATGGCTTCCATGCTAGGTCCACTAACATGGTTGCCAGATCAAATGCTGCTCCTATTGCCGTTGGCACTGATGTCATTCAAGTTAATGCTGTCTCTGATGCTGCCGCTACCATTGCTTCTGCTTTTGTCACCACCTCTTCTCTTTTCTTCACATTACCAGGTCAGCTTCTCTACTGATAATAAAAATCAAAAGTAGGTGAGAAAAGACCACTCAAGAGAAACCTAATTGAACCTACTGTTTCAACACCAGAAGTGCTGGTTGGCTTACAAAGTAGGCTGAACAGCCCAGAGGGGGTGAGATAAGGGTATCTGCACCAATCAAGAAGGTTCCTTCATGCAAATGAAAGACTGTATTGGTACCAATCATGGCACAGTTCCTCATGTCACCAGACATAGCAATCATTTATGCAAATTAAGGACAGTGTACAGGTCACAGGCCTTCTATTGGACCACCAGAGGAAGTGTTCCCTCTCTTGCCTGGGTGGAAGTGGCTTCATGGTCCTGTAGAGTTCACTGAAGCTTGTGATGGCAAAAAGTCTAGTACAAATTATTTTCTGGGGCAGCCTTCACGAGACAGAATCGTCCTTTGGGTTCAAAGTGGCCAGTGTGAGGGCAGTCCAGCTGCCTGGCTGGGATTCCTTTATTCAATACAGCCAGGGCCCAGGAAGGGTCTAACAGCTTTCAATTGGTGAGTCAAGTTGCCCTAGCTCCCAACATGTCTGTTTATTTACAGGAAAAACAAATATCAAAACAGTGTCTTATATTAAGGACCTATGACTAATATTAACAGTGCTTTAATACTTTAAAAGTATTAACACTTTTAAAGCTGAATTAAATTTTAAAATTAAAAGTATTTAATACTTTTAAAATTAATACAATTAAAAGTATTTAATACTTTTAAAAGTATTTAATACTTTTAAAATTAATACTTTTAAAAGTATTCTAACAATGATTACCCTAGCTCCCCACAGAGAGGGGTACCTATTTTATGTTACATAATTAGGAAGTTAAGTTCATCTCAGTCACTCTACTATGCCTCTTCTTACAGATAACCGTACCCAAACTAGTTCTGCATTAAGTGGTGTATTAACTCAGTGTGATGACTGATATGATATGAGAAAATAGAGGATGTGCAGCCCTGAGACAGAGTCTATGTTATCAGTGAGAGACATTGTATTACATGCAAAAATGATGAGTTTATTCCATCCCTCACAAGCGTGCAGATGCCTTGTACTTTTATGAGTTCCTTACCTGTTACTCCTCCTTTCTCTGGAGGTTCTTACAAGAGCAGCCACAGTCTTGTTCTGCATGTACATTATAAGCAACATCTCTCTAATGGAACTGTGAAAAAGATGGCGTGGCCCCACTTACATCCTCATGAAATTAAAAGTCAGGGAACCCTGGTTTTGGTGGGATAGAACAGGTAGCTAAAGGCTATATTTTTATTATTCTATGTTTTTTATCAGATCTTTGTAGCAGAAGGGAGGCAATCTGTAGTAATAATACTAAATGAGAGAAAAAAAAACCTGGACTTAATCAAGCATTGATATGTGATTTTCAATTTTAGTTAAAATTGCACTCTGCTTGCCTATTAGTTTTCATCCTTAAAGAGTTCTTCCTAACTATACAGTAGTACCTTTGTGTGTGTGTGTGTGTGTTGTGTGTGCGTGCATGTTACCAGGGACAAAACTCAGGGCTTTGTGCATGCTAGGCAAGTAAGCAAGTAGTCCACCACTTGTGATACGCCCTGCTCCTTTTGTTTTTAT
This sequence comes from Castor canadensis, assembly GCF_047511655.1. Lineage (NCBI taxonomy): Eukaryota > Metazoa > Chordata > Mammalia > Rodentia > Castoridae > Castor > Castor canadensis. Next base: position 92,999,275 of record NC_133399.1, on the reverse strand, counting down.
TTTGCTTTTGAAACAGGATCTTGCTACCTTGGCCCAGGCTGGCCTCAAACTCATGATCCTCCTGTCTCAGCCTCCCAAGTAGCTGGGTTTACAGACATGACCCACTAACTCTGGCTCAGAATAGTAGCTTTTCTAAACTTTAAATATTATTATTTTCCAGACTGTGACAAAGACCTGCTGATTGACATTCTAACACAGCGCAGCAATGCACAAAGAATGGTGATTGCAGAGGCATACCAAAGCATGTATGGCCGGGTAAGAACTTTATCTTTACCTCTTTCTATGGCAAGCTCCTAAGAACTAACGATACTCTCAGATTAGTAAACTATTATTTTTTTCAGTCTCACAAATTACAAAGATTTCAGACCTCACTGTGTTAGAAACAGCTCATAGTCCTCTTATACATTTCAAGGAATTAAAGACATATCATGAAATGTACACTGTGTGAGGTACCTTCACAGTCTCAGTGGCGACCTGTACTTTCTAAACCCATACAGCTTCCCAAAAAGAACATTTTTATAACATTATCCTGCCCATTGGTCCAATTAGGCTAAAAATGTTGTTCTGTGCAAACTTTAGGGAAGGCATAGAGAGGACTAATGATCACTGGGTCAAAAAATAACATCTTTTCCCCAAATCTCTGCAGGTTCTCACCTAACTCTGAACCAAAGTGAATTCTCTGCCAGCTTTCCTTCTCAACAGCATGCAGTTATAGAGACCATTAAAAAAGAATGGCACTTTAAAAATAGTTTAAGGCAATAAAACTATCCACAGTGTTTTAAAGTAATCACATTCTAATTTCAAAGCAAGGACCATTAAAGATTCCATGCTTTTGTTATGCATTTAAACCACAAATTCAGAACAAAAACTCTTCAGGCCAAAAGAGCCTGAAATAGCAATTACTTTGTCAACTGAGCATTATCAATGAAACACTGTCATAAAACTTTTTCTATAAAGGTAGTCCATATAAATTTATTCCATCTCTAAACCTCAGCCTTTGAATGACTATAATACATGTAATGAAAGATAACTCTCTGTTTTCAAATGAATTCATGATCCAAAAGCCACTAGTAGTAGTGACATCAATTGAATTAAGTCAAAGAAGAAGACGAGTTATACCTTTTATTCTACGTAAAATTTTTACCCTAGCTCATGCTCCATAACACCAATGCTAGTTTTCTCTTGAAAGAAAATGTAAAATCTATAAAGGATGTGTCATTGTTAATCTAATATGACTTGATTTTGCAAAGTATAGGCTGGGAGCATGGCTCTTTCAAGTGGTAGAGAACACACGTGTCTAGCAAAATAAATAAATAAATTTGCATAGTGTAATAATGAGTGCTATTTTTCAGGAACTCTTTTTAGCCCAAAGGCTTGCATAGATCTTTGCTTTTTATGTGCAGAGTTAATTTGGGCTAAAGCTGTACTTTATCAAGCTCTACAAAATTATGCCAAAGCAGATTAAAGAAATTAGGAAATAAGGTACTTACACTCAAGGGATTTAAAAGCTATTGAAGAACTCATACTGGAATGAAGTGCTTTTCACTATGCCTAGGCCTCAGAGTTTATTAAGCCCTTACTTTTGCTGAATAATCTACACATCCTAGAAAAGTTTGGCTAATCACTGAATTGCACAAAATGGAAGACACAAAGCCATGTCTCTCCCTTTGCTCTGAAATAACCTTCTCATTCAATTCAATTAATTAGCAAGTCTTGTAAATTATTTCTCCTCTCACATTTCTCTTTTTCCTCTCTTATACAATCCTGGGTCTTGGTTCATATCTTTATCCTTTCATGCCCAGGCTTGTGCTAAAACTCCTAACTGCTCCCTTTTTTCCCACTCACTTCCCACTCCAGCCTACTATCCAAACTCAAGCCAGAGGATGACTCAAAATCTAAATTTCACACATTACTTTGTCACTTACTCCTTGAATATTTATCCAATTCAATTCTTTCCTTGTAAACATCCATATGCACATGGAATAAACCCAAATGCCTTCCCAGAACATAAAAATTCTTGCTTGTGTCATCTCTGCTTTCCATCTTAATCCCCCATCTCCTTCCTCACGCACCTTAGACTAGAGCCAAAAGGAAGTATCTATGGTCCTCCAAATAAACTCTGCCTTCTTCCTCACCTTGAGTCATGGTGTTTCACCTACGTACAGTGTCCTGATTCTCATTCCACCTGCCATACACCTATGATCCTTCCAAGCTCTGGACACCATATTCACTCCAGCACTCAAATCCAGTGGAGCAGCCTCACTCTGCTCATGCATCTGTTTTGTAACTTCTTATAGTATCTCATGCCACACCCATGACCTTGCTTATGTCTGTTTCATATCACCAAAGTCTAAAGTCTTCAGCTTAGAATATTTTTTGCTCATCCTAGAGCTTAGTACAAATGTTTGTTTAACACACTAAGATTGCTTAATTCATATTCTTTGAATGACATTGTGATAGCACAGCTAACTGCAGCTACTCCAATAAGATGCAATCAGACTTTGACTGCCCCTGGAAACCAAACCTGTCATGCTTACTCTCTGCTGTGAACAAGGTGCCTCCTGTTTGGATGCCAGAGGTCTCTGTGACCAATGTTACCATGGCATTGACATACTGGACTGTGTTTGTTTACTTTTATGTCTTGAGAGTATTCTGTGATCTCCTAGAAAAACAGAGATTGTATTATTTGCTGCCATTCCTCCAGAGTTCAGTCCAGGGTCTGATGTAGAGGCTATATTCTGCCTGTTTAGTTTCTTTTAAAAAAACACGTGAAAAGACTCATCATCTTATTATCCAATAGTTCAAATGAATGCTCATAAATTTCCCAGAGTACTTTTCCCCTCTGCCTTTCCTCTGAGTGTTGCCAGGATAATTTTCCTGACCTTCAATAAGGTCTTCCTGACCTCCCTGGCTGCTCACATTCAGAATTACTTCTTCCATTTTCCATTTGCTATCTTTCCCTTTCCATGGTGAGAATGTATAGATTATCCTCTATGATAATCACTTATATTTTCATTTTTTATTAATAAGGATAATTAAGAGTTGACAGCATTATTTTCTTGGCTGCTCAGGAAAGTGTAATTCTAGGCAGGCTCCACAGATACTTCTTCCTTGATATTTCACATTAGTGCAAGGCTGCTGAATTTCATCAACAACTTTGCCTTATTCATAGCAGAAACTAATCCCAGACTCAACTATCAGTTCATTTGGAAAGCAGCATATTTATTGATATAATTGTTGTGGTTGCTAATGATTTTCCCCAACAAAGCAAGTGTTAGTCTGTGGACTGTGCAGTGCAACAAAGGGATCAATAGAATGCCTTTGGGAATGACAAGTCCAAGAACCAGACTACGATTCCTGTAATTCAGATGTAGTATTGAAACAATTTGTTTTCTCATTTTTCATATATAACAGGTCTGGTCAGCCCTGATATATACTTATTTCTGTCAGTCACTAAATTGTGACATTAGTTATGCAATTTAATACAGAGGCAGACTTGTCCAAAGGCAGGACGTGGGTCACTATTATCTGACTCTAAACCGTGTCTTCCATAATTTCTCAATAATGCTCATTGTCCTCTATTGAATCAACACCAGACTTAACAAGGGTAGATATCTATAATGCAAATTCCCTTACATTCTTTGAGGTTTGGTTCAAATGTTAGTGACTCAAGAGGGCATAGTCTTTTAAAATTCTCATACTCCAAGGCCTATGCTAATACTTCATAGCCTTCTTACCTGTTCTTATTTTTTGTCCATAACACGTACTACCTTCTAACATACTATATAACATACTTACCTATTATAATTCCTAATCATGGTATATCACCTCTTTCAGAAATACAAGCTGCACAAAAATAAGAATCTATTTTATTCACCAGTGTGCCCCAAGCACAATCACAAAGCCACATGGTTGGTATTATTGACTGAATGTATTCCCCTAAGATGTGTATGTTAAAGTCCAAACACACAATGTGATTATATTTGGAAATGAGGATGTAATTAAGGTTGTGAGGTTGAAAGGGTAGGAATTAATCCTTGAGGACTGATGCCATAAGTAAAAGGAACACCAGGGATATATATGCACAGAGAGAAGGTGGCCATTTGCAAGTCAAGAAAGTTGACCTCACCAGAAACCAAACCCAAAATGTCTAGCTCTTGGCCTCTGTCTCCAGAAGTATGAGAAGATAACTTTTTGTTTTTCAAGCTACCCAGTCCATGGTGTTCTGCTATGGTATCCTGAGCTGATTAGTCCAAGTAGTACTCAGTACATAGAAGTGAGTTCATGAAGAGTTAACTCTTCACACTCATATGGATCTCATAACATGTTTTCATGTTTTCACTTATCACCTCTCAACTTCATAGTTAAAAATATTGATAAATGAAGGTAAACATACCTAGGCATTTGCTTGCAAGAAAATTGCTGCTTCTACCTTACAGGTAGTACAAGCATCTCACTATTGTATAGCACACAGTACTATCACACGCATATCACTAGTCCTGTAAGACGCATTGATTCTCCTCATCTACTGCTCACTTTTAGTTTGGAAGAGGAGGGTAGGTGTAGATTTAGCCTCAAAGGATGAAAAATTCATTATATAATTTACCACAAATCACTCTTGTAAATACGTAATATAACTTAAGATGATATAATTACTTTACTTTTCAACTAAATAAAATATACCTGTTTTGGTAAAACAGTATATTTCACAAACAAGAATACTAGTTTAAAATTTTAAAGGGAAAATAGAAGTAGATATACTGCTAATTTTCATTAGGATTCAAAATATTCTATAAAATAATTCTGTAAGTGCACACTTCTACTTGCAATAAATAATGATTCATATTTCATTAAAATTCTAACACTGAGTGATACAAAACTTCTTAATTTTTGGCCAATCTACTTCATAGATATGAATGGAATTTCACTGTAGCTTTTTTTCTTTTTAAAGAGTTTTATTAGTATATATTTATTGTACAAAATAATGGGTTTCATTATGACATTTTCATATATGCACATAAAGTACTGAACTCATAATCATCCCTCCATTATTATCTTGTCTCCCTTGAAATCTCCCTTTGGTCTACTTCCTTATCCAAAATAGTGTACCTTTATTTTTACTCTAGCTTCTGCATATGAGAAAAATATGCAATATTTATCTTCCTGCTTCTTATTTATTTTGTTTAGCATGATGATCTCTCATTCCACCCATTTTGCTGCAGATGACCTAATTTTATTCCTCTTTATGGCTGAATAATGCTCCATTGTGAACATATGCCTAATTTTCTTTATCCACTCAGCTGATCATGGGTGCCTAAGCTGATTCCATAACTTGTGCATGGTGCATAGTGCTATAATAAACATGGGGGCACCTCTATTGTATGCTGATTTAGATTCTTTCAAGTACATACCCAGATTTGGTATAGCTGGATCAGTACAGTCTTTCCTGCAGCATCCATTCTGATTTCCATAGTGGCTACACTAAATTACATTCCCACCAACAGTGTATAAGGGTTCCTTTGGCAGTGTAACCTAGTCAGCATTTATTGTTTGTTTTCATGATGATAGTGAGATGGAATTTTAATATCTTTTTTTAAAAATGTTAGTATATGATAGTTATACAGGGGATTTCATTATGACATTTCCATATATACATGTATTATATGGCAATTTTTTTCATCCCTCCATTATTCTCCCTCCTGCCCGAGTTCCCTTCTTAAAGTAACTTCAACAAGTTTCAATGTCCCATACTCATAACTGTATAGAAAGTACATCAGTCATTGATTTGCACTTATTTATTGGTAAGGATTTCAACATTTCCTTCACGTAATTTTTGAGAACTGTTTGTTCAATTTATTTGCCCAATTATTGATTGGGCTCTTTGTTTTGGAGTTCTTTATACATTTTGAATATTAATATCCTGTTGGATGAAAAAGTTTTCCTATTTGCATCCTTTTATTTCTTTATTTTGCTTTATTGCTTTGGCTAAGAATTCAAGCACTAAGAGTAGAGAGAATAGATATCCTTGTCTCATTCTGATTCCAGAGGAAATGGTTTTAGCTTTTCCCTATTCATTGTACTGTCAACTATAGATTTGCCATGTATAGCTTTTATTATGTTGAGATATGGTCCTTATACCCCTAGTTTCTTCAGGGCTTTCATGAAGAAAGGATGCTGGATTTTGCCATGGCTTTCTCTGCATCTATTGAGGTGATCGTGTGATTTTTGTCCTTGATTCTATTTATGCCCTGTATTACACTTACACATGTTAAACTTTGGAATGGAATAAAATTTATCATGGTGGATAATCTTTCTCATGTGTTGCTGAGTTCATTTTGCAAATATTTTATTTGGGGCTTTTGTGTCTAGGTTCATTAAAGAAATTGGTCTAGAGCTTTCTCTTTTTTGCGTTCTTACCTGGTTTTAGTAACAGGGTAATAATGTCTTTGCAGAATGAGTTAAGACGTATTATACCCTTTCCTTTTTCTGGAATAGTTTAGGGAATGTTGGTGTTAGTTCTTTAAAGGTCTGATAGAATTTGGCAGTGAATCCTTACACTCCTGGGCTTTTCTCTGTTGGGAAGTTCTCTTATTATCATCCATTAGTTGAACAGGGGGGTTCATTGTGACATTTTACATATGTGTTTCTAGTGTGTCTCAATTAGATTCAGTCCCTCTATCATTCTCTCTCGTTCCCTCTCCCTGCTTCTTAGAACAATTTCAGCAGGTTTCCTTGTTCAATTTTCATACATGTAAACAAAGTACATCCACCATATTTGAAATCCTTCACCGTCTCCATTTTCCCTCGCCCTCTCTGACTGGTAACCTTCCCCAAACAGAACCTGTTTTACCTTCCTGTCTTTCATTTTCTTAAGTGTATATTGATCAAGTGTGTTTTATCATGGTCTTTCCCACATGTGTGTTTCATACTTTAGTCAGATTAGCCCATTGCATACTCTCTCTCTATTACCTTTCTCCCCTGCTATTCAATAGCTTACAATGCATTTCATTCTACTACCTTCTTACACAGATGCAGTGTACTCAATATTGTTCATGCTGTGTCATAGTCTTTTCATCTCCTGCATCCCTGTAGGCCTCTAAGACAGACCTACTATTACAATCATATTCTCTCTCTCTTTCATCTATCTCTGTCTCTCTGTCTGTCTCTCTATAGATGGATAGATGATAGGTGATAGATAGTTAGATAGATAGATATAGATATAGATATGTAAAATCATATATTTTTTTATGTTTACATTTATCTTTTAGGTCTAGCTTCCACACATGAGGGTAAGCATGTGTTCTCTAAACTTTTGAGAACTTTTGGCTTACTTTGCTTAACATGATGTTCTGCAGATCCATCCTTTTACCTGCAAGCAACATAATTTCATTCTTCTTTATGTTTAATACTCCATTGTATATACATACCACATTTTATTAAACCATTCATCAACTGTAGGGCAATAGGGCTATTTTTAAAGCTTGGCTATTGTGAATAGTTATTATGAATAACTATTCATAATAGTGATACCATTGAATTGTATAATAGGTCTATTTGTACTTCCTTGAGGAACCTCCATACTGCTTTTCATAGTGGTTGCACTAATTTATTTTCCCACCAACAATGGATAAGGTTTCTCTTTCCCCCCCTTGCCAGCAATTGTTGTCTGTATTATTGATGACAGCCATTCTAACCAGAGTAGGTGAAATCTCAATGCTTTTTTGATTTGCATCTCTTTTATGGCCATGGATATTGGGCATTTCTTCATGTATTTGTTGGCCATTTGTACTTCTTTTGAGAATTGTCAGTTCAGTTCATTTGCCCTTTTACTCAATGGATTGTTGATTCTTTGCAGGGTTATTTTTTGAGCTCCCCATATATTTTTATTATTAATCCCTTGTCAGATGTATAAGTAGCAAAGATCTTGTCCCATTCTGTGTGCTATCTCTTCAGTCTGGTGATTTTTTCCCTTTGTTGTACAGAAACTTTTTAGTTTGGTGAAGTCCCATTTATCAATCCTTTCTCTTAATTGCTGAACTATTGGAGTTCTAGTAAGGAAGTTATTCCCCATGCCTATATGTTCCACAGTTTCCCCTATTCTTTTCTGTAGAATTTTCACACTTTCAGATCCTACATAAAAATCTTTGATCCACTTTGAATTGATACTAGCATAAGGTGAGACACTGAAATCCAGTTTCTTCTACAGGTGGGTATCCAGTTTTCCCAGAACAATTTGTTGAAAATTCTATTTTTTACCCACCATACGTTTTAGGCTCCTTTGTCAAAAATCAAATGGCCATGCCTGCATGGATTTGTGTCTTTGTCTTCTATTCCATTGGTCTTACTGTCTGTTTTTGTGCCAATACCATGCTGTTTTTATAACTACAGCTCTGTAGTATAGTTTGTAGTCTAGTATTGTGATACTTTCTATGTTGCTGATTTTGCTCACAATTGCTTTATCTTTTTGAGGTTTTTTGTGCTTCCATATGAACTGTAGGGTTGACTTTTCTATCTCTGTGAAGAATGTCATTGGAATTTTGATAGCAATTGCACTGAAAATATAGATTGCTTTCAGAAGTACAGCCATTTTCACAATATTGTTTCTTCAAATCCATGATCATGGGATGACCTTCCATCTTCTAATGCCTTCTTGGATTTACAGTTTTCATTGTATAGGTCTTTCACTTCCTTCATTAAATTTATTCCCAAGTATTTTAATTTTTGATGCAGTTGTGAATGGTATTGTATTCATGATTTCTTTCTCATACTGTTCATTGTTGACATATAGAAATGCTAGTGATTTTTTAGCATTTATTTTGTGTCCTGCTACTTTGCTGAGTGTGTTTATGACATCTAAGATCGTTTTGGTGGAGTTATTAGGATCTTTCAGGTGTAACATCATATCTCCTGCAAATAGAGATAATTTGGTTCTTCCTTCCCTATTTGAATCCCTTTCATTTATTTTTCCTGTCTATTGCTCTAGCTAGAAATCCCAGTACCATATTGAATAATAGTGGAGAGTTAACAGCCTTGTCTCATTTCTAATTTTAGAGGAATTGGTTTCAGTTTTTCCCTGTTTAGTGTGATGATGGCTATAGATTTGTCACATATGGCCTTTATAATGTTGAGATATGTTCCTTTTATTCCTAGCTTCTTCGTGGCTTTTATCATGAAAGTATGTTGAATTTGTCAGAGGCTTTTTCTGTATCTATTGAGATGCTGATGTGGTTTTTGTCCTTGATTCTATTTAAGTGTTATATTGTACTTACTGATTTGCATATGTCATACCATCCTTGCATTCCAGGGATGAAGCATATTTGATGACCATGGCTTATGATCTTTTTAATATGTTGTTGGATCCAGATAGTGATTCCGCCGCTGCGCCTGGGGAGGGGGAGGGAGATGCTGCACTGGACTCTTCTTTCAGACTGACTGCCGGAGCATGTGGACCCCAGCCAGGAGGAGGTTCATGCGGGATTTCAAGCGATTGCAGTAAGACCCACCTGTGGGGGTCAGTTGTCCACCCTCTGAAAATAACATCATGTAGTGGAATGCAGTTACATTTGGACAGAAGGGACACCCTTTGAGGATAGTACTTTTAAATTAGTAATAAAATTTGCTGAAGAATATCCAAATAAACTGCCACCTGTCAGGTTTTTATCCAAAATGTTTCATCCAAATGTGTATGCTGATGGTAGCATATGTTTAGATATCCTTCAGAATCTATGGAGTCCAATATATGATGTGTTTATCTTAACATCAATTCAGTCCCTGTTGGATGAACCAAATCCAAACAGTCCAGTCAATAGCCAGGCAGCACAGCTTTATCAGGAAAGCAAACAAGAATATGAGAAAAGAGTTTCGGCCATTGTTGAACACAGTTGGAATGATTCATAATAGACTTGGTCTGTTCATCTTTTCATCATTGTTGTATATAATTTACCTCCTAGTAGAAAGGCTAACAATTTTTAAGTGCCACAAGGTTTAAGGATTCTGCAGGAAAAAAAAGAAAGAAAAATCCTTCAGTTTAGAACCTACAAAAGCTTGTGTATTTTGATTAATGTACTTTTTATTGCATGGTGTGTGAACTAAGTTATTGCTGCAAAAATTTGTAATATATCCTGTTTGCATTTTTCCAAGTGTAGAGTATTGGTATGGAGTTTTCATCACAGAATATACACATTTTTTTATTTATGTACTTTTTCCAAATATTGAATGCCTTATTTTTTAATTCTTTAGATTTTTAAATTGGAGAAAAGCACTTAAAAGTTTTTTCTATATGAATACTGCATGTAAAGCTGTTATAATACATAACTTTGGTACAAAAAATATGTTATTGGAGTTAGTTAGCAAGTAATTACCAAGAATTTTTCCATTTACATTCAGGGATATTGACCTTTTCTTTTTTGATATGTCTTTACCTGCTTTTGGTATTAGGGTAAAACTGACTTCATAGAATGAGCTTGGTAGTATTCCTTCTCTTTATATTTTGTGAAATAGCTTGAGGAGCATTGGTATTAGTTTTTCTTTAAATGTCTGGTGAAATTCAGCAGTGAATCCATCAAAACTTGGGCTTTTCCTTGCTGGGAGGTTCTTAATAACTGTCTCAATCTTAATACTTATTTTAGATGTGTTTAAGTTTCTTATGTTCTTTATGTTTAATTTCAATGGATCATACGTGTCAAGAAATTTATCTGCTTCTTGATTTTCCAGTTTGCTGGAATATAGGTTTTCAAAATATTCCTGTATGATATTCTGAATTTCATTGATGACTACTATAATATCCCCCTTTTCATCTCTCATTTTATTAATTAGTGGCTTCTCTTTTCTTTATTTGGATAATTTGGCTTGAGGTTTGTTAATATTTCTCATTGTTTCAAAGAGTCAACTTTTCGTTTCACTGATTCATTGTATTGTTTTTTGGTCTCCAATTCATTAATCTCTGCCCTGATTTTTATAATTTCTTTCCATCAGCTATTTTGGGGATTGACTTGTTCTTGTTTTTCTAACAGTTTGTGGTGCGTATCAGATTGTTTATTTGATATCTCTAATTTTCTGATGTGTGTTCTCATGGCTATAAACTTCCCCTTAATACTACTTTGTTGTGTCCCACGGGTTCTGGTAAATTGTCTTCTCATTTTCATTTGAATCTAGGAATCTCTTAATTTCTTTCCTAATTTCTTCAATGGCCCACTGAGTGTTTCAGACGAGTGTTGTTCAGTCTCCATGAGTCTGAACAGTTTTGTAGTTTTCCTTGCCATTGATTTCTAATTTTACTTCATTATGGTCTGTTAGATATAGTGGATCATTTTGATTTTTTTTATTTCTTGAGATTTGCTTTTTTACTAGGATGTGATCTATTTTGGAGAAAGTTCCATGGACTTCTGAGAAAAATGTGTAATCTGCTGCTTGTGAAGTGTCTATAAATGTATGTTAAAATGAATTGTTTAGTTCTTGGATAACTTTGTTGATTTTTTGGTCTGAATGTTCTGTCTGCTGATGAGATGGGATGTTGAGATCTCCCACTGTTGTTGTATCCTTTATGCTCAGAAGTGTTTTTTTTTTTATGAACTTGAGGATATCAATATTTGGTGCATATATATGTAGAATTGTTTTATCTTTTACCAGATTATTCCCTTTAGTAGTATGTAGTGACCTTCTGTATCTCTTCTGACTGAGGTTTTGCTTATAATCTCCTCTGTCTGATATGAGAATAGCTACTCCTGCTTGCTTTTGATTTCCACATTCTGTAGATCTTTTTCTAACTTTTCACTTTTAGTTTGTGTGAGTCTTTGGATGTGAATTATGTGTCTTGTGAACAACAGATTGTTGGATATTGCTTTTTGATCCAGTCAGACAATCTGTGTCTTTTGATTGGAGAATTAAGTCTGTTTACATCTAGGGTTATGATTGAGAGATATTTGCTGACTCCTGTGTTTCTATTGCCATTTTTTTTCAAGTTGAGTCTCTCTTGTTGATTGTTCTTTACTTTCAGCATTGCTCATCTTCTGGTTTTGCTGATTTACTGAGTTGATAATGATTGATACTTTCCTAGCAATCTTGGGTTCATCTCTTCTCCTTTTGAGTTTTATTCTTTCTGACTGTTCATGTTTGTCCTTATTTTCCTTCCTCTTCTATGTGAAATATTCCCTTGAGTATCCTTGAGCAGGCTTTGTAGACATGAACTGCTTCACCTTATCCTTGTCTTGGAAACTCCATTTTTAGAGACTGAAAGATAGATGACTTTGCCAGATATATTATTCTTGGTTAGAAGTTATGATTATATTACTCCATGCTTTCTTGGCTTTTAGGATTTGTACTGAGAGGTCTGAGATAATTCTTATGTTTTTGCGTTTTATGTATGATAGTATTTTTCTCTTGTAGCTTTCAGTATCCTTTCTTTGTTCTCTAGTTTGGGCATTTTAATTATATATAACGGGGGGTTTTCTTTTCCATTTGAAGTCAAAATGTCTCCCATACATGGTTGTCTATATCATTACATAGAGTTGGGAAATTTTCTGATTATCTTGGTGCAACATTCCCTTCATCTCATCCTCCATCTCTGATATTCTTTTTTCTGCTTGATCTTGTCTATTGATTGTACTATAGACTGTGGTTTTTATTTGATTTATTGAGGTTTTCATTTCTAAGATCTCTAAATAATTTTTTCCATAATTCCCATTTCCTTGCTGAATTTCTCTTCCATGTTGCTAACTTTCTTATCTAGATCTTGGATTGATATCCTAAACATCTTTTATCTGCTTATTTGAGTCTTCTTGAAGTCATTGATTACTTTAAAGCCATTCTCTTATAATTTTATTCTGAAAATTAGAACAAAGACGGGAAAGAATAGTAATTTTTAAAGGATTTTTAATAATGGCATGATCAGATTTGAATTTTGAATGATTTGGAAACCTGTTAAATAAATATTAGTTGACTATTTTTTTGTCTTTTGTTGATGCAAAGTATTGCATCACAGAAGAAAAACCATGAGATTAAAAACTGAATCAGAATAAGCAAAATGTATGCCACCCTTTGTTCATGAAGTTGACCCTATTTCTGTCTTCCAAGGCTCCTAGTTATAGACATCCTTGAAGAATTATTAAGAAGAAAAGCCTTTACTGCCTCACTTTGTATAACATTCAGAACTATAAGACCCACAGAGAATGGCCTTTTATCAATTTGCATTTCTATGTGTCCTTGACTACTGACAAATTTTTCTTTTAGTGTACCATATGCTAAGCCATTCTTATTATGAGCAACAAAGGCTAACAAACTCATTAGTATGTCTCAAAGAGTGTTTAATTAAATCACCTATTAACAGGACTCCACACAACAGAGGAAGGTAAACTGACCATATTGTCCTTGGTCATGCCAACACTGGCTCTTTGACCCAATCAGGCAAACAAATCTCATAAATCATCAGGACCTAATCTTAAAAACTAGTGACCATTTTTTAAGCTTTAAATTATTTTAAAGTGTTAATCTAAGTATTTTAACAGGATGCATTAACTATAGCACAAACTTCATGTAACCTCCAAGGAAGAAGTCTAAGGCAAGTATATCATTCATAATAATCTTCATCAGTGAGTTTAAGCTGTCCCTACTGCCTTCCAGGGTCAAAGTGGTGAATTAGGCATTCACTCCTTAGGTGCGAAGGTTATTGTTCTTGTTCTACCACAAGAAAACCATCGAGTCCCATTCTACTAGCTGTAACTTCACCTCATGTCCTATTTTTTTCCAACACTACCTAGAACTTTTTCTTGGAATGTCCAGAAACAGGAGGGGCAAGGATAATTTTACAAAATTTCCAGAAAGCCATAATATCTCATACAGAGGCAATGTACTCAACCAAGTGGGTGTTCTCTTTATGATCTAAAACTCAGAGAGAGTCCAAGTGGATAAATCAGAAAGGTTTAAATCCCTGTACACACTCTTGGTTAGACTGTCACCCAGAGAGTAAGCCAATCAGTGTGCCCAGACATAGTTAGAAAAAAGAACAAAGCATCATGGCTCAGGAGTGGCTTGAGCAGATTCCACATTTTCACAATAGCTCTATATAACTTTTTTCCCCTTCATCATGTGCATTATCAAGGAGACTGAAGGGAAGTTATCCTTTTCCAGAGACTGTTGCATTCAGTGACCAAAATTCCTACTAAGCTGATGGATCAGAAGGAGATAGAAATTATTACTGATTTGACCAATTAGTAGCAATTTCAGAAGCTTATGAATGGTGAGAATCATTAAAAATCTTTCAAAAACTATATTGCTAAAAGACTTTTGTAATAAAATCCATAACATGGTCAGACTGCAAATGCTCTATAAACAAAAACTGTGACAGACTAGCTTCCAGGACCACAATGGTGTTGCTTCAGTCAGCTGATTGAAGAGAAATAGCAGTCATAAAATTTTTAAATGTGTCACTGTTGTGAGAACCACCAGCAGCTCCATGAGAGATCAAAGTCTGATGCAGCCAATCTTCCAGGACTGTACAGGCAATGCCCTGTGAACTGACTGCCTTTACCATCAAGAAAGAAAGTCAAATTTAACAGGAATCATAAGATTGGCAAGCAAGGGTGGCCATGGCATCAGCCATATCAAGTACTTTACTATGTGCTTAATTTATGTTGGGGTGCGTGTTGTAAAATCATGTCTGCTAATAGATACAGGTGGCAATGGTGTATTCTGGGCCATTCAGGCTTGATAAGCAGCTAGATTCCACTTGGTCTCATCAAAGAATAAACCCTTCCTGTGGAATCTGTAAGAATGACACAAAAGGTATTAGCAGCAGTCACAACTTTTTCCAGACTACAGACCCAATGAAACCCCTTTTTGAATATGCAATTTATACTTTTCTAAGTGTTAAACCAAAGAAATGGGCCAGGCCTAAAAGCCCAAAAGTGAGTAAAATAATTAAATTTATCAAGGGCAAAACTGACAAGAACTATGAAAACAGCCTTGATTTTCTCCCATGGGGCAATAATTGTCCAGTTTTGGTTCAGCACAGCTGTTGCAGAGTTAAGAAGCCACAGGAGCCCAGTGGATACTATTTGGTTTCAGCAAATCTGAACCATCAGTGGACCAGGCAAAAGCATTTCCTGCAACTGATTGAAGTCCCTATTGACTCAACAGCCTGTTTCAGGCTATAGAGTAGAAGTTAAAGCTTCCTCCAAAGGAATAGCTGACACTTTTTTCATTGAAGGACACAAAGCAGCTGGGTCCAAACTAGCACATTTTTCAACGTGTCATTTGCATTTGATAAGGGAAATCTCATGGTCTTCCCACTTTGCTAACCATCAAGTCCCAGCTGACCCACTCCAAAATGAGAAAGTCAGGCATGAAAGTCACAAGGCTTCTGCAGATCACACATTCATTTTCTATAAGTGTGCTAGTTACTTTCACAAAACTGTGACCAAAACATATGGAGAATGACTTAAAGGTGCAAAAATTTATTTTTGTTCATGGTTTCAGTCCATGGTTGCTTGACTCAATACACTTGGGCAGAACAGCAGGGAGGTGAGAGGATGTGGAGGGGTTTCTTCATGGTAGACAGGAAGCAGAAAGTTAGACAGAGACCAGGGATCTAGTATAACATTCAAATGCACACCTCCACAGCTGGACTATACCTCCTAAAGTTTCTACTACCTCAAGAAATAGTGCCACAAGCTGGGGACCAAGCAATCGACAATAAATATTTGGGGAAATTTCATGTTCAAACCATAACATTGTGCCTCTGACCCACAAAGGCTCATGGGACCATCACATGATCAAAAGTGCATTTCAATCCATCTCCAAGAGTACTGAAAATCCAAGAATGTTCAAAAGTCTAAGTCCAGAGTCTCTACTGAGCCTCAAGTCAGTCTTTTAGTTATGAGTCTTTGTAAAATCAAAAAGAAAGTTGCATACTTCCAAGATATGATAGCACAGGGTAAACATTCCCACTCTAAAAGAGACCAGAAAGAAGAATAAACAAAAAGAAATAATAGGAATAAAAGGATTGGACAAAGCAAGACTGAAACCAGCAGGGCAAACATTAAATCCTGTAGCTCTGTGTCTGGCATCCATGCCACCTGGTATTGTGATGCAAGCTCCAATGAGCTTGGGCAGCCCTGCCCTATGCCCTTGTTGGTTGCAGCCCACATGGCATCTCTCTCGGACTGACTCCAGTTGTTGCCTGTGGCTTTCCTTGGCAGACATGACACATTCCTTGCATTTCCAACATCCTGGGATCTCCCTTGCAGCTTCACACATTGCCCTCTCAGGGGCTACCAACCCTATACACAGGCCCTGGTCTCCCAGGCCTTCCTTTGAAATTAAGGTGGAAGCCCCCATAACCCTGTAACTCACGCGTTCTGCATGTCTGCAAACCCAGGATCATGTAGAATGAGTTAAGGTCTGCAGTCAGCTCAAACAGTGCATTGGCCTCTGAATGCCTGGGTGATTGAACATGTAAAATGAGTCCTGGAAAGACAACTTCCTGGGAAGCCCTGTACTGGTAGGCCATGCTGAAGGCTGTCTTTTCTTGAGAGAAAGTCTTTTTTTGTGATATAAGAGTTTGAACTTAAGGCCTTATGCTTGCTAGCTAAGCAAGTGCTGTACCATGTACGCATACCTCTAGCACGTGTTGCTTTAGGTTGCTTTTCAGCAAGGCCCAGGCCAACCTTGCACTGCAGTCCTCCTACCTGTGCTTCGTGCATAGTTGAGATTACAGATGTCTACCAACACACCCAGTTTGTTGGCTGAAACCAGGGTCATCCTAACGTTTTGCTTGGACTGGTCTCAAACTGCTGTCTTCCCAATCACTGCCTACTAAAGTAGCTGAGTTTGATACTGAAAATTCAGTCCCCTGAATAAAATGCCAATTCACAAATAATAACAGCAGAGGTTTGGGAGAAAAGGAAGTAAAGGTTAATTAATTTTGCCAGACAAAATGAAGATTGTATTCTGCCATGCTTTCCTTAGTTCCAACATTATGCTGGATTTTCTGACCAAATCAAATCTTTCTGGTCTGCTCTTTGCTCCTCATTCTTACTATAAAACTGGCTAAGAGTAGCCAGTAATAACTATGCCACAGTCTGAGTGTTGGACTTCCTTGACATTTACTCTATCATATTAATTAGTGTACCGCCTTTAAATTTATCCTCCCACAAAGTCTCAGGATGCATGTAAAATGTGGACAAATTCTTTGCCAAAATGTAGCATGAATGGCCTCTAGTCCAATTCCCAATAGAGTTCTTGTCCCCATCTGAAATCTCACGGGCAGAATTTTTGCTGTCCACATTTCTATCACCATTCTGGTTTTCTGAGCTCCCACCAAAATCACCCATTAAGCTTTTCTTACAGCATTCTAGGCTATCTCTGTCCCACTTCTCCAGACTATTCCAGATTCCTCCTGCAAACCAGTTCCAACCATATGGCCAAGTTTAGTTACAGTAACAACCCCACCTTTTTTGGTACCAGTTCTCAGTATTAGTCACTTTTATATCCTGTGACAAAATATGTAACAAACAGCTTAAAGGAGGAAACATTTATTTTGGCTCATGGTTTCAGGGGGCTCAGACCATGATTGCTTGACCCCATTCACTTGGGCAGAATATCAGGATGTCTGGAGTACATGGTACAGAAAAATCTTTACCTTATGGTGGACAGGAGGTAAATAGTGAGGAAGGGATAGGGAGCTAGGTATACCCTTCAAAGTCACTCCAGGAGCCCACTTGGTCCAGCTAGGTACCACTTCCCAAAGTTTCCACTACCTCACAAAATAGTGCCATCAGCTGGAGATCAAATGTTTAACACACGAACCTGTGCAGGACATTACATATTCAAACTGTAACAAGTGTCTCATAATACACCAATAGCTATTTTTTAAGTGATATTCATAAAAGTTGTATCAGGAAGGTGACAAGCTTAAATCATCATGAGGCAACTTTGGAAGTCTACCTTCCTTTGCCAAAGGCTCCGATCAGCCAATTATCTGTCACAGAAACTTGTAGCTGAAAATGATCACTAGAAATTACAGAGACCATAAGTAGGAGCCGTTCCTTACACGTGGCTCTTTTACTATCAAGAGTACTCCCTCTGGTATTTATAGGAATTCACAGAAGAAAATGAAACCAAGAAACTCCAACAAAGTTACTATGACAGTACAATCAGCCCAAAAGCCCCCAATCACAAGACTCTTTGGCTTCACTTCTCTAGTTCAAACACTGCTCAAGTCTGTCATCTGAATTTGGATGTATTTCCACCAGTGGGTCCAGAGAGAATGTTGACTTGGGCTTCTGTATTCAACAAATTCATAAAACTTGAGTCTAATCCCCAAGTTCTCCATCACACTCAGACAATTTTGCATGTCCACAATAGGGAAAAGAAGATCTCAATCCTTTATTGTATAACTGTTGCTAGTTACTTTTCTATTTAAACCAGCAGAATTTGTAGGAGAAGGAAGTGAAAGGTTAGGGGGCATGAGAGAGAGAGTGACATTGCATCAGTAACCAAGGTGCAATTAATTTCTTTTGACAGTATGCGCACATCAATCAAATTAACTTTCAATGCTTTGGGAAGTTTCACTTCAGGAAATTATTTCTAAGCGTATATTGTGACAGTAAAACTTGTTTTTTAGTGAGAATCTTTTTGTTGTTCTGAAAAGTCTGACCATTTTTGAAGATTGGTTTTGCATTTGCTTCTTCCTGGTGTCCCAAGAGACTATCAGGATTAACTTTCATGATGACTTCTGTTCTTGTCAGTCTCAGTTCATATGAGTAGAATAAATTTGAACTTCAAGCCCAAGGCTAATACAACTCTATTGTTTCAAATTATCAAAGAAAATATACTTCTACTCAAAACTCAGGCAATAAGAAGTGAACTTTCTGCCCCTTTACCAATGCTGAATGACGTTTTTGCCCTAATTTTCACTCTTATTGACAGTAATAATATATCCAGAATAAAATCATTTGAGGGCCTTAACCTCACAAGTGAATTTCAGACTTAACTCTCTGTTCCCTTTCTTCAATAATCTCCTGTCCTCATTAATGCTCTACATTGAGTATTAAAACCCCAACCAAACAGTTCTCAAAACCAGTCCGTACCTTTCCAGGTCACATGTACAAAACCATCTCCCAGGATGGCTCATTTGCCTGTCTTCTGATTTTTATTTTTCCCCTAGTTTTTGATACCCAGGATTTTCTCTTTCTTCTGAGGTGATGTATGTTTTTAAAAGAATGTTTGTTGTATTTTACCCTTGTGTTTGGAGGGGAAGAGTTTTAGCTTTTGCATTAATTAGCTTTCTGTTGCTATAACAAGATACTCGAGATAGTCAGCTTAAAATTGCAGTGCATAATCTATTGATCCGGTTGATTTGGAGCCTGTAGTGGGGCAACACACCTTGGTGAGAGCATGTAGCAGAACAAAACTGCTCAGCTCTTGGCTAAGAAGCAAATGGAGAGGAAAGAAAAGACCTGAATCCTACTATCTTCTCCTACCACCTCCCAATAGCACCACCTGGGAACCAAGCATTTGACACATGGACCCTGGGGGACATTCATGATCCAAACTCTAGCAGCCCTAATACACTATGTTTCTCTAGAAGACTATAGTATTATCCTTATTATAAGACAAAAACAAACAGCCCCAATTTCCATACAGTACTAAATCATTAAATAAGCTGAAAATATCTGTGAAATGAGGCTGTTTGAGAGAATATTCACTTACCACTGCAAAGTAACAAAGCAACTTTCACAAATGTTTCTCAAAAATAACATAAAATTGTGCAAGCATTTACACAGTGACTGATGGAGTGAGCAGAATTGAGACAAACTCTAAGTTCCACTTAATGTTGGTTTGCATCGTTGGGTGTTTAAACAACAAGTATCATTTTTTATGATATTAGGAAAAGGCATATAAGTTAAAAGTATATGAAACAGTTCCCCTGGGCATATTCACAGAAGGAAAATGTTAAAAGGCTTAAGGAATAAAAATTGCCATTTTTTTTTTCATTTAAACAGAATGGTCAGAATAGCTTCCATGTGGGTGATCTGTAGTTTCCTCAGCAGCACACAACAGCTCAATTTGAAAAGCAAGTACTCATTAGCTTAATGGAGGGCCAAGCTGTGATTCCAGCAGAGTCCACTTTAGGGCAAGACTTCAGAAAACAGGAAGCAGAGGTAGTGAAGCCAGGGAAAGTCACACTCCAAAGGTTGCATCTGAAAAGCTATTTATATAACTCCAAATGAGAGTTTAAGACTCTAATTAGAGAACTTACTTGAATGCTCCTCTCTGAACTTGCCAAGTTTAGTAATTTGAACACATTATTCAATATTTATCTTCCCAACTGAAAGCATTATCTCCTTTCCAGTGTTGTGATAATATCCTCCTATTCCCACTACTGTAGCCCTCACCAAGTATTGCATTGTAACACAATTATAATTCCTGGATTTCTGTGTGAGAAAACTGCTTGAGGAAAGAGACTTTTTCTTGTTTGCTTTTGAATTGCCAAGAATGACTGAAAATAAATAATTATTGCATTGAAGTGTTTCAATTAATTAAGTCATTTGTTCAATTAGTCATTCAATTCATACCTATTTTGTAAGTGAGCAGCACATTTCCATGGGCTGATGAAATAGCTATGAATTAAACAGACCAAAAACTCTGCCATGGTGGAGTGTATGTTCTACCTGGGTGAGAATGCCCACAAATTGGTAAAATGTGTCCTTTTAGAAGGCAATGAGAACTATGGAATAAAGTTTGATAAGCAAGATAGAAAATATTGAGGACCCAGACAGAATTTTGTTTTAGCACTACTGCATTGGAACTCAGGGATTAACCATACAAAAGAATGATGTAGCTTATTTTGGAGTACAGCATGGGAGAGAACATTTAAAGCAGGGGGGTGACAGATCTGATTTGTGCTTTTAGGGGATTATACTGTCAGATGTGTTTGGAGAATACAGTGTGCAAGCACAGAAGGAAAACTCTTTTGGAAACTATTATGTTATTATAGGAGCATAAAGATGATTGGCGGACCTAGGGTGATGCATGAAAGACGTAACCATTTGTCAGTTTCTATATATGCAGTCATGCACCACTTAAGGATGAGAAATTCTGAGAAATGCATCATTAGGTGATTTTGTTTCTGTACAAACACCGCATAGTGTACCTGTACAAACTAAGATGTTTCTAGGCAATAGGATTATTTTCAGCATTATTGTATCTTTATGGGATCGTCGTTTTATGGGATCCCATTCTTATGGGAGGTGGAAAGATAGAAAAGAATCGGGCTGGGGAGATGAGAGAGAGGTAGACTATCTAGTGTTAACATTGTTGACAATTAATCATTTTTGGTTTACAACAAATCACTTAAAATTGGGGCAAAAAAATGACATTTTTTGGAAGGCCTGTCCAATGTCAGAAAATATTTTAAAATTTCGCCTAAGTTAAATCTACCTGTGAGATTGGTACTGATAAAAAATACAAAGAGGTTAAGAAACATAATCTCATAGTTTATACTTTACATCAGATTAAAAACTACATTCTAATGAAATTAGAGGATATCTAATAGTGTTTTTTACAGAAATTACGTTCCTTAATTAAATTACTTTAGATATGTATCCACACACACATACATATACATAAACACACCTGAGCTGCAAAAAAATGATACACATTGCCATCTAGTGGCATTACTTATCTCAGCCTGTAGCAGAATGTATGCATAGGCATTCAGTATTTGTACAAACTAATATATATAAAGCACTAAATGTATGGAATGAGAGCAGTGATCAAATAAATGTGGCTAGAGATTAAATAAAAGGTTTGCAATGCTCACATTACATATAGAATACACATTTTATGTGCTACAGCTAGATGCTGAATTTAGTAAAAATCTATAAGAAATTCTATGGCCTGATAGACATTGGGGAGACATAAACATATAAAATTTTAGCAAACAATTTAGTGATTAAAATATGGTATGATAAATTGAAAGGCAGAGAAGTGGTGGCAAATAATCAACTCAGTTTTAGAAGCAAGTTCTTGGAATATGTGATGAATCTTTTTTCTTTTTTTGAACTCAGGGCCTCATGCTTGCTAGGAGGATCTCTACCACTTAACCCTCTCTATCAATCCAGAATAAGTGATAATTCTAATGTTTTACTTTTCCTTCATCTGCCAGCACCATTATCTTTTCATGATAAAAGCATATTGAATTAGCCCATTTGCATTCAGATTCCCAATACAGTTTCACCAGATTGAAGTGTCCAGAAATGCCACATTCACCACCTACATGCTACATTTATTACTTGCTAATGTGTCTATAGTAGTTTCCTATAGCCTAAACACTACCTGAAGAGACTGGTAGGGTTGTGTGATTTCACAACCAGGGTCCATCACTTACTTTTTTAGTTATATGGCACTAGTTTCATAACTTGATTATGAACAGACTTCTCATCTATCTAGTGCAATGATCACAGTTCTTAATTCATAGTGTTGTGATAATGAATTATTAGTTTTTCACAGCCTCAACTTACCTTCTGGCAGATAGTAAGCATTCAATAAGTATTGGTGGTTATGATAATCATCCTGCTCTTCTTCTTGACCTGCTCAAATTTCCATTATTGGAAGGTTAAAATAACTGACATCTGAAGTCTCTAATACCCAAAGGAATGTGAGTCAGGTTACAACAACAGCACCTGCACACCCATGTTTATTGCAGCATTATACCCAATAGCTAAGCCATGGAAACAGCCAAGATGCCCCACTACTGATGAATGGATTAAGAAAATGTGGTGTCTATATACAAAGGAATTTTATTCAGCCACAAAAAAGAATAAAATTTTGTCATTTTATTCAAGTGGATGAAACTGGAGAACACCATCTTAAGTGAAGTTAGCCAGGTTCAGAAGACCAAAAGTTCTCATTTTTTCTCAGATGTGAAATATAGACCTAATAAAAATACAGCAATATTATGAAAAACAGGTCATTCTAAGGGGAAGTCACATATGAGAGGGGCCAGGATAAAAGAAGGGAGTTAAGAAGGTGAATATGGTTGATGTACTATCAATCAGAATGAATATAGAATTTTTAAGCCTGCTGAAACCACCATAAGAAGGGGACTAAGGTAGAAAGAAGGAAAAATAGAGGAGATGAACCAATTTGGGTTATGATACATATACACATGGAAATGTCACAAGGGAACTCCTGTATCGCTATCTTAAACAACAAACAATGTCATTTTTTTTCTTTTACAAAATTGGAGAACAGGAAGCAGAACAAGTCCTGCCTGGGGGGAGGTGTGTTGGTACCAGTGAGAGTGGGGAAGAGATGGGGAAAAGGCATGGGAGGATAGATATGGTGCATACACATGTATGTAAATGAAAATATGGTAACTGTTTTAACTATTCCAGGAATGGGGGGTGGGGAAGATGAAGAATGGTGGGGGGGTGGATTCAAGTATGATATATTTAATACATTTTAAGAACTTTTGTAAATGCCACAATGTATCCACACTCAGCACAAAAATTAAGAAAAAGTATTTAGATTTAAAATCAACTTGCTGTCTAATTAAAGCTAGCTTGGGTATGTTGCGTGCACTTTCTATTCTACTCAGACTAGTATTTTCTTTATTCTTGAACAATTTCTATTTTGATATCTTCTCAGCCCACTAAATCAAGTTTAATTATGACTATTTTGTTACTCCACCCCAGTTTACTATGCTATTTTGTGTCTTTTACTTGAATTCTCTTATTGAGTTACCTCAGAACTGAAATACTATTGCATATTTAAATAGAACAGTACATACTTTGTACATTTTAGCAAAAGACAATAAATTTTAAAAACCTTTTAGTTTTCCTGATTACCTAAGAGAAAATAAATTTCATATATTTTTTCTTAACTTCCTTTGCACACTAGAAAAATTAAAAGCAAAAACATTACAAGTATATTTTATACCTGTATTCCAAGAACTAAAATCTAGCATGTATGCTTTTTTCTTTAGGTGTTTAACTTTCAATATTTTAAGTAATGTGGCTGTTATTTGAAGAAATTTCTAAGATTACTTAGTCAAGTTACATAAAC
This sequence comes from Castor canadensis, assembly GCF_047511655.1. Lineage (NCBI taxonomy): Eukaryota > Metazoa > Chordata > Mammalia > Rodentia > Castoridae > Castor > Castor canadensis. The sequence goes on along the minus strand of NC_133399.1, from coordinate 92,975,209 downwards.
TATTTGACCATAGCATAACCAAGTTCACCACTGCCAAAATAATGAAATAGAATAAAATTCATGTTCTCTTTAAGGATTGATGTCTTATTAATTCTATACAAGAAAATGAGCTAAAATGTTTTCAGGTTTCAGCTTTTATGTGTTCTTATAAGTAGACCAAAGAGGGGTTGAGATTGGAGATAAGGGGAAGTAATCTTGACATGTTAATATGACTTCAATGTTCACATGCACAGATGTGAATAAATCACTTTCAAACCCTCAACTCCACTGTCTGGTATAATCCACATAGGTATATATCCATGCATCACAAGCAGACTTATATGAAATAAGATGGAAAAAAATTGTTAATAGAAGACTTCCTTCACTTATCTCCTCTCTCTTGAAAATTTGGCAACTGATATAATAAAAATGTCCACTTTTCCCCATAGGACCTGATTGGGGATCTGAAGGAGCAACTTTCATCTCACTTCAAAGAAGTTATGGTTGGCCTCATGTACCCACCTCCATCTTACGATGCTCATGAGCTCTGGCATGCCATGAAGGTAGTGATCTGATCCAAAAATACACTTGCAACATGTGCAGGCTGATATTTCAATAGAGAGGTGACTGTCCTGTGCCTTCCTACTTATTGATATGATTGGTGAAACAGGAGAGAATAGATGGGCAATGACGCAGCAATGATAATGTGGTGGGCAGGGGGAGGGTCCAGAATCCTGTGACTGGGACCCACCTGCTCTTTGGTTGTACAAATTCAGACATATTGAGCCAACTCCAAGTTAAGCTATCAAAAGGAAAGAGTAAAAAGGAAAGAGTAAATTAGCCTCCAGTGCTATTCAAATTTGTCTCTCCTTGATATATATTCATATACTGAGAAGGACATGTTAAAAATCTTTTTAAATTATTTGTAAAAATTTGGTTCACAGAAAAAATATAGATGGCTTCTTTATTTATTTTTATGAACTTAAGTTAGTCCTTTACAAAAACTATGTTCAATGCATCAAATTTTTACTTCTGAAGTATTAGAATGACTCTTTCCTACAGAAAAGTCATTTCCATGAAATAAATTAACTGCAGATTTGTCACATATATTGTTGTCTAAAGAAAAATAGGGCCTTTTACTTCTTTCAAATGCCGACATGGAACACCTGCAAAACTGCTGAAACTGTTGAAATAAGATGTTTGCCAATGACCAACACTATAAACAATGTGGCAGAATGAGGCAAGGAAGGAAGAAAAGAAAAGAAGGAAGGTGGGGAGAAGGAGGAAAGGAAAGAAGAAAGAAAAAGAAAGGAAGGAAGGGAAAGAGAGAGAAGGAAAAAGAGAAAGACATGAATTTTGGCCCTCAAATTTACTGATCAAAATAGTAATAGACTACACAATTTGCATGAATTTCAGCTAATCATTTTTAAATGGTGCATGTCAATTCTCTTGCAAAATTTCATTTTGCAAGAATGAAATCATAAGCTTATGAAATCATATGCTAGTATTGAGATAAAACTGATATATTTTACCTATATTTCCTAGAATGGCAAGGATTTTTAGGGCTTTAAGGTTTTTAAAATCATTATCACAGAAAAATACATATATATGCCTATAAGGAGCCACAGAAACCACCCAGTTCAAATGTTTAGGAAATTGTTTTTAAAAAATCACATCTAGAATGATGGAGAGACAAGGTCCCCTAAACATCCTTTTGAAATTAGAAAACCTACATTATAATTTCAGCTTGTTTAAGACCTGATATTCCATCAACACAAGGAGTGACAAATGGAAACACTCAGTGTCTTCTTCCACTTTGTTCAGAAATGCCCACAGTGTTGCTGGAGGTGTGGCTCAAGTGGTAGAGTGCCTGCTTAGTAAGCACAAAGCCCTGAGTTCAAACTCCAGTACTGTCAAAAAAAGAAAGAAAGAAAGAAATGCCCACAGTGCTTTATTCTAAATGAAGGAACAGAGTTTCCTGCAGATAATATTACTTCCCAAGGTCAAACAGTTAGTACATGGCAGAACCAGACTGAAGTTGGACTTACTTCATCCCAAATATATTCCTTTCCCCACTGAGTCCCCTCTCAAACCACCAAGAATGCTATGTTCCTTTATTATGCATGAGGTTAACCATTATTCCAAATTTTAAATTTTTCTTACATGTCTCTGTTTCTAGGGAGCAGGCACTGAGGAGAATTGCCTCATTGACATATTAGCTTCAAGAACAAATGGAGAAATTTTCCAGATGCGAGAAGCCTACAGTTTGCGTAAGGAAACACACAAATGAGAATGCATTGTACATATACAAGAACTTCATATGCTTCAAATAACACACAAAGTACTCTGGTTTATGTATTTTAAAGATTTTTTAAGACATTTTTCCATTTGAAATAAGACTCACTGGAGTAGAATTGCAGTTTCCATGGACTAGGGAGTAAATGGAAAGGAGGCTAGAGAAAGGCTGATCAACTGGTATATTGAAACAGTTAGATAGGAAGACAAAGTTCTGGTATTGTATTGCACAGTAATGTGAATATAGTTGAAAACAATGCCTAATATATCTAGAAGTAGCTAGCAGAGAGGATTTGAATGTGTTTACTATAAAGTAATAAATTTTAAGAGGATAGACACACTAATTACCTAAATTTGATCAGTACACAATGTATTCATGGGTTAGAAAATCATATTGTACTCCATAAATATGTACAGTTATTATGTGTCTATAAGAAGAATGAATTTAATAAAGAAAGTAAAATATGACTTTCTCAATATCAATTAACTCATTGAGTAAAATTGATGATTAGCATGCTGAAAATGAAATAATCCCCTCAAAAATCAAGCAAATTTTCTAGGAATTTACTTATAAGTATTTTTGAAGTGAATGTTTTCATAATGACAGGAAAAGTGCCCAGTACCTTGGTTGAGGATGGGGAGAGTCACCTGTTACTCAAGAGGGGCCTGTAACACAGACAAATAAAGCCAAGTCCAGTCAGCACTCAACAAACTCTACAACTGTATCTATTCACTTTGCACAAATTTCATAGTGCTTGTAATCTATCTGAAATCAAAAGTAAAAAGGCATAACTACCTTCATTTTCAAAAAGGTTTGATGCCTTAAGTTCCATCCCATTGTGTATCATGCAACAAGAGTATCAGGAAATTGTTCCAGACAGTCACCTCAGTTGCATCTGAACAAAAATAAGACTTTCCCAAGGGAATGAAGTGAGATTCTTCACATAAAATATTAAAATAAGATGAAGCACTTGGGAAAGGTGCTTGATTGGGCAGCAGTCTATGAAATGCATAATTCTGAAGTTTGAGAATGTTCTCAGTGCTCCTTTTCAATTCTGGAGTAAAGATAATTTTTAAGACAATATGCCTATAGCAATATTTCCACTATTTGACAGATTTCTTTAGCAGACGGTTTGTTAACAAAGAAATGTTAACCATTTGGTCGTATTTCCTATACTTTACATTCGTGACTGGGAGAGTCATATTAAGTTATTCAAAGTACACAAGTATGAGCTTCTATAGTAAATCATACTTTGAACATGGGTGTTTTCTCGTGCAGAATACAGCAATAACCTTCAAGAGGATATTTATTCTGAGACCTCAGGACACTTCAGAGATACTCTCATGAACTTGGTCCAGGTATGGCATCCTAAAATTCATACTATTTTGCACTATTAAAAAATACGTATGTGTCATTTCCAAAAAGAGGACAGAAAAGCCCAGTATATCACAGTAAATTTTGTGAAATAACATTTACTGGCCCTCAGCCATGTCAGGACACTCAACTAGAATCCTGAATTGGGTATGGAGACCAATATGAGTACCAGCTCTGTTCTAAAAGTTAAAAGTCTACCATATTTTAAATGATTCTAAGTGCACACATATGTCTAAATAATTATATATCCCGAAATACAGTTACAGATTTGAAATATTGACTAATAACTCAAATTAGAAAATAATCCCATTTTAAAAACTGCTCAGTGGGTTGGTGACATACTAACATTACCAAGCCACTGCTGTGTGCCTCGTTCTGTGTGATAAGAAGCATATTTCTCACTTCATAGCAGAACACTGTAGTATAAACATTCTTATAAGTTCTTTAGAAATGAAAAAAATAAACATTTAAAGAATTGTAAGGTTCTAGCTCTCTGATGGTCTAAGAAGCTATTAAGTGCAAATCTAGAATTTTATTGAATCCTATAGAATCTTAGTGTCAGCATTGCTGCTCAAGACTGCCTATAACAATTATGTTATGCTATACATTACCAAAAAGGAAATTTACTTCAAATTAAAATTTTATTTTGTCATTTAACTTATTTTTCTATAATGACTAAGTGGTATGTAATTATTTCTATTCAATTAATAGTTCTTTAAAAACATTCCACACATTAACATTATAATAAAAATGAAACTTTAAAGGTATAATTATCTTTTGTTTTGCACGTATTTTTGAATGTGCCTGTCATCCTATTTAGCAAAGGTATTCAGGAACGCAAGATGAAAGTCAGTGTTTAGGACTTAAGTACTAAAAGAGAATATAAAAGCTCACAGGTAGAGAAATGTCTTCTTTATGGTTTTTATAAGACAGGGTCTCCCAATGTAGCTCAGGCTGACCTCGAACTCAAGATCCTCCTGCCTCAGCCACTGAAGGCTAGATTACAGTCTTGTCATCAAGTCTGGCTGGGAAAAGTGTCTTAAAAGCCAAGAATTTTTGCTTGATTTTGTGATGTATGTGAGTGTGTGCATGCACATGTGTATATGTACATATGCATGTGAAATGAAATAAACTTTTCCAAATGAACAAACACTTCTTCTATAACTGAGTAAAGCATAACTTTGTAATTAGCAAAGAAATTCAGTAGAAGCTATAGATTTTATACATGATGATGTGGAATTCAGAAAAGATTCCACTGCCTTTAAAAAAGAAAAAGAAAAACCAGTATATGAAAGCTTTTTGGTCCTTCCTTTAATCTTACTTTTAGAGTAAGCAATAAAATAGACGAACGCTTTGCGTACCTTTTGCCTGCGTACATATGTGTCTATTGCCTCCTGCTGAATTTCCTCATTGTTTCTTGTATCACTTCACCATGGCACTTCTTATTGATTTGGTCAATATAATCTTGAAGAGATGAAAGGAATTATATAAATTCAAGGGACACAAAGAAGGAAAAATTAGTTTGTATATATTTCTATTTATTTACTTAGGTAGAGACAGGATTTCACTATGTAGCCCAGGCTGGCCTCAAAACCTGTCTCAGCCTTCCCAAGTGCTGGAATTACAGGCACATCCCAGCATGCCCATGTAGTTTTTATTTTTAATAAATTGGATACTTTTAATTTAAGTAACAAGTATGACACTCACTCCAAGTTTCATTTTATTTGCCCTGATATGTGATCATAATGGGGAACTTTAAAATCTTCCTGATCATAACACCTCCTGCTCAAAACCTTTCCAATGGCTTATATTTGATGGAACTTGACATTCTAAACATGGGAGATATGTTTCCTTTAATGTGTAGCTAATGTGATTAAAACTTCATACTGGCATGGAAGCAATGCTACCTCTGTATAGCTATCTTTATCTCAAACTAGCATAAACAAGATGTCTTTCTGATTATCTCTTATGTTTTCTCTTCAACAAAATCAGATACAAGAGGGTGGAACACATTCTGCCCAAGGTGGGGGGGAACAATGTATGCACATGACTAAATGTGAAAATGACAAAATAAAAAAAATTTAATTTCATACTGTACTCCACACATATTTTATATGATTCAAATAAAGAATGAATAAATACATATGTCAGACTAGATCACAAACTAAAATGTCCATTCACTGCCAGACTTGTGAAATTTTATTGTTATATATCCTTTGTGTATGTACATATGCTCTCCCAAGTTATTGTCAGCTTTCAACTAAGAATACAGAAACTGTTTTTTTTTTTAAGTTTCTGAGGAAGCCAAGTATTAAGTGCTCCATACCAAGCACAGACTGGTAACGTGGGCCAATTAGATTCCTTCAGATTGCAATAGCAAGCAAATCTATTGGCCTTTCAATTAAATTAAAATTTTCAATTTCATATAAAACTGCCACAAACAAAATCAATAATTTGCTTTATTCTGCTTAGTTTGAATTTTTGTATGGATTGAATTTGCTTGTTTGGGGTATGCACTTCCTAAAACAGCCTGTGTCACCAACCTCAGTTAATCAAGTCCTACGCTGAGGATTTTACCAAAGGAAAGAAGACAGTTCTGTTTGCCATAGTCCAAATTGAGACTGCTAGGTAAGTGGTTACAGGGATAAGGTTATTTTAATTTGAAACAGAAGTTGAAGTTATCTACAGGAAAAAAAACTTCTTAAAATGATTAATATTTTAGGATAATCTTATTTGGCAACATGTCCAATCTCATTTTGCAACTTTTACATTTGATTAGATTAATTTTAATTAAAACATTCTGTCAATTTAGAAGAGTCATTGTTTTTATTAATTTAAAGGTAATGATTCTATATAAGTTAAAACAATTTCCACTCAGAGATTGTCCTTGGCATAGGTGTTGCCCCTAACAAAGTAAAGGGAATAGTCCTATTATAAATTTATAAATTGGTTGCTTCCCCATATCAAACAAGTTTTTAAATATCTAAATAGAAATTTTATTGCAATTTATTGAAGAAAAATGTAAGTACTGTAGTAGAAGAAAGCATTATTTTTCCTAGGACTATTTTTCTTTCCAATAGGACTACATCACATCTCAATTTCTTCTACCAAAACTGCTTCTTGTCCCCCTCTTTCCTTGGTGTTGATCCCAAACACATTCCATAATAAATAGGCTGTGGAGAATATAAATCACAAGGAAAAAACCAGTAAACTGTGCCTTCCTTGATGTAATAAGACAATCAATCATACTCATAATTGGTGCTCCTTACTTCCAAAATTAAACAGTGATGTTCTATTATTGATAGAGTATATATGTGTATTTCTATATATAATTTTATGTATGTTTACATGCAAATATTTTAATATAAGTTTTTAATTTTATCACTGGAGTTCACCTAACTATTATAAATTTATAGGATAAAGTATTATTTCTTAAGTTTGATTTCTGGAGTTAAAAGATTAAATGTGTGGGGTGCATGTGTGTGTTTAACCTTGAAACAACTTTGAAGTGCAGTGGAACTTTCAACATGTAATTTACTTGTTTCTTTTCATTAACATTATATACTCATAAAGGTTCACAGTATATTTTTCTCAAAATGAAAAACACACAAGAATACAATCAATGTTCCTTAGTGATTACTTAATTCATAATAGCAAATGAAGTTAACAAATTTATAAATGACAATATAATCTCATTTAATTACAGTATTTTTGAGAATATGAAGTTTTATGATAATCAGACAGCTTTCTGAAATACATGGTCTCTCCTAAGCTTTTAAATATTTTGAAGATTTTTATTGATTTCTGACTTCTACACCCAAAACTTTTCAGTTTGGAACTATTGGTTAAGTGTTTGGATCAGTAAATTTAGAAGATGAGATAAAGCTGTAAAGTGAATTAGGCAATTGAAATAGTCCAAAGTTTCTCTTAACCACTATCTGCTGTACATGATTCAGGGAGAATCTGCCTAGATATTTCATAAAAAGGAAATAAAATTTCTTCCTAAAGGATTGTGAAATTTGGTGCTGATGAATTCTAGCTAGATAAATGTGGGATACTACAATGTAGCCAAGCTTTTCTACCTTCCTCTACTTGAGATCCTGTTCTTTCGGTCTCTCTCTGGCCTGTCTCTCTGTTTCTCTCTGTCTCTGTCTCTGTCTCTCTCCTTCTCTCTGTCTCTATGTCTTTATCACTCATTCTTTCTCTATAAAACAACAAAAGTGATAGATGATATAGAAGATAGATGATAGATAGATGATAGAGATAGATAGATAGATGATAGATAGACAGGTAAAGACAGGCAGATTTTCCTCTTGGGTGTATTATAATTCAGTCATATGTCCTTGGATTTATCATTTAACCTTCTTGAGAGTCAAGCTTTTGCTCTGCAAATTAAGGAATATGAATTCCTTCCCAATACAAATATTCTATAATCCTTCAGTTGTTATAATCATGTCTTTTGATTCCCTGTGCATCTCCACTTTCATAATCAAAGAAGAGACTATTAATGGCTTTCATTTTTTTAGCATCATTAAAAGTCAGACATACTTCTTTTGTGAATTAATAAAGATTGGGAGAATTAGAGCATGGAAGCTTTAAGGTATGCATAAGATGAAAATATTGAAAATCATTGTTATGTTTTCTAGGAGGGAAGATCTTGTGCTTAATCTATACAGGGTTTCCTACCGGGACTATTTCTAATAAGGAAACAACTGAGCTGGAACACATCACTCTTGAAAACTAATGCCAGGGGTTAAACTGGCTCACAACACTTTCTCATGCTTTTATCACACTAGATTTGTGAAAGGTCTAATCATTTGTCAAATAATAAAAAATTAGTCCTGGGAAATTAATTACTAGATCTGCGCAAATTACATTAGCAATGCTAAAGGTTTTCTCAGGGAAAAAGAATGGAAGTTTGGTAAGCACCCAATTGGATGCTTACTCGTCACCTTGGCTTTCAGCATTCTCCTAAGGACGGTTTCTCAAACGTGCTTAGTGAGGCCTCCAGGATGTTAATGCTATCACCTTTCAGTAACCATCCGTAGTCAGTTTGTTGGTTCAAATATTTTCAACCAAATTTAAATTCCCTTAATTTCTTCCCTTCATATTTTAATTTTCCCTTACTCTGATTCTATATTCATTTACTCCATCTCTCTCTCTTAAACATCAATTAAATATACAATGCTTCTCTCTCAAGTTCCTTATATTTCAAAGTATGCTTGGTGTGGGGAAAGAGTATAGGAGGGTAAATATGGTGCAAATATTGTGTACACATGTATGTAAATGTAAAATGATACCTGTTGAAACTATTCCAGGAATGGGGGGGTTGAGGGAATAAAGAAGAATAGAGGGGATGAATTCAAGATATATTTGATATATCTTAAGAACTTTTGTAAATGCCACATAGTACCCCCAGCACAATAAAAAAAGAAAAGGAAAAGAAAGTAAGTTTGATTATGCCTTTGTGGAAAAATTTGAATCACAGACTTAGTTATTGACATTTTTTAATCTGCCAATCTGCTTTAAATACTCTTGCCAATTCACCACATAGGGAAATTAAGAGACAAAATAAATGTCTAAGAATATTATCTTTCCAAACAAGATTTTAGATATATAGAACTGCAGAAAATTCTTAATTATTTCTTATAAACTTTGCAAGGGTAGGGCTTTACTTAGCTATAAAATTCCATTGATGATAACTACGAAAACTTCAATGATCCAGAAAGTGTTCCCCATCTGCTAATTCATCTTTCAAGTCTGCTATCTAAAAGTTATTTCTTTTCTTTTTCAATGAGAATTTCTTGAACACCTACAATGTGCCAAGCATTATTTTAGGCAACTGAGAATTATCAACAAATAACAAATATCCCAGGCCTTATGAAATTCACATCTGTCAAAGTGATATGAACTATTTAACAGAAATCTAATAAGTAAGTACGGTATATAAACTTCAGTAGATGATGAAAAATATGGCAAAGCAAGATATGGGACACAGGAATTGTAGGGCTGGGTAGAGTGGGTAGGTTGTAATATTATGTAGGCTGATCAAAGTAGGTCTCATTGAGAAGATGAGATTTGAGCAAAGATATGAATAAAAAAATGAGTTGAGCAATGAATAGAAGTGATAGGATATTCCAGACAAAGTGTAGAGTTAGAGAAAAAGTCTAAGGCAAGAAACTAAATAGCTAATGGGTATGAGGAATAGCAAGACAGCCAGTTGATGCCATCTGAGCAAACAAAGGAAATACACTGCTGTGGTAGATAGGTAGATGTAGAGAGACGAGATCAAAGAAGTAATGACTGGATTATGTCTAATCCTTCAGTCATTGTAAAGATTCTGGTTTTTGCCCTAAGTGAAGCGGGGAGAGGTAAGTCTTTACTTGATGTTAAGTTAATGAACGATGTGATACTATGCTTTAAAATGTTCACAGTAAATGCAGCATTGAGAAAAGAAGGTAAGGAGACAAGAGTAAAAAACAAAATTATGTAAGAGGTCTGTATCAACAAGAAAGCCAGCATATAATGTTAACTGGGATCCATACAAGAGCGTTAGCAAGGTCAAAAATGCCCAGATTCTGGATGTATTTTGAAGACTATCTCTGTATTATTTCCTATGGAAATAGATGATCTATGAAACAAAATTTAAAAAATCAAATGTGACTCTCAGTTTTTCAGTCTGAGCAACAAGAATAGTGTGATCATAAACTAAGATGTGGAAAATTGGTAGTATGAAGGAAATGTTTGAGGTAGAAGGAGACCAAGAGCTAGATTTCAAATATGGTGAATTTGACAGACATAAGAATGTCAAGTGGAGCTATTGATTTGGCAATTGAAATAGACACATCTGAAGTTCTGATAACAGATTTCAGTCTACAAATGGAAAGTTGAATATTGTTACAATATAAAACAGAATTTAAAACTACATCAATAAGCAAGATTGTTAAGAGGAGAAGTGTAAATATAGACAAGAAGACAATCAAAGACTCAGTAAGGGGACCTTGAAAATTAAGAGAATGAAGTAAGGGGAACCACCAATTCAGTTTGCAGTGAAATAGGAGGAAAGTGCAGGAAGCCAACTAATGAAAGAAAAGTAGCAAGAAAAGTCAATAGCATCAAAGCCCACCGATAGATCAAACAAGATGATAACTAACAGATACCATGATAAGTGTAAGTTATTAAATGAATGAGATATATTCACAGAAGAAATGGCATATTCATTGCTTTCAGTTATTTGTTGCTTGATGTAAATTAAAACCTTTAGATATAATCTTAAAAGAGACCAGAGGAGATTTCTGAAAAGTACATAAACCAAACTTCAAATTTCAGTGCCACTGAAGTACACTAAGGATTTTTCTGTAGCAATCAGACAATTCACCTGCTACCTTTTGGTTTATTTGCTTTTCTCTCCAAAATAAAGGGAGGAACTACAGAGTTTTCAGAGTTCCTGTACTTCAACACTTTCATGATTTAAAGATAAAATAACACTGTAATCCTGCCAGTAGATACTTTCATTCTTTAAATATTGTTCTCTATGCCTTGTTTACATTTTTATAAAGTAAACATATAATATGCATGCAGATACACATATTTTAAAATAAGAATTACAGGTGCACATTCTTACTCACTTGATATGTTAAATAGGCAAGGTAAATGAGGCAGAAGAACCATGTCTGATTGACACATTTCTGTTCAATTGTTCAAGTTTAGATAGATAATACCCAACTCCTGAGTTAAAATTAAACATATTACATTTTCCACAGATACAAATTTAGTCACAAAAAATATGGTTTATTCATTTCTCTGTGAACAAATTGAAGTTTCTCAGACACCTCAGCTTTTGGTTAGTAAAAAAAGAGAAAAATATAATATTTAATTTTATGGAAATTTAATCTGTACAATACTTTAAACAGTTATTATATGTACATGTTCATTCTTGTTGGACTTGGCAATGGAAATGGCAGTTCTGGGCAATTCTAAAACTATAACACATGATGTCCAAAGTACAGATGTTTCTCAGTGTTAGCTGACAAAATGTACAGCTAGTTAATTTGTAACTCCTTCTCTGGCTCAGTTTGATCAGAGCCAAGTAACCTTTCATGGTGAATTAGCCTCACCTTACTCTCATGGAACCTGAAAAATTTCCCCTAAAGTCTAGCTATGTCTCCCACATGGTGCTAGCCAATGTGATTTACTCTTTAGCTCTTGAAGAATTATTTGCCTTCCATAATCATAAACAACACCACCTGGCAAGTTCCCATAGCAAGTTCCCAGTTAAAGTCCAAGTTCCTCAATCAGGAACAGGTAAGGAATTTGAGGTCTTATTTATGCTAGTTAGAGGGTTCTTATTCAGGGACTTTCCTCTGCCTAATCTTATTGTGTTACTGAATTTACTGCAATACGGTCATTTTCTAGAGTCTTAAAAATGATAGGGGCAGAAGCCACTATGCCTCCACATTTTCACAGCACAATATAAAAAAAAACCTATAATGATTAATCTTGATTGTCAACTTAATTGCATCGAGAAGTGGCTGGCTAGGAGATTAGTAAAGCACATCTCTGACATCCAGATCAGTTTGGCTGTTGCCTCTGTTTGAAATGATGCTGTTTTGTGAAGTCTGAAGCTTTGAAGTGCTACTTGGCATCTCCTTCCTTCTACTCACCATTCAAACATGTCAGATTTGGGAAAATACTGGTTATGTGGAATTGTGTTTGCCTTCATTTGGTCATCTTTGCATGAATCCAATGGTTGTGGGGCTTTTGTTGTCATTGATGATGATGATCCTTTGGGGAGTTATCCTGGGTTTATAAAAATAGTTTTTAGCTAATGCTCATGAAGAAAGTGAATACTTAGAACTGTGCTCCTAATGAAAGGAAATCCTATCTAAGAAAGTATATTTCTTTACAGAGCTGTGTCATACCATCATTTGGACCTTCCACTGGAAAAGTAGAATCAGATCTCTAATAATGCCTTTTAACTCTGTCCTCTAGTATTGTAGATGCAGGGCGGTACTGTGAATGTAAAATATCTTGTACTTGCTTGGTGATACATAGTGGTGGCCATGCTTTATCAGAGCTATTTTTAATGATGCTACTCTAGAATGTTTTCTTTCCAGATGATCACTAAGAAGCTAAACAAACAAACAAACGAAAAAAGGATGCGAGGTACCCAAACATTTTACTTTTTAAAAAAACTGTTGGGGTACCCCTCCAAAAGGAGAAGTTAAATAAACTGACCACATGTGTCCCCTACCCTGGGTCTTGCAATGGTTAGCCCCCTCTTACTTTTGTTTGAAATGGTCGAGTAGATTATGTCTGTTTTTATGTAAGAAAGGAGTGGGAGTCAAATAAATTTACAAAATATTCTCATTCAATATTCGTTACTGAATAAATCCAGTTGGCAAGCTAGACACTAACTCTTTCTGTACATTTCACTCTAAACATGTTAAGTCCCACCCTACCACCAGACAGTAGAGGTTGAGTTTGATGGAGGAGAAGATACTGTACAGAGAATTGGAAAAGTGAAAAACACTTCAATGTCTTTCAAAGATTTTTACTGTTACAAAGAAAAAAAAATTTCAAAACTACTATATAATATCTCATAAAGTACTCAAGTAATGAAGACAGACTTATTCCACGTAATGAACTTTCTTGGGAATGACCAGATATTTGTTGGTTCAGGAATTTTTGTCCTAATTATCTTGTATGGGTTTTCAGTCAAGACTATTTAAAAGGAAACTTACTGCTCATTTTATAGGGAACCAGGGAAGAAGGACACACAGACCCTGCTATGGCTGCTCAGGATGCAATGGTAACTAGAACCAACTCTTCACCTAATTGTAAGAGCCTGTTCAAGTGGTCTGGGCTGATTCTGATGGTCCTTCCTGGCTATGTGATGCTCCAGGTCCTGTGGGAAGCCTGTCAGCAGAAGACGGGGGAACACAAAACCATGCTGCAGATGATCCTGTGCAACAAGAGCTATCAACAGCTGTGGCTGGGTAATTAGGAGCTGGGGCTCTTTCTAGCCACTCAAAGATTATACAACAGCAAATAAGTCATTAATTCGAAAAAAGAGGAAATGTTGCATAGAAATAAATCAGTTATCTCAAAGACACTTATTTTTATTTATATTTATACAGATATGCTTCCTTTAATGACATTACTAAGAATAAAGTTTCCCTGTAATTTTTTTCAATAACTGAATTCTAAGTCTTTCAAAAACTAAATCTTTTAATAATTATCCCTTTTCTTAGATATATTAGCTATTTCCTGCCGGCTGTATTATAGTTGTCTTGAAAAGTATCTAGGGAACATAGTTTAATCAACTTATAATGAGTCAAGGTTATTATTGTTGATATCCGGACTTATGGAATATTGATACTGTTATATTGGTCTTAGAGGTGCACTCAGATTCATTCACATTTTTTTAATTTTATCCAAATTGCTTTCTTTTTCCCTTATTTAAAAAAAGCTTTTGTTTTAAAACTAAGTCTATAAAAATTTTAAGTTTGGTTATGTTAACACACACCTTTGATCCCAGCACTATGGTGGCTAAGCCAGGAAGATTGAGAGTTCAAGGCCAGCCTGGACTACATAGCAAGAACCTGCCTCAAAAAATGTTTTTAAACAGCCTACCTTAACCCAACCCTACCTCTATACATGTCAATTAGACCTAATGATGATGATGATAATAACATACCTCCTTGCTTCTAACTTGCTATAAAAGTAGATGAGAACTAAAAGTTGCCCAGGATAAAGCCAGATAAGTTCTTGAAATAAGGGAGCTTTAGTTAGCATAATTTTAAGTAAGTAAACTCCAGGCTGTGCCACTGAAGGTGATTTTTTATTTCTCTGAATATTCTTTATAGATCTTATGCCTACTATTTTAATCATCACTGAGAGGATTTTTACCCTTAAATTTCATAAAAGCACTAGTTGGAAGTTTAGTGTTGACATGTGTGATTAATGACTTGCCATGTATTAAACAAATGGCTTATAAAGCTGACTGATCATGTGCTTACCTTCAATTTAAATCAGCAGTGAGTGAGTGAGTCCCTCTAGAGGTGGCCATTGGTCACCAGAAGAAGAAAGAACAAGTCTTTAGCATCCAAGATTTGTGTCACTAACTTAGACTATTTGTATTTGTTTCACAGTAGCTAATCACATAACTGACAGTAGTATTTTTAATTTTTGTAGAGTAACTTTTATCTTCAAGGTGTATAGTAAGCTAGTCAACATTTGTATTTTAAGCTTATGATACTTATAATATCTCCTTTGAATTAACACCATTTATTAAGTTTTTCAGGAATTTCAAAATATTTCTGGGCAAGACCTAGTAGACGCCATTAATGATTGCTACGATGGATACTTTCAAGAGCTGCTAGTTGCAATTGGTAAATAGTTTATGTCATATTGTAGATCTTTTATTCTACAACAAATGCTGTCTCTGACTGCATTAAAGGTACATGAATAGGCTCTTTATTGAGTCATTTTTTCCATAAATACAATTATTTAAAAGGGTTGTAAACTCAAGAAAAGCAAAGTATATCAGCTACGGATACAATGCACTAAACTGGAAACCTGGTGACTTTAATAAGCTAACTGGCATCATTCCCTAGAAGCTGGTTCAATTTTCATATGAGGAAGCAGAATTCTCAGATGCCTTTTTAAGGAATTGAGTTCTAACACTGTTACATACATTTTATATTTATTGCCTTCCATTCCTTTGTTCAAGTGCAGATAAATGCTAGCAATGTAGCTTTCTCCAAGAAGAAAATGGATTTTTGGTTTTGTTTTTGGTTTTTTTTTCACTATCTCTATTAAATTTGCCTTTAGGAATAAATCCTACCATAAGGAAATTTCCCATATCATCTCTTTTTAGTGATTTTTACAGGATACTGTAAGAGGGACACACATCCACTCTTCCCTGAGCAAGAAAGATAACTCTATAGAGGGAAAAACAGCTGTAAATTATTCATAAAAAGTATTGCAGAGCCGCTCATGCTTTATCTTGTACTGTCCTGTGATTTTACAACATGCATTACAGGAATTATGAATCCTTGTGAAATATCCCCCTAGTACATACTCATCAAATAATCACTTAGACATTTGTTGAATAAATGAACATTGTGGTTTTCCATTCCTAGAATGGCACATACATACATGGATATGGAAGTTGAGATATAATAGAATTTTCATGAGTTATCTAGTAAAGAGTTTTAAACAAGGGTACCATGAAAATAGTTTACCGAGTTCAATGAAACCTCTAAAATGGTACATAAAGTATGATGATTTATGTCTATGTATTTTTCTGACAATGAGATACATATATTCCATCAAATTCTCAGTAAAATCTAATAGCTATATATCACATCAAAACTGCATGTTTTATAAACAAAGTATAAACAGGTATTGTGACTTCCAAAGTCTCTATCAACTACTTAGCAACACAGTTATGAGTAGAACTTATGTCATCCAAACCTCAAAAGAGCTCATATTCCACTATAGACTATTGCCACAAAACAGTGGGCATGAGAGAGGAAACAGTAAGTAGTAGAAATACCTGAAAACACTAACTGGTTCATTTGTTCAATTGCAAACATTTAATGAGCACCTGCTATTCTGGTCACTGATTTAGGCACTGCAGATGAAATGGTGAAACAAAAACAACAAAAGTCCTTGGTTTCAAGGATCTTACATTCTAGCAGTGACTTGAGAGCTTTTTGTTTTTTGCTTTTTATCAGTGTCACTTTTCTTTGTATTAAAAACAAGAGAAAGATAAGGATATGTTCCCACTATCTAAAATAATTAGTTGAGCTACAGAGGTAAGACTTATGATTAGTTTATTTTGGCTATAAGATATAGTCTCTCATATTACTCATTTGTGTATTAATCTATTTTCTTATCCAAATAAACACTATTAAAGGTCTATAATCACCAACTGAAATCCATCAGGGACAACTGCTGAGCAGGCTCTAGGCTATTCCTGGCAGTTTTGAAGAGATGACATCAAAAATTGGTCTAGACTTGTTGAGGTCATTGCAGTTTCTATTTAAGAGACTTTGGATATACTCACAAAGCTCTAAGTGATTTGAACTCTTAAGGACAAACCATGTGGACCATAATTGGTTAGAAGTCACCTGATGACACAGCATTCAGGAAGATGAATGAATTGCATGTGGTCTGTGTTATATTAACTTCTGCAATAATAAAAATAAATAAGAGTGGTGATGACCTGGGTCTTTTTGAAACACTATTTAATTTTCAGTTGAAGAAGATAAATTTGTTTTAACTAGGCTATATGAAGGAACTGACAGAGTTCCAAGAGATAGAGGTAGACGAATTAAAAATATGGATGATTCATTATAATATTATAATATAATATTATACAATACAATGCTTTATATTTTACAGTGGGCCATTGCATTACTATTATTTAAGTATTGAAATTAAAATACAATGTTAAGGTTATAATAGCTTAAAAAGGTGTTCCGTTTATCAAATTCTGAAGACATTATATCTTTTCACTCAAGTGTCTTCTTTTCTCTTTGATCTCTTACAGTTCTCTGTGTCCGAGACAAACCAGCCTATTTTGCTTACAGATTGTATAGTGCAATACATGTAAGTAAGATCCACAGTTTAAAAATTTCTCCAGAAGTATTACCTACTTTCTTTAAGAAGACTGATTTTGCTTTTATTATTTAAGTATTCATTTCCATTTTAACCTATATGCATATATGTACATTTCAAAAAAAATGTTCAGGTTAAAAATGTGTTAAACACCAAAAATAAGACTCATAAATTAAAAATAAGCATAGTTTTTTGCATCACATTTAGGTACCTCATACATATCATTCTTTGGGCTCTATATCCTTTGTTGTCTTTAGAGTCTCAACATTCACAGAAATGATAAATCCAAATGTTTTCACATAATTTCGAAGGCCCCTCCATTACACTTATGCAAGTACAAAGTATATGTCACCAAGCAGAAAATATCAAAACGTTACAAACTTTCAGCAAAAAGAAGGCTTCATTTTGAAGTCTGAAAACACAAAATGTCAGTGACTATTTTTTAAAATAAATTATTATTTTTCAAAAAGCTAGACTCTAAAGCTATTTTTGTAATTGAATGGGAAGGTTTCTCATGAAAGATGTAGTGTGATATTCAATCTCACATCCTTTGGAGTAATGGTTTTTAAGGAAATAAACAGTTAAGTGCATCAAATAATACACACTTTATCCATAATGTACAAAAACATATTTAGAAAAAGATATCATATAGGTCATTACACATATGCCATATCCTTGAAAACTCAAAGAAAATTAATTTACTTAATTTAACATTGATTTTAACAATCTTCAAAATAATTTTTAAAATTTTATTAGCAGGTATGAACTGTACAAAATAGTGATTTTCTTTACAGCATTGTCATATATGTATAGCAGGTGTTCTCAAATTTTTATAGACCAGCTTCTCAAAAGTAGCCAGCATGCTGGGAAAACGTTTTATTACAAATCTTGTCCATAGGAATGTTTTTACTTAAACTCAAGAAGAACCTATGTAGCCTCAGAACAGGGAGAAAGACCAGTGCTCACTGTCCTCTGCTTCTTTTTTATTCTATTTTCAAGTAGAAAAGGTTGGTTCATTAAAAATTTATTTATTTGGCAATTAACATATTGGACAATGCTATATGATTATGTCATATATGATTATGTTAACAATTTCTTTCTCAAAAAAACTGGTCCCTATGACTACAGAATAGAGCTCATGAATGACCCTAGGGGGAAAAAATCACAGCTACCCTGATTCCAACTATGACCAAATCCAGAGTTCCTTGTTCTAGTAATAAATAAAAACTATATTCTTGGTGTATGCATTTCAAAGGAAAAAGAAGATTCATAGGTTCACAAGTGGTTTGGAGGTATAGAGAAAAATTGTATATTCAAGAAATTTTTATATATGAGGACCCTGGCTGTCAAATATTTGTCAAACAAACTCTCTTTACCACCCCAAACCTGCTGTGTTTTCCTTCAAGTCACTCTAAGTGATTTACCACTTAAAACAGGTAACTTGGTTAGATCATTCATTTTAATCACCTCAAATTATTGAAAGTTTTTTAGCAGATCTACATCCAAAACTTTCAGACATCAAAACTTAGGTTATGCTTCCTGGCCACCAGATGTCACCATTATTCCATGTGAAAAGCCATTTAAAACATTTGTTAGGTATTTCTGGGGCTAGTATCATATGCTGATATTGATTTTGTATTTTTTCAGTATTTGAATTCAAGTCAGCAAATATTTAACCAACTACATCATGAAAATGCTATTGCTGTCTTAAGCATATCAACATTCATCTGAGTTTAGAATTTTTCTCCACAAGGAAGAATATTTACCAGAAATACCCCATCATGAGGTTTTCACTTTATAATACAGTTTAGAGACAGTGCAAGATTGACAAAGCAGGAAAAGTGAGAAGCTATTGCCATGTTAGGGTGAATTAATGAGGGAAAAGTCCAGGTCAGAGTCAAGACACTGAAATTTACAAAGATAGATTGAAGAACTTAATTCAGTACAAGTGCACAGTAAGGGAAGGGAAGAAGTCACAGAAGGGACTCTTGGTTTCTGATTTGGGTACTCCATAGTAAGTGACACCATTTTTGAGGTATCAAGGCAAAAAAGCAAATTGCTACAGAAAAAAAGGAAGGCAGTATATTTTGGATAGGCTGACTTTAAGGTACTGTTTTCTAATTTTCCCCATGTATCTTTTTCTGTATTTTTAGGATTTTGGTTTCCATAATAAAACCATAATCAGGATTCTAATTGCCAGAAGTGAGATAGACTTGTTGACCATAAGAAAACGATACAAAGAGAGATATGGGAAATCCCTGTTTCATGACATCAAAGTAAGTCTCTTCCATGCAATTTATATTGACACACATATTATCATTTTGAGAATTGAGATAAAAGCTTTAATTTAAAAAACTTTGTTAGAATCTAAAAAGTTAAATATTGTGACAGGGAAGATTTACTTCAACACCTCAGATAGCCTTTAATGCATCATCAGGTACAACCTAGAAAATCCTTTTACCTCCATGACAGAACTTTTTACTCTTTGTTTTAAGCAAAATCATTGATGTGCTCAGGCAAAATACACATTTCCTAAAATCATGCTTCAAGTTAAGTTGTGAAGTATGACCAGGGTTGGGAAAATGCATTTTTCGGCAAGACCACATTATTTGTGAAGAGGAGTCTTACATCAGGTCACCTCTCCTCTCATATTGTCATAGAAGGTAGGGCAACAGAATGACCAAGAAGCAATTCAACAAACTAAAAACCAAGAGACCACAAAATCCAGAAGACCTTCTAGGTCCTTCAGGAGCCATACTGGTTCTAATATGTTGATGGAGCAGTTAAGAGAAATCATTCTCCTTTATCATTGGTAAAACTCAGTTTATCAACCTTCAAGATCATAGTCTTTCAGTGATGATAAAGAGTTCCTATTGAGAAATGCATGTAATAACCCATTTTCTAAGTGAATAAACTATTTCTTGCACATTTCTTTTATTTCATCACAGCCACCTGGAAGACTCTTAATATTCACATATAATCAATGCAACTTTACTATGTACATACAAAGCAATGAATCATAATTGCAGTTTTGTGTAAAAGAACATTAATAGTTATTTTTAACAAAGATGAATTTTAAGACAGTATTTATTCTACTACTGTTTCAGACAATTTAGAAACTATGGAGAACAACAAAAAAAAATCCTAATTCTCCACCACAGATAATCAGTAACAAATTTTGTTAGAAGTGCTACTATGGTCACAATGTTTGTATTCCCCCAAGTTTCACTGAAATCCCATCCCGAAGTAATGGTGTTAGGAGTCTGGCCTTTGAGCGTTTATTAGGTCATGAAAGTACAGCTCACGAATGGGATGAGTTTCCATATAAAATAGACTAAAGGGTGCTTTTTCTGCTATGTGAGTATAGCATCTATGAAGATGCTGGCCTCAACAGACACTGAGTCTCCTGTACCTAGCTCTTGGATTTCCTGTCCTGCAGAACTGTGAGAAATATATTCCTGTTGTTTTCAAGCCTCTCAGTTTATAAAAATTTTGTTATACTATCCCAAATGTATGGAAACAGGTAGTTTTAGTCTTTTTCTAAAACATAGATGTTTGCTACCTAAAGAGAATATTTTTATTGAATCATGGTATCCTGTTGGATAAACTGTGAAGTAAAAAAACTACTGTGCATTATTACACATTGTTTTTCAATTTTTCAGTACTTTATACAATATGATATGTATTTTTAGCATAAATCTTTGTGCTCATCAATAATTGATAATGATAATTTAAGATCATTTTTGAAGTACATTACTGCATTAATGAGCATTAATATTTTCAAATCTTTTGAGATACAATATCAATTTGCTTTCCAAGCTCTACAGTGACTTATAATACCATTAAAAATAACAGGGCACCCCTTTGTAAAGTTGAAGAGAAGATTTTATTTTAATGCAAATTATTGGGCATATAAATACATATTATGGTTCCATTTACTTTAAATAAACCACGTAGTATTGACTATAACCATGATGTTATTTTTCAATACTTTTATTCAAAATAGCTTTCAGAAATTTTTTTGGATAAAAAAAGTAAATAATTTGGGGACTTACACACAGCAATTCAGAGGAATTATGGTTCTTTCTTAGAAACACTATGAGATTTTATTTCAAGTACATTTTTTTCTTTTCAGAATTTTGCCTCAGGGCATTATGAGAAAGCACTGCTTGCCATCTGCGCTGGTGATGTGGAAGATTATTAAAATAAACAGAAGGAAAGATTTGGAGGACAACGTACTTCTCTTTATAGACTCATCAAAATAGAGACTTTCTGTTAAATTCGTGCTATCATTAGCACTATGACACAACTATAGAATGATAGTTTCTCTTCTATCTTTAAAATTATTCTAAGCCAAAAAAGTATCTATTATTGAATGTAGATGATCCTGGATTTGCACCTGTTAATCAATCAGTAGTAAATTAAATTGTATATGATGGAATAATAAGAAAAAATTGTATTGGAATAGAATTTATTTAAATGTGAGCCACAAATAACCTACAAGAAAGTCTGTTCAAGACTGTCCTTCGCATGATTTGGGAAATCAATGAAACCACAGTGTGTGACCATTCTCCTTAGAAAATTTTCTAGACTCTTGTACACATACAACAAAGCTAAAGTAATTCCTAAAAGAAAATAAAGCCAATAAAAGAAAATAAAAATATAAAACACTTAATTGCACCAAGATGTATACTTACCTGGATTGGTTGTATAAAAGACTTGGACAGAATAGCAGAGTATGTATCTGTAAGAACACACATCTGTGTATGTGTGCACAATTTGATTATATTTACAACCACTCTGGTGAAGGCAATTTAGCTATGTTTTATATGGTATCTAACCAACCACTTGTTTAGGCCATGCCAGGAGTCACTGCCACTGATTTTTGTCTTCATTTCTTAATACCAACATTAAAATTTTGGGGGAAGTTTTTATATGCTTTGTATTATCAGTGGAACCTGGTCTCTCTGTGTCTCAAAATGCATCAAATTGGGAGTGGAAAATGAAAAATACTCACTGAGATCAGATATTGGGAAGAACCATATTGATAGTCCAGTCTTTCCAAGAATCAAAGCCAGAGGCAGTTGTGGGTGAACATCCAAACCAAGACCAGAGGAAGCAGTGGTTAGTATGTCAGGGAAGGAAATAAGTCAAAATGAACCAGTGAAGAGAGCAGAAGTGCTTTTTCACATTTACAACATTTTTCAATACCCTATGGCCCAGTCCATATGGATTTGCTCATTCTGGTCTGTGGCATAGGTAGGAGATAAGGATCTACTCAGAACCTAGTATCTGACAGGAGGACTGAAATGGGACATTTCCAACAAGGAGAGAGCACAATATAGGAAAATTAAGAATTAGATTTCTGAACTCATTTTCAAGATTTCAACTTGCTAGGGTATATGATGTGATATCGTTTTAAATTATGGTTAATTTCCTTCTTTAAAATTATAGTCAACATTTCAAGCCAAAATAATCAATGTTTAAGACATTTAGCATGCATGTTATTTTTGCCAGGTAAAAATCTTAAAGGAAAAAAATCTTAGAACTCTGGTTTGGAATTTAGATATTAAAAACACTTTCCTATAAGTGTTTGAATAATTATAAAGTAGTTGAATAACTATAAATAATTGAATAATCATAAAATCTGTATGTTGGGCACATAATACATCTTATTTCTTTGTCATAGCATGCTGCTATCAAAGCAAAACAAATCTGGACTTGGATCTAAGAAAAGATAGACTTTATTCAAAAGCATTATTGCAATAGGAAGAATGATTCTATTACAATAGGCAGGGATGTCACCATTATAATAGCAACAGGAAGCTATCACTCAGGAAAAAGGAAATGTGCAGGGATCTTAAAGATTGGCGTAGAAAAAGGATTTTTTCATTTATAGACACAAGCAAATAAAGCTAGAAAAAAATCAAGTGTGAGAGAATGAGATGATAATGTATAGGGTGATTCTGGGGATATCTTTGGTTGGCATTCCAAGGCACATTTGATCTGTTTGGACAGTTGATCTAGAATGATTGATCTGAGGACACAACCAGGCAGTTATCAGGAGTGGGTGTTAGGGAGTGACTGGTCCAGGGCTCAGTCTGAGGGCTGGTTAAATTTGGGAAGGTAGAAACCTGGCTCAAGTTTGTTCAAGTCAAGTGAACTGGTAGTATATCCAGAAAGTCAAGGACAGGGAGGGACTGTTCAGTTAATTATTTATGAGACAAAGGATAGGAATGTAGAAGGTATATCAAACATTGTCACAGGAACACAAGAGGGTAATCTCTGAGTCTTATCTAAGTCATGAGACAAAATGTGGCTCTTGTAAAGCTAGTTGTAAGCCATCTCCTGAAACACAAAATGATGGGAGAATTCTTGGCCATCTCTGTTTTCCAGGAACATAGTAACCAAGTAAGGTTTATTATTGTCAGTGTCTTTCTTTTTTCCAAAGTTTTGTATTGAATGCCTCACTTAGCTTTTAAATGCTAATATGACATTGCCATTTTCATGACTGCATAATTCACTTAGTGGAAAATTCTGCAAAAAAAAAGAACTGTTTAAATTATCATTATAATCTGTGCTTAATGATGTAAAATTGATTATATGACCTTCAAATGCAGAAAAGTTTACCATACCTGATGGACTGAACAGCAAGTATAAAGTCTCTGGCTAAAAAGCAATTCCCAGATTAATCTATAGAGGAAAATAAATGAAGTAACCTGAGGGAATAAAGTTGGTTTTGCTGTGCTCCCAACCTCAAGTAAAGGAAATAAACAACCACTGATTTGCTGACTGATCCAGAGAACACAATAAAACCAGACATGGAAAGAGTACAAGGAAGTGGTCATGCCCTTGGCAACCAGTGTTTTATTATTGTCAGTTTAGATAGTAAAGAGGCTAATTAAAACTACAACACCCAATGATCTTGTAGATTAGCACATTTATATTACCAGAGTTAAATATTTCACAAACATTAAAAATAGTTACAGCTGGGCTCCAGTGACTCATGCCTCTATCTTAGCTACTTGTGAGGCTGAGATTTGGAGAATCATGGGCGATTCCAGCCCAACCCAGGCAAAAAACGTGAGACCCCCATCTCAAAAGAAAAAAATCAGACTGTGGTGGTGCGTGCCTGTCATCCCAGCAATTGGCGGAAGCATACATGGGAGGATTGCAGTCCAATCAAGGTCCAGGCAAAAACTGAGACCCTATCTCCAAAATAACCAGAACAAAATGGACTTGAGGCATGGCTCAAGCAGTAGCACAACTGCCTAGCAAGCATGAGTTCAAACACTTAATGCCAAAAGAATAGATATATATACTGTCAAATATGAGTGGTGTTTGCCAAAATGGCAGAGAAGGCAGCTGTAAGCAGCAAAGGCCATTCCTTAGCAAAAGCAATGAAAAATATCAAGCAAAAACTATGAGAATCAGCTTGTGAGGCTCCAGAAAATAATCAAAGATTTAAATGGGTGGCATTTTTATTTTCCCCTTCCCTGTTTTCTGTGCCAGCTGAGTGGCAGTCTTAAAGACAGCAGCCTGTGTTCCCAGGGTGGGACCTTGGTCCCTGCTTGCAAGGTTGCAGCTCTGATCTTATTAACAAAGAATGTGTTTGTCTGTCTGTTCTGACCTGTGTGAAAGCTTCCTGTATTTGTTTTGCCTGACTCAGAACCTGAGGCAGAAAAACAATTGTTAAGGTATGAGCAACCTGCAACTTACAGAGTAAAAGATTAGAGTCGAAGCCTACAACAGAGCACTGGAAACCTGTGAGGAAAAACTGGAAGAATTTCTTGAAGAATTTAAGAAGCCATGCACATGCCTGAAGCTGAATGCATGCTCTGAAAAGACCCGAGAAGACCCTACACTTCAGCCTCTAACTAGTCTCTAGGAAATGAAGGGTAAAACAGAGCTGTGGATGGCCTGCGTATTGAAAGGCATATCCCAACACAGAGCCAATGAGAGCCATACAAAAGACAGGAGATTTTTTACTTTCTTTTTAATTCTCTCCTCCTCTCTCTTTCTCTCCCCTCTCTCCCATTCCCGCCTATTACACTGAACCCATTCTAAAGACTTCTCCCAAACGGGCATGATGAACAGGCCTCCTTTTTCATGGTTCTGTAAGTATAATATATCCTTTTATTTCACTTGCCTAAGTGTAAATTTCACTGACATGTTGAAATGACTCTTAAAGACACTACAAAGGACACTTCCTCTTCCAATCATAACATACTATCACCAAGCAAAACCTAGATCCTCCTTGACTTCTCTATTAACCTCTTATTCCTATGCTAAAATTGTGCAAGAGGCTACCAATTGGAAAATAAGCAAAAGATACACAGGTTTCCCTCTGTATTATTCCTTGTAATTTCAAATATGTCTATAATTTTCAAAATATATCATTTCAATAACTAGCTAGCACAGAAGACTCTTTATAGATCAAGTGCCAACATGATTTTTCCCTCTCTTGGAAAAAGGGATGGGAATAAATTTTGGTAATAGTTATTCTCCAGTAAATCTTACTAGAGTCACTACACAAATTTCTCAGGAAGAAAATTTCCACATTATTACCAAAAATGGAATATAAAATGATTTCACAGTTCCTATGTAAATTGTTTTGTAAAAACATTTTATTTTAGATTGACATATAGTACCTATACATTTTATGGGACACAATGTGGTATTTCTATATATGCATAGAATGATCAAATCAAGAGCAATAATCATATCCATCACCTCAAAAACTTACTGTATTTTTGAGGCAAGAACATTTGAAGTCCTTTCTTTTAGCTTTCTTACAGTATACACTACATCATTGTTAACAATAGTGATTCTGTTATACAATAGAGCACCAGAACTGGCATCTCTACCTAACTGTAACTCAGTACCCAGCAAACAATGTTTTCCCATTCCTCCATGGCCCTACTTCCCTGCCTCTGCTAACCACTATTCTATCCTCAACTTCTATGAGGTCAGCTTACTAGACTCTATTTATGAGTGAGACCATGCAGCATTTATGTTTCTGTGCATGGAACATTTCATTTAAAATATTGATCTATGGGTTCATCCATTTTGTTGAAAATATCAGGGTTTCCTAATTTTAGGGCTGAAGAATATTACCATGTGTATGTGCACAAATATTTATTTATTCATTGTGGCTGTTGTGAATAAGGCTGCACTAGACATGTGATTTCAGATACACTTTGACATGCCTATTTCATTTCCTTTGATGTACACTCAGCTGTGAGATTACTGATTTGTATGCTAGTCCCATGTTTAATTTTTCAAGGAAACTACATGCTGTTTTTCAAAATGGTAAATTGGGCTATACTAACTTACTTTCCCATGAACAGACTATGAGTTGTTGCTTCTCCACATCATCACCAATGCTTACTGTCTTGATTTGTTGATAGTAACCATTCTAACTGGAGTGGGGGGAACAATTCACTGTAGTTTTGATTTTCCTTTCCTGATGGTTAGTGATGTTGAACATTTTTCCACATACCCTTCAGTCATATGTGTTCAGGTCTTTTGCCCATTTTTTCATTGGGTTGTTCGTATTTTTGTTATTGATTATCTAGAGTTCCTTCTATATCCAGAATATTAACCCCTCATTGGATGTTTACTTTGAAAATATATTCTTCCATTCTCTAGTTCTTTGCTCTGTTTCCTTTCCAGAACAAAAGCTTTCAAGTTTAGGGTAATCCCATTTTTCTATCTTTGCTTTTATCTGTACTTTGAAGTCAGATTCAAAGAAATCCTTGCCTAGTTCAAGGTCATAAAGCTTTTCCCTGATGTTTTCTTTAGTAGTTTCATAGTTTTGGGGTCTATCTCTAAGTCTTTAGTCCATGTTGAGTTGTTTTTTTATACAGTGAGAGACAAGAGTACAATTTCATCCTTCTACACATGACATCCAGTTTTTCCCAGCACCACTTATTGAAGAGACTGTTTTTTCCCCAGTGGGTATTTTTTGGCAACTTTGTTAAAGATCAGTTGGCTATAAATTGTGACTTATTTCTGAGTTTTCTAGTCTGTTCCATTGGTTGATGAGTCTGCTTTTAGGCCACTACTATACTTCTTTGGTTACTATAGCTTTGTACTACATTTTGAAATCAGGTCATGGGGCTTTGCTCATTTTGCTCAAGATTACTTTGGTTATTTAACATCTTTTGTGGTTCCATATGAATTTTAAGATTTTTTTCTGTTTCTGTGAAGAATGTCATTTGTATTTTGATAGGGATTACATTAAATCTGCATATTCATTTTGTATTACACATTTTGAAAATATTTAATCTATGAACCCCAGATACGTTTCCATTTATTTGTATCTATCTCCATTTCTTTCATATTTGATGCTTTGCCATATAGTGATCTATCCTCTCCTTAGCTAAGTTTATGTCTAGCTTTTTAAATTTTTTGTAACTATTCTAAGTGGAATTGTTTTCTTGATTTCTTTTTTAATGGTCTGCCATTAGCATTAAAAAACACTACTGATTTTTAAAATATTTTTTTTGGTTGACAAAAATCTAACAATACATTTATGGGGTACAGTGTTACATTTCAATACTTGTATACAATATATGATGATCAATCAGGATAATTGGTATTGCATTATTTCAAATATCATTTGTGTTGGGAAATTTAAAAATCTAATCTACTTGCTATTTTGAACTAGACAATTAATTGTCAACCATAGATATCTTACTGTGCTATAGAACATTAGAAGCTGCACATCTAATCAACTGTACCCTTCTACTTGTTACCCATCTTTCTCCATCCCAGCCCCCACCCTTCCCAGTCTCTGATAAATACTATTCTACTCTCAACTTCTTTTTCAGCTTCCACATATCAGTGAGAATGTGTGGTATTTGTCTTTCTATGCCCAGTTTATTTGACCCAGCATTATATCCTCCAGCTCCATCCATGCTGCTGCAAAATGACAGAATTTCATACAGTGCTATGGCCATTGCATTTTGCATATACACCAAATTTTCCTTGTTAATTCATTCATCAATAGACAGTTTGTTCCCATATCTTGGCTATTGTGAATGAACACAATAAACATGCAAGAGCAGATATCTCTTTGACCTACAGATTTTATTTCATTTAGACATACGCCTAGCAGCAGGATTGCTGGAAAACATAGTATTTCCATTTTCACTTTTTTGAGAAAACCTCCCCACCTAAATAAAGGCTGTACCAACATGGATGGGACACTCCCACAACACAGCTTATGAGAGCTCCCCTTTCTTGGCATCCTCACCAGAACTCCATCTTTTTTCTCTTTTCAATATCATCATTCTAATTGAGGTGCAATGATATCTCAATGTGGTTTTGATTCACAGTTCCTTGATTGCTAGTGATATTGAGTATTTTTTCATATACTTGTCACTCATCTGCATATTTCTTTTTAGAAATGTCTATTCGGTTTCTTTTGTCAATTTTTAAATGCTATTATTTGTAGTTTTTGCTGTTGAGGTTCTGTGTGTGTGTGGTCTTCCACTTACTAAGCAGATCCTCTACCAGTTGAGCACCCAACCCTTTTTACTTTAGTTATTTTTCAGGTAAGTTCTCACATCTTGACCCAGTGCCAGCCTCAGACCACAGCACTCCTACCTACAGTTTTCTTGACAGTTAAAATTATAGATAGGAATCACCATGCCTGGCCTATGTTTTTTGAGGTGCTTGGTTTTGAACTCAAGGCCTACACCTTCAGCCACTCCACCAGACCTTTTTTGTGATGAGTTTTTTTCAAAATAGGGTCTCAGGAACTATTTACCCAGTCTGGCTTTGAACTGTGATCCTCCTGATCTCTGCCTCCTGAGCAGCTAGGATTACAGGTGTGAGCCACTGGCACCCAGCACATCTGGCATATTAAATGAAATGAGATCTTCTTAACTTTTTGCCCAGGCTGGCCTTGAATCACAATCCTCTTGATCACCTCTTCCCAGGTAGCTGGGATTATAGGCAGGAGCCACTATACCCATCCCTTTTCTTGAGCTTTTTAGTACCTTGTGTATTCTAGATATTAATCTCTTTTCAGATGAGGAGTTTGCAAATGCTTTTCCCATTTTGTTGATTGTTTCATGTGTGCAGCCCAATAGTGTTTAATAAAATTTCATTTGTCAGTTTTGGGTTTTGTTGTCTTGATTTGGGGATCATATCCAAAAAAAAAATCTTTGCCTAGTCCAGTGCAGGCACCTGCAATGCTTCCTGTGAGGTAAGGCAGGAACGAATTACCTGCAAAGAGGCCCTGGATGGTGGAGAAGTCACCTGCCCACCTGGAACTCACGTTTTCCAATACAGAAACAATTTGAGCCTAGGGGACTTTTACAAGCATAGGCTGTGCTAATGAGTTGACAGATGCATAGATTTCACACATTGAAACCAATGATAGGAGATTTAACCAATTTTATTTCTTTTTTGGTTTTACAGTCACTTATATACAATTAAAATCAAATCATCAGCTACATGTTTTCTTTTAAAACATCACAAAATTTATATCAAAACTCTCATTTGTGCTTTTAAAAGATAGTTTGTTCATTAGAATGCACTAATCAGTAGGTATATAACTAAGTCATGTGATCCCATTTACATTAATCGGAAAGAATATATCTCACCTTCAGGAGGCCGTCATCATTTTTTCTAGCCTTAATAAACTTTTTTACAA
This sequence comes from Castor canadensis, assembly GCF_047511655.1. Lineage (NCBI taxonomy): Eukaryota > Metazoa > Chordata > Mammalia > Rodentia > Castoridae > Castor > Castor canadensis. The sequence goes on along the minus strand of NC_133399.1, from coordinate 92,945,264 downwards.
ATCCTGACACCAAAGAGAAAAGCAAATAAATTATAAAATTTGTTTGGGTCTTACAGAGTAAAATAAATTGTTTAGTCATTATAAAATCCTTGCACTTTTTTCAATCCTCAATATACCTGAGTTGTTTGAAAATTAGCAAAGAATCAGATACACTAAATAACTTGTCCAAGAGCACACAGGACAGAACAGGGTAGGATTGATTGCAACTCTTTACCTCCAAAGTGCTTGCCCTTCAATTGTTTTGACACAAAGCACCAGAATTAAAAACATAATTGTAAAACTTTTCAGACAGTATTTTAGGCAGTTTTGTAGTTTTTGGTTAGACCTTTTTAAATTTTTCGAGAAAGTTTTTACTCAGTTGTTCAAATGCTAAAACAACGTTATCATCTTCATTTCCACACAGTTCACGCAAGGAAACGCTGCAAATAGAAACAAATATATATATATGTATTGCCCATTTTTGTAACATCAAGTTTTATAAAAAGGGCTTTCCAAGAGTGACATCATATCATATAAAAAGAGCTTTGCCTGGGTAAGCAGAAATAAATCCCCTAAGATGATGAAATGTTAGTACAACATGAGGAATGATGATAAGAAACATGTTTCTTCAAAAAAAAAAACAAAAACCCTTGAACAAAAATAGAAATAAGAAAAGATACCCCCATGCAAGAGTGTTTGAAAAGCCACCAAAGTCCATGTAACTTGATCCCTCCTCCCTTCAATAATGCAACATAAATTTCTTTTCTCCACACATCTCTTAGGAAGTCATTTTGTGCTTTTTTTTCCCCCCAGGATATACTGAAACCCACAGACAGCTATTCTTGTGACAAGGAAAACATTCCTGCTTTGGCTAGATGTACATGAAAACAAGAAACATAGGGTATAGAATGATGACCCTTTAAGGTCCTCATACAAATTCCCAGGAACCTATGAACATGTTAGGTTACATGGCAAGGGCAATAACCTCTGCAGATGAAGGTAAAGTTGCTAATGGGCTGACTTGAAGATGAAATCATCCCAGATTGTCTGGATAGGTCTAATGTAACACCAAAGGTGTTTATAGGTAGAAGAGTTAGTGTCAGGTAGTGGAATGTGAGCATTTGATATATAAAGGATCTCAGATCCCTCCACAGACTGTTGCTGGCTTTGGTGATGGAAGGGAGCTAAGGGTCCAGGATGCTGACAACCTCTAAAAGTTGGGAAAGGCCACAAAGTAGGTTGTCCCCTGTAGCCTTCAGAGAGGAATGAAGCCCTGCTGACACTAATTTCAACCAGTGAGGCACATTTTGAACTTTTGACTGCCAAGACTTTAAGATATAAATAATTAGTGGTAATTTGTTTCACCAGCACTAAGAAACTAATGTACAGGTGACAAGGAAGGAGAAAAGAAATAAAAATGAATATGCAGCTTGGCCAATTAAAGACTGAAAACAATTAGGATCTGACATCTTATTATTCATTCATTATCTGTGCCTGCCTGTTTCCACTAGTATCCCAGTGTCTTTTTCCTTAGTGTCTTTACTGATGTATCTCCTGTGAATGATCAGATCTGTATCTGCAACACTGAATTTCTTCTGATTACAAATACATAACTGTGACTCTTAGACATTCCCTCCTGAGTGATGTCCTCCAGAACCCTATGACATGTATGAATTCTACCTTACTAGTCTTATTCTCATCCCAAATAGCACTTCACCTTACATTTCTTGTGTATCATTAACTGAAAAAGAATCCTGGTCATCTTCACCAGAATTTCCTTTCCAATTTCTTTGAATTCTACCTCATGAATATTTCCTTAACTGCTCTCCTGCCTTGTTACTTCTATTTCCTTGAGACCTTCACTCATTCTCACCTGCACCTCAGTTATAGGCTTTAAGACAGTCTTACACATCCCTGACACTTATATAAGCCATAGACCTATGCCACATTTATGCTTATGCAGTGTGCCCAAAATATTACAATGCTCAAAATATTAAACCCAAACTCCATAATGCAACAATTAAGACCCTGCCTGATATAGATCCAAATTTTCCATAATATCAATTAAGGCAACTCAGCATCTTCTCCCATCTTTATCACAATTCCCATATTTTACATGTCACCATAGTAAGCTTGAATGTTCCAAGCACAACAACCCACTTCTCATTTCTGTACATTGATGGTATTATGTACATTATTTCCTCTTCCCCATGATTTCAGACTTAGTGCAAAACAATTACTTCACTTGAGAGCCCTTTTCTGAACCCAAGTAGAGTTATCTGTCATTATAATACTTACTGTGTTTAAAATGTCTACATGTCTATTTATGCCACTACATTGCAAGTTTCTTTGTTAACAGCAGGAATAGATTTAATGATTCTCTATATCTCAAATGTTTAAATGTATCTCAAACCAATAATACTTCTATACTTGTTATATGAATTCATGAATGGATGATTTTCCTAAGCCTGATCTTGGACACAGCTCCAAAGTCTATGAAGTTTGTTTGGCTGCCATGAAGACTATAACTTGGGTTAACTATGAGCCACTCAAGGAATACCCTACTCATGTGGACATAGCTGTTCACTTCTGTTCTAGCATCGCCAAATCTTCATCCTATAAAAAGTTCACATAGGCCTGATTCAGCTCAGATCAAGGAAATATAAACAATGATCTGATTAGCAGAACCCCATAGTAAAGGCAATTGTGTCAAATTAAATATACATAAGGAAATGATAGAACAAAAGAACACCTGTAAAGTATTGAAGCACATGCAGATTGGAGGCATTAGGGTGATGGTCATTTAGCTAAGCAACATTAGATGGCCAGTGGAGCCTAAGCATGGGATATCCATGTAAGGTTTGATATTGTTTGGGTCCCAAGTGAGCTCTGATAAAGGTGAAAACAAGTAACCTCTATGAGAGATCAGAGCAAGATGAAGCCTTGAGGAAACACTAGTTAAAGCAAGAAATTCAGGAGTATGCAAGTAGACATAAAATAGAGACCTGATGGAGCCCCAGGGGCCTTTGAGGTTTCTGACACACACTGCTGTGACAATTGAAAATGTGAGTGTCCAGGGTCCAGGAGCCATTGGAATATCACTGCCTGTTGGTGCACAGTGCTTTGGGATGAGACTCAATTCTGGAAGAACTTAATCTCAAATGGACTAGAATTAATTCCACTATAGAAAACAGGCAACAAGGTATTGAGGAGTTCTGCAGACCCTTTAGGAAACTAAAATGTACAGCCTGGAAGTGTCTCAATGGCACCTTCAGTATCTGGCTCAGAGAAAGAGTTCAACAATTTTCAAATAATAATTAAATTATTGAAAAACAGAAATAAAATCAATACTTAAATACATAACATACCTGATTGATTTAATGGTGAGTGCAAAGTCTTTCAACAACTGGTAAGCTGCCCCTTCATGTATCCTAAAGACAAAAAAAATGGAAATTACTGCTGCAAAACCATTATTTACTAATGTAACAGCTATTTTATTCACAATAATAAGTCAGGTTTACAAAACAAAAATGCCCTGGCAGGAGTAGTTGTTCACAACTATAATCCCAGCACTTGAGAGGCTGAGGCAAGAAAATGGTGAGTTTGAAGCCAGCAGGGCTACATAGTAAAACCCTGTCTCAAAACAAAACAACAAACAATAAAAATCATATTAAAATCCCACAAATTCTCCACATTTCTGAAGAGCATCAAATTTTAAATACCTTAATGTAATACAAATTAGTCACATTTTGATGTAAAAAGCCTGTTGAATTCCTGCCTTGGCAGGTCTATCTCCACATCTATGTGCTCAGCATCTGGGCTAATCTCTCCCTTCCCAGGTAAATCCAGCAGTGTTACCCCTGCTTGCTACTTTTGAAAATGGCTTCCCTGCCAAAAAACTAAAGCAATGGTCATGTCATCAGACCTCAAATGTGGGAATTACACACATTACATATTCTCCTCTCAGATATTAGACAGCATGGGATTGTTATTTGTCATTTAGTTTGAAAATATCCAATAATGAATAAATAGGATAACAATAAATAATAGTCTATCTGTGAAATTCACAAATATTTATATATTTAGAGGATAGCTTCATGTCAAGTGATCTAAATGTCAAGATTTTGCTAGATTTTTGACAAAATTTGTCATTGTCTGCTTCATTAGTACATAAGAAGATATCAAATGTTTAGCATGATCAACCCATACTTGAAAGTGTAAGGTGGATTTTTTCTCTAAAATTCCTTAAATTCACTTTTTAGATGAAATGGGGGAGGGAAAGAGAGAAGGGGAGGAAGGGAAAGAGAGAGAGAGAGAGAACACATACCTGTTGTCCTGGGTTAATCCTACCAAGGAACCATGTTTGTAGAAGTCAAGTGCATAAGCATTAAGTGGCATTATTCTTCCTTGACTATCAAAGCTTTGTGGCCACAATACAGGGGCTTGAGTGTGATTGATACCAATTGTGCGCAGAATGGCCTGAAGAAATACAATTTGTAACTTGTTATTTATGTGGAAACAAAGTTTATGATTCCTTATATTGCATCTTATTACCATTGTAACTTCCTTTAATCAGTGCTTCTCTAGCACACTCTTCATGGTAAAAGAAGAGGTGTTTTTCACATGCACTGTGTCATTGCCACCCCTTGCCAGCCCAGAGAACACCTTAGCTCCATGAAAGTTATTGCTTCCACAGCATACTCATGGCGAGTATTAGCATCTGACCACTGGGAAACAGCAAGAATGTCTAGGAAAGAAAATCTAATATAAGATTTTAACCCTCTTCTTATCAGTGCAGAGTGCCTTTGCAAACAAAGTATGAGGAAGTTGATGGGTTGCATAGCAGAAGGTAAAACAACTCCAGTAATCTTTAGAACCCAAATCCCAGAATAGAAAAGGGGTACGAAGCTGGATGACTCAATCCTATAATCCTAGTTGCTTAGGAGGTTGAGATCTAGAGGATCGCTGTTCAAGGCCAGTTAGATCCCAACATCAATCAATGGCTGGGTGTGGTGATACGTTCTGTCATCCCAGCTACACAGGGAAGCACAAAAAGGAGGGTCACTGTCCAGACCAGCCTGGGCATAATTTGAGAACCTATCTCAAAAATAACCAGAGCAAATTTAGGGGGAAGAGGGAAAGAACGAGAGAAAAAGAGAGGATAATAAAAAGGAGAAATCAAATAGGACACTTTTCTATGTCTGTTCATCTTTGCAAACTTCTTTATAGGGTCAATAGGAAGTCTAGTATACTACAAGTGGACTATACATCAGTCCAATTACTCTTTAAAGTGAGTTAGTAGTAGCTTGTAAAGTTGAGTGTTTGAATTTTTATTCTTTTATGATCCAGAATATCCTTTTAATACAGAAAATCTATACTGAAGAGAAATTTGCACATGTGCATCAGATAGTCATAGCAACCCTATCAAAAAAGTAAAACTTGGAAACAGATCAGTCATTAATAAAAGACAGAGAAACAGATTGTTTCACACTAAGAAATATTGTAAAGTAGTAAAAATAAAATAGAAATTCATATCCCAGTATAAATGAATCTTATAGGCATAACATTGAATTCAAAACTTTAAAAAGCTACAGAGAAGAGACTTCAGGTAGGTGTATTTTCACCTTCACAAAATTGAAAAGCAAGCAAAAGTAAAAAGCGATTTTGTAATATTATTTTTTTAAACAAACGAAGAACAAGGAGGAGATCCAAGATGGCAACTGGGACACAGCGGCAAATCATGTGAGCTCCGTCAACCAGGGACTTTGCTGAGATGCTGGAGACACTATTGGCTGAGAAAAAGCACCAGGGAGAACTGAAACATCAGCACTCTGAACCCTTAGCTCATGGAAGGCTTATCCATGCCATGACTTACTAAAAGAACAGCCAGTGCTGCATACCAAGCCCTGCCCCATAGGCCCACAGAGCCACTGCTCCTCCAGCTGTGGGATCTCCAATCCTTGGGCCCACTCTTCAGCCCCACAAGGGCTGAGCTTCCCCAAACTCCCACCCCCCAAGACCCACAGACTCTCCACCAGACCACGCCCCTAAGGCTGCCAAGCCAGTGATCCACAGGCAGTCACAATCTCTGCTCTCCTGGTCCTCCACCCCTAAGATCTGCACAGGCCTGCACGATCTCCGCTCCTCCTGCCCACGCTCCTAAGGCCTGTCAAACAGGCGATCCACAGGCATGCACGATCTCTGCTCCACCGGGCCCTCACCCTTCAGGCATGCCAGGCCCACACTCTAAAGGCCTGCTAGATCACCTCAATAACAGGCCTCCACCCACAGGCCCATGGGACCGCATCCAACCTTCCACTTGCCACAGGAGGGCTCTAAACCTGCCTAGGAGACACAGACAGGTCTAGATGCTAAAGGAGTAACAGCAGAACTACTAAGACTGAAATTCCACTATTCCTGAACCAGTGATTTTTTTGTTGGTTTGTTTGTTTGTTTTTGCCCTCCTTTAAAGGTTTGGCTGTCTGGTTTGCTCTTTGATCGTCCACCATCTCTCCCTGCTGTTTTCCTTGGTACTCTCTTTTTTTATTTTTTCTTTTTTGTTTCCTTCTACTTCTCTTTCTTTCTCTATATTCTCCTTCTTCCTTGATTTTGTTAATTTCACTATTGGAACTCAGTAAACACTAAATTACACATAGTCCAGGGACAGAAATGGTACCAAGTGGAAATATGGGAAGACAAAAAAGGGAAGGAAACCATTCTCCCCCCAAAAATAAATTAGTAGAGGATTCAGAGCAAAATGAAGAAAACAGATACCCAGACACAGACTCAAGCAAAACAAAGATGAACAATGCCAAAGAACCCAAAAAAGCCCACAAGAACACTCTAAAAGAAGAAACCCTGCAAGTAATTACTGAGAATTTCATGGAGTTGTTATGAGACATAGTCAACCAAAACGTACGGGAGGCACTCAAGAAATTCCAAGAGGACAAAAATAAAGAATATGAGAAAATACACAAAAAAATAAATACATGAAATCATAGGTGCCTTAAATAAAAACCAAAATGAAACAGAAAATACCATAAATGGAGAGATAAATGAATTAAGGATGAAAATTGACAACACTAAAGAGGAAGTGACCCATGACATGGTAAATCTCAGAAAAAAGAATGAAAAACAGAAAAACAAAACAACATGGAAGGCCATTCCAGCAGAATAGAACAAACAGAAGACAGAATCTCAGAACTTGAAGATGAAATGATAATTAAAGGAAAAACCAAAGAAATATTAGTCAAACAACTCAAGACCTGTGAAAGGAATATGCAAGAACTCACTGACTTCATCAAAAGACCAAACTTGAGAATCATGAGCATTGAAGAAGGAGAAGAAGTGCAAGCAAAAGGAATGCGTAATATATTCAGCAAAATAATAACAGAAAATTTCGCAAATCTAGAGAAAACTATGCCCATCCAGATATAGGAAGCCTCCAGAACACCAAACAGACTTGACCAAAATAGAACTAACCCACGACATATTATTATTAAAACAACAAGCACAGAGACGAGAAAGAATATTGAAGGCTGTAAGAGAGAAAAAAACAAATAACATACAAAGGTAAACCCATCAAAATCACAGAAGATTTCTCCATGGAAACCTTAAAGGCAAGAAGGGCATGGAGTGAAGTATTCCGGGCACTAAATGAAAATAATTTCAACCCTAGGATATTCTACCCAGCAAAACTGTCATTCAAAATAGATGGAGCAATAAAAGTCTTCCATGATAAGCAGAAACTAAAACAATATGTGACCACAAAGCCACCACTACAAAAGATTCTCCAAGTAATTCTGCACACAGAAAGTGAAAGCAAATAAAACCATGAAAGGACAGGCAACACCAAACCACAGAAGAAGAAAAGGCAAGAAAGTAGGGAGTAACACTGATTCAGCTACACACAATCAAACCCTTAAACAACAAAGACAACTAAATGACAGGGATCACCACATACTTATCAATACTAACACTGAATGTTAACAGACTAGACTCCCCCATCAAAAAACACCATTTGGCAAACTGGATTAAAAAGGAAGATCCAACAATCTGTTGTTTACAAGAGACCCACCTATCGACAGAAACAAGCACTGGCTGAGAGTGAAAGGCTGGGAAAAGATCTACCAAGCCAATGGCCCCCATAAATAGGCAAGGATAGAAATAGTTACCTCAGATAAAATAGACTTCAAACTTACATTGATCCAACTAGATAAAGGACACTCTATACTAATTAAAGGGGAAATACACCAAAAGGAAATAACAATTATCAACCTATATGCATCCAACATCAAAACACCCAATTTCATCAAATTCCAACACAGTGATAGTGGGAGACCTTAATACCCCCTTATCACCAATATATAGGTCATCTAAATAAAAAAAAATCAATGAAGAAATTCTAGAACTAAATCTCACCATAGACCAAATGTACCTAACTGACATCTACAGAATATTTCACCCAACTGCTGCACAATATACATTCTTCTCAACAGCTTATGGAACCTTCTCCAAAACTGATCACATCTTAGGGCATAAAGCAAGTCTCAGCAAATATAAGAAAACAGAAATAATCTCATGCATTCTATCTGACCACAATGCATTAAAACTAGAAATCAACAACAAAAACAGCATTAAAAAACATGCAAACAACTGGAAGCTGAACAATACATTGCTCAATGATCAATGGGTCATTGATGAAATAAAAGAGGAAATTAAAAGGTTCTTGGAAGTTAGTGAAAATGAAAACATGACCTACCAGAACCTATGGGACATAGTAAAGGCTGCCCTAAGAGGAAAGTTTATAGTCATGAGTGCATATATTAAAAGGTCAGAAAGATCTCAAATCAATGATCTAACACTACAGCTCAAACTCCTAGAAAAACAAGAACAAGCAAACCCAAAACAAACAGAAGGAGAGAAATAATTAAAATAAGGGTGGAAATCAACAAAATAGAAACAAAAAAAAAACCATACAAAGAAACAATGAAACAAAAAGCTGGTTCTTTGAAAAAAATAAATAATATTGACAGACCCCTGGCAAACCTGACTAAAATGAGAAAAGAAAAAACTCCAATCAGAAATGCAAAAGGGGAGATAGCAACACCACATAAATCCAGGAAATCATCAGAGACTTTGAGAGCCTATACTCTAATAAATTTGAAAATTTTGAAGAAATGGACAGATTTCTAGATACTTATGACCATCTAAAACTGAAACAAGAGGATATTAATCACCTGAATAGATCTAAAAACAAAATGAAATTGAAGCAGCAATTAAAAGTCTCCCAAAAAAGAAAAGTCCAGGACCTGATGGATTCTCTGCTAAATTCTATCACATGTTTAAAGAAGAACTAATACCAACCCTCCTTAAACTGTTCCATGAAACAGAAAGGGAAGGAACACTGCCTAACTTGTTTTATGAAGCCAATATTACTCTCATACCAAAACCAGACAAAGATACCTCCAAAAGGAGAACTATAGGGCAATTTCTTTAATGAATATCAATGCAAAAATCCTCAATAAGATAATGGCAAACTGAATCTGACAACACATCAGAAAGATCATTCACCACAACCAAGTCAGCTTCATCCCTGGGATGCAGGAGTGGTTCAACATATGAAAATCAATAAATGTAACACAGCACATTAATAGAAGCAAGGACAAAAACCACTTGATCATCTCAATAAATGCAGAAAAAGCCTTTAATAAAATCCAACACTACTTCATGTAAAACTATAAGAAAACTAGGAATAGAAAGAATGTATCTCAGCATTGTAAAGCCTATATGTGACAAATCTACAGCCAACATCATAATTAACAGTGAAAAACTGAAACTGTTTCCCCTAAAATCAGGACAAGGGTGACCACTATCCCCACTCTTATTCAACATAGTACTGGAATTTCTAGCCAGAGCAATTAGGCAAGAAGAAGAAATAAAAGGAATACAAATAAGTAAATAATCTATAAAAATATCCCTGTTTGCAGATGATATGATCCTATACCTTAAAGACCCAAAAAACTTTATCCAAAAACTCTTAGACACCATAAATAGGTATAGCAAGGTGGCAGGATACAAAATCAACTAACAAAAATCAATAGCTTTTCTATATACCAACAATAAACAAACTGAGAAGAAATACATGGAAACAATTCCATTTACAATAGCCAAAAAAAGAAAATCAAATACGTAGGAGTAAACTTAACAAAAGATGTGAATGACCTCTACAAGGAGAATTACAAACCCCTGAAGAAAGAGATCAAGGAAGACTACAGAAGATGGAAAGATCTCCCATGCTCATGGGTTGGAAGAATCAACATAGTAAAAATGGCTATACTACCAAAAGCAATCTACATGTTTAGTGCAATTCCCATCAAAATCCCAATGACATTCATCAGAGAGATCAAAAAATCTACCCTAAAATTCCTTTGGAAACACAACAGTCCACAAATAGCCAAGGCAATATTCAACAAAAAGAGCAATGCTAGAGGTATCACAATACCTGACATCAAACTATATTACAAAGCAAAAGCAATAAAAAACAGCATGGTACTGGCACAAAAACAGACATGAAGACCAGTGGAACAGAATAGAGGACCCAGATATGAATTCACACAGCTATACCCACCTTATTTTTGACAAAGGTGCCAAAAATATACAATGGAGAAAAGACAGCCTCTTCAACAAATGCTACTGGGAAAAGTGGTTATCCATCTGCAACAAACTAAAACTAGACCCATGTCTATCACCCTGTACTAGTATCAACTCAACATGGATCAAAGACCCTAATATCAGACCCAAAACTCTGAAGTTAGTACAAGAAGGAGCAGGAAACACTCTGGAACTAATAGGTATAGGCAAGGACTTCCTCAACAGAACCCCAGCAACCCAGCAACTAAGAGAAAGAATGGACAAATGGGACTTCATAAAATTAAAAAGCTTCTGCACAACAAAAGAAATGGTCTCTAAACTGAAGAGAACACCCACAGAGTGGGAGAAAATATTTGCAAGCTATACATCAGACAAAGGACTGACAACTAGAATATACAGGGAACTTAAGAAACTAAACTCTCCCCAAATCAATGAATCAATTAAGAAATGGGCAACTGAACTAAATAGAACTTTCTCAAAAGAAGAAATTCAAATGGCCAAAAAAAAAACATGAAAAAATGCTCACCATCTCTAGCCAAAAAGGAAATGCAAATCAAAACCACACTAAGATTCCACCTCACTCCTGTTAGAATAGTCACCATCAAAAACACCATCAACAACATGTGTTGGCGAAGATGTGAGGAAAAAGGAACCCTCGTACACTGCTGGTGAGAATGCATGCTAGTGCAACCTTCCTGGAAAAAAATATGGAAGCTTCTTAAAAATCTAAACATAGATCTGCCATATGATCCAGCAATCCCACTCCTGGGGATATACCCAAAGGAATGCAACACAGGTTACTACAAAAGCACCTGCACACCCATGTTTATTGCAGCATTATTCACAATAGCCAAGTTATGGAAACAACCAAGATGCCCCACTACTGATGAATGGATCAAGTATATGTGGTATTTATACACAATGGAATTTTACTCAGCCATGAAGAAGAATGAAATCTTATCATTTGCAATAAATGGATGGAACTGGAGAACATCATTCTGAGTGAGGTTAGCCAGGCCCAGAAGACCAAAAATCGTATGTTCTCCCTCATATGTGGTCTTTAGATCTAAGGCAAATACAGCAATGTTGTGGGACTTGGGTTACATGACAAGGGGAGAACATATAGGGGAGGTACGGGATTAGATAAAAAACCCAAAACATGAAAGCATTTGATGTCCCCACTCAAGATGAATCAATACAGAAACCATAAAGTGACAGAAGTCAACATGAGAAGAGGATCAGGAACCAGTGGAAAGATCAGTTAGAGATGAATCAACCTGGGTTGTAACACATTTGTACATGAGAGCAATGCTAGGAATGTCTCTGTATGGCTGTCCTTATCTCAATTAGCAAATTGTTATGTCTTTCTCATTATTGCTTACTTCTAATCTTCAACAGAACTGGAGAAAAGCACAGAACAGGTTCTGCCTGGATGGGAGGGGGGAGAGGGGGAGAAGGTTAGGGTGGGGGCAGGAGGGAGAAATGACCCAAACAATGTATGCACATGTGAATAAGTGAATAATAAAAAAAATTTAAAAAAAAAGAAGAACAAAAACCAAGGTTTAGGAAACATTGGGAAGGGGAAAGAAGGGAGACAAGGAAATGAAACAGGAACGCAGCACACAGGATCTCAGTGTGTTTGCTAAAGTTTTGTGTTTCATAGGTCATCTACATACTATTTAAATAAATGTATACATGCATATCAAGTAGGGCATTTAACTGTAATAAATAATAAAACAAGGGAAATTTGAAGAGATTATAACTTACACTAGTAAAGTAAATTTGTAGAAATTGAGTTGGGTAAAGCAATGCATATGTTACCATTAAGCAACCCTCTGAGACTATTCATCTCTACAAGATGCCCCAACATAGATGAAGCAGAAGTAGCCCACTTTGTCTAGATCCCCATCAGCAACAACTGTGAGTCTGAATGAGTTCCTACCCTGTGCTTTAATGATCATTTCTAATTGATGGTGATCGTGTGACAATAAGACAAATATTCTATTCCATTCTAACCGTCTGAGAGCCTCTCCAAAAACACATGGGGAAATTTCCATATGGAAAGGAAAAAAAGCAAATGGCATATACATTCCATAAATTAAATTAATTGCATAATTAATAGGGAAATTATAATGTTTAACAATTAATGCGTCTTTTTCCAACATTGTTAGGTGCAAATCTTTTTGTAGCCAATTAGTCATTTGTAATCATCCATGTAAAACACGAGGAACAAAATTTTCTAAAATCATTGCTCTTCTAGGCTCAAGTATAAATCTTTATAATATGTATACCAGAATTCTCCATTCTTCAAAAGCACTCTATCATAACACACCATCCAACTGAGGTGAAGTTTCTACAGAAATTTATGAATAAACCACATTCTTCACTTACATGATTTGGAATTTTTGGGTGAAGCAAGTTACTATCAAAGTTTCCAGAGAGACAAACAAATGGTGAAATTGCTACTCTTCCTTCCGTGCAGTTCATCAAGTGAGACACCAGGGGGGAGTCTATACATTCTTTTCCTGTGAATTCTGACCACAATAAATTGGGATAAATTAGTTTTTGAAAACCAGCTAAATCATCAAGCCTCGTGTTCTTGCTTTAAACCATACTACAAGGTGACTACAGTGACTATATCACAATGAACTTACATAAAGTTAGTAGCAAAGTTTGGAACAGGATACGTTAATAAATGTTAGTTATTAACACTGGTACCACTATATTTTATTTTACTTGCTTAAAAAACTGAACTTAAATGGTATATTCTTTTCATAGAAAATTATTGTTACGTTGATACTTCTCCCTTGTGAACTCAGACTTGGCCCTAGGAGCAGCCATTATTAAGCAGTTTGGAAATGTCATATGAGAAGACACGAGTTTTCTAGTCACTCTCTTATAAAAATCAAGATTGTACAGTGAACTGGCTCCCCTCTCACTCCTGCAGTGAGGTCACAGTGCTCTGCTCTCACTGCCTACTTGTGCCCATGCTGTTCCAACTTTTATGAAAGAAGGGTCCGGGAAGCTGCACACTGCACACATCCTTAAATTTTTCCAATTGAGAATGTTAGGGTACAGTAAACCAGGATATTGCTCCCCAAAGCTGAAAGCTTTCCTTTCATCTCAGTCACCTTTTCCTGTTTATTTTCTCCTAGACTTCCATCTACAAGTCATAAAAAAAGAAAAATAGGAGCAAACACTAATAATGTGGAGTTATGTGTCGAGTTCTATTTTAAGGTATTCACATGCATTAATTCTTTAATGCTCACCGAAACTAAGTTACAGTGTCCTCTTTCTCATATGTCTGTTGAGAAAATGAAGGCATGATTCTGGGCTCACTTGCCCAAGAACTCACTGCTACAAAGGAGCAGAGCCAGGGTTTGGACCCAGGGGTTCCCTACGCTCATGAACACTGAGGATGTCTCCTCCCAAGAAAAAGAGTGACAGAGTAGACTCAGAATTAGTTTTGCTTCAGCTCACAGATGTCCTCAGTCCATTTTCCAGGCTTCACTCAAAGGCAGCCTTTAATCAAAATAGTTTATAAATGACTCTATTTAGTTTCCTTCTCCATTGCCCATTTAACTGCCAATAATCATTTTTTTCTTTGGAAAGCAAAAGGAATTCTTTTATTGTAAGATAAGCTGAACTTTGAGGGCTCCAGTCTTCTTCTGAAATAAAATATGTACATCCTCTTTTCTTTCCTTTTTTTTTTTTTTTCTTTTCCTTATTGGCAATGCTGGGGATTGAGCCCAGGACTTCAGGCATGATAGACAAGCACTGTACCACTAAGCTGCATCCCCACCAATCAGACAAAATATTGTTAAGCAAAGCTATGTATTCTTACATTGTTCCACAATAAAGCTATAGTATACTAACCGATTTTTGACAGAGGAAGCTGACATTCCTGTTTCATATCAGCCAATTTGGACACGATTAGTAGAAAAGCAGCAAAGTCTTTTGTAATTTGCATGTTATACTCCTGCAAGGCAGCCAAGAAATCCTTGGGAAGCTCATCAAGGAACACCTAGAAGCAAAATGGTGTTTTTTATGGAGAGCTGGATGCCCTCCTTTAAAACTGACATTTTGGAAGCAAGAAGGGCAAAGTTCCTTGCAGTATAACTCTTTAGTTATCTATCACTCATGAAACTGAGGTAAAATTCATTTTTGTTTTGATTTGCATTTATAAAACAAATATACTACTCATAAAATTTTCTTTGGCACTATTTAATCAAAAGCTACTTTTTAAATAGAAGCATGCCCTCAAATGACATTAGGCTAGTGACACATTTGGAGAGAAAGCAACAGGTATGTTTCAAAGGTTTTAAAACATCACTGGATTCATTGTGGTAATATTTTTGTTAATTACTTTTCCATCTATATTTGTGAGACAGATGTAGCTCTAATTTCATTTTTGTAACATCCTTGTCAAGTTTTGGTATTAACAAATACCAACTTTTGGTCCTAGAAAGACTAACTGTTTCCCCTTTTTTGTATCCTCCAGAAAAGTGCTGTAGACTGAATGTATTCTTCCCCCCAATTTATAAGTCAAAATTCTAACTTGCAATGAGATGGCATTAAGTGGTGGGGCTTTTCAACTGAGGCCAATAGGAAAAGGGGACCAGGAACTAGAGAAAAGGTTAGATCAAAAAGAATTAACCTAGAAGGTAACACCCACGCACAGGAAATCAATGTGAGTCAATGCTCTGTATAGCTATCCTTATCTCAACCAGCAAAAACCCTTGTTCCTTCCTATTATTGCTTATACTCTCTCTACAACAAAATTAGAGATAAGGGCAAAATAGTTTCTGCTGGGTATTGAGGGGGTGGGGGGAGCGGGAGGGGGTGGAGTGGGTGGTAAGGGAGGGGGTGGGGGCAGGGGGGAGAAATGACCCAAGCCTTGTATGCACATATGAATAATAAAAGAAAAATGAAAAAAAAAATTAGAGAGAAGGGCAAAATAGTTTCTGCTTGGGTATTGAGGGGGGGAGCAGGAGGGGGCGAAGTGGGTGGTAAGGGAGGGGGCGGGGGCAGGGGGGAGAAATGAACCAAGCCTTGTATGCACATATGAATAATAAAAGAAAAATGAAAAAAAAAAAAGTGGTGGGGCTTTTGAGAGTAGATTAGGCCATGATAGTAAAGGCCTTATGAAAGGATTAGTGCCTTGTAACAGAGACACCCCTGAGTCCTTTGCCCCTTGCTCCATGTGAGGAGGCAGCATAAAGGCAGCCATCTATGAACTAGAATGCATGCTCCCACAAGACACCTGGATTTAGGACTTCCTAGAGCAGTTCTTCCCTCCAGAACTGTATCCTACACAGACTAAGATGAGGATTTGTGAAAAGTTGGTATTATTTGCTTTTGTTTGTTAGTTTTGTTTTATATGAGTCAAACCCAGGTTATCAACTTCCCAAGGCTGTGCAGTTTTTTTTCCCAGAATTTTTATTGAAGCATAATTGACAAAAATTATACTGTTGAAGGTGTATAACCCTATGTCTTGATACACACACATGTTGATATAATTCTTTAAATATTTGAAAGAATTCCCCAGGGAAGTCCTAGGAGACTTAGAGTTGTTTTCTTGTGAGAAAGTTTGTTTGTTGTTTATTTGATTACCAGATTAAATTTCTCTATATAGAAGATTTTTTATATCTCTTATTTGGTTGGTCAGTTTCAGAAAGTTGCATTTTCTAGGAACTTGCCCATTTTTCCAAATAAATTTATTAGTATATTGGCATTCAGAATATCCTCTTTTGCTATTTTTGATGTCTAGAATAGTAACTGAAGTAATGTCCAATTTTCTTTAATGATATTTGTGCTTTTTTTTTTTTTTTACCTTTATTCTTTTTGCTTGTTTGTTTGGCAGGACAGGGTTGTGAACTCAGGGCTTCAAACTTGCTAGATAGATGCTCTACGATTTGAGCCATACCCCCAACCCTTTTTGCTTTAGCTATTTTTCAGGAAAAATAGCTGAGTTTTCCCTCATTGCCCTGGAGGGCAAGCCCCCTGCCTATGCTTCCTGCCTAACTGCGATGACAGATATGACATGTACCACCATGCCCAGCTTTTTTGTTGAAATGGGATTTTAGTAACTTTTTGCCCCAGCTGGCCTCCAACTGCAATACTTCTGAGTTCTGCCTCCCAAGTAGCTGGATTACAGGCATGAGCCATTATGTCTGCTCTCTACCTTTATTCTTAATGACAGTTGCTAGGTATTAACCAATTTTATTATTCTTTATAAAGACCCAATGTAGACAATTTATTTGTATTCTCACTTTGCTATATCTTTCCTTCTATTTCTATTAGGTTATATTTTCTGAGGTTTTTTTCTAGATTTTTAACAATCTTTTTTTTTCTAATATATATTTTTAAGGCTATATATTTCCCTTTAAGAATTGCATGAATTACAGTTTATGAGTACTTACATGTTTCATTCATTATTGAATTTCAAATATTTTGTTTCCATTTTCTTTTTGTCCTATGTGTATTAGAAATTAATTTTCAGTCCAGTGAAGTATTTCTGGTTAATTTCTATCTGACATATTTTCCCATTATTCTATTTTCAATCATTCTGAGATTTTATAGCTAAGATGCAATTTGTATAAAATGGATATAGTTGTATTTTAAAATGCAACCTGAAAAAGTCCTAGTATTTTACTTGGTGTATTTAATATGTTTATATTTAATGTATTCACCTACATAAATACATTTTCTACTTTATGACTTGTTTTCCAATTGGACCATCTGCTTTGCATCCTTTCTTCTCTTTCCTTAGATTTTTAATTCAGTTTTTTCCTTTTATTATTCTTTCTACTGTACCTCATTACCTCCTTTATTTTTATTTTTCCAACTTTTGGGTTTTTCCATCTGCCTGAAGATGATATTTGAAATCATAAACATAATATTTTTTTACTGAAGACCTGATAGCAGTGAGTAACGTCAGATTTCATATCTGCACATTGTAATTTCATCTTTATTTTGAAGAATTTTTCACCAAGTACAGAATTCAGGGTTATGAATAATTTTATTCAGCATGTTAAAAATACTATTCTATTGTAGCTTCCATTGTTTTTGGTAAAAGTCAGGTGTCATTCTAGTCAGGTGAGGGAAGTTTATCACTTTACATCCACCAGAGCTGATTTATGATGTTCTCTTTGTGGTTTACAGCAGTTTGAGTTTTTCTCTATATTTATCCTTCTTGGACTTTTGAAACTTTTTGGTCTTTTGAAACTGTAGATTTCTGTCTTTCATCAGCTTTCAAAATTCCCAGCTATTAGCTTTTGAATACATTTCTGCCATGTTTCTCCCTCCTATTCTTCTAAGACACTAATTATATATACATTAAACCATTTGAGTGTAGTCTACATGTCTTTTATGCTATCTGGTTTTATTTTAATTTTTTTCTTTATGTATTACAGTTGGGATGCTTTCTATGGAGTTGTCAATCTATTGATCCTGACTCTGCTTCATATATTCTGAAAGTCAGTATTATATTTTTCTGTTTTAGAATGTCTATCAAATAATTATTTTATACATTTCAATTATCTAGCAAAATAACTCCATCCTTTTATCAATTTTTTCCATGTTTTTCTCTATCAGCTGAACATGTTAGTCCTTTTATTGTTAGTGGGGCACAGTGCCTCACTCCTGTAGTCCTAGCCACTCAGAGGTGAAGATGGGAAGGCTCATGGTTCAAGATAACCTTGACAAAAAGTTCACTATACCCCACTCTTAACCAAAGCTGGACACAGTGGTACACGTATGTAATCTCAGCTATGCAGTAACCATAAATAGGAGGATCATTGTGCAGGCTAGCCTGGGCCAAAATTGAAACCCTATTCCAAAAATGACAAAAGCAAAACAGGCTTGTGGCATCTCTAAAGCAAAACAGGCTGTGGCATGGCTCAAATGGTAGAGTACCTGCCTTGCAAATACAAATCATTGAGTTCAAATCCCAGTATGGATGGGCCAAAAAAAAAAAAGTCCTTGTGTTTTAACTCCAATACCTCTATTATCTGTGGGTCTTCTACTATCGCCTGCTTCTCTTCCTGTTTATTGGGTATGTGTCCTTGCTTACTCACTGTTTTAGGATTTTTGTTTTGTTTTCACACCAGAAATTGTTTCTAAAAGGACCTACTGACTTCAGGTGTTATCTCTCACCAGAGTGAGTGAAAACCAAGTTTGTGTTAGCCAAGAGAATACAGGTCCGATCATTTCCATCCAAGTAGACTAAAGTGAACTGTCATTGTTTTATAGTTTAGAAAGACTCTGTCTATATTTACTTTGTCTCTGCTCCAAAATCATGGCTTTTTTGGAATTTTGAATATTAAGGTGATGTATCTCTATCTTCTCAGCCCTAAAAGACTGCTGAATATCTAACTCTTTCCTGGAGAGGATTCTAACCTCTACATAAAGACTCAAACCTTTCCCTCTAACAAGATTTATATTTAATGAATGCTATAATGCTTCAGGAATTTTTATCTACCTTTTAAATCCTTTTCATTCAGTACTCCAACATTCATGGGCATTTGTTACTCAAGAAAATTTCTTGTGATAAAAAATTACCACGTTTGTATTCTCACTTTGTAGCCTGCAACTGAAGCTCTAGATGATCACTACAAACTTTGCTGAGCTTTTTTAATTTCACCAGAGAGGCCCTCTACATATAGTTTATCAAATTTTCAACCCATGTGTAGTGTTGATAAATATTCTGAGTCAATATTTATGTTGGAGATTCCTTTCACACCTTGAAAAAGCAAGATGTGCAATCACAGCTCATCTAGTCCTCGTTGCTTTCACAGCTCTCAATGCAGTAGAAGTGACAAACATCTATAATGTATTACCTGGAAGTGAGCCAATTTCCAATAATCTTTAGGAAAAATAGAGACAGAGGTCTACACTCAAAAATTTCTTTTATTATGTTTATTTTATGATGATCTTTTTTTAAGAATAGAGATGCTAACTTTTCTTTAAGTTAAATACAAATTTATTTAAGCAGAACAATTAATATTTCAAGAATGTACATGTGAAGTGTGCAGATAATGGGTCAGTGGCTAAAGCAGTGTCCACGTCTGTGGAACATTCTGTGAATGGATAGATTTCGATTCAACATTGCGGGGTTAAACATCATGGACTAACTTCTCTTTTTGTTCCACAGCACTTTTTCACTGAGGTTATCTAGTGTAAACCAGCCTATCCTACTTTCTCAGATTCTAGCAAGCTATATCAGTAATATTTGATGTTAAGTTGATGGGAGATTATAACTAAGAAAATGTTACCTATAAAATTGGAAAATAGTTTCTATGACTTTGGTCTCTGTGAGTCAATGGATGATTTGTTAGATGACTGTTCTACTGTTTTCTCAGGGGTGGCATTATAGTTCACAGCCTACAGTCTTATTTTAAGGTAAAAAGATCCTAAGGGAACTATAGATTCAAAAATGGCAATGGCTATTTTGGTTAAATGTATAATTAGCTACAGTTTTCTTTTGTCTCTTAATGCTATAATTTGATACAATCAAATGAAAAATATGAGTAAAACATTTATCATATTTTTCCTCAAGGGATTTAACCTTTTGATAGATTTATCGAGAGGGGATTTTTAAATGACAGATTAAACATGACAATAATTGCTAAAAGAAAAACTATTCTACAAAACAAATGAATCATCCTATATTAATAAAATCCTACCATTGTTGAATCATTTCTGGCAGAATCTATTAGACATTCTTAATAAACTTTATCAGAATCATACACTTTACCTTTGATTGATAAAACTTGAAGTTAGCCTCTTGGAATCTTGCTGGAAGATGCCTTCTTCCAAAGAGATTTGCCAATACTAACACCAGCTTTTCCATAACATCTTCAGAAAAATGTTTAGAGCCTATACAAAAGAAAGTGTCTTGTTATAAATATGAAGAGGTGTCTGTTTTCCATTGCATTTTATCTCATAGAAACTAAACATCTGAGAGAAATATTGCAACTGAGGAATAACTATATCTGCTGATGGCTTCCATCCTTTTTTTTCACTCTTGTTCCCACCCAAGGTTTGACTCTAGTCACCCCAACTACAAATGACTTCATCCCTTTACCTAGATTTTTACTCACATTAGCCTATCCTAGTGGATGACTACATTTTGTAAAGTTCGTGATAATATTGCTTTCATCTACTCAAAAATTTCTTATATCTCAATGTCTGATTTTTAAAAATACAACTTTCTGAAGTTGGCATTTAAGGCTTTCTAAACTTCAGCCCACAAATAATTTCCCAGTCTTATGTTATCGTCCCTTCCTACCATTGATACTAAGTTATTGTCAACTTGAATGACTTTGCTCTCCATAGCTCATGGGCACTACACTGTAGTGACTAAAAAATTGTGACATTTAATTGCTTGGTCCCGAGAGTCAGATTGCTATATTTGAGTCTTTTTTCTGACTTATTAAAAGTAAAGAGCCATGGCAATTTTTAATTTATCTGTGTTTCGGTGCCCCTCATTTTTGAAATAATGCTAGTCATATTATCTGCCACAAAAAGTTATCAAAGTTTCTGTACTAATGTTTGCAACCACATACACCCATCACCCCCACATCAACAAGTAAACTATACTTCCTATTAAATGAAATTATTTCTTCTCCTACAGAACTTTTGAGCAACAGAATTTTCTGAGTACCTTGTATCACATAACAATGCATTTTTAGAGCATAGTGGCTAGCACTATTGTGCAAAGCAGAGTGTTTTTACCAACTAATGATAAAGTAATCTGTAAAAGGCATTGAATCCACTAGGCATTAGGAAATATAACAACTTTAAGCAAAACTATTAAAGGGTAACATTAATTCCAAGGAAATTATGTAAGGAATTTATTGCTTTATCTTAGAAATCAAAAGGTTTTAATAAGAATGTATGAAATGGACTTAACAAAAATATATAGGCAAAATTTTAATATGTTTAGGGGAAACCAAGATTATAAATTACACGACTAATATAATCCCAGTTACTTAAATATACTATGCAATTATATTCAAATTTTAAAATTCACAAATATTATTAGTGATTATTTGTGGATAATGTAATTATTTATAAATATTTATTTTTAGCATGATGTTTTCTTATGTCCCTTTTCTATAATAAGCATATATTTGATGTAATTTAAAGAAAATATTTTGTAAAATTGTGTTTTATTCAGTATGTTCTGAATCCTGGAGGCAAGGAATCATTGAAGTTGGTACTTTGAAGAAGTTGACATTTTAAAACAGATGTCACAAAATATGGCTGTCTCCATATAGTAGGTACTTATTTCATCTAATTTGAGGATCTAAAATATCTATATCTTAACTATACTTTATTTATAGAAAAAATATTCTTGGGCAGTGCAGTGGACTGCAGGAACTCCACCACCATCAGTGCAAGTGTGGGCCAAGAACAAAATAATCAGTAATAGAAGACAGGAGGAGACACTATGGAAGAGGATATGTTGGCCTTCCATCTGAAACTGTCAATGTGGTATCTAGTCAAACAAAGACTGTACAAAAATTAGAGGAAAATAACATCACAACTCACTAATCAGGAGCTTTCTCATCAAGTTGGAAGGAATTTGGCTCTGGGGACATTGTGATATGCACAGACATTTCCAAGAAAATAAACAGTTGTCCCTGCACCCTTCTCCCCCAATCTTAAGTGTATTGTTAAAGCTATGGGTGAATGCTGTAGTAAACAGGGAAATTGGGTAGTCAGTGTTAGTTTGTGAAACTTCCTGCAGATCCCCCCGGCACACACACCATGGAAGATGAGTCTTGGGGGGCTGTTGCTGCTGGGCCTGAGCTGCTGGGCTCTGGGTTCCACAACATTTTTCACCCTGGTCACTCAACGCACAGTTCACAGAGATCATGTCTTTTAATTGATACTTTTTTTGATAGCGTTTATATATAACAAAATCCTTATTCCCAACTTAGTAGGACACTATAAAGGAATTACCTAAAGTGATATATTTGTCTCTGATCTTTAACTATTTCTACGTCACTTTAATTTTAGGTAAATGGATTCTTACTACTTTACTACTATCCTCTTCCCTTTTTTCTATTTGGTTTTCAAATTTTATTTAAATGCCAGGGAATTTCCTTGAATAGGAATGATATGATGTTTTTAAATGCAATATTTAAAAACAAACTAAGTTTGCATGCCATATGCACATGTTGATTAAATTTCCATTTTCTTTAGTTAAAAGCTTATATAACTAGCTACAAGTACTCCAGAGCCACTGAGTCTCCCATTCATTGCATGTCACCATGCTAATTCTACACTATTTTCAAGAACTTATGATTGCTGGTTAGTTGGTATCTGGAAAGTTCTTAATTTGCTAATGACATGTACACCTGCTTACTACTACAATGTGAATTACTGAATTTGCCAATGTATGTCAACAATTAAACATTTTTATCCCTCTTTAGAAAAAAACCTATTCCTGAAGTTCTACCTTTCTATAAACCTGTTGCTATTTTTGAATATACATATTATATATGGTATAATATGCATATGTTTTATATATATAACATATATGTGTATATTAAAGCCTCACACTTACCTTTCTTAGTTGGCTGACAAAGATCATGGAAAAGACCTCTTACAAGAAAACTAACAAAAACAAGGTTAGAAGGCTCATGGTAATGCAAGTGTGACACAAGTCCAGCAAATCCCATAGGATTGCATTCTTGGTCTAGATAGCCCTAAAGACGAAAAATAAGATATTAGCTTGACTAAACTCACCACACAATTAATTCATAACATTAATTGTCAGTTTAAAAGGTATTTAATGCCACTATGAGAGACTAAAAACTATTACTTAGCCCAACTTTGATAATTACATCAAGTATATGAAATATTCATCATTGTGATATAATCTTCTGAAGACTACAATTAGTTCAACATGGGAAAAACATCTAGACAGTAGCAAATCTATTTCACAAAAAAACAAAACACAGTTATACCTCTTTCACCAAGAACTGCACAGAAAACAGGAAGTAAAGTTTTAACATCTCCATGATTCTGGGTTGCTTGAAGGACAGCAATGAGTGCTTTAGCACTGACATCACCTAAAAAGAAGAGCACTTTTATCCACACAACGTTAAGCATATGCAATATATTTGTATATTATCCACCTCGATTACACCACACAGATATCAGCAATATGAAAAACTCAGATTTCATGATGCTTTACTGTGTTCTTATATAGCACATCTTTTTTTTTATAACCCGGAGCACATAAAACAGAATTGTCAAAAATGAAGCATATTTCCAAGCAATCTGATAACAAAAGCCATTCCCGTTTAAGAGCTTATAGCACATTAGAAGAAAAAAAAAGTAGAAAGCCAATGGATTAAGTGGGAAGAAGCGAGGAGAAGGAGTCTAGTCTCCATCTCCCTTACTATATGAATATGTTATTTAAGAGCACCAAAAATGGTCTTTCCTACAACCTCTTCTCCCTTGTGTGCATATTTAATCAGAGAAGGAATAGTCAGAAACAGCACAGTAGTAACAGGTGAGGAACTCAGAGTGGTTTGCTATGTCCTTAAAGGTGTTATTGAAGTCTTACTGAGATGGTTCTTTCAACACTATGACAAAATATCCAGGTAAAACAACTTAAAGAAGGAAAGATTTATTTTGCCTTGCAATTTCAGAGGTTTCAGTCTTTGGCCTGTGGTGAGGCAGAACATCACAGCACTGGGACATTGTGGTAAAGCATGCTGCTCGCCTCGTGGTGGCCAGGCAAAGGGAGACAGAAAGGAGCTTGCACTGGCAGGTTTCCTTCTGCTGCTTTTGTTCATTTGGGTCCCCAGCATATTGTATGGTAATATGCACATTCAGAGTGGGTCTCCCTCCCTCCCCCAGCCCTGCCTCACTGGCTCTCTTACATGCCAATCATCTCTAGAAATACTTTCATAGCCCCTCCCAGAAGTGTGCCTTACTAATCCTCTAGGAGTTCCTCAAGCCAATCGAGGCGACATCACAGGTAGTAAGAATCCCGAAACATGGCATATTATAGTTTATAGTGTCAGAAAGATGAGTGGAAATAAAAGATGTTTTTTAGCCTAGGAAAGTTATATAAAATGAAGATCTACTAATACTAATATTTGTACCAAAAAATGATTCATCTAGTCTCAGATATAAAAAGATATTTGAATAAGACTTAGGTGGACAGAGCTCACCAGAAGATATTTCATACATCCTATTGCTTGTCTAACTACCATAGTTACATAGATGTATCTTCATTCAGAAGTGAGAAATTAAAAAACCTACAACAAATTAGTTTTTCATAAGAAAATTGATAATTTTCTTAAAATCATTGTCATGTAACATGTTTATTGAATACCTATACTTGAAAGTAAGGGAAACAAATAAACATGGCATTAGGGTGCTTATATTCTAACAGGAAACATACAAACAATAAATAAAAATGTGATAATTTAGACAGATAGGTATAAAGATAAATGCCTACAACATAGGTAGATAGATATATTTGATGCATTAAAATCAGCATTGAAAGACTGATGAAAGTGAAGGCTTATTGATACAGACTTCTACAAAGAACAAGAGACTCAACTTCAGCCAAGCCAGTGATGGAGGCTGAACCCCAGGCAGTGCCCAGCACAGCACCTTTGCTCTGCCATCCTCTGGGTCATCTGCCTTGGCAGCCAGCAGCATGAGTCGCAGGATCAGTGATACGCTGAAAGGGAACTGTCCCCTCAGCTCAGGAACTTTGGATTTGATGAGTTTTTCAATTTTGACCACTGGGATATCAAAGAAATACACATTTCCCAGCAAGTCTTGACCTCGTCTTCCAGCACGACCAGACATCTGGAAATGGAATAGAATCACAAAGTGAAATTTCTCTCAGTACTTTTCCTATCCTAATATAACTAAGCCTTTTCCATTGTTTTTGAGTAAACTATGCTTATGTCTAACCTTTAATTAACTAAAAGGAATATTAGTTATGTAGAGCTTTGGAAATTTACCATGACTGAGACAGAGTTGTTAAATAAGACATTTATCATTCTTATCTACTTATTTCATGCTATTAATTATACCAGAAATTTGTGTGATGATATATAGAACAACAACAAAAGAATAGACCCTGATTTGAAGTTCACTTAAAGCTGAACTCTGCTATTTCTCCCTCAGCTTTTTCTCCCTCCCCATTTCCTATTCCTCTGATCCCTTTCTGTTCTACCCTCTCTCAGACACAACTGTGTTGAGCTACGCATCACAAAGTAAAGGCTATACACAAATTAAGAAAATGCATGAGTGAGATAAAATTCAGAACTGCTACTTGTAAAAAGCAAGAACAAACTCTTTACACAAATTAAATTAATTCTCATTTATTAAGTGTTTAGAAGTGGTGAGTTCTTTTTATTTTTTTATCCAGAATTCACAACAATATATGAAGTATACATAGTTACCATCCCCATTGTTCTGTGTGGAAATTGGGGCATGAGAACCATAAGACAATGGCACATAGTCAAACAGCCAGAGTGGGAGATCTGAGACTCAAATCCTGGCATTTCAATTTATGAGTCCATCAACCCAAATATACTAACACTCTGGATCAAAAGCCCTAAAGTAAGATTCCCAAAGACAAGAAGAGTTCCTGTATAATATAGCAGCAGGAAGAAATGAAAAAGACTGGGAGCATTGAATTGGCAGAGAATTATCACAATGTTCTATTTGGGAAAAATGAGGCCTTTGAGGAGAACAAGAATTGTTTTGAAAGGAAAGAAGGGAGGCACTTTAATTAAAAACTCAAATGTTGGGTGTAACATATCTAAATTTGATTCTGACAGCAGAAATACTAAACAAATGTTCCTGACCAGGGAAACTATATGAAGATACAGTGCCTGCAGGATATAATAAAATAAGGACAACAGAGAATCCAGGAAATCAGTATACTAACACACAGCCAGGACTATGCTAAAAGATGGTGGGTACAGAGATTACAAGGTAAAAATCAAATACCATTACAGAAGACTAATGAAGTGAACTTGGCAATAGATTGTGTGTCAGTATCAAAGGAACACATGAAAGATAACTCCAGAGTGGAAAGTATTCTGCCCAATAAGTGAACAAGTGATTGTTTATCAAGAACATTTGATATGTATCTTTTTTTTATATATAAATCACTTCGTTCAACTAATGTGACATAGAACAGTAATCATTACCCATATTTTAGAGATAGGAAAGGAAGAACAGACAGTTTGGATATATCATCCAAGGTCATATACCTGATTAACAGTGATCACATGTGATTTTTACAATACTACAATTAAAATATGATAGCCAGGCAAGGATGAATACCTGTGTGCTAGATGATGAATTGTAGCATGTGTATAAATTAATAGTTCACATATATTTACTATTTTATTGCTATACCTTATCAATACATTAAGCAAGTTTGTGAATATTGCAATACCTGTCTGTAATTTAAAGCATCCAGATAGACTGAGTTTTGAGCAAAAATCACAGATTTACAAGGCATGTTGATTCCTAAAGCAAGTGTTCCAGTAGCAGTCACCACCTAAAAGAGAATAACATAATTACTTTGTGCAATAGCATTTTCAGAGAATGCAAGTATTTCCTCCCATAAAGTTATTTAAAAAGTCTTTAAGCTTTGATTAAATCATGGTACAGAAGCGAAACATACTAAACATATTGCTATTCTTTCTAGTCCCCAAACATGACAAGCACATTCTCAAGCCAGGGCCATTACTATGCTGGTTGTTTTGCACAGAATATATTCCTTCAGTTGTCTGCTCACATGTCACAAAGGAATTTCTGGACCGCCACATCTAAAATACTCATCCTGTACCATCACTATCTACCTCTCTCCCCCACATTATTTATCTTCCTAATATTAACAACTACCTCAATAATAGTGCCTGTTTGCTTATTTTTCTTATGCCAGACCCAAGCACCAGTCACCTTTGTGTCCCCAGCACCAAGAGCACCTGGCATATGGTAAATGTTTCAGCAAAATTTTCAAAAAAATTATTAGAAAGGGAAGTTTTTATGATAAGGACATCACACTTTCACAAACCAATTTCTGGGCCATTAGTCTACTAAATTGCTTTGAGGTTACATAGAAATAACATATCTCAGTCATAAGAGCAAAATAATTTTTTTTTAACCTCTGACTTTCTATGACAATTGGAATAGGGTAAAATCCGAAGCCTACTTCGACAATCTAACATCTCATTATTTTGTAAGGCTTGGCATTTCTACTTGTCCTCTCTTTCTCTTTTTATTTTCATATATGCTATGGTTAACGTTAATATTTAAGGATATGCAGTCATATTCTCTAATTATTCCGTAACTGAGGTCTATTCATTTGTCAAAATGCAGCATATCATTTATTAAATGTTTTCCTAAGTTCTTTAGTAAGAACAAAAATGGAGAAAATAAGAACATTAAATTTAGAAAATCACTAGAATAAATACTTGTTTAAAATGTGTTCTCTAAGGAGGGCAGAACAAGCCCTGCCTGGGCGGGGTTAGTACCAGTGGGAGGGAGGAGGAGGCGGGGAAATGGTGAAGGAAGGTGAATGAATATAGCACAAATACTGAGTACACATGTATGTAAAAGGAAAAATGATACTGTTGAAAGGACTCCAGGAATGGGTGGAGAAGGGGATGAAGGAGAATAGTGGAGGGGATAAATTCAAGTAGGATATATTTGATACATTGTAAGAACTTTTGTAAATGTCACAATGTAGCTCACTCAGCATAACAATAAATTTTAAACTATGTTCTCTATAACAAAGACACACACCACTTTCATCATGGTAGCTTTTTAAAGTGATCTAGTTATTCATTCATTAAACTATTCATAGTTGAGCATCTACTAATAAACAGATACTATTTTAGGAACAAGCTATGTTTATCAAAACAGATATGCCTCTTTCCCACAATTCATAATAATGCAGAAAATTTTATCTATGGTTATAAACCTTTAAAGTAAATTGATAAATTGTTATTAACTAAGAGAAAGGCTAAACAAAGTTGTTAATGATATATTTTTGGTTTTCTAGATAACAAAATTGTCCTTTAATTATGATGTAAATTTTCTGTAGTACGCAGCTTATTATGATGAAATATGCTGCCTAACATGGTCTATCACTCCCTCCCTCTCTCCTTCCCTCTCTCTCTCTCTTTTTCTCTCTGTCTGTCTTCTACAGTACATACCATGCAAAATTTAAAATAAATAATTTTAGAAGTCAGGGTTTAGTTTTAAATATTACTTAAGACTCAAATTCACTAGGAAATTATCTAAACCCTCTTTGTGAATTTCTCCAGACTATCCTCACATACCCTCATGGGACATGCTAAGCAGAACAGCAAGGGTTTAGTTGGAAAGTTAATCTTGCTCTTGTTCACCATCAGTGACAGGAGAGAGATCATTTAGGACTGGCATATTCAAAACTTGCTAGCATTAATCACAGGCCCTAAGAAGCACATATTCTTGCTCTATTTCAGCTATTACATTAGAAAAAAAAACTGATCAAATCTCTACTATAGATGTCCTCCAAACCCATGAAACAACATCTGTATACAAAATCATATAAATAGCAGATAAAATTGGAAACAAAAAATCAAGAGGTGGTACCAAGGTCAACAGAAGTACATTTCATAATAGAAACATTATGTTTAGAAACATACCTGTTGAGGAAATAGTTTTATTCACATGAAAAGGGATATACTGACCGATACAAGCCCCCTCAAACTCCATAATTAGCTAAAGGACATACAGTCACAATAATATAGGACAATATACAAGAAACAAGGTGATTATATTTTTACTTTTCATGAACATTCAGTTTCATAAAGTCATAACTTCAATATTAAGAGTGAAAAATTTTACCTACCCTAATAAATCCTTTTCTGAAAAGAATTTCAACCAACTGTTTTTCTTTGGCACTCATGGAGCTATGATGATATCCAATGCCCCTTTTTGCCAAAGCTTTCAGTAGGTCACCTTTTCTTTCAAATTTTACTCGATCAAACACCTTCTGCAATGACTAAAAGAAGAGAAGTTTCAATAATTTCAATAATTTTTATCTAATTTTAACTTAAATCAGTCAAAAACGTGTTAAAATAACATGCCTACCATACAATAATTTGGCTTAATGAGGCAACTGTTAAAAGGGGGAAGGACCTGAGGGTGTAGTGGAAAAATTATGTACTCATGCATGAAAATGGAAAAATGAGATCTGTTGAAACTATTCCAGGAATGGCAGTGGAGGGGAGTAGAATGATGGAAGAAGTGAATTCAAATATGATATAGTGACACTTTTTTAAGTGTCACAATGTACCCCCAGTACAATAATAACATAATAATAAAAAATAAGCTAAAAAAAGAAAATACATACATAAATAAAACTTTTAAAAAAAGAAATAGACTCTACATGACTAAAAAGTACATTTTATGATAACAACAGTAACTATAAGAAAAATCTTCCCAATTCTTTCAATGCATGTCTCAGTCTTGCTCCACTTCCTGTGGTGAAGAAATCTAACCAAGAGTAAGTAAAACACCCAGGGAAGATGTGAGTGTGTGGATCTGCCTGTCTGAAGGATATAAAGTGACTATGGGGCCTTAGGAATTCTCTCTAGAGAGACAGAGACTTCTCCAAGTGTAGCCATAGATAAAAGAGACCAGAGGTTCAACCAGAAAGGCCATGATTACTTTCAAGCAATGACATTGCTTTCATTTGTTACTAATTTGTGTTTTCAAATTTCGACCATAAGCACATATAATTTGCAAAACAAAAAAAAGGTTGCAAGGACAAAATGGCAAACCACTTTTAGATATTGCAATGCCTCCTTGCTAAAATGTTTCTGTTGTAAAATAGAAAGCCTTTGATTTTGATAAATGTTTTGAATATTATTTAAAGAATAGTATTTGAATATTCTCATTTGAAGTCTAGAATTCAGGCTGTGAAACACAATATAATGGGATGAAATAATGAAACAATACATGCTGTCTCTACAAGTCCTAAACCTCTCCTTTTTAGTTATGTACTGCAGAACCCTGGTGGGTTGTGTGTAGTCAGAAGATCCTATACAGAAACTTCTATTCTGATAGGGATTGCATGGAGTTCTTATGTTGAACACTATCTAGAACAAAGAAGCATTGACTGGTGAATGACATAATCTCTGGAGAGCCATTTCCTGCTAAGTGCTGACCTCAGGATCCATCACTTTTTGATCAGCATACGTGCAGTCCTGAGGGATTTCCATGTTCTTCTCTAGACTTTTCAGTAAATAATCATGTTCAGCTTCCTGTATTATGCTTTGATCCAGTTTTCTGGGTTTTTTCTGGCTTTTCTCATCGCTTTACAAAAATAAAATTTTTAAAAATGAATATTCATATTCAACCACCACAAAAAGCACAAAACATTCCATACCATGCTTATCCATCAGACTTTCATGGCTAAACACATCTATACTGTTATGATTGAGTCTCCTTCCATTAACACAACTGCTCTTCAGCATTGCAAACTCATGGTAAGTTGAAATAATTTCATTATGAATGTGTTTTCTGTGTGATGTTCCTTTTCTTTCTTGATGTAGCCCACATGCAAACACTAGTTTTCCCAGATGATCTTGCTTGATCTTGTCCATTTGGTGTTTGCTCTTCCTCACTTTCCATGAAATTGTCTTGACAATAAGGAAGGTGTTTTCCTTGCTCCACATTGCCAATTCCAGGACATTCTCCTTCCTCCATGAAAAGGATGATACAGCTGCTCTGACTTTAGTTGCTAAAGGCACTCAGCTGCACATTCCCTAGAGAATTGCTCTCAGCCAATGAGAGCCATCTGGGAGGTTTCAGCCTCTCCCACGGGTGGAAAAGTGCCCCACAGTCAATACCTGACTAATATGAAGTATAAAAATCAGCTGTTTTGACTCAGGCGGGACAATTCTGTGGCATTCCAGGACTTCCAGGAGAGCCAGGCTCAGGTTATATTCTATAAAACCACATCCTTACTTATCTTCTTCTCCATCCTTTCCTCCTTTCCTCACTTTCTTCCTTACAATTCCCTCAAAAACACTTCCACAAATACCCCTATCTCAGCAAGATGTGCTACTAGGAAATCTGTGCTAACACACCCCTCCACAAACCTGGTTTAGACTCTCAAAATAACAACAGTATCCCACAATATAGCAGTCTTTTATATGCACTCAGATCACTTACCCTTTCTTCATTTTTAAGTCTGTTTCTTAACTGCACATTAGACAATTTTAAACATGAGAAGATGAATTCACTTGTATTCCATCATCCAGTAGTCTCATCTCCAACTAGCTTTATCCTTAACTCAGGGAAGAACGCCATGACTATAGAAAGGCCCAGTCCTATGTTTGCAAAGCATGAACCCAGGCACTTACAGAGATATCACTGCTTATTTTTCATCAAGATAACAAACCATCAAATAAAGTACATTCTATCCTCCTGGCTTCATAATAAACTGGAACTTAAAAGGATGAGAGTGAGCTCTGAGTGTGCATGTCTCCTTAATTCCACTGGCTTCTCCTTTTATGGAAATGGAGGAGGGTCAGAGTGGTAACTCCCAATGCACAAAGCCCAAGACAGATACTCCCTTACCCTCAGTATAATGATAGTGTTGAATAAGACATGGATATACTCTTTATTGTTATAGCTCAAATTGTTAGTCAATAATCCAACTTGAAATGTGGTCCTTAGAGCCCCAAAGAAAAATTTTGTAAAGGGCATTAGTTACTAAGAAAGACTATACCTTCTTCATTGTTCCCTTCTGGGATTATCACCTCCCATACTGCAGAGGAAATAGGAAAACAGGCAGAGGGAATATAAGCAGAAGAACCAGCAGCAAATTCCAGCTTGCTCTAGAAAATTTGAAATATTTGAATCAGAGATGCTCTAAATGCTCATCTCAACTTGAAGGGAAGTATTTACCCTTTAATCAAAAATATTTCTGAATGTAAGCCTACACACAAGAAAGATATTTGAACATCCATGTGTATAGCAGCACTATTTGGAATAGCCAAAATAAGGAGCCGGCCTAGGGCCCAACAACTAATGTCTAAAGAATATGTAATAAAAGCACAATATATACAGAACCAGAGTACCAAGGAGAAACCCCCTTGGACTTTCGATACACACTTAATTTTTAAAAATGAAGGTCAGGAGGGAAAAATAAATCTTTTCCAGGGGTGGGTGTCAGTGGGAGGGGGTGAACACAAGAAAAGGGGGAATGAGAGTGTATATGGTGGATGTGTTTTGTATCCATATATGAAAATAGAAGAATGAAACCTGTTGAAATTGTTCTAAGAAGGGGATAGGAGGAAGAGGGAGAATGATGGAGGTGGTAACTCTAAGATATACTATAAGACCATATGTAAATTTCACAATGTATCCCCCTGTACAACTATTATATGTTACTAAAATCATAAAAAAGTAAATGTGGTACTTATATACAGTGGACTATTATTCAACCAAAGAAGAATGAAATTATGTTATTTGCAAGAAAATCAATGGAATTGATTAACAATATAAGCAAAGGTCAGAAAGACAAATATCACATGTTCTCACACATATATAGAATTTAGACCTAAAAAAAATAATAGCATGACATGACTATAAAAGGAACTATTTTCAGCACTAGCAGGCAGGAGGAAGGAGAAAGGATAGGGTGACAGAGGGTGAATATTATAGAAATACATTGTGTGTGTGTGTGTGTGTGTGTGTGTGTGTGTGTGTATGAAAATAGGACAATGAAACCCACCAAAAACTGTTTAAAAGGAGGGTGGAGGGAGGGTAGTTAAGAAAGAGTAATGTAGATGGGATGAATTTGATCATACCACATGCTATAAACACCACAATGAGCCCCCCCCCCTTGTAAAATTAATTTATGGCAATATTCTTAATTAAAAATTATTTCTGCAGCAATTTTTATCTGCTCTACTATGTGCTAAGCACTAGAGATGCCAAATGGAAAACACATGGTTCCTCTTGTAAAGAAGCTTAAAGTTTAGGAAACAGAAATACAGCTTAAGTGCCACTTATCCAAAATGCTTGGGACATGATTTTTTTTCAGATTTTGGAATATTTGCCTATACATAATGAGATATTTGAGGACAGGACCCAAGTCTAAACACCTAATTTATTTATGATTCATTTATACCTTATACACATCACCTGGAGATAATTTTATAGAATATTTTTAATTATTTTGTGAATGAAGCAAAGTTTCATGGTATGGAATTTTCCACTTGTAGTGCCATGTGAGCACTCAAAAAGCTTCAGATTGTAAAGTAGTTTGGATTTTGGATTTTCAGATAAAGGGTGCTC
Organism: Castor canadensis; assembly: GCF_047511655.1. Taxonomy (NCBI): domain Eukaryota; kingdom Metazoa; phylum Chordata; class Mammalia; order Rodentia; family Castoridae; genus Castor; species Castor canadensis. The sequence continues at coordinate 92,911,265 of NC_133399.1, read as the reverse complement.
AACCTACAAACAAACAACAGAAATACATTATAGTAATTGATCTACTAGCTAATGTGGGAGAACACAGAAGAAAGGGTACTAAGTCTAAGATGGGGATCAGGACAAGCTTCAGAGAAGAATTAGAAAATTTATGAATACACATTTTGTGAGCAACCAGGAAGGAAGACACTGAGGGCAGACAGGACAGACCATGGAAAGAAAGAGATGGAAGAACAAGGTTATGGAAGAAGCACCACAAATGTTAAGCAATTCTAAGAGGGGAGTGCAGGAAGAAAGACTGAAAAAGTGAAGACAAAGACCAAAACTTGTTGGAATATCAATAATTCAGAGTTAGACTTAATTGGCTATACAAGGAAGAAGGAAAAATGTTAAATATGGGATAATTTATTCTGAATATTTGCAAGAACATTTGTTGACTAGACTGAAGAGTGGTAAACCTCAGTCTCTGAGGTCCAAAAAGAAGACCTCTCCAATCATCCAGTGAAGACATGGTAAGTATCTAACCCAGGTAGCAACTACAGATGGAGAGGACCACAGGGAAGAACAAATATTTGAGCCTTAGAATTGACAGAATTAGACATTGAGAAAAAAGAAGAGGAGTCACAATAGCAATGTTTTACCAATATAAAATTGATGTTTCAATCCATTCCCAAGTTCATTTTATGACTCATACTGTGATATTTTGTGACCCAGGACAATGTGTATGGATGATGTTTAAGCATCCTGTAGGGTGACTGAGAGTAGGAGTTCACATGGGTCACTGAAGTAGGCCTGTTTCTTGTACTCCCTCCCTTGCTGGAGTGAGGCTTTCTCTCTCGCTCTTGGTTATTACTGGACCTAACTGGGCTTAACTGGGGGTGACTGGAGATTTTAGAAAAGACAGAATAGACAGACAGACAGATAGTTGGGGTCAGATGTATTGTAAGCTCGGCTCTTGATGCACACCACAACCCTTCTTGCTTCTCTTCTCCATCTTGATTCTTTAAGGCTGTACTCCTTGCAGTTCTTTAAAACCTCGCTTCTAAAGCCTTCCTTAAAACCTTGCTTAAAACCTCTTTCCTTAGGCTCCCACTGTCCCATGTTTGCTCTTAGCTTATCTTTAGCTTAATTGCTCAAGTCTTTTGCCCCCAGGCTTGCACTGTCCCATCTCTCTTTAGCTCTCTCAAAGCCCTGGTGCTCTTGCAAGCCAGCATCCATGCCTAAAAACTGCCTATGCATAACCCTTAAAGACTTGGTCCCTAGACTTGCACTGTGCACTGTCCCCTGTTCTCTTTGGCTTTTCTTTAGTTTAGCTTTCCTAAGGCCTATGTATGAAGTTCTTTCTCAGCTTTGCTTCCTGAAGCCTATGTTAAAGTTCTCAGTGCAAACTTTCTGTCAACCCCTCTGTAGCACTTTCCCTTTAGCATTTTCCCTTCAACAATTCTTTTCCCTTCAGCAATTTTTCCCTTCAATAATTCTTTTCCCCTCCAAAAGCTTCCCATACCAAAAAGCCCAAAGTAAAAGCTTCTTTCCAATATTCAAAGGCAAAAAGCCCCCAAAGCAAAAAGCCAAAGCCAAGCAAAAAGTCCAGAAGCCCAAAGTACAGCCCCCAAAAGGCAAAAGCAATAGCTCCCAGGCCTCCTTCAGCTAAACAGCGGCAGACAGGGTGGAGCAGAGGAGAGCATGGCATTTTAACAGGAGAACCTGTGTTCCTGCTTCTCTGAACACAAACTTAGGAGATGCAGCTGTTCTGCTTTTTTCTGTTTCATGGCCAAGGACTGTGCCTATCTCGGCCAACAGGTAAAAGCATTTAACTGCATCTTGCCTTGGCTGTGTCCAGTTCTCATAGGCTTTAATCTGTTCCCCACAGGTCACAGATGTGGTTATTTTGCTGGATGATCATGTCGACTACATCATCTATTTAGATTGAAAGTGTGGACCTACCTCTTACCACTCTTAAATGAGACTGATCAGTCAACTAAAGGATATATGGTTTTGGTCACTTGGCTTTACCACATTCTCCTCTTCAAATTTGCAAGTAAGTCCAAGCAATGACTCAAACCTCTTTATTGAGTACATTCAATGCATGTTTCCTGTGGGAACATGTGAAATATTTTAGCCTTTTGGTGATCAATTTGTTTAGTGAAATACTTACATTATCTTTTGTTTCTCCAGGGATTTTTTAACTTTTCTAAGTTTATTAGCCATGATGTGGGCTTCTTTATCTGCTTTAGGAGGCCTTTTCTTCATCTCTTTTTCCTCCAGGAATTTTTTCACACTATCAGCACATTTTTCTACAGTTTCTAACTTGAATCTGGAAAAAAAATGAAATGAATGCTTGCCTTGAAAAGAATATCACAGCTAAAATTCAGTATTTCCATCTACTACTACTATCCTGACATATCTGTATGAAATGTGGGTGTTCTGTACCCCCACACTTCTTTACTACCTTATATTAAAACAGTAAATTTCCCTCATCCCATACTTTTTGTCTAAGGCACTGCAATAAGAATGCCTGGAAATTATTCCTATAAAAGTAGTCAGCAATTCCACAGGCAAGGAGAACAATGAATTTTCCTCATTTATATACAGAATATTCCTTAACTTTCCTGAAAGAGGAGGTGAAAAGTTTTTAGTCAACAAAAATTTGTTCTTTTAGCAAAATGGAAAGAATAATAATTTCTCACTCCCAACCTTTTGTAACATAACTGCTTCTTTCCAGGGACCACATAAACCCCAGATGTTATGACTTTTACAATCCAGAAACGTCTCCAAGGTCTAGCCTTTATACTTTCTGAAATGTAAATGCCCAAGCATGGAGTGGTCCAGACTTCTTGGCACCTTGGGGCTTAACCTATGGACCTAATCCAGATTGTAACCATTTAGACTTCTCAGATCTGAGCAGTCAATTAAACAAAAGGCTACAGATCAAATTGTCCTGATTTGTGAAGAGTAAAATGCTTCTAAAAGTAAAAGCAAACATTCCTCATGTTTACATATTGCATGAATTGCCCAGTGTCAGGAATCTAAGGTTTTTTTTTTTTTTTACAGGAGCACTAAAAAATTTTTCATGTAAGTTTTATCTTGCCATTATAACTTGGCAAAATGCTGTGGACAGAAGTAGCCAATAGGTATTATCACTATACTAGCCAGAGTGGATTGCAGCACATAATAGGTTAGGTCTATATAATAAAGTTTTAAAATTTAAACTATGAAGCAACAGGCTTTTCTTAAAAAGTCTAAACAAAGCTATGACTAAAAGGAAACATGGCTAACTAGTGAAAAGTAGATAAATTGGCACACTGGTGAAAATAAGGATTAAGAAAGTGACAGCATATGACACATAGCAAGAAATTTGATATAGCACACAATATAATAACAACAGTAAACATTTCTATTATGCAAACTACTTTCAGATGCAATTCTAATTGGCTTAAATATATTAACTCATTTGGTACTCACAACAATCCTTTGAGGAAAACACTATGATCCATATTATTATTTGTGTTTTATTATCCCTATTTTGCAGATTAAAAAATAGAGATATATGAGATTAAGTGACCTGCCTGAGGGTACACAGCTTGTATGTGGCAGAGTCTGTCCTGCAATCACATGTTCCTAACTGTAGACTTATATTGCTCCCTTTTTCCATTAAAGTTACTGGAGTGTAAACACATATTATTTTATTAAATAGTGTCACTTTCATCATAATATGTCATTGGAAGTAACCGATCGTAGAACAATCGGTCAATAATTGATCATAAATCAATAATTTTCATAGTTCACTTGGAAATAATTTTGCCTCCTAAATCTCATAACCTATATTAAAATAAATATGAGCCAGAGATTATACCTTAGCTAGTAATACTTTGTGGAACTGTATTAAGTGCTTTCATGATCTATTTTTATTTAACTTCATCCCAACCCTATGTATTGTTTTATTATTGCAAATGAGAAAACTAAGATTCAAAGGCATTAAGTAGCTGTCCAGCTAATGGAGGCAGAAGTGGGATTCAAGCTTGGACCTGTATTAAGTGCACACTGGTATTGCTCCAAATACTAAATTTATCCCACATATTTTTTTTTTACTGGACACTAGGTTATAGAAGGTTGATGGGTACTAGACTATCTGAAAAACTCTTACAGGTACAACTTGAAACCAGAAAAATCCCAAATCTTTTGATGAACTTTACCAAACTGCATAAGAGCTTGAATTAAGTCTTTCATGCTTTTGTTAAATATTCTCCTTTTCAAATACTTTAAGAATGCAAAATTCAACTATATTTCTCTATCATATTCCCTATTTTCTGTTAAAAGTACTTGAAAAACAGCAGGTACTAGTAAATCACTCTAACCTTTCTTCTTTTTTCTGAAAAGCAGGAGATTAAATGCAAATGAGAAAAATGTTCTTCTTATGCCACAAGGAGAATAATATTCTTTTATCAAGGATAAGAAGATAAGGCTAAGGGAAATCTATATGAACCTTGTTAAACTAACCCTATCATCCTCGTCACTTTTCCACCCAATTAACTATCCCTGCCCATAGCCCCTTTGCTATGTCACATATTCTTAACTTATTGTTCTCTGTCCAGTTCTGTATTAACTGTTCAACCCTTAACTGTGTCTTTGGGTCTTCATTTCCTTATGAAGGCTTCCATACCCATAAAATTTATTTTACATTAATTTGTGTACTTTTTTCCTTTCATCTCTCTCACCTCAGTTTAATTCTCAAACCCAGCAGAAAAGTCCTATGGGCAACAAAGAAAAGTTTTTCCTCCCCTATTTATTTTTTGTGGATTTCCATTTTGTAGTTAAGCCTTCAGAAATAGCCCAGAGGTACAGAATGGGTGTTGTTTCTAACTAACATCTATAACCATTCTTCAAAGTGAACTAGGTATACTACATAAGTTCTTCATGGTACAGAAATTTGTTTTCCTTGTTCCAACGCCAAAGATAAAGTGATCTTACATTCATTTATCATCATTGTTTTGAATATACATCACCAATGATAATTCATTGCTATAGATCTGTTTGCATGTGAACAGGTTTCATTAAACCTTACCACCAAAGCAAGATGTGTGGCTTTATTTACCTGAAGAGTCCATGACTTAATATAGTTTAAAATTATCGACAGCAAATAAAGTATTCTCATCTGATCATAAACTATGTTATCAGTGTTAATTCAGGATATAAATTGTTATCCAATAAATTCTACTCTGGTGTCATTTTATCAAAACTAGATCAACTAAACTCCTACATTCAATTCTAAGCTACTTTATACTATAACATAAAATCTAGCAAGCTATCAGTGTCTGTGGGTCATCATTCTCATCTCTATAAATTAAAAATACCAAAATATCCTGGCCATAAATACTCTAGCATCTTGTGAGAAAATTTAATTTTATGTAGGATACTTGAGTGTATATACACACAATTTGTTTTGCAAGGAACCTAGGTAGGTACTGAAAATGAATAAAACCTAAAAAATTATAATAGGTTTACAGTAAAAACAAAAAAAATGCAGTAACATAATAAACAAAATAATTTCTAATGTCATACTAAAATATTTTATAAAACGAGTTAACTAGAAAGTTGTGCTTTTGAAACAAGAATATGCACTTGAATAACAGAAACAGTAATAAATACTATATTGCTACAAGAAAATTCCTATAATTCTGCTCACCTTAAAAGGAGTTTAATGAAAATCACACTAGAAAATGGAATGCAATGACTTACATGAAAAACAATGCGGGCAACTTCTCAATTTTCCTTAGCTTTTCAACAAGAAGTGGGAACTTGTCCATCATGTTTCCTGAATAAGAACCCAAATGAGGACGAAGATATCTCAGCACCATTTTGGCCTGCAGCAGTGAATTAGATATATATATAATAAGTTCTGTATAGCAAAGACAGAATTACCACTTCTGGCTAAAGTAGTTCCGTAGTGATCTTGATATAGGGGCTAGACAAGGAGTTAAAAAACCTGATGGCCAAAAAACACGGCTTGTATGTTGATAAGAATCACAGCCTATACTGTTGACATACAGCAGGGTCTTGCTGATCTGGAGCCTCTGGAGCCATAGAAAATAGGAGCCCCAGTCTGACCATGTGGGAGGAGTTGATGGCACATAATCCAGTTTCTGAAAGTTAATAACCCATAACTCAGTTTTCCAGCACTAATCACCCCCGTGTCTACAGACCCCAGTTAAAGCTTGAGGTCTTGGGATCTCCAACACAGTGCTCCCTCTTTCCTTTCTTTCTTATTGTGTCTCAGAATCACTAGACCTCATGTTCAACTGAAAATTCTAAAATAAACATTGAAAAATGGTATTAATTAAATGATACAATTCAAGAAAACAATAGACTCTAGAGAAAGTTTTGGCAAAAACATGAAAATTACCTTCTCTTCATTGCCATTTTTAATCCAATTTGTTAATTCCACCTTTAAGCTCTCTTCATACTTTCTAGCATCCAACTTTTTAATGACTACTTTATCCTTAAAATGAATGAAGTTCTCTGGACACAGTTCCTGGAAAACAAATACCATAAAGTCAAATTGTGCAAGAAAATCCAAAGATATTCCTTAATTTTATTTTTCACTGACAGGATTTCAAGAGGTCAAGATGGTTGAACTTCTTTTTAACTCCCCATAGCTTCTAATATATACAACTTTTAGTATGCGTGGACTCTTCAAAGGAAAGAATACAGAGCATCCAAGTTGAAGAATAAAATAAACAGCAATCAGGACACAGAGAAAGGAGGCAAGTGTGATGAAAGAATTCAGAGGACTAGAAATACAAGGTGTAAGGAAGACTAAAATATTAAAATACTTGAAAGAAGAAATATTTTCAGGAATTTAAATAAAATACCATTTAAAAACTCAATAAAATAAGAATGTACAAGAAGAGACAATTTTATTTTGGAAAAGATCCACTAGTAGTTTTAAAATATCAAATGAAAGTGCTTAAAAGGGTGAGAGTTTGTCTTTCTGTACACAAAATTATCATGTTCCGTGATAGCATTCATTCCATGAATATTATTTACCTGGGCCTGGGGCCATGTTTTCCAGACTTGAAACATAGTGTCATAAAGCTGGATGCTTTCTCGAGGTGAAAGACTAAGATCAGAAGGGAATCCATATCTTTCAATCTATGTTTAAAATAAAATTGAACTTTTTAATATTCTTATTCTTTTATTCTTTATCTCACAGTCACTATCAATAATCCAAAGACATTGAAAAGTGACAAACTAAAATTATTCAATGTTGGTAGTACTAAATGCTAAGAAAAAGAGCAAAAATTCAACAAAAAAGCTTAATTTTCTAAGACATCTTAATTAGGCTAATTTTCTATGGACTAAACTTATAATTCAAATCAGAGTACTAGGAAGCCAAAAGATTTTTGGACTATGTTTAAACAAAAAGGCACAATCTCTACCCTGCAGTTGAAACTGAAATTGGCTTAATTATGAGCATAATTCTCTACTTTTATGCGTACCAAGCCAGGCAAAAAATGGCAAATCTTTGCGTAAGTTCCAAAGCAGAAAATGGGTCAACTTCAAGACAAAGGCTCTCAGAGCATCTTCAAGACCCTCCAAAAGTCATCTTCAACAGGTACAATTTACTGAGGTAGGTCTCATTTAAGTCTTCTGGATATTCCTGCCATTTTTTTCCATAAACATTTTAAGTGGACACACACATGAAAAAAAAATTATTATAGTATTTCCTACTGATTTATACCACTACTGCTACAAATTAATTGCATGTGAAAACTTGATCCTGATATACTAGGATTTGAACTCAGGAGCCCAAGTATGAGTGTTCTACCACTTGATACACAGCCATTTTCTCTTTAGGGTCTCATGTTTTGTGCCCAGGTCAACCTTGCACCACATCTTTCTATATATGCCTCCCTTATAGCTAGGATTACAGCTATATGCCACTATACCCAGTTCCTGAGATATTAATAAGTATTTGCTATAGATTGAAGTTTGTGTCCCCTACAATTTAATATGTTGAAAGCTAATGTGATGTTCTTTGGAAGTCTGGTTTTGGGGAGACAATTAGGTATATGGGTGGGACACTGAATGGGATTAATTTTGTTATAAAAGAAATTCCATTCTGCTCTCTTGACCTTTCTTTCTTGTAAGAACAGAGCAAGAAGACAGCCATCTATGAATCAGAAAGTGGGTGTTTACACCCACTGTAAGAGAAAATTTGTAAGACAGCAAGCTTTCTAACTCCTTGATCTTGGACTTTCTAGCCTCCAGAAGTTTGTTTATAAAGCCACTTTGGCTATGTCATTTTTTAATAATACCCCACTGAATAAACTAGTATTCTTCCAAAAAAGGGATGGGAGAAATTTCATGTGTCTTATAAGTAGGATTCTTTGAGACTTATTATTGAAAATCCTAAATTTCAAAGAAGCAATTACACTATGCAGATTTCTCCAAACTAATTCAACAATAGGTTATAATAATAATTAGCAAATAGCTGTTAGCAGATTATGAAACTCAGTTTTGGAAATTCAGACTAAATGAGCCACTCCAAACTCAACACAGCCAAAAAGACAAAGAAAAATAGACTGGAGATGCTATTTGGTAGAATGGACAGTGTAGAAGAGTTAAATTAAAAGATCCAGTCTAATTAGTACATGGAAGCAATGCTAGGAATCTCTCTGTATAGCTATCCTTATCTCCACTAACAAAAATGCTTTGTCTTCCTTATTATTGCTTATGTTTTCTCTTCAACAAAATTAGAGACAAGAGCAGAACAGGTTCTGCCTGGAAGCAAGGGGGTGGAGGAAGAGGGAGGGGACAGGGGATGGGGGGGAGAAATGGCCCAAACAATGTATGCACATGTGAATGAATGAACAACAACAACAAAAAGATCCAGTCTAATTCTACCTCTAAATGCTTCCTCCTTACATAGAATAAAAATACTCATACTTCCACCTCACAGACTGTGGTGTGATCAAACAAAAGTAGTATACGATCATGTGTTCTTTAAGATTTTAAACTACAGTATGCAAAAACTTGCATGGAATTATCATTAAGCATCTCTCAATTTGAGCATAGAAAACTGACTAAATGGTAAAGACCACACTGTGCCAAAATTCTAAATGAACTATTATTTTGTTCTCTTGTTAATTACTTAAGAGTAGTTACTTATACTGCCTAACTAAATAAAATAAAATTAAAAATCTAAAATAGGTCCAAGAATGATTATAAATTTTAATACATAAGTCTTCTGTTTTGGTCACTAGACTACTTATGGTTTCTTAAGTCTCTTAGCCTTTTACAGAGGCCTCAGTTCGATCACTTCTACAATGGGAGAGAAGTCTCTCTGTGCCATGGATTTGTTGTGAGGAATTAAAGTATGTAATAGATACAACAAGCTGAGCAAAATGTCTCGCACATGATGGGTGCATCAGTTGTCATATCTTTTAAACCAATTAAACAATTCCAAGGCTAAATGATAGCAATTCGATTTAGTTGTTCTCAACTACACCACAAATGATGAACTGAAAAGACTTTAGCCAGCCTTACAGAGAATAAAGAGAAATCAAAGTGAATTTGTGTCACCTTTTATTTATAAACACAATAAAATTCTACCATGATGCTATTTTTGCAAACCACATTTCCCTCACTGCTACACATACCAATGAGCATTGATTCACGGAGCAATAGGAGACCGCAGATCTTTCACGGACTTCCTGGAGCTGACGGCTCTCCAGAGTTGACAGCTCTTCCCATGTGGCATGATAATTGGTGGCAAGGCCAAACAGCTCTGCTCATAGCCAAAAACAAGCCATATATGGGTTGAGGGCAAGCCTTCTCTGGTGAGCCCTCACCACTGCTGGAATGGGATCAGCTCACTTGTTCTGTCCCATCGCTTCCCTGCTGAAATCATTTTTCTGACCTAGCTATAGAGGAAAGCGTCAAGGTGGATCACTCCTCTCTTAATGTTCCTACAATGTCAATGTACTATGTTTTTCCTTGCCTCTCAGTTCTTTCATATTAATCTGAAGTACACTAGATAAGGTTAGGAATCATTTACTCATTTGGAAATTCTACTTACTTTTTTATAATTGCTACTTGAGGAGATGCCCTATATAAACATAGGCTATATACGCAGCTATCAAAATATGTCTAAAAATGCTCAAACTTGTGTATTTATTTATCCTACATCTCTGCTACCAAAGTCCAGAAGTCTTAAGGCCCATAAAACAGCATAACCTTTGCAAAAGTCATATGGGGTCAAAGCACACTGTAGCACTTCTAATGCTTTCCAGTTATTCCATTAATAGCTGCTGAGAAGAGAGGAAAGGCACTTGACCAAAATGATAACTTCAGCAAGTACTCCAAACTGTGGACACTCGCTGTTGCTTAAAGATAACCTGCCTTGGAAAATGGCATTTTAAATGAAGTAAAGCAGACTCAGAAAGACAAATAGTGTATGTTTTCTGTCATATTTGGAATCTAGATCTAAAAACAAAAGACATGAAATAAAAGGGAGACAACTAAGGGGGAAGAAATAGCAGGAGGTGGGGGGGAGAGAAAACGATCAGGTCGGATATAATTGTATACTTATATCAAAAGGTCATAATGAAAACCATTTAAAAATTTATTAAAAAGTTTTAAAGTATGTGAATAAATGAACAACAACAACAAAAAAGTTTCAAAGTGGGGGTGGAAAGGTAGATTAGAAAGAGTAATAGAGTGGGTGAATATAATGAAAATATTCTATATGAATGTGTAGAAATATCACAATGAAACCCCTCACTTTGTACAATTAACATATGCTGATAAAAGTAATTTTTTAAAAAGAAAAAAAAAGATAACCTACCTTGAACCATCTTACACAAAATAAATAATTTTTGAACTGCATTTTTTTTAAAAATACCAGGTAATGCTAAAGAGTCAGATACTCTTTTGAGTATACTGAGTCAGAAAGGAAGGAGGGGGAGAAGGGAGAAAAAGAAAACATTCTTTTATTATTTAAGTCTGAGTTTTTGTCTATATTCTAAGTTTGGAGTGTAAATTAAATCATAAGAACTTTGTCTACATTTTAGTTTTATTTAGAGTTTTGATGAGGCTATTTACAAAAAGAGTGAGAGAGAAGCTTCCCTCATAAAATTCCATTAGAAAATCACCATCATTCTGATTTTTTAGTTATTTTAGAAGCCATTGCAGCACTAGCCCAAAGGCTATATACTCATTCACACGCATGTTCAACAGATCCCTCACAGTGGTGGAGACCATCTGTGACTGCACCCTTTACCCACCATTTGCTTAGTGGTGCAACATTGAGTAACTTAAGTTCTCTATGCCTCACCTTCTTAATTTGTAAAATGGTAAGAGTAATAAGACATCTATTACACAATCTTTGTGATGGTTGAAGGAGGTGAAATAGGCAAAATTTTTAGATTTGCAAAGCAAATATTGATTTTGGTTTACTACTTTTATTCAACATATATTTAGTAAGCACCTTTAACTCACAAAGCAGTTTATTACAAACTATAAAGACATGAAGTTTGTCTTCAAGGAATTAGTCAAGGAGAGAATAAGATGGCAGATAGCTGATGGACCCTGGGACTTTGACCTGCACAATTTCAGACAAATACTCCAGATTTTTGTGGTAGCAAGGAACAGGTAATTCTGCTTTTTCTACCAAGTAAGATACTGCCAATACATAGGTGGTGCATAATATTCATTGACCAACCGTTAAATTAGCTTTCTATGGCACATAACATCTGAGCACTGGGTCAGGCAGCCACAGACCCAATGGTGTGTCTGTTCACCAGCTGAGAAGCTGCCTTTTTTTTCTCTTTTCTCTTCCTTTCTCTCTTATTTCCTTTCTGCCTTGGTCAGTAAAGCAAAAACGTGGTGCAGAGAACTGCAGAAAGAGATCTGCAAGCATCTGGGACAACCAGGACTCACCAAAATACAAATGAACACAGAGCCTCTTACTGCTGCCTGCATGTGTTGCCCTGGAGCTGACTTATTTCCACTGGAGTGAGTCAGCAACCCTGCCAGGTGTGCCCAACACACCATCTGTTTTAGAGGGAACCACATAGTCTTGCACAGCTGGGAGACCAATTGCACCCCCCTGAACAAAACTGATGGCCAAATACAGGAAGGGAACAGTTCCCTTCTGCCTAGAGGGGGAGGGACAGAACTGAGAGCTTAATTAGCCTGTGTGGGGGTGGGGTGAAAAGCACTGTAGTGAAAGCTACACATTGCACTGCCTTGGAGAAACTAGGAGCAAGCTGAAACTGACAGTCTTCCAAGAGAAAAGCTCAATTCTGGCTCACAGTCTTGCCCTGTGAGTGGAAGGTGCTGGTGACTGCTCATATACCAGCTCCTCATGGGACCACTTCTGAGAACCTAACCAACAGAGGACCCATTCCAGTAAGGAAAGTCTGGGCTTCAACATCAGGAGCAATCCCCTCAAAGCTGTCCAGTTAGGGAGGGGCACATTGCCACACAGTACCTCATGCCAACCTTAAGAAGGGACAATGCCAAGTTCAAAGCCCATGTAAAAAGCATCATGACCTGAATTTGAAATCAGAGGAAAGGGTACAGAACATTCATTGAACTGGTATATGGTTTTTTATTTTAATTTTAATTTTTTTCATTTTTTTCTTCCATTTTACTGTTAGCTACCTCCTTCCATTCTGTCCAAACACCAATTTGCCAAGTCCTCTATTGCTCCACTTTCCTTTCTGTCCCCCATTTTTTTCTCTTTTTTCTTTTTCTCTCCCTTTCTTCTCCTTCCTGTCCTCTCTTCCCCCTCCCTTTCTCCCCACTTCCCTGACTGCCTCAACACTCACCACCCAGTGAATAGTCTATTACACAAACTTTACACATTATCCATCCTTCCTATCCCTCAGGAATCCCTAGCAATAGCATCCTCCCCCACAGTGACTGAACTACATCTTAACACACATTAAGGACTTATTATCCCATAGCTGCCACACCTCACTCCTCTTTCCCCCTCACTCTATCCCCTTTTCAGGCCCTCCTCTAGCTCCATCTTTTTGATTACCTAAGTATCTACCTCTATCCAAACAACCATTTCTCCCCAATTCCCACTGCTTATAGATAATATCACCAATGGGTTCTCTATATATTATGTAAATAATTGGTCTGGCATTGAATCAGTGAATTTGTTGCTAATTTATACCACCAGTTCAGGGAACAGAAATAGTACATCAACCTGGCTAACAACTAAGCCAGTCACAGCACAGTAATTAAGTCAAGGAAAGATAGCAGGTGACTAAAACCCCTAAGCAGCCAATTAATAACATAGGGGTACAGCACATTGTAGATGCATGGGGAGAAGAAGAAGGCAGGGGAATATAACTCCTCAAAAGATTAACAGTTCAATAAAGGAGTCAGTGGAAAATGAATACCCAGTTGCTGACCCAAGTCATGCAAGTATGACTTGGGTGATAAGTATGTCTAATGATAAACATGTCTAACGAGCTTAATGAGGTCCATAAAGAGATGTTCAAAGAAGAGCTCAAAAAGGATCTCATAGAAGTACTTACGGAGGAGCTTCAAGAGAAGATTAAAGAGAACATTAAAAAACAAAAACTCAAAGACAACACAAATAAAAAACTTGAGAAGACATGGAAACAACTAAATTAACTCAGAGAGTACTTCTACAACTCCAAAATGAAACTAAGGAGACTATTAAAAAGAAAGAGATATATGAAATAAAGGAGATGATACAAGATAGGAAAAAGGAGTATGACAAAAATATGAAAAACTTGGAAAAAAATCAAACAGAAATCCTGTAAACAAAAAGTTACTTAAATCAAATAAAAAATACATTTGAAAGCCACTCCAACAAAGTGGAAGAACCAGTAGAAGACAGAATTTCAGGGCTCAAAGACAAGCTGGATATTAAAGAAAAATTAGAAGAATCCTTAGACAAAAGTCTCAAGAACTGCAAAAGGAATACCCAAGAATTCAGTGATCCCATTAAAAGACCAAATTTTTGAATCATGGGCATTGACAGAAACAAACACTGTGTTAGGATGAAAGGGTAGAAGAGGGTTTACCAAGGTAATGGTACCCCAAAACAAGCAGGAGTAGCAGTATTATATCAGATGAAGTGGACTTCAAACCTAAATTAGTCAGAAGATACAGAGGGCACTTCATACTAACAAAACAAGTAGTACATCAAGAGGAAATAACAATTAACAACTTACATGTGCCCAATGTCAGTTCTCACAACTTCATTAACATACACTAATGGACTTAAAATCATAGACAGACCCCAACACTGTGATAGTGGGAGACTTTAATGCCCCTCTATCACCAATAGATAAATCATCAAGAAAAAAACATCAACAAAGAAATACTAGAATTGAAAGACACTATAGATCTAATGGACCTGACAGATGTCTAGAGAATATTCCATCCTGCAACAGCACAATGTACATATTTCTCAGCAGCACATGGAACTTTCTCCAAAACAGACCATATCCTACAGCAAAAAACAAGTCTCAACAAATATCAGAAAACTGAAATAACCCCCTGCATACTGTCTAACCACAACACAATAGGAGGAAGTCAAAAAGTTTCTGGAATTAAGTAAACATGAAAACACAACCTATCAGAACCAGTGGGACACAGCAAATGGTCTTAAAAGGAACGTTTATAGCCATGAGTGCATATATTAAAAACACAGAAAAATCTCAAATACCTAATACAGCATCTCAAACTCCTAGAAAACAAGCTAAACCCAAAGCAAGCAGGAAATAATAATAAAAGGGCCAAAATCAACAAAATAGAGACCAAAAAAACCATGCAAAGAGTCAACAAAACTAAAAGCTCGTTCTTTGAAAAAATAAACAAGATTGACAAACCCTTGGCAAATATGACTAAAATGAGGAGGGAAAAGACACAAATTAATAAAAATCAGAAAAAAAGGGGCAGGAGGAGAAAACAACAAACACCATGAAAATCCAGGGAATCATCAGGGACTACTTTGAAAACCTATATTCAAATAAATTGGAAAATCTAGAAGAAATGGACAAACTTCTAGATACATAATACCACCCAAAATTGAACCAAGAGGATGTTAATCACTTAAACAAATCTATAACATGCAATGAAATTTAAAAAGCTGTAAAGAATCTCCCACAAAAGAAAAGTCAAGGACCTGATGAATTCTCTGCTGAATTCTACCAGACCTTTAAAGAAGAACTAATACCAACCCTCCTTAAACTTCACCATGAAAATAATATGAAAGGGAAGGAACACTACCAAACTCATTCTATGAATCCAGTATCACACTCATCCCAAAACTAGACATGGACACACACACATACACACAAAGGAGAGAACTACAAGCCAGTATCTTTAATAAACATAGATGCAAAAATCCTCAATAAAATAATAGCAAATCAAATTCAACAGCATATCAGAAAGATCATACACCATGACCAAGACAGCTTCATCCCAGGATGCAGAGATGGTTCAACATACACAAATCATTAAATTTAATACAGCATATTAACAGAAGCAAAGACAAAAAGCACCCAGTCATCTCAATAGATGCAGAAAAATTCAACATCTTTTCACGATAAAAACTCTGATGAAAGTAGGAATGGAAAGAATGTACCTCAACATAATAAAGAATATATATGACAAACCTATAGCCAACATCATACTTAATGGGAAAAAACTGAATCCATTTTCCCTAAAGTCAGTAATGAACCAAGGATGCCCACTCTCCCCACTCCTATTCAACATCATCTTGGAATTTCTAGCCAGAGCAATAATGCAGGAAGAAGAAATAAAAGGAATACAAATAGATAAAGAAGAAGTCAAACTATCCCTATTTGCAGACAACAGACATGATCTTATACATGAAAGTCAAAAAAACTTCTGGACACCATAAACAGCTTCAGCAAAGTAATGGGATACAAGATCAATCTGCAAAAAACAGTAGCCTTTCTATACACTAACAATGAACGGATTGAGAAAGAATGTAGGAAAACAATTCCATTTATAATAGTCTAAAAACATCAAATACCTAGGAATAAACTCAGCAAAGGATGTGAATGGTCTTTATAAGGAAAACTACAAACCATTGAAGAAAGAAATCAAAGAAGACTAGAGAAGATGGAAAGATCTCCCAAGTTCATGAATTGGTAGTATCAATGTAGTAAAAAATGGCTACACTACCAAAAGTAATCTACATGTTCAGTGCAATTCCCATTAAAATCAAAATGACATTCATCACAGAGATTGAAAAATCAACCCTAAAGTTCATTTGAAAGCACAAAAGACCATGAATCGCCAAGGCAATACTAAGCAAAAAGAGCAGCACTGGAGGTATCACAGTACCCAACTTCAAACTATACTACAGAGCCATAGCAATAAAAACAGCATGGTACTGGCAGAAAAAACAGATATGAAGACCAGTGGAACAGAACAGAGGACCCAAACATGAATCCATGCAGCTACACCCACCTAATTCTTGACAAAAGCACCAAAATCATCCAATGGAAAAAGACAGCATCTTCAACAAATGTTGCTGGGTAAATTGGATATCTAGTTTCAGATGAAACTAGATCTATGTTTGTCACCCTGTACAAGTATAAACTCAAAGTGGATTAAAGACCTTAACATAAGACCTGAAACCTTGAAGCTAGTACGGGAAAGAGCAGGGAATACACTGGAAGCAATAGACATAGCAATGCCTTCCTCAGTAGAACTCAATTGGCTCACAACTAAGAGAAAGGATTGACAAATACAGAATATATACAATTTTTCAGGTTTTAGAATGAAGGCAAGCTATTGACTAATAGTCACTTTTACAGGTAATAGAATTTTTAAATAAACTACTCATAGAAATAAGACGATAAAGGAGGAGAAATATGCAAGAAAAATTTAAGAAATCTTTCCCCACTCACATCTCAATGTCCCAAACTGAAATCCTTTCAAAGCCTCCAACTTACTGATTCACTACTAAAAGATTGTGTTGTGATTCATATGTTAGTGATAAGTGTCTTTTCTTGTTTAATCTAATTCATAGTGATTAGATTCTCACATGTATAAGGAGTTGTCCACACAGAACTGTAGCTGAACTGAAAAAAGTGTTGTATCCAAAGTGGATGGACAGAAATGGATGCTCAAAAGGAAAGCGGACAAAAATTGTATCCAAAAACAAGTACAATTAACAAAAAATTCAGGTTAAATTTTTTATTAGTTTTGAAGCTTTGTGGATCCAGATACCTTTGAGGAACCAATGAATTTAGAACATTCCTGTTAATTTTAAAATCAATATTGAAATATCTGTTGTAAGATATCTATTCTGTAATTCCAATAAGTATCAATCAGGCAGCTTTTCAATGATAATATACACAAAGAATTAACATTACTTAGAACAAACAAAGCTAAAGTTATTACTTACATGATCTGTCGTCAGTGCAGCACATGGGTGATAATGATTAAAATAAATGTCATTGTTATTTATGGAACATATATACTTCTCTAAATCATTGTATCTCTCTCCATAGAGCACTATAAAAAGTAATAGTAAGATTTTCCAAATTAACAGAAATGTAATAACTGAAATAATTTTAAAGTAAGAAATAAAGTTAATTTATATGAATATACAAAACATACCAAGTCTAACTTTATATGACTGTTTTACTTGCATGTAGTCTTTGGGAAAGTTGGCACCATAGCCACCATTTCTTTTGGAAGCCATACGTTTTCCTATTGTACTGTCTACTTCTTTCCAGTATCGTTTCACTGATTGTAGCCATCTTTAAAAGTAAATTTACATATTACTTAGGCAGAAAAATGGAAATATTTCCCACAAAATTAAAGACAATTTTATGTGACTTACAGGTTGCAGATAAGGGAATTGGCTCTAAAGCCAGACTATCTGAGATTCAATCTCAGCCTCTTTATTGCCAGCTGTGGCTCATGGTTGAATCACTTAATTTTTTTTATGCTTTATTTTTCACATTTTAAAATGGAAGTAGTAGTAGTAGAAGTACTATTATCTAATAATAATAATGGAAATAATAGTAAATCATAAGCATTTCTGGCATTTAAAATAAACTACTATAAGCAAAGTACTTATAACAGTATACATAGGAGGTACTATAGGATTGGTTGCTATAATTGTTATTATTAGGCAAATAAAACAAGCTCAATGACAAAAATTAAGTTTTTCTATCTTTCCAAATGTCTACAAAGTGAGATCATAGGTCAAGGTCCATGGCTGAGAGTGTCATGACGTCACTTTATTTTTGGCTTCTTGGTAAAGGCCAAAAAAAATATATCTATCATTTCTTATAGATATGAGGTGAAATTTCCTACTCAATTGCAGATCTGACTGAGGGAGCTCCTTGATATTTCTCTATAGAGGGTGGCCAACACCTACCAGAAAGTACTAGAAAGACAGTGCTTTAAAGATATAGTGCTGTTATTAGTTAACCAGAAAGTTATGCAACTTTACAGAACCCATACACAAAGTATGAAATTCAAACAATCAAAATAAGTAAGTATTCTTTCCAAACTGAAACCCAGTTCCTACTCAGTGAGATGTTCAGGGTTACTTATGGTAGCCGACAGAGCCAAAAAAGGACATCTGATCATAACAAGGAGATGCTCCCAGATTTCTGCACCAATTTCTCCACCAAGGCAGTGAATCTATTAAAGAAAAAACTTTTTCAATTAAAAGGTGGATTTAAAAATAGAAAATGAAAATAACACTTCAAATCATCATACATACTTTCCTACTACCTGTAATTGACCATATCAAGCTTAAATAAGTATTTGAAAAAATCTTGTCAATAGAAAATCTGAACACTGGAATTTTCCTCAATCTTCATAACCAATTCACCAATAATTCTTCTTTATTTTACTTTTGAAACTTTCTTTCAAACCTAGGTGTTTCTCTCCATGTCTACTGCCAACCAAGTCATCATCACATCTCAGTTGCACTACAATATCCTCTTGACTACTATCCTAGCTGCCTTTCTGGCCCCTCTGTTCTTCACGTCATATCCAAAATGACATGTTTCAAAGATAAATTAGATCTGATCATGTTCCTAATTAAATTTCTTTCCATTGCTCATGGAACAAATGTAAACTTTTTAATAGTGTAAATAGTGCCTGGCCTAATTTGGCTACTGCTGCCTCTCTTGCTTTATCTCAAGTCATTCTCTCCTGTCTTTACTATGATCCATACACATCACACATTAGCCTTTTTTTTTGTTTCTTGAGCATACCCTTCATAGTAACAGCTTCCATATTACTTGTTTCCCCAATGAGAGAGAGAAAGAGAGAGAGAGAGAGAGAGAGAGAGAGAAGGCAAGTTAAATACAGGCTTCTTACCTTACCTTTTTTCCCTTTTAAATTAAAACTTCAAGTATGATATATTTGATATATTGTAAGAACTTTTGTAAATGCCACCATGTACCCCACCCATTATGAAAACAACAACAAGAAAGAGATTCTGCCCAATATAAGGTCTCCAAGGATATCATATGCTTTATACAGTCCTCACCTTGAAAACTACCTACTGAATGAACAAATTAACTTGCAACCACAAAAAATTCTTTGGACTAAAATAGTGTATCTTTTCATAATGTTCCACATTTCTTTGAAGAAATATTCTTAATGATGCTACTATATAACTTTGCTAAATATCTTCCATTTGACCCTCTTATATCTACATTGTTTTCCACCTCACTCTTCCCAGGAAAACTGATCTACAGATACTACTTCAGAAGGGTTCTCATGTCCTCCTATTCCATAGGGTTTGGCCAACAGATGACCTCGGTAAGGTATCAGAAGATGAGAAGAGAAGGAGGTTGAGGTTGGTTCCTTTGGCTCCCTTTGCCCAAGGTTATCTTGAGTCAACTGTGTTCCTCAACCAAGGTAACTACTCTCCATGTAGCCAACTCAGTCAGAATCTTCATTCAAGTTTAAGAAAACATTTTCTTCACCTTATCTCTCTCTATAAGCCTAGGGATGAGCTTCTAGCTCTGGGTTAAAGCACTAACCTTTGTGGATTTCCTCACACACATCTTTGAAATGTAGTTTAAGTGTACCATTTGTTTTCTGTTAAATCCATGACTGATGAACTAGCTTGTGTAACTGACATCACATCCATGACATCACATACATCATTTGGTGGAGCCCAAAATTCTTTGCTTATGAGATCAAGCATTGGATTTGAAATCTCTATCAAGGGAAACTTATGCCATAGCACTTGAATTCCATTCCCTCTGAAAGAGTAGTCTCCAGTGAAAAGTTCCTCTCGCATATGGAGCTCTACAGGGTAAACCAATATGCACTGCTGTATTATAATAGGATAAGGAAGCCAATGGTTCACTGGATAAACTATTCAGAAGAAAGTTCCTCCCAAATCTGCACTGCATCCAATTGGACAGATGCCCTGAAACATCAAGGATCTTCATTACATTAGAAAATTAACCCAGAGAAATACCAAACCTACCTCATCAAATATAACATATCTGATCCTTTTCACCCAATTTTGGCGATGAGGAGCTAGCAGCAAAATTTCAAGGCAGGCAGGGACTGTGACAAGTACCTACAAATAATAATAATATGGCATTCTGACCATTAAACATGTACAGACATAGTTATAAAACTACATAAGAGAGGCTTATGAATCATGAATATACCTGCTGATAATTATGATCTAATATTACTTTAAAAATTTGTTTCTTTAAAATTTTGTTATGAGAGCAATAGTAGGTATCTCTCATGTAGCTATCCTTAACTCAACTAGCAAAAATTCTTTGTCTTTCTTATCCTTATGTCTTCTCTTCAACAAAATCAGTCACAAGGGCAGAACGGGACCTGCCTGAAACTGAGCAGGGGAGAGGAAGGTAGGGGAGGAGGGCAGGGTGGAGAAATGACCCAAACAATGTATACACATGTGAATAAATGAACAAATAAATAAATAAGTAAAATTTGTTGTATTAGTTTGAAGCACATGAAACTTGAATTTTCATAGGTCAAAAATTGTAAAATATCACATTTGAACTTTAAATACTTGTTTATTAACAGTCAGAATTTAATGTGACCAGAGTCACAGGTTTGTTTCTTTAAAACCTAATCCTCACATAGAGTTTGGGTTAGAAGATGGTTGTTAACAGTCAACAGTGAGGGAAGTAGGACTGGGCAGAGAGAGGGATCAAACTGCCAAGAAGACTTGATGGAACCTCAGCCAAGGTGGCTCAGAATTGTGGAGTGCATATCATCTATCAGTATTGGTCCACATCAAGCTGAACTGGTCCACTATTTATACCCCTTCCTAGCTCAATCACAGGATATGGACCATGGAGGCAGGACTGGAGACATTGACAGCTGGGACCTATCTTGACCACAGTGCCCTAAATCTGGGAAACAAATCCTTCCCCAAAAGCCAATATGAGTAGCACATCTCCATGTCAACTACACAGTGTTCTATGATCATGTGTTCCTTTTTTGTGTAGTCTTAATTATTGATCAGCAAGTTCAGTAAGACAGAAAACTATCTATGATTTAATTAACAACAGGTATACTCACCATAATACAATAGTTTTTAACTATAATGAATATCCTTAACAAGGAATTAAAAATAAGCTAATTATAATCAGAAATTGCTGTTGTTAATTTTTATAAATGAGCTTTTTGGATCACCTTGAACCCACTTCTAAACAAACATAATCTAAAAAACTAAGACTGAAATCTGAAATCAAAATATGTTTCCTTAAAGAAACATGACTTCTATTTCTCACACTTTGGAATGTAACAGAATTTCATTTTCTATAAAGTCATCTGATCTTTCATAAATTCTAGGAAATTATTTCTACAAGGCCTTTTAAAGATACTGGATTTCTAGTCAAAAATGTATAAATACTGTTATGTAATTTGATATCAACTTTATTAATTACTATACCCTACCTGAGAGTTTAGAGCATCTTGACGATATTCTCTTGTGAACACACCACAAAGAGCTCCACCACTTGGCAGATTTTTGGTGTAACGATGCTGAACAGTTGCTGCTACTTGATTAACAAGGGCCTAAATGACACGGAAACAGATTGATTAGTAACAAAACAAAGTATAAATAGGTGAAATCTCAAGGAACTGTGGAAACTGTCCAAAGGTATGTTCTGCTGTGACTGCAGAAAGCTTAAAGACCCTTTTTTCTACCCATCTTTCTAAATATTATATGCTAATGTGCTTACTCTGAGATAATGGAGGAAGAATCTGGAACTAATTGATAAACTTCAACTAAAATAAAACAGGAAAAAGAAAGTCTATATCTGAAAGAAAAACAGGAAGTGTTGCCTACACGAGAAGAAAAAATAAACATGAATAGCATGATTCTTGGATGACCAAGACTTAGAAAGAAACTGAAACTAACATAGAAGGAAGGGCAAATAAGAAATAGACAAAGTTAAGTGCAAATCCCTGAGTTCAAACCCCAGTACCACCAAAACAAAAAGGAAGGGGGAAACCATTTTAAAACCAGTAGATTTCTCATCAGAAACCATGGAGACCAGAAGGAAGTAACACACCACTTTTCAAGTACAGAAAGAAAAGGACAATGAGGCAGTAGGTAAGGAGGGATGGGAAGGAAGTGAGTGTAGTTATGAAAGAGAACCCTGAGGGCTCCCTGGTGAAGGAAATGTGCTGTATCTTGACTGTAATGACACCAGCATTTTCTTTGCTACCATCCTCAAGACACTTCCCTTCTAAAGAAAAGGGTAGAAGGTACACAGATCTCTCTGTGTTATTTCTGTATGTCAATCTCCAATTATCTCACAATAAAAGTTCAGTTAAAAAAAAAAGAAATAGACAACGTTGACTTGTGCTTCATATTTGAGGGCTTCTTCCAGATGTTTGAAGCTTGAATGTAAAAACATAAAGAAGAGTAGAACCTTGCTCAGAATCAAAGGTGGCCTGGCCTGTATAATCTATAGACCTGCAAACATCTATTTCACATTTTATGCTACAAAATTTAAAACCCCATAGAGATGAACAGGTGACTTTTACAATATAACCAAAAAGATACTAGAAAGTGACATTTTCATATATTTGAGCACACACATACACACAAAATCGCAAGTGAAAATACTGGTAATTCTGACTTATACAAAGATTTTAGTATCATTAAAATAACCATAATAAAGTAAAATTACAAAATGATGCGAAAGCATATTTCATCATGATTTATGTCTGAAAACAATGTCATAAGCATTATTTAAACTTTATTAAATATTTTAAAGACAACCTTTTTCCTAAAGGAAAAAGTGGGCAAATGCATCAAGTTGTTTATGAATAAAGAAATACCAGTGCCCCAAAGTCATTCATAAAAGTGTCCAAATCACTAATCACAGAAATGCTAATCTAAATGGGAGATAGTAGTTTTCACGTATCCATATGCAGAAAAAACATCTCATTAAAGAACAATAGGAACATTTGAAAAGATAAGAAAATGTGCATGGCCATATACTGCCAGTGGGAATAAAAAATGCATTTAAACCATGAGAAGAGTAATTTGGCAGTGGTCAACTCACCAATTACATTTGTACTCCTCTTAAATGTTTCTTGATATTTTATATCAATTTTCTGCACTGATCACTTATTGCTTTTGTAATCATGAAAATCAAAAAGCCACAGTAAAGAAATAAAACACTATTTTCAACTAATCATAGTGTTAAACTCATTAAACACTACAAGATTTCCTAGAAACCAAAATGTAGTCAAATCCCATTTTTATCTGCAACAGTAGTCACTCCAACTAATTTGACTCTAAGAGTAATCATATTAAAGGGTTGTGAGTGAAAAGATACAAACATATACTTCTCATAAGTCACACTTTTTTCTCCTACATAACAAAAATCATTCTGTTTCTCAATTCAACATCAAGCAGTACTAGACTTAAAAGAAATTTGGTAAAATAACCTAGCTTGAAAAATAAGCCATCCCCTGACACCCAACAGCACATTAGATATGTTCTACAAACCCACAAACTGCACAAGCAACTCTAAGTTCTTAGGCAACTCAACACTTTCCAGGAAAGTATAGATGCTTCTCTCAATTTGAGCATAAAGCTTAACGCCAAGATTGCAAAGCTCGAATTTTTTTTCTTGTAATAGTTCTAAGGAATGGGTTATTTTAGCCTCTGAAACTGGGATAAGAAAATTCAGGATTAAGCAATAAACTGAATGACATTTACCATGTGACCGTGTGCAGTATTTTTAAAGGGGAAGTTCAGGAATGAAAGAGAATGTTCCTTTCACTTGAGCCCTACCTTTGTGGGTGCAACATATACAACCACCCCTTCATCGCTCTCCTTCAGCACTCTCTCCATGCAGTAATAGGAAGCATAGGTTTTGCCTGAGGACGTTGGGGCAACAATTACTGCCGACTCATAATTATCCACAACATCAAGGAGCTCTCGCTGCAGGATTCAGAGCATGATTTGTGTCAGTAATACAAATAACATGTTACCAAAGCAAGTATAGTAAAAATTTATCCAATATGATTTTCTAAACCTCAGATGGAATGACTGGGAGGTGGAAAAAAACTGGAAAATCTAATGACCTCCTGTCATTTTCTCAGAGAATACAATTTATTGGTTTTGAGCATCTGAAAGGCGAGTTTTATGTGTGAAAAATGGAGAATGAGCCTGAATGAAATATCTTGCTATTGGAAAAAGCAGTTATTTGTGCTTTTGTGTAGTTGTTAGGTACAGAACTGCTTAGAGAAATAAAGATCTAAGAAATAGTCAATATATATCTTATGACAGTGAACACATGGTTGACAAGAAGTAGCTTCAAAGATTTTCAATTTTTCTGTTATCTTCTACTTTCTTTATACAAGAAAGCCAAGTACCTACTCTTGAGGATGTGTGGGAGTTTCATCCTTGCAACTTATGCTTTTATTCATCCAAATGATGAATAATCAAAAGAATTTTAAACCTTTATAAAGTGCACAAGATGGAGAGATGTCCCCCAAATTTCCAACCTATATACTCTATTGAATCTGAGTCCCCTCTCAACCACACCTCAGAGTGCAGTGAGAATCAGAAAAATAACATAAGTGATATTAATGGAGAGCATTTGGCTGCCTTGTACCCTACACTGAAAGAAGGAATCAATTCTCCTGCTCATGAATTGCTTAAGGCAGCCCGTCATTATTAATATAGAAAAGGCAAAGTCCTTGCACCAGGTTGCATATGTTTTTACATCACCCAAGAGTTCTCATGTCAGAAGCTTGAACTCCAAAACAGCAGTATTGGAAGGAATTGGAACCTGTAAGAGATGGGGTCTAGTGGGAGGTCCTTAGTCACTGAAGGCATGTTTTTGGAAAGTACTTCTTTTGTGACTCTGTAGTAGTTCTCAAGAGACGGTTGTTGTTAAAAGCCTGAACCCAACCCCACCTAGCTCTCTCTTTGTCTTGGTTTGAAGATATAATGCTTTTCACATATGTGCTCCCACCATGATGTGATGTCATTCTGCTCTAAGGCCTTCACCAGAGGCCAAACCACTGGACCCACTTGATCTTGGACTTTGAATCTCCAGAACTGGAGATTCAAAGAGCTAAATAAATCTCTTTACAAAATTATGCTTCCTTGGGTATTTCATTACAGTACTGAAAAGCTGACTTATACAATTTGATTCTGAATGAGACAGTCTATTAGATTGAAATTACAAAATTGCATTTTTCTAATGAATGCTCATTTTATTAGTATTTTATAGGGTTCAGTGTATGCAGCTTCCCAAATTTTATAGCTATCAATATTTATTTTCAGTATTCTTATAGAAGAATAGCTACTATGTGGCACGTGCAGTTATAAACATATGAACAGTTATCTCTATGTTTAAAGTGACCAAATTTCTCTTTGCACATTTGTATTCTCACATATGAAGTCCTACTGACACAGGAAAAAAATCTACATGCTGCTGCATGTCACAACTGGGCAGCACAGACATCTTTAAACTTAAAATCTATGTATGTGAATTCATCAAAGACTTCCAAGGAAATGATCTGCATAAATATTTTACATTCTTTAAATGGGAAAAAAGAGTCCACGTTTGGCATTTTAAATAGCTAAGTATTTTTAAATGACATGACTCACTATTAAGAACTCCATGCCAAATGTAATATATACAGCCACAATATAAAGAAACTCTTGAGTTCATATATAATAAGAACATGTAAGATTTTTTTCATTTACAACATTACCTGCCATGTGTCAGGAATAAAGTCCTGGACCCTCGGATCTGGATCTTTTCTTTCCTCTCGTATCAAATAATGCCCCATGTATTGAAGTTGAAATCGAGCTGGCCCAATGCCAACTGAATACTTATTCCTTTTCTTCTCCTTTATGTCATCTACATCCTACATTATTTCAAAAGACCATTTTGACAGTGATTTTAAATTATAACATTATTTAAATAATTTAAATATTTGTAAATATTTGTCACAAAGTTCTGTATATGTGAAAAGCATTTTACCACTTTTTAATCTTGATGAAGATGTTACCACTTAAATCATCCCCTTAGCTGTGAACAAGTTAGTAAACATCAAGATTTTCAAATATTCATTGTGTCATTTGTGGCCACAATCTGATATATTTTGAAACAACTGAACAATCATACTATAGTGTAGAGCTGTTTTAGCAGAATTAAATATAGTATTAGTGTTAGAGGTGTGCAGAAATGCATTTAATCTGTTTGAACAGCAAATATTTTCTAATTCTAGATTACTTCAATATTGGACAGTTATATTAGTAAAATGATAACACTGATAATATTTTAGTAAAAGTATCCTATGAGACATGACTGCATTTGAGAGACACCTTATGTATACCTAATAATTACTCTATTAAAATGGGGCTATTTTAAAAATATTACCTGAGTTTGGCATAAAGAATTTGCCAACTCATCAAACCCTAAATATTTAAGGCATTTGGCTATGAGTTTCCATTCAGCTTCTTGAAGAAATTCTGGGTATTTTTCCATCAAGCAGTGGATTCTTTTCATCATTTGAACAGCTACACTTAAATCTTTTGTGGTTTCACCTTGGTAAAGAATAAACAATAAAATTTGTTATAAAAGCCAGCAAAATGATAAATTTTTATAAATCATCAAGCTTATCAATTTTAATTAAGTTCACTGTCTTACTTGGAATTAAATGAAGTTTGGGAGTAGATAAAACTAAATAAAATTTAAAAAATAGTTATCATCTCCATGAATTATTGAGAAGGAGCTGTGACAAGTTCTGGGGAAAGAAGAAAACTCCCATAGACCATGACATAAATAAGATCATTAAAGCTGAATTTTGCAGAAATTCATGGACAAAAATAAATCCTTTTTATTTTTATGTCTTCTCTATTATGTTCAAAAATACTTGTATTATTTTTAAATATCGGTTTAAAAACTTACCAACATTTCTTGAGCCTTACTGTTGACCACAGACAAGTATTTGGTGTAATCATTGGAGCCCTTCAATTCAATCTATCTATCCCAAATACCAGATCCAGACTGATAATGCCTCTCAATCTTTAGAGTCATATACATCCTTTTGATTCCTCCCTTCTGCTGATCTTTTTATATTTACCACATCAGGGCTGTTTTGCTTCTGCCATTCTTCTAATCGACTTATTTCCTATTTATTTAACAAGTATTATCAAAGCCTACTAAATGCTATAAAAGGCTACCTGGGATAATTAATACAGGGCCATTACCCTCCAGGAGCTTCTAGTTCACTTAGAAAGACAATGTATAATACTTTATTGGTCCACATTGAACATTAGAAACTATAGGTGTTATGTGAGCCCAATTGAAGAAGACTATGAGATGATTTCATGAAGTAAATTTGGAGGATAAGCAGAATTCAGGTAGATGACAAATAAGGATAAGGACATCTGTTCAAAAACTAATATGTAGTTCTGTACTCAACATGTATATCACCAAAAATTCTTTATTTATTTCTCTATATTACTGGGAACTTGCATGTACCCAGGTAAAAGTCTACATTTACTACATCCCTTGTCATAAGATGTGACCTGTGACTAAGTTTGCACTAATGATCTGTAAACATTAGTGAGTTGTCGATGACTAGAAAAGTTCCTTAAAGAGACACAAGGAACTACAGAGAGGATTTTTGCCTTCCTTCCTTTATTCTAATATTTTCTAGAATGCTGTTATCTAGAAATAGGAGGAACATAAGGCAACTTGAAGAATGGAAGCCACATGCCAAGGATAATAGAATGCAAGATAGAGAAATTGGATCACTGATGACACTGTAGGGCTGCCAGAGCAGCTGCAGTGAACTTCATTTAAACGAGTGAAATAAACCATTATGTTCTTCAAGCCACTCTTCTGATCTCTTTAGTGGTAGCCAATGGCAAATACTGATTCAATATTTTGGCTGAGGGGGAAAACATATACTAAGCTAAGTCTTATGCCGCTCACTGTTTTGCTCCAGCACATTAAATGTGTCAGAATAAAATTTGGGGGCAGTAACAGGGGAGAACCTGGGAGTCAATTGTTAAATGGATTCAAGAGTAGAAATCTCCAAGAGTGAGTAATCAAATAAGTTTACTCAAAAGAACTGTCGATTTGGGAGTACTATGAAATATGAACATTTTACCAGCTATCAGTTTACACATCTCTACTCAATCCTATCTCAACCTTATCTTCCTCTTTCTGTCCCTTTTCTTTTCTAATAGCCTTTGTAGAAATTGCAAAATCTAGCACATGGAATTCCCAGCAGTTTTGGAAAAATTCAACAGAGTACGCAAAGAGGCGTATCAATTTATCCAGAAAGAAAATGCTTATGTTTTGGAACTCAAAAGTAACTAACAAGTTTTCTGTGGGTGCCTCACCACCTTTGTTGGTTCCCTTAGTCATTTCTCTAATCGGTAAGCAGTTATTTTTAAACCTACCTTTGATTGTGTTTACAAATATTCTGTGTATTTGCTGTTTAGACTCTTTGTGAAATGTCATTGCTCATTGATAAAAGAGGTAATAATACATAAAATCAGATAATACATGTAACTCTTATTACACAAAGTTCCAGTTCACAAATGACAACCATCACCATTATATTTGTATTAATTCTCCACTTCACCAAAATAAGAAAACAGAATCACATACTCTCAGATCGGCAGTGCTCTTTCCAAGCTTTCAAGCAAGCTGTTAATCCTGCCATCTCTACTTGAACTTTCACTGAGTTGCTTTTGCATGATTTCAAAAAGTCTTCCAGGTCATTTATTCCAGAGTCTAAATTCTCTTTCATTTTTTCTTCAATAGAAAATGACAGAGCATTCCATTTTTGCTCTTCTTTTTGTTCTTCCTTGGCAAGTAACCTCTTCTTATTTTCTCGAGTAATTATTTGAGCCTTGGTCTCCTGCCCAAAAGGAAATGAACATATCTTGCAATATTCCACAATGACATTTCTTGAGTGTGATATTTTTAAGTGTATATTTACAATTTTGACCATCATCCTTTTCTTGAATAGGCATAAAAGTGTTGATCCTTAAAATTATGTTTCTTTTAATTAAAAACTTAGGACAATTCAATTTGGTGAGTATAAAGTCTCTCTGTGGATATTTTTCAAGATTTCCAACTGGTGTCAATTGCATAAACAAAAGAGTAAATGCAATGAAATGAAGAAACATTAGACCATTTCACATCTCTATGTAGTAACAACTGCTACTCTCTCTGGAATTGCCTAGCCTCTTCATTCCTCCAAAGTCACCTTCCCATTCCCTATTTGATCAAGGTATTTCTACCACAAAGCCCTTCCTGACATGCTGGAGCATCTATTAAAGCACTCATTAAGACACACTGTGTTTATAATTTTACTTGTCATTCTCTCTAGCTTGAGATTCTCAAGACAGATTGTGCCTTTTTGTCTATATGTCCCAACCACAAAATATTTAGTCCGTAATGTTTGAGGAGTGAATAAGAAAGAAAAAAGGAAATGAAAGAAAAGAGTTGATAGAAGGACAAACATAAATACAAGGGATTTTCTCTATCTAGATAAATGTTTCCAATTGACTTAAACTCAATATGGACCAACTTTTACTATGCTTTTACCAATCCAACTTAATAGTTTATAAAAACAAATTAGGGAATCTTATTAGTAAGAGAATTCTGACAAACTTTCCAATATCCTATAGTGAAGTTAAATGTAGCTGCTATCACTCTCTAATTATATAATTCCAATCAATAATATTTGAGTTTTCAGTCACTAATCTTGCAAGTGTTCTCTTTGTTCGGTCCATAGGACAGGATGAGGCCTAGCCTTTTGTCATGTACAATGTTCACTTATCTTGAGTATGTAGACTAATTAAGCTGCTGGTAGGAGAATACACTTATAAAGTACTAAGTGTGTTTAATTTATTTGAGAAATTTTTTTGAATTTCCTAATTATGGGAAGGGAGAAGCATGAGAATTTTTTCAGTCTTCATATCTTGTGTCATAAAGAAATTTTTTCAATTTGTCATTTTATAATATCTCTAAGAAAAAAAAAAAAAGAAAGAGAAAAGGACTCCTGGTCCTCACAAATAAAAAAGTAAAAGATCAGTTGAGTGGTCTCATGAGCAATAAAATTGGTTACAAAACGGAAAAAAAGAAGAATAACTTGATATCTCCTGGTCCTGATCCTGCCAGCCTGTCAACTAAATATTCTGCCAACTAAATTTCCCTTGTCACCTCCTAGATTTAAAATAGGGAAATAACTTGTTGGCTCCCTTTCTTGGTAGGGTCAAGACCCAAACTCAACAGGAAGAAGCTACAGAAGATTGGACTGTTGCTCCTCAGCAACCCCTTTTAAGATTAACAGGGACCAAAGTCGTAGGGAGGGGAAATGAGGCACAATAGATAGATGAGGAGATAGGGAAATTATATTATTTTAATAAATATTTAAAAGGCCAGATTCAGGCATTGAAATGAGGAAGTAAAAACTAAAAAAGCCAGAGCACTAGCCCCCTCTTATCTCTTTTTTTTAGCAAGTAAGATATGGATGTTTGGTTATATAAAAAGAAAAAGTCTCTCATAGAAAGAAAACACCAAAGAAATGAACAAATAGTAACTTAAGAAAATTTTTAAATGATAGAATTTGTAGAACCTTACATGTGCCTTTTTGTTCTTGGACTCATTAAAATCCTTCTTTGGCTTAACACCTTGAGTTACAATGAGTTTTGTAGAGACTGATTCTAAAGAGTTCCCATAAAATCTTTGAAAGCGATGAAGCTTTTGTATGCTTTTAAGAACATAAGGGTCCTTAGGGTTTTCTGAAAAAGAAAAAACTTAAGATATACATTACTGTATTTTTCTTAGCAGCATTCTAATTTTCACTCCACATCACACACATGTGCTTTTCTTTCTAGTGTATAACAGTAATTTAATCTGATTACTTTGGTTTAAGAGAGAATCTTAAATCAAGCTGTCTCTTTTTGTAAAATAATTCTTTACCTTTCTTAAAAGATAGAAGTGACAAAACATTTTTTCATAGCCTACTTCAAAAAATAAATATCAGGGTGATGCCACCAAAAATAAAAAAAAGGCAGATTCTCTGAAAATCTGCTCTGTGAACAAGGTTAAGAATAGGCAGTGGCAGAATCAAGAAGAAAAAACTATCTAATATTCTGATTTCTTATATCATTACTTAGAAAAATCCTTACTCTAGACCACAGCCACAGAGTCAGGAACTGATCTCAGTATATTTGACTTCAAGGAATACAGATTTCTTAAACCACAAACCATCTTTCCTAAAAACACTCCTTAGCTCTTGAGACAAATGCCATATTTGTGTGCTTCCTCTGAGACATCTACAAACACTTACAAACCTACACATAAGTGACAGTCATCAGGCAAAGGGGAAATTTTTCATTATCATCATTCCTGGTGTACATCTAATTATCTCATAGATTATTTCTTATTCAAAAATTTTAATTTGTGACTCATAATGTGATCAATTTTCACTATTAAATAAAGGGCAGAAAGTAGACTTAAGTTTATTTCACTAGAGTCACAGAGCTCACCACCAAAGTTGGGCTTTGTCCTGTCATAATCATCACTGAGGGGTCTGTGAGAGTGCCAATGCACAAGTTCATCAAATTCCTTTTGTTTAACAATTGAAGTAACAATAGGATCATCGCTGTAAGATAAAAAAAGAAATATGTGCGTATTTTAAGCTGCATGCCTCCGAACATACCAAAGCACAGATTTCATCCTATAATAATAACTTTGAAAACCATAGCTCCGTTTCCTCTTTCTGTGACACCAAATAAGTGACAGAGCCCAAACAACAGTTTATTAGAGGCTTAAGAAACCAGAAGCACTCCATGTCTCTCTGTCCCATCAACATCAACAAACATTCACTAACTAACTCATTAATTAAAAACGTGTAGCTGGAGTGGTTTATTTTCACACTAAAATCACATGGTTGTTTACATAGAAATGATCAAAGGACATTTTTTATATTTTAATATAAAAATATAAATATTTTATATTTTAACACTTTATATTAAAATGTTTGAGATACAAACACATATTCCATGTAATGTACTGTATTTAACCTGCTGCATTTCAGAAATCCTTAAATAATTCATTCATTCCCTATAAGTATATATTGAGGCATATTTTGCACCCCCCTACCTCCTTAGGAAAGGCAAATCTTTCAAAATGTCTCCCGCAAACTCATCAATCAACTTAGATGACATTGGAATAAAACCCAAATTAGGCATTGTTTTCTGGGAGCTATCTGTAAAATAAAATAATAACATAAGTTCAAATTGAAACTTTCATACAGGAACATTCAACATGATTTTCCAAAATTCACATTAAATTTTTTTACATTGAACTTATTTATGCTCATTAATTCCAATCTCTTTCATAAAATTATCTCCATATTAAAAAATTGGAGAACACAGCAAAATATAAAGAAATAGATATCCTTTAGATATTTTGGTGGGTAGATGGATGGATGGATGTAGAGTGGGTAGATAAATAGATACATTCACACATGCATGGATACACGTATAGATAGATGCCCATGTGTCTCATTTTCAAATATTTATTCCTTTTATTATTCTCTATTGTAAGACAAAGAATTTAAAGACGAATCATCACACAGAGATATTATACACTCATGTACACTTCCACAAAAACAAAATTTAAAAGTAAGCAAAAATACAGATGGTGATGAGATTATTTGCTGGCATTCTCTGTGTTCTCCTATATTTTATAAACACTCAAAAATAGCTAAATGATGAATACATGACAGATAGACATATATGCTAGATCCATCTGATGTCTATGATAATAGGCTAATGAATGGCTTTTTATATAATGCCTGGCTCATAATTCTAGATAAACTGCCATTGTTCTGCCAGTTACTCCGTGGGGCCCACAGTTCCTGTGTTTTTGAGAACCCCTGCCACTCTACCTGAGCTGTTTTCTACATACAACCAATGTAAAGCAGGTCAGAGGCACTAAGAATAGCCATCAGCCCATCATGACAGGAGCTGGACAATAAGTACCTCAGCTGTCGTGCTCTTAACATAAGACAACCCAGAGAGAGTCTGTACAGTTTTTCAAGATTCCCAGTAAAATCCACCTGTAGATGCCACAGTAGTCTGCACATATCCTGCAGATGTACATATCCTGCTTTGGTGCTCTTCATTTCCTGATCTACTCTAGCCACTCCCTTACAGGATCTTCTTAGGATCAATAAGCTACCTGCACTCAATGATCTTTCTCTGGTGAACTCAACCTGAGTTCAAAATTCTGAGAAACATACTACGTCAAAATGCCCTAAATTCCCAGTAGCTTTCTTTCTCGTATTCCTCTGGATCATTTTTTCTCTCCAAAATTCATCATATAGAATTTCTTCAGTGATTTTGTGATAGGTAAATCAATTTATGTTTTCTATGAACATCATATATATATATAACTCGTTCTTCCTTAGGTATTTCAAGTATTACTTATAATTCCCCTCCACTCTGACATCTTTCATTGTTATTGAGAAGGCATTTGCTGTAATAATTTTTATTCCTTTGTAGATAATTCTGGTTTTTTTGCAATATTCTTTATTTTGCACATTCTATAATTTTTCCATGTGTTGTCTGTGAGTGTTTATGTACATGCGTTTAATTTGTCCCACTTGGGATCCTGAGTTTACTCCTTTAAAAATCACCTAACTCACGTTAGTTTATTTTTTCCTTCTGAATCTCCAAATGAATCAGAAGCTCAATTTCTTTCTATTCTCATGTCTCTTAATAACTCTTTTGAGATTTTTATTGTATATATTTAATGTGAACATCTTGTTTTGGTGTACTTATCTTGATATATGTTGTGAAATGACAATACAGTCAAGCAAATTTACATACACATCATCTAAGATGTTGTGCCAATTTTTATTTTTTTTCCTTTGTTTGTGTTTTGTTTTGGTAGTAATAGTTCCTGAAATCCATTCTCTGCTCAAATCACTAGTATACAATACAATATTCAATGTGATTCACCAGAACTCACAGTAGAAATGTCTAGGACTCCTCATGTAGTACATTAGATACCCAGACTTATGCAAAATAACTTTAAATTTGTACCCTTGACATACATCTTCCCAACCCAACATTGTTTTTTTAATTCCACATATAATTAATATCATGCAGTGTTTTTCTTTCTATGTCCTACTTCATTTAGCATATTAATGTTTATTTTTCATCTGTATTTCTATTTTTTCTCTGCTGGAAATTGAACTCAGGGCCTGATACATACTAGGCAAGCACTCTACAACTGATCTACATCCTCAACCCTAAGTGTCAATAAGACTTTCCAGGTATTTCTAGTTAACGAATTCTCCCATCAGCAATATCCAATTAGCTTTCTAACCCATTCAGAGACAGTATTTTCATTTTTACAAATTTGGTTATTTTAAAATGTGAATAACGCTTTCAAGTCTTTTGCTGTTTTCTCATATTTCAACTTTTATATTTAATTTCTTAAGTAATTTAAAACACACATACAGAACATATGTAATAATTATGATAATTACAAAATCTGAAGTACTTAAGCATTCTAGTTCTACTTCTTTGCTCTTAGTAAATTATTTCCTTGGTTTATAAATCTGTATTTGCATACATATTTGACGAAGAATCCTATACAACCAGGGTTTATGATTTGTTCCTCATAGGAATTTTCCACATCTCTTTACTCACTTTAATTTTCTGGCTTAGAATTGCCTCAACCCCATTAATAGTTTAAATTTAAACCCCAAATTTTCAGAGTAATTTATTTTGCTCCAGGCCCAGTGAGATAAATTTGCCGAAAGGCAGGTCTGGGGAGACCTAAGCTTTGAGGTTTGCTCCTAAGGGACCTATCTTTGTTCAGCTTTATCAGTTCTAACACCACCTCTGACTTAGCCTTGTCTTTTTTCCTTGCCCCTAGTTAGGATTCAAGCATCTAAGTCAAAACAGGAAATCCAGTGGCCTGGGTTGACTTTCTGAAAGGGCTGTTAGCTCTCCCTTTTTTCTTTGAAAATTCTCCTTCGTTTTTGTTTTTATTATGAGGCAGGGTCTCACTGTGTTGCCTAGGCTGGTAAGTTGGCTCAAGTGATCCTCAGCCTCACAAGTGTTGAACTACATGTTGTTACCTTGCTGGTCCCCCATTCTACTTATTGCACTTAGCCATAATTAAGTAAAATGATGTTGAGTCTTATCTCAAGATTTTGGCAAAGAGATATTTTTAGTTGATCTAGACTTCCATAGGTAGCTAGAAGTGGAATTCACATATATCTAGGGTTTTAATTGGCATTAATATTAATTGCAAGCAAAATATAAATCTTCAAAATTAATCATAGCACATCACCCTAAGGACATTATAATTATTAAAATGCACTTGCAGTATTGAGTATAAACAAACATTTTCAAAGTAACAATGCTTTTATCTTAAATTAAGTTAGGAATCTATTACCTTTGATTGGTGATGGATTCTTGCTAAGAAAATTAAGTTTTGTAGTTCTCACAGGAAATGGCTTTCCCACATCAAACTTTCTTACCAACTTTGATACAGTATCCCAGAGATGTTCATAGTCCTTCATAATACCATTTCCCAAATCCAAATTCAGGCCTACATAACAGAAACACTAAACTTTAAAGGGTTTTGACATCCACAGAAGCATATATTGTGATTAAACTCAAATAGTGAAATTTTCAGTGCGTTCCATACTGGACCTAAATGAAAATGGTCACTAGTGTTGACTATAAGGTGGCAGATTTTAAAGTTAATCTTGTTTTTCTGTTTGATAAGTATTAAAATTATAACTATCTTAACTAAAAAAAGTAGATGGTGGATATCTAATTATTCTTTAACATAATAAAAACACTGTATCATACTTAACTTTAGAATTAATAAAGTAAGTAAAAACTATGATCTATGAGAAACAAAAAAATTAACAAAAGATCATTTAATTTCAATGTTAATAAGAAGCAACCAAATCCTAGGTATAAAAGAAGCTCCAATAATGTTCAATTACAGTTCTCTGAAAATGTATTTTATCTTTCTTTGCCTATGAAGAAACATAAGAAAACTTATTCACAAAAAAAATTAATAAGAAAACCAAGTTATGTATAACAAATATACAAATAACTTTATTTTTGGAAAAGAATTAAAATCTCTTAAATATCTAATAATGTAATGATTATATTATTAGAGTAATTTATAAAGAAATATTCATGCACATAAATGAAAAATTCAATTGTTTAAAATTACCTGGAAATGTCAAGCACATAAATGCATATGTTTTACAAAAATAAAACATTTATATTTACGTAATATCAAATGAAAAAACATTTTTAAACACAATATTTACTCTTGATTGCAACTAAATAAAAATTACATATATAAATGAACAAAGATTAGAAAAAAAATCACTGTGTTATATTTCAATATAAGAAAATTATTTTGAAATTTTAAACTCCTTATAATGTTTATTTCTGGATGAAAGTACAATTATTATTACTAGATAATAACACGATACCTTTTCTATTCTCATTTTCATAGTAAAAAGCAATATTCTTCAACAAAGACTCATCACTTAAGTCAGAAAGGTGAGTTAAATTCAGATTCCAAAATTCAAAAATGTTTATTTTGCTTAGGATGAAATATTCACACCATTTTTTCTGCAAATGAAAATAAAACCAAGTCAATGGTAATTTTCAATTTTAATTTATCTCTATAGTCTGAATGAAAGGCAACTAGACAGGTCTATTCTAATTCTTATTAATTAATATATGAGCCCATTCAGACTAGCTAGTGATGAATGCTTTATTTCTCAAAAGGTTAAAGCATAAAATAAAATCAAAACTGATTCAAAAATGAATTCAGTATAGTTCTTTATACTGAGTCAAGGAAATCTGTAGTCGAACCTTAATGAAAGTTTTTCCTCACACTGTGAGAAACACACTATGTCTCAAACACAGCAGAAATATCTCTGCTTCCAACTGTGCCTGTTCAATGTTTTCCAATTTTTACTTTCAGGTCAAAAGAGCATCTTAAATAAAGAGTTTTTGGTTGTTAAGGGATCTAGAAGATGCTGAATCTTTCAAATAAAAGATTCCCATCCACCTATACTGCTTACGTCCACCAGGTTTACGATCAGGAGGCTATGTTCCTCATTGACACAGGAAAGACGTCTTCTTTAATCACATTAGCTCAGAGCAGAGTAGACAAGAGTGAGAGGCTAGCCGAGCTTCAGTCAATGGTACTATCTCTAGAGTTCAACTGAGAGCCTCCTGACAAAAGCTCCTCTGCCCCCCCCCACTCTCTTAATAACAAAATACAAGTGCTTTCCAAATGTGAACAACTTATCATTGTGGGAATTGAACCTTACATCGTACAACAGAAATATAATATAGTAAGCTATGCATTATTTTAAATTTTCTAAGAGTTGCATTTTTAAAAGCTGAAATTAATTTTAATAATTTATTTTATTGAATCCAATATATTCAAAGTATCATTTCAACCTGTAATGAATTCAAAAATATTACAATAGTTTACATATTTTTCATACTGTTTGTGAAATCTGCTAGTTCTTTTAAATGTATGTCACATCTCAATCAGGCTATATATATTTCAAGTGTTCAGTTTCCACTTGGCTACTACATTTGACAGCCCAGCTCTCACCAGGTAAGTTAGGGAAGCTATCCATGGCTCGTGTTAAAGGTAGAATTATCAAAGAAGGAGG
The DNA here is from genome assembly GCF_047511655.1 of Castor canadensis. Taxonomy (NCBI): domain Eukaryota; kingdom Metazoa; phylum Chordata; class Mammalia; order Rodentia; family Castoridae; genus Castor; species Castor canadensis. The sequence goes on along the minus strand of NC_133399.1, from coordinate 92,873,018 downwards.
AACCTCCAACAAAACAAGCAAAATAACATTTTCTTTATGTTGGGTCTATACCATGCTCTTTTCTATTCTTACCAAAGATAGTGACGGGAATTAATTGAATGACTGATTTAGGTCATTAAACCTTTAAAGAACTATGCTATTCCCGCATAAATCTGTTTTGAAGGTTATTATGACTTTTATCCATCAAGCAGTTGAAACAAAACAAAAATTATAAGCTAAAAAAGAAGACATTTACCATTTTAAAGAAAGTCTGAAGGTCCTTAATCCAATGGGAAGTGATGAATCTAGAACGAGCTCTTTGAGAAAGAGGTAAGTGGAGTAGAAAAGCCACACTGAGACAATCCAGTCTACAAAAATCTTCCACCTTCTTCAGGTCTAAGCAATTGCTCTGCACCTAAATAAAATTTAAAAAGTAGACCAGAGAACAGTGGGCTATCACACTGTATATCTGCATGCAGAACCAAAATGCTGAAAGTCATGCTTTGCTGTGCAGGAATTAGGCAGTTTTACATTTTCCATTCTACATTTCTGACATAGTCCTTTTCTTCACACATAAAGTAAGCTGCTTTTATAAATATTTGGGATAGAGGGGAAGGGAAGCTTCCAGCCTTCATAGCAGTTAACATAAGACACTTTTCTGGATTTTTCAGTGAAGTCAAACTTCTCAAGCAGCTAATGAAATCAGTGCTTTGCAGGGATGGAGCCACATACTAAATGCTCTCTTCTGTCCAGAGCACAACATTCAATGTTGAGTTAGGGAGAGGACACTAGGATACCAACATATCTGAAAAATGTGCCCAATGACAACAAGGGTAAAGAGGTGGACATATCTAACACTATGGGACCAAGATGTAATCATTGGCTTCAAATATTTACATGGTTATCAGGGAAGCGGGAGCAAGATTTCATGTGGTAATTTTCAGAGAGACAAGTAGGGTCTCAGGGTTAGAAGTTCCACTGAGATAGATTTAGCATTTGTGAGAATTTTTTTAAATAGCATGCTTCATCATGTAGAAAGGCTTCACTAAAAATATACTCAAGGAGCTATTGGAAAACAAAATATCCATAATGTTAAGTCAAAGATGCTAAGTGCAGCTAGGCATTGGTGGCTCATTCCTGTAAATCCTAGCTACTTAGGAAGTAGAGATCAGGAGGATTACAGTTCAAAGCCAGCCTAGGCAAATAGTTTGGATGAACTTATCTGGAAAAAAAACCTTCACAAGAAAAAAGGCTGCTAGAGTGGTTCAAGGTGTAGGACCTGAGTTCAAACCTCAGTACCACAAAACAAACAAACAAAACAGATGCCAAGTCCTGTTCATTTCTGAAATTGTGGGAGAAATAAAACTTCTGAATAGAGATCTTTCACTAAGAATCCCCAGTATTCAGATTATACAAAATAGTATGTGGACACGTGTGTGAGTGTACCCCTGAGTACATATATGCAGAGAATAATTACTTGGGTAAAAAATCCCAATAGCCAACAGATTCCTGACCTAATTAGCCATAAAGAAGGTTAAGAAGTGTAGGAGCTCTCTAGACACAAGAACCAAGGCATGAGGAACATTTCTTCAAAGGACAATGTGGTGGTGTAGAATTTGCAAAAGACAGATGTGAATTCAATTCACACCGGTATTTAAGACCTTTGGTTTCGGGAATGTTACTGGGAATATCTCAAACTCAGTATTCCCATACATGAAACAGGAATGATGCCTGCCTTGAAATGCTGTTGTGAGTATTTAATGATACAGTGCATAAATAAAGCCCAAATCATAGTAGGCTCCCACGAAGTGCTAACATCTTTTCTTTTTTTTTTTTTTTTTTTTGTGGAGAGGGGCAGTACTGGTGTTTAAACTCAGGGCCTCATGCTTGCTAGGCAGGTGCTGTATCACTTGAGCTATATCCACAGCCCAATAACATCCTTCCTTGTTTCCCCTCCCTAAAGATGAGTTAGATAAATGTGTACTAAGCAAAACATCTGCACATAACCTCTAAATCATCAGCAACTTAAAAGATACTTTTTTATAAAAATAAACTCTAGTGTTTCCCTATATTTGAAGTTAATACAAACAAGTAAGCATAAAACATGAATATCAAAAGTATAAAATAGTAGATGACAATTAGATACAATGCCAAAAGTGGAGAGCAATGGTGTTTCCCAGTGAAGTTACAACATTCATACCTTTTGGGTATTAGTCTTCTGATCAGAGGAGGTCTTTTTGTTTTTTAAAAGGTCATGGTACATTCTCAAAGACAATGAGCAGGAAATAACACAAAGGACACGTCGAATATCAGATCCTTCTGGCCAGACTTGCTTAAGCAAAGATAGCGTCTCACATACCTATCACAGAAAGTTGTCATATGTCATAGCATTTGAAAAATATGTTTATTCATGAGTGACCTTACTAGAAAATAATCCATACAGAAAAAATAGACAGATATGACTAGATAATAATTATTCCTATTAAAATGTTGTAAAAATATTTTAATGGGAAAATTAGTTCAACAAAAATTTCAATGAAACCATTAAATAAATGTAAGCATATAAAGGGTTCTCATAAATTGATAAGAAAATTCCATAACCTTTAATTCTTTAATGCAATACAAATATTATCTAAATAAAGTTAACTCTCTTTAGATGCAAAAAAAAATAGCATATCTTTTACTTTCAAGTTAGCAAAGTACTTTTAAATAATGGAAAGCACTGAAAATCATATTTGCCAGTGGCAATGGAGTTAGCCAAAGGCTTAAATAAAGGTATTTGATAATGCATAAAATTATCATCAAATATACTGATACTTTTTGATTGGCTATTCAAATTCTAGGGAATCACGCTTAAATGCATAACTCTAAATGTGCATCTAGAGGGTCACTACAGGGTTATGTTTAGAAGTCAATTTTCAAATAATCTGAGTTTTTAGCACTGGGAAATGTCACATATTCCATGAAAATAAAGGTCATAAAAAGTTTTAATGAAACTGGAAAACTATATAATAATTTGAAAAGAGAATGAAAAAAATATATTATAACATGCTCTCAATTGTGTAAAAATACATGAATGCCACTGAAAGGATATGTTCAAAAGGTGAGAATCTTTACCTCTAACTGGTGATACTAACAGAAGTTGTGATATAAAGAGGTATTCAGAGAAATAAGACCATGACCTGCTGAAATCTGGACACTTCACTTCCATTAATAAAATTTAAGTCATCCTGTGTTCCAATTTGAAGCAAAGTACTGGATTACTCATTGGAAATTTTTATATGTTTCAAATTTTATCCTGCCTTTTTCTAAAATACATACATACATAGTTTTATGGGACATCTATGTGGTTGAAAACAAGATAGTCTGTAGTAATTAACTTTCTAAAAGTACAGAACATTTTATGCATAAATATTTTACACATCATCTTTTCAATATTTCTTAATAGAAAATAGGAGTGCTGCAAAATAACTGTGCAAGGTAAAAATAATAAATTCCAGATCCAGAATCTATCATGTTCCTTCATCACATGTACTCAAACTCACAATTTTGTGGTGACCAAACAGAGACTGAGGAAATAATTCAGGAAATATACAGATGGGAAATTAGTAAAAAGTGAATTGAAACAATCACAGTAAATCTACCCTAAATATGAATGTACTAAGGAAAGTAATCAAATGGAATAGAGCAAAAACGATAGAAAATGAATTTCAAAGTATGCACAAGGTTTCACTCTGTGTAACCCAGGCTGGCCTTGAACTCTCAACCTTCCTGACTCAGCTGTTTTAGTGCTGGGATTATAAACATGTATCACATCCAGCTCCAAGGATGAACAATTTATAGTATCAGATGGGATTATAAGAAGGCCAAGCAAAAGACCCAAATACATTAATTAAAGAAACAGACTCAATTTATAGGGACAAATATGACTTAAAAGTATAGCAGCTATTAAGCAAGAGGAAGAAATAAAAGTAGGAAAATTTTCTCTATTTGCCAATAAATTAATTTTATATATAAAAAAATGATTCCACAAAAAAATGATTAGAACTTACAAACAAATGCACTGAAGTTTTAGGATACAAAGTCAACATACAATACACAACATACAATAGCATTTCTATATGCTAATAACAAACTACCAATAAAGAAAATTATGAAAACAATGTTAGGAGCCAGATGTGGTATCACACATCTATAATCCCAGATACTCAGTCAGCCTGGGCAAAAAAAGTTTGAGAAACCACATTTCAAGAAACAAGATGTGTCTGGTGGTGTGTGTCTGTAATTCCAGCTATGAGGGAGGTGTGTGTAAGTAAATCACCATCTGAAGCAAGCCCTGTCTGAAAATAACTAAAGCAAAAAAGTGATAGATCACCAGCCTAGCAAGTATAAGGTCCTGAGTTCAAATCACAGGAGCCCACCAAAAGAATGAAGAAGAGAGAAGGAGGAGGAGGAGGAAATATAATAGCAAAAACAAAAACCACCATATACATAACTATAAAAATTAACCAAGGATGTAAGAGAAAAGTAGAGAAAAATGTTAAGAAGCTACCCCTACAAAAGAGCACCAAACCCAAATTCAGTCTTCAAATTTTTGAAGACTAAATCTATATTCTGCAAATTATTTCACAGTATTGAAAAGAACAGTCAACATTCTAATCCTTTCATGAAGCATATATAACACTTATCTTCAGAGAAAGATAATACATAGAATTAAATTACAGGAAAGTATTGTTTGTGCCTGCCAATGCAAAAATCCTATGTACAATATTAGCAAACAAAATCCAATGCCATATTAAGAAAATAATACATCATGACCAAGTAGGATTTATATCAAAAATGTAGAGTTGCCCTAGTATTAGAAAACATGTTAATATCATATACAATCCCAATAAAGCTAAAGGAAAAATCATATTTTGATCTATTCTTTCAGCACACATGCATTCACAGATGCTTTAAAAAAAACACTCAAAGAAATAGAAGCTGAGGACTGCATTGTACATATGTATGTATTAGAGACATTTTCGCTAAAACCAGAACAGGTCAGATGCCCACTAACTGTTACTCTTCACCACTTCCTAAGCTTATTAGTTGATTCATTTAAGCCAGAGAAAACAATTCTAGGCATCAGAACAGGGGAAGAATAAGCAAAATTATCTCCCTCTATTCACACATGATTTGATAGCATATATGGAAAACTCCAATGAATCATTAGTAAAAAACTAAGTCAAATAATTTTTAAATGTAATAAGGTATCAGAATAGAAAATTGACATTCAAAAACCAATGGATTTCATATGCATAAACAAGTTAGCGTAATAGTGATGAAAATTCCATTTATAATAGCAACAAAAACATCAAATATGTAGGAAGGAAATTAACAAAAGTGTACCAAATGTATATGAGAAAATATGTGTAATTCTCTGGGGGAGGAACAAAAGTACTTGAAGAAATATAAATAGAATCCCTCTGCTCACCTGGAATAACTCAATGTGATGAAGATGCCATTCTCCCCCAATTTAATTTCTAAATTCAATATCCAGTAAAAACAGCCATATGATATTTTTTTGGATGTAGACAAGTCAAGAATAAAAGTTCATATGGAAAAATAAATATAAAAGAATAGCTTTCAGAACACTGCATGTGGAAGACCCAGCCCAATAAGACATTGAAAATACTGTAAAGCTAACAGATAAAAACAGTGTGGAACTTGCCAATAAAATACAAAGATAGAGTACAAAATCCATAATATTCTAATATATAAAGGTATTCTACATATGACAAAGGGGTTATCTCAAGTTGCTGGGATAAAGATGGACTTTGGAACAAATATCACTGAGCAATCACTTGAAAAACAAAAATGCTATCCATTTCTCTCACTAAAAAAGAATAAATTCGAAATGGATTATGACATAAATAATGAACCAAATTAACAAATAAATGGCAGATCTAGGACAGCTCTCCTCTACAGAGGAATTCCAGTTAATAAATGTAGAAAGAAAGTGAAACAGAAAATCACCATTAGGTAAAACCATCGGTAATAACTGCTGCAGACAAAATCCTCTGATGAATGCTAAAATTAATTAGCAAATATTTAAAAAGAAACAGAATTTGCATAGCCATAAAGGATTTCCCTCAAGATACTTATTCACTACAAAGGGAAGATAATAACTTTCTAGGGGCACAGGCTCTCAAGCACCAACTTAGTTTTAACATATATCAACCTCATGCACCCTTTGCACACATTAATTCAGTGTGACATTCTTTTTTGTTATCATCACCTTGTTGTACTGAGGGTATATTGTGACACTTACAAACATGCTTTATGATATATCTTCATCAAATTCAATCACCCCTTCAATCATTCCCCCCCTTCCTAGAATAGTTTTAACAGGTCTCATTTGTCATTTACATACATGAGTACGTGATATTTCCACCATATTCACATTCCTACATCCTTTCCTTTTATCCTCCCCCTTTCCCTGGTGCCAACCCCCAGACAGGGCCTGCTTTATCTTCCTGTCTTCCATTTTGAAAAGAGACATTTCTGTTTGTTTAAAATAGATATACAGGGGGAGATTCCAAGATGGCAGCTAGAGGGAGGAAGCAGAAAGTGTGGCTCCTATAGTGATCTCTTGGAGACACACTGGAGACACACCATGCAGGCAAAACCACCAAGAAGAGGCAAAACTTTGAACCCTCCACACCTCCAGCCGGCACAGAGCATCTCCACTTCACGTTAAACGGAGAAACAAGGAGGGCCCCCGGGCTGCCATTTGCCAGTGCCCAGACGGCTTGGGAAGATGCAGAAAAGGTGAGCTTAGCGGTATGCGGAACTCCCACAGACAACCCTGGGCCAGAGCAGCATAGCCCCCTGGACAGACTGACCTCCACCCAGGGAAAAAAGAGAAACTGAGTAATAAGCAATAAGAACAATAAAGACACGTGGGAAAGAGGGTGGGGTGCACTGAGCACCGAAGATTGAGGGAAGAGAACCCTTCCCGGAACTGTAAATAAACAAGCCGGGCGGGCTGGAGAGGCTCCAGCAGGAGCAGCAGCACCGCCCAGTAATCAGGAGCAGGAAAGCTTGTAAAAGTGGCTGTGGGAGGAAAACTCCACAGGAGAGAGGGGAAGACCCACTTCCCATTTGAGCAGGCCTGAGAAAGCGGGTGCAGTGTCACCTCCCCCAGTGTGCTTGGAAAGGGGAAAGCTTGTAGCAACAGCTCGCGCACAGGAGAACTCTGAGTAAACAAAGCCTGTGGGGCCAGGTGAGTGCTAAGCCCACCCCTGAGATCTGCATAAATAACGCCGCCAGCAACAGCAGGCTGACCGCAGTGGGCAGGCAAGCCACAGCCGCAGATGCCATTCTCAGAACTGTCTCCAGACACTTTTTTTTTCTCTCTCCCTACCTTTGATGAGAAAACAACCAAACTACACTTGCATGCTGAAAAACTTACTGAAACTGTATTGAATTTGAACTTGGGACACTTTGTGGGGTTTTTTTTGTTTGTTTGTTTTTGGGAGTTTTTTTGTGCAGTTTTGTTCTACATTATGCATCCCCTTTGATGAGACAACTACAGAACAACATCTGAGGCACCATCTCCAGGATTGGAGACTGAGATGGACACCAAAATTATTAAGACTGAAACTTCATTGCATTTGAACTTGGAGGCTTTATTTTATTTTTTATTTTTTAATTTTCTATTTTTCATTTTGTTTTATTTTATTTATATATACATTACTTTCATTTACTTATTTTTATTTTTAATTCTTATCTTTATTCTTTTTATTTTTTATTTTCAATTCTCTCTCTGTCTCTCTAAGACCTGTTCAGCTCACTGTCAATTAGTACACTAACACTCCTTTTTTATACCTTTGAAACTTTCTTGTTTGATTCCTTGTTTTGTTTTTTCCTACTTGTCTGTTTGTTTTTCCCTTTTCTTTAACTTCTTTCTTTCCATCTCCTCTCATCCTTCCATTCTAAATATTACCACTCTTATTATTACAAGCTAGAAAATACTTAATTGCACACAGTACAGGGACAGTACCAACACCAAAGACAATGATGGGAAGACAGAAAAAAAAAGGGAAAACGGTTTCCCCACAGCAAAAAATTAGTACAGGATCCAGAGGGGAATGAAGAAAACAGATACTCAGATCGAGACTCCAACAAAATGAAGATAAACTATGGCAAAGAACTCAATGAAGCCCACAAGAATAATTTAAAAGAAGACATACTATAGGTACTCAATGAGAATTTTATAGAGATGATACTGGATAGGGTCAACCAAAATGTACAGGAGACAATCAAGAAATTCCAAGATGACAAAAATAGAGAATTTGAAAAAGCAAAAGAAGAAAAAGGAAAACATAGAAGCACTGTATAAACACCAAAGTGAAACAGAGAACACAATGAATAAACAGATAAATGAACTCAGGATAAAAATAGACAACATTAAAGAGGAAACCACCCAGGATATGGAAAACTTCAGAAAAAATAATGAAACAGAACTGCAAAACAAAACGGAAGGCCAATCCAGCAGAATAGAACAAACAGAAGACAGAATCTCAGAACTTGAAGATGAAATGGTAATTAAAGGAAAAACCGAAGAACTATTAATTAAACAACTCAAGACCTGTGAAAAGAAAATGCAAGAACTCACTGACTCCATCAAAAGACCAAACTTGAGAATCATGGGTATTGAAGAAGGAGAAGAGGTGCAAGCGAAGGGAATGCGCAATGTATTCAACAAAATAATAACAGAAAAATTCCCAAATCTAGAGAAAGATATTCCCATACAGATGCAAGAGGCCTCCAGGACACCAAACAGACCAGATCAAAATAGAACTACTCCACGACATATCATCACTAAAACAACAAGTTCAGAAACTAAGGAAAGAATATTGAAGGCTGCAAGAGAGAAAAAACAAGTAACATACAAAGGTAAACCCATCAAAATCACAGCAGACTTCTCAACAGAAACATTAAAAGCAAGAAGAGCGTGGGGTGAGATCTTCCAGGCACTGAATGAAAATAACTTCAACCCCAGGATACTCTACCCAGCAAAACTATCATTCAAAATAGATGGAGCAATAAAAGTCTTCCATGATAAGCAGAAACTAAAACAATATGTGACCACAAAGCCACCACTACAAAGGATTCTGCAAGGGATTCTGCACACAGAAAGTGAAACCATGAAAAGACAGGCAGCACCAAACCACAGGAAAAGAAAAAGCAAGACAGTAGAGAGTAACATCAAGTTAGGTACACACAATCAAACCTTTAAACAACTAAGACAACTAAATGACAGGAATCACCACATACCTATCAATACTAACACTTAATGTTAATGGACTTAATTCACCCATCAAAAGGCACCACTTGACGAAATGGATTAAAAAGGAAGATCCAACAATTTGTTGCTTACAGTAGACCCATCTCACTGACAGAAATAAGCATAGGCTTAGGATGAAAGGCTGGAAGAAGATTTCCCAAGCCAATTGCCCCCGAAAACAGGCAGGAGTAGCAATACTTATCTCTGTCAAAGTAGACTTCAAACATACATTGATCAAATGAGATAAAGAAGGACATTCCATACTAATAAAAGGGGAAATAGCTCAAAAGGAAATAATAATCATCAATCTGTATGCACCCAATGTCAACGCACCCAATTTCATCAAACATACCCTGAAAGACCTAAAAGCATATATTAACACCAACACAGTGGTTGTGGGAGACTTTTACACCCCATTATCATCAATAGATAGGTCATCAAAACAAAAAATCTATAAAGATATCCAAGATCTAAAATATACAATAGATCAAGTGGACCTACTTGATGTCTACAGAACATTTCATCCAATTTCTATACAATATACATTCTTCTCAGCAGCCCATGGAACCTTCTCCAAAATAGATCATATCCTAGGGCACAAAGCAAGCTTCAGCAAATATAAGAAAATAGAAATTATACCATGCATATTATCTGATCACAATGCAGTAAACGTAGAATTCAACAACAAAAGTAAAGACAAAAAACATGCAAACAGCTGGAAACTAAATAACTCACTACTTAATGAACAATGGATCATTGATGAAATAAAAGAGGAAATTAAAAAGTTCCTGGAATTCAATGAAAATGAAAACACAACCTACTGGAACCTATGGGACACAGTAAAGGCAGTCCTGAGAGGAAAGTTTATAGCCATGAGTACATATATTAAAAAGACTGAAAGATCCCAGATCAATGACTTAATGATACATCTCAAACTCCTAGAAAAACAAGAACAAGCAAATTCCAAAACAAATAGAAGGAGAGAAATAATAAAAATAAGCTGAAATCAACGAAATAGAAACCAAAAAATCCATACAAAAAATAATGAAACAAAAAATTGGTTCTTTGAAAAAATAAACAAGATCGATAGACCCCTGGCAAACCGGACTAAAATGAGGAGAGAAAAAAACCCAAATTAGTAGAATCAGGAATGCAAAAGGGGAGATAACAACAAACACCATGGAAGTCCAGAAAATCATCAGAGACTACTTTGAGAACCTATATTCAAATAAATTTGAAAATCTTAAAAGAAATGGACAGATTTCTAGATACATATGATCATTCAAAACTGAACCAAGAGGAAATTAATCACCTGAATAGATCTATAACACAAAATGCAATTGAAGCAGCAATCAAGAGTCTCCCCAAAAAGAAAAGTCGAGGACCTGATGGATTCTCTGTTGAATTCTATCAGACCTTTAAAGAAGAACTGATACCAACCCTCCTTAAACTGTTCCACGAAATAGAAAGGGAAGGAAAACTGCCAAACACATTTTATGAAGCCAGTATTACACTCCCAAAACCAGGCAAAGACACCTCCAAAAAGGAGAACTATAGGCCAATCTCCTTAATGAACGTTGATGCAAAAATCCTCAACAAAATAATGGCAAACCGAATTCAACAACACATTAAAAAGATTATTCACCACAACCAAGTAGGCTTCATCCCAGGGATGCAGGGGTGGTTCAACATATGAAAATCAATAAATGTAATAAACTACATTAACAGAAGCAAAGACAAAAACCACTTGATCATCTCAATAGATGCAGAAAAAGCCTACGATAAGATCCAACACCATTTCATGATAAAAGCTCTAAGAAAACTAGGAATAGAAGGAAAGTACCTCAACATTATAAAAGCTATACATGACAAACCTACAGCCAGCATTATACTTAACAGAGAAAAACTGAAACCATTCCCTCTAAAATCAGGAACCAGACAAGGATGCCCACTATCTCCACTCCTATTCAACATAGTACTGGAATTCCTAGCCAGAGCAATTAGGCAAGAAGAAGGAATAAAAGGAATACAAATAGGTAAAGAAACTGTCAAAATATCCCCATTTGCAGATGACATGATCCTACACCTTAAAGACCCAAAAAAACTCTACTCAGAAGCTTCTAGATATCATCAATAGCTACAGCAAGGTAGCAGGATATAAAATCAACATAGAGAGAATTCCAAGATGGCGGCTAGAGGGAGGAAGCAGAAAGCGAGCCTCCTATAGTGAAATCTTGGAGAGACGCTGTAGACACACTTTGCAGGCATAATCACCGAGAAAAGGCATAACTTTGACCCCTCCACATCTCCAGGCGGCGCAGAGAATCTCCACTTCACGTTAAATGGAGAACCGAGGAGGCCCCCGGGGCCGCCAGTGGCCGGCGCCCATACGGCTTGGGAAGACGCGGACCAGGTGAGCTTCGCGGTACCGCGGTTCCCCCACAGACAAGCCTGGGCCAGAGCAGCATAGCCCCCTGGACAGACTGACCTCCACCCGGGAAAAAAAGAGAAACTGAGTACTAAGCAATAAGAACAGTTAAGACACGCTGGAAAGAGGGTGGGGCGCCCTGAGCGCTGAAGACTGGGGGAAGGGAATCCTTCCTGGGACTGTAAATAAACAAGCCGGGCGGGCCGGAGAGGCTCTGGCGGGAGCGGGGCGCGCCCAGCAACTAGGAGCGGGACGCTTGTGAGAGGAGGGAAGACCCACTTCCCACGTGAACTGTAAATAAACACGCAGGCCTGACAACGCTGGGCAGTGTCACCTTTCCCAGTGCTTGGAAAGGGGAAAGCCTGTGGCAGAGGCCTCCGCACAGGAGAACTCTGAGCAAACACAGCCTGTGGGGCCAGGTGAGCGCTAGCTCACCCCAGAGATCTGCATAAATAACGCCACCAGCTACAGGCTGAGAGCAGCAGGCAGGCAAGCCACAGTTGCAGATACCACTCTCAGAACTGCCTCCAGACGCTTTTTTTTCTTTTTCTCCCTACCTTTGATGAGAGAACAACCGAATTACACCTGCAAGCCGAAAAACTTACTGAAACTGTATTGCATTTGAACTGGGGACACTTGGGGGGGCTTTTTTTTTTTTTTTTTTCTTCTCTGTGTGTGTGAGTGTAGTTTTGTTCTACTTTATGCATCCCCTTTGATGAGACAACTACAGAACAACAGCTGAGGCACCAACTCCAGGACTGGAGATTGAGACGGACATCCAAATTAGTAAGACTGAAATTGCATTGCATATAAACTTGGAAGTTTTTTGGTTTTTTGTTTTGTTTTTTTTTTTTTAATTTTCTATTTTCCAATTTATTTTAATTCATTTTTATAAATAGATATTACTTTCATATACTTATTTTTTATTTTTTTTTTATCTTTGATTTTCAATCCTCTCTCTGTCACTATATTGTCTGTTCAGCTTACTGTCAATTAGTACACTAACACTCCCTGTTTATACTTTGAAACTCTCTTGTCTGATACCTTGTTCTGCTTTCTCCCTCTAGTCTGTATATTTGTTTTCCCCTTTTCTTTAACTTCTTGCTTTCCATCTCAGCTCACTCTTCCATTCTCAATATTACCATTGTTATTATTACAAGCTAGAAAATACTTAATTACACACAGTACAGGGACAGTAACAACACCAAGGACAATGACAGGAAGACAGAAAAAACAAGGAAACCAGTTTCCCCACAGCAAAAAATTAGTACAGGAACCAGAGGGGAATGAAGAGAACAGAAACTCAGAGCCAGACTCCAACAAAATGAAGATAAACTATGCCAAAGGACCCAATGAAGCCTACAAGAATAATTTAAAAGAAGACATACTACAAGTACTCAATGAGAATTTTATAGAGATGATACTAGATAGGGTCAACCAAAATGTACAGGAGACACTCAAGAAATTCCAAGACAATAAAAATAGAGAATTTGAAAAAGCAAAAGAAGAAATAAAGGAAACCATAGAAGCACTGCATAAACACCAAAGTGAAAGAGAGAACACAATGAATAAATGGATAAATGAACTCAGGACAAAAATAGACAACAATAAAGAAGAAAACAGCCAGGATATGGAAAACCTCAGAAAAAAGAACGAAACAGAACTGCAAAACAAAACGGAAGGCCAATCCAGCAGAATAGAACAAACAGAAGACAGAATCTCAGAACTTGAAGATGAAATGGTAATTAAAGGAAAAACTGAAGAACTATTAATTAAACAACTCAAGACCTGTGAAAAGAAAATGCAAGAACTCACTGACTCCATCAAAAGACCAAACTTGAGAATCATGGGCATCGAAGAAGGAGAAGAGGTGCAAGTGAAGGGAATGCGTAATATATTCAACAAAATAATAACGGAAAATTTCCCAAATCTAGAGAAAGATATTCCCATACAGATGCAAGAGGCCTCCAGGACACCAAACAGACCAGATCAAAATAGAACTACTCCACGACATATCATCATTAAAACAACAAGTTCAGAAACTAAGGAAAGAATATTGAAGGCTGCAAGAGAGAAAAAACAAGTAACATACAAAGGTAAACCCATCAAAATCACAGCAGGCTTCTCAACAGAAACATTAAAAGCAAGAAGAGCGTGGGGTGAGATCTTCCGGGCACTGAATGAAAATAACTTCAACCCCAGGATACTCTACCCAGCAAAGCTATCATTCAAAATAGATGGAGCAATAAAAGTCTTCCATGATAAGCAGAAACTAAAACAATATGTGACCACAAAGCCACCATTACAAAAGATTCTGCAAGGGATCCTGCACACAGAAAGTGACACCCAACTTAACCATGAAAAGGCAGGCAGCACCAAACCACAGGATAAGAAAAAGCAAGACAGTAGAGAGTAACATCAAGTTAGGTACACACAATCAAACCTTCAAACAACTAAGATAACTAAATGGCAGGAATCACCACATACCTATCAGTACTAACACTTAATGTTAATGGACTTAATTCACCCATCAAAAGACACCGTTTGACAAAATGGATCAAAAAAGAAGATCCAACAATTTGTTGCTTACAGGAGACTCATCTCACCGACAGAAATAAGCATATGCTTAGGATGAAAGGCTGGAAGAAGATTTACCAAGCCAATGGCCCCCGAAAACAAGCAGGAGTAGCAATACTTATCTCTGTCAAAGTAGACTTCAAACATACATTGATCAAATGAGATAAAGAAGGACATTCCATACTAATAAAAGGGGAAATAGACCAAAAGGAAATAATAATCATCAATCTGTACGCACCCAATGTCAACGCACCCAATTTCATCAAACATACCCTGAAAGACCTAAAAGCATATATAAACGCCAACACAGTGGTTGTGGGAGACTTTAACACTCCATTATCATCAATAGATAGGTCATCCAAACAAAAACTCAATAAAGAAATCCAAGATCTAAAATATGCAATAGATCAAATGGACCTAGTAGATGTCTACAGAACATTTCATCCAACCTCTACACAATATACATTCTTCTCAGCAGCCCATGGAACCTTCTCCAAAATAGATCATATCCTAGGGCACAAAGCAAGCCTCAGCAAATATAAGAAAATAGAAATAATACCATGCATACTATCTGACCACAATGCAGTAAAAGTAGAACTCAACAACAAAAGTAAAGACAAAAAACATGCAAACAGCTGGAAACTAAATAACTCATTACTCAATGAAGAATGGATCATCGATGCAATAAAAGAGGAAATTAAAAAGTTCCTAGAAGTCAATGAAAATGAAAACACAACCTACCGGAACCTATGGGACACAGCTAAGGCAGTCTTGAGAGGAAAGTTTATAGCCATGAGTGCATATATTAAAAAGATTGAAAGATCCCAAATCAATGACCTAATGATACATCTCAAACTCCTAGAAAAACAAGAACAAGCAAATCCCAAAACAAATAGAAGGAGAGAAATAATAAAAATAAGAGCTGAAATCAACGAAATAGAAACCAAAAAAACCATACAAAGAATTAATGAAACAAAAAGTTGGTTCTTTGAAAAAATAAACAAGATCGATAGACCCCTGGCAAACCTGACTAAAATGAGGAGAGAAAAAACCCAAATTAGTAGAATTAGGAATGCAAAAGGGGAGATAACAACAAACACCATGGAGGTCCAGGAAATCATCAGAGACTACTTTGAGAACCTATATTCAAATAAATTTGAAAATCTCAAAGAAATGGACAGATTTCTAGATACATATGATCATCCAAAACTGAACCAAGAGGAAATTAATCACCTGAATAGACCTATAACACAAAATGAAATTGAAGCAGCAATCAAGAGTCTCCCGAAAAAGAAAAGTCGAGGACCTGATGGATTCTCTGCTGAATTCTATCAGACCTTTAAAGAAGAACTGATACCAACCCTCCTTAAACTGTTCCATGAAATAGAAAGGGAAGGAAAACTGCCAAACACATTTTATGAAGCCAGTATTACACTTATCCCTAAACCAGGCAAAGACACCTCCAAAAAGGAGAACTATAGGCCAATCTCCTTAATGAACATTGATGCAAAAATCCTCAACAAAATAATGGCAAATCGAATTCAGCAACACATCAAAAAGATTATTCACCACGACCAGGTAGGCTTCATCCCAGGGATGCAGGGGTGGTTCAACATACGAAAATCAATAAACGTAATAAACCACATTAACAGAAGCAAAGACAAAAACCACTTGATCATCTCAATAGATGCAGAAAAAGCCTTTGATAAGATCCAACATCATTTCATGATAAAAGCTCTAAGAAAACTAGGAATAGAAGGAAAGTTCCTCAACATTATAAAAGCTATATATGACAAACCTACAGCCAGCATTATACTTAACGGAGAAAAATTAAAACCATTCCCTCTAAAATCAGGAACCAGACAAGGATGCCCACTATCTCCACTCCTATTCAACATAGTACTAGAATTCCTAGCCAGAGCAATTAGGCAAGAAGAAGGAATAAAAGGAATACAAATAGGTAAAGAAACTGTCAAAATATCCCTATTTGCAGACGACATGATCCTATACCTTAAAGACCCAAAAAACTCTACTCAGAAGCTTCTAGACATCATCAATAGCTATAGCAAGGTAGCAGGATATAAAATCAACATAGAAAAATCATTAGCATTTCTATACACTAACAATGAGCAAACGGAAAAAGAATGTATGAAAACAATTCCATTTACAATAGCCTCAAAAAAAATCAAATACCTAGGTGTAAACCTAACAAAAGATGTGAATGACCTCTACAAGGAAAACTATACACTTCTGAAGAAAGAGATTGAGGAAGACTATAGAAAGTGGAGAGATCTCCCATGCTCATGGATTGGTAGAATCAACATAGTAAAAATGTCGATACTCCCAAAAGTAATCTACATGTTTAATGCAATTCCCATCAAAATTCCAATGACATTCATTAAAGAGATTGAAAAATCTACTGTGAAATTTATATGGAAACACAAGAGGCCACGAATAGCCAAGGCAATACTCAGTCAAAAGAACAATGCAGGAGGTATCACGATACCTGACTTCAAACTATATTACAAAGCAATAACAATAAAAACAGCATGGTACTGGCACAAAAACAGATATGAAGACCAGTGGAACAGAATAGAGGATCCAGATATGAAGCCACACAACTATGAGCAACTTATCTTTGACAAAGGAGCTAAAAATATATGATGGAGAAATAGCAGCCTCTTCAACAAAAACTGCTGGGAAAACTGGTTAGCAGTCTGCAAAAAACTGAAACTAGATCCATGTATATCACCCTATACCAAGATTAACTCAAAATGGATCAAGGATCTTAATATCAGACCCCAAACTCTTAAGTTGATACAAGAAAGAGTAGGAAATACTCTGGAGTTAGTAGGTATAGGTAAGAACTTTCTCAATGAAACCCCAGCAGCACAGCAACTAAGAGATAGCATAGATAAATGGGACCTCATAAAACTAAAAAGCTTCTGTTCATCAAAAGAAATGGTCTCTAAACTGAAGAGAACACCCACAGAGTGGGAGAAAATATTTGCCAATTATACATCAGACAAAGGACTGATAACCAGAATATACAGGGAACTTAAAAAACTAAATTCTCCCAAAACTAATGAACCAATAAAGAAATGGGCATGTGAACTAAACAGAACTTTCTCAAAAGAAGAAATTCAAATGGCCAGAAAACACATGAAAAAATGCTCACCATCTCTAGCAATAAAGGAAATGCAAATTAAAACCACACTAAGATTCCACCTCACCCCTGTTAGAATAGCCATCATCAGCAACACCACCAACAACAGGTGTTGGCGAGGATGCGGGGAAAAAGGAACCCTCTTACACTGTTGGTGGGAATGTAGACTAGTACAACCACTCTGGAAAAAAATTTGGAGGCTACTTAAAAAGCTGGACATCAATCTACCATTTGATCCAGCAATACCACTCTTGGGGATATACCCAAAAGACTGTTACTCCAGAGGCACCTGCACATCCATGTTTATTGCGGCACTATTCACAATAGCCAAGTTAAGGAAACAGCCAAGATGCCCCAGCACTGACGAATGGATTAAGAAAATGTGGTATCTATACACAATGGAATTTTATGCAGCCATGAAGAAGAACGAAATGTTATCATTCGCTGGTAAATGGATGGAATTGGAGAACATCATTCTGAGTGAGGTTAGCCTGGCCCAAAAGACCAAAAATCGTATGTTCTCCCTCATATGCGGACATTAGATCAAGGGCAAACACAACAAGGGGATTGGACTTTGAGCACATGATAAAAGTGAGAGCACACAAAGGAGGGGTGAGGATAGGTAAGACACCTAAAAAACTAGCTAGCATTTGTTGCCCTTAATGCAGAGAAACTAAAGCAGATACCTTAAAAGCAACTGAGGCCAATAGGAAAAGGGGACCAGGAACTAGAGAAAAGGTTACATCAAAAAGAATTAACCTAGAAGGTAACACCCACGCACAGGAAATTAATGTGAGTCAGCTCCCTGTATAGCTATCCTTATCTCAACCAGCAAAACCACCTGTTCCTTCATATTATTGCTTATATTTTCTCTTCAACAAAATTAGACATAAGGGCAAAATAGTTTCTGCTGGGTATTGAGGGGGAGGGGGGAGAGAAAGGGGGTGGAGTGGGTGGTAAGGGACGGGGTGGGGGCAGGGGGGAGAAATGATCCAAGCCTTGTATGCACATATGAATAATGAAACAATAAAAAAAAAACATAGATATACAGGGAGTTTCATTATGACATTTTCATGAATACATGTATTATATCCTGAACCTCATCCAATCATTAGCAAGTCTCAGAGAAGCCAGATTGAAAGATATTTTTTAAACAACAGGTCAATACTCTTCAATGCTTTTCAAGGTAACAACTTGTCAACTTCATGAAAGGCTGAGAATTAGTACAGACTGAAGGAGACCACAAAGGCATAACAACTAAACAAACATGGCATTCTAGACAGAAAAAAATATATATTAGGGACAAAAATAAGTGAAATTTAACTAAGGTCTTAAGCTTAATTAATTTCCTGGTCTTGATAAATGTTCAATGTTGTATAAGAAATCAACAACAGGTGAAGCTATGGGAGAAGTTATGGGAACTCTACAACATTTTTGAAACTTTTCTATCATTAAAAAATTAGGTCAAGTAGATAGTGTTTTTAAAGTTTCATTACCTCTTCCATAAGATTATTCCACTTTAAATTTCCAAAAACAGGTGTTAATCTTAAAACTTTATGTTCTTCCAATTGCTTAAGCAGGGTTTCATAAGCATTCTGAATCTGCTTTTCCTTCTGTACAACAAAGGAAAATTGGGTAAGTTGTCAATAAAATATCTGGTTATTTTCCAACTACAAAAAAATCAAATACTTAGGACATCGTTATGTTACAATATAGTTCCAAGTAAAAAAAAATGCACTAATGCAATTACAAATGGTAGCAATGTTTTTAAAACCTGCCAAACGATACTATTTTATCTTTGCTGAGAGTATGTGCGTTTTGGTTTTAAAATAATATAAAAATTCACTATTTAAAAAATACAATTTAATGAATTTCAGTAAATTTACCTCATTTTATAACCATCAGCACAATCTAATTTTAGAATATTTGCAACACCCACAAAAATGCATCATGCCCATTTAATGTAATATATTTTTATGACAAAGTTCCTACACACATTAATAAAGAATAGCATATCCTCCCCACAGAAATGGCCATAACCAACATTTCAATTTCATGTCAATAGTCCTCGGTGAATTGATAAAATGTATTTCATTGTATTTTTAATACTATTCCAGGCTGTCCTCAAGTTAATGAAATAACATCTTTAAGATGAATATTTATTTATTCTACGAGAAAAAAAATCCTCCACTTAAAAAATTTATTCTTTTCTTTTGAAGCATTTAAGAAACTAACTTTAATCACGCAACGTGTTTGTGGATGATTCAGTATTATGTTACTATGAAACAGAAATCAGATAATTTGGAGTTAATCACTAGGTTGCCTCCTTTGTTTTCAGTCTGAGTTTGTTTCTTTTTTGTCTCAACATTTTCTGGTAATCGCAGGAATATTTAAGAAAATAAACTTTAGTGGTAGGGAGAAAGAAATTAACCAAACAATTTCGTGAAGTGACAAGGTCTACAACTCCCATTTTTAATTTGTTATCACTTTAAAAATTTATTCTTTAGGAGAGATTGGGCAGGATGTTTGCAGGACACTCTTTAAACTTCAGGTTCAGAAATTGCTGTAAAAGAATAAAATGAACTCAGTTTACGAAAATATTTTCTTCCCCAAATATAAAAGTGAACCTCAGAGCTGTCCCTGCTCACAGTAGGCAACCAGAGGTGGAAATCGTTTAGTATCTACTAACTAAACCAAAATAAACTATTCTGCCATTTCATGATAGCCTTCAGAATGTGTCCACATACATGAGGAATGTCACAATTCTCAGGGGCTAGCAAATGCTGCTAGTCTCAAAAAACATTTTAATAAAATATACAATGATTTTCATATGCAGAATTCACTGTAAATAGCCAAACTAAGCTGAAACTGGATATATTTATAAAGTAACTAAGCAATTTTCCTCCAAAAATTTCAATGAAGTCATTGTCAAATACACCAATATAACAAAGTATTGGGATCATGGAATCAGAATTCTAAAAACTTGGAAAGTTCTCCTATTAATGAGTTAATACTAAGAGATGAACTTACCTCAGTTCTTTTCCTTCTTCATTAACCTGCTCCACTGAGTTACTGAAGACAACCATATTAGCACTATTCACTACATCTTGGCAACAGAAACATAACTCTTGCCTACAATTTAGTGCATCTCTGGCTTTCGTTGACTTGAAGTCAATCTACAGTAGGTGGCTGAGGACATAGGGGCCGGAGTCGTACTGTGTCTTTTCAAATCTATGCTCTGTTACACATTTGGTATAGATAATAAGCAGATAACTTATTCGTGTGTAAAATATAGGTGATACTAATACCTGCTTTATGAGATTTTTGTGATGATTGAATAAAAATCATTCATGAAAAGTACCAAGCACTATTGAGTACCAAAGAGTGTTCGATAAATTACTATAGCTGCATTATCACTAGTAATTCATTATAGTGTTATAAGTTATACTAAATTTCCATTCCTTTGTGTTAAACCTGTGATAATTCATTCCTATATAGGAGGTAGAACTGAAACTGACTCAAGAAATTTAGAAACTTGGTAAAATTCTACAATATTGTCTTTTAGATAAAAATTACCTTCTTGAAAAATGATATTTTTTCATACGTGCTTGGCATAAAATAAGCATGAAGTCGAAGAATGTCTGATTCTTGCCCTGAGAAAAGCACAATGTTGACTCTCATTGCCCATAACTGAATGATCAAGAAGTTGAAAAGGTGTGTTTGCAGCTGGTTCAGGCCTTCATCTGCAACAATCAGGAAATACGGGCAACTTTCTTCCAAGAAAAGTTTCCACTCCGGAGATAAGCATCCCGAAAATTTAGTCCAAACCTCAATGGTGGTATTTGTCTGAAGATGGAGAATTAAAGCAGTTCTCAAAGGAAGGAGTTCAGGGAAGTTTGCATACACACACTCAGCATCCTGTGAAAGAGAAGGTGGTGAAGAATATTACTTTGAAATTATCATTTAGTATGTTGCTAGTTTAGTAGTCAACATGTATTATCAAAAGCATTAAAGGAATAAAATTCAACAGAATTTTGTTCTTTTGGACAGTCAGGGAATAGCATCTAACACTTTGCCACTTTACAAGTAAGGTGACAGATTACAAGTTGGATTTAAAGCTTGCATCCCGTATAAGCAAGCCAATAGCACTCAGTTTATCACACTTTCTTTTCCTGCTCTCTAATTCTTTTCCTTTCCAATTTCATTTCAAAACAAGAGGTGTGAAAATCAAGTTGTGGATATAAATCACCTGGAATGAGGAACTTAAACAGATCATGTTCAAGAGGATTGTTATAGGCCACTGCAAACTTCCTGAAACAGCATCATTCTTTCTCAGCAGAGCAAAATATGTTCAGTGAACTAGGGTGTAAATATTAGATGCTGGCTCTTTATTCAAAACATTGCTGGTGCTAGATGTGGCAGCATATGCCTGTAATCTCAGCAACCTGAGATAGGAGGATTGTGTTTGGAAGATGGCTAGGTCAAAAAGTTAGTGAAGAACACCCTCCACCCCAGAAAAACAAACTAAAGTGAAAACGGCTAGAAGCATGGACTCAGATACATTTAAGTTTGACTCAAATGAATTTGTTGCTGAGTTTTGAAGGTAAGAATAGTTCTCAGAATTAGAGGGTTGGAGGATTAGAACTCAGAGATCAACTGAGCCATTGCTGAGATTTCTCATCTACCTTCATGATTCTTTGTGTCCTTAAAATAAAGTTCTACTATTGCATATATATATATGCATATATAAATGCATGTACATATATACATATATACATACATGCATATATATATACTTTTCCCAATATTGTGAATCATGCCTGCAATCCCAGATACTTGGGAAGCAGAGGCAGGAGGATTTATAGTTTGAGGCCAGCCCTGGCAAAATTAGCAAGACCTTATCTCAAAAACAAACAATAGAAAAAGGATTGGGGATATGTAGGCAAGTGTGAGGTCCTGGGTACAATCTCCAGTACTGAGAGAGAGAGAAAAGGAGGAAAGGAGGGAGGGAAGAAGGACGAAGGAAGGAAGGAAAGAAGGAAGGAAGGAAAGAAATCTTACATATAGGATAGGAATTCCTGAGTACTAGGATTTGGGATAATTTTTCCTCTTCTCAAGTTTTCTAAATTTTTAAAGATTCATTTTATTTTGTAATAAGGGAAAACATTGACAGCTAATTTAAAGAATTTAATTTTAGTCCTAAGAGGATAGAAAACTTTCATGTTACCTTGAAGAAAACTATGGCAAATTGTCCTCCTTTACTCATAACATCCAAGAGATAGCGTTCAACAAGGTAGAAGAAATGGAGACTTTGGCCCTTCTTTAATGATCTCTCACATACACATGTGACAAGTAATGAATCTCCATCAATCAGAAAAAATTCAGATTCAACAAAATCATTGAATATGCTGGAATAGCTAAAACAAAAAACAGAGAGTTAAAATGAAAATCACATTTGTCCCAAAAACCTGTAACATTACAATTATTGTATTATCATTAACAACTGAATTTGCAGAATTGTTACATTAAGCAAATATATATGCTATATACTATAGTTATATATAGTATAACTATATAGCTACATATAGTATATACTACATACTATATACTATATGCTATATACTATATACACTGGTATAATGGACATGTAGTATACATAGATGCATACATGTGCACACTGAGATAGATATGATTAGATGTACCAATTTAAGGCCAAACAGATACTCAGGTAGACAGGAAATAGCTCTTTATTACAAAAAATACTCACTCAGCTCTTGACATTTCATTCAAAATTATAAATGACATTCTCTTTAATAACTGTTCATGTGTTTCTAAAAAGAAAACGAGAGTGGATTATTCTTAGTTAATCCTTTTTAAGGGACCTCATATTTGAGAAGTAAGAAATAGTAATATAGTTATTTTAATTCTTCAAATTGTGAAGCTCTTATTTTATAATTCTATTAATATTTTAAATTGAAAATTACCCATTCTTGCTGCTACCTGTGCTCTCAACCTGAGCTGGCAAATTTTTAAATAGAAAATATTCTTTATTCTGGTTCTTCTAAATGGTGGTTATTAATGAAAATGGCAAACCTGCAAAGAAAGAGAAAAAATAAAGTCTTATTCTGTCCACAAGTATGTACTGAAAGACTATTATATGTGAAGCTAAATATTAGGCACCACGAATACAAGAAGGAGAAAGTCAGCATGGGGTTAGTTTTCAAAGAGCTTAAAATTTATTTGGAAAGAAAATTATGAGTCATAAAATCATATAAACACTTGAAAATAGAAAATGTGACAAAAATCAAAAAGGTTAGAGGGAGCTTCCATAAAGAAACAATGCTTGAGATAAGTTCTGAAGGAATAAACCAAAATTAATTCCTCAAAAAGGGGGAGAGCAGCATTCCAGGCAGAAGGAACACCAGAGTTTCACCAGTAGGCTGGAGTGGAAAAAGGGAGGGACTGGCAGCATGCTAGAAAGCACTAGTGAAATATGAAAGCAGACAGAGTTTTGGAAGGTGTTACAAAATTTTCTTTCCATTCTAGCATCAAAAATTAAGCAGGTGGTATTGCTATGGCTTTGCATTTTGAAAAGATTATCCCAGCTACATTTCAAGGAATGAACAAGAGGGGATCAAAGTTCTTGTTAGTAGAACAGAGAAAAAAACTACTTTTCTAGAGATTAAAGATGACAGTTTGATGTAATTATAGTTTGATGGGGGCTTGAGCTAATAAAGTATTTTTTTCTTTGAAGAACATGTAGAAGTTGACTTTGATGTAATTTGGTAATGGATCAGATAGGATAAAGAAGATTGGAAAAGGGATTTGTCAAGGATGACTCTTAGGAGTCTAGATAAATGTAAAGGTTGAAGATTAGGCCATTGTCTGGTTCAGGAATCTTAGAATGAACACACATGTCAGGAAAAGATCATGAGTTCATTTGGGAACAACCTAAATTTGACAAGTTTTCAAGGTTTACCATAGGCTAAGTCATTAAATATATAAATCTAGAGATCAGACACAGTGTCTGAGCTGAATCTAAATGTGTGAGGCCAGAATGGGAGAAAATCTTTGCCATAAAGGAAATGCAAATCAAAACCACATTAAGATTCCACCTCACTCCTGTTAGAATGACTATCATCAAGAACACAAACAATAACAATGTAGACAAGGATATGGGAAAGGAACCTTCATACACTGCTGGTGGGAATGTAAATTAGTACGACCACTATGGAAAACAATATGGAGCTCCTCACAAAACCAAAACCAGAACTGCCATCTGATCCAGCAATACCACTCATAGGGATATACTTAAAGGAATATAAGTAAGGTTACAATAAAGGCACCTGCACACCCATGAGTGTTGCAGCATTATTCACAATAGCTAAGCTATGGAAACAGCCAAGATATGAATGGATTAAGAAAATGTGGTATTAAAATGCAATGGAATTTTATTCAGCCATAAAGAATTAAATTTTGTCATTTGCAGGTAAATGGATGGAACTGAAGAACATCATTTTCAGTGAAGTTAGCCAGGTTCAGAAGGCTAAAGGTCACATTTTCTCTCATATATGGAATATAGACTTAATACAAATACAAACAATATTATATATTCATACAAAAATATATACAGAACATGTACCCAAAAGTGGAACTAGTACAGAAGACCAGGAGATGAGGAAAGAAAGATGGTGAATAATGATGAACTACATCACAACTGCAAAGCAACAAGACATAAAGAAATACACTGAAAACTGATAAACAACACAGAATAGGTGGGAAAGGGTGAGGAAGTACATTGACTTAAACACAATGCATTTTCGGGTATAATACCAAGGCAGAAATCCCACTAAACAACAAACAAACACCTAAACAATGAAGGACAAGAATGACAAGAATGAAAAACAGGTCACACTATGGGGAGGTAACAAATGGGAGGGGAAGAATAAAAGACTAAAGAAAGTAAACATGATTGATATACTTCCTATACAAGAATGAGTATAGAATATTTAAACCTGTTGAAATTACCAGAAGAAGGGGACTAAGGTAGAAAGGTGAAAAATGGAGGGGATGAACCAATTCAGGATATTGTGTGTGTGTGTGTGTGTGTGTTTGTGTGTGTGTGTGTGTGTGTGTGCGTAAATGTCATGATGAAGCTCCTGTATAGCTATCTTTAACAAACAAAAATTTCTTTTCAAAAACAGAGAACAGGAATGTAAATCAGTTCTTGTCTAGGAGTTGGTACAATTGGGAGGGAGGAAGATATAAAGAAGGAGTAAAGAAGGTGTAAATATTGTACACTCATGTATGAAAATTAACAATGAGATCTGTTGAAACTATTCTATGTGGAGGAAGGGAGGATTAAATGAAAATGATGGGCAAGATGAATATAATATATATTGCGAGCACTTTTGTGACTGACACAATGTACCCTCTGTACCACAAAAATATGGTGATAAAAAGAAAATAATAAATAAATAAATGTGTGAGTCATTTGAATACTCATGGTAAAGAGGCCACTGGAACAGATGAGCTTGCTTGGACAGGGAGACATGAACAAGGACATGGAGGAACAGAGTGGGACCAAAAGGCCAATTTTCAGAGTTACTAATAATTAACAGCAGGAAAGAGGAAGATGAGTCTGACAAGATAACTGAGAAGGAACTACCAAATAAGCAGAAGAAAAACACACTTGAGCATTTTGTCATGGAAAGCAAACACTAAGACAGTTGCCATACATGTGCCAGGACTGTCAAATATCAAATAAATTGGACGGATGGATGGACAGATATACATAGATAATCAGGTACATGGGAGACAGATGATTATGAAGATACGTAGATGATAGATAGATGATGGATAGATAGATGATAGATAGATACATAGATAGATAGATAAATGATGGATAGATAGATGATAGATTTCTGTTCTACGATATTAGCAAGTACATTGCACGTTCCTATAATCCCATCTACTCAGCAGGTAGAGACAGTATAGTAATTTGAGCCCAGTCCAGGCAAAAGTTAGTGGGACCATATCTCAAAAATGCCCCAGTGGCTCACACCTGTAATCCTAGCTATTCAGGAGACAGAGATCAGGAGGATCATGGTTTGATCCCAGCCCAGGCAAATAGTTCCATGAGACCCTATCTCGAAAAAACCTTCAATGGATCAATGTGAAGGCCATGAGTTCAAGCCCCAGTACCGCAAAAAAAAAAAAAAAAAAAAAAAAAAAACAAGCCAGGCATAGTGGCACATGCCTGTGGTCTTAGCTACTCAAGAGGCAGAACTAGGAGGATCATGGTTCAATTCCAGCCCAAGCAAAGTTAGTGCAAACTCTATCTGAAAAACCAAGTAAAAGCAAAAGGACTAGAGGTGTTGCTCAAGTGATAGAGTGCTCAAGCACGAGACCTGAGTTCAATCCCCATTGCCTTCCTGCAAAAATGGTGATTTACACACTGAAAATAAGTATTAGAATGATAAAGAAAATGTGTGACTATGAGAATAAATAAGCTGGGAGCCAGCGGCTCACACCTGTAATCCTAGGTACATGGGAGGCTGAGATTGGGAGAATTGAGGTTAGAGGTCAGCTCAGACAAAGAGTTCACAAGACCTCATTTCCAAAATAACCAGAGCAAAATGGACTGAAGTTGTGGTTCAAGTGGTAGAGATTCTGGTTTGCAACTGCAAAGCCCTGAGTTCAAATCCCAGTCCCACCAAAAAAAAGTAAGTCTGAAGAAAGAAATCTTTGTGGGCCAGGATGTTTAGCAAACACATGGAAGCAGAAGCATCAGCATGGCCTCTCACTAGCTCAGTTGTCCTGTCTTTTTCAGTGCTGCTCTTCACCAAGCATTGTGCAAGTATACGTGAAGCATGGCCTCATATACCCTGGTGAGGGTTTCAATTGATAAAGTCAAGCATTGCAGTATAATGTGCTGAGTGTGCAATGACAATAGCACAGGAAACCAGCAGAGAATCAAGGAGGAGTTCTTCAGTCCAGCAGGGAGGATCAGAGCACAGTGTTTGGAGATTTCAAGGGCAAGTTGAAAAGATGAAGAATTTTGGAAGCATGTTTGGGAATGTAAGAAGTATACAGGATGGTACTCCAGGAAGCAAAATCTGCACCAGTTTAATGAACAGAGATATGACTAACATGACAAATTCAAGATTCTGCAGGTCATTCTACTGACTGGAGATGAGGGTGGAACCGGAGGTGTGGATCAGATGATATAGAATCTTGGTAAGACATTTAGAGCTTGTCTCCCATCACTGACTTTGTAGCAAGAGATGCTTTCTTTAAATTTCTCTCTACTTTATCCTATTAAACTAAACTAAATCCTTGCTAAAACTTCAAAAAAGAGCAAATTAACCCTGAGTATGGTACAGAAAAAAGAAGATCTTCAGAAAGGATATTGTTCAATTCCATTACATAAATTAATTCAGAGGTTCCCAGACATTCATAATGACCTTTATGTGTCTAGATTTTTTTAATGGAAGGGAATGACAAAATAAATGCCTGACCATTTCATTTGTTAGATAGTTCACTTCAAACAACTTAGTATTTATGTCTTAACAACTCAAAAATTGTTTGAAGAAATAATATACACAATTAAAAGAAATAATACAGTTTTCTTAATTAAATAAACATAACTACTAAGGATATGTGGCTACCTGTTAAGCCCAGTACTATTTTCTTTTTTTTTTTCACTTGACAATTAATTAAGCAAACTTTTATTGAAGCTTACATTGTGGTACAGAAGTACATTTCAACTGATTAAAGTCCAACACCAACGAAGAGAGAAATTATGGCACCAAAATTTTCCCTCCTCTAAAACACACTAGGGATAGATTACTATTCAATCTACAGTTCTCGTTTTTTCTAGGCTTTTTCTCCACACATACTTGTGCAAGTTTTTAACATTAGAATTCTTAATTCTATTAGAAAAAAAAATCAGACCTCAAGCCAACAAAATGTCATCAAATCTACTGGGATGCTGTTCAAGAACAAAATCCACCTTGAGAATTGATCCTCTCAACACAAGTCAAAACACTAGGGGCTGTGCTCATTACAGAATCAAATTGGTAAGGTTGATTGAAAGCTTCCTTAAACATTTGATCAACAGCATGCTAAAACAGAAGTCAAAACAGTGTTCCAACCACTTGATTTCAAACCAAGTAGATTTTGTTTAGAAACACTAAAAAAAGGTGTTTCATTTATATATACGGAAGGAATAAGACATCACTGCATCAATCCAGAAATCAATATTGTGAGGACAATACAAAACTTAGCAAACTTTGTTCTTCTCAGTTGCTTAAATGCCACAGTATTTGTAGACATAGCTTAAAAAATAAAAAAAGCCAACTCTTGAAAGCATTTTTTCTAGTCATTTCCTGTTTAATATTTTTGAAATTCTGTATTTCATATATTCTGCTACACAGCTATCTGAATGACCTGGACAGTTATTTATTTGATCCTGTGAATGCCATGGTAAAAGAAAGACCATACAGGAACAGAATTTACATGCATCAAAAAATCACAAAACTAAGTCACAAGATGGAAAAGCCACTGATTCTGCTTTGAACCATTAATGGAAATTAGTGGTAATGGCTGCTAAAAGTATTAGTTTAGGTGAATGATCTAAGCTGCCTGGACTTACTGAATCCAGGACAACCTTTATGATAAATTTTCTCTGTTCAATACTGATGAAAATCCTTTTATACCACTTCTTAGCAAGTTAGTAAAGGCATGGTGCTCCATTCGAAGAGTACCACATAGCTGATGGTTTCCATAGAGTTCTCGATGTACAATTCTCTTTAGGTCCACCCCGCTAATCAACACTGGACAAGTTTCAAAAAAAATTTTTTGGATACATTCAATTTTGTCGCTCATCTTCCAACACAAGCCATGGCCAGTGAAAAGGAGGTAATAATTTTATGCTGTTGAAAGAAAACTAAGCCCAGGAACCATCCCTCCCACTACTCCTATCTGGGCTCTAAGATGAGTATATAAACCCACAGTGTTACAGTGTATTGCTTTATTTGGGGGGCTGGGAGAAGACACCATGGTGAGGGAAGAAACCAATTTAAAGACTACAAATGCAAGAACAATTATTAAAATAGTAATACACGAATGACTAACTGGAATAATCTTAAAGAGGATCCAACTTGTGAAAGAGAAACTTTAATTGCTGTTGCAAAAAACATCTATATGAAGTAGAAATTGGCTTCAATAACATTAGTAGAGAACATGTTGTAAAAAGTGGAGGTAACTGGATGCAAAATTTTGGCAGCAATTTAATAGAACCGTCCCAGATGGTTAGGCTGAGGCCAACACCTAATGAGGACGAAAGCCACAATTGTCTGTGGGGAATTTTGGATGATACCTGAGAAATATTATATATTATACTAGCACAGTACTATTTTCAACACTAGCCATAGGACAGAATAAAACCCTCCATAATTTGGCAATGAAGGAATTACACAGCCTGTCTACCTATCTCTCAAATACCCTATAAGAAAACCTCTCTACTAAACCATATGCCAAACACATACATGCCTTAACACTTAAATGGTTTGCTATCCTTATATCTTCTCTCTCATTTAAAAAACATTGCCACAGAAAATGTAACCCACTGCCTGAGTATCTGTCTTAACTGCTAAATGAACACCACACACACACACAAGTCTCAGATATCTGAGATTCAAAAAAAAAAAATTAAATGGAAAATAAGAAGCCAAATGGAGAAACAAGATTCTGGAATAGAACAAATCTTGAAAAACTCTCTATACAAGAAATGATTATAGAATTTTTAAACCTGTTGAAACCATCATAAGAACTGAGACTAAGGTAGAAAGAGAAAAAATACAGGAGATGAACCAATTTGGGCTATAATATATATACACATTGAAGTATCACAAGGAAACTACCTGTGTAACTATCTTAAACAAGCAAAAAAGTAATTTTTGTTTTTTTACAAAATCGGAGAACAGGAGGGCAGAACAGGTGTCTGTGGAGGGGGGTTTATGACAGTGGGAGGGGGAAAGAGGTAGGAAAAGGGTGTGGGAAGGGGAATATAGTGCAAATACTGTGTACCTATGTTTGTAAATGGAAAAAATGATGCCTGTTGAAACTATTCCAGGAATGGGAGGAGGGGGAATAAAGGAGAATGGTGAATGATGGAGGGTGAATTCAAGTATGATATATTTGATATATTGTAAGAACTTTTAAAATGCCACAATGTACCATCACCTACCACAACAATAAAAAAAAGAAGCTTTTGAATAAGGAACAGATTTAAATAACAAGTAAAAAGAAAAGCCATAAACATCAGGGCCCAGCCCAATGGAAAAAAGTGTAATTAGTATCCTCAAAGCATCAAAAATATTAT
Source organism: Castor canadensis (assembly GCF_047511655.1). NCBI lineage: Eukaryota > Metazoa > Chordata > Mammalia > Rodentia > Castoridae > Castor > Castor canadensis. The sequence goes on along the minus strand of NC_133399.1, from coordinate 92,842,147 downwards.
CAAATAAAATAATAATAATAATAATGGATGTCTATTACAAAGAGAAAGTAAAAGCAAGTGCTCATAAAAGTTAAAAACCTGACTTCAGGAAGAAATCATGTGGAGCCAAGCACAGTGACAAACAAACATCTGAAATTCCAACTAAATAGGAAGCTGAGGAAGGAGGACTGCAAGTTCATGACCAACCTGGGCAACTTACTAAGACCCCTATTTCAAAAGAAAATTTTTCAAAAGAGCTGGGAATATAGCTTAGTGGTAGAGCACTTGCCTAACATGTGCAAGGCCCTGGGTTTGATTCCCAAGACAACACACACACACACACACTACACAGAATGATAAAACAGATCTCAAGTTAGTGATCTGGGAGTCCAGGAAATTTTTTGCAGGAAGTAAATTCAAACAGATGAAAAATAGAAAAAAACACTGAGAAAATAGATGCTAGACAAAAAGGCCTAAATCCATCTAATAGTAATTCTAGTAGATGAGAACTAAAATTCTAAAATGAATAGGGATAAAATTAATCAAAGATGTATTTTCAAAGCAAAAACCAGTAAAGGTGATATAAGACTAGAGCTAAAGAAAAAAACACACACATTTAAATTGAAAAGTTACACCATGTACTGGGCAGAGAAAAACAGCACACACAAAACAAAACAGGCACAGCTTCTTAAAAGTGCAGCGTTCCAAGAATAAAGAGAAACATTGATAGGCTACTAGGAAGAAACAGAAGTCAGAGAGGTCATGTGTGAGGTACATAAAGGCATGTGTACTGTTGAATAGACTGTCTGGGTTCTTTATCTTGGTTCTTAAACATGCATATAGTTCTAAAAGTTTAGGCAACTTACTGATTTTCTCTAGGTCTGAAGCTATGTATAAACTGATGAATACAACTTGCTTAAAATAGTGCCTATTATGCAGTCCAGAAGAATTAAAATAAGCAATACTGCTGGATATTTTGATGAAAGAAAATATTTTCAAATTTCTATGAATAAAATATTTTGAAACTAGAATTCTGTATTCAAACAGGTACTCAACTTATTGAGAAAGCAAAAAGATGTAACAAGGCACTAAGAAGTTCAAAATTAGCCAGCCACCAGTGGTTCACGCCTGTAATCCTAGCTACTTCCCAGGCTGAGATCCTGAAGATGGAGGCTCAAGGCTAGCATATGCAAATAGTCTGCAAGACTCCTCCGAAACAACCATAGCAAAATAGACTGGAGGTGTGGCTCAAGCAGTAGAGAGACTGCTTTGCAAGTGCAAAGTCCTGAGTTCAAAACCTATTCCCACCAAACCAAACAAACACAGAAAAAGTCAGAAATTTCACCTACTTTATCTTAAATGAAAATTTTATTTAAAGAAAGTATACAAAATGGGGAAGTGAGGATAATCAGGAGACAGAGAAACTTTGTAATCCAGAAGACTAAAAGGAAACTATAAAGAAAAGAGAATTCACAACAGTTTAAATTTAGAAAAATCCATTTCAAATAGTACTCTCGATACAGAACTACATTTCACAAAAACGGAGAACAGGAAGGCAAAATAGGTCCTGTCTGAGGGGTGGGTACCAGAGGGAGAGGGGAGGATATAAGGAAAGGTTGTAGGAGGGTGAATATGCTGGAACTATTATCTACACATATGTAAATAGAAAAATGAGACCTATTGAAACTATTCCAGGAATGGAGGTGGGGGGGGTTATAAAGGAGAATGATGGAGTGAATTCAACTACTGTATATTGTAAATTCTTGTGTAAATGTCACAATGTATCCCCAGCACAACAGTAATAAAAAAGAAAGTTAATTTCCTAATACCTTAAAAAAAAAAAACTACATTCCACAGCCAAACATAGGTTATAGTGAATAATATATATATATAAAACCAGAATTTTGTAACTTCTATTTGCTGATTTTCCACATTTGACTCAATATAGAAACAAATTGCAAGAATTAATGTCACAAAATACTGGAAAACATGATATGTCTCAAAGATATAAAAATAATAACAAAATGGGGAAAGTCCCTTTCTTGTCCCTTGAAGAAGACCCCTGGAGTGGCTGAATATATTTCCCCTCCTTCACGGTAGTCCCTTCCCTCTGCCTCTCCGCGATCCAGGCCTCCAGATCGAGAGTCAGTGAGCAGCAGCCGCCTCCATCGTCACCCAGGTGTGCGTCCCCAGCTCCTGCTCCTGCGCCTACTCCCACCCGCTTCCAGGACACCTTCCCCGCGGATCCATCTAGACGTGGGCATTCGCGCTCCCGGGGACAGCTCCGCTGTAGCCTGTGCCTGGGAACACCTCTCACCTGGACACCCCAAAGCCCCACGCTGACGCTGAAGAACCTCCCTGTCCCCACCCCGCACCCCAGGCCCCATCCCGGACCTGCTGCAGCCAAAGAGCTGTTGGGCTGCACCTGCCGCGCACAAAGCCGAGCGAGCGCGGAGCTCCCGGGGACCTGGACCACAGAGCGGGACCGGCGCTCCCTGTCATCCCAGCCAGGCTTTTATACCGAGCGAACGGGTTTCGGTTTCCTTTTCCGTGGAAGCACTTAAGTTTCAGTTTCTTTTCATCATGGGTGAGGCCGTCTTGGGAAAAGGAGCTTTGAGCGTGCATCCTCCTCTTTAGTCAGAAGCTTTATGTAGAAAAGGCAAAGTGAATACTACAGAGAAATATATGGAATTCTAAGAAGGATGGGGGTGGGGAAGCCGTGGCTTTGGGTAATCAGGGTGACTATAAGAAGCCAGGGACTGTTTTGTCTGCAAAGAAAGAGCAGAGCCAGGGGACCACAGAGACAAGAGAGATGTTGAATGATACCGTTTTGAGCCAGAAATTGAAGAAGCAACTTGATGAAGAGCAAGGTGTGGTTGGGGAGGAGGGCATTTCTCACATCCGTCAGGCATTTGTGTATTGTTTGTTTGGAAATTCGTGATGTGTTTATGAATAATAATATTGAGAAAGAAAATAAAAGAACCTGAATTTTTTTTCTTTTATTTATCATATTACTGTTGTACTGGGGGTACATTGTGACATTTACAAATATTCTTACAATATATCCTAGTCTAATTCACCCCCCCATCGTTCTCCTTTATCCCTCTTCCCACTACTCCTTGAATAGTTTCAACATGTCTCATTTTTCCATTTTCATACATGTGTACATAATATTTCTACAATATTCAGCCTCCTTCACCCTTTCCTTATATCCACTTTCCTCCCACTGGTACCAGCCTCCCAAACAGGACCTGTTTTACCTTCCTGTTCCCCATTTTTGAAAAAAAAAATGTGTTTTTGTGTGTTTAAGATAGTTCTACATACAGTTTCCTTGTGACATTTCCAGGTGTATATGTATCATAACTCAAATTAACTCATGCCCTCTATTTTCCTCCTTTCTACCTCAGTACCTTCTTACGGTGACTTCAACAGGTTTAAAAATTCTCTATTCATTCTTGTATAGAAAGTACATCATCCATATTAACCTTCTTAACTTCCTTCTTTTACCCTCCCTTTTCTGTAACCTGTTTTTCTTAATATTGCTTACATTTATATTGTGTCTGTCTTCCACATGCAAGAGGAAACATGCTGCCAGGTTCATGCTGTCTTTATTGCTGTGACTCTGTCATATAGTTTGAAGGTGGGCATTTCTCTTTTTGCTGAGTATTGCCTTGGTTATTCTCAGTCTTTTGTGCTTCAAATGAACTTTAGGTTGATTTTTCAATCTTTGTGATGAATGTCATTGGGATTTTTATGGGGATTGCATTGAACATGAAAGACCTCTACAATGAAAACTATAAACCAATGAAGAAAGAATCTGAATTTTAACATACTATTTGTCATAAACCAGCCTGTATCAGAATCCACCCTTTCTAATATCTCTAATGTGGTAGGCTGAATGATGCCCTTCCCTCTTCCTTCTAGCTAGGGTAAATGTCCTAACTCCCTATGGACATGTGAACTTAGCCAGCAACAGGTGCTTTGCAAAACAGAATAAGGATCTTGAGATAAGAGGTTTAAATTCTGTATTATCCATGTGGACTCCAATAATCACAAGGGCCCTTTTATGAGGAAAGCAGCAGCCAGGAGAGGTACTGCGAGGACAGAAGTAGAGTAAACCACTGACTGTGAAGACTGAGTGAGACCCACAAGCCAAGAAATCTGATGGTCTCCAGAAATTGGCAAAAACATGGACACACATTCTTTTCTAGAGCTTATAGAAACAACCCTTATGACATCTTAACTTGAGCCCAACAAAACTGACCTCCAGAACTGTACAGGAATAAACTTGTATGTTTGCAAGCCACTAACTTTGTGATGATTTGTTCCATAAGCTCACTATTGTAAGCTGATATAGCAGGAAATTAATAACATATCTGCTGGTAGGAAAAATAATGAATTGTGTTACAAGAAGTAGCATTACTTCAAGAGGCTACTGTGGCCTCGTGATATGGTAATATTCTCATCTTAATTCTTACAGAAATTTCATGAGATGTGTACTATTATACTTGTCATTTTATAGGTAATACAAAAAAAAGGATTAAGGTGATGGTACAGCCAGTAAACTGTGCCAAGATTCAAAGTTTACAATGTTCTCTATTTCATAATCTCTGATTAATGCTTCAAATCCTGTAGCTGAAATTCTTTCAGCTAACAAGCTTTCACTTTCTTTTTTGGTTAAATTGTAATGTGTTTAGCATGCATGATTTTCTGTGGTTGTTTTGACTTTCAATAACTTCAGATTTGTCAGGTGGGAACTTGATACACCTTGATACATCATCTTCAACTCTTCAGTTTTCCACCCAGTCTCAGTCTGCTTTTCTCTACTGTAACTGCAGACCACATACTGGTTGTTAATAAAGAAACAAAACTTAATTCTCTAGTACAGTTTGGAAGCCAATATCTGACAACAAGTCCTTCTTGCTACATCATTCCATGATGGAAGGCAAGAGAGGGAAAGAGGAAGGCAAGAGATTCAGTTCACAGCCTCAAGTTCTCTAATTGGTGTTAAAGCACTCGTGAGGCTGGAGTCCTTATGACCTAAACACTTCCCAATAAATCCCACCTTCCAACATCGTTGCATCGGGGGTTAAGTTTCCAACATATGAATCTGGGGAACAGTCAACCCATCGCACACACAAAAGTATGCACACATACAAAGAAACTCAAGGCTAAGTTTCTTTTCAACCTAAGCCATGTACTCCCATGACAATGCCTTGAACTCTGTCCAGAATCTTTATAATCACATGCTCCATTTCACCTTTCCGACCTCTCCCTTCACACCCTGCCCTTTAGCCTCCTAGGACTTCTGAATGTTTGTCTTGTCAAAGAGAAGTCCATGAGCTAACACTTTAAATATCCTGCAATTAACATCGTCAACTGCTGGAAGCCTCTGCCTATGGGCAATTTAACTTTTCTTTTTCAAACTTGGATACTGAGGGGAATGCCCCAATTTGTATTCCATCAAATTGATTGCTCACAGACATCATGAGCAAGTGGGCAGAGAAGGTCACAGGCTTGGGGTCTGCAAAAACCTCTGTGTCCAAGAGAGCCCAGTATGTGGCCAGTGGATGCTGCTCAGTGATGTATAGGATGGGGGAAGAAGGGCAGCATTTTACGTCAGAAGTCCATAGGCAATAGGCAAGTATGGAGACATCATGAGGCATGACAGGAGGTTGTTAAGGCTCTTCAGAGGAGCAGTCTCTGAGGTCATTAACTGGATGGAGTGCTTGCTGCCTTCAATTTGGACAGATGTCAAAACACATTTTGGGAGGGAGTCCCCCATTTAAGATGAGCTGATTTACAACAAAGAGCATCAATAAAGCAATATTTGTAAATACAGAATAGGATGTATCCAGAATCCAAAGGACTAAAAGGTGCTGGACTTGTCACATTGTGGGTGCTAAGAGGGACAATAGCTATGTCTTGACAGCATGAGAGATGGAGGAGCCCTCAGTTCTCCAAGCAATTTTCAGGAATTTAACCAGGATACCAGCACTTGTATGTACATGAGGAACAATGGCCTTTGACAAGGGTGTTCGTGAATATGTGTGTGTTCAGGACCAGTGGTTCAAATGAATCTTCTTAGAAGAGGATGTCTTTGGCGCAATGCCATATGTGTACTCCTGGAGAAAGGTGAGTATAAGATTTTGCCTATAGCAATTATGTGTGATGGTAAGGCTACCGATGAATCCCTGGGTAACTTGGTAGAGAAAAGTGAAGACAGCGTATAACTGAGAGGCTGTTGAGATAGGCACTGAACAGAATATGGTAACCAAATCTGTAACAGCAAATTATTTACCAGTTTCTTTCTGATTGGACAGAAGCAGTACTTTTACAATATTGAGCATTAGGTATGAGGACTTAACAGAACCCACCACCAAGGTGGTGGTAATCCACTGTGAGGAGCCATTCCTTCTTTTCCAGCTTCATAACATGCCAGGTTGGACAGTTCAGCAGTGAGGATAATCACCTCTACATTCATTAGGTGTGTGTGAAAAGCTGAGTTCAGCAATTTAATGCTAAATTGTTTTGCTCTTTGCTTTTTTCTCTGATTCTGATGTGACTGTTGCTTCAGGAGCTCATCTAGCATGTAGTTTTGTAAGGAAATTGGATACTACTTAATTCTCCAGCTGTGATAAAGTTTTTAAAAAGCCAAGATAGTTGCATGCCTGGTTAAAATTATGGTGAAACATTTTTTACTTCAAAGAGAGTACATCCTCTACTAAATTTGTTTAGGTTTATTTGGTGTAATCATACCTCCAATATTAAATTTAAAAATCAGAAATAAATCTATGGTCATAATAAATTCATATGTGTATCCAAGGAAAAGCTATTACGTCAACAGTACTTTATCTCTTTATTCTACAGAAGCAAATAAAATGTTCCCTTGTTTAAGAAGCAATGCATTCAACAAAGCCACAGAGGCAGGTGTAAAACTAAAACAAGCACACTGGGTCTGTGATGTTTCTGCCACAGTCTTTTAGACAGACAGCTGTTCATCAGTAATTGAGAGGAAACACTGGAAGTTAAAGATATGCTGGTCCTGTGGAAAATCCTTCCCAAAATAGTTTTGAGCAAATTGCTAGGCCAACAAAGTAGTGATGGGCGGACCTCAGGACTGTACATGGCACAGCAAGTGTCTTCAATGAATGGTTTGCATTTTTTAAATATTTAAATATTTGATCCAACAGCTGATTTCCTCCTTTGTCATGTTCTTCCCTTCTGTTTTCCCAAGGAGTGATGGTCACATCTTTCCATAATGGGCTTCTTTGGGAAGCAGCTTCTGAAATGATCACACAGCTGTTTGCAATTGTCTGGCAGAGACTGCTCCACTCACAAGTTTGATATTCCCTTGCTACATACACCCATGAGGCATGTAAAATGCAAACTTTAGAGGAAATCAAACTCTGATAGTTTTAATTTAGGCAAAATAAGAGTCAAAGCCATTTCTAAATATCCAAGTATCTTGATAGATTTCTCTTTCTTCTCTAGCAGAGAAAAATATAAAATAGAAAATCAAACTGTCTCATCCAGCCAAGTCTTTACTTTTATTTCTACTCAATTTGAGACATTAAAACATTCAGTTATAAAAACATTTTTAAATAATGCATTTGCTGTGTAAACATGTTTCCTCTATTAGCATCATATAGTGAGTTTTTTCTAAGCTATTATAAACATCACTTTCTATGACCATTTTTAAATTCCATGAGTTTATTTAATTATCTCATAAATTAAAGATTTATGTTTCCAATTTTTTGCTATTATAAATAATGTTGAGGTAAGATTCTTTCACATATGTTCTCTGAGGTAAGTAAAATAAAGTCAAAGGATATGACTTGAATAAACCAGAATATTTTCAGTAGGACACGTGTTAAGGTGTTAATATTTAATGTGTGCATAAACTAGTATACTTACAAATGTATCCAAAGATTTGCAAATCCAGACAAGAGCAGGCCTGAAGTATAAGGACACCTTATTTCCAAGAATTAAAATCAGTGAGAATCATTTTTAATGTTCTGAATGAGAACATATTGTTTTCAGGGCTGGGCACGGTGGCTCAGACCTAGAACCTAACTGGATTCAAAGTATCTATTAAATAAAATAGGAGGCAGGACAATGCATTCGAAAGGCAAGAGCTTCAGCAAAGCAGGATTTTTTTGGGGGGAGTTGGCAGTACTGGGGTGCCCACCTTGCTAGGCAAGCACTTACCTCTTGAGCCACTCCACCAGCCCTTTCTTCTGTTGGATATTTTCAAGATAGGTTCATATGAACTATTTGCCTGGGCTGTCTTGGAGCTGCAATCTTCTTGATCTCTGCTTCCTGAGTAAGTTAGGATTCTAGGTGTGAGCCTCAGGCAACACGCTGATAGAGCAGGACTTTTTATAAGTTTATTTTGAAATTATCCTGGAATTCAGAAAAAGAAAAACATTAATCCCACTTTCCATCTTCAGATGCACATGGAACTGAGCCCCAGTGGTACATGTGAAAAATAAGCATGAGAAACACTGTTTTACCATGCCAACTGGTATAAGACCAAGTGTTAACATTTATGTAGAAATGTACCAAATTTTTTGAAAAAATAAAAATGACATGTTCTATTGAAGCTCTAAGTGCCCCTCTCCAAATTCCTGCAGATTTCTTCTTCTTCTAGTATAATGACTTGTAGATTTTGTGTCCTTGAGTCTGAAAGTTTTTGGTTTAGTTTTTTTGGAGAAAAGCATAGATGAGAAAGTGCAGTGTAACTGCTGTTTAAAGATTCTCTCAACCCTGTCTGAAGCTCCTGTCTTACCTTCATGCTTGATACCCTATCTGAAAAAGAAACTCAAATCAAAAAGGGCTTGGGATGTGGCTCAAATGGTAGAGCTCTTATGCAGGCTGAGGCCCTGAGTTCAAATCTTAGTATCATCAAAAAAAAAGTAAATACAAATAGCTAAAAAAGTGTTTGCAAGGAGCTTCCTGGTGCTGCCAATTCCTGCATCTCTCCAAACTCCAAGACAAACCATTTACATGTCATCCACACCTCCTTCTGAAAGGATTCAGTTTTGACCCATTCTGCTCTCTTTGATTTAAATTCATGTAACAGATTACAGGAACAAAACTCTTCCTTAACAATGCACTTTTTCTACTTGGATTCTTATACTATACTTGCAATTCACCAAGAATGTGTCGAAAGGACAAATGGTGACTTATAGCTAGAAGGTCAGAGTATAGAGGAGTATGTTTAAATCCAAGGTTTATTAGATTTGTAAATATAGTTCCTTCTATGTTAGGTGGCTTTAGTTTCTAAGAACCCATCCTCAGACCTGGGGCTGCTGCCCAGCCCACAGCTGGAACTCCTGAGTGTGGCACTCTACTGAAACATGAGTTCAGTTACCAAATATAGTCGAGTGGAGTAAGAGGACAGATAAGAGTCTCAGGCCACAGTTGTCTCAAAGTGCCTATAAACGAAACACCAAACAGTGGATAATGGATAGGCAGGACCACCAGCTTCCACTTTTCAAAAAAAAAGAAAGGCTCATCTGAAATCCATCATCTTTCTGGAGGCTTCAAACTGACCAAGTATTGAAAAGGTCTGTAAGGTGTGTCTAAATAGTGCAACACTTGAAGGACGGTAATAAAAACAAACTGGAACAGCTTCTGTTTTTTAAGTTATGATATTTTTAAGATATGATGTGAAGTTTTTTAAGATATGATATTTGGAAGATGCCTTGTTTTTGCTTTTATTTGAAGGACAGTAAATAGGAATGCTATAGTCTTTATAAATATGTATTACATAAGTCATACCTGTAGGCTAACTGTCCACCTATGCTGTCAGAGAACCATATTCCTACTGTAATCCTAAACATTCTGCCTTGATGCTTTCAATCACCAATTTGTGGCTTGGATTTTATACCCATTCATTCATTAATAGGACCTGACCTCTGGATACCTTTGGTAGCATTGGACTAGAGTCAATAGTACATTATCCTCATATTAAAATTATATTACTACATTTTTGAGTGAAAAAAATATATTCATGGAGTCAGTTTTTGTCAAGATTGTGTATGTGTTGTATATTTACCTAAGGTAAATAATGATGGCTAATTGCTGATATATTGTCATTTTAATACCATTTGAAATTATGGACTACAAAAGAATTTTTAAAATAGCTTGCTGGATATAAGAAACCAATCAAAACAGTAAGTATAGGTATTTTAAATTAAGTCAGTACATGAAGTGTATAAATCTATTGCTCACCAAGCATGGTGGTAAACATTTGTCATTCCAACTTCTTGGGAGTCAGAGGTAGGAGGATCACTGTCTGAAGGCTAGCCCAGGCAAAAGCACAAAATTCTCTCTGAAAAACAAACTAAAAGTATAAAAGAATTGGGGTGGGGAGTGGGGATGGTTCAAATAGTTGAACACTAACAAGCACAAGGCCCTGAGTTCGAATCCCAGAACTGAAATAAATGAATAGCCACATCAGTGGCTCGAGCCTGTAATCCTAGCTACTCAGGACGCAGAGATCAGGGGGATTATGGTTTGAAGCCAGACAGGGCAAATAGCTCACAAAAAAACCCTATTTTGAAAAAACTCTTCACAAAAAAGGGCTGGTGGAATGGTTCAAGTTGTAGGCTCTGAGTCCAAACCCCAGTACCACAAAAAAATAAATAAATAAAATTTGCCTTTTAAAAAGCTAAAGCTTTGCAAACAACACTACTATCTCATTTTTGGCTTCCATTAAATTAAAATATTACAGGATAACATATCACATTGATTTAAGTCACATCTGAAATTTTCTTGGACTCAGTACATGAAAGTTGACAGGGAATAATTTCATATCTTCTTTGACATTTGCTAAATTGCTAATTGTCCACTAGTAAGAAGAATATGAGTATATATAAAGTACTTTTACAAGGTCATTTTCTACTAATATAAAAACCATTTAAAAATAAACCAAATCATTTTTGCATAGAAATTAAATCCTTATTGTATAATAAATATCCCTGTCCATAATTTTATCTAATCTGGCTGTGATTAAGAATTTCAGAAAATAGCCCAAAAAATTCAAGAAAGAGTTGTCAGCTGGATTATCCAGAATTATAAAATCAGAGATTAATCACCAAATTATTGCATTGGTAGTTAAAAATTGAGAAATTTATTTGGCTAGCTGGCAAATATGTTAATCACATACCTAGGAAACAAATTAGAACACATAGATGCCTGTCTCCAAAACCAACTTGAATGCAATTTCAGAAGAATGGGAAATTAATATATTCAGTTCATATGTTAATCTTCTTTCAAATATTCCTGCCTTTTCCTGATCTTCTTCAATGATGATAACTTATAAAATAATAAACTTTTAAGAAATGATGAAAATTCATATTCAGCCATCACAAGAAGCCAAGGCCTTCTTCTCAGACCATACTTCACCACCCGGCGTGTCGACACTTATATGCAGTCCTGACCATCTACTTCCTCACGTGCACTGTTTGCTCTAGAAGTCAGTCCTTTGTCAGAAACTCTTCTGTATCCTCTCTCTGTTCTCTGCCTGATCACTTCTCTTGTTATAGCAGATATATAGTTCTTCTCAGAGGAACTGGTGTTCTTGTGGCTCTCTGGAGCTGTGGCCCATGCACAGAGGAAAGGCCAGGGAGAATGAGGTAGTCTACCATGAGTTGGTACATCTCCCTGGCCCACTGTCTCCTGGTGTCATGGGAGGGTCTGAGCCAGAAAAGGGTGTTTTAATGCTCTTCACTGATATCAGAGAACCCTCTTGTCTGGGTGGAGGGGAAAATTGATTGCAGCATTCAATACCCTTCTAGTTCATAGCCCATATTGTTCACTACATATCCAACTTGAAAAGTTGTTCCTAGTCCTGAAAAATAGGCTAAAAGACTGAGAAGACCTGTCACTCCAACTGAGGAAGCCTGTAGCTCCAATGTCTCTCTCTTAAGGACTTTCCCTTCCCATACACCCAGAAAAACCTGTACAACAAACCAGAGAAGATAAAAGCAGAGATAGGCTCAAGAGTCTGTCTAGCCTTCAAGAGATATCTAAAATTGCAGGATCTGTGAGACATGTTTCAAATCTGTTCTGGACTGGATGTGTGTCTCCCTAAAATTCATATGTTGAAATTGTCCTCCCAAGGTGATGGTATTAAGAATTAGGCCCTTTAGAACCCTCTTACACTGTTGGTGGGAATATAGACTAGTACAACCACTCTGGAAAAAAATTTGGAGGCTACTTAAAAAGCTGGACATCGATCTACCATTTGATCCAGAGCAATACCACTCTTGGGGATATACCCAAAAGACTGTGACACAGGTGACTCCAGAGGCACCTGCACACCCATGTTTATTGCAGCACTATTCACAATAGCCAAGTTATGGAAACAGCCAAGATGCCCCAGCACTGACGAATGGATTAAGAAAATGTGGTATTTATACACAATGGAATTTTATGCAGCCATGAAGAAGAACGAAATGTTATCATTCGCTGGTAAATGGATGGAATTGGAGAACATCATTCTGAGTGAGGTTAGCCTGGCCCAAAAGACCAAAAATCGTATGTTCTCCCTCATATGTGGACATTAGATCAAGGGCAAACACAACAAGGGGATTGGACTATGAGCACATGATAAAAGCGAGAGCACACAAGGGAGGGGTGAGGATAGGTAAGACACCTAAAAAATTAGCTAGCATTTGTTGCCCTTAACTCAGAGAAACTAAAGCAGATACCTTAAAGCAACTGAGGCCAATAGGAAAAGGGGAACAGGTACTAGAGAAAAGGTTAGTTCAAAAAGAATTAACTTAGAAGGTAACACACATGCACAGGAAATCAATGTGAGTCAATGCCCTGTATAGCTATCCTTATCTCAACCAGCAAAAACCCTTGTTCCTTCCTATTATTGCTTATACTCTCTCTACAACAAAATTAGAAATAAGGGCAAAATAGTTTCTGCTGGGTATTGAGGGGTGGGAGAGGCAGGAGGCGGAGTGGGTGGTAAGGGAGGGGGTGGGGGCAGGGGGGAGAAATGAACCAAGCCTTGTATGCACATATGAATAATAAAAGAAAAAGGAAAAAAAAAAGAATTAGACCCTTTAAAATATGATTAGCTCATAAGGGTGGGGCCCTCATGAATGGCATCCGTGCCCTTGAAAAGGACCCCACAGAGAACCATCTTGCCCCTTCTACCATGTGAAGACGTAGAGAAAAGATATCCATTTTTGAACCAGAAAGTGGGTCCTCAGAACAGATTCAGCAGACAAAATCTTCTAGCATCCAGAACTTGAACTTCTCAGCCTTGAGAACTTCAAGAAATACATTTGTGAGGATTTTAAACCATCAAGTCTATAAGTAATTTGTGATATCAGCCTGAACAGATGAAAACAAATGTTGAGAGAAGCTTCAATCATTCTTTCAACAGGTATTTATGAAGCACTGTTACCTGCCAGGCAACACTAGCACTGAGAATACAGAAAGAAACAGTCTCAGTTCCTCATTGTAAGAAAACATTACAGTATAGAGGAAAGAAAGACAAAAAACAACTTGAATACAATGTTATAATGGCTTCCAATGCTAATGAGTCAAAGTGGAATGAGAGCAAAGAAAATGGGTAATAAGTCTATCTGGGAAAATCCTTACAAACATCAGAGTGAAAATAGATTTTGAGCTTAGAAAATGATATATGATACATGGGCTGAGCTGGGCATGGTAATTCACATTATAATCCCAGACACTTGGGAGGTGGAGACAGAAGCATCATGGGAGGATCGTGAGTTCAAGGTCAGCCTTGGCAAAAGTTAGAGAGACCCTATCTCAAAAACAAAAAACAAAAGCAAAAGGTCCGGGAGCATGGCTCAAGTGGGAGAGCACTAGTGTAGCAAGCTCACGGCCCTAGGTTCAATTCCCGATATGGGGAAAAAAAAAAGTACAAGCCAACAGAAAAAAGACCCTAGAGGTAGATGCAGGGTCTAGTATACAAACTGAGAGAGTGGAGAGTACTTCACAAGTGGCAAAATAAAAAAAGTGAATCTTATGGGAGAGCGTACTGGGAAACTTGGCAATCATGCCCTGGAGGAAGGCAGGGGTAAAATCCTGACTTGTAAGCAATGCTAAGGAGACTACACTTTAGCAACTCTCTGAGGCAATGAAGAAGTAAGAACCTTTATGTGGGATAATTTGATTAAATGTGCCCACTAGAAAGATCACACCAGTAACTGTGTGACCAGTAACTCCAATCCCATTGGAAGAAATAATCCCGGGACAGGAAGTCACATGAAAAAAACCACAGAATCCCAGCTGAAATTCCAAGGGCATGAGCCAAGGTAAGATCAGCAAGGGAGGATGGAGAGGAAGACAAGGAAAGAAGAAATATTTTGCCCATAGAATTGTAAAAAATAATTAGACACTGAGAAAAAGGAAGAGTAATCACAGCAACAGAGCTCTACCCCAAGCATGGCAATTCACCCCTCCACCATTCTTTGCCCCCTCACTGCACTAGGGAAGACTTCAGGTTGTGCCCTGAGAGCATAAATGCAGCCTCTGATCAAGCAGTCCCAGGGCCTCCTAGAAGACACAGTTGGCACCTATGGAAAAGGTATGATAGTTTGGAGAGTTGAATTGATATTCTGTCATGTCATATAATCCACCTCAGCTTGCAGGCTGTGGTCCTGCCTCTCCTAATTCCTAAATGAAATCTTTCCATGTGCAAGTAAAAGACATATTGGTATGGCACCTTACCTTCCTCCATCCTTTCAGCCAAATTTATTCTGTTTGCAAGAAGAATAAATCACTAACAAGAATCTCTTTGTGGTTCAGGCCTGTGTACATTACTGACAAGATCTTGCAAAGTATTTTAATTTTTTAAGTAAATACTTATTTTCTTTTTTGTTTCTTCATATTTTTCGCCTTTTTCAAGTTTTATGTCTGCAACACAGACATAGACATGATATTCAATGCAGGGATGACTTGTTCTTTCTTCTCCAAAAAAAGTGCACACATTTCTAGCTCTTGTTTTCCACATCACTATTCTTTAAACTTAAAAAAAATGCTTTGAAAGACTACATTTCTATTCACACCATATTTCTATCTCCCTTTATTGACTTGACATACATATTTTTGAATCAATGTGTGTAGCAGCCAGTAAGACTGCAGTCACTCAAGTTGGAGTACACCAAAGAAATGTTTAGAATATTGTTTGTAAGGGCACAGATTTGCTGCCCTTTTTAAAAGGCAGACCTTAAAAAGGAATGTTATGTAGCTGATCAAGATTAAATTGGCCATAGTCTAATATGCATGATAAGATTTGGCACAACAAGCAAAAAATAATAACTGCAAACAATTACAAAGTTCCAGGCACTATTCTATGTAATTTAAATATGTTAAATAAATATGCTAATTTATTTAATCCTTGCTATGACCTCATGGAGAAATAATATTATTTCTGTTATGCAGATGAGGAAATAAATGCAGAAGGAAAATTTAAAGGCTCTCCAAGGACCTTCATAATCACATTTGAATCAGAATTCAGTAAACTTAGCTTCCAGAGTCTATATATTTTAATAAAATACTGCATTTTCCTCCTTGATCATGGTCACACAAATTAATGTGCAATACCCATATTATATTGGTAAATGGAATCTTGTATGTGACATTAAATGGTTCATCCAAACCTAGGTCACCTAGAAATACCTCCAGCTTTCAGTCTCTCTGACAATCTACAACAGTTCAGTGTAAAAAGATCTAGTCATCATACCTGAAATTAATTATATCTTCTACTAATACAATTAAGTGCATCAGTAAATTATGTTTTAGGCATAATTTTTTCATTTAATTCACACCCAAACCCAATGAATTAGTCATTATTAGCTCTGTTTTTTCAAAAGAGGCTCAGAGAGGCTAAGTAACTTTCCAGAAATTGTATAGCCAAGAGGGAAATGCTGGAACTTCAGCTGGAGCAGACTGCAGTGTTTGCTCTTGTCCACTCCTCCACATGGGCACCAGACACTGAACACACACCTGGACAATGGCATGTGTGTGCATTCCAGTGTCCAGTTATGGGTGGCTGACTAGTCCAGCTTGAGTATGAAGCAATTAATTAAAGTTAGAGTTCTAATCACAGTTCTAATTACTAGTTCCCTGAGTTTTGCTTTCTCTCATCTATAATATGAGACTTACAATATCTATATTGTTAGTCTTTCATGATTGTGGTGAGATTTGAGTTAAATGTAGAAAAAGTTTATTTTTATAATATCCTACACAATGTACATATAAAGAATCATGATATAACACTCTCAGATTGGATTTATGATGTTAGCTACTAAGAGTACTTATTACCTTGGGAGATGAAGATTGCTGTATCTTATAAGTTGTATCCAGCAGGTGACCATATGTTCTGTCTATAAATGAGGTAATTCCTGACTTAAATAGTTAAGAGTTTTCTAAGAATTCTCAGGTTCTTACTACTATGCTTCTATTTTGGTGTCTGAAATAATAGACATACTAAAAGGTCATATTAAATTCAATTATTTTCCTCTGCACAACATGCAATTACCTGTCATATCTTATGTTAGTCGGATGGTATGTAAGCTGATATAGAGAGATAACACAGAAGGAAAAAATCATCTTTTTGTAGCACTTCTTCATTCCTAAGTGCAATCATGCCATACCACAATGCTCTTTTTGTAAAAATAAAAGAAATAAAAATGAGTTAAAAGTTGTAGGTCATAGTAAGCATTTATCTGAACTGGAGGGAAGAGACAGGGCACCATTCTTTCTAGGATTGCCCTGGTACTCCAGCCTCTCAGGCAGTCTGAGCTGCTACTCTTTTGTGGCAGCATAATTTGTAGCAAAGGCTATGCAGTTTTTGTCTTTACCCAGGGTCAGGCCACATACAAATTGAAGGTAGTCCCTCACCACCTCTGAGTTGAGGTTAACTAACACAGCCTGTGCCATCCATTCCTTTCTGAAACTATTTCCTTGAAAGTTACAGAAGAGGGTAGAAAATTCCCACTCATTCTTCTCTTCTGGCCTTATCTTATTCTGCTTCCCTAATAAATTAGCAATTTTAATTTAATCTGATGAATGCTGTACTACAACAAAAATAATTTGCTCATTTGGATAAACCAACTTGCTACATTAAAAGCACAAATAGATGTCTTATGTAAATTCACACCTCATAAACATAACCACATTGTCTAAACATGTAAAATGTGTGTCTCTCTTATCTATCCCTAAGCATAAAATGCAGAGTAAAAAAGACAAAAGACTTAAGACTCATACAGAAGCACAGCACTGCAAAAGTCACTCAGGGTCACAGCACACTGTAGTGACTCTTGCTCTGCAGTTACTCATTAATAGAGGATGGCATGTGACCCAAACCGATGATCTCACCATGTACCCCAAGCCTCTCTACTCACAACTGTTTAAAGATAACATGTCTTGAACCACCAGAAGCATAATAAATTGTAAAAAAAAAAAAAAAAAAAAGATACAAAAATTGTGCAATTAGAAACTTTCTGGGAATTCTATGTTGAATATGTCAGAATGCCACTGGAAATCTTAAAACATGATATGCTTTCAAATACCTTTCCTTTGGGCATCGAGTCAGTGGTGGAAGGAGACATGAGAGACAATAATGTCCTATATAAATTCAATATGACTTGTTATGAATCAAAGAAAAAGCTACCATAAAATTTTATTTGAAAATTCCCACCAGACATCATCACTTTAGTTGGGTTTTGTATACCCAACTATATAATAGCTCATCATACTCCAAGTCTATGAAGTCATTTCCATTCAATTCTTCACCCATGCATCCAATCCATAAATTTTTCAGGATAGCATTCCGTGTGGCTAAGAGCCGAGGCTTTGGAGTCAGACCATCATTATTTGTATCCTAGTCTGACAATGATTAACAGAGTGTTTGGGCTAGTATTATAATCTTCCTATCCCCCTCTTTTCTCACCCATAAGTTGGGATTAATCATAGCACACTTATTTTAAAGACAAGGTGAAAGCTAAAAGAGAAATAGATATAAATGACTAGCAAGTGTTTGCGTTAAAGCTAAGTGCATATGTTGGCAATTGAGGTTTCACAAATATTTATTGAGCAGCTTCATATATCACTAGCTATAAAATAATCAAGGGATGAAAAATATTTCAGCAAGAAAACTATAATCTAGTGAGAAAAAGAAGAGATGTAAACAAAGATCTATAACTACTGGCTGACCATAGGTTGGTGTCACAGAAACAATAAATAATAAGTTACTTATTATAAGAAAAGAAGTCTAGTGCCATATGGAGATGGCAGTTTCACATTAGCAGAGACATAAAAATGAATATGATCTATAAATCTAGAGTTTGACATTCAGGTGAAGCCTTCCAGGAGGTTTTGACGGAAAGAAGAATAGGCCTAGATTATAGAAGACCTTGAAAGTAAGTTAAGAAGCTTGAAAATTTGCTTTTTTTTCCAATAGAGAAACTGAAAGTTGTTGAGTAGAATAGATAGATCATGGGAACTATATTTTAGGATGATTAATGGGGCAGCAGAATTCCAGAGATAATAAAATGCAATGAAGACCAGCTAATGGTTAATGCCATTACACTTTTGAGAGGCAACTTGAACCTAAGTGACATAGTCATGGAAATAGAATGGAAAGTGGGGAGAAAAAAAACAACAGAGCTTAATAAATTGTTCCACACTCACTATCCAGTGTCTCAATTAAGATTTCAAGACCTACAGTTGTCAGTTACTAGAAAAAAGTCATGTCAAGATTTTCATGTGAGTGGAAATGTCTCTTCCTTGTCTGAACCAAGAAGCAAAATTCAAATATGGATCACGGATGACCATACAGTGGTAATTGCATCATTAATCCCAGATAAGTGGAAGACAGAATGTATGTGCTAACAAGCAGCTAGGTAAGGAAAGACAGAGTCTGAAAATAAAAAAAAGAATAAACGAAACAAAGAATTTAAACTGGAGAATCTACTTTAAAATTGTCAGAAGATTTGGGAAGATGCTTCACAAATGAAGATACACAGCTAGACAACAAGCACATGAAAAAGTGTGCAGCATCACTGGCTGTTAGATAATGCCAATTAAAACCACATAGCGCTCCATACCCACCAAAATGGCTAAACCGACCAAACAGAAATGTTCACAAGGATGCAAAGCATTAGAACTTTTACTCGTGGTTGGAGAGAGGAGGATCAAGAAATAAAACAACCTTGGGAAAAGTTTTGACAGTTTTTCTAATAAAGTCGAACATGTATCAACACGGCAATTTCAAACATAGATATTTATGTAAGAAAAATGAGAACTTATGTCTACACCAAAACGTGTGTGTGAATGTGCAAGCCACTGATAGTTTTAAGCTAGTTGATACTTGCATTTGGAAATCATCACTGTAGCTTTAATACAGACAATAGAATGGGCAGGAAGGTGTACAAAGAAAACTACTGAGGTAGTCCTGGAAAGATGGGGTGGTTTGAGCTAACATGATGAAATTTACAAATGGATAGATGTAGACTTATTTGAGGGATATTTTAAAGGTAAATTTGATATGGTTTGGTAAAACATTGCACATGAGGAAGAAGAGAGTTGGGGTTGTCAAAATGACACCTTGGATCTCAGCTAATGCAACAGGATAGATGATGGGTTTGGGACAGAGCAAGGAAGTCATGTTTAAGGGAGAGAAATGCAAATGTGTTGTTCATCTGGTTACTAAAGGAAATTGAGGAAATTCAGATAGATTCAAGGTAGAAAAATTCACTGTAGTCTAATATGGTTGAGGAAAAGTTTACAGATTCAAGGTTTGGTCTTGATTCCAGTTCTCCCCTATCGTACTTACAGAAAACTTACTGTTTAATGACATGTCAGACTTGTTGCAAACTAAGAAAAATGTTTGGACATTACATAGGCACAAATAAATCCCTACAATGTAATACACTGAGCACTGACAGAGTTAACACAAAAGGATATGGGAGCATTGAGCAGGACTTCCATGATCAGGCTAGAGGCATTAGGCAGCAGGTTCTAGACTGGGACTTCTAAAGGAAAAGCTGGAAATGGGAATGAAGAGCTACAGAGAAATGTTAGACACAGATTTCAAAAATATAATATTCCTACTCTGCAACTCTTCTTGTTCTGCAATTTTCTCTTTCTCAGAAGCAACTCTTGGAATTTTACTTCCTTCTAGAAACTCAGGGCTGATTTTACCAGAGTGTATCAGCAATTAGACATGCCTGGCAGTTACTGAGTATTGTCAGACCTTCCAAATCACAAAGTCAGGCAAGCTCAGCAGTATCTGCTGAATGATAGAAATAGTATATTAAAGATCATGACCAAAAAGGACCTAGTGAGCACAAACATGTCAGCTTCCTCTGTTGTTTGAGTGCCTTTCTTATATGACACCCAGATGACAGAGGAAGAGGGAAATAACCTGTCCTGATTCTTGGTTTGTCAACAGAATGTGTTGTTACAAATGAACTTTGGTCACCCAACAAACTCAAACAGGTAACTCTAACAGACTATCAGTGAGGTGAAATCACCTAGGCACAGGGTTCCAACAGTAGTTCTGGTCATCAGCTAGATGTGTAAGGATGTATGGGAGGATATAAAGATATATACAGATTCCTGGGAAGCACCAAGTAGTTGGACTTGTTCATCGGAGGCCTAGAGAAAGCAAGGCTGCAAAATTGGAGCCAAAATATTTGAAGAAGAGTAATGTAACAACCTGATAAACAGAATGATGCATCCAGGAGAAACCATCCATTCTCAGTCTCCTGGCGCCTGCAGAATGTACCACAAACACAGTAGTCATGGAGGTGATGAAAACCATGCAGGTGTGCAACAACATATGTAGCCTTCACCAAAATGACTTAGCTACTGTCATCACTGAACATCAATCACATAAGCAGCAACCTATGAAGATCCTTTGATATGGTACCAATTGTCAGGAAGACCAACCCATCACCCGACGGTAATTTGACTACTTTAGATTCATTCCCTCCTTGCTAAAGAGAACAGTGATTCATCCTTATTGAGACTGATACCTGTTCTGAATATAAGCATGCTTTCCCTGACAAAAATGCAGTTCACTGATGGGCTTCCATGGGTAAATAGCCCAGTTCCTCTGTAAGGTGAAAGAACTGTAAAATGCATAATCTTCACTGACTTCTAATGGTTTTTGGAAAGATTAAACTTTAGTAATCTGTTTTGAAATATGCTTCATGGCAAAACTGTTATTGTCTGTTTCCTCTTTCCTGTCTTCTTCCACATCTGCTAATCAGTGAGTCCTGACCACCCTTCATTATTCTCAAAATGAACTATTTGCAAACAAATCTTTGTATTGGGACCTACTTCTAAGAGAACTCACTTCATACTAGCCACACTGTTTTTTCTCAAGTTCTTCAAACTACACGAAGCTCTTCCCCAAGGACAGTAATACTTAGAAGCCTAACAGAGAAAGGAGACTAATCGAGATTGGAGAAGGAAGCCAAAAAGTAAGCCTGAGTATATGGCATAACGGAAAGAGAGTTTTCAACAAAGATATTGGCAAGTGCCACTTGAAATAGGGTTAGGACTCAAGATTGTCACAGTATTGATAAGAAGGAAAGTATTATAGCCAAAGAAAGTATAGCCTCCGTGAAATTGAAGCAACAGAAAGTAGAATGTGTTTATTAAACAGCTATTTAGTGAGCATCTGCTATGCACTTGATGTTAGGAACACTGTGAGAAGGACAAAAGTAGTCTTTGCTGTACACAAGGAGTTTATATGTTATTAAAAAATAAGAAAATTCAAATACATAAAAGTTGTGTTAAGTGTTATCTAAAAAACTTGTTAAGTTATAAAGAACTAGACTGGGGCTGGGTATGGTGGTTCACAACTATAATCCCAGCTATTCTTTAAAGCTTACCCCAAGAATTGTTGACCCTTTCATGTTATAACAGCTACACAAAGTTACCCTTGGTATTTAAAATACCATCGTAGTCGATTTGTAGCTACTAACTTCATTATTATTCCAATGTAGGTAAAATACAGCATACTAGTACAATAGCATTTCCTCTTGATAAGCCACGTTCAAGGATTTCCATATAGATATTTATATTACTGATATAGGTGATTTCTGCTGATTTTAAATTATGTTTCAACGAATAGGATCCCAAATGCATAACCTACAAGGGAGTTTCCCAAAATATTCTATCTTAAGCATATACTTCGAGTGCATAATTAGTCTCTACTACCATTTGATGAAGAGCCACACTTGGAAAATATGTCAGCTATGTCATTACGACTATAGTTTCTAAAAATCTATAGCATGAGTATAAAAGTAAGGATCATCAGATACAAAATATTGATGAAACATAAAGTAACACTAAAAATTGAGAGAAATGAAATAAATAGTCAGAAATCAGGGCATGGTGGTGCGTGCCTATAATCACAACACTTGGGAGGCTAAGTTAGGAAGATCATGAATTCAAGGCCCTCTTGGGCTATACAGCAAAGATACTGTCTCTAAATACAAATAATAAATAAGCCCAAAAAATGCCTGTCTTCAGAGAAAAGTTTAGAGGCCAGAGAGAACTTTTTAAAATTCCAATTAGTATTCTCATAAAGAACCCAAAGAATATTGAATCTATGAAATGAGTACGCACAATTGAAAAGAAAAATATGGGAACACAAAATTGCTCTTCAGAATTAACAGAATGACTTCAAAGATAAAATAAATTAGTTCACTAAGCAATAAACAAATCCAAAATTAACATAATGACTGCAAATACAAAAGAAATTAGATTGCTAAACAATAAACACAATTCTAAGTTCAGAAATCTTCCAGAACACAGAGAAATAAGACAATGAGGTAAAAACAAGAGAAATATTAAGATACAAGAAAGATTGATTAAAATCTATAATTGACTTCTCAGGAAATCTGAAAGGTAGTATCTGGGATACCAGAATGGGTGGTAAGAAATAATCAAAAATGCAACACCAGAAAATGTTATTTAAGAAGCCTTGCCCAGGGCTAAAGAAAGATATGAGTAACTAGATTTAAAAGATCCTCCAAAAACAGTGAGTTAGATTATAAATGAGAAATCCCCAGCTAAACATATAAAATGTCAGTGTTCCAAAGATGGAGAAAAAAACCCTAAAATCTGCTGAAGAAAAAAGACATTTTAGTTGCAAAGGAACAAGATGAAAGAAGAAGCGAGAGGTACAGCAACTCAGAGGAGGGACCCGGAAACCAGCACACCTGAGTTGAATTCCTAATTCTCTAACTACTAGTTGTATGACCTAAGACAAATTGCTTAATCTCACTTTGATTAAGTTCCCTTATACACAAATTTAGAATAATATTATTTTTCAGGGGATGTCATCAAAATAAAATATGTTGATATAAGCAGCTTTGTCAAGAGTGCCTAGACACAGTTAGAACTGACTAAAGTACGGTCCTTTAACATCATGGTCAACACTATGTGCTCTGACATATGACCAATGTCTTGAATGTGCTTTAGTGCTTTTCAAAGTCTACTGTATGAAAGTTTTATTGATACAGGAGACATTTTCAATTGTTTTGATTTGATCACAAACTTGACTAAAGTAACTAATCAATTCAAAAGAAATATGAATGGTAGCCATTTCTGTAATAGTTTTTTTTACAATAGAGAGTCCAGAGACAGCATCCAAAGATGATGGGGTATGCTGAATGTTTGTGCCTTACAATGCCTTACAAAATTCATATGTTGAAGCCCTACTCACAATGTGATGGCATTTGGAGATGGCTTTTAGAGGTAATGAGGTTAAATGATATTATGAGGGTAAGACACTCATCAATATCTTTAACTATATTTATAAAGAGACATCAAAGAGCACATTCTCTCTCTCTCTCTCCCTATCTCTCTCCCCTCCCCCAACTTTTCTTTCCCATGTTTAGACTTAGGACACAGCAAGAACATGGCCATCTCCAAGACAAGGAAGAGGATCTTCACCAGAAACTGAATTACGTTAAGGTCTTAATCTTGGACTTTCAGTCTCTATAACTGTGGTGAATAAATTTCAGTTTCTCAAAACAAACTGTAGCCCTGGTTAAAGAAAGAGTATATGAGGAGAAAGTTCTCTTTTACGGAAGTAACCCAGCTGAAAGAAAGGAGGGAAGGAGAGAAGGAGGGGGGGGGAGATTATCCTCATTTTGAGGCACCTAATGAACTAACGGACCTGAACACTGATAATCAATGGATACTAACATCACAAAAATATACTCAAGATGTTATCAGTCTGTGGGCTGGAGATGTGGCTCACTGCCTTACAAGTGCAAAGTCTTGAGTTCAAACCCCAGTACCACATAAAAAAAGACATTATCAGTCTGAATGGAATGGACCACCACCTATTAGAAACTTAACTTAAAAAATTTAGACAAAAAAAGAAAAAGACATAAGAGAACTGAAGAAAATAGAGGAAAGGAGAGAAATCTATATAAATAAACACTTAGATATGTCTACTAATTGCAATGTAAAGACTTTAGATTCTGATTGAGGTAAACATTTTCATTTTTGAGGCAGGGGCATTCAGCTGCCCATCAAAACTCAAGATCCACAGTTTGGAATTATCACCGAGAAGTGGCTGTCTGGCCAATGACTAGATTTTTCAGAACTTTGAACATATGGTTGTGGCAATAAATTAATGGCAGGACTTGGGAGAAGTAGTTATACCTTCTTTATGTCCATCTCCCTTCTAAAAAACTAAGTGTGAAGAATATGAAGACTCCAGGGCATGGTGAAATCACAGTTTAAAAGGAGTTGTGTCCCTGAATCACCTCTAAGAACCAACCCACTGACCAGGAAAATCTGCTTTAAACATTAAGAAGAGGAAGATACAAATTTCTACTGCATGATGTCACTAATATTTAGAAATTCTAATTGTGACAAAAGTTAATATTCCCTTAACTTATGTGGAAATTGGTACCGAAGTGCAGTGCTGTGTCACTCAACACCACTGTGCAATACTATAATTCTAAGAAGAATGTATTACACAATGCACCATGATTTTATGCATTGCTAAATTTTTAAAACTGACCAAAGCACTGTGACATACCACAGATTTGTGATATTCATCCTCATTTCAGAGATGTAAAAAGAGAAGTAGACAGGGTTACAAAAATCAAAGAAATATAGTACATATCTGGAACCTGGTGGACAAGAGCCAGGTGGTGAAAACTAGGCTTCCTGGGCTCAAAGTAGGAAAGCCAAGAATCTGATAGAAACTGTCTTCTCCAAAACTAGGAAGCCAATCTCATACCATGTCTGATGCACTTGGGAAAGTGATTGGAAAACGCTGAAGGTCAATGTCTTTCCTTTTATTTGCTTTTTAAGGAACTATTACCAAAGGAGAAAGGGAAAGAAAAATATCTTACATGGTGAGGGCCATCTAACCAACGTACAATGTACAGCTATCAGGAATTGGCAGAATGAATCCCCCCTGTACAATGAATATATGCTAATAAAAATGAAAACGTATAAAAAAAAGAGAAATATCTTAGAAAAGAGCTGGCTAGTTTGAAAGTACAGTTAGAAATAAGTGAGACAAGAAATGTAGGTTTTATAAGGCCACTTCTGTAATCTCAAATACTAAGTGATATGACTAAGAAAAAAAATAAAGGTCCATAGAGTTCTCAATTATACAAAAGAACTTGGCCTGGCTAAGAGATTAGATGAAAGTCTTACCTTCCTAGTCAAGGCTATCATTTCAAATGAACTTAAAATAGATTTCATTAATTTCAGAGACATGTGTGGGAATTAAATATAAAAAATATGAGCTCTCTGGGGGTAATTTGTGGCATAGAAAACCAACTAATGTAAACAAAATCCAATGTCAGCAATGTTTTAAAAATTGTATTCCCAGCTGAACACCATGGTTCACACCTGTAATCCCAGCTACTTGGGAGGCAGAGACTAGGAAGGTCACAGTTCAAGACCAGACTGGGCAAAAAGTTAGTGAAGCCCCGATCTCACTAACAAATAAGTTAGTCATGGTGGTGTACAGGATCACTGCCCAAGGCAGTATAGGCAAAAATGTGAGACCTTATCTAAAAACAACTTAAAGAAGAAGGGCTGGTGCAGATCAAATGGTAGTGTTCTTCCCTAACAAGCTCAAGGTCGTGAATTCAAACCTCAGTGCTGCAAAAAAAAAAAAAAAAGTCATAAAGCTAATCATGAGAAAAGGAAACAGATGACTGACTCGTTTACAGCAGGCAGTCATCTTCTGACTGTGTGTAAAGTTGATAAACCAAGAAACAGAACTGTAAAGTATTAATGTCTACATTACCAAGAAAGTGTTAAAAGCATATACTTAAAGGGATGAGCCTCAGGAGAATTAAAACTGTGAGACCAAGTGTGAAGGGGCAAGTTATAGAGAATGACACTGTTTTTTCTGCTTTATGTCCTCTATTTGGCTTGAAACAAAGCCAATCAATTTTGATATGGTATACATAAAGTATCATACAGCAGCTACTCAATAAGACTGGTACACACCAATAAATCCATAAGTAAGCAAAGCATATTACTCTGCAGCATGAGAACCAAACATGTCTTTAAAGTGTATGGATCTAGAGATGGACAGATGATGAAGATAGGTGGATGGACAGATAGGTAGGTGGATGGACAATGGACAGATGACAGATAGATGATAGATAGATAGATAGAAGATAGATGATAGAAGCTACAGACCTAGAAATTTCTTTCTGAGTAGAGTATCAGGAAGGACACACACAAAGCATATTCCCACAGTGCTTTGGATAGACCGTGAGGAGCAAGGGACTTGCCTACAGAAGCCCATCCTCAATTATTTTCACACTTGGATGGGCAGCACCTGTGTTCTACTAACCCTATTACTTCGTATTTATTATGGGACACACTATTGCTTTCAGGAAGTTTACTAGGAGCTCTGAGGATCTGCCTCACATGAATGCAAACATCTGGACCTCTGAACCTTTAAATAAATTGCTTCTACCTGGTGATTTCCTTTTCCCAGTCTCCTTGTCAGGTCTATCCAAATGGAAGCTCCACTCTATGCCTCTCCCTAAGTATACGCGTCACCTTCATAACCCCAAGACCTTAACCAGACCCAAAGTACCCCCAAGTCCTCCCTCCATCCCCCAGGCCTGCTGCATGTCCCTCAGAAGGAGATGAAGATAGGAAAGGAGTGAATCTAAACAGGAAATGAAGAGGCTTAGAAATGAAATGCCAGACCTGTGAACTGTGAAATTCCATGCTGAAGTGTGTGTGGAATTTTCCTTTTCCTGTGAGGTGCTGGGCCATTGCAGAAGTGGGCTGAAAGAGGACATGGGCTTAAATTCCTCTTATGAATGATCTCCAAAGTATTTCTGTCCAGTGTGAACATTTGTAACACTAATCATATACCATAGAGAATTTGCATTGACAGGGGAATGGTCTTTAGTTTTGTCATTGCTCCTATTAAAATTTGCAATTGGCATTTTCAACCCCAGCCTGTCTCCAGACATTCAATTCCACAATACTACACATTTGCAGGATATGTTGGGATTGAAGGTGGTTATGCAGTGGTGGAATTATCTAGTAAATGGAGATTATTGGAACAGTTTTATCTTTAAAGGAAGGAAAGGCATGTCAGCTATTCACCAAGGAGGGAGTCCAGAAAAACATTTCTTATCAGAAGCTGGAATTTCTATAAGGAGGTACAGGCATTGCTCACTTTTGTCAGATTTTCTTTTGTTGATTGAAAGTAGTTGTTTGTCAATGATGCTGATGATGAAAAAGAAAATAAAAGAACTTAAAATTTCAACTTGCAAATTTCAAGTTCAAGGAACAGCAGAGAGGACTGTATGGCTAATGCTGAAAGACTGGGGAAGAATGGAGAATAGAAGGTCACAAAGGTAAGATGAGGTGGCAGATCACCTATGACCCTAGAGATCAAAATAAGGACTTAGATTTTTACTCTGAATATGACAAAAGGATGGGTGATGCTGAGTGTGTTAAGACTTTTACTCTTATTTACATCTTATTTTCATTGAAAATTGGAGTAATTCATCCACATATGTCTCTTTTACTGTGGACATGTGTACAGGTGTGTACTTTGTTTTGTTTTGCTTTGTTTTGTTTTTGTTTTGCACTGCTGGGGATCTAACCCATGCTGCCCAAGTGCTCTACCACTGAACTACACCCTCAGCCTTTCTTTGAATATATTTGAAAGGAAAAAAAATCAAGAAATGAAACTGAGAATAAAAAGAGTGTAATACATCGTATCTCTTTTTTTGACTATCTAATAATATATTTTTTTCTTTTTTACTTGCTTTAATGACTTTTCTGACAGTTTGCTTGTGAAGCAAAATTAAGTCAAGATAGTTGAGTATTTTTTTGTAGTAAAAGTAATAGTAAAGTTTATTAGGAAAAGATTCTAGAGTATCTGGACAAAAGTGAGGATAAATGGGCAAAAAAGGAGAAACATTTCCCACTCCCCATGTAGGAAATGGGATTAAAGATGTAGGAAATAGTTGAATATGTTTTTAAGATTATGATGCCAACAATATTTCCTTGGAAGGTTTATTCTATAGCAACTCATTTTAGGTCCCAGTTGTACAATCATTAATACAATATTCAATTTATAAGCTATAAATAATATGTACTATTACTAAATGCATATGCTGTGTTATGGAACAGTAATTACCTATAAGTCTTGCAAATAATCTATTTAGCTTTGAGTCTGCAGAAAGCTTCCTTTTTAAAGAAATAAACCACTGAATAGAACTGCAGTACAAGCCTGAGAATTCAAAGGAGTACCCTGGGTCTGTGATATTTCTGCCACAGGCTATTTCAACACCTGTTCATCAGTTAATCAGAGGAAACCTCTGTGGCTGAAGATATGCCAGCTCTGTGGAAATACCTTCCCAAAATAGCAATAGCTGAGCAAATTGCTAAACCAAAGAAGTAGTGATGGGTGGGCCTTGGGACTGTGTGTGGCACAGCAACTGTATTTAATGGTTGGCATTTTTTCAGTGTTTAAATCCTTCTTTGGTCCAACAGCTGATTTCCTCCTTTGTCATGTTCTTCCCTTCTGTTTTTCCAGGGAGTGACGGTCACATCCTTCCACAATGGCTTCTTTGGGAAGCAGCTTCTGAAATGGTCACACAGCTGTCTGCAATTGTCTGGCAGTGACCACTCCACTCACAAGTTTGATATTCGCTTGCTAAGTACACCCATGAGGCATGTAAAATGCAAACTTTATGAGAAACCAAATGCTGATAGTTTTGATTTAGGTCAAATAGAGGTCAAAGCCATTTCTTAACATCCAAGTATCGTGGTAGATTTCTCTTTCTTCTCTAGTGGACCAAAAAGAGGGGAGGTACCTCATACAGTTAGGGAAATTCTCATAATTTTTTAAATATCAAATCGACTCAATTTAAGCTTTCTGCCATGAAAAGATTCTTAACTTTTCAAAGTTATATTCAAATTGCAAAACTATTTTTCTTTCTATATCTCTTAGCTTTTTTTCTTTGTTGACTTATATAAATACCTCAGAAAAATCACTTTTTATGGCTACTCTAAAATTCCATGGGTTTACTAAATCACCTCATAAATTGTACATTTAGATGGTTTCAAATTTTTGCTTTTATAAATAAAGTGGAATTGAAAATGTTTTCATGTAAGTGTCTCCTGGAGTTGGGATTTTGTCCTCAGGGAAGCTCTGGCATAGAGTAGGTCAAAGGACATGACATTTTAAAGGTAGCCAGATGAGGATGAATGCTCCTATCTGCAGAATATGGTCCAGTGATGATTTGCAAGTTATCAGGCAAGAGCTGACCAGCAATAGAGGAAACTTCAAGATACTTAAAAAATTGATTGCTTATTTTGAATTCCCCAAATTGAAGCATACCAAATTAAAAATTTTAATTGGTTATTCTCTATGTTTAATTTCTTTTTAAATGTATTTATTTATTAACAAATAATATTATCATATTACTATTATATTATATTATCATGTTACTGTTGTACATTGTGACATTTACAAAATTTCTTACAATATATCATAGTTGAATTCACCCCCTCTATCATTTTCCTTAATCTCCCTTTCCCCTGTTACTGGTATAGCTTCAACGGGTCTCATTTTCCCATTTTCATACACAAGTGCATAATATTTCCAGTACATGTACCCTTTCCTTACATCCTTGCCCTTCCCACTGGTATCAACCCCCAGACAAGACCTTTTATCCAAAGGAGTCCAAAACATTTTACTCTTTAATGAATTAATCAATCCAGAACGGTGTTTAAATGATTAAAGTGATGTTAGGCTCACAGAGCGGATAATTTTTATCATCATAGTACTTTTGTTAGTAAACACAACCCCATCAGATACACATTCCAAAGAAAAGTGAAAAAAGCACTGTTTCCTTTAGTCTTATAGTAACTAGCAAAATAAGGTGTTTATTTCACTCAATGGTGTATTTGGAATATCTTTCCCATGTTACTTCTTATTTTGCTATTTTTGAAAAGCACAATTGTAAAAGTATCTCATTAATAAGGAAAAGTATACAGTGTAAGAAACAGTCAAGATAATCTCTGATGCCATTTTCCCCCTCTAATATCGATTTGAAAAGTAACTACACTACATACACATTAGAGTACAGTCTACCATCCACCCTACTCACTCCCTGTCCAGTGCCTTTTCTCTCCAAGATTAACCACTGTTTCCTCCCAGGAAAATTCTGAAAACAATTTCATTCATATACCAGGAAAGAGAAAATAACCATGGTTACATATATAGAGTTACAATTATATATACATATATGATAGTCTCTTTTATTTCAGTACTGGGGCTTAAACTCAGGGCCTTTACCTTGAGCCACTCCACCAGCCTTTTGTGTGTGCGATAGGTATTTTTGAGATAGGGTCTCTCAAACTATTCGAACCATGATCCTCCTGATCTCTGCATCCTGAGTAGCTAGTATTGCAGGAATGAGCCACTGATACCCAGCTAATATATACGATGATCTTTACACATGTTGTGTACATTAATTTTTCCTAAATCTATCCTGAATATATTCCAATGACTGCACACTTACTTATGCATTCCACTTCAGTCTTTCCCCAATTCATGTGAACAAAGGAAACTTTTATTTTGCTGAAAGAAGTGAAATGGAAATCTAGTTCTTTAAACTTTAATAAATGGTAGGTCAATCACTGGAGGAAGGGGAGGCTGGCCTTTCTGAGGGCAGCACAGGTTCCCCGGAAAACCCTTGCTTCGAGCCAACACTGAGTCCAGTACCAGGCAACTCCACCCGGGCCTTGCCAGGAAACCCTTTCCCAGAAAATCACCTTTGAGGTGTGACAGAAATCTGGCAGGGAAGAGAGAGACATGTAGGCCCACACGGTCTTTCTCAGCCTCCATGCTCTCTCTGCTTTGAAAGTCAGGGTGAATCAGCTTGGCTTAGCAGAGTGGGTTTAACCTGCCCAAGGGGAGCTGAGTAGGCAGGAGAAGCTCACTGACCACCTTCCTCCCCACTCCTTCCTTCCCCCTTTCTTTCTTTTCTTTCTCCTTCTCCTGCCTTCCTTTTCTTTCTCTTTATTCTATCCAGAAAAACAATCTCCAAACACTCCTCACTGGTAATCTCAGTATATCCGGCTCAACCTAAACCTGAGGTTGGAGGATTTGACGAGCCCCAGCTCAAGGACTACAAAATGTCTTTCCTTCACCAACACCACTTCTGGGTGAGACTTCAGGACAGTCAGAGACAGAGCAGATCCTGTCCTATCTCAACAGGCCACTCTCTCCTTCTTCAAGAGACAAGCCCAAACAGCAGACCAAGGTTGAGAATGCCTGAGAGGAATGAACTTGTGGTTCTGTGTCAAGCAGCATACTCCGTTTGGAAGAATTATGTCAGCGTTAACAAAGTTTTGTTTTGTTTTTTCCTTTTTGGCATTTTTTTAAAATAGTTTATATCTAAGAATTCTGGGAAAGACACAGATTCCCAATGTGTAAAATATGAAAATTTCAAAGTCAACACTCCTAATGTCCAAATACACTGTAGAATTAAGAAAACTTCATGTACATTTGTATATGTTGTTATGAAGTAAACCGTACTGAGCAGTTGGTCATAAGAGAGCATTTTATGTTTTATTTTTATTTCCATGCATGGTTTATTTTTGCTCTGACATTTTATTATAATTTCTCCTCCAGTAGGTGAAGTGCTTAGGAAGTTAATTTAAACCAAAAAAATAAATAAATAAAAAATAAAAATAAATGGTAGGTCAATTGAACTGAACAAGGCCAAGAAATAGACCAAAATAATCATTTAATCTATGGTGCTATTTCAAAGTACTGTTCTCTCCATGCAAAATAAGATATGTCATGTTATTTAATTCATTATTCCCTGTGGTTCTACCACAAGGAATTTGCTAGTACTCCCACCACTAGTAATATTCCAAGCAGTCTTTCTGAATATTTTGCTATGCAAATTTGTCTTGTTAAAAGTTTGTGTCAGGTTTTCTAGTTCCACAAAACAAAATGTCATTTTGATTGAGACCATATGACATTGTAGACCATTTTTATGAAAACTGATTACATTACAAAAATCAGTTTTTCCTGCACAAAAAGAAGGTAAAGCATTCCATCTCTTCCATTATTCCATTCCCTTCTCATCTTCCACATGTTAAGATTTGCATAATAGTTACTAGCATCCTTGATATTTTGATTCTTATTACTATGTATCCCATTAAATGTGTGTGTAGACACATGTACAGATGTGCACACACACATATGCTCTAATACGTAGTTCTGAGTATGTATTCTCATTCTCTTTTATCCCATAAAATTGTTTTTTTTAATTGAGAGTAGATATTGAATTTTGTTCAGAAGTCTTGTTAATAATCTATAGGATGGTCGTGTAGCTATTCTCTTTTGACTTCTTAATATGGTGACTTAAATTCTAGATCTTTAGATATTAAAGCAACCATTATGGTAAACTTGGAAAAATCCCAGTTGTCCAGAGTGCATTTTTCTTTCAACATATGATTGACTTTTCTTTATTCATAATTCTTCCAGATATTTTATTACTCTTGAAACACCAGTGTATAGTTTTCTCTTTTATTGAACTTGATATTATAGAATAAATAATAATACGATATAATGATGTTATTCTGTCTTCATAAAAAAATGTGAACTTATTTTTCTTGAATTCAATAGGACTTGCTTTTGAAATTAATAATACTGCCTTTTCAGCCCTAAGTAAAACTTTTCTCTATACTTGGGCCCTATAAGGCAAATTGAAAATGAGATTTCTGACTAAGTGAGGGTCATAGTACCTAACTTTCCCCTAATACTCATATATAAATATAGATTATAAAATCTATTCTCAGAAGATTTCAATGCTACTTTTACTATTATCATGATAAGGCTTTTTTCTCTGGTCATTTTTGTGTGAACACACAAGTTGGCAAACGCCCCAAGTAGCAGAAGCATGTGAGCAAAAGACCACCCAAAGGCTCCAGCCATGCATGTGCAGCAAATTTAATCAAAGCTCATAGACTTGAAATCACACAAAACAAATCTGGAATTCAGTGCTATGTGCAAAAGGACATAAAACACAAACCAGTCTTTGGTGCCATACCTGGTTCTGTGACATGTATACAAGGCCACATACAAAGTAAGAGGAAGAAATAAAATGACTAGCCATGTTTGAAGGACACTTGTCCATAGATCAATAAATGACTCATTAGGAAATCCTTCAAGGTTTCATGCATTCATCTTTAGTTTTATTTTATCATCATAATTTTCAGTTACCATTTTAGTTGTTTCCCTGTGATCCCTGTTTGCTGATAGAGTATACCAGAAATGAAGGCAGCAGCACAAAATATGTGTTCAAAAAGGGAGTCAGTAGAGCAGGTCCTTGAGACTTGGGATTTTCAGAGCCTCTGGGACCATTGAGGAGAAAAGACCAAAGGAGGATAAATGAGCAAGTCCGCAGCATTTCCCCTCACAATCCTTTCATCAAAGAAGCTTGATTAATTTTACTTTACTTACTGGGGGTCTGAGAGTTTGTATCTTCTACAAGAAAGTTTTTTAACCAGCACATCGAAATATATGATGTTTTGACTGACTTGAAACTGAAAAGTATACTATTAAATAACATGAAAAATAGAGTTACCTATAGCCTAAAAATCAGTGTGGTCACTGAGTGAGACAGCTGGAGGAAAATTACAGTCTAATCGAAAGATGTTTGAATTTGTAATTTTGAAGATGAAG
Source organism: Castor canadensis (assembly GCF_047511655.1). Taxonomy (NCBI): domain Eukaryota; kingdom Metazoa; phylum Chordata; class Mammalia; order Rodentia; family Castoridae; genus Castor; species Castor canadensis. The sequence goes on along the minus strand of NC_133399.1, from coordinate 92,807,913 downwards.
CCTGACCAAGTGTGGCTGTGGGACTGATGAGATAAGTGGAATAGAGGTGTGGTAGGCAGCCTCCATGGTGACCAAGGATGATCTTGCCAGTCAAGGACTCTGGGTAGTCCCCTCCCACAATCAGTAGTGACTATTGTGTAACCAAAGAATATGGAAGAAAAGATGAGATATAACCTCAAAGGCTAGGTTGTAAAAGACCCTGGATTATACCATACTCTTTCTTGAATTACTTTTTTTGAAGATGTAACTGCCATGATATGAGGAGATTCAAGCAGTGATCTAGAAACATACATATGACTCCTGCCAACAGCAGTCCTGACTTCCTACACATGTAAGTGAGCTGCCTTAGAAGCAATCTCTACACCAGGTGGCGCTCAGATGGAAAAGGTAGCAGCAACATCTTGACTGTCATCTCATGACACCCTGATTCAGGGTCACCCAGATATGACCCTACTGGATTCCTGATGCAGAAACTGTGTGACATAATAAATAGTTACTGTTTTAAGACGCTAATATTTGCAGAATTTTTATGAAGTAGTAGGTAACTAATACATGATTTTAGAGATGGAACATATCTGTGTCATCTGCAAGAAGGGAAGAGAAAACTCAGGTGAGGTGGCTCATGCCTGTAATCCCATCTACTCAGGAGGCAAGGATAGGAAGGATAACAGTTCAAGGCCACCTAGACAAAAAGTTAGCAAGATCCCATGCCAACCAACAACTCTCATATGATGATTCACACTTGTAATCCCAGCTACATGGGAGGCCTAAGTAGGAGGATTGGGTCTGAGGCCTGATCCATCAAAAAGTACGAGACCTTATCTAAAAAATAAATGAAGAAAAAAACAGCTAGGGGCATGATTCAAGTGATAGAGTGCCTATCTAGTAAGCATAAGGTTCTGAGTTGGAACCCCAGTAATGTCAAAAAATAAAAAGGAATGGAGATGAAGTTCACTAGAGATGAACAGGTCAAAAACCAATATGGCAGAGAATGGAGAAAACTTACAAGTAATGCTGACATTACCCAGGATAAAGGCAGGACTTGCAGTGAAGAGACTCAAGAGCCCAACTACATCCAAAGACTTAATGGAAAAAGTGAATGGAAGATGGTTCACACAAATGTTGAACTAAATCCCAGTGAAGGGGCCTCCTATCCCATGTTCCAGCCTTAGTGTACTCAGAAATGGCCTCTGGTGTTAACTATGAGACTACATGAGAGGATCTTTTACTGGCCAGATACAAAGGCCGTCCTTAAGATCAGTCGAACCTTGTTGTACTACCTTAAAAGCATTGATCAAACTACTGGTACAAATTTTCTAAGGAAAAAGATTTTGCTTTTCTGATTCTGATAAATTTGTAAAACAAGCATGGTTTGCTGTCCCATTCACAGGTGGAACACATCACATTTCTTTGACCTTTTTAATAACACCAAGTCCAGCTTTAAGACCTCCCTCAGGACCACAGCTATATTTTATATCTTTTTGCTTCATCAGACTTAGTCACTTCCCTTACTTTATACCAAGTGTTAGGGACCAAACAATCAGGGAGATGGAAGAGGGCTCTTCTGGTCAGTGGTCCAACTGTGATCCCCCTGTGAATCTTTGCCAGACCCACCTTTCTAGCCTGTAGTCTGTTACTACACAGAACATCCACCTCTTCCATTGCAGTTTTCAAGGCCATGGTGTTGAGTGCTCAGTGCCCAGCTGTCCATGCCCAGATCCTGCTATGTCCAGGTGCCTCGTCTATCCTGCATGACAGTCCTGGCCAATCACAGAACCCAGCACCTCTCTGTCTTACCACGTGGAGAGCGGATTATGAAAAGCCTATGAGAACTGAATGTAATGATGCGGCTTAATTGCTTTCATCTGTAGGCCAAAATAGGCACAGCCCCAGTCACAAACAGAAAAGGCAAAACAGCTGCATCTCCTAAGCTTACATTGAGAGAAGAATGCTGGTTTCTCCTCTTATAATGTCATGCCCATCCCTGAGAGCCACTGCTCCACCCTGTTTGCTGCTGTTTATAAAAGGCTCCTGAAAGAGGGCTTGAGGCTTTTGCTTTTTGCCTTTGGCTTTTGCTTGGCAGGGAGGGGGGAGCTTTGGCTTTGGGCTTTTTGGTGTGGAAAGCTTTTGGAAGGGAAAAGAATTGCAGGGAAATTGCTGAAGGGAAAAGTATGGCTAAAGAGGAGTTGACAGAAAGTCTGCACCAAGAATTTTGATATAGGCCTTAGAAAGCTAAGAACTTTAACACAGGCTTTAGAAGCTAAAGAGAACATGTGACAGTACAGGATAGAGGACTGAGACTTTGCAAGCCTGAGCACTGAGGCTTTAAGAAAGCTAAAGAGAGAATGCTAAAGAAAAGCAGCAAGCCTGGGAGCAAAAGACTTTAAGAGCGATTAGGTAAAGATAAGCTAAGAGAAAACATGGGACAGAGGAAGTCTAAGGAAAGAGGTTTTAAGCAAGGTTTTAAAGAAGACTTTAGAAGCAAGGCTTTAAAGAACTGCAAAGAGTAAGGCTTTAAAGAATAAAGATAGAGAACAGAAGCAATGAGAGTTGGGTGTCTCTACCCTGACCCCAGTGTCTGTCTGTCTGTCTACCCTATGTCTTTTCTGAATCTCCAGTCTCCCCCAGTTAAGCCCAGTTAGGTTAGCAAGAAAAAAAGCTCGCTGTAACAAAGAAGGGAACAAGAAAACAGCACCCTCTCCACTACCAGGCTCTAAGAGTCCAACTCTCCAAAGATGCACTGGCATCTTCCCCTATGAGCACCAGTCTCAATTTCCTACAGATAATCCAACAGGGTTTTTAAAATCAAATATGCAAATAAATGTGGTGGGGAGGTTGTTTATACCTGCACTATTTAGCTTTTCATCTCTATTGTTTTAAATATGATTTCCTCCTGTGACAAAAGAGGACTAAACATAAGAAAACTTGGCTATACTTTATTGGAAGAGACAGGGAAGTATGTTTTCATCTAATTGGGATTGCACAACAGAAAAGAATGAATCACTAGTTATCAGTAACTCATGATTATTTTGCCATTCTGTGCAGTGAACATTTATTGGATTGTTTATATCTATCCTTTCTCTTTCTAGAAACTGCAAGACTATTTTCCTTTCTAGCAATGTCTTATTTTTCAACACTGGAGATTGAATCCAAAGCCTCACACATACTGGGCTAGTGCTCTGCCACTGGGTTTCATCTCAGCCCCTTTACCTCAATAAAGGAAAAATGTTGGACTGGGCCTGTATCTGAGTGGTAGAACACTTGCCTAGTATGTACAAGGCCCTGACTTCAATCCCCAGAGTCACAGGCAAAAAAGAAGAAAAATGTTAAAGTAACTATGCATTCCTTCAGCACACAACTTAATTAAGGTTGCAAAATTAACCTGAGATTTATAAAAGTTATTACTTTAGTACAGTCTGGTCTAGAGGAAAACTAACCTTGTGGGTTCTGTACAATTTACTGTTAACCAGCAATAAACCTCTTTAAAGCATCAAGATGAAGTTTGAATTATATACAATGGGTAGCATTCATTTTAAAATGAATAACATTCATTCAATTAATAATAAAGTATATATAATACATATACAGAGAGAGAGAGAATATACATAAATACTATATAAACTTTTTTTAATGTGAAGCAGTCAATACACTTGAGGCATCTGCTTCCATCCATCCAAACCTCCCCACAAATTTCTTCCAGCATCTGCTTGTTTACACCTGTGCTTTTTGTTCCTGAGACTAGAGCCTGGCTTAAACTCCCCAGAGAATAACCTGCCATCTTTTCCTGGCTGCCTGAAGTGGAAGTGGTAATGCAGAGAGGGCCTGACTACTCATAAGTGATTCTTTCAATCAATTCCATACTCAGCTCCTGCCTCATTCACTCCCAGCAGTGTCCAGAGCTGCCAGTTAAAATTATTTGCACAATGGGTTGAGATCTCTGACTTCTGAGCCTTCCTAGGACTCTGTGGGGCAAATCACTTCTTCTTATCAGCATCTTCTTCTGAAGGTATTTCATAATTTACACTCATACTTGTATTTATCATTTTCTAACAAATTTACTTATTTCCAATATCTGTTACAGTCTTCCCTCCTGATTTCTGTTTTCAGTTTTTATTATCTTAAAGGGTTAAAAGCAAATGTTAACACTTGTTTAATCAATGCTATGGTTTGAATGATTTTTGTCTCCTTCAAAATTCATCTTGTAACTTAATCCACAATGCAACAGTACTGGGAGGGGTGACCTTGAGAGGCAATTCATGGAATCTTGCCATCATGGATGGGATTGGACACATTCAACCCTCCTTACCCATCCACTTTCCACCACGTAAGAGCAGAGTGTCCTCCTCTCCAAAGGATACAGCATTCAAAGTGCCATCTTGGAAGCAGAAATGGGACCCTCAACAGACAATGAACTTTCAGGCACCTTTGTATCAGACTTTCCAGAAGTGAGAAAAGTAAATGTCTGCTCTTCATAAATTACTTAGTCTACGGTATTTTGTCATAGCAGCACAGATGAACTAAAACAACCAGACTTGTTCTCCAAGAAGAAATTTCTAAATGACTTATTAATGCTAACAATGGATAAAATGCCCCACAAAAGTATCCACTTTCAAGAAGTCTTTCTAAAGGAACAGTTTTGCCTATAAAGAAAAGATCAAAGGAAGGTGTTCAAAAGTTTTCCATTTTCAGAAAAAAAATTATTCAGCCATGAAACTGGATAAATGTAATGATATTATCCAAAGGAGTCCTGAATAGTTCATTTCTGGGTTAATTAGGAGTTTTCTGTGATTACCTTGATACCCTGCTCTGCTACCTGATGTTGGATCAGAAGGTTGCCCCTACTTGCTATTCACAAGAACAAACAATTGCATTGTCACACGGGGATGCTACAGAAGAGGTAATAAAATGACTGTGAAACATTTTCTACAACTGCAAAGGAGTCAATATTTGTCCTGAACATTGTTCATTCAACATTTATTTATTTATTCAACAAATATTTACAAAGTGCTCAGGAAGTGTTAGGCATTGAGCTAAGAACTCAATGTCACAACACATATGAGATTCAGTCCCTGTGTGTTCATGACAATTTCATCCTACTTTGGACTATGTCTTTAATATAAACTTCAGTCATATGATAATTTTTAATTAACAGTAAGAAGTAAGAGAGAAGTGGGACTCACCACTCAATTTGACAGGTGACTAAATTTTTAAAAAGTTACTGAATTTACAATTTTAGAATAATCTACCACATGACTAAAAGCAAAATGCATAGGATAGAAGATTATGGCAAGAAAAGTCTTCCTTAAGAGTGCTACTTTATCTACTAGGAATCACATAATTCTAATTAAGATTTTTAAGAGAACAGAAGGTGACTTCCAAGTAGAAGGTAAGAGTACAGAGGAATATGTTTAAATCCCATGTTTATTAGACTCATAAATACAGTCCCTTCTATGTTAAGTGGCTTTATTTTCTAAGAACCCAGCCTCAGACCTCAGGCTGCTTCCCAGCTCATGGCTGGAACTCTTGAGTGTGGCACCCTGCTGAAACATGAGTTCAGTTACCAAATATAGTCGAATGGAGTAAGAGGACAGATGAGTGTCTCAGGCTACAGTTGTCAAAGTGACTACAGACCAAGGAGTCATTAATGGACAGGCAGGGCCAACCTCTGCTCTCCCAGAAAAGAAGAAACATTCATCTGAAATCCATCATCTTTCTGGAGGCTTCCAACTGACCGAGCATTGAAAAGGTCTGTAAGGTGAGTCTTAATATACTTACAAATAAGGCAACATTTTAAGGACTTTTAAAAAAAGTTAGAAAAATATCAGTAGTTTGCTTGAAGTTATGATACCATTTAAAAGATGCTTGATTTTTCTTGTACTTGGAGAAGAAAGGTAATGTGACTTTTATAGTTTTTTTTTCCAAGAACAGATAAATATATAAGATTTGCCTGCTGGCTTCATATCTGCCCATGTTGTCAGATAACTGCCTTTTTTGTTATAATCCTAGTCATGCTAAATTGCAAGACCAATTCCAGGAGGATTAAATGCGTTTAGGGAGTCAAATTTGTCAAAATTGTGCATGTGCTGTATTTCACAGAAAACGAAGCTCTATTATCTAGACCCTCTTCCATATTTAAACTAAAACCCCATGGCTTAAAATGATAGATTTTAGGCTTTAGGAATATTCTGAGTTGCTAATTACCCTTCCAAAAGAATTTTTAAATGATCCTAGGACATAATTAAATCCCTTGGCATTGTATGAGAAGGTATTTTGAATTATATCTATGCATAAAATTTACGTGTTTATATTTTGGAAGCTTACTATGGGAAACTATAGTACATGTGGTAGAGCCCAGTTAAATTTAAACACTACAACATAATATGTCATGTGGTTCAAAGTTATACATGAACTTGTCCTGAATCCAATATATGATGATACAGAATGATTTCAGGCTCATGATACTTTTTTAGAATTTGATAAAAATACTAATTGCCTTCTAGTATAAATACCAAATATATTTCTTGACTATAAAAAATTCAAAATCTATAAAATATAGACTATAAAATATTCAAAATCTATTTGATTACCCATAGACAGAAATTAAATCCTTTGTACATGATAAAGATACCTTCCAACTTTTTTCTCAATGAAAGAACATGAATACTAACCTCAACTACTCAGATTTTAAAAATCAGTCTTTCTGGAAAATTATTGCTAACAGTAGCCAAAGGCTAAGATTTTTCTTAGGCAATATCTTCTCTAAATATATGATTACACATTCCTAGAATACACATTAATCCTTGCTCAGTCTGGCATCTGGTATGGGTTAGGGTCTGTATCCCAGAAACCTTGTCAGTTCCCTGACAGACATCTGTTTTATTACTAAAACCGAATATTGAAATTGCCTCTATAACATCTTTCACACCAATAAACAATTACCATCACTTTGATTTCTTTGCTTTGAAAAAGAAAAAAGCTATAGAGAGAAAAACGCTATTCAGGTTTACAAATAAATCTGACAAGTTCTTTAAGAGATAACAGTTGAAATCTACAACCAAGGCAAGAGTCTCCACTTTTTAAAGTCATGTGCATGCAGAGGCTGCCAGAGGGTACGGTGATTCCCGAGTTCCAGTTAGAAATTCAGACACCAGAGCGCTAATGGCCATGTCCTAGCTAAATTCCAGAATAGAAAACAAAAGTTGAACAAAGCAGCTCTAACAATAATTTATAATTATTGAATCATTATGTTAGAGAGCACAGGAACAAATTTGGTAACCTGGTTATGAATTAAAGTGAAAAATGGATGAACTGGAAGTAAAATCTAAAAATCTGTGACAATTCAGTGAAGAGGACACCAGGAAGAACTCCAAATATTCTCTCTAAATATGGCTGGGATGGCACTAAACAAACTACTAGATTATGTTCCTGAAATTAAGCTAAAATATCCTGTTCAGAGGGGTAGGTAAAACTGTAGAATAAAAATGACATATGTTCCTACAATGACAATTTAATGATTAAGAAGGAAAGAGCCTATGAATTCATTAAGAAATATAAAATTTAGTACATTTTTTTGCATCCAACACAAGATTTTCTAAATTTGTCAAGTTTGGCTTTCACCCTGTAAGGCCCTTTGCAGCAAAAAACATATAATAGGAAGGAAGGAAGGGAGGGATGGAGGGAGGGAGGGAGAGAAGGAACAAGAGGTTTAGTCTAAGTGTTAGCTGTGATTCCAAAACAAAAAAATAAGTTTTAAGGCTTTTTCACCTTTAAATTTCATAGTTTGGTTTTATTAAAAATATTTGTAATATCAAGTCTTTCAATCAGTTTTTATTCTTTTTAGAATTCTTTTGAGAATTTAAAAATAAAACCACTAAATTTAGAGCCACTCATAATGTTGTCTTTTTTAAAGATTGTAAAAGAAGCAACAAAAGATGCCCTTTAATGTCCTACCCCTCAACTCTACCCCTACCTCAGATGTAGCCAGAGCTAGTCTTTTGACTTGCATTCTTCCAGTCACTTTCATATATTTACTCCTATCTGTATGTGCATTTTTAGATGACTATTAATATGTTACTACCACTATCTGGACTCTGCAAAGGACCTGCCAAATGTATGATACTGAGTGATTTTGAAGCTAGCAGTCTTTTTCAAACATCAAACATTTTTCTTTAAAAATTGTAGCAGGTCCTGAGCCAGGCATGGTGGTACATGTCTATGTGTGCCAGCACTGTGCAGACTGAGGCAGAAAGATGAAGCCAGCCTGGGCTAAGTAGTGAGACACTGTCTCAAAAAACAAATTTTAAAGCACTTCTTTAATGACCCCTAAAATTATTCCACAAACATATTCCAAAAGTTCTTCCCTTAGCTAAAATCTTAAGGAAATTACTCATAATACATTCAATGGGAAAAGAGAACATTGCAGTTAAATTCACATTTTAATCTGCCACTTCTTGATGATTCAAATTTGGCTGAATATTTGAACCTTTCTTTCCTGCAGCTTTGGAAAATAGAAATAAAATTATATCTGCTCCATCAGTTGTTCAGAGGATCAAACTATTGAGTCTGCCAAAAGACATAACTCAGAAGCTATTGTGTAGAAAGTTCTCGGGAAACCCAGCTCCTACTGTTTATAACTAAATTGATCCTTCCACTCAACTCTGCTGTTGCTTGTACATATGCCTTGTCTTGCTCAACCTCCTCTAAGTCAAGGATATCGTTCTCATTTCAATAGTCAATAACACCTTGCTTCAAGAGAATGATGCAGAAGGTGTCCCACTAGTATTTTTGGACTGACAAGGTAGAGAATTCTCCCAAATATCATAGATCTTATTTTCAGATAATCTATTCCTCAAAAAGTCAGCAACTTTAGAAACAAAGATTATTCTTAATTTCTAAATTTGTCTATATTTTCTATCATTTGTATATCCATATATGTATGTAAAAATATATATGTGTGTGTGTATATATATATATATGTACATTGCATATTGGAACTCAGAAATAAATGTTTTCCCAAATAGTAGGATAGTGATGTCAAGATAATTTGAGATGATAAAATTATTTACACCAGAATGTATACTATGCAAACCAAATATAAATTCTTCAATGAAAACTTATTTACATATTCTATATTTTGTAATATAGCATTATTCCCACATGGAATTCAGGTGGTATTAACTTAAGCAGAAATTGTGAACCATAAAATTACAATTAGAAATAATCTATAAATTAAGTGGCATTAAATTTTCTACAAAAGAATAAAATATGCAGAGATACTTAACCGATTATGTGACCATTGAAGTTTACATTTGAAAGAAATACCTGCTTAGAAAAAGCCAAGATGCTAATAAGCTGCAGGTTGACAGCAAGAGGTAGGTGGGAACCTTAAATGCCACATGGTAATTGTACCCTTCCCAATCTTTGCTCCATCAAATGTTTGCTTAAGATTAAGAGTTTGACAATATGACTAAATATCAAAATTCACTTGGAAGAATTTGCCTTCAGAGTATCACAAGGTCACACAAAGAGCTGCCTCTAAGGTACAATTTGAGAGGACCTAACACGTAATAACCCTGAGTCTGCCCTCCTATTGTGACTGTCACCACCCTCCCCTTCAACAATGCATCTTCCAAAACAGTCATGGTCTATTGACACTGATGTTAATGTTGAAACTTGCATTGTATTTTATTTTATCTTATTTGTATACTAACATGTTTCAAAGATAATTTGAGGCTATGTGAAAAAAAAAACACAATGCCATTGCCCCCAGATCAATCAAGAAAAGACATAAGGTCACAGTAAGTATAAGAAATTCAGAAACTGAAAGTTTTTTTCTCAAGTACTACATAGTTGGTTTATCCTAGTAAAACGTTAGCTTTGGGGCTGGGGGTGTAACTCAGTGGTAGAACACATGGTTAACATACCTGGGCCCTTGGATTCAATGCCCACACAACCCAAAAAAATAAAAATAAAACAAATGAGGTCAGGTGCAGTGTCTCATACCTGTAATCCTAGCTACTCAAGTGGTGAGCATTGGGAAGATGGCATTTCAAAGCCAGCCCAGGCAAACAGTTAGTGAGACCCCATCTCAACCAATAAAAAGCTGGTCCATCTCATGTATTTGGGAAGTGTAAATAAGAGCATTGCAGTCCAGGCCAGCCCAGGTATAAATGTGAAACCCTATTTGAAATATAACTAAAGCAAAAAAGGGCTGGGGTATGATAGAGCATCTGCCTAGCAAGCACTAGGCCCTGAATTCAAACTCCAGTACCACCAAAAAATCAAAATGAAACAAGCAAAAAAACCCCTAAGGTTAGTTCTTTAAGGCAGGAAACCCATCATGTATGTCCCTGCCTATAAAAGAGGAATCCAGCATATGTCCATACTCTAATAACAATGTGTGTGCTGACAAAGATAGCAGAAAAACCTGAAAAAAAAACCAAAAGCAAATTGTTTTTTGCTGAAAACATTTGAATTTCTATGATGCAAAATTTAACCAGGAATTTACTAGCATCCATGTCAAAGAGACTTTCACCAAAGATTACACAATTCTCATTGTCTAATACAATGACAAGTCCTTATCTGAAATGCTTAAAACAGGAAGTGTTTGGGGTTTTGGAGTCTCTTCCAATTTTGGAATATTTGCATATATATAATGAGATATCTTAGGAATGGGACCCAAGTCAAAAAACAAATTTCACATATATAAAATCTGAAGGTATTCTTATTAGATTTGCTATAACATTTTTATTTTAATAATTATTTTAAATACTTTTTCATGAAACAAAGCTTCATGATGTGGAATTTTCCACTTGTGATAGAATGTCAACACTCAAAAACAGATTTTGCAGCATTTGGGATTTGAGATTTTTGGCAGGGATATTTTGCTTATTGTAGAATCATTAGAAAACAGAATAAATGTTTTCTGTTTCTGATTTTTTGCATGAGAGGCCCTCTTGGATGATAATAAGAAACCTAAAAAATAATCAATGTTTTATAGATAAGTTTTTTTAATGCACTATCTGACTTATGATTATTTTATATTACATTATTTACATGAGGAAGTAATATATATTTTATGTCCACAATTTTGTGTCTTTCCACAAAGTCAGAATTTATTGAGTAACAATAAACTCACAAGCTATGTCAGTTTTGTTAGCTTTGATTCACCAAGTACCCCTGATTTCACTGGGTACTCATGCCCATTGGCAAACACAAGTTCCTTTACTCCATTCCAATCTTAACTCTGCTAGTATTAACTCTCAAATCACATGTTATACTTCATATATATTACAGAATGGCTAAGAAAGGGCTAAAGAGTCTGCAGGGTTGAGAGGGGCTACACTGAAGGTGAAGGCAAAGAGATAATACAGGCACAGGGAAAAGTCTCTGTAGGGGACCAGATAAGAAAGTTTATGTGCTGCAGGCACAGAGCCAATCAGAATGTAGGCTGTCAAAGGCAGGTCTCAGGGGCAGACAGTTTCAAGTGTTAGTTTGAAGCAAATTGCATGTGTGTGTCACAGGCAAGAGAAACTGTGCTTAAACTGGATACCAGGGACATAAATGGAGGCCCTTCACTGTGGCAATCTTCCTGGCAAGGTTCATGATGAGTTGACTGCATGATGGTTCAGTGTGCCTGCTACATCTCAGTCTTGGGTTGCTACTTCTTTTATAATCATAGGTAAGAGGGTAACATCTGGCATAACCAATAAGCTTGAGTGATATAATTTGACATATTTACATACTTAATTATTTATTGGCAAAAATAAATTATCAGTTTGTTCTTGGTGTGCTATTGGGTGGTGGTTGTTCACTTTTATAATCAGAATATACAGTCTTCTAACCTTGGCACTTATACTCAAGTAGAGTAACTCAGGTCAAGACGTTGCTTCATAAAATGTGCTAGACACAGCCTTAAAACTGTGCCTATACAACATAGAGTAACCCAGAGAAGGCCCAACCTTCTATCCTCAAATTCTGTGTTATAAATATACATTAATATATGGCATTGATGATTGATAATATACAACCTTTTTATCAAGTTCTTATCAGAAAACAGAGCCTAGGGAATGAATAACTATTAATAAAACATAAAAATGCAATGCAGACATCCTAACCTGGCCAGAACAAGATGGCAACTAAGGCCCTCCAGCAGTCTCTCCTCACAGACACACAAATTGAAGTTCTATCCATGCATGAAATTCCCCTCGCAAGAGCTAAGGGAATCAGATGAAAGACCATAGTGCCTCGTTTTTATTAAAACAAAAAAAGAAACATGAAAGCAAGAATAAGTTGTCTGCATCCCCCTTTCCACAACTCTGAGCAGTCTAGCATGAGAACAAACATCTTCTGCTTGGGGAGTGAAGAGAGAAATAAGTTGAGGCTTTAGACTTGAACACAACTGGCAGACCTGGCATGGTGAAACCCAGAACTGGGCAAAGCCCCTCAACAACCTATTGCCAGGCTAAAAACTAAGAACTGAGCTACTGGAACTGGGGTAGGCTAAGTGACTGAGTGCAGCCACTACCCCTCCTTCAACCTTGGGTAGCATAGCAAAGAGCAGAACTCCAGGGGGAAGGCATGAAAACTAGCACAGGGCTTTGTCTTTGAGACCTAGTACCTGGTAGAAACTGAAGGTCCCATAGACAATCAGAATACACAGACAAAACCTCTAGAATAACACTGACATAAAGTGGAGACCTGTGAGCTAGTAGGACAGACCCAGATAGGAGCCCCCATCAGTTCCAGCCTTGGATGGGTCTATGGCTCACATACCCTCTTCCCAAGATTATCTGTGAGATTTAAGTGAAGTCCAGATTAGCACCAGCTTTGGTGGCCCCTATTCCACTAATCCTCCAAACTCAAGTGGAAGAACTATCACCAGGCAAGAGCTTGGAGACAGGGCTCCAGAACTGCCCAGGCACCGGGCACAAATCTGTGCCCCAATGGGATGGGTACATTTTTTAACCTGAATCACTGCCACCTGAGGAAGGGGCCCCAGTGCACACTAGAGACTATACAGGTTATTGCAGCTGTTAAGAGTCAGATTTAACTCAGTTTAGCATCAGTTAGGTGACCAAGAGACTGCCTTCACCAACACTACTCAAACCTTAGGCAGTATAGCATAGTGCAAGACTCCATGTGCTGGCAGTAGGACAGAGTAGTAAGAACAAGCCTTTGTCCTGGAACTTAGTGCTGGACTGGTGACACCTAATATCATACAGATGGTAACAATTCCCATTCCTAGGCCTGTTTGCAAATAAAGTCTCTGGAACAGCTCCAGTGTCAGCAAAAGACACACAGCCCTAGTCTGTTGGATTTCTATTCCAGTTAGCATTACCTATAGTTTGGTACAACAGTCTTGGCCCATAAGTCCACATCAACAATAGGCAGTCCATAGCAATATGAGCCTTGATTCTACCCCAGAGTTTTCCTGGGTTTTGGTAGGCTACAGGCTCAGGGTATGACATAGCTTGGTCACACTAGTGTTCATAGGTGTGATGTAGGAACCTGGGAATGGTCCAAACATGGTGATTCTGCCCAGAGCTAAGCAGAATTCTTCAGTGCCTGGCCATAAGCCAGGAATGTAATAGAGACATGTGGTCCAACCTTGGCCCAAGGGAGAGGTTTGTGGAGTTAAACTACTTTTCTAGATACTCTCCTATTTCTTTCTGAACAATACACCAGCAGTGTATTTGGGACAACCATGAGCTTGGATTTCCCTCTAGTACTGAAACAGTCATAATACACCTACAGCAGACTCCTGACAAATCTAAACATGGTGCCATCCACTGATGAAATAGTGAAAGTGACTACAGGATCAAGAAAATAAGCAGCATGCTTAGAATTTCTGGAAAGGCAGACACAAACAATATCAGATTAGGAAGACAGGAATAGATACTTAATCCCTCAATGTCCTGACAATATTGTGTGACAAAAAGCATAATGTGCTTAAAGGAAACCATAACCTCACCTAATACTAAAAATAAGGTGACAGCCGCCACTGGCCAGGTAGTTATCACTACAGGAGTACTCTTAGGAAGTTTAAAATAGCTATTTTAATAAAACTCAATGAGCTTGAAGAAGATATAGAGAAATGTTTCAATACTATAACAGAAAATCTTAACAAAGATAAAATTCAAACAGAAATTCATGAGCTAAAATATATGTTCAATGAACTTTAAAATGCAATAGAAAGCATCAAGAGCAGGAGAGGTCAAATAGAAGAAAGAATTTGTAATTATGAAGGAAGTCTATTCAAAAATACCCAGTTGATGGAGAAAAAAGAACGAAGAGGTATGGAGATAGTCTATGAGAAATTTGTGACAGTATTAAGTGAACAAATTTTGGGGTTGTTGGGGTTCAAGGAGAACTTGAGGATGCCAAAGGAAAGCAGAAATAGTAACAAAAACTTACTAAATGTAGAGAAGGATACAAATATCCAGGTACCAAAAAGGTCAAAGGTCAAATTAACTAAATCAAATTTATCCCAAAACATATTATAATGAATTCTATAAAGTGAAAGATAAAGAGAAGATTCTCAAGCTTGCAAAAGAAGAAAAGTAAATTATGCATAGGTATGTCCATCCTACTTCCTCTGACAGCCAATTTCTCAGCAGAAACCCTACAGGCCAGAAGAGAGTGACATGTTTTCACAGTGCTGAAGGAAAAAAAAGGTCAGCCAAGACTAGTGTACCCAGCAAAGCTATCCAATAGAAATGAAGGAATGTTAAAGACATTGCCAGACAAAGGCTGAGAAAATATATCTCCACCACATGTTCTATAAGAAATGCTAAACTGAAAGAGATGCAACTGAGCAAGAAGAGAATGTAGAAAGACATAAAACTTACTGCTAAAAGTAATTGTACAAATTCAGAATACTCTAACATTGTTAATTGAATGCATAAACCATTCACATCTTTAATATGGAAACTAAAAATGTAATTTAAAATAATAGCTATACTAATATATTAACAGATGGGCAATACAGAAAGATGTAAAATGGAGTATAAAAATTCACATTTCAGGGAGGAATGGAGTGCAAATGATGAGTTTTATTATTTGTTCATTTTCTCTTATTCTTTCTATTTTTATCTTTATAACCATGCTAAGCTGAAGTTTCTATTATTTCAAAATAGTTTACCATCAACAAAAGATGTATTTGTAAGCTTCATGTAATGACAAACCAAAATCCATAATAGACTCTTAGAATAATCATTTGACCACAAAGGAAGACTATAACATAGCAAGAAAGAAAGAATGAAACTATACCAAAACTAGAAAACAAATTACATAATGGCTCTAGTAAGACCTTATCTATCAGTAATTACCTTAAATATAAATGGATTAAATTCTCTAATTAAAAGACATAGAGTGACGGCATGGACCCACCTATATGTTACTTATAAGAAACTTACCTCTTATGGTCCTCTAAGAACCATATAGACTGAAAGAAAGGGATGGAGTAAGGTATTCCATGCAAAGGAAATCCAAAAGAAAGCAGGCATAAATACATTTATACCCCCCCCAAAAAAAGACAGAGACTTTAAATTTTTAAAAAAGAGATAAAGGAGATCATTATATCATAATGAAGGGGTCATTTCAACAAGAGAAAATAACAATTATAAATATACCCAATATTAGGACATGCAAACATATAGAGCATATATTAGTAGACCTAAAGGGATAGATAGACTACAACACAGTAATAGTTGGGGACTTTAATACCTCACTTTCAGCAATGGACAGATCATCCAGAAAAAAAATAGTCAATGAGGAAAGATCAGAGTTAAATTTGACCTTAGAGAAAATGAGCCTAACAGGCATCTATAGAACAGTCCATCCAAGAGTTGCTGAGTGCACATTTTTCTATCAACACATGGAACATTCTCCAGGATAAATCATATGATAGTCCACAAAAGAAGTCTCAGTAATTTTTTTTAAAAACTGAAATAATATTGAGTATATTTTCTGATCATAATGCAATAAAGCTAGAAATCAATAACATGAGAAACTCTGAAAAATACACAAATTCATGGAAATTAAACAACTTAACTTTGAACAACCAATAAATCAATGAATTCAAAAACAAAATTTAAAATTTCCTTAAAATTAATGAAAATAGAAACACAGCACATGAAAATTCATGCTGCATAGCAAAAGCAAGACTGAGAGGAAGTTTATAGCAATCAATGCCCATGTTTTTAAAAGTAGAAATTTTTCAAATAAATGACCAGCAATTGCATCTCAAGAAACTAGGAAATCAAAAACAAACCAAACACAAAATTAGCAGATGGGGAACAGTTATAAAGATCAGAGTGGAAATAAATGAAAAAGACTAAAAACACTACAGAAGATCAACAATAAAAAATATGGTTTTTGAACAGATAAACAAAATAGACAAAATTTTAACAGCCTAAGAATAATAGAAAGAAGACTCTAATTAAAATTGCAGATGAAAAGGAAGACATTACCTCTAATACCAAGGAAATGCAAAAGACAATTTGAGATTATTATGAACACATACTTGCCCAAAACTTGACAATCTAGCCTATATGGACAAATTCCTAGACACATACACCTTCCAGGACTCAGTCATGAAGTAGAAAACCCAAGCAGCCCAATAATAAGTAAGAAGATTCAATCAGTAATAAAGCTTCCCATGAAAGGGAAGCATGGGCTAGGAGCATATGGCTTAATTGCTGAATTACCAAAAGTTTAAAGAACTAATACCAATTCCCCTTAAGTTATTCAAAAAAATAGAAGAAGGAATTCTCCCAAATGCATCTACTAGGCCAGCATTAACCTGATACCAAAACCAGAAAAGGACTCAACAAAATAAGAAAACTACAAGCCAATATCCTTAATGGTCACAGACACAAAGATCCTCAAAAAAAAAAAAAAAAATTTGGTTTGCATTTGCAAACCAAATGCAGCATCACATTAAAAAAAGATTATTTACCCTAAAAAAGTGGGATAATACCAGTGATGCAAGGATGGCTCAATAAATGCAAATCAACAGACATGATACACCATATCAACAGAATGAAGGACAAAAACATATGGTAATCTGAAGTGATGCATAAAAATCATTTGACAAAATTCAACATCCCTTCATGATAAAAATGCAAAATAAATTAGTACACAAGGAGGGTACCTCAGCCTAATAAAGGTCAAGTTTACTAAGTCAACAGCTAATATTACAGCGAGTGGAGAAAAGACAAAAGCTTTCTTTCTAAGGTCAAGAACAAGACAAGGACACCTACTTTCACTCAATGTAGTGCTGAAAGTTGTGGCGCAATCTGACTAGAGAAAGGAGAGAAGGAGCCAGAGAGAGAGAGAAAAGGAAGGGTATCAAAGTTGGAAAAGCAGAAGTCAAATTGTCATTATTTGCTGATGACATGATTATATACATATATAGATAGAGCGAGAGAGAGAACACAAAAAATCCATCAAAAACTGTAGAATAAATGAATTCAGCAAAGTTGCTGAGAAAAAAATTAGCATACAAAAAGTGACATCACTGTATGCCAATGGTGAATTCTCTGAAACAGAAATCAAGAATTCAACATAATTCATAATAGCTACAAAATATTAAATACCTAGAAATAAATTTAATCAAAAAGGTGAAAAATCTCCACAATAGAAAATTATTAAATGTTGAAGAAAGAAATGGAAGAAGGCACGAAAAAGTGGAAAGACACCCTGTATTTGTGGATTGGAAGAATTGATACTATTAAAATATCCACTGCCTAGCAAGCACAAGGCCCTGAGTCCACATCCTAGTACTGCCAGAAAAATTATTTAGGGCTGGAGATGTGGCCCAGGTGGTAGGGTATCTGCCTAGCAAACACAAACTCCTGAGTTCAAATTCCAGTACCACAAAAAAGGTTGCCTAAAATATCCATACTACTCAATGCAATTTACAGAGTCAATGAAAGCCCTAATAAAATATCAATGACACGCTGCACAGAACTAGAAAAAGCGATTCTAAAATTTATATCAAGTCACAAAAATTCCAAATAGCCAAAACCATCTCGAGCAAAAAGAATACGTAAAACAGCACCTGACTTCAAAACATACTACAAAGCTCTAGTAATCACAACAGCATAGTATTGGCATTAAAAAACACAGACAGACCAAAATAAAATAGAGAGACTGGAAGTAAATCCACACATCTTCAGCCAACTGATTTTTTTTTAAGTTGCTAAAAGCAAAGGACAGCCTTTTCAACAAATAATGTTGGAGACATTGGATATCAAAAGACAGTAGAATACCAGCTACAAAATAAACCCAAAATAAATTGAAGTCCTAAATGTAAAAACTAAAACTATGAAACTCTTAGAAGAAAACATAGAAAAAAAATCACTTCCAGACACTGAAATGGCAAAGGATTTATGGACAGGATCCCAAAGCCCAGAAAACAAAAACAAAAAATAGACAAACAGGATTACATCAAACTAAAAAGTTCCTGCACAGAAAGGAAACAATCAACAAAATGGGAGAAAATATTCGCAAACTATTCATCTGAAAAGGGCTTGCTATCAGAGTTTATAAGTAACTCTGAAAACTCAATAGCAAAAACAAATCAATTAAAAATGGACAATAGAACAAAATGGTTATTTCCCAAGAGAAGACATAAAAAATTGCCAACAGCTGCATGAAAAAATGCTCAACAGCAGCAATCATCAGGGAAGCACAAGAAAAAGTATTAGTGAGATATCATCACACTCCAGTAAGGATGGCTAGTCTCAAAAAGGACAAGTGCTGGTGGGAGTGTAAATAGTACATCCATTACAGAGAACGATATGGAGATCCCCCAAAAACTTAAAAATAGCGCTACCATGTGATTCAGCATGGGTATATAGCCAAAGGAACTGAAATCAGTATGTCAAAGAGACATCTGCAGCCCGATGGCCATTGCATCACTATTTGTAATAGCCAAGAAATGGAAACAACGTAAGTGTCCATCAGTTGATGAATGGATAAAGAAAATCATATATAATGAAATACTATTCCGCCATTAAAAATGAATTCCTGTCATTCACAGCAGCATGGATGAAACTTAAGATCACTATGGTAAGTAAAATAAACCAGGAGCAGAAAGACAAGTATTGCATGATATCACAGATATGTGGAATCTAAAATCTTGATCTCATACAAGCTGAGAGTAGAATAGTGGTTACCAGACTGTGGAGAATAGGGGGATGGAGGGATGGATAAAGTTAAGCAGAAAGTGCTTAAATTTTAGTAAGATAAGAGCAAGAAGCTATGTGCTATTGCACACGAGGGTGACTATACATCACAATAATGTATTGTACATTGCTAGAAGAAAAGAACTTTAAAATTTTTACCATATAGAAATGATAACTATTTGAAGATATAAGTATTTTTGAGATATATATGTATATATAAAACACAATGCATACATGTATCAAATATTACATGACACTCCATTAACGTATAATTTTTATGTTTTAAGTACCACTTTAAAATAAAACTTTTAAATTGCAGGATAAACAGCTGAATAGTGTTTCACTGAAGAGAACATGTCCCTGAAAAGTGCGGTAGTGGGGTTCAGTTCCCAAGAGCAGGCAGGAGGGATAACACATTTCCTAACTCATGACTTTGTGTGGTTTCCTCTTCTGTCCAACCCTATCCAGGGTTTGAACCACATTTCAAACACCAGGTATATTTCTTAGTTTTTCTCCATCATCTGCCATGATTCAGACACTAGGCTCAGCATTAGCCATACAAAGATATTGGATGCAACTCTTGCTTTCATGGTTTTCACAATCCAGTGAGGAAAGGTTCTCTAGACAAATATATGTAATTTAATGATATATATGCAATGATAAAATACTACACAAAGTGTGTGCCCAGAAAGAGGAGAAAATTATATTGACTAGGGAATCCTAGAAAGCAGCAAAAAGAAGTGGAATTTAAGAGAATTTTCAAGGATGAACTGGAGTTTGAAAAACAGTAAAAGAAGGGAGAGCATTTTAATGTACAAAGTCAGGACAGCATGAAAGAACATGGAATGTCCAAGGAACAGAGAGATGGTTGGCAAGGGTTCATGGAGTGTGGGTTGGGAATGATGGAGGATGAGGCCGGAGATTCCACATCAGGCATTTTTTCTTGGAGGGGTGGGGGAAAGAAGCTTCTGTGTGTATGGTACTAGAGTATCTGCTCTATCACTTGAGCCTTGCCTCCAGCTCCCACAGGAAATTTTAAGTTGTATATCATGCTTTGGAACTTCTCATATGGACCAGGGATTTATGTGACCAAATTTCTAAATATGACCTTCTTTGAGATCAGATGTTCGATTGCTACTGTAATTTGTTTGAAATCTTTTAATAGCAATCAGTTATCATGTTCCTTCTTCTGTCTGAGTTATATTTCTTTCTTTTGACTAATCCCTCCTACAGGACTGTAAAATCACTGAAGGAGAGAAACTATATTGACTTGTTTCCATCCCTCTTGAAGCTTCCCTTACCCAAACAAACAAATGTACAATTGATTTCATGTTCAACTTACTATTCTAGGACAAGGACATAGAAAAAGGAATTGTGACTATAAATTAGACAGGGTCATGGAAGAGTCATTTCTCCCATGGGGGAAAAACCTAGAACCAAACAAATTTAAGGAAAATATAGAATGGCTGTCGTTTGGGAGAATTTAGAGGAAGTGATAATTAAGCTAAGTTCTTAATGATGAAGGTCATGAACAAGACAGAAAGAGTAAAACAAGAGGAATTTCCAAGCAAGTCAAATCACTTTAGAGGAAGAATATAGGCAGAAAAGATCAAAAGTTATAGAAGACCCCTTTATTCCTCAAAATTTCACAATCTTTCAATGCTACTTACTGAAGTAGAGATACTTTAATTTTTTTGGCATTTACCTCTTCCTCTTTACTCACTAAAAGCAGTATAAGTGGATCTTTTTAGCCTACTTCATTTTCTGTGTGAACCACACCAGCACTGAATTACCAAGAGTACTGTTTGACATAAAACATGAACGCTCAGGGAAATAATAGAGATGTTTGCAGTTGGATTTCGTTCCTTTTGATTATGACCTTTTAATTTTTGGGTGTTGACTGACATGGAAATCTCTGAAGCATAATTATCCAGTGAACTTGGGCCACCTGGAAGCCTCCCTTGTTCATCCGCATTGAATGAACATTTTCCCTAGAACACGTGCATGTTCCAGCAGCAATAACTGCACTGCAAATTAAATCTGAACCACATCTGCCATAAAGCTATTATTTTCTTTTTCACTGTGCAAGCAGTTTTTAAGCTACTCCTAATCCTTGCAACTGGATTCCGTCAGATGGCGCCTCTTTAAAACGAAAATGTAAGTTAATAAGCAAGTGAGATAATATGCCTCCAGCAGACACTTCCTATTTGACAAGAAGAATTGAACATTTTTCATCATTCAGTTTGCCCTAAGGACTTTGTATAAGTCCTTATATAATGCTTTTCATGAAGCTTTAAAATTTATCAGATTATGTTCATTGTAGTCTAGAATATAATGGAATTAATAATGGAACTCTGATTGCAGATCATCAGTTTTACTCGTATGATATGTTGCCTGGGACTCTTGGTTGTAAAACTTTAAAGTAATGATGGTGAGGGGCGTGCTATGACCATGAGCTCTGGGAGTCACTGCTTAGACTTGAAACTTGGTTCTCTTATTCAGATCTTCTGCCTCAGTTTCCTTCTTTCTAAACTGGTACCTGTTGTGAAGATTTTAAGTGGAATTATCTGTGTGATGGCTCTTGACACAAGACCTACTTTCAGTTAAGCAGTTTATCATTAGCCATTGTCATTATCAAGGTCATCATCCCCATTGTTAGTCTTTGTGTATGTTATAGCAATTCATTTTGGAGCTAACGTTCTATAGCTGGGGTTGGCAAAATTTTACTATAAAGGTCCAGTTCAGTGTTTTAGGCTTTGTGGGTCATACAGTCTCTACTTCAACTACTCCTCAACTCACACTGTTCCCCCCAAAGCAGTCAATCACATGGTCACACTCTACCTGCAGTCGTAAGTGTTCTCACCGAAACAAAGAAGAAGAAAATAAGACTAGTTATCTGAGGTTATAGATGTATTCATTGGTGTGCTTGTGATTATAATTTCACAATGTATGTGCTTATTAAATCTCAAATTGTATACCTTAAATGAGACTATTTGAATTGTCAAATATACCTTTATAAAAATTAAAATTTTTTAAAAGAAATAAGTGATTTCTTTTTCAAAGGAAGTCAGGAGTCAGAAAACTCCACCTCTAAAATATTCAATTCAGACATTTCACTACCTAATATATCCTTCCGGGGTTCTCACTTAGACATTCTCACTACTCCTTTCCTTTGTTTCTAATGGGTCTTTAGTCTCTTAACTTGTCTATGTTCAAACTCCTACCCAAGAATTCTAATCCGGCATAGATTTCTGAGTCCACCCATCCCTTGATAATATTCTCAACAACTGTGCCCACTTCCCTTCCTCACCTGCATGTCAAAACCTGGATCATCCATCTTCACACCTTCATCCAGACTTCTAAGCTCTGCTGGAAAGAATTGTGCAATCACACGGATGAATAACTCCATAAATACATCGCATCTAACTTCAAGTAAGTCCTCACCTCTGCCCATAAATCCTTCTCAAGAACTCTTTCTTTCCCAACAGGTATTTCAAACAATCTCCTATCTTCCTAAACATCCAAATGCAAAAGTCTTAAGATAGGAGCTCCCCTTTCATTCAACTGGAAATTTATCCAGATAATTTTCTCTCTCTCTCTCTCTCTTTCTCTCCCTCCCTTTATTACTTCTCTCCTTTGACAATGGAAGAACTGCTTCTGTCCTCCCTTCCTGAAGCTGAACACCCATTTGCATTTTAATAACCCATTTCTTCTCACATCCTTAAAGATTGAGCTGTAAATCACCCACCTTTTTGCACATATGTCCAGCTTCTTCCCTTCTACTGGCTAATTCATTAGCATTGAAACACATTTCTGTGCCCCATCCTACAAAACAAGCAAAAATCTCATTAGATTCTACCCTTTTGTTCTAGAACCTTTAGTTTCTCCTTCTTTCTACAAATCTCAAAACAGTAGAGTGTATTTGAAATCTGCACTTCCTTTCCTTTCATTGAACTCTGTTTTTCATCTCTGTTCCACACACCAAAACCGTGATTGCCAGCTACAGTCAAAAGGACAATGTCTCCTCCATAAGACTTTTCTTCACCAATTTCCATCCAGCCCCACTCTCCTGGTCTCCTACCAAAGCCCTGAGAGATTCTTTTCTCTAGTCCTTTCTTGATAGCCTTATCTAACCTGTGGCTTAAGGAGCCACCTGTAGGCCAAGAATTCCCAGCCCAGTTCTGCACTCTCTAACCCAGGGTTCAAGGCCAGCATCTCAAACTGCCTTCTGGATATCAACCCCAGAAGTCCCAGAGGTCCCTCAAATGCAAAAGACTCAAATCAAAATTAAGCATATTTTGTTCCTTAAAACTTGGTTTAATATGATTTAATGGCACTACTCATCTTGTTGAAGTAAAAATCTCATAATCAATCCTGTATCCTCCCTACATTTAATCACCATGTGTCATTCTTTCAATCTTCTTCATAAAACTTCACTTAGTCCTAACCCTGCCTTCCCTTCTTGATGTTGTCATACTACTTTGTTTTTCTCTTATCCTGCACTTGACACACTAAATTATATGTGCTTATTACCTAATTATATCCTTTATAGACTATGAGTGTTAAAACCTTGTGATTACCAGATTTCCATCCCCATAGCACACCGCTGGGCATGTAGCAGATGCACCATAAAGACAATGTGAACAGGTTATTTCTTTTATGGAGTACATCTATCCCAGTTTAGGTTTCAAGTTAGTCATCTTAAGAATCAAAGATTCCTTTCAATTATCTACTTGGATTTTCAGCTTAACTTGTTCTAGATATGACAGACACTAAATGTTACCAAATCTCAATACAAAAACTGAATTTCTCTCAGACCAAAAAGAAAAAAAAGAAAGGAAGGAAAGAAACAGCAGCTTCTCTTTCAATGAAAAATAAATTTTGCAAGAAATGAAAATATAGTCTGCTGTGCCTTTGCTACACACACATAATTTTAGCCCAAGAGTCTCTCTCCTTTCCCAACCTTTTCTGGGTTCATATTTTCTAATATCTCTTCTTCTCACATATTATAAGAGTTGGTCCTGCTCCTGGATTCTCCAAACATTTGCTAGCACATTTACTGACTAAGCTTAGGAGGTCTCTACTGATAGACCCAATCTGCCTTCTCAGGACTAACTACAGATGACTTTAAAATGGACAAAATAATATGGGTATCCTTTCAATGAAATGCTGGATGGGCTCTGTGAACCTTCCAGGGTCATTTGATTCTATAGAGATCTGTGACTTTGTCTTGAGGAAATTGTACTACTCTACAAGTTGCAGAAATCAGATATCGATGCAAATTATTCATGCTCATAGATCTGTAAATAATTTTGCCTAGTAGAAATATTGATTTCCACTCTGCATAAATGATTCCTAAATTTACATTTTATGGCTCTATAGATATTAACCAGTTTCAAATCTACAAGCAAATTCATTTTAGCATTCCTAATGGCCTACTCATGTGTCTGGTCATCAGCGTCTTCGGTTTCAGCATTAATTAGTTAAAATCTTGAATGGATATTTATTTTATACCTTTTTATTTTTTGCCATGATGTCATGATTTTACCTTTTCAAAATTATACTTTGCCTGTTTCTTATGAACAAAACATTTGAGTATTCAAAATGTACTGAATATAACTTATCTCCAAAACTGAGCTGTATTTTAATAATCAGAGAGCAATTAACATATTCTATTTTGGAGTGCAGATGAGACAAAGGAATTAAAGTGATGTTCAGGTTGATAAAGGTGAATGACAATGACAAGAACACCCCAATGGGATTTATGGGATATACTTCAAGAATCCTGGGAAATACAAGCTAATAAGTAGAGTAGGACTAGCAGAATTTGGAATTCAAGTGTCATAAAGTCACTAACCTTTCTAAGAAGACATCTGAGACAGTATTTCAATATTCATCTAAAGAAGATGTGATAGGCTGATACTAAATTTTTAGGTCTCTGATTAAGTATCTCTGGTTGAATTAATAGTCTATGACTCACTGCATCCTATGGCTTGGTAGATTCTTGAGGAAGATTTACAGAACCCTTCTCAACTCTTGCATGATGCTCATTGAGCCTGGAAACTTCCCTGGATGGGAAGCTGCATCTCAACAAGTAGCCCAGTTCAGTCCTCGTAACACACAATTTCTGGGGAAATTGTGGTTTTCTCCTAACAAGTCTTATAGAGATGAGCTTCACTGTGCCATAGGGTCCTTTACTGACTTTCTAGACTCAATCTTGAAGTAAAGATCACTTTTGGGGTTTTCTAGATCTTTTCTCCTATTATTCTATGAACAGCGTATAGGAAAAGAAGAACACATGTAGAGTAACAGAAAAGTTATTGCCTCACAATGTTTCATCCAAAGTAATGGAATTTAACTCAATACCCAATTATTTAACTGATAATGAAATGCCTTCTACTTAATTCTTATGATATTTCCATATAAAGGTCCTATGCAAAACATAATTTCCTCATATAGCCTTTAAGATTAGATTAGGCTTTCTTTCATGACTCCCATACTCTTTCACTTTCCTTTGAAGCCCTATCAAGATTTTCTTTTATTTCTGTACCATTTGGTTAATGTCTTCTCTATCTTCCCCATTTTAACATCCCATTGGACTTTTAATTCCTTGAATGTAAGGACGAGGTCATTGTTCTGGATCAAGAATAAGCAAACTTCATCCTCTAGACAAACTCCATCTTGCTGCCTGATGTTGTACAGCCTTAAACCTAAGGAGAGTGCTTTTTTCTTATACTTTTAAATTGTTGTTATGAAATCACTATGATTTTTGACTTGCAAAAATTACATAAAATCCAAATAGCTGTGTCCACAAATAAAGTTTTATTTGACCACAATCATGCTCAATCAATTATGCATCGTCTTTGGCTTGCTTCATGCTACCATGCCACACTGGGTAATTATAACAGCAGCAAAGTAAAAAAATACTTGCTATCTCATTCTTGACTGGAATGTTTGGGAGTCTTTTGTCTGGAGCACAGCTGTACCTCCAGCACCTGAAACTTAATAGGTGATTCCTATTTGTGATTATAGATAGATTACTATATGTTGGAGTAATGTTGAATGAATGAGTATAAATGAACATGACTGAACACAAGAAAGGATGAAACAATAAAGTTTTGAGCATTTCATTGGAAACCAAAAACAATTATTGATTTACCTAATTTTCTTTCCAGTACTATCAGTAGTTCCTTTTTAAATATAGTTATAGAACTTTATTTTGCTGCTTTACAAAAGAAAGCAAGAAAAGTGAAAATTGAAATCATTAAAATGTATTTTGTAGCAAAATACATGAGCAGTCAGAATTACTAAAACATGCTACTAATCTCAACATTACTCAAATGAGAGCTTTAATGAGGAAAGGGGAGATGAGAAGGACAGAATGCCCTGCTGTGTAATAATGCCTACTGGGCTTGGCATGGTGGTGCATGCCTGTAATCCCAGCTATGAAGAAGGCTCAGGTAGGAGGATCACTGTCCAAGGCAAGCCTGGGAAAATAACTGGAGGCCCTATCTGAAAAATAACTGGAGCAGAGAGCACCAAGGTTGTGGCTCAAGTGGTAAAGCACCTGGCTAGCAAGCACAAAGCCCTGAATTCAAACCCCAGTAACACTAAAAATAATAATAAAATAGTGCCTAATGCATATATCATCTTCTTGAATTAGTGGATACTATTTAGTGAAATACTTTACAAAGCATATATTAAATTAAAATCATAGATTATAAGCACAGATATACTTGACCTTCCAAGTTATGGGAGAGAGAAAACTGATGTATTTGTTCACTTTACTGTTTCTTCATTTTGTAGATTAGTAGTAATATGAAAAAAATAGGACCAGGGTGAATAGGCTCAAAGTACATTATATACATGTGTAATGGAATATAATGTCGTAATGGAACCCATTATTGTGTACAATAAATAAAAATCAGATAATTATTACTCCTGACAGTAGTTCTGTGTTGTCTTTCAGAAGACAAGAGGAAAAGTGTTTTCCAGTGCCTTTGGCCTTCCTGTTGAAAGCAAAGTGTGTATGAAGACTGTTGAAATATGTCAGAGACTTCCTCCCATGACTCTTTCTATGATTCCTTATCAGACGTGCAGGAAGAAAGCAAGAATGCTGACTTCTTCCCAGAGCTATCTGCTTTTCTCAGCCAGGAAGAGATACACAAGAGTCTCGACCTGGCCCGGAGAGCTATAGCCAGTTCTGAAACAGAGGAGTTTGACTCAGAAAAGGAGATCGCGCAGATTTTCAACACCTCTCCTGTAAGCCTCTGTGAAACTCCTTCCCACAAGAAGACCAAACTGGGGGAGCAGGCCTCCTCAGGAAGGCCTCAGGAAAACAGGCCAACACCTGTCCAGCTTCTGGCAGAAGAGCACCCTGAGCACACTACTTCACCTGTGTCAAGGAGAAAGCCTGCTCTGTCACCCCTGCTCGCCAGGCCCAGCTACATCCGGAGCCTCCGAAAGGCTGAGAAACGGGGTGCAAAAATTCCCAACCCAAACGCAAAATCCAAACCAGCACACCAAAGTAAGTCGGGGCCCCAGGGCCAGCTATGTGACAAGGCAGCCAATCTGATCGAGGAGTTGACATCCATCTTTAGAGAGGCGGCCAGGCCAAGAAACAGAAACCCAAATGGGGAGTCCTCTTCGCCAGACAGTGGGTACCTGTCTCCTAAGAATCAGCCATCAGCCCTGATGACTGCCTCAGCCAGCCAAAGCCCCACCGAAGACCAGCAGGAGATGGACGCAGAGGTCAAGTTACCGGAGGCCAGACACTGCTACCAGGCAGCCCAGGGCGTGGCCCGAACTCCCAACAGCATCCCGCACCCACAGCCCCAGAAAGGGCTCCACTTCCCGTCTGCGCCCCGCTTCATCCAGAAGCTGAAAAGCCAAGAAGTCGCGGAAGGAAGTAGGGTTTACTTGGAGTGTAGAGTCACTGGAGATCCAACTCCTCGTGTCAGGTAAGAACTTCTTATTGCAAATATTCATGATTTTGTTGACTTTGGGGATTAATGTAGGAAGAGAAAAGATGACTCGTGTAGTTTAGTTCTCTGGTCACTGAGGTTGAGTTTTATCAAGTTCGGACAAGCAAAAGCATCCCAAGTCACAAATATTAGTTGTCCTAGGTGTCTCTGGTGGGATACTTCTGTTGTCATGGGCCATCTGTGCTACTGACTTTAGAAAGAAACCAAAAGACTTCAAGAGGCAACAAGGAACACAGGCAGGTTGTTATACAGGACAGTTAGGGAAACTTAAAATGTGATGCTGATTTATCCAAAGAAGAAGAAAGAAAAAAAAAGTGTGCGTATATTTGAATCTGAATTGATGAAGATGATGAAAACATGGCCATAACTTGAAGTTGTCACTGTACATCTGTACAGAAATGAAAGGCAAAGGTGTGGTGTGTACAGGCCAACCATGGATCAAATCAGGACCCACTCCTTAAACATAAGTACATGTACACACCTCCACTGTGAGGCAACCGTAGAAGGCAGAGCTGCTCTATCAAAGAAAGTCAAAGTTAGGAGCCCTTCAGGTTGGCTATTCCTGCACAGGCTCTTAGCTCTGGAGCAAAGGTGCAGCAAAAACGCCAGTGCAATGGTGCACACTAACAGTCAGTAAAATCTTCACTGCTGTGTCCACTACAATTTCTATAAGTTCTTCCTCTTTAATTGAAGAATTTATACTTTCTTCTATACAGAAAAGTTAAGGACAGGGATCCAGGAGTCACACTTTATGAATTCCAATCATGACTCCACATTTTATGAGCGATGTCACTTTCATCAAGTTACTTTATCCCACTGTGACAGAGTTTCTTCATCCATGAAGTGGAAATCATTAGTAACACCTACCTCATTCTATTTTATGATGGTTGGATTAAATAATTTGTGAAAACGTAATGAAACAGTGTCCCGCACGTAGTAAACTGCTGCGTTAGTAACTGTCATTTCTCATTTCTTAATTTCATATGCCAAAATGCAAATAGCATTTCAAGTCAGGGTTATACTTGAAAGAGAAGTACTCATTCATTTATTTTGTAAGTTTTATTAGTGCTAAATGCCTTGAACTGTGTGAATATTAAAAGATAAATTCAAAATAATTTTAATTTGGAAAGACATTAAAAATAGACATGAGTGACTAAAAGTTGAAACTGGTATTTACTTATTTGAAGTATTTCATTATTTACAAGCTTTATATCTTTCATCCTATATCTGTTAAACACACTTTGCTAGTGTTGCTTTCTTAGTTTTGCAAACCATTGCCAAGAATATGAAATAGTAGTGGCTAAAAAAGTGTTGCACTTATTTTCCCTAATCCATTTGTTCAACTAGTTCATCTTGTCAATTTGCACTGTAATTTTTGCTATATTCCTTTTAGAACTTGACAGCAGGGGGCAGTAAAAAACTTTGTATTGTATTCACTTAAATAATGTCACTCTGTAGTCTGCATTATGTAAGAATTTATTTTTCTTAGCATTTTGCCCCAGATACAAATAAAATTGAGTATTTCTTTCAGATTCTATTTAGGTTTTTTTAAAGCCCACTAATATTGTGAACAAATAATTCTTCACTAGATAGGTATATACTCATATATCATTTCCACACTCTTCCCAAATAACCCCTTCCAAATGCATTACCATAGCAAATATACTTTAACCTTTCAAAAGTGACCCAAAGCAATCCATTTATCATCAAAGGATTCATTCCTTTGTAGATCTTTGATTCAGATCTCAAAAGAGAAGATTACATATTAGATATCTGAAGAGGTTGCTATAATTCCCTTTAGCTAAACTTGCTGAATTTCTTAGTAGGGGGCAATTTGTATTTAAATGAACCGTAATTGCTGCATTAAAATTCACTTAAAAATTTGCCAATTCTAGGGACCAACAAAACAATGCCTTGACGGCTTTGGGGTGAAGGTACATTAATTTAGTTAGTAGCCACAGTATCGTTAACTAGTTGTCTTCTGCCATCTCTCCATGGTCAAGCATCACTACACATTGTGCCCTTCTAGAATCATTGATAAAGTCTTTGATAAATAGTCTCTATTGTTTAATTAGCAGGTCATTTTTTGTATCTCCTGAGTTTGTTTTGTTTTGAGCGGAAATGTATAAATGTACATAGAGTTTTGAATTTCTGTTCTGGAGATCGTGGTCCTCTTGCTCATGTATTTGTAAAGTGCACCAAATGCCTAAGACCACTGAGCTCTTTTGACCACATGGGACATGATACAGTCTTAACAGAAAATCTTCCTTGGTGCAAATTTTGTATAGGGAAGAAAACTTTTAACAAAGAGGGTCCGCACTAGTTATTAGAACCTAACGCAGGCTGCATCAGTCCAGGGGTCCAGGACCCAGACATTAGAGAAACCTATTTGGTTGACAGGACACCTCCTAAGGCCCCAGAAGCAATTAACAGAGTTGTGGAGGGGCAAGGAGATGTCAGGGGACTCTGAAGGAAGCAATGAGGAGAAGCCTGGAAGATGCTGGTAGGTAAGTATTGAGAGAGACATGCAATTTTGAGCAAGTGGCAACTGTTCTGGGAAATGAAGCACAGTAACGCAAAGGAGCTTGGTAGTTGGCCAAGCCCAGTGAACAAACCATAGGCACATATGGCAGTAGATGTTAGGATCTAGATGCAAGGACTGGAGCACAGAGAGAAACAACCCTTTAAGAGTTTAGGCAAGCAGGAGCACAGCTCTAGCAGGATACAAGCAAAGAGCAGAAAACAGACACTAGGTTCTTATGAAATGAGTCAGAATTTTAGTGACTACATGGTTAGACTGGAATGGCTGGACGACTAAGCTGCTAGTGGGACATCCTTAAATTTGGCCTAAATAGAGACTGTTCTTCCAGGTGCCTGGGCATAGGCAAACTAGTAAATGTATATAAAGTAGCCCCAGCTAAAAGGAGGAATGAAGGAAACAAAGGGAGAAGACAGGTCAGTCATTTCAAGGCATTTCTACTTTACATACAGTCACTTCACCCTCCCACCCAGTGCAGTAAGTTATGACAACAAATAGGAGTTAAAAAATTCTCGTGTCCAACAAAACCTCAACAATAACAAAAAAGAACTGATGGGAGAAAAACCTGTGTATAATAATTGAAGTCATATACACTTAGTATATTGAAGTGATATGCAATTATTTTGTGAAACTTTGAGCTATTACATTTGCAAAATCAAGTTGGACTTCATCTGTTTCCCTGATAGCATCCTAATGTCCACATTTCTCATTCCTTACCTGAGAACAGCAGAAGGATACGTCCATCAGCTTCACTCACCTCCCTTGTTCTCTCCACTCTCAACTTCTCTGAGTTCATCAAAAATGTCAAAATGTCTCTTTCAAAATTACTTCTAAACGGGGTGGTGATGCATAGTGTACCAGCACTCAGGAGCATTCTGAGTTCAAGGCTAGCTCTGGCTACATAGTGAGACCATG
This sequence comes from Castor canadensis, assembly GCF_047511655.1. NCBI lineage: Eukaryota > Metazoa > Chordata > Mammalia > Rodentia > Castoridae > Castor > Castor canadensis. The sequence continues at coordinate 92,776,282 of NC_133399.1, read as the reverse complement.
TCTCAAAAACAACAAAATTAATTCTAGTATTAAAAACAAGAGGTCTTATATTTTCACTTGATGCTTTTAAAAATATTTTGTTATGACAAACATATATTTTAGGCCAGTTAAATATAAGAGGACTAAGATAGAAAACTGTAAATGCTGTAAAATAGGTACAGTGGGGAAAGGTACTATTAGGAGAGGGGTGGGTGAAGGAAGGAGATTAAGGTGACAGTATATGGTAGATGGACTTCATAAACCCATATGAAACAGAACTAAGAAACCTTTTACAATTGCTTTAAGTGTGGTGAGGAGTGGGAGAGACGATGGGAGCAATGTAAACATTGCACAATATAAGTCTAATTGGAATTGTCACTATGAATCCCCCTGTATAATGAATAATCCTAATTTTTAAAAAAAGAAAAATGTAAAGTGATGTGACAAGTAACACATAGATGATTAATTAGTCATATAGCCTAGAATAATTCAGGTTTTCTAATTCTTGATCCTATACTGTGTGGTCAATGAGAAGAACCAGTCACTGTCACTGCAGTTTAGTGGTTGTGCCTGATTCATGGACAACCTCCAGAAGTGGAAATGAACAGCAATACCACATCTAGAAATCTTTTAGTCGTGAACTCATATTACAAATATCTTTAAAGAAAATGGTAACATGATAATTTGTAGGAGAGTTTTCTATATGAAAAAAAATGATAGACCTTCATGGTTATTCTTCCTTTTTTCCAATAAGTTAATCAAGGTTAACCAACATATCCCCAAACATTTTTAATAAAAGAGAAATAAAATAAATATTCTCCACCAAAAAAATTAGACAATGCACATGAACAAAGTTATAAACAGTGGCCCAAACACATTCTCATACTCAGATTTTACTGCATGGTAAATATGTACATATGTAAACGGAAAATAAAACACTTCCAAACACCCACCTATTGCAGTAAAAGTGAAATCCAACAGCAGTAAAAGCAAGTGCTTTACTACTCTTAATACAGCTACTTATAACTAATCCTAAAATGCCTTTAGGTCATCATTATTAGCCTTGTAAAGTTTTATTCAATGTATGTGATTAAAATTAATTAAATTCTTTCATTTTACAATCAAAACCCACCACTTCCAATGCATCCAATTAGTTTACATTAGCAAAACTATGGTCACCATCAAAAGTCAAAACAACAGTATTAAACATAGCAAATCTATCAATTCTGTCTGTAGACCTTTCCATTCCTCAAAGTTAATAACAATAAAAATGTGCCATCAGTCCTCCTTTCTCACTAAGGCTATCAGTGTGCAACATGTCCCACTTATTGACTGTGCTGATTTGGGAAAGGTGGCAACAGCCCCGCTAGCCAGTAGGTTGTGAATATTTAGTGCTTATAAATAAAGATCCAGATGGCTTAGTTCAGGACTTTCATTGTTGTTAAAGAATATATCCACAAAGAGATACCAGATAGTACCATCAGATCTTCAGTATGAACGTGTCTGCAATACATGTGTTGTTACTGCCACATGAAACACAAATAATTTGTAAAATAATTTATGACACACAGTAACTTTAAGCTAGGCATACACAAAACATTGATATAATACTCACTTGACTACTTGACTTCTCTATTTGGATACTTAATAGTCATATCAAATTACACATCTTCAAAAACTTTCTTCCAGTTGTTCAAAGAAAAACCTTAGAGTCACCCTGGACTCCTCTTTTTTCTCACACCCCATCAATTCATCCAACAATCCAGTTGGCTGTACCTCTGATATATGTAGAATTTGAACAGTTCATACCACCACCTTTAATGAGGCTCTGATCCCAACAGCCATTATCTTCCTCTCAGATATCAACATTACGGTCTAGTAGAGCTGTTGCTTTCATTTTTGCTCGTCATGGTCTACACAGCACCCACCATAATACTTTTCAATGAAATCGTGACACAATACTGCACAAAACTGTCCAGTGGCTTCTCATTACAGAGTAAATTCCACAGCCCTTAGATATCAATGAGACCTCATCTCTCTAGTTTCATCCCCTACTACTCATCCCCTGAAGAGTCCACCAGCCACAGTTGAGGCTTTGCTGCACCTCCATTCTGCCAGGTATGTGTCCATTTGGGACTTCTGCACTTCCTATTCCTTCACTTAAAATGCTCTTTCCCCAGATGTATGCAGGTTTGGCTCCTTTGTGTCCTTCACATCTCTCCTTAAATATCCCCTCCAGGGTAGATGGTCCATAACTATCCTGTGTAAAACTATGTAAAAAACAGAGCCTGCCTTTCTTGAGTTCTGTTTCCACTCTCTAGTGTGTTTTTCTCCATAGAATTTATCTGATATGTTGTACACTTTACTTTTTTAATTGTTTTATTACCTAATTCCCTCATTAGAATACAAAATCCTGAGTCTAAAGACTTGGTCTCTTTTACTCAATGAGACCTCAAGACCTACTGCAGTGTCTAACATGTTACAAGTGATCAATAAATACTTGTTGAATAACTACATTAGTGAATTCCTCTCCTATGTGTCCATGTGTACAAGGATACGTGCATAAGTATCTGATCCGACATTGTTTCAACAAACTGTAAAGCACCTATTTATCCCCCAAAGAGTAGATGAATAAATTAAATTGTGATGTCTTCATACAATGAATGAACTGGAGTAGTATGTACCAGGAGATCTGAAACTAAGAAACAATATCAAGTTGAAAAAAGTACACACAAACTCCATGAATAAATGCATTTATCTGAAGTTACATTTGCAAAACAGCACTATCTCAGGAGTAGGGATGTAGTACAAATATAGAGAAATGCATGGAAATGGTAAATGTTAAATTCCAGACAATGGTGACCTTAGAGATAAAGGAGAATGAGATTGATAAGAAGCTAGGAAGCTTCAGTTCGGCGTGCAATGTTTTATATCTTATGATGTACAATAAAGACACAAGTATAAATGGTTATTTTTTATTTCATATTGAAAAATGTTAATTTTCTCTACTATCCTTACTATGCATTGGTAAATTCGGCAACAAGATTTCTAACAAATTGGTTGATTTAATTAATAAAAGCCATCTAGAAAGCATGTTGATGTCTAGCATCATGTATTGGATAGGTTGGCTTTTAACCACTTGTTCTTATGAGTTATTGGTTAATCTTTTTCTGGGTTGTTTTAATTATATGTTAGAGCATTTAAAGATGTTTTTGTGACATTTCAGTGGAATATTATATGTACTCAGTCTCCTGCGAAAAGATCTATTGTTGTATAATCTACCTAGTTTATTGGCTACAAAAATCTGTATATGAACATCTCATTCTTAAGAAAAATGTCTACATTTAGACTCATGCACACATGCAGGCGCACACACACACACACACACACACTCACACACACACACTGTACCTTTTCACAACTAGCTAAAAAGAGTCTGAATATTAACAGGAGTTGCTCATCACCATCTCACCAACACAGTTGCCTCCCATCCATCACCACATTTAGGTGATAAGAGCAAGCACAATGGGGCAGAATCCAAAAGGAAACAAAACCCAATTTTATGCTCCTTTTCTTATTCTTCAATCATTTCATCTGTTTTTATATCTTTTGTCTGTGTATAATCACACTGAGCTGAAAAAAATTAAGGCTTTTTATATTATGGAAGTCAATAAATATTCCTTAGAACATCAAATTGCTGGCAAACTAGAAACCAAAAGAAATTTAAGCAATAGAATGGAACCTTTCACTGGAATGAAAATATAGTCTCATTTCTAACTCCTCAACAGATATGATTCTAAGATTCTGTAGTTAGTAAATTGGGGGCATGTGGCCTGTCTTGACATTTTGACCTCTTTCCTATTCTTTCTATTCTTTCTCAACCTCACTGCCATCCAATACCTGTCCACTTATAATTCTCCCTATAAAAATTAGCTGTGCTGGAGGAAGATTGCAAGTTCAAGGCCAGGCTGGGTTACCAAATGAGTTCCAGGTCAGCCTGGGCTACACAGCAAGAGCCTGTCTTAAAAAAAAAAAAAAATTGTTGTACCTCTACAGGAGTTTAACTATAAGGACACTATTAATGAAACTTTTGAATATTTTCTGAAGATTTCAGGGAAATTGAATAGCTCAGTCTCACTGAGTCCAAGAGATACTGCCCCTGCTTTGTGGAGTTATTATTTAATGATTTGAACATTTACACCTCCTTTTCTGGCCAAACCATGACACCATGAAGCCACAGTAAAGCCCATTCATGACATATGTGATAACATAGCTCAGACTGTATTCCAGTGAATGAAGACTCAAGCTTGATATTCTAGGAAAATGTGAAGTATTACTGTACATGGGGATTTTATTTGATTAGAGCTGCCTGTCATTGGTTTCTAACCATAAGTACTGGTAGCCAAATTAGACAGTGGCATCGGTTTATACCTTAATGACCAAGTCTCTGTAGAAAACCAATGAACAAACAAACATAAAATTAAATTTACCCAAGGAATAAAGGCATTCACTGATAATCCCTTTAGAATTAAAAGTTTGCTTATGAAAAACCATAAAAGCCTAGTATAAATTCTGGAGCAAGAGTGGAGGTGTGAAGTATTGCCGGCCGGTGTAGAGGGTCCTTGCCTTCACAGGCCAGGGCACTGGCTCATGAGGCAGCTGAATGATGAGCCAAAGCTGGTATATAAAGTGGGACTTAACTAGAGAGAAAGGAAAGGCTACATCTAGAGAAGTGCAGCAGAGCCCAGAAACCAGTAGCTCCCTGCTCAGGTGAAGGCTAGGGCTTTTATGAATCTTTTAACTCTGGGTTAGGTGGGTTTTTCTCATTGGCCATGGATTCATGGGCTTTCTCAGGTGAATTGGTTTGGTTTTCACCTTTATTGGGGGAAGGGAACAATCTTGAGAGCATTTTGCTCATCAGCCCTGTGGCAGATTTATGAGACCCTGTATCTCTTCTTTAGGATGCAGAAATGCAGATTTACAACTCGCTCTCAGGATGCAAGAATGATATTGCTCTCCAGCAGGGATGGGCTACTCACTCAACTACCTTAGGTCTCCAGACCCAACAAATCCCTCCTCTGAGACAAGTACCCAACTGCTGTTGAAGAGAGGGGCGATAACTCACCTACCTGCTTCGTGCTGACAGGGCAATGGGGGATGGGGTGGTGGTACTTGTCTCAGGGGTTGACCCATGTAGTCTACAGGGGCCTCCTACAGAATGGGATGGAGGGCTCATGCATAGGCAGAGATGAGTATTCCTTGACTAAGAACTCCCAAGAAGGCTCTAAGCTGCTTTATGGTCTGGTGGTCTGGGGAAGTGGAAAATAGAGGATTGGGTCAATTTGCTCATGGCTCAGGCAGCGAGTCTGTCCCTTTAAGACCATACCTAGGTAGGTGACCTGCAGGAGGCATACTGGAGCTTTTTCCTTAGAGACTTTGTATCCCCAGGATACAAAGTTTAAAAGGGACTCAGTTGCCCAGGAGATGAGGGGCTCTGTGGCTCCACACAGAAGTAAGTCATCAACATATTGAAGAAGGGTGGCCTCTGGGTAGTGCCAACCTAATAAGTCTATGGTTAGGGCCTGTCCAAGAAGATGAGGGCTGTCTCTAAACCCTTGTGGCAAAACCATCCAAGTTAGTTGCTGTGAAGGGTTTGTGGGATCTTTAAAAGCAGAGGAATGAAAAAGAAAGCACCCTTTAAATATGGTACAGAGTTATATTGGGCTTTTGAGGGTATTTGAGCCAATAGAGTTTAGGGATTGGGAACAATTGGGTGGAGGGGAGTGACTGCTTCATTTTTGAACTAGAGGTCTTGAACCAATCTCCATTTGTTTGGACAGATAGCAAAAGTAGGAGTATTATAGGGGCAGGAGCAACTAATTAGTAGCTCTTGTTTTTTTAAGGAATTTATGATAGGTAAGAGGCCATGTCTTCCCTCAGGCATGAGGGGATATTGTTTTTGGTGTGGAAGTTGAGAGAGATCTTTGAGTTTATTTGAATGAAGAGGGCTGTTTTGGCTCACTCTATAGTCATCTCATCAGTCCACACTGTGGGATCTATTTGTTCCTTAAGGAGCGGGCAGCAGAGATAGTCACCTGGGGGAAGGAGAATTTGAGCCTTTAGTTAAGATAGTAAATCCTGTCCTAGCATGGGCACTGGAGTTTCAGGAACTATGAGGAAAGAGTGACAGAAGAGGAGGTCTCCCCAAGAGCAGGCCAGAGGCCGGGTAAAATAGCACTCTAGGTGCTTTCCAGATATGCCCCAAATGATTACCTTCTCATTGGATGGGGCTGGGAGAGAATGGTAAGACAGAGACATGGGCTCCACTGTCTAGCAGGAAAATGACCTTTCATTTTTCTGCCATTATGGCTACTCCAAGGCTCCTCAACATTGATACCAAGAAGTGGAGCATGGATAGGTGGCCGGGACCCATCAATCCATAGGAGTTGGCACCTCACTTTTCATCTGGAGATGGGGGCACTTAGACCTTCAGTGATTACCTTTGCAGAGAGGGTAGGGTCCTTGTGGGAGGTGGGGCTGTCTCCTGGGCTGTCCCCCTTTTGGGCATTCTCTGCAGAAGTGCCCCTCCTGTCCACAATGGTAGCAAACTCTGGTTGTAGGCCCCAGTCAAGTGGGGCCCACCCTGAGAGCTGCAATGAGGTCATGGTGTTTCTTATCTTTTTCTCTCCTTTTAGTAACATCCCAGTTATAGTATACAGACATGGCTAATTGCATTAGTTGGTCCAATGATTTTTCTCCTTCAGCCTCAGACTTTTGGAGTTTTCTACGAATATCTGGGGCTGAGTGAGTTAAAAATTTATCTTTGAGAGAACCTCTCCCACCTGTGACTCTGGGTCCACTGTGGTATGCTTTCTGATAGCATCCTTAAGATGCTGTAGAAAGGTAAGGGGGTTTTCTTCAGGGCCTTGCTATACTGCAGTCACCTGGGAATAATTTAGAGGTTTGACTTTGGCCCTTTTTAGCCCTTTCACTATAAGATGGATAAAGTGGCATTGACACCATTCATCCTCCTAACCATTTTGATTCCTATACAGATCTGCCAAGGGGACTGCCTGTGCCCCTGTGAGTATAGGTACATTTATTCCCTCATTTTCAGGTGCCATGGCTATTGGGGCTTGTTGTAAGTGGTAATCATTTCCAATCTGAGTGGACTGGGCTAGGACCCACCGCTTTTCTAATGAGGAAAGAGTCTGGTCTAGTAGAAGCATAAAATCCTTTCATGCCAATTCAAAGGTTTGGATCACAGAGATAAAGGCTTGGATGTATTGGTATGGGGCATCAGTATAGCTGCCAAGATCCTTTTTAATCTCCCTTAGATCTAATAACTGGAAGGGAACATAGCCTCACCCTCTTCCTACCATTGCCTGTTGAAGGGGGAAGGACCCATTAGGAGGTTCTGAACATTGGGGTGGCTTAGAAGGTAGGGAAGAGGGTGGAACAGTAGGGACAGGGGCCTTGTCATTGGTAAGGGACTTTTCTGGTCCTCTTTCCCCATGTTTATCCTGTGGCTTACAAAGAATGGCCAGTGTTTGAGTACCTAAATAGCAATTATGGAGCCATTCTGGGAGGTCTCGGAGATAAAGGAAAAGTTGTATGTAGGATACAACAATCCACTTTTTTCCCTTTTACAGAAAAGGTCTAATTGGAGTATAGTACTATAATTTAAGGAACTCTGTGAACACCACTTCTATTGGTCACCCAAGGTATACTGGGAACAAAGCTTCCAATGTTTCCTTTCAATGTTTCAATAGACAGGCCAGCAGAGACTGCTTGGGTATAGAGGCCAGAAGACTGGAAGGGGCAGGTCCTATGTAGAACAACAACAAAAAACTGGGTCAGTTCCCCTCTTGTCAGCATCCTGACTAGGAATGACCTTACTAACAAGACCAGGCGACCCTGTCCCATGACTTGCCCTCCATCGTGACCAGGATTGAGGAAAGTGACTGGTCAGATTAGGCCACCTGACCTACGCAGTGAGAGAAAAACTCTAGGATCCTGCCTTTTATCTAACAGCAGACAGCTTCTTTAATAAAGGAATGCATCACCTGTAAAGTTAGAGAAGGGCATTCAAAGGGCATCCCGGGGTAATCACAGTGCCAGAGGGACAACTAGTGCTAATATTTGAAGGGAAAGAAAATTGTTATGCTGAGGCCAAATGAGAAGTTTAGAGACCATAACAACGTCCTTTTTGCTGTTCCTGGAAGGTTACATTGTGCTTTTTGGGACCATAACCTTGAGCTAACAATTGGCTTCCAAGAACTGGGTCTGGTGGCCCGGGGCATGAGGTGGGGCTGGGAGTGGGGCTTGCACAAGGCACAGCCATCCCACACACACATCTGGGACAAGCAACCTTGTCTGCTTAGGCCCAATCCTGCAGCCCATCACCCTACACATGTTAATTTTCCTCTCATCCCTTTTAGGGGGAGTGGCACCGGTCACAGCTGCTGCCATGTGTGGCTGGCGGCTTTGGATGTGTGCCAAGCCCTCTCTATGGATTCTCCCAGCTATGGCAGGCATTTCCACTGCGCCCAGGGGCCAGCTTCCCTGTGCACGATGCACATGTTTGTTTTCCCTCCTCCCCTTGTGGGGGTGGATTTATGGCGTGTGTGGCACAGCTGCAGTTTTTCTGAAGGAGCCTTTGCCTCAGCCAGTGCCTAGCAGCTGATTTAAAGTTTCTGTGGGCTAAGGGGTCTGACAAACTAGGTGTGGGAGTAACTTAAGAAAGTTATAAAGTACCCAGTATGAGTTTTTTGTTTTTGTTTTTGTTTTTTTAATGGGAGGCCAGGGTCCCAGTAAGCTCAGGAAGGGAGCAGAATGGGTGACCTGCCATCTTCAGTAAGGGAGGGGAAGGCAGAGCCTGGAGGCATGACACACACCTGAGGGATGAGTAATTAGGTGTGCTTGCAGGTTGTTACCAATGGGTGGTACTGGATCACTGCCAGCAACACCCAACCTCCACTCTCAGGTCACTGTCTCAGGCAGAAGGGGTATTTGACAGGAGGGAAAAGACAAGCAGTTGTCAGGTGCCACAGCCAATCAGATCTCCCCCAACATGGTGTGAGGCATGCCCGAATAAACCCTGGGCTCGGTCTTGGCCCACAGGGAGGGAGCAAAAGCATCCCCAGAGCTGGAATCACCATGAGGCCAAAGTTGGCTACGAGCTGTTGGGAAATTCCCTCAGGAAGATAGGAAGAGACAGGCAGGGTGAACAGCACAAGAAAGTTTGCTTTTGGCTAGTCTTCAGCAGAGGGTTTCCCCCAGAAGGAGCATCCAGCAGGGTGCTGGACACTCACAGTTGCACCTTAGGCATGCCCCTGTTGGTTTGGCTCTCAAGTCATACTGACTTTCCAGAAGAAATATCCCATCCTGGTGGCCAAAATGTTATGTGTCAGTGTGAAGTGTTGTGGGCCAGTGCCAAGAATCCCTGCCTTCACATGCCAGGGCACTGGCTCATGAGGCAGCTGAATGAAGAGCCAAATCTGGTATATGAAATAGGTTTTATTAGAGAGAAAGGAAAGGCTACAGCTAGAGAAGTGCAGCAGAGCCCAGAAACCAGTAGCTTTCTGCTCAGGTGAAGGCTGGGGTTTTTATGGACATTCTAACTCTGGGTTAAGTGGGTTTTTCTCAGTGGCTGTGGATTCACAGGCTTTCTCAGGTGAACTGGTTTGGTTTGCACCTTTATTGGGGGAGGGAAACAATATTGAAAGCATTTTGCTCATCAGCCCTGTGGCAGATCTATCAGACCCTGTATCTCTTCTTTAGGATGCAGAAATGCAGAATTACAGCTCCTTCTCTGGGTGCAGGAATGCAGGCCTCTAACTCCTCAGGATACAGGAATGATATTGCTCTCTTGGAAGATGGGAAATTCACTCATCTGCCTTAGGTCTCCAGACCCAACAAATGTGAACCTTGGCTCTGTGTGACCAATCAGGTTACTATGGCAAGTTCCTTTTGTTATTTTCTGTGCCTCAGTGGCTTCCAAGTAAACTTGCAATAAGAAAAGCACCTATCTAGGATAATTATGAGTGCTAGGTCAATTAAGATAGGAAAAGAACTGTGTCAGGCACATAGTAATATCTTAATAATTATTAAACTATTATTCATAAAGTTATTTTTTATGTTACAATGCTTATTCTTATCGTTTATTGCCATTGATTGGCATAAAAGTCTCTATACTCTACCTTCTCAAAAATCTTTGAATCTCTTACCTCTCTAAAATCTTTGTACTGCAATTTTCTTTCATACTGTCAAGTATTCACAATGATGCAGCATAATGGAGAGGGAACATTTCAGTATTATACACAAAACAAAGAACTTGCAAGAAATACAACGTATACCAAAAGGTGTTTCTCACCTTATTTGTACAAATGAGTCCTAGATTTGTATCTCAGGGTCATAATCAAAATAATGGCTGCCATGATGTAGTGGGACAATTTCCCCTGGTCTCTGTGTATTACCTTACTTGGCCTTTATTGCCATAGGAGATGGGATCAAAGCCAAAGAAAGTGATTTCTTTCAATCTCTACCCTTCTCACATACAACTAATTATCTCCTCATCCTCTCTTTTAAACCTCAAAGCTGTGAAGGTCAGCCATGTACCGTGGATTGCTGTCAACTTGGAAAGCTTCCCAAAAATCAAATCTCTATGACTATTGTTTTCTTGCTGCTCTTTAAGTTGTTTCACAATTTCCCTCCTTTTGCTTCATGGGTACTTGTTAAATATTTGCTAAAGTGAATTGAAAATGGTTTCCCAACACTTTAGCCACTCCCTGGTTTTGTATTCCAATAATTTTTGCAGGAAGAAAATTCTAAAAATAATTTCAGTAACAAATGCAGGCTTTTCCCCAGCTAAATAAGTTGGCTTTGACTTTGTATTTTCTACCTACTAAGTATTATACCATACTGCAAATCTCTCAAAAAGGAAAAGAATGTGCCTTTAGAAGTTAACTTACTAGTATGCAAACTAGTATGAAATAATTGTTTTGAAGGAATTTGACTCTATAGTTTCAGATACCTTCACAGTCAGAACTACTCAACATTTCAAATCTTTCCTGTAGGACTGATTTAAGTACTTCTTGACATGTTTCTTCATTTGCCTTGGGGAAGTACTGCATCACGGATCACTGAGTCTGTTTAGGTATAATTACAGCAATTCAAGAACTCCTCTTAAACACTGCATTCTTCTGATTGTTAGGAGTTGCTTTATAAATATAACTGTACCAAGTACAATTATAAGCCTGAAACTCAATATAGCTTAACTGTACATAGCAAGATGCAAAAATGTTGTTCCATATTATGTGTAACAATAGAAATGGTTCTTTCATACTTAATTTTCTTTTCTTTGAGCCAAGAAATAATATATTTAATATCTGCTAGATAAATGGCCAGTAGTGTGAACAGTGATAGAAAAATCCAATCAGAAGCTTTTCCTGGCAGAAAAATGGCTAAGTGCAAGTGGAAACTAATTTTGTTCTCTTGCTTATAAACTCAAAGTCTGGTTCCATATATCAGCATATGGTAAATTAGGTCACAGCAACGAGCTTCTAGACACTGATTTTGTAATTACGGACCTGTAAATATAAACAAAAATACTCTAGGAAATAAGGATTTTTTTCCCTATAATGTCAGTGTTTAGCATTGGTTGCTGGAGTTGGAGAACTGTTTCTAGTTAAAAGAAAAAAAAAGTCTGGGGAAAAGATTTCCCAATAATTCAGGAGAATTCTTAAAAAAAAAAAAAAAGAGGAAGATAGGGAAGGAGGGAAGGAAGATAAGAAGGGAGGGAGGGAGACAAAGGAAGGAAGGAGAGGGGAAAAGGAGGGAAAGGAGAGGAGAGGGAAGGGGAGGGGAGGGAAGGAACAAAGTTATATACAACTGTGTGGTGATTATATAGGATTATGCCTACCATTAAATTATAGGGAATTTATACTGAAAGATCATCTCCATTCTTCTCAATCCTTTGTCATTCTGAAGTCACAAGTTAAAATAATTCCTCATTTTTTCCTATAGAGCTACTGAAGTTGAAAATTCATTTATTCTCAATAGGTAGACACTATAATATTTCTTAGACTCTGAGACTTATATTTTGCCACAATTAATATGCAACTTATAGAAGTGGACACTTTGTTAACATTGTCAAATGGCAGTCACAATGTGATTGTCATAGCTTATACACACACAGATTTTGTCACTTTAATTATTTGCCGGATTAATGCTTGCTATAGTTTGAATTTGAAGTGTCCCCAAAAGGCTCATCTGTTAAAGACTTGGTCACAAGCCCATGTTACTGTTGGGATGTGGTGGAAACTTTAGGAGGTAGAACTGAGTAGGAGGGAGTTAGGGCACTGAGGGTATGCCCTTCATGGGGATATTGGAACCCCAACTCCTTCTTCTCTCTCTTTTTGTTTCCCTGCTGCCTTGAGGTAAGCAGTTTCCTCCAACACACATTCATCGTCAAGGTGTTCTGTCTCACCACAGGCCCAAAGGCAATAGGGCCAAGCAACCAAATAGACTGAATCTCTGAAATTATGAGCCATAATAAATCTTTCCTCCCTTTAAGTTGATTTGTCTCAGGTATTTTGTCACAGCACAGAAAGCTAATTAATAATACTGCATGTTGTTTTCTTTCTTAATGGTTTATAAAATAATGCCACATTAAGTGATTGGCATGTTACAGTCAATAAACTACAAATTTATAACCTCTGGGTTTTTTTTAAAAAACTAAGACAGGGATAGTTTAGAAAAATTGTCCAAATGTCCAGTTACCGGTGGAAATGGAATTCACAGCAGGCAAGCCAGCTCCAGAATCTGCACTTTTTACCATTATACCATCCTGCCAAACAAAGCAGAGTGGGGTCCACAACCTTTCTTCCAAATTGGTGCCCCAACAGAGTTTGGGTGAGCCTCAACTTACATTAAAAACATCAAGCACAGTAGCTGTTGATTATTTCCCAAATGCTTGTGAATAACTTCCCTCCATTGCCCCAAACAATGTTAAGAAAACTTGAAAAAGAAAAAGACCTATGATCAATCATTTAGTGGGCCTCATGAGAAAACTTTATACTCTGTGAATTCCCAAGCTACTTTGTAGTGTTGACATGAGGGAGAGTCAGTGTCTTTACTGGTAAGAACAGCTGCTATGGAGGCAGCTTATGAAGGCATGGCTATATAACTTCTACTAGCAAAGCCATTTAACCAGGTCCTTCTGTCATAAACAAAGCAGTAATGCCAAGCAGAACTTAACAAATATGATTTGTAAGCCGGTATGGTGCTATTTAATTCTTATATTTAGTTGCCAGCATTTTAATTAAGAATACATTGGCATATGTTGGCCAGAATCCTGCTACATGAAATTATTCTGTGTGCCAAGTACAAGAACAAATCAATGCTGCCTGGAATAAAGAAGAAAGTGCCTCAACAACATCAACAATGTATCATTTAACTGGTTTCTGAAAGACCATAAAGGCCATTGTAAAAACCAACACAACAAGGTAATTTTGTAACAGAATAATTTTAACTTTGAATAGGCAACTATTAAGAAGGAGGCATTAAGATTAAAGAAATCATATTAATGTTGGGGCAATACATAGATGAGTGTTATCACACTAAAAGCCACTAAGCACATCAAAGTGACAGATATTCTTCAGCCTAGAGTAAAATTCATCAAGACTCTGTGGTGTGAGTCATGTGGGGTAAGACGTTGCTTATGTAGACAAAAATGCTTTCCAGAAAATGTTACCTTGCGTCTTTTCGGTCAGTATCACATACTCGAAATAGGTGCACAAATTTCATTTGTACACACTCAGCACCATATATATCTTGACCAATTCATCTCTACCCTAGGCCCTAATACTTGGGAGAAAATTTTAATTGGAGGAGATTGAAGTACATGTTTTTTTTGTTTTGTTTTGTTTTATTATTCATGTGTGCATACAAGGCTTGGGTCATTTCTCCCCCCTACCCCCACCCAAGAAAGTCATTCTTTCAGCATCTATATTCTAAACAAAGGTAATTAAAGTGGCTCATGTACTTTGCTTTGAGGCTCACTGACAGAAGTTCTCTTTCATCTTGCCATATCAGTTTTGGGATTTACTTTGCTCAATGTAGTGGATGCTCAGGTTTTATAGGTATAAAGGAAGTAATCATTCAGCAAGTATTCTTGAGTGCCTGTGGGCTGGGCATCAGGTACCGTGTTGGACGAAATGAAGAAGCTGACATTCTGGGTTTGGGGTGGGGAGGAAAGACACAATAAATATCTGTAGAATGAAAACAATAACTAATAAATGAATCACAGTATATCGCATAAGATAGTGAGTGCCCTGAAGTGTCTTTACACTTAGGAAGCACAAAGGGGAAAAACAAATAAGCCAAAAATGACAATGTTCTGTTAGTTTTAGTTTGAGGCTTGGGGTGCTCTGGGAAAAGAGGGGGCAAACATGAAGAAGGTCCCACATTCCTGAAGGGGAGGAGCTGTTTAATAGGTAAAACACATATTGGCCTTTGTACTTATTAGCAGATCCTAAAAAACTGCTTGACCATTGATTAAAAAACTTAAATCTATGACATACCTGCTTGCTCACAGACAAACCTATACAGACACTTGAGGTCTTTTGTACATGCCATGCATCCCTATGCATAATTGTTGAATGTGTGCCTGCATGCAATAAGTAAACATGCTTTTAGGCACACTCCTACCATGTTTTAAGTGACTCATTTGTTTCGCCATTTGTTAATGGAAGACACCAAAATGCTACTTCAAATTAGAAATGTCATCACTCTTACTAGTTATAAGAAAAATAGTCTAAACACCAGATATTCCACAGAAAAACAACCAGAAGCATCTCTCTAGTATGAGAGACATTGTGTTTGGATTGTATTTTTCTTTTCTAAACCCTAACAGGCCAACACAGGTAAAACGATGAATCCATTAACAAGGTGTGCCTATCCTCCTCCAAATCAAAGTAGCTTATGACCACTGTATAATATATAATATATAATCTGCAATACTTATGTTGTCAATATAAAAATTTCATGTGCATCTAGTCTCTTTCATCTTCAAGTCTTAAAATTTTAACATTTATTCAGCCTGTAGACTATTGTACAATGGCCTTAGTTCTTGGAATTTGAAGGTGTGCCTTCTAACAGAGCCTAAGAGCAGTGTTCTACCCTCCTAGAAGGGTTCAGCTTTCCACACCCACCTCAGGTGTTCAAAGACCATGTTTTTCTCAGAACACAAGGCTAGCTCTTAGCTACCTGCAATTCAGAGTGTACTCTGTAGCCTCAGCAGTTTCTAGACTGTATGTGGGGTCTTCTTCAAGTCCTCAACTGTCACACATGTGTTTCTTCTCTTCTTCTTTTGATGGGTTTCTGGCTTTCAGATTTTGACAAATCAGAAAAAGATCAAACTCAGCCAAAACCTGTCTTTCATTATGGTCTGCTCTGGTTGAAACGTTAAATTTTCTCACATCCAGGGAATTAGAGTAAATTATGATCCAAACTGAAAGAGAAGTTGGGCTCATCTTCTCCCTCCCTCATATTTTATATGGTGAACCAGTTGTGTTTTGTTCTGCATACTTAATACTGTTTTTTACTTCTTGCCTTACTTCCTTCCTGAAGGCCTGCTTGCTCCTCAGGTGATTTTATAGAAACATATTCTGGCTTTTCCTTTCAGCATTCAGACATAACACTCTACCTGCACTAATCACCTGTGTTCAATGCCCATGGGAATGGTGACAGGCACGTATCAGAAATAGCCTGAGGGTCTTGGCACCTGCAGCATTTTCTCGGTACCTTCCCAGCATGCATATATTTAATCAGCCAAAAAGACCTTAGAATATCAGATCAGTAAGCAAGCTGCAAGTCAGGAATTTAAAAGCTACAGAAAGGAGAATGATGGCTACAAGGAGGGTCTCAAAAAGAGACAAGGTGAAGGATTAGAAGCAGATGGCATGAGAAACTGTTCCAAGAAGAGTTGAAAAAAGACAGAGTTGGACATAGTTCAATGCCAGAGACCATCATAACATCTATATCCCAAATGTTTCCAGATCAAACATTTGGGACAAAGAAATTAATATGCAAGAGTCTCTTTGCCAGCCAGTCATGGCATTTGTCTCAGATGCTCATGAACAAATAAATAGTTGTTTGGTCACATAACAAACAGTTATGTGACAGCAATCCTTCTGAAGGGACATGAGTCATTCTTGAAAAGAGTAATGCTAACAGGATTAGTGTAATGAGTAATAGGATGACTTCCCTGTGACTCTGAGTATAGGTACAGGAGAAACTGAGGACAATTCCTCTTTTGGTAGTCACTTTCCATATGCCTTCACAAGCCTTTCTTAATGGATCAGAAAAGAAATTTAACAAATATTTCTTTGGTTCAAGCTGCAACAACAGTATGTTAATATTAAATTCAAGTACAGCCGTGTGTCACTTGGTGACAGCGATAGGTTCTGAGAAACACATCACTAGTTCATTTTGTCATTATGCAAACATCTTAGCATGTGCTGGCACAGACTTGGATGGTGTAAGTCTATCATTCAACGTGGCTGCTTGATACAATCATGAGACATGGTAAATGAGATGTAAGAGGCTGCTGCCAGGGTAACATGGCATATTATTTTACCGCATACTTTTTTATGTAAGTAGAAGGAGTATACTCTAACATCATCTTAAAAATATTAAGTTAGTAAAGACATAAGATAGTGAAGCAGTTCATTTGTACCAGCATCGCCGCAAATGCGTGCAAGGTGTTGCAGTATATTTCAATGCTACCGTGAAATTGTACCACAGGAGTTTTTTTTAGCTCCATTATAAACTTATGGTACCACCATGGTGTATGCCATCAGTTGTTGACCAAAATATTGTCAAGCAGGACATCCTGTATTTAAATATGAGGACCCATACATCTCATCTTACCACTTTTGCCCTGTGATCGTCAGACTTGTTGTCTTCTATGGACCCCACAGAGCCTTTCTCTATTCTTCTTGCCATGAGAGGCTCACCTGCCAGACACCTCCAGGATTGTGATTGGGTTCAACTCTGCAGAGCCTGGGCAGACTGAAGGATAGAAGGACAGAAACTCAACATATATAGTCTCCAACCATCTATGGGCTCCCCTTGGCTCTTTCAATCAAGAGAGGGTCTCCCACTTGATAAAATGTCCTTCTGTGTTCAGGACACTGCACTGGTCCTTGACCCCTTTAAAGTTAAGGATAGTAACGGCCCTGCCTTAACGCCAAGAGTAATCCCTTATCCCTTATGTTTTCCTGATATCTTTGGACTTAGTTCTTTCAAGAAACCCTCCTGTGCTTGCTCAGTTTCCATGCCCTCTATCTCCAGCTGGAACCACAACTGATACATCCTTCTGATTGCCTATCTTAGGGGATTATCCATCTTTCTTATGATTCAGATATGGTGGCATCATCAGGTTCTGAAATGCTTCGCCCTGAAATTGCTAAGGTAAATTTTGGATGGCTTATTGGCAAGTTGCCTGGCTTAAAAACTGTGTTCTGCTTTACTTCCAATTGTTTGCTTTTAGGCCTTTTAAATAAATTTCAATTCCAATTCTATAAATTAATAAAGGAATCACATTGAAAGTGAAGATCACAAAAGACATTTGATGTCCTCTTCTCTGTCTTCCTGCATTCTCTTGTCAGTGAGAAACATAACAAGTGACGTTGAACTCAGTACTACATACGCCTGGTATTTTTTCAAAGGACTTTATAAGCATTCTCTCTTCCAATTCTCTCAAGAACTCTACAGAGTAGGCTCTGTTATTTCTGTCTTGGCATTTTAAAAATGAGCAACTTGAAGGTCATTTCCAAAGGAATACCCATAGTCAGTGGTGTATGTAGTATTGCTAACATCAAAATTTAGTCCCTTAGTTAATTTGCAACCATAAGTGGTGTGTGTATTTAAATAGTCATTTAATGGTGCATCACAAACTACTTAACAATTTAGTAGCTTAAAACAATTTATTATTTTCTCCCACTTACTAGTCTCTCTGAAGACTAGCTACCACAAAGATATTTATAGGCATTTTTTTCTTATTATCCTGGACTGACTAAACCCTAAATGAATAGAGGATACTGTGGGATGAGAATGAGGTGTGTGTCACAGCAGGGTTATAGTTTAAATTAGAGGTAGGAATAGGATTCCAGATTAATGGAAAGGAAGTGCTTGGAATAAAATAAGCTGCACTCTTATGAATTGTGTTCTAAGGGCTGGGGCATGCCTCATGTGGTAGAACACCTGTCTATCAAGCCTGAGACCCTGAGTTCAAAACCCAGTACCACCATAAGGAGAAGGAGAACAAGGAAGTAAAGAATCATGCTCTGCCATTCAGAACTAGGCCGCCTTTCTTTGGTCATGTAACTTACAGGATAGTTAGCACACAGTGTGGGGAGCCAGAGGAAGGAGGAGACCAGTACTTCTGTTATGTTCAAAATTATGTGGTGCGCAGGTAAGAACAGCATGGCCTTCTCCTGCTGATCTATGTTACCTCATGAAGAGGGAAGGCCACAAGCTAGTTTTCTCCTCCAAAACAATTAGCCTGGTAAATTTCCATGTTCAACTTTTATTTTATTAAACCTAACGATAGTTGTTTAATATACAATTTTTGAGCCATTTCATTTTCAAAAACTACTTAAGATCCAATTCAACCAGCTCCTCTAGTATGAAGTCTTGGAGAATAAAGTTCGTACAATTTTGAATCAAATTAGTGAACATTAACAATTTTGCTTTTCAAAATAAAAACTAGATTGAATAAGTGACTATAAATACTTACAGAAATCATTGCTGTCCTGCACCTGATGGTACGTGCCTGCAGTCCCAACTACTCACGAGGTGGAGGCAGGAGAATTGCAAGTTCAAGGCCATCCCAGGCAAAGGTATCCAGGTGTGGCTGGAGATGTAGTTCAACTGTTAGATTACTTGCCTAGTAACAGTGAGGCCATTGATTCAATCCCTAGTACCACAAAAAAAAAGTCATTGCTGATGCTAAAACAAAACACTTATCTTCTTTGCCTAAAATATTGTCTCAAACATTGATTTTTGTTTAATGAAACCTGGACTCCATGAACTTTCAAACTATTTTCAAGTTATTCCACTAAGTTTTCCACCACTTGAGATGGTGCACACTTTAACCAGATTTTATTACATCATTATTGTGGCCCTTGGGTTCTGTGTATGAACAAATAAATTTTGGAAAGAGTTGGAAGAAACCATCGATTGCAATTTAGTCTCCATCATCGTGAAAGTTTGTAATTTGACAGTAATGAGATAACAACACCTAACTCTAATCTGTATGTTGCACTTAGAAATGAAGGAAGGTAGTGAGTTACAATCTCAGAGACTGGAAGTCCAGTATTTTAATCAAAAATCTCAACCTTCTCCTAAAAAAAATCTTTATATATTGGGCCTCTAATTTTATCAACTCATGTTGTTATTAAGTATGGTCACATGAATTTGGACTTATACATGTGATGGACATTTTTTCCTGGAACACTTCCTGAGGGTTAATGTCTGTTGGGTATTGTCAGGTACAAAGATTTTTGCCCATCCCTTCAGTAAACCCAGGCTAATTGGACAGAGACATGCAGCACGGATGTTTCTAACTCAGGTTCCTGCCTCTCACGATGCACATACAATCGTCTATACCTTCACCAATTTTATGGCCTGTGGAAGTTCCAAGCATTTCTTCAAATATTCTTCCTGGTCTTCTAGGTTCCTGTTTTTGCACGTGTTGCTTCTGAGCTGCGTTGAGTAGACTCAGATGTGAAGATTCAACATCTCTTTGAGTTCTGCATTTAAAATTTTATTCACATTTATAAGCTCAATAAAATTCACAGAGGAAAGTGTGAAAGAAGACAGATGAGGAATTTGCATCACAGGAATGCCCACAACGTACAAGTGGGCTACAAGGGCAGATGTCATTTTCAGACATGTAGACTACCTGTGGCCATCAGTGACCACCTTGTCATTGTGGGATTTCACCAGGGTTGTTGAGTCCTTGTCTTTATGTGTTTATGTAATTGCGGGGAATATATGGTGAATTCTTTTCCTATTTTACTATTTGTCAGAATGCTTAGAAATAAGACTGCTTTAGAATAACAAAAATATTGCTTAATAGATGCAGTTTTTCTTTTTGTCAGTACTGGAGTTTGAACTCAAGGCCTTATGCTCTCTAGGTAGGCACTCCACTACTTTGAGCCACATCCCCAGCCCTTTTTTAATTTGATTATTTTCCAGGTAGGGTCTTGAGTTTTTGCCTAGGGCCAGTCTCAGACCCCGATCCTCCCACCTACAGCCTGGGATCACGGGAGTGAACCTTCACATCCAGCTTACTGACTGAAATACAGTATTGCTAGTTTTTTGCTGACCAGCCACAAACTATAATCCTCCCGATTGCCACCTCCTAAGTAACTGGGATTACAGGCAGGTGTGAGCACTGTGCTCAGCAGTAATGTTTAAGATGATGACTCTGAAGGGGAGGGCCAACTCTAGAACCTTGTGATTATTTTGCTCAGACAAATTACAGGGACTAAAAGCAACCACCAGCTCTTTGGAGAAAATGTCCAAGTATAGACGGAATTCATCCTGAGGCAAAGGAATATTAAAAATTCAATATTCTAGCCAGGCATGGTTGTGCATAGCTGTAATCTCAGCCCTAGGGAGGCAGAGGCAGGGCGGAGGAACAAAAGTTCAAGGCCATAGTATAGTCCTATTTGGAAAGAAAAAATGATTCTGAAGTGGAGCAAAGCTGAAAAAGCACTGGGGGGTGAATGGCTATCAAGGGGTGGCACTGGGTGGATTTTGGCCTGAGAAACTCAGGACATGAAGCTCACGAAAAAAAGAACTAAAAAGGCCAGGCTACACTTTAGGAATACTCAACAAAAAATTATGAAAGCTGATAGAAAGACCCTCCCTCACCTTGACTCTGATGCAATGCATTTAATATAGACATGAATGCTGTCTGCATGAGGTGCTGGCCCTAAGGCCAACAAGAAAGCTGTCTTGCTGCAGGAGTGTTCAGCACCCCATTCTCCCTGGAGTAAATCCTTTCCTTTCCCAACTGTACCCACTACTCTTATTACAAGGAATCCACGGGTAAATAAGGTCTTTACTACTACAGAGAAAGTGTAACACTTCACTTACCCCAATCATCCTCAGTCTTCATATATAAACAAGATCTAACCACCAAGGATCACCAGCTATTAAAGGAAAGAACTTTGCTTCTCCATCTTCATCAAGATGACTTAGATGTTTAAAAAAAAAATTCAAAGGAAAGGTTTTTTAAATCCTAATTAACAACAGGGAAATCCAACCTTGATAAAAATAAATGTTACTCAAGACATAAATGAAATTTAGAATAGAATTATAAAACTGTCTACAGCCATACCATCCTGAACACTCCCAATCTCATCTGATCTTGGAAGCTAAGCAGGGTCAGGCCTGGTTAGTACTTGGATGGGAGAATAGAATTATAAAACTAAACATTTCAAAGGATAGTTCAAAAAATCAAAAGATAAGGTTGATAATCTCATGTGGAAAGAAGAGGATTAAAGTTTCTTAGGATGTTAATCATAAAGAAAAAGATGATACGTGGGGAAATGGAGAGAGACTTAAGGGAATTTCATGAGACCAAGGTCTAGCCAATGGAGTTCTGTACAGAGAAAATAGAGATAATGGAAAGAAAGCTCACAGAAAGAAATATTAGAAGAAAATTAGTCTTTGCTGTAGAAGTACAGGAGTCTTCAGATAGAAAGGCACATACATCAAGCACTGGACAGAATAAATGTTAAAGAGATGTATAGAGCGCCTGATTAAATCTCAAGATAAAGAGGTAATTCTAAAAACTTCTAAAGAAGCTAGTGGATCTCATCTGAGGGATGTCAAGTGGTACAAGGGAAGATTTGGAGTGTGGATGTATGAAACCACTTCTCAAGAAGAGGTGGAAACAGGCAGGATAATTTCGCACTGAGAGTCTCACACAAGGTCACAGTGTTTGTGGCATTTAATGGGGTGGGATGTTAAACATGCTACAGTACTAGAAACATCACAGTTAAGACTTTTTCCATTTGGACAAATTGCCCTCTGCTGAGAAATTCAGCAAGCTTAAGCAAAGGGAAGTATAGCAACCCCTTCAAATATCTGATGTGCAGTCTTCTCTTTTGATATCTAAATCAAAAATCTACAAAATAAAAGTCCCACATTCTTAGCCTTCATTCTTAAGATGAAAGGAGGTAAACATGAATGGCAAGTTTCCAAGAATTAGTCTTACAGGAGGTAACTGAGGAAAAGCAGGAATTTAGCATACATCCCAGGCTCAGATTCTCACTAAAAAATACAACTATGACATCATCACATAGATAATCACATAAGGAACATGGTGTGTGATTTACAAGATGTGAAGAACCCTAGGCACCTTGGTGCCAGTTAGGGACATCACTTAATGAATTTTAACTTTCATCCCCTTGTCTTAATGAAAAGAAGAGTTAAGTGCAGCTGTCCTGAATCTACTTTAGGCTAAAAGCTTCCGGTTCCTCTTTCTTCAAGTGTTAGTTTTAATAATCTAATTACCCCAGACCTATGGCTTTTTCTGCCACTCAGCACTCTTCTAAAAGCCCCTTGACTTCTGATGTGCCACTTCTGCCTGTCCTTTAACCCAAATGGATTCCCTTTGCCCTTTCTCCAAAACAAAATAAAAAGAGATAACATGCTCTGGAAGGCTGTTCATCTCAGATTGCAATAAACCCCCACTCAGGCTCAAGCTCTCTTGACATCTAAGGTATTAAGCCACTATTCCCTTCCTCCAGGATTATCTCTCTGAATTGTTTTTTAAATAACTTAGCATTGAAAAGTTTCCCGGACCTTAGCAATTACAAGTTATCTTCAATACAGACATATTTCTGAAGGGTTATCCCTTTGCAATTTTACATTGTTAGAGTGGAGAATGTACTACTGACTGTGTGAATATTTCAGGCACACACACACAAATCCTCACCTATAACCCTTTAAAATGCTAAGTGTGACAACAAACATATGTTTTACTCAATCCATAAATAATAACATCTTCTCAATGATTGAAGCAATTATTCTACATAATTGTGTTTTAATTTGTTTTCTTCTCATCTGGTAGACTGAAGCAAATTGTTTAGCTATGATGCTTTATAAACTGACATGTATTATTTTGTATCTCACATTAAATTTCAATAAGAGACCATATAATTATATCAACCAGCCAAGAACAGAAATACCTCAGATTGAATCACACTTACACTAATAATGAGACCCTCAAGGTTTGGCACTTATGTTTATCTCAGATAGACTTCCAAAAGTTGTGATGATTATACAAACTCTCCAAACATCTTGAGTCTGCAAAATTTGGCTGACAATCTTGTGAGAACAAGCTTTTTTTTGCAAGAACTTCAGTGTCTGCCTCAAGTCCTGGCTCAGAGTCAGACTACAAAGGCAGATGAAAATGAGAGTGAAATTTTTATCTAAATATTTCAAAGAATCAAAATGGGTGAAAGTTCATAGGAAAGAAAAGTTTATTTTCTTTAAAATCAGTTACACATAATTTATGCCTAGTGCCACATTTATAGTTAACTTGTTAGTATAGCAATAAATTGGACTCTCTCTACCCCTCAAGTGAGAATAACCATTCAAAAAACTTTCTGTGAGATGGTTTATATTCTTGGATTCTTTCCCTGTTTTAACACACAAGAGTGGCAATACCAGAACAAGCTGTATTTTTATTTGAGTTGTTCTAATATATAGGCTCCATAAGTAAATACTTACTGAAATATTTACTTAAGCAAGTAGGGTATTAAGTGGGATAAAGAAAAAACTGAGTCAAAGTGCAATGGTTGTGATTACTGATGATACGCATAATTACTAATGTATCTTGTGATTAGAAGTATAGATCCAGACAATTAGTCTAAGTTAACAATCCACTCCTTTTTTTTTTCTATCTGGAACATGGTAAAGTGTTTTAAAGCCCTGGCCCTTAAAATGAACAGGCCAGACTAAAAAAGAATTTAAAGATTTAACAGAATGAGAAATTGTTTAATAAAAAGTCCAGAAATCACAACAGTCAGAGTTCAGACCAAATCTATTTTAGATTGAAATAAAATTATGAAATTAAATGTTTTGGCCTAAGACAATTTTTAAATGACCTTACATTTTAGTTTTAACTGAATTAATTCCGTTCTAACTCATTCTCACTCTCAGAATGGAGGCAATTGTACAAAGTTGAACATAAAAATAAATCTTAGGTTTTTTTTATTGAATTTAAAATTATACTGGGAATGCTTTTGGAATAATTCCAGGCCTTTGGGGAAAAAAATCTTCCCAGTGTAATGTCTCTCCTCTGTCTGTGCAACAATATCTCAAGTCTTGAATGCTATGACGTCATGTGCACATTGGTCTTCTGTGGGAGGTAAGGAGAGTTTAGCCCTCCCTGCCTCCCACAAAAGAAAGCTGCTCTTATGGAGTATATAAAACAAACATTTCACAAATTCTGGCAAATTTATAATGTGCAAAAAGCTACTTTGTAGGATTATAATTTAACATTTTTGAAAGAATTTCAAGTACCTTCAGCATATAGAATGAATTTCAACAGGATACAGGATTGTTTCATTTAATCCTCAAAACAACTCAGCTCTTCCATTTTACATATGAAGAAAACTGAGGCTCAGAGAAATTAAGAAAGTTTTTCACAGTTTGTGAGCTTGAAAATGATACAAACTGAGATCAAATCTAAGTTGACCACCAAGAAGTCAACTTTGTTTCACTGTTCCAGTTTAAAATTAGGATTTCTGAAAAAACCTAAAGGTTCTACAGTGACTGCTCAATTTCATTTTGCTTTTCTGTTCTCTTATTTCTTCCTTGGGTGGGGGAGGGGATGCTAAGCACATACTCAACCACTGACATTCACTGACCTATCACTGACTTCACCAGCCTCACAATTTCTTCATATAATTAATTTACATGAAACCCAGCAACAGCCTCATCGTCAAATGGTTCAAAATGCCCTCTCATTTCTGTTGACTCCTCCAAACCAAAATTCAGCTGCCTATACTCAGATTTGTCATACTTTTCAGGAAGGAAACAAAGCATATTATAATCCAAGAACCTAAAGTCATCTGAAGCTGGAAAAGTCATCTGAAATCATGACCAGGTCATCCAGTCTTGGTGCAAAGACAGGAGACCTTACAATTTTCTCCTTAGCAGATGCTATAATGGTTTCCATGAAGGCTTTCCACAGTTCCTGACAGTCACGAACTGCTACTATCTGATTCCTTCTCAACTTTTCACATTCACAGCCAGAGGCTCCAAAGATAAATTACAGGCAAGCTTAAAAGATCAGAAAGGCTTTCCTGTTGTGTGAGTGGGTGATTAAGTTTGATTTGTGTCTGCTACAGCCATTTTTCCTTTCTTCAGGCTTCCTTCTCTGCTTCTGAAACATAAACCTGCAGAAAGCATCTCACACTCTTCACTTCCCTGGAGGTTGCCCTAATTATGTTTTCATCCTGAAACAGGTTTTAGGAGTGAAAGGCCATGTCAAATGGTGACAATTCTATCTCAGGCGGGAGCCTGAGTTCTGGCTGAAGAGACAAAAACGTATTTAAATGAATTTTTGTTTGTCCTTTCTTTTTTAATGAAAGAACAGAAGACATGCTTGTGTGTGCTTTTACATTCTTCTTTCTCTTTTTGGTTTCTTATTTTATCTTTTAATGAGCCTTTAGCATTGGAGGATGAGAACTAAATTCTTTTCTGGCTGAGAAACATTACAGATATTACACGTTCTCTTACATTAAACCGAAGACCCTCAGAGCCCCTTCCTGAACAAAAAGAGGCTCTAACTGATGGAATGAGAAAAATCACTTCCTGCTTGTTTGTGTTCATCAGTTGTCACTGTGACAAATACCTAAGAGAAACAATTTAATGGATAGAAAATTTGTTTGAGCTCATGGTTTCAGAGGTTTCAGTCCATGACCAACTGGCTCCATTGTTGCTCCACTTGTGGTGGACAGGGCATGGTAGAGCAGGGCTATAGACCTCATGGTGGACAAGAAGCAAAAAACAGCCAGTCAGGAAGGCACCGAGGACAAGCTAAACACTTCCAGGGCATTTCCCCAGTGACCTACTTCCTCCAACTAGGCCCCATCTCTTCATTTTCACCACCTCTCAATTACACCATCAGCTTCTGAATCCATTAAGGAATCAATCCATTGATTAGGTCAGGGCCCTTGGGGACCAAGCCTTCCTCACCTAAGCCTTTGAGGAGGTACCTCATATCCAAAACATAACACTGATGGAATGACAAAGGCCCATTTTGCACCATAATATTATTGAATTAGCTGGAATGAGCTGAAGTTTTTAGTTGGCTTTCCTTCTCATCCTACCACAGCCTTCTTTCATCTCCTATCACGTTTTTGTGTGAGGTCTACAGAGGTGTTCTTGACAGTCAACTAATCATGGAAATGGTAGTTTGTCTCAGTATTCCTTATAGGCAAAGATGATTGCACAGTCACTGCTAATGAGTACTGTTCCTTTCAGTGAAATTTATATTTAAAAAAAAAAAAAACAACAGAAAATGTGGTGCAAACATGCCTCCGTGTTTATGCAGCTATGTTGACTCATTGTTTCTTGGGTTCAATGGGCTGAGCAGTTCATTCCTTATTTCAGCAGAACTCAAGATGGGAATAAATATTCAGAGAGGTAACGGCATTCCTTTTCAACCCATTTCTGTTAAAGAGATTTTTACTTGCTTTTCTTTCTTGTGTCTTCTCTCATGACACAAGAAACAAACAAACATGCTTTTCTTTCTTGTGTCTTCTCTCATGACACAAGAAACAAACAAACATGACAACAGCATTTCTAACAACAAAATCCAGGCTCCTATCCTACAGAAATATTCTTTGTTACAATATTTCATTGCAAACCAAACATAATTGTAGACCACATTTGTATTTGTTTTACTCCTTCTCTTCCTCATTTTATGGTAGATATAGTCTTTAAAGAAATATAAGCTATTTAATTACCCAACTCACTTAGTGCAAAAAAAAAAGCAGTGTCCCTTCCAATTCACAGGTAATAATTTGGCACCTTCTAAGTGTAGGCACCTATCAGGAGTACAGGAGTGAACAACACAGACAAAACTTTCTGCCCTCTGGTTCTGACATTTTAATTACAGGGGTGAGGGGGAAAGTGGTGATGGATGTCAAATCTAACACATCCCTATCATTCAATTGCTTGCTTTCTTTTTTTTTTTTTTTTTGTGGTCCTGGGGTTTGAACTCAGGACCTCATGCCCACTAGGCAGATGCTCTACCACTTGAGCCACTCCCAGGCCCTGTGTGCTATGATTCTTACGTTTATACTTAAACTCATCCAGTCATCACACACACAAACACACACTTCGCAGATTATACTGGTCTTGTCCACACTGTGAGGCACAGCATCATAAGTAACGTGCCCAGAACCACCAGGTAGTGCACGCCATGTCCAGCCCTTGAGCCCTGGGGTCTGCTTTTACCCTCCCTAAAACTGTTGCTGCTCCTCTATTAACTTTCACATTAGCAGGTTTTTAGTGAAATTTCTAAGTGGATTGTGAAATCGAAAAGAAGATTTTGTTTGTACTGATTTCTATTGTCTGCATCTGTAGAAAACTTCACATTCCTTACTATGTCCTAGCTCATTCAGAAAATTTCAGAGTGGTCGCTGGAAAAGCTTGCTAACTTTGCAGATGATCTTATAATTCAGCCCGGGCTAACAGGAAAAGGGCACCTGTTCTCATAGGAGGACCTCAATCCTGTAGTGTTATTGCAGTCATGTCTAGGGTGACAGCTACATCACACTGTGTGGGGTTAGGACACTAACACCAACCGTGTGCTTATGAATGAAAAGCACTCTGTTTGGGTAGAGGCTAGCATTGTCCAAATAAATATGACACAGATTTCTCAGATTCAGCTGCTTCAATCATTGATAATTAGGTTCACTGTCTTATTTTATAAAAAGAAAACAAAATGGTAGTTTCCAGAAATAATCCTAGAGTTCAGACTGAAACTGTTTCCCCATAAACTTTTTTTTCTCTCTCTGATTTCCAAAACTCAAATTCCATGCCTAGTCTCCCTCTAAAGCCTGAGTCTCCAACTATAAATAACAATTTCTTTGTTCTCTTTTAATAATCCAAGATTATCTCAGTTATTCCCTTATTTCTTTCTCCAACTAATACTGTATATAGCAAAATTTTTATTTTCTCACTTGTCATTATTTCAGTTTGAGCCTTTTATCATCTTCCTCCCACGTCCCATTCCATATGTATGACTATTGCATTACTATTTCCCAGACTCAAAGACATTGCTGTAACTACCAGTATTTGTTTATAATGAAAAAAAAAAAAAACCTGAGTTTACATAATATGCATTTTCCACAGTTAAAAAGGACAATTTCTATTCATGTATGATTATTATGGGGAAGGTAGAGTAATCACCTACACAGCAATTTTAAATGAGTTAATTATTTTAAATGACTTAAAACAAGTTCTGGAAAGCTGTCATTTTTGAACCCTTTATTTTCTTGGTTGAAGAGGCAAATAAAATACACAATTCCATTCTAGGAAGAAAGGATTCTGTTAGAGCAGAAATCTTGGGATAGCCCTTGTGTTAAGCCAACATCTTAATGGCTTTTGTATATGCACAAGCTGCCTTGGAATTGACTTTGAGAGTCAGGAACAGAGAAAGGCAACTGCTGCATGCAGTAATCTGAGAAACATATGGAACTCCTGCAGGATATCTAAAAGGAAGTGACTGAAGAGCAAAAACCAAGAGGGAATGAGAGCAGCCAGCAAGATCATAGTGCTAAGAACATATCAAACACTATTAAAAATTCCCAGAAGCAAGATGGCCAACCAGGGGGGAAAAAAAAGTCTTAAAAATGGAGATACCTGCTTTTCAATTTAAATTTTTTTTACTATTCCTGATCCATAACCTTCCTTGTCTCCCTAAATTATTAGTAAAATTTCTTAGCACAGAAAAGCAGTGTATGAGTGGAATTCTGTGGAAATCCGAACAAGAAGCCAAGCTACCAAGATCCACAAAATATAGAACGGGTACTGCTCAGACAGAATACTGCATAGTAGTCCCCTTATCCACAAAGAGTACGTTCCAAACCCCCACTGGATGTCTGAAACTACAGATAGTACCGAGTCCCATGTACACCATGTTTTTCCTAAACGTACTTACCTATGATAAAGTTTAATTTACAGAATAGTCACACTAAGAGGTTAACAATGACAACAGCCTCTCCAGTAATTTTTATGTTTTTCAGTCCAGACGTATGGCTGAATCTATGTTACCATCCCTTACTTGTAGCAGATGGGTTGGGGTCACTCATTTCAGGGGATCCCTTGCTAAAGTTTTCGTGTGGTCTCAATGTTTTCTGATGCAACCCATTGCTGTGAATCAGAACGTTTTCTGTTGATGTCCTCAACCCTCATATTTAAAGCCTTTTCCATCTTAACTAAGCACTTATAATTCACTGTGACCATAACTTTTGCAGTTTAAAATACAGCTCAAAATCAGCATGGTTGTCTTTTACTTTCTTCATAATTTCACCAAAAGAAGATTCATTCTTGCCAAAGATTTTAGCAACTTCAGTATATCCATTTTTTTTTTTCCTTTCCCTATCAAGTTGGGAACTTTTACCTTTTCACTTAAAGGAAGTAGTTTATGGCTTCTCTTTGGCGTATTCAAATTGTCGGCATCATGAATCTCGCACTTTGAGGTCATTATTGAGTAAAATAAGGGCTACTTCAATGCAAACACTGCCACACCACAATAGTTGATCCATTAACTGAGATGGCTACTAAGTGACTAATGGATGGATAGCATTACTTTGGACAAAAGGATGATTCATGTTGCAGGTGGGATGGAGTGAGACTTGTGAGATTTTCAGCATGCCACTCGTAACAGCATGCAATTTAAAACTTATGAACTATTTGTTTCTGGAATTTTCCATTTAATATTTTTAGACATCAGTGGGCCACAGGGAACTGAAACCACAGAAAGCAAAACTGAAGATAAGGGAGACCACTGTATTCACTATTGTCCTTTGTTTTCAGATAGCATCCTATAGACAACACTGCTGTCAGTACATGCAGGGAGGGTTTAAAAGACCAGCCAAGGATGATAGGCAGTTGTTTACAACTGTATACCCATGAAGACTAACTTTGCTAAATAGATAGCTGAAACTTCAGAAAGCAAAGGGAGAATACTGTAAAAGAAGCAGGATCTTAAAGCCAGAAGTTGCCATGAGAATTGAAGTCTGCAAATTCACAGAAGTTTCACAAGGTCAGTACATTTTCCACACAGGTTCCAGAATGGGAGGAGGTGGACCAGTATGATCTGTGTTGGGGGACACCTGCTGATAGGTGGGGGAGATATATATATGTATGCATATATATGTATACGTGTGTGTATATTTGTCATGGTTCCATTTAAAATGTGATGGCTACAGCAAAGCATAAAATTGCAACACAGAGAGGACCAAGGGGACCACTCTCATTTCCTGAAATTTATTATACTTTTACCAATGCTATAAAAGTAATTTAAGTTTGCTTTATGTATTTCAGTCCTTCACATACTTATCTTATAGCCACAAATTTTTTTCACATGAACAAACTATGTCCCCTCTCCCAGCACCCCCAAAAGCTGCATTTCACATTTTTTAATATAACCTAAACTTAAGACTTTATATTTTTTCCCTATTAAATTTCATCTTTTGGGTTTTCTTGGCCAGCATTCTAACCTGTTAAAACACTTTGGAGTTCTGATTCTGTCATCCCTTGTGTCAGCTGAAGATTTGATCCATATGCCTTCACCCTACCATGGGTTATAAGGTGTATAAAAAGAAAAGAAATACAGATCTTGAGGCCTTGGGTTGTTCCCCACCACCATATTTACCACTAACTAGGTGCCTGGCAAGCACTGGGTTAGAGTTATTTAACTTTCAGATCTCAATTTCTCTACATAATGGAAAATCAACTTCTGACAAACTTGTAACTTGCCTAAGATTACTATGAAAATCGAGTGACATATATGTATGTGTGTGTATAATCACATACTTGTTAAACTAACTTTTTAATCTATAATTAAACGTATGTATCTTTGGCATAATTAGCATCCCTGTTTTCTCTGGGAACTGTGTTAACTTGGCAACAAGCCATGATGAATGGGAAACCCTCTGGGGTTACACAAAGCTATCCTCAGGTTAGCTCTTGATACACAGTTATCCAGCACTTGCCTCCTGAATGCTTATACACACCAGACTAAACTGCACCAAGCATTCAGCATACAAAATTTAATGGGACAATTAAGAAAATCTAAAGGATAAAGAGGGAGAGAAGAATTCACCCAGCCAAGACTAATACTTAGTATTGTTGTTCTGACACAAAACTGGAGGGGACTGTATACTACGTCCCTGCTCTTCTCAGATGAAAAGGGGGTTGGGGGATGAAAACAAATATTTCTTTCTAACTCATGGATTTAAAAATAAAAGGGAAAATTGCTACTCTCAGCAGATCATATTACTTCTAAACTATCTTTACATTTCTTTGTTTTCTGCTGCATACAGAGAAAAGAAGCAATCATTTGAGATGATTTTGAAAGACTCAGTTCTTCCCTGTGATTAGTTTGAAGAGAGGGTGAGTCTCTAAAGAGACAAATAACACACTTATGTGAGATTCTCACCCCCAGGCTCTCTGATTAAACTGGTCTTGCAGGGAGGTCTGGGCATTATCAGGGAAATTTAATGCAGAGTCTGAAGCCAGCAAAAGTTGAAGTCCAGAGCTCTAGGGAGGAGCATCCTATGATACAATAAACTATAACAGAGTATAATAAACTTCTCATAAACAACTTACATGTTGCTTTCTTTCTAAAGTGGTTTTAAAATTATCTAAATAGCTTTGTTCTTGATGTTACCTATTTAGACATAATTGTGATAAATAATATGAAAGTTGCTACTAAAGCTTGAGGAGAATGCAACTATTTTAGGGAAAAAAACACCATCTGGTGAGTTAAGGCATGGAAATGCCACTTACACTCTGCATAATTGAACACCATGCAGCATGCTTGTTGAGTGCTGAAGTTTTTTTTCTTGTACAAAGATATCACTATAACAATTAAAATTGCAATTGATTGCCATGTCACACCTCTCAAAAAAAAACTCAGTGTTACAAAATCTAAACCAAAAGTATAAAGGTCGTCAATGGAAAACAGATGTTCTTCCTGGTGAGTGTTCAAAACAATTTTTTTAAGTCAAATGTCTCTGTAGATGTGTTTGTACAGGCTCAAAACACTGACTGCAGCTAGCAGTTTATGTGTTTAAAGGCTCACTTGTCTGCTGCAATAATGTCAATTAAGTAAATCACATGTTAACATCAACGACTTAATTAATTTTCCCAACCTTTATTCCTAGGTATTTTTCAAACATCTAGTACCAGACTGTCCTTGACACTGTTTAACACAGTCCAGTCTGTTCCTCTTAAGACTTCACCCAACTATCTAAAAAGATTAAAAAGAGTACCTTATTTTGAGAGAAACAATAGCCCACAATCCACAATTTATTTCAATAATCTGATCAGAGATGAAAAAACCAAAAATTTATCAAATGCTTAATTGATAGTTATTCAAGTTTTTTTAAAGTAACAACTAGACATTTGTAGCTATTCATTCCAGAAAAAATATGAGAATTTAAAAAACAAATCTTTAACCTTAGAAAACCAAAAGATCTATAAATACTTTATTTTATAGCAACATTGGCAAAAAAAATGAAATTCTTTTTTTGATGAAGAAATTGATGATGCTGATAATAATTCATTATATGTAAGGATATTATTATTTCAAACATTTTCATACATGCCCTTTCATTTATTCCTCCCCAAATCCATAAGTAATCATTTATAAATAAAGAAAATCCATAAGGTAATGTATCCATTAGTCATAGAAAATTAAAACCATTGGGAATTAAACCCAGGCTCATTTCTCTCAATGTTCACTGCCATTTGCCCTGCATTGGCAACTATTAGGATAGAGTGGACCCAAAATTGGAGAAGGATTGGGCACAGCCAATGAAAGGGAGGGAAGAGGAACTCAGGAGTAATCCTAACTTCTCAAGGGTAACTCAACTGTGTCTAAATCAGTGTAAAACCACAAGTTTTTCATCAAAATAGAAAATAAGACAAAAATGATAAACCCTTCAGACACACTATCCAATACAGAGAATGACTGTGGCCAAGTCATTCAGCTCTCCCAAGTCTACAAATATCTGTATTACTCTGTGATAAAATAGTATTAAACCTGCAAGACTCACAAAGAAAGGCAAATGTGGAACTGAAACAAAACTGGCATTTTTGGCAAAATGAGAAAAGACATTATGTGTCAGAACTAATCCGGACTTTGAGCTAGAGATATTTATGAACTTCTAAAGAGCCCCTGGGTAGACCTCTCAATGCCAAGTATCCACCTGACCTCTTTGGTTTACATTCATCACTCTCTATGTGGGCACACTTTTTTGGAACTTCACTAATCAAGCTGAACATTTACTTTAATTGGATTAGGAAACTATTGGCAACATTTTAAAACTTATAAAAAAACAAAAGACAGGCAATGTGAATCATGAATTAGAATATCCTGGTCCATGGATAGTAAACTGGCTTGGGGTTAGAAAACCAAAGGTAAATCCACAGTCAATGAAGTAGAATTAAGCTAGTAGGGTTCCCTTGTGATACTGCTGCAAACATCTGACTTTAACACTGGAGCATGACTGAGAGGAGGAAATACAGGGCAATAGTTCCAGTTCACAGATAAGTCAAATTGAGAAATGGAGAAAACAAACACCCGTGAGAAAAGGAGGTGGGAGATTTGGTTGGTTTCAGTTTTCTGGGTTGGCAAAGACAGGTGGGTGAATTTAAATATGGAAAAGCATGAGGTGATGTGTTAACGAAGTCCAATACTCTGTGAGCTTTTATAACCACCCATTAGGTTCATGGGCCTGAATACTAACTGATCAACAAAAATTAACTCGGTTCATTAGTTAAGTTTTCTCATTTGGAAACATAATGGCAAACATTATTCAATACAAAATCACAACATATCTATAGTAAGAAAACTATGGAAATCTCACAGGGCATTTTAAAAGCTAACAGTCATTATGTCTTTAGATGTTATGCTAATACCTCGCACATTGGACAGATCAACTTTCTGATTTGAGTCTCTTGTATCCTTGGCCCATTATAAAGATGTGAAAACTAGTCTCAGAGTTGTTAGGTTACCCATCTAGTAATTAAAGAGTTTGGATTTGAAACTCCTAATAAGCTAATTAAGAGCCTGTCCTTTGCTGCCCCATGTGTGGAAGAAGGAAGAATCACACCCATGAAGGGTCTTGAAGGGACTATGAAGAGGGCAAATTGTCTGGAAACAGAAGGTCTCCTACTGTCTTAATGAAAGTCTACAGAAGTAGAGATGGGTAAAGTTAAGACAAATAGAGTGCTAACTCAGAGAGAAGGCAGTTCACATAATGAGTCATGAAAGCAAATGATACAACAATTGAAAATACTGAAAATATAAAATGTTTAGATAAACTAGTAAGTGATATATTTTCCATCAGAATATTTTTTAAAAAGTCAGGTAACTTGAAAGAATATTTGTAGGTGTGGGGTGGTGCCAAAGAGCAATAAATAACTACGTCTGCCTACGAGAGAAATTTTGGTGTTGCTGTCAGAGTAAGACTGTAAATTTCTGTATAACACTTCTTAATCTGTATTTTAGACATATCTTAGATATGGTTGCCAAGTGTTTTTTAATTCTCATGGCTTTGGTTTTGAGGGGCTTTCTTTTTTTCCTTTTATCTAACTTATATATACACTAAGTAGCTTCCCAAGTCATCACATAGCATTTTCTTCTTGTTGGAATTTTCTCTCTCCTTCTTTCTTGCCACCGCCATCCAATGAATAGGCTTTCTGGGTGAGGTAGGCATCATGAATTTTTGCTTGCTAAATCAGGAAACCCTACATTTTGGGTGGAATCCTCTATAGAAGATACCTCTCCTAATATATATAACAATAGTGATTTTAAAAACTGTTTGTTTACTGCTTGTCCCATAAGTCCAAGGCCCATCACAGCAGAGGCCATGTCTGCTCAACCCACCAGGCCCAGTACAGTGCGTGGTACACAATACACCATCACCAAGTCCTTGGTCAAGTCAGGAAACCTTCAGTTTAGATGAAGACAATTGGTTCCATGTTATGGAGATGGAAAACATCTGTCCTCCCTCCTTTATGAAGTATTTGATGTGTGAAGACCATTATTATTATTAAGTCATGTTTTCCTCCTTGCCATAATTGTGTAACTTTTTCTCTCCATTAAGATCATTCCTCTTGTTGTAACTTCCGATTGATAAAGAAAGCTAGCTCACTCCTCACTTCCTCCAGTACCCTTATTTAGTTTCTCTCTTAACCTTCAGGCCACAATGATTAGTAGGAAAAACCTGCAAATGCTACAATAATGACATTTCCCTTCCACCTTAATATGGAGAAATATATAGAACCCCAAAACCACAGCATACAGCTCTGTGTCACCATTCCCTCATCACCATAGATGTTCATAGCCTCATAGCAAAGGCTGTTACCTATAAAGTTATCTTTAGAACATTTAGAATTGAAGTAACCATTATGATTTAACAAGTCATAATGCTGACCTGATAAACAGATTAAAATACTTAAGGCTGACTAATCCGCTAATTAAATTTTTAAAGATTATTTTATTATGGAGTAAGTCAAGAGTCTTCAAAATTCCATGCACAAAGAATTTTTTTTTACATTTGCTTTTATCTCTGTCCAATAATTTAATAAAATAGCAGAATTTAATACTTGGGCTCCTTTCGAATGAATTATCAGTTTCAAGTTTATCTCAAGGGTTTTAGTGATATTTAAAGAACAAACTTATCAAATGTTTGTATTATTTATGCAGTATTTCAACCAAGTAAAATACAAATTACAAAAGCTGGAAGAAAATGCCTAAAGATGAAGCAATGTTTGCCTCTAAGCAACCTGGTTTTGATAGATTTTTCCTATCTCTGTTGCTGTATTTTTTAATGATGTGCAATAATGCATATTCATCATGAGAAAAAAATAAGCAATAAAATATTTATTTTTTACTGGAGTGTAGTATTCTAATGATAAATGGAAAAAAGAGAAAATGCATATCTGCCATTGTGAAGGATTTCCTCCAGTTTTTTTTCCTCCAATGAATTGTACTTGTTAATAAGTACTAAATGGCTTCAATGAGAAGTAAATGGAAGCCAGGCACAGTGACTCACACCTCCCAACTCCTTGGTAGGTGGAGAGCAGGTGAATTGAGGTTTGAGGTCAGCACAGGCAAAATGTTAGCAAGACCCCATCTCAAACAGTAAGTTGGATGTGGTGGTGTGTGCCTGTCATCCCAGCTATGAGGGAAGCTTAAGTAGGAGGATTGTTATCCAGTCCTTCCTGGGTGAAAAATGTCAAACCCTACCTGAAAAAGCAAAAAAAAAAAAAAAGGCTGGAGGTGTGATTCGGTGGTAAAAGTGCCTGCCTAGCAACTTCAAGGCCCTGCGTTCAAACCTTAAAAGCACCAAAAAAAAAAAAACCTAAACTTAATGTGTATATGTTAATGCTAGTTAGGAACAGAGCAAAGAGAATTACAGAAAGCACAATGTTTAAAATAGTTCTGTAGGGTTGAATCTTGAGGAAAACCACATGAGGTAACAGCCTTTCCCTAACTGAAGGAAGGAAGGTACAAGAATCTGCCTGGTAAGGAAGGGAATTAATTGCTGGGAATGAGCCCACCTTATTCTGAGTGAATTGCAGCAATCTTTGGTTGATTTGCTTGCTGGGAAAGCTTGCTGTTTCCTGGGTTTTCTTCAGAGCAACCTCAAGGCCATGTTCAATTTTTTAGAAATCCAGATCTGAGTATTTATTAGAAGGAAGGACCTGCTATTAACAGATCAATCATTACTTTCTCTGCTTTCCATTACATAATTAAATCAGAGGGTGAGGCAGCACACAACAAAAGTAAGTAGACCAGCTGTTCCCTTTCTGGATGGACTTGCCAAGTGTAACAGATTTGGAAACAAAAAGCAGTTCATCCCAAGGCAGTTGATTTAATCCCTCATTATCCATCTATGTATTCAGCATCGTGGTCTATCTTGACACCTTATTATTAATTTATTCAAAAGCAGATCTGTATAGCGTAGCTGTTAAGACGTATGGATCCAGTCAAGTCAAACTCCTATAAAAACAGTGTAAACTAAGACACATGTTTTAGCCTTCTTAAGTCTCCATTTCACTTTTCAAAAATGTGTAGAAGACAATCTCACAGGGTGGTGGTACATGGATGAGTGAAACAGCGCTTAACCTCTCAGCACAGTTCCTAGCACAAAGTGTGTGCTTATATTGGTACATCTCCAAATAGGGATCCAGACTCGAAGAAAAAAGGTGATTTTCCTTTGTTGTATTCGCATATGCATTTTCAAAATTGAGCTTTCTGGAAGCAAAGTTCCTGGAGAAGAGTAAACAGATTGCAGCAGAATATTTTCAATGTGTGACTTAATCCTTAATGAATGAATCCTGATTTTTAAAAACCAGAAATTCCCACTCTCCACACACACTCAGGACCCTGATGCTGTGTTATTCTTTGTGCCATGTAAGTCCTATCTTACATGATGGCTAATACTTTGAACTAGTCTTCCCATTCTAGTTCAAACTAAATTAAGAAAATGGGAGAGCACATTACTTGGAGAAAGATGTGAGAAGTTTCCAAGTTTGGACCATGTCCCACCCCTTCTTGCCCCTTATGGTATAGTAGAGGGTTCCGTGATGAGGGGGTAAAGGCTAAACAAGTGAGTCCACCTGCCTGGAGTTTGTGGCCCTATTTTATTCCTGGGCACTTGCTCTGCATAGATTAGGAGACAGCAGAGCAGGAAGACCTGTAATCACCCTCTCCAGGGAAGCATCAAAATTCATTGGGCTCTCAACTCATAATTCCTCTTCCCTGTAGACTTCCATGCATCCAAGGATATTCCAATGCATCTGAGTCCACTCTGGAGCACAAAATCACTGTCATACTCACTGTTTACATATTTTTCTAGATGAACCCTAACTTTAAAACTATAGCCATTAAATTATATCCATTAATTACACACCCTAGGACTCAGACTCTTCTCTGGAAAATATTTCAGAACAAAATAGACCCCAGTACTTCAGCTTTCTCAGGCACCAATCCTCTGTGTATCTCAAATGCAAAATCACATTTCAGCTCTCTAGAGGTGACCCTTCCCCCATCACTAGGTTTGTGGTTTTAAGACAGCACATTCCCTCATCCTTTTCACAAGGGGCATGCCTGGTAACAGCTCTCTTCAAATGAGAAATCTTCCTCCTCTCCAAATTCTACCTCTTTTTATCCTGATTACCTGAAGGACCCAAGAGTCTTGGAACTGGTTCATAATAATTTTCTTTGAAAACCCACATATGTGAATCTGTATCATACACACATAGCTATCTATTATGTACCACATTTATGCTTCAGTTAAAACAAAGGCCACAGGACCCCCATTCTAACATCCTGTTACATAAGTGAAAATGGAATTTCTTTGGAATGGCATTTATTGTCATAGTGCCAGGACTTCATCATAATCACCATTACAGAGGAAATACCAAGGGAAGTAATAATGATCTGCCATTTATTGTAAAACATAACCTAGGTGTGTCTTTGTTCTGTGTTTATACAATGACAAGGTTCATATTAGATTGTAACTTTCCACGCAGCAATTGAAATCACAGGCTAAGAGGTTACTACAGGACTGGATTGGAATGGATGAAATATCCATATCATTTAGTTTGTTCTAAAATAACTCCTTACAGTTCTGACGTGATGCTAGAAATTTTCCCCTTTGACTCACCCTGAATCAAGAAAAACAGAAGTATTTTAACAAGAAAAGCAGAAATGTTTTCCCTGGAAGGAAATAGTAAAGTGCAAAAGGAACTCTGGACTTGTAGTTGTAACAAGTTTTTCACATTATTTTTGCTCCTAATTTATCTGCTAAGGTTGTTAGTTATTTAATACTGAGCCTTTAGCCTCTGGAAATGAGGTTTAACAAGTTAGCTCTTCAGTGCCAAAAAGTGACTGTAAAAAATGAAGATATTCAGGGCAATATTCCTGCAAAACGGAGTTGTTGAAGGAAGAGATGGTGAAGACCAAATCACCACGTTCATCACCTTTCACAAAGTTGTCCCACACAGATACTGAAAAGGCCACTCATAAAGAAGCAGACCATCTGATTAGGGCTAATAAGTAAATTAATAATTTTTTAGAAATCTTTAACTTAGAAAAAACAAAGTTTGAAACATATTCCTAAGCGTCTTTCTTCACTTACTGAAAACTTGTATGCATGCACTCAACTCACATACTATCCAAACTTTTCTTACTATTTTTCTAATCCTTTAAAAGGGATTTCCAAAGTTTGTTTTTGAACTAGAATTGATACCATCCATTGCTTTTGAGATGAACTAGTCCATTTGCCATGGGGTCAATTTTGAAACTTCAATGTCTACACACTTAATCATTTCCAGAGGAATGTCAGTGGAAAGAGTAGAGCTACTACAACTTCCTCCGTTAATCATCAGACATTTTCACATGCTAATAATATTTAAATTAGATATTTAAGTGCTTACCACTTAAACTTTACAAAGCACTTTTGCAAACATTACCTAAATCATTGTCCTCATCACAGCTGGGTTATTGTTTCATGGGGTGCAAGGGTCATAGACGTAGTAAAATACAAACTCTAAACCCAGTACTTCTAAGCAGCTTTAAAAAATTTTTAACTGTACACATTTTGTGGGTACAGTGTGATAATTTGATACATATGTGTAGTGATCAAATCAGAGTAATTAATATTTCTGCCTCCTTAAATATT
The DNA here is from genome assembly GCF_047511655.1 of Castor canadensis. NCBI lineage: Eukaryota > Metazoa > Chordata > Mammalia > Rodentia > Castoridae > Castor > Castor canadensis. The sequence continues at coordinate 92,736,266 of NC_133399.1, read as the reverse complement.
TTGTAAACTTTTGGTAGACATTTAATAATTGTACATATTTATAGGGTACTTACTATATGATATTTCACTACATATATACAATATGTACTGATCAAATAAGAGTAATTAGTATTTCCATCTCCTTATGTTATTTGTTATTTAGAGTCTCCAAGTTCCTATTTTCAAATTGATGATCTGGCACTAAGAAGAAAATAACAAATCCATAAATAAATAAGTAAACCATCATTTCAAATGCTGTTATATACTTGAGAAAGATAAAGATGTAGACTGGAAAATAACCAGAGACACAGATTATTTTAGATGACCTGGTCAGCAAAGGTCCCTCTGAGAAAGGAAGGGTTCAGCAGAGAGGAAAGAGAAGTCAGTAGAGAATGGCTCTGAAATGTTTGAAGAGTGGGAAGACTGCCCATATGGTTGGGACATGATACAGGGAGGTGAGGACCTCAAACTACACGGGGAAAGGGAGTTTGGCCCTTACTTTAATTGCAATGGGAAGCATAGCCATCTGAGTTTTGTTTGGAGATGTCTATGACCAGATAGTCTGAGTAGGGAAAGTACTCTCATAGGAGAGTACATGAAAAGAGAGATGACTGAATCCAACAGAAAAATGGGAGTGGCTTGGTGTAGCCATGGAGATGGTGACAAGAAATTAGGTTTACAATGTAGTTTTAGAAGTAAGGCTAGAAGAGCTTTCTGACAGATTGGTTGTGAGATTGACAGAAAGAAAAACAAAAGATTATTGGGCCCTGAGCAATTGAGTGGATAGTGGTTCTATTAATCGAAATGGAAACAACTGTATGACCAGCTTTCATAGGCAAGAGACTGAGTTAAAACGAAGGCTTCTGTTTTTGACATGTTAAGTTGGAGATCCCTATTAGGTATTTAACTGTGATCTCAGATCAGTGTGTGGAAGAAGAATTCAGAGCTCAGTGGAAAGAATGGAGCTGAGCATAATAAGATGAGAGACAGGATATATAAGGTAAAGTCATGGATCCTCGTGGATCTGATCCACTAGAAATGAGACTTACAGCCTTGAAACTCTCTATCAGTAAGGACATATAGATTCTAATGAGAATCATCACGATATCAGCCAGGTATCTTTCCACTAAACCACCTCATCTCCTTAATCAAAGTCTCATCTCAATACAGCTGAGAAAGTTTCAAAATACTGCCTATAAAACTTATCAATTTTTTTTCCCTCAGCTCTTCCTTATGTTAGTAATTTTAATGTATCCTCTAAATAGTGCAGATGTTGAGATGTGATGTTTTAGCGGGGACATATTATTCACTCAGATAAAATACATGTGAGGAAGTGGTACTGTTCTCTAATTAAATATATATATTATAATGTATTTCAAATTTTTGCCTGATGTGATATGACCTAGCAACAAAGACCTTACAGGAACTAGCTAGCTCTCAATTATGGAATTTTTTTCCCAAGGTGCTGAGTTTTATATGTGTGCTCTGAAGCCCTAAGATTGTGAAAAAACTGTGGAAAGAAATCTGACTGGACCTCACCAGGATGGGAAAAATGAAAGTTCCATAAGTTCCATTCTCAGTGTTGGTGTTCTTTACATTATCATAGTTCACAGTGTTCAAATGTGACTCACAAGGAATTCACTCAACCCTTCCGGAAATGTTTGAGTTATCATTTCAAATGTTAATAAAGCCTGTATTTCTTACTAAGGTGAGGTTAGATAAGGCCACACAGTTTTCAAACAACCAGTGTCAAAAGTGAGGTAACCTATTCTTCAGTCCATGGTGAATCTTAACATTTAATCTCTTTATAAGATTTTTCTAGAAAATATAATAGCTTATTTTCCATTTGTCTATTAGCAAGGACCTGAGCAGATTCTATGGCCTAACACTGTATTTGGCATATATTGAAATGCACTGTTCTTCAAAAACTTGTTAGAAAGGAAATTATCTAAAATTGCAGATGCAGGAGTGAGATGTAGCTCATTGGTGAAGCACTTGCCTAGCATGCTCAAGGCCCTGAGTCCAATCCCCAGCATCACAAAATTAATTAATTAATTTAATTTAATTGCAGATAGACTCAACAAGATATCATCTATATATGGCCAAGGGAGAGACACAAAATTCCTATTAAAATTCTTGACTAACATTTTTTTTCATCTACAAAATCAAATTAACTTTTTTTAAAAAAATTAAAAATATAAAAAAGTTCCTGACTGAGACTAATGACAGAAATCCATCAAGATTAAAAGTTTGGGGGCTCAACCTAGGAATGAAAACAGTAGCCTAGATAGAGACATATAATATAGGTATAAAATTAATTTCTCCAGAATCCCAAGGGCATTTATTAGCCTTTGGTCTGCAGCTTCATGTTTTTAGAGAAAATCAGTACAGATAAACATTAAGTCATAAGCCTCTAGACTGATCAAAATCAAACCTACTCTCATTCATTATCTTAGCTCCCATAGAAACCACATACTTTCCTGAGGTCAATATTCTATTACCCTTGAGGAAATTTTAGTCTTTCACATTTTTTTTCTGGCCGATGCCACCAACAAAAGCAACTGTTCAAACACATGTTCATTACACAAATACTCATTAGGTGTTTACTATATGTTAAATAGGCATTGCAGTAGACTCTGCAGATAAGGCAAAGAACACACAGAGACCATTCCTGCCCTATCTGCACAAGCAATCACACATGGTTGAGTGCTCTGGCAACACCGAGCAAAGGAGACATGCAACCTTAAGCTGAGACCTGAAGGAGGCTGAGAGATAAGACAAGAAAAGAAGCAAAGAAGGAAGATGTAAGCCAAAACCTGGAGGTGAGAAAGACCAGGGAGGCTTCATTTAGTAAAACTTGTCCAGAGTCACTAAAGCACAATGACCTCCAGAGACAGGTGCAGGATGAGCATGAAAGTCATGCAGCCAGTCCTAATGTCGTCTGGGGGGCAGGGGAAAGCCACAGGGCCTCAGGCAGGAAAGCACATGTTTAGGTTTATGAACTAAGAAGACCATTCCTAGAAAAAAGAGTCTGATGTTTCACATTTCTAGTCTGTGAGTGAGCAATAAATAGATTTTACCTTGTCACAGTCTCAGTACTTCATGCAGGAAAAAAGAAAGATTCATAAAATAGTACATATTTTCAATCAAAAGGAAAGCTGTCATAATCAGAAAGCTGATTTCTTTTTGTATTTTTTTTAATGCTCCATGAAATTTTATAGCCTTGAGAAAGTTTTATCTTCTAAATCTAGTCAAATAATACTGGTGTCTGTCGAAGAATGAATGTGTTTTGTGTTATATAATGTTTTATTTTTCCTTACTTAAAATACCCATAGAACTTTTGGCCTGTCCTGTGACCAAATTCTGCACACAAAAGGGAGTGTTTTGATTATAGCAGTGCGAAAGAGGTCAGAGCTAATGTAAGAGAGAGGATATAGTCTCTTACCATTTAACTAATCTGTTTGGCCATCAGCCAACAAAAAATTTTCTCTGGGAATGCTCAGGTATCAGTTACTAAAAGGTAATATGTTTTAAAAAACACCAAATTCAACACACTCTCTTCCATATTTAAACCTTATTATAAAGAGTAAAAATCTTCCAGTTTCTCATAGAGAAAACACTCATCTGTAATTATCAATTCTAAGTGTTAATCTTTAGAATTTAGAAATTGCACTGATGCTTGAGTCCATGAAGTCACAAATATGCTCTGTTTAATAACCATATTACTTCTTGTTCCTTCTTAGAGTGGTATGCAAATTACTAATCTTATTATTTTCTCACAAGCTTAGTCTTAATCAGCTATTGTAATAAAGAGCCAAACAGAAGAAACTATACATTTGGATCATTTGTACATGTGTTTTTCATGGGCACAAATGAAGGGTCTCTTGGTAGCTTGAATTAACCATGCTCAGCAAATGTACTAATGCCAGGGACATAAACCAGGTTGTTCCTTCAAACTTCACTCAGGAGACATCTTGTCTTAATTTCCCTTTAGGAAAACTGGACCCACATTCTTCCATACTCCTTCTAACTAAGAGCACTTATTCCAAAACTTACCAGTGTGTTGTCTCTGTAGCTCCCATTTTACAAAGAGGCAAGTTTTAGTAGCATCATGTGTTAGTCACTTGCTTAACTTCAAGAAATGGTATTTTTTTTAGATGTCAGAAACTTAGCCTCTTGGATTGTCCATTGACTCTTCAATTATCTAAGCTTTTTTTTTAATTTTTACAAATACTGAAGTTGAAATTCCTCAGTATTCAAGTACTTCTGGTTCTATAAGAAATTTTATAAATCTCTAATTATGAATATGTTATAAATTCTTGTATTATTAACCAATAACCACATATATGGTGGAAATTTTAGTAGGCTTCATCTACCTAGTGATCAAGAGAGAATTTTAGGTGCTAGATGGTTTGCCCCATTGTTAATAATCTTCTTGAGAAGTCCTACAGTGGAACACTAAAAAGCATCCTACTTGTTAAACAGTTTATTCTGTTTTTCTCATAATATCAGGCACATTATGATAATTGCTTAACAACTTAGTTATTAAGGGTGTACTCAATGTGGTTATTTTCATGGGTCTCTGTTAATTACATGATGTTAAACTCAGATCTGAACGGTCTTCCATTCACACAATCCCATAAAGATGCACACACTGAGTACAAGTTGAAAAAGCTAAGTGCTTCTCTAAATACAAAAAAGAGAAGCATCTGCCTTTGAATTTTTTTTAAAACCCTGCCTAAATTGTCATGTGCTTTACATCAGTCCTAACTTGCTTACATATGTGTGCATTATGTATGCTCACACAGTTTAGTGATGGGTATGTATATGTAATCCTGGCAAATCCAAGCTGCTTCCTTTGAAATTTGGGGAAATTTTCCTAACAAACTTTCATGTGCATATATATACATATATATATGTATATATATGTTGGGTGTTTTAAATATATTTTAATAGGTCCTCAGAATTATAGTAGATGAAGTCATCCATCTGTATTTCAAGTATAATGTCATTTTTAAGAAAACATTTAAATGTGATCTTTTTAGATATGCATTCCTAAAAAGGGAGTGTAATTAAAAAGAAAAACAGAACTCATCTCCTGATTTACTTTTTGCAGCAGCGATTAAAATTCAGAGAGTAGCAGAAAAATGTCTGTAGTCATGCTACAGTTTGTCACAAAAGAAAAATATGTCTCTTACCTGCTTTGGCAAACATCTTATCAGTAAACACATTGACTTAAACAATGCCCATTCTTATCTGCAAAGGCCAGGTTCAGGCTTATTAGTGGAGTGAATTGGCAGCCACCCCTCTCTACATAGCAACTGGGCAAATATTGTTCCAGCCCTCTGAGTGACCAATGAGAATCAAGACAGTGCTGTCGAATCTTTTCAATACAAGTAGTGTTAGTGTGAACAACCCCTCTTTCACTCTCAATTCCCTTCTCATTTAATCTTTACCATTTCAAGAGTATGATCTCATCTACAGACTGTAAATACTTGGGGACTTTTATGAAGGGAAAATATTACAAGGACTGAAGTTTGCTTGAAGAACCATGTAGGTAGGCACTTCGGTTTAATTACTAACAACTTGTGTATGTCGTGGTATTTGCAAAGTATTGTAGTATTAACATGTTGGTTGTGGGTATTTCTACATGTGACTGTGTAAATAATGATGAGTTGGATTATTCTATAAAGATCTGGAGTGACTAACACTAAGCAGATTTCTAATCACTTAATGAATGAATCAGGATCCTTGTTCTGAAACGCTGGCAGAATGTGTTCTGGAACCGGTTAATGTGGCATATGGTGAATCAAAATCAGACTTGACCCCCACCGGTTTGTAATTGAAACTTCATGTAAATTGACCACAACTTTCATTAACTCTTCAGCTGCCTAGACTTTCCATTACAGAAGAGAAAAATTAACAAAAATTGTGAGGTGAGAGTAAGGATAGAGAAGAGCTCTTAAAATGAAGGGCAGGGAGCCTGGTGTTTCCTTGAGATTGTAAAGAAAACATTGTGGGATTTAAATCCGTATAGTGTATTACTGACCGTGTTTCCTGTGTCTTTCGTCCTTCTTGTGCTTTTTGCCTTGTTTTACGACACTGGTGAGGATGGAAGCCCTGTCCTGTATAAATGTGTCGTTATAATTCCACAGGGATCTGAGGTTTCAAATTACCTTCTCAAGATGCAATAGGCTTGTTTATTACTGAATGCAAAGTAAATAACTTGCTTTAATGCAAAATTTTTAATGCAACATGTGGCAGGCTTTCCTAGAAGAAAAAAAAAATCCCATAATTGTCTATCAACAGATAGGTTTAATTTCAAACCAAATTGATATTGTCTTTTTTAATGCTGAAGATGTTTGGTTTTGGTTTTTAGCCCAAAAGAAAATTCCCACAAATGCAAACTCATTCTGGCCACCTAAGAATTTTGTCATAGAAGGAGCATGCTTTCTTTCCCTTGTGGGCTTTAAAACTTGGCCACGTGGTATTTTTAAGTTGGCAGAGGAATACCTTTTAGACAGGGTTTTAAGGATTCTGCTTAATTGAGGACAGCAGGTTAACAAAAGTGCCAATGTTCCTTAAAAACAAAAAAACAAAATGCTCTGTGGACCTAAAACTAATGCTAAATATTAGATTAAGCTGCCAATTGCATTTTTCCATGTTTATCTTCTGAGATAGGAATAAAATGAGGGACATGTTTTTTTACAGTCATATTATGGAAATACTAAAGATCCAATGTCCTGAGGTCAGATTGTGAAACACAGCTGTTCACATTCACTTCTGTCCTGGATTGACACTCTTGGGTAATTCCTGAATATTGATGAGTTCTTATCCTCCCACATGCCTAAAATTGGAGATTTTCCCCAGCCACATTTCTTCTCAGAGCACATTTTAAGGATAACCAAGAAGTGACCATAAATGTATCCTTATGAAGCATTTATTTAGGCTTCCCGCCTGACTCGGTTTTGAAATTTTGATTCTTATTCTCTGCAGCTTCTTCCTTTGGCTCTCTCCTTTGAAAATAATGGCCAAGTTCTCATCTGAAGGAAGGAGCACAGACAGCTTACACCCTTTCCAGCCATGAACTTCTTTGGGGCTTCCTCCTCACCATCCTGCCTTCTTTACCTCCACTTATTATTTCTGCTTTCTTCCAGTTACTGCCACTGTTACCTCTTTTCCTTCATTTATTCTACACATGCTCAAAATACATCATGGGAAATTTACCTGTATCCTAAGTGTGATTTTGTAAACTCTAAGTAGAACACTCTAATTAAATCTATTTTATAATCAAGAAAACATTTTTTCCTAAATTTAAGAACCATCTCCACTTTGTCAATCAAATTGATCTGCTCTGATAGTTGACTGGTTACAATAAAGATTATGCTAGTCTTTACATAATGAATCAACCATTCAATTAGCCATTTTAAAGTTATATCTCAGAAAACAATTTAATGACAATCCCAGAATTTATTTAAACACCAGTTGACTCCCAAAATGTTGCAAACTACTCAAGCCATACTAGTCAGTTCTTTATTCTGCTTTCTCTCTATTGGCAAATTTTAGCACTACATAGAACACTGCTCTTGTGGGCAGAATTCAAGATTCTTTAAGGCAAATTTCATGCCATGTACAACATCAGCCTTCAACAATTGCTTATTCTGTAGATTGCTAAACCAAAGTGTCTTAAAGTTTTCTCTTCAGATTTTGAGCCTGGAGAGAAGTTAATGTTCTGAATAATTAAAGTGCCTCTTGATTGACTGAGTTACAATACTTTTCCTTTAGGCATTACCAGTGCTGGCCTTAATAAGCACTAAGGAAATATTTGTCAAGGGAGAGAATGAGCAAATGAATTCATAAGTAGCTAAATATTTATACTGCCTCATAAAATCTCCCATATACTACACCCGTGTTCAGAAGTATAATTTGCAATTGCCAAAATGTGCCAAGTGTCTATTGGCAGGTGAACAGTAGACAAAATATGACATATACATAAAATTGAATATTATTTAGTCATAGAAAGGAAGGAACTTCTGTCACATGCTGCAACATGGATAATTAAGGACAATGTGTTAAGTAAAATAAGCCAGTCACAAAATGAAAAATACTGTTTGATTCCTCTGATATGAAGCACCAAGAGGAGTCAGCTTATAGAGACAGAAGTAGAATGGTGGTTGTCAGGTAGGACCATTAACAATAGTTTATAGAGCGTCAATTTTGGAAGATAAAGTAGGTTCTGAAAATGGAGAGTGGTAACAGTTGTACAATAATGCAGATATACTTAATATCACTGAACTGTGCATTTAAATATGGTTAAAGTGGTAAATTTTAAGTTTTGTTTATTTAGTACATTTTTTAAAACTAAACAAAAAGATATTTTATTCATGATTGGAAGAACAAATTGCACACCCAGTATGGTAACTTAAGAAATTTGGGCCCTTATAATACAGGAAGAAGTAGAAACTTACAACACGGGGAGAAAGGCTCTGCTTACTAAAACCGGACTGGCTGTCCTTGACACAGTTTTCACCACAGTGGACATGGCACCCTCCACTCCATGACATCTCCCACTACGCTTGTCCCTTTGCTGAGTCCGTCATTACCACCTTCATGTCCATCGGCTTGGGGTATCACTGTTGAACACTTGGTCCAATCTGTGTGTATGTCACAGCCACATTCGGATTTAATCTTCTCAACAATTCCATGGGGCAAACGTATTTGGCAGATATGGGAACTAAGGCTCAAAGAGAGTAACAGACCAAACAACATGGTTAGGTAAGTAGGAAAATTAGGATATAAATTCAAGTCTTTCTCCCCCGCAAAGACCAGCATGTTAACTGACAGTGGCAGAAAAGCATTAAGAATACCCCCCATCATTTCATTTGCCTTGGGTTAGTAAACACTTCCAGCAGATGTGGATGTTAACGGGCCTCTCTAATACTTGATTTGAACCCACTTCTAGATCCGTTCCTTACATCATCTCTGTAAATGGCACCACCATTGACCTACTTGCTTAAGGTCAGATCCCAGGAGTCAGGCTGTCTTTCTTTCAGGGCCCCCTTCATCAGCAAGTGCCAAACCTGAGCACTTCTCACCAGCCCTGCTGAGCAACCTTGGCCCAGCTCCTCCCTCCTACAACATCAGCAGTCACATTTTAAGTGCTATTTCTCCTTTTGTGCATTATAGAGTAGTCCTCTTAACAATGTAAGTCTTAGCTAGTGGAAGGCAGCCTTTGTGGTCTGTGCACTGAAATTTTCCTTTTACTGGCTCTCTCAAGTTTTTGATTCAAGAACAGAGGGTGTTGGCAAGCCCTAGGACACATTCTCCAAATAATTTTGCATGTAATAAAAGTGGTATTTCTTTTAGCAAAAAAAAAAAAGTAAGTCTTAGACAGGTATGGATGTACATGTCTATAATCCCAGCTACTCAATAAATGGAAATGAGGAGGATCACAGTTTGAGGCCAGCCTCGAGGGAGAGGGGGTTAAGCAAGACCTCATTTCAACACACAAGCCAGTGGTTGGTGACGTCTGTAATCCCAACTACATGGAAGGCATATGTAGGATTGTGGTCTGAAGCCTTCCTGGACACAACTGTGAGCCCCTATCTGAAAAATAACTTTAAGAAAAGCAAAAGGGGCTGAAGTATGGCTTCAGTGGTAGAGTGCTTGACTAGCAAGCATAAAGCCCTAATTTCAAAAATCCCAGGACTGCCCCTCGCCAAAAAATGTGTGATCATGACATTAGCCTGCTGGTCGCCCACCAGAGGCTTCTGGCGTATTTGGAACAAAGCCTGTTCCCTTTCATGTGGTCTACAGTACAGCAGCGCATGTCCATCCTGCCTTCATCTCCAACCTCATCGCCCACCTTCTCCCCAACTCACCCCACAGCCATCCTCTGAGGAAGTCGCCTGTCTTTCTTTCCTCTTCTTAAGATTTCCAAGTGTGGGTCATCTCAAAGTCTGGCATTTCTACTTCCTTCTGCCCAGAGAGCTCTTTCCTAGATCTCCTGGCCACAAGACTTACTTTTGGCTCAAAGGTCACCAATTCGGAAGGCCAGGTCTCATGTTCTGACCAAAGGATCCCCTCTCAATCCTGTTTCTTTCCATCCCATTGCCTTGTTTTTATTAACTATATACCATTGACCACTGTGTGCATTTGCACATTTATGTACCTGTGGGTGTGATAATGTATTTCCTTTCACTAGAACATTAGCTCCTCAATAATGCAGTTTGTCTGTCTTTCCCAATTCTATACCCCCAGTGCCTAAAATTAGCTCCTAACATACAATATGAGTGAACAAATAGCTAAGAAGGTGGACGGTCATCTAAGTAAATATAACACCCTCTGGCTTTTATTAGTAGGGAAAAAGGTAATGAATCAGTAAGTAGGATCCTAAAGGATGAGTGCTGTGACTGAAGGATGCAGCATTCTCAGAAAACAGGAGGAGTTGGGAAGAAACCATCTCAGGCCAGGAAGGTCGGACAGCACTTCCTGGAGAAAATCATGCTTCTAGGAGGCCTCTTCCTGATATTGCTCATTTTGTAGTCAGAAAGCATAAAGGCCCCCTTCTTAACAGTATGAAGACACAAAGTTCTGGTGTGGGATGGTAGCCCTAAGGCTTGTTTCTAAGCTCTGGAGACTAACATGGTCAAGATCACTATTCTGGTCTGTCCTTGGAATACAATCTCATAGGTTTGGCTCTTTTAAACAATTTCTGGGAAGTTTCTCCCTTTTGTGAAAGGTTCGTCCTCTGCTTGCCAGGATAGCTGCATTTTTGGATGATCTGTGCCACATCTGGCTTTCAGACTCATTGATATTACCATGGTGCTTAATTAAACATAACACTGGCATAAACAATCTAGTCATGCAATATCTGAGATAATAAAAAGGGCATGTTGTGAAGCATCAGACAGTTATTTTAGTTTAAAGTATGATTTCTATAAAAGCTTACAAAGTCAATTTTTAAAAAATTATTTTGAATCACCTGAGTTCACTTCTTCTGGAGGATGCCATGAGTCCACAGCTGATTGTAAACAGCTGCGTGTCAGAAGCTACTTACATGGACGGCCCTTCTATATTTGCCATTGCTCAGCCCCTAGCTTAAATTGCTACCCTAACTACTTACTGGTCTCTTTTTTCCTTATTCTCACCTCCCTCAAATCCTTCTACAAACTGCTGTTAGTCCATAGTTAGGAGAAATAATCATTTTATGCCTGCAGTATACAAAGTATCATTCTGTAATGAAATTGTCTACTTGCTGTGTTTGTCTCCCTAATGGTCTCGATGCTCCTTGAGAGAAAGAACTAGCTTCTCATCGCCAAATAATTAGCATCCAATATCATCTGATTTTTTGGTAAATGATCAATAACCAGTTGAATGAGTGAGTCATTCCACCCCAAAGACTTCACGTCAGCAACTCTCCTGTTTATATAAGTGAAAGAAATGAATATTAAGTACTCACTGTTCACCCAGAATTTGAGTTGGAGGCCAGTGACATTTCAAAGTAGAATTCAGTAGAGAGTTCTCTACAGAGAACTAATGGCATGATGGCTTTGTCACTAATGCTCTGAAGAATCAGGAAAAGAAATGCTAGAGTAAGCAATTAAAGGTAGAAAAACTCCTCAGTCTTAGAATGGGATTCTCACTTTCTGACTCAAAACAAGAGGATTAACATTAAGTAGCATTTTGTTGCTTGTATTTTCCCAACTGTTGCATTTGCTACTATTTCAACATCTGGGACTAAAAACTTACTTAGCCCTTCAGACACCAGTTGATTAATGCCTCTTAATCACCAAAATTAGAATTTGCATTTCTAACAAGTTCCAAGTACAGCTGCTGCCCGTGTGGGAGGCACTTTTGGAGAACTCCTGGTCTCAGATATTTGTCTGACTTCAACATACCTATGAGTCACATGGGCACTTTGTTAAATGCAGGTTCTGCTTCAGTGGTTAAGAATAGGGTTTGAGATTCTGCATTTCTAGGAAGCTCCCAAGTGATACCATTGCTATTGGTCTGGGGTCCACCTCTGAGTTCTTTTCTTTGGCTGCATATCAAAATCATCTGAAGTGAGGTGCAGTGGCTCACACCTGTATTCCCAGCTACTCCAGAGGCAGAGATTGGGAGGATCAAATTTCAGTCCAGCCCAGGAAAAAGTTCACGAGACCCCTCCCTCATCTCAACCAATAGCTGAGTGTAGTGGTGCATGCCTGTCATCCCAGCTATATAGGAAGCTTAAATAGGGTTGTGATTCAGGCTTGGCTGGGCATAACTACAACACCCTGTTAAAAAAAAAAAAAACTAAAGCAAAAAGGGCTGGAGGAGTGACTCAAGTGGTAACTCACCTGCCTAGCAAGCATGAGGCCCTGAGTTCAAACCCCAATACTGCAAAACAAAACAAAAAACAAGCAAACAAAAAAAATCCAAAGTGCTTAAAAGATATTGTTATCCAGACCCTGCCACAACATTCTGTTTCAGTCAACCTGCATGGCCAGCCTAGACATTTGCATTTTTAATGAGCAGCCTCAGACTTTATTGCAGGTGATCTATGGTCCATGACTGGAGAAAAACCATTTGTAGAATTTTCATATACACACAAGTTTCTAAAAATATGTAAGCTTCTTAGAGAATACAGAAGAAAATAATATTCTATGTCACTGTTTCCAAGATACTTTTTTCATATTTTAAAATCTCTAAAATTGAAAGACCTCTTATAATCGTGATGTTTATACACAAATAAGCAGACCCTATTTACAATACTAAAAGCAATACATTTTAGTATGATCTAATTTTGTTTTTTTTTAATTTACAAGAAGGATTAATAATGTATCAAAAGTATTTGTAATTGTCTCTCTCTTTCTAATTAAGATTTGGTGTTCTGGAAACAGGAGAAAAGCATAAAGAGGTAATTTGAAAAAAGAAAGAGGATAAATTGACCATTAGGACAAAGAGACAATCAGTTCTGGGAGTTCTTGAAGGACCCTGGCCAAAGAGAGGAGAAAGAGAATTTAGGGGAACCAAGTTCAAAGCAATGGGTAGTAGAAGAGAGAAGTCAAGAGCTGAACAAGTGAAGTGAAGCTGTGGGCTGAGCAGAGCAGAGTGAGGAAGCTCGGGGAGGTTTGTTTCTGGAGGCAAATGCCCCTCACTTTCTACAGAAACTCCATGGAGACCCTTGTTACTTTCCAGGGTTCTTTGAACTTGACCTGTACTTATTGAGACAAGATGGCCTGGAATTCACCAACTTTTTAATTTGACATTTAATAACATTTGTTTGTTGTACGTTATCTTCTAAGGTCAGCATTTTCCTTGAACGTATATTCTCCATGAACTCAGCACTCTGAAAAAAATCTAATCTATAATCAACTAGCCCTTACAAGAGCATTTCCAAAATAGGTGTTCCAAATTATAGAAGTGTGGAAATGTTTGTGGAGGTGGAAGAAAAAAACACAAGCAAATGATAGACAATTGACAGATAAATTCCAATTGTTTTAAAAATAACTACTAAAGTAGTTTCTTCTTTTAAACCCATGATTCACCTGACTCATTTAAGCAGAGAACACTCTTTGAGGCACACTATTGACATTCAGTGAGCCAGGTGTGGTGTATCACTGCTGTAATCCTAGCTCTCAGGAGGAGGCTGAGGCAAGAGGATCATGAGTTCAAGGTCATCCTGAGCTACATATTAAGACCTGTCTCAAAAACAAAAACAAAAACAAAAAAACCTCAGAGAAACACTGTTCTGGGGGCATTCCAATGGGGCCCTCTGTAATATTTTGAGTTTTAACTAAGTCCTAGCTATTTTCTACTTCCAACTAGGGAAAGAGTTTTCATAGGAAAAAATTTTTTTAAAGAGCATATGGAGACCAGAGGAAGGGATCAAGAAGAAAATCCCAAAATAAACTTCAGCTCTGTGCCTCTGCCTGAAGGAGACCTTGCTTTCAATCCCTAAGAAGTCCTATTAAATCTCCCACAGTGAGGTCAAGGTAGTTTACCACAGTGGTTAATAGCATGGGATTTGGTCATACCATGTGAGGCCAGCAGTCTGAAAGTCACATAGTCACCCCAAGCCTCAGTTACACCTTCATATAATGCAGTAAGAATGTCTCCTCTGGGGCCAATGTGTTGGTTCATGCCTGTAAACCCAGCTTCTCTGGAGTTGGAGGTAGGAGGATGGTGAGACCCTACCTGAAAAAAAAAAAAAAAAAACTTAAAGCAAAAGGACTGGAGACAGGGCTCAAGTGGTAGAGAGCCTAGCAAGTATAAGATTGTGAGTTCACACCCCAGTATCACTGGGGGAAAAAAAAAATGCTTCCTCCAAGACATTGTGGGTATTAAAGGGAATTCAGTAAGTAATCAAGGTCTATCAGCTATCATTATTTTTAAATGCATCCAATAGCTAAGTTTCAATCTGTGAATGTTTGAGAAATTTCATTTGAAAAACAGAAATACTCAGATATTGCAACAACTCCTTTTAAATTATACAATGCCTAAGTGCACGCGTAGCTATAAATCAGCATATATCTAGGTAGGTAAACAGTCATGTAATATTGAGTACTTAAAGGTGGGAAATATCTAGTTAAAGATGGAAGTGTCCCTAAATTAAGTATTTGGTAGAAAAAGACAAAACACTGAATTATGTTTATATGGAAAAGCTAACATTGGGTAGCTAAAGAACATAATTACAGAAACAATTATTTCAGAATAGTTTTTGCCTGATATTTAAAATAATATTTAGAGTTCTAACCTATTTTGACAAATAAAAACTGTATATGAGTGGATATGACCTTTTAATAAGCCTGTACATTGTGAAATTATCATAAACTATTATCGTATTCATAATAACCATAATTACTGTTTTTGTGTGTATGGCAAGAACACTTAAGATCTACTCTCAGCAAATTTCAAGTACACAATACAGTGTTATAACTACAGTCACCATACCATGTATTATCAGATCTCCAGAACTTTTTCATCCCACAACTGAAACTTTGTTCTATTTGACCACCATCTCCTCCTGACTCCCAGCCCCCAGCCGTGGTGATCACTGTTCTACTCTGCTTTTGTCAGTTTGACCTTTTCAGATTCCATCTATAAGCTGTTTAATGCAGTATTTGTCTTTCTGGTTTATTTCACTTAGCAAAATGTCTTTCAGATTAATCTAAGTTGTTGGCTGGATTTCCTTCTTTTCAAAGGCTGAATAATAAATAGGCTTCAGAATTTATGATGGGGTTATGTCACAATAAATCCATCATATATTTGAAAATACCATGCCATAGTGATTGCACTTAATACATCTAACCCACTGAGCGCCACAGCTTGGCAGCACAGCACTCTGCAGCTCATGGGTTGTTTGCTTGTATGGATGAACGGCTACCTGAGAGCTATGGTCACTGCTCCTACCTGATATCAAGAGAAATCACCATACCACATATCACGAACCCAGAAAAAGATCAAAATTCAAAGTTCGAAGTACAGTTAAGTTAATACTGAATGTATATTGCTGGTGCACCATTATAAACTTGTAAATCATAAATTGATCTGTCCTAACTCTGAGAAACATGTGTTCTGTGTGTGTGTGTGTGTGTGTGAAGTCATAATCGTGAAGCAATGGGAGTTACATTCTGAGACCTCTGTTGTGAGACAGCTTAGCCATTTTGTAAACATCAGAGTATACTTACTCACTTACACTAAGGCTATGAAGAGAGGAGGCAATGGTAATATAATAGGATCACCATTGTACATGTGGTTCACCACACACACACACACACACACTCTCTCTCTCTCTCTCTATCCATTCATCCATCAACAGAAACTTAGGCTGTTTCCAAATCTTGGCTACTGTGAATAATGCTGCCATGAACATGTGATAATGGCCTTCAGTATACTGATTTCATTTCCCATAGTAACCTGGGTGATTATTTTTTGAGGAAACTCCACACCGTTTTTCCATAATAGCTTTATCAATTTACATTCCCAACAGTGGGAAAGGATCCCCATTTTTCACACCCTCATCAACTCTACCTTTTGCTTTTTTGGTTATTCTAACAAGTATGAGTTGATATCTGATGATTGTTTGGATTTTCACTTTGTGTGTTTGTGTGTGTGTTTGTGATTGGAAATTGAACTCAGAGATAGGAGTTTGCCAAGCAAGCACTTTACCACTTCAGTCACACCCCCAGCCCTTTGCATTCAATTTCTTTACAAATAGGGTCTCATACTTTTGCTTTCACTTTGCTTTACACATAGGGTCTCATACTTTTGCTGGGCCAGCCTCTGACAACAATCCTCCTACCTCTACCTCCCACGTAGCTGGGTCCAAATGCATACACAGTCCACTCCACCCCAATTTGCACTTTTCTGATGATGAGTGATATCAAGCACTTTTCATATAACTTCTGCCCATTCATTTGCCTGCTTTGGAGTAATGACTGTTCCAGTTCTTTGTCTGTTTTATTACCAAGTTGTTTTGGTTTGGTGTTGTTGTTTGGTTGGTTCAATTTTTGGTTTTATGCTATTGAGTTGTTTTGAGTTTCTTATATACTGATAAAACCTCTTATCAGATACATGGCTTGCAAATTTTTCCCCCCATTCTGTGGGTTATATCTTTACTCTGTTAACTGCTTCCTTTGTTTTGCAGAAGCTTTTTAATTTGTTGCAATTCCATTTATCTATTTTTGTTTTTGTCGCTTGTGCCTTCAATTTAATAAAAAAAATTATTGTCTAGACTAGTCCCTATGTTTTCTTCTAGTAGATTTGCCATTTCAGATCTAAGTCTTTATTTTGAGGGTTTTATTTTTTGTACATTGTGTGAAATAAAGGTCCACTTTCATTTTTCTACATATGGATATTCCATTTTCCTAGCAAAATTTATTCAAGGAACTGTCCTTTTCCCATTGTGTAATTTTGACACCCTTGTCAAAGGTCAATTGACAGTGTATGTGTGAGTTTATTTCTAGGCTCTTTCTGATTTGGGTGCCTTTTATTTCTTTTTCTTGCCTAATTCCTCTGGCTAGGACTTCTAATACTACATTACACTGAAGTAATGTATCCTTCATTACTTAAGGATAAAGGATACATTCCATTGCCTAATTCCTCTGGCTAGGACTTCTAATACTACATTACACTGAAGTAATGTATCCTTCATTACTTAAGGATTACATAAAGAATGGGTATCCTTGCTTTTTTTCCTAATCTTAGAGGAAAAACTCAGCTTTTCACATATGGTAGTTGTGGACTTGTGATATATAGCCTTTGTTATGTTAAAATACAGACCTTCTATACCTAATTTATTGAGAGATGTTATCACAAAAGAATGTTGGATATTGTCAAGTGCTTTTTCTGCATCTGTTGCGATGATCATATGGATTTTATCCCTCATTCTGTTAATATAGTATTTTACATTTAGTGGTTTGCATAGGCTAGATCATTCTTCTATCTCTCAAATAAATCCACCTCATTGTTATGTATGATCATTTGAACGTGCTGTTGAATGTGGTTTGCTGGTATTTTGTTGAGGGAAAATATGTCATGTGCATTGTTGCCTCCAGTGCAAGCCAGTGCTGAATACACAGAAAGAAGCTTTCCATTCTTAGTTGAACAAAGTCACACTATTTGGATCCAGTACTTTATCATTCACTGAAAGCCATGAAGGACTGGGGCAAACAAATGACTAGAGTTAATAACAAAAAAGTAAACAGAGTACTTTCTAGTGAACTTTCCTGTTTTTCCTCCCTGGTAAGACTTAAACTCTCTTCTGCATATTTGAGCTCTAATGTACATATCAGATAGACTTTAGAGACAAAAGAACATACCAAGTAGGATATGTACAAAATTAAATATACAGACTTATTTTCTTGTGCTACATTGTGAAAAGGGAGGTAGATGAGAAGCTGTGAAGTCAAAGGCATTATTTCTAGAATATTTTGTAAACTTTCTGCTGTAGATGAGTAATGTGAGATTTTCTTTATAGTTATCTAAAAAGGATGAGAAAGTGAACACATGATGCTGAAACTAAGACATTATCTCCTAGGTCAGTGTTTCTCAAACATTAATGTGCTTAGTAATCACTTGAGGAGTTTGTCTAAGGCAGATTCTGATTTCAGTAGGTCTGGCTGGAGACTGTGATTCCATATTTGTGCAGAGTTCACTGGTAGTGCTGAGGCTGCTCTGTAGACCACACTGTGAGTAGTAAGGTCCTAGATTTACATGTGCCACCATCTTTTGTTAACCACACTAATTTCCTGGTCTGAGTTCATCTGGAAAGATCTACAATCTTCTGATAAGTTTGACCAAATTGGGTAAAGAAGGATTGAGTCAAGATTTAAGTCACTTGAAGAAAATGTTTATTTTCCATATAAGGCTAAGTAACCAAAATTTACATATCTCAGTTGTTGAGATATCTATGATTTATTATTTTTCCAACAATGTGCTTTTTGTCTATTTCTGCTTCTGGTCAGTGGTCACTGAGACCTCCTCCATGGTTCAAACATGTTCTTTGTCTAATCACCTTTTATTTTTTACTTCTTTCCAACCTTCCAAGTCCAAATTGAGGCAGTAGAATTCCCACCACCAAGAAAAGCAAAGTTTCTGTCTTAGCTCTACCAATCATTATAAGTACACTTATATTTTCATAGCCTCAAAATTTTAATCACTGAAATAAGAAACATGAAATGCTATGGATGGGAGTATATAAAGTTAATGAGACAACATATAATATGCCAACAAAATGTCTGACATTTTGAAGTAGACCAAATAAGTATCAGCTTCAATCCCCATCCCACCTGCCTTGCTTCATGCCAATGTGATTTTGCACCATCTGAAGTCACCGTGTAAAATCTACTTATAGGCATAGTACCCCGAGACCTTTAAATTTGTGTATCTTTTTTTCTTCAAGAAATTAAAAACAATTTTAAATTAGTGAAGCAAAAATTTACAGTAATTGAAATTAACAAATTCTTGATTTGCACAAACTGTAGGCATCCCTCTACTGACCCACCATACTGTTATCACACAGATTGATTTGGAACAGCAACAGACACAGAACTAATGTAGAAAAACAAAGGTGGTAACTTTACTGGGTCTATCCTTCAACAAATATGATCTTTAAAAAAATTTTCATGAATCATCTTTCTTGGATCTTGACCAAAAATAATTATTATATGTTTTGTCATTTTTTTCATTTTAGATTTTGTGGTTATCCTCCCTTAGAACATGTGTTAACACTCTTAATTTGTATGATTTGCTTAATGAAAAGTGGGATACATAAAATAAGTGTCACTTTTAAAGCATCGAAAGAATTGTTTTCTATCTTAATCACCAACCATGTCAGAAACATTGTTTAAATGTCTTCTATTTCAATCTGTGGTTTGTTTCTGCCATCCAAAAATGAGTAAACTTTAGTTTCACCCAGCTGTGTTGCTGAGTATGAGCATTCAAATGTGGACCATGTGTTATAGAAAATCTCAGATCACTGAGAATATGGAGAGACTTGAGGATTGTTTGATGGAAAGTTCTTATATAATGTGTGTTTTCATTCACTCATTTAATAAACATTCCAGGCCAGGCTGTACGAATACAATGGTAAACAAAAATATTCCCTCAACAAAGTACCCATGCACACATGCAAAGAAGTACACACTTACTTGGAATGTCTACTGGAGCACCCTCCCTCACGATAGCTATTTTATACACGTTCCAATAAGACTATAAACAATTTTATGACAAAATTTCAAATTAGCTAGTATAACAGAAATTGTAATGGACAAGAAAAAAGGTTTGCTTCTTTTTAAAAATGTTTCTATTTGGTAACACATTAACAGTGTGTTGAGATGCCTCTTAAACATGTAGGAATCACAGCACATATTGTCCGTGGTGCATAATAAAAGTGCTAGTTTTGAATTTGTAACACTTTGTAGTGTTCTGGGTGGTTTCACAGCCATGCTCAGTTCTTGCAACATCCTTGCGAGTTGTGTGTATGAGAGTAGAATCCATGTATGTCTATGTGTGCATGCTTATGTGTGTGTGTGTCAGCATGTGAAAGGAAAGGACAGAGACATTAATCCATGTCACAGATGAGAACATTGGAAGTGTGGGTTTCAGTGTAACTTGTATTGTAGTTTGTTTCTGCCACCCAAGAAAAGATCAATGATTTCTGTATCCCAGAAAAAAAGAGATTTGAAACCCCACTTTTCCCTACTGACTTAATACCTTGAAGATTCTTTATAAAGTAGAAAGATAAGACCCATTCCGTATCTCACCTATGCAATACTGATTGCCTACAAAAGCACTCTTTGACAGAAGAGGAATAGAAGAGAGACTGGGAAGCTTGTCCTTGGTGTGGACACTGCCTTTGTTGCTTTTTTGTTTGTTTGTTTGTTTTTGCTACTGGGGCTTGAACTCAGGGCCTGCACCTTGAGCCACTCTACCAGACCTTTTTTGTGATGGGTTTGTTTGGATAGGGTCTCGAGAACTATTTGCCCGGGCTGGTTTCAAATCGTGATCCTCTGAACTCTCTCTTTGAGTAGCTAGGATTGTAGGCGTGAGTCGCCTGGCTGGACACTGCCTTTGTGTTCCTGTCCTGGCATTGGTTCTCAAGGCCAGTGGGATGAGCACCCTGTTGTTTGCTGAGACACCAGGTGAGGGAGCATGTGGACACAATAACTGCTCAAAAGCTCCTCGGCCTGGGGTAGGACAAAATGGCTTATCCATTACTCCAGTGAGTCAAATTCTCAGAACAATTTAAGAGTGAACTCAGGGAATCTTCTTAGCATTCTTAAGTGACCAGAATTGTGAATTCCACAAAGTGGAATATCATTTTAAAACATCAGATCTAGGGCCTTTATATTGGTAGAATGTCAGGAAGGTAGTCTTGGCTATATCAACTCCTTTCCCTAAAACTCAACACAGCAATGTCAACTGTTGTAGATGTTTCTGCAGGAAATATGCTACTTAAATGTTATTAGTTGGCTTATAACTTTCTTTGAAATTGAAATCTCTGAGATTGAAAAGTACTCAGAATTTTGAGCACTATAAGAACCACAATATATTACATCTTTTCTCCCAATCCCCAAGAGATCTGGAAGAAAAAAAAATAGCTTTCTACCCAAGTAGATAGAAATTAGTACCTGTTGGGGTACTATTTCAAACCCAGAAGAAAGGTGATGTTCTCAATCCCTTGATACCAGTATTCCACAAACTCATGGTAAACCATTAAGGACCTAAAATGTTCCAAATTTATATAGAAGCCCACAATAAAGAATACAGAGAACATTTTTTGGATGCATCATTTGACCTCACAATTGAGATAAACTTGAGATTCTTTCAGCTCAGAATTGACTATTCCCTTAATGTTATCTCAGTCAGCTTTTTCTGTACTGATCATTGCAGAATTGTAGGGAAAACAGAGAGACAAGTTTACATTTACCTTAGAATTGGTAAAACTGAGATACCCAGAGATTAATAGACTTGTCAAGTTGAGATGTAAGTTGAACCTATGTCCAAGTATAAAATCCAGTCCTGGATTTAAATTACAAACCCAATTTCTAATCATTAGCTAGTACAATGTTCCTAGTGATAGTTTATTGTTCCCAGGGTTCTAAAGGGGTCGTGTTTTCCAGGACAATTTGAGCATCTGTGAAACCTTCATATGTTCACATTACCAGAGTTCCCAATTCATTAATTCTTTTCTGGAAATCGAGACTATTTTCTCCTGTATTCTTTTGCCCAAGGGCAAAGAGATATAGCCAGAAACACTTTGTGACACAAGGGTGAATAAGCTGTAAAAGCCAGGTTTCTTGGAGATGTCTGGATCAGACAGTGCTTCTCAATTTGCTCCCCAGCAGAAGACATTTGTCAGTCTAGAGACATTTTGGTTGTTACAACTAAGAAGGGATTTGTATGGAAATGTAGTAAATAGAGGCCTGGAATGTTGCTAAACACACTATAATGCCCTGGACAGGCTCTCCCACAACAAAAAAATCTCCAGCCCCCAACATCAACAGTGCTGAAGTAGAAAAACCCTAGTTTGTCAGTTATTATAAACAACAATCTGCTGAGCTTTTCAGTAGAGGCAGTTGACAAGGTCTTCAAGTGTCTAGGGATTTGGAAATTTTTTAAGGTGATGATAGTGAATTGCCAAAGAAGAAATTCTTTGAAGGCTAGTCCAATGATTGCATTAAAAACTGAAATATTTTCCACCTTTCATTTGGTTTGCTACAATACACCAACATGCTTTCGCCATCGAAGAAAAGGAACTGCTGACCTCATTCAGTAGCAGACCTCTTGGCTACAGCAGCTGACAGCTCACCAGATTTCTCTGGAAAGACTGCCCAACACAAGCTGTGCCAGGGCAGCTAACGCTCAGGGAGGCGTCAGCGCTGGGGAGAACGGACATGAAGGCAGTTATGGAGGTCAGTGTTGTCAGCGTCTCCTGTTTCCCAACTTTTCATTTTTTTTCTCAAACCTGATTTTCCTGGGTAACCCTTGCTAGCTGCTCTCCTCTCTCATCTACCTCTCCCTGACTGTGCCAGTTCTTTCAGCAGTTCTACCAGAGTAAGAATTTCACTGCCTCCTCCCATTACCCACCACACAGGAATCTACTGAGTTAGGAGAATTCTCATTAGCCAAAGAGGAGAGTCACCACTTGGCCTAACAGTGCTCAGGTGACTCATTAAAGTGCTGTGGAAAATGCAGAAAGGGTGAATGAGCTGAAGTTCAAGTGGGAAGGTCACACTGTAAGTGGGAGAGAACCACATGTGGGAGATAAGACTCTGAGGACTGTCATAAGAATTTCATTTCCTGATACCTTTTCCAGGGCCAAGGTCTTTTGGGTAGAAACTTGGTTGAGTCATTCCGAAGGTGAATGTCACACTAGCTCCCCCTGTTGGATTTGGGGTCTGGGAATGCTCGCAGTGTCCATTCCTATCAGCACTGCTCTCAGAAGCTTACGCAAGTCTGAGTCACCAAATTTGCTTTTCTTCTCCCCGATCCTAAGCCAGATTCCTGCCAGGATCCTTAGTAGCCCTGGGAGTTTAGATTTGTGGAAAAAATCCCCAGAGCCAAACTCCTGGAGCTACAAATCAGACATTATCCTAAGAGTCTTCAAGGGAGCAGGCAAAGATGTGCATCCTAAAGCCTTGTTACCACCTAGACATCACCAGATGTTTGTCTGCAGACTTTTACAGAGAAAAGGAAATCACTTCAAATTCTTTTAAAATCGGACTCTGTTTATAATTCTTCTCAGGTTACTTCACAAAACTCAGGGGTTTTTTTTTATGTAGAAAGAACAAGGTTTTCTTTTATAGCCTTGTTCAAGCTTTATTAGAAATCCCTTCAAGTAAATTATTTTCATTCAGCCAGTTTCTTCTTTCAGGTTTTCTCTTCTGTGATACAATAGATTTGTAGCCTTAGGTGAGGTGATTTTTGTGATTTACAGAACTTTCATCCGTTCCTTGGCAGTGAATTTTCACATTTGAGTTACAAGTTGAACTTAAAGGTAGAGTTTCTATATAATGCTAGGTGACGGGAAATTTCTAGCACGAAACGGGCTACTGTCAAGCATAAACTTACTGGTTTCTCAGAGCTGGTTTCCTGGGCAACGAAGTTTTTATTCCTTGTAAAGTGCTTTAATGTGCCATAATTTGTCATTCATGATTGAAATATGTGATAAATTATGCTTCTAGAAGTTATCTCTATGATCCATGTCTGATCTAATGGGAGCAGTTACATTCCATTGTAGGCAGGGTTCTTGTCATCTTATCCCCTCTGGGCCAGACAGGTGTGGCCTAAGCCCTAGTCTAGGTAGGAGACCTCCAAGGAAAGCCCAGGTGCTGCAAGATGCTTCAAGATGAGATCAGAAATTGGCCCAAATCCCTCTGAGTCAGAATTCTGAGTCATCTTTTTTAAGGTGATTCCATATCCACTTCCTTCTGTGACTACCAGTGCCTATGCACTGCAGTTAAAAAATCCTTTCCTAGGATAAACAAGTCTGAACTGTCCATTCCTACCTCCCAGCACACACACACACACACACACACACACACACACACACACACACACCCCTTTTCCCTCTTCATATTTGAAAGCTCAAGAAAGAGAGGAAAAGGTTGAAATTTCTGCTCAGAGCTGACACTTTATATCACAGAGAGGAAAGGGAAGTTAGGGAGTTCTTAAGAATGAAAGGCATAGTTGCTAAATATCATTGTAATCCGGATATTATCTGAGCCTCCTTTGCAAGAGAGAATCCAGCCTAATGGGCCCTCTGCCCGTGCCAAGAATGAGAAAGGTTTAAATTCTTGAAGGTTTCTGAGAACTCACAACTGATCCTTTTTCTCATGATCCACTTTGTTTCCTTTCAGCATATATGTGTGCTACCTCTAGTTGGCTTCATGTCAACCTGAGTGTAAAACCCAGTCCATTTGCACAAAATGTCATATGATGATATAATTTCCAAACCTTCCAAGACTGGCAACCTTTCACAGGTTGACCAGAAGTCTTAATGGTTCCACAAAAGTCTAGTGATACCTAAAGGATATCTAAGCATTTGTCCAATGCATAGCTCTCTTCCTCAGAAAAATTCAGACCAGCTAGCACTGCCTTACTAAAATGGCATCAGAAATCCTCAAAGATAGCACTTACTTTCTATATAACAATGGCACCACACTAATCTATTTTTGTTTATGTTGTCCATTTAAAAATCAAATATTTAGTGCCAAGTAGTAGGTATATAGCATTTTGAATTTTGTTACTCCAGTAGGAATAAGGAATGATTTCTGGGACCTATCCTGGAATGCCAGGAAGAGGATGTGCAAGAGACTGGCAGGGCTTCTAGGAGGTATCTATGGTATACATGAAGATCTTGGTAATAACTGGCCTAATTTATAATAAGTGATCTATACTTCAGCTCAAATAGGCAGAAGAACATCATGCAGTGAGTGGGTTGAAATAGGTGATGAAGAGCATTCAGAGGCTTGGCAGAGTAGCTCAAGCTGTAGAGCACCTGCCTGGCAAACATGAAGTCCTGAGTTTAAACCCCAGTACCACCAAAAAAAAAAAAAAAAAAAAGAGCATTTGGTCTTTACTCAGAAGGAAAACTAGTATATGTGTCCTTTCTATCAAACTGTTGTCTTAGACCCTTTCAGCTTCTTGCCAGGAGAGATACTGAAACTGTCTCCTCCCACATGATGGCATTAGAGAGATTGCAGCAATACTGTGAGACTGCATGATGAGGTACACAGAACATGGGGTTTTACAATCAGATGATGGACTCAAGTTCCAGTGAGCCAGATGTTCATCATTTAGCTAAGGGGGTCCTTATCCTTTGGATTTCCCAATTTATGAAAAGAGGGTCATAATACCACACTACAAACTCAGTGTGAGAATTAGATATGTAGGTATATATTATAACCTGATCTATCAGAGACACTCAATAAAAAATAGCCACCATGTTTATCATGATAGATTCCTGAGTGTAACCTGAGAAATTCATTCAAGTCAAAGTTTACATGTGATTAACTCTATTTCTATAGAATATTAGTATATCTTTGTAACCATGCTTTTAGAAATTTCAAAACTAGATGACTTTCAGTGTAAAATTCCTGACCAAAAGTCTTATGACTTTCTCTTTCCTAAAAGATCTTCATTAGATTTTCTTTTATGATAATGACTGACTATTCTGTTCTTAATTTAGTCCTTAGGAAATATTGAATGTTTCCTTTGGAGAAAAGGGAATAACTTTTAAAGTATTCCCTTTAAAGTAATATAATCCCAAAAAGTCACATATTTATTTGAGAAATTTCCAAAATAGTATGGATGAGTGAAATAAGCCATGGAAATGCTACTGTTAGTACTTTTAAGAATTTCTGTGGACTTGAAGAGGTCATGAAGAAGAGTCCTGTGACCTTAAATATAAGAGAACTAGTCTCGTGTCCCTAGCTCTCTTATAACATAGAAAACATATATATGAGAACTAAATTTATAGGGAAAAAAAATCAAGAGAAATCTTCCCAAATCAAGAGAAATTTTACTCAGGGCCTACAGCATGTGGAAGTATTTTTACTTTGAGACTTCAGGAGCTATTTAACTTATGCTAAGCAGATGTGCATTGAAAATGAATCAGTAGAAAATGAATATAAAAATTAGGACCAGACATAGTGAAGCACACCTGTAATCCCAGATACTTAGGAGGCAGAGATCAAGAGGATTGTGATTCACAGTCAGCTTGGGAAAGAAATAGCAAGACACCGTTGCAACCAACAAGCTGAGCATGGTGGCATGTGGTTCAAGCCTATGATCTTGGCTTAATAAGAGGCATAGGTAGGAGGATTGTAGTCCAAGACCAACTCCGGGGAAAAAGTGAGAGATCCTTTCTGAAAAATAACTAAAAAAAAACATGCTGGAGGGCGTGACTCAAGTGGTAGAGTACTTGCCTAGCAAATACAAGGCCCTGAGTTCCCCATTACCCATTACCACCAAAAAAGAAAATGAATATAAAAATTAATAAATACAGCTGTTTCTAAAATTCGGCAACTCCACTGCATGGAGATCATCAAGTCAAGTGATCAAGTTAAAATGTCTATTTTATTTAGCTTTTTGACACTAATTCTTTCATTTTGATGTATTCCTTGTATTTGTATCACTCTTTTTTAAGGTAGCAATTTTAAGTACTAAAAAAAAAATAATAAGCTCACTTTAGCCTAATCTGTGTAGAAGCCAAGTTATAAAGAATAATGCTATTATAGTGTGTGGGACAAGTCTTACAGGACCAAACTTGAAGAGGAATCTAGGTCATTGTCCTGACAGATTGGTGCTATAAAATTTTGAAGAGTCTTACATGTCTAGAACCATGCTGGATAATCACGTGAACTAAGGCTTTGCTTCAGAGATTTACAGTTGAATAAAATGCAGCATAATTGCCCTTTTCCTTTAAAAAAAAAAAGTCAACTATGCAAAAATTGTTACAAGAAACTGAGATATAGCACACAGTAAAATGATTGGTTCCCAAAAAATCTCTATAAATTTTACTTTATAGATTCTGTTGGATTTTTTTAAGTAATGGTAATACATTTTTTAATGTTTATGGTTCATTTAATCTAATATTGTCATATGGCTCCCCCTCTTCATGCTTATAAATTCTCATCTCTTTTATTAAGTTTTTTTTCAACACAAAGTTTCTTGGATTCTTTCAAATATAGTGGGCTATTTACTCCAGCTCCTTCTGCTACATTTGTGCTAATTAAAGAGTAAGAGAGAGTCCTTGGCTCCCCTTCTACTCCGTATATGTCTGTTCAGCCAAGAAAAAGACTTTGTTTAGTAGAGAGATTACCAATAACCATGCAAAAAGGAGAAGAAAGTCCAGATAAAACCATGGATAATCAATAATGTAGCTTTGAAATTCAGATCAAAAGTACATGCCTTCTTCCACATGAAATCTCAGACTTTCTCACTAGGGTCTCTGAGCAAGTTATCCATCTAGCCCAGAAACTAAAGGAGGACAGAAAGTGGAAGGACTCCACAAGAAAATTGGTCATCCAGAAAATCATATGAAAATATGCACCTCCGTGGAACAGAATGAAGGACATCCTCCATTTTAAAAAGTGATGTCCACTTGTCAGTGAACAGATGTATCACTGAATCTCTGAAGCAAAGCCTTCTTTGCTCACATGATTATCTGGCATGGTTCTATACCATTGTAATGATGAAAAATCTAAGATATAAACAGTGGTTTCTTAATTATTGCCTTTCATAAACACAGTGCTTATGAAAAGATATTTCTTTAGAGAGTTTACTGGAGGGTGTGAGTAAGGGGTCATCTGGGTGGTTTCACAGCTTGGGACATTGATGACCCCTTGGTTTTATTACATAAAATGTATTATTATTGACTCTTTTACATTTGTCAGTTATGATTAGGAAAACTCTTGAAATAGCAAATTAAATTAGAAGAAACAGAGCCCATCAGAAAATAAAGGTTATTTTCTGGTCCTGGGAATTTAACTCAGGACCCTTATTACTTGTGCCATACCTCTAGTCCTCTTTGCTTTTAGTTTGTTTTTCAGATAGGGGCTTAAGCTAACTTTGCCTCAGCTAACCTAGAAATGTTATTCTACCTTCCGAGTAGCTGGGACCACAGGTATGCACCACCACACCCAGCTTGTGTTTGAGATAGGGGCTCACTAACTTTTTTCCTCTGACGTGGAATCAGGATCCTCTCATCTCTGCCTTCAGAGTGGCTGTCATTACAGCTGTAAACCACAACACCGAGTCCTGGGTTCTTCACTTTTTAAAACAACTGGCCAGCTTTGAAAAAGAGAGGAAAGGTAAGGATAGTGTTAGACTTTGTCTGAGGTGGAATTCACCTATCAGTTAGTAGCAAAGGGTGGAATAAAGGAATAAAAGTGTAAGAGGAGACAGTGTCCTACAAAATAAATACGAATCAAATGTCTGCACCCCAGGAAATGAACTCTTTCTCCATATTCTTATATACAGCTAAATAAAACCAGTGTGTTGATACCATTCCACCACCCATTTAAGTAGAAAGGTCAGGCATTTGTAGTCAGAACAACTTGGAACTGAATTCTGGTTCTGTTCTGTGATCTTAGTCAGCTGGTCTAACCTCTCTGGCCCTCAGTTGGGATACCTTACAAAGGAGCATACAGTGGTTTTTTTGTGAGGATTTTACATGCAGCTGCCGATGATTTTTATATACAAATGACTGACTGTTTTTATGTTTCTGAAATCTGCCAGTAATGCCTTACAGCTTATGTCTCCAGAGACATCCCTGTAGTGTTTGAAACTATACCAAATTCAGTTTTAATCTGCATTACATTCAAGTAGATAGTAGGTCAAGGGCAGGGTTAACATAACTAACTCCCTGTGGAATTATCAGACTTGCTGGGCTAATGACTTTCTAAAAGAATCCCAATGAATAGACTCTTCTTGGAGAATTATCTATTCTAAGTAAATGAATTATCCATTTCACAGCTCAAGGTCAAATGCATTTGAAGGAATCATTGTGGAATTCATTTTCCCAAGTGAATGATAAATGAGCAAAAGACCATGGATTAGATAAATTGACTTGATGTCATTAAAGACCTACAATGAATGTTTATCTGTCCTTGACCTCCAGGAGGATGAATTGTGATGGGGCTTGAGGTTATTTGCAGTCTTTATTGCATCAACTATTTGGATCCTTTAACAATACCAACTATTAGTGTTTAACAATGCAATATTAGTGTGCATGTCTAGAACCTATAAAATACCAGACTACTTTAACTTTCTCAACACTGCTATGTTTTGGAAAGTCTAAATGAGATACTTATTCTTCCAAAGCATGATGATTTATGGAGAAGATCTGTGCTACATAATGACCAGATGGGATGACGCCAGAAGTGCATGGCGTTGTAGCCCCCCAGGGATCTTCTTTCCTCCACAAAATCACATCATTTACTATAAATGCCTAAAAAGCTTTGAAGCTTTTGACCAAGACGCTTATTAGGTATAATTACACAGATGAGTATTTGTTAAAATAAGTGCACTGTCATTTTGATGCCAAAATGACATGCCTCTCTATACATGTTAGCAGTTTTCACTTTGTGAAGTGTGGTTATATGGAATAAATGTGTTAACTCATTATAGAGAAACAAGGCAGTGTGACAATGTTCTTGGCTCTTGAGAGTGAAAACAATATGAACTTAGTTGTGAAGGTGCACAATATGAGAAACTAAGAATAAAAATCTGCCACAGTGTGTTATTATTGTGTACTCAACAAAAGACCTTACTTTTGGTTATCACAAAAACAATCTGTATCACACATCTTTTATTATAGATGCAACTCTAATAAGAGGTTTTGGTGTGCTGGGTATACTATTTCATCACCCATTTAAGTTAAGTTTATAGATTTTATGCACACTCCAGAAAAGTGTCTTGAGTACCTACTGTGTGGCAAAGCCTATGCTGAGTTTTGTGGATGAATGTTACACAGTTCTACTATAAGATGCTCATAGTCAATGGAGAGTGATGCATTTGTACATTACATTGTAATCTACCTTATGTGCTGTAGAGATCTCTGAACCAAATACTACAGAAACATCATTGAGGAAGTGAATAATTATTCCTTGGGAATCTTACTGTAGCTAAATTTGAAATGGGCCTTAAAGGTAAGAAAGTCAGTAACTAAGGTTTTGGTCCTGGAGGAGGCTGTTGACTGAACCAACTGTGTTTGCATGTAGGCAGGCCTCTCATCACTTGTATGAGTGCATCCATCATGAATGCACAGAGACAAAAGCCTGAAGACATTACTTTTGGATATGTCAGCCTAGGAGAATAAGAATGGGGCATGGACGGCACAGATAGGTTAGGGCTGTAATTCCTGAGTTATTTCTCTATTTTTTTCAGGAGTTTTACCTTTTACTTTAATTTTATTTGCATATATTAATTGTTCAAAGTAAGGGGGTTCATTATGACATTTCCATACATACATATAATGTACTCAAATCAACTTCACCCCACTATTACTTTCACATTCTGCTCTCCCACTTTTCCCCTTCCCTTTCCAACATTTCCTTTTCCCCATTCACTTTCATGTCCTCTTTTTTTATTTCTTAGATTTCACATATGAGAGAAAACAGGCAATATTTGTTTGTGTGGGACTGGTTTATTTTACTTAACATAGTGATCTCCAGTTCCATCCATTTTCCTGCAAATTACATAATTTCATTCTACTTTATGGATGAGTGAAACTCCTTTGTGTATATATACCACATTTTCTTTACCCATTCATCTGTTGATGAACACTTAGGCTGGTTCCATAATGTGCTTGCTATAATTAGTGCCACAATGAACGTGGGTATATAGGTATCTCTATAGTAAGCTGACCTTGATTCTTTTGGGTTATGCCCAGGAGTGCTATGGTTGGATCATGTGGGAGCTTTATTTTTAACTTGAAGAACCTCCATACCAATTTCCATAGTGGCTCAACTACCTTACATTCCCTCCAGCAGCAAATAAGTTATTTTTTCCCCCTCATTCTTGCCAGTACTTGGTGTTGTTTGTTTTCTTGATGATAGCCATTCTGGGACAGTTTTTCATGTATTCATTAGCCATTTGTACTTCTTCATTTGGAAGAAGTTCAGTTACATTGCCTAGTTATTGATTGGATTATTTGCTCTTTTGTTGTTTAATTTTCCATGTTCTTCATAGATTCTAGATATAATCCCATGTCAGATGAATATCTGGCAAAGATTTTTCTCCCATTTTGGAGATGACCTGTTCACTCTGTTGATTGTTTCTTTTGCTGTATAGAAGCTTTTTAAGTTAATGCAATCATATTTATCAATACTTACTCTTAGTTCCTGATCTACTGGAGTCCTATTCAGAAAGTCCTTGCCTATGCCTATACCTTGAAGTGTTTTCCCTATATTTTCCTCTAGTAGTTTCAATTTGAGGTCTAACATTAAGGTCTTTGATCTATTTGAATTGATTTTTCAATTTAAAGAGTGAAGAATGGGGATCTACTTCCAGTCTTCTACACCACTTGTTTAAAAGGCTGTCTTTTACCTCAATGTACATTTTAGCACTTTTGTCAAGAATTTAGATGGCCTGAACCAGTGCATTGGCTCAAGTGTTAAAGCTCCTGCTTAGCAAGTGTGCAGCCCTGAGTTTAAACCCTAGTACCATAAAAAAATTAGATGGTTGTACCTACTTGGGCTTATTTCTGGATCTTCTTTTCTATTCATTGACCTTTACATCTACTTTTATACCAATACTCTGCTGAGTATAATTTGAAATAAGATATTGTAATACCTCCAGACTTGCTCTTTTTTGCTCAAAATTCCTTTGGCTATTCAAGGTCTCTTGTATTTCCATATTAATTTTGTAATTTTTTTCTATTTCTATGCAAAAAGTCATTGGAATTCTGATGCAGATTGCATTGATATTTTTATATCACTTTTGGTAATGCAGCCATTTTAACAAAATTTATTCTGCCTACCATAAACATAGGAGGTTTTTCCCATCTTCTAGTATTTTCTGCAATTTCATGCTTAACTGCTTTGTATTTTTCATTGTAGAAGTCTTTAACATCTTTGGTTAAGTTTATGTCTATACATTTTGAGGCCATTGTAAAAGGGATTGTTTTCTTGATTTCTGTTCATTATTGATATGTAGAGAAGTTACTGATTTTCTATGATGATTTTATATTCTGCTAATTTGCTGAAAGTGTTCAGATCTAAGAGTCTTCTGATGAAGTATTAGGGTCTTTCAAGAGTAGGATGGTATGATGTACAAATAAGAATAATTTGTCTTCTTATTCTAGTCATCTCCCTTTATTCCTTTCTTTTGCCTTATTACTCTAAGAATTCAAGAACTAAGTTGAATATGATTAGTGATAGTGAACAACTTTCTCATTCCTGATTTTAGAAGGAATGCTTTCAGGTTTTCACACTGAATGTAATATTGGCCAGAGGTCTGTCACATATAGGCTTTATTATGTTTAGGTATGATCCTTCTATTCCTAATTTTTCCAGGGCTTTTATCATGAAGAGATGTTGAATTTTGTCAAAGGCTTTTTCTGCATCTATTGAGATGATCATATCATTTTTGTACTATATGCTGCTTATGTGCTGTATTGCAGTTACATATTAGCATATATTGAACCATCCTTGCATTCCTGGAGTGAATCCAACTTAATCATGACATATGATCTTTTTAATGTGTTGTTGAATTTAGTGCACAGGTATTTTATGGTCTTGCAACTGTGTTCATCAAGAAAACTGGCTTACAGTTTTCCTTTTTTGTTGTGTATTTATTTGGTTTGAGTATCAAAGTAATAATGGCTTCATAGAATGAGTCTGGTAGTGTTCCTTTCCTTTATATTTTGTGGAAAATAGTTCTGTTTGAAAGATATGGTGGAATTCAGCAGTGAATACATCCATTTCTGGACTTTTCTTTGTTGGGTGACTTTTTGTTACTATTTCAACCTCATAGCTCATTATTGATCTGAGATTTTTTTTGTATTTTTTGATTCAATTTTGGCAGGTTGTGTGTGTCTAGAACTTCATCCACTTATAGATTTTCCAATTAATTGGCGTATAAAGTTTCAAAATATTGTATAATAATCCATTGGCTTTCAGTAGTATCTATGGTAATATCACCTTTTATTAATTTGGGTATTCTCTTTCTTTTGGCTAGTTTGGCTAAGAGTTTGCCAATTTTGTCTGTCCTTTCAAAGACAGTATAAACATTTGTTTTCATTGATTCTTTGTTTTGTTCTTTTAGTTTATAGTTAATCAATTTCATCTCTGATCTCGATTATTTCTTTCCTTCTGCTAATTTTAGGATTGGTTTGTCATTGTTATTCTAAGACTTTGAGGTACATCATTGGGTTATAGAGCTAAGATCTCTCTCATTTTTAATGTAGGAGTTTATAGCTATATACCTCCCTATTAGAACCACTTTCATTGTATCCCACATGTTCTGATATGTTGTGATTTCATTTTCATTTGATTCTGGGATTTTTTATTGTACTCTTAGACAATGAAAATACAAGTCATATAGGTTGGGTCTATTCCTTCACCAGTTCCAAGTGCAGAGTAACTCAAACCTTTAGAAAAAGAAAAAGGGAAGAAAAACTAGAATCAATAATTTCTAAAGAAAAAAAAATTTACTATCTCTGAGTTGGAAAAAGTAAGCTGAAGTATATAGTTTTTTGATATTTTTGAAATTATATTTATCTCATCTATTTGAGTCAACTCTTATTTAAGCCTCAGTGTACTATATTTAATACTTCTTTCAAAATGCTGCTGTCACCAAACACAGTGGCACATGCTTGTAATTCCAGCACTTGCTAGGCTAAGGCAGTAGGATCAAGAGTTTGAGGTCATCCTGGGGTACATAGTGATATCCTGTCTCAAAATAAAACAAAACAAAATGCTAGTGTCATTAGGTGAGCCTAATAAAATTTAAATATTTTTGAATAAGAGAAAAAAATTATATCACAAGCAAAGTTAAAGAACTAAAAAATAATTGGAAAAAAGGATTTGAAGCATGATTGGTAGGCAGAAGGACAATTGTTAGGAAAAGATAATAAAAGGAAGTTCCATAGAAAATAATCACATT
Source organism: Castor canadensis (assembly GCF_047511655.1). Classification (NCBI taxonomy): domain Eukaryota; kingdom Metazoa; phylum Chordata; class Mammalia; order Rodentia; family Castoridae; genus Castor; species Castor canadensis. Next base: position 92,702,183 of record NC_133399.1, on the reverse strand, counting down.
AAAATGCTCAGCTTAACTCCTAATGAAAGAAATATAAATTAAACACAAAGGTATCCCATACATTATCAGATTAGCAAGTATATAGAAGATTTTAACACTACCTAGAATTGGCAAGACTGTATGGAAACATACACTTGGACAGTGCCAAAAACTGTTTGAATAGGTGGCTCAATTTTGTGGCTTATGTTCACATTCTAGGTGTGTGTCATGAATTTTATTTTATTATTAGCACATATTAATTTTATTAAAAGATTTAATTGTGATATTTCCATACATGCGTATAATGTAGTTTGATCAAATTCACCTCCTTTTTTACTCTTTCTTATTCCCTTTCCTTTTTTGAACAATTTTAATGGGTTTCATTATGCTATTTTCATGCATGCATATAATATATTGTCATCATATTCACCAATAAATAAATAAATAAATAAAAATTTAAAAGGTTTTTAACTACTGCTCAAAAGCAATTACCATGACTTCTGTCACATAAATTACCTTCTCTATTCACATTCACGTTTCCTGGATGAATTTCCTAGACAACCTCAGTTTGCAAATCACTTATACCATTTTTAATTTTTATGTAGGATTTGGTTTTTTATTCCTCTGTATAAGTGCAGTGTTGTGATCAAAACTTTAGGACAAAAGTTGCTGGATGTCAGTGACTTACACCTATAATCCTAGATAACTTGGGAGGCTGAGATCAGGAGGATCACAGTTCAAGGTCAGCCCAGGCAAAGTTTGCAAGACTCCAGCTCCAAACTCCAAAATAACCAGAGCAAAATGGGCTGGAGGTGTGGCTCAAGCGGTAGATCTCCTGCTTTGCCAAGTGTGAAGCCCTAAGTTCAAACCCCAGTCCCACAGAAAAAAAAAAAAATAACTTTAGGACAAAAGTAAACCCAGAAATTGTCAGGAGTTCTTGAGTAATGCCTTAATAATCACGACTGGGCGATCAGAACTATTTCCAGGGCATTTCGCTTAGAAAGCAGAATAATTATATTGAGGACATTGTCATGGTCCAGTGGAGAATATAAAGAAATTCAAACCTGCAAGTTGTTACAAACAGGTTACAAATGACTGCAGTCATCTCTGAAGACAATCATGGGCATGTTCTAGAATATTGGCAGAAATGTTTCCCTTAAAAAGAAAAAACCAACTCCTAAAGAAGGACTTGGTGTCTGTGATGCAATGTCAACCTTGCCTGGGGAGAAGGGAATGTGCAGGCTTGTCTGTGAGCTGTCTTTAGCATAATTTTCTAAATGATGCAAGGATATTAAGAAATCAATGATTTATTACTATTTCCTTGTGTCTCAATATTTTCTTTTCTGCAAGTTTGGATTTGTCTTAGGATTTTTTAAATAATCTTAGTTACAACACAGGTCCAAACTGCCTAGCTTTTCACTAAATTATTTATTTAACAAGATCCAGTAAATATTTCTACAGGCACATCACATTACATAGAGACAGAAAGAACCATCTATCCCAGCCCAGGAGGATAAATGGCTCATTTAAGGGCAGAAAGGTTTGGGTATGAATGGCACCCAGGTGAACAAGTTAGTTATTGGTCATTTTGGTCACCTTTGCTCCAAAAGGCTTCTAGGGCATTAGCTCAATTTGTATATCATCAGAAAGCAATGACTCATAAATTTTATTTGTATATAATATCATACATAGCTTGTTAGAAATAACTAACCACCTCTACTACCACCACCAACCCCACCACATGATTCTGACTCAGGATCACAGTGGGAAACCCACCTTAGGGCTTCAGGTTTACTCTTGAGAAAGCTTCCCTGTACAAAGCCAAATCAAACTCCCACTTTTCTCTGAACAGATTCAACCCTCTGCTTCCTGATTTATAAAAACAGGAATGATAATGCATTGTTCAATAATCTGCTTACTCAGGTTAGTTTAAAGTAACAGACCAGCAAAAACCCTTGTTCCTTCCTATTATTGCTTATACTCTCTCTACAACAAAATTAGAAATAAGGGCAAAATAGTTTCTGCTGGGTATTGAGGGGGGGGAGAGGGAGGAGGTGGAGTGGGTGGTAAGGGAGGGGATGGGGGCAGGGGGGAGAAATGACCCAAGACTTGTATGCACATGTGAATAACAAAATAAAAAATTTTAAAAATTATATAGGTGGAAAGCCGGCAAAAAAAAAAAAAAAGGACACAATTGGGATATTAAAAAAAAGCAAAGCCTCAGCAATTGCACAACCTGGTTTAGAGATGTGAGAATCCATTCTTTGCTGGATAAGAATACATCAGAGGCTCCAAAGCCTAACAGTAGCTCTAGAACATCCAAAAGCAAATCCACAATCCTGATGAGTTCATGACTTTCCCTCACTTCTACTGTCTTCCCTCTTCATTATTTCTTCCTAACTCTTATCTATCTAATTTCTCTCCCCTTTTTTCCATGACATAATTTTTACCTTCTAATAGTCATCTGCCAGAATCTCTCTATTTCAAAGCTCCTCGCCCCTCTCTGCTTTCTAACCTCTGAATCTTACCAAGACAGAAGGGGGCACTACAATAGGGTAGGACAATCACAATCTGAATAGATTCTGGCTACTTTTTTGTAGGCTACAAGTGAGTCTGTAAATATCAATGTTTCTTTCAGACCCTTGGTCTAGCCAGTTGGAGCAAGAGTGGCAGAGATGCATGGTAGAGCAACTAAGCAGAATGAGATTTTGGAAAGGACAAATATCTATCAAAAGAGGGCTATGTGTTTGCCAAACAAATACCTTGCAGACCATTCTTTCACTTACCCATCCGGCTATTTGGCCTCTGCTAGGCATAGTGATACATGCCTGTAATTGCAGCACTCAGGAGGCTGAGGAAAGAAGATCAAGAGTTCAAGGTCTGCCTAGGCTACACAGGGAGACCCTATGTCAAGGAAAACAAGAACTCGGAATGTAGATCAATAGTAGAGCACTTTCCTGTCATACACAAGGTCGTGTGTTCCATCCCAAGCACCACACACACACATACACATACGCGTGCACACGTGTGGCAGTCTCTGACCTCAATGTAGTGAGGGTGATAAGCAGGTAAATCAACAAGTACCAGCCAGTGTGGCATCTGCCACTGAGTATATTCAGGTCTTTAGGAACCCAGAGAAACCAGGGGTCCAGAAGACCTGCACACTGAACTTTGAACTAAGTTCCATCCATTAGTTGAGAAGTAGGAAAGGAACTCATGTACAAGCACTACCAGTTGGGAGGGCACAGTGGATTCTCCTCTGTGCTTGGTTGGATGTGTTCCAGCTATGTGCTTGGATATCTCCCACTTGTCTTAATTACTAAACTCCAAGACTAGAATCCTTCCCAGCCATTTCAGAATCTGCAAGGAAAATAAAAACACAAATTATCTTGACGAGTAAGGGACTATTAGTATCCATGAGTCTCAGAAAAATATGGTTCCTGGAAGGCAGCTTTGGGGAAAAACACACCCAGCTGAATGTACCAAAACCATGCTCTGATATTCCCAGACATGGATTAACTGCAATAAATAGCAATTCTGTTCTTATCAAATACAACATTTATCTCTAATTTATGAACTGACCCTGAGGACCCTTGAAAGAGTCTGAGCAACTCACTGCCATCTGGAAACTCCCATTGTTTATCAACATTGTAACAGACCAGTTAAACATTCTTGACCTGGCTAAGTCACAACTCAAAGTATCTCAAGATTTATTTTTCTGAGGAAAAAAATACTTCAGTCTTTTTGTTCATCTAGCAATCTTATAATGTAAACTTTATATCCTAAAGTATTGTTAAAGCTATTGATTTGCTCCTGAATGACTTGCAAAAGGGTGGTCAAATGTCCTAAAGGCAAAAATGTGTCTGATTAACTAATTATGGATGTACAATTCTATCAATGACATTGTACTGCATATTATTTAAAAAACTACAGGAAACAGTCATTTTTCAAAATGCAAAGAAGTACAGGTTTTTTCTATGTCTTAGGTACAACTGTTTAAGTCTGTTTACTATGTTTTGCTGGGAGATTTCTTATGATCTTTATAGTAATCCTCAGGTTACAATATGTTTTCACAAAGTGGTAGGGACAAGTATTGTTCCTTCTTTACAAACAAGGTTTAAAAGTTAATGATTTGTCCAGTGGTGCACAGCTGGTAAAAGTTGAACTGGTCTTCACTTTCAGCACTTCCCCAAATGTTCACAGGGTGCAAAAAGGTTGTATGGCCAAAGTAGTTTGGGAAATGCTGAGTTAAAAAAATTAAATAGTTCTTTTCTTATTACAGACATCCCAGACATCAAATATGTGTTTTGTAAATCACTAGGAAGAAAGATGGAGTCTGCAGCAGCTCCCAGACATAACCATTTTATCCATAAATATCTCGTGGACTTAGTCATGGCAAATGGCAAATGCATTCTGTGATAGAATGCGTATAATATAATAACTCAGTAAAGAGACTGAAAATTAGCCCTTAAGAAACTGGTTTATGAGAACTATAGTGAAAACCAAGAAAGGAAAGAGCCTGACAAATTCTTTTCTCTTTATTGATTTTTTGCAATACTAGGGTTTGAACTCAAGGGCCTCATGCTTGCTAGGGAAGCATTCTATGCCACTCCCACAGCCCTTTTTGCTTTAGTTTTTTCAGATGCTTTTGCCCCCTGGCCTCAGACCATGATCCTTCTCCCTCCACCTCCCAAATGCTGGGATTACAGGCAGGAACCAGTATACCTGACTCAGTCAGAAAAATTCTATAGAAGCTGAAGTATTACACAGTAACTTTAGTTAGGTTACAAAAAACAAAAAAGACACAGCTACCACAAGACAAATTTCCCTCTTCCTCAAGGACACTGTTAGCAGAGGTCCGAGAGCAGAACCTATATTCGTTATCTTTACTTTTCTCAGTTCTAATTCAAACAAGAAAGGAAGCCAACCAAAGAGTCTCATTTTAACTTAGGAAACACCCAACACCCAGAGAAGCCTCATAAACTCTTATAAGCTGAAAGTTTAGCATAACCACTGTAGCAGTCACTTCCACAATCTGCAAAAATGATGTACCAGTGCCTGAATCTGAACATCTCTAGACATATCAAATAAGCACATCACAAATAAAGTTATGTTAGCAGACAGTCTGCTTCAGTCACACAGAAAAATTGGAGAAAGCAGAGCAAGCATATATCTGTAAAGTGTAAGTTTATTATGTTGCAATATGAATATTAATAGGGCATGTGATTTAAAAGCCAGAGGATTTGATAAAGTGAACGTCTCTGAGAATGCCAGTGACCAGAAAGGACTTGACTAGGGAAAAGCTCGCTACCCAACAATGCCATTGGTGACTCATCCAAAACCCAGACACAGGCCTAATGAGACTCTGACAGAATGCCTGGCAGCCTCAATTCTATTCAGCATGGTGAACAGAGGGTAGGAAACAAGTTCTCCATGAATTCAGTTTTCTGTAATGTTCTGTTGTTTCTACAAGTCAAGTGGTAGCATTACATTGGTCAAAGGATATCTGATCTGACACTGGTCAAGTGAGGAAAGAAAAACCCCACAAAGGGAGTTTGCTTTTTTTATTGTTTAATGAAAACCCTTGCACTCTAAAGACTTATTTTTAAAACCAAATTCTTTTTTTGTTGAAAACTGTACTTTCAGTTCAGAGCAAGAGCAATCAAGTACTGAACTTAGCCTTAAATGAGTTGCTTCTACCCAGTCTCACTATGCTCAGATTGAGGTAATTCCTATGTTTTAAGCCCCCAAAGCAGTGGTTCTCAATCCTGGCTGAACATGAGATTCATTTAGGGAATTTTTTTTTAATGTGCATCCTGAGACCCCATTCTGGATCTCTGGGGATGGGATCTACATTCTCTAGCTGATTCTAAATAAAAGTCAAAAGCTTCCAAAGGCTGTTGTCACATATGTGACTAGCCAAGTAGGTCATCTAGTCTGATCCAAAAAGTTCCAAGAATTTAAACATTAAAAAAAGTCTTCCACTACTGATCATCATACAGTCAAGTGTTTAGGACCAGCACATAGAATACTAAAAGACAGGTCACTGCTCAAGGAAGGGAATGTAGTAGTGATCAATATTGGTCAGTAAAACCCAGGGAAATAGCACACAGACTGAGCAAAAAAGGCTGGACCAAGCATGAGCTCTGCAGAGCTTTCTGGAGACTAGTCTTGGGATCCACTAATGAGCATTTTTGCTGCTCCTAGTTTTTATCACTACTACCACCTACATTATCATCACCACCACCAATAAATAAATAAATTGTTTTCTTTTCATAAAAAGTTAGGTAACATAAATGATTGTTAAAAAGGAATTGCTACCACCAGAGGAATTCACTTTGTATATTTTGGCATTCAGAGTTTGTGCTATGCAAATGTAAGTATAAGTGTTTATTCACTTTTTAGAATTTGCCTAATTATTATCTTAGGTAAATTTTCTAAAAAAATTAATTAAAAGGGATATATAGGTCAGGCATGGTGGATCATTCCTGTCATAACAGCCAGGTGGTTGGCAGTGGTAGGAAGATCTCAGTTCTAGGCCTGCCTCAGGCAAACACGGAAGACACTATATGAAGAATAAACTAAAGCAAAAAGGGCTGGAGTCATGGCTCAAGAGATGCTCGAGTGGTACAGCATTTATCCAGAAAATGCAAGGCCCTGAGTTAAATTCCCAGCACCACCAAAGGGTGTGGAAGGTAATATATATTTTTTAATTTCTATAATCACTGCCCAAGGGCCTTCCATAAAGTTTGTATTAACTTACTACTCCTATAAGTGATGCTCTTTCTCCAAGTTTTTGCCTATAAAGTGGACTAGAAGTGAATTTTCCATTTTATCAAAATGAGAGTCAAAAATAAAAACTTATTCTTACCTTAAATTTTTTTTTTTGGATGGTGCTGGCCATATAATCCAGGGCTGTGAGCCTGCTAGGCAAGTGGTCTACCACTGGGCTACATCCTCAGCCCTGTATTCCTTTGATTATCAAAGAGAGTCTTTACATTTTATTTTTTTCTTTGTATATATTATTAGCCTGTAATAGCTGCACATGGGGATACACTGTGATATTTGCATGTGCGCTTACAATACATCTTGATTAGATTCACCTCCTCCATCATTCTCCCTCATTCTCCCTCCCCTTCTTAGAACAATTTCAACAGATTTTGTTACACTATTTTTTTATTCTTCAAGAGTTAGTATTGTTCTTGTTAACAGATAAAAACAATTATCAACATGAGTAAAACAATTTGCACCAGATCCTACTATAAAAATATACAGTAATCAAGATTTAAAGTATCATCTAAGGTTTACAATAATCTAGTACAACACATAATCTAGTCATCTTCCATTCAACATGAGCAACATACGGAAGTCTAGACCAGTAATCAGTAAAATTTTTCTGTGATGAGTGAGATAGTAAATATTTCAGGTTTTTATGACATCAGGTCTTCTATAACTACTCATCCCTGCCCTTTGTTGCATGAAAAGAGTCACAGACAATATATAAATTAATGAGTATGGCTGTGCATTAATACACTTTGCTCATAAAATCAGGCAGTGAACTAGAGTTAGTCCGTGGGCCATAGTGTACCACCCCTGATCTAGATACATGTGACTTTTTTCTGTTTAACAGTATTTGTTATTCATTTAATGATTTTATGTAAATGGTATCACTCAATATTTTGGGAGGTGGGCTGCTGAGGAGTGAATCTAGAGCCTCATACATGCAATTTTTATTCTTATATCATACATACTTATGCACACTTAGTTTAAATATCACAGTGTTTTATACATTTTAGATGAGTCTCAGTTTCCCAGAGAATAATGGATCACATAATCCATTTAAAACAATATTTGCAGTGATATCCCTTTAAAATAACATTTTAAGGTGCAAGAATTTTTTACATATTTAGTAAAATTCTAACACCCTTGGCTTACTAAGACATTTTGCTGATTTTATTTATTTCTAGTCTGTCTTTTCTTTTTATGCGATCACTACTGTTCTTAAGGCCCTTCCAAAGCGCTCATATAATCCTGGACTTGAAAAACTGTAGCCAGCCCACATTGGTACTGGCATTCCAGTACCAACGTACAAGCCTCCAACTCATAGAGAAGGTGGGTTGACTTTTTTTCTAGTATTTTCTATGAATGCAGCACAAATACCTTTTTTTCAATCCACAACTTATTTTATACTCTGCAGTAGAAAGAGGAAAAGACAGGTTTGTTGTTATTGACCATTTTCATACCTGAGTAGTGCTGCTGCCGCCTTCACATCCTTACTACTCAGGGTTACTGGCTCAGCAACGCCCTACTCGCCATAGTTCAGTGGGGTTGAAGACCAAGGTTGGCCTTGTGTCCACGCTTCCTCAAAGGCACTTTCCCCAACAAACTATTTATTCTGGAAAAAGATGGGGACTAGGTGCTGAATACCCCAACAGCTCAGTGCTTCCCTTTTGACTTCTTATTGTGACTCTCTTCAGAGCCAGGAGCAGGAACACTGATTCCATACACTCTGCGGACCCGACATACACCAGGAAAACCTACACTGCTAAGAAGTGGGTGAGAAGACTAAAGGATCTCTCTTTTCGGGGAAAATCTGAGATTTTGTCTTGCTCATGACATCTAGTTCCAAAGATTTAAGGCATAAAAAGAGCAGACATGCCAACCATTTTTTTAAAGTAAGAGCAAAAAATATCATATACTTTAATGCATTTACTAATCTATGCTAAGAACTTAATACTACACAAAAGGCACAAGGAGATGGAAGTTAAAGAGGGAGTACTCTATAGGTGCCTGCCATGAAGTTGAGAAAAGATGCAAATTAATAATACAGGGGAGTGAGTAAAAGGAAGAACAGGCTGTGCAGACTATAAGCCATGCCCATAGAAATAAATTTAGGATGATAATGAAGGCTGTTTCTCTCTTCCATATTCTTTCGGGAGTCTACCTGCCTCCTCTTTGTTTCCTCTGCACTTGCTATAGTTTATTTAATAGTTTTTTAAACAATAGTGACTGGGGATGGTGACTCAAGCCTGTAATTCTAGCTACTTGGGAGGCTGAGATCAGGAGAATCACAGTTTTTGCCAGCCCTGGCAAAAAATTCACGCGACCCCATCCATCTCACCCAATAGCAGGTGACACACTGCTGTTATCACAGAAACATGGGAGGCTGATATTGGGAGTATCAATGTTCCTGACCAGCCTGAGCAAAAGTTTGCATGAGCCTATCTCAACAGAAAAAAGTTGGATGTGAAGGCACATGGCTGTCATTCATGGTGGAAAATAGGAAGATTTTAGTAAAGGCCAGCCCAGGTAAAAAGTGAGAACTTATTTGCAAAATTACAATAGAAAGAAAGAACTAGTGGTGTGGCTCAAGCAGTAGAGTGCCTGCTTAGAAAGCATGAAGCTCTGAGTTCAAACGCCAGTACCACCACCAAAGGAAAATAAAAAGGAAACAATGGCAGAGGGAACTAGAAAGCACAAAATATACAGAAGCTGGAGCTCTAATTGTTTGATTGCTGCTCTGACTTATGTGCTTTTTGAACCTGGCTTTTTCTGTAAGAATTGAATAATCAACTATGGCACACTCTGATATTGCCAAGGTTTAATGGAGTGTCAACAATACTGGGAATACATACAATTTATGAAGGCTAGACACTGTTCTGAGAGATTTATCTGTATTTCAGCACATTTAATTATGACAAATCTAAATAGCTGGTTAAAAAAATTGATCTCCACTTCACAATAGAGGAAACAGAAAGTTTAAAGACCTTGCCTGTGATCACAGGGCTATGTTAATTAGCCAAGTGTCCTTAGACTGGATCATGTTGTCATTTATTCCTCTATGATGTTAAATATTTGTAAGGGGGTTTTTTTGGAAAAAATAATTGACTACAAGAAAGAGAATGTTAATTGACATGCACCTTTTGGGGGCATTCTAGACATAAACTATAGCAACCTATAACCTATAAATACATGATTTTGTAGGTGAGATCCTTGATCAGACACATTACTGTAAGTAGCTACAGTCCTCCCTAGGTGCAGATGCTCAAGTCCCTTATCTAAAATGGAGTGGCATTTGCATATCACCTCACACATCCTCCTGAATACCTCACATCATCTCTAGATTATTTTAAATGCCTAATGCAATGTAAATAGCTGGCATACTATAATATTTAGGAAATAATGATAAGAAAAAAGTCTGTATATGTTCAGTATGGAGGCAATGTTTTTCATGTTTTCAATCTGCAATTGGTCAAATCCATCATTGTAGAACCTGCAGATACAAAGGGCCAACTGTGCATGCTTTGTAACTAAAATGTTCTGCAGTTTTGCAGAGGCACAGATTTGAGATGTGTTCACAGCAAGCCCACCACTCACCTTTTAAGTTCCACGTCTGAATCTTAAGAAGGCTGTAGTCATCCCCTATGAAAAGCTGGAACTTTCATGAATTATTACAGTATCAGACTTCATAAGGCTAAAACTTCATGAACTACACTAGCATAACATTGTTGCCTAAAGAAACACAAATTCATATCCCAATCCTTGAAATAAATAATGCAAGTGCTTACTGAAGTTTCTTGAAGCAGCTATGGAAGAATAACATCTTATAATAGACATCAAACTTCTTTAGAAATCCTCATTGGATATTTCTCTCCTTCCTCCCTACTGTATCCTCTTTTTTCTTAACCCATCTTCTAGAGATGTTTGTTGTTATTGTTCTTTCAATTTTTTGTTTGCTTGGCTGTTTCTATACCCCAACTTATATGAATCACTCTGGCATTTTTATGGCATCTTTCCTATTTTCCACTACTGCTCTAATAAGAAGAACAGGCATAGGATAGTTAGAACATAAAGACAGGAAAAAGCTGAAAATATTTTTGGCCTTACCAAGTTTTGCCTTACTAAAGAGGACATCCCTTTGGGACACCAGAGTTTTTTCCAGTTCATGCCTTAACACACACCCCCATTTCCTTCCTGTCTCCTGCTGAACTGAGTAGAATTCTCTCAGAGGCCCTTTAGAGTATCACCTCTTTCCATGGAACTGGGAAATCTAGAATTTTCCTGAAGTTAAACACAACAGCAGGATTCAGAGGTCCTCCATTCAGGCAGTGTCTCAGAGAATTATGACCACCTGTGAAAAACAGTCAACCTGATTTATAGTTGTGTAAGTACAGAGGGATTTGGTTTTTCTTGTAAGAAGTCTGGCCTTAGGGAGATGATGATGATATTGGTTCCTCAGCTCAACTTATTCTTGCTGAGTGATCCAGGGAACAAAATGGAGGACTGGGTTCAGGAGTAGTAGCCAGCAGTCTGGGTAGTTCCTATTCTGTCAGGTTCTTTGTCTGCATAGACAAGGTCATGTGTTAATGAAATTCTTTCATCCATAGGTACAGGGTGGCCCTCCTTGACACAACAAAAACCCTGTGTGCATGACTCCACCTTCCCAAATCTTGTGCAATCACAGGTTTACTGTCAAATACATCTCCCACCTGATTATATGTAGAGTTTAGTCCCTGGGTGGGGCAGTTGACTAGGTAAGTAAATCATAGAAGCTAAAAACAAATCCTGTGTGGCAGGAGACTGCCTGAGCCCTTGGTTCTTGGTGACCAGGTCCTTGCTGGTCTGAATCTGGCATCAGCAAACTGAACTATTTCCTCACTCTCAAGTCTACAGTCTATGCCAAGAGGCTTAGTCAGACTGACATTTGGTCTTGTATCCTGAGGGTTGCCACAGTTGCTTCTCTCTCCTCCCTCTAATGAGCTCAACAACAATGAAAAATCAAGGCCATTCCACCTGTTTGTGAAGTCTAAGCTTGTTAAGAATCTCTGGTATAAATCACTTCCCACTGACCTGAATTGCTTGTCTCTGGTCCTCTGAGCTGTTCCATTACACCTTGCCAAGGGGCCAGTTGCCAGAGCTCCTAAAGCCCAAATACGAAAAGCAGTACCTGTCTCTCTTCTTGTTAACATAGAGCAGAACAACAGCAAAACTAACACACAAAAAACCCTCCATTCAGGGATCCCTCACCCCTTCAATTTGGCATGTGTGTTTTGCAAGACTATCCAATTATCAATAACTAAACTGAGGTCCTTGAAGTCTTATTCCATGACCAAGTTCTAGTTACAAGTTCTGTAGGCTGCATTTCATTTCTGGTATTTATTCCTTTTGAGGTTTTGCCTTTCCAGCACCATGTTAATGCATTATAACCTGGAACTTGGGATGACATTCTTCATGGACTTTTCTAGTTCTTGGTAGTATGCAGACTTCTCTAGCAGTTTTAAAGTGTGCTCAATTCTCTGTCCTATCCAAAAAGCCAGATGATGTAGTCTCCATTAATGAAGTCAGGTACAGAATTCTGAACCTGTCTACCATACACATCTTCTCAACTTCCCCAAATGGCTCTAATCTCAAGAAAGAAGATACCCTTGAAATCCAAGTGTTTTTTTAATGCCCATCCTATAATTTCTAAGATCACCTCTTCAGCTCCCTATAATTAAGGACCTCATCTGTCACCATCTCCATGTGGTGTTCCCATGATCCATCCATCCCCAACACATGACTTCTCCCAGAGGGGTAACTCAGATCACAGAGAAGTCTCCACAGTTTTCTCTGATTTGAGGTTGACCCTCCAAGAGCCATGACAGCTGTTGTCAAGTGAACCCCAACTCCCTTGTTCCATATCTCTGACAGCTAAACAATGGTGAAAGTGTTTCTTGGCTGCATTCTGGCATAATGATTTTATCCAAAATGCAGCTATGCAATGTTCTTTGGTCCAAAATCTAAGACATTTGTCCACCAATCATTAGGTGAATTAAACCAGACTGCCTAGCACCTGTTTCACAGTCTATCTCAATACAGCAACTCATCCAAGAGTAACAGAGATATGTCACCAAAAATGTCTCTAAAAATATTTTTCTGTTTTACTAGGGGTTCCTTAGGGATAGACTAGAAGGATTCACACAGTACTACACAGCACTGACCTTCCTGACAATCTTCCCCCAGCACTCTGGATGCAAAAATCACCACATAGAATCCTCTAGAAGGGAATGTGGGGGGAAAAAATGAATGCTTGTACTTGAGGATTGGTGTCTCTGAAATCATGAAATTCGAAAGGCTCTCAGACTATCCCTTTGCTATATTCAGAACTGTTGGCTAACAGCAAAAGAATCCATCTTGCTAGTATAAGGGCTGAAGGTTCCACTTCCTAAATACCTTTGCTTCATCAGCCTCCTTCAGTAACCAGTGAAGAAAAGTGAAAATATTCTGGGATGGGGTAAAACAGAAAAACAGAGTTTTGTTTTTTTTTTCCTTTTTCTTTTATTATTCATATGTGCATACAAGGCTTGGTTCATTTCTCCCCCCTGCCCCCACCCCCTCCCTTACCCCCAGTCCGCCCCCTTCCTCTCCCCCGCCAATACCCAGCAGAAACTATTTTGCCCTTATTTCTAATTTTAAAACAGAGTTTTTAATATCACTCTATAAAATACATTGCATCATTTTCACATCCTAAATGCCTATGTCTAGGTGCTTTGTCAGATGACCAGCCATTTGGATTTACCTAAGACCGAAAGTAGCAAAGTCAAAGGCAGACTCAGATAAAATGCTCTCCCTAGTTCCATGCCCAAGATGAAGAGAGACCTGGAAACATCACCAAGAAAGATGTCTTGTCTAAGGTATCAGACATTTTTGATGGCTGTGCTGCTTCAAACAGCATGACTATAATTCTTTTCAGAACTCCCCTGTCCTACATACTGTCCCCAGTCCTAATCCAAATCATCTTTCCTCATCTTTTGGATGTGTGTCAGCACTTGCTACAGTTAATCATGCTGCATCCTGTACTCCAGATAACAATGCCAGAAATAGATGCAGGTCTTAGGCTTTGGACAAAAGCATCTGGTTGTGAAATATACATATTTATATTTGAGAAGGACATGGTAGAGAGAAGAATCCCGCCTCCTTTGGCTGGTTTGTGGAGTGAGCTCAGCACTGTGCTTTTAGATATGGGGTAATTGGAAATAATGAATATCTGGGATTACCCCAAGTCATCAGGAGACAGCGTGTGCCCCAAGTCATGCTGGCTACAAGACTAGAACTCATTATGGATAAAAGTGGGAGAATTAGATTCAACTAATTCATGGGCATATGTCCAAAGATTCTCTTAACACATGGTAGTGGTACCACACAAATAATACATGGATCCCACAAAGCCATGCCCAACACTGTGGAAAGAAACCTGAGTCATACAGCTACACGTGCAGCTGCTCTAAAGACCTAGCAGTGTTATTCTTCTGGTTTGGAGCTGGGGATTCATTTAAAGGCTGGAGAACTTGGTGTTGACTGTTCTTTCTCTGCTTAAGTAATGTCCATCAGATGTAACTCTGTCTGTGTGGATGGCGCCTTTACTCTAGCAAAGAATCTTCAGTCTCAGGAAGAAAATTAAAAGCCTCTTTACCTCTTGGCCTAGTTCCTGCCTCTTGTCTTCTTTTTTTTCTTCTTCTTCCTATCATCTGAGCACACATTGGTCTTAATCAGTTTTTCCTTAAAGTCCTGGACTATATTATTATCATTTTTAAAAAGACACTGTGAACTCTGTTGCTCATATTTAAAAAGTAATAACAGTAATAAATTGCTGAGAGGCCTATGACAGTCACAGTTGCATCACTGGGAGAGTCCCAGAGCCCAAACCCATGAAGAGAGGGAAAGAACAGCTCTGCTGGCTGGCCTGCTGGGTTGTTTTTTCCAAAGATTTCTTCTTATCTGGAGATTGCTCAGATGTGTATCATACATGTTCAAAATAACTTTCTCCAATTTGGAAAACCATAAACCAGCAATAAAAAAAAATGAGATTCTGGTGGAAAATATAAGTATCACAGTTTTATAAGTGTTTATTAAATGGTCTCATTTTGCTTTTGTTTTCACACAGTGAACTTGCATTGCTTGCCTACACTTCCAGATGGAATTGGAGCCCTGTTTTATATGTTTTTCACTATTGGGTATATTTTTCACTATTGATTATTATTTTTTAAAAAGATCATAGGAAAAGAACTTAATACTGAAAAAAAAGGAACCAAAAGTACAATGAAATGAAAGCAACCTAATTACAAAGGCCTCTCTTTCTAAAGCATGTGTTCCTCCATGGCCTGCAGGGTAAACCACATCAGTGTGGGAGAGTGCCATTTCAATAAGCTATTTGAATTGTCCAAACTGAATGCATGAATAAAAATCGACAGAGCAATATTGGCTCTAGACTACGGGTATTTCAAACACAATGGCCACAGGATTCCTCAAATGTAAGGAGAAGCTGGAGTCAATAAGCACAGGCATTAGGAGTTGATTGATTAGGATTACATGATTAAAGGAATAGACCAAGAAAATGGACTGCTGTCTGTAGAGTTTGGCTCATATTTCCTGCAATGCATTTTTGAAAACTTTTGCCTTAATTTTCTATGAAGATGCTAACTTAAAAATACTTTCATAAAGTATTCCTTGTTTTAAAAAGATCATATAAAAAGCATTGAGGCTAGAAATAATATTTGCATTTCAGTTTCACACACTTTCTGTCCTAAACACTATATAAATAAATACATGATTTTTTGAAAAGCTACATTTGGCAGATCCCACAAAAGGCTCGGGTATCAGGGAAGGGGAAAATAATTTATCTTCATTACCATCTATCCACACATACTTTTGGTAATCATGAAGACATTTCTCCTTGCAATTTCACAAGGAAAATAACAGAACTGAGTGTCAGTTTCTGGCCTGAGTTCACTTGGTGGCAAAAGGAATTCTTAAGTACTGACATTACATTTCAGCAGGGCACAAAGAGTAGATTTACATTCCTTCTTGGATTAAGTTTTGCTTTTTACATTCAATCTCTTTAGATAATCAGAAGCATGTGTCCCCACACCTTGCCAGCTCTTGCCAATGATAGAGTGAGTGCTCAGGGATTGGAGTGGTCCTCAGGGCGAATCTCAGAGCTAAGTCTGAGACTTCTGAAAGACCATGCTGCTGCATCCCCAGCCAAGGGGGTGCTGGTGATTCCTCTCATATTATCTTTGAGGTGTCAGTCGCCAAAGCAGTGAATGTCAACTGTTCTGAATCCTACCAATGACTCCTCTGAAAAAAAGCCTTCGGTTATAAGTAACCACTGCCTTGTGGCCAAACATGGGGAGAATCCCCAGCCAATTTATGAGGTCTTTGCCTTCAAGTTAAGGATGAAAAGAGTTTGTTGCTAGCTGGGGAAGGTTATTTATGATGCGATTGTTAAGGGAAGGAATGATAATGTTATTTTTCTCTCTTTTTTTAAAACAGTCTTTGGGTTTGATGACTGCTATAATATTTTCTGTGTATTCTTTACATACTAAGTTTAAACTAGGTTGTATTTCAAAGTCTCAACTTTAATTTTGTGACCAAAGAATCTGTACTCAGAGATAATTAGCTACCTTGTCTTCTTTCGAAATCTGACTTGTATTATTTTGAACATGTGGAGAAAGGATTCAAATGACTGCACTCATCTTTTGAGTGCAAGCCTTAAGGATAAAAAAGCTACACTAGAAAAAATTTTAAGGAATGGATTCTAAATTTTTAAAATATCAAAAATTAGTTGCATGTGGTGGTATAGTGGTACAAACCCGTAAGGAAGCAAAGGTAGGAGGACCGTGGTCCGGGGCCCAGCCCAGGCAGAAGCATGAAACCCTATCTGAAAAACAAACTACGAACAAGACTAGGGACATGGATCAGGTGTTTGCCTACTCAAAGCCCTGAGTTCAATTCCCAATAAAACCAAATAAAGAATCAAAATTTAGTCCATAGAAGAATAGTTCATTGAATTGCAAGAATATTTTGTTGAATTCACTCTCTGTACTTAGGAGAGAGTGAGAATTTAGGAGAATTTAGCTATATTTCTTTCACTTAGGGGACTCCACTTTGTTTGCTAGAGAAGCAAATTAGATAATGTGTATAATTTTACAAGGAGAAAAAGAGATGGAATTATTTTCTTACCTGTATTCACAGAATTCTCACCCTCCCTTCTCTCTCTTCTGGTTTCTGATCAGAACCCCATATGTTACTTCTTAAGAGTTAGGTGGGTTCCTAGTTGTTTTCATCAAAATCTCCCGAAGGACTAGGTGGGCTACTTGAGAAAAAGAAGATTACTGGACCCCACCCCAAATCTAATACAACAGAGTCTCAAATAGTGACATGTGACAATTTGATTAGCCCAGGGCACCATTGGATGTAAGCATTAGTACTGCGCACAACTTAAGAACAAGTGGCACATGCCCTTTTTTCCTGCTGCTTCTTTCTTGCTGGCTGAGATTGGGATATGATGGCTGGAACTCAAGCATTCAGATTAGAAATGAGGCATCATTCTCTTAAGTACAGAACAGCAAAATAGACTTATCCTAACAGTCAGGAGGCTGCTGTTACAGGTCCAGACATCCCAACTCTATCTCGTTTACATGACAAATAAATGTCTCTCTGGTTAATTGCTAAGTCACTCATCTTTGTGTTTTGTCTTAGTTTTAGGTGTGGGTGGTAGGTATAATATGCAAATGAACCTAATGCAAAATGATACACACATTAAGAAAAATGGTCTCCTTTCCTCTCATAATCCTAGAACTTGTCCAGTATTAAATCCCTTTTAACTAAGCAGCTCTTTGTGGGGGAATGAGGTAGAGAGATGAGTTTGAGCCTGTTCTGGGTCATCAGAACAGAAAAAAGGGCCTGCTTTAGTTTTTTTGCTCTGACAAAATACCTGAGGAAATGACTTAAAAGGGGAAAAACTCATTTTGGTTCATGGTTTCAGAGGTTTCCATCCATGGTCAGCTGGCCCCACTGCCATGCATTTGTGGTGAAACAGAACACCATGGCAGCAGAAAGAGGATCCAAGAAGCAGAGAAAGAGAGAGTAAGAGAATGAGAGAAAGAGAGAGGAATAGAGACAAGATATACCCTTCAAGGGTGCACCCACCATGACCTACTTTCCCACCTAGCCTCCACCTCCTGATAGTTCATTCAGCTATGAGAACATCAATGGATGACATAAACACTCTCAAGGTCCAGTCACCTCTCAACAGTGCCACCAGCTGGAGACCAAGCCTCCAATACATGAGCCTTTTGGGGGAACTCCAGGTTCAAACCAAAATAGGGCTGATTAAGGGGTGGGACTACAACCTTGTACAATCCATCAGAACTCAGGAAAGAGTAATTTGGTGATTACACCATAGGTAGAATAAGACTCCTGGGTCCAAACGTTGGTCCCCTCCCCCATTTGTTTTCCATGTGCCCTTCAGCAAGTTGCCAGTTCTTACAAACCTCAGTGTGCTGCCCTAATAAAATAAGGCTACTTATAAAACCAAGATTATTATGATAATTACATACTACATATAAAGTTTAGTATATCAATCAATAATAATGCCTCTCATAAATGACAATTATTATTGCTGTTTTTGGAAAGAAGAGTGAAGCATCAGGAAATGTAGTTATAAAGTTCGCTCTACCAGCTATACCACAACCTTTCTTCCACCTTGAGAAATAAATATTGTAAGGAGTTGGAGACAGAAAGAGAGATGTTTAAATAAGATTTCGAAGTCCCTGCTATTGCTTTGCAAAGAAAAGTTGCAAAGTATAGTTTTTTAAGGAAGAAAAGAAAGTAAAACTGATGAGACAGGAGAGGAAATGAGAGGCAGCTACAAAGTAGGGTAAAGATTCCTGTCCTAGCACCTGCAGTTATTTTACTGGCTGGTTATCTCAACCTAGTCACTTGTCCTCTGTGACTCAGTTTACTTTTCTATAGGATGGAGATCATAATCACTGCTTACTGGTTAAGTTGGACAAGTGAGTGAAATACCCATGTGAGCATGGTTGGTAAATTGTGAGGAGTTGTAGGTGTGTATGAGTTTATTATATATTCAGATTTCTTCCTGCATTTCTGGGATAGCAGGAGCTCTCTTGAGTAGACCTGGTCTGTGCTGAATAATCTCTACTTCTGGGAGGCCCTGGGAAACTTTGGGCACTGTCATTGCTAGGTATTGGCTTCCCAGGGCTATAAAGGCCATACTTAGAGCTAAGCCACCAGGATAACACCACCAAGCATCTCAAAAATCTTTCCACTACAAACCCATCTTATTAGTATCTATTTAACCCCTTTCATTGTACAAGAATAATTGTGAAAGGCCAATAATATTTGAATATTAGGAGAAAATACAAAAATCCCTCCCAAATATGGTAGGTGTGCTCTGCCCAGAGGTTATCCTCATTCTGTCACAGTTTGAAGCTCTTTGATGACATCATGGACTAAAAATACCAACTGTCACACCTCTACCCAGCCACAAGAATGAGGCATTTCTTCCAAAGAAAATACTAGCCACTGTGAAATATGTATTTATTTCTTCACAAGCTTTTTTCTTACTTAACCCCTCACAGTGTCATCTATTGGCTTATTATTAGTCCTAGTACATTTATTTTACACAGATCTCTCTTAGATTCACCAACAGGTTTCTACAAGGCAATAGTAATTATTGTCATATTCTTTATTCAACTTGCAACAGATATGGATGCTTAATATGTTATGTGCAGTTTTTAAGGATATAGCTGCCCAGTCATGACCAGTTCCTGACAGCTCCTTCTTTTGGGGGCATCTATTAAATGCCAGGTCTACAGAGGGCACTGAGTTGTGGATATGAACACATTCATGAAGGTAACCTTCCTCAGGACAGAATGATGTACAAAGACACAAATATCTTTGATGGGTATTGGAAAGCAGAGTCTAAGGATGAAGGAAGATGTTCTGAAGAGATAGATGATAATATTTGAAGGATGAGTAGAAACTGTGCAAAGACTATAAGGGGGAATGGAGTTGATATGGACCAGTAGTTGAAGGAAAGCAGGCTGGATTGGAGAAAGGAGATGGAGGGAGTTAGAGAAGTAAGCAGCAGACAAATCGTGCATCTTCTGTTTGGCATAAATGACTTTGGCTTTTAATCTAATTGCAACAGGCAGCCACTTAGTTGTTTTAAACAGGGACATGACCTCATGCACTGTACATAGTAAAATACTGCTGCTACTGCCACTGCAGAAAAACCAGTTAGGAGGCTACTCCACTGTCTGGAAAGATTGGTGGATCAGCACAGGCTAGTATAGAGTTGGAGGAGCTGGGGGACCAACTGTTCTTCACACTGTAGTAAGGATCTTTCAGTAGAATCACCTGAGATCTATACTCCTAATAGCTGGGAGAGGAGAGTGGTGGAGGAATCTGTATTTATAAGAAGTTCCAGGGTTGTTTTATATGCACAATGTTGGAGAGTCTGTTGAGGGTGGACTGTACGTCTGACTCTTCTTATTGCTAATGGAATCCTGAAAAAAACAACCTCAATGAGTCCAGTCCACCTCAGGCCTGAATCTTCCACAAATGTTCTAAAATATCAGATTTAACTGAGTCTCCAACAGAAACATGGTCCTCCATAATGACCAGCAGTTCTCCTGGCCAATGACCAGGAGAGTGTGCTTTGCAACAGTAGGGATAAAAATGTGCAAATCCATCCCCGCATTTTCCTGACTTTTAGCACAAATGATTAAGACCAGTGGACAAAAGTACAGCCTGCTGACACACAGCAGAGCAAAATTAACCAAATCCAAACCACAAACCACTTTGCCTCCATGCTAACAATATAGTTAAGAGGCTTGACTGATGATACTTATTTCATTTTTAAATCATTGTCCTCCAGAGGAGGGGAAAAAAAGCTAGGAAACCCAACCCAACCAAAAAGATGTCCAACTTGTACTTAGTGAAGAAAGTAAATAATAGTATAAAGAGAGTACAGCATTTGTTAGCCAATGTTAGATAGACATGTGACTCAAGGTAGGCACACTGGGAACAAGCACATGTCACATCAACTCTGGAGACTACTCTGTGCAGTCAGCCTTGCACCCTGGTTTTCTCCCATCTCAGAGAGAGGCAGAGGGCACTTGTCAGGAAAAGAGCCCAGTCATCGGGCACAACCCCAGACTAAATTGTAGCTACTCCCTACCTCAGAATTAAATGACATCACCTATACAAAAAATGGGTGGTAAGAACTCAACAAAATAAGGTACTATAATAGCTAGCCCTTTTCCAAGTAGGCTTTGAGGTTCATCTCCAACAAAGGGCTGAGGATCCTTTTCTAAAATATGTATTCTTCAGCCCTGCCCTAGGCCTCTGAATCCAAGTCATGGTACCTGGGAATGTACATTTTATCAATACCCATTTGATTCTGATACACACAACTTAAGAACCACAACTCCAGACACACAGATGCATACTTAATTCTTCAACTGCTTCAAATATGTATGGGTTTGCTTTGTTTTTTTCTCTTCCCCAGCCATTGATCAACCTTTGAAAATTTAGTATAGACTTCCGACAGGTAACATAGCAGAGAGCAGGTTCAACAAACCATGAATAATACCATGTACCTAACAATGTGTGAAACTAAGATTTTTTAAAACATACAGATTATTCACTGTTGCTATTGACTTACAAAAATCTTATACTTACAAAAATCTTATTCTTAAGTTTATTTCTGGAGAGAGGGTGAAAACCCCACCTTCCAGGCAGTAAGTGGAGCTGGGGGCAAGTATACAACACAAACCAGAATGAGAAAGGTGCCTGGTTCCTATTTTCAACTCCTTCCACCCCTACCCCAGCCCACCCCAGTCTTAATAGTTGGTACTAGAAAGTTTTCTCTTGTTTGCTTACTTTATGCATTGCAGTTTATGGAAACATGCCTTGCTATCTGGAATTTGGCTCCAATTTTAGCAATTATGCAAAGACCATATTTCCATATTTCCTTGTTTTGGTGTGTAAATCCCTTTCTCAAATGTCTAAGAATCCTGTGACAAGTGGTGAAAGGAATTTTTACTGTATGGCTCTTTTACCATTTACCAACCCCTCTCTTGGCAAGTGTGACCCCGGGAGTCCATCACTCCATTAGGTGGCAGATGAGCTACACGGGCTGTGAATTCTAGTGACCTATGACCCACCTTTGCTTCCCAGAGGCTTCCTCCTAAATTTATGTAGGGATAAGATGTTGTGTAAATCTACCATGAAAGTCCTGTGCAGGCAGAAGAGGGTAATTCTTCAGGTCTGGGAACACATGCTTCATCCGTTTGACTTAAATGGGCACCCTAGGGTTTTTATTTGTGCCAAAAAGTGGAAGCCAAGCTTTCATTGTAAACAGATGGTGCTGCTAACAAGGAAGGGAAAAAAATCTCCCAGTCACTCTCAGGAACTAGAGACCAGGAGAGCCTGCTTTAAAAACAATGAACAAAACTACCAGGAAACTCCCTCTCCCCATCCCATAATTTCCAGGTTTGCACACACACACACACACACACACACACACACATCCCTTTGCATGCAGACAAAACCTAGTCTCCATTCCTTCCTTACTTTCTGCAATCTCTTCCCCTTGCCAAATTCTACATTCTTCCAGTGTTGAAACTACAAATATAAAATGAACAAGCTCAATCCCAAATCACGAGGGGCTTTTCTTTGCATGACCACAACATAAGCATTTGTCCATCATCTTGGGATTTTTATGAAGCCTCAAAGAATGCTCAGAATTCCAGTCTTGCTCAAACAATGTCTCACTAGTCAGCATGATTCAGACGTTGAGTTTCAAGACAACCTGGGAATTCTAGTTAGAAGAAAACGTTCTCCTGAAGTGTCTCCATGTGAAAGATTCCCATGTTTTTCTTCTTTTCGTCTTTCAGCACAGAAAAAAGACATGTGGGAACTCTTACATCTCCTTGAACCTGAGGCAACGGGAAGTCGATTGTAATCTCCCTGTCTCTAACCCCAAAAGAGAAGTGTCATTATTGTGCTACAATTAGGTCTAGACTTAAATTTCTCCATTAGGTAGCATCTTGTTACATAACCACTTTATGCTTTTAAATCTAAATGTTGTTGATAACAATCTCTTGACAGATCCAACTTCCAGTGCCTAAATTTAAAAATGAGTCATAGGACCCCCGACATACTCTTTTTTAGCATTCCTGAGGAAGGGGACACCGGAGGTTGTCCGTCACCCATGCCCTGGGGCAGGACCACACTCAAACTGTCCCAAAGAGATGAAGGTCTCTTTATTTTCAAAGTTTCCCCAGAGCAGCAGATTCTATGACCTCCCTAAGTAAACCCTCCAATGTTTCAGCAATATTAGCATTTGCTGAAGTAGAGCCAACTATTAATTTACCTATTATTAAATTGGCACTTTCTCCTTTGACCCCTAGAAAACATTTCTCTCTGCATAAAAACCTTTCTATAACTTACCTGAAAGTTAAATTGTCTGTCTACTGTGTAAAAAAATGATGAGGAAATAACCAGGTACAATGGCTCATGCCTGTAATCCCAGCTACTTGGGAGGTAGAGATTGGGAGGATTGGGGTTCAAGGCAGTCAGCCTGGGCAAAATTGAGGAGATTCCATCTCAACCAATAAAAGTTGGGCAATGTAATCCATGCCTGCCATCCCAGCTGTGGGAGAAGCATAAATAGGAGATGGCCATCCCTATATAGGGCAGATGTGACACCCTATTCAAAAAATAACTAAAGCCAAAAGGACTTGGGGTATGGCTCAAGTGGTAGAGCACCTGCCTAGCAAGGGCGAGGCCTTGAGTCCAAACCCCATGAGGAAATACGTTTTTTAGAAATCTTACTTCAGTCTCTCCCATCTGCTGAGTGGTAATATCTTCCCTGACAATACCCCAGTAGATCTGGAAGGATCAGAAGAGATCAAATGTCAGGCTGCCCATATAAGATGTTATTGTATTACCATCAAAATAATCATTTTCAAGCCAAATCTAGAAGTAGTTTTTTAAATTAGTCTGCTATAGAAATAATAGGAACCAGTGAAAAAAGTACTATAAATATAAACTTAAATTATCTATACCAATATTTTGTTCATGATATAACATTCAGTACTCATCTAAGCAAACTAGGTGATAGGATCTCATCAAGCCATGGAAAGAACTTCTCTTCCTAGAGTTAAGAGACTTAGCCTGGCACACAAGAGAAGAAAGCTGTATCCATTGTGCCATAGTTGGTGCAGGAACTGGCTGAGCAAGGGAGGAGGCAGAAGAAGGACTGCATCACAGAATGAAGCCCTGCACAGCATGGGGTGTGTGCACAGAGCACAGTGATGTGGACAGCATCAGTGTGACTGAGTGAGACAGTTATGAATACATTTCCACCAAATAACATAGCAGCCACCTCACAAGGGCAAAATTGCAGAAGATGTAAGAGAAAACATACAAAAATGAAAGATCTCTCGGTCTGTGATAAGTCAAGCCAGAATCCTTGAAGCTCCAAACAGATATAAATAACACAATTTATTATGAAATACGTGATTCAACTCTGCACCCTGGAAACATAGACAGCACCATTTTCTCAAGTGAGCAAGAAACACCCATGAAAATTGGTCATATGCTAGGCCACAAAGGAAAAGTCAGTATGTTCCAAAAGATAGAAACTCTAATATTTGATTACAATGCACTAAAACAATAGTCAAAATCTCAATTCTGAACATCAAAGAAAAAACTCTACATCAATTGCCAGCAAGTATCATGTGTGCACATTAAAAATATTTCTGTTTTTATTGCAGGAATGCAAGGCAAGTCCATTACCAAAAAATTTATTATATTCTATCCAGTGAATAGATCTAAGAGAGAAGGTCATGTGATGTTTTCTAAAGACACCCCCAAAAAACCTTTCGGATAAGCCAATAATCATACTGAAACACAAAGAACCACTCAATAAAATAAGAACAAATTAATATTTCCTTCCTTAGCATGATAAAACATATCATTCTCAGTCCATGAGGAAACTCTAGAAAGACTTCCATCAACATCAAATATAGGACAAGATGCCACCCCACCTCTGTTAGTTAACATTGTATTAGAACTAATGAATAATGAAACTGGAAGAAAAAATGAGACTAAAAGTATAAAAATTGGAAAACATTTGATCTCTCTCTTATATTAGTCTATAATTAGAAATACAAAAGCTTTGAGAAATGCCTATAAACAATTAGAGAATTTAGCAAAAAAGAATGGAAGAGAATGAATATATGGTAATTGGTTGCTTAAATCCAGTAGAAGCCGAAATGAGAGGAAAGAACCCATTCCACAGTGTTTTAAAGTGCCTAGGAATGACCTAGGCAAGGTGTGTGAAGAAGACTGCAACATTTCTGACACTCATGAAGTAAGATTTGAACAAATGGAAAGGTCCACCCTCTTCTTCGTGAGGAAGCCTCAACAGCATAAATAAACTAATTCTCTCTGTGTTGCTGTCTAAATTAATCACTCAATATCGCTAGTTGTTAAAGAAATGAAACTCAAAAACTACAATAAACTGTCACCTCACACCCGTTAGGACAGTTACTATCAAAAACACAGAAAATAACGAGTGTTGTCAAGAATGTACAACACTAGAATCCACATGCACTGTTTGTGAGAATGTGAATTGGTGCATCCATTACGGAAATCAGTGTGGATGTCCAAGAGTGGTGGTAAACACCTGTAATCCCAGCACTCAGGAGGCACAGGCAAGAGGATTGCAAGTTCAAGGCCAACCTGGGTCGCATAGCAAGTTCCAGGCCAACATGGGCTACATAGCAAAACCCTGCCTCAAAAATAATGAAGGTTCTTTAAATTTTTTAAAATAAAATTACAATATAGTACAGTGATTCCACTTCTGGATATATATTCAAAAGAACTAAGAGTAGAGTCTAAAGAGATAGTTTCTCATCCATGTTCACAGCAGTATTGTTCACAATAGTCAAGAGGTATAAGCAGATGCCTGGAATATTATTCAGCCAGGAAAAGGAAATATTGTCACATGCTACAGTATACATGAAAGTTGAGGACATTTTGCAAAGTGAAAGAAAAAAAAGACAGTAACAAAAAGACAAATACTGTATGATTTCACTTCTATAAGTTATGCAAAATAAAGCCATTGACACAGAGCGCAGAATAGTGGTTATCAGAAGGTAAAGGTAGACAGATAGGGAGTTGTTCAATGGGTATAGTATTTTAGTTTTGCAAGACAAAAACATTCTGGAGATGTATTGCACAACGACGTGAATAGACATACTACCAAACTATAGAACTGGTGGAGTGGCTTAAGTAATAGAGTGCCTGCTTTGCAAGCATGAAATCCTGAGTTCAAACACCAGACCCACCAAAAAACAAAAACTAAAAAAAAAAAAAAGGAATCATATTACTGAACAGTAAACTAAAAAATGATTGGGATGGTAAACTTTGTTATGTGTTTTTTCTTAACAACGATTAAAATTTTTAGAAATATTTTTTCTAAACACGTGATAGTTAAAAATTGGGTCATTAATTACAGATAAAACAGTATAGATAAAACAGTACAGATAAAACACTATCTGTACTTTGATACCTTATAAACTAAGCCAGAACAAAGTACAAATGAACCAAACACTTAAATGTCAAAAAATAAAATCATAAGGATATATGTACAAAGAAGGAGTTTTCTAACTGTGACATTTTAAAAGTTGCTAAATCCATCTTCTTAACAATTAGAAATTTACCTGGCACGGGACACCATTCGCCCAGTCAAAAGACAACTGGCAAATGTGACCCTCTAGAACACAAATACACGAGCTCCTTAATATACATGGAAGGAAAAAGATCAGGGCTCCCGCAGAGTAAGGGAAGGTGTAGACAGGCCAAGCGAGCGCCACCGAGCGCTGCAGTGGAAGTGGATATTGCTCCCGTCCTTTGAAAGGCAATTTGGCTGCATCTATCAAAAATCAGAAATGTAAAATCCGGTAATCCTACCTGTGGGATTTAGTAACACAGATATTCTTGTGCAAGGGTAAAAGGTCCTTGTGGAAGTCTGCCACATTGTTTCAAGTTGGGATCCTAATTAAATAGACTGTGGTGCATTTATCCAAGGGAATGCTGTATATGAGAAGCACAGTGTCTCTTCTTTTCTCCAGACCCTCCGATGTCTGCCCATTGCTCTAAGAATAAAAGCCCCAGGTCCTTACACTGGGTTACATGCTTCTGCATGATCTGGCACCTCCATTGCCTCTCCGCGCTCACAGGACATTCCACCTAGCTTTGCCTCAAATACACGAGTCTTCCTACTACCTCAGGGCCTTTGCACTAGCTCTTCCCACCTCCTGGCTTATTATACACACACCACCCCTCAAATAATCCCAAAGCTCACTCCTTCACTGCCTTCAGGTCTGTGTTCACATGCCACTCTCTCTGATCACTGCATCTTCAACTATAATTCCCTCCACATTCACAGTCCTCGCTATCTTGCTCTGCTTTTTCTGTTGCTCCTATTACATTAGGGCATGATATGTAATGTACTTACTTCATATGTTTATTGTCTGTCTTGTTACACACACACACCACCAAGATAAGGATGCAACAGGGCAGGAACTTTTGTCCATTTGTCCACTTTTGTGTCACCAACATCACACTAAGTACCAGGCACAAAAGAGGGCTGGATAGGTGTTTTTCTAAATGAATGAAAAACTAAGCATAAAGTGTGGAAAGGACTCTGCAGTTTATTTACAAGAAGGAGCAGAAGTCTAGAGAGGATACTGGAGTCAGTGAGCCCATTGAGGGATGTGTGGCCGGGTAGACGGGCACTCGTGGCACTGCATGTGCTTGTATTTAAATGATGTAAATTATTATTTAGCAAGACATTAAATTGGTTTTTCTTTTTAAGAGAAAAAAAAAGTGATGTCATGGCTCCCAGACAGAAAGATTCTACCACAGTAGTTCTGAAGAGGGCTCAGGGAATTTGCATTTTCAGCAAGCTCTCCACCCTCCTCCACCTCCTGGAGAATGCATAGTCCACAAATTGAGAAATGTGTCACCACGCCCTTGCCTAACCTGAGAAATTTTGCAGAGTGTTCAGCGCCGGGATGGCTCCCATTGGAGCATAAGCAAATGGGCAGACCAGAGAAAGAAAGGCATAAAAATTCCAGGAACACTGGACACCAGTGACAGCTGCCACCCAACAGGTGGTCTCCTTGGTACAGATGTGGAGGGACAGCAGAAACATCATCTATCCTTCAGTCTCATATACACAAGCAAACAGGACCAAGGAAAGGGGCGCTATCTTTGACTAAGACTCCAATACAGATCTAAAATGGTCACAGTTCAGCAAAAGTAGTTGAAGGGGTTGCTTGAATTTGTATGCTCATGGTGGGCCTCTAACTGCCATCTTCCTATCTCTATTTCCCAAGTAGCTGGAATTACAGGTGTGAGCCACCACTCTTGGCTTGCCTGTGAATTTTAATCAATAAAATACTCTTCTCATTCCTGGAGGGAAGATTATTATAACAACCCATTCTGGAAATGAGAAAAGTGACTAGAACCTGAAATGTGACATAGTGACCCACCAAACAATACCACCCTGCTCTCCTGTTGATGCCTCTCAAATGAACAGTACTTGACTCTGATTTAATAAATGTAGTAAGATTCTACAGCTGAAGTGTAGAAGGAAAAAATAAAAGGACACAGGAAAGGACTGAGCTTGCCAAACCCAGAATATTTTCCTTTTGAAAGTCAACCTGTCTTATTAATTTTACATTGATTCCCAAAAGAAGGGTAAACTTTAATAAGAAAGAAAAAAATCCATGTCATGACCCATTACTTCCTCAGGACAATAAATAGGAGCTAAAGATACACACTACATTCTTTTCACACTTTATTTTTACTTCAGACATTATCTCCTACACTATCTCTGTTTTGAACCTCTCGAGATGATGCTATTGCTGGAACACTTTCTGATAAGTTTCCTAATTGACTTCAAGAATCTGTCGCGCGCTGTTGACGGTTTCTCCGCTACATTAAAATTAATGGCTTCATCGGTCCCTTATGAATTTCTTCTTTAAATGTCCAAACGCAATCCTGGCTGAGGCTGGAAGACGGGGAAATGGGTGGGAAAAACTGGAAGTAATGGAGTCATCTAGAGAATGCGTAAAAATTAAGTTCCGTCTGCCAGTGGGCTATCGCTCGAACGTGGGTAGGTTTTTATTAAGCGGTTGGTTTTGATTGTCCCATTGTTTCTCCATAATATCCGTCTGTGTGGGATCTGAGTCACTATGACTTAATGCTGGGGAGAAGGACTGCAGGACAGCCAGACATGTCCACATGTTCATCCCTCAATGAGTCGCAACCTTGGGTCTGTTCCCTAGATGTTGGGGGGAAGACTTGATTAATGGCAGACTTGTTCAACATAAAAAAAGAACAAAGACCAAATTTATTCTTGGCATTCCTTTTCCTTGGGGCTCCATGTGGTAATTAATTTATAGCTTTGCAGTGAGGCAATTTAACTTCCGAGAGGTAAGACAGTTGGGACGCACAATTGAAAGACACCCTTTCGTGGAGGGGGATCTGAGGAAGATCAAGGTCAAAGCTGAGGATTTTGTAACCAGGACAAACTCACTGCCTGCTGCCACCTGGCTGCCCTGCCCTCCAGGTGTCTTGAGAAATTCATCCTTTAGCAAATGCGCAGGGGTGTCCAGGAAGTGCTGCCTGCCCACCGCGGCTAGCAGTGGCTTTGGACTTGCTGGTCCCCTTCCTGCGGGTGACTTCAACCCCCGCCCCCGGGCCAAAACAAAAGCCTTGCGAGGTGTGATGAGGGCAGGAGTGAGGGGGTTATTTCTGGACCTTAACGGCATTCCTCACCAGGACACACCCTCGCCCTCGCGTCTCCCCCTCCCCAGCAGTGGCTCGCTCGCTCGCTCTCTTGCTCTCACTCGCTCTCTCTCTCACGCACTCGGCTGAAGGCGGGCGGGACAGAGGACGACGTCTCCATCGCAGCCGCCAGGGGCCGGGCGCTGGGCAGCCGGGCTGCGTGTTAGCTCTCTCTCTGCAGAATTCTGCAAGCCGTGCTGGATCCCAGACACCCCAAGAGGAGCTGCGTTAGGGACACAGGGTGCTTTCTGCCCAAAGCGGTAAGTGGCAGCGTCAACTCCATGCTCTGCAGCCTTTCGGGCAGCAGCCTGCAGATCTTCCGGGGAAAAGTTCGCTTCCCTTCGCGGTGCTGACTTGCAGCGGGCCCCCAGTACTGCCTGGTCCCACGGTTCTTCCTAATAATCCCTCCTTGTGAAACCCCCTTGAGGGTCGTGGGTGGTGGGGTCCTGCTCGGAGGGACTTTTCTGTTGCTAGAGTTGAATGGGGGAGGGGAGAAAGGCTTGTGGTTGAGTTCCCCCCCCAACACACACACACGTTTTTTTTTTTTTTTTCCATTAAAATGTGTGTATATGCCCGGAGCAGTTTGCGCCAGTGTGTGTATTCTTGCTATTATCTTTGGAGTCTGCCCTATCCCTGGTTGAACTAGAAAGACGCTTTCACAAAGCGATCCACTTCTGACAGCCTAAGAGCTACTCAGTTGCTGAATGAACTCTAGCTGGAAACACTTACCTCACGGAAGATTTTGGTAATTTTTGTTTTCCCTTGAAAAAGTCTAGGTGATTTTCATACCTGTTGCTTTCTAATTGTCTGAAAGCTGTTTGCTTGTTTTCTTGGGTCTCACTTGATCACAGTCCTTTGTCTAAGAAAATCGAATGCGACTTTCTCTGCTCTCTTTTTTTCTCCTGGAAGCCCGTTGGATGAAGTCCCTCTGTCATTAGCACTCAGTTGGCTGTGGTTCTCAGGGAACAAGTGGCAGGCAGAATACAATAGGGAAGAGTGCATTCCTGATGACTCCTCTACCATGGAGAGCCAAGAGCAGAAAAGCTGACGTCCCCCATTAGATTTCATGGAAAGTATTGCTTGTCTGTTTTATACCTATTCAATTTTGGTGAACTCTTGAAATGATCTAATCCAGAAGAGCCAGCCTTGGTACCTGATCACACCAGGGATTCTGAGATCACTTCTCCCTTCCCTGGCAAATAGGCTACTGATGAAGGAGAGTGGTGATGAGATGTGACAAGGGGCAGGGCAAAGACCACCTGAGCAGGGGGCTATCCACCAAAGACCAGCTTGTTTTTGACTTTCTGATGATTAAGAAAATCATAAGGATACTGGAATGTGGCTTATCATCCTAGCAGGTTAAGTTAGATTCCTGACCACATGATGTCAAAGACTTCAATAGCCCTTCTCCCGCTTCCAAGTGGAGTTCATCAGCATGCTTGTTTATTTCTGTTGTTGATAAATCCATGGGAAATCTCTGCTGAACCCAGCAATTTTAGAAAGCAAGTCCTAGCTTATAATTGCCCACATAATGGCAAACAGGTTATTTTCAGTAACCCAAGAGTCTTGCATTTTTCTCCCCTCTGATGTTAGAAGTACAGGAAGATATTTTACAAGCATGCCTTGAGCTTTCCCCACCCCCACTGAAATGGAAAGTTAGCCTTGGGTATCTGATGAAATAGATTGTTGCCAGATACGTTACCAGGCTATAAAATAACATGTTTCAGAAAAGATCATAGATATTAGACATCAGTGTCTATAGCTGCTATATAATTTTTCACAGTCGCACTAAGGAAGAGACGTGCTTTGAGCAGTATTTTCATTTATTGCGTGCTTTGAGCAGTATTTTCATTTATTGCTTATTTATTTGCTTTCTTCTTCTTCTCCTTCTTCTTCTTCTTCTTCTTCTTCTTCTTCTTCTTCTTCTTCTTCTTCTTTTCTTCTTCTCCTCCTCATCCTCCTCCTCCTCCCCTCCTCCTTCCTTCCTTCTTCAATTGAAAATCTCCCTTTACTTAAGTGAAATCACAGACTAGAATTAGCCACAGGATGGTTCTGTAGGGCTAAAATTAGAAGGTACATGGGACATTTAGGCATATCCTTGTCTCCTAGAAGATTCTGCAAAGTCTCCTTTAAAACCCCACTTTAGCAATTATTGTACTTTTTAAAAAATGGTGCTTTTATTTGGACAATTTTCCCCCTGGAGCTATAATCAAACTTTGTTTGCCTGAGGTTCCTAAAGGCACACCTGATACCTTTACCATCCCTGCAAAGTCTGTATGCTTAACTCTGTGAAGAGTTCCTTTAAAAAAATAAAGAAATAAACAAAAGATCCAGTGGCACTTGAAAAATACAAGACAAGGTTCTCTGATGTGATGGCAGATGGCAGTCACTTGAGCTTTGTTTATGCCCGGGACAAGCTGGATGTCTCTTAAATTAATCATGAGTTGAATAATTGATTTCTCACACCTTGGGCTGCACTTACCTTTCAGCTATAAATTTAAAGCTAAGTTACTATTGAGGTCTAGTTGACTTGGAAATCCTGTCAAAGGCTATCAAATGATTTTACAGCTGGGTCAAATGTCACGTCACACATTATGAAATATACTGCCATAAGCTTCAGGCTCTCCTGGCTTTTCCATTTCTAAGATAGGCTTCAGTGACCTACTCATTTGTTGGTCAGCTCCAAAGATGGTGGTGGGGCTGATGGATCCAGTGGGTTTCTGTAAATGTAATTAAACGTGTCTCTGCCAGCTGCTTGTGGTATTTGTGAATGTTTTCGTAAGAAAAGCTGTTCTTCGGCTTTATCTGCCCACTGTGGTTTGTGGCATGTTGTGCTATTCTGCAGCCCTTGCAGTTTTTTCCTGAATGATTGAGCTATGATGTCATGTGCTATCTCAGCGCAGAACCTTTTCAAGGCTTCGCTGAGGTCTGTGAGCCTGAGTGCAGGGAATGGAAGCTCCCTCAGAGTGCACTTGGTAGCAAGTCCCCCCACCACCACTCCTCTAGGTCTACCCCAGCACATTCCTTTGCCTGGAGACCAAAGCCACCAAATGATTTGCGGTCAGAGTGATTTGGGGCTGGTTAGAGATGATTTAAAAGGAAGGTTATGGGCACATGAAGTGTAGGGTAAAGAAAATATATTTTACTACTTTATTGAGACCACATGGCTCCAACTTCAACTTTTTTTTTTTTAACATGGAACTTGTTGGCTGAACTGGCTCACAGTGCTTTTCCCCCTTTTTTCTTTTATTGGCTTAGAGCAAAAAGCTATACTCTCTATTTATTGTGAGTTTGACCTCCCCATTATTTCTGAACATTTGGAAAAATTTTCATGTTTAAGAAAACAGGGAAATGTTGGATCTGTTGGTTGTGCTCTTCAAGAGTCATAGGTCATTGGAGAAGAAGAGACAAAACGCTTTTTGATAACTGAAAGGGCAGAGCAAGTGCCAGGCTATTGCATCAAACCAGAGGGCTACAGAATATCCATAGTGGTAGTGACTGTATCTCACTTGATAAGTGAGAGGACTGATTTAAATCAACCTCCTGAGGACTCAGTATACCCTGTGATTAATAATGGGGCCAAATGAAATGTAGTCACTTCTCCAACACACAAACAATGATAGGGCTTAGAGACCAGTGGCCCCTTCTCATTAGTAGTCCATGGGAACACATAACCCTTGTGCAATTAAGCCACCATCTCCTGCCTCTCCTGTGTGGACTACCACAAATTGGAACAGTAAACCACCTATTAGCACTGAACAAGTTCCCAAATCTCCATCCAGAATGAACTTAAAGTATCTATTATAACTTCACTCTGTGGTTCATACCCATCCTATGTCAATCCTCAAGGTATTTACCATAGTCTAGTAGTCCATAAAAAGCTGTCAAATAGCCAACTCCAACTTCCAGTTTGGTGTTATGAAACTAGTGAGAAGGTACATGGAAAGTTAGCTTGCGAACAAGCCCAGTACCTTGGAAGTTATGACTCTGGTGTCTGAGGGCCATAGTGTGATGTAATGCAAGGCTGTTTAAGACAGCCCCAGTAAGTCTTCATAGTTGCTGGTCTATAATCCATCTGAGCCAGTCTGGATTCCCACAGTTTGAAACTATGCATATCCAAGAGTTTAAAGGAAAGAATGTGGGAATCAAATTAGTGTGGTGCTTATAAGAAAATCTTATAACTATAGAGTTGGAAAGATGTCAAGGAGGCATACTGTATGATGGAAATCAAAGAACAATGGAACTGAAGATCCTGGTTTGCCACCATGAAACCTTGAACAAATTACATAATAATGAAACATATTATGAAGGCACTGTATTACATTTTATCATGTTCTTTATAACCATGGTGTCATATGATTCTCAAAATGACACTAGCAAACAGACAAGGTAGCTCATATTATTTCCATTTTACAAGTATGGAAACTGGAGCTCTAGAGGTTAATGACTTACTCAAGGTCACCCAGCATGTGAGTGTTAAGAGTTTGGCCCCAAACTCAGAATTTCTAACTTCCCATAGCCTTTCCACTGTAGCAAGCAGCCCCCACAACTCTTAACCTCTATGGACTTCACTCTCCTCATCTGCAAAAATGAGACATTTGGCCCAGCATACTAAAGCCTATTCCAACTTAAAATTCTGCGTCTGATGAATCACTGGCTGGAAGAGACTTTACGAAATCACTTAGTCATATTCCTTGCTTCCAGCAAGACTCCATCTAAACTATTTTGAAAAGAAAATGTGAGACCTTTCTTACAATCCCAGAGCAGAAAAGGGCCTGGCCTCAGAGAGTGTCTGAGTGCACTTCGAGGTAAGAAAGAATAAGACAAGTGACAATCAGTGTTCTGGAAGGGGATCTGTGCTCTTAGGCTTAGAAGCTTTGGGTCTTGCCTCACTAGAAGTTAATGTCCAACCCTGGAATCAATATCTAAAGTCAGGGAGGAGAGCCACAAGCATGTTTTGTTGGGTGGGAAGGAATTCTATTGAGAGACATAGAAAAATGGTTACTCTGCTAAGAGGAAAAAAGCGTTAAGTGACTCAGTGATGATCTTACAATCTATTAAGGGCTCCTGGAGAGAGTGATGACTGCAAATCAATGGTAATGTTTCTATTTAAAGAGACAAAAACAAGAATCCCTTTCATCCAGTAGGTACTACAAAGAGAAAGCTCTTATTTTGCTGTTAGAAGGTTTGGCAGCACAGTGATGATGAAGGGGAGAGAGTCATGCTAAAATGGTTCCTTTGCCCCTGTGAATTGACAGCCTCACTCCAGTTTCTCCCTGACTTCTAGCACTGTTGTCACAGGCTAAACTGCCAACTCAAGTCTGGCAACTTTTTTAGAACAATTACCAGCAATCAGACTAAATTGGAAGCTTGTTCTCACCTTGCTCAGCTAACTTGGTTATACTCTTAAGCTATTAATCCATCTCTCATGTTCTTCCTTTTCACTCCTAGGAAAGAGATGTTATAAAAAAGCCAGAAAACTTGAGTAACTATTCCAGCTCAATGGTCTACATCATTAGTAGTAGTAGTCCAGTTTCCAGCCCTTTCTATAAACCACGAGATCTCTAATATCTCTTTTTATTCTACCTGAATTCCACCCATAGGCCAGGATCAGAATTATAGCAGTTTTCCCATCTCTTCTATGTCAGGCACATAATCACCTTTAATTCTCATGAAAACATTACGAAGCACACATTCCCATTTTATTGTCTGGGAACTGTTCTAACGAGGAAAATCGTGTTGCCCAAAATCACCTGACTAATAGCAGAGACAAAAAGGAAACCAGTTCTGTCTTACTCCAAAGCTTTTGTTCTTTCACACCTTTAGGGCTCTGAAGAAGAAGGTCCTTTTCCTACCTGAGTGCAGTTCCAGCACTCTTGGTTTCAGAAGGCAGTCACTCTTGCGGTCTCCTCAGCTGTTTAGAGCCTAGACTATGTCCTAAGGTTCTGCTCAGTCTCTTAGCTAAGGCTTTATTTCAATTAGTGTCTTAGTCTGTTCAAGCTTCCATAACAAAATAACACAGACCAGATGGCTTAGAAACAACAGAAATTTATTGCGCACAGATCTGGAGACTCAGAATTCCAAGATCAAGGTGCAGGCTGACTTAGTATATGATGAGGGCCTGCTTTCTGGTTCACAGAACCTTGCTGTGTCCTCATATGGAGGAAAGGGCTAAGGCGTTCCTTGGGCCTTATGTATCAGGGCACTAATTCCATTCATGAGAGTTCCACCCTTATGACCTAATCACCTTGCAGCTTAAGATTTCAACATGAATTCTGGGGCCACACCAACACACAGACCATGGCAATCAGCTTATCCTGGCACACACTCCAAGGTCTCCTCCTTTTCCTGTCCTTATTCCTAGATGGCTTGCTGCTGCCCCTCATGTTTCCCTCCCACTCCCCACACCTTCTTCTGAACAATGTCCTGTGCTCTCTGTCCCACCTTTCTCTCAGAACCAGAGAGTTTTCCCTAAGGACCTTGCAACTCTCTCCAGTGTGCTTATCCCATGACACCAACCCATCAAACAGTATGGCATGCCATACTATTTGGGGATAAAATGTCCAACTCCTCCCCACAGCACATTTACTATTTTCACCTAATTGGGAAGAAAACTTTATCATGTTAAATATGGCTGCCATATTGCTCTCAGACATCACAGAATATGAATGTGCAAAACATTGAAACACCACAGAAGTCATCTGGTCTGCTACCTTTATTTCAGAGATGCGGAAACTGAGTTACAGAAAAGTTGATTGCCTACCCCAAATCATAGCTCTGCACCAGAGCTGAGGCAGATTCCAAATCCACTCAGTATTGTTTTCAAAATAGTTTAAATCTAGCCTTTTATCACATCTACATCCTCCAGTCAGGTGTGGCCCCTGGATCAATATTTGGAAAGGAGTCTTTTCCTTACCACAAGAGCCTGTGCAGTCCCTTAACATTCACAAGAAATGTTTTTGTTTGTTTTGTTGTACTTAATGTACATCCCTGCTGCTGAACTTAAGTGTGTTTATTCCACAAGAATAGCAGGTCATTATCAACTCTGATTCATGGATGGAAGAGTTAAGTCTCCTCTCAGCTTTCTTTTCTTTAGGTTGAATAGTACCAGATCTTTTTGCATTTTCTCATAATTCTTGTTCTCCAACAATTTCATCATCTCTATTTCTATCTCCTGAGTTATGTCCAAACACTCCATGTCTCTCAAACTGTGAAGTCCAGAACTGGACAAAGAAGTCTCATAAAGGTATAATAAAGTGATGATGACTTCACAGTTCCTTCAAACTGGGCCTCGATCAGTACAGCCAAGGCTCACACTCATGTCTGAAGTGATAGCTGGGCTTCCTAGGCTGGCTTTCATCAGATTCTCATTTGGCTAGACATTACTTATGTGTTTGTGATAATGATCCTTTCCTTCATGGATCATCCAGAACTTTTCCTACTGAGCTGTTCTTTCCTTTCGTCCCTCACAATTTCTCTAATTCCTCAACTCCTTTGGGACTCTAACCCTATTCTTCTACTTCTTAATTCTTAACCCCAGCTACTGTCCCACACAGTTTAGCACATCAACAGTTCCTGGAACTCCTCCTCATGAAAGCAGGCCCCTGAGACCTCTGGCCCCTCAAAGCTTTTGTGCCACATGGCTCCACAATGTGAAATGCATGTAGTCCGTCTCCCAGCACCAGGCCTTTAAATGGACTCTTACAGAGTTAGAGATGCTAAATACAGAGGCCACCAAAGAGACTGACAGGAAATGTGTAGTTAAGGACTATGATATTGGTAAATTCAGAGATAACTGGCCATGCTCAGATCTGTCTTAGATATAATGGTGAGAGTCTTGAAGATTTCACTTTAGCCCAGAAACATGATAATTACAAACATTTACATTTACAAACAACGTTTTTCTCCATTAACTTAAGCAACCTTACAATGTTTCTAGGTATTATCCCCAATTTGCAAATGAAGAAACAAAGTTCTATGAGGTTGTGATTTCCAAGATCACATAGTGATCTGGTCATTAAATTTCTTGCACTCTATTTCAGTGGTTTTAAAATCTTAGAATTCCTAAAACAAAACAAAACAAAAATACCATAGGTGTGATGCTTGTCAAAAAATATAGATTCTGGGGCCATGGGGTCAAAGACATATTGATTGATGAAGTCTGGGTGGAGCCCTGGGATCTGCATTTTAATAAGCTCCACAGGAGGGTTTTGAGTAAGTTAGTAGACTATACTTGAAAAGCCCTCTCCTAAACTTTTCTTTCCAAGCCATGTTCCTTAAATACGATGATCTGTATTCACCTTGTGACAGCAAGTCCATATAAACTATAAATGCCCTGATCCAGTCAGTTACAAGAGCCACTCTGGCTGTGGCTCTCAGAGCTTGCTGCTCTTTTCTGGGTCAGTCCTGCTTTAGGTCCTTTCAGTTTTGTCAACCTGTTTAACTCCCTCTTTCCTCTGCCTTGGCTTCTTACCCAGGTCTTAGATAAGCTTTGGCACCTGTTCTGTCTATCTCTGCAGCTCCATATCAGAAAGCCTATCTTTCTCAGATCTTCCCAGATGTGATCATGAATTCTGAATCATGAGAGAGAACCTGATGACTTTCCAGGCAGTCTTTCTCTGGGGGACTTTCTAATCACGTGCTCCCCAGTTGGACATCACTTACAAAGTACTCAGAAGAAAGGCATCATAGCTAGCACCCTCAATGGAAAACTTTGTAGTCCTTGCAGTCCTGATACTCAACTGAGCCCATAAGCCATTGTTCTTTCCCATCTACTACTAGGCTAGTAGATGACAACAGTATGGGCGGCATAGTGACCATTAACTGGACACCTGCAGTACTCCGGGCACAGTACTTACTCCTTCCCATGGGCTGTGTCTTGTTGCCCTGTTACTGATAAGGAGCACCTTTAGGATGGCTACACATGGCACCCATTTTCCAGGCTGGGGGCACTTGGAAATTGTGTGTCCCTTGAATTACAAATAACTACTGAGCCCTACGACCAATTAGTCCCTTGGATCTGTCAGACTCAACTAAATCTGCAGAGGTCCCCAGTTCGATTTTTTTTTTAATGCATGTTTTATAGAGGAAGGAAAGTCTAGAAGAAAAGATTTTTAGGTTCAAAACAGACCAAGAAAGTGGCCAAAAAGCTACATGGAACACAATTGTGGCCTCCTAGTGTATGTTCTCACTGCCCCCTTTACGATCCCTTTTTCAAGTGTGAATTTTTTCTATACATTAGGCTTGACCCTTCCTGCTCATCCTCAGAAACATCTAGATTGTGAGAGTCAGACGAGAAACAAAAAATAGACTTTCACAACAAATAACACTGTAAAGAATCTGTGTTTCCCCTCATCTTGGTCTCTGCTGTCTTGTGCCACCCTCAAGAGAAATGTCTAAACACCGGTCTCCTTTGTGACTGTCAGATGTATACTTTACTTTATCTTTAGCAGATATGATTGCTCATTGAGAAGACAGCAAAGTATCTGGGGCTGGAGAGAAAGGGATGTTTGGGGACTTCTTAGAGACCAGCCTTAGAGCTTCAGAGTACTGTCTATATACAAAACCTTAAGTTTTGTTGAAAGAAATGGCTACCTGTTATGGTATAACTTGGCAGACTATGGAATAAGATTAATGTTAAGTGACTCATTAAGGGATCTCAAGGCATTATGGCAAAATTCTACACCCTCTACCTAATTAGGTCAAGTTCAACTAAAAAGGAAAAAGAATCTGGTTTACTAACCACAGTGAAAGTATTGATTTCTGGTGGAATTCATATCCACATTGCATTGCCTAACTTAAGGATAATATACAGGAAACAGTTTGGAGGTTTTCTTTCTTTTGGTTTTGATATTTAAGCCACAGGGACCTTGCAATCCAGGAACTGGCTTTGTTGTATTAACAATCATCACATCCAGCTCACCACCATGTCCCTGGTTAAGATCTTGCTGCTGTTATCCTAATGTGCATGGAGGTCTAATACACAGGTGCTGGTTAGTACAGCCAATATGAATATGTACTAAGCCATTAATTGAGGTACCCAACACATCCTGCCAATGCACTTTGAAACGTTATCTGCTGAAAAAGCAAAATTCCCTGCACTAATGAACACTTTTAGAAAAGCAGGCTGCTTAAGAATATCTGAAGCAATGGATTGACACCATCATTGAACTCCCATGTTCAGATTACAGGGGATCCAGCAAAACCCAAGAACTCTAATCACTTCTCCACTTCAGTTTCTCATAAAGATTTCCTCTTTAACAACAATAGTTAGCCCTTACTGAACTGTGATGGGAAGCCTCTTTACATTTATTTCTTCTTTGATCTAATAATCCCATGACAGAAGTAGTTTTTATCCCCATTTCCTGATTAGGAAACTGAAGCTTAGGGAGGCTAAGTGACTCCAACTCTCCCAAGCTCCTACAGGAGGAAATAACAGAGCTACAGTAATAATCTGGCTGTGCCTGACTCCAGAGCTCATGCTTCCTGGGTGTCATTGTTCTTTCAAAACCATTTGGTGCCTCCAGAGAAAGGAATGATCACATAATTAGTTCAATTTGCTTCAAATGGCAGATATGACCTCTCTGGATGCTTATATCTTTCAAATATTTACTGAATATTGATTTTGTCCCAAGGATTTAGATGGAATATATTATAGAATCCACTCAATACACGAATAAGGTAGATTTTATTTTACTATTTATTGACCAGTAACCCTATCTTCTTTCTGAGGATTGGTTTAGTTTCTGTTTGACCGTGGTAGGTGAACAGGGTCATAAAGCAATGTGGCAGTTGTAGGAAAGAGGACTCAGGAATCAAAGTCCCAAAGGGTAGCTCTAATTCTGGACACTGTCAGTCTTGATACCTCTCTTTATCTCCTCTGTACACTATTACTGTTTTATATCTATAGATTTTCCTTTAACTAAAGTGGGATGTCATCTGAAGTTTTGTGAAAACAGCATATGCCTGGAAAGTAGACAGATTTTGCAAATTCTAGATATCCCACTAAACATCAAATTACTTAGCTTTTTTGAACAGGCAGTATCCAAACCTGAAAAATGAGACAATAGAACCTACTTCTCTAAATGTTGTTGTAAAGATTGAATGGAAGAACACCTATAACAGACCTGTATTACTAGTCATGCCTTTTAAATGCTAATTGTGTCCCTCTTCTCAACTTCATGCCCCATCCTCCATATCAGTTAGTTATTTTTAATATTATGATAGATAAGGGTTTTGTGAACTGAGCTGTGCCATCCACAATTTCACCTATAGGGAGGCAAAATTGAGTAGTGGGCAAGAGTTCCCTTTAAGCAAAATGATAGAGTTGAAATTTCTACCCCACCGTTTCCTGTGTGATTTTGGGCCAGTTAACTTCCCTGAGCTTTGGTTTCCTCTTCTTTAAAATGACTCAAATAATAACACATCATTCCTAAAGTTTGGGGGAGGAATGAATTAGTTAATGTACATTTAGCACTTTAGAAAATATCTGGCACAGAGCCAGCACAGTGGCTCATGCCTGTAATCCTAGCTATGCAGGAGGCTAAAATTGGAAGGATTGTGGTTCAAGGCTAGCCAGGGCAAAAAGTACATGAGACTTCATCTCAACCAATGGCTGAGTGCAAGGGCAGGTGCGTGTCATCCCAAGATATATG
The DNA here is from genome assembly GCF_047511655.1 of Castor canadensis. NCBI lineage: Eukaryota > Metazoa > Chordata > Mammalia > Rodentia > Castoridae > Castor > Castor canadensis. Next base: position 92,660,829 of record NC_133399.1, on the reverse strand, counting down.
GAAGACTGAGATTGGGAGGATCACAGTTCCAGGCCATCTGGGGGGTGGAGGCAAAAAAGCTCATGAGATCCCATCTCACCAGAACAATACTGGGTGTGGTGGTTTGTGTCTGTCAACCCAGCTATGCAGAGAAGCACAAATAGGAGGATAGCTGTTCAGGTCACCCTGGGCATAAATACAAAACCCTATTCAATTAATACCTGCAGAAATAACATCAGTTAAAATAATAATAATAATACCTGCAGCAAAAACGCTGGAGGCATGGTTCAAGTGTCAGAGTGCCTTCCTGGAAAGCTCAAGGCCCTGAGTTCAAACCTTAGTACTGCCAGAAAAGGAAAGAAAAATACCTGGCACTTAGGAGCACTCATGAAATGTTAGATGTTATTACTGTTGCTGTTGTTGCTTGTTATCTTAATGGCCTCTTGCAAGTTTTGTAAAATAATTGGATATGGTTAGCCATGCAGAGTGAAGCTATGAAGCAGATTTTCTCAGTGCAAATGGGGCTGCTCACTGGGGCTTGTGGGAGGCTGAGGGTTGACCTTGGCCCCATTAGCACCATTCTCTAACCAGCTCAGACACGGGGCTGCAATGAGGATTATTGAACTAACATATGGAAAATGCTTTTAGTTAGCTCCTGGGACAGGAAAGAGGCACTAAATAAATACAAGGAATTAGTAAAACCTAGGAGACGATATCATAGGGATGTGTGTTATTTGCAGTTCTAAGAAGAAATTGGGGCAAGAAGCCAACCTCATCACCAGGTGACAAAGTTGGTCTCCTGACTGCTGTTCAAGGGATGGCAGCATGTCACATCACCTAGGCAGATCCCAGGCCACCTCCAGCCTCCTCCTGGCTTCACACAGCTAAACTGTCCACCAAAAGAAACGAAGGTCCCCTGCCAGATACACATATACCTCCTCCCCCTGCATCTCACCCGCAAGGTGCTCTCTTAAGGAGAGCTGCAAGGGGCTATCCTAAATCAAACCCACCCAGTAGGATACTGATGGCAAACTCCATTGGGTACCAGTGCACATTACTTAGGGGCCACCAGCAATCTGCTTCCACAGCAGGATTCCAGTGTTGGACTGGGCCAAGCCCCAGGCTCTGTTGCCAAGCCTCAACAAGTATGTGAGAGCACACAGCTCTGTAATTTTAGAGATATCAGTCCATCAGTCCCTATTTACAACTTTACCACCCACCCCTGAAACACTCTGCTCCCTAGAATCAATCCCAGCACTAAAATGAAATACACTTAAAGTGGTCTCCAGGTACCACTTGTGAAATGGTGCATGAGGCATCCAAGAATGAATCAAACTCTGGCCCACCGCCACTACACAGCTTGAGGCCTTTGGCTTCCCCTCGATATCAGTGGCATAAGATTAATTTCCATGGCTCCAAGCAAGGATTATAGACACAGCCATTTCTCTTTGCCGCAAAATACATAGCACCTTAGCCATGAAGTCTTGCATTGTGAAGTCATAGAAGATAAGGATAATCTTCACTCTCATCAGTCAAGACTGCAGCGCTTCATGACACAAAACATTTTATGTACACTCTTCAGGTACTAATACAGTTTTAAAACACTAATAGCTTCTCCATATAATAATGTAAGTACAATTAGATCTCAATCCTCAAGGCTACCAAAAACTTAAGCTATTTATTTTAATTACATATAAAACCAATACTTATAGGTAAGTATTATAAAACATAGTCTGTTCTTCCAACTTGTACAGCCAAAACAGTATAGGAAAGAAAAGGCAAATTGAAAAGTTCACCAATCAAAAGAAAAAATAGGGACTGGGAGCATGACTCAAGTGGTAGAGCACTTGCCTAGCATACACCCCACTAAAAAAAATGATCACTTCTCTTCCCTTCTCCAACCAGTTTCAAAGGTGTTGTATTAATCATCAAAATCCTTAAATAGTGTAAAGATTACAATTAAAATATTTTCTCTGGTAGTTAAGATTTTAGAAGGATTTAGTTTAATTCTTCAGAAAGATTAGGCTGAGGGAATTAATTACAATGCAAAATATGAAGATGCTCTGGCTCTTTTATTACAAGAGGATATGTTTTTTTTGTTCATGTTGCTTTCTTCAGAGATCAGGATTAACTATTAAAATAGTTAAAATGATGTTTCAAAGGCTGCTGGGAAATATAGTACATCCCAACAAAAAGCCTATAAGTGGCAGGACCTCTTCTCCAAGGGGTGACAGGCACCAGCTACCCAGAAGTAGTTTGCAAAAAAAGTCTGAAAGGTAATCATTGAATTACAGTACTCCCCTCACATGAAAAAACTCCCATGTATCTAACACTTAAAAAAAGAATTGCACAGTACAGTATCTACTTCGCAAACACAGAGCCCTGAGTTCAAACCCCAGTTACCAAAAAAAAAAAAAAGAAGTTTAAAAAAGAATTTCAGACTTTCCTTATTTATCCTTACCTTATACTTAGAACAAGGCCACACACAACATTCCCCCTTTTTTCCCTTCCTCCATCCATCCACTAACGTAGCTTTCTGGAGTTACTGAGGGTGATTTGACACACACACTCTAGATTTCTTAGCAAGAGCTAAAGTGCTCCAGAGAACACTGGAGGTTCATCACCTCTTTCCTCCAGCCTTTCCTGATCACCAGAGCCCTCATAATGGTTCATAGAAGACTGAACAATTTGCAGTAACTACTACAGAGCTGTTCATCATGTGATAACAACTTCAGCTTTTAAATTGCTCCAAAGTCAATAGAAAGAGGTGTCTTACCACTGAGAAAAAAGACCCAGAAATTTGTAGTATTATAATGAAGAAAGAAAGTGAGCCATCTCACTATAGAGATGGTCTCAAATTCTATATTAAGTCATAAGTGAAAGCTGTGTTGGTCCTTGTGAGTATATTAACAGAAAGGAATGCTCTCAGGAAGTGTAGATACAATTTGCCTGGAAGGTAAGAGACTGGCCAGTTTATTAATCAATTCAAGGAGTGGGGAAACCTCTTTGCAGATAGTGACCCATTGCTCATTGTTAGAGAATCTCTTGGCTTAAGTATTTTTGCCCCAAGCATCTGTGCTCTGAGTGGCTTCATGAACATTTTTCTCATACGCTGATATCTTTACTCTTATCTAAATTTGGTGAAAAATACTGGTGCAGATGGGAAGGATCTCACTATATTCCATAACCACCCAACCTGATTTAGCTCCAACCACTCTGACTGCTTTTTTGTTTTCTTATTTGTGGCTATTTCAGAGAGGGATTTGAAATTAGTTTATTGATGTGGCTAATTTAAGTGCTTATTATCTCTCTCCCCTGGCCCCACCCTACAGGAGTAAACACTGCCTATGAACAGACACCTTGTCCTCTTTCTCCTCCATTCTGAACTCTTCCTTTTGTTTCATAGTGAGCTTTTTTCTCTGTTCTCCCAACAAGATCTTTAAGATTCAGCAACTAGTCTGCTTAGAGGATGGAATTCAAATTCCTTTAACCTCTGTGAGAATCATTTCATGGATAAAAGTCATGGTGTTCTCGGGACACTGACTCTGCAGAGCCAAGAATTTTCCTATAAGCTACTGCCCAATAGTTAAGGAAACAACAGAATATAACCCTACTGTGTCACATTCTACATACCTCTGTTTACGGTAGAGTGTGACATTTTTCACCTGCTATCTGAAGCAAGATGAGAGAATCTCTGGCTGGTGTGAATTTTCTCAGTATCTTTTTGTATCAATAGAAGTAGTTTTAGGACTTTATACTTAAATCATGGGATAATATGCTATCATTTGGGTTTTTTCCAATCAGGTTCATTGTAAATTCTCATTATAATCATGTTTTTAGAAAGCACATCATGACTCTCACAGCTATGGGAACCCTGATAAGCAAAGAAAAATGTTACAAACACATGAATCTATAAACCAGATCTGGGGGTGCTCTCAAATAGGAAGAAAAGTAAAAAATTAATATTGAGTTACATACATCCAAAATTAGAGACTTGCGTTCTTAATATGCCTTCTGAACCTCCACAATGGGCTCTTCTGTAGATCATGTAAGAAATCCACCAGCCAGCTAACATTATTAGTGAAATGCACCAAGCCCCACATTAAAGGTTAGACATGCATCACCCTCTTTAATCCTCATACCAAATAAAATACAGGTTTAAGAGACCACAGCAGTTAATGGATGATGAAATGATAATGCAAGTCTTTTAATAGAATATAATCATTCTAAAAAAATGTGTTTCTTTTCAACTTTTGATCATGACAGAGGTTGGGTATTGTATTACGTTTCTCTTTAGATTTTCTTTCATGCATTTTAAAGTTATTTAGAATGTACAGAATAATATTTGAATTTGCTTGTGGTTTTAAAAGAAACACATATAGAAATCTCCAAAATGCAAAGTGAAAGTTCTCAATCTGCCCTCAGCCCCTTCCGCCTCTCAAGATAACTCAAACTGACAAGTTTCATATGCAACCCTCTAGAAATCTACTGTTCCATCCTATATTGTTGTGGCTTTGCATGACATGTTTTTAATGATTTCATTATTTTTAAAGGCTACATCGATTTTATTGTGTGGGATACCATAATTGAATTGCCATTTGCTCTTTGATGGATATTTAGGGCAAGTTGAATGCTTTCCTATGACTTCTTCTTTTTTAAGTGTTAAAATTCTCCTCTTTGTCTTTCATATCTTGTGTACTTGTGTGAGTATATAAAACCCGAACTTCCTAGAGATGAAACTTCTGGGCCAAATGCATAGGCATTCTAAATGTTAATGTTACCAATTCCCCTTCTTAGGAACTCATGTCCATTCATATCCCCGTATTAGTTCACAGAAATTTTCAACATAGGAGTGTGCCCTTGTAGTTTAAATGTATTCATTTTAAGCTCCCAACCAGAAAGCTTCTGTGCCCATCCCCTGCCTTCATCTCTACTAAAAGTCATACAACTCCTATACATATTATATTTGGGCAGGAATATGACTAAATCCATCATATCCCTTTAATACATCCTTTACATAAAAGAATATACAATATTCTGAATATCTCTTCTTAACTTCTTTATGTAAAACATGTACATTCTGATGATACTCTTTGGGGTGTGTGTGTGTGTGTGTGTGTGCACCGAAAAATGGCTTTCTAAAGTTTGGAAAACCAGATCCTGCCCTCAGGGGGCAGGGATGCCCTTAGAGGATCATGATTTAACTTAGTTAATTGCAATTCAAAGATTGATGCAAGAAGGCAAGGGGTTCAAGGATGAAGTCAGTTTTTCCTGAAGTTAGAAATAAATCTATAAATTCTGGTTATAAGAATTGCTGAAAAATTATTGTGCAGGGATCAATAAATCACTTCAAAAGCAGTGTTAGAAGACCATTCCATCTCCTCAGTGTACCAATTACAATTACATTATTAGGCTCCAGAGTGTTGGGCAAACTCATTTCTTCAGCTTTTAACATTGCAGTAAATGATCTGGCAACAGATGTAACATTTTCTTTGTAAGGTCCAGTGTTAACTCTTTAGTCATTGGCCAGAAAATCTCTAATCCCACTAGACTTTTAACGTTAGAAAGGACTTTGGTTCTTAGTCACTTAGAAATCATACTTATGCTTTATAGGAGGAAGAGGAGGGAAAGAGAAGGACATTATTTCCTCTTCCTCAGTGACAAGAGAGTAAATTAGAAAAATGGGATTATGAATATATTTTCATTTTATGCTCAAACAAAAGTACAAATATTGCATCTTATTCAGAACAGTTGTTTCTGAACAAAAGCAAATAGCTAAATGTCGTGGTTAGAAGTGTGCAACCAACAGTGGAGCTGGTTTCCCTTTGGTGCAGATTGAGATAGGTATTACCTGAGGGGTAGACGCAGGCGCAGCATCCACTCCCGCTCTGAGGCTGGGATCTGAGGGCGATGGTGTTAAGAGACAGCCTCACACACAATGTGACCACACAGTGAGTTCCCAATGCAGAGAAAAAGCACTTTTCTATCCTCAGACATTTTTATGGGGGTGCCAGTCCTAAGCAGAAATCAAGACTTTTTAATTTTTGGTTGATCTGTATGAGATTCTTCCCCAAGAAGATTGTTGAAAACAATCAGAAAGGATATCAAAAATTTGGAAGAAACAATAGGATACTCTGGAAACTACCAAAGTACATGTACGAAATAAATTTCATGAGAATTACTCTCTAGTTTAATAGCAACATTTTTAAAAATCTGTTTAAGACTCTCAGATGAACTTTTGAAAAATTAAATTACACCTCATTGGATTTGAATTTGACATGAGATGTCCTAATACAAACATTCTTTTTTTTTTCTTTTATTATTCATATGTGCATACAAGGCTTGGGTCACTTCTTCCCCCTGCCCCCACCCCCTCCCTTACCACCCACTCCGCCCCCTCCCTCTCCTCCCCACCCTCTCAATACCCAGCAGAAACTATTTTGCCCTTATCTCTAATTTTGTTGTAGAGAGAGTATAAGCAATAGGAAGGAACAAGGGTTTTTGCTGGTTGAGATAAGGATAGCTATACAGGGCATTGACTCACATTGATTTCCTGTGCATGTGTGTTACCTTCTAGGTTAATTCTTTTTGATCTACCCTTTTCTCTAGTTCCTGGTCCCCTTCTCCTATTGGCCTCAGTTGCTTTTAAGGTATCTGCTTTAGTTTCTCTGCGTTAAGGGCAACAAATGCTAGCTAGTTTTTTAGGTGTCTTACCTATCCTCACCCCTCCCTTGTGTGCTCTCGCTTTTATCATGTGCTCAAAGTCCAATCCCATTGTTGTGTTTGCCCTTGATCTAATGTCCACATATGAGGGAGAACATACAATTTTTGGTCTTTTGGGCCAGGCTAACCTCACTCAGAATGATGTTCTCCAATTCCATCCATTTACCAGCGAATGATAACATTTCGTTCTTCTTCATGGCTGCATAAAATTCCATTGTGTATAGATACCACATTTTCTTAATCCATTCATCAGTGGTGGGGCATCTTGGCTGCTTCCATAACTTGGCTATTGTGAATAGTGCTGCAATAAACATGGGTGTGCAGGTGCCTCTGGAGTAACCTGTGTCACAGTATTTTGGGTATATCCCCAAGAGTGGTATTGCTGGATCAAATGGTAGATCAATGTCTAGCTTTTTAAGTAGCCTCCAAATTTTTTTCCAGAGTGGTTGTACTAGTTTACATTCCCACCAACAGTGTAAGAGGGTTCCTTTTTCCCCCGCATCCTCGCCAACACCTGTTGTTGGTAGTGCTGCTGATGATGGCTATTCTAACAGGGGTGAGGTGGAATCTTAGTGTGGTTTTAATTTGCATTTTCTTTATTGCTAGAGATGGTGAGCATTTTTTCATGTGTTTTTTGGCCATTTGAATTTCTTCTTTTGAGAAAGTTCTATTTAGTTCACTTGCCCATTTCTTTATTAGTTCATTCGTTTTGGGAGAATTTAGTTTTTTAAGTTCCCTATATATTCTGGTTATCAGTCCTTTGTCTGATGTACAGCTGGCAAATATTTTCTCCCACTCTGTGGGTGTTCTCTTCAGTTTAGAGACCATTTCTTTTGATGAACAGAAGCTTTTTAGCTTTATGAGGTCCCATTTATCTATGCTATCTCTTAGTTGCTGTGCTGCTGGGGTTCCATTGAGAAAGTTCTTACCTATACCTACTAATTCCAGAGTATTTCCTACTCTTTCCTGTATCAACTTTAGAGTTTGTGGTCTGATATTAAAATCCTTGATCCATTTTGAGTTAATACTGGTATAGGGTGATATACATGGATCTAGTTTGTGTTTTGCAGACTGCTAACCAGTTTTCCCAGCAGTTTTTGTTGAAGAGGCTGCTATTTCCCCATCGTATATTTTTAGCTCCTTTGTCAAAGACAAGTTGGTTATTGTTGTGTGGCTTCATATCTGGGTCCTCTATTCTGTTCCACTGGTCTTCATGTCTTTTTTTGTGCCAGTACCATGCTATTTTTATTGTTATTGCTTTGTAATATAGTTTGAAGTCAGGTATTGTGATACCTCCAGCATTGTTCTTTTGACTGAGTATTGCCTTGGCTATTCGTGGCCTCTTGTGTTTCCATATAAATTTAATGGTGGATTTTTCAGTCTCTTTGATGAATGTCATTGGGATTTTGATGGGAATTGCATTAAACATGTAGATTACTTTTGGGAGTATCAACATTTTTACTATATTGATTCTACCAATCCATGAGCATGGGAGATCTCTCCACTTTCTATAGTCTTCCTCAATCTCTTTCCTCAGAAGTGTATAGTTTTCCTTGTAGAGGTCATTCACATCTTTTGTTAGGTTTACACCTAGGTATTTAATTTTTTTTGAGGCTATTGTAAATGGAATTGTTTTCATACATTCTTTTTCAGTTTGCTCATTGTTAGTGTATAGAAATGCTAATGGTTTTTCTATGTTGATTTTATATCCTGCTACCTTGCTATAGCTATTGATGATGTCTAGAAGCTTCTGAGTAGAGTTTTTTGGGTCTTTAAGGTATAGGATCATGTCGTCTGCAAATAGGGATAACATTCTTTTTTTTTTTTTTTTTCATTTTTCTTTTATTATTCATATGTGCATACAAGGCTTGGTTTATTTCTCCCCCCTGCCCCCACCCCCTCCCTTACCACCCACTCCACCCCCTCCCGCTCCCCCCCTCAATACCCAGCAGAAACTATTTTGCCCTTATCTCTAATTTTGTTGTAGAGAGAGTATAAGCAATAATAGGAAGGAACAAGGGGTTTTGCTGGTTGAGATAAGGATAGCTATACAGGGCATTGACTCACATTGATTTCCTGTGCGTGGGTGTTACCTTCTAGGTTAATTCTTTTTAATCTAACCTTTTCTCTAGTTCCTGGTCTCCTTTTCCTATTGGCCTCAGTTGCTTTAAGGTATCTGCTTTAGTTTCTCTGCGTTAAGGGCAACAAATGCTAGCTAGTTTTTTAGGTGTCTTACTTATCCTCACCCCTCCCTTGTGTGCTCTCGCTTTTATCATGTGCTCATAGTTCAATCCCCTTGTTGTGTTTGCCCTTGATCTAATGTCCACATATGAGGGAGAACATACGATTTTTGGTCTTTTGAGCCAGGCTAACCTCACTCAGAATGATGTTCTCCAATTCCATCCATTTACCAGCGAATGATAACATTTCGTTCTTCTTCATGGCTGCATAAAATTCCATTGTGTATAGATACCACATTTTCTTAATCCATTCGTCAGTGCTGGGGCATCTTGGCTGTTTCCATAACTTGGCTATTGTGAATAGTGCCGCAATAAACATGGATGTGCAGGTGCCTCTGGAGTAACAGTCTTTTGGGTATATCCCCAAGAGTGGTATTGCTGGATCAAATGGTAGATCGATGTCCAGCTTTTTAAGTAGCCTCCAAATTTTTTTCCAGAGTGGTTGTACTAGTCTACATTCCCACCAACAGTGTAAGAGGGTTCCTTTTTCCCCGCATCCTCGCCAACACCTGTTGTTGGTGGTGTTGCTGATGATGGCTATTCTAACAGGGGTGAGGTGGAATCTTAGTGTGGTTTTAATTTGCATTTCCTTTATTGCTAGAGATGGTGAGCATTTTTTCATGTGTTTTCTGGCCATTTGAATTTCTTCTTTTGAGAAAGTTCTGTTTAGTTCACCTGCCCGTTTCTTTATTGGTTCATTAGTTTTGGGAGAATTTAGTTTTTTAAGTTCCCTGTATATTCTGGTTATCAGTCCTTTGTCTGATGTATAGTTGGCAAATATTTTCTCCCACTCTGTGGGTGTTCTCTTCAGTTTAGAGACCATTTCTTTTGATGAACAGAAGCTTTTTAGTTTTATGAGGTCCCATTTATCTATGCTATCTCTTAGTTGCTGTGCTGCTGGGGTTTCATTGAGAAAGTTCTTACCTATACCTACTAACTCCAGAGTATTTCCTACTCTTTCTTGTATCAACTTAAGAGTTTGGGGTCTGATATTAAGATCCTTGATCCATTTTGAGTTAATCTTGGTATAGGGTGATATACATGGATCTAGTTTCAGTTTTTTGCAGACTGCTAACCAGTTTTTAGGGATAACATTCTTAAAGGTAGAGGTTCTGTGTCAATGAAATAAAGCTAAAACAGGACCCTCACGAACAAAAATGTGAAATAGTACAAAGCAAGTTACTAAGGAATGTGAAAGTGCATCTATGAAGTCGTTCTCCTAAATATATTTTGCAATGCAAACTGTTTACAATTGGTAAAACTTTGCAGCTAATGCATCCCCACTAAACCAAACTCATTAAAAAGGCTGTGGAACTGTGAAGAGTTTTCTTGATTAAATGCAGCTAATCTACTAAGTACATCATAATTAAGAGGATTATACCACTCGTTAGTATCCAGCAAACCAGGCATCAGATGTTTTGCCCCATTTCTATGGATCAACCATAGAAGTTACTGACAGAAAAGAAAAATTATAGCACCAGTCACAGTCTCTCGATCAATTATCCACCTAGCTCTTGAAATCTCTCTACAACACCCTTGCCAGTTGTCCTTTCATCTTCAATATTTGTAATGACAGGGAACTCACTAACTCATTCCAGTCTATTCCATCTAGGGGCATATAGAATAATTTTAGTCACCAAAAAAATCCTCCAGGAAAATGTTTGGATCCTTCAAATGGACCTAACAAGTAATTTTAAGCCCAACTTCAAACAACCTGGACAAACTGTGGACTAATGGAATAAAACCTGTAGGGGCAATATGGTCATTTTCCTGCCCAAAAGAAAAGGTGTGTGTCTGTGTGTGTGTGTGTGTGTGTGTGTGTGTGTGTGTGTGTAGCATATAGCATAGACCCTCCACTTTTATTCAGCACAAAGTAATTTTTTAATTTCCCCAATGCTTACATTATCAGAAAGATAAGGGAGTAAGGAAAGGCTTTCAAATAATGCGTACAGATTTAAAATTCTAAGAAGAGATATGGCTGATGTGGAGATTATATGGACATCGTATTATGTTCTGATATACACATAGTCTGATAAATCAGACTTATGATACACAAGGCAAAGTTCAAAGTACTATAGTCTTCTTTACCTACAAAGCAAACACATACAACCATTATCATCAGTGGCCTTTTTAATATTATTTTTCTTTTTATTTATTATATTATTGTTGTACTGGGGGTTCATTGTGACATTTACAAAAGTTCTTACAATGTATCATCGTTGAATTCACACTTCCATCACTCTCCTTTATCTCCCATCCCCCATTCCTGGAATAGTTTCAATATGTCTCATTTTCCCATTTACATATATGTGTACATACTATTTCCACTACATTCACCTTCCTACACCCTTTCCTTATATCCTACCCACTCCCATTGCTACCAACCCCCAGACAGGACCTGTTTTACCTTCCTGTTCTCCATTGTTTGGAAAATAAAGGAGTTTTTGTTTGTTTAAGATAGCTATACAGGGAGTTTCATTGTGACATTTCCATGTATATATTATTTTAATTATTTTTACTATTGTTTTACTGGGGGCACATTTTGATATTTACCAAAGTTCCTACACTATATCATAGTTGAATTCACCCCTCCATCATTCTCCTTTATCTCCTCTCCTCCATTCTGGAATAGCTTCAACAGTCTCATCATCAGTGACACTTTTAAATACAAAAATACACAGATTCTTATTTTCTACGCAAGCAAAGGAACTGCTATTTTTTCCTACTACTATCATATACTACTATCATATACTCTGTCCCCCTGATATCATACAATAGCTTTAGAGGGTTCTTCTTGTGGTTGTGGGGGTGATATATATATTTTTGCCTCTTACCAAGTCTGTAAGCACCTCTGAAACCAATTTTTAAAAGTTGTGCATTTTAAGATCACAGTAACTTTGGAGTGTGCAGGATGTAAGCACTACATGATGGAATGTAGCTAGGTTTGGGGTGAGTGCCCTAAGTGTAATCAAAAACGAGAGCACTAGATTTCTATATTTTTTCAATGAATCTGGACATGACACTAATCTTCACACTTAAAAAATTCTAATCTGTTAGAATGAAATGTCAGCCTTAGGTAGTTTGTTCTGAACAAGCAACTGAAACGAAACCTGCCATTTTATACGTTATTCAAATGGCCAAATAAAACAAGGTGCAATTAGTCCTGACTTCCTGCTCCTGCTCACACACCCGAGGCCTCTCCCAGTCCCAACAGTAGCTCTGTACACAGGATCCCAGAAGAAGCACGGGCGGCAGGTTTCCTGGAAAATGGCTCACTTGTCTACAAATTTGAAAGTATGTATTTGATCCAAATGGTGGGAGGAAGAGACAGATAGGATTTAGAGAATGACCTTTGTGGCTAGAATCAGAAAGATGGTTGCAAAAATAGCACTTGCAAAGTGTTTGAGAATCTGTTAGGAACTGGATTCCAGGAGTACGTCAGATGTTAAGTCCAGGTGGGTGTGTACGTGTGTACGTGGTGTGTGTGTGTATGTATGTGTGAGTAAACGTTACTTGCTGCACATTTTTATGAAGGCATTCAGTATTTTAGTCAGAATACTTGCCGCACAACCCATGAGCGTTATCTATAACAGTATAATTCCTTCCACCCCCAATTTTTCATTAGTGAACTCAAAGCATTCTCTCCTCAGTAGATACTTCATTTATTACAGCTCTCCTTGGAAAGCTGACCTGTACATGTGGACTTCTAGAAGGAACACAAAATAAGAACAAGGGAAAAGCATTTAGGAAAGAAGGTGACTTTAAAAGGAGTTAGCTGGGCGGAAGAAAAAAGGAACAAGTTTTTGTACGTACAGTTATTGACTGGAGGCCAGTTTGTAATTTACCTTCACGTGTACCATGCTCTAGTTAGGGGCTGGTTTTGCTGATCCTGAGAGAACAAATTAGCCACACTCGAACATCGGTAGAGTAGCATAGATCCAGAATGCTGTGAGAGGAGGTTGCAAGTTCTTTCCCTGCCTCTGATAGGACAGCCACCCATCTCTGCAACTGAAGTCACCCTCCTCCCCTGAGATTCTAAACTGGGTTCAGCTGATAGAGCCTCCACCAACTGAAGGCCCACTTGAAGAAGAGGTGAAAGATAGAGAAACAAGGCCTCTTGAAGTCCAAAGTATCAGCTTTTTTCAGAAAGAAGGGCATGGCCCCCTCCTTCTCTGTCCCCACTGCCATTCAGTTTCAGCCTCACTGACCCCTCTCATGAGTAGCTGGCAGCGCCATTGGGGCAAGAAGCTGAAGGCCTTACTGATGAGTGAGGGGACATTTTATATGAACTCTCTTGGACTTGGACTTTGGAGAAAGATGTGCTGCTGCTGAGAAACGAGCTGCATTCAATGCAATAATTGCCACATGTAAAGTGACCACTGGGCTTTCTGAGAGTCCAGGCATGAACTGTTTTATATGGGTTTCTGAAATTTCCGAGAAGAGCTGCTCTCCCTTGCCCTAGTTTAGCTTTCGGCCCTTTGAGTTTCATAATTCTGAGGTAATCATTGTATTTCAGTGGACAAGTTCCAAGAGCAGAGATGATTGACAGCATTGTCTAATAAAACATCTCCCATTTTATCCCCTTTGGAATGTAATCCAAGTTAGAACAATAGCTAATAATTACCTGCCATAACTATAGCAACAAAATAGCTGAATGCGCACCTCTAGCTGGTTTATGTGTGCAGTTTTTCATTCTCAGGCTCTCTGGAATCCATTCCTCCCCCAGTGCTTTGAGGGCTTGGAAGCATTTCGTACAAATATTCACAGTAGAGGTAACTTTGAAGTGTGACTTGTTGGTTCATGCCAACTTATTTGTGTGCTTGCATAGAGAATTGGCAAGGACGAACTTATTTTTTAACTAACAGGTGCAACCAGAGAATTTGTGATTGAATGACAGAGGGTTGGGACCCTTTTTTCTCTTCTTTTACTGTAAAATTTGCTTTTGTCTACTCATGGGAATGCATCACATTTGCAAACAGTTAAAATACTCTTGAAAGCCAAAATGACATCTTCAAGTTTTTCTTGCAATGAGTAAGCTTAACATAGAACAAGTGCTCATCCTGCTTTGACTGAAACAGTACCTATTTATTCCTGTGATTATCAATGGTTACTTGTTTTACTCTAAGAAATGTCATGGCTTGAACAATATACTGTATGTCCACTCCAATTGTTTTACAAAGCTGGATAGTGGACATGATATTCTTACATGTCATGGCAAGATGACATCTTGTCAAAAAAGAAAACAGAAACTCTTAAACAGTCAAGGATAAATGAGAGGAACTCGATTCCACATTGAATCCTATGTAAGAAAATAATATTCAAACACAGAAGCTAAAATAGGGATTGCAAATGTGTTTCAAATCAGGTGCCAATGCTAATCATTGGTAATGGCTCCCCATACCACACTTCGAGAAAGAGTCTGAAACCAAGTCTGGGGTCAGTGGGGAATAGTTTACCCTGCTTTTGATGTTTGTCATGAGCACTGGAAAAGACAGTTGTAAAATGCATGCAAGTATTAAATGGCACTACTGTCGATTAGATAGTGTCCTAGTGATAAGTCAACCTAGTGTTTTCCAAAATGTGTTCCCTATAACTCTGACACCTCAACATTATTCTCAAAACACATGTTCCATGGTCAAGAGAGAGAATGATGCCTGCCATATTTCTCTCACAGAAACTCAATGTACATTGGCACAGTCTAAGCTCTAAAAAGTTCTGTAGTAAAGACAGATGTTTAACTTTGTTTAACCCAGTGTTTCATAAACCTGTTTGGCTACAGAACCATTTTCAATGTTATCTGTCAACTTTCTGCAGAACTAGTTTCCTGGGACACATTTAAGGAAATGCTAGTCTAGCTCATTCCTTACATTTCACAAATATAGAATGTCTCACCCCAAATGAGAGAATAATTGAGCTGTAATCACTTTAGCTCTATGGACCAGGCAAAATAAGAATCCAGGATTGCAGACTCCCAGAGTAAGTTCACTTCTACTTCATCACCTGTATGGAAAGTATTAGAAACAATCCAACATTTTTTTATCTGTAAATATGTTTATTTTTTAGCATTTTTATTAGGGTGTATTAATTGTTCCAAACAGTTTTCATTGTGATATTTCCATAGATGCATAAAATGTACTTTGATCATATTCACCCCCTCTATTACTCTTTCTTATCCCCTCCCTTTTTTCTTACAATTTTTAATGAGTTTCATTATTCTATTTTCATATACTGGGGGCATAGCTCAAGTGGTAGAGTGCTTGCCTAGCATGTGCAAGACCCTGGGTTCAATCCCCAGTACCAGGGGAAAAAAGTCCATAGATCATTTTCCTAGCAACACAAATATTTAGTCTAGATTCCACTTGAATATTTTTATACTAATTTTTTAAGTACAATGATTAAATATCTGTGTGCTCGAATAGAGTCTTTTTTAAAGTTTAATTTTATCTGGACTGCTCCAACCCTTTATTATTTTTTTTCTTAAGAGATGAAGTGATTATTAAGAATGAACTGGTAGGCTGGCAGAGTGGCTCAAGTGGTAGCATGCCTACCTAGCAAGCCTAGTAAGCATGAGACCCTGAGTTCAAGTCCCAGTGTGCCAAAAAAAAAAAAAAGAATGAATTGGTAGACATGAGTTTTGTTCTGGTTCAGAACCTATTTTCTAATTTCCCAGGCTTTGAATTTCAAAAAAGTCCATCTGTTTATTGGTCTCTTTTGGATCTTAAGGTTAAAGTGCATCTGTTGCCCCCACAAATTTAGCTTTTGGGTTTTGAGCTAAACAATCATGAAATTATAGCCATTGTAAATTTAGACAAGGACTGATTTCACTTTGGTCTGTCTATAAATCCACATGACAGAATAAACATACTGTGTCTTGTGGTTAATGTGAACACATGTAAAAAATTAAGAAATCTTTGGTGGCAAGACAAAAAATACTCCATAAAAATTAATTGGTGTTTAATTGAGGATCATGAAATGGGATGTTAACAGATGGCCTAACTTGGAGTTTAGGCATAAACAAAACTTATGTTGGGCATAATTTGCCAACTTGGTTTCAATGATTCTCCAGTTCATGACCTAGTCCTCCCATCCCTTTGGGAGAAAGGAACACCTGGAAAGTATGACCATTGTTGAATCACTGATCTCTCTGAGGTTTTATTTCCATTATAATAGCATTAAAGAAACTGGTCGATTTAGTTTTCTTCAAGGACTTCCTTGAACCATGTGACCATTTGCACTTTGAGAAAGAGAACAGCTGGGGTCTCAATTATCATTGGCACCCCTTTGAAGATAAAATTTTCCAGAAACTACAAATCAGTGAAGCTGTGAAGAAGAAAGTAGACATCTTTCAACATAACTTTGTTTCTCCATGAGCAGAAAGAAACTGACTTAGAGGAGAAAATTAAGACTCAACTCTTTTTAAAGTTTCTCATTTAATAAGCACCTTATTGTTCCTATTAAGTGACTTCTAAGATTTACCATTTTGCCTAGCACAGTTAGAGAGCATTAGCCAAGATTTACTGTGAAACTTTCTACATTTTACAAGTCAGATTTGTTTCATTTTCAAAGCCACATGTTTAAAATACTGTGCACAGAAAATTTCCATGATACATAGTTGTGGTTCAATAAAATAAAAACTGTCAAAAGAAACTGTCACTCATAAAATCTTTATTTCTTGCTAAATGGTAGTATTAGAATAGTCTTACTAGTCAATTGTAACCCAAGTGATGCCATATGTGATTTTTAAAGTATAAACTATTAGTATGTTATTCTGGAAAGTATGAATTATACTTTGCCAGTGTGTTTGTTGGTTTCTCTCATTTATCAGTTGAATTTTTTCTCATAAAAGTCAACACTCGTGGCCCTATCTTAGAGAATCAGAGTGTTCTGGGCATTTGCAGATGGATAACCATGCTCCAGGTTATGGTTCTGAGCCTCACCATCAGTTGTCAGGAAGAAAGGAAGGCCACATGAGGAGGGAACATTTTTAATTTTCTTACACC
The DNA here is from genome assembly GCF_047511655.1 of Castor canadensis. NCBI lineage: Eukaryota > Metazoa > Chordata > Mammalia > Rodentia > Castoridae > Castor > Castor canadensis. The sequence goes on along the minus strand of NC_133399.1, from coordinate 92,643,887 downwards.
ACCCAAGATTGGAAATAATGGGTGGTTTTAAGGGACAGCCATTTGCTCAGAAGCAGCTGCAATTCCCTGATTTTAGCATCCTCCTGACCCATTTGATCACTAACCAGGCAGGCCCAGGACAACAGCAGATATAGCCCTGCTTCTCTGACAGTTGAACTCACACCAAGTCAGCGATTCCACTTCACCCCACTGTGCAATGCAGAAAGGGCACAATTAAATATTGAGCTGTTCTATAGAAAGCACCTTCTTGAATTTCAATCCAATGACCTTCTGCTGGTACGATAATATGATCCTTGGATTTTTGGCACCATCTCATTTATAGGCTGGAATGTTTGGGAAAACCTGAGGAGGGTGGACTAAAGGGTATCATTCAACAAAAAGATAGACATATATAACCTTAATTCAAAATCCCAACACAGAAAAGAATCAATATGCCTTCTCCAGAGCTTTAAATCATACAATTATTTTTTCCTTATGTTCTATAACCTTTTATGAATAAAAAGAGAAAAGTCAAAACTTATGAAGTCCATCAAAGTTATCCTCTCTCCACCAATAAATTGATTTCGACCTGTCTTCTATCCAAAGCAAATCTAAATCTGTAAGTATGAAGTCATAACCAGCTTTGAAAGGTTTTCAAAGTAGTATGTGCTTCTCTGTGCTAGAAGAATGTAAGCTTGTTAGTTTCAACACATTCAGCACTTCTATGCCTAGAATTGGTTTTCTTTCACTATTATCACAGTGAAATAAGAAACCCAGTTTAGTTGATACCCATACTCCCAGTCATTGCTGGATTGGAGTTAATGGGCAATAAGCCCCTTGATGGATGAATGAATAAAATAATTGATGGGTGAATGAGTGAATGAATACATAAATATGACAGATCACCTAACCTTTAACATCTCATTTCCAAATAAGTGCAAAGTTATTATCCGACCCTGCTTATGGCCTTGAAATCTGGCAACCAATCCCAACTGGTTTACTCCTACATTAGCATCTCTTAATTCTTTTGAAGGGGGATTTACCACACACACTAATTTTTTAAGGCTTGCTTCTCTAGTTTCCTTGGGCTCCCTATTGTGAGGCAATTACATAGCTCCTTAGCAGCTGCACCAGATTAGAAAAGAGAATTGGTAAACTTTGTTAAAACCATGCTTATATCTATAGTAGAAGATGTGATGAAGGATGGAGCTAAAAGCACTGAAGAAAATGGAATTTTGGAAATTATCTGGATTTAATTGTCCATGATTTTTTTTTCATTAAGATAGATAAATGAGAGTTGCCTATATCTAAAAATATAACCATGATGGCTTCACAAGGTTGCTGCCAAAATAAAATAAGGTCCATATGTGCAAAGTACAAAACATATAATAGGCACTAATACATATGAACTCTTTTTCCCTTAATTTGAATTTATATAGATTTTAAGAACTAGCATTATTTCTAAATACTGTATCATCTCTTCATTCCAAGTATGAGATTGTATTTGTATATCTTGACAATTTTGTGGTTGGAAATTCAAAGTGTGATTGAAATTGAGATTTTAAAGGTTGAGAATGGGAATGTAGATAATAAGAATTTAATTTTCCAGTATGCTGTCTAGTGTGCTAATTACTAGCTAAACAGCTTCCAGGCATTACAAGTGGGACTAACAAAAGTCTGGAGGTGACCTCAAGTGGCATTTTACCTAAGTAGACTGTTAGACAATTACATCCCTCTACACACCCCCAACCCACCCCCCTACACTCTTATCTCATTATAAATGGCAAAGACTTTCAGGATCCTCAGGAAAGGGATCTTTTAAAAAGAGACCCAGCCAAGTATGGCAAATATGTTTCACTTCAAACTTCAACTATAGTTGCTTTGTAGCCTTCCAAAACAGCAAGACTGAGACTTTTGAGACATTCCATCCACCTCACCAGCAATGAGCATTCTAATCAATTAGTGATGTCCATCCAGAAGAAAGAAAGGGGAGCGGAGTCATTGTCAGGCACTTACCAAATAATTCTTTATTCCATTTTGTATGTTTTGCAGTTTAGTTCATCTCACCCACTATTGCTTTTTCTAAGCAACATTAACAGTAAGAATTTAATGTGAGAACAATATCAAGAGATCGAAATTTAATCAACAGACCTGACTCTCACCTCTTTTCTAAAAAATATTGAATGTGTTGAGTCCTATGCCATGACTTTGTTATAATTATGACCTTTAAGAAATTTAACTAAACAAACATGACTGTAGCACACACATCTCATCCAATGTGTGCTATCAAAACTTCGAATGTCCAAAATTCTCTTAGTTTAGATAAGAAGGTGATTTATCTTTGAACTGCTGAATAATGGGTGAACAAGGATGATTTTCTTTTCTGACATTTGCACTAACTAGTTTATGTTGAGTTTAATCTTATGCTGTTTAAGTGCACTCCATTTGGAGTTGGTGAGAGTCTATAAGCCCCTCTCCATATACATCTTAAAGCAGAAACTGTGACAGGTATGATTTAAACTATCTGTTCAGTCCTTTTTTTATCTGTAAGTTTATTCTTCTTTGATTATGTCACTGGCAATGTTCCATGCTTTGAAATGTTGGTTTTATTGTTGGATTTATTATTATTCAAATATGTCGAGGCCAACAGGTCATTGCCATTGAAAAGATATTTCATTATTCAGGAGGCTGAGACAGAAGGATCTTGAGTTCAAGGCCAGCCTGGGGGACATATCAAGACCCTGTCCAGAAGGAAGGAAGGAAGGAAAGGAGAGAGGGAGGGAGGGAGGGAGAGCTGGTTTGTTCTCATAGTTCCCAAGAAGAGGGGACAAACCCACACCACAGGGAGAAGTACCAGGTCAGTCAAAAGGTAAAATGAGGGTGGGGAAACCATGGGCATGAACCTTTGTCATGGCTTCTGCAGGAAGGGACAGGTGAGACGGGATGAGCAGATTTAGGATTGGCTACTTTGTATGATTTCAGTGAGATCTCAGGCATAGGGGCTGTCCCTAATTGTCTTGTACTTGGCCTGGGGATAGCTAGGGCAGGTAGCTGGTGGCCTTGAGTAAAAACCCAGTAGGGAAGGTAAGGGACATGTGGGTTCTGGGTTGGTTAGTTTACACAGGAAAGGCATGCTTGCAGAGGCCTGTAGGAAGGAGCTGACTAGCCCTGGGAGGGGCAGTCCTCTCCGGGGTCAGCAAGATCCCAGATGTCAAAGCTTCAGAAATAAAGCAAATAAAAAGATGTGGTTAATACATTCCATATGCCAAGCACTGTGCTGAAACCTAGAGAACAAGTTAATAAGACCAGGTTTCACCCTAGAAAAACCTATATTCTAGTAGGATAAAAACACATGAAGAGCTAATTTCAATATAATGTAGAAAGCGAAGCACCATGATTTTGGTAAAGAGAAGGCGTCAAATCCATGGTTATAGAAAATGTACTTGTTGCCTTAATCTTTCTGCCAGTTTTCAGGCATATTCCCAGAATTTTGTTGCGCTTACTATTTTGTTTTGTTTTTTCAGCCTTATTACTACTCAGTTTATAATTGGTCTTAAATTATCTTTTAAATAAAAGTTCCAAGGAATATTCTAGAAAAGTATTCTGATACATGCACATAGGATGTTAGGAAATGCAAAATAAGAAAGAATGTCATGGTCAAACAAGTTTAGTAAATGCTTGATTAGATAACATTAAACAAATTGCAAGCATCAAAAACTAAAAGGTAATATGCAGCGTTTTCCAAACCTATTAGATCTTAGATCCTTTTGCTGTTTTAACATGGAAAGTTTATTAAGACTAAAGTAATGCACTGCAGATAACAAATATTTTCAAAGTACCAACTGTGCGCAACACACCATGGATGCAATTTTTTTCAATCAAGAAGTAGTCAGGTGAGCATGGTGGCGCACAGGTATAACCCCAGGTCCTTGGGAGGCAGAAATAGAAGGATTGCAGTTTGAGGCCAGCCTGGACAAAAATGTTGGTGAGACTCTCTTGAAAAATATTAAAGGTGGTATACACCTTTAATCCTAGCTGTTCAGGAGGTGGAGGCAGAAGGATCACCACCCAAGGCATAGAAAGCTTGCCAAAGGCCCTGAGTTCAAACACCAGTATTGACAAAAAAAAAAAGAAAAAAAGAAAGAAAGAAAGAAAGTACTCAATTTTCTAGATTGGGAAGTAAAACAAATACATTAGGCATCAAATAATGATATAAAGAAACAATGCAGAGTGTATCACAAAGGGATCAATTGCCAAACAGGTGCTAAAATGTTTAAAGTAGAGATGGGAGATGGGAGAAATAAGAAAAAGAACACAATTTTGCCTGCACCTATGTGTAAGGGACCAGAGATATAAACATGGCAGTTGTGTTAAAGAGGTGACATCCTAGGTGGAGGGCCAGGGCTCTGTGATGCAGGTTACTGTGGCCCCGAGCAAATTAGATTAGCACTTAAACTTTATGTGCATGTGAAGCACCTAGGAGAGTGGAATAGGCTCAGTTCGTAGATCTGGGATGAGGGTGAGGATTCTGTATCTTTAACAAGCTCCTGCGATGCTTACACTGCTGATCTAAGGATCACATTTTGAGGAGCAAAAAGCTTTTCTGAAAGGTCTAGGTATTAATATTTGAGCCTTTGAGGACCAGAAAGTATGGTGCAGCAATTTCTCTACTGTCATTGCATTGTAAAACTAGTCATAGACAATGTGTAAATGAGTGAACGTGGTTATATTCCAAAAAAGCTTGATTTATTTGAACTTTATATGATTTTATGTAACTTTCAGTATCACAAAGTATTATGCTTTTCTTGACTTTTCCAACTATTTGGCAGCATAAAAATCATCCTTCCTTCACAATCATGTAAGAACAGGCTCATAGGCTATAAATTTGCTGAGTTGGAGGACAAGATACAGCACTCTGTATATCCACCACAGAAATTAATCTCTCTCCTAAACTTCCATTGTACTTTTTCACGCTTCGTTTTCCCTCTCATGGTAGGTTTATATCTTTTTTATGGAAAGTAAAAGTATGCTACTGGACAGAACAGACATGCAAAGTCCTCAATTAGTCTCAGTTTACCAGGCATTGTTCTTCCTGTCAACTGTATCTGTAAAACAACACCTTCCACAGAGGAAGTGTTTAGCAAATGTGGATTCAGTTGAAGTTAATCTGCTGAAGAAGCCTTTAGCTTGGCCTTAAGGAAGAGTGGTTCTTAACTGGGCTTAATGAAGAAGGAAAGAATTCCAAGGAGGAGAAAGTCTGGGCAAAAACAAGTAGACAAGTAACCGTTAAGAGCTATGTTAGGAACAATAAGCCCCTGGAAAGATTTGACAGAAACCAAAGATTAGAGAATAAAATTAAGGCCAAGATATGTGAAAGGCCTCCATGACAGATCTGCGGTTTAAGGAACGATGTGTACAGAGAGGAGTTACAAGAGCGTTTAATGTGATGACAGAATATAGAATTTATTGTTTGCTGGAGGTGGAGAGATCAATTCAAACTAATGCCACAGTTAAGGCTGATGGGTGAGGAGCTTGACAATGACTTTGGAAAGAGAACAAAGGACAGGGAAGAGGGCGCCAGACTTGATGGCTCTCCAAGATTTAAAGAAAACCACAATGCGTCCCAGAATTAAGAAATACTGCCCTTAGTTGTCCCCCAAATAATATGGGTGGCATTGCATAGAATGCTCAAGTTGGCTGTTTATGTTCTTTAATTCTCAGTCATATCTGTTCTTTTCTGAGTATCCATATTTAATTTTAGCCCAACTTCTGGTGCTTATATTCTGAGTATTAGCAAGCTCATTTGCTTTATTAACTTTATTTTCAGATAAATATGGACAAATACTCATGCTAGTCTAAACAAAGAAAAAAATATTCTTCAGTGTCATATTTTCACAGAAAGATGCTAGGGCCAAAGGATTTTATAGAAGATTTGATCAGCGAAAATCTCTTAGTGCTAATTTAGAGGTGAATGGATAATATAGTTCCAGACACTTCAATCCTGTTAGTTGTAAGTGGCACATTCTGCATATTTCTTTTGAAATAAGTCACATGTGGAGTCTTGGGCAAAAGCTTTTTTTTTCTTTCATGTAAAGGCAATCAAATACTGTTGAGAGTCTGAGGTGTTGGGGGAATAGAAGAGGGAGTTTGAGAAGGAACCTGTGTTAAAACACTCTGGCAGCCTGCAGCCTCCCACCCAAGGTCCTGGCTGTTTGGGAAAGGAAAAGAGCTGACCAGCTAGAGTGAAATACAGCATAACTGCTCCATCTCTCCGTCTGCTAGAAAGTTTTGTAAATATGAGAAATGTGGAAGGCATTAAATCTGTTACTGTTCAGTTGATCAGAAGTCTTAGGGTCAAGAAAAATATTGCTGCCTAGAAATTTCTTTAACACCATAATAAGTCTTGTTTAACATATTAGATATTTAGAACATAGGTTTACATTACTTTTTCTCTTTAGATAAGAATAAAAGATAAAATTGTAATAAATGTAGGAGCCATTTATTATAAAACACTTTATAAGACACTTTAATTTTTGGTTTCTTTTAATTTTTTAACCAAAATGTTCTTTCCAAGTTTGACAATGTCCCTATTTCAAGGTCGATAAAATGTGTGAGATGATTTACAAAGAAAACTTATGGGGAATTGTCTAGTCATTAATTTCACAGTCTAAAATGTAGAATTTCCATGAGTAATATTGACACAGACCTTTAATCAAGCAAGCTTCATATTACATGGCATCCAGCCTTTCATTTCTGCTTTATTATTTGAAGCCTCTCCGTTTCCTCTCTGACTCTCTTGTCCTTTGACCTCCATTTGGCCTGCAGATGGTTCTGTGAAGGGAAGGAGCTGCACAACACTCCTGACATACAGATCCACTCTGAAGGTGAGGACCTCCATACTCTGGTCATCGCAGAGGCCTTTGAGGACGACACAGGTCGCTATACCTGTCTGGCTACGAACCCAAGTGGCTCAGACTCAACATCTGCAGAGGTGTTCATTGAAGGTAAGGAGGGGTGTGTGGAAAAGAAGTGTGAATGGATTCACAACTCAAGTGTCCTTGCAGGACAGGCTTGTGTGATGCATTTCCGATGCAAGCAGCGCAATAGTGTTGTGATTTAAACCTCATTTCTCCTGAACAACCCTACAAATAAACTGAATGATTCTGACACTTAAGTGCACATCAACTGTGTCTAATGTCAACATTCATTCTTTTTCATTTAAAAATGTTTAGGCTATGCTAACTTGAATTGATTTAAAATACAAGGAATCCAACTTGTTTTTTTTTTTTTCCTTCTCAAGTAAATGAAGTATGGGAACATAGTTGAATACCGTACCAACAAAGTTAAACTATAAGTGATTTAGGAAATTGTTCACAGGAATTTTAAGTGATAGAATATTTTTAAGTGTTCTCATTTTCACTAAATTTTAGAACTGTGCCTCTTTTGTTGAGACTCCATTATTCCTGCTAGCTAAATGCACTATGAACTTACACTCACCACATGAAGACAGTTTCTAGAGTCAATGCTGCATTAAAGAGCTGTAGACAGGCACTATAATATTTCTAACTTTTCCTAAGACTCAGCCTCTAGAAAACTGGACAAGTTGATATCAAAGTATCATAGTTTATGATATTATCCTAGTTAAAATAGTTGGAAGTGTTTTAAGCCCCACAGTGGTCATACTACCCTTAAATCCATAACTTAGTAAATACCCCATTAATCAATTGCTTTTCAAAATATTAGTTAAAAGTAGAAAGAACTTTAAAACCCTTGAGGCCTTCATTTTTTAACACTGTTAAATATCACCAAATTTGTATTATTTAAAGCAGAAGAAAGCAAGATTTATCATTTATAGCTTCTTTGAGAACTGACAACTAATTAGTGTTAAAGTAACTATATCCTGTCAACTTACATTTATGAAGACCTTACAAAGTGTCACACCTGCCAAGTAAGTACAGTTAATATACAGTCTCTGTGTATCAAGGAGTTCCCCAATCGAACAACTGGAGTAGACACATTACAAAAAAAAAAGCAGAATATAAAAATGATAAGTCATGTTAATAAGTAATTTTGAGAAATATAAAGTATCATGAAAACACAAATGAACTTGAGAAGTTAACTACAAGGTCAGTAGTACCTACCTTCATATAATAAAAGAAGATATTTCTTTGCTTGAAACGAGTTTCAGTTTCTAACTCTTGTGGACCCCAAATACTGACAGCACTGATATTACTGTCAGTCATATTAATTTTATTTTTTTAATCATATTAAGCTCTTCTATGTAAAAGCATCAGAACTGCCAATCTTCTTCTGCCTTTGAAATCAGCTGGATGAACTACTCAATTTGGGAACAAGACACTTCTAGTTCTGGATGCCATGAATATTTCATGCTCAAGACATCAACCAAGATGGTGGGGTTTTTTCCCTGTTCAGTTTTCCTCCTGATGCACTAAACCCAGTAAGGCAGCCTATCAGGCATCAGGTATTTGTGGCTTTATATAGATTGTATGTGATTTTAGATAAACTGAAGGGAAGATAAAGGAGCTGGGAATAGCAAGAATAAAGAGACATTAATATTTACCTTCCTAAGACTAACAGCACATCAGAAAACTCGTTGACATGTAAAATATAATAACCTTTTTTAATGAGAAATATTCATGTGCTTTTATCCCTAATGAAAATACCATGAAATGAGAGAGAACTTCAGATACATTCTTAGGCTAGCATTATCACTGAAAATAAGAAATTTTTATATTTAGTAATTCCAGCACTAAATCAGATTCAGATATATCACTGTTGAGTTCCTTCCTAAAACACATTGATATGCTATATCTGTATAGAGTCAGTGAGATCTATCAGAAGATAGGAAACTTCCTATGGAATTTTAAATCTCAGCAAAATCTCTCTACCAACCTACTAGTTGGAAACTATCTAAATTCCACTGTCTCATGCATTAAATTTTAGAATGATATGAAAGAAATTATAGCATAAGAACAGTAGCTAGCAATCATTTAGTGTTAACTAGGAGCCAGACCCTGTTCTTCATTTTTACATGGATTACCTCATTTGATCCTTGAGCAAATCTCCTGGTTATATAGCTGAGGAAACTGAACTTTATGAGGCTAAGTAATGATCAAGATGACAGGCACGTGTTTGTGTGAGGTGGGGGTGGGGGGGATGGGGAGCCCGGGGAGGGGGCAGGGAGCCTGAGCACACACACACACACACACACACACACACACACACACACACACACACAAACAAGAGTCAATGATTCAAATCCAGGCAGTCTAACTCCTGTATCTGCCCTCTTCACTGCTACAGAATAAAATGCAAAGGAACACATCACGTTAGTGGGGCCACTATGACCCTCCCCTCACTCTGGTTTCAGAATCTATGCTCTGAGTGCAGTATTTTTCAAAGCACACAGTTGAGCACTTTTTGCCCCTCCTTGAGTGTACACTGGGTGAGTTCTGTGAAGCAGGCAGTGGTTCAGACACGGGGGACACACACATGATGAGGGAACAAGATAGGTGCTGACACCGCAGAGTGAGAATGAGCGAGCGAACTCCTGAATACTTCCAAACACTGGCAAGCCTGTGATGGAAGTGAATGTGGCTGATGGGATGGGGTGTTCAGGAAGGAACCTCTGAAGAGAGGACATTTGACCTAAGACCAGAACTCAGAGAAGCCTGTAAGGAAAACTGGGAAAAGGGTGCTCCAGCCAGAGGGAGCAAATGCAAAGGCCTTGGGTGGACTGAAACATCATCAGCCAGGATTCTGGATCAAGCTGCAAATCATGGAGGGTTTATACTAAAAAAGTCACATTATTTGACATGTATATATATGTCATGTATACATCATATCTACATTATATATAAATTATGTATACATTACATATACTGGGAGATAAACAGATAGATGATATATATAGACAGAAACAGAGACAGACGGACACAGAGGGAGAGATAGACATAGACACGGACACAGATAGGAATGGAACCCAGTGTTGCTAGGCAAGTGTTCTACCACTCCTACATCCCCAGCAGTTCTGACTTATGTTTTTAACCTGTTGTTTTGGCTTTATAATCAGGGAGACCAGTCAGAAGTCTTTTGCAACAGGACAGAAAAGAAATTATGGTGCTCCAAGAGGATATGGTGTAACTGGGAGAGATATTCAGATTCAAATTAGAGTGCAAAGGTAGAGTCCAGAAGCTCTGAAGTGGGGCAGATGTGTGGGTGAAGGGACTGAAGGAATAAGATAAACTACTCACCTGAATTTCAGCTCTACCATCTGTCAACTAGGTAGAAAGAGGAGATGGGGAAGAGAGAAGGGCCCAAGTCTGAAATATTCCATGTTGGGGTTCCAGAGGAGGAATCACCAGCAAAGGAAAGTAAGGAGGAAGAGCCCTTTAGGAGGGAAGCAGGCAGAGTGGTGTGGGGGAGGGGAGGGAAATTGTTTCAGGATAGGGGAGCTGGCTGTGTCCATCCTGCTGAGAAGTTAGTGAGATGAGACAAGAAGGAAATCAATGGATTTAGCAACTGTGGATGCTGTTGATGATCTTAGCAAGAGGGATTTGTGGATTCAAGAAAGGACCAAGGATTAAATGGAATGAGTTGAGAAGAGCTTGTGAAATAGAGAAGTAGCAGGTATTAGATACTCTTTGGGGAAGGCTTGATTAGCTACCAGCAAAGATATGGGCTAGATTTAGAAAAGAGTATAAAGTCATGAAAAATGGTTTTTGTGGTTTGTTTTCAGGCAGGAGTTACTAGCATATTTTTATATGCTGATGAAAATAGTGCAAAAGAGAAAAACAGATTTTGCAAGAGGGAGGGATAATAAAGTATATCGTCTTTGAGAAGAGAAAAGGGAAGGGACACAAGGTGGAGAGGGTGCCCTCAGGGGCTAGATGGCAGAGACACTCTCAAGAATTTCACAGAGTAAATAGCAAAGGTAAACATCAACATGCAAAATAAATATAGGCATCTCAACTTTCCATCAGGGCCTCCTCCTGTAATTGTAAAATGATTCTACAAAGCATTATAGCTATAAGAGTGTGGTAGATGGCCCTGAAATGTGGGATGAAGGAAGCTGGACTGAGTCAGATCTTGTGGTAAGGGAGGGTGTAGATCTGGAGGAGAGCAGAGCAAAGCAGCATAAAACTGTGGGGGACTCAGCAAAAATGCACAAGCATTCAGGGTGGCAGATCCTGCTCTTGTGGGTTCTCAGTGCCATGAACGCTTAGATAAAATGAGCACCCCTGTAAGTGACATTTGTCAACATGCTGTGATGTTGTGGGGTAATCACTCCTGCTGATCCCAGAAACGTACATAAAGCCCTAGACTTCAGGGCCACCACAATGCCCCTGATATTTGGTGTCAGATATCTAAACATGGATCCCTTCTGCTGAATTCTGAAAACTTGTGAAGAGAATCTGAATGAGTCTGAGCACAGCTTAGGCCATTCTTCACGCTATTTATGCTAAAGTACTTTTCATAATATTTTATGAAGAGCTTAGTTTCTTGCTCTGTGACCTTGAACAGTTTATTCAATGCCCCTGTGCTTCGGTTTCTTCATTTATGCAATGGAGAAAATTAGAATGTTGTCAGGACTGAATGAGTCAATGAGTTAACTGAATGAGTTAACTCATTCAGTGATGTCTGGCACAGGGGGTAAACTGTTAAGATTACTACAACAACAGCTCATTTTCATTTTAGAAATCTAAGGTAGATTTTTAAAAAAAGGTGTAAAAGTCTTTATGACCTCACTGCCCCTTGAATCACTCTTTCCTTTCCTCCTTCTTCCTTCCTTCCCCACTTACTTCCTCCCTCCATCCTTCCCTTTTCCTCCCCACCCTCCACCCCTTTGCTTTCTTTCTATACTGGAATCATGCTTTGCATGTACTATACTACTGAGCTACACCCCAGTCCAAGGGTCGATAACTGATCTTTCTAATCTTTTTCTATATGAGTATATATTTTACTTTACATATGGGTTTGAACCCTGTTTTGGGGGAGGTTTTTTATTTAACCTATTCTTTTACAAACATCTACTCCTGTCATAACATTCCTTTTGACTGACCAGCAGGTGCAGAACAGATGACTAAAGGGAGGGCCAGAACACAGAATGGGAGAGGGAGGAAGAATTGCCCTGAGGGGAAGGGAGAAAAGGGAACTTGCTGGCAAGGACAGGAGGATTTGATCTGCCACCATCTGCAAGAGCTGTTCTGCTCTGACACCTGAGACAGAAGGTGACATTGAGATTTCACAAGGGCTGGACAGGTGTGGACACAAACCTTTATATCCTTTACCTTTCTTTCTCTGAAAATCAACTGGAAAAAGGTAGCAAGAATGACATCTTTTTGTTTTGTTTTGTTTTGTTTTGTTTTTGCATAGCTGGTGATCAAACCCTAGACCTTCGATATGTTAGGCAAGCACTCTGGCTGAGCTACATCCTCAGCCCAAGAATGACTTTTTAAAAAGAGGTCATCAGAGGAGTTTTTTGTTTCTGTTTTCTCTTACTTTTTAAATGTTTGGAATCAGGTAGAAAAATAGCAGCTTCTCTCCCCAGTTTCTGGTCACTTGGAGAGTGTCTGGATAACTTCCATAGACTTCTCCACCCCTCTCCTCTTAAACACTGTGTGATTCCAGTTAAATTGGTCTCTCAAGTTATCTATGCCCATTCTGGGGTTTTCCTGGCTTAGCTCCCCCTACTTACTTTGCTATCAGTTAAAATTTCCTCTTCCTCCACAACCTGTTTTTGACTGTTTGTTGTTTGTATTACTCTGTGCTTTCCCATTCCCCTGGTTCATCCTACAGATAATTTCCATCACTGCTCTCAATTCCCAAGCAAAAAACTCCAGACACGTCAGCCCCAATGTTCCAGACCTGGCCTGTGTATCTAGTCAAGCCTTCCTTAGCACACTGTTCCTCTCTACTTGCAGTCTGCTCCTTGTCCCCAAGCAACCTTTGCAGATCCATAGTTCCATGTATTCATTCCAGCAGAAGCTAAAGACCAGCCCTGAACAAGCCCCAAGCTATGTGCTATGATGAATACAGACATGAATGTCACAGAGGGCAGAGAAAGTCATTGACAATGAGTTCAAAACACATGAGTGCAATTCCTATCACTACAGCTTTCTAGTTATATAAGTGCATATAAATTACCTAACCTCTTAGTTCCTCAGTTTTTCTATATGTAAATTGGACCTAATTCACTTCTTAGTGAGGTTCAATATTATAATAATCAAATGATAGCAGGCTGCCAGGCAAATAGTAAGTATCTCCAAATTGGTAGTTCCCTTCCTCACCCTACCTCAATTCTCCGAGAACTAATAATTTTCAAGCAGGCATAATAAGTGACATGTGTGTGGAGACAAGAACACTGGGGGCTCAGAGAAGATAGAGCACAGAAAAATGACTGAGCTGATTTTAAAAGATAGAGTATCAAGAAAAGACTGGGTAGGCCTAAAAGTCCATTGTGGTAGTCCAGGAGCCAGGTGAAGAAAGCCCGCACTGGGTGGTAGTTACAGAAATAAGTAGGAAGGACAGAGCAAACATTCCAGCAGAGTTGTTTAAGCATGACTGTTTTCAACATCAACAAAAGCCTGGAGAAACATACTGCAGTAGAGTCATGGGAAAGAGTTCCAGGAGGCCATGGAAGAAAATTAAGTGAATGGTACACAAAATGTAGATAGGCAAAAGTAACTGATTGCACGGAATATGTAGAGTATGAATCTATTCAAATAAATATGTACAGTATATATTAAACTTACTAAAAAATGTACACCAAACATGCCAAGTGGTATTGAGAAAGATACTTACTGATCTTACCTATTTTATTGGGTAATTCAGTGCTGTTTAGTGATTTTTCTGTAATTATGAATTTTATAAGATAATTTAAATAACACAAATGAACTGTACTTTATGAAAGATGCATCAAGAGTGTACTTTTGACCACTTCAATTACCCTAAATCCATCACTTAAAATCTCTTCACACAAAATATGTAAATGTTAAAATCTTTTCAGTTTACCTTTAGACTAAATATCTGACGTGACCCTTATTTCAGGAAGAGTAATGATATAAATGAATTTGTGTGGGCATAGCCCTCTTATTCAAGAATGAAGCTACCATTATACTCAAATTTACCCAATAGTCAGAAAGTATCTTCTGATTACTTAGTAATAAAGGCATTAGTAGCCCACACCATGTGATCTCTGAGGGTTAAATTTAAAACCATGGGTGTTTTTCTGGACACTCATTTGTTTCATAGTTTTTCAGACATGTTAAAGGATGGTTGAGATGTTCAAAGTGATAAAAATGAAACTAATAATAAATCTGGCATTAAAAGCCTATTGCCTTAAAGAAAGCTTTTTGTACTAATTCTTTTTAAAAAACAATCTTCTGAAGCAGTACAATAGAAATGATTTGAGCCTGAATTATTCTCTATTTTGTTGTGTATTTGGGTCAAAAGACTTCATATGTTACTGTTTTAAAATTGAGGCTCATTACTCTTTGAAATTATTATAGATCTCACTGACATCTTAACCTTTTCATTATTTTTAATTCTTTCCCAGGAGCCAGTTCAACAGATTCTGACAGTGAAAGTTTAGCTTTCAAATCAAAACCTGGAGCCATGCCACAGTAAGTGCCTCTGATCCCTTCCTTATCTGTGTAACAAAGAAAGGCTACAAAATCTTTAAGGGGTAAAGCCAAACATTCAGTGCTTGGACAGGAAAGGCCAATTAATGTCTCTTAGAGATCAAATCTTTGAAATTGGGACAAATTTGTAACTCACAAATTTGAACCCTGAAGTCTGTACTTCATCATCAGTATGTTAAATCCAAACATAAACAATGTTAGTTTCAAAGACAACCAGTGAACTGATTTTAAATATATGAAAAGAGAAGTCACTTTGAGAGAAAAATCAGTTAAATCACTGCTAAGATGTAAATGCAGACTAAACATAACTTATTAGGTAAGACATGGCCTTTCATTTGGATAAAACCGATTGCTGATTAGATCTTATACCTGAAAAATCACAAAATTTAGTTATTTCTATAATAACAGGTAGATTATTAATAAAATATTACTATCCTCATTATTTTGCAAAAATAAAATAAAATCTGCTAGAATTTGGTGGTAAACTCCAATACTGAGATATGCTAACAGTTGTCTTTATTTGCTATTCTAACTACCCTGAAATGATCATTACACATGCATACATGTATTGAATTACCACATACATGTATGCATATTTATGAGAAACATAAATTAAAATAAAATATAAAATTAATAAAAAGCAATTATATCCATTCAGCATCAAATAATCATAGATGCCAAAGGAACCTTATTTGACCATATGTTTCATCACTCCTGATTTCAAATGAAAGTTCCAGTTCATAGACAATGATGCACACCTGTAATCCCAGCACTAGCTGAGGAAGGAGAGTGAGGAAGGAAGATTGTAAGAGTTCAAGTTTGGGCTACATAGTGAGACTTTGTCTCAAAAAAAAAGTTTGAATTCATGAAGTCACATGACTTGCTTGAGATTATTACACAGTGAGCTACTTGGCAGCAATGGGTTTAGGAATCCACTCCTCTTAATCTTTCCCTTACACCTCACTAACATCTGTGCACTAAGACAAAAATTCCGAGATACTCTCACCAAAATTAGAAGCCAGTACAAGAACAACTGTTAGACCTAAAATAGACAACTAAAACTATGAGTTAAATATAGGCCCCTAACTCTAACCCTAAAGATTTCAAATATCTGCCCACTGATAAACATTGGACCTCTTCCAAGTGTTTAATTTTCTCTTAGCATTTGCAAGGTTAATACCTTAGATTCTTAAACAACACGAGTTACTTCTAGCTAGTTTCTTTTTATTTTGCTATATGTCTATGGTTCATTCTATGCATATGCTGACCACAGTTATTCTAGCTGTAGGTTTTTATGAGTTTCAATTTCTTAAACAGTTGAAGTGAATGAATATACAAAATGACACCTAAAAGAATAGCTCCTGCTAAAAAAGAATTCTAACCAAACATTTGCTTTCCTATTCTCCAGAGCTCAAAAGAAAACAACTTCTGTTTCCTTGACAATAGGATCATCATCTCCAAAGACAGGAGTGACCACGGCTGTGATTCAGCCATTATCTGTTCCTACTCAACAGGTAATTGTACCTCAGACCAGAGCCCATAGGAATTGAATATATTGGCAAGCTGCTCCTTTGAAGAATATAATGTTGATTCTAAATAGCATGTCCAGGAGAAAAGAAAATGGTAGGTAACATTCTGCCTTTTATACCATTAAGAATAATCTTTATGCCAGACTAGCTAGGATTACTCCTCCTAGCTACTTGGGAGGCTGAGATCAGGAGAATCAAGGTTAGAGGCCAGTCTGGGCAAATAGTTTAGAGACCCCATCTCCAAAATAACCAGAGCAAAAGAGATTAGAAGTGTGGCTCAAACAATACAGCATCTGCTTTGCAATCACCAAAGTCTTGATTTCAAACCCAAGTCTCAAAGGGTGAAAGAGCGTGAATGTGGTGGAAATATGTGTTCATGTATGAAAATGGAAAAGTGAGAGCTTTTGAAACTATTCTAAGAAGGGGGTAGGAGGACAAAGGAAAATAATGGAGGAGGTAAACTTAACTAAGCTATATTGTAAGGACTTTCATAAATGTCACAATGTACCCCTAATACAGTAACATGATAATCAAAAAAAGTCAAATCCCAGTCACTCCAAAAAAAAACAGAATAGTCTTTAATCAAAGACACACCACCAATTAGTCAATTAGCCAACATATGCATTTTCATTGGGAACTTTCTGATAAAAGCAATGTCTGAGTTATCTCTAACTATTTGATCATTCCCCTACATAAATCCTGTCTTCCACTTAACCAATTTCATTACCTCATTTAACTGAAAAGAAAAGTCCATTGTTGAAGGGGGTAATCTTGTTAAAGCAAATATATGCATGTCTGAAATACCAAGGCAAAACCTTGATCAATATACTTTAAAAAAAAAAAAAATCAAAGACAGAAAGATAAAGCAAGTCCTGTCTGGGGGTTGGTACCAGTGGGAATGAGGAAGGCATAAAGAAAGGATGAAGGAGGGCAAATACGGTGGATATATTTTGTATTCATGTATGAAAATAGAACAGTGAACCCTGTTGAAATTATTCTAAGAAGAGGGGTGGAAGGGAGGAGGGAGAACATGGAGAGAGTGAATTTAAGATATATTGCAAGCATGTATGTAAGTATCAAAATGTATCCTCACTGAACACTATTATATGCTAATTAAAAAGTTCACATACCAATAGAAAACTTGCTCATCTCTAAAAACCACACAGATAACAAGAGAAAACAATTCTAATTCCTTGACTTGACTGTACTTTTTACCTGCTTTTATTTCACTGTATGACTGCCTTTATGCAAGAAGAACAATACAACTACTGGAAAGTACTTTCCGTGAGTTTACTTTGCAAAGAACAACATGACAGTTTTTAAAGTAAAAAGGCAATGATTCTAAAACATGTCTTGTCTGGGAAAGGGTATGAATGGGATGGGAGAAGGTAAATGGAGAGAG
Source organism: Castor canadensis (assembly GCF_047511655.1). NCBI lineage: Eukaryota > Metazoa > Chordata > Mammalia > Rodentia > Castoridae > Castor > Castor canadensis. The sequence goes on along the minus strand of NC_133399.1, from coordinate 92,626,314 downwards.
TGAAGGAGGGTAAATATGGTGATGTACTTTGTACATGTATATGAAAATAGAACAGTGAAAACCAATGTGAGGAATCTCCCTGTATAGCTATCCTTATCTCAACTAGCAAAAACCCTTGGTCCTTCCTATTATTGCTTATACTCTCTCTTCAACAAAACTAGACATAAGGGCAAAACAGTTTCTGCTCAGAAGTGAGGGGGTAGAGGGGGAGAGGAAGGCAGGGGGGGAAAGGAGGGGGAGGAGGAAGGGGGGAGAAATGACCCAAACATGGTGTGCACATATGAATAAAAGAAATAAAATTTTAAAATAAATAAATAAATATTTACAAGCTTTACCCCCTCAATAGGAAAAATCTAAGGAAACAAAGTAAATGCAGCTCAAATAGAAAGAAAAAACAAAACTGATGAAATTGTTCTAAAAAGGGAGAGGGGGGGATGAAAGAGAATGATGGAAGGGGTGAATCTCTTCAACATATATTGTAATCACATATGTAAATGTCACAATGAATGCCCCTGCATAACCAATATGTGCTAATAAAATATGCATACAAAATCTATAATGAATATATTTAATTAACACTCATAGATGGCTTTCTTCCATACTTTTAAAATGTAAATCTCTTCCTAATTAAGAAACATGTCTTATGCCTGTCACTGTGCCTTCCATGAGCCCTTGTTATCTATTGAGCACTCACGGGAGTTTCTGTAACTGGTATGTGACCATGCTCTGCAATATGTGAAAGATGTGAACAGTAAAGACATTTGAGCTCATAAACTTGAAAAGAATCAACCAGTGTAAGATAAGCAGAGATGGACTATGTAGTAGACATTTCCTTGAAACCCCTAAACCACAGTGAAATGTAGCAATACCTCTGATTAAACCCTTGAATTTTTTTAAGGGTTTGATGTTTAAATAGTGACAAGTATTTATTTGAATGCTAAGCTCAGTGTTAGACATTTCATAACAGGAAAAAAAAAAGTCAAAGTCATAGCTCCATTTCCAGTTTCTGAACTAGTCTGAGAAACAGGAAATATACACCTGTGATACTTCTTGATTAGGGCAGAAATTATTAAGATGTAGCACAGAAGCCTAAGAACAGAAAGACACACATTCATTTATACATAAAAATACTATAAATATATGGAGAATACATTCTCAAATGGCTGTAATTGTATAGGATCCCTTAATGGAAGGAAATGTATCCCACTTTTATAGATGGGTGAATGAAGCACTCAGGGAAACTCCATCACTTATTTGTTACAAGCAATGAGACAGGATGTTAAGCACTCTGGGACCAGACTGCCTGGGTTCGTATCCCAGCTCTACCACTTACTAAGGGACCTTGAGGAAATAATGTAACCCCTCTGTGCCCAGTTTCTTCATCTTTGAAATAGAGTTCCTAATGCCACCCATCTAACGGGGTTGTGGTGAACCTCAGTGAATCATCTTCACATGACACTTAAAACAATGCGAATACTGTAGAAGTGTTCATATAGTCATTGGACTCGATGCAGCCCTCCTGAATCACAAGCCAGTGAAAAGTCTTTCAGGGATAATAAGTCAGGTCCATTTTTGTCTTAGCATCTCTTCAAATCTGCCAACATTTTCCTGAAAACCTGTGACAAATTTAGACAAATTAGTATCAGATAGTTTTAGGTTAAGAACCTAACAATCACTGACATAAATGAATAAATCCAGATTATTTGGAAATAAATGTTTGTGCGCAAAAAATAGTTTCCATTCACTATATTGAAATCCTTATCTTTCCTCAGAGACGAATGCTATTCAATGTTTTAGCACCTTTGTTTTTTGAGCATCATTTTTTCCCTTATTTTCTATAACCCCTTTACTGAAAGAATATAAGAAAAAATTAGATAGGTAGATGGTTTGAGAATTTACTTTGCCTTCCACTGCCACTCACTTATTCTTTTGATTCAACAAATCCAGACTGTATTTTAAAATAAAATATAATGTCTGTAAGAACTTCTCAAGAGACCTCTGTGAAGTCCCACACACAGAAATCCATTTGGTAATAGCATTTAAAAGCTCACCGATCCCCAGGGAACTTTTACCTTGAATATCCTTTTGCACAGAGAGAAGTAGCAGATGTGAAATGAGGAAGCAGAACAATGTCTGCACTATAAGAGTAGAACAGAGAGTGATGTATGACGATACTTTCATTCTCTCGTTTCATTCAAGTGGAGCTATCCCAATAATGAAAGGATTCTTTAGCCCATCTTTACAGTGATTTATATATTTAGAATCTGATCCATGTGTCTCTGCTCTTTCAGGCTCACAGTCCGACTTCATATCTCTGCCAACCTGATGGAACCACCACAGCCTGCTTTCCTCCTGTTTTTACAAAGGTCTGACATCTGGAAGTCTCATTCTCCATGTTTGCTTTGGTCCTTAAATTTCATTCACATGTGGCTTCATGTAGCAGCCTTTAAAAACAAAATGAACAGATCAGTAGGCTGATTATCGTGGTTACCTTTGGGGGAAAATAGATATTTACTATGTGACTATCATCTTGTGAAAGATCCAAGAGATGTGTATGTGTAAGCAGGAACCAAACAGAGCCAGATCTAATCTGGAGGGAAAGGCAGGACAAGCTGATATAAGGGGGGAAAAAAAAGACACAATGTGGTGTTAAAAATTTCCTTTTTATAACCCCCAAGGAAATCATTTGGGAGATCTAGCAAGTTTTATAAGCATTCAAAAACTATTGACTAATTTTCAGTTTGCTTTAAGTGATTTGCATTGCCAGACTGAATGACATCTATTTCATTGGTTGACTGCTCAAGTCAGAAATGGCTCCATGTTTTCTCCTTTTCTTTCTTTCTTTCTTTCTTTTTTGTAGAAAATTATGAAACTTTACTGAAAGATTTTTTTTATTTCTTTTATTCATATGCGCATACAATGTTTGGGTCATTTCTCCCCCATTCCCCCTGCCCCCTGCCTTCCTCCCCCACCCCCTCCTTCCCCCCTTACCCCCTCACTACCAGGCAGAAACTATTTTGCCTTTATCTCTAATTTAGTTGAAGAGAGAGTATAAGCAACAATAAGAAGGACCAAGGGTTTTTGCTAGTTGAGATAAGGATAGCTATACTGGGAGTTTACTCTCATTGCTTTCCTGTACATGTGTGTTACATATTTTTAAAGACCAAATAAATGGAGAGATACACAATTCTTAAGAACCCAAAGAATATAAAGTCATTACTCCCTGTTTATAGTAAGTGGAAACTTGCTAAAATCACAAGGTCATCATGTCTGTCTATTTGGTTAGTATAGAATTTAGCAATCTGATTCTAAAAGTTGTGCAGAAATAAAAATGGCTAAGAATAGCCAGGGCACTACTGAAGAAGAAAAAATAAAGTGGTGTTAGGGAAGGAGTGGGATTTGTCCTGTGAGATATCAAGATTTTCTACAAGTACAGTAATTATGACACAGATTAGGCTGAGCATCCCTAATCTGGAATATTTTAAAATCCAAAACTTTTAAAGTACCAATATGACATCAAAAATGAAAAATTCCACACTTGACATCATATTACAGGTTGAAATCAAAACATAGTTTACTAAAAATATTATATAAAATGACCCTCAAGTATTTATAAAACATTAGTGAAGTTTGGCTTGGGTCCCATCCCCAGGACAGCTCAGAATGTACATGCAAATATTCCAAGATCAAAAACACTCCCAAATTCAAAACACTTCTGATCTCAGGCATTTTGGATAAAGGATAGTCAACCTGCAGTATGGTACTGACCCAAGGCTCAACTAATTGCTCCATTATCGAATGGAGCCCATAAAATACTCCATACCTACAGGAATTTGCAGATCACTGGGGACAGAATGAATTCTTCCACAGAGGTGAAAAAAATTCAATTGGACTCCCATCTCACCTGTTTCACAAAAATCAGTTTCAAATAAACTAAAGACAAATATGAAAATAAATCTACAAAACTTCTGTGAGGTAGCAGAAGCAGCATTGTATCTTTGTATAGGGAATTTTTTTCCTCCTAAGCCAAAATGGATCCAAGGTTTATTAAAGGTTTTTCCATAAGCAGTGGTAGTGTTTCCAGTGGGCACCGAGAACAAATGATAACAGTTGACAGTAACTTTGAAACTCCCCTCCAGATAAGCTAACGACAACAACCACAAAGATCATGTAAAACTTGAACAAAATCTATAGGTCACTGTAATGGCCAATGAAGTCCTCCTTTGGTGCTTAGAACTAGCAGTGTACACACAGGAGCAGATGCTCCATGTTTAGTACGCAGCGTAAGAGTTTTTATAAGCATCTTCACAAGATCATCACCAGGAACTGACGTGGTGTGTCAGGACCCAACACACTTCTTGATTTAAACAAAGTCCATATTGGGTGCAGAAGAGAAAGAGGCAAGGATATGAGATTTCCCTTTCCTTCACCATAAGTTTCTCTTGCAGTGACCTAGCATGTGTAAATGTTACAGAATTCCTCCCGGACACCAAAAGGAATCCTCAGAATCTAGGCACAAAACCCTGTCTCCTCCTCTGTAACCCAGCCCCTGAGAATAGACATTTTCCCTTAACCCAAAAGAAAATCGTGGAGTATTCTATGTGCTCGCAACACTTTTAAAAAGGTTTTTTGTAAAAGTCTATTTTTATGTAGGTTGTTTTTTTAAGAAAAAAAAAAAGTCACTGGAATCACAGAGCATGCTTCCTATGCAGCTCCAGCCTTCCCTGTGCCGGATCTGGACTGCAACACATCTGTTTTCAACAGGGTTGCTCCCTTCCTTGTCTGCATCTGCTTTCCCCTTTTCCCCTTTGGGTAACTTCTGTCTCTGTTTAACAGAGTCCTTTGTAGGTCCTGCAGGTCTCCTTTGTTGCTGAAACTAACAAACTAACTGGTTTTGCCACCCTTAGCACCTTCTTTGACCTTTCTCTTAGCCATGGACAGTGGACAGTGGACAGCAGGTGGGTTTAGCCAATCTAAGAATGCTCTATTTCCTCACATTCCTCTGGGAAAAGTAAAAAAAAAAAACCTCCAGATTTCACAGCTGGACCAACACAAAGCCATTGCTTTTGCCTGTGGACCAAGTAAAGCAGTGGGCTTAGCTCTGGCAGAACTAGTACGGACTGTGTTGCTGTGGGTAATAGGGACACACCTGTAAAACAATGCCTACGTAGCCCCATTGTGTGTTTCTTCCCTTAAATCCCTTCAAGGAGTCAGAATGTCAGGTGGACTTGATGTATGACAAGAGATGCTCTTATGTGGATTATAAAACACCCAGGGTTCCTAGCTCCTATATTGAATGGACGAGCCATATTGCCAAGTACAACCTCTAAACGTTGACTCTAAGTGTTTCGAGGGCTTCGTGTTATGTTCTAGAATTTTCTCCTGACGGCCTACTGTGTTTATTCATGTTTTTGTTTTTGTTTAAATTTTGTTTTGTTTTTGCTTGTTTGTTTTGTTTTTTCCTACAGGAAGAGCCAAATTGTCCTAGAAAAACTATGGAATTTTGACTACTTTAGTTCCCTGGCATCTGTCCATTGCTTTCAACTCTGATTTTCCAACCCTGAAAAGAAATACATAATCTTAGGAGTAAATCACACTCTCCTCTGGTGCTCAAAAGCTTAAGCATGAAAAACATTTGGGTGCTATTTGTAATCTACCATGTATGGTTTCCTGGACATGACTGGAGACATTTTTAATAGATCAGCCCATTGAAGCTGGACCCCATAAGTGGCACTGTGCTTTGAGCCACTAAATTTGCTCTTCTTTAGTCCCAATCACAAAGTAAAAAATTTAATTTAAAATCAGAGATTTTCAACATTTAAAAGTAAGAACAGTGAAGGGATCCAGCCAGTGATTTATACTCTTACTTAATCTTTTCCTTAAAACAAAAAAAAGATGTTCTTATTAATAGCCAAAATTCTTACCAAATGTCAAATCAGAATTCCCATTGCACTTCTGTAATTCATCAGCCAACATCATAGACTTCTAGAATTTTCCAGTGCTTCAGCATACTTACTGCAGGCCATATGCAATAGCGTTTGGTTTTCCCATTTGCTCTAGGATTTGTGGTTCTCTGTTGCTCCCTCAGATCATTTAAAAAATAAAAACATAAAACACCATGACCAAAAGGTCTACCTTCCTAATGTGAATTTGTTTGCTTTTGTTTATATATAGCTTATTTACTTACTTATTGTGGTACTAGGGCTTGAATTCAGGGCCCACGCCTTGAGCTACTCCATCAGCCCTTTTTAGTGAAAGGTGTTTTGAGATAGGTCTCAAGAATTATTTGCCTGGTGCTGGCTTCAAACCTTGATCCTCCTTATCTCTGCCTCCCGAGTATCTAGGATTATAGGCGTGAGCCACCAGCGCCAAGCTGTAAGTTATTTTATCATAAGTGAATTACTTTAAGAGTTCTACCTCTTTGTATTAGATCTGCTACTCTTGTCACGAGTTTAAATAGTCAAAAAGGTTGAAGTCCCACTTGTAGTTAATCCTGGAGGAGGAAATTAGAGGACAACGTAAGGGAATTGTTAACATCCTGATTCATAATAACAAGCGCAAAAGCTTTGCCTCTGCGTCTATGAGGCCAAATTAATTTCTAATCTTTTGTATTGTAAAAATTTATTAGTCTGGAGTTGGAGCGGGATGAGGGGCAACAGGGCAGTGGCGAGGGAGGAGGAAATGAAGGTCAGTAAGGAAGAAGTACTGCATGTTTTATTACTTTACTTAGAATTTCAAAATGAGAAAATAGCTAAACCCCTTAAGCTTAATAAACCTGACATAGGAAGCTCGTTGGGCTTAGGTGGTGGGGGAGGACCTGGAAAGGTTGGAGTATGTGAAAACAAATGCATGTCTTTTTTCTTGTCTTATCTGGTTTCTTAAGGAGTTTGGAGTGTAATTGGTTTAAGAAGCTTGCATTCCACCAGTTTATTCTTTTTTTTTTCATTTTTATTAGCATGTATTCATTGTACAAGGGGATTCATTGTGCTGATTCCCAATAGTTTTACATTGTACATTGGTAGATGGCCCCCACCCCACCCCCAGAGAACTCCCCCTCCAACCCATTTAAAGCAATTGCAAGAGGTTTCATGTATTCATCTGTTTCAGCAACCATAATCTCTCACCTTCATCTTCTCTGTTAACCCTCCTCTCTCCCACAAGTACCCCTGCACACACTGCATCTATTTTACAGTCCTGTCTTTCATTTTCTGCTTACCATTAAAACGTACATAAAGAAAAGTAACAATTGGCACCATCGAATTCCATTAAATAAGAAAGGGTCAATGCAAATTTGTAAATAAGCCAAAAAGTTTACCAAAGTAAACCTTGCTGAGAAGGAGATTATGAAAAGTTTAAAGACATTTATCCTTACCTGAGTTTGTGGTAATTATTTTATGAATGCAAGTTCTGCAGAGGTTTTTGCTTTGCTTTGCTTTTTTTGTGTATAAGGTTTAGAATTTTTACTCTCTGTTGCGAAATCGCTTAAGAATGCACCATCTGAGTTGGACCATTTTCCTTGAACTTTAGGAACTGCAAAACACAGCAGCATCCGAGGGCCAGGTGGTGGTCTTGGAGTGCCGGGTCCGAGGAGCACCTCCTCTGCAGGTCCAGTGGTTCCGGCAAGGAAGTGAAATCCAGGACTCTCCAGATTTCAGAATTCTACAGAAAAGTAAGGAGACGTGCCTGTACTCCCAAATCTGACCATTTTATTCTCTCTGGTTTCAGGAAAACCAGGAAGGACTCCATCTTGAGTTGATTTCTGTTTTCAAAGAGGGTGAAATTAGAAAATGTACAGTGTGTGAAGTCTAAGTAAATTTAAATGGTGGCCCCTTCAAAGAAAGTTACATATTCTTTCTTTAGGAAAAAACTGTACACATAATGTCTGTACCCAAAGTTGAGCAAATAATTTTAGAGGTTCACAAATCTATCCATGAGCTACATTTTTTTAAATTTCCAAGTGTAATGAATTTGAGATTCTGTTTTTATAGAAATATAAGTGGAACTGCTATCATTTTAACTCCCTCTCGTATTGTGGAGGTTGTCTATAACATTCCTGCAGACGTGTTCTAGACAAGGTAACAGGAAGGGAGAGGTAGATTTTTTATTATTATTGGAACCCTTTTCTAATACTTTGTTCTGATTTTTTTTTTTCTTATGTGGAAAACAGAACCTAGATCTACAGCTGAACCTGGTAAGAATTTTCTTCTTGGGGATAGAGGGAATGTATGCTTTGGGTTTCAATAGTTCTTTGTTTCTGTTTTAAAGATACATACCGAACAATATATTTTGCAATTCCCTGGAAATGTGAAACCCATTTAAAGACAATATTTTCTTTATCATGGTCCGTACACTGCATTTTACATCAATTTCTTTATTAGTAAAACATTAAGCACCATTCAGACAAGAAGGTCAAGGCCTTTTAAAATATATAGTTTTTTGTACTCCAAAAGCAAAGTATGCTAATGATGAAAAACTGTCCTCCTAAAATTCCAGTAGAAAAAAGCAATCTGTTGATACTTCCACTGACCTAAACCCACTAACAACTACACTGTGCGGTGTAGAATTGTGCCTCAAGTGAGAGTGGCTCAAAGATGTGAGCAGAGTCGACCCCCCAGGCATCTCTCATTTATGTGCCATGAGCCATAAACTTTTACTAGTCTACAAGCATGAAGAAAGTCATCTTGCCCTGGGATCGCTCTTAATTACCAGGTCATCGTAGTGCTATGTGATCCAGAAGCACTGGGGCCAACTGTTCCCTTGCCCCCGGCCTCTCATGTGTTTATGACTCCTTGTGGACTAAAAAGATGTTTGTCCAGGTATTTCAGAGTATGTCCTCCTTGAGACTGTTTTCTCTTGTATTTTTCTCACCAACAAAGCCACAGTTTCGCTTATTTCTTAACAAAGATAGAAAAACAAGTCGTTTTCCTGTTTCTGCTGTTTGTGCTGCTGCTTCAGGGTCAAGCAGACCCTGTCAAACATGTCTTGGAAACCATGACCTTACCCTGACCCTTCCTTGGAAACTTCAAGGTTCTCTGTGGGCTCCTGCAGGTCCGAGTACTGTGGTTAGCTCTGCTCCTGTCACACCTGAGTGTCAGGGCTTTAAAAGCAGAGACTAAGCCTATTAGGAACCAAAGTTTAAGAGGTGCTTCTTAGCATGCTTTGGGAAAAACTGGGATTGATCTGCTGCCTCCTGCCTTACAAATAGAGCATGTCACCCCACTCAATGTGTCAGTCGCCACATCAAATACTGTAGTCACTTTCCAGACTGGAAATGTACCACTTCATAGTTAGTCTGTGGTATGTCTTTGTATAAAAGTGCACAATGCTCACTCCCTGATGCATGGAACCTCAAAGACTAAATCTACTACGTGAGCTAATGTGGAAATCCTATAGGAAGTAAGGGCACATCTTTAGCATTTACTGTTTCAAATAGTCATAGATAGGCAAGTAGACAGATAGATAGAAAAGTAGGACCCAAGCATCTTTTCACCTGCAAGAAATTATTGTGTGTAACATAGACAATTTAATGCTTTCTTTATAAGTAAGACTAAAATCTTGGGCCAAAAAATTTAAAAGCATTGCTATTGGGATGAATTAAGGGTCCTTTTGATGGTGTGTTTTGTATTCTTGCCACATTTGTGGAATTCTTTTGTCATTGTGTTGATATCCATTGTCATCATCCACATAGGTGACAATGATTATCAAATGTCTCCCATAGCCTAGGTTGGAAAAACATTATCTAAATGTCATCTCGGAACTCAAAACACTGGTTAGAAACTTCCCAGTTTGTTTTTGAGGATGTGCCTGTTTGAACATTGGAAACACTCAGAATATACTAAGGACAAATAAATTTGGATGAGAAGGGAGAATGGAAACATTTCTTGCCCCCATCCCATCTCCTCCCCTGACCCTACATCCACTCCTACTGTTTCAGTTTTGGCTTGATGTCTTGCTTCTAAAATATAGTTTTGATCATAAATTATGTAATAAAATGAGTCCTAAGCAGCTTCCTGGTATGACCTGACATCTAGAATGTACTTAAACACCTTTGATTTAATTGGTAAAGTCATGGAGAAAGGCAAAATCTCCATGTCCTTGCATGTAGGAAAATTTTTCCTCACCATATTCACTGAATTTTCTTATTTTTATTTTCCCTTTAGTTACAGCTAAAAGTATTTAAGAAACAAACTCTTCATTCCAACCACAATAGTAGCATTTGCTAAAAAAAAAAATATACGTGTGTGTGTGTGTGTGTGTTTGTGGGTGTGTGTCTTGGCAAAAGAAATATTTCAAGAAAATCTATCACTACAACAGAAAAAAAGACAATCAGGAGCTATTAAAAACAAAACACAACAAATTTTCCCTGACCTCTGATAACTTCTCCGCAGTGATATTTACCATGACACTTCTAAAATCGGCTTTTCTCTTTTACAGTAAGGCATTGACATGCTGTGCCTCAGGAAATCTATAATTTGCATGTACTGTTAAATAAAGTCCATGGTCACATTTTTTAAACAAAAAATTTAAACTCCAGTGATTACTCATGTGAGTAAAACCTTTAGAACAAGCAATTTTTTTGTTTTTTTTTTTATATGTGCAATTTTTAAAGCATATTTGTATTTAAACAAGTGCTTTAAAAAACTAGGTATGATTCTTCTATTAATTGCCAAATATTTGCCTTACATGACCCTGAAGTTTCCATTGTAAAGAGAAAAAAGATGAAAAAGATTACATATATATAATATATATATGAAAGAGACTGTTTGCTTGCCTTAGTGACCTGATCATGGACCACTGACAGACTCAACCACATACAGCTTCTTTGATAGCTGCTGTTTAGCCACTGTTAAGTACAAAGGAGACATGGCTATGATACATCTGAAGAACAAGATAAATTTTATAGGACTGTGTCAGTGATGTTTTCCAAATGCTAAAATAGAAATAGTCTTTGAAATTCTGGAAAGTATTTAAACATTCAAATTTTATTACCCCCTCTTCCCTGCCTCTGACATAGTCACTCTTTCCTGCTCTCTCTTGCCTCTCTCCATCTCTCTATCTCTCTTTCTTCCCTCCCTTTCTCTTCTCATTCTCCATCTCAGTCCCTCTTTTCTTAGCTTTTTTTTTTTCCTCTTCTCTTTATTCTCCTTTCTTATTCATGGGCAAGCTGTTTTAAAGGTCTAAAAATAAAATTGAAATTCCCTTGTATCTAGATAGTGTCCCATTAGGATTAGATTCTTAGATAAAGAAGGAAATAGCAAATTCCCTCCCTGTGCATTTGTGCAAAGGAAACAGGTTTTTCTTGTCACTACTGTGTTGTATCTGTCTAATGTGTTTTACACTCCCCTCTCTGTCTAGACAGAAGTCAGCTTGCATCACAAATCTTTTCAGACTGTTTTGTGAATTAATAGCTAGTCAGCTTACTTAAGACTAACATCCGTTTGTCATACTACCTGCCCTGGCCTTCTTTGACATTCTGACTTTACACTGATTGAATCCTTCAAAGACCAGTCTGGGGGTGGGGGATAGAGGCCTCATTTGACAAATGTTAATATCAGGCTCTTACTCAGCTGTCTGGAAATAGCCACAAACTGTACTGAGTTACTTCTATAGTGTTGTCTAATGGCATGCAAAATTAAAACCACAAAAAGTTGTTTTACTTGTTGGAAAATGACACATGTAAAAGTATGGTGTCTCCTACTTTTAGGATGAATATCTGCTAACCAGTGCGACCCATTTTGGGTCTTGTGTGGTATAGTACATGTTTTGATTCTGTGATTCAGAATGTAAAATAAATTATACCTAATCAAGTGTGCTAAGGTGCTGAGTTGTGGGAAGGCAATGGTGGAAATATTTATTGAGATGTCAGTAGATTGTATATAGTTAAAAATGCGATGCAAATTAGAATGGTGGGTTGAACAAATGTGTGTAGAACAGAAATAGGCTATACAAAGCCCATGGTTCCCAAATGGTGTGGTAATGTGCCTGGAGTACCTCTTCAATGGGGTGCTCTCACAGGTTTCAATGTGTTTGATGCAAACACATTGATATTAAACATCTGACAGATCTGACATGACTAGCTTAAAGTAGTTCAAAATTTCAACATTAGATCACTGTTCTTTTTTTTTTATAACATCAAATGACATGAAATTATTTATAATTGCTGTGCGATTAAAAAAAACAAGTACCATATGAAAATATATGTAGAGTATGAAATTTCCAAATCAGGCTGTGTCCAAACTAACTTTAAGAGCAGTTGTGCAGTGCTCAATAAATGAACTAATCTATTAGAAAGTAATCTTGGTTATTTAAGGTAAAATAATTTTTTTTTCTTTCAGTGCATGTGAAGTTAGTACCTAACTTGTTCAGACAAACTTATCAAGTTCTTTGGAAATAACTAAGTAATTCATGGAATTATAGGCATATCTGTTGGCTTTAAAGAACACTATAAAAAAAATTACTGAAATACTTACTGTCCCATGATCTAGGAAGGTTTGGTTTAGTCTCTGGGAGGAGGGAAGTAGACTAAAGTCAATTTGAATGAACACCAAAGGGAAAATTGAGTGAACTGTAAATGTTGAATGCACCAACTTTCAGCCTTCTTCCTGCACTCACCTACAATGCTGGATCGTGAACTTTGCCTCTCTTGGCAGAGACTGAAGGACTCTTCTTGGGCAATCTGAACTTCAAGAGAGAGAGAGTTTAAAAAAAAAAAAGCATAGTTAATGATTTGGGAGTTTCTCCTCCAAAGACACCACCTAGATTATGCAATAAGAAAGCCAAAGTCGACAAGTTCCTCTCTTGTGCTCATAGCTTGTAATCAGCTCAGAACCATGCCAGACAAGCAGAAATAAAAGACATCTGAAGAACACATCTAACCTGGATGATAGAGAAGAAAACAAGCAACTCCCAGACAATAACTTGGAGAAAACAGACTTGCAATTAGAAAAAAAAAGCAAAATAAAGAAAACAATTTTTTTAAAAAATTGCCCTTTAATAATAAGATCAGTGTTCTAAGAATTAAAACTAAAAAATTATGTTTAAAAACGTTAAGTGGGGCATTTGGAAAATAAAGAGTTTTTGGAATAGAAAATTTGGTAAGAGAAGTGGAAGTTGACGAAATAGGCCACAGAGTACAGCAAAAAAGAAAAAAAAAAAAAAAACCCAAGAAGGGATGCAAGAGAGCAGATTAGAAAGTTAAAGAAACCTGAGAACCAGCCCAGGGAGACTACACAGGCATATTTGGGATTCCAGGAGAAAAGAAAAAAGAAGGGGAAGAAAAGGGATCATCAAAGAAAAAATTCAAAAAAGTTCCCAAACTGAAACCTACACATTTACAGATTGTAAAAAACACATCAAGTATTTAAATCATGGAATAAATCCAATGGTGTACAATCTATATGCATCATTGTGAAAGTCAGAATACCCAGGAGAAGGAGCTCCCTGTACAAGTGCCCAGGTAAAAAACATCAGGTTATATATATTCAAACTAACAAGATCAGAAAGGCTTAAACCTCAGCAGCCACACTAGACACAGCAATGAAACAAAACCTTCAAAACTCAAAAAGAAAAATGACTTCCAACTTAGAATTCTCCATACAGCCAAACCTTCAGTTCTATGTGAAGATCTAGTAAAGATATTTTCAATCTTGCAAGATCTCAAAAATGTTCCTCCACCACCCTTGATGGAGGATGAACAAGCGATTCAACTGAGAAAGAGCCAGATGCAGATGTGGTGAACAGGCAGCAGAAGACCCAGGAGGGCAGCAGGTGTGCATGAGGAGTGGAGGGTGAGTCCAGATTGGAGCAGAGTGAGTGACTTAGGAGACAAACACACAGAGCGTTCATCACTAAGCGGTTCACTTCCCATCTTTTATTCTGGTGACAGAATGGCTGGATGAGAAACCTGACGAAATTCCTCTCCCTTCTCAGCTGTTCTGCTCTCCTCCATGCCACTGTCACATGGATCAGCTGAGGATACTCATTTCATCCTACAGCAGTGCTGCTTTGACCCAGTCCTGAGATTTGGAAGTTGGCCATTTAGAAACAGAAAATATGGTGAGGTCTATTCCAACTAAGAATTGCTACTGGACAATCAGTTCCTAGCCACATTCAGCCCCACTAGACTGCCTGCTGAGGTAAGCCCTTGTATTTCCCAGGACTTACTTGTGACTCTGCCCACTAAGCACTCCTGTGAGGTTTTTGTAATGTTCAGGGAACTTGAAGCTGGTTTATGGCCCAAGATAGTGGCTGGGAAGATTTTTTAGTAATAGTGACAAGTTTGTCTTTTCTTTATACCAGATATGTGCTTTTTACCCAATTTTTTAAAACCAGAGAATACCTTTCTTTAAGGATACATACATAGGTGTAAACATATGAAGAAACTCAAAGGAATTATTGTTGTAAAAGGAGAAGGAAGATTAACTTGAGGAGAACATACAAGACATTGCTAAAGCATTAATTATAGTTTATTGCTTAGACTTGATAGATATACAGGGGTTCATTTCATTGTTACTTCTCATTGTAAATTTTAAACATGCTTCTCTCTATATGATAGAGTTCACAATTTTAAAAAATCTTTAGTAAGTATTAGTGCAAACGTTACATTTGCCCACACCAAATTTCATTTTGTTAATTTCAGCCCAGAATTTTTTATTACTTGGGTAGCCAAGGCAATACTGAGCAAAAAGAGCAGCACTGGAGGTATCACAATTACCAACTTCAAACTATACTACAGAGCCATAGCAATAAAAACAGCATGGTACTGGCAGAAAAAAACAGATATGAAGGCCAGTGGAACAGAATAGAGGACCTGGATATGAATCCATGCAGCTAAAAACAAAGCTAAACTTTGTTTTTGACAAAGTTGCCAAAAACATACAATGGAGAAAAGACAGTATCTTCAACAAATGTTGCTGGGAAAAGTGGTTATTTGCCTGCAGAAAACTGAAACTATATCCATGCCCGTCACCCTGTACTAGTATCAAGTCAAAGTGGATTAAGGACCTTAATATCAGACCCAAAGCCTTGAGATTAGTACAGGAAAGAGCTGGGAATACACTGGAAGCAATAGGTATAGGCAAGGACTTCCTCAATTGAACTCAAGAGGCCCAGCAACTAAGAGAAAGGATTGGCAAATAGGACTACGTGAAATTTTAAAGTTTCTGCACAACAAAAGAAATGGTCACTAAATTGAAGAGAATGGGAGAAAAATCTTTGTTAGCTGTACATCAGACAAGGGACTGGTAATCAGAGTATACAGGGAGCTCAAATAACTGAACTCCCCAAAAATCAATGAACCAATAAAGAAGTGGGCAACTGAACTAAACAGAACTTTTTCAAAGGAAGAAGTCCAAATGGCCAAAAAAAATCACATGAAAATATGCCCACCATCCCTGTCCATATAGGAAATGCAAATCAAACCACCTCACTTCTGTTAGAATTGCTACTATCAAGAACATCAACAACAAATGTTGGCGAGGTTGTGGGGGAAAAGGAACCCTCATACACTGCTGGTGGGAATGTAAGCTAGTACAACCAGTTTGGAAAACAATATGGAGGCTTCTTAAAAAACTAAACATATATCTGCCATATGATCCAGCAATATCACTCCTAGGAATGTAACTCAGGTTACTCCATAGGCACCTGCACACCCATGTTTATTGCAGCGCTATTCACAATAGTCAAGCTATGGAAACAGCCAAGATGCCCCACTACCAATGAATGGATTAAGAAATGTGTTATTTATTTGGGGGTGGGGGAGGTAAAGTCGGGGGGAAGGGGGGAGAAATGACCCAAACATTGTATGCACATATGAATAAAAAAAAAAGAAATGTGTTATTTATATACAATGGAATTTTATTCAGCTGCAAAGAATGAAATTTTGTCATTCGCAAGTAAATGGGTGGAACTAGAGAACATCATCTTAAGTGAAGTTAGTCAGGCTCAGACAGCCAGAAATCACATGCTCTCCCTCGTATGCAGATTATAGACTTAACATGAAGTAATATTATTGGACATGGGTCACACACTAAGGGGAGACGGCACACAGGAGAAATAGGGAAAGGGAAGGAAACCTAAAACTTGTATGTAGTTGATATGCTTACTGTATAAGAGCAAATATAGTAATCTTAAACTGGCAGAGACCAACCACTATGGGAAGGGGACTAGAAAGTAGTGAAGAGATCTGGTAGACATAAAATCAGTGTGGGTTGTAATACACATACACATGGAAACAATGCTAGGAATCTCTCTTTATAGCTATCCTTATCTCAAACTAGTAAAAATGCTATATTTTTCTTTTTATCTCTTATGTTTTCTCTTCAACAAAATCAGAGAACAAGAGGGCAGAACAGAGAAAGGGGGGGTTGGGGGCAGGGGGTAGGTGGCCTAAATAATGTATGCTTCATGTAAGTAAATGTAAAAATGATAAAATAAAATTAAAACAAAAAATAAAAAATTCCTTAGTAAATATTAGTAAAAACATTACATTTGCCCACACCAAATTTTATTTTGTTAATTTTAGCCCAGAATGTTTTATTAGTTGTGTTTGCCAAACCCTATTGTTTGAAAAGTAGAAGCTAGATTTCTTTTTAGTGACTCTGAGTAAAAATATTAACAGGTTCTTGAAGGAAAAAATGTATAAAACTGTCCCTTTAAAACCCAAGGGTCCTAGTAATTTTAGCCTTGCATCCTCATCATTTTATGAGTTTCTGCAAACAAATTGGTTTTTGTTTGTATTTAGCCAAATGTTAAGTACATCCAAGAACTTGCCTTCTGGGAGATACTGCTATAATTAAGTAAATTTTAGGTAACTGTAAAAATAAAAAAGAATTTATAACTAATAAAAATAGTTTCTGGCTTAGTAATTTGTTATAAGCCCTCAAGTCAAAACCCCAGAAAATCAAGCCTAGGAAAATTGGATTAAAATGTATCATAATTTAAATTATTAATAACTTTAAATTTTTCCACTTGTACTGGAGACAGTTTTTTAGTACAAATCAGTAAGCCTCTAGCTCCCTTTATTTGACATAAGCAGTCATTTCTGGATTTCCACTCCTTACCAAAATTTATTTTACAGATGTCTTAGAAGTCGTTGTTCAAGTAAGATGCTACCAGATGAAAATTCAATATTACATCCTGGCTTCTCTCATTTCCTCATGGCTTTCTTCATTTTTATAATGTCAAAACCATACAAGCTATGATGTTTCTTTCTCTTAACAAACACGAGCCTATTGTCACAGTTAGATGACACTTTCCATGAGAAGAAAAATCATACAACTTTCAGGACATTAAATTAAAATTTTAACCAGTAAAAAGTACTGCAGTATAGTAACACAAGAATCACTAAAATAAGATCTCAATGCTTCTTTTTTCTTTTTTTTTTTTTCAAGTCTGTAACCTTTCTAGATGTTCAGTTGGTCATCAATTATTTTATACATAGTATTCCTGAATATTCATATAAAGTAAATTCTGTTCAATCAAATTTAAAACACATAAAGGAAGCTTATAGGAAAATCAGTCCTGCTGAGAATTCCTTTAGAAAACAGACTTTTCATAAAGCAAATATTTTTCCTTCAATTTAAATTTCATTCCTGCATTTATTAAAAAACAATTATGGAGCTGGGCCACACCCCCACACCCCCACCCCCACCCATCTACTTTGGAGGCAGAGATCAGGAGGATCACAGTTCAAAGCCAGCCCTGGACAAACAGTTCCTGAGACCCTATCTAAAAAAAAACAAAAACAAAAAAAAATTACACACACAAAAAGGCTGGCAGAGTGGCTTAAACAGGAGCAAGTGTGAGGCCCTGAGTTCAAACCCCAGTGCCACCAAAAACAAAATGTTTAAATTCCTGTGTGTGCATTCTGCACTCAGTTGATGTAGAAAAGCTTTCAGTCCTGTATTACCATCAGTTGTGTTTTAATCATTATGTGATCTGCTGCATGTTTCCCTGCCCTGAATTTTGTGAAAATCTGCCTCCCCCAAAGCAAAGGCTGTCCCAAAATCAAGGTAAAAATTTGGCAATCTCCCAAGCCAAAAATGGCATATAATGTACTTAATTTTTAGTAACAAAATGAGAATTTCCAATTTGTTGAAAAGCAGAATGTTTTTAGCAGAAGTTGGGCAGCTTTATGGGAAAAGAATCAAGCATTTGCAATATAGTAAGGATCACTAGGCACCCTGAGCATGCGCAGTTTTCCCTCAGTGGAGGACTCCCTGGAACCATACACCTGTGGGTACCAAGGGTGTATACAGTAGTGATACATGTCTCCATGGGAGGTTTGCCATCTCAAATCACAAATAGGTGGTAAATCTGATCGAATCTAATTATTAAAAAGAGAGAGAGAGAGAGGGATTCTGAGACTGTGATGTTTCTGGGGAAATGGAAGGCTGAGTAGGAGAGTGCTTAAAATCTTTCATTACATTGGTTTTTACCAGGTTGCTTGTGTCCTAAGCTAGGAAAACATACAGAACAACTAGAGAGGCTTTATGCTTTAGGAAAAAAAAAAAAACCACATGCCAGTGGGAGGCAGGAGGCCTATGTTTAGCATTTGGGCTGTAACACTAATTAGCCATGGCCTTGAGAGAATTACTTTGGACCAATCCTGAAGAAATGAGAGATTTGGGCTAGTCAGCCTAAAATCCCTTAGAGCACTCATAACCTAAGTTTTATTTACCCTTCTCCAGTTAAATCCACACTTAACTCATGCTGTAACCATATGTATTCAATTAAAAAATTCCCAGTCCCTTGTACCTTTCCAGTTATATCTTACTTCTCAAATGATTAATCTTATGTGAAACTCCAACTTGAATTATTTCCACACTTTCTATCTTGCTCTTCAATTGGAAAGCCAAGAATTGTGTACAGAATTGTCAAAAGACACAGGATTACCTCATGCTCTCTGATACTCTATTGTTTTCCTTCTATTCAGTGAACCTTTTAATCAGATTATAATTGTGTCTTTAAACAAATAAGGGTTTCCCAAATTTGTATCTGGAAATTCTTTTCTTAATATGTCAAACAATCAGGATTAATGGACATTTATTGCACCAGGAATGGTGCTGGGTGATTACAAGCAGTGTTTTTTAACTGCTGATCATGACCCTACAATGGACGATCACCACTATTTTAAAAAATAAACAGGATAAAAAATAGAGTGCCTAAATTTTCACACACACACATGTGCACACATACTCACACCTTGAACCTATACATATGACAGGGTTAGGTGTAAAATGAATCTCCTTCTGTGGGTTCTATTAAAAAATGTTCGAAATCCACTTTTTAGGACAAAGTTTTCTATACTTTCCTCAAGATAAAAATCATCTGGAAAGCATATTTTTAAAAAATCCTTGGCCCCAACCCAGATCTACTGAATCAGACTCTCTAGGGGAGAAGAGAGGATTAGGAAATCAGAATATTTAAGAAATGTTCCAGGTGATTCTTATCATCAAACAAGTCTGGAAAAACACAACTATAAAATAGTCAAGCTGCAAAAAGTTAGGGATAACCTACACCAAATGTCATAAGTAGTCCCCCTCCAAAAAATTATCCAATCTTATTGAGGAGCTAAAGCACCATAGTCTTAAATTTATACAAATTTAAATAACAGCTATAGCTACTTCTGGACTTAGTATACCAAGGGCCAAATGCAGGATAGAAACAAAACTAGGGGAATGCAGCTGTTAGTTAATTTTTCTTTTAGCTATTCTTCATCTCTCTACATAGAATTGCTAATTTTAAGATATCAAAATAGCTTAAATGCAAATTATACTTCATAGTTTTTCACTATTCATGGCCTTTTCCCAGTTTCTACAGTGCATCTTGAGATAGGGTACTTTTCGCACTAATGGAGTCACTAAGATGAACACAGGTGAGCATGCCTGAGTTCATTGTTCCCTGTCTGTTACACTACAGTTTCCTGTTTTATGGGATGTGGTCTAAATTTGAGCATTATTTATGGAACACAATATTGAAGTTCTAAAACACAGTATGTAACTTAAGTTCAGAATTTGTTTTTCCTTATGCTATTATCAATACTATAACATCTGGAAGTAAATATTCTCCTTTGAAAACAATAGGCTTTGTTTTTCTACCTAGGCAAACACTGGGAAAACCAGAAAATTCTGTGATGTATTATCCATATAAATCCACATTCACATTGGGTGTACAAACATGTCTTTAAAACATCTATTTTGATCACAAAACTTAAAAATAAAACTTGTGTTAATCAGTGAAGAGACATGAAAGGAACTATCACAGTCAACTGCCACCTTCATTAGTCAGATGACACTCACAGATGCCATGTATAAAATCACCTGCTGCAGGGTAACCCAGTGAGGTCATATTATATTGCCCCAAAACATGTTTCAGTTATAATTGTGAAAAAATAGGGCTGAGTTTTTAATGAGGCAACATTTTTCACTACTTCTAGCACAGAAAGTCTTCAGTGATACCATCATTTCATTAAAAAGGAAAATAATTTGTTATTTGAAGCAAAGCAACATTACTGAGAGCTCAAAGTGTCTTTTAATTAAAATAAATACTATTGAGCTCTTTATTACCGTACTTTTCATGTGGATGTGCAAATAAAAAATATATATATATATATATATATATATAAAATCTGAAGCAGTTTGTCTGGTCATATAACTGTGTATTCATGTTATCTCTTTGTAATAAGTTATATTGTATAGATATCAGCTGAAATGTATATGCTTCAGTCTGTTTTCAATTCAAATTGAAGCTTCATGAAATTTGTTAACATAATTATTCAAAACGTAGTAAACTATCCACTTGTCTGTACCTTTTAAGTCTTGTACCATATATTTGTAAAAATCTGTATCATGTATTTGTATTACCTATTAAAATTACAAATTCACAAGTTGAAAAAGTAGAGATACCTCAGTAAAAAGGAAGAGGAAGACAATTCAGGATACTATGTTTGGTTTTATCTTTTAGATTCAATAGGAAGGGTTACAAAACTATCGAGAAAGATCAGAGAAAAAGACAAAAAAAGAAATCCTGTCTTTGTGATTACAGAATTACAATACATATAATATCTGTTCACTTATAAAAAAAATACTGCATAGTCAACTAGAATTTTAATCCCTCCAGAAGTATGAAATAGACGTAAACACTAGAATATTTTTCTTCTTTTTCTCAGGAATTTTTATGTTGCTTAAAAATTTTATTTCTATTTTATATTTCCTACTTCCTCCTTATATTTCAAGAAATCTTTGCAAATTACCACTCGCTGATAACCATTTTCACTTACATCTGACTTGATTACCTTTTAAGACAGAATGGCTTTGAAGAAGAGAAGGAAAACTAGAAATATCCTCTTGCATGTGGGCATTGAAGGTGTAGACTTTTGCAGTTGGAATAGATCCGAAGATTTCTCATTCTAGTCCTTGTAAGAGGATGTATCTCACCCCTTAAGATTGCAACCAAGTCAAGGATAGGAACCATAATTTATCTCATATCTTCAGCTACAGGATATGAAGAGAGGATATTCTTAAAAACACTCAACAAGGAGGTGGATGAATTCTAAAAGCTTCTAGAATCTTCTTGTAGAAGGAGATTCCAGACTTTATTGTAAAAATCTTTCTTGATATCTTACCTTTCATTAGCAGTTCCTTCTATTCATTTTATCTACCTTCTTTCCTCATGATAGAATTACAGCCCAGTTGGAGATTATTTAGGCAACATTTTCCTTATACTAATTTCCTTGTATTTGTGGTACCTGTTATAATAGTTTATTTAAATTAGCATTTATAAGAATGAATACTTAGTATATATTTCATTTCTCTACTTTTTTCTTTATTGTGGTAAAGATATATGACATGAAATCTACCTTCTTAAATTTTTAAGTGTCTAGTACTCTATTGTTAACTGTATGTACAATGTTGTGTAAATCTCTAGAACTTTACATCTTTAATGTTTGCAACTCTATACCCCCTGAACAGCAATTCCCCAGACCCTTCCGCAACCCCTGGCCAAAACTACTCAACTTTTTGTTGCAAAGAATTTGACTAGTTTAGATTTTACATACCTTATAAGTGGAATCTTGCAGGCTTTTTTTCTGTCATTGTTCTTTACTCTTGACTAAATGACTTCAGTTCCTTTAATTTACTTTTATTAAGCTCTATTACTTATTCATTTTTTTTGTGTTCCACATTGGTCAGAGTTTTTCACATCCCATTCAAAGATTAAATTGAATAATATACTGAAAAGCTACTGTGGAGCATTCATAAATTTTGCGAACTTAAACGTGTTAATGCTTCATAGAAACAAGTTCACCTTGAGCTATACCACATTGCTAAAAATCTCAAAAGCTTTTCATCACTATGATCCTTAAATGTTTCTATGGGAATAAAATGTTTTGACATGAAAGAATCCTGCAATTTTAACTTTAAGGAAGATCTCAAGCAGTCGGTTTGCCAGCCACATGATTTAGGGCATCATCAAGAATGGGAAGGAATAAGCTTTAGGGGTAAGATAAAGCCCAGTGGTGGATTCTGTAGGCCATATTACTTGATAATGCAAACATATATATTTGATTCAGTAATGCTGCATCAAAAACTATGTATTTTGGTAATATTTGAATACATTATGAAGGATAGTTTTTTTGAGAATCAAGTATAATAAACTATGTTTATCTTTGGCGAGTGAGATTATTAAGGGTGTTGGATAAAGAGAGAATTCGATTATAAAGGGAGGACTTTTCATTTTATATTTTATTGTTTGTGTCCTTTTGGACCTACTGATTTTCTTTATAAAATGTTTAAATGTTTTGCAGTCCCTCTAATAGACAAAATAAATAACTCACAGTTACCACTTTTTTCTTTCAGTGTTCAAAATATGTCGTAGGTTTTGAGACAGGTTTGCTCATTTTCACCATTGATGGTCAAAGCATTGATGGAGAAAGCTTTATTCTAGAACCCTGGAAATTTTGCTCTTCCGGGGATTTCAGAGAAGGCAGTTGGGAAAGAGAGGGTCTCGGCGGTTTCACTCTGCTGATTATTCTGTTCACTTTCAGAGGAGATTTGCACCCTTGTTATCGCTGAGACTTTCCCTGAAGATGCTGGAATCTTTACCTGCTCAGCAAGAAATGACTATGGATCAGTGACAAGCACTGCCCAGCTAATTGTCACCTCAGGTATGTGGGAGTCAAACTTGGATCTGTTCCCCAGCTCTGGTGTGGTTTCCCCATGGCAGAAAGCAACTGTCCCAGGAAGAGTGTTCAGCCTTTAGGAATGTTCCTGGATTCTCCAAGAGTTACCCTAACAATCAGGTGTTTCATCTGAAACAAAAGGCTCTGGGGGAGGGCCACAGAGGGGGTGGAAGTGGAGATAACAAAGAAGATACCTCATGGATAAAGTTATTTTTTTAAATCATGCAATCTTGATCTTGAAAACAATGGAGCTGCATTCCTCACACCTTCTTGCTAATAGGAATTATATTAACCTCATAAGGAACCCCTAAATCAGAGGTACAGTCACATGAGAACTGGAGATAGTTATACAAATATTTCCCTCACTAATCCATTGCTTCAACTTCTGACAATGTAATGCAAAAAAAACCCTAGTGTAATTGAGAAAAACCGTGACGATCTTAGAAATCAAATTTCAATGATAGAATATAGCTTTGATATGAAAATGTCAGGATATGAAAAATAAAGTAATATATTGTAGTACTGAAACCAACATTCAAAAAATGATGGGTGTTTTCTAAATTCAAAAACATATCACTAGGGAAGGTAATATGAAACAGCTTTTTGCTTTTATTATTTAATTTATTAACTATTTTCTACTATTACTAATGAGGTTTACTTTAGCTATGGTAATTGCCTCATCTGTTAGTCATCTTACAGAGATTTTTTAAAATATCTCCTTGCTGGATGGATGCCAGTGCTCACTCCTGTAATCCTACCTATTCTGGAGGCTGAAATCTGGATGTCTAAGGCTCAAGGCCAGCTGGGCAAATAGTTTGCGAGACCCCCATCTCCAAAATAACCAGAACTAAATGAACTAAAGGTGTGGCTCAAGTGGTAGAGTCCCTGCTTTGCAAGCATGAAGCCCTGAGTTCAAATCCTAGTCCCACCAAAAAAACCTCTTTGTCAAAGCCTAGCACATAGTAAACACATAGCAAGGAATCAGTGAGTGGATTTCTGGGTGTATGAGACAGACTTAGAGAACAATTCAATCACCCTTTGATTCCTAGAAGAGCAAGATCTCAGGGCTAGGTGGCAGCAGAGGCATGACCAAAACTGGCTTGGAGATTTTAGAGTAGGGATTGTAATGCTTCATCTTCATTAAGAAAAGCAATGTGGTTCCCCTTAATGGGGTTAATATGGATGGAAACTCCAGTGTCATAGTGGAGTTGCACAGCAGGGAGTATCCTGGCATTTTGATTTTCAGTTGGCTTGAAGACTGTCCCATCAGACAGTCATAGCAGTAGTAAGTTTGAGTGGCAAAAATTGGTGTATAGTATTTTTTATTTTTCTCTGGTAGTAAATCCACTATATGCCAAACATAATCAAGAAATGTTTTTGAGCTTTCTGTTTACCTCAGTATGCATTTTTAAGTACATGCCAGAAGGTCTACTAGTCTCTGGGCAAGGTGAGGAATCCAAAAAAGTATCTCAATACACTTTCAGTCTACTGAGGATAGCAGAAAATCTCTCTTATACTTAGCTACACAGTTGGGGCAATCATCTGAGGTGGAAAATTTTTTTCTGTGAGATCATGAGACATTTCACTGGGACTCAGAGCTTTCCCTTTTTTAGCTTTAAAATGGAATGAATAACCACATAAATCTTTCATGGCTTGATCTGCCATCCGTAAACATGAATAGGATATTCAGTTGAATCCATGGGCTGAGAAGTGGAGGATAAACCATTTTGGTTGATACTGTTTCTGTCATCATTTTCCAAGCCCTATCTTTAGCCCTTGTTTGAAATTTGCTAATGAACTGGTAGGTGGTTTCCCCACATATGAATTCAGTCGGAAAATAAGACAAGTAGTGGTCACTCAAAACAAGCTTGGAAGAGCCAGGCACTCCAGCTGGCAATGCTTCTGCATCCAATGAGGGCAGCCCGTCACTTCTTCTCTAACAGCAGGACACAAGGGACTCTCAGAAGACAGAAGACAGTGGGAAAATAACTTGTTGAACTGGTAGCATTTTATTTTTCCTCCCTTCCTTTCCCTTAGCCAATGCTGAGAACTATAGCTACAACTCATTGGGAGAATCCAACAATGATCACTTCCAACGCTTTCCACCTCCCCCTCCAATCTTGGAGACAATTTCCTTTGAGTTGGTGTCAAAGAAACCGCCTGAGATCCAGCAAGTGAACAGTCCTGACTCAGGACTTAGCATGGCAGCCCTTCAAATGCAATTCAATTCTTCTGAGAGGGAAACCAACGGAGTCCATCCCAGCCATGGAGTCAATGGACTGATTAATGGCAAAGCTAACAGTAATAAATCTCTTCCAACACCAGCTGTCCTGCTTTCACCCACTAAGGAGCCACCACCTCTGCTTGCCAAACCAAAACTGTGAGTATTTCTGCATGGCTTTATAATACTTTCCATACTCCTGTTAAATTTCTTCTCTGGTTAGAAAACACTGTTTTGCCTGAACTCAACTATGTGGCATGTTACCCCTTGTCCAGGCAAGTTGTCCCTAACTGATGCAACCTTGCTGCTAAGTGGGGTCCTTCAAAAAATATAAGATACCTAAAAATAAAGAAGGTAAATGAGAACCTTGGTTAATTCTGCCCTTTAGCAAAAGCTATGAAAGGCATGACCTTCCAAGGTGTGGCCAAGGATATATCACTCTCCAAAGAGGATACAAAGAAGGGACGTACTTACACCCCTCTATTAAAATCAGTACAGAGATGTGCTATAGATAAGAGGAGAAAAGTAAAAACAGGATGGAAATTGAGTGTGCAGATCCTGGCAAGAGAAGTGAAACCAGAGAGTCAGTCTTGTCAGGAAGAAGACAGCTCTTCACAACTCAACCTACTTGGCTTTGGAATTCATGGAACTGCATATTTCCACCTTCATATTTGATTTCCATTATTTTCTTAGAGTGATAAAGCTTGCATGAGCTGTTTCCATTGGCACCACTCAGCAGAGAGCTGTTATGAATGGAGCCCTTACAATGTCAGAGAGAAGCAGAAATAAATGAACTCAAAAGGTTCTATCATAGCATAACAGACCTTGAGTTACTGCCCTGCCAGAGGTCAGTGGAAATGTAAGAGTCATCTAAAACGCGTATGTACTCTACTAGGTCACATTTCCATGGGAATGAATT
Organism: Castor canadensis; assembly: GCF_047511655.1. Lineage (NCBI taxonomy): Eukaryota > Metazoa > Chordata > Mammalia > Rodentia > Castoridae > Castor > Castor canadensis. Next base: position 92,599,995 of record NC_133399.1, on the reverse strand, counting down.
TCCCAAATCTAGGAAAGCCCTTTTTAGCTCCCCAGGATTTCTGATGTTTCTTTTTATTTGGTGCAAGAAGGATTTAGTACTAAACAGTCTATGCTCTCTTCTCTCTGTGATCAGCTCATTTAGAAGAAATGTTAGAGTTTATATTAAAACTAGAATAATGGAACAATGCCTTACATTTGTACATTGCTTTATAACTTACCAAAGGTTTTTATGAGCATTATTAGACTGACCAAAAAGTCAAAGCAACCCAAAGAACACCTTAAGTTAACAAAAGGGCAGAGAATTTTATAAAAATAGACTTCTGGACAATCTTATGTTACAGTTTCAAAAATCTACCTATTTCTATCCAGCACTTAATTTTGGATTTTCTTCTGACTCTTTTGTTAAGGCAGTTACTTGCTAGAAGTACTGACTAGGTTTGTATACAATAGTGTGAAAGGTGAACATTTAAGACCTATATTCAGGCTCCATTGAGAAGCTAAGTAGGTAAAATAAGCTAAAAAAATAGCGGCTATAAAAGAGACTTACATTCTTATAGCAACAGCCATAAAATTAATTGCCTCTAACTGACTTCTTTCATCTTTGTGTTTTGAATATGTATATGTAGTACTTTTTAATGAAACAGGAACCTGCTCTCCTGGGAAAGAAAGGGGCAATGCATTTAATGAGTAGGATTTCACTGTGCTCTTGATTAAGTGAAGTGTATCTACTCTAATGACCATCATAAATTGGTTATAAATCAAAGACAAGTAAACATGAGAAGCTGTTAACAGGTGCTTACAGCCCTTCTTATCTCAGGCATTTCAACAGCTCTTAAGATTTTAGCTCTGTTATCTTGATGCTGCATGTATTATGGCCAGGTGGGGGAGGGGGAGAGGAATGTCTACAAAACACAGGTGAGACAATTTTATGCTTATTAAGAAGATGAGTAGTTTAGGCATGAGTTTGAAGAGTCACATTCAACTATCTTATGAGTCAAATTTCCAATGTGAGATATGATATAGGAAATAGAGGACATAGTGTTTGAGACAGAGAGGTCACCCCTCCTTCATAAGGAAATTTAAGGGAAAGCAGAACAGGCACCTACACAAAACCTGGCAACTTAGACGTAGCATTAACCTGTACTAGACTTTGCCACTGTTTGTTTTTTCAAATCCTTGTGTGTTTAAGTATTTCTTTAGAGCATCACTTGATAATCTCCATAATGTATAATTACCTCTCATTTAACTAGGTAGAAGATAGTATGTGTTGATATTTTTCAACTTTTAAGTTTTCTTGTGACATATAATAAGTACTGTATTGGACTTTATTTTAATTATAAAATACACGCATGCTGATGTGATAATTCAGCATTCAGAAGAAATTGAAGAAAATATTTTTACCACTTGAAGTGACCTGTGGCATTGGTTTGGTCTGAGGTCTTCTACTCCTTTATTGTTACAGTCTCTTCTGAAAAAGGTCTGCTCCTTGCTTTATGCATTGTGTCCACTGATAGGGAAATGTTATGGAGTGACATACTTGAATAATTTATGACTACAGGTAACTACCAAGGAAAATCCTTACACATCTATTTATTCCTTTTAACACATTGGAAAAACAATGGAATTTTACTTGTCTCTGGTGGTCAGCTGTGGGAACACCTGGCTAGCTCAGTTGGTACAACATGTGACTCATAGTCCAAACTAAAACACTCTCACAATGAATTAATCTGAAAATTGTGTTTTACTTGTCAGATTCCTGGGGGAAAAACAGGTCATTTTCAAAAAGAAAATCTCTGCGTTTTTTTCCCCTCAAATAGCTTCAATTGTGATCGTGGGTAAGAGAAAAAATTGTCTAAGATAAAATCATGAGAAGATAGAACTGTCATAAACTCTTTCCCCTAGTTCGGCCCCCATCTTCTGTTACCCAGTAGAAATCCTCACCAGTATCCTCATCAGTAGAGTTTACAAGCAGCCCAGACCTCCCTCTGGGTCTGTCATACCTGCATCAGGTGAGTCTCCTGGCTTGGTGTCATGGAGGCATCCACTTCATTTTCTGTATCTCTCACTATCTTTATCTCTGACACTATCCCTCAAGTACAAGTTGAGTATAATTAAATGCAGACCATTTGCTAAGTGCTAGAGGCCCTGCACACAGGACTTGTGGAATGCTTTGCCACTTACTGTGGAGCCCTGAAGTACAGTAAGGACTGCACAAGAAAAGATAAAAACAAAAAACTGTGGAGTTATTCCTGTGACCAATATTCATAATCTCCTATGACAGCACAAAGAAAGCAACATGGTACTGAAATCATAAGTATTATCAGAGGGAATAGCATAAACCCACCTTACTATTTGTTTTATTCTTTTCCTGTATCATATAAGTCTCTTGCTGTCCTTTCTCTACAAATAGTGCCTAAAAATTCAAAATAAATGTAGGGCTCAATGTAAAAATCCTGGTTTCTCTTTATTCTACAAAACAGTCCTTCAAAGGCATGGATGTGCATGGATTTCTAAGAATAAATACCAGAAGGAAATTTGTCAATGCCAAATTCAGTAAGTGATTTGCAAAACATAGAAAAGCATGATCTGTTTTTCCACTGAGCTTTCTCTCTTAAATTAGACCAAACAATCTATAAATAACAAGGTTCAGTATTCAAATCACATTTATTTCTTTCTATTCTAGGTCTTGTGAGAAGGAGGTAGATAAATCCCGGGAAGAGGCAAAATCAAAATAAGTAATCAAAAGGGAAGTTACTAAAGGATGAAGCCATGGGCAAGTCCCTGCACCCAGAAATAAGCCAGGCCAGCAGATAAAGTTACGCTTATTTCCACTCTAGTGCCAAAAATATATAACTTGCCATAAAAGTCCACGCCCTTTTGACAAAGACAAAGATAATGAAATGGTTTAAATTTTTCTTCTATGCTAAAATCAACAGTTCTCTTTGCTCCTACTTTTACCACTTTTTCTTCTCCTGTCTCTAAAGAAAGAACAACATCATTTCCTATCTTGAAGAAAAACAAGTTCGGGGTTGAAATAATTGCATTTTATTAAATTTGCTTCTCTTCTTTCTCCTTGTGTCCACACCTACCATTACATATCCAATTGTTTCTGCAAATCGTGTCTCAAGAGAGGGGCACGTCCTATAAACTCTTTCATACCAAGGTACCAGGTGTTTTTGGTGTCACCTTATGCCTATTCTAGGCTGACAAGGACACTACTATGCCTTCATAGTAATTAGCAGTTTAAAATCACACAAACATCCCTTCATTGCACATATAGGAATGAGAGATGGAAGTGTTTGAGAGATAGAAGGAAATAGCAGCCTATGTCACTCTTTATCAGTGACTTAACTGTGCCAGGATTTCTATATTTGGAAGTTCCTTATGGGTTCCCCCACACTCCTAAACACAAATTTAAGTACAAGTTGTTCCTTTGCCTGGAATGTTCTATTACTCCCTGGAATGTTCAGCTTCTCATAGCTGGCTACTTCTTGTCTTTCAAATCTCAGCTTAATGTCACCCACTTCCCTGACCACCCAATCTAAAGCAGTCACCCAGACACTCCTCAGTAAATCGTCCCCTTCAACTACTGCACAGCACATAATTATCCCTGAGAGTTATTTACTTGCTTTTCAGTTGTTATGTTGTTTTTCTCTCCAATATTATAAGATAAGCTCTTTGAGAGCAGGGACCTTGACTATCTTCCTTTGTTGCTCTTTGTCCAGGATTTAGAGCAGACATTGATGAATAGTGGATGTTCAAAAATATTTTTGAATGAATGAAGTAAGGGCAAACAACAAAGAGTAGAAAGATCTCCCACTTTTAGAGCAGCTACATTTGTTCTGCTTAATGTTTTACCTAGATATACCACAGGACTTCTGTTTTCAACCCCCACTGATTCCAGAGTTTTCCCACCTGAAGAAGCTTTTTCAAAAAATTTAGTAAGGAAAAATTTCAGGTAGGAAAAATTCTAGTAAGAATCCCCTGGGATAGAACTATAGTAGACAATTCACCCAACTTAATTAATTTTGGAACCCGTTTGGGCCTTCCTCAATGTTCCTGTGTTCTCATTTGTTTAATAACTTTCTTTGACATATTATGGAGAAAATGAGACATTTGGGAGGACTAGGGGGTCATGTTCTTTCTCTAGTAAATATTTTGCAATATCAGTTGACCTCAGTACAGTCATACTGCCGTTTCAAGGTGTGTGTACTTGACATGTTAGCACCTCCATCAGATGCCAGACTTTTGATGAAGGACTGAGAACTTCTGTGTTACTCCCTTCCTGTCCTGTTTATGTTGGACCACAACTCAAACTCCAGTGTATGGCTTGGGCAGTATAACTTAGAAAGCTGAACATTTTTCTGTCCTTTAACCTCCACTAGTTAGAGTTCAAGATCTCACTATATTCCTGTTTGACATTGAGAATACAAATGGTGTCCTAGGTTCTATTCTAGCATAAGCCTTACCTGGTAGATTAAAGAAAAAGAAAACAAACCTAAATGGCAAAGAGAAAGTAAGCAATAAAATGTGAGGCCAACTATGTAACAAATGGCCAAAGAGATGTAATCATCAGGCAGTTGTGAAAAGCTCTTTTCATTCCCTTGCTGTTACTGAGCACCTGCAAAGTGTTGATTGATGCTGGGTGCTAAGGACACAAAGATGAAAGGGGTAAGAGCACTGCCTTTGAATAATCTATAATCTGGTGGTCTCCAAGATAATTTGGGCGAGAACATACACAGATACACACATACATAAAATTCAACACATCTTTTAACATTACACAGATTTTTGTAAAAGAATAGACTTCACTAAATTAGATATAGTGTAATCCAAATACCTTTTCTTTGCAATTTAATGTTGAAAAGAAAACCATTCTACTCTTGATTCTGAAGCTTCCCTTTCTGGTTAAGTGATTTTAATTATCTGCAAAATCTATTCAATTTAAGAACTAAATCAGAGCAATTTAAGAACAGTGAAAATGCAAAGTATACAAGAAGGGGAACCTCCAAAATATTAGGGGAAAGCATAGGGCAGAAACTAGTCTTTTCAACTTGCTGTTATGAAGTCTCTCTCTCAAAAATACACACTTACTCAACACATTGAAGGATGACAAATAAGAAATGGGAGGGGCCCTGATCCTAATTCTGCAGTAGGTGGTTATGCGAATACAATGTGTTGATGACTTTACATTAACAGTGTTAGTGTTGGATCACTTTGAAAACAACCCCTCCCTGAAGTGGAAAGTCCAATCAAGGAACTTCCTGAAGTATGAAGCTTTTAAAAGGAATAACATTTTGGTATATTCTTCCTCATGATATTTTTTCATGTAAATATTGGCTTTAACATAGTGTCACATTCTTAGGTATTAGGATGATACTACTTTGCTATGATAGTCTCTTCACAAATGTAATATTTAATCACATTTCCAGAAGAAGGCTGAGTCCTTATTTTCATGGCTGAGATTCTTATTTGTTGTACATGTTATAACTGAAAACACTTGCAGATACTCTGACCAAATTTGAAGCTGTACTCAACCATCTGTAAAAAATACATGTTCACCCTAAATCTTTGGTACCTTACATGGAAGAATACATGATAATATTTCATCAGCATTTCCATCTCATCATGCCTAAATGTATACGAGAGCTCCTTTGGTATTTACAAAGTAAGTTGAAAAAAGTAGTTCTTCCTGAATGGGGACATTTTACTTTTGAAGAGAGAACAGATAGAGCCACATATGAACAATATGCTCAGAGATAATGTTATAAATTTGATACCAAAATGTTAATAATATAATATTAAGTGAAAAATGCTAGATACAAAAATGTGGATTAATACAAATTTTATAAAAAATAAATAAGTAATGTACCTTATCCAACTAACACATATATGATAGAAGGAAATACACCAAAATGTTACAAATAGTTCTTTGAGTGGTAGAATTTGGGACAGATCCTACTTTCTTATTAACTGTTCCCAATTTTCCAGCTTTTCAATGATAATGTTTTTTACTTTCACAATGATTTTTTTTAAAAAAACATTGTTTTAAAAGACATAGGTACTCTTGATCCTCTTTCTTCCACCATGTCTCCATTAAACCTCATCTTGTTTTGCTTTCCAAGATAGATGCTCAGTGAATGTTCTCACTCCTCTCTTAGAGTTGCTCTCTTCTAGAAACCAATGGCCTCAGGAGTCCATCAGCATTTTTGCAATCCATTCTAGAATGCCTTCCCCAGAAAGTGCCCTGTTTTCCAAAATGACTTTGCTCTTCCACATTCTCTTGTAACAACTACCCCTCCCCCCTACAAAATTTGTGTTCCTTCCATTGCACATCTCAGATATTAGGATAAAAGTGAAATGAATAAGTTATTTTTCTTTATTTTAAAGCTGAAAGATAAGCCAAACATTTTTTAAAAACCAATGCTTAATATGTCATCTGTATAAGTCCTTTTAAGGAAAGTAGGACAAAAACTTTTCCTTCAGAAACAGTGGTGAAGATTTTGGAAAGATGTGATGCAGGAAAGAATGAGAGTCCAATCCAAATGTCAATGCTGTGAGAAAGTAAGTGACAAGGTATCTGTTAAAAGAAGAAAGATAGTTGTGGTGACTGTGGAATTGTGAAGACTACAATAGGCTACGGAGAACTGTGAGAAATGATAATCTAGGCAGGAATGTGTGTGCGTGTTTCCTAGCAATAGGAGGATCCACTTGAAATTACAGAGTGAAAACTTGTATTAGATTCAGTGAACATCTTTGCAAGACTATACTTCAGCCATCATCACAACTCAGAAAGTAGAAACTGAGGCTATGCGCAGCCCTGGCACAAGGGAAATGCTATTGTATTGAATTTGGTGATCCTTGAAAAGTGTCATTGAAAGCATCATCTAAGCAATGTATAGGGTCAGAAAAGGAAACAGAGTAAGCCCAGATCAGGGATTAAGGGGTAAAGAGAATGAACACACACACACACACACACACACACACACACACACAGGAAGGGGTCAAGAAAATGAGAGTTACACTCAGAGTGAAAATGACTAAAAGGAGTGCGAAATAAGAAAATGTGAAAATGGAACAACAGTTGTGATCAAAGAGAGGATTCTGAAAGTTTGAAATCTTAAGAAAAATTCCTTCCAAGTAATAACAGAATCTGAGATATGTCTGTTTGAGTGGATAGTTTAAGTGGAAATTAAGGTCACAGGAGTAGAGGAAGTAGTCAAGGAACCACAAAGTTAAGATGTTAGAAGAATACTAACATGGATGGTGGCCAAAGGTGATGGCAGAAACCCAAAGGCTAAATAGTAAAGTCATTGAGAAAAGTGAGGAAATGACCAACGTTGTTGGTGACAGCAAGGAGCAGAGTAATTATAGGTGGAGCACCTGGACTTCAAAAGAGAAGCAGATGTTGAACATGGACAAGCAGGAACCTCCTTCACAGAACAACATGACAGGGTTAGTACCATCATTGGGAAAATTCAGATTTCAGTTAAGGCAAAAGCATGTCCAATGAAAAGGTACAAAGAAGCAGAGTCTCAGGATAGAAACAGTCCAGGAATCCCAAAGGCAGCAGAAGAGATCTAGAAAAAGGCTCAGGGGAGAAACAGAGAAGGAAGAACAGGGAGAAGAGAGCATAGGGAAGGGGATGAAGTTGAGAACAAAGTATCCTGGGGACCACTTGCTGTTATGTCATGAAGAGTGGCTAAGAATAATTGTAGTTGGAAGCTAATAGAGTCATGTCTAGCAAAATTTCTAGTTCTTTTTTATTCCCCTGCTTATTTCATTTACATTTCAACACCATGCCTATTTTATCATTACTAACCTCTTCTATCCAAGTGAGACAATGAGTTGAGTTTTTATTAAACAAGCCTATTTCCTATATCTGGATATTTTAAAAGATTGTTCTCAACTAATGACTCCCTAATTCATATTTATTCAGTTTTACTCCATGTCTACAACTTTTATTGCTTAGAGAATTTATTTCTGTCTTCTACAGACTGAAATATATTAGGTTGCCAATTTTTTAACCATTGATTTATTTTTTCTATGAATGTGTAAGTTTTTCATTCAAACGAATATATCACCTAATGGTGAGAACATTAGTAACAGTAAGGTTCGTTTTAGTTGGGTTCTGTTACATGTGTAAAAGCAGACAGCTCACTCTCTCAACAAACCTAAGAATGACTATTTCCTTCTTGACTAAAGTTATGATTATACAAACCTTGTGGATAACACTAGAATCAATATAGTTTTTTTTTAAAAAAACTTTTTCCATATATGGCAAAAAATTAGATATTCTTTCATTCAATTTTAAGAATAAAGAACATTTTATATCAATTTGATAAATGTACAGATTTTCATGAAATAAGTTAGCTGGGTGAATCACATTTAAATTTGAGCACACCCATTGGCTTCCTTATTCAAAAGGAAACTATAAATTAATTGCCATCAAAACCTCAGACTTTGCTGTTAGGGTATACCAGATTCATGTCTTCCAGCTCCTGGATGTGGGGTTCCCTTGTAGGGTGCTACTAGCTTCTCTTTATCAAGGCCATTGTCAGGATGCACATGACTATAAAGGTTTTTGATGATGCTAAGAGGAAACACCTTTGTAAATACGTACATTTACTTAATTTCTGTATCTGCTTTCCCACTGTGTTCTGCTAAAGCCCACTGCTGTACCCCCATCTCAATCTGAAACCCAGAAAAACATCTTTGCTGTGTTTTGTTATTTAAATGTAAGAATGTATGTCTTCATAGTAGGTAGCATTTGAGGCATTCCAGCTGTGATATGAAGCTTGTAAAACAATTGAATGACATACTACCAAATTATTTTTTCTTTGTATATACGTCAGAGTAGGTGAAACTATCTAGTAGTCTTTTTACCCAAAAGAGTTCATAAATAGATCAAAAATGGATAATTATATGCCTCCACTGCAATTTCAAACTTGCTGTTTTCCTAGTAATTGCCATTAAATGTGAAGGCTGTGAAAGATTTCTGGAAAGACCACACATATTTTCTTGCCCTTATTTCTCTCTTTGTTGAAATAGTTCATATGCCATTTGGTTTCAGTGATGTATCATTATGCTCAATAATGTTTGTAGCAAAAGGAAAAGAAGCCATAAAAGGTGGCTTTAGTACAAGGCAAAAAAAAATAAAAATGTCTTTTGTTCTGTGTAATTTCTAAAATAGAGGTTGTAGCTTCAACTTCCAAATAGTTTTAGCCTGAGAGGTAAATTCTTGCTCCATATGACTACATTTTCATCTCTGATGCCCTCATTTCCTTTAGCTGTGGCTTTCTTCAAAAAGCATCCCCTAAATCAAATGTGAAGTATTCGTGTTTATTTTTATTCTATCACAAAGCAATTATACAATATAGGAGAGAATTATTCACGATGAAACATTCTGTAGTAACAACAAGAGTTGTGCTCATATTTGTTCTGCCTTTGAAAAGCAGAATTAAGGGCTAGAGGCATAGCTCAAGCTGTGGAGTGCCTGACTAGAAAGCATAAAACCCTGAGTTCAAACCCCAGTACTGCAAAAAAGAAAAAGCAGAATTATACTTATTTTTTTTGTCATTATTAAGACCTTCTGATTCTAAACAGCTGCCTTACTGGACAGAAATTCAGTAAAGAATTATTTTTACCCAAAATCAGCAGAGATAGTTTCCTAAGAGTAATTGTTAGGTCATGCGGTTCCCGTAATTGAGAAGTTGGTTTTTGCTAAGAACCATTGCCGCCATTTTCATTGTGGCATAATTGGAGATAAATTTGTATTTTCTTATTCTGCATTACCAAAAGCTGCGTTTCTAAATGGTAGTAATAAGTGATTTGAGTAAACTGGAATTATATCTCCACAAAAATTGGAAGTAAAATGAGATGAAGTACTTATTTCAAATTTTGTCCAAGTTCTGGGTTCTTTTAGATATAATAATTGAGAATACTAGCTGGATTTGGCCCTAGGGTCTTGCCTAGTGCTACGTCATGAGGAACTGATGTAGTTTTGTTTTGGGTCTAATGCTGTATGTACTCTGCTGTCTTCTCATACTGGAGTATCTTGAAGTAGGAGAAATACAGGTAGGCAAAGATGAATACTTCAACATAGATGTAGCCCAGATCCCAAACATATGGAGCTAAGTTTGGATGGACCGAGGAATGTATGAAAAGTCCATGCCAGCCAAAAGGAACCGGAGATATCTGTCAAGCTGGGTGTTCTCAGGAAGCCAGTCTGTAAGGTTGAAGCTGAGTCATGGGACTGGAAGGGATGTTGGCCTGAGTTTGATGCCTTTTTGTTAAGAGCTTGACCTCTGAAAAGTGATCAAAAATTACTCTAACTTTGTGGATGTCTGAGATGTATAAATTAAGGTTTTGATTTGGAGTTGTGGGTATAGCTCAGTGGTAGAACACCTGCCTCATGTACACAAAGGCCTGGGTCAGCTCCAGGTACTGGAAAAAAGGTTTTATATTCTCTTTCATTTCTTTCTCCCAGGTGCCTATCAATCTGAATTGCACACTCCACATGTCCTAGAGTAAGTTTCATTTTGGATAAGGCAGTGTAAAATAACTATATACTTCTTGCTAAACACATTCTATTTGGTTTTGTGCAAATCAGTCAGATGTAAACCCTAGATCAATGAGATCAGTTCCTTCTTCATATTAAATTCCCCATGATTTGCTTCACATAGAATTTACAAATGTCATCATTTCTTATTTTAGACCAGCAAAATGTGTCAATTTCAGAGTTCATGGTGACTTTAGCATGTCCTTCTGTATACTGCTTTAAGTTGAAGCAGAGTATTCTCATAGAACCCACAGAAATTGAAAAACCTCCATGCCAAGTCATAAGCCTCAGCGTCTCCTCTTTGTGTTGGACAGTCTCCTCCTGACAAAGGCAAGTAGTAAGTTTCTGGCAAAAGCAATCATTGCCATCACTCATTTAGACCAAATAAGTAGACATTTTTGACATTTTTCCCCCAGAAGCTCATTGCTACTACCTATATAACCTGGACATGTTTCCCATTGAGATGACAAAGTAGAGAATTCCTTAAAGTCATAAAGGTTACTTTGGACATTTCATCCAAATATAAGTGATCCAGTACTAATTATTCAAGTATTTTGAAGGTGGTGATTATTCAGTCAGTCTTATTTTGCTAGTCTTGATCATGGCTTTTTTTAAACACTGAACTATCTGTAGCTCTGTCAGGTCTTACTAGGTCACAGTGTGGCTATAGAACCTCTTTTTTAAACATTATTTTTCTCGTGACATTTTCCTTCTTCAAAAGTAGCATCCCTTAAATGAAGGAAAACTCCTTCCCAAGATTCTCTGCATCATCTGCTTCTTTCTTGACCAACTTCTCTCCAGGTTCAAAGCACAGCTGTGCCCCTAGGAATTCCTTTCACCATCATGCTAGGAGTGTACCCCTCTTTTTCCTGGTCTAGATCACTGAATCCTAAATGCAATATATTTCATTATTTTCATGTCCAACAGTAGTTTCCAAAGAAAGAGTGCAGAACATGTTGTGCTTCCATAAACTGATCATCTGAAAAATGTCTTTATTCTATTCTCACTCAGAATTGACAGTTTAGCTGGGTTTGGAATTATAGGTTTTTGCTAAGGGTTTTGAAGGAATTACTTCAGGTTCTAGTTTCTAATGTTATTGTACCAAAGTTTAATATCAGTCCAGTTTCTGATTCTTTGAATATGACTTTTGTTTGTCATTCTGGAAATCTGTAGATTCTCTTTAGCCACAGAAAATTCATGATGCTATGTAATATTTTTCAGACACTGTGAAAGTATATAAAAAAGTGTCCTTTCAGCCTGAAAACTGTCATGTGTATACACTCTGGAAATTTTCTAATAGTATTTTTTTTAAGTTTCTGTTCATTTTCTCTGTTCTTTCTTTTTGAAACTTGTATTACTGGGAAGTAAAAACTGTTAAGTGCATATTTTCATTTTGGGTTTTATTTTTGCTTTGTCATTGTTTTTGTTGGGTTTTTTGTTTTTGTTTTTGCTTATTCTCCTTGTACTTTCTGTATATCTTTTCACCTTTTGTCTTCTTAGCCTTCTACTAAGTTTCTTATTTCTACTCATATTTTTCATTCCCATTATTTCTTTCTCATTCTCTACATTTTTATAGCATGCATTTGTGCTTCATGAAGGCAGTATTGAGTTTCATGAGTGCCTTTTATCTCATTGCAGATAATAATCACTGGGTTTTTGAGGAGGAAAACTGTTGTGGTGCTCATTTTGTTTTGTTTCTTCCCCTTTTCTCTTCATTGTCTCTATTCTTTAAAGTTTCTTTTTCCTGTGTATTTATTTAGACTAAATTTCATGCTCAAAGCTTTCTATAAGCATCTCATGACCTTTGGCACCAAAAAAAATTCACCGGGAGCTATGTGCTTGTTAGGGATTTGGAAACTGGTAGGCTTTACTATAAAATAGGCAAGGACCCCAAGTGCCAGAGGGTGTGGGGAGACTTGGCAGACAGCATTTGGAGGCTAACTAGAAAAAGTGGCTGCCTTTCACCTTTAGTTCTTCACCCCGACTTTCAACCTCTTGTCCTCCCCCTTCATTGTGCTATGACACGTTTCTGGGGTCTATAAGCATCCTGGCTGTCCATCTCTATAAAGTAAGCCTTCTGTCTCTGTTAGTGTAGAGGAGAAGTGGCAAAGTGGCTACGAGGAATGGGGGATGAAGCTGTTCTTCTCTTAGAAACTTTCAACCAGTCCCCTTGGATTCAACCCCATCCCTCTCCTCTAGCTTCACAGGAACCAGCAGCCCAGATCACAGTCTTTGTCCACTTTTCCCTTGGCATGCACTTGGGTTTCTGCTTTCCTCTCCCACCAATTCAGTGCCAACTCATCCATTCACCTTTTAAAATAACATTTTAATGGGTTTCATTGTGACATTTTTTGACACTTTCATCCATGTATATAATACATGTCCTGCCCCCCATTACCCTTTCTTGTCCCTTGTTTCTGTAGTGTATCTTGACTTAGATTCCTTTGGGTATATTCTATTTGTGGTTTTTTTGAGGAGCCTCTATATTGATTTCCTTAGTAGCTTCACTAATTTGCATTCCCATCAACTATGAATGACAGTTCCTTTTTCCTCCCACTTGCCAGCATTTGTTGTTCCGTTCACTTTTTTTTTTTTTTTTTTTTGGTGGTATTGGGGTTTGAACTCAGGGCCTCATGCTTGCTAGGCAGGTGCTCTACCACTTGAGCCACTCCACCAGCCCTCCATTCACTTTTTTTTTTTTTTAAACAGGTGTGCCAAACTTTATTCTGCTTCTGTGTGTGTGTGTGTGTGTGTGTGTGTGTGTGTGTGTGTATATGTGTGTGTGTGTATGTGTGTGTGTTACTGGGGCTTGAACTCAGGGCTTCACTTTTGCTAGGCAGGCACCCTTCCACTTGAGCCACATCTCCAGCCCCATCCATTCACTTTTAATTACAGTGAACTTGTGGTTTCTCATTCTGACCCTCTCATTTTTTTAAGGTTGTAAAAAAGGAATGAAAATAAGCACCTGTATTCAATCCACCATGGTGAAGTAGATGCCAAATGATGACATTTAAAATAAGATTATTTCCAGCCAGACAGCAGTATAGGACAGAGACAGAATCTCCACCACTCCAAGCTAGATGGCCATGGATAAATCACCCAGCACCCCTAAGATACAGCTTCTTTGTCAGTAAAAGGGAATTGTGACTGTACCTACAAGGTTGTGGTCACAGAAAATAGTGTGTAAGTACAGGACATGCCTGTGTTTCATTAGAATACTAAAAGATGTGATAGAGATTTATATTTCTACAATCTGAGAGTGTATTCTTCACTCATTATCTGTCTACCTAAAGTATTTTACACACATAAGTGCATGCACACATAGCCAAAGTCCTAACTAGAACATTACCATATAACTAGAAGCTCCATTTTCAGTGGTGAAACAGGTTGGAAAACTTACACGTATGTTCCTCACTGTTACAGAGGGAAATTTGATATTGGGCACATAAAACACATGAACTAGAAACTTATGGCTAAAAGAAAATTTTAGGACCTCATATAAATATAAATTCTTGGTATTTTCAGTGTAACTCATAAATACAAAGTATTTTCATCCCTAACCCTAAAACTACAAATTTAGTGCTTATACTCCTATGTTTTCTCTTCCTTTTAAATAGATAAATGCTGAAAATAAACTGGCTTTAATTAACCATTTGACTAACCTAGTTCTTTTACAGATGAATTTTTGAGATGGTTGAAAAATATAACTAATAGGATGAGTACAATTGGGTCATACCTTTTAATCATAAAATATTAGTCTGCTTTAGATGTTACCTATCAGGAAAAACTGAACTGTTTTAACAATAATATCACTAGCAAAAATTTTAACTCCTAACTATCTCAGATTTTGGACCTGTACTTATAAAATAAGGAGGTCACTTTTTCAAAAATGTAACAGGTTTAGATTCAGATCTCAATTAGTAAGATTATTGTTAACTATTGCAACTCACTTGTTCTTTAAAAATACTGTTTTAAGATTAATTATTAAATAGTGCTATAAATCCTGGGATTTGATTTCTTTTGTAGCTTAGAGAGCTATCTGTATTCACTAGGTGGAGAGAAGCAACTATACATCCTGCTTACACAGAGCTAATCAGTAGCTTGACAATTCTAAGCAAACATCCACAGAGTGTCTTGGCCATAATCTACGTGTCTCCTGCATTGCTTTTGTTTGAAAAGGTTTGGGATAGGGACTTGGTAGAGTTGAGTTGCACATAGCTGCAAGTTTTCTCTTTTATGCTTTGAGCATATTTCTGGTTTGAGCTTTGAGATCAAGAGTGTCATTATCCCATATTATTTCATCTCTGTCTTTCTCTGTCTTCAATCTTCATTAGCCTTTACTATGGATAAGCTGCTTTAAAGTGTTTAAAAGGTCAGCTTCAAGGAGTGCAGTATTCTATTAAAAGGAACTTTCCAGAAAATTAATAGTGTTATAAAACAAAAGCTAACACTATTCCTTTAAGCACCAAATTAAAAAGAAGAGATGAGGAGAGGAAAAGGGTTTTAGGGAAGTAGGAGGCAGGAAGCAGTAAATTTCTTTGGGTCTTGGCCCCTGATGGTTGCTGCAAGTATCTCTTCTGTAAAAAATGGGACTCATTGCACCATTTTTGACTTAAACTTTCTTTTTCTTATTTTGCTATCTCCCACATTTGCAATTTACTTTTATTACCACTCTGTGAAAACTAGAACTACTCCTACTAATAACTGGGCAGTTCGCTGGCATTCTACAGCTTAACCCAAACCTTACCAGAAGGAAATAACACAGAACATCAGGAAACACTACACTGACGTGGTATCAGTGGAATGAGCTTTGCAATGGCAAGTCTGCTCCAAGCATATCTCTAATCTGCACACCTCTATTCATTGCCTCAATTTTGTTTTGATTTTTCCTTTCACAAAAGTGGCTTCATTTTGTCAACACAAAGTGGTAGCATTGATTTTGCTAGGTATACACACACAGAGTTTATATGTGTTGGCAGTCCAGGCTTGGTCCAGTAGTTCTGAGATGTCAGAGTTCATTTGGGGTCTCTTGGCCTTTCTTTCATGGTTACAAAGTGACTGCAGCTGCTCAACACTAAGTCCTCACACCATTCTCCAGAGCAAGGTACATGGGGCAGAGGCAATAAGTTTTGTGAGGCTTTGTTTATCTTTTTCTGAAAAATCCTTTCTATCAAGTGTTCCCTTAAGTGTCAGTGACCACAAGTGTGCTCAGGACATTTTTTAATTCCAAGAGAGGTTGGAAAATAAGTGTCTGGCAAAGGGAATGGAATCACCATGACTGGCAGGGACTTGCAAGGCCCTATATGCAAAGGACCTTTGTCTTATTTTATCTGCAAAAAAATCAAGATTGAACTTGGGTGGAGCCTTACGGCTGTGAGGGAGCCAACAGTGGAGCAGCATCTGCCACAGCACGTTTTTAAACATTCACAAATATTGCCCTTCAAGTTTGTACTTCCAATGACAAGTGACCTCAGTGCCAAAAATCTGCTGACAATTGTGATGAAGAGACAGGGAGAGAGAAGCAGACTATTGGAGACTAGCCATGGGGGAGGGGTGGTTGTTAACACAAAGTGGGAGACATTCAAAGACAGGAAACAGGGAGCTTAATCCAATTGTGTACAACACAGTGAAGTATGTGTGTGTGTGTGTGTGTGTGTGTGTGTGTGTGTGTGTGTGTTCTTCTACAACCTTATGCTTTCAAAAAGCAGCTTTCAGTACCTTTCATAGCACAATTCAAACATGCAAACTGATGACTCGATTTGTTATATAAAATTTTGTGCATGCAAAATGAAAGGGCAGTTTTTGTTACCCTATCTTTTAAGCATCCAGATTTACTATGAACTAAAAAATGAATAGGGTGAAACACTGGCTGTGTTCATTAAGAGACCTCAAAAGAATGGAATGGGAGCTAATGAACAAAATACTCAGATCTCTACGACAGCTCAAAGATTCTTCCTGTAACACATATTTGAGGCCAGCTTTTTTTAAAATAAAATTATATGCAAGTACCAATAGTTTTGAGTGCCAGATGGAGAAGACATCTGTGGAGTGAAAAACTAAGGAAAACACACTTCTAAGATGAAGGCACATTAGAAGAAAATTGTTGGCTAGGTTAGTAATAAGCAGTGTGAAAAGATTTTCTCTATGTACAGTATGTCACTTTGCTTGATGTGTGACACAATAGCCCATGACAATTTTTCCCCAAGACAGTATTCTCAACAAGGTGCTTTGCAATAAGACAAAAGCATGTCATTTTGCTTTATTTTCACTCCTAGGGAGATTCTGGTTGTTTCCATGAAAGTGTGGCAACTTTGTCAATTTCTCAATATATGTGTAACATTACAGAGTCTCTTTGGTAGCATTCTTTGGTCCCTGGGTCTGTGGTGACCTTGTATTAGTCATGTACAAGTTAGAACCAAGTCAAAGAAAGACGGAATAACTCATCCATACCCCTAAACTTTCCAAAGAGCACAGCTCATTGGTTATTTAATAGTCTCACTTCAATGACCAAAGGGCAGGATGACTTTGTGAGAGGCCATGGCAGTGACTTCAAGCTGTGCAAAATATGCATGGCACCCTGACCAGAGACAGAAGCAGCTGCCTGGTTCATCTCTTTCTCAATGTGTTTCCTGAACTATAAAGTCTGCTTGGAGGAGTATGATCCATGAATTCCAAACATGGAAGGAATCTAACCACTCTTTTTCATTTTAAAACCACATTACCTTTGTCCTAACCCTCAACTTTCAAGGCCATTTCACTTTGCATTGATTTCTGGTTGGAAAGTGATTTGAAGAAAGAACTTAAAACTTTAGTCAGGGTTTGGAATCATTATGTTCCAAGAATCATTTTCTATAGCTAAGATCTCATCTCAGAAGACACACACTTAGAACAATGACTTGGTCATATATTGGGGAGAGAGGGCCTCAAGAAAGCAAGATGACTGAGGGATCCCCTGTAGGAGGTGGAGTACAAATTCACCATAATCACATGTGCAAGTGACATCAACAGCCATTGATATTTGATCATTTTTATTTTGTTTATTTAAAATGTTTTCTCTCTGCTTCTCCTTTCCTGCTGCCATCATCCTGTTGCAGGCCTAGATATCTCATTCCCAAGTGTTCCCCCAACATCCAAACTGATTTTTCTGCCTCCTCATGTTAATCCTTCTTAAATTCACATATTCTCACCCATCAACTGCTTTAATTTTCTTGTTTTTCTTTTATATTTTTATAACACCTAGCTGTCGTGATTTGGACGTGAAGCGTCTCCTCCAAAATGCCTGGTCCCCACCTAGTGGTGTATGGAAAGGTGGCTTGACCATAAGGGTGCTAACACCATCAATGGATGAATCAATTGATCAGTTCATAGCTGGTGGGCTGTTAGGAAATGGGGCCTGTCAGAGGAAGTAAGTCCCTGGTGCGTGTCTTTGAAGGGTATACCTTGCCCCTAGACCCATTCTTTCTTTCTGCTTTCTGGCTGCCATGAGGTGAGCAGCTTTGCTCCTCTATGTATGCCCTTCCATCATGATGTTTCTGCTTTGCTACTGGCCTGAAAGCAATGGAGGCAAGTGACCATGGACTAAAAACTTCAAAACCATGAATCAAAATAAAATTTTCCTTCTTTAAGTGGATTTCTCTCAGGTATTTTGTCACAGCAACAGAAATTGACTGACATACTAGCACATTGCACTTGCAAATGACACCATAAATAAGTATACTATTTTTTAACAAAATATCTTAAATTATAAAACTTAAAAAAAAAAAGTATGGAAGACTTCCAAGCATAAAGTTGATGCTGAGTAGAGACCCCATTTTGATGACCTAGAAGCTGTGAGCCTCGGCACCACATACATCTGCAAGGTGTCACCAGATATAAGCCATTGCCCAAGATTAGGGCACATACTTACTATGTGAATTTTTGTTTCAGAAGTGCCTTCTTACTGCTCTGATTAGAGTTCTTCCCTTCTTTTTTGGCTTTAGATTTGTAGCATTTATTTACTTCATCTCTTCTTTGATTTAAAAGAGATAATTGCTTCAGTTTCAAACAACTCTTGATTAGTAGGTTCCGAGGGGATGTTTATATAAACAGAGGCAGGAGGATAATTCATTGCTTCCACTTAATTACCATGTCAGTAGGAACTTGAAAAAATGGTGCAGGCCATATGCAGGGTAGTTGGAGTCCACTGTATGAAAGTATTTGTTCTTGTAAAATTCTTAATGCTATTTGGAACATATCTCTGTCATCTTCAGATGGCTTCAAGCAGTGGGGAAATGTCTTAAAAGCTGAATTTATAAAAGAAGAAAAAGAATGACAAGATCCTCTGTAGTTCCTATTTAGTCACTTTTAGAATTCTACATTTTCCTATGAGGATGCACTTTTGAGGAAAGCAAACCTCTTTGGTCTAATCTGAAACTTTGATTGTCTTTGTTTGATGGTATCAGGGTTTTGAATTCATGGCCTCAAGTTGCTAGACAAGTACTCTATCACTTGAGCCATGCTTCTAGCCCTTTTGGCTTTAGTTTGTCTGGGGGGGCAGGGTTGTTTGTTTGTTTTAATAATGAAGATTGAACTCAGAGCCTCCTGTTTACTAGGCAGGCATTCTACCACTTAAGCCACTCTACCAGCCCTTCTTGCAGTGGTTACTTTTGAGATAGGGTCTCACTTTATGTCAAGCCCAGCCTGGACCATGAACCTCCTATTTGTGCTCACCACATAGCTGAGAGGATAGGTACATGCCACCACACCCATTACTGGTTGTGATGATGTCTCACTAACATTTTTTCTAGGCTGGCCTCAAACTACCATCCTCTGATCCCCCTTCCCCATGTAGCTAGTATTACAGGCTTGAGCCACAGTACTTGGCTTAACTTTAGTTTTTTTTTAGATAGAGTGCCATACTTTTTGCCCAGAACTGGCCTCAGACCTCATTCCTCCTACCTACACCCCCTGAATAGCTAAGGTTATAGATGTGAACAACAGATGCTTGGTTATCAAGGTGGGGGTCTCACAAACTTTTTGCCTAGACTGGTCTTGAATCTCAATCCTCTCAAACTTCACCTCCCAAGTAGCTGGGATTATAGCCATGAGTCACCATACTCAGCACAGAATTTTGATTCTTTAAAGAGACTTTTGCATTTTTGAATTGTGGATATAATGATCCCCAAATGTTTGAAAAAAATACATCAAAAATCTAACCATGAAAGCTTATACTTGAATTAGCTATGCCTTTCATATATTTCATCTCCAAATATTTTTCAAGTTACCTCCAAATATTTCATCTCCAAATATTTTTCATGCCATGATTTGTTCTTTTTCTAAGTTGGAATTGACCAATACTGGGTTTATTAGTCAATCTAGCAGGTGCTTTCAGGATAATTGAGTATGAGACTACCGAAAGAATCATTTAAAAAATAACTAGAGTAAGAGTTGGTAGTTTGGAAAGTTCTTTTAAAAGATAGAAAATGTTAATTTTAAAAAAATTCAAGAGTTTAAGCCAAAAGAGTTGGTAGACTTTATATAGGTAGGGGGAGGGAGGAAGGGAGGGAGGGAGGGATGGAGGAAGGAAGGGAGGGAGGTAGGGAGCAAGGGAGGAAGAAAGGGGGGGAAGGACCCCCCCCAACTATATGTTTCTTTGAATATTACAAGGAATGATAACAACTGTAAAATGAATAAGAAAACAGGCTGAATGTCATTAAAATATTTAAAAAATATGCTGTGACATCTGCTTTCTATTTTGCCATGCTGTTTAATTAACTTCAGTCTTACAGAACTGTAGAAATCGTATTTGCTTGAAATAGTATCTTGAAGGATTATTTAATAGAAAAGAATGTTAAGTGCAATATGCACTTGATTAAATTCATCCCTACTTTAGAATTTTTTTCATTGGCTTCATAATCTATTCTTACATGTCCAAATCCAACTCTGAGTGATAGATAGCTCTGGTTCCATTTCTGTCAGTTCCAAGACACCAAAAATGGAAGAAGTTATAAAGAAAATAGTGACAGTTCAGAAAACCATTCTTACTTGTCTTAATCTCCATAATATAATATTGCTGGTTTCTGAACACCCAGGGAAGTCCAAGTTCTGAAAAAGATTTCTTCCTTATATTTGTCGTATGTGTGATATTTTTGATAAGGATGGGAATGGTGAAGGAGGGTGAATATGGTACAAATACTATGTACACATATATGTAAATAGAAAAATGATACTTCTTGAAATGATTCCAGGAATGGGGGAAGGGGAGACAAAGGAGAATTGTGGAGGGGGGAATTCAAATATGATATATTTGATATATTCTAAGAACTTTTGTAAATGCCACAATGTATAAACAACAATAAAAAACAATAAAAACAACAACAACAACAAAAACAATTAAAAAAAAAAGAATGGTTTGGTGGGGGTGTGGGGCAGTCTATCCTGAAAAACCTGGAACATGAATGCATCTTCTGATGAGTTCAGTAGTCCTGGATGCTCATATTGGACAACTCTTGGAGTGTAAAAAGAAACATGGTGGAGGAATGGAAGAGTGGTAGGAACCAGACTTAATTGGCAGTTGACTTTATTTTTCCATTTGCCAAATGCCTGAGATCAGGGTATAGCGGGACAGGGCTTTCAACATGCTCTGGCTCCACTGGAGAAAGCCTGCTGTGTTTCTGGTGTTCCAAAGTAGACAAGAGCTGGCAGATCCACTGCTTTTGCTTCAACTGCCCAGCTGCCTAGCACCTTAGCTATTCTAAATGCTTTCTGAGACAGCAATATGGGTTGTGCTAGCCCTGATTTTGGTCTTCAGAGTTGCTCATGGATTTTGACATGGAGAGGATAGCTTCTCTGTTTCAGCCCAGCAAGTGTTGCTCACTCCTCCATCCTTCTTGAGTTCTACACCCAGCGTCTCCTGAATAATTCCATCTTCTTTATCCTGCCTTGGCTGGTTTCCCTCTCCCAGCTCCTGCTTTCATTTAAACCTTAAAGGAGGTATATTAGCTCTGTCCTGGATAAGGAAGAAGTATGATTGAAATTAGTCAATTGAAGGAGAAAATCATGAGTTTTAATGCTCAAAGTTGTATGCTAGTATTAAGAAGTTCTCTTAATGCCTTATGAACGATGAATTCATCAGATGCATGATGTTTTGAGGATAAAAACAGGTTCTGCTTCATGTACACACCCAACCCAAGAGTTTATTTTCTAAAGTCACTTTGGTGTTCCAGATACCAACTTATCAGTACAGTGTTTTCCAACTCTGGTTTATGAAAATCAATAATAGAAGTTTCCAAGTTGTTCTCAGTATTTCAAGAGGTCTAATAGATTGCACAGGTCAAATGAGATGACAGGTGTGGTTGCATTTAGCTGCAATGATATTAATTTGTTATGTCAACGCTACATGTGCTAATTATTAAGCTCTGATTGACAGTTATACAGTTTCTGCTCAACACTAAATATAAAGACATCTCAATGTAGTTGGATTTCCTTCAAACTCTAAAGAAATACCTTGATAACCTCTCTTCCTCCTTTCTGTTTTCAGTGATTTAGGCTCTCACTCAGGACTCTTGGCCTGTCCAGCTGCTATTTTCTCTTGTATCTTCTATTCGTCCATCAACTCCTGTGCACCATTCAATTTAAACACCATTCTCTGCCTTCTAGGGGTATAACTACACCAGATTCCCCCGTGTCCTCTCTGGCACTGGGGATTTCCCCCATGTAATTCTCTTTAAGGGTTGTCTCTATGCAATACTGTGGATTGTCTGATACGAGGCTCAGGCTGCCTTGTCCCAGACTCAACCCCAGAGCCCAGCACATAACAAACATTCAATACATATTTGTTTAATAGATAAGTTATATTCACTGTCACACAGAGTGGCATTTGTCTACTTAAGTGTTTGATTATACCACTATGCTGTCATCTGGAAGAACATTATGTCTATGAAGATTTCCAATGTTTTTAAGTCATCCCCAGTAACGAGCACTGTGTCTAGGACAGAAATGTAGTAGCATTCAATTACAGCTGAGCTTTTTCAAATATGGAGACATTACAGATTTTGGTAAAAGTTTTAATGATGATTATTTGGCAGTCCTTGGAAAAGGCATTCCTTTTCTCAAAATTGCATGCAATTTATAATGAAAGAGTCTGTGGTTTTACTCATTCCTAGCAAGAGGATGTGTGTTAGCATTTTCTTCACTGTGAACAAATCCTAAGAAAATCAACTTAAAAGAAAAAAAGACTTATTTTTGCTTATGGTTTCAGAGGTTTTGGTCCATAGTCACTTGGCTGCATATTTCTGGGCCTGTGGTGAAGCAGTACACCATGGCAGAAAGGTATGGTAGAGGAAGGCTGCTCACCCCATGGCAGCAGGAAGCAGAGAGAGTCCAGACAGGAAGAAGCAAGACACGCCCCCAGTGACCTACTTCCTCCACTCAGGCCCCACCTCCTAAAAGTCCATTCAGTATGAACTCATCAATGAATTAATATATTGATGAAGTTAGCACCATCATGATCCAATCACCTTTCCTTGATTGGATCTACCAGCTGGGGATCAAGCCTTCAACACATGAGCTTTGGGGAAGCTGCTTCATCCACAAAACATAACAGGATAGTCCCATGATTTTAGGTCTGAGAAATAAACTTAGGACTTTGGTGGGAGCCGTTCACCTAGGGAGGGCCTTGTTGATAAGGAGTTTGAATGAGGTTGCTGACTGGGTTTTTTTTTTTAACTTGCTGTCCTTGTTTATTTTTCTGCTTGTTTTGTTTGATCAGATCTGGCATGGAGCCTAAAAATAAGAGCTGGCTTGCATTTTGACTTTCACTGTGATTCAGTTTTGCAATCTTTTTAAAACATCCTTCAGGAGCCCTCTGTATATCTATCTGTGGATATCCCTCCAGATTTTCTAAAACAAGCATGACATAAATAAGGGGAATTTGGAAATTTCCAAATTGTAGCAGATAGGAATTTGTTTCCATTGTCCGAGAAGTCTCTATTCTAACCAGAGGGGATCCCAGAGGAAACCATAAGTCTGAACACTCTGTGGAGTTCTCTGTCTTTGCTCTCCTGGCAAAAGGGTTGGGGTAGGAGAGCAAAAAAATGTTAGAAGCCAGGAAAGGACCCTCCCTCATGAAAACTCTTGACTCAGAGGATAGCACTGTGGGCAGTCACTTCAGCCATGAAAGTGTCCCTAAAACTCAGCATTCCCTCTCCAAGTACCCACGAGGAAGCCCAAGTCAGGGGTGTGTAATATCTAATTTTAAAGGGTGGCAATCCAGCATACCAGGAAGAGGAGACTGCTAAAAGGTGACAAACTAGGAGGCCCTCTTTGCTCTCTTCTCTGCTCACTGTATTGAGTCAGCTTGCTTAGAATTAGGACCAGTGAGAGTAAGGATCCTAGTTAGGTCCCATTCTTTTTTCTAGGTACTATGGTCCATTTGCAGGGATCCTCTCAACCTCCACAACCCTACCCTAAGGTTACACAGAGTATCTCCAGGGTATAGAATAGAACAAGACAGGCCCAAGACAAGGCATTGAGGGAAACAGAGTCCAATCTCACTGTCTTTCAATAGTGGAATAAAGGATTCATAACATTTTAAAGCCAAAGAGAACCTCGACACCACCTGGTCTAACCCCTCTGTTATTTTAGTAGGTGAAGTTGACCACAGTATTTACGTGACTTGGCAGATGTGGCCCAGTGGCAGTGAAGAAGGCAGCATGGGCTTTGGGAGTCAGGCAGCAGATTGA
This sequence comes from Castor canadensis, assembly GCF_047511655.1. Taxonomy (NCBI): domain Eukaryota; kingdom Metazoa; phylum Chordata; class Mammalia; order Rodentia; family Castoridae; genus Castor; species Castor canadensis. Next base: position 92,575,732 of record NC_133399.1, on the reverse strand, counting down.
ATCCTGACTCCACCTTTTCCACTCAGTTATGACTTTGAACAAGTCACTTCCCTTCTTTAAGCATTAGCTTCCTTATCTATTAAATGAGAATGTTAACAGAACATGTAGGACTGTTGAAATGGTTACATTAGGGAAAATTTTTGTAAGTCACTTAGTCTGTAAGTGACCTAAAAATTGATATCAACTATTTATCTTCATCATCATCATCCTGATGATCAGCATCATTATTCTCATCACCACTGTCAGTGTCAAAGCCAGTGCCCAGGACACAAGTCTCCTGGTTCGTTTACAATGTGTGAGTCACCTTCACATATTGTTAATGCTACATTGGGAAACCCATGCTCTATTAAAGTATAAACAATGATGACATCACCAGTTAGAGACTATGAGATGCTGAGCAGTAATGATTCATTCTTTAAAAAAAAGGGTTTACTACTTTATAAGAGAATACTGTGTATCAAGATAAGAGATAACATAATGGTTTTGTTGTTGTTGTTTTGCTGTTACTGGAGTTTGAACTCAGGGTTTTGCCCTTGCAATGCAGGTGCTCTACCACTTGAGCCACACCTCCAGTCCATTTTGGAGATGAGAGTCTAGTGAATTATTTGCCTGAGCTGGCCTTGAACTGCAATCCTCCAGATCTCAGTCTCCCAACTAGCTGAAATTAAGCATAAACTTTATTTTAGATCTATTTCACGTGGTATATTTCCATTACATTTTAATGCTTCCCTTATAAAACACATTTTCTAGTGTATTAAGAAGTGTATAGTAAGAAGAGTTCTCACCTACTTATCTTTAGTTCTCATTCCAATATAGCTGCAAGAAAGCTTTAAAAACTGAATACATTCTGCTTACAAAATTGCACATGATTGTTTTGATGTAAAGAGTACCATGCCTTTTGCATATAATCTAAATAATCCAAAGAAATTGGTTACCTTTGGGGCAGTGCTTAAGGACTACATGCAGGAAAGAAGAGAATGGTCGAATGAAACTATTCTAATTTACAGATTTTTTTTTAAAAAACATATGCTATACATCCTTTAAATTATCTGCTATTTGTGCTCAGGAATGTTGACTCCACTCCCTCAGGTTCATTCATTAAGTTTTGCTTTGTCAGAACTGTACTAAGTTCAGGAAATCATGGACCAAAATAAAATCAGACTCAAGCCCCCTATGTTCTGGTCCATAAAATAAACCTGGTTTGGGTGCATTTATCTTTCACCAGCTCAGATCACAATCTCCTTACCTAACACTATTTCCTTTTCTTTTTTCCCCTACCCTCTTTACACATAAATTTGGAGTATGAATTCTGCTTGGATGATCAGATCACTCTAATGAAAATATTCCCTTCATCCAAAGGAAGGACTTGAAACTCACCGTGGCTATGACACCTGGGATAGAAACCCTGTGTCACAAAAAGTGAGGCTTTAAGGATAAGGACAGTGGCCCATTAAACCCATGTGTTCCCAGTGTTAGCACATAGTACATTCCATAAATGAATTAATAACAAGCCTTTCTCCATTCTAGTGAATATTTGAGTGTTGTAACAATTTCCTTCCCAGAGCACAGAAATAAAATTATGAACCATGGTTTCTGTGAGAATTATTATTTTTAATTGCCTGGGCATTAATGTCTAAAATTAGAAATGTAAAAAACAAATTGACTAGTACAAAAAGAAGCCAAGAAATATGAATGATGACAACCTGGAAATACTAAATTATAAAGACTCTGCTTAGAAGAGGGAAGTAAGCAAAAGAGATTGAGACAATAATTGAATGACTGAAAAGCTATTCATGAAAATGTTATAGAAATACAATCGAAGGGAAGGAACTTGACAGTCTTCTGGGTGAGAAATCTGCACGGTCAAGTAAGAGATGTTTCCAGAGAAAGCAATTTATACTTGGAAGCCAGCCATAAGTTACTAGAGCTAAAATAGAGCTCATCTGACAAACAGAGACTTTGGAGCTAAGATCTGAAATGAACTGTATTTTAAATCATTGCAAATTGACCCAATGCATAAGTGGAGAATGGCGCACAGTAAGTACTTACTAACAGATGGCTATTCCAGTCATGGCTTATGTAGTTCTGGATCCTGAGGATTCTCGTACTTCCCTGAATAGTGGTATTTGTATACACTCTACCCCGCAAGACAAATAGGCAGACAACCTGCCACCTCAGCGGCATATGGGAATACAGCATGTCTAAGACACTACCCTAAGGTTGAGGCTGTGGAGGAATTTGAGGGTCAGTTTTCACTCCTATAGAAAAGCACAGAGATCAAGAGAGAATAATAAAGGCAAACAAGATATGCATTCCAGTTCCAACTGCAGGTGTTATTCCTAATATTGAAAAAAATATATATGATAACTATACTTCCCAGTCGAAAACTCATATACTTAGGGGCTGGGGGTGTAGGTCAGTGGTAGAGCTCTTGCCCAGCATACTCAAGGCCCTGGGTTCTACCCCCCAAGCACACCAAAAGAACAAAAATTCAGACACACACTTCGACAGTGAGATAGCATATCTGAAACTACACCTGTCCAGAGCAATTCAGGCTATATGTTTACCACATGTAGGGAAGACAAGGAAATTTAATTACGTATAGAGAAAGACATCCAAGACTCCATTCTGTAAACCCAGGGGGATTCAGGGTTACAAAGGCCTGCCAGTCATATTATCTGTTTCCCTCATTTCTCAAAGAAAAAGCCTAGTATCAGGGAAGCCAAACAATTTCCCAAGCTAAATTTTAACTTTTCATTGGGGATTTTTTTCTTAGAAATACAACATTAACATCTTGTAATACTATAAATTTCATCAAAGAAATTCCACCATTTTGAAAGGTTACAGCTATTACAATGAAAAACATTATTTTTGCCACAGATATTTTCTCCCTATTTCAGTAGTATTCCAGAATCCTTATTACCAAATTATGGTTCCAATATTGGAAAAAGTCAGACCCTTTTTCTTACTCCCCATGGTATTCAGTCTCCTCAGTATATTCATAATTGTTCCTTCACAAAAGAGAAACCATAGGTGGAGAAACCAAAGAAATTAATTGGCATAATGCTGGCACAAAAGGTTTCAGCATCTTAGATGATATAATATTTGAATAGTACATATCATGATCTTTTTGCTTTAGTGGTAAAAATTGACACAAAAATGTTTAGAAGATAAATTGATATAGACCAGTGGTCGTTAAAATGTGGTCCTTACACCAGCAACATTGGCATCAACTAGGAACCTGTGAGAAATTAGAATTGTCAGAATCACCTCAAATTATATAGCTAGAAATTCTGGGAGTAAGACCGACCAATCACTATTTTACACAAACCTAATGGGTGATTCTAACCACTGAGATAGACAAATCTTTCAGACAAGCACAGGTAGATCAGAGGACAGTTCTGAGCAATAATGGAGAAAATACATCAAATCCTTCAGGAGCAATAGAGTTTTGTTGATTTCTGAATTTGGTTTTCTATTACTACAGAAAAGCAAATTACCAAACAAATGTAGTAGCTTAAAAAACACATCCATCATGAGTTGAGTATGTTACTGGGGGGTCAGAAGTCCAAGCACAAGTGAGCTGGGTCAATACAGCCATTACCTGGGATGCATTGTTACCTATCTGGAAGTTCAACTGGGGAAGAATTGGCTTCTAAGGTCTTGTAATTATATGACTGAGCTTTGGCTTATTACTGGTCATTGTTTTTTTTTTGTTTGTTTGTTTTATTATTCATATGTGCATACAAGGCTTGGGTCATTTCTCCCCCCTGCCCCCACCCCCTCCCTTACCACCCACTCTGCCCCCTCCCTCTCCTCCCCCTCAATACCCAGCAGAAACTATTTTGCCCTTATTTCTAATTTTGTTGTAGAGAGAGCATAAGCCATAATAGGAAGGAACAAGGGTTTTTGCTGGTTGAGATAAGGATAGCTATACAGGGAGTTGACTCACATTAATTTCCTGTGCATGTGTGTTACCTTCTAGGTTAATTCTTTTTGATCTACCCTTTTCTCTAGTTCCTGGTCCCGTTTTCCTATTGGCTTCAGTTGCTTTTAAGGTATCTGTTTTAGTTTCTCTGCGTTAAGGGCAACAAATGCTAGCTAATTTTTTAGGTGTCTTACCTATCCTCACCCCTTCCTTGTGTGCTCTCGCTTTTATCATGTTCTCAAAGTCCAATCCCATTGTTGTGTTTGCCCTTGATCTAATGTCCACATATGAGGGAGAACATACGATTTTTGGTCTTTTGGGCCAGGCTAACCTCACTCAGAACGATGTTCTCCAATTCCATCCATTTACCAGCGAATGATAACATTTCATTCTTCTTCATGGCTGCATAAAATTCCATTGTGTATAGATACCACATTTTCTTAATCCATTCGTCAGTGGTGGGGCATCTTGGCTGTTTCCATAACTTAGCTATTGTGAATAGTGCTGCAATAAACATGGGTGTGCAGGTGCTTCTGCAGTAACCTGTGTCACAGTCTTTTGGGTATATCCCCAAGAGTGGTATTGCTGGATCAAATGGTAGATCAATGTTTAGCTTTTTGAGTAGCCTCCAAATTTTTTTCCAGAGTGGTTGTACTAGTTTACATTCCCACCAACAGTGTTAGAGGGTTCCTTTTTCCCCCGCATCCTCACCAACACCTGTTGTTGGTGGTGTTGCTAATGATGGCTATTCTAACAGGGGTGAGGTGAAATCTTAGTGTGGTTTTAATTTGCATTTTCTTTATTGCTAGAGATGGTGAGCATTTTTTCATGTGTTTTTTGACCATTTGAATTTCTTCTTTTGAGAAAGTTCTATTTAGTTCACGTGCCCATTTCTTTATTGGTTCATTCGTTTTGGGAGAATTTAGTTTTTTAAGTTCCCTATATATTCTGGTTATCAGTCCTTTGTCTGATGTGTAGATGGAAAATATTTTCTCCCACTCTGTGGGTGTTCTCTTCAGTTTAGAGACCATTTCTTTTGATGAACAGAAGCTTTTTAGTTTTATGAATTCCCATTTATCTATGCTATCTCTTAGTTGTTATGCTGCTGGGGTTCCATTGAGAAAGTTCTTGCCTATACCTACTAACTCCAGAGTATTTCCTACTCTTTCCTGTATCAACTTTAGAGTTTGGGGTCTGATATTTAGATCCTTGATCCATTTTGAGTTAATCTTGGTATAGGGTGATATACATGGATCTAGTTTCAGTTTTTTGCAGACTGCTAACCAGTTTTCCCAGCAGTTTTTGTTGAAGAGGCTGCTATTTCTCCATCATATATTTTTAGCTCCTTTGTCAAAGACAAGTTGGTTATAGTTGTTTGGCTTCATATCTGGGTCCTCTATTCTGTTCCACTGGTCTTCATGTCTGTTTTTGTGCCAGTACTATGCTGTTTTTATTGTTATTGCTTTGTAATATAGTTTGAAGTCAGGTATTGTGATACCTCCAGCATTGTTCTTTTGACTGAGTATTGTCTTGGCTATTCATGGCCTCTTGTGTTTCTATATAAATTTCACAGTAGATTTTTCTTTTTTTCTTTTTTTTTTTTTCACGGTAGATTTTTCAATCTCTTTAATGAATGTCATTGGAATTTTGATGGGAATTGCATTAAACATATAGATTACTTTTGGGAGTATCGACATTTTTACTATGTTGATTCTACCAATCCATGAGCATGGAAGATCTCTCCACTTTCTATAGTCTTCCTCAATCTCTTTCTTCAGAGGTTTATAGTTTTCCTTGTAGAGGTCATTCACATCTTTTGTTAGGTTTACACCTAGGTATTTGATTTTTTTTGAGGCTATTGTAAATGAAATTGTTTTCATACATTCTTTTTCAGTTTGCTCATTATTAGTGTATAGAAATGCTAATGATTTTTCTATGTTGATTTTATATCCTGCTACCTTGCTATAGCTATTGATGATTTCTAGAAGCTTCTGAGTAGAGTTTTTTGGGTCTTTAAGGTATAGGATCGTGTCATCCGCAAATAGGGATATTTTGACAGTTTCTTTACCTATTTGTATTCCTTTTATTCCTTCTTCTTGCCTAATTGCTCTGGCTAGGAATTCCAATTACTGGTCATTGGATGGAAGCTGCCCTCAGTTCCCAGAGGCCACTCACAAGTTCTGCCATGTGGCCCTCTCCAAAGGCCATTCCCAGTATGGCAGTTCACGTCTCCAAGACTTTCATAGCCTGCAGGAATGTTTCTCTAATGTGTTTGGAGCGAGACATCCCTAACATGCCATAATCATGAGTGACCTTCCATTACCCTTGTCACATAATGTAATCTAATCAAATGACTGACCTCCTGTCATTTTTTCCATATTCTGTTGCCCAAAAAAAACCACAGTTTCCACCAGCATTCAAGACCAGGGATTATCAAGGGGTTACTTGTGGCTAAGGGCGTGTACACTACATGCAGAAGTTATCATCATCGTTATTTTTACAAAATTAACCACCATTTACTTAGTGTGTTGTTTCTTTTAAAATGAAGCATATTTTTAAAAAGTAATCTTATAACTGATTACAATCTTAGCAAGTTAAGACTAAAGATTAGACAGAAGTACTGTTGCCCCAGCTTTTATTAGTTCCCATCTCCTGGTCATGCTTCAAAACCTCAGATTCTTTCTCATAATGGCTTTTTTGATACTTCCAGCTGTGTCTCTCCTCCCATTTAATGTCCATAATATTATTGTGTTTCTCTGGTTTACTTTACAGTTACTTTGGTAAATAATTTATTTCTACTGAAAGGCTAAATTCCTTGTACATAGGTCTGTGTCACTCTATAGCATGAAAGTCATACTTCAAAACAAGCAGTGGAAGAAACTCTACAAATAGATGTTAGTTACATTCATAGGATAATATCTTCTATCTTTGGAGCAAATATTAAGTTTGAGTTATAAAAGCAATTAATTAATTTTAGGTGTGTAACTTACTAAAATCTACTCAATGTAAATGACTGAATTACAGGAACAATATCTTATAGTGACAGCTTTGGAATTAGGTACTGTTGAGCTTTAGCCCCAGCATCTCAAGTTAATAGCTGTGTGACTTTGAGCAAGACACTTAATGTTTCTAAAGCTTTCTTTCCTAAAGGAATCATTACTTATTAAATATCAAGTCATCATTAACACCAGATTGAAAGCATTAAAGTCTCATAACACAGTCCATACCAGGATATGGGCTCTCCACCTGAAACTCAGCTCTGGAAGGTTAGCATTCATGAGTATCATCTCTGTTTGATAGGATAGTCACATGCTAGCAAACATAGACTAAATAAACACTGTATTGTTCCTAGAGTTTTTTATAGTCTCCAGGCATGTGCTAGAGAAAGGGTGGATGGAGTGGCGGGACATGAGCTGATCCAGTAAATCTAGCTGGAACAGTGTAATGGATCAGTGTTTTGCTGAACACTTGGTGCCCTGCCAAAGGCTGGATTCTCAAAGTCAGACTCAAACATAAAACTCAGTCACTTGCGTGCCTTACTAGAATTATTTTCCTTCCTTCTGGTAATCTAATCAGTGCCCATAAATTTCTTAATAAACTGGCAAATGCTACTGTACTTTCTCCTGCTCAGAGGTTATTTTCTTAGCCAAGTTGTGTGAGGGTGGTAGCACTAAGATGATTTGCAATTTATAACTTCTTAAAAGTCAGGATATGGTGGCACATGTATGTAATCCCAGGTGAAGATAGGAAGGATCCATGTCTGAGGCAAGCCAGGGCAAAAATGAAAAAGAAAAAAATAGTGAGACCTAATCCTAACAAACAAACTAGGAATGATTGCACACACATGTGACTCTGAGGGTTCCGGGGGTAGGTAGGAGCATGTTTCATTTTTAATTTTTATTTTCTCTTTTCACATGATAGGCCTATTCATACACTGCTAAGTGATCCCTGAAAACTATACCATGAATATGATAGCATCCATTTCTATATGGTTTATTTTCTGTTATTACTTTTGTTTGGTTATAGGGTTTTCTGCCAATTACATTAACCTGGTGACCTGCATAACTCAGAGTTAGTTTTTTAGTGACTAAAAACTGCTTAATTCTGTGTATTAATTATTGTTGGTCCAGTATCAAAATTCATTTAAAACCTATGGCACATTTAATTACAAAATAATTTAGAGGACTTTATATAGAGAGAAGAGTAAGTGAGATGAGAGAAAAGAAGAGAAGGAGAGGAAGCAGCCAGACTTGTGACTAAATCTTTAATAGGGGGTGAAAAAAATCCTAAAATATATTAATATTATGTTCATCATGGAAAGCAATCATCAATAGAGTTTTGACAAATCTCAGTTGAATTTAAGAATACTCTGATTTGCTTAATCTAGAGGAAATACAGCAATCACTTAGCTGTTAAAAAACAACTAATGCTAGATTAGTCTTCAAACTTCTTTTACTATTAATAGCCTAACCACCTGTTTACAGTGCCATTTTAAGTGGAAGGAAAAAGTATGGATGTATTGTTAATTCCTTTAGCTTTTAAAAGTCTATTTTGGCCCCAATTTCAGATACCTCAACATTTCTACCACTAATTTTTGTCCTTCCTTTCTTCTTTTCTCCCTCTCTTTCTCTTGCTTCCTACCTTCCTTCCTTCCTTTCTTTTGAGTTGGGCAGGATTTGAGAGAAATATGCTCATAGCCAGCATTCAAGATGGCCCACCATGAAAGTTCTCTCCTGATACCCATGCTTTTATTGACTCAGAGTTGGTCCATGTAACCTGCAGACTATAGCGAAGGTGAGAGTTCCTCACTTCCAAAGTCAGATTTTAAAAAATGCATTGTGTCTTCTTGCTTGACCTCTTAGATGGTTCCCTCTACCTCAGCCTTGTTGTGAGGGGGCACTCGGTAACCCTGTGGTGAGGCTCACATGTATAGGATCTTGGCTTTCCCACTGGCAACCATTGCCAATTTGCCAAACAATGATCGAGCAACCTTGGAAGTGGATCTTCCAGCCACAGTTAAGTCTTTTGGTGACCACAGCTCTGGTCAACATTTTGACTGCAGACTTATAGGAGACACTGACCCAGAGTCAGTCAGCTAGGCCATTGCCAAATTCTTGACCCAGAAAAACTACAAGAGATAATTCATGTTTATTGTTGGTTTACGGCAACAAGTTGTGTTGCAATATGTTAGGCAACACATATACAATAAGTATACAATAGCACACAATAATAAAAATACATTAAAATTTTCAAAGTTAGAAACTTAAGAATAAAGAGTCTAGAGCCTTTTTGTTTAAGAAGTTTATTTTTCCTTAAATGTGTAGTGTCCTTTTATAAGTTTAAAGATGAACCAATGTTTTTCTTGTTGCCTCTAAAACCGACATATACAACAAAATCTATAAGAAATTACTACTCATCTATATTAAGAAACTTCATCCAGTGCTAACTTTTTTTTCAAAATAGTGCTGTTCTATTCTGTTTTTATAGTCTTAGTAATCTTTTCTTAGTTAAGATTATTGCATGTGAGTGTACCTTTTAGTTTGCTTTCTCTTATTACATGGTTTATTTCATGCCTACATAATGATTGAATTTATATTAATTCAAGTGTGCAGATCTGAATACGGATTCCTCAGTGCTATATAATAAAATTACTATTAAGGTTTTCCATAACAAATCTGAGATAAGATCATAATTGTGGCTTTCCAAATACTGTTATGTTATGCTGACTATTATTTTCCATTCTGGTACTTCTTAAGCTCATTACATGGTGATGATTTTTATATGGGAACAGTCTGAAGAAAAACAATTGCATGATTTTAGATACTATCAAAAATCAGGGTTTAGCTATCCCAGAGTACCTCAGAGTGAAATGTGTTATTCCCACCTAGCTGACTCATTTGCATCATTCTGTTTAATGTTGGGCTCCAAGTCATTCAGTGTACACTACAAAAATGTTCAATGAGTGCCTGTAATGCATGGCTTATTGCTGAAATGTGCAAAGAACTATTAGAGGCATGGGAGTAAGTAGAATAATGAACAAGACAAAGGCCCTGCCCTCATGAAGCTTAGATTTTAGTCTGGGGGGCAGTCCCTAGTTAAATGAATACTAAGAAATATAATTTGGGCTATTAGTAAGTACCAAGAAGAGGCAGAGTAAAGAGATGGAGAAAGAATGACAGTGAAAAAGAGGGATCTATTTTAGATGAAGAATCAAGGAAGTGGATTATTGGTGGAGACTTGAGTGATAGGAAATGAGCACACCATGCAAACATCTAAAGAAGAACATTCCCAGCAGAGAAAGACCAAGTTTAAAAGCTACAGGGTGTTGGTGAGGATGTGAGGAGAAAGGAATTCTCGTACACTGCTGGTGGGAATGCAAGCTAGTGCAACCACTCTGGAAAAAAAATTGGAGGCTTCTTAAAAATCTAAACATAGACCTGCCATATGATCCAGCAATCCCACTCCTGGGGATATACCCAAAGGAATACAACACAGGTTACTCCAAAGGCACCTGCACACCCATGTTTATTGCAGTACTATTCACAATGGCCAAGTTATGGAAACAGCCAAGATGCCCCACTACTGACGAATGCATTAAGAAAATGTGGTATTTATACATAACGGAATTTTACTCAGCCATAAAGAAGAATGAAATCTTATCATTTCCAGGTAAATGGATGGAACTGGAGAACATCATTCTTCTGAGTGAGGTTAGCCAGACTCAGAAGACCAAAAATCATATGTTCTCCCTCATATTTGGACTTTAAATCTAGGGCAAATGTAGCAATGTGGTTGGACTTGGGTCACATGACAAGGGGAGAACACATACGGGAGGTATGGGGATAGGTAGAAAACCCAAAACATGAAAGCGTTTGATGTCCCCACTCCAGAGGAGCTAATACAGAAACCTTAAAGCGACAGAGGTTAACACAAGAAGGGGATCAGGAACCAATGTAAAGATCAGTTAGAGATGAATCAACTTGGGTTCTAACACATTTGTACATGAAAGCAATACAAGGAATCTCTCTGTGTCGCTATCCTAAACTCAACTAGCAAAAACACTTTGTCTTATTATTGCTTACGTCTTCTCTTCAACAAAATTAGAGATAAGAGCAGAACAGGTTCTGCCTGGAAACGAGGGGGGGGGTGTGGGGAAGAGCATGGGGGCAGGGGACAGGGGGGAGAAATAACCCAAACAATATATGCACATGCAAATAAATGAATAAAAATAAAAATTAAAAAAGCTCTAGGGTGAAAAGAAGCTTGACTTCTCTTAGTCTAGAGGGCTAGAGATCAGAGAATGAGGATCACAGTGAGCAGAGCACAGGAAGGGGGTTAGAGATAGGAGACTGTGAAACAGGAAATCTGCAGGCCAGGTTAAGGAGTTTGTGTTTGTTCCAAGTGTGAAGGGAGGCTACAGCAAAAGTCTAAGAAATGAAATTATATGATATAATTTAAATTTTAAAATATCTCTCTGGCAGCTGCATGGAGAGTAGTCTGGTGATTATAAGAAAAAGAGCAAGACAATTTCATAGGTTAATTAGAATGGTGGTAAAGGTGGTGGTAATTGGCTCAGGCAATAAGAAGTGATGTGTACATATGTATATGTATATAATAGGATTTTCTGATGGAAAATGTTTAGGATTATAAGGGAAAGAAAAGAATCAAGAATGACTTCTTTGGTTTCAGTTCAAGTGTTGAGTGAAAAACAGTATCATTTATGAACATGGTAAACAGTAAAGGAAGAGTTTGGGAGGAGGGAAGGAAATTAGCAGTCCTGTTTGAGGACAGTTCCATATGAAATTGTCAAGGAGGCAGTTGGAAATACAGGTCACAAAGATTTTGAATTAGAGCTATGAATTTGAGAGTTAACACCAAAGAGTATTTAAGAGCATAGATTATCTGTTACCTGTTAAGGGACTGAATGTAAATGGAGAGATTTTCAAAGTCCTAAAGCTCTCTCCAACATTTAGAGGTCTGAAAAGGGAAGTGAAGGAACACCCTGCAAGTTGAGAAACCTCAGAAAGGTGGGGTGCCATGTGAGAAATGTGTTTCAAAATGAGTGATTGGTTCAGTCAAGGCTGCCTAACATAAATGAGGACCAAGAATGATCTGGGTTTGGCAAGATGAAAGTCCTAGATGATAATGGCAAGAGAGATTGCCATAGGAGTGGTGGGAACAAAAGTCTGAAGTATGTTGAGGGAAGGAAAGAAAGGGAGGTAGGCAAGTAGACACAGTGAATATAAACAAATCTTTGAAGGAATTTCCTATGAGGTCAAACAGAACAATAAATAATGTGATACCTAGCTGGAGATATCAATTTCCTTAGATTTTTTTAAATCTGCAATGTTATATGACTTCTAAACTCCAAAGTATTGTTCCCAAGTCCAAAAACACTTGGAGTAAAAGCCTGAAAAGCTAAACTAACAAAAGAAATGTTCTCTGAATTATAATAGTCCAGATACAATGGGATCACCTTCAACTACAGGTCATATTAGTATCATTTAAAACAGATGCCCATGTAATGATTTGAGATAATAGAAATTTTAAGAAGTGATTTAAAATTTTCTATTGTGAAAACAACTTACATTCATTGATTTACTTATCACCATTTCTGTGATGCAAATAAATAATGTGATCATTTTCTGATAGAAAAAAGCAGGTCTCAGAACAGATATGTATATACATCTATAGTTAGACTTCAAAGTCTCCACATTCTCCCATTGCTAGACGGGCCACAAAAATAAGTACAGTTGTGTGTGGGGGGGTACTAGTGGAAGGGGGAGGGAGAAAGAAGGAGATTAAAGTGACAGTATATGGTTGATGGACTTCATATATTTATATGAAATAGAACTAAGAAACCGCTTGCAATTGCTTTAAGTGGGGAGGGTTGAGGGGGAGAAATGCTGGGGGAAGGTAACTAATGTACAATGTAAGTCAATAGGAATTGTGTCACTATGAATGCCCCACTGTGTAGCAAATATATCCTAATAAAAAATTTATAAAAAAGAAAAAATTGGGAAAGACTTCGAAAAGGGCAAAAGGTTGCTGGATATCCTGTCTACTGTGCTTTTCTTGGTTACCTCTACTTATCTCCATCTTAAAGCTAGTTCATAACCCTGCCTATTGTAAAAAAAAGCAGATAACACAAATGAGTCTTATCTATAGAAATGCAAATTAATTGAGTCTTGGGGAATGCTATTAATTATTGCCTTGTGGACGGAACAGGTTTGCTTCTATTTATACATTGTGTTATCATCCCTCATACTCCTACTTATATATAGTTTTCTTGAAATTCTCTGTGGAACCACTGTAACATCTTACTGATTTTCTCATTAACCAATGGCGCAAATAAAATCTTTGACTTGTGTTCATTAAAAAAAAAATGGTGTGTGACAAATTACCTCTGGCCTGTTGTAACTGCCAAGGGCAGCCATGACTAAACATGAAAATAACAGTAATGGCAATAAGTGCTATCATTCAACCACTTTAAAATTTGCAAAAGCCTTATTCACAAAAATTAACTTATTTAATCATAGGGACTATTTAAAAATGCTTTCACATACATGAAATTAGTTACCGAACCGACAGTTTACACCTTTATCTTATTTTTAAAAAAGGTGTTCCCAACTCATATTTTCAGGCTTAAGAGCTATTACTTTGGAGACAGTGAACTCGAATAAATAGCTGAAATGGTTTTACTCAACTGTTTTTTGGGTTTTTTTTTCTTTTTTCAGTACTGGGGTTTTAACTCCGGGCCTACACCTTGAGCCGTTCTACCAGCCCTTTTTTGTGAAGCGTTTTTTCAAGATAGGGTTTTGAGAACTATTTGCCTAGGTCTGGCTTTTAAACCCGATCATTCTGATCTCTGCCTCCTGAGTAGCTAGGATTATAGGCGTGAGCCACCGGCGCCTAGCTTGCTTAGCTATTATTGATCCAACTTAAATTTTTGAAGTTGTTACCAGAATGTTTTTCCCATGCAGATCAAAAACCAACATGAAATACTGCTGTTCTGCTGCGCACAGTGACCCTCCAGGTCGGGCAGCCTCTGTGAGGAATCCATGCTTTGCTTTGGGATGTGTGCTCCATACATTGCATTCAAAAGCACATGGTGCATCTCAGCCCTTTAAGCTCCTTGGCATGAATCATGCAAACTTGGTGAACCAGAAACCTCTCCCTGTGGATATGAGTTTGTTGGTGTTTTAGTCTGCTTGAAAACAGTCTGAGAAACATTAAACCTAGCTTTTTTGAGGTTAGTCCAAATTATTTTTTTAGACGAGAGAAAAAAAATATTATGCCTCCTAAGGAAACTTGTAACCACGAACAGTAAATTTAAAATGTTTTTTTTTCCCTCCCACATCCCCCACTTGTGCATAGTTTAAGTCCCTAGCTTCTCTCCCAAAAAATACATGCTGGACTACTGACCATAGCATAGGCATGTACAAATACATTTCTTAGATTAAAGGCTTAAAAATGATCTATACCTCTTTATACTGATCCTACCAATCTTACCCAGTTCTCAAGTTTAACTATTTGTGTATGGTAGGTTTTTAAAATACACACTACCATTTGTGGGCAGAAAAGTACTTTTATTTGTAATATATGAACTCAGCTTGTTCTACTTGGCAAGAAGGACATAGACCTCAACTCACCTACTCAAAGTAACTGAGTCACTTCCTGTTTGAGACAACTGCTTCTCCGGGTTAACTCAATCTCTACAGTACTTACATAGCTGGCCTCAAAAGACCACACCCATTCGTCTTTTTTGCCTTCCTTCTTAGAGAAAGAAGGATCCTGTGAGGACAGGAAAACTCAATGATGTGGCAGAAGGCCCTGAAGCCTCTGCTACTCCCTGACCTCCACAGAGATGGCTTTTTCCGTGTTCACCCCGAGTATCAGCCTCTGTGCCTGTGGCAAATCTGACTCTGGGATATTTCAGCATCTTTGGCCTTCTCTCCCAGCTGCTGGAGCATTTGGAAACTCCAGCATCTCCCTCATGCTAGGCTTGGGCTGTGGGCACTAGGCTGGGCTAGACACACCCAGCCTCTTTGCTACTGACCCAAGACACCTCCTCTGTCTCAAGGCTCAGTGACCTACTTCTCAGTACCAAGTTGCAAAGTTTGGATTCCCTCTCAACATATCTGGAATTTCTATACCTCTTTCATGCTCCCCTTCATCTCTCTCCTGAGACCTAGGGAAGTAGGGAACAGGGAGTACCTGAGAAGGGATACAGGCAGAACCTTAACTACAGCTGCATTTCCTTGAAGTTTCTCCAGAAGAATATTCCCCCAGGCTAGGAAAGATTTTTACTACTTCCCGCTGAGGAGAGAAGCTACTTCTTACACCATGTCTAACATCTGCCCTACTCATGAACATGCTGGGATACTTTTTGGCCTCGGTGTCCAAAGACTGGTTCTAAATATTTAATGACCAACTAGAGAACAGGAAAGGACTTTTGTGCTTTCTCCCTTGAGGGCCTGGTTCTTGACATTGAAACCCAGAACACTCAGGCCTATTGTTTTTCTTTTAACTTTTAAAATCTGTTTTTAAGTTCGGAGCTGAGCAATCACTTTCTTGTTATCCATTGAGCTCTGCCCTTCCTAAGAAGTGTGAATGGATCATCCTTAATAAGTGGAAAGTGACAGGGCAAGAGGGAAAATGGGCTGCCTCATGTGTAGAAATATTTCTGATGCAGATTTTCTTCTTGGTCATTTTTTTAATTGAAGGACTGAATTGGACATCCAAGGGTTTACCAAAGTTAAATCTGAATTGGCCGAAAATGTCCCGATTATTCTTAACTCTACTTCTTAAGCTGCTTATAATAGAGCACTGTTGTGTAAAAAGAAACATTTTTGCTTTTTCATATGGAAAAGTTTTGGCATGGTGGCTCAGCCCTGTAATCCCAGCACTGGGGAGGCTAGGTAGGTCAGGAGAATCTTGAGTTCCAGGCCAGCCTAGCCTACATAGTAAGTTCAAAGCCATAGTGAGACCCTGAATCAGAAGAAAAAGAAAGAAAGGAAGGAAGGAAGGAAAAGGAGAGGAAAGGAGAGGAGAGGGGAGGGAAAGGAAGGAGAAGTTACTGAAGGTGTGTGACTCAAGAGGTAGAGTGCCTACTTAGCAAGAGCAAGGCCCTAAATTCAAACCCAGGACTGCCAAAAAAAAAGAAAAAAAAAAGAGAAGGAAAGTTTTAGGACACAGACTTCCATGTGTTTCTCCCACAATATTTTCCAAAGCCTTTCTCTTTGTCACCTAAGCAATGGCACTTCTCCAACTGGAAGTATCACCAATGAGTCCCCTGTATTCTGGGTCCTCTGTAGGGATAGAAATACTTCTGAGTCTCTGCTTTATTCTCTCCTAAAACTTTGGGATTCTTTCTCTCCAGTTACAGGATTTCAATGCATAGCAATATCTTATCTGGTACCTTTTTTGGTAAGATATCAGATAGTAAATGGTTTAAGGAAATATTCTTTATACTCTTGTGTCAGCAAAGGAATATATTATTCTTTTTGTTTCTCCCACTATCCTGGACCTGCAAAGGATTAGAAGTCTAGTCAACCTTTCCAATCACCATGTTTGGACTGTATATCTTTGTAACCCTCTCTTCTTCTACTCTCCAATCTAAAAGTCTTATTTCCCTATGATTTTCATTTAGAGGGGAGAAAAGAAAGGACAAGTGTTATTTTTAGAGATTCATTAAAAATTCATTTCTTATTAATCAAATACTGTTTGAGATAACTTCAGAGTTAAATGTATATACTTATAAATTCTGATTAACATTGCTTCATAATATAATTCTAAATATTTATTGAGCATTTATACATTATTGAAATGCATTATTCTTTACTGTGTTAGTCACTTTTTTTGTCACTGTAGCAACTATTTGAGAGAAACAATTTAAAAGGAGGAAAGATTTATTTTGACTCAGAGTTTCAGAGGTTTCAGTCGATAGTTGGGTGGCCCCATTGCTTTTAGGCCTGAGGCAAGGCAGAAACAAGGTACAAAAAGGCATGGTAGAGCAAAGCTATGGAGGATAAGAAGCAGAGGGAGGCAGAAAGGGTCAGAGACAAGATGAACCCTTCAAAGTCACGCCCCCCAGGGACCTACTTCATCCAACCAGGTCCCACCTCCGAATTTCTATCACCCACCAATAATGACATCAGATTATGAACCAATCAATGAGTTGATCTATTGATGAAGTCAGAGCACTTATGATCCAATCACTTCTCAAAAGCCCTGTCAACTGGCCACCAAGCCTTTAACACATAAGCCTTTGGAGGGCATTTCAGATTCAAACCATAACATTTACACAAAGTCTGATGTATTTTTAAGCTCAGAGCTTGGGCCCAACCACCACATTGTTTCAACATGAAATAAAATTTCAGTGTCTTTCTATGGAATTCATACCCACTCTTCAGTCACTACAGAGTACGTATTATGTCATGCCAGGTACTCTTACCCACCGTTTGTTGGTATTTAATTCTAGCAAAAGCTCTGCAAAGTAGGTAGTGTTATCTCCTTTTCCCCACGAAGAGACTGGGCCACAGCCATGCCACACCATCAGGTCCCACACGGAGTAAGATCTGGAGCCGCATTTGACTTCCTTAAGTCGCATAGTGTCCAAACTGATACAAGTAAAGAGATAACAGACTTCTTTTCAAATAATCACACAGAAAAGATTCTGAGAGACGATGTAAAGATCTTGGCTCCCTGAAACCCTGAAGGGTGTTTTAATAGTACTACATCAGCAAGAGTTGGAACGAATCATTTTCTGTGAGTCAAAAAGCTCAGGAATGACTCTGGAGATAGGTCGAAATGAGCTCCAATGTGTGGAGCCATTTTACCCCAGCCATGACTTTTGTCTTAGGTCAGTGCCAAGTATATAAATTCAGAACCAAAATGAAATTAGCTTAGATTTCTTCAGGTCAGAAGTGAACAGGCCTCTCCTAGACCTTTGCCTCTTCTTTTCTCTGATGTTGTGTCACGGACGCTCAGAGCCCTTTCCCAAATTCACATTTGTGACATTCTTCGATTTCCACAAGGATGTTGGTTACAGCAATCCTACTGGAGAGAAAGAAAGAGATACCACAAATACTTCCTTTAAAGAATGTTTCCTATATATCCTTTCACAGATACAATACTTTGGAAATAGTTCTCAATGATTATATGTAGATGAACAAATGAGTGAATGACTAAATAGAGAAGTGAATGACTGACTCTTGTTACTTTACCTAAAAGAACATGATTTGATGCAAGACCAATCCTTTCTGTCATTTCCCAATAGTCAATATATTTCTATATATTTTTAAAAGTTGAAATATAATTTATAAGTACTTCATCTCTAAACTAG
Source organism: Castor canadensis (assembly GCF_047511655.1). Taxonomy (NCBI): domain Eukaryota; kingdom Metazoa; phylum Chordata; class Mammalia; order Rodentia; family Castoridae; genus Castor; species Castor canadensis. Next base: position 92,557,457 of record NC_133399.1, on the reverse strand, counting down.
GAAGCCTCTGTACTTTAGCTCTTAAAACTATTTTAAACATTTTTCAGGATAAATGATAACTCTTCTCAGTATATTTATCTCAAACGTTTCTAACTGATCTCCTTGTTCAGGCAAAATGAGTTCTTCCAGGATTCTTGGACATTCATGCAGCTTGAATCAAACCATATCATCTCTAAGCAAGTTTCCTTTCTTTGTAACTTACTCCTTAAGTTCCCATATCTCTCTTGGCCTCCTGAGTCAATAAACAACACCTTCTACCATATCTTCCTATTGCCCTCCTCCCAGTCAAAACATCCTCAAAGTTAACTTCATATCACACCTCACTTTTGCATCTGATAACTTTCCCTCACTTGAAACAAGGGTTATATACTGCCCAATTCACAATACAAAGGCACCTCTTCAGGTCCTTGATAGTAGTGTGGAATATTAGTTAGCAAACTTAGGAATTAGTATTGAATCTAATCTCTACAACACTAGCTTTAATCTGGGCAAGTTATTTCAGTCATCTGAAAAACAAGGACAAAAAAATGATGAGATATGAGACAATGTATGCAAAACATGCAGCATAATACTTGAAAATAAAGGATGTTTAGCAAGTGGAAGCAGTGATAATAGAGAAGAGGCAAGGGGAGATAAAGGGAAGAAAGGGAAAGAGAAGGAAATTTTTCAACAACTAGTAGCCACCTTGGAAGATACAGAACAAGGAGGACATGGGATTAGCAGCAGCTTCTTGTAAGTGGGGAAAAGGAATGAATGCACAGACAGGGAGGGATACACTGCAAAACCCTTCCAAAGAAGGCTCAGGTTATGCACGTGAGAATGAATTTTTAGGAGCACAGAATAACCTCACAATGACAAGAGCATCACATCACAGTATGATCCACTTAACAATTCTGTCTTAGATTAATTTAGCCACTTGTCCATGGATAATTAAATTCCGAGTCAGCTCATACTGCAGAACTGGGTTTTGATTTTACAGACTAACTTACTACGCACCATCAATATTCTCTTTCCTAAAAAACTGACAGATCAGGAACCAGAAAATAGCTCTTAATTAATGAATTTATCATCTACAGTTCACTGGTCATGAGGGAAATCCTGTACTGTACATTCTTTTATGTGTAGATTCAGGATCTAGATATGCAACTAGTGAGGTAAGCAATTCAGCCCTTTTCCTATGATTGTGAGCCAAATAAATGGCTAAACTACAAATGGGTGTGTAGATTTTTTTAAGTTTGATGGGTGGGGGTGGGGAGGAGGAAAGGGAGGAAGTCTTTTCTTGGCACAGGCCAAAATGAATGAAAATGCTTTGAGTGCTATTATAATCTATTCCGTGACAATTTCCAGGTGGCATTCTGCCATGTCTCAGGGCACACCCATATGGACTAAATCCCTTTTTGTAGGGATATCACAGTTTTCATTAGGCAAGGTAGTGACTAAAGCAGAAAGTCAGCTTTTTCTCCCACCCAACACCCCTCTGCCTATTGCTAAACACGAGATGTAGGAGTGATGTATCAACATAATAATACCGATAGTAATCACAATGAATTCTTAAGACACCAGGAATTATACTGTTTTCTTAGCACAGTTTTCTATCTTCCTCCTGTACCACCCCCTGTTCCTATGTTCCTAGATTTCTCTCTAATGAATATTAAAGCCCTAATTTTTTCAGATCATTTCCCAAAATTCAAATTGTAATTATATAGACTTCAAAGCAGTCTAAACTACTACAATTTGAAAGCAGCGTCCTGCTCATCACAGACACTCCTTAGGAACACCCTCCGCAGTCAAGTAGACATCCAGCTTGTGATTGGAGACACACCTCCAGAGACCTAGAGCTACACCTTAAAAAGGCCAAGCCTTGCTGGGTAGCCTCAGTGAATGTGGGAGATATGGAAGAAAGAGTGTCTGACTTGAAGGCAGAAGAATTGGTTCAGCTCTTGGTTTCCCACTGACCAGCTGAGAGGTCTCAAGGATAAGTTTCTGTGACTCAGAGTAAGTCATTTATCAGCCATGAGTTTGATGTAATCTCAGTCACTTCTAGGCGTAACACTGTATTTTTAAGTATTGTTTTTCTACGCTGGGTATAGTGGCACATGCCTATGATCCCAGTGCTAGGGAGGCTGAGACAGGAAAATTGCAAATTTGAAGCCAACCTAGACTACACAGCAAGACCTTGTCTTGAAAAAATTAGTTTTTTCTTTGTCCAGCCAAAACTGGCCTCCCTATAACTGCCAACCACAGTGTTAGCAGTGTAGAGAGCTATAGAAGATAAGTCTTATCTCTCATTGACGTGACAGCTTATCAGATATATGACAGTAACTACAGTCACCCTGTAAGCTATCTTTTTTTCAGGTCCACATCTCAGGACTAATGTGTGACTTGGCTTTTAGACATTTTATTCTGACAGCCTTCTTTCAGACAAATTCAGTTTAAACTCTTTAAGCTGTGGTCTGCAGAGCCAAACGTAGCACTTCAGAGTTGGTGTAATGAGCACGGCAAGTATGGCCTAAAACAATCTCCCTGACCTACCCTTGATCTCGTCCTGTGTTTCTTGTACTTGCTGTTGCATTTGCTTCATTCCTTCAGCCACTGTAGTCATCTTTGCCAGGCTGCATTTACAGTCAGCTGATGCCACGGGGTCCTTTCTGTATGAACTACCCTTCAACCAATTCTCCCCTTTCTAAACATGCACATTTATGATGTCCCCTTTTTATTGCACAAGTAACATATTTCATAGGAATGTAAAAAAAAACTGAAAAAATGGCTTCAAAAATTGCAGTACTCAGAGATAACATTAACTTTTCTTATGCTAATCCAAACTATATTTTATAAAGATACCAGCATCTGTGCTAGGGTTTATATCACTTCCTATCTGATTTTCTCATATCACTCCACAGGCTCTTAGCAGAAGACTTCAAGCCAAGGCTGGTCTTTATCTGTAGACCAGCCCATCTCTGCTGCCTTGTCTTCAGCCATTGCCCAGCTGTTATACATACCACATGGTTCAGACTTCTATATTCCATATAATCTTCTACAATATTCCCCATCTCTCTCATTTGTCCTTCTGGGAAACTCCTATTCATCCATCAGGTTTTAGTTCAACCATCACCTTTCCATACGGTTTGCTTGACTGTCCTCATTCCCCTTCCATCAGAATTCCTCATTCTCTAATCTGTTGATCTTTGACACAATTTGATCTTTTATAACACATGCGTTTACACCCCATTGTATGTGCCTGACCAAGATCAAGCCCTACACTGAGAATCACAACCATTGGACAAACTTCATTTTGTCTAAACAGTAGCATCTAAAAACTGTATCAAAGGTGAAGAGCTAAGACAGATCGGCTTTAATGGCTCATCTTTTGATGTTCACATTAATTTCCCTTTATGTAGGACACTTTGCTCCAAGACATGACAGATCAGATATTAGAATAAAGGTCAAAATCAAGGGTAGAAGAGAGAAATAAAGACTTGCTATTTTGAGTCTCAGGCCAATGACTTTCAAAACAGTTTCATATACACATTTACCTTTTGTATGTTCATGAACCGTATACCTACCATCTGCTTATTAAAATTATTTTCACTTAAGCATGTGTAACATAGACCCAGCTTAGTTTTATAGAACATTGACTAAATTACTGTAAAAATAAATCAGGCCAAGGTAGCTAATTTGAATGGCATGTGTTTTGTTTGAGTATATATTGGCGACTTTTCCATTGAAGAACATCTATTTTAACCCAGTCAGCTATTAAAAATGAGCTATTCTTCTTGCTTCTATAAATCAGATTTTCAAACTCTCCTAATCTCCGGAGAGTGTAGCTGTGCACGCGGCTGCCCACAAGATGAATCCGGAGACATCCGTTATAACACTCTTCATAGTGACATTGAAAAATTTGCTTTGTCTGCGTACGCTCCCATCTTGAGGGATAAGTGAAAAGGATTGGGAATTGCAAGCTTAAGTCTCTCAAAGGGCAGGACTTGGGAGGTTGGGAGTGAGCAGACGTCTGGGAACTCTGCCTGAGTCTGTGAGAGGCAGCCCCCAGCTGTCCTCAGGGCTGCAGCACAGAACACAGCCGTGGGCTGGCGGTAGCCTTTTGAACTCCCCTTGCCTGCTGCAATTCTGATCTCTCCTCTATCATGGGTCCCAGGATACTTTCTGCTCCAGACTGTCTGAGGCGCTGAGGGAACCCTGAAAGGAAACCTTTTAAGTCTGCTTTTCTTGAGAATGCTAAACCTGTAAAACTTGGCCAGACATTGCATTGGGTCTCCCTTTGTGGTGACTCAGAAATCTCAAAGAGAGCAGGAAAATCTAGAGGAATAACACTGAGAGGGCCAAAGGGCAAAAGGGATGAAATTTGTATTTCCATTGAGTGGGTGATATTTTTCATTTCAAAGCCTGAATAAAATCTTGCTGCTTTTAGTTATCTACAGACTGAAAACATAAACACTGCTATTAAAATATTTCATCTCTTCTCCAATGAAGCCCTGCACAAATTTCCTTCTATGTGCAGGGCTTTCAGCATCATCCCTGCAAAGTGCAGGCAGACATCCAAACTTTATGCTTGCTGTTATTTGAAGTGAAACAGTGCTGTCTCTGCAGGAGACAGAGGGAAGAGTTCAGGAGCGGGGATCTTGGAAAGTCAAGGCTGAGTTGGGGGAAGAGGGGAAATTAAGAGGACAGGAAAGGCAACAATATAATGGTTCCTTTCCCTCACTAAGAACTCCTACTCTTGAAGCAGTTATTTAAAGATATGCCCTTTCTGGTAATATTCAGACTTGGGTTACCCACAAGCTTGGTTAAAAGAATTTGTTAACAGCTTCAAGTGTCTAATTGCGGGTGAGAGCAGAGAAGTCTGCAGCCCATCAGACAAAGGCCCTGCCCTGTGATTTTGCGTGCAGTGTTGAGCCATGGGAGGATTTGATCAGTATGCACTGAGCTGTACACACCATTGGCTCTCCAACATTGCATACTCACTTGACAGGACCTCACAAAGAAGAGAGGGACTGGTGACAGAAGTGTCACAAGGAGCCTCAGAGCTGATCCAAAAAAGACAAGTTCTAAGCTTGGCTATTAACCTTCCTGTAAGAAAGAAGCATTCTTAATTTTCATGGAGCACTTGAATCTTTTCTAGACTTTTCTGTCTTCTTCCCCAGACTGGATCTTTCTACTCTTCCAAGTTAGATCTGAACCAAGTGGTTTTCCACAATTTCCTGTAAACATCTCCAAAGTAATACTGAGGCCCATTTTCTACAAACTTCAAAGACAGCCAGAGCTTCAAAAACTAGTTAACAAGGTCCTAAGAATCAGACTGTAGTCTCTGAACCCCTAACAAAAATAGATATTCCTCCAAGGGTTTTAAAGTTCTTACCTTAAAAATACATTTTTTTATTTTATTGATTTTATATTTACTCACATATGTATACGTTGTTTGGGCTCTCTCCCCACCCCCCAAAAATACATTTTTATTGCATTTGAAATACATTGTTAGCACATTCCTTTGGTATGCATTTGCATGAATCCTAGACACAAGGATGTAAAACACAATAAAAGCAAAGTTAGATGAGTACTCCATATTGCAGAGGTATTCAAGCCTAATACAACATGACACATTAAATATAATATTTAAGAGGCATAATTCAAATGAATACATGTGTACTCTTTTTATCTGAATTTCAAAAACTTGTAGTTGTTCAGAGCCTGGAACAAACATTTGGGAGGCTGGACTCAACAATCCTTGCTACATGTTTTTCTAGCTGTTGTTCAGCAATGTCTCTTCTTGTAAGTGGAAGGCATGCACACATGCATTTACGCACACACGTGCACACATTATCACTCATGCCCCAAAGATGACCAGCCCCAGGACTGGCACTCCTTTGAGTAGTGGATGTGTATAGTGAAGTCCTGTGCCCAAAGCGAGATTGTTTTTAACTCAGAGAGCCCCCAGAGGAGCGCTTGCCTACACTTGCTTTCAGCTAGCATCCTCAAATGCTCAAGCACGATTCTTTATGATCTGGCTTACATAGGGCCACCGGTGGTCCCTCTGCCAACTTCTCTTTGGTGGAGCCTTCGCAGCCTTTGCCACATAGAAGGGTCATCCTGAAAGTTGTAAGATTTTATTTGTCTGCCAGTCTGGAAACCCATTCTTCAGCTCCCTAAAGTTAGCATGCCTGTTATTCAAGAGAAAACATCTGAAGTGGTAATTGGGGTGTATTGGGAAAGCTAGGGTATGTTTTTGAAACCAGAAACTTTTTTTCCATTATTAACTAATCCATTTTTCTGATAGCAAAAGTATCGACACAGGCATACTCTTATCAGTTTGTGGTTAGTTGACACACAGAATTCTCTTCTACCAGACAGTATTAATTCTTAGGATGTGCATAGTGTTTGGCCCTCACAACAGCCCCGTGAATAGGACAATTTTATTCCCATCTTACAAATAAGGAAGTGGACACAACAGGGTAATAGCTTACTTAAGCTTACAGGGAGAGTGAGGTCATAAAAGACAGAGGCAGGATTTGAACCCAGACTGTCAGGCTTCATAGTCTGCCCTCCGACACCAGGCATCACTGCCAAGCTAGTGCCGGAGTCATTCCACAAATCAATCACATTTGCCATCTTGTCACTCTTTTAATTTTCAGATAATCTCTGCTTTTATTTTTGCCTTAGTTGTACGCCTCTTACATGTGTTTTCAAATTTCTCATTTTGCAAAATGGGATAATTTCTAAACCTCCTCAAAAAAAAAAAAGCACTGATGATCAATTCCCAAGTGTTAAATGACTGCACCAATTGGTGGATGAACCAGACTTTGGGGGCTTAGCTCTGATCTTGTCTACAGAAGTTGTTAAATACAGGGCTGTCCTGTAAGTGATACCCTTGCATCGTTCAGATTGTGTGCTCTGCCGTGTGCAGCTGCCCTTGTTGTGTGAACATGCCTGACAGCCCAGTGGAAGCAGGTTTCTTGAAAGCAGCAAACATAGATCCCATTCGTCTCCATATTTTTAGGCCTTAACTTGTTCGCTGCTTAATAAATGTACTGAATAAATGAATAAAAGAATGAATGCAAACATCAATAAGTGCAATACTCCCATTGGCCTACATCATTCCTTCACCGTCACTGTTTCAGAATGAGATGCCCTATCACCAGTCACTCCACACTGACTTATCTTTCTGCTTATGACACCCTCCCAAGAGTTTACAGTATAGATGACATTTGTTTTAATTTGTTTTTATTGTTTTTACATTAATTTAACATGTGTATACATTATTTGGGCTAGATGATATTTTAAAGTAACAGTAACAAGGGAAATTAGTATTGTTTGGACTTCAGCAACCAAAACCTGTTGCCTTCAAGTCATTAGGTACAAAGCCAGGTGTGCTCAGAATGCCTGAGCCTGCCCTTATCCGTTAAAGTCCTGAAGAAGCCCAAGCTGAACCATCCTCCACACGGACTTCTCACAGGAGCTTCTAGCAGGTTTTCATCATGGCAAGCCCTAGAAGCAGTCCAGGATGCAACAAGGTCTTTTAAATCAGATTTTACTGGGTTTTTGGTGGTGGTGGTAGTGGTACCTGGGCTTAAATTTAGCACTTTATGCTTGATATGCAGGTACTCTGCCACTTGAGTCATGCCTCTAGCTCTTTTTGGTCCGGTTATTATTGAGATAGGGTCTCACTTTTTGGCCAGGCCAGCCTGGTCCCCGAGCCTCCTATTTTATGCTTCCCACTGTAGCTAGGATGATAGGTGTGTGTGCCACCACACCCAGCTTTTTTCTACTGAAATGGAGTCTCGCTAACTTTATTTTTTTTTGCCCAGACTGGCCTGGAACCACAATCCTCCTGATCTCAGCCTCCTGCTTAGCTTGCGATGACAGGTATGTGCCCAGCTATTGGTTGATAGAGGGTCTCGTGAATGTTTTGCCCAGGCTATCCTGGAACTATGACCCTCCTGATCTTAGCCTCCCAAGTAGCTAGGATTATAGGTGTGAGCCACCAACACCTAGCTAAAACTGTGTTTCTTTATTCAGCTATTAAGATTTGAAGTTTATGAGTTTAAAATGTCAGCAATAATAATAGGCGATGTGTTTATTGCCTGTCAGGCACTATTTGTCAGTACTGAATAGGTATTACCTCATTTAATTCTCCTAACAGTTCACATTCTGGTCACCACATCACAGATGAGCAAGTACAGAGGACAGCAGACAGATGATTTGTCAAAGTGGTTGCATCAAACCGAACCAAACTCCAGAGCGTTTGCCCTAGACCATTGTCATGTCTGTCCCATGACAGATTTCACTGAGGACATGTCAAGGCCTGCTGGGTTTTTTTGTCCCTGGCCTTTCTTATTAATGCCTGCTCCTCAGCTTCAATGGCATCTCCCAAGCCCCACCAGCCTCCACCCAGCCTCCCTGCCCACCTCGCTGCCTGTTCTCCTATTGAGTTTGAAAGGTCAAGGGTACACACCCAACTGGAGATAGCATTTAGTTAGCTTCCTCTCCAACATTTAGGAAGTGTTCCTTAAAAGCTCCAGCCACTTCACAAGTCTATTAAACTTCATTTTCAATTTAACCACGTATCATTTCAATTTCCTTTTCCTCAGCATTGTATAGCCTGGGAAGAAGTGTTGGAAATGCGCCTATCACAAGCTGAGTGATTATTTTTCTTGTGTCCCCTCCTCTCATGACATTGTTTTCTTAATTTTTTTTGGTTAAAAAATTTTTTGATTGTAAAAAGGAAACACAAATGCAGAAAACCACATGAAACAAATAATTCACTATAACACATGTAATGAATTCATGTGTAATGAATGAGTATAAATCAAGCACCTTGGTATCACCGTCCAGCTCAAAAATAGAACTTCTTCCCATGTCATATGCCCCAAACTCTGTGACGCTACAACCTTGTGGAAGCTCTCTAACACTGAGCTACATCCCCTGCCCCTTAAGATTTCTTTTTTAATTGCAGGTAGGTTTTTTTTTAACTTTTTTCAATGTATAATTGACATGTAATCAACAGCATGCATTTCATGAATGAAATTTGGTAAGTTTTGACATACATATACACCCTTGGAAATAACACCCATGAAAATAACCAGTACATCCATCTCAAAACTCTCTCCCTCCTCCTGCCTTTCTCCTGCCACCCACTCCTTTCTGGTGACCACTGATTTGCTTTCTATGACTGTACAGTTATTTACATTTTCTAGAGACATAGAAATAGAATTATACAATATGTGCTCTTATTTTGTCTTCTTTCACTCATCATAATTGCTTTAAAATTCATTCATATTGCATTGCATGTGTGATAGTTCACTCCTTTCCATTGCTGAACAGCAGCTCATTTTATCCCTTCAATTGCTGCTGTGCATTTATTTATTGGGAGGCAGTACTGGGGTTTGAACTCAGGGCGTGCACTTGCTAAGCACGAGCTCTACCACTTAAGCCATGCCCCCAGGCCTTTTTGACTTTAGTTATTTTTCAGGTAGAGTCCCACACTTTTTGCCCAGGATTGGCAACACACCTCAATCCTCCTACAAATGCCTCCCATAAAACTAGGATTACAGATATGAAACACTACACCTGACCTCAATTGTTGATACTTAAATTGTTTCTAGGAACTACTGTGTACAAGACTTTGGACAGACATTTTTTTTTTCTCTTGGGTAAAAACCTAAAAGTGGAATGGCATCATGATAGGGTAGGTGTATGTTAACTTTTTAAGAAACTACCAAACTGTTTTCCAAAATGGTTTCTTCATTAACTTTCCCACTGTGATCGTATAAGAGTTCCAGTTTCTCTGTATCCTAGACAGCATTTTGTACCATGTTTTACTTAATTTCAGCCATTTTAATAGGTTTGTAGTGAAATTTTATTGTGATTTTAATCTACATTTTCCTAATGACTAATTATTTGGGCATCTTCTCAGTTGTGACTTCGCCATCCTTAGTGAACTGTTGTTCATATCTGTTGCTCATTTTTAATTGAATTGTTTATTTTCTTATTACTGAAGTTTTTTTTTTTTTCTTTTTTCTTTTTTGTGGTACTGGGGCTGGAACTCAGAGCCTTCACCTTGAGCCACTCCACCAGCCCTATTTTTGCGAAAGGTTTTCTGAGATAGGGTTTTGTGAACTATTTGCCTAGGTTGGCTTCAAACTGCAATCCTCCTGATCTCTGCCTCCAGAGTAGCTAGGTTTATAGGCGTGAGCCACCAGTTTTGGCAGTACTAAGATCTGAACTTAGGGCCTTGAGCTTGCTGGGCCTGAGTGTCTTATTATGTCATTTATATATTCTAGATACAAGTCCTTCAGCAAACATGTGACTTTGCAAACATTTTCTCCTAGTTTGTAGATTGGCTGTTAATTTTCTCATAAGTGACAGAGCAGTTTTTTATTTTAAAGTCAAATTTATCAACTTCTTCTATAAATCAGACTTTTGATATCATATCTAAGAAATTCTTGCTTAATTCAGACTCACAAAGATTTTCTCCCATGTTTACTTCCAGAAACTTTACTATGCGTTCACACATTTGATCTGTTTTCAGTTAACTTTTGTATTTGGGTGAGGTATCAATTGAAGTTCTTGTTTATTTGCAGATGGATATCTGTTACAGCACCAATGTTAGTTGAAAAACTAGCATTTCTCCACTAAATTGCCTTTGTATCTTTAGTAAAAAAAAAAAATGGTGGCTTATACATATGGAGCCTATTTCTCACTCTACCCTGTTCAGTTAGTCTGTTTGTCCTTCTGCCAATTCTATATGGTGACTACTGCTACTTTATAATACATTGAAAATCAGATAATGCAAGCCCTTCACCTTTGTTCTACTTCAAAATGATTTTGCCTATGCTGGATCCTTTGTCTTCCCATATGAATCAGAGTATCAATTTCTACCCAAACAGATGATGAGATTTCAATTAAGACTGTGTTGAACTTATAGATGAATTTGAGGAAAATTGATACCTTCAAAATGAGTCTTCTGTCTCATGAACAGTCTATCTCTTCATTTACTTTGCTCTTTAATTTCTCTACATGTATAGTTTTTAATGTGAAGGTCTTGTACATATTTTTACATTTATTCCTATTTCATATTTTTATGCTCTTATAAATTACTTTTTAAATTTCAATTTGATTGCTCATTCCTGATATACAGAAATATAATTTATTAATGTATTTGATCCTGTAATCTGCAACCTTACTGAACTAACATTAATTCTATTAGCTTTTTTGTAGATTGATTAGATTTTCTCAATAGACAATGGTATTATTTGCAAATAAAGAAAGTTTTGCATCCTCTTTTCCAAACTAGATTCTTTCCCTTTCTTTTTCTTGTCATATTACAGTGGTTAGAACCGTTAGTAAAATATTGAATTGAGATGGTAAGAACAGACATCCTTGCCTTGTCCCTGCTGTTAGGGGAAAGGCACTCAGTCTTTCACTATTAAGCATTATGATAGGTGTAGGTTTTCACAGGTGCCCTTTGTCAGTTAACAAACTTCCCTTCTACTCTTAGTTTACTGAGAATTTTTAAATCAGGATTTTTGGATTCCGTTAACTTTTTTTCTGCCTCTGCTAAGAAGATCATAAAGTTTTCTAAAAAATGGTGAATTACATCAACTGATTTTCAAATGTTAAAATAACCTCTACATTCTGGAGATAAGCCCTTCATCATGATGTTATCCTTCCTATATGTTGCTGTAATAAATTTGCTAAAAGTTTATGTAGTTCTTTTATGTTTTAAATAGTCCCAGTGCACTTGTTAATTCGGGCTCCCAATCTGGTTTAGTCTCTGTGCACTAAACTCTAGCCTAAGCTAGACTGAGCTTACATAATGATAATAACTGACAACTATTGCTCTATTTTAAATTTTATATGATTTGGCTGAAGCTCATTAAAAATTAAGGAGGACACACACACACACACGAGTGCACACATACATACACAATTCCTACAATCTCATATAGAGAGAGCACCTGATTGAGGTTTATCATAGAAAAACAATACAGGCCAAGGGACTTTTGCAGTCTCCAGAATGGTGCTCACATAAGACTTAGGAAGCGTCAGTGTGAGCTAGGAGATGGACACAGAAGAGGATCAGTAAGCACTACCACATTGCCATTTGGAGGAACACAGTAGATTACTGCTCTATCCCATTTATTGCTTTATGGGCCAGACTTAAACCAGGATTTCCTGCCCCCAGAAAAATGTGATGGGGAGAGACAGAATTTAGGAAGTGATAATAAGACACCTGAATGACAAGAGAAGTGGGAAAACAAAGCTAAGGAGACAAGCAGGAAACAGACCCAGTGGGTTCTATGGTTTTGCACATTCAAAGAATGTCAGTGGTTAGCAGGAGGCTGTGGAGACCCAAGGCCTCCTCTCAATCAACAGATGAGAAAAATAAGACTAGACTGTAGAGAATATTGCTCTCACAACATACTTCTGTTTTCTCCTCTGGACATATTCAGAAAATTCTCTCACCCACCCAAGTTCAATAGTGATTTATTGCTTTGGAGACACTGCCTCTTCTCACATGTACAGGCCATGGTTTTCTACAGACAATGGCACTTTACCACTGCCTGGGACTCTCCCCACCCTGCTCATTCAACAGTGATTAATTAGCAGTTACTTCATGGGGGCCTCACCTACTCTTAGAACCACTAGTCCTGCACAATCATTCAGCAAAATAGCTGAATTAGAGAGAAGTAAATGCCTCTTAAAACAGTCAGGCTTTTTTCTCAGCAGCCCTGAAGGACTCAGAGGGGTACCAGACTTATCCCAACTTCAGATTATCCTTTATCATCCACTTTTTATGGGAGAGCCCAGTGAGGGACAAACACAGAAAAGGAGGAGAACCACAGTCAAGAGCTTTTCCTTCCTTTTATCTCTCCCGAATTTCTTTTTTCAAGGAAAATCTTGAATGGCTCCAATCTCTGATATTTAAAAAAAATGATTAGCAGGATATTTTTGTTTTTAGCTTGCTTGGAGACTGGATACTTTTTAGCAGACATGCATCACCCAGTTAACTACAAAAGAACATCCTAATCTCTAAGGAAATGATCCACATGGTTAATATGCTTATGGTCTAAGGCAGATAAAGTTAGGGGAAGTACCTTATAGAAACACTTCATTCAATGTATTTGGCCTATTTGTGGGACTTAGAATATAAATTTAAAAATCAAAGTGGATCATTGCTTGGCCTTTTGGCTAAGATCAAGTGTAAAACTCAAAGTGGAAGTTTAATCTTCTGTCTTTGCTTGTGTGCATACCATAGCTCACAGATATGATTAGTGTTACTGAATCCCTTTATGGCAGGGCTGCGTTTGTATGGGACTAGGCCCCTGTGACTAGCACATGGTGAATATACAATAAATATATAACAAACTTTACATGGTACTGATTACATACCAAGCACTATTATAGATACCTCAAAATATAAGTTTGTTTATTCTTCACTCACCATAAGGAAGGTGGCATTATCTTCATTTTACACAGGAGAAGATTGAATCCAGAGAGACTGAGCAATTTATCCAAGGTTACATAACTAATCAAGGGAGGAGCCAGCATTGAACCCAAACAGACTGGCTTCAGAACCCTGATCATAACAGTTGCTAACAATGCATGGATTTTACATTTTTAGTCATTAATGTCATTAGCACTTGGGAGATTGTGATATAATTCAGCATTAAAAACAGGGACTATATGAAGTTTTCATTGATCTAAAGTAGTTAAGCAGCAGATATTATATACCTTCTCTTCCTAATTACTATGGATTATTGGTTCCATATTAGTTGATCTATAAGTGGTCATGTATTTATTACAATATAACTCTTACCAAAAATTATCCTTAAAGTTTAATGAGAATCTAGCCTGGGCATGTGACACACACCTTAATTTCAACTACTCAAGAGGTTAAGATAGAAAACTCACAGTCCAAGGCTAAGCCAGGCCAAAAAACCCACCTGATCCTATCTAAAAACTAAAGTGCACACACACACAAAACCCTAAAACACAAAGGGCTAGAAGCATGGCTCAAGTGGTAGAGCCCTTATCTAGCAAGCATGAGACCCTGAGTTCAAATCCTAGTACTAGTACTACAAAAAAAAAAAGGAAGAAAAGAAAGCATATATATGGAGAATCAAAGCTTTTCTTAATACAGTATACAAAATATAAGAATCCATTAGCACTCTCTTACTTTTTTTTGTATTTTATACCGTATCATTCATCTGCAATCGCTCCATCGTTTTTAAAAAACTATAAATTTCAAACTCTCTGGTATAAAGATGTTGAAAAGAAAAACATTTTTATCTTTTATTTCGATAGTGGAATATTGTCTAATTTTAAACTTTAGAAGTATAAACTCAATTTGAGTATCCTCTATATATACATATACATACCCTTGACCTAACTTGTGAATTCTGGGATAGCCATGAACTAGCCATACTAGATTTTGTAACTTTTTGGGTTTGTGATGTACCACAAAGTAAAACACTTTATACTCTGCCATATTTTCCTACTTCCTACTAGCTAGTGGAGCCTACAGTTACTGCTCTAGGCAGAGTGGGAGATAGGGCAGAAACCCCCTGCTAACCTCGTCTCCCTTGAATACAATGTGCCATTGGCAAGAAGATGCCATACCTGATGGGTGCAATACTGCTCTCTGAAGATTTGCATCCAACTTGCTTAGCCTCACCATTTGGGAAATTAGAGATTAAATACTAACTAAAAGTTTTGGTATTTCTTGTTAAGGTTTATATTGCTCATGAAATAGTTACCCTGTTTTATTGCTCTGGGGTTTGGTTGTGTTGTTTATTTTTCCACACAAAGTTAGGCAGTATTGTATTACCTTGCTTCATTCTTTCCCATTTCTGAAGCCAATCATTATGAAAGTGATGGCCATGGCAAACCCAGAGCTTACCTGTGGGAATAGTCTCCAGTCTAATATCAGAGGGAAGATATTTAATATACACATGCATATGTGGGTGTAGTTTTTTAAGATAATATTCTGCATTGAAAACATTCAAAACAGACACTTTAAAAGTGCCAGCATAATATTAACATGACCAGAAAAGAGAGCCACAGTTATTTTTTACTGACTTTTTTTTAAGTATGGTGATGACAAGTCCATAGGATGTAATTTTTTGAGTGTTAAGGCAGTTTGTCCTCAGGCCCTTTAAATACCAAAAGAAGGAAAATTAGAAATATTACTGGACTTTGGTTGTGAATGTACCAGGTTTGTGATGGTTAATCAGTACAACATTTGAGACTTAGTGAGAGTTGGAAACTGTCTTCTCCATTCCTCCATTTTATCCAGCTTTAAGTTAAAACTGTCCATTGACTATCAGTGGGACAAGGAAACAGGGAACAGGTGGATAGAGAACCCCATTATACACTGGGCAAGTACTGCTTCAGGTGCTTAACATGACTGGTGTCATCAAGAGAACTACAATGTGGGATAGAGCCAAAGGCAGAGACCAGGGGGCCCATCACAGCACATAGTGGTGACATGATGGCAGGAAGCCTGGGAACAAGGGCTATTTGGAGATTTGAGAGAGTTGTACAGGTTGTCAACAGTGAGGAAACCTGTCAGCAGGCAGTAGAAACCTAACCACTGGGCTGTGAGTCAGAACTTCTTGAAGATTATTAGGTTATAGTACCAAGAGAGGGATTCAGAAATGAAGGCCATAGAAAACTGTAGTTTGTAGTAGACAAACAAGACCACAAGTAGAGAACAAGTAGAGGACAAGTAGAGAACAAGACCATACCCAAAAAAGTTCAAATAAAATCTTAAAGTCATTCCTTCATTATACTGAAATTGTGTAATGAAAAAGTAATTCGTCAACTGATCTTCATTATCATGTATGAGTAGCAGGAAGGCCCTCTCATCTAATCATTGCTTTGATCCAAAGAACACAAAACAAAACAAAAAAAAGTACTATCCTGGCACCCTTTGGACTAAACACTGTCTCTACCTGACTTCCCAAACTAGGTTTCTACCCAGCTTGCTTGGGCATTATCTGATTTTATGACCCATGTCGCTTCTTGCCTCCATTGGCATGGAACATCTAGGTAATCACAAACAAAGTTGACAAGGCTGCTGCCAGTGACTGAGGCTTACTGTTACTTAATCTGATCGCACAACTGTGTGAAACATTCAGAGACGTTGCTTGCAGCCAAACACTTGAGGTACAACAGGAACTTTCCAAATGGGAAAGGAACTTTCCAGTGCACACTACCTTACCCTGGTCTTTCTGAGTGTCTTGCTACTGTATTTACTGTAATATGATTTCAAACCATGGTAGATGTTTCATTTAAAAAATACACAGAGTATCAAGAACACTAGTAGAGAAACTAAGTTCAAATTCAAAATAAAAACACTGAGAAGCAGAAGTATTTCCTATTCAGGTATTTGTCTACTTTTTGTCTAGAACAGAGGTCAGTAGCTTTTATTTTATAAAAAATATTTTAGATTTTGAAGGACATAAGGTCTCTTTCACAAGTACTCTACTCTGTCCTTGGAATGTACAAGCAGCAGCAGATAAGAGACAAATGCATAGGTATGGGTTTATGCCAATAAAATTTTATTTATAAGAACAGACAGTGGGTCAGATTTTGACATGGGCCATACTTTGCCAATCTCTGGCCTAAAAAGTAAAAAACAAAAGGAAATAGCATTTCTATCCACAAATATATGTAGGATTCTATTCTCATTGAACTGAAAAAAATATGCATCATACTAGCTACAAAAAGACAAAGATAAACTGTTGGTGGATTTTCTTCCTTCTTTTCTTAGATAATGGCAATACTTATCATTTTGATTTAGTTAAACAACAATTACTGAGTACCAACTGTCTTTACCCCATACTAGAGGAAGATAAAATAACTTCCTGGTGACCTGTGACCTCCAAGAGCTCAAATCATGAAACAATGAAGCTAAGTTTATAAAGAAGTAAACGAGCATGGTCCAGAGAATACATGTAAGAGACGTTCAGAGAAGGAAAAGGCTAATGTGGATGGGAACGGTTTGGTATGCATGAGGGGATGTGACTTTAGATGAATCCCACGGGTCAGTACATATTTGTGAAAAGGAGAGCATTGTGGAGAAAGAATTGATAAGACCAGAAAGAGTATGAACAAAGATATTCAGAGAAATATTTTTGTAATATAAATACAAAATATATATTATAAAATACATAATTGTTTTAAGTAATATTTAAAGGAAAAGAAGGTAACTAGCTGGTCAGGGCAAGGTGATCATCTCTCTGTGCCTCTTCTTTCAGAAGTTGGGGAAGCTGGTAGCTTCTTATAGGACTGTCATGAGAATTTAAAAAGTCAATATTTGCAAAACATGTAGAGGAGTTCCTGGCACATAATAAATGTTACATAAAAATTCATCAAATAAATGCTAGAGGTAGAGATAGTGATCAGTTAGCAAGATATGATAATATAGAGTCAGATTGAAGACAGACGCATTTCCCAAAAACCTTGGGAAATGGTACCTTGACCTGTACCTACTACATGGTCAAGGATCTTTAAGACAATGGCCAGAGTCCTCCAATGGCCAGAGTCCTCATCTCCTAAATGAGAGGTTGGTAAGTGAGGAATGTTAAAGGTAGCCAACGGGTACCAGCATATAGTGCTACTGAAGGTGTCGGGAACCAAGTGGGAGTACTGCTTTATGGAGACAAGTGAAGAACAGCCTTGCACACCTTATGTTGGAGGTGCTGGTGCCAACCACCAAGGCACACAGCCCAAAGGAAAGGGACCAGAGCTAGGTCTGGACATAGAGACTTGGGAACCAGCACAGAGACAACTGCCAAAGTATTGAGACTAGAAGGCTGGCCAGAAGAAAGCAGGGCACTGCATCTGAATTTCTTCACACCTTCATTTAAATGGAACAGAGAAGCAGCCATCTCCACCAAAAGCTAAGAGGAGAAAGAAAGGAAGTGGAATTCTCTGCTTCCCACTTCCTTGGAAACTCAAGTCAAGTGAGTCAAGTGTGAGTCTCCTAGCAAGACAGAGTGTGAAGTTGTTAAGTGCACAGTAGTCTATGTGAACAGATTTTTTCCATCTTGAGCAGACCCTGCTAAGCCACAAACAATACTGCCTTATGCCCTCTGGTCAGTCTGGTCCCAGGATACCTGTGGGGATTTCTTTCCTGCTTCTGAGAAGCGGCTTCCTTGAGATTTGGCAGGGAAGTCAGGCTGAGGAATGCTCTGGCTATGGGTGCATTCCAACCCAGAATGATCTCCCAGACATTTTCCTTTTAATGAAGCCCTGAGTTCTTTCTCCTTTTTTTTTTGTAGTGGAAGGTTGTTATAAACGAAACATAATGGGGCCCTAGCTGTGTTTCATTAACTTGCCATTTAAGCTGTTAGAATGGAATTAGTTAGCAGACTTGTGAATCAATTGGCTAGTCAGTGGGATTCCATTTTAACAAGGAGAGTCCTGTAAGGCTTTCAAATGCTAGCTGTGTGTGAACGTGCAAAATAAGGAACAACATTACTGTTTGTCCACAACACGATGGTGAATCACAGTCCTCGCTCCTGCCTCCGTCACTGGTGCCAAGTTGATGCCTTGGCTAGAACAAACTGTGCATCATTTGACACTTATCTTCTCTGCAAATACAAGTTTGAATCACTGAATAAATCCAAGGGAAATTCATTTTTCATGCTGGTGAACTCAGAGACTTTCAAAGTTAAACCAAAATAATGAACTCTGAGGATGGTGAAGAAATTGAACGTTTGCTCTTTGACCTGGAAGTTCTCTGTATTTTAGGAAGCAGTAACTCCTTGGATATTCTCCAAGAGTCTTCTAAAAGTTCCTGAATATGTTTCAGGATGAAATGGTTTCACTCATCATTCCCAGATTCCACCTCTGAGATGGAAGATCTGATAGTTGTTATTCTAGGTCTTGCATACTGCCCCCCCCTTACTGGTAGAAAGGAGACCCAGTTAATAACTTCAGTCTCAAATCTAAAGTCCAGTTATCTCAGAGGAAGATGTTGGTATAACAGGGAGGCCTCCCATTCACTTTACTGGTTTGAAAATGAAGAAGGAATAAAGTTAATTCTAATACATTGTAGAGATTTACATACTATTTAAAAAACCAATTTGAAGGAAGACAGCTATTCAAGCAACATCTGAAAGCCACATAGAGCAATGAGTAGAAGGACAGAGATGGTAATTGTAATCCATACTACTATTTTAGGCAATGGAATGCCATGTAGTCAATAGAAATGATTAAAATACTATGGTAGGAACAGGTTCACTGGCAGAGAAAAGTATTCACCGACATAGAGCATTTAAAAAGCAGTAAATGTACTGTGAAATTCAATCTAGTTTTAATTTTAGAATTTTTAGAATAGTATGTGCATACATACATAGAGTCAGCAAAACAAGGAAAAAGACTGGATGGATAGATGACATTACAACCACTGTTATCTCTGGGCAGTGATACTGTGGGTAGTTTTTAACTTTCCTTTTGAAGGTTTTTTAAAAATTAACTGTGTGTGAGAGGTGTGGCTTTAGCTATAGAGCACCTGTCTAAAAAGTATGAAGCCCTGAGTTCAAAACCCAGAACAGCACCCCCCCAAAAAAATAACTTACATAATTTTAAAAATTATTATATTCCCCAGTGCCACCAAAAAAGAAAATAAGTAAAATAAAATAAAGGTTATTATATAAAATGCGGGTCCTTTTCCTGGAACAGAAAGAACAACCTAGAGATTAAGAGAACAAGAAAAGCCTTGACTTTTGCAACCTTTAATAAGGTCACAAAACAAGATGGAGGCTTCTCAGTGGGAAATTAACACCTGACAGTCTTTCACAGCTTGCCCTTTGGCTTTTGTCTCCTGCACATTCAACCAAGTGTGGATGGAAAACATTTGGGGAAAAAAATTGCATCTGAATATGTACACCTTTCTTTCTTATTATTATTCCCTAAACAATACAGTGTAACAACTATTTAATAGTTCTTTCCTTATATTAGTGTTGTAAGTATACTAGAGATGCTTTAAAATATACTACAGATAGGTTATACTCGAATACTATGCCATCAATACAAAGAATTTTGATATCTTGGACAGTCCTAGGACCAACCCCCATAGATAAAAGGGACAACTGTATTAAGATCCATATACCGATTTTATGTCTATGTAGCTAGCTAACTTCCTATCCATCCATTCAACTCTGTATCTATTTTGGGTATCCATTAAACTCATTTAAAAAAAAGTAGGGGGGGGAGGATATGAGACATAGCTTTAAATTCAAAAGAAATGTTTTCAATTTGCCAGGAAGGTTTTCTTTTCTTCAGTCAGGAAGTTGAGTAAATTGCTTGTCAATTCATTCATGAACTTATTTATCCATTTTTTTCACAAATATTTGTTTAAGCACTTCTACCATCACAGGCACCCGTGGCTCATGCCTACAATCCTAACTACATGGGAGGCTGAGACTGGGAGGAAGGATTGCCATTCGAGGCCAGCCTGGCAAGTAGTTCATGAGCCCTCCATCTCCAAAATAACCAGTGCAAGGGTTCAAACCCCAGTACCACCAACAATAAATAAATAAATAACCAGAGCAAAATGGACTGGAGGTGTGGCTTAAGCGGTGCAGTGCTTGCTTGACAAGCACAAACCCCTGAGTTCAAACTCCAGATCCCACCACCCCCAAAAAAATTATCAGCCATAGATGACAGGAATCCTAAGATTCAACAGTTAAAATATTTTTCACTGTTGGAGTTCTCTATTTTCAATCATTTTATGTATATCTTGAGTACAAGAGGTCATGAGAGACTGCTTACAATCTTTATTTATAAGTCCAGTTTCTCTAGAAGTACTGTTGAAATTAGCCTAAAATTTACTATTTTTTCAAGAAAGGTAATAAATTGGTAAGGCTGACTAAACCTGTGCTCTTGAATGTAGTATGCACTAACCACTCTTAAAAAAAAAATTAAAAATTCATTTCCTCAGTTACTCTGGCCACATTTCAAGTGCTGAGTATCTCATGTAGCTAGTGTTCACCACATTGGACAGTGGAGATACAGGACATTTACTTTACCACAGAAAAGTCTCTTAGATACTGCTGGGCTACACTTAGTTGATGATACCACTCATATATAAGCAGGCATTATTCACATTTTTTTAATCCATTTATTAAGAATTCATATATTTATTGGTAGTCTGCTTTCTTTTAGTCCTCTTCTCTCTGAGCTCTTTCTGCAAGCTCTCTAAGAAATAAGCTTTTCAGAATTCCAGTATTTGCTAGCACCTGCTCAAGAATGTAGGCATCAAAGGGCCAAGTCAATCCATTTACACACTTACGTGTATTTATGTAAATTCCATTAAATATTAATTTTAAATGGTCCTAAATGAGACTTGAGGATTGTAACAACAACAAAAAGTCAGTTTAACTTTATTTAGAACATGTGCAGTAATGTCAAGCTGTTAAACTGTAACCTATCTGTTTAGGTAGTCAACTTTTCTGGGTTTTGCTACCAGAGCTTAAGATACCAAAAATCTCAGTGATTTTTAGCCACACATGTCACTCACTCCCATAGTTAAAAGGTAAAATGACCTAATTCCTACTTTACATTTGGGTGGAACCCTAAAGACTAAATCACAGCCCACGGTTTTCCAAAGTGCCTCACTATTACTTTGAGCTGGATCTGCCTTAGGAAAATGTCTAGAAAAGAAAAATATACAATTCTTGTTCTACTTTCCTTTAAAGAGGTATTACTTTTTTGTTGTTGTTGTTGTTGTTCTTGTATGGTTTTGTTTTGTTTCTTAGTTGGTTGGTTGGTTGGTCATTGGTTGGTTTTTGAGATAGGATCTCATTATGTAATTTAGGCTGGCCTCAAACTCACTGTTTAGCCCATGCTGGCTTCTACCTCAGGATTCTCCTTCCTCAGCCTCCTGTAAGTGCCCAGCAATTGAACTTCTTGGAATATAGTTAAAGAAATTAAAAACTAATGTCTGCACAAAATTTATATACAGATGTCTCTAGCAGCTTCAGTCATAATTGTCAAATTTGGAAAGAGCCAAGACACCTTAACTAAAGATTAATTATTTAGTAAACTGGAGTATATGCAGAAGATTAAATATTATTCAGCACTAAAAAGACAGAAACTCTCAAGCCATGAAAAGACATGGAGAAAATGTACATGCACATTACTAAGTGAGAGAAGCTAATCTGAAAAGGCTGTGTACTATATGATCCAACAACATGATACTCCAGAAAGTACAAAACTAGGAAGACAGTGAAAGGGTTGGGGTTACCAGGAGCTGGGTGATGAGGGATGAAGCAGAAGTTGAACATAGTTTTTAGGGCATTACTACTCTGCATGATACCATAATGATGGATATATGTCATTATACATCTGCTCAAACCTATAGAGTTTCCAACTCAAAGAGTGAGCCCTAATGTGAACTGTAGATTTGGGACAATGATGATGGGTCAGTGGATGTTCATCTGTTGTAAGAAATGCAACACTGGAGTGGAGGATATTGCTGTTAGGGAGGCCATGCATGTGGGGGGAGAGGGAAGAGATATACAGGAAATCTCTGTCCTGTTCACTCAATTTTGATTTGAACCCAAACTGCGCTAAAAGCAATCTACTGCAATCTATGTATGCATTACTAAACAAATGACATAGTTTCATTTTCCTGGTTAGAGGCCTTATGTAAGAGTGATTATGACTTACATATTCTTTGTATGTTGCTTCCTTTGCCAAAAATTTTGTTTACAAGGTTCATTCATGGGTTGTGTATGTATGCGTATGGGTGTGTGTGTTAGCATGCCTTTAAATCTTGACATTTACTCGGTAGACAACTAGGACATAATTACATTTTTAAGAAGACTCAAATTAACACATTCTATTGTACAATGAGAAGAGTTGGAGAAGGAAGAAATGTAGAAAGAAAATGTTAATCAGCCCATTGTTTGATTTGTTTTAAAACACACTTATTCCTTCTATAGTTTTACAAGTGTGCAAGTTTTCCAATGTTTGGATGCAGTATAGAAAACAGGTAAAAGGGTAGTGCTGTTAATCTCAGTGTTGCATTATCGTTTCAGTACAGTAGCTTAACTAACCAGCAAAGTGCACTTACTCAGCCACGGGCCATTTCTTCTCTGGGAAAAAGAAAGAGTACAGTCTGATCTGGCAAATCTGTTTTATTTTATTTTTAGTAACAACACTATATAAAAGACACTATGTGTACTTGAGGAGGTGTGATTTTTGAAACATAAGAATTTAAATGGTATCTTTCTTTTAGGTAAATTGTCCTTAGGTGGTTCCCAGCTAAGGGGGAAAATAGAATTTGCAAAATGACCTTGGTCCCTGCTCTCTCCAGTTTTGTGCAGGCTAGAAATGTGAAAGCCTCAAAATTCTACTACTATAAACTAAGAGTTTGAAGTTTCTTCCTTTTTTTGTTGTTGTTGCTGTTTTTTGTTTTTTGATTTAGGGATTTAAACCATCTGGAATTTATGTTGTCATATTGTCTGAGGAACAGACTGAAATTTATTCTTTTCCTGTAATTTTTTCTAATCCATGCTTTCTCAGTGATTTGAAATGGCACCTGTATCCTTCTTCAAACTGTTCATGCTTGTGGCTGTTTCTGATGTTCTGCTCTATGCTGTTGACCTCTTGGTCTCCATTTAAGCCAAGATCATGCTGACAGCATCTGTTAGTATGGATGTAACAACCCACATGCACAACATCCACTGAGCATTCCTCTTTATCTCTACCTTCCAGTTTCAGATAAACTTTTGCATACATCTGTTCATTTCAGAAAAGCATTTCATTGTTAGCCAGATAACAGTAGCACAGGCCTATAATTCCAGAACTCCAGAGACCAAGGAAGGAGGATTCTAAGGTAGAGTCTGAGGCCAACCTAGTCTATAAGTTCCAGGTTCTAAGTCAGCCTGGGCTCAGTAGTAAAACCCTGTCTCAAAAACATAAGCAAACAAAACACAAACAAAAAAGCAGTATTCTGTTGTGACTTTGAGGTATTGATTTAAAATTAAAATGTGACTTTATAAAGATTTGACATCTTCATATTACTGGCTCTTGCCATCCATGAAAATTACTGTCTTAATTTTTCTAACTTTCAGTAAAGCCCTGCCCTAAATCCTTTGCTCTCTTTTCTCCTCTGCACAGTGACCATGGCCTGTCCAAAGCCACATGGACTTTGGACATGCCCCAACCCCAGTTGTCCCTCTCTATAGTAGACCTGTTTTCAAAAAACTAACAAAGAAAAAACTTTTTATTTTATTACCACCACTGTAAGTCAAACTGTAAGTCTTTGGGACTTTCAAAAGCTTTAAGCTAGCTATTGATTCTGTTTGTTTTAAGCTCCTAGACAACAAACTGTTAAGCAAAATGCCTCCTGAAGAGTAGGTAAAGAAGAATGCCATATATTTCCCTACTGTTTGATTTTGTCTTTCTTGAAATAAGTAGTGTATTTGTAACACAAAAATCATCTTTTTAATTAAAAAAAAATGCCTTTTCCTTGTCAAGATAAATTGTTTTAAAGGAGGAGCTATTCACTTGAACACATAGGACAGCCATTCTTATCCTTTGGGATCAAGAAACTCTTTAAAACTCTGTGGACACCTGCCCCAAAGAATGCCTGATGCACAGTCAGGATTTTGAGTAGGAGTTCAGAGAATGGAAGGCTCAGCATTCCTGCAGAGATTAGCATCTCAGCCTAATGGGTGGCTAATGAGGAAATACTTGACTTCAGATACCTGTGGAGGTTTCTGGTGCTCTTAGCTTCCTTATCACGCTCCATATTACGCTACAGGGCAGAGACCAACTCCCAGAAGCAACCCCTTTTTACAATACACATTACCTCAGAACAGAATTGCTTTAAAAAAAATCATAAGCGTGGTTTTACCCTCTGTCTAATAAGGAAAACTGTTAGAAGTAACCTAGGAATAGTGTTAAGTAAAAGAATATATGTTTGCTTTATTTGTGTTTTTGAGATAGGGGTCTCCCTGTGTAGTCCCAGCTGGCTTCAGAACTCAAGATCCTCCTGCCTCTGCCTCCCTAATTGCTGGATTACAGAAAGTCACCACCACACCCAGAAGAGGACATCTTTAGTCAACAACCTCCCATCCCTATTTCTGGGTCTTTCCTATGGTTCTACCTTCCCTAACCCACCCCAGATTTTGGTAACATTGTGTTAGAAATGCCTTTCCCAAACAGTGATCAAAGAAACTTGACAGTCACTCAGCAAGGCAAAAGGAAAGGTTTTATTTCTGCAGGAAAGTATAGCCACAGACCACAGTCTGATAGGCAGAACACACTGAGTAGGAAATCAGCTCAGTTTTTATCTCTTTGCTCCTCACCCTGATGGACTAGTTTGGGTTCACAATCTAGTGATTGGTTACTTAGAAAAGTGGGCACGTGGGGTAAGGAGGACCTGGAAGCAGGGAGAACAAGAAAATTCTTTTGGGCAATATTCATCTTTAAGCAAGCAGTTTGAGATTAGGCCTTCTGGAGATAAACAGCTCTTTGTTAGACCGCAAGAACCTTGCAAGGTCGAGCAACATTTCACAAAGCATGTAGGCAGCAATTTGCGGAGGTTAGCTGCCATCTGCACAGTGATAATTTTACATTAAATCCTTTGACAGAAAAGACCTAACTTTAGCTGATTCTCACAATTGGGGTCCCCCTGAGTCCTCTCACTCCAAGAAGCTTCTTTTCCTATTTCAACTCAAACCTCTCAATTTTCAAATTTTCACACACAAGTAAACTGCACAGAAGAGAGGAATGCACCCTACTGCCCCAGGGAGTCTAGGGACAAAGTTAAGGTAGTCCACACCACAATCAGGGAATTCTTCTCCTAAGTATATCCGCTTGTATACCCAGCAGATAAAGCATATTCAATCTTACTATCCTAAAAATTTATACTGGAGGCATGTTTTTAAATATACATAACATATATAGATAATTTATGCATAAGTATACCTATGTTTTATATATGTATATATCATAAATAAAAAATAGATATATAGAGATACTATGGGCTTGGCTCAATTGGTAGAACACCTGTCTAGCAAGCATAAGATGCCGAGTTCAAGCCCTAGTACCTCCAAAAAGAAAGAACACACTCTTTCCTCCTCAGTCAACTCTTGCTCCAAGGTTCTGCTCTTTCCCTGCACTGGGTGAAATTCCATACTTTACCACCAGTTCACAATAGCATGTGGCTAGAAGTTTTACCGACAAAAACCAATTATCATAGTAACTACAATTCTACCCAGTCCATAATCTAAACTGTTCCTGCCCAGTCCTATTCAAATTCTCCCCCGCCTCACCTTTACTCCTCCCCAGGGAAGGCCGGGTCCTGGAGGAGCATTGGATGGCCCTTCCTCATTCTTTTCCTCTCTCCCTCCCTCCCTCTCTACTCCTCCCTAGCTGCTGGCACTTTACTGGATACAGTGGCCTCTGTCCTCCAGTTCTCATCCTTAGGCTTTTCATTTAGGATCCTTCCTCCTGTCAGACAGTCCTCTGGATGGAATTCTTCATAGCGACCCCAGCTGGCCTCCTCCAAGGCCCTAGAGGCTGGCACAGTGTGTGTGGGAGAAGCCACCTTCTCCCACACAGCCTGGAGTTCCAAGGAACTTACTCAGGCCCCTTAAGAGGTTCTCTTGAGCTTCTCTCATTTAACTGAAGGTGAGAGCAAAGCAACCTAGAGACACAACACACTCACATACAACACACATGCACAGCACACAGCCTTTGGCTGCCTCAACTCCACTCTTATATTAGCTGGAGGGACAATCAATGGCCAGCCTGGAACCAGAGCTGGTTTTTCAATCTGGGCACATCCTACATGGCCATCTTTTAGTCTCTCAACACGGTGGCTTAGTCCTTTCCTTTAGCATGTGGGGTATTAGGCATCTATTTTATTATACCAAGCCAATGGGGGTTCAGCCAAACTGAGGCTCAAAGAATTGCCCTTTAATATTTTATAGTACGCATGAAGGCACTTCACCCAGCACTTGGTAAATACAAAAGCCCAGTGCATATGAGCTAGTGTTGTCTTTAGTAGTCTTCATAGACGTTTCCTTACTGTCTTACTCTGTTCAGTAAATTTCTATAATAGAAATTTCTATAAATAGAAATTTATTTCTCACAGCTCCAGAGGTTAAGAAATCTGAGATCAAAACACCATAAAAGTCAGTGCTCCACAAGAGTCAGCTTCCTGGTTCACAGAACTGTACCCACACACAGTAGAATGAATGGGCTCATGACCTCTTTTACAAGGATACTAATGTCATTCATGAGGACTCCTCTCTAGGAGATGATCGCCCACCAACAGCCCCACTCCTAAATCCGTCACTTTGGGGCTTAGGATTTCAACTAAGGGTTTTAGGGGGACACAAACACATTGTTTATAATTTGGTCTTATAATGTTCCTTTTGTATACAGCTCTATCAGTTTGACGTTTCATCTATGGCAATGTTTTCATAATGCACTGTTATGAAACCAGTGTAATGGTTCTCCAGTGACTCATTTTGTTTTGTTTGGTTTGGTTTGGTTTGGTTTGGTTTGGTTGAGACGGGGTCTCACTATGTAGTCCAGGCTGGCCTAGAGCTTGAAATCCTCCTGCCTCAACCTCCTAACCACTGTGATTACAGGCACATTCCACCACATCCAGCTTTCATGAAATCAAAGAGTAGAAAAAAGAATAGAAAAATAAAAAATACACTTTTCTTTTTTTTTGCTCAACCTAGCTCAAATTGATTTATTTTGTTGCAAATAACAGAGAATTAACTGATTAACATATATATGAAAAAAATGCTACATAAAAAAAGAATATTACATTATAAACAAAACATTTGCCACAATGCACTAAGTATGAAAGAAAAGAAAGGAGTGACATGATATAGTCTGAATGATACATATCTTCAACTCAGGCAAAACGCTACAGACTTTTTTATTCAACAAATCATCTGTAGTAGATATCTGCCAATTCTAGTTTCATAATCAACTAGCCCTGTGGCATACTGGAATCTTAATTCTCACAACTGAAAAACAACCATCAACCTACAGGAGATGCTAGCTATATCACCGTTTTTAATATAATGTGAAAACATGAAAACAAAAACAGGATTCATTAAATACATGTTTAATATATTTTCTGCAAATAATTGCCTTGTGAGAAATTCGCAGTCCTTTGTTCAATAGATCATTTGTTCCAACAAATGATATATCTCTACTAACCAAGATGAAATGAATTAATAATGTAAGCTAGAATAATTCATGTTAAATCAATCAAGCCCCAGGTTCTCTGTGTCATTTAAAGCATGCCCCCTCTGCTGAAAAATGCACTCTTCATAAGAGAGATTGTTTCCTAAAATCTTTTCAAAAATATAAGTATGTGTTATAAGTTTAAAAAGCATTTATTATTGTTTGCTGTAAAAACACAATAGGCATACAAGGCAAGGTTGTATGCCTAAGGTATTAAGGTCATCCACAATTATCATGTGAGAGTCAATGCAGCCCTGCAGAAAGAAGTTTGTGTGCTTCTGAGCTCTAAGGAATGGAGAACGTTCTGTTTCCCATAGGCCTTTGCAGGGAGTATAACTGATCTGTAGCTAAAAACGAACTGTTGTGTGTTTCCCCCGATTGTTCCTTGAGAATAAGTATACTATCTCCAAAATCGTGAAGAACAGAGAACATGTTTTACATTTCTGATGGCCTCCTTGTAGAGTCGAGCACAAAAGCAGATTATCTGTCCATGTTGACTGTCTCTCTGGCATTCAGTTTGGCTGTTTCTCTTGTGCTGGGACAGCTAACCGTTGGCATACATCCTGAACATTGTTCACAGTTATTTAAGCTTCAAAGAATCCAAACCTGGTCATTCATCCCTATAATCCCAGCACTCAGGAAGTTGAGGCAGGAGGATAGAGACTTTAAGGCCAGCCTGTACTACATAGGGAGATCCAGATATATAAATAAATAAAAACAAACAAACATCTGAGGAACAAGTGAGAGGTCCATGTACAAGATGAAAATCATCTCATTGATGGTAATTAAGTTTTCAAAATGGCCTCTCTCCCATAAATTTTAAAGAATTTCAGTCCAATTAGATGTTCAAAAAAGAGCTTCCATAGGCAGAAAATTAGATCATAGAAATTTGCATAAAAGTGTCATTTGATCAAGGTGAGGGGATTCCACTCACCTTTTGGTAGGAACACTAAATGTGTTATAGAAAACACATTTTTCCTTTCCCTGTCTGTAATGAAGTTGAGCTACAAGAAGCAAAGTACATTTTGTTCTGCATGAACACAGCTAACCTGGTCCTTATCATGAATTCCTGCCCTGTCAGAAACAGGGGAGAGTGCTGCTAGGGAGAAATTTTACTTGTTTTATTTCCCAAAATAAGTTGTCTTCATTTTTCTCTCAAAAACAAAACCAAGTCCATTAGTAGTGTCAGTTTGTTTATGACTTTGAACTGTACAAATCTTAGAATATTTGAACATTTTTATCACTCTGAAGAAGACAGAGGGATGGACAAATTAAAAATGAATAAATGACTTCCAGATATGTTTGAATGACCATGTGCTTGTTGTGAAATCCACCCTCATCCTTTTTTTTTTTTCAGTATGGTTGTTGAATCCGGGGCCTCAAGCATGCTAGGCAAGCCCTCTTCCACTTGAGCCATCCCTCCAGCCCTTTTGTGTATGTTTTACTTTTGAGATGGGGTCTCATTAACTCTGTCCAGGCTAGTCTTCAACTCAAGATCTGTGCCTCTGCCTGCCAAGTAACTAAGATTACAGACATGTGCCCCCACTTCTGGCTTTATTGAACTTCTAATCTACTTTACCAAATTCGATGAGGCAATATTTTTTAGACTCATCCAAAAATGCTGTATGTTTAACCATCATGACAATCTTACAGTATGAAAAGAACTACTCATCTGTCTGTTCGTCATTCTCCCCAGGAAGTTGTTTTATTCCTTTGGGATAACTTCCCAATTAAGGGAATTTCAGGCATTTTCACATGGGGAAAAAGCAGGTAACTTCTGAAAAAGAAGCAAGATCTGTGCTGCTTTAAATTTATATTCTCGGCTTTAACTCTGAAGAGATGGCTTGGAAGAAGTGACAGTAATATAAACAGAACTGGAAAGTTTGCATAGTCAAACTACTCCTCAAGTTAACCTCAAAACTACAAGTTAATTTAAAAAACCAGAAGCCAAATTAACAATTTAACATACAGCAAATTCCAGATTTAGCTGCAAGCAAATTTCATTTTGTAGTCGTTATTGTACTGGTTGCTACATCAACTCCTTCTCCCAACCTCTACATTCTCTCCTCCTGCTCACTTGCTAATTGCACGGCATGTTTCCTTACAGAGCATCATGCATTAAGTAAATCTCTCAGGAAATTCTGCAACATATTGAGTGAGACAGGAAGTTTCCTTTCTGATCCCAATCTGGCTATTTTTCTTGAGTTTTGTCATCAAAGCAGAAGCAGAGACATTCTTGTTAAGAGTGTCAGGTTAAGAGTTGCACATAAGCAAGCTGCCTTACTTTTATGAAAAAGCTGCTTGGCCACCTACCGAGCCAAGGGTCAGCATTTGCAATTTAAGAGAATATGGGGTTCATGCCTGTAATCCTAGCTATTTAAGAGGCAGAGATGGGAAAGATAGAGGTCCAAGGCCAGCCTGGGCAAAAAGTTCACAAGACCCCATCTCAACCAATGACTGGTTGTAGTGGTACATGCCTGTCACCCCAGCTAGGTGGGAAGTCTTAGTAGGATGATCATGGTGCAAGTCAACTTGGGCATAAACCTGAGCCCCTATTCAAAAAAGAACAAAAGCAAATAATAATAATAATAATAATAATAATAATAACTTTTATGCTTCTGTTTATTTATTTATTTGTTTATTTATTTTGCAGTACTGGGGCTCAAACTCAGGGCCTACACTTTGAGCCACTCCACCAGCCATTTTTTGTGATGAGTTTTTTGAGATAGGGTCTTATGAACTATTCCCCTGGGCTGGCTTTGAACCTCGATCCTCCTGATCTCTGCCTCCTGAGTAGCTAGGATTACAGGCGTGAGTCACCGGTGCATGGCTTATGCTTCTGTTTTAAAAAATATATTCAAATAAAGAACTTGTGATCTAGAGGCACATAAAGCATACATGTAAATGTTACAATGAGACCCTTTTGTACAATAATAAGAAAAGCACTATAAAAAGCAAAAGCACAAGTCACAGAGTAGAAAATATTCGCAACTCATGTAGACAACACTGGGCCAGAATATGTCAATTGCAACAAGAAAAAAAATTTTTAAAAATCTCCTAACAATTAATAAGAAAAAGACAAATAAGAATCAATTTAAATGATAACTAAAACAATGACTTCACCAAAGAGGAAATTCAAATTGGCAATAAACATGGAGAGATGTTCGGCCTCATTAGTAATAAAGAAAGAATGAATTAAATCATAACAGAGATACTGCTACACACCCACCAGGTTGGCAAAAATTAAGGTCTGACAATACCAAGATCTGGCAAGGCTTTGAATCAACAGGATATTCCATACACTGTTGGTGGGAGTATAAATGGTAAAAACCACACAGAAAACAATTTGGCACCATTTAATAAGTCAGGATGTTCTACAAACCCCATGACCTAGCAATTTTACTCCTAACTGTACTCCTCAAATAACTGCTTACCATAAGCACACAGAGACACACAATCAGAATGTGGGGAACAGCCCTGCTCATCATGACTCCAAGCTGGAAACAGCCCAGAGGCTCATCAACAGTAGAACAAAAAATTGTAGTACAGGCATTTGATTAAATGTTATTCTGTAATTCAAGTAAATAAACTAGAGCTAGACAGAACAGCATGGATGATGGGTCTTACAAACAGAAGAAAAGAAGCTAGACAACAGAATGCATACATTTGGATTCCATTTATGTAATGTGGAAAAAAAAGTGGGATGGGGGAGCAAAAGTGGATGGGGGAGATACAGGAAAAGTAGCACTATAAAGAAAATCAACCAAATGAGAACTCTGTGGGTCAGGATTGTTAGTCAAAGGCCCCAGGGGTAGCACACACAGGATACTTCTGTTTTTAGACCTAGCCAGTGGCTATCTGAGTGTTTGCTTTATAATTCTTTGTTAAGGTATAAATATTTTTTAAAAGACATGCAGATTTCTTCTGGTAACTGTTTGAGACAAAGGAGAAAGAGAGAGATCTGTCCTCAAATGCCCCAGATAAAGCTGGATATTATTAAGAATTTGTACCTAAGGAAAGTTATAAAGGGATTGGAATTCTTCTTTGTAATGGCAGTTGTGTTTGCAGAGGCTCCACTGAGTCTTAGGAAACCCCTCTGTATTCACCTCCCCACCTGCTCCCACCCCACAGGTCATAAAGACATGGTCCATTTGAACAAATAAAGACTCTTCTTCAAGCAGAGGGCATGGGCAACACAGGTAACAACCAGAAGATGCCTAGCACTGCCTTTGTCTTATTGATTTGTAGGGGTTGTAATTACAGGTAGTCTAGCTATGTACCCAAAGTGGACTTGGGTTAGCAGCTCACAACCTCAAATGCAACAACTTTACCCCTTTGTGCATTTAGCGTTCACAAGAAGCACCCGATGGTTCATAAAATTGAGGTTTTACCTATTATGAACTCTCTAATAATGAGAAAAACAAAACTTTTGCCTCATTTATCTGTGTAGTAAATATTACATGACCAAAATTTTAGATTCTCATACAGTAAGAGTTCACTGTTGAAGCATAATGTCTTACCTATTTAACAGCAATGATCCATAAAAGAATTGACCTGACCTATGAAAGCGCTTTGTGGCTCACCCAGAGCTATGTACTTCTTGGTACCCATTGAAAATTGTCCCAGGAATTTAAAAGATTTTCTTGTTGTCTCTTTCATGGGCTGTGACTGAGAATATTCCAAGGACAGCTTCAGGGCCTGGTATTGTGAGAGAGCATGCTGTTGACTTTGGTGGGGCAAGAGATCTCAACCAAGAAAGGTGTGCAGAAAGTGTTGTCAACAGAAGCTAATTTACATCTCATGTGGACTGAGAGTGGTTTGTTTGGAGTTGTTTTTCTGGTGGCAGATGGATTCTTGGGAATACTGTTCAGGCATGCCTCTGCTGCTGATATGCTGTCATCCTTTTCTTTTCCATTTACAGTGTAGAGCTTTTACAGTGGTAAACAGGCCTAGCTTTTGGTGTGGGAACAATGGATGTGAATGATATCCATATTGCTCTGGGAGAGTATTGCTTCTAATTATTGCTTGATGCAAAAATTAGATTTGAAGAATTTTTTAAAAAGTAAAACATCTATTCTTATTTTCTTGAAGCTCACAGCCTGTTTAGGTTGACAAAATGTGTGTATGTATGTGTGTATGTATGTGTGTATGCATGTGTGTGTATATATATACACATTTACATATATATGTACATACAGTTTCAATTCTTCAAATGCATGCTAAATACTGGAAGTGTGACTCAAGAGATAGAGCGTCTGCTTTGCAAGCATGAAGCCCTGAGTTCAAACCCCAGTCCCACCAAAAAGAAAAAGAACCATGCTAAGTGATAATCAAGTGCCTAAAGCCATGCGGGGCACTGGTGGTCAGGTGCATATACCATCTTGCCTAACCTCGACCCTCAAATACCAGGTAGAAAATAAATCTTCACAAACTCTGATTTTCTAATAAAAGTAGGAAGTATATTGCTTCTGTCTAAAGCAGACTAGAAATACATCGATTAACACGAAATCCTTTACAGCTGGGTGCTGGAGCCCCTAGGAAATGTTCTCAGGTATTTGCTCCAAAGTTAGGATAAGCCACACTCCAGTTCTTTGTCACTTATCTGATAATATCCAGAGGCCAGCTGAGAGACTACAGCAGATGTTTTTCAGGACAATCTTCAGATTTTCAAGACCGTTATCTTTGAGAAAAGAATCACTTTAAAAACCTCCATCGTTATAGCAGGACATGGGATTACACTGTAATTCCAGTGCTCAGGAGACTGAGATAGGAAGATAGAGATTTCAAGACCACCCTGGACTTCATAGTGAGATACTGCCTTAAAAAAAAAAAAAGTCCATTCTCATTGTAAGATTGTGTGGCTTTGGTAATACATGTGGCATCTAGTTCATGGTGATAATAGATATGAATGCAGACACACAAAACCAATATCCCATTTTAGCAAGTCCTACACAGTAGCAGTCAAGCAGTTACAATTACCTGTTTTCCAGGTAATTGTAATAAATCACACCTGACTTATTATTAAAGAAGCACATAAGGTACTTCTATTGGTTATAATTCAGTATTATACTTATGGTCCATAGCATCAAATCTTGGTTAGTGTCCTAAAAGGAATTATTCTTTTTATCGCAAGACTTAGCTGTTTGAATAAATATGGGTAGATAGATATTTTCTCTGTGAGGGGAAAAGACCAGGAGCAACTCATTTTAAGAATTTCTGAAACAAGGCCATTAGCCAAAAGCTTAAAGAAGCTAAATTCAGCCTGCTGTATATTTAAAGGGTTCACAGTAGTATAGGTCTGCAAGCATTTCCTAGTCTGTAGGCTAATTCTAATGGAGAAGTAAGCTTTCTGTAAAACACATGTGAAACTGGAAGAAAGCTTTACCTTAAGGGAGAGACCTGCGTTCTGGTATTGCTTGGAAGGAAACACAAAGATGCAAATAGGAAACATAAAAATATTTAAGGAATTTTTTTCCCTACTTTAGACCTGAAGTACTCTTTTCTTTTTCTTGCTCCAGACTGATGCTTAAACTTGCCTGGATTTCCTTTGGGGTTCTGTTCAAACTGTGATTCACTGTTCTAAGCAAGCAGGGTTCTTGCCCGACTTCATGCCTCTGTCCACAGTGTTTCCACAAGTTGGAATGCCCTTGCTCCCACCTACTACCTTAAATGTCTGCTTACTCATCCATCCTTCGAAGACCTTCTTTGTGAACTGGGAAACCTCTCCTTTTCCCTGTTACACAAGCAATTGTTTTGGTTTAACTTTTACATTCTGGTATGTTATAGCATTTAGCCTCTCATAACGTCAGGTCACGGTTTAGCTCTGCTTCCCTAGAATGTGAAATCCATTCAGGCTGCTATTTCAGCCCATTTATTACATTTATGTCCCTTGCATCTGGCCCTATGTCCAGCACAACAGAGGAGATAGTCAATAAATGTTAACTGTGTGCTCCTTTGAGATTCAATCTCCAGCCATTTTTAACACAATCAAGTATATTATTCATTCACTATTTTTTGCTCCTAATTGAATAAAAATTTTATGTGGTTGGTCTTCTTCCAACAGGGAGAATTGGTCATTTAACATGGATTATTTTGCATCAAGCAACAATTAGATTTGAATAACACTTTAAAAAGTAAAACATCTCAGAGCTCACAGCCTGTGTAGGTTGACAAAATGTGTGTGTGTGTGTGTGAATGTATACAAATGTATGTACACAAATACATACATGTATACATATGGTTTTACTTCTTCAAATGCATGGTAAGTGACTGAAGGTCAAGAGGTAGACGTCTGCTTTGCAGACATGAAGGCCTGAGTTCAAACCCTAGTCCCACAAAAAAAAAAAAAAAAAATCCTAAGATCCTAAGTGACAAACATGTGCCTAAAGCCTTGCTGGGCACTGGTGGCCAAGGAGCTTATGCCATCTTGCCTAACCTCAATATTTAAATAGAAGTACAGTGCCTGTGGCTCCAGAAACAAAACAAATAAATGACTTTATGGTGAGCAGAAGAATGAGGAAGAGATTTTGAGGTGGGGAAACACCATAAGTAAAAGTTAAGAAATAAAAATGAGCATGGAGCTTGTAAGGAGCAGTGAGGATTCTGAGAGTTATAAAACCTCTCTCTATAAAGAGATTTGAGCCAATAAAATACTGGAAATACCAGAATTTTGCTTTGTGGAGTTAAGTATTTGAGAGCTATGAGCAATTATTTAGCAAGGTGCCTTATATTCATTTGAGTCTAATTCACCAAGCATTGAAAAAAGAGAAGCACTAGAGTTTTGAGGGCTCACAGACTAGTAACAAAAACAGAACATATCTCAAACCTTTCATATGTTGCACCTACTATCTGCCACAGTAAGACCACGAGAATATAAGAGGAAAGTATGTTAATTTATTCTGAGATGTCTAAGAAAACATCATGAAAGAGGTAGATTTTGAGCTAGGTGCTGAAAATTGAGCCAATCGATACATAAGAAGAAGCATAGCTACATGAGTTTAGCATAAGCATATGAGCTAAGGATTTTAAGCATTAGTAATAGTGTGCATCTAAAAACCATTTGACCCAGGAAGTGAGACAAAAACATTGTCTCCTTTCTTTAAGCAGTCTAATAAGTCCAATAATGGAAGTTTTGTAGGTCTGTACCTTTATTTTATTTCTGCTGGTTCTTGCTCATGGTGCCTTATTTCTATGTTAGTAATTTTGTTTGTTTTATTTATTTATTTTACTGTAAGCCATTGGTATTCCTTGGAAAATGTGAGTATTCCTAGAGGCCTGTAATAAATGTGCCTTCTTCTAGAATTTGTTTGTTCTGCCAGAAGTTGAAAGAAATCACAAGATTGGGACACTTTTAAGCATTCAAGGTGCTGATAGGCATCCAAGTGGACCTAATAGGTGACTGGAAAATTTTTCTGAACTCAGAAAAGAGGTTAAGACTAAAGACATGTTTTAGTCATCCACCTACATAGAAAGATTAAAACCATAAGGTGAGGGCTGGTGGAGTGGCTCAAGTGATAGAGCACCTGCCTAGCAAGCGTGAGGCCCTGAGTACCACAAAAAAAAAAAAAAAAAGACATAAGGTGAGAAAGATAGTCCAGGGACAGTCTTTAGAATAAGAAGAAAGGAAGACTCAATGCAGACACTGGAGAAATGCCTTTATTTAAGGATCACACACGGTGGTAAATCTAGTCATTGAACAAAACTAGGAAGGAGTGGTTTAGAAGTAGAAAGAAGGCAAGAAAAACAGTGTTCCAGCAAACAATGAAGGTCAGATGCAGAGGAAGGCAGGGTTCATACTTAAGATGGTGATGCTAAGAAACAGCGATTGAATTTGAGGCTTTGGAGACCACTGAAGATATTTTCAGGTCGTTTTTGAAATTATGCAAGAGGAAGAAGCAAAGCTGTAAGAGGTCAAGAAAATAATAGGAGAGGAGAATGTGAAGACAGTAAATGTATAGACTTTGCTTTAAAAATATTCAGTGATTAAAGAGAAAAAGTGATGGCTTAAGGGTCATGGAAGGTCATTGAAGATGATCTTAGAATAAGAGAAACGTGTGAAATGCTAATTGACAAGAAAAGGAGATTTGAGGACTGAAAACTCAAGAAGCAAAGGTCTAAATCTGGATGGTACCGTGAAGTTGGAGCATGGATAGTATTTCACAGGATCAGAACCACTTCCCCTCCAAAGTCAGAGAATAAAGACAAAAAAAGTGAGTGATTGCTGATCAAGTGGCAAAGATCTTCTAGCTAGAATAGATGTTGAAAGATGGGAGGAAATTTTAAGGAGAATGGAAGATGATAACCTTATTTACTACAGAACTACAGTGACTTTTTTTGGACTCAAAGTCTTGTTATGTAGTCTAGGTTGGACTCCAACTCTCAATCCTCCTGCCTCAGCCTCCCAAATGCTGGGATTACTGGCTTGTACCACTAAGCCCAGGTACAGTGAATATTTTAAGAAGTCAACTTTGTACTAGGGGGGAAATTGTGAGCAACTACAAAAGACAGAATTCCTGAACTTGTGGTTCAGCTATTAAGAAAAGTGAAGCTAATGAGTAAAGTAACGTGACATCCAAAATGCCCTTGGGATCTTCTTGGTCTTTTCCCAGTACTGTATGGAACCTGTTTTGTGTTCAGTCCATTTCTTTTCTTCTACAGTAGCACTTAGCCATTTTGGAGTGGAATTGTGTATATATCAACTTGGAAGGAAACATTAATATCTTTACCCTTTTTTGCTGTCAGTGGTCAGGGAAGTATTTTTTAACCAATAAGTATTCAAAAATGTTTGTTGCATTAAACAGAAACAGGAAAACATGACTGTTACAACAGCTTCAAGAGGGAAAGGATATGTGCTCCTCCGCATATGGGGGTGTGAAGTGGAAGTATGAAAACTGGACAGAATTATTGGATAAAGATGGCAGTCCTACTCTAAGCTGCTTATTGACGAGCTATTGAATTAGATAAGAAAGGTGGTTGCATAGAGCTACTTCAAGAGGTTTAAGTATGATGTAGAAAACAAACTAGTTCAAAAAACACCACACTTAAAAAAAAAAAAGCTGGGGAAACATGAGGTGAGCGTGATTAGGATGACTGGTGAACTCCAGATCAGCAATGGCTTTGTAGAATTCTTCTTATTCTATTTCACTGATAACACAAAGACTAGACTTTGGTTCCAAGAAAACTAACCTTGAGCTGTGGCCTGGAACCAACTAATAGCCAAGCAAGCATTCCTCCAGACCTTCATTGTCCAAGCCTCACCTTCCTAAAAATATGTCAGTGTAGACCATTTCATAATGGGTATCTAAGACTTGCTAAAAAAAATCTCTGATTTCTGTTTGCCTCTTCACAAAGTTAATTGCTTAGCTTGCGTTGTTGGGGCACTATGTACACAAAAAAAATGCCTTATAATTCATCACAGAATCTGTCAAATGAGCTGATTTGCATGGATAGACAAGGAGGACAGCACCTGTGGAGCAGAGAGCTTGGCAGTGATTTCTGTTGCATGCTCTCTACGGCTTGCTCATTTGCAAAGATTTCCCATTTCGGAATATTTCTGCAGCTCATCCTAATCGTAGTGAAGACTACTTAATGTGAAGACATTATGAGAATGTTCACTCTAATTTAGGCCTTCTTCAGTGAGTATTCTGAGTCAAATTTGAGGAATCAGCTTTCAATTATATTTATTGACGTTTTATGATGAAGTGTGTGCATGTTTCTTTTTGCATTTGAAACAAATGTGGGAATGCATATGGTGCCATTTTCTATCTTTCCCTATGATAATCTGGAGTATAAATTAGAAAATAGAGATTTTCTAAGAGGCATGGAAATTAGAGTGGGGCCTAAAAATTGTACTGGTTCCCAGCTCCTTCCTCCTTCCTCCTTCCCCTTCCTCTTCCTCCTTGTCCTCTTCTCCCTTATCCTCCTCTTCCTCTTCCTTTCCTCCTCCTTCCTTTCCTCCTCTATTGTATGGATTCCCAACTCCCACAAAGACTCACCAACCCAGAAACCAGGCTCTATGAGAAAATGCTGGGCCTGGTAGTGAGTGACCTCCAGAAAGGCAAATAGATGGTTAGAATATTAGTGCAGAAAGGCTTGGCACCATCCCTCCATCTCTTTAAGTCTAGATTTCTCTTCTTTTGAAAAGGTAATCCTTTCAAAAAAAATCATAAAGTAGAATCTATTTCCTATCTCATGTCTGAAAATCCAGGCAACACATTTTTTTTTTCAAAATACTTCTAACTCCAAGCAAAGAGTCAAGCCTGTAGAAGCTAAGGAGGGGATGATATGAAGAAAATATTATTGATTTTGCAGGGATCATAGAATTTAATCAGTCTTCTTACTTCCAGGTTAGTGCCCTTTGCATTACATCATACCCAACACTTTTTATGAGGAATATAAAAACAGAATCTTCTCTTCAGAGCAAAGCAGTTATAATCCACCAAGAATAAAAGTTCAGTAATATAGTCAGATATATCTTAAATGGTAAACTAGATGTATAGAATATTTTTACCCCTCCCCACACAAAGACAAATCATCCTTTCAGTCAAATAATGTAGATATCAGAAACCTTCTCTCCTCTCCTGCCCCCTCATCCCTATCTCTGTGCTCTACTTCACTATGGAACCTCTTGCCATCCCTCACAGTGACCCTGGGCCCAGGGAAAGCTTAGGGATGGGCATAGGGGAAAAAAAAGTTTAAATGAGCTAATAATTCAGATAAGAGAATGTGGGATGAAGTAACAACAAATAAGGCTGGATCTAAATCACACTAAATTTCTGGCTGAATTTGGCAATCATCATTGTGAAGCCCATAAAACAAAAATGTAAGGACCAGTAACTTTGTTTATTCTAAAATTTTAGTTTAGATTTGAGGAAATTATTTGAAATCTACTTGTTCCTAATCTTTTTTTGTTTTTTCCAAAAAGAACTCAAATTTCAGATTATCAGTTTTTGGCCCATATTTGTCTAGCAGCAAAGCAGGAATAATGAGGGTGGAAATTCATTAAGTAACAGCCTCTAGGGCCTGTCTTGAACAAATACACAATTTCTGTTAAGACTGTTTGGAATACTGAACTCCAACCACTGTGGGAATTCTGATTTAAAATGAGGCCTGCATTTGATAAATGTGGGAAGGAAGATTCGTGTGATGAAACAAATTCCTCAAAAGTGGCACACCTGTATTGAGTCAGAAATGGCAGCTGAACACAGCCTTCTCAGCCCAAACTTGAACTGGTTTTTGGATGCCAGCCATTCTCCAGTAAGGCTTCCCAGGACACTGGGCTCCAGGTGAACAGTGAGTCTTTCCCAACTTACAGTATTATTTTCTAAATTTAATTTTTTTCTCCCATAAAATATAGGACTTCTAAATCTCTTATTACTATTGCCACTCTTCTTCTCAAAACAAGATGAATGAGCAAATATAAACATTAATTTTAAAAACTCAAGAGGGCTTTGACAGATTTTGTTTTTCATGGGCAAGTACTTATGACTGCATTTAAATACTTCCAGGTATATAATATCATCATTTTCATCTAGCAGAACTGCTTGGTGATCCTATGATAAAATAAAACATAATAATGTGCAAAAATTCACGACTTCCATGTTCTCTACAACCTAACCCACAAACTATGTTGTAAGACCCATCCAGACTTGTTGAGGTTATAGCCAGTGCAAATAATTGAAAGTAAATTTGTAATTTATGCCCTGCCTCTATCCAAAAAATATTTCAGTCTTTTTCCCCAATAAGAATTCATCCAAGCCAGTCTAAAACTGTCCTAAATAAAAGAGGACAATGCACTTGGGGAATTTCGTAAGCTGAACACTATTTCCACAATGGTTACCATGGTGAACACAAATAATCCAAATTGACTGACTGGTAAGGGAGGGAGAGAATGTGTTTTCTATAGAATTTTGTTTGCTTCTTATAAAGATCAGACTGGCAGCTATGAAAGCTGATTGCAGAATCTGGCCCCAAGACCTGGCAAATACTCAGGCTGTATAATTAGCACAGTGGCCAAAGGAGGGTGAAGACCATTTGGGGGTGGCGAAATGAGAAATAATACTAAGCGATAGGATATCCTATGTGTTTATATTTCTTGCCTCTAATAATGAGCTCTGATTCTTCTTTCAAAGCAAGTGCTGGGAACAAACTGTGGATATTTAATCATGTAAAGGGTACTTTCTTCTGGGAAAATAGTTCATTCTTAATTTTTCAGTAGAGTTAGACAAGAGCTAATTGCCGAAGAATTAAAACCTTAAAAACTGCTTTGTTCAGCTTATTGTTTCAGGTTTCCCTTTGGAGTGTGGATGATGTGTTTACTTGACATAATAAATACCACCATCCACTTTGTTCCAAGAACCAAAAGGCTATGTACTTGCCTGAGGAATTTCCCAGTTGTTTATATGTAAGAAAACACTGGTCTGTTTTATTGGATGGGGCCATGGCAGCTTCTTTCTTAAATAGGGAATGCGGAGAGCTGAGCTTTTTCCATACACATCTGAGCAGAGAAACCAGAAACCAGCCTCCAGCACTTCAAATGCCTGGCTGTTTTCAACTCCAGAGAGCAATGGGAGCGACGTTTATTGAAAATGCGTGTTCTTAGGAACACAGAGCTTTACTTTGTGTTACTGGCATATCCATTTAGTCCTATGTTACATGTTTTCTTAAA
Source organism: Castor canadensis (assembly GCF_047511655.1). Lineage (NCBI taxonomy): Eukaryota > Metazoa > Chordata > Mammalia > Rodentia > Castoridae > Castor > Castor canadensis. The sequence continues at coordinate 92,515,537 of NC_133399.1, read as the reverse complement.
GTATTTGATTTGCATGGGCTGCACATTGCAGAGAGTTGAAAACCAAACAAAATCACACTGTCAGCCAAATTTAAAAGCCAGCACACTGAGGAATAATGTAACCATTAATTAAGCAGCCTGGAGTTCTGTTTTGGTTTGGTTTGGGGTGTGTGTGTGTGTGTGTGTGTGTGTGTGTGTGTGTGTGTGTTTGGTTTGGTTTTGTTGGGGAGGGAAGCTATTGTTATTTGATTTTTTTTTTTAATACATACCCTGCCATATGAGGAGGGCAGTTGTGTGAAATGTGTGCTTTGTGGCAACTTCAACTAACTATATGCTACATAGCAATCTTTCCAAACAGCTGAAAATCCTCGTCCCTTATGATTTCCAAAAGGTACTCCTTAAATGGGCATAAGTGGTGAGTGATTGGCTAGTGTACTGCACAGAAGGCTGAGTCAGAGTGACCTGTTGAAGCCAGCTTCGTGTGAGTGTGTGTGTGTGTGTGTGTGTGTGTGTGTGTGTGTGTGTGTGCCTGTGTGTCTGTGTGTGGAAAGGGGGGAGCAGTGGGCAGGGGCGGGGGTGAAGGCAGGCTGCAAGCTTAGCAGAATGTTTGAACAAGACAAAGAGCAGTTCCAGCAACCAAATAAGGAAGTCAGTACTGAAGTATTTCAGAATAGAAGTGTGTCAGAGATTCAAGGCAATTGGGGAGAGTAAAACTAAGCAAAGAATGGCAAAGGATTTTTGTTTTACTCACAGATCTACAGGAAAGTATCTCTGGTCTTTAAAACAAGTGTGAGAAATGCAAATTAAATTGAGCTCTTTCTGTTGGCTGTTGTAGACATGCGTCTGCAGAGATATTTAGAAACAGCTGAAATAATAAGCATTCTCTTACTAAATGCAGAAAAGACAAGTTGAGTGTTACAAGTATCATTGTATAATTATTGTATAATTTATGGAACTTTTACCTGAAGACAGTGGAAGTTTTCAAACCGTCCCCCCAAAATCCTGAAACCCATTTTCAGACATGTCCTAAACAATGAATTATGTGTATCTTTCAAGAAGATTTGTTACCTTAACAAATTATTTTAAATTGCCCATTAGATACAGTGTCTAATCTAATAGCTACTAATGATGATTCCAAAAGAGGCAAATTATTTAATATTTTAATTTTCTTAGTATTGTCTTCCAAATTCTCCAAACTAGTAAATAATTAGAAACATCATTTTGTGTGTGTGTGTGTGTGTGTGTGTTATTTTGTGCCACAAAACCAGTACTGACAAATTATTTTTCTCATAACCTATTAATGTCTACTGCTAGTAGTAAATACAGAGTATTCATCCGAGGTCAGAATTTTTTACATCCTCAATGACTGTAAATTATTGGCAACTTTAAGAGAGGCAAGTGAAAAGATCTGCCCTTCTGTTCCCACGCCAGAAACACAATTGGACCACCCACATTTGAATTGGAAACTAGTGAATACTACCTAATGGTAAATAGAAGACAGCTGACTGGACAGCAAAGTGGGATGATCATAGCACACAAAGACAGACCCTACATTTAGATGACTTTAGAATGCACAGCACTCCGATTCCAGAACTACAGCTCCCTTAAATTTAAGTATGAACTCTACTATGCCACCCTTATCACTCTTCAAGAAAATGTCAGGCTTCTGAAGAGATCTCTCAAATCACTACAAAAGAATAAAAAAAAAAGAGAGACATAATGCTATACTCATAAATTAGCAACTTTAAATGACCACTGCATCTTAGCAATACTTCATAAATTGGCCCAATTTTTAAAAATTTAGCAATAGTTAAGAACTATGAGAATAATATCTAACTCATAAATTATACTTTCCAGTGTTTGGCCTGAGTAAATAATTCAACAGAAGAAAAAATGTATAAGCCTGAAAATGTTTAATGTTACTTTTGTTCTTATAATTCCAAAAGAAAAATCTAGGAGCCAATAACATAGAATGTTAGTTCTCTTGTATAGTTCATGGAATATTATATAGCAACTAAGACTATTACATTTTTTTTTAAGACAGTGAAAAAGCTAACAGGTTAGGCAGTTTCCAGAGTACGAAAGATCCAAGGCTGCAGAGTTTATCTACACAGCAAATGGAAATCACAAAGTTCTCTTTGTATAGCTAATGATATTGTGACATGTCACAATTTATAAGTCCTTTACTTACTAACCTGCATGTATTCAAAAATAGCAAAGCTAGCTATAATTCTTTGGAGAGAAAAACAGTAACAAAAAAATGAAAGTGGAGACTGGGGATCATTTTTCTGAGTCCCTCCTATATAGCTCTGAATACTGTAAAGTAGCCAGAGAGCTGCAGAATCAGCCCAGGGTTAAAACTCTTTACCAGCTAGGCCTCAATTCAGAAAAGAAAAGATACAGAGCCTCTGAACTGTTTGAGAAATATCTCTGTCCTTCTCAAAGCGCTGAAGGTCCTTGGTAACAAATCTTGACATTGAGATCTCAGAATTCTAATCTCAGAATAGTTTATTATTTAATTGGTCTTTTTTTCTTTTTTTGAGATAAATCTTACTATGGCCTCAAAGTTATGATCTTCCTGCCTCAGACTCCTGAGTGCTGGAATGACAGGTCTACCACCAAACTGGTTCATTTAATCTTAAAATGAAAAAATTATTTAATTTTAAAGTGATCCTTCTACTATTGAAAACAACTATAAAGACTTCCAAGTGACTAAAAGCACTTTACATAAATCAGCTCATTTGTGTGATTTCACTTACAATGGGAAATTAATTGAGACTTAAAAGAATACATAAATTATTTGCATGCATGGGTGTCAAGAAGCAGATGAGAAGCAAAGAAATCAATATATCTTTATGAAATTCCTTCAGATGAGTTATAATAACTGTTTAGAAATTACAGAATGTTTGTTAGATGTAATCTTGTCCAATCCCCTACAGTACAGATTTGAAAGCAGAGACCCTGGATTTGAGGTGGATTATGCAAGATCCCACAGTGAGTTAATGGCAGAGACAACTCCTTTGTTGAATATAGTATTTAAATCCCTAATGGATGTTTTTCTCTCAGGGCTCTACTTATTGCCCTTGCCTTCTTGCCCCCCTCCTGTGGGGAACCTAAACAGCACTTAACTAGGTCTCATTTGAAACTAAGAACTTGAAGGAGCTTTAGACAGTCCATATTCTTGATTTAGACAAGGTAATGCTTTTAACAGTTGGCTGCCCTCGGTTAGTTAGAACATTGACCCATTGATTGGCAGTGTTCGTGTCTCTCAGTGATAACAGCAGGATTTGGTAAACTTACTGGCACTAACACCATGTTGTGCTGTGCTAAGTGCTTTCCAATGTCCCACTGAATCCTTGTATCAACCCACGAGGTTGATGTTACCATTTTACCAGAGGATGAAACTGAGATGCAGGGACATTAAATACCTTGCCCAATATCTTACACCTGGCAAGTGAAAGAGCTTAGCCTGAAATCACATTACTTCAGTAGATAAAGTACCCCACATAGATGGTACTTCTCTTGAAAACAGGAAGAATTTCTGCTGTAATTGAGAAACTAGAATAGACTTCAAGAACAAGGTATCCAAGTGGTAATCTGTCAATTTGATCATCACAGGACAACTCCAAAAAGTACCTGCATAAATAAAAGTTGGGGGACAAGCAGATTAATTTTGAAATATGATATATAATAGCAGTGAAGGAATCTACTATTTTTATTTCATGAGAATCTCAGTAAAAGTAGTTAAGTAACAAATGTCTCTATATTTTGGGAATTATATATGAGTCCTGTCATATCAAGAGGCATCCAAGCTCCATATATACCTTTTTATAAAAGATATAAATTTCTTCCAGTAATGATGGACTCTAACTTAGAGAATGGGGATAACATCCAAGCTCTTAGCCTCTAGTGTGGCTTTCACAGGTCTCCCACTGGCCTGGGCTATTGAATATCCACATAAAGGAATGATTTGAAGGAGTACCTTAACCTATTATATAGCTACTTCTCTCCCCAAACGAGTAGAACAGCTGAATGTCTTCATGCCAAGTTAAATTTAAATTGTATTTTTGAAGCTATATGTTTGCCAAGAATGGCGATACACACCTATAATTTCAGGACTTGGGAGGTTGAGGCAGGAGGATTGTGAGTTCAAGACCAGCCTGGGTTACATAGAGAGACCCTGTCAAAAAAACAAAAGGAGCTATAGGGCCATGAACCAAATAGTACTAGAAGTAAAAGTTCTAAGTCTTCCACCATATAGTATCAGGTGAATTGAGTTGATTACATCTTTGTTCTTTACCCCTTTTATTTTACCTTACAACCATGGATTTGAGGAGCTTTGATCACTCATCCCCTTTGGTAAAATATTTTTATGTGTACATTATATATGTGTATATAAATTTAAAAGATAAAGTGAAATCACATTACTTCAGTAGAAGTACTTTAGTACTTTAGTACTTTTCCTCATCTCTCCGTGGATTGTTGTTGAAGTCCACTGCTGTGTGTAATACTTCAATGCCCATTTTGAAGAATTGCTATAGAAATCTCATACCAGGTGAGGGTAAACTGGCCGAAGCCTAGTACCATCTAAATGGAGAGAATTTTAGCCCTCGTGGCGAACCCTTCCACTGCATGGATGAGGAGATACTGACTGACAGACTTTTGCCTCAACACCTCATTTTTAAAAGGACTCGAACATAATGAAATCTTTTGTTTATATTTAAAATCTGAGTAAGGAAGAGATAGTTATGAATCAAGCTTAGGAATTATTTTTACCAAATAGCAGTTTGATTTGGTTTGGTTTGATAGCAGTATTTGTTTGTTTGTTTGTTTTACAACAAACAAGTTGAAACTGAAGAGGAAATCTTACCAAGTAAAAAGTAGCACCTTTTGCAGAAGAGGTTTAAATGCTCCTGCACCCACAGCAAGCTCTGGCAGTGGTGGTTGTGTAAATGAGAGTGGATGAATGACACAGGGAAGGAGCTGGAACTGAAGGCTGACCTGGAATCATACATTCCGATGCTGCAGCCTTCAACCTGTCACTAACTCACTCTTAAAACGTGAAGTCCAACTTCTAAGTGTTTCAGGGATTTTTGCTAACCCTTTTATGGTTATCCAAATGAATTAGCCATTGTGTTTCACCTCTGCTCCAGCACTTCACTTTCTGTGGGCAGTTTTATTTTCCCAGATGTGCAGATTGTTCACAAGGGAGTTATGAGTAATTAACTCATAAAAGAAATGTCTAAATGAATGAACAACTGCAAAGCACCTGTTGTTAACAGCTGATTTTGTCTCCTTACTTAGATTATAAAGAGCCTGAGAATACAAAACCATGTTTTCTTCTTTTAAAGGCATGAGACACCTACTGATTTAGGTTCACATAGAATACAAGCATGAATAGAGAATGGATGGTATGGCATGACTTCTCTTTATTCCTAATGAAAGGAAAGTGTCAAAGGTCCACACAAGCATTAGATACCTAAGATTAGGGCTCCATTATTGCATTCATGGGCCTTAGGCACTTTTGTCTTTGTGGCCCCTTTCTCTGTTAAAAAAAATTAGAATTATAACATCTAGTTATATTAATATGAAGATAAATATAATCCAGACTGGATTTGTTTGTGTTATAGTCATTATTGTTATATTTATTTATATTCATTTTTTCTTTTGAGCTTAAAAATAATTTTAAGCCAGGTACCAGTGGCTCACACCTGTAATCTTAGCTACTGTTGAGGCAAAGATCAGGAGGATCTCAGTTCAAAGCCGTTCGCAAGACCCTATCTTGAAAAACCCTTCACAAAAATAGGGCTGGTGGAATGGCTCAAGGTGTAGGCCCTGAGTTCAAGACCCAGCACCACAAAAAAAAAATAATAATAATTTTGAAATGTTTTGTGGTTTGCCACAAGTGTAGTGGGCTCTGGCACTGAGCATACTGCGTCTAATTGGTGAAGTGGCTCTGCCTGAGGTGATTGACAGAGGTACCTCATAAAATCACAACTGCCCTTGTCTGTTTTTACCTCTGTTGTAACAAGAACATTCTTAACACTCCCCTCCCCCCTTAACTTCTTTCTTCTTCTTCTTCCTCATGCTTTTCTCTGAGCTCAAGGATCAGCGCTCTCTTTCTCAAGTAACACCACTTGGCCAGTAGCACCTAGCCCCTATGATCTCCTCAGGCTGTTCACATAAGACCTCTGAGGCAGGCGACCACGTCCAAACTTAATTCTTCTAGGTTGCTAAAAGTCTGCCTGTATTCTTTTAAGTGAAGACAAATTGAAAGGATAATTGTGATCACACCAGTTTTTTTCATTTCTGTATTATAAAGTTTTGTTAAAAGTCACGTAGAAGACAAAGAAACAAGGGAGCCAAAACACCAAAGTTATGTCAAGTTTCTACTTGTGCCACCCACAATAAAGTTGGGATAATTATGTCACCACCTATAAGCTAATGAACTCACAGCAATGAGGGCTAAAACACACATATGCTCAGTGCCAATAAATTGACCTCTAATGAGGCCTTTTGCAAATATTAAGGCAATAATAATAATGAGCTTAAAAATTTGTAGAGAGCTTTTAAAGAGGCAAGACTGAATTTAGTCTATCATTGTCATTTATTTTTTCTTGCATTGAAAACTTTATTTTCCAAATCTTACTTCGTTAACTCTGTTCAGAAATGACATCTCTTTTTTTTTCTTTTATTATTCATATGTGCATACAAGGCTTGGGTCATTTCTCCCCTCTGCCTCTACCCCCTCCCTTACCACCCACTCCACCCCCTCCCTCTCCTCCCCACCCCCTCAATACCCAGCAGAAATATTTTGCCCTTACAGAAATGACATCTTTTTAAAATGGTGTTCTAAACTCCAGTTTTCTTCCATGCAGTCTTCTGTCTGAACTCTATTCATGAGCCACATTTCATTAAAATCCAGTACATATTATAAAATAAAGAGTCACGTGGAAATATTTATAGGCCATCAGCTTCTTTGAACATAGCATATTGAGCCAAATTTTAATTTGAAGAATCTCATGACAGAATCCCATAAACTGACAAAATTATCTCAAAATCACCCAACACTATAGGTATAAAAGCAGACAGGTATGATATACTGATAAGTGAATAATGACCTTAATTTTTTACAACAATGAATAAAACTGTTAATGGAAATATTAGGTAAGATTCTTGATTTTCTTTTCTTGAAATCTAGTACTTCATTGTATCAACAATGACCTAATATAAATCACTTAGTGAACAGGCAGTAACAGTACTATTAAGTTGATTGCTTTATTTTTCAGTCATATAAACTACATATCAAATAAATTCATTGCTCTAATTGCTAGTGTTGCCAAATATTTGGATCTTAGCAACTACATTTAGGAAATTTTCAAATTTAAAATGCATTAAATAAATTTTTATTTTAAGAAAATTTAATTGGAATATTTGAGTTCCCTTATTCTCTCTTATTTCTCATTCCATTTCTGCTTTGGAGACTAGAATTGTACATTTTATTTCGTTAAAGGCATAGACTGTAAAACAGACTCAACATTCTCTTTATAGTTGGACACCTTTGCTACAATACCTTTTATTGCAGTGTTCAACCAAATCACTATGTATTTCCCTAATAAGAAAAAGAAAATGTTTCTGATTGCATGATCCTGCTAATTTGACACAAAAAATTGGCTTATTGATTAAGAGAATGGATACTCAAGTTTTGGATGTGAAGGGTTTGGTAGAGGCAAGGTATTTCATTTGTTTTGTGTTGTTGTACCAGAATACCACAAATTGGGTCATTTATAAAGAAAAATTTATTTCTCGCTGTTCTAGAGGCTAAGAAGTCCAAACCCCTCCATCCTATGAGGGCCTTCTTGCTGAGTCATCATGGTGGAAGGCAGAAGGGCAAGAGATCATGTATGCTTCTATGTGTGTATGTGAGAGAGAGAGAGAGACAGTAATGCTTTTATCAGGACTCTACTGCCATGATAAGTAAGCTGCTCCTAGTACAGTAACAGCAATAAACTGTCACTCTTTCCTTATGGTTTGATCACCTCTCATGATGCCCCACCTCACAACCCTGTTGCACTGTGTGCACATTCAAACCGTAGCAAGTTGCAGAGATGACAGATTTATCCAAGCCAGAGAAACAGACTGATTCCATCTTTCCCAAGAACATGTCCCCTACATGTGGCCTAAAGGTGTCTATGGTTTTTTCTGCATTTTCTTCATTCTAAAGAAAGGTGCTACAACACCCATGGCAACTCCATTACTGTGGCAGTTTTACTTCCTGTATTTCTGGGACTTGCAATGAAATAATAGCCAAACTGGGTATTTCTAGGTACCCAAATGGATGTCTGTGACAAAACATAAAATTCCTTATTACAGTATCACCAGAAGTAATTGGATTATGATATCAAATGAGAAAGTTATGCATTTTCTCACCCATAACTTCATGAACTGCCATTGGGATTTTTTTTTTTCTTTTTTTTCTCCCCCCTGCCCCCACCCCCTCCCTTACCACCCACTCCACCCCCTCCCGCTCCCCCCCTCAATACCCCGCAGAAACTATTTTGGCCTTATCTCTAATTTTGTTGTAGAGAGAGTATAAGCAATAATAGGAAGGAACAAGGGGTTTTGCTGGTTGAGATAAGGATAGCTATACAGGGCATTGACTCACATTGATTTCCTGTGCGTGGGTGTTACCTTCTAGGTTAACAAAAACGGGTATTTCTAACTTCATTATTGCCTATTTGTCTATTATCAATCACCACATTTATGAGACACAGCTTATGGCTTTTCTTATGTAGAATAAACTTGAACTAAACCGTCATGTGATTATAGTATTTTACCACTTACTCAAGAATTACATAAAAAGGCAAATTTCTACTTTTAACTCTGCCTCTCCAGTAATCCACATGGAATCTGTGGAAGATCCCATCAAAACCAGCATAACGCATTTGATTTGGACACAGATACTCAGTAATGCGTCAGATCCTTCTATGGACCGAGCAGGACATGCTTAGAAGGTGCCTGAACTGTTTCATGTTAAGTAGACACTAGTGTTCACAATCAAACTTTGCAATCATAAATTACCGATTTACTAACAGAGATCTGAGTATACATGGATAGTTAGTGGATTTCTATAAATATGTTTTTCACTTTAATTTTATATTCCTTGAAGTTTGGGCCTTAGAGTTGAAGATTGACATCAACAGTTCCTCTACTTGCCTGCTGTGTATTTTGGGTCAGTTCTATGACCTCTCTATTCTCACTTTCCTCCTCCATGTAAGGAACATGATAACAGCAAAGCCTTCTCATGGTTTGTATGGTCAGGTAGAATGGCTGAATGCACGGAACGTGATGACCTAGTAGCAGCTCAAGTGAAATTCAGATTATTATTCTTTACTCTTCCTAACCAAATAGTCTGGTTTGCTGTTGTTATCCTTGTCTTTTAAATGTCCTAGGACTGGGGGCATGGCTGGAAAAGTAAAACACTTGCTTAGAAACTATAAGGCCCTGAGTTCAAGCCTGGATACTGCAAAAAAAAAAAAACTTCTGAAATTAAAAGAAGGAAGAACCCCGACACCAACACACACACACACACACACACACACACACACACACACATAGTTCAAGGCATCTTCTCAGCAGCAGTCCAGGGTCAATGCCTTTACCTCAACTAGTTCAAGGTCATGGAAACAACCTGTGATTGATCCTGCACTGTCCAACTCCAAGGCTCAAGTTCTTTTCAGAACACCCCTCCACTAGATAATCTCTCTCTTCAGGCCCATCCTCGCTCTGATTTTGTGAGTTCCCTTGGGTCATTTTGGAAGTCAAGGTTTACTTTGCTTTCACAAACTCAGCCTGCTCTTTCATTTACCAGTTCACGATCTTACATTCCACAACCACAATGTTCCCTCTGACATAGTATTTTATGTCCACTGGGGTCCAGTCACATCTACATACAAACAAGCCCAATTTTTTTCTCTTATCTTTTCTCTTTAATCTTAATAAAAAGTTATGTACCCAAACAAAGAGCCAGAAAGTTATCTTGGCCAATGAAATACATTAATTTGTTTTTGTGCTACAAGCATGAGTTGTCCTTGGAGGTTTGCCTTTTGCCTCCTCCCCCAGCAACCTGGATTCATGATCAAATAGTACACAAGGCTTAGCCTCTTTGGAAGACCCACGTTTATTTCATTAGAGATTCTTACTTTTGTTAAAATAATTAGTAGATGTTAATATAAGAATAAACATTATTCACATAAAATGTGACAATTACGGAGTCCAAATTCAAACTGGGTTAAAATATTTTAGGGGCTTATTTTTTGAACAAATGGAATATAAGCTGATCTTAAGCATTCTATTCTCAGAAGTATTTTCCTAAAAACAACATTATTTGGAACCAATATCAGGTAAAATCTGTAATTAAGCTATTATTTTCTTGGTTTAGTTCTTACCAATTGTGGTTGAGAGTCCTTGCAAAGGTTGTCTCTATAAGGACCACTCAGCCAAGATTTTGTACGTTTTAAAAATACAGCAGAGTGAGTCAACAAGCTTTTAAGAATTAATAGCAAAGCAGTAGAAGTAACTGGAAGTAGATCACTGATATCAGAATTGACCTCAGAGTGTCTTTTTTACACAGCATTGTTGATGCTGAAGAAATACACAGGGAGGTCTTCTTATTAAGGATTGGATGCCAAAATCCATAAAAATTGCAAGTTTTGGTAACTGTCAGTAAAACATCATTTTTAGCAAAAGTCTGCGGACATAGTAACATTCTTTTGCTGCTACATCTAAATAAAAGGAATGAAAATACAGATTTTTGGCTTTCATTTTTATGTCAGAAAAGCCTGATTATACAATGCAGATTTGTGGTAGCCATTTTTCTAACAGATATTAGTCAGAAGGCATTTACTTGATATGTTAATAGTATCAATCTTATAAAACATTATTATCTAAGCTGAGAATTTTTGAAATGGATGCTAAATAATACTTGGCAGCAGAGCTTTTAGATGTTGGTAAATGATGGTGCAATACAATTCTTACCATGTATACATACCTGTTGGCAGGTTATGTGTGTGTGTGTGTGTGTGTGTGTGTGTGTGTGTGTGTGTGTCTATGATTTAGCTTCACTGTCAAGATTTTCTTTATCCAACAAATGCCTTTGTTTTTAGTTCTCTTTTGTTCTTTTAGTTTAGTCATTTGTGAGGCGAATATGAAAAGGAGAATGAAGGAATGAATCAAAGGATTACTTTCACCCATCCTAACTTCTTCAGAAGTGATTGGAAAATTGAACAAAACGATCCCAAATTAAATTTGCATATTTGAAGCCATAGATCTCTGAGCCAGGGAGGACTGAAAATGAAGCTTGTGCTGCAAGTCCTAAAGCAGCCCCTCCGCCAAATGCCTCCATTGAGGCCAGACGGACCCCTCGAAGGCAGCTGTGGGGAAATAAAGGTCCATTGTACATGGTTCTCTGCCCCTTTCATCTTACCTTAAAAACATGGAACTCTTAAATTTTAACCAAGGGAGAATGAGAGAAAAAATGCAAAGGGAAGGTTGTGAAACAGAATCTTCTCTGTGCAGAGAAGGGGATATTCTTTTTCAAATTTAGCAGAAATTCTCTTTGGAGCTTCTACTGAGACTAGTTTCAGGAATTCTGGGACTTATCCAAGGTGATGGCTGTGATGCACCCACACCTCCCACACTTCATACAGAAAACCTTTCAAGCTGAAAACATTAAAACATCCAGTGTTTCCCATCACTGCCTTAATTGCTTTTGGATTTCAGCACTGAAAACTGAGGTGTGGTCCATAGGAATGCTTCTTTGTGGGCACCTGTAGTAAGAATAAGGCAGTGATGGCAGATGAAATGGGTCATCCTTCTGCTGCCACCTGAGAGTCAAGGAAGTGGGTATGTTTTCTGGCTTAATCAACTCTCCTAGTCTATTGCACTCCTCCTACGGCTGCCCATATCACATTTAGAAGCTATAATTTTAAAATGCATCAGATGAACCATTATTGCGGAAATTAGAAAGCTTCAGAGTTCTATAGTTCAGGATACAGGTCCTAGATTCTCACTCTCACTTGAGAGCTCTTTAGCTGGTGTCACACTGTGGCCTGTGAGAAAACCCTGTGAGGGCCAAGTGATGTCATTGCTGCTGCCTCTAATGACCATTTGACATGGGAATCAGCAAACTACAAATTCAAAGAAAGGCGAAGTCAAATAGTGAAAGGCTGCATTTTCTACTTTGCAAAATATTTTCCCCAGGTCCACAGAGATATTGGCCCATCACCTTCTCTGAAATTGATGATGGCAATGCTTTGTCTCAGGCCTTAAAAGATGACTACAGTCTATTGTTAGGTTTTAAAAAATAGGTTACAGAATCATATGTAAACGATGATCTAATCTAGGTTTTAAAACTGTGTTTAAATATACATACAAAAGTCTGGAAATGTATATTCTACGCAGTTAACAGTGTTTATCTTTGGGAGTAAAATTACAGAGCAACATTCATTTGGGGTTTATTGCTTGAATATTTTACAGACATCATTTTTCATTTAAAAATCAATAAAGAGATTTGTCTGGGGCAGGGAGAAAGTGAGAGAGAAAGAAAGTATCTGGTTTAAGGCTGTGAACCTAGAAGCCATATTGTAGGTGTCAAAGAAGAAAGTACAAATAAAATTACTAGACCATTTAAACTAGTGACCTTCTGGCTATTGAAATCTAGTTGGCATTTATTATATTTCTTGGTGGCCACTTCATCGAAGCCTGAGCCCTAGCCATGCCTCCTTGCCTCTGCTCTGGTTCCTAATGGTTTAGCAGGGCCCACAGTGGGACTCTTAGGGGTTCAAGAAACGTTAGGTATTTTCATTCATTCATTTATTCCATTTTATTTCATTTCTTTGATACCTTATTGTATAAAAGCTTTGGTCCTAGTGGTTAGGAGCACACACTCCCACAGGAGAAACACTGCATAAGTAACTGATGTGTATGCTAGCCCAGCTTCTAGAGGATTGTACAGAGAACCAGGGTGTACCTAGCAGAGGTGGTGAAAGGATTTATATGGCTAAGCCCACAATCTGTCACAATTCTGGCATAGGAAATCAATTCTGGAATTCTTGAGTCCATTTCCTCCTTTAAAACACTTCTAACTGAGAGTCCTGTGTAGAAGTTTAAAACAAGTACCTAGGTCCTCCAGTAGTTTGGAGGATGAGGGGAGAAGAACACAGGATGGAAGGATAGGGACTTTGTTCCTAGGATGTTGCTAAAGACGAGTGCAAGACACTTCTTACCTCACCGACTCCGGAATTTGGTTATTCATTGATACACAAAGGAGAGGAAAGTAATTAATGGAAATCAAGAAAGTATCCTTTTCTTCTTTAGAAAAGAAACACTGGGATGATGTGTACTTTTCAATTTAAATGTTGCACAATTCTTTTGCACCTACCTGCAAATCCGCCCCCAGGGGGTGGCCTTGCCCCTGCTCCACCCCCAGCACTGCAGTTTTATTCCTTTGTGACTGTTTTCTCTGGGAGCTTTCATTCCTTTCTCCTACAATGCCCTGGGGTTGTATTGGACATCTCTTTCTAATCTGTAAAAGAAAAACAGAATTAAAAACTGGGTGTGTGTGGGGGGGGAGGTCGTCCACAACTTGCAGCCAACATCTCTATTGGCTTAGAAAGGTTAAATTCTTTCCCGTTATCAATTCTTGAAAGTTCCGGCAAAGCCCAATTTATACCTTGGCTTTCCCCCAAGAACAGGCTTGCCACCAGAAAGACGCAAGGGATGGGACGAGGTTAGGAGAAGGAGGCGGGAACCCTCCTAACCTGGGGGCTGCTTCCCAGAACCAGGGCCACGCCCCCTTGTCTGGGCCGGGGCAGCCTCAGCAGGGAGGCCAGGCGGCTGGACTCTTATTTTGAAAAGTGCAAGAAGCAGCCCGAGACTCACTGAGTCACTAGCAGCGTGGCGCTATATAGCCCGGTACCTGCCCGGCTGCGCGCAGCCGGAGGAGCCGCAGCGCCCACCCCGCGGCTTTCACTGCGCTCACTGGAAATCCGGGAGCCCAGGGCAGGACAGGCCTTGAGAGCCAAGGTACAAGGTAGGCGCGCGAGTCATGCTGGAGAAGCGTTTGAATTAAAGAGACTGGAGGCTGCCGATGATCGGCGAGCGGGTGGGGAGGTGGCAAAGTTTCAGGAGGGATTTGCGGGGCCGGTGAGGGCGCAGAGAGCGTCTGGTAAGGGCAGGTTCCCTGTAGTCGGTGGTCTCTTCCCGAAGCCCCCTCCCTCCCACTTTCTTGATCCAAGCACAGATCCCTGAAAGTAGGGCTCCAGCTGGGAATTTTTCCATCATTTTAGCAGGGTCGGGTCTGGAAAGGATGCTAAAGACGATCCCTCTGTCTTCTGACTTTTCTGTCACCATCCCTCCCTTAGTCGTGGCCATGCCCTAGAGGGCAGAGAAAGCGGGACCGCCAGAGATTTGGGGGATGGGGGCTGGGAGGGGTTGATGACCTCATCCTCTGGCAGCTGGCTCAGGGAGGAGGGGTCCATCCCACCCGAGCCAAGCCGGAGCCCTGCGCCCTCGCCCCTCCCCAAGCCCAGCCTCCTCTCTCCACTTTACCATAATTCTCTCCACTTTGGTGTCATTTCCAGAAAGTTTGTGCATAATAACTTGAGGAGCTTGCACCGCGGGGTGTATGCCCCCCCCCACACACACACAGTAGGTGCAGTTTCCAGGCTGGCTAGTGTGTGGCTCGCAGCACCAACTCTACAGTCCCGGGCGCTTTGGTAGCAGTGCGCACCCAGCTGCCCACTCTGTCCCGGCCTTGGGCCAGCCCTCTAGAACCAGATCCTGCGGAACCACCAGACTGGTCCTCTCTGGGATGATGTGTGCAAAAACCTGGCCTGGAGGAAGCAGGCCGCCTGGCGTCTGGGGACTTCCCGCCCTTTGCCTTACTTAACATGGCTCTGACTCAAATGATGCGTCGGCCACACTCTAGAAAGAAGTTTGGTACCGCTGAGTCAGAACCCAGGTTTGGGACTTTGACTCTAGCGCTGGGGATTGAAGGGGGTACCTGGGGAAAGCAGCGAGGCTAGCTGGGTCTCCAGGGATGCCAGCACCCTGCTGGGTCTCACACTAGTTGCAGGCCTGGACAAGCCAACCCCCAGTACTGCTCTTGGGGAGAAACCCATGACTGCTGTGCATTCCCCCAGACCTGGAGTCACAGGAACCCCGTCTCCAGTTTGATGTGCAGCCACAAAAGTAGCATGAGAGAAATGGAGCGAGCAGATCCCCAGGTCTGAGACTGGGAAAAATGCTTTCCTGAGGAAGCAGCCTAGAAAAGCCACCCTCACCATCGCTCCTGCCCTGCTTCCAACTGCCAGGCTAGGGGATGGTCTCACCAGCTTTGGACACTGCCCAGTCTGATTTAGGAGGGTATTTTCTTGCTTTGTGTTATTAAGATTTCTGACGGATCCTCTCAAGAACTACCACTTCCCAGGGGAAAGTCGGCCAGGGATGCTGGGTTGTTTCCAGAGGGCACAGTACAAAGGTGACATCTTCCTCACTACCTTTTTACATCTCCCGTGAAAGAAGGGTTTTTTCCTCAAGACTTGGCAAGCTTTGGCTTAGTGATAAGAATGAAGTTTATTTTCTTTCCCGAGGCTGTTGATACTGATTGGCATAGGAGACAGCACAAAGTACATGTGCCCCCAGGCTTGAACAGTAAACCTGTAAGAGGAGACGAGAGCGACATCATCACCAGATTTTTCAACTAATTCCTAAGCCTTAAATTTTACAGATTCATAGATATTGTCTTTAGTACCAAGAGTGGGAGTGGGTTCCCAGTGCCCACTTACCTGCCTTAAGATCCTGCTGGGCCGGTAGCAAAGGAATGTGACATCACCATCTCTTTGGCTCTGTGGTTGGAAATAATGTAGCTTTCTTTTCTGTAATTGTTGAAGTCCATGAATCATAAAATTCTGATAGCTGGCATTGTTACAATAGCTCACCTACCTTAAATAATGTAATAAGTATATTCCGGGCGTCCCAGGTGAGGACGGAAACAATAGACAGATGGTGTGTCTTTATGGGCTCTAGATTTAGTTCCAGTTGACTTTTTAAACTTCTTAAGGTGTCAGAATAAAAACTGAATGGCACTTACTATAATACATTGTGGTTGATCCTCACATTTTTACTGTATTATCATCTTAAGCCCTAAAACTAGTGTTTTTGAAACTTTGTTCATGAGCTGTGTGATTTGTACTACTTTTGAGGGGAGTTGCCTCTTTTTATCCCAATGTGTTCTTTTCCCCAGGTTACAGTAAATCTTTGGCTCTACTGCAATTGAATTTATCAATTATCACTGAAACAGAAAGCATTTCCTGGAAATTACCAGAGAGTCCACTCTGTTCAAAGTGCCAAAGGCACTATTTCAAGGGGAAATTATGAATGTCTTCAACAGTTATCAATTATCCAAAGAACCGTTCACCCTCATCTAGATTTCTTTTATAATCATAAAGAGCTGAATGTGTGTAACATGGTCATCTCTATTCTGCATATTTCTCCATAAATAACTTTGTATCAAAACATACTATACTTTTTCAAAAGATCCAGATAAATGTTGGGTAATCAAAGTTCACTGTATTTCAGAAATTACCTATTATTTAATATCTTGCAGAGCAACCTTCAAGTAGATGGAAGAGGAGGCCACTAAATATACACTTTTTAAAAATAATGATGTGTTAAAAAAAAAAAAAAAAGAGCACTAAATGGTTCTTTGAAAGTGCTCCCATTACTTTGCACCTATTTAGACACTCTGGTGATAATCTTTTCTCAGCGACATTTTCTCCATGCTGCAAGGAATGAACCTTACCAGACTTTAAGGAAAGATGTAGGAAGATAGGGGGTTTCTCCTCCCAAGTTTTTGGATCTCGAGACCCCCTTGAGATGGCACTAGTTCAAGGAATTTCTTTCAGGGGAGCTCCATATCCACCAATGTGTCAGAAGATACAGAATTAGATGTGTGAGAAGGGTTTTAGCCAAGGAAATTGAATAACTAGAAAGCAATGGCCCATTGTTCCAGAAAAGGCGTGGGGATAAGGAGAGGGTAGAGAAAGCTGGAGGTGTTGGTGGGGGGAGCACCACTGTGGGCCCAGTTGGCATGACAGTTTTCTGCCCAACTGCACCAACTACTTTTGGCACAGATCTCTTCCCGACAGGAACTCCTAGCTGTGGTATTGGTTGTGCGCTTTAGGGCTAACCATAATTGGTAACAGGAGCCATTCCAGTTAGGTGAGCTGCTCTTGCTTGTGTATAATGATGATGAGGAAACAAACTGAAAATGTGGGATGGGTAGGTAACGTCAGGTCGGAGTCTCCCCACTCAGTTAGCCCAACTGCCAGAGTGTCACTGCCAGGGCATGGATGGCTAGAAGGCGGGAAGGCTTATTGGCTGGAAAAGATTTCCTTCTGAAGAAGAAGCTACCATTTGTAGACAATATGTCAGCCAGATGAAATGAGCAGTAACTGTTTTTTGGTTTCTATTGGCAGAAATTTTGCATTTTTAAAAATAGACTTGTAAGAAGACCCGCAAAGCCAAGTAAAAAAGAATAGACACTGGAGTTTCACCAGTGAGAAGGCAGAGCAGAGAACTTTTAACTTCATCATGAGTCATGAGTACTAAGCAGGCCATTAGTTCTCACAAAACAATCTGACGTGAGCACCCACATCTCCTGGTATTAGAGAATTGGGCTCAAGTGTCCCATTCCATCAGAAATGAAGTCCCATTCCATCAGAAATGAAGTCCCCCTGAACCACCAAACATAAGACTCAGAAACTTGATGTTACAGAAGCAAGGCAGGCAGTCCTCAGCTTCCAGGTGGGTCATAGCCTGTGGATCTGTATAACCCACCGCTGGGAACTCTGAGCACACTTTTTCATTGATACTGTGTCACATAACTGATTGGATTCCCAGGCCAGCCCATAGATCACAGCAAAGTAGTCTGCCTTGTTAATAGCACTATGGAATCCAGGACTACGTGTAACATGTTTGTTGTGGAGAAAAAGCACTCAGCTCCAATCTGGAGCTCCAATCAAGGTTTGTAATCCCAGCAACAATGCCAAAAGGGGTTCACTGAGGGAAAATAAAGATGCATTTCCTTTCATACTTGCCTTATGCTAACAGAACCCCCACCCTGAAACTACAGAGCTATGGGGAAGTGGAGAAGGGGATCTTGGCCTTGGCTGGCTTGGTAGCAACAGGGGGAAGAGAAGAGAGGAGGGTCACGGGTAATGGAGACATGACGGCTAGTTACCTGTCATCTGTGGGACCTAGTTTGGGTAGTTTATTCATGTGAGCTGCATTATTGACTGACATTACTTCCTTACTAGATGGAAGTTTTATTCTAGAACCTACATCTAGACATTAACACTGCTTAGCTGCATGTTCAGTAATTTAAAAATAAGAATTAGGTTTTAAATGGAATCTTTAATAGTAGGAAAAAAGCAAATACAGAGGCATCTTATTTTTTCTTTTGTTCCCTGTCTGCTAAATTCCAAAGCCAGTGTTAATTTGGGGGGTCACACAGATTTAAGAAAAACTTAGAAGCAGATAAATAGATAGATGTAATCTAATTAATCACGGAGTGGGTACCATTTGCTGAGCACTTACTTTGCACCACGAAATATGCTAAAATATTAAATCCTTTATGTCATTTAATTCTCATCACAGTCATCAGCATCCCCATCTCAAAAATAATTTTCCCAGAGTCACAGAGATCAGAAATGTTAGGGCTGATAACTCATCAATAACTCAATAAATATTTAATGGTAAATCCTAGAGCCCAGGCACTGTGTTAGTCTGAGAATAAGGTAATGTACCAAATGGACAAATATGCAAAGCTCCTTGCCATTGTGGAGCTTATTCACCAGCGGTAAGAGATAAAGCACACACAGTAAACTAAACATCAGCTTAAGATGGAAAATAAAGTAGAAAGGAAAGTAAGAAATGCAAGATTGGAGATGCCACTCAGTAAGATAGAAAATACAGGTGAAGAGCGTCTGAGTGAACAAAGTGAGTGCAGGACATTTATCCCATTGTGTCTCACAGCAAACCATTTTGTTTTGTAGCACTAAATGTTTGAGGACATGTGCCATCCTCACCAGTCACTATAAACACCCTACAAGTGACTGGCAGGTGTCCAGCAACAACTTCATACAGGGCTTGACCTTGTCTATTCAGAGGTCAGGAGAGGTGGGAATATGGACACAGCTGCTGGAGGGACATCCTGGAGAAGTCTGGAGTCTGCTGTTCATGCAGAGGGCTTAGCCTTAGCCATGAGGGCAAAGATGGCTCTCCTAGAGCTTGGAAAGAAGGCAGATTGTGGGCGTGGAGGTACAGGGGTGGGGTAGAAGTGGCAGGAGGAGTTCTCTTCTGCTGGCCTGCACTTTCTCAGTGACAGTTCATCAGCTGGGAGTGGACTGGCAGGTAACATTGGTGGACAATTTGGGGAGAGAGATCTGGGAGAGAGGGAGCCTGAATTTAGTTGCTGAAATGTGCACTCAAAGTCTGCCATGGTCAAATTCTCACTTTCAACATCCACAGAATTCTGGAATTCAGAATTCTATAATCAAGTCCACTCTTAAGGAGAGGGACTAACTTAAGATTTTTTTATCTGTCCCTTGATTAGAGCAGAGCCCTGCAGCTGTACACGTGTGGTTAGTGTTTCTTGAGTGACTGCCCTAACAAACTTCCTAGATACTTGTCCAAAAATTTCATGTAAAATTTTCTGTCCAAACTAGGCATGGTGGTGCACACCTGTAATCCCAGCTTCTTGGAGGGTGGGGACAACGATGATGGAGATTCAATGCCAAAGCAGGCAAAAAATTAACAAGCTCCCCATGTCAACAAACAAACCAGGCATAGGAGAGTATGTCTGTAATCTCAGCTATACTGAAGGTACAGGTAGGCAGATGGAGATCCAAGTCTGTCTGGGGCAAAAAGTGAGAGACCCTATCTAAAAAAAAAAAAAGGCAAAATGGCTGGGAACATGGTTTAAGAGGTAGAACACTTGTCTGACCCTGAGTTCAATCCCTGTTACTACCAAATAAATAAATAAATACATAAAATTTCCCATTCTGATTCTCACATTGTTCTCTGCCTTCTCTGAAATGCTGATACATACGGTCCCTTGTACTGCACTTTATTCTACTTTATGCTACTAAATAGCACTTGTACTGCAATTTATTCTACTGCTAATTATTTCAGGCTGAGATCAGAGTGAGAATTATCACCAAAGAGGTATTTAAATACTTGGGCCAAATCTGCTAGTACATGCTTGTAATTCCAGCACTCAGGAGATGGAGGCAGGAGGAATGAGAGTTCAAGGCCAGGCTAGGCTACATAGGGAGTTCAAGGCTAGATACTATCTCAAAAAAGAAAAAAAAAAAAAAAGAAAAAACCTTGAAAGAAATGGCAACCACTCCAAAAGAGAGCAAAAGTGTGAAAACTGGGCTCTGTGTGGCAAGGTTGAGGGAAGTCAACCCCACTTACTTGACCAAGCTCTGCAATTGACTGCAAAATCTGCCCAGAGACAGAAGGCTGAAGGAAAGCACATCCCAGGAAACCCACAAATGAACCCATGCAAAGCTGGCATTGGAAAATTTTGTGGTTTTTCTCGGTAAAGCCTCATTTTCTACTTGTCTTCCTAACTACCAATGGATGTGTTTGTATGGAAGGTGACATGTGGATCTTTCAAAAGATTTATTTTTGGTTTCTATTGAAAGACAAAATGATTCCACATGTACCCCATACTCTCACTTCACACCATTTTGTTATATAACATAGAATGTTCGAGAACACATTGTCCACACCAGAAACTATAAATCTGTCCCGGCAAGTGACTGTAAGATACTCAGGGACAGGAGGTAAGGAATTGGGCCTTGTTTCTCCAAGGGAAGCTTTTATTTGCAAGAAAGAGGGAGACATAAGAATCTGCAAATCTCTTTGAAGGGCAGAAAAATCATCTAGGGCTAAAAGGGCAGTTGTCCAAGCCCATGCATTCCTTGGCCATTCTTTATACACAACCAGCAGGCGTTGTCAGTTTGCAAACATAGACAGTTATACTGTTTAATATCAGTTCATTTTCTGCCTTTCCAGAACATTGAACAGTATATGGTAGAGTCAGTGAGACTAGCAGATGTGTGAAGTACTGGACCTTTCCTTAGGTCAATATCTTTGCTTCAGGATACAAATAAATGGCACAGTCTAAACAACTCACTTGGGAAGGTTATTTAGAATGATTTTACATTACAAAATTTTTAGCTGCCTAAATTTAGACCTTTCAGAAGCATATCATGGTTGATATGTACAACATCCAATTCTGTATTTAAGGACCAAGTTCTACTTCACTTAAACTCTGCAGCAGTTGCTTGGAAACAGTTGCTTCTGATGTCTTTACCTCTGCCATACTGATTTATTTTAAAAATTAAGGTATGCTGGCTCACATCTGTAAGCCTAGCTACTTGGGAGGTGGAGACAGGAAGATCAAGGTTCAAGACCAGCCCAGGCAAAGTTACTGCAAGACCCTGTCTGAAAGACAAACTAAAAGCAAGAAGGACTGGGGAGTGGTTCAAGCGGGGAAGCATGAGGCCCTGAGTTCAATCCCCAATACCCCAATAAGGATAGCAGTGACTTTCCCAAGTGCAGCTATTGTAGGACTTGGATCTCCTGAGTCCAGCTTTGGTTTCTTTTGAGCACACTAAGCATCTTCCGAGAGGCAGGGTGATGTTATCACTTGAAAATATGCACCATGGGCTATGCAGAATTTTCCGAAAGCTTTCACACAGATGGCTAATCTGGCAAAATCACATTGAGAGTCCTGATTACAAGTTCAGGAAAGTGTTTAGGGGAAATGGCTGAATGTTTAAAATTGTAACGACCAGTTTTCCTGGGAAGGAAATTCCAAAGAGTCTGGTTGGGATCCATTCTGGGGCACTTTCTGAAGTGTGGCCACCTGCCCTGAGCTAGCAGATGGGGAGAAAATGCTAAGGGACACCAGCCAAGGACACAGTCGCTGTCGCTCTGTGTCTGTCCCATTCTCTTCTGTGTCTGCACTCCCAGGTAAATTCAATGTGGCTTCTGCAACCCAGCTGGTGCTTGGCTTTCTGATATGCTTATTTTTTAACCCTAATATTTTAGTTTTTGCCTACTTATTAAGCCAAATGCAAGTTTGAAAGTAACAGCAAAGAATAATAATGACTTTGGATTCTCAAATATTTGCCCAATGTTGTTGTGGCTCTAGTTGTTTCCTTTTACTGTATTATTCATTTTAAATCTATCATTAGGATATAGTTCAAAATTAACTGGCAGTAAATGAGTTCATATCCTGTGCAGTAGTACCATTACTGGTTTACTATGTTTTAAACAAAGTGATTATATAGCAATCACAGACTAATACAGCTACATTGTTAATCTTGAATCATTTGAGGAATTGGGGAAGATTGTGATAAAGACTGAATATCTTTTTTTTTTTTTTTTGGTAATACTGGGGTTTGAACTCAGGGCTTCATGCTTGCTTAGCAGGTGCTCTACCACTTGATCTGCTCACCCCCATCCCCCAACTGAATGCCTTGAAACAGTCTGATTGTACATTTGGCTCAACTATGATTCTTGGGTATGATTTCTCTCTTTAGATGACGACTTTTGGATTTTCTTTTGACTAATCTGCTCATCCGTTCAGCCACTGTGCTGAACGGTAGGGTTTCGTATATAATATCCCTTCTACAATGTTAATTAAATTTTAAAAAATTTTACTTTTATTGGGGAGGGGTACGGGCATTGAACTAATGTTACAAATTAGGAAATCCTGAAAACATTCCAGCTCTCAGCAGTGAGACTAAAGTTTGAAGCATCGTGAAACACAGGGGCTGGCTGCATGTTTGGATCCTCTGTGACACAGTAACCATAACACCTGGTATTTTTGTTGGGCACCCTGAGAGCTGCATGTTATTGGGAGTGTCTTGAGTTAATGATACGGGAGGATTTAGAAATGCGTCCATAGCTCTCCCCATACCCTGGACTCCCAGCTCATTTTCTGAACTAGTGGAGGAAGCGACTGAAGTTTAAGTCTACCTTCTGATGGGCTGTAGGTTCTAGCCCAGGCTGTCCACACCCAGTTGTCTTTTCACACGTGATCCATGTTGCTTCTAGGTCTCTGTTTGCTTCTCAAGCCCTGAATTCAAAACCCAGAACTGCCAAAAAAAAAAATAAATATCTAAAAGTAAATAAAATTGCAATTCAACTTCTTAACATTTCCAAACCTTTTGATTATTTATTTATTTATTTATTTTGATGAAACTGGGGTTTGAACTCAGGACTTTAGTGCTTGCTAGGCAGGTGCTCTACCACTTGGGCCATACCTCCAAGCCCTTTTTGCTCTGGTTATTTTAGGGATAAGGTCTCACTTTTTGCCCAGGCTGACCTAGGCTATGATTTTCCTATTTAGGTCTTCTCCTGTAGTTGGGATGTAGTTGGTATGTGCCACCCACAGCCAGCTTTTTTCCATTGAAATGGGATCTCTTGAACTTTTTTACTCAGGCTGGCCTAAAACCTCAATCCTCCCTATTTCAGCCTACTAAGTAGCTAGGATTACAAGCACACACCACTGTCCCTTGCACCTTGGATTTTTTAGGCTAATATATTTCAGGAGATTTTACCTTTGGATATACTGTAATTTGGGAAACATGGTATGATCATTGAATGGGTGTAGACTCTGGACTAGGGTAACTGGAAAAAGTTTAGCTTACGCAGATAACCACCTCCACCTGCTCAAGAGTTCATTGTCTAGGTTTAGCTGAAATTAGAGAAAAGTTTATATAGCTTAAAAAGAGCTTTTAAAATTTACACATGATTTTTATTGATCTCAGACTGTTCTTAGACCTTGGGATAAACAAGTTTAATATGGTGCTTAAGAACTGTGAGAGTTGTGTTCACAGTGCTGCAGGCGTGGTGATGATCCATTATTCCAGGTAATGATGCTTTAATTATCAAGTCCTGCCATTTTGTGGTGGTTTTGACGTGTACATTAATAAATGCTTTTGCTATTTTAATAGGCAAGGAGGGTTCTCACATGAATTTGAGGCCTTCCATATTAGGCATTTTGGAGACAGAGATGATGGGGATCACATGAGGTATTTGAGAAAAAATGGAGACTAATTGAATGCAGAGGCCCCTGTGGGGCAAATAGAGTAAAGAATTCAGTGCAATGATGTCATCCAAGGGTAGCAAGCCCATGCCCGAAGACCTGGCAGCAGCTTACCCATACCAAGCCACCTGAGACATTTCCTGGGCTGAAAACAATATTACGGAAATTAGACTTCCCTGCCAAACTTACCACACCTTGCCAAAGTGTGGCACCTCTCACAGTGCCTAACAGTCAGTGCAGCTTCCCACCATGTCTACCAAGAAGTTCTGTGAACACGAAGAGTGCTAATGCCTGTGTTTTCTCAGACTAGAAAAGGAGAATGTGGGTGTGCTTCCCATGACCATAGAAAAGGATGCTTGTACAGTGTGCAGTTTACTGGGAATTATCACCCCTGGGTGTGTGTAGCTGTACCAATCAAAGAACTTTGACTAAGAGTTTGTGTTTCACTTTGTTTTGTTTTGTTGAGGGCCTCATTTCTTAGATAGTAATAGGATTTCCTTTAAATAATTAAAAATAATGATTGGATATGCCCAGAAATAAAGTCTGCCCTTGACTGGCTTTTCTCAATCCATCATTTATTCAGTATGCATCTAATTATGTTAATTTTTTAAATATGTTTTATATATATATATATTCTCAATTAATTCTCACTACAATCCTGTGAAATCATTTATCCTTTGTTAAAGACACACACATGTATTTAAGGAGGGGGGAAAAAAGCCTTAGAAGTTAAAGAATTTCTTGATTTCAGAGTGGACATAGGCAACTCAGAGCTCATACAGCTTTCTCTCTTTGAGTCCCAGTTTCTCAAAACCATGTGCCCTCAGTGTACAAGACCCTGTGATTTCTATAGAATTCTCTAACCCGTAGAATTCTAATTTGATCCAAGATTTATTAGATACACGTGATGAAAAAAGTTGCACAACAGGAAATTGAACAATAGCACCACGCAGCATATCTTCACAGCCAACGTCTTCATAAATAAGGGTGAATTCTAAATATTAAAAAGGTATTGTCTGAGCATGGCATACTTGAAAGTCTAGTGCAAACAAATCCAGCATCTTTCACTGACTCTACAAACACTTATTCAGTGAGTTCTATGCTTAGCGCTCACCTGAATAAGACACATTCAGGCTCTTGCAAGGAAGGGCAGAGCCCAGAACAGAAGGAAGTGAGTAGTGCTATACTTGAAATAGAAACAAAGTTCTCAGGAGAGGCAGTGAGCAGTTTTGCCTGGGGGAGCCAGGAGAAACTTCCAGAGAGAACTAAGACCTGATTACTAAGAAGCTTGGTAGAAGGTTTAAACTGGGTGGAGAAAGCAGTTCAGCTCTTGGTTCAAGGGCCCCAAGATGGAGGGAAGGTTGTGTTTCTGGAGGATGGTGGACTTGGATGGCTACAGAGGAGCCCAAATAGAGGAGGTGGACTGCTTTTCTGGCTACACCAAAAGTGCCATGGACCGTGAAAATATTTTTTTCTAGAATATTACAGTCACAAATCAGTTAAAATATTTCGTATCTGCCTATATCATTTGAGAGATCTTTCTAGATGCATTAACAAGAAATTTTAGGACCTACAACACTTTGTGCTAATACCTTACCTGATTTAGATTACGTATAAGACAGGTTGTCATGAGTTTAAAAGGTAACAAAATCAGAAAAAACTTTTTGGAAAAGAAAGGTTTATTCATACAAAGTACGTGGTGTGTCATGACTAAAAAATTACTGGCAGGAAGAAAAGTCATAGTTTTAAAATATTAACATAACGTAATCCTCCAAAGGGCTTGAAACTAGTTTGTCTTAAGTGATCCTTTTGTCAATTTTTATACCATTGATTTATGTGACAAGCTCCCTTTTTAGTTGCTAATGAAAATCTCTCAGGTGTGTCAGAGATTTTAGATGAATGTAGTCTGAATGAATGAGTCTTCCTCTTATAGCTTGAGAGAGCACTCAGTGGCAAGGTAACTCCTTTTGCAGCACTTTCTTCTTTTCCTTACCTTGGGCTTTTGGCCATTTCATTAGCAACTTATTTTCTCCAACATGAGAATTCAACTACTTATGCTGTGACTAAACTACTCAAAACCTCCCCATGATGCTGGAGGCTTAGCTCAGTGCTTAGAGCACTTGCCCAGCATGTGTGAGGCCTTGGGTTTGATACCTAGCACCACCCAAAAAAAAAAAGAAAGAAAAAGAAAAGAACAAAATATACTCTGTGAACCAGGTGTTAGGTGTTTCACAGTTTACCGATAAAAAGTTTCCAATTTTCCAATGCATCCTGACAAATTTGGCTCTCCTCTCTAAATAACTCCCATAACCTACATTCTTCCTTCTCACCAACACAATTCCCTATCCTATGATGTATATTTAAATATTAGCCTACACATTTTTCCCATTCTATATCCACTGTACTGTGCAGCATTTTCATTTTTAAGAGATCTAGGACAGAAAATGCATTGGACATATTCTGCAAACCAAGGTAAAGGTTCAAGTGTGTATGTCATTCTTTTGCTTAGGTTTGCTTTTATAACTTGAATAACTAAGAGCTAAATATGTCAATTTGATATGTGTAATTTAAGCAGTTATAGGTATCTTGTGGTTATCATAAACTTAAGCCCTTAAGTAATGTACAAGGCATCAGAGTCAACATGGGTAACATGTGATCAGCAGAATTCCTTTTATGAGAAAGGCATTGTTTTGCAATTCCTCGTATAAGTTTTAAACACATTAGTACGTGAAAGAAAGTAGGTAACTCTGGGGAGCGATTCATATGAATTTTGCAGCTTAACCATGACAAGTGACCTGTTACACAGCCTGCTTGACAAAATAGTAAGATGTAACAGAAAAGACTTATTACAGTAGTCAAGGTGGCCAATTATCATTCAAACTCATGTAAATAAGTCTACCCAGAGTAAGGTAGTGATCCTCTAATTGCAAATTCATGCCCAAAAATTAACAGGCATTATCTTATGTTTTTAACTTTTTTACACTTGAATTCCCCAATTTTCCGTTGCATATTTATTCCCTTTGGGAAAAATTCTGGAAGAAACTAAGTTCTGGGACCATTCAGAGCCAATTAATTAGCAGAACTAACTCTGCTCTCCTGTTTCCCAGGCAGTGTTGCTCGGGATTGATTTTCACCTCCCTCCACTGGCTTCAGAGTTTTAGAAGAGTGTAATGTAATCTGCTCACTTTACTTGCAAGAAAACTGAGGCCAGAGGAACTAATGACTCTTCAGGTGGTGACCAAGGGACCGAAGAGAATCTCCCCCAACCTAGTCTCATTCTCCCACCCCACCCCCAAAGTGAAAATAAATAAAACTGAAGGGAAAAGTTGCAGTCTTGCTGCTCACACCTGCAAATGTGAGGCTCCACTTTCTTTTGTATTAGGGCTGGTGCTTGATGGGTTCTAAAACTAATGAAAGCTGTGAAAGTGTGCAGCTTAGAGGAACACACTTAACCTTGTGGTCAATGACTAGAAGCCAGGGCTACTGAGCAGTCCCCTCTCCCTCCTCTCCTCTTCCTTGTCTTCTACTCCCCTCCCCTCCCCTCCTCTCCCTCTCTTTTCTGTTTCCTTCTTCTCTCTCTCTGTTCCTCTCCTCACTCCCTCTCCTCTCCTACCTTCTCTTCTCTTTTTCCCTCCCCTCCCCTCTCCGCTCCTCTTCTCTACCTCTCATCTCTCTCAACCTTCTTGCACTACTAATGATAAAATAATTTGAAGAAAATGTAAGCACATTCAAGCATATAAAGGAGATAATACCAAAAGCAAAATGTCAGGGGATAATTGTCAAACCTAGAACTATGCTAATTTGAATTCTGAGTCTACAACCTTCAATCTGGAATGCACTTTCATTCTATGCCTTAAATAGCTGGAAAGAAAGACTTAGATTGGCAAAATATATTTCCTTCTGAACAATTATCTCAATCATAGTCTTTTGCAAAGTAATAAGAAGATTCAGCTGAATGAATATACTTCATTTTTAAACTTTGTGTCAATAGCTACTTGGCTGTTTATTTCAGAAAGAAATAATTTCAAGAATGTCATTCTCTACAATTTTGTAGTAATTAACTTCTAGGTTCACTGCAGACACAAATGAACTTTCCCTAAAATGTGACATGCGTACTTATTACAGTTAATAAAGAGGGAAGGAAGTTCTTTTGCAACTCTTCCTGCAGGGTGCGAGAATTTTTTTTACTGGAGGCAGACTCTGCTGATTGAATCCTTACCATCTGAACATAAATCAGTTCTGCCATGTTGCGACATTCTTGAGCATCCCCACATTCCAATTGGGTGCAAGAGTTAACTTTTGTCTTTAACTTTCCCTGGCAACTGATAGCATCAGAGGAAGAGATAAGCTGTCCCTGGGAGAGCTGAGCGGTATGACTTCCAGATATCAGCATGACTGTTGTGCATGTGCCAGCTTTCTTTTAGACTCCTTCGGTTGTGCTAAGTGTTTGGGATGTTTGTTGTTTGCTTTTCAAAGAAGTCAGATCAGAACTTCTCCACTGTCTCAACTCCAGCAGGAGAAGGAGGATACATTTTTAAGGAGATCTCTATAACATAACACTCTGGTTAACTTAATGGTGGAAGGAAAAGGAGGAAGGCAAACAGCTTGGCACAAGTGACAATTTCTGTAGTAACAACACATTCATCAGACCTGGAGAGAACTTAATGTCTGCTTTTAAAATTCTAAATTGAATCTCTACAGATTCCAAGACCTTGAAAAGATTTCAGTACAAACTAAACTCAATATTCATATTTTATCAATATTAAGAGAAAGAAAGTAAAAGGAGGCTTAAATTTCTTAACAGCCAAGTTCAACCTTATACTTTTACATTCATGACCTTATTTGAACTTTAGGACAAATCTCATTAGTAGGACTTCACCATTCTTAAAGAATGGTGAAGCAGTACTGAGAGTCAGACAGGTGGTTGATTCTCAGTGAGATAATGAATTGCAAAACCAGCCTCAGTTTCTCATCCCCATTCCCTCTTCTCATGCCACCCCGCGTTGTGTGTTCCCACCCAACCTGCATCCCCATTAAAAACAACATCCTGTTCTGTTTCATTCCTTTCTAGTGAATTGGCCAAAATTTGGTGTCATAAAATACAATGAATAAAGTCCTAACCAGGTGTTCAGTATTTTAATTTTTAAAAGCAATAAACTCTCTTAATTCTTTGTATTCTTAAAGAATGCTGTAGAAACAAAGGATCTGACTGAAAGCAGACAAATTTGTGGCTGATCATACAGTCAGGAAATGTACCTTGCCTGGTTGCTGAGATGTAAGTGATCTGCCCGGGCCTGAACGTGGGCTTGTAGGCCCTCTGTCTTCTGCCTCCTGAGGGAGAGGCCTGGCCTCAGTGGCCCAGCTCCAGGAGAGCTAATAGTTCTTCCCTTGCAGTTCCCACTCCCCACCAGAAATGCAAATAAGAGGAAAAACTTTCCCTTTGAAATGATTTGTTTTTAACATGGTATGTCTGAGCCTTCACTACCAAATTCCCCTCTAGAAGTCTGCTAAAAGTTCTTTCCATCCCAAATCTATTTGAAAAACCTGGAAAATAAATTCTGCTGTTGACCAAGCTGATCTCCTTCTGTAGCTCATAAAATTGCTAACGATATAATTTCTGATTGTCTTTTTTAAATATGCTCTCCTAGGTCTAGTTAAGAAGTAGCCAAGTGTTATAGACATAGATGCACTTCTCAGCTGGGCGGGGGAGCTTGCATCTAGTCCCAGCACTTGGGAGGCAGAGGCAGGAGGATTGAAAGTTCAAGGCCAGCCAGGGCTACATAGCGAGACTCTGTCTCAAAAAATCAAAACACAAAAGAAATACGCACTTCTCCCTCCTGCTTAGCATGAGTGTTCTCCCATCCTGTCTCAGTGCCTGTCATACCCTGGCAGGCAAGAACGTTTTGCTGAAAGAATCAATCTGGCCCCAGCATCCTGAGAGCAGTGGAGGCCAGCTGAACGGCTGTCTGCAGGCTATAGCAGATGCTCTGCTTCCTACCGTCTGTCCTTGTCTCTGTCTCAGCTGCATCCTCTCTTCCGTTCCTGTGTGTCTCCAACCTGCCCATCCCATCACCAGCATTCATTCTCCACTTTAGGGGCTGTCAGCCCCATGGTCTGGCTTACTATTTTCTGTCTCTAGACTATCTTCCATACCCTTCATAAATCACAAGTGACCTAACTAAATATGTAAGAAGAAAGAGGCAATTGGTAATTAATAGACCAATTTTCCAATCTCTCATGGATATTTTTTTGTTGTTCATCTTAAATTTGTTTCTATTGAAAGACTGATGTCTTAGCACCTTAATAAGTAATTTATGTATAAAAAAACATTAACTCTAAAAGTTTTAAAATTTATAATTTTTTTACACCCATTTGATAGCATATAGGTGACATTAGTTAAAAAAACAACAACAACAACTTGTAACCTTGTCTAGTGAAATAATCTAATGTTGAGCAAGTTGACCATACTTCAGGTATCTTAGAGATGTGTTAAGGTCCTGGAAAATGAGGCAACTTGCTATGATAAGCAGAGGAGAGAGATTTCTTCTAAAGCTTATGCTAGCTTTCTCAGCAGAATCCAGCTCCCCTGACAGTCGAGTGGTCTCCTGAGGGAGTAAGAGGTACAAATGCTGCCTCAGAAGGCTGGCAAAACGGAGGACCCTAAATGCCCCATGTACATTGTGTTGGACATACAGAGCTATGGATCACCACTATATTTTTAGCACCAAGCCCACTTCCCCGCATGTAGTAAAAGTTCAACTAGTTCTTATTTTTTATTTTTTGGTGGTGGTGGTACTGGGATTTGAACTCCTGGCCTCACACTTACTAAGCAAGCACACTACTAACTTGAGCTACAACCCCACCCATTGACTGGTACTTTTCAATGCATTGACTGGAATCTGGCAAGAAGGTAGAAGAAAAGGGAGCTCAGGCCATCCCCAAAGTTGGTACAAGAGTTTTTGACTGTTCATTAAGCTTGAATTTTTCAGTTATTTTTCAAGAGGCATTAAGCTTTGCCTTGAGCCATAATAATTAGATTTTTTTCCACTTTGTGATGTTAGATGAATCAAGTGGCCACAATTTCTCCTAATTCCCACTCATGCTTTCTAGGTGTGGAAACAGGAAAGCTACATACTCTATGTAGAATATTTCTGTTTAATGATATCAGTGGACTTTAGGATTTTGTGTTGGAAGTACCTTTTCTTCTGCCTCTGTTATTTTTGGAGATACTAATGGTTCATTCACAATTAAGCTTTGCAATAAATGTCAAGTTTGCTTTTTTTTTTTAGGATTCATGCAATCAGTTTCAGCCCTTTAGCATTTAGGGGAAAACCAAAAGTGACCACATTGCCTTGTAACAGGACAGGAGTGACACCCAGCTAACTGACAGCAGGAAGATGATGAGGATGACAGCAACACTTGAAAGCTCCTCACATAGTAACTTTTTCTTTCAGCCAACAGAGTTGTCAGCTTTTCCCAGTTGTGTATAGAGATTTTTTTTTTCAAGTAGAATTTTTGGCCTTAGAAGTGAATTACAGGTTATTTTTACAGATAACCAATGTGAAGTTCCAAAAGGGCCATACAGGACAAAGTCCACACCCAGATGGTGTAGAGACCAGCCAGTGCCTACTTCTCTTTCTGTTACTTTGCTGCCCCCTAGTTCTCATTTCACTGAAGCTAGAAAAGACCCTCAAGGTCTGGGTGTATGGAATTATCAGGGACAGAAAAGATGTGTAGGAAGTGACTGTGTGACAGACAGACACTGTGAAGAAATGTGTGGAACTCCAGAAGGCAGGAAACTGAAGGGCCTCACCCTACCTGGAGGCATAGGAAGAGAATTCGAATCTGAAGGATGAACCAGAGGCAGAGAGATGCACTGAGTCAGGAGGAAATTTCAGGCTGAAGGATAAGGCTGAACGGTGAGAAAAGCAGTGGAGTAAGAAGAGACTACAGCCAGACAACCAGACCTAATGGGCCAGGTTAAGGAATTTGGAGTTTATTGCAAAAGTAAGCAGAAGCTATTGTGGGCAGGGAAGTCAGAGCATCACAAGATCAGATGTGGGTTTTGAAACTCTGGGATGCTTGCTAGAGAACACCATGTGGGAAATGTGTAGGAGAGGGAAAGGCAAGACTTGTGGCTTAGATGAGGAAGGTGAGGACCATGGGGTGGCTCCTACAATTCTGGCTAGTGAAACAGGATCAGCAATGGTGCATTGGTGAGGGAGGAAAAGAGGATTCTAATAGCAGGTAACAGGTCACATCCCACACCAAGCCCTGTTCTCATTTAAGCTTCATAACTGCCCTGTTTTGTAGTTTCTATCATTATCCCATTACAAAGATGAGAAAACTGAGGTAGAGAAGGCTTGACTGTACAAAATCACACAGTAAGTGTGCAATAAATGTTACCTACTACCACTTCTTATTCATATCATTATTATTATTATTATTATTCATTCATCCATTTATTCTTGGACTGCATGCTATCCTTTAGGTAGTACATTGGTGAACAAAACAGATGTGGACCCTGCTAATATGGAGACTATAGCCTAGTGGGAAAACCAGTCAATAAACTAGCAAACAGTTATCTTGCTTGGACAAGCTGGTCAAGGATGGTAATATGGTGTAGGATCCTTTGACTGAAATGTTAGAATTCTAGCTCTTACATAAACCTTTGATGGACATATGCGGATGGGGTACAAACTATTGACTAAGCCAAAAGGAAGGTTCCCAGATGTTCTTTGAGGTTCCACAGGTATCTCCAATGAGTTGGGTCAGGAATAGGCCTTGTACCTACTTTATATGTGGAAAGATTGAGGAGCCAAGAGGAGCCAACCGTATCAGAGTCTCACAGAGCGTGGGTTTTGGGGCCTGGCCACACCTACTGCCTTTTGGGTACTAGGTGGTATTAAATGGCCCAAATCTGACTGCCTCTGGGCAGGTCAAGTCACAGCTCCCCGTTCTCAACTATATATAGTAAAGAACTTACATAAGAGTGCTATTAAAAAAGATGACAGAGAAGGAAAGAAAATGCCAGCTGAATTTTTTCCACTAAAGCTCATTTTTAACAGATGTGTTTTCTCTGTTTCTATAATGACAACGTACCAAGGGACAGTTCCCTGGGACATGGTGGGGGAAGTAGCCCAGTTACTTGTATCTGTCTGTGCTGAGCACAACTTGATCTCTGGTAAATAAACTGTACTCATGCTTACTTTTTCATCTAATATAATTCCTGTTCCCTGATGTCTGTAGAAAAGGGACCGTGAGGAAGAATGAAACTGCTGAAATGATTTAAACTAAGTTTTGCAATATATTTGGGATAATATTGGAAAGGAATGTTCTAAGTCCAGCAAAATGTGGAATTAACATGTAAGTGTTAATCTGTCTTAAGATAAAAGCTTTAAATTATAATTAGTAACTTTTTTTGTTAGGGCTTTCCTATTCCAAATTTTGTTAGTCTTGCAAATCAGTTTATCTTGACAGTACATGACCTGGCCATTATACAGCATTGATGGGATAACTATATATTTTATTTTTCCTCAGACAGTTGATTTACCTATTGTACCCAGAGTCCTATCCGGTATGCCATTTGTCCCAGATGAGAGGGTCCACATTTGGACAATAAGAAATATAGATGAACACTCTGATGATTAATAGCTAACACTTATTGAAGGCTGGCTTAAGCATTGCTCTAAACACTTCATATGTTATTAGTCATTTCATCTTCACAGCCTAGAAGATAGGAACTTGTATGATCCCCAGTTTAAGGATGAGGGAACTGACTCGGAGGTTAAGCAATTGAGGAAGTAATACAGTCTAAAATTTAAACACAATCAAACTCCGGAGCCTGCACACCCCAAAAGTATGCCGTCACCTTTGATTCCTGACTCGGTTAGAAGTATGTGAATAAAACCCCCAGAGGATGGAAGGGTCCACTGGACCTGGAAAGTTCTTTGAGTCTGGATGGAATTGCTTTCCCAATTTCCCAGTGCAGAGGCCCCTTATGAGAAAGAGTGAGGACCATACACTGCCCAATTCAGTGAGTGCAAAAGATTCATGTGCATTTGTTTTTCTTTCCTGTGGAAAAGTAAATGTTACTTTACTTTAGAGGAATTTAGAAATGCAAACTTGCAACTATTACAACCATTCTCTCTGATTTCCCAGGCCAATCTTCCTTCTTTCCATGACCATTGTCTGTTAACCATTCCTCACACTGCACATTTTAATGAGCTATATAATTAATCTGGTTGTGTTTAACCAAAGTAGACCATGAGAAATCAGTAAAGTTTATTATGCTGCCTGCCAAAAGTAGCTCACAGTAGCTTACATTAGCACATTGTGCTAGCACCCAGCGCATCTTGGCGTTGAGTATTTATAAATTGTTTGGTTTAGAATGTGGTATTAGCTTTGTCAACACCATTGTCCCATTGTATGCTTTAGATTTAGAACACTTTTTTCAAGTTTTTCTTGCCTATCTTTCATGAATATTGTCCTTACATCAAGATGAAAGAAAAGTGAAGTACTAGGTGAAATTGGCAAATATAGGGTTATTATGAATAACCCTATATTTATATCCATGGAAAGGTTATGTTTAAGGAAGTTTGATTAAGTTTTATTTTATACATATGTATTAATTTCATAAATCTTACCTTTCCTACCAAGAAGCCTGGATCAGTTAACATTTAATATGGAAATAGCTCAGAGCAAAAAAGATAACCCAAAGCTGTCAGACACTGGACATCACAGTCAGGGGAGGAGGCAAAGGAAACTTTTGTTACAGCTTCTTAACCTCCACATCATCCCCTGAAAATCAATCAGCTACAAAAATCTTTGGTTAGATCCAGTATGGCAATTAAGATAAATCAACAATCTCAGAATTTCTGCCTTCTCCTCTATTCACATAACACATGCATGTATCAAAAGTTTATAGAAAGCAAAAATTTAGAGGACAGAGTGCTGTCATAAACGTCCCTTCTCTGGGAAATTAATGTACTTGCTAATGCTCTCCATCGTGTTAGTTGAAACTATCTTCGTTATATACATTTCTCCCCACGTACGGCTCTGTGGTGAGAGCAATTCCCTATCTACAGTTACTCATTGGAAAAATTAACTGGTTATTTAGAGAAAAATGTCAAGTTTGAAGACATTTTCCTAATATGGAAGAATGATGTAATGTTGTCATTTGTTTATTTATATTAGCTGAATTCCAGGGAAAAATGTGCTACAAAGCGTGTGGGCTGCTAACTATATTTAGCCAAACTAAGTTAGTATTCTTGGGAGGCATTTTTTTAAAGTTATATACTCAATGTACTATGAGCTATTTTTCTGGGCACCTTGTTTTAATAAAGTTTGATCAAGCATACATAATTCTTTATTTTTCCTTAATTGTCATGATGGGTGGGGGTACATTGTGGCAGTTACACAAGTTCTTATAATGTATCAAATATATCATACAGGAATTCACCTCCTCAACCATTCTCCCCATCCCACTCTCCCCTGATTCCTGGAGTTGTTTCAACAGCTATCATTTTTGCATTTACATACATGTGTACACACAGCTCTTTTACTAAAGTGTTACCTTTTGCTTTGAGAATGAAGAAAATATCTGCTGCAATCTCTCTTGAACTTGGCAAGTTTTCTCTGAGATAACAGTTTCTGGATCAAAAGATAGATACTTAATGGTAATGCCTTGATTGAAAATATTGGATTAACTTTTACAAGTGGACTTTAGCAAGTGGCTATGCTGTCTCTTAGAAGTAAGCTTACTAATGTGTGTTTAAGAGCACATCTGCCCACTCTTGGACACCATTCAATCTTCATTCACTTCCATACCCTCAACTTACTCTAAATATAGAAATAAGTTCTGCATCTTAAAACAGTAAGCTGTTATTGTTTTCATACTGATTCTAAACATTTTTTATAAACTGAAGAAAAAATTAATCTGTGACCTTATTTCAAAATAAAAGCCTTAGCTTTGTAATGGGTCATCCCCTTTTATTGGCATATTTCAATACTTTTTGTCTTTGCTCTGTTACATGACCTAAGCTTTATTCTTTTTCATGTGAGAGAAAATTCAAATTCATCTCCACTCCAAAGCCAACTATCTTCTGCGCATGACCCTGAGTCTTCAGAGGCCACAGCTTCTTCCCCATGATGGTTGATATCCATGTTCACTGCAGCTGGCAAAACTGACTCTCTAATATAGACACAGCCTTGTAGTGTGACCTGAACAGAATAAGGCTGTCTGTGGAAATGGAATCTCCTCTGATGGCCTGAAGGAGGATGCATGTAGGAGATGGAGTGCCTGCGTCCACCATGATGTGTGCCCCAAATGGACTAACCACATCTGAATGTCTTAGAAGAGTGGAACAGTTTTAGAAACACCAATCTTGGAATCATTTCTGATATTACTTGCTGGGAAGTCAGGAAATAAATGAGAAAATGAGTAAGAAGTTGCAGGACAACTTTTCGTCACCATCCTAAACAAATCCATCATCACTGTCCCATTATATTGGTACTAGAGATCAAGTACCTACATGCCAAGGCTCCACAGTATGGTTCCTATTTGGTTGAGGACCTAGTAAACATCTAAGAGGACAAAGATAGAGTAACCCTTGTGAGAAGAAGTAAGGGAGGGACTTTTAGAACCAGGCTTCTTGGAAGATTGTATGGAAGAAAGATAATGTGAATCATAAATGGAAGGCACAATAGCCACATTAAAAAGAAAAAAGTGAGATTAATTTTAATAATGTTTTATTTAACAAAACATATCACTTGAGCATGTATATAGTACAAAAATTAGTAACCAGATCATTTTACATTCTCTCAATTTAGCAGAAACATTAAATATTTTTAAATATCTCCATCCTTTTGCATCTGATGACTGCTGCTAGATCCCGAACCACAAAGAAGTCCCCTCCTTAAGGCACTGACCTCCCTGAGCTGGTGCAGGGGTGGGAGAAGAGGGCTGGCCATTCAGGCAGAAAGTACAAAAACAGATACATAAATGCAGTCATTTCAGTAGTTAGTGCTGTGAAGTAAAACAGGATAATGAGTTAGAGAGAGATGGTAGTTCTCTTGCTCACTCAAGTATTAAATGAGTCATTGGGGAGGTAAATTGTGATGTGTACTGTGAAAAATGATTGTCAGCCTGGGGCAAATACTTCCTCTAATTATCAAAGTGATGAAAGAGATTCTCATTTTCCTTTAAAAGAGAATTTCATTATTTAGAAACATAATACCCAAGGAAATGGAATCAACCAAAGAAGCTGGTCTCTATGAACTTCAAATATTATTTTGGTACCAGGTCCCAGATGACAGCATCTCTCCCCAGGATGCAATGGCCAACATAGCTAAAATATGAGGCATGACCTAATACGCACAGTGAGACTGATACTTTAGAAAAGGTTTTCATTATTATTTTAACTGAGGCAAATAAAATAAAAATTTTATCTGTTCCATCTCTGTATTTGCTTAAGTAAAACATCAAAACAAATTACTTCCAAAGAATTTGGTCTCAGCTATGTGCGTGGTCAGAGAATGCTGTATTAAATGTGGACTACGCTGAATAATCAAGTCAATGTATCCAATATAGAAGTCTATGTAAGAGACACAGCGGAAAGAACAACAGGACTACCAAGTAGAATATATCTATGTGCTCATTATAGCTGGGATAGCTTGGAAGGGAACTCAGGAAAACTGTCAAAGTTAGTGAGTTGTGCGTAAAGGTTCAGTTTTCAGAATTCAAGTAAGGTTTAGTGAGATTTTAAAAATTATCATGTGCAGATAAATAGAATTTAGTTTCAAAAGAGAAAAAGTGTTTCCAAATGTCTATAGTTTTTAAGTTATAATTATGAGTTCAATTTATTTTTAAGTTTTATTCTGACTGCTATATTGAATTTAGGAACAATCATTGCATTTTAATTCTCTAATGCAAACAAGTTAAATTCTGCTGGCCACAGAGATTATGCTGTTACTTCTCATGAGTATAGTACCTTGCCTTCAACAATTTTTATAATTTAACTCCTGATGGCAGCATTTTGTTACAAAGCAAGAAACTAAAAATGTAATAACCATTTGTCAAAGTAGATTTGAACTAAATATTTATATTAGCTGAATTAAATTATAAAGGCAAGTTTTCTGTCTTCAGGAGGAGGGAGAGATGCTAAAACTTCTTTGAAAATGAAACGATATGGATAAATTTGTGTTTGACAGGACTGCTTAGGGAAAGCCTACATATGAAGTAGAGGAACTTTCCCTAAATCCCTTAGGTAAGGACTGAGACCCTGCCACCAAAGGCACATGTTGAGATGTCAAAAGATGTCCACAAACACCTGCCAGGTGGTCTGAAAAATGCTTTCACTTTGCTGTATTGAGCAAATTTGTGGTCACCTTATCTTCTCAGCCCTTTACCCATGCTGGCGCTAGTTTCTCCAAATGAATGTCGAATGAAGAGCACTGGTTTGAAGATTGGCTGGTATGAAGCTGGGAACAAAAAGGGATGAGTGAGGTGTATGAAAGGAGAGCGTTCTCTTCTCCCTACTCAAGTT
This sequence comes from Castor canadensis, assembly GCF_047511655.1. NCBI lineage: Eukaryota > Metazoa > Chordata > Mammalia > Rodentia > Castoridae > Castor > Castor canadensis. Next base: position 92,476,819 of record NC_133399.1, on the reverse strand, counting down.
TGGTACCATTTGACAGATAAACTGAGGAGTCAGAATGAGAGCTCCAAGAACCAAATTTTACTGGAGAGAACTCAGAGGAAAAGGGGAAAGGGTCAAAAGAGCTCACTCTTGATTAAGCATACTTATTGATGTACTGACAGTATTGTACAGTTCCACGTGCAGACCCCACCCTCCCAAGAGGAGAGAAAGCTTGCGCTCGCACTCTCTCTTTCTCTCTCTCTGCAAGCAGCAGAACCAAAGTGAGAAAAGGAAGAGAGAGACTGAAATGAGTTGCCCAGATCCCTTCACCATCCACACTCCCCAGAAAGGGAGGGGCACAGGCAAGCCCCATTGTGAGACGTCCCTCCCCAGGGAACACAGGGAAGGACTAAATGTGCTTTCCATGTCCTAATGCCTTACTGTTACTACATAGTAACAGCTTTCAAAAGATGACAGCATGATTCTCCTGAAGGGCAAAAAGAAAAATGTTTAGTCTATTAGGTTATTAACATATATCATCAATCGCTTGATTATTTTGACACTTATAAATTCTGTGAATCTTTGATTTTTATTCTTCTGATATATTTTAGGGATCAACAAACAACCATAGCAAGAAAAAAAATCATTATTAAATTCCTAACTTTTATGTTTCTATACTTTCATCTGTTACATGGATCCTGTCTTAGTCAGAAGATATTAGTCACAAAAGTTCTAATTAATTTGATTCCCTGGTATGAATTCCTGGTGCTTTTCTTTACTAGTGACCAACAAAGTATAAGATGATACTTGAAAGGCCAAGTTAGAATAAATGTGTAATTGAATGTACTCTGTATCATTAGCCCTTAGATAGTGTTGTCATATTTAAACTTGAAAACATCTTTTATGCCTGTACTATTATTTAGTTGTGTATGTTGTATATACATACTCAAAAATGATGGAGCTGTGTTACTGGGCTACAGAACTATCAGACAGTCAGCTGTATGTTACTTGGGTTTTTTTTTTTTCTCTCTTTTTATTTTATCATTTTTACATTTACTTACATGTATATGCATTGTTTGAAAGTGGAGATGCCAGGGATTGAACCTGGGGCCTCACACATGCAAAGCGTGTGCTCTACCACTGAACTACATCCCCTGGCCTCTGTGTTGCAGGGCCCATCCTCATTCTTCAAGAAGGAAGTTGCCCTTGTTGGAACCTGATTGATTTGGAGCTTCTTTCCTTTGTTCTTTGAAATGCTTATCTGTACTTTGTTAGAAGCGACTAAAAAAGATTAAGTTTTTTAGTGAAAGAAGTTTTTACCTTGATGTCCTCATGTGACAGACTAAGAGTAAAGAAATTCAGTTACTAATCTAAGATGTGATGGTAGCTTCCTGTGCAGCACTTCACCGACCTTATCACCCTGATGGACAAGATGACCTAGGTCCCTTCCACCTACACAGCACCCATGACTCCTGGGCATGTCATCACTCAGACAGCATACTCACTCCAGTGGCTTTTTCTATTGTTTTTAAATTTAAAAAGAATAATCACATTCATTCACACGTATATACTACTTCCCTAACTTAAGTAGTATAATCTTACATTTTGTGATCTTATTGTATCATCATGAAACTTAGATATAGTGTGCACCAAACTTCATTGTGTACATGTAAAATAAGTTCAGTACTCAAGCCACACATACTATAGTTTCCTCAACAAGCATTTCAAGAATTTGCAGTGTTTTTATTGTATTGGAACCAGTCATAAATGCCATATTATATAAAAACTCTATTTGATAGAATGCCAGATAAATGACTTTCAACTATACATAGTCATGTTGGAGACATGCAACTGTGATAAATTTCCCTCATATTTCTTAAGAGTAATTACATTAAATAGTTGGGTTATTTTATCTAAGAATTATTTTAAATGCTTTAACCATTTCTCAGGGAGGGAACTGCATTTATTATAGCTATTCCCAAGACACATTTGGATAGACTTCATTTACTGCTGTAAATTGGATCTGCCTTCTGAGGAAAAAGGTTAGCCGAGTCTGTCATTACTGCATCTCATCCTCTGGCCTCTGAGGAATGTCAAGGTTAGCTGGCCAAAAGCTAAGAAGGGTGAAAGCCATTTAAAATTTACAGTTCTTTTCCACGGTCACAAGTCTCTTAATTCATGCTGCTAAGCTACATCTTTTAAGCTTGCCAAACAAAGTGTATTTTTGAATTTTTTCAAGAACTTCTTCCTTCTTCAGATGAGAGGTTGGAATGGGAGCTTGGTGGTCAGGCAAACCCTGCATTCACACTATGGAGCCCTTGGCTTATGTGCATTCACTATTAACATTTAAACCAGCAATAGTTCACCTTTAAGAGAAAATAAATTACTTCTAGTACACAGAGCCAACAGTGCATTCCTTTCACTTATTTATCCTTGTGAGTTCAAAGTATGTAGAAAATGTTATTGGCGGTGTAAACATATTCAGAAATGTTGTTTAATTCTTCAGTGATCAGCCTATGCTAATTGAAATTTGAAAAAAAAATCATCTCTACTAGATGCTGCTCATCAGATGTGAAGATCACAATATTCCTAAACTCTACCATACTTAGTGATACAATCTCTCAAGAGATTGAGAAACATAACAGATGAGTAATATTTGTAATATTCAACTGTACAATCTTTGAAGACTAAATAGCGGGTTTTAATAGCATGTAAGGACTTTTAAAATTATTTGAAGGTGACTATTTAAAAAGAATCCAATTGTCTTTTTCATGAATAATGAAGAAACTAACCCAGAGTGACTTAGTCAAGGTCACACAAGTACTTGGTAGCACAGTCACTTCTGCCACAGAAAGCACAAAGTAGCTTGGTGGCAGGAGGTACTGAAAGGGATGTCTGATTTTAAAAGCAAAGCCATTTTAAGAGTCTAATTCTGGCCGGTGCTGGTGGCTCACACCTGTAATCCTAGCAACTCAGGAGGCAGAGATCAAGAGGATCGTGGTTCAAAGCCAGCCAGGGCAAATAGTTTGCAAGACCTTACCTTAAAAAAACGCTTTGCAAAAATAGGGCTCACAGATGTGGCTCAAGAGTTCAAACCCCAGTACTGGAAAAAAAAAAAGAGTCTAACTTTAATTGTTTTGGAAATTATTTTGTTCATATCTTTACTTTTTCTACAACAAACATTTTGTTTAAAGAACAGGGCAGAAAACAGAATTATAAGTATATAGGAACTTCTGTGCCATGAAAATCCATGACAGTATTAATTGCTATTATGTCATGTGTCTTTTGATTCTCCGAAGTTTGAATTCACATTTTCTGGCAGAAGAGGAACTAAGAATCATTGCCAATCAGTCTTCCTGTCCCCCTTCTACATTTTTGGGCATACAGTATAAAATTATACATAAATGGTATTTAGTTGTAGAGACTAAGCATTCCATCATTTCTTAACATAATGAGTGCTGGTTGGTCATACCAAAACTGAAAGAAGAAGTTGTGGAAATAAGTTTAATTTCTTGGTTTCATAAACCAGCTCCTTCAAGTTGCTTTGTATATTCTTACAGTTTCTCCAACCAAAGTTCTTAAAGCCTAGCATATGAGCCTAACTACCTAAACCTGTACATGTGGAATGTCTTCTTGACATAGCCAGATTATGTCCGTATATATCTAATTCCTACTAACACAGAAATGGGGAGAAGAGTGACAGAGTGAGAGCCACAGTCTTGGAAGAAACCCAAATTAGAAAGGTCCTCTGTGGCTGAAGAAGTCACAGCGTACATGGTAAGTGTTAGATAAGATGTGATGCTTGACTGGAGACACCTAACGTGGTGGTCATGAGCCCGACATCCTCACTCGAACCCCATCTCTATGACTTTCTAGCTGTGTAAGCTCAGGCAACTTACTTAATGATTTTTGTGTGTCAGTTTCTTCATCTGTAAAGTGGAAACAATAAAAATGGTCTATCTCCTGGGGTTTTTATAAGATTAGAGAATAATGGGACTGTTTGAGGAAGCTAATGGGAGGAGGGAGAGGAAAAGAGAATGATAGAGAGTGAATAATATTGTTCACTATTACTATTATTATATTTATATATAGGTACATAAGGTTTAAGAATTCAAATACTATAAAAAATTATAAAATGCAAAAATAAAAGGCTTCTCTCTACTTCATCTATAAAATATGAAAATTGGTATTAGAGACAATTTGAACTAACTTTTCTCAAGGGAAGGAAGGAAGGAAGGAGGAGGAGGGAAGGAAGGAAGGAGAAAGAGGAGAAAGGACTCAATTTGTACATGGAATTCAGGGATAAAACTGTTCAGAGGGTTATCTGGAGCTAGGTGCTAAAATAGTGTCCCAATTTTAACTTCTCTCCTTGCTTCTTATCTCTGGACTTGGCCTCTTTGTATATATTGGCTTCCTTTTTATAGACTCTTCCCTGACAGTCAGATTCTGACCTTTTAGTATCTGTAAAGGACAAAGAGACACATTTCTCTTCCATTTTTAGTATTAAAAAAAAAATCATAGGGATTTGGCCCTGATTGGCCTGGCCAGACCTGAATCATACATTTATCGTGGGATGATTTGCTGAATCCATACAATGACTGACTAGTTCTGAGTCACATACTTACCATTACCAAGGATTGGGGGATTATGACTGGCAGACCCACAAGGAATAGGGTAGAAGCAGGTCTGTATAGGAAGGGAGGACTACTGCTATGAGAAGAAGGGAAGAATGGTAGATTTAAAAAAAAAGATGGAGTTTCAGGAAACTGATTTAAGAAGGAACTCATTCAATTCTCCACCTATTAGTGAGTCATTACTTGCTTTTATGAATGCTTACTGCCATGTCAACAACCAATAGCGTCACTTTCCTTCCAGAAAAAGCATCACCTCCTCCCACACATTTTTAACTTAGTAGCAGCCATTCAGCAATTCCTAGCAGCATTTTCACAACTCTTGAAAACAAGTACAACATCAGTATGACATCCCAGGCAGGCAGACGTCAATGTTTCAGATTCTACAGGCACTCAGTGTCGCCCTGGAGGAACAGTCTGTTGGGTCTTCCTGATCTGTACACAATGGACACACAAGGGAACCATTTCTTCTTTCTGCACAGGCCCCAATTTCGTTATTTCAGGATACAGCTGATGCCTTGAAAAAGTGGTTATAAAACAGTGTCGTGGTGGGAAGAATGGGCCCTATCAAAAAAAAAAAAGAATCACCTACAGTTCTCACCAAGTACTCACAATATTCCTGAGGCACTTTTTCACAAGGCAAACATAAACTTGATGCTTTTTTGACTGATCACCAAATAAAATGGAAAATGGGCAATGGTTCAGCTGCCACTGCCTGGAACAAACTGGAGTGACTCACAGATGCCAAATTAGGAACTGTGTTACTAGGTTCACAAATGCTGCCCTTTGAGGGACACTATAAAGCCAGAAATATAATGTAAGTACTATCATTATGAGTGCTGATGGCCATATATTTCTTCATATACTTTTGTATATATATACTTTTCCCCCTTCACTATAAGGCACATTTTCCTTTCCCACATTCCACATCAAAGGATGCTTGGCAGGGCTTTAGTGACATCAGTGTGCAATGCACAGTACTGATGAGGAGGACACAACACAGGTCTGGCTCTGGGAGACCTCGCTGGTGGGTGTGAAATAATGCCACTAGCACACCTGAACAGTGCCAGACCAGCCTGGTGGACTGGAGCAGCTTGCAGGAGGCAGAAAGAGCTCCTAAATAGGGAAGGTTTCAAGAAGAGATGGGCACAGAAGGGTAAAGACAACCTCAGCAAGTGGAGAGAAAAGGGCAGAGGGAAGTGCACGAGAAAAGACAAAGAGGAAGTAAAACTAAGGTAAATTTGGAGAACAATAAGATAATCTGGAAGAATAAAAGCAGTGGAGATCGAGCAATAGTTGGAAGTAAGGTTGTTAGGACTGTTTGGGGTCCAGTGGTGAGAATTTCAATTATCAGGCATAATAGGGACATATCAGATTGGTGTAGGAAAGGCTTTGTTTTAGACAAGAAAGGTTTGAAGTGAAGATCATATTTATGTCCTAAAGAAGTGGGTAACAAAATACAATTCAGGACTGAAGTCAGGATTAGAGAAATTAGAGCGTGAAGGCGGAGCATTCGACCCCTTGTGCAAGGAGGAGCATAAAGGAAGATCAGGTCTTGGTGGGGATGCCTGGACTTAGAGAGCTAGAAAAGAACAAGGAAAGGAAAGAAAGGACAGAATCAAAAGTAGGAAAGCAAGGGTAGCTGTTAGGGTGATCTGGGAAGAGCAGTGCTTTGAGCAGAGGGGGTGGATGATTCATTGTCACATGCTGCAGAGAATATCAGCAAAAGGCAACAGGACTGCTAGATTCCAGGTCTTGGGCATAGCAGAAACCTAGCTTCATATTGAACAAAGTAGCTTAAATGAATTTTTAGAAAATACACAAAATAAGACCAATGAATAAAAAAGGGTTGTTGTAGAATGAAGGGGAAAAAATTTTTTGGAAGGGGAAATTTGTTACAGAATGGTTTATTATGAGCCACTGGCATACCATAGCTCAGTTTCTTTAAGGGACAGCATCAGAGCAGACATACACCCAGCCCTATCTGCACAGGAACTATTTTGAGACACACAAAACCCAAAAAGCTAATTTTCTCTACTTCTGCACAGCATTAATCTATAGGTTTATTTGTCTTGAGAAAAAAATACAAGTATGCTAACCAATTAGGTGATGATTATTTGCAGGATAAAAGTATCCTTTTATAAGATTTGCCAGGGAATTATTTTAGTCTGTCTCTCTTGTACCTATTCTATTTCTATTTACCCCAAAAAATGATGCATACATTTTTCAAAAGCAAATGAAATGGATGTGAAAACAGTATGTTCATATATAGAGGGGTGTGTGTGTGTGTGTGTGTGTGTGTGCACTCACACAAATAAACACTATACTTGAATGGATTTAGTTGTTTACTAGTTCATTTAAAATTAGCTTTCTATAATGTTTAAGTCTTAAAGATCTAGAGAGGACAAGTCATAAAATCTAAGTTTATTTACATTATTAATTTCCATTTTAAGGTTGAAAAAGGGCCCTAGATAGGACAAGTGAAGCATTCAAAGTCATAAACATAAACAGCTTATGCAGAGCTGGAGTTGTACTATTTGAACATTCCTCTATTTTGTTGACTCCATGTTCTTACTTGTAAATAGCCTGCATGATACTAGTGGCTTTATCTCTAAGATTATTCTCAGAGAAAACATCAGCTGTTTGTTGGTAAATGCCATATTGCTTGACAGAACAAATACTTTTATACTTTAGAGAAAGCTGGAGATTTTTTAACTAAATTAAACAAAATATTTACCGAGTAGTTTATCTGTGAGTAGGCAAACACTGTAGAGAAAATGTTTGGAGGGGGTACAGAGAAGTGAGAGAATTGCTGTTCTGTACAAAAACATTTAGTGAGTAAATAATGGTTATTTATCCTGAAAGACATAACCCTGTGCCCTTGGTAGTGATTCTTTATTACAAATACCGACTGCACACCACTGTCTTAGACATTCAATTTAGTGAGCATAAGCCAAAATGGAAATGATACAGAAGGAATGATTCAAGCCTTTGTACCATAACAAATGGGAAGCTTGGGAAACAGTAACTATATGAAACCTTAAAATATGTCAAATTTTTTATTTCATTGTTAAGACAGAAAAGAAAGTATTTGTCCATCTTTTTTCCCCAATTCTTCAAAATCTCAGAGAAATTTAATATTTAAGACTTCAATATGCCTGAAATCTGTCTGTCAGGAAGCTTTTCTTCAATGTTTCAATTAGAAATGAGATCATTGATTTTGCCTCAAGAATTGACTAAAAAAGATCAGAAAACAGATTTTTCTTCAAAACTGTACTTTGTCTATGTTATGAATTAATACCAAACATTTTCGGCTGGGAACAGTTCATACTACTTTCATGTCCACTAAATTAGCATAGGTTTTATAAGAATCAGCAGTAGAATCAGCAGCTAGTATCTTCCTGCTGTTTTCACTGGCCTTTGAAGCAGCAGAAATGAAAATCATTTAAGGCATTTCACTGCGATGCTGAGATAATGCTTGTGGAACCTGACCTCACATTCCACCCAAAAGCGGCTACGGCCACAATACCAGTGTCCCATGTCATCTGGATTCACAAGCACCTCATGACTGCAGACGCCATCAAAGCCCATCTTGCCTCACAGACAGTTTATGTCAGGCTACAAATCCTGGTCTTTCGGATGAGCTGTAAATGCTTTGGAACATGTGCTGGCCTCACAGAGCCCAGATGACATCTCCCCACATGGTGGGGCCTGCACAGATTTCCTAGATGAGAATTCTCTGTCCTGGGGAGCCAGCTGCAGGATTCAGCTTCTGAGAAGCAGTTTGCATCACTGCTGACCCCTGACAGATCCCCACCTCCCTAGCCTCTCTGTCCTTATTTCTTGTGCTACATAAGAGATACAGCCATCCTTTGATTTTCAGAGGGGTTCCCAGGAGGATTATGAATTGGTCAGCAATTGCTCCCTCTCTTTCTTTCTCATGGTACATGGAATGACTTCAAACACAGATCAACTTTATGAATTAAGACATAAAGAGCTACTGCCTTTCTGTAGTGGAGCCAAATATGTTTCTTATAAGTGCAAAGGACATATCTTTCTAAAAGTGACTCAAGTCGTGTGCTGATTTTGCTCAGACCATATCTCCCCTGAACTCTCATATGTAATTAATTGTGCTCAGCACTGGCTCTGTCTAGAGTCAGCACAATTTACAAAAGGCTCAGAATGAATTAAAGATCAAAGAATGGGGTTTTGTAAAGAAACCTGTGTCATGTTGCAATATGTGTTAAATACACACATATGCACTCCCAAATGGTGGTCAGTTTTAACCTGATTTTTACATTCTCGTTTGTGGTACTTAGTACAAAAATCCACATCTTTATTCTTGTGCCTCCCCCAACCTTAAGGGAATATAGTTGAACTCACAGTTATTGTTATACTCATAGCTCCTATACCCAATGTAATATGTTCTCATTTGGCTTGTGTTAAATTTTGTGCAAATGATTATTCTGAAGTTTGTGATTTATAAACGTTTTACCAGGGGGCAATAGTAACTTATACTAAATAAACCAAGTTGTTACATATTGACCTCCATGCAGTGGGCCCAGTTTCTATAATATAAAGATATAAATTGAAATATAAGTAATTAAAGAAAAATAAGACAATTGGAGCATTGATATAGTAGTTACAGATGGAACTGAGTCAGTGCTACCTAAACTGAAGCCCTTGTGGGTATTTTATATTTTATAAGTTCCCAGAATTAATATTTTATAATACTATATAATTGAATTATTTATACCTGTAATTTAATTATAGTGTGTATACATACAATATATTGAGCTCTCATGCATGGTACTCAGGTAGACTGAGCCATAGAGGAATAGGTTGGGGGAACACCATAATTCAAAAATCTACCTTCACTTGAAAATTCTTAAACTCCCTCAGTCTAGTATGGAGTCCTCCAAATGTAGGTCTATCCTCCTGAATACACCCAGCAACACTGTTTGGTTGAGAGGCAGGACAATGCTGAAAGTTCCAGTCCGGCCTTCAGAGTCACTTCTGAATAAATAGCAGGACCAGAGAAGCTTAGAGTTCGGAGGGTGCGGTGCCTCAACTCTTCATCCTACAATGGCTTTTGTATTACACAATGAAAACCAAAAGAAAATGCATAAACAGCAGATTTATTCTTGAATCACAATGTGTTCCAGCTCCATGAGCCCAAATTTCTCTAGATAATTATGAATATTCCATCTTTATTAGTGTGAGCAGGGGGCAGATTATTTCTTGCAATCCAGCCTTGCTTCTCTAGAGACATATGGGGAATTTCCAATTTGCATAAAAGTTGTTTTCCAAAAGTTTCTCTTTCACACATTTATTTTGAGCTAGGCAGCAGTTCTCCAAAGAAAAAGCAGTATGTAGTAATAATAACAAACATTTTAGCAAAATGTTTTTTGTTGCTGAACACTTTGGAGAGAATGATCCAGCACAAGGCTTTGCGAGCCAACCCGCCTCTCACATTTAGCTTCTGCCCTTAGACAAATCCCTTGATCTCATTCCTCTGGGGACTTTAAAAAACTGGGGATGATAACCGCTCCTTCCAAGGTCGTTGTAAATGAATCAGTCCAGTGCTAGGCATTTGATGACTGTGCTTTGACTAGGAGAAGGGGAGAGGAGTGACGCTGAAACCAACCATCTTAGTCACACCCCTCCCCCCTCCACACCCCACCTCTAGGTCCCCACCTCCCCATCTGCCACTGCTGCTCCTTTGCTAGCCACTTACAGTGGGAACGGGTGATAAGGAAAATCCCCTGCACTAAGTGGAACATTGTCCCCAGTTTTTAAAGGTCCATTTTGTAAAGTCACCAAAATTGATGTTCTTATTCCCTTCTGATGTGGAAGGTTTTTTGCATTCATTCTATGAACCAGACATGGTGTTTGCTTACTCCTTCCAAAGACCCCACAGCCAGTGGGTAGCCAAGCTGGGTTCCAAACCAGGACAGCCTGACTGAATCTAGCCCTTTTCTCTTCTACCTCTGCTGCTGCTCCTGTGGGTTTTTTTTGTTTTTTTTTTTTTTTTTGTCTGCTTACTTTTTCCCAAGCTTGCTTTAATCTAGTATGGGGAGATGACTGAAGTGGAAAGTAGATTGGGTTTACACTTCTATTTATCAAACCTAAATATTTGCCCAATCCAACTATTTGTAAAATTATTGTTATTATAAGCTTTGTGCAAACTTTGGGATGGATGGGGGTTTCCCAATTTTCTGTAATATAGAAAGGAATTATTGAGTTAGCACTTACCTATTTCTTTCCTAAACCACCAAGACTTTATGATCTCTGCACCATTCCACCCTAAGAAGTATAAAGTTTGAAGTCACATATTCTTAAATATTTAAAATTTTGACTATCCTAACAGCCTTGGATGCTATCCTGGCAAGGAAGCAGAAGAATAAATGAAGTTCTTAAGAGGGAACTATGAGACAGATTTTTTTTTTTTTTAAGTAACATTGAAGGTCAAAAGTTCTTTGATGTTGGCATGCCTGGTGTAGTGAAAGAACAGTGAAGGGAAGACACAGGTTCTAACCTGGCCCGGCAGGTAACTTGCTCTGTGATCTTGAGCAAGCTACTTTGAATCTCTTTTCTGGTTTGTAAATGGACCATGACAGGTGCTCAACAGGAAGTCAGGATGTTTTTATTTCCTTGAGCATTGAAACATTCAGAATTGAAAGATGGGTAAGAGTGTAGAGTTTCTTAGGCTTTTTGAATTGTGGGTGTAGTGAGGATAAGAGAAAAAGAAGCTGGGAGGAGTTTGATGAATTTGTTGAACAAAACTGAAGGTTTAAACAATATGACACTGAAAGCATACCTGTGACTAGGACTAGTTTGAACTCTTAACCTAACAGTTTTTCAAGAGATACAGCTTTGTGTCCCTGTTTCATTTTCAGAGAAAGGACAGCAGAAAAAAAAGGAGGAGGAAACCAAAGAAGTGACTATTTTTATAATAAATAACTTTTATTTCCAAAGGCCATAGACCATCTTGACTTTCTGGTACCTTTTGTTCTCTTTGCTTTTTTTGTTTGTTTGTTTTTTATCTCTGTGAAAGTCAACTTTTATAAAAATAACTTGAGGAGGAGAAAATGATTTAAAATTGTGCATTTCATCATCTCAGAATCCATGTGTTCAATCCATTTCAATTTGGTGCTTAAATAAATTATCACTTGCAAAGAAATCAAGTCAGACAGACACCTGAAGATGCAAATTAAGTGTTTTTGCTCCATCTTGCCCCACCACTTCTGCTTCCCTGCATTTTATATTCTTCACCTAGTGCTGAACCACTGAAAAATGAGAGTAGAAAGAGCAAAGTTCTTCATTGCAATATACATATTAGCAGCCATTTAAAAAAATTTTGCAATATACAATTACCAGACTATACTAGAGTTTGAACTCAGGTCTTTGCACTTTCTAGGCAGTCACTCTACCATGCCTCTCGCCCTTTTTTCTCTGGTTAATTTTGAGGTAGGGTCTCAGTTTTTTGACTGGGCCAGCTTGGACCATGATCCTCCCATTTTTGCTTTGTGTTATACATAATTGGAATGACAGATGCATACCACGGCACCCAGCGATTGGTTGAGATGGTATCTTACAAACCTTTCTTGCCTAGGCTGACCTTCAAGTGTGATCTTCCCAATCTTGGCCTCCCAAATAGCTATGATTACAGATGTGAGCCTCCACACCTGTCTGTAATGTTTTGAACTGTTACTTTACTAAAAGTAACACCTCAGCCACTCTATACAAATTTTTGTTAGCAAATTTGGTCATTCTTTTTACTGCTTGCATGAGGAGGTTGTACCTGTGGCAAAAGTTAGAAATAATATAGGTGTCTTCTCAGAAGCCACTCTAATCCTGGAGCAAATGGAGCCTCACACCAGACACAGGGTATGATGTGGTTTCTGTAGCAGCTTCGGTAAAACCACATCACAGGACTATTTATTTCCTGATGCAAGTCACACTTATACCTTCAAACACAGCTGTGGCTCTCTGACCACTGGTAGCCCAGGCTGGCAAGATTGGGGGAATGAAGACTTTGAGGAAAGCCCCTAGATTGCTTCCAGCCCAGGTGCAGTGGTCATTGAGTGTGGGAGACGATTCCAGGAATAGAATGTATATTGCCATAGGTAGGAAAAATAAAGAAATGGTAAAGGCAGATCAGGATGCTGCATCTGGGAAATCAGAATGAGAGTGCTAGGCAAGGGGGTTTAGAGTGGTGGGTGGATGTTATGAGTCTGTTCCTGGGCCAGCTCTGAACACATGAAGCAGGAGCACATGTGCTAGACCGTCTACCAAGCCACACACACATCTGGAACTTCAGGGCAGCAGTGAAGCCCAGCAAGTGGTATGACTGCTTTTGAAATGTTCTAATTCAGTTCAGTCGGACCCCACAAAGACCTTTGTTGTTAAGAATCTTTGATGCTCTGTGCAGATTAAGGAAGGATACAGGGACATCTTCTCTTTACTCCTTTCAGTTCTCAAGAAAGTTACTCATTTTGTCTTTTCATGGATTTAAGCATAATCATTTTATGGGATAATTATAGAAGGGAGTAAAAGACACAGGAAGGACTTTAGAACTTGCTAATGACACTTGATGATTTTGTTATCTTTTTTGACTTTTTATCAGCAGTTCAATTGCTTTGAGTTTCTGAAAGCTTTATTTTTGAAGATTAAATGCTCAGGAATATAAGAAAGTTCTGCTTTATTTTTAAGGTTTAAAGTTAGATGCGTACCTTTGCCTTTTTGTGGAACTGTTGCTGTTTTATCTGCTTGATACATTGCCACCTTCTGTCAAAGTTTCTTTTGGCAGCCCTATGGTTCTTATGTTTACCTACCATGATTAAAGAAAAACATCTTAGATGTGCAAGTGAGCTAAAGAGGAAGATGTAAGATTTTAGCTAATTGTGCTAGCTGCTTACTTTTATTTCAAAAATTAAAATCTGAACTCTTCCCAGTGGAAAAATAGTTGGGAAATGAAATCTGCAACATTAGTATAAAATTATTAACTTGTTATTGCTTATTAGACACATGATAAAGGCAGATGTCACCTATTTACATATGTTGAGCTGTGGCACACATACTGGCATGTATTAAGGGTTCTATAAATAATTGGCAATTCAGAGTTTCCTACTAAAATTTGCACATAGTAAAGTTTTTTGGTTTTTTTTTTATTTTTTGTTTTTCAGGGAACAAACAGAGAATAAAGTAGCTCTTAAGAAAAAAAAAAAAGACACCTCTTGAACCGTGAACCGGGCATGGGTGACTCAAGCCTGCAATGCTAGCTACTTGGAAGGCAAAGATTGGGAAGGATCACAGTTTCAGAAGAGCCCCTGGCTCAACCAATAAAAAGCTGGGTGTGGTGGGTCACACCTGTCATCCCAGCTAAACAGGAAAGCATAAACAGGAAGACTGCAGTCCAGGCCAGCCTGGCCATAAAGTGAGACCCTATCTGAAAGGGCTGGAGGTGTGGCTCAAGTGGTAGAGTGCCTGCCTAACAAGAGTGAGGCCCTGAGTTCAAACCCCAGTACCACCAAATAAATAAATAATTAAAATTAAATACATAGATAAACAATATTGATCTTGCAGGTGGGACAAACGTTCATCACCATCTGCAAAAGCTCTACATCAGCCATGGACATTACCCATCATAACCAACTGATGGATCGCTTTGCCCAGGACCAAACCTCTCCCAACCCTTTGGAGGTGGCATGCGCGGTCAGCTACTCACTCATTCCTCCAGTTCCCTGTCTGACCGCGTCGCTTTCTCTCTCTCCCTCTTTGTCGCAGGGACCCCCTGAAGATCCAGCAACTGCAGCACCAGATCCGCCAGGAGCAGGAGGCGCGCGCTCGGCCCCCCGCGCCGCCCTCGCCGCCCTTCCCGCCGCCGCCCGCGTCCCCGGAGCTCGCGGCCTGCGCGTCGCCCGCCGGCGCGGAGCCCATGAGCGCGCTCGCCTCCCGCTCGGCCGCCGCCGCCGCCATGCAGTCCTCCGGCTCCTTCAACTACGCGCGCCCCAAGCAGTTCATCGCAGCGCAGAACCTGGGTTCCGCGTCCGGCTCCGGCACTCCGGTCTCCAGCCCCGCCACCTCCAGCCTGCCGTCACCCTTGTCCCCCACGCTGAAGCCGTTCGGCCGCGCGCCCGGGCCCTTCGGGCAGCCCTTCGGCGCCGAGCCCGAGCCCGCGTGGTGCCCGTCCTCGCCGTCGCCCCCGCCGCCGCCGCCCCCGGTCTTCAGCCCCACCTCCGCCTTCCCGGTGCCCGACGTGTTCCCGCTGCCGCCGCCGCCGCCACCGCTGCCCAGCTCGGGCCCCGGGTCGCTCTGCGCCTCGCCCGGGGCCCGCCTGGGTCACGGCCAGACGCCCGCCGCCTTCCTCAGCTCCCTGCTGCCCTCGCAGCCGCCGCCCGTGGCCGTCAACGCTCTGGGGCTGCCCAAGGGCGTCACCCCCGCGTGAGTGACAGCCGCGTATCCCCCCGCCCTCCCGTGGAGGTGCACCCACAGCCTGCCGCCCAGGAGGCCACCTGTCCCTCCATCCGCGATTTTACCAGGCCTTCCTTACATGGCTACCTTACCATCTCCCCCTGAGCTGAACCAGAGTCTCACCTCTGCGGTTAGGGTGGCCAGGTGGCCTCAGCGACCAGTTACTGAGCATGCTGCTGTATTACAGTTCATTTGATAGTGTTCCCAAGAGGAACCATTGTCCCGCTTAAGTAACGAGGACTCCAGTGGTTCTTCAGTTTGCCCAGAGTCACAGTCACTAAACTGAGGTTTGAATCCATGTCACAATTCATGCTCTCACCACCAAAGTATGTATCTTGGTATTTCAGCTCCGTATTGCAATAGCTCGGTTTGGTTATTAAGTATACCCTTAAAACTATACAGTATTAAGAAATAAGTCTTTACCTTATACATCTAGTGACCCAGAGGGGAAAATCATAAATGTCCTTAGATTTTGATGCGAATAAATGAAGGGGTATGCAGCCTAGTGAGAAATGAAGCTATCAGTTCTGAGCCTGGTCAATAGTGACCTCTAGATAGATTACAGGACATGTGTCTCGGGTTTTTCTCTTACGGATGATTATCTGTGCCTCTCCTAACCTCACAGTGGCAACACTGTGAACTCTTTAAAGAGAAAATCATTGAAGATAAGGATACCTAGAAGCCAGTAAAACCTTCAAAAGAGATATACAGGTGTTGGCATGATTTGTTGCAGAGTAAAGCGAGTAAAAGCTAGATTAGCACTTAGCCATCTTTCTGAGGATTTCAAAACTAGTGTTAGCAGAGGTCAAGCGATACCCACATCTCAACTCTTCCTGCTGAAATCCTACCTCACAGTGTCCCAGAAGCCCAGTATTCAGAGAGAAAAGGACGCCCTACTAAAGAACAAAATTGAGATGACCTTAGAATTTAAGTTATTTTCATTCATACTTTTGTTTTTGAGATAGCATCTCACTATGTAGCCCAGGTTGGCCTTGAACTTGGCATCCTTCTGCGTGAGTCTCCTGAGTACTAAGAGTATAGGTGTGCACCACCATTTATTTCCTTCAGATCTAAAAATTCCCACTGCAGGGATATAGTAATACCTCAGTAAAAAGTGCTGTCTCTGCCTTGACGAGGTATATCAGGAGCTGCAATGAGCGATGCCTTTCTAAATGTTGATCACATGAATTCTTTGATCGAGATCTGGCTTCTTTTCAAATCCTTATTGGAAAAAGCAGAGTCAAAGTGAATATGTAAATAAGGAAAGGAGTGGAATCTGTATAGTGATGTACTGAACGTTGAGTCAGTAAGCTTGACTGAGGAACACCTTTCTCCACCACTTTTCTGTTTGAGAGAGTAGTACACTGGTACAAAACACCATTACCTTGCTACCAAGAAGCAAGCTATCAGAGACTCACGAAGTGGGAGTCAGCTGCATGATAGTTCTCTTACTTAAAATGGCACCAAACCTTGCTTCCCAGGAAGATAAGTACCATGAAAATAGTCCCTTATAATACTTCTCATATAGGGTTTGATCAAAGATTAGTCTTTTGAAAAGCATTGGGTGATCAGGCCTTTAATCATCTTAAGTAGAAACAGTGGTTTATTCAGATCTTTGGCTTTGAAACTCTCTTAAGAAGATACCCGTTTCAAGGGCTTACTTCAAGTAACAGGAGCACTTGCTCCTTATCACCGTCCATTGTAGCTACTCACTTTTGGGGACCAACCTATTTTATAATTATTGCCACAAGAGTCCAGTAGATCCTGACATTTATTTAAAATTAATGGAGAAGCCATTAATTTTAATGGGAGAAGCCCCCCCCCAAAAAAAACTGTTTAGCACTGTGACACCAAAGATAAGGTGCACTATGAAACTATAGATTTTTAGCTCTGTGCCAGCCCCAAAAACTAATGTTAGGTGGCTTCCTTCCTGCCTGGAAGGAATTCTCCTGTTGCTAATTCACACACTCTTGAAGAATTCATTCATTTGGTTTGATACATGTGTCTTTTGAAATAGTTTTTCCCCCCCTCTGGTATACTGTGGATTCCAACATTTGCATTCTGAATTAAATGTTGCTATATGTCCTTCATAATAATCCACATGATTTGTAAAGATACAATGTCCCTTTCAGGGCTACTATGACTAATTGGGATCCTTGAACTTGCAGGAGCTGTCAAACTGTTGTCAAATTATGTCAAATGCTAGCAGATTACTAGTGACTCAATGAAACAGAAATGCATTAGTTTCTTTCTACCTGCCTTATTTTACCAAAACCTTAAATATAAATTTCAGTTACCTCAGTTCTGTTAATTATCAACTGCACATCTTCTATCTTATTCTACTATGTGTTTAGAATTATCTCACTTTAATCTGGAGGAGAGGAGGTTGGTACACTAAGTTTCTGAATGCTCTGTGGAGTCTATTGCCCCTGTGTGTGGGTAGCAGAGGTCAAGGCAGGGAACAAAGGCCACGAATGCCAGTGACAAACCACAGAGCCCAGAAGGGCCTCCTTGGACTCACAGCAACCACATGCGTTTGTGGGCTGATGGCCTTTTAGGGAACTTCAGCAATCCAGTTCATTGAGTGTCATTCTTTCTTCAGGTAGCTACATTCTTCTGCAAGGTTCCTGAGGTCACTGAAATGTCACCCTGCTTGGAGGTGCTGACAGACATAAATATTGACTGAATCTTTTAGATGGAGGCCTTGAGGAGACCTGCCTTAGAAAGAAATGTTTGTGCTTTTGTAAAATCAATGTATGGCTGATAGATTTACTGACAGCTTCCATTGTTGTAACTTTGCTTTTCTGCCTAGTAAACTGGCTCCCAGAGGTCAGTGCCACACAGGCACAGAGTAGCATTTCCATGCAGCATTTCCATCTCTGGTGTCTTTAGGTGGCAGTACCAAGTCTGAAGAATGAATCTGATGAGATCCATCCCCTACACTCAGACAGGCACTATATCCTTTATGTTCTCATAAGGAATGTCACAGCCATAGTGCTACAATGCCTTTTTTTGTTGTTGTTATTCTTTTGTTGTTGAGACAGGGTCTCTCTATGTAACCCAGGCTGGCCTCAAACTCATGATCCCCTGTCTCAGCCATTTGAGTGCTGGGATTACAGGTGTGCACCAAGCCTGGTTTCCAGTGTCTTTTCATTGCCTCTTTTATCTAAGTAGTGCTTTGGCTTGAAATGTTCCCCCATGTTTGACACAAATAAGAACATGTGTCAACAAGAGCTTTTATATGTATGTGCTAATGAGAGTCTTTATTCTATAGGTACTCAGCTCTTTACAAACATCTCGGTGTCTCTCTCTCCCCCTGACTTACATGAAGCAGGTAGATGGGAGCACTGTCACCCTTCTATACTCAAAAGTTTTGTGAAAGGATTTCCCAGGGTTCTGGAATAAGCCTAAGCAAAGAGAGTGTAGTGTGACTTGAGTGTGTTGCCTCTTGATCTCTAATAAATCTGAAAGCTAATATTTCTTAAAGAAAACTGTTGCAAAAGCAATAAAACAAAATGCCTTGAGTCTTAAAAGTTTGTAACAGAGTTAGTTATACTTTAAATTTTTCCATGTACAGAGCATTTTAGGCAGTTTTCAAGTGAAAGCATTTGTTAAATAATCACTAATAGAGAAGAACCCAACAGACAAAAGGGACACTGGACTTTGCAGGTATTGCATTATTCCAGCCATCCAGAGAAAGAGATGTGTGGCAGCCTTGCCATTCTCCATTAGAGAGCAGAGACTTGAGTAGATGTGGGCATTCCTAGGGGCTTGTTACTGGGCTGGTTAGTGACCAGTAGCTTAGAGGACTGCACAGAAATTTGTGACCTCTGCTGGGCAAGTATCTCCCTGCAGCTTAGTGGGCAAGGCCTCCAGATCTGCCATACCTGGTGACAATGCTGTTGAAATGGCTCTGCCCACGGGCAGCTCAAGTCACAGTTGGCTTCTTACCAAGTTGTACAGAGTGAATGAGTAGCAGAGCCAGCACCTTTGTCATTTTACCCTTCACAAAAGATAATGTGAAAAGAATTTAATATTAGGGAATAAAGCTATCTGTTTTCCTTTAAGTAAGAGCTTAAGGTAGCTATTTCTTGTAACTTAACTACTTTAGTATCATAATAAAATGCAGTAAGAAATAGAACTGACACAAGAGTACAAAAACTCAGCTTGTATATTTGGGCATTTTTATATATTCATGAATATATTGCATCCTTGATACGAAGCATGCCTAAATGTTAACAGTGTTAATGAATTGGCTGCCTCTGAAATGTGTGTGAAATTTAGTTATCCTCAGATTTCACTGAGTTTGAGAACAAGAGAATAAGAAAATTTGTAGTAACTAAAAAGCTCCTAAAATCGGTATTGTACTCTGGAGACTTGAGTTTCTGAAATGCACTGACAGAACTGATCTGGAGTGTTCTATCAAGGGAAGAATATATTCAAGATTATTCATTAGCAAACAAAACAAAAACCCCTTCCTGGGATCTGGTGTTGGTTGAATCTGAAAGATTTTGCTTTCCAGATGCTTGTGTGTATTTTCTAGATATTTTTACCCCAAACCACATGAATATTATTTTTAAATGGCAGTGACTTACTGTTAATGTCTAAGTAAACAAATCAGTAATATTTTTGGCACAGTTGGGCCCAGTGTGGATACACTGAAGTACTTAGTGTGGAAGATATGTTCTGAATTGTTTACTGGTGAAGGTCTGCTTCGGAGTGTGGATTTTCATGAAGAGTTCTGATTTTGGTAACAGTTTACTTTGAAATAAGCATTTTAAAATATTGTGTAAACCATAATGAAGAGAAAGCATCTCTTTCATCACCAGATACTCTTTTTTCCTAGTGAGTTAATTGTTCTTCATGTATCAAAAGCAGGTGCCATCTAGAGGAGCAAACTGACAACCATCTTACATTAAATTCCAAGGCTGTAGTTCAGACTCCAGTAAAAAAAAAAAAAAAATTTGAACTCCAAGACTGTATTTGTTTTATCAGAAAACAAACTCAAGTTCCCAAAGCTTTGCCTCAAAAACTTAAATTTTTCTTTCTTTGTCTCTCGCTTCCCAAATACTCCATCTTGGTGTCTTAACACAACCTTACATATTAACCCTAAATATTATCTTCAATTTTAAACACAAATTTTCTAGTGTTTTCTGAATTATATTAGTCCAGTGAGAAGCTCTCTGAAAAAAAAAAGAAAAGAAGAAGAAGGCGTTCCATGTTAGAAAAAGTGCAAGAAATAATGTGTTCTCTACCTCTTTCCTCAAACTTCCCAGTGCCTACCTGTTGCCTCTGCCAGGCTCATTCTGGTCATGGGACCTTTGCACTTGCTCTCTCTCTGTAGGTCCTCACACAACCAGCAACTTCCTGTCATTTACAGCCACAGCTATAGTGTCACCTCTTTAGAGGTTTGGTTGACTATACGATACAGCTACTTATTCATACATCTGTTACTTCCTGATATGTCTTTCCTTCCATTCTTTTTTCCCCTCTGCCATCTCCACTGTAGAATGTGATTTTTGTAAATACTGTGACATAATTTTGTTCAACATTGTATTCCCAGCACCTAGAAAAGGCAGTGAAAAAGCAATCAGTAAGGGTTATCTACATTCATAGAAACTCAGTTCAAGAATTCTTGGCATCTTCTTAAACTCCTTCCTCTCATTCATTGTTTCCCTTGGCCAGTCTCAACTCCATGATTTTCTGCCATGCTGGATATTTTGTGTTGGCCTCAAAGATCCACTTACTATGTCAGCGCTGTTCCAAGTGTTTAGTGTACACTAGCTCCTGTAGTATCCCTAATAATCCCACGAGGTAACTGCTATTAACATCCACATTTTACTTAGGAGGAAACTGAGGCACATAGTCAGGTAACTGTCCCAAGCCTTGGAGCTTGGGTAGTAGTAAAAAAAAATAAGATTCTTGATTCAGGTCCTTTCTTCACACTGCCTCTGAGATCTTTCCTCTCCTTCTCCATACTTGTGAACCTCCTCATCTTTCAATGTCTGTCTTAGGTACCTATTTCTTTCACAGAGTCCTCTGCAGTCATTCCAACCAGCATTGTTTTCTAGTTCATTTTTACTCTCTTTAAACTTAAAACTAATACTACATTGTTTGTTTAACTTACCCCCCAACTTGATCATTAACTAACATTGATGAAGGACCATCCCTTAGGACTTGGTTTGTCTTTGCAATCTCGTTAAGATAATGTTGAGACTATAGTGATGAAACTTTTTCTTCATTTTATGCATAGAACTTCTAATACTCAGTTGAATTTCATGGTGTCATCAGGTAATACAAATATCTTAGAAACCTATTTTTTCCTAGGCTTAACAGAATTAGCATTGGTGTACTGGCTTAGCACTGTGCCCTGTTAGATGCCCAATAAAATTTGTGGAATGACTATTGAACATTTAAGCAAATTTTTCAATTGGTTAATTCTTATTTCAGTTTTAATTGTCCAGAACCAAGAAAATATGAGTACATTGAGTTCTATAAGGAAAGGGAAATATAGGGGGAAAGAGGAATCACATAAATGTCCTTCTAATGCTGATAATTTTTTGTTGTTGTTTTTTGAGATAGAATCTTACCCACATTGACTTCATATTTTCAATCTTCCTGCCTCAGTCTCTCGTGTGCTGGGCTCACAGGCATGTGCCACCATGCCTAGCTACACATATTATTATGATTTGGGAATTGACTCCTTAAAAGAAATGTAAAATGGTTTTATTTGGATCAAAAGTAATCTTAATTGTACTCTTTGAAATTATAAAATACTTGGGTAGCAGGGGCCCAAACCAAGATAGATGGTTCTTCTCTATGAACTGCTCTAGAGCAGTTATTCTAAGTCCCCCTGAAAGGGTCAAGTATACTGAAAAATGCTTTCCAAGCAAGTTCTGTAGTAAATAGACAGCTGTTTAATTGTCCAAGACAATTGGGACTGTCTTTAAAACGCCACTTGTATGCTCTTCCTGTTTAGATGATCTATTCTGCCCATACTTTTTTACCCCTTGGTTCTCCTTGGTGCTAAGAACACGGATCTCAGTGTAGTCTACCAGTAGAAACACAGTGATGCCTCTGTCCTCACATAGTTGTGCACCCCTTTTAGGTTGTTCAGGCTTAGAGCAGTAATAATAGGAAACTGTGTGTTAGCTGAAGTAAGATAGCTAGCTATCTTCAACTCTATCTTTCAGGTGACTTCAAAGCCCAACTATTCTATTTCTCAGAAGTAAGGCTGCAGTCATAGCAGGACAAAACTTCCAAAATTATATGGTGTTTACTTGTCCTGAGTCTGACTTTTTACATGTGATCTGATTTTGGATGGCTCTGGCACAGTGTCTGGCACTGAAGAGGGAAAGAAGAGGGAGGTCAGAAGTGAAGATAGATAGCGTCCATTCACTCATTGAGAAATATTTTAGTGTTTGTTAGCAAGTATTGTGGTTAACAAAAGAACCATGGTTAGAGAGAGGCACATAATAACAGACTGCTAAGAAGAAAACAAACATGGTCCATTACTAATGGGACAGACTTAGGGACGTCTTTTCATGGAGACATGAAACAAAAGGCTGATGACATACCCTGGGAAGAACAGTCAGGAAAGCTAGCAAACCATGCACATTTTTGTTTAGTGACTGCTTGGCACTAAAAACTGAGATACATCTTGCTATCAACATGCCTCAGGTTCATTGCCCATCTCTCTAAATGTCAAGATTAATTCCCAGTGAGGAAGGATACAAATTAATGTTTGACTAGCCATTTGCCATTTAGGATGTCACAGTATTTTAGATCTTTGTTTCTTTTTCTTTTGGGGGATTACTGGAATTTGAACTCAAGGCCTATACCTTGAGTGGCTCTTTTTTGTGATTGATTTTTTTCAAGATAGGATTTTGCAAACTATTAGCCCAGGCTAGCTTCAAACCATGATCCTCCTGAGTAACTAGGATTAAAGGAGTGAGCCACCAGTGGCTGGCTTGTTTCTTTAATGTCTTACCCTAGTACGCTCTTATTTGAACTTCAGGAGCCAAAAATATGGACCTGGATGGTGGATATTTTCCACCACAAGTATCAAAAGATTCAACAAGTTTCAAGGGTTTACTGATGTATAAGTCTGAGGCACAGAAATTACATAGTGCCTAAAATGTGATCAGGGACCCAGGACCTCTCTGTCCTTCTACTCTGTCATCATTATTATAGGTTCTCTTCTCATATCTTGGAATAGATGCAGGAGTTTTTGGCATTACATTTCTAACGGTGAAAGAAAAGGGGCATACTTTTTAGGTGTCTCCATCTAGAGATGGAATGTCTTTAAGTAGAGCACCTCACCGTCTCATTCCCACTTCAGTGACCCAATCCCATTAGCCAGGGCTATATCACATGCCATTGGCCAAACAAATCCTTCCCAGGAGCTCGAGATCACTCAATTTGGCTTAGACCAATCTCCCACTGAGTGTGTGGGGGGATAGCTACCACACTGAAAGGTAAACACTCAACACTATCAGGAAAATTCAGAAAGGAAACAAAGGAATGTGGACCAGTGGAAAGAATGGTTGTTGGGAAGCCCAGGAACGTGTTGAGTGAAATGATGAAAAGCCAAGAGGTAGTAAACTCAAATGTTTTTGTACATCCATACTAGTGCCTCTGCCTTACCAGTCAGGGACATCAGGCACACAGTAAACCTTTTTTAATTCAGAAATAGGCTCTCACAAGGGCTGGTGGAGTGGCTCAAGTGATAGGATGCCTGCCTAGCAAGCGTGAGGTCCTGAGTTCAAACCCTAGTACCACCCAAAAAAATAAAAACAGAAATAGGCTATCACAAAATATATAAATAAGGAGATATATGCTTAGGTTAATAACAAAATGAAATTCTTATCCATTTCTAGAAACTTTGAAATCCCCGCATAGAATCTCCCCCAAGAATTAACCACCACCCTGAATTTCTAAGTTTACTCTCCTACTTCTCTTTATAGTTTTACCACATATATATGTTTCTCTAAGTTGGTGTATCAAACTTTTACATGTATCAAAATCACCTAGAGGACTTGACTCCAACCCAGAGTTTCTGATTCAGCAGGTCTGGAGTGAGATTGCAAATTAGCAACTAACAACTTCTCCAGCCTTGCTGATGCTTTTGGTCCACACACACTTCGAGAACCAATGACCTAGCACCGGTCTATTTAGTTTTTGCCTGTTCATAAATAGGCATGCTTATGTATTCTTCTGTGATTTGCTTTTCTAATATACTTGAATTTCATCATTGAAATTCAGTGTTGTAAATAAGGGTAATAATGGGTCATGCATGTCACCTTCTATGGTATTCCATTTCTCATTAATTTCTACTCACTGCCTTCTGAGGAAAAAGACAGAGAAATAGGAAGCAAGTTGCTTAAGGCACCAACAAAAGCGACTCCACACCTGTCAGTCACACAGCACCAGTGACCCTGGCACACATAGTTCAGGGCATTGATGCTGCCCTTTGAAAAAAAGGTCCTGAGGTGTCACCTATCCTGCTCCAAGAGTTCAGGAGGATTGGGGTTTGCCAGCCATATATAAGACCTATAGACCTCCCAGAACCCTCTAGTATTAAAAAAAAAAAAGACTTTATATCATATAACACTGGTTTATTCTAATAAAATAAAATATTAGGAATAAGGGGATGGAAGAAAAGGTAACAAACTTAATACAGGTTGAGCACCCCAAATCCAAAACCCAAAATATTTGAGCATCAACATGGTAAGTTTCACACCTAACTTCATGTGATGGTTCACAGTCAAAGTGCAGGCCCACGAAGAATGTCGTCTAAAGTTTCTTTCAGGTTGTGTGTGTAAGGTATATATGAAACCTAAGTGACTTTTCACGTTTAGATGTGAGTTCAGTTGCCAAGCTGTCTCATTATGTATATGGATATACTCAGAATCTAAAAGCCTTTTGGTCCAAGCATTTTGAAAAAGGGCCACTCCACCTGTATTTGCTTAGAATGAATGGGCCAAGCACTGTTGTTGAATAAAATGAATTAGAAAGGATCAGAAAATTGAATAAAAGATGTCCTCTTTCAAATCCTCTCAACATTCATATGTGGTATATACTTCTATACCTATTTTATAAGAGGTTTTAAGAAACTTGCCCATAGTCACAAACCTAATACAAGATAGAGTCGGATCTTAAACCTAAGTGATAACAAATCACATCACTTTTTCATGTTACACTGTGGTTTCTCTAAGTTTTTATAGGCCTTCCCTATTTTGGCATTTACCTAACCACTGAGACGTACTGCTTGAAAGTATCTAATCCTTCTCTGAAAACTGGTTCCAAATAGTGTTTCCTGAGACACTGAAACCAGCTTTCATGGTTCTTTCTGTATTAATTGGAACAGATGCACCCTGAGAAAAGTACAGAGAGAGAAAAGGAATGACAGGTTGATACACTGTACTGTCCCTTTGTTGGGTTTGAAGGTTTGACTTGGATTTATACACCTGACAACTGACTGTACTACTACCTTATGCTTTTGTCCTGCAGGGGATTTCCAAAGAAGGCCGGTAGAACTGCTAGGATAGCCTCTGATGAGGAGATTCAAGGTACAAAGGATGCTGTCATTCAAGACCTGGAACGAAAACTTCGCTTCAAGGAGGACCTCCTGAACAATGGCCAGCCGGTACTGAGACAGATGAGGGGTGTGGAGGCATCGATTCTTAAGATTTATCCATAGAATAATGTCATTATCCCTGAATCTCAACCTTCTTCTTAGTGAGTTGAAGAGAAAAGAAGGAAGGGCAGCTATTCAGGTTGAGAGTACAGCAAATGAGTAATGACACTGTTATAAAGAAAAACATGGGGATTCCATCTGGCTGGTGGCTGTTGGTAAAGAAGGGGGAAGGTGTGCCCTGGAATAGTTTGTATGAAAAAGTAGTGAATTTGACTTCAAATACCACAAGGAGAGTTTGGATTCTAATATGTATACTTCTTCTACCCAAAAACACCATTGCTGGAGAAACCATTGCTGAGTTCATTCCTATCATACCCAGCTCTGGCTGGATAGTGATTCAGTAATCTGCAAGAGTAATGCCTGTTCTGTTCTGCAATCTTGTTCCAGCTTGTCAGAGCAAGACACCTAAACTTGAGAAAACAATAATTATGTTTTAAGGCTACAGAATTGTAGAGTACATACATAAATCTGGTGAAAAATACAGCACCTGAAAATTATGCTTGGCTCTTCAGTAGCAGAAAAGACCATCCATGTATGAAATCTCCCCAGATCCCTTTTTCAGAGTAGAAAGCCTCAGTGTTAATAGTGTATTCTGGAAATTTTAATTATCAAATATTGATAAATAAAATGTGAAAACAGACTATGATTGGAAAGATGAAGGATAGAGAAGGCATATTCAATCTGACTTTAATTATTAGGGTATCTTAATCTAATAAAGGAAAATAAAATTCCAATGAGTTGTGTGTTACTCATTTCACTGGCTATAGAAGATATTTTCCTTCATAAAAGGAAAATATTTTCTTCCTGGAATAAGTGATTGCATGTGTAAATGTACACACACTGGAAGTTTTTCTTGGCTCTGTCAACTAAAGCATTTGAAAGATTAAAGCAAATACGTATAGGAATTTTTTCAAGCCAGGTAAAATGCATCTCTCCAGCTTCCCCTAATGCCTTTTTTGTGGTTGTTTATTTAAATATTCCTTATGGACTAGGATTCGCTTGGTCAGAACTAAGACTTCTATTATAAGTTACTATTCAACCCATATTATGTATATGTGTATGTCATTTATATTGATCTGTTTGGTGATGAATAACATTAAGTTTCATAGATATCCATATTTGAGAATTTAAGAAAAGTAAGGTTTCCTTTTTCAGAAAGTGGGGTTCTCAACCTTTTCCTAGTGTTACATGTTTTTCTTTTACTTATTTTTGGCTTCTGTAGACTTGTTTACATGGTATATGATTTAGAAGCAAAACCGTGAAGTAAGTTTGGCTTCTTATGGTAGCAAGCAATCCCTAATGGAGGGAATTCTGGCAAAGAAATCAATATCAAATTGATATCTCTGCCTATAAGGAACAGGGTGAAAATCACTCCAGGCCTCCCACCAATGCAATGTAATTTTCCATGAGAAAATTAAAAAGGCTTTTAAGAGAGCAAAGATTTAAAACTGGCTTTTAAAACTGAACTCCCTGATTATAATAGACTTTGAAAATTAATTTACACAATGACATACTGGACTGAATCACTCTGTGTACTCCTCAGACACCTACTTCTTACCTCTCCCTACCCCTGTCTTTTTTTTATTAAGTGTAATAATTTGAACTTTAGGGCTATTTGGCACTTGATTTGTTTCACTTCCTGGTTTTAGCTGGGACTGCAACCAGCAATTACTGGAAATTTTAAATTTACCCAACATATTTTCCTTATTAGAGAATTTCTAATAGTATTTGCATCTATATTCAGAAGTTTGGAAATTTATCTGAAGTAACTTCTGTACTTTCTTACTTCTTTACTAATTATTCCCTATGCCCAACCAAACCCATTTGTAAAATGCCCCTGAGCGAGGAGGGGACTCTGAAAGTTCCTCCCAGATTCATAATTCACTTTAGAACCAACACCAAGTACAGGAATCATTCCCACTGACAGAACCGAAATGCTGGCACTTCTTATGAAAAAGACTGGCCTTGTGGAATGATTTTGGCAGATTCCAGAGTGCTGATGTCTGGCTGCAAAGTCACTGCCATTTTCTTCCTTATGGGCAAGCAGTTTGCTTCTGAGTGGAGTCATGGCTGATGGGTGTTAGCTTTGGCAAGTACCCTTTATCGTTGTGCTCCTGCTTCAGTCATGTGATGTGTGGTCATTCCTTGTGGGTTATTATGTTGCTTCTTGGCTTACATCACACAGCAGCCAAGGAAGTGCTCTTAGAGGAAAAACCCCCAAAGCAGAAAGGACCATTACTGCCAACTGGTCTAAAACTCCCATTTGCTAATATTTATTGAGTGTATACTATGTGCCAGACACCGGCTTCAGTAATAAGGAGAATTACTTCTATGAGTGACACCTGTTTTTTTGGGTTTTTTTCTTCCTATTCATCAGTCTCTTCTCCTTTCAAGGAGCGTTCAGTTTTTTTCTGTCAGTTGATCTTCAAGCTGACTTGACTGTTCTAAAGTCTATGAATGGCTTGGAAAACACCATTTCCCTTAAACAGTATTTTACTGTCTGAATGTCTTTTTCTCTTTGTTTTTCATAAGGATAAGAATGACACATCTTTTCTGTGTGGTTGCTGCCTTGTTGCTTATCATTCACTTTAAATTTGTGCTGTATCAGCTGGTGGCTCCCAAAATTAGTTATCTCATCTCCTAAGACTGGATTAGGCATTGGGGACCAGAAAGGGAGGTGAATAGCAAATCTGAAGCAAGGGAAGGAAATAGACTCCTTTTATTCACAGCTACCCAAAGCTGAAGAGAGAACAGGTATGAAAATGTCAAAACTCATTTTTTAATTCTTTTTTATAAGGCAATATATAACTGATTTTTTTCCTAATTTTGCATTTTTTGTGACTCATTTTGTTTAGAGATTAACATACGAAGAAAGAATGGCTCGTCGACTCCTTGGTGCGGACAGTGCAAATGTCTTCAACATCCAGGAGCCAGAAGAAGAAACAGCTAATCAGGTACTATGATACTTGGAACTCCTTAGAAAAATGGCAGCTGTTTGTCCCTTTTCCCCATACTCTTTGTGGACACTATACTTGAGAAAAGTAGAGGGGCAAGTCACAGACAAGCAGTGTTGATATCTTTAATCAACGTCATACTGAGCCAGTGCAATGTGCCAGACACTGTGTCAGGTGACTAATAGAACTGTCCATCAGTAATACTGGCTCTTTCTGTCTTCTTATTGATCAGTTCAGTTTTCTTTCAAATATCTTTCTGTTTTTCCTGTCTTGTGCTTTAATGTGAGATAAAAAGAGTAGTCACATTTTCATTGATATTATTTGAAGCTAACAAACATTTTCCATTATATTCTTAATGTCAGTCAAATTAAAACATCCATGTACATAAAAGACTGCCCTTGTCTTCCTTCACATATATACTTACAAGCATTAACCAGCAAAAGTCCTAAAATGGTGTTTTTATTCCTGTTACTACCACAAAGAGATCATTTTGTGGATCTGGTATAAGTTGCTTTATAGTCTGTTAATTCTGTTTGGAACTTCCATATGTAGCCTCAAACTTAAAGAACAAAAAGCTTTTCAGACAAATCTAAAGGCTCAAGTAAACTCTTCCTCCTTTAAAATCTAGAAGTTTCTCTGTGTGAAATATTGCTACCACAAGTTTCATTTAAATAAAACTGTCGCTCTGGCTTCATCTTGTTGGTTCTCTTTTTCTGCCTCTACAGGACATCGGGTCTGCTCATGCTTCTGTAGGGAGCCCTCTGGATGGTCAAAAGGTTAAGCTTTCACCTTTCTTCTCTGTCTGTCTTCCACTGTATCTGTTTTCTTCTGTTCTTTTTTTATCTGGGTATCTGTCTTTACTGCTCTATAAACTCTATGATGAGTACCAATTTTCATTTACTATCAGATAACAAAATTGCTTTTTTTTTTTTTGAGATAGTCTCCATATGTAGCCCAGACTGGCGTTCTACCCACTCACTATGCAACCCAGGCTGTGGCTAGATTCTCCTGCCTTGGCCTCCTGAGTATTTTAGGTGTGCACTGCTTAGCTCACCTACTCTGAACTTCAAAGATTTCATTTGTCATACACTTTTCTAGGGGAAAAAAGCTCTACATTTTTTTCTTTTTTGGGGCGGTTGGTACTGGGGTTTGATCTCAGGGCTTTGCGCTTGCAAGGCAGGGACTTTACACTTGAGCCAGGATTCCAACCCTTTTTGCTCTGGTTAACTTGGAGATGGAATCTCACTTTTTGCCCAGACTGGCCTGATTTTAATCCTCCTATTTTAAGTTTCCCACTGTTGCAGGGATGACAGGTGCCCACCATCACACCCAACCTTTTCTGTTGAGATAGGATCTCACAAATTTTTGCCCAGGTTGACCTCAAACTGAGCTCTTCCCCTCAATCTCTGCTGCCCCAAGTAGCTAGGATTATAGGCATGAGCCATTGGTGCCCAGAAAAAAAAAAATCGCTAATCCTTAAAGTGATTAATTTTGTAGCAATTACAACTAATGATGTAATATTTACATTTTATTCATACTATTGTATTCCTTCCCTCAAACAACAAACTGTTTTCAAAGGTTTGGAACTCCTTTAAGAGAAAAACCTAGTGAAAAATCATCTCACAGTTAATATTAAATAGGGAATATTTTATAATGGGCTGCACTTGCACTTTGTAGGCTGAAAAGCTGTGGGATCCACCTTAAACACCATAGTATACTGATAGATGCTTGGTTTTGTTTTTGTGTTTTTAACCAAAGTATTGACAGAACTATAATTCCTGTTTATCTTTTAAAGAGGTAGGCTCCTCCTAGCTTCAGATTTAGGAGGGATTCCTTATTAGATGGGGTCATTATACATTAAAAAAAAACATAGTGCCATTTTTTCCCATTGTTCATTTGATAAAATTCTATATAACACTGCAGCTGCTTGTGACATATAAACTTAGACTTCTGGACATGTGCACCACACTACGTAAAGAAATCAGTGTTCCTTTCTGTTTTCCTCTAATGAACAGTTCAGGAATATGTAGCTTTTGATATTTTTTCTCTCCTTCTCCCTTTTAGCCCTTTCCCCCCTTCCATGAGAAAAGAGAAAAAACTCATCTCAGTTCTTTTCTTTTCTTTTTTTTTTTTTTTTTTGGATGATAGAATTGGAGACAATTTGAAATACCATATGCACTCACTTCCAGGTGTTTTTTTGCTTTTTATGAAATCGAATTTAGCTCAGACTATGGTTTTAAGCTCCATGGTAAAAATGTCCTATCTTTTCAGTACCTTATTGGAGAAGGGGGATAAGACTCATTAGATAAATTGTTCCACAGGGACTAAGATTGACAACCTTGAATTTTTTTGCCTGACTTAGGAATACAAAGTCTCCAGCTGTGAACAGAGACTCATAAGCGAAATTGAGTATAGGCTAGAAAGGTCCCCTGTGGACGAATCGGGTGATGACATTCACTATGGGGATATGCCCATGGAAAATGGAGTGGCACCATTCTTTGAGATGAAGCTGAAACATTACAAGATCTTTGAAGGAATGCCAGTGACTTTCACATGTAGAGTGGCTGGGAATCCAAAGCCAAAGGTAAGCTAAAACATGACTTTTTAAGAGTTGTCTTAGTCCATTTTCTGTTGCTATTACAAAATGCCTAAGACTGGGTAATTTATAAGGAAAGTTCATTTGGATTCAAGGTTCCAGAGGCTGGGAAGTCCAAGAGCATGGTGCCAGTGAGAGCCTTGTGCTCCTTCAACTCATGACAGAAAGCAGAAGGTTACCACATGGGGAGACAAAGCATATGTGCTAGAGAGCTCATTTTTATAACAGAGTTATGCCAGAGATAATTATTCCAGCCATGTGTAGATTAATCATTACCCAGTCACCTCCGAAAAGTTTCACCTTTCAACTCTTTTGCACTGGGGAACAAGTTTTCATCCAATGAGCAAGGTGCCCACGGCTCATGCCTGTAATCCTAGCTACTTGAGAGGCTGAGATCAGGAGGATTGAAGTTCCAGGACAATTTGAGCAAAGAAGGAGACCCCATCTCAATGGAGAAAAGCTAGATGTGGTGGCATGTACCTGTCATCTCAGCAACAATGAGAAGCTTAAAATAGGAGGATCACAGTCTGACCACCCTGGGCAAAAGCAAGACATTATCTCCAAAATAACCAGAGTAAAAAGTGCTGGAGGCCTGTCTCAAGTAATATAGCACTGCCTCACAAGTACAAAGCCCTGGGTTCAAACCCCAGCACCACGAAAAAAATAAGTTTCCAGCCAATGAATTCTGGTGTTGTTTCTGAGGAATTTACCTTGTAAAGTACAGTAGATATGGTGGAAAGGAAAGTTAGAAACTAACTTTTTCAACACTCAGGATATGAAATATCTTAAGTACTCTAAATACAGGGCCATCTTTATGGGCCTAGAAACCAGAAAGATTTGGAAGGGAAGGGAAGTAGATCTGCGGTTTGAAGAATGGAATGGAATGGGAGTAGAAGAGTAGAGTGGGTGGGTAGGGTAGGGTAGGGTAAAGTAGGGTAGGGTAGGATAGGGTAGGATACGGTAGAGTAGGGTAGAACACAATAGAGTAAGAGAGTCCCCTAATAACAGCAGTTGAATAAAAAACAAGGAGCTTTTCACACACCGATATCATTTGCCTTTCATTGTTCCTCTCAAATTTCAAACGACTGAAGACAGCTCTGAGGCCACAGACCTCCCAAGGCCACAGACTTGGTGACTTGGACATCAACCTAGTGATCTATACCATAAAGAGAAGTAATGTTCACCATGAGTGATAAAAATTTTAGATTTTTAATCTACAAAGTCAAGGCTCCCTATACTTTATAAATGGAGGTGGGGTGAGGAATAATGTTTAGAAAAAATAATCACAATTTCTGAACCAGGCATGGTGATGCACCTCTGTAATCCCAACACTTGGGAGGCTGAGGCAGGAGGATCCCAAGTTCGACACCAGCCTATGCTGTGTAGCAACACCCTGTCTCAAAACACTAAAAAACTGATACTGTGGAGGATTAGGCAGGCCTGGATAGGAGCCTTTCCTTGCTGCAAACATATGCATGGGCTGGAGATGGACGCTCTCCTGTCATTAAAAGGAGAACTAGAATAACTGTTTACTAGACCAGCAAAGCAATAAGCAGGATTATTCTTTCCCCTAATTTAAATGAAAAGAAGAGTGTAAAGTAGGTTTCTTTTGTCAGGAAACAATTAGGAATGCTTTGGATTGCAAGGAACAAAAAATGCGTTTTTACAAAGGAGATCTATTTTGTCGTGGTAAGTCTGGAGATGGGTTGATGCAGACTTGCTTCAGCATCTCAGCAGATTAGGGCTGCTACACTGTGATTGGTTATAGTGGGCCCATCCTACACTGTGTAGTTCCCAACCTAAACCAAAATAATAAACTGCCAGACACCCTTGGAACAGTGGTTTTGTTTAAAGTTAAGGAAAGGAAGGAGGAATATAGAAAAGATAGTTGGACCCAAGTCCTTTTAAATTTTTTATTTAATCAAGATTCATTTTTGCTTTAATTATTTTCTACATTTAATTT
Source organism: Castor canadensis (assembly GCF_047511655.1). NCBI lineage: Eukaryota > Metazoa > Chordata > Mammalia > Rodentia > Castoridae > Castor > Castor canadensis. The sequence goes on along the minus strand of NC_133399.1, from coordinate 92,443,542 downwards.
TCCGATGACTTAAGTGATATATCTGAAAATTATTGTGATTTTCAATAATACTGTGCCTTCTTTAACACACCAGGAGAGTTGGCATGCTCTTGGCCTTTCATTAGATGCTTTTAGCCCAGAATTAAAGCAATAGAATTCCAGCCATCACCAACCTCTAACTGCTTCCTCCCTCCCAGCCACTTTTGTATTTGCTTAACACAATTCAGTAGAACGATTAGAGTTTGGAGTTTGTCTGGTTCTCCAAAACAACCTTCTTATATTTACTATATAAGTAACACATTTTAGTTGCCAATACATTTAAAGAAAGAAAGAAGCAAAAAGAAAAATGCCATTTCATACAAATAATCACCATCAAAATTGTGTGTGTACATATATGCAAATGCCATGTCTTTAAAAAACCAAAAATAATAGTCTTCCTACACATATTCTCTAGAACAAAAAAGAGGTGTATAACTTTAGAAACAAAATAGAATTGAATTTGTTTGCTACCTGTTTTATTTCACTCAACAATCAGTGTCCTGTTCTAGTGCTCAGTTTAACACTCTAACGTGAAAACTGATATCAACACTGTAGACCCCAATGTAATTACCAGTCCTCCAAAAAGAGTAAGAGTACATTTGTAACCCTCACTCTGCTTCATTCCACAGATCTATTGGTTTAAAGATGGAAAGCAGATTTCTCCCAAGAGTGATCACTACAGCATTCAAAGAGATCTGGACGGGACCTGTTCTCTCCATACTGTAGCTGCCACCCTAGATGACGATGGGAATTACACAATTATGGCGGCCAACCCTCAGGTAGAGAAGGGAATAAGTCTGGGCTCTTTTCTGTGTCTAATGCTTACAGGTATTTGGTTGCACAGAGGAGTGGTTTAATTACAAGGTGAAGTTACTCTTCTTTGACTTCTAAAATTGTTTTTCATATTCTACATCTATCTTGCTTTCAAATGATAGAAAAATTCCTAGTCTCATATTTATTCCATCAGGAATTCTTCTAGAGGAGTGATTCTAGTACAGATGTGCATTTCTTCTATAAAATTATCAAGGGCCTCTTATGGAGGTCATGGGGTTGCAGTGGTGGTCAGGACAAAGTCCTGAAATAGAAAATAAGTCTATAAACAAATAAATTGCATAATTTCAGGCAGGATAGGTTCTATAAGAAAATAAAGTGAAAGAGATACAGAGTATGTGGCATAGTATAGGGTATAGTAGAAAAACTCAAAAAATATATTGAAAAACAAATACACACAGACACCCTCACCAGACAGATCATAATTTTGATAGTGCCTATGTATATAGCATTCAGGATTTGTTTGTATCAAATTTTTTTATCTTGTATTTGACCTTAGACTTGGGGTCAAAAAATCAACTGCCTTCTTAGAATCTAATAGAAGGCTACTGGGTGTCCTGTTCCCAATTCAAGCCTGCAAAGTCTTTTTATTGTGTATCTTACATATTTTAGGCACTATAGTGGGTACAAAGGATGCAAAAATGACTATGAGGTTATTTTGCTTAATGTGCTCAATGTGTGTCAGGGTAATTTTCATAAATCTACCAATGTTGTATAATTCATACTGCTTTTTTAAGAAAACTAAAATTTGCCTAGCAAGTACAAGTCTTCAAGTTCAAACCCCACTACTGTAAAAAGGAAGTTAATTTAAAATTGATGATTTTATGATGTAGCTAATGAAAACTGTCTAGAAGTCATCTTTTAAAAAATCTCTGATCTATTTATATCATTCCATATTTCATTACTTCTTTTAAACAGTATTGTATTAGAAAATGATATTTTAGTATAAGGTCATACCACCCTGAACATAGAAACTACAATAGGGTCAGGTCTGGTCAGTATCTGGATGGGAAAAAAATGATATTTTTTTAAAACTTACAAGCTTTTAAAAGTCTATGCAAGGTTTATCTTATTGTAATATCCCTCTTTCAAATAAAGATATTTTTCTGTAATAATATTAATGCTAGAAGGACACTGATTATTCAGGTAATCAGGTTATGACAGCAGAGAAAACTATTCATTATCAATGAGAAGTTTCTATATTAATGCATTTTTTAAAGTGCTACTGGGATTTGAATTCAGGGCTTCACACTTGCTAGGCAGGCACTCTACCGCTTGACCCATTTTTGTTTGAGTTGTTTTTCAGTTAGGATCTCACACTTTTTGCCCAAGGCTGGCTTTGCGCCACAATTTTCCTACCCATGCCTTCTGCATAACTGGCATTACTGATGCTCACCACCACATTCAGCTTATCGGTTGATATGGGGTCTCACTAAATTGTTGCTCAGGCTTACCTGGAACTGCAGTGATCCTCCAGATCTCTCCTTCCTGAGTAGCTGGGATCACAGGTATGCAACCCCATACAGTTCTTTAATGCACTCTTGAGGTTCTAATTTTGTAATCAATGTATACATGACCATCACCCTGAAAAGGAATCGAAACCATAAACTCTGTTAAGAAGTTACATTTTAAGGCTTATGTTCATGTTTGATGTAACTGAAGGAAAGAACAAAAGTAGAACTTGCCCTTTTTATTATATTTTCAGTGCATTTACTTGACTATTAGCATATTTCAGCTTTTAGTTTTCTGCCTGTTTTTAAAAAATGATAGTGAACTCAACAAAATCCAAGTTTTTATGTTTGATCTTCATTCCTCTTTTCTTCTAGAAAGGCTGGGGTTTCTTACAGGATAGAATAATCTCTGACTAGAACTGGGTTCCTGCTACTAAGCTCAAGCCATCTTTCCTAGCATGTCTTAAATAAGCCACCTTATAGAACAAAAAAACTGCAATTGTAAACCTGCTGCCAGTCTTCTTCTAATGTGTCTGTACATAAAAAAAAAGTTCTACAAGAGGAAGGGTTCAGTGCTCATGGCCAAAGGCAGAGGCAGAGACTAAGACATCTGGCCAGCATCAGATCACTCAATAAACCCTCTGACAAACTGTAGAAGGAGGGCTGCTACAGCTCACCTCATTGCTCATTGTTATGCATAGATTAGAACATCATTAATGTGTGCAATTGTAATGTGGCAATGAAAAACACTAATGCAGCCAGGTGTGGTGGCACACACCTGCAATCCCAGCTACTTGGAGGCAGAGGCAGGAGGATCACGAGTTCAAGGCCAGCCTGGGCAAAGTTAGGGAGACCCTATCTCAAAACTAAATTTAAAAAAAGAGGGGCTGAAGGCGTGGCCCAAGTGGCAAAGCCCCTGCCTAGCATCACATGGGAGGGTCTGGGTGCAGACCCCAGTACTGCAAATACACAAATAAACAATGTGATCTTACCCCGAACCCTGTGTATAAAGCTGCTCCCTGCTCCGCAAAAGTAAGTAAATGTAGGAAAGGAGTGAGGGAAGGCAACCTAAAAAAAAAAAGGCGAACCAGACTGTGCAGCATCAGCGTTAGGAGCAGGAGCTGTGGCACCTGCCAGATCTGAGCTGGCTTCTACTCTGCCACTTATTACCTAGTAATCTTTAGCCAGTCACTTCACCTCTCTATACCTGTTTCTTCTTTTGAAAATGAGAATAATACTATTGACTTAAATAGTACATGTTAAAAGCACTCAGTTTACCTGGTGTGTAGAATGCTTACAATACATTCACAGACACTAATTACCCCACCTTAGAACAGCAAGATTCAGCAGCAACCTGTGGAACCAGGATGTCAGAGATTGGTTCTGTTCTAGGTGCTCCACCCCCACAGCACTGTTAGAGAGTGAGCAAGTCAGTTGGGATGGAATCTCCACCCACCATGCTACTGGTGTGTGGTCTCCTGACCTCCTGGCTGTTCCCTTTTATCACTCCCATGGGAAAGAACTTAGGCAGCAGATGTAGCTATGCCACAGCTGCCACAGCTGTGGGCTTGAGTGGAGGAAGCTATGAGCCAGGGACAAGGCCACACCCGTGCACAGCTGACTCTGACCACACATGAACCTGGGAAGCTGTTCTCCATTCCCAGAACCTTCAGAACAAAGAGAAGACCCTAGAAGACTGGTCGGTCACTGCCTCCATTCTAAACCCCAGAACTTCTGCTTTATCAAATCGCAGACTAAGCCCCACAATTAGTGTTCTCTGGTTCTTGCCCTCTATCCTTGGGAGAAAAGACAAAATTATTAGAAGCGAACTGGTTTATATCAAGTAACCAAAAGTAATCCTAACAGAATATTCCTTCCATTCTGCCTATAATTTAAGCAATGGGTAATTATTATGAGTGTTCTGAGTCTACCAGGGGGAGCAAAAGATTCAAAGAACCCAGGGTCACAGGAATCAGACCAGTTCTTATGCCTAAAATTCCAAAGGTCTCTAAGTACACTCAGTATTTTAATCAAGAGGTGGGGCTAAGAGTTTTCTTTTCTATCTAAATAACCAAAGACATACAAAAGGAGGGGAAACTCATGTAGAGAGCGGGAGGAGATCCTACAAGTGATCGGGCTTTGGCATGTTGATGTATATACCCCATTAACATTGCTGTGAGAGAATTCTGACATTTATGCTACTTGGTGATAATTGTTGTTCCAAGTTTCTGATCATGTTGCCTGGCAGATTTTATTTCCAAGAGTAAAACTTCTTTTTTGTTGTTGTTCAGTGTTTTCCAATAGCAAGTATGTACAAATATGTCAGATGTAGTTTTTATAAGCTATCATCTAGATACTAGAATGAACTTTAAGAAACATTGCTTATTAAGAAAACGAAGTGGTATTTAAACCAGAACAAGTGCAGGCCATTTTTCTACCAAAAGCTTGACATAAATTATCATTCATGGCTAGGAATGCCGGCATAGAAATGTTTAACCTCTGCCATAATCACAACCTTATAACATCTGTTATCATATGTTGAAGTATTTTGTTACTCTTTTAATTTGTGAATTGAAACATAATTTGAAAGGAAAATGTCATAAGTAGGCACAGAAAAAATCAAAAGTAAAAGCTAACTCTCTCAAGTTACATTTATCCCCAAAGTATAAAGAATAGTTGACAGAAAACTGAAGTTGACTCCCTTCTTCCTTGATGCCTTTTAGTTACCTTAAATTTTTTCAAGTTTTAAAAATATTTGGGTATGAAAAAGAGACAACTAATACATTGTAGCCTATATGATGTGAAATCCTGCACAGTGGAAAACAGTGACAGAAAGGAGCCAAGAGAAGGGTAAGGAGAGGAAAATACGAATGCTCCACAGAATATTTTATAGAGTATGATATTTTTCCACCTGGGCTAATCTTTTGGGAATAAGAAACACATTGGAGCCAGGTGCTGATGGCTCACACCTATAATCCTAGCTACCCAGGAGGCAGAGATCAGGAGGGTCGCAGTTCGAAGCCAGCCCAGGCAAATAGTTCCATGAGACCCTATCTCGAAAAAATCCTTCACAAAAAAGGGTTGGTGGAGTGGCTGAAGGTGTAGGCCCTTAGTTCAAGCCCCAGTACTGAAAAAAAAGACACACATTAGATATTGTTGAGTGCATCAAAGTTCTTCTTGGGATAGAACACAACAGCTCTGAATATACACTGGCCCGTGTATCTTACTGGATGTGTACAGCTCCAGAAATTTATCACATAGTGATCACATAGTTTAGCAAACTAATGAGCAATTGTGCAGTGCTACGCTAGACATAATGCCAGAATGAGGATCGCAAAAACAGTTTATTTTAGACTCTAATCCTTTCTTTAAGACACAGCTAAATCTAAACATGAGTGTTTTCCTTTGTTTGGTTATGTTGCTAAGTTACTTTGTATTGCACTTGGATTTTGGAATGGCTGTTTGCAGTTTGATGTCTTGAAACTGCATTATGTATACAAGTGGTGAACTTTTATAAAGACCCATGTGCCACAAATTAAATTCATAAAGTATGAAATATAAATGTTTTTCAGATTATGTAAATAATTTGCCTTACATGAGGCATGAATTTATAAGCTAGATGCTTAATACATAATCACTTTAACCATTTAAACTTAATTTTACTATAGCTTTAAGCTCTGTGGCTCTGTTCAGAATAGAAAAGCAACAAAGAGCTGAGTTAAAATAAAAAGTTAGCTTGTTGATTGTATTTTGTTTGAGCCTTCTAGGGTTTCCTGGCTTATTTCAAGGTTCACTTTAAACATTCACTACTATTAATACTTCATGGGTTATTACAGCAGCTAGAAATAAGAAAATTAAGAGCAAGTACAATAGCAGTAATGTGCATCAGAGCCTACTAATTACGTGACTACTAAGGTTAATTGTCATGCTCATATGATTACAATCTAGCCTAATGGTAATGCTGTATGAGCATTCTCCTAAGTGAGACGTTTCCACTTAAAAATCTGAACTTTCTGTAAATGCACATCGGAGGTATCTTCATTGAATTCTAGATTTGTTTTTCAAATAAAAATGTTAAAATTATATAACTTCTTATCATTCTAAAATGCTCCTTAGTAATGTATTTAATCAATAACCCTATATTAGTCAAACTAACAATTCTGCCTCCTGAATACCATGACCTCCCTTCTTATGTGCACAAGTGAAGACTTGTAGAAGTTCCATTTGTAATTGTAACTTGTTCTCAGTTCTTAAATTTGGGAGGTGAAGGAAATACTTCGTGGCAGTATTTGCTTGTATGCAGCAGCAGGGGAAACCTTGAAAACCATGTTGCCCTGTGTCCTCTCTCCCTAGTAATTTGTCACCTTGTGTCCCCTATGTTTTTGGAGATGGGGGAAGGTAGGGTTTGCCCTTGGCATTGTCAAATGGTTAGAGTTGAAGGGAGCATCTCCATCTTCACCTCAAATGCAGCCATCTTCATATAAACCAGCCCACTGAAAGTGACAGTGCTTGGCACCTTGCCACTACCAGCAGAAGTTTAAAAGTTGATCTACTTTCTGCATGTTCTGCCTTCTATATTTCTTCCTTTGGAGTAATTATATTCTAATATCAAGAAAAAAGAAAACTGTTACATATGCAGAGAAAAATCACTGTGTTAAACAAAACAATTCTAAGAGATGCCTCGTATTCATCTGGCTGTTGTTATAATTGTATCCACATGCAGCGTCACGATATGTTACCATTTGAGCATTTACCATTTGAACAACACAGTACTAAGTACATTACTCATTTTGACTCATTTAATCATCATAAGAACACAGGCATTAATGATGTGGTCCTGTCTTTACAGGAACATTCTTAGCTAGGGAGGTTAAGTGACATGCCTAAAGTCACTCAACTGTAAGGAACAGACTGATTTACAAGCCCAATGTGATTCTAAGCTATGGATGTCCATACAAGTGCATAGAGGCTCATCCCTGCATTGAGAGTACTGAGGGGGGAGCTGGGTGTGGCCGCACATATCTTTAATCCCAGCCCTTGGGAGGCTGAGGCAGTTGGATCCTGAGTTCTCAGGTCAACCTGCACTACATAGCAAAACCCCGTCTCAAAAAAAAAAAAGCCTGAGGGCACTTGAATTAAAAAGGAGGTAAGGCCATACCTCAAGTAAAGTACATTGACGCGGAGATTTTGTATTGGTGTCGGCTAAGTCTAGGCTGGGGCCCCCAAAAATCATCTTGATGCATATCATGCATCTAGAATATCCCCTGCCCATAGTAACTCGGTACCAGCTATGAAGAACTTAATGATAACTTATAATATCATTTCCCTTTAATATTCAGAAGACCATATTAAGTTATGACATTTAGCCTTTACAGCATCCTTGATATATATGTATATGAGTGTGTGTGAGTGTGTGTGTGTGTGTATGCGTGTACAAAAGTTTTATAAAAAGTCAAAACTCAGACTTAGGTTAGATCATTTCTTTTAGTAGCAATCCATAGCTGCTTGCCTAAATTGAAGTTTAAAGTTTGAATTTAACTTACATTATACATTTTTATAATCATGTAAATGATTAATATTAACTTCTCTTGAGGAGCCTCAGAGATCCACAATTTGTACGCCACAGGAAAGAGATCCAAATTCTAAGCATTCTGTTAGTGAGTCTGCAAAGCGGGTAATAAGGGAGCCATATCAGTGTTCTTGAAGGTGTTTATACAAAAAAAACACTTCCTATGCTCAACCTCAAACAGGAATCATGGATTTGATGTGCTCATTTGATAAAGCATTCAGTACAACATATCAGTTGGGTAATTTATAGTGGTCTTCTAAGCAAGTCATGTCTAGATTTTCAACAGCAGGTCTAGGTTTGGAGGGATTACATGACATTGTTTCTTGTTTCCAACTAGTTTAGCAAATCCCAAGTGTTTGCCAAGAGGTCAGCATGACAGACTGTAGTATTTGGCCTGTGCTTCAGACAATAATTTAATTTGGAAATGATTCTCCTTCACAATGTTATACTTACCTCACCTTGGAACTTTTCAGGAAAGGCAGTTTATAACTATGACCTCAACAGCAAGTACTGTGAGTGCTAGAGAAAGACACATATCTAGTGGTAGAAGATTAGTTCAGTTTGTTCCTATGGTTCCACCTCTTTCTGATTAGTAATTCTGAGCTCTTCTCCGGTCTATATTATATTCCCATATATCTTTACCTTTTCTGGGTGATTTTTTTACCTCAAATAGCCTGGCTTTTGGGAGACCTGGAGAGCCTTGTGCCCTAGGTTCCTGCCTTTCACTAAACTCTATTATGGATTTATTGCTAAGATTTCCTATTGTGTTGCCTCTCCCAATCTCAGCTCACTCTCAGTTGGAAAACAACTCTTCAAATCATATCGAATACCTCAGCTTCTCTTATCTGTCTCCACTGGCAATTTGCAATGAAAATGGAAGCCAGTGCCAGGCACAGTAGCTCATGCTTGTAATCCTAACTACTTGAGAGGTGGAGATTTAGAGGATCACTGTTTGAGGCCAGCCGGGGCAGACAGTTTGCAAGACCCCATCTCCAAAATAACCAGAGCAAAATGGACTGGAGGTGTGGCTCAAGCAGAAGAGTGCCTGCTTTGCAAGTATGAAGCCCAGAGTTCAAAGCCAAGTCCCACCCCAAAAGAAACATCATTAGGCCTAAAAACAGACGCCATCCCAGGGTGCCTCAACCAAGCCACCCTCACCTCCACACGACCAGGACTTTACTATGACCAATGCTCCGAAATTTGCAGCTCAAACCACAGCTTTATACCCATCGTATTAGAAATAGTCCCACTGAAATACTTTGAAAACTGATCCCTATCTATACTTTAAGTACATTATGAAGCTACCGCAGCATTCACCTTTTAAGTTAAAGACAGAGAGCCAGCTCTCCATAACGATATGCCACAACTCGACACATCCACATGATTTACCACAATTACCTCCATAATTCTCACCCTGTTTGTTATTTTCCAATTAAAAGTAAAAACATTCAACTTTTCACCCAACCCTACACCCAAAAATATCGAATCTATAAAACAAGAAAACCCTTGAGAAAAAAAATGAACGAAAATCTATTTACCTCTTTCATTACCCCTACTATAATAGGACTTCCTATTGTCACCTTAGTAATCCTCTTCCCAAGTATTATACTCCCAGCTCCAAACCGATTAATCAATGACCGACTAACTTCCATCCAACAATGAGTAATCAAACTAATCACTAAACAAATAATAACAATGCACAACTCTAAAGGAAGTACCTGATCTTTAATATTAATATCACTTATTATCTTCATTGGATCAACTAACCTACTCGGACTTTTTCCATACTCCTTCACCCCAACAACTCAACTATCAATAAATCTAGGAATGGCTGTCCCACTCTGAGCAGGAACTGTAATCCTAGGCTTCCTAGGAAATGGAAGGCAACATTAGAGTTTTATTTTAATGTAAGTGCATCTGAAGGCTGCCCATGAGTCCTGAGCTAGAATTCACGAAGTCTAATCATTAACGATGTACCCGCTCACTTTTCCTCTCTTACTGTTACCTTTTGGCCAGCATCAGAATTTAGAATCACATCTATTCATTCTCCTTGAAGAGGAGAAAATCATCCATTTTGCTACTCTGTTAATAATAGTGAAGAAAAGGAAATAAGAGAAGGAGCTGAAACAAAACGCCAAAGTATGGATGGATGACTTATCCTGGTCATCTGGGTCCCCTAAGTATGATGCTTATCTATCCATGTAATAGCACTTACCAAATTTTTCAGTTGGCAAATTTAAGAGATAAAATCTAGCTTTTAATTTGCTAGGCACTGTCACATGACCCACATATTTTAAGTATTTAACTGCTGCTGGTTTTTAAGTCTCACCTGTGTTGATCTCAGGAGAACATAGTGTCCTTTATCTGATGTGCTCCTTTTATGCTGTGTGTTTGTCATATATAATGCCCATTTTTTCATGCGGACATCCCTCAGTACATGGTTTGGTGAAGGGAAACCACTAAGATTTAATAAATATAAGAAGATCTGACAAAAAACTAAAATCATCTAGTTTTGATTTCAGAATTGGCCATATCCAGTAGATGTTTGATTATGACAACAGAATCATCAAAAGAGTATAGATTTCACAACTCAGCTTCATGTTAGGGAGACCTTGTTTAGCAGAGTATAATGAATTCAGTGAGTACCATCCTAGGTAAAGCAGTTAAGCTTATTTAACGTTCAGAGAAAGACCTTGTTACAGGAGTTCAAGTGAATACATTTTGCTGATGGAAGTACTTTTTTGAGAGGGGCAGATCTTACTACTAATGGCACACTAACTTGTTATAAAATAGCATCTTATGGCAAATAGAACAATAGACATGATGGTGCTTAACGCTTAACAGTTTTGCACAGTAAACAATGTCTTCTCCCGATGTCTCTGACAGGGCCGCGTCAGTTGCACTGGACGGCTAATGGTACAGGCTGTCAACCAAAGAGGCCGCAGTCCCCGCTCTCCCTCAGGGCATCCTCATGCCAGAAGGTATTTCAGATGTTCCTTACCACAGGTGTTACTACTTGCTAATTTCTTACTGTAACTTCAGTACTACTGGAATCCTAGTGAGACCACAGAAGTGCATGTAACGAGGAGACAGACTTGAATACAAACTTAAAGTGTGGAGTTCTTTGGTATGCCCTTTGCAATTCACAAAGGAGAAGGGACTAACATTTGCCAGTGTGCCAAGCATGGTTAGATACATCACTGTTAGTTTAAGTAGGGCACATGTTATATATGAAGAAACAAGACTTGGCGCTTGCAGATAGCATCTGAACGTGAAAATACTAGCAAATGGCACACAAGTCATCAAAACCAAACTTTAATCAACAGCTTTTTTGGCTAACCATTACTAGCTATTGCCATTAAATTTCTTACAATCAGCTGGTTTGTTAATGTATTTTTTAAGCACTTAGTTCAAAACATTAGACCACCACACCATAAATTTTGTAGATAAGATTGTGTTTTGTATGTGGTACAAAGGTTTGCACTCAGGGCCTCACGATTGCTGGGCAAATGGCCTGCCACTTGAGCCATGCCTCCAGTCCAAGATCTGTCATATTTTAAATGCTTAAACAAATATCTCTAATAATAGAGTGTGCTTTCCATGCCTAGTAGCTGTGAGTCTATCAAAGGATACTGTCAGGATAACAGCAGGCAGGGATGGACAAATGATCTTATTTCTTAGTAATATATTTGCACTTAAAGAATGTAGTAACTCAACCAGCCTCTCAACCTGGGTTTCTGTTTAGATGTTTTAGACAGAGCATCCTAAAATAGTCTTGGCTATAAATTACAGGCCATGGAGACACTGTACCCTTGGTAAAGGGAGACCGTTTTAGGTTCATAGAGAATACGCAGAACTGAATAAGCATCAAACAAGTGGCATGTCTGCCAGCTTCATGTGACTCGATACCCAGAGCCCTTTGCTCACCACCAAAGGGGCAAGCACATGAGTATGTGCAGATCTGATTCTAAACTCACCAAGGCAATGTCTGTTCACAGGATCCGTGACCTATATCTGTGCTATAAGCACATATCCAGTATTAGGTCTGTGGTTTTGTATTATTCTCTTCTGCTGTTCTCATGATCTTTAATACATCTAAGCTTTTCCATATGTCAGTGTGTCCTACAAAGCACTGTATCATTAATTTTATCTATATTTGGAGAACAGTCACTTGTATTAAAAGCGCTGATACTTTAAAAAAAAAAAAGCTGATACTTACTAGTCTTACTATTAACCTTTTATTTGTTTCACTGTTGCTTCTTCTAGCTGTGGTTTTAAACTTGCCTTGCTAGTGATTACTGACAGGATTTGCACTCCACATCTTGCTCATTTCTTACGTCTCCCTACAATTACTTTAAATTGTATTTTTCTGGCAACATACTTGAGTGTATGCCCCAAATCAGAGAGTTGCACACTCTTATTTTAAAGCAGAAAATCATGCCTGAAGGCACATGGATAAGTAAAGCAAAAGAAAACACCTAATAATGTGTTTTCCTGGTTAATATGAAAAAGGAATTTTCATTAGAATTATATTAACTTTCATGAAGATAAGGACTTTTCATGTTGTACAAAATTAAAATCAAAGTGGAAAGGTAATAGTAATTGCTGTTGAAAGAGATCAGTGGTAGGCTGCTGCCAGTTCTAAACATAAAGCCCGAAAATATTTATTTAAGATAAAATACACTCATATGTAGCACATCTTTTCCTCATTTCTCCTTTGTGGTTTACATTAGTATGCAGTTAATAGATTATTAAATTTATCATAAACTTCCAAATGAAAACAAAATTTTGCTTTTCTTATTTTTAGGTGTAAATCTTTTTTTTTTTTTGTGGGACTGGGGTTTGAACTCAGGGCTTTGTGCTTGCAGAGCAGGTCCTCTACCACTTGAGCCACACCTCTTGTCCATTTTGCTCTGGTTATTTTTGAGATAGGGTCTTGCAAACTGTTTACCTGGCATGGCCTCAAATCATGATCCCCTTGATCTCAGCCTCCCAGGTGGCTAGGATTATAGGTATGAGACACTGGCACCCAGCTGAATGTAAATCTTGCAAGTAGGTGTCACATAAGAAAATTGTATTTTTACTCCATGCTTTGTAAGAAAACAGATGAGCAAAAGCTTGGAAATAACCACCATCTACTTAGCTACCTGTCATGTGTCTTGCTTCAAGGCCTCGCTCTAGATCCAGGGACAGTGCAGATGAAAACGAGCCCATTCAGGAGCGGTTCTTCAGACCTCACTTCTTGCAGGCTCCTGGAGACCTGACTGTTCAAGAAGGGAAACTCTGCAGGATGGACTGCAAGGTACGGGTTTGCTAAAGCCTGAAATATTATTACCTCACGTGTCCCTCACTGCCATGTCTTCAGCTCCTTTTGGGGAAATTATGTAAAGTACAAGATGATGCCACCTCACGAGAAAAAGAAAGAGTGAGCGTGAGGTTTATGTGCAGTTCTGCATCATGCTTTCTCTTTACTTTTAAATTTACATCAGATATGCTCTTTACTCCAAACTTTATGTACCATACTCCAAAAAGTCACTGGAAGGCTTTGTTTGTCCCTTTTCATTTTGTTGGAGTAACAAGTGTAATGGATCTGCCATATGTCCTAATAATTAGCTGATCTTCGTTCTTTTTTCATACAAGCATCATATCAATATATCTACTCTGACTTTTATTCCCCCCATTCTCTAATTCCAAGAGAAGTTAGAGTGACATCCTTCTTTCACCTGTTATACAATAAATTAGGGCTTTTTAACCCAGGGTCATTGGGTGGTGAACTCTTAAAATTATATACAAAATTGTGTATGATACTGCTTTTATCAAATTCTCTGAAATATTTTCATTTATTTTGGTTTTTGCTCCATTACTTACTGATCTTAAAGTTTAGCTCTTAACTATGGATAGTTTTTAAAAATAATTTGGGCGCCCTCTGCTGGTCCTCTCTGGGATTACAGAACATAAATAGAAGCCACTGAGAGGATTTGGACATTATTTGCTTTTTCCAAAAGTAAGTTTGAGCGTCTAGGGATGTACAGAAAGAGCATATGTATTCTCTGAAATATTTTTTTTCCAATGGAGTTCATTTTACCGTGTAAGTACACACATTGAGTTTCAATATGTGTATTTACTTTGTTTTATTCTCTAATTTATCCATGAGAATGGCTATATGACCTAACAATTCAATTGCTGGGTATATAGCCAGAGAAAATGAAGCCAGAATGTCAGAGCCACCTGAACTCCCACATTCATGCTGCATTATTCATGCTAGCCAACACACAGAACCAACCTAAGTGTCCATGAACAGATGAATGAATCTAAATGTGCAATAGAATACTATTCAGTCTTTAAAACAAAGGAAATCCTGCCATTTACGATGGTGTGGGGTGAACCTGGAGGATATTATGTTAAGTGAAATAATCTAGACACAGAGGACAGACTCTGCATCTTATGTGTAGAATCTAAAAATCACTGAGCTCATCGAAACAGAAGGAAGTGGTGGTTACTAAGGGCTGCAGGAAGCTGGATTGAGGAATGTTTTTCAGAGGATACAAAATTGTACAAGGCATGGTGACTGTAGTTAATAACAACATAGTATATTCTTGGAAGTTGCTAAGAGAACAGATTTTGTGTCCTTACCACAAAAATGATGAGCACGATAGGTAGTACGTATGCTGATTACTAATTTAGCCATTGCATAACGTATGAATATTTTAAAGTTTCATGTACACAATAAGCATAAATTAACAATTTTTTATTTGCCAATTTATAGTAAGTTTTTTTGAGGTACTGGGGGTTTCAACTTGTGGGTAGGTGCTCCACCACTTGAACCCTGTCTCCAACTAAAATAATTTTTTAAATAAATATTACAAAACGAGGAATTCATAAAGACAAACTGTGAGGCAACATTTCTAGTCAGCTGGGACATTTTATTTTAGAAAGATTATTAGATGATACCAAGAGATTTTTATTCATTTCAGGTTCAAAATGGAATCATGATTATATAAGAAAAAAATCTGTATTTTTTGAAATATGTATTGAGCTACATAGTAGAAAATTACAGAAAGTCTGGGATTTATTTTAAAATAAAGAAAATGCAAGAGAGCGAACTTACATAATAAGTATCGCCATACTGTGATACCTTTTTTTTATCATATTTAAGAAGGAAACCATAGGAGTTTTATTTCACTGCACAGTGACATAAATGTCCCTGAATCTCTGCCTTTAAAAGAATATTGGGAAGTGAAGTAACTTATGCTTAATTTCATTATGACGATTTGACCTGGATAAAGAAAATATGAATATTGCCTCATGAACAGATAGTGTTATCTGCTTCAGAGAAAAATTGTTAGTGTATCTAAGCCTTAAGTAGAAATAAATTCTTTTTGTGCCAGGGGCTTCATGCTTGCTAGGCAGATACTCTACAGCTTGAGCCACTCCACCAGCCCTTCTAGTTCTGGTTGTTTTAGGGATACGGTCTGTCTTTTTCTGCTCAGACCATCCTGGACCACGATCCTCCCATTTTATGCTTCCCACCATTGCTGGAAAGCAGGTACGCATCACTACCCCACTGTTTTTCCACTGAAATGGGATCTCTCAAACTATTTGTCCAGGCTGGGCTGGAACCGTGATCCTCCCTATCTAAACCTCCCAAGTAGCCAGGATTACAGGCGCAAGCCAGCAGGGAATCCAGTCTTGATAAGCGAAATACTAAAACAGAAGCTTGCTTTTCCCTCAAAAGCCCTGCCCTCTTAACACCTGAGCTACATTCCCAGACTCTGTCCTTCACTGAATGCAAGATCTGAAGGAAAATAACCTCCCAGGTCTTTGGTAACAAGCATGCTCTTCTCTCTCCCCCACTCCACGGCACCAAGAGCATAGATCTGTTCAAGTTGTGACCTGCTTGTCATGACCTTCGGCTGGTGAGATCACACTTTCTTTGCACGCTCACTGGGAGCCGGGCTTTGAAGGACAGGATGTTTCCTTTTGCCTGAACACTGGAACGGGTCCACTGTGAATAGATGGTCTGGGAGTGCAGTGTGTGCTGGGCACCTCTCCAACTGTACATACTGCCGGGGTGGTCCTGCTTATCCAGGACCTAACCTAGCAGAATGCAGATGAACAAGGCCACTTTACTTCTAAATGTGGGAAAGGCCCGGAGCCCAACCCACTGTGTCTACTCCCTCTGCCTCCCTTCTCTAGTGACCACCACACAGGAAAAGCAGAGGTTGTGAAGAGCTGGGGGATAGCAAGTGGACAGAGGGGACAACAGAGGGCCTAGTGGTCTCAGAAGCACTGCCTAGCTATTGCTTCCAAGATCCCATCCTTTTAACCCAGAGCTTAAAGGCACTGGATTGATTTTTTTTCAAGTTCTCTAGATTTTGCTGTGTGTGTGGAAGACATTTTTTAGGTAATAGAAAGAATAAACTTGCACAGCAGGAATGGAATTTGTGAGTTCCCTGGCTGATTTGTGCAAAGCTGGTTTTCAAATAGCAAAGTTGGAGAGAGGGAAGGTGAAAAGGCCTTCCTACAGTGCCTTTCTCCTACTGAAAGTCAAGGGCAACACTGCAAAAAGCTGGCAGATGGCAACCATCCCCACCTCCACAGCCTATGTGTTATCAACAATTAAACATGCTCTTATTTATCTCTGGCCAGCACAACTGTCACGATCTTAAAATTTTATGATGTTTCCATTGTGATGCTAATTTGTTGAGATGGTTTTCTGGGTAATTTCATATTGCTGTTACTCAGCTTCAAGGATTATAAAATAATAATAATAGCTCTATGTGCTAACGGATGCATTAGCCGATGTCTCCACAGCAATGGCTCTCCTTGATGAGAAGCTCTGCAATATGAATGTGTGCCAGCCGAGGGTTTGTGATTGTTAATATGGTTGTACATCTTTTTTCCAAAGAGCTCAGAGCCCAGGACTGACATCGCCCCAGGAATTTTTATAGTCCTAAGTGAGGAAAGACGATGACAGAATTTTTGTTAATCCCTACTACACTTGTCTCCAGGTTATTCTGTAAGAAATGTTCAGGAAACCATAGAGAAGTTTTAAGTAAAAGAGTAGCATGAGCTGATTGGAAAAGCCATCTGTAGTGCTACCAAAGGAGGAGTTCATGCCTGCTCCTTACCTTTCAGTGATTTCATTGTTTTAATGTTTGAGAAAGTTACTTGTCCTTCCTTTCTGCTGTAGGTCAGTGGGTTACCCACCCCAGATCTGAGCTGGCAACTAGATGGAAAGCCCATCCGCCCCGACAGCGCTCACAAGATGCTCGTTCGTGAGAATGGGGTGCACTCTCTGATCATTGAGCCAGTCACGTCTCGAGATGCCGGCATCTACACGTGTATAGCCACCAATCGAGCAGGACAGAACTCTTTCAGCCTAGAGCTGGTGGTTGCTGGTGAGCTCCTCTGGATCCTTCCTCATAGCCACAGTGAATGTCATCTTACACATGGAAACTGATTCTGCATTATAAATCAAGCTGCTGATTAAAGAGATTGTATTGCCAAAGTGCAATGAGGATGTGATATAAGGCTTAGCAGATCAGAAATACTAATTTTCCTTACTTCAGTGTAGCCTTCATTATTTATTTTTCCTTTCTCCCACTAGCCTGGCAAAGAGGGGAAAGGATTTTGGCTTTTCTGGGTCATTCGACTTCTCATGTATGTGGTGGATCCAGTATTACACAGGGAAAGAGTAACAGCAGCACAGGCTGCAAGAACTAAAGAATGCTTATACGTATGTAAAGTTCAAAATACAGACTTCATTTTTAACAGAATGTGCAGTGATTTCAAAATTCAAACTTTTTTGTGGTATTAGGATTCAAACTCGGGGTATTCTTGCTAGATACTCTTGAGCCGTACCCCCAGCCCTTTTTTGCTTTAGTTATTTTTCAGATAGGGTCTCAAATTTTTGCTCAGCCCTGCCTCAGGCCAAGATCCTCCTATCTACATGCCTCCTATGTAACTGAGATAACAGGTGTGTACCACCATGTTCAGCTTGTATGTTGAGATGGTGATCTCCGTAACTTTTTGCCAGGGCTGCCCTCAAACTGTAATTCTCCTGATCTCTTGTCTCTTGAGTAACTAGTGCTACAGGTGTGAGCCACTGCGCCCAGCCCAAAATTCAAATTTTTTTAAATAACATCATCATCTATATCCAGTGTCACAGTCAAAATAAGAGTTGCTTCTTCATTGATTATACTATAGATAAGTTTTGTAAAAGTGTTATACAAAGTCCTATAGAAGCCTAAAAGGAAAATACATTCATGGGAATGTTTATAGCATCCTTAGGAGTGAGGCCTAAGTAAAGATTCTGATTATCTGATCTCTTTTTTTAAAGACGCATACCAAAAGATCATGCCCACTTCTTAGTCCTCTGTTTGCAAAGCATATCATACACATTTTCTTGCTCATTCTCACAACAGCCCTATGAGACCTCAGTGTTTCTAGGACCCCATGTAGTAAGAGAATCAGACTGAAAACGGTCTACTGATCTCTAGTGCTCTCCCACACACACAGAGAGCCATCAAACTTTATCAAGAAATAAGAGTTGCAATGAGAATAAAATCCAGGAGTTCCTGTGGATAACTCTGGATGATGATTCTATCAATTGCATCAAGATGTTTTTGCACAACAATGTGGGCTTAGTATCCATTTAGTCATGCTTTTTAATGTTTTACAAGTATATTCCTTCCTACACACTAGGACTGGCTTCATTCATTCCCCTAACCTCAAACTAGAGCTGCTTTTTCCTCTCCTATTAAATACACATTGGATCGTATCTGTCCTGCAGGCATTTCCATATGCCTTGGCCCCTCTTTCAGAGATGGCAGTGCACAGTAATTGGAATCTGGATCTTGCCATCAGATCTCACTTCCAATACCCATTCTTTACCTGCTCTCTGACCTTTGGTAAATGATGTCGTAGCATCTCAATTTTTCCATGGGAACCCTAATGTGTCACAGCATTTTGTAAGGATTAAATCATAAAAATGAGTATCCTGCACAGGAGTGCTCCAAAATGGTGCATATTGTTCTTATTGGTGTGTTATGACATTAGGCTTATTTTAAACACCTTATGTTCTTTTCAAAACTAAATCCCAGAGAGGTGGAAGCCTGGCTCAAGTTGTAGTATCCACCTAGCAAGCCTGAGTTCAAACTCTAGTACTGCCAAAAAAAAAAATCCCTAAGACCCAGAAAGAATATGCAGTGAGCTTCTGTTCCCACTCCCCCAAAACAGACTAGGTTAGTAAGCTCATAAAATTTTTTTAAAAACATACAATCCTCTACACAAGTCAAGGTATTAGAGAGACCTTGAAAATTTCAGGTAGACCTTGTATCTCTGAGGTCGCTCTTAATTGCTTATTATGATATCTCTGTCATTCCAGATGAGGGGGTCGTGGTGGGGCAAGACATACATCCTCAAATTCATTGTTGGTAGCTCAGAAATGAATTAAACTTTATTCTTTCTCTGAAATTGCTTTGATCACTGACCCAAGAAAACAATTTCTTGTTGGATGGCAATATTCAAAGCATTATTAACTATCAGTTCTGATTTTTTCAGACAAAGTAATAAGATTGTCTTTTTATGACTTCCTTCCTATAAGGTGATAATAAAGTCTTTTTTATAGCTCCCTTCAAAGAAAACAAATTGGAATTTGTAATTTACAGGATGCACTCTCCGAGTTTATAGGTAACTACTGAAAGCTGTCAAATTTAAATGAAGATCCCTCTCCTGTATCTTTCCCCACTTACAGCCTGTGGCGTCTTTCTCAAGACAACAGTTACAGCTGAACGCTGGTGGCTCACTCCTGTAATCCTAGCTACTCAGGAGGCAGAGATCAGGAGGATCACAGTTCAAAGCCAGACCAGGCAAAGAGTTCACGAGACCCTATCTCGAAAAAACCATCACAAAAAGGGTTGGGGGAGTGGCTGAAGGTGAAGGCCCTGAGTTCAAGTCCCGGTACAGCAAAAAAAAAAAAAAAAAAAAAAGACAGTTAAAATCTTCAGAGCAAACATTTCCGATGGCAGTGAAGAGATGAAGTGGATCCTTTCCCTAGAAATGCCTGTGCTGCCCAGCCTCACTAGCGGGCGCTGTGGGTGTAGACTGAGTGCACGGGACGTAGTGAGCTAGCCAAGCCCACGCTGGCCGTGGCTTAGAAACCTCCCGCAGCCGGTCAGACGTGCAGTCCGTGGAGCAGATGGGTAGGGGACTGTGTGGGCCAATCAGTCTTGAATTAATTGAAGGAATAAATGAGCGGAATGAAGCGTGTGAAAGAATTAGTGGAGAGGACTGACATCTTACCACCTGAAGTGAGAACTGGCATCATAAAATAAAAGATCTATTCAGGCAATAGTTCTAAAGGCTTCTGAAATCTTTGTGGTGCTGCTTTTGTACCGCGTTGAAAGATAATCCATCACGTTTTGTCCTTAGCTAAAGAAGCACACAAACCCCCCGTGTTTATCGAGAAGCTGCAGAACACAGGAGTTGCTGATGGGTACCCGGTGCGCCTGGAGTGCCGGGTTGCAGGGGTGCCACCGCCGCAGATATTTTGGAAGAAAGAAAATGAGTCACTCACTCACAGCACTGACCGAGTGAGGTAAGGCGACAGTGACTTAACTAACCCTAACTACTCAGTCTTGTGATGCATAAAAGGACACATAAGATGGGTAGCAAGTAATCAGTGTGTGTAGAAAAGCCATGCTATTGATGACATCAAAGACAAAAATCACTCTTTATCCAAATGTAGGTTTAAGTTTTTAGAAGGAAGCTATTTTGATATGTGATACAGCATATTCTGACTTAACCTAATAGTAGTCTTTAAAAGTGTTTATATCAAAAAGAGAAGATGAGTTCACTTGCCTCAGTGGTGACAGGGATGATGGTTGGCTTCTGTAAAGGCAGATCATCTGCAGGAAATGGTGCAGATTTACTCACCCTCTTGAGGGCTGCTCTTCTCTCCCATTAACTGTAATGGCGCCAGCAGCCTCTCCAGAATGAGTATGGCCCTATTATCTACTTGCAAAGTTGTGTTTCTAATGACATAATTAAAAATGATGCTTCCTGTCCAAAGCTACTACTGTTCAAGATTTTAGAGTGCTAATGGCTTTATCTTTCTCTGCAGCATGCACCAGGATAATCATGGTTACATTTGCCTGCTCATTCAGGGAGCCACAAAAGAAGATGCTGGCTGGTACACTGTGTCTGCCAAGAACGAAGCAGGGATTGTGTCCTGTACTGCCAGGCTGGATGTATACAGTGCGTGCTTTTGTTGCATTTGCTCATTGAATTATGAAAAAAATTACACATCTGTACAGTAAATCACATGACTCTTATAAACAACTATAGCATTTTGTTTGTCAAAAAATTCATATTGCTCTTTCTCTTTCTATTTATAGTTTCTCAACATTAATAGTGAAATCCCACCAGGAGAACAAATACCCAAGTATCACTCAGGAAGTGGAATTATTAGCAAGCTATGCATGTTGATTTCTCTTACACTGGCTAGTCAGTTGTGGCTTCTTTATTCAAGCATCCTTAGGAGTTAACAGTAGACAAAGGCATCGATGTTTTTCACGTTGTCTTATTACTGTGTTCTGCAAATGACTGTTTTTAACATTTCTTCCTGTATTATAATCTTATCACACTATCCTAATGCACTCTAGATGTGTGTGCCATTGATGCTGGAATGCGTACTGTTGCAGCTTAGTGCTTTTCTCATTAATAGATTTTAGCAGCTCAGCAACAGATTTGTGAGTGTTTGTGTATCCATATTTGTATACATTTGTCCTGAATTTTAAAAAAACCTGTCCCTACTGAGTTTATAGGCTATTACAGTAGTATTATGTGACCCATTGACAGGAAAGCCACCAGAAAAAAAGATTAAAAACTAATTTTAAATTTTACCTCTTCTTGAAATTGCCCTGTGAGGTTCTTTAGTAAATAAATGTATTCAACCTTCTCTACTGCCTATTTATTAGTGTTAAAATATTGATCAAGAATTCGTAGCTAAGATAATGACTGAAGACAAATATGTTTTTAAAAGAGGAAGAGCGGTTAGCATTAGAAAGCTTATTGACTATCTCAAAGGAGTGCTAGTGCTGCAGTATTATTTTAAAATAAATCACACTTGGTCTTTATGATCTAGCTCTTACAGTCCCACTAACCCTGTGTAGATGGTAAATATGAAACATATGAATAAAGGTGCAAAAGTATCCAAACTTCCCAAAGAATAGGTACCTGATATATATCAGAAGACATTCTGTGCTTACTTGAAACATTGGGCTTTCCAAAGACATCTTTGTTAAAAAGCTTAATCTGTTCTTTTCCTTTGCAGCCCAGTGGCATCAGCAGCCACAGACCACCAAGCCAAAAAAAGTACGGCCCTCAGCCAGTCGCTATGCAGCCCTTTCAGACCAGGGACTAGACATCAAAGCAGCGTTCCAACCAGAAGCCAACCCATCTCATCTGACACTGAACGCCGGCCTGATAGAAAGTGAGGACCTGTGATCCGGCACTCTCGTTAAAGCTGAGACACCGAGAAGCCTTGCTTTGACCAACATATTCCTCTGTCACGTTACATAAAAGGCAGAAATATACCTTTGACTTATAAGAAATTTTTAAAAACCACCAAAATAATATTTTTCTTACTTGATATAGTTTAAGTAGGTGATGCTTGTAGAAATGTACACACTGCACAGAAAATTCACATTTTTTGTCCAATTTTAAATTTTTGGAATTGCTGTGATTAAAGTGGTCTGAAATGCCAAAATGCTAAAGGAAATCAATTACTCAAAGGTAGCCACAATTCATATTATCTACAAGTGCCTTTAAATCCAAACTATAGGTGCTGTATCACCTGATAGTGTGAAATGTTTAACATGATACAACAACGATTCTAAAGTGTATCAGACAGCTACAGTGACCAAGTGCAATACGTAAGGAGGGAAAGGAAGGGGAAATGACAAAGAAATCCAACTAAATGCCTTGTATTCGCAAACTGTTTTATGTTAAATCATAAAGAAGGAACTACATGCCTTAAATTTTATTACTATCAAAAGTTTTCTAACAAGGTTAATGCCTTAGATCATAACCTCTTTTGTGTAGTATTTTCTTTTCATGCTACCTTGGTAGGAAGCTTATTTACAAAACATGTTAAAGGGCTAATTTAAATAATAAATAATATAAAATATTCTGAATAAAGCAGAAATATATTGCAGTCCATTTCACAAGAGGCATCCAAACCACCCAAATGAGGAAGTGAGGATCTGGAAGTAGTGGGGAGGAGAATGGAGGACAAATTCTATCTGCCAGGTATATCTTACTCACTTAGAAAAAAGCAGATGGGACAGGAGAGGTGGCAGAGGCCAGGCTTTCCTTCAGTTTTCTTCAAAGTTAATCTTAAAATGTAGATGAAAAAAACACTGCCATTCACAGGTCAGGGAATCTAGGGTCAGGTGGAAGTTTGGAGCACATGTGCTATGGAGATTTCAGTGTATCTGGACTTTGGGTAGTGGTGGAAGATTTTAGATGTGTAGAGTAAGTTGAAAATGGATTGAGACTGCAAGAGTGGCATACGTGAGAAATTGCCCGTAGAGTCTAGTCTACTTGAGGGAAACGGAGACTTATGAGAGGCAAAATCAGGTTCATGCAACCATGTATTTTTCCATTGGCACTACAGTATGGTGGGTGGAAATGATCGCTTCACTTCGCATCCCTGCTGCCATGAAAGCTTGCCTGACGAAAGTGCTGGGTTCTGACTGGTTTGTAAGGCATCTCTGCAAAGACTGCTTTTTGGATGCATATGATTCTGCATCAGCTAGACTGAGCTGATTTGACCAGACTTGATGGTTTTAAGTCGGAACCAATAAAAAAAATTAAGGAGAAAAACAATTAGGCCAAATAGCTAAAACACGAGGCTTTAATGGTACTTTGCTATGAAAAGAAAACACTGTGTTCTTTATGCAAAGCACACATATATTTCATTATTTATAATGTGTTGAACTTCCTTAGCTCAGTTACTCAATTCATACATAGTATTTTTTAAATCATTTTATATCTGTAACCACCCCATGTATTTCATATTACTGCTTCACATGTACAGCTTTATACGTCTTTGTAAGAACACCAACCAGCCAAGCTTTAAAGGACTCATCGGCTTGAGCACAGGGCGGCAGAGGTTCTATGCAGGTGGTACAAGTTGCTTTGACTGCATCGCTAATGTGGAATTTAAGTTGCCATACAGAGTCTCATGGACCTGTCTATATTGTAGAATTATGACATATCATGTCTTACTTGCCAAATTTTTCTGAATGTGACGTTTTTGTTTGTTTTTTTTTTTTTTTGCTAATTTGCTGGGTTTGGGATTAACTAGCATTTTGCCACCTTTGTTGTATTTATATAAAAAAAAAGTACTATCATACTACTTTGGATTGTTGTGCTGGTGTAATGTGGATTTAACATCAATAAATATTTAACAAATAATAGTTGCAACTTTGTGAAGCAAAAGATTCAGTTGTTTTAGTTTGCTGTTGCTGTTGTAATAAGTTAGCAAAAAGTTGGAGGCATCAAACTGTTGTCACAGTTCTGTAGATCAGAAGCGCAGGCTGGCGGAGTGGCTCAGGTGGTGGACTGCCTGCCTGGCAAGTGTGAAGCCAAAAAGAAAAGAAAGGTGCAGGCATGGTGTGGCCGGATCCTCTTTCACTATGTTGTAAGGCTAAGTCACTAGTGGTCGGGCTGCATCCGCACTGGAAGCTCAAGTGCTTGTAGTAAGACAGAAGTCGCATAGTCTGTCAGTCAAAGGCTGCTCTCCACTCTGAAACACCACGCGTGTGTGCCTTGACCTGGGCCCTCTCCATCTTTAAAGCCATCGGTGAGAATTCCCTTGGGTCAGACCCCTCTCATGCTTTGATTCTCTTTTGCTAAAAGTCCAGCCCCTTTTGAAGGTGTACCTGATTAGCTCAGGCCCACCCAGACACTCTCCCTTTCTTAAAGTCATCTTATTTGGGACATTAATTAGATCTGCAAGATCCCATCAAAGTAGCACCTAGGTTGAAATTTGGTTGGATAACTAAGAGAAGGTATGTGTATGACAGCAGGGTGACAATAATGAGTGCCATCTTAGAATTCTGCCCACCACAGCAGTTTATTAGATGGACACATATAACTGCATGTATTGTATTTACCAATGACATAGCTTACAAAATATAGCAAGATATAAAGTAAAAGTGAGAAAAAGCAAGAAAATAATAATATTAATGGAACAAGAAATGAGGCTGTACACACACTCATGCATACTTACAATGCATTAATATCTAGATAATTATCCCAGAAGGGCAACACATTTGGTCCTAGGATTTACTGATGGAGGGAGAGAGAGAGAGAAACTGGTTTCTTATGTAATTCATGCCTCCATTAGGGGAAAACATTTGAATTAGACCAGAATTGTGTATTTCACATTGTCCCTATACTTTCTCAGTGCTATGTCACTTACAAGATCCACTATGTATACATAAATGCTGAATTTTCTTCCATTTTCTTATATATAACCACTAGTAAAATATAGTAATCCCTTTAGCTTGCCCAGTTGCAAGAAGTTAATATAATTAAAAGTTTGATTCCTTTAAATTGCGGAAATACGAATTCTATTGCATGGTAAGAAAGAACTTGGGTTTTGGCGTTGGCCAGCTAGGAATTTTAGCTCTGTTGATCATGTTTGTCCCCCTGTGTGACCCAGGAGCAAGTTATTTCACCAAGCCTGAGTTTTCTTATCTGTAATGTGGAGATAAAACCTCTTTCTTGGGATTGTTGAGAAGATTGTACAAGATAACAACACATGTAAAACATTTAACATGGTACCCAGTGCACGCTAAGTGCTTAATTGATGTCAGTTATTATCTTAATATAGTTTGGAAACTAAAATAATTTGGTAAAATTATTTCAGCCACAAAATACATACAATCAATAAAATTGGATGAATGATAAAAATTTGCAAACTTGAATAGGGAAAAAGTTACTAACCCCTAACTAAAACTAAGAGTTTCCCTCAGTTATGAAAACACAGCAGTATAAAAAGTATTGCTCACTATCCCAGTAGAACTTATATTACAAATACTAGAAATATCGTCAAATGCCATTTATACTTGGCACTACTTCAAATTTATAGCAGTAATTGGATCCACCAGTAGATACAGTTTGGAGTGATGTATATTATTTTATGATAAATATTTGTAAATACTTTCATGATTATTTTAAAAGAATTTATTTCTTATGTATTTTATGCATTCTAAAAATTTTGAGGAGCGATACATAAGATTCATTAGAGTGAGAAAGGCCTGTTATATATGGCCCCCCCAAAATTAAGAACCAGTCCTAGAAAAACTCAAAAATATAGAATAGGAGCCATGGCAAGTATATTCACTCCAGCATTCTATAGGAAACACTTAAAAAGAAATCACACTCATTCATTACTAAAATAAGCCACAACTTATTCATACAATGGAATATTCAGAGTTAAAGTGAAGAAATGGATTTACATCTGTAAATAGGGAAAAACATCAGAAACAATATTTGGCAACAAAGGGAAGTCACAAAAGGATATGTGTAACATGGTTCTCTTGATGTAAATCAATTACATAAATTTTTACAAAGGAATTATTTCAAAAAATGTATAAAATAATACTAACTTTAGAAAGTAGTTTCTCTAGAAGGAATGGACTAGTAAGAGGGTTTTTAGAAAACCCAAAGGAATTTTAGAATTTTAGAATCCCAAAGGAATTATATGAATAACAGAAAAATGTCAGCACCAGAAAGGTATAGAAAGTATAATTGTTCTAAACATATTTTTTTCCATATTTGAACTATTTTTTAAATGTTTTAAATATGGTCAGCTGAATGTTCATGCTGGAAAGCAGTTATGAGTAATTTAGCTACAGGGACACTAACCTAGGTGAAATAAGCCACTCACAGAAAGGCAGATGATGCATACTTCACTTAGATGAGGTAGCTCCAATAGTCAAATTCTTAGAAGCAAACAGTAGGATGGTGGCTGCCAGGAGCTGAAGAGAGGAGGAAAGGCGTAATGGATACAGATTCAGTAAAAGAAGATGAAAAGGCCCCTGCTGTACACGCCACAATCTTGTCATGCTTTTTCCCACAATAAAAATAAATGAGGTAGAGTCTTATATGACAGGCTGAGAAATTTGTATTTTGCCTAGACAGTAAGAAGCTGCTGAAAGTTTTTGCCGAGGTTGCCGATGTACAAAACCTTACGAAGATGGTCCTGTCAGGTGTGTAATGGCTAAATGATATACTACATGTGGAGAGATGAAGGAGGCGGTCATGATCATTCCAGGCCAAAAGAGGACAATAGCAGATGAGGGACTGGTCACAGACAGTGAGAGAAGGGAGAGTTAAAAAGCACCAGGGTTTCCGAGTCTTAGTAGACCTGAAGATGATGGGCAGATTAACAGTCAAAGAGGAGCCCGTCACAATTACTCACATTTGTAAATTCCATTACACTATTTCCTAGAGTATATCCCAGGGAATGTTGGCTCCTGAGATACTCCATGGGAAGGGAACTCTATGAGTACATACTACAGTCTTCTCTTAGAAATACACACATTGGCACATTAACCACTTCTGCCTGGCAAGAAAGAAACTGTCTAAGCCAACATGTCTCAAACCTTACTGGCCAAAGGATGTGTTTTTAAAGAAGCATCTCATGAAAGCCTTCTTTTTATTCTGTCCCTCCATAAGACCAGTAGCACCCTGAGCAACAAACCTGAGGAAGAGCGGTCATACGGAACACTGGTCCTTACAGAATTCCTCATTCTCAGGCTATCAACTGACTATCCCTGAGTATTCCCATACCCTCAGGAAAGGTACTGCACACATGGCAAGTGAGGAGGAAAAAGCAGGGGTGCAATGTGGTCAGTAGGTCGGCTGCCAAACCACCATCATTTAAGATTTCATGACTCAAGTTAGTGCTTTGCCCAAAGTGTAAAGCACCACACATCATGAACCTGCCGGGTTCCTTTTGAATAGTCCTCTTAAAGGTAGAAATGCTGTAAATATTTAGGAATCAAGAGCTAAAGGTGTCAATCCAAACTTCCTAAGGCCTGGAGAATGTTTTGATATTATGCAAATGTAAATGTGTGACAGTAGGTAAAATTATTGTTTGATCTTCAAGCAACTTAGAAAACCTCTAGATAATTTCTGATCTCTTCATCTCAACCAAAATCAGAACAGCAGTTACATCTCACAAGGAGATATAATCAGATAAATGTTCATGTGGAATAATGCCTAGATTACTGAATTTAGTAAGGTAGTTCACTAACATGAGAATATAAGTACAATTATGAAAGCATAATTCCACATAAACTACCTATAAGAAAAAACAATGTATGGCAAAGAGGAACAGCACATACAAAAGTGCTCAAAGGAGTTGCACATCAATTAACTACAGTACAATTCATTTGATTGAAAATGATACAGTTACTAGAATTTGGCTAATACTATCCATTCTTGACTTTGATGTGTGAAATAAGAAAACATCTCAAGAGAAAACTGTTCTATATATGTAATAAAATCTCCTGTATAGCCAGATGCTGGTGGCTCATGCCTGTAATCCTAACGTCTTGGGAGGCCGAGATCAGGAGGATAGAGATTCAAGACCAGTCCAGGCAAATAGGGCATGAGACCCCATCTCCAAAATAATCAGAGCAAAATGGGCTGGAGACGTGGCTCACACAGTAGAGCACCTGATTTGCCAGCTTAGCCCTAAATTCAAACCCCAGTCCTCCCTCCACACACACACACAAAATTCCCACCTATAAATTCCTTATATAAAATTCTTATACTTGGCTAATGCCCACTATCCATTTCTAAATTATGAGAATTTTAGTTCTAGTATGTTAGCTGGTAAATCACTCCTGTAGAGGATAATTCAAAAAGATGAATGGTGTAAAATGAAGGCCTTCATAAAAATAGGATTTTTTTTGGCAACAGAGCCTTATGAGAGGTAAAGGAAACTTGAGTGAAATAATCTTAGAACCAAGAATTCAAGAAGCTGGACAGTGGTTGGCAGCCAGGTGTCTGTAAACCTGACTGTCTGCTGGGCTCTTGCATGCAATATCTTAGATAGAACTGAAACTATCCACAATCCTGTACACCAGAAGGGAGCTTGAGAAAGCACCACCCAACCATTGAGCAGTTATGAAAAATCAGTCATACCCCTTTCTATCATAAGTATCAAGGTATGCTTGGAGCCAGCAATTTCAAGTCATAACATCGCAGAGAAGCCAGACGTGTGGATGGAGAACAACCACAACCGCCACTAAAGACTTCTGGAAAAGCAGCACAATTTCTTTTTTTTTTTTTTCTTTTACTCATATGTGCATATAATGTTTGGGTCATTTCTCCCCCGTTCCCCCCGCCCCCTCCCTTTCCGCCATCCCCTCTCTCTCCCCCCCAACCCCCTCACTACCAGGCAGAAACTATTTTGCCCTTATTTCTAATTTTGTTGTAGAGAGAGTATAAGCAATAATAGGAAGGACCAAGGGTATTTGCTAGTTGAGATAAGGATAGCTATATAGGGAGTTTACTCATATTGCTTTCCTATACGTGTGTTGCATTGTAAATTAATTCTTCTTGAACTAACCTTTTCTCTAGTTCCTGGTCCCCTTCTCCTATTGGCCTCTGTCACTTTACAGTTTCTAGCAGCAACATTTCACAAGACTCTGACTCAAAGTACAGTTGGCCCTCCCTATTCTTCAGTTCTTTAGCTTCAACGAACCATGACTGCAAATACTTGGAAAAAACAATTGTGTCTGTGCTGAACATGTACAGATTTTTTTCTTATTGTTATTCTTTAAACAATATAGCATAAAAGCTATCTATATAGCATTTATATTGTATTGGGTATCATATGTAATCTAGTGATGATAAAAGAAGGATTTGTGTTGGTCATATGCAAATACTACCCCATGGACACAGGGGGCCTGAGTGCCCACAGATTCAGTATCCACAGGGGTCACGGAGCCAACCCCCTGACAGATACCAAGTGATGACTGCTTTGAGCAAAGAGGCTATAAAAGATTTAAAGTGACCAAAGGCTAATAAATGCTTTTAATATTTCTTAAATTTCTAAAATGTTAACATTTCCTTTTGAAAAGGTGTCTTTACTTTTAGTAAACATAAAAATGTCTACTGGACCTTTATGAGTTCACACTCAACCTTAGTCTTTAATTTTATTTTTTCCTGAAAAGATCTTAAGTTCTGCAACCTCAGAGATAGTTTAATAATGAATTTGGACTATGGATATGTTTTCTCAAATTGTAATTCTTCAAAAGAAAAAGTCATTTAAGAATTTAATAGGGAAAAAGTGTCAGAGATAATTCTGTCTATAGGAACTGGGCAAGATGACGTTTAATGCTGCTGTGGGTGCCTCTAAACTAAGTGGAATTGATGTGGATTCACTTCTGCTCCTATGTGGCCTAGATTATCAGCTGCTTACTAGCTCCCACAAACAGAGCCCCTCCCCCCAAAAAATCAAACTTTAATAATTTTTTAAAAAATAAACAGCCTATCAAGCAAATATACCAGAAATATCAATTATAAACCTGTGCTGTTCAGAGCATGTGACACTTCAGGACTTCACCTATAGGGTATAGCATTTCGTTCTGTTTGTATAACACTGATCCATTCTTTACCTTAAATTTTTATCTAATTAAAGAGTTTGCCCATTTAATATAAATAACTTGCTTTCACTTAATTCCTTCTTTTGAGAAGTTTCAAAAGCAATTCTCCAGATATCATCCCTATACTATCAGGAACTTACTACACATGCAAATTTTGAGACTTTTCCCTACCTTCTGAATACAGCTGGGCTCTGAGTACAGTCCAGCAATCTGAATTTTAATAAACCTTCCAGATGACTCTGATACACACTGCAGCTCAAGAACTACTGCCTTAGCAGGATCAATATCCTAAGTCCCTTCCTACTGAGTTGAGTTTAGGAGCTGTATAGATCTATTGTGTTCTCAAAGAATCTCAAAAATATCTCTGTAAAGGTAGAAATAATCTTTCCTTATAAAAGATAGTGATTTTGGACATGGTTCTTTAGAGTAATTTCATGAGAAAAGATTAAGGCAATCCTCTACCAATGATTGTCAAGAGGCCTCAGGGAACTGTTTTTCTTGATTTGCTGAATTCATGGTAACTACTTCAATAGGCTTTCAAGAAAGCTGGATTATGTCCCCAGAATCCGTCCCAATGTGAGAAAGGGGATTATCCGGCCCATGGCTTAAACCCTCTCTAGTGACATGCATCACCCCATGAAATAGTGCACTCTCACAAAATTAAATATGCACTAGAGAAGCATCCATTTACATGGCACTGCTGGGGCTTCTAATTAAAGATGGTACCATAAATGGCTCCACTGTGTCCCCAAAGAGCAAAGAGACCCAAGAGAGGTTTATTTCTATGTTCTACAGACATAAAAAGGAAAATAAGAAAGAAGAGGAGACAAATGCTAGAAGATGGATAGAAGTTAGACATTAACTTATAGCAGACCCACAAAAGCAAAATTTGGGCCAGCAATGCAGAAAACTGAAAAAAGAACCCAACTTTCATAAGAGTTCATAAAAGACTGTAGAATCAGAAGTATTTGACACTTCTGTAAGTCACAGTGAGGGCAAAGCTAAAGCCAGCAATTGTGCTCTGATTCTGTCCTACACCTTGTGCAGGAGACCGAGCCACAAAGCTCCTGAACAGAGAGGTCAGGAACAGTTGATTACAGAATATCATGCCAGTAACTGAGGAAGAGTGAACATTACAGCTTTCTTCCCCTGATGGGATCCAGACTACTACAGAAGAGTGATGGTCAGGAATGTTGACAGTCAGCATTCCAGACAAAAGAGTCTTTTCTGGAGAGTCCAGCCAGCTCAAGAAAAGAGCAGCTAGAACAACAGTTCTCGCAGGAACCCCTGAGACTCCCTAGGTCCTCCCAGCAAGGTCAGATCTATTTTCAAAATACTACAATGTCATTTGCCTTTTTCACTCCCATTTTCTCACAAGTATATTAATTCACTTCTACTATAAATTTTTATCCCTCAAGTTTTATTTCCTATGCGCCTTTTCTCTGAAAGTTACTCCTTATATGCTCCTCCAAATGAGGTCATAAACCAAGAAAAAAGCGTTTGGGGATGTGGCTCAGTGGTAGAGTGCTTGTGTACCGTGTGAGCCATCTGGGGTCGATCCCCAGCACTGCAAATAATAATAATGATGATAATAATAGACCAAGAAAAGGAAGACAGGGGATCCAAAGTATAGGAGAGGCAAAATTCATAGATTGATCCTGCCCCAAGGCAACAACTATGAAGTAGATCTAGAGAACAATCAGCCAAGAACAAGCAAATTAGAAGACTCTGGAAGCTTGATAGATTTATTCAAGATATGAAACTGATTAATGACTCACCAACTCTGAATATACTAAATGGATATTTACACAACTGGGGACAGTTTGGAATTAATCCATCAATGTTGACAACACAGAAAACTAAACAAATGACTAAACAATAGAATTATCAATTCCAGGTCCATTTAAAAGGAAAGAGCAGGAGGGGGGAGGATAAAGAGTTATTTAGACAGGATGAATTAATCAAAGTATATTATACTCATGTCCAAATATCATAATGAAACCCCTTTGAAAAATTAATTTATGCTAATAAAATATTTTTAATTCCAGGGAAGAAAAAAATATTATGCAGGGAAGGAAAGGTAACTATCAAATACTACATAGCTCAGCTGTGAAAAGTATTTATAACGATAATGTAATTACTCATTATAATGTAACTCTCTTGAAGAGCTGTGGAATGGGAGGTGTGTTTGCATGCAAATAATGGTATGTGTGCTAATCAAACAATGGCAAATCCTCAACTTCCTTAGTAGACATCAAAAAATAGGCTTAATTCTCAAAAAACAAGAAAAATGTTAATTAGAAAGGAGATTAATGAATCAAAGATTAAAGTGATTCTCTCTGAGAAATAGGAAATGATTCTCAAGTTTACGTTAATATAAAACTGATAGGTAGAAAAATTAGATTTAAACAAAGCCTAAACCACAAAAATGGCATCACTTGAACTATATTTCAATGACAGCAAAACATAGTTTATGCTATTACAGTTTTCATTTACTCACAAGACTGAGATACTTTTCCCAGTTGTGGACAATTGGAAAGCAAAGCAGGGCCATGGAGGAAAGTAGCATTCCAAAGTATTCTGTAGGAATATATTCTTTTCCATAGTCCAGGTCCAACCTGACTAAGGATCAGCCTTAGAACTGACATCACGGATGCACGTCAAGGCAATGGTCAAGCAGACCATGGGGTCCAGGCCTAGAGAATAAATGCTACTGGCCACACGGAATTAATGTGAGGTCACTCCAGCATAGCCACAGAGAAAGGAATCATTAAAATGAGACAGACCGTGGCAAACCTTGGGAAATTTACATGGCTTCTTGGTAGATCCTTAATAGCCTAACGGGGCACAAATATTTACTTTACCCGAGCCCTTGTCTAAAGGGATTAAAGTGTGTGATGTAAATAATTCAAGTGCTTTAGAACAAGCATGCACTCTGAAATATGCTCTGTGATAAAGATCAGAGTCGATTTTTTGTCTTTTTTTTTAGCTGTACTGGGGTTTGAACTCAGGGCCTCTCTAGGCAGGTGTTCTTCCACTTGAGCCATGCCTCAAGCCCCACAGTCAACATTTTTGTGACGCAGAAGTCAAACCGCATAAAACTCACATTTCAGATCAAGATGAACAGATAAATTTGAAAACAGGACTTGAAAAATAAGGCTCAGGAAGAACATCAGCCAAAATGAAAAAGATGGGAATACAAAACAAATGCTCTCAGCACGAGAACTCAGATACGATGCATTCCTATCTGCAAGAATGGAAAATAACATATACTAAGCACTTACCGTGTGCCAGACTTCTGCCAGTGCCTTCAAGCTGTTTCATTAAAATCTTTATAACAATTCCGGGAAGTGTTACTCTCTTTTCCAGATGAGAAAATGGGCTCAGAAGGAAGGCATAATTTGCCAAAATCACAATGAATGACACAGGTGGAACTTTAACCACAGGTGAAACTAAACTTTCTAACTCCTAGGGCCTTACCTTTGCACTGGTCTCATTGCAAAAGAGATGAAGCCCTCTATTGGGATTTTTCACATCATATAAAAGGACATCAAATATTAGTGACACAATCACCTTTCAGTCTATGAAAAGTTAGTGTAAAAAGAGCCTCGACATTCTTTCTGGTGAAGAGGCAGGGGTGCCAGGTGCCAATGGCTCAGGCCTATCATCCTGACTACCTGGGAGGCTAAGATCAGGAAGACTGCTGTTCAAGGCCAGTCCAGGCAAATAGTTTGAGAGATCCCATCTCCAAAATAACCAGAGCAAAACGCACTGGAAGTGTGGCTCAGACAGTACAACGCCTGCCTTGTAAAGCCCTGAGTTCAAAACCCAGTGCCACCAAAAAGAAAAAGATGTTTTGACACATGCTTGCAATCCCAGCACTCAGGAGACAAAGGCAGGAAGAACACAATTTAGAGGCCACATAGGGAGACTCTGTGTCAAAATGCAAAAAAAATATATATACATATATAGTTATATTTCTAAACACCAACCACATTAGCACTATTCTCATCAACTCAAAAGCTTTCATAAGGAGAAACCAATATTAAATGCTCCTTCTTAAGTTAAACTACAGGTAATTTAAAGGACAAAAAAAACCCACTTTGTTTTGTCAGATGTCATACTAGATGACATGTGTAGTGACATGACACGACGTGACTATTACATAGACAGTTTGCTCCTTAGTGCAGATGGGGAAATTTTGTTCTCCAGACATTCTACCCCAGACTGTATCCTCAGTCAAAATTCACAAAGCTACCTGTACCACCACCATTCTCCCTTTCTTATCCTTTTATTAACTTTATAGAATCATAATTTGTTCATTTAAAGCATATGATCTGATGAATTTTGGTACACCCATGAAGCTGCTACCACACTCAAGATACAGAGTATTTCCTCTCCTCTAAGTTTTCTCAATTTTTTTGTAGTCTATCCCTCTGCCCCCTCCAAGCTCAGACAACTACTGATCTGCCTCTGTCATTGTAGATGAGCTTTCATTTTGTAGCATTTCATATGACTGGATCATGCAATGCAAACACTTTTTGAGTCTGGCTTCTTTCATTCAGCATAATTACTTTGCCATTTTTCCATGTGTATCAGTAGTTACTTTTTTGTGTGTTTTTAACTTACAGACTATTGTATGGATATACTACTTCTTGTTTACCCATTCTCCTATTAATGAATAAGTCTGTTGTTTATAAGTCTGGTTATTATGAATAAAACTACCATCAGCAATAACGTACAAGTCTTTGTATACACTTTTACTTATATTGAGGAAATAGCTAGAAACAGAATGGCTGAGTTTCATAAGCAAGTTCATATTCAACTCTTCTTGATGCTATCGTTTTTCAAACAGTTTGTAACACTTCACCGCCAGCAGCACAGGAAAGTTCTAGCTGCTCCACATCTTCAACTCGTATTTTAAGAGTTTTTCATTTCTGCCATTCTAATGGATTTAATTCTAATAGTTTTAATTTGCATTTCCTTGATGACCAAAGCTTCTGAGCATCTTTTCATGTACCTATGATCATCTACATATTGTCTTTTGTGAAGTATGTAATCCAAATCTTTTGGCCATTATTTACTTATTGGATGCCTTACTATTCAGTTGCAAGAGTTTGTTACTTATTCTGGATACAAGTCTTAAAAAAAAATACATGTATTGCAAAGTCTCACCTAGTTTGTGGCTTGGTTTGTTCTTCTTTCTTTTTTTTTTTCCCCCCTGGGAATCAAACCCAGGACTTTATACGTTAGTCAAGTGCTCTACACTGCCCCTTTTTTATTTCCTTAATGCTATCTTCCAAAGACAGAGTTTTCTTTCTTTATTTTATTATTATTTTTTTTTTTTGGCAGTATTGGGGGTTGAAATCAAAGCCTTGTGCTTGCCAGACAGGTGCTCTTTCACTTGAGCCATGCTGCCAGCCCCCAAAACACAGAGTGTCTTAATTTCAATAAAACCCAATTTACCTTTTTTTTTTCAGTCTTGTATAAGCTTTCTGGGTCTTTTCTAAGGAATCTCTGCCTTCTCCATGGTTACAAAGATTTTCTCTTATATTTATTCCAGAAGTCTTATAATTTCAAGTTAATTTTTGTGCAGTGTGAAGTGGGTTAAGGTCCATTTTTTTCTAAGTGGCTGTCACGTTATTCCAGCTCTTTTTTCTGCGGACTTGCCTTGGTGCCTTTGTGAAAACTCAGCAGGCCACGTTCTGTGGATCCCCTTTGCCGTTCTCTCTTAACTTTCACTGAGCTATCCATATATGTTTCCACCAGTACCACATTGTCCTCATTACTACACCATCACACTGTGGTATCAATATCATTTCCCCAATATGATTAGTGACTATTAATTGTACAAAGGGCTTTCATCACGACGCTTCCATGCATGCATGTGACGTACTTGGATCACATTCAGCTCTGTTACTCTTCCTTATCTCCTTTCCCTTTTCCCTCTTCCCCTTTCACATCCCTAATTGTCTCTCTTTTACTTTCAAGTCCTTTTTAAAAAGATTCCTAGGGTACCTTGGTTAGCCCCCACTATCTACCCGCTACAACCCCTCTCTGCCCCACTTAAAACCACTGCAAGAGGTTTCATCATTGTACTTCATATGTGTATAGGAAGCCCATTTACATATATGGAACTACGTTCCCTTCCCTTCACCTCCTCCACTCACCCTCCTCCCTCCCACAAGTACACCGCCCCTCCTCCCAGCCATTGTACCTATTTTAAGTCCTGTCTTTCATTTCTAGGGCCTCAGACTCTGATTCCCCTGCTTCTGCTTCCCATGTAGTTGGAATTACAAGCATGCACCACAACTCCTGGCCCTTAACAACTATTAAATATAATTACAAAGTTCTGGATACATTTAAAAGTTGTTTACTTTATTATTTTATTGTTTTATAATTAATTTATTTTATTATTCTATGCAATGACCATTTGGTTGTTATTAAAGTGTAATAATTAAAAAATTTTTAATTAGCACAAATTAAGTGTACAAAAGGGTTTCACTGTGATATTTGCATACATGAATATAATGTACAGTTATCATATTGACCCAGATATATTATTCTTTCTAAACTTTCTTCCTCCTTCCTTTTTTAGCAGTTTTGGTGGGTTTCATTAGCTATTTTCATACATATGTCTAATAAACTTCTATTATATTCACCCTCTCCTTTTCCCTTTCCCTTTCCTGCTGGTGTCCCCCCCCCCACACACACACACAGACAAACTAGCTCCCCTTTTATAATCATATCATATTAGGTTTAGACTCCACATTTGAGCAAAACATGAAATTTATCTTTTTCAGTTTAGTTTACCTTGCTTAATATAATGATTTAGTTCCATCTATTTTCTGCAGACAATATAATTTTACTCTTCTTTATTGCTGAATAATACTCCATTGTATATAAGTACCATATTTTCTTTAATCATCAGTTTATTGGGTACGTAAGTTGATTCCATAGCTTGGCTACTATAAATAGTGCTGCTACAAACATGGGTAGCACTATTTCTATTGTAAGTTGACTTACATTCCTTAAGATATATGCCCAAGAGTGGTATAGCAGGTAGTTGATATGGTATGTCTATCTTTAGTTTCTTGAGGAACCTCTATGCTGATATCCATAGTGGCTATACTAATTTAAATTACCACCAACAGTATATGAGGTTTTTTTTCCTTCAGTCTTGCCAGCATTTGTTGTTTTCTTAATAGCCATTCTCTGACTGCATGAGATGGAATTTCAGTGTCATTTTGATTTACATTTCCTTTATGGCTAAAGATATGAACATTACTTCACGTATTTATCAGCCAATTGTATTTTTTCTTTTGAGAACTGTTCAATTTGTTAGCCCACTTATTAATCAGACTTTATTCATTTGGTGTTTAATGTTTTTATCTACTCTGAGTGTTAATTCCTTGCTGGTTGTTTCTAGTAATTGTTCCCTTTGATGTGCAGAAGCTTTTTAATTTTATGCAATTTTCTGAGTAACTAGAGTCCTACTCACAAAGCAATTGACTATACCTTCATCTTCAAGTGTTTTCCCTATGTTTTCCAGTAGCAGCTTCAATGTTTCAGATCTTACATCAATTCCGTTTGAAACTGATTTTTGTGCAGGGTGAGATAAGGATCTGGTTTCAGTCTTCTACATGTGGATATCCAGTCATCCCAACAGCATTTGTTGAAGAGGCTGCCTTTTCTCCAAAGTATGTTTTTGGCTCCTTTGTTAAAAAAAAATTAGATGTCTCTAGCAGTGTGGGTTTATTTCTGGATCTTCTATTCTATTCCAGTGGTCTTACATGTCTGTTGTAGTGCTAGTACCATGCTGGTTTTGTCTCTGGTTCTGTAGTGTTATTTGAAGTCAGGCATTGTGATCCCTCCAGCATTGCTCTTTTTGCTCCAGATTGCTTTGGCTACTCAGGGTCTTTTATGCTTCCATTTGAATTTTAGAATTGATTTTTTTCTGTTTCTGTGAAGAATGACATTGAGATTGATGGGAACTGCTTTGAATATGTAGACTGCTTTCAGTAGTATAGTCATTTTCACAATAAAAATTTTCTGTCAAACCATGAACATGAGAAGATTTTCCTTTTTTTTTTTTTTTTTTTTTGGCGGTACTGGGGTTTGAATTCAGGGCCTTGTGCTTGCTATGCAGGTGCTCTATCATTTGTTGCCACTCCATCAGCCCAAGGTTTTCCATCTTCTAGTGTTATCTTCAATTTCCTTCTTCAGTGTTTTATAGTTTTCACTGTAGATGTCTCCCATCCTTAGTTAAGCTTATTCCCAGGTTTGGTTTTGTTTTGTTTTTGAGGTTACTGTGAATGGGATTGTTTTCCTGATTTCTTTCTCTGTCTTTTCATTGTTGGTACATAGAAAACTATTCATTTTTTCATTTTGATTTTTGTATCCTGTTATTTTGCCAAAAATATTTGTCAGATTAAGAGATTTTTTTGGTGGAGTGTTTAGTCTTTTAAGTATATGACCATATTATTTACAGAGAGGGATAACTTGACTTCTTCCTTTCCTATTTGTATCCCTTTTACTTCTTTCTCTTGCCTTATTGTTATGCCTAGGAATTTCCGTACTACATTGAATACAAGTAGAGAAAATTAATACCTTTGTCTCATTTCTGAGTTTTGAGGAAATGGTTTCAGTTTTTCCCCATTTAGTATAATGTTGGCTATAGGTTAATCATTTGTAGCCTTTATTAAATTGAGGTATATCTCTTCTATTCCTAGTTTCTTTAGAGTTTTTATCATGAGGGATATTGAATTTCAAAGGCTTTTTCTGCATTTATTGAGATGATCATGTGACTTTGTCCTTCATTCTGTTTTTATGCTGTATTATATTTGGTTTATATATGATGAACTATCCTTACATTCCTGAAATGAAACCAACTTGACTGTGGTATTTGATATTTTTATGTGTTGTTGAATTCAGCTTTAAAGTATTTTATTGAGAATTTTTGTATCTATATTCATCAAGGAAATTGGTCTATAATTTCCATTTTTTGTTGTGTCCTTACTTGATTTAGGTATCATGGAAATACCAGTATCGAAGAATAGATTTGATAGAGTGCCTTACTTTTCTATGTTATGGAATAGTTTGAGGAGCATTGATGTTGGTTCTTCCTTAAAGCTCTGGTACAATTTGGCAGCGAATCCATTGGGTCCTGTGCTTTTATTTGTTGGGAGGCTCTTTATTATGTTTTCAGTCTCACTACTTACTATAGATCTGTTTAAGTGGTTGGTATCCTCTTGGGTAATTTAGACATATCATATTCATTTATAAATTTATCTGTTTCTTCTAGAATTTCCAGTTTATTAGAATACAAGTTTTTAAAGTATTCCCTAATGATCTCTAAATTTCATTGGTATTTGTTGTAATAGTCCCTTTTACCTCTAATTTTATTAAGTTGAGACTTTTTTGTACTTCTTTTGTTTAGTGTGGCTAATGGTCTGTCAATCTTGTTTATCTTTTCAAAGAATCAACTTTTGTTTCATTGATTTTTGTATTGTTTTATTAAACTCCATTTCATTAATTTCTGCCCTAGCTTTATTATTTCTTTATGCCCACTAATTGAATTTTGAGTTTGGTTTGTTCTTCTTTTTCTAAGAACTCAAGGTGCATCATTAGTTATTTATTTGAGTTTTTCTGATTTTTTTAAATGTAGGTGATCATAGCTGTAAACATTTCTCTTGACATTGCTTAGCTGTGAACTAAAGGTTCTGTTGTGTTTTCATTTTCATTTTAGTCTAGGAAGTTTTTATTTCCTTCCTTATTTCTTCAACAACCCACTAATCAACCCATGTGAATATTTTCTGTGGTTTTTTAAATTTTATTTTATTATTCATATGTGCATACAAGGCTTGGGTCATTTCTCCCCCCTGCCCCCCCTCCCTTACCACCCACTCCACCCCCTCCCTCTCCCCCCCACCCCCTCAATACCCAGCAGAAACTATTTTGCCCTTATTTCTAATTTTGTTGTAGAGAGAATATAAGCAATAATAGGAAGGAACAAGGGTTTTTGCTGGTTGAGATAAGGATAGCTATACAGGGAGTTGACTCACATTAATTTCTTGTGCATATGTGTTACCTTCTAGGTTAATTCTTTTTGATCTAACCTTTTCTCTAGTTCCTGGTCCCCTTTTCCTATTGGCCTCAGTTGCTTTTAAGGTATCTGCTTTAGTTTCTCTGCATTAAGGGCAACAAATGCTAGCTAATTTTTTAGGTGTCTTACCTATCCTCACCCCTCCCTTGTGTGCTAAAGCTTTTATCATGTGCTCGAAGTCCAATCCCATTGTTGTGTTTGCCCTTGATCTAATGTCCACATATGAGAGAGAACATACGATTTTTGGTCTTTTGGGCCAGGCTGACCTCACTTAGAATGATGTTCTCCAATTCCATCCATTTACCAGCGAATGATAACATTTCATTCTTCCTCACGGCTGCATAAAATTCCATTGTGTATGGATACCACATTTTCTTAATCCATTCGTCAGTGGCGGGACATCTTAGCTGTTTCCATAACTTGGCTATTGTGAATAGTGCTGCAATAAACATGGGTGTGCAGGTGCCTCTGCAGTAACCTGTGTCACAGTCTTTTGGGTATATCCCCAAGAGTGGTATTGCTGGATCAAATGGTAGATCAATGTCTAGCTTTTTAAGTAGCTTCCAAATTTTTTTCCAGAGTGGTTGTACTAGTTTACATTCCCACCAACACTATAAGAGGGTTCCTTTTTCCCCGCATCCTCGCCAACACCTGTTGTTCGTGGTGTTGCTGATGATGGCTATTCTAACAGGGGTGAGGTGGAATCTTAGTGTGGTTTTAATTTGCATTTCCTTTATTGCTAGAGATGGTGAGCATTTTTTCATGCTTGGCCATTTGAATTTCTTCTTTTGAGAAAGTTCTGTTTAGTCCACTTGCCCATTTCTTTATTGGTTCATTAGTTTTGGGAGAATTTAGTTTTTTAAGCTCCCTATATATTCTGGTTATCAGTCTTTTGTCTGATGTGTAGATGGAAAATATTTTCTCCCACTCTGTGGGTGTTCTCTTCAGTTTAGAGACCATTTCTTTTGATGAACAGAAGCTTTTTAGTTTTATGAGGTCCCATTTATCTATGCTATCTCTTAGTTGCTGTGCTGCTGGGGTTTCGTTGAGAACGTTCTTACCTATACCTACTAACTCCAGAATATTTCCTACTCTTTCCTGTATCAACTTTAGAGTTTGGGGTCTAATATTAAGATCCTTGAACCATTTTGAGTTAATCTTGGTAAAGGGTGATATACATGGATCTAGTTTCAGTGTTTTGCACACTGCTAACCAGTTTTCCCAGCAGTTTTTGTTGAAGAGGCTGCTATTTCTCCACCGTATATTTTTAGCTCCTTTGTCAAAAACAAGTTGGTTATAGTTGTGTGGCTTCATGTCTGGGTCCTCTATTCTGTTCCACTGGTCTTCATGTCTGTTTTTGTGCCAGTACCATGCTGTTTTTATCGTTATTGCTTTGTAATATAGTTTGAAGTCAGGTATTGTGATACCTCCTGCATTGTTCTTTTGACTGAGTATTGCCTTGGCTATTCATGGCCTCTTGTGTTTCCATATAAATTTCATGGTAGATTTTTCGATCTCTTTAATGAATGTCATTGGAATTTTGATGGGAATTGCATTAAACATGTAGATTACTTTTGGGAGTATCGACATTTTTACTATGTTGATTCTACCAATCCATGAGCATGGGAGATCTCTCCACTTTCTATAGTCTTCCTCAATCTCTTTCTTCAGAAGTGTATAGTTTTCCTTGTAGAGGTCTTTCACATCTTTTGTTAGGTTTACACCGAGGTATTTGATTTTTTTTGAGACTATTGTAAATGGAATTGTTTTCATACATTCTTTTTCAGTTTGCTCATTGTTAGTATATAGAAATGCTAATGATTTTTCTATGTTGATTTTATATCCTGCTACCTTGCTGTAGCTATTGATGATATCTAGAAGCTTCTGAGTAGAGTTTTTTTGGGTCTTTAAGGTGTAGGATCATGTAATCTGCAAATAGGGATATTTTGACAGTTTCTTTACCTATTTGTATTCCTTTTATTCCTTCTTCTTGCCTAATTGCTCTGGCTAGGAATTCCAGTACTATGTTGAATAGGAGTGGAGATAGTGGGCATCCTTGTCTGGTTCCTGATTTTAGAGGGAATGGTTTCAGTTTTTCTCCGTTAAGTATAATGCTGGCTGTAGGTTTGTCACGTATAGCTTTTATAATGTTGAGGTACTTTCCTTCTATTCCTAGTTTTCTTAGAGCTTTTATCATCAAATGGTGTTGGATCTTATCGTAGGCTTTTTCTGCATCTATTGAGATGATCAAGTGGTTTTTGTCTTTGCTTCTGTTGATGTGGTTTATTACGTTTATTGATTTTCATATGTTGAACCACCTCGCATCCCTGGGATGAAGCCTACTTGGTCATGGTGAATAATCTTTGTGATGTGTTGTTGAATTCGGTTTGCATTATTTTGTTGAGGATTTTTGCGTCAATGTTCATTAAGGAGATTGGCCTATAGTTCTCCTTTTTGGAGGTGTCTTTGCCTGGTTTTGGGATAAGTGTAATACTGGCTTCATAAAATGTGTTTGGCAGTTTTCCTTCCCTTTCTATTTCATGGAACAGTTTAAGGAGGGTTGGTATCAGTTCTTCTTTAAAGGTCTGATAGAATTCAGCAGTGAATCCATCAGGTCCTGGACTTTTCTTTTGGGGAGACTCTTTTTTTTTTGGGGGGGGAGACTCTTGATTGCTGCTTCAATTTCATTTTGTGTTATAGATCTATTCAGGTGATTAATTTCCTCTTGGTTCAGTTATGGATGGTCATATGTATCTAGAAATCTGTCCATTTCTTTAAGATTTTCAAATTTATTTGCATATAGTTTCTCAAAGTAGTCTCTGATGATTTCCTGGACTTCCATGGTGTTTGTTGTTATCTCCCCTTTTGCATTCCTGGTTCTACTAATTTGGGTTTTTTCTCACCTCATTTTAGTCCGGTTTGCCAGGGGTCTATCAATCTTGTTTATTTTTTCAAAGAACCAACTTTTTGTTTCATTCATTCTTTGTATGGTTTTTTTGGTTTCTATTTCGTTGATTTCAGCTCTTATTTTTATTATTTTTCTCTTTCTATTTGTTTTGGGATTTGCTTGTTCTTGTTTTTCTAGGAGTTTGAGATGTATCATTAGGTCATTGATTTGGGATCTTTCAGTCTTTTTAATAGATGCACTCATGCTTATAAACTTTCCTCTCAGGACTGCCTTAGCTGTGTCCCATAGGTTCTGGTAGGTTGTGTTTTCATTTTCATTGACTTCCAGGAACTTTTTAATTTCTTCTTTTATTTCATTGATGATCCATTGTTCATTAAGTAGTGAGTTATTTAGTTTCCAGCTGTTTGCATGTTTTTTGTCTTTACTTTTGTTGTTGAGTTCTACTTTTACTGCATTGTGATCAGATAGTATGCACGGTATTATTTCTATTTTCTTATATTTTCTGAGGCTTGCCCTGTGCCCTAGGATATGATCTATTTTGGAGAAGGTTCCATGAGCTGCTGAGAAGAATGTATATTGTGTAGAATTGGAATGTAATGTTCTGTAGACATCAACTAGGTCTATTTGATCTATTGTATATTTTAGATCTTGGATTTCTTTACTGATTTTTTTGTTTGGATGACCTATCTATTGATGATAATGGGGTGTTAAAGTCTCCCACAACCACTGTGTTGGCATTAATATATGCTTTTAGGTCTTTCAGGGTATGTTTGATGAAATTGGGTGCATTGACATTGGGTGCATACAGGTTGATGATTATTATTTCCTTTTAGTCTATTTCCCCTTTTATTAGTATGGAATGTCCTTCTGTATCTCGTTTGATCAATGTAAGTTTGAAGTCTACTTTGTCAGAGATAAGCATTGCTACTCCTGCCTGTTTTCGGGGGCCATTGGCTTGGTTAATCCTCTTCCAGCCTTTCATCCTTAGCCTATGCTTATTTCTGTCGGTGAGATGGGTTTCCTGTAAGCAACAAATTGTTGGATCTTCCTTTTTAAATCATTTTGTCAAGCAGTGCCTTTTGATGGCTTAGTTAAGTCCGTTAACATTAAGTGTCAGTACTGATAGGTATGTGGTGATTCCTGTCATTTAGTTGTCTTAGTTGTTTGAAGGTTTGATTGTGTGTACCTAAGTTGAGGTTACTCTCTACTGTCTTGCTTTTTCTTTTCCTGTGGTTTGGTGCTGCCTGTCTTTTCATGGTTAAGTTGGGTTTCACTTTCTTTGTGCAGAATCCCTTGAAGAATCCTTTGTAGTGGTGGCTTTGT
Source organism: Castor canadensis (assembly GCF_047511655.1). Lineage (NCBI taxonomy): Eukaryota > Metazoa > Chordata > Mammalia > Rodentia > Castoridae > Castor > Castor canadensis. The sequence goes on along the minus strand of NC_133399.1, from coordinate 92,398,637 downwards.
GGTCACATATTGTTTTAGTTTTTGCTTATCATGGAAGACTTTTATTGCTCCATCTATTTTGAATGATAGTTTTCTGGCTAGAGTATCCGGGGGTTGAAGTTATTTTCATTCAGTGCCCGGAAGATCTCACCCCACGCTCTTCTTGCTTTTAATGTTTCTGTTGAGAAGTCTGCTGTGATTTTGATGGGTTTACCTTTGTATGTTACTTGTTTTTTCTCTCTTACAGCCTTCAATATTCTTTCCTTAGTTTCTGAACTTGTTGTTTTAATGATGATATGTCGTGGGGTAGTTCTATTTTGATCTGGTCTGTTTGGTGTCCTGGAGGCCTCTTGCATCTGTATGGGAATATCTTTCTCTAGATTTGGGAAATTTTCCATTATTATTTTGTTGAATATATTACGCATTCCCTTCGCTTGCACCTCTTCTCCTTCTTTGATGCCCATGATTCTCAAGTTTGATCTTTTGATAGAGTTGGTGAGTTCTTGCAATTTCTTTTCACAGGTCTTGAGTTGTTTAATTAATAGTTCTTCGGTTTTTCCTTTAATTACCATTTCATCTTCAAGTTCTGAGATTCTGTCTTCTGTTTGTTCTATTCTGCTGGATTGGCCTTCTGCTTTGTTTTGCAGTTCTGTTTCATTCTTGTTTCTGAGGTTTTCCATATCCTGGGTGGTTTCCTCTTTAATGTTGTCTATTTTTGTCCTGAGTTCATTTATCTGTTTATTCATTGTGTTCTCTGTTTCACTTTGGTGTTTATACAGTGCTTCTATGGCTTCCTTTATTTCTTCTTTTGCTTTTCAAATTCTCTATTTTTGTTGTCTTGGAATTTCTTGAGTGTCTTTTGTACATTTTGGTTGACCATATCTAGTATCATCTCTATAAAATTTTCATTGAGTAGCTGTAGTATGTCTTCTTTTAAATTATTCTTGTGGGCTTCATTGGGTCCTTTGGCATAGTTTATCTTCATTTTGTTGGAGTCTGGATCTGAGTATCTGTTTTCTTCATTCCCCTCTGGTGCCTGTACTAATTTTTTGCTGTGGGGAAACTGGTTTCCCTGTTTATTCTGTCTTCCCGTCATTGTCTTTGGTGTTCTTACTGTCCCTGTACTGTGTGCAATTAAGTATTTTCTAGCTTGTAATAATAGCAATGGTAATATTTAGAATGGAAGGGTGAGCAGAGATGGAAAGCAAGAGTTAAAGAAAAGGGAAAAACAAATAAACAGACAAGAAGGAGAAAACAGAACAAGGAATCAGACAAGAAAGTTTCAAAGGTATAAACAGGGAGTGTTAGTGTAGTAATCAACAGTAAGCTGAACAGGCATTAGAGAGACAGAGAGAGGATTGAAAATAAAAAAAAAGAATAAAAATAAAAAATAAGTAAATGAAAGAAATATATATATATAAATAAAATAAAATAAAATGAAAAATAGAAATTTTTTTTAAAAACCAAAAAACATCCAAGTTCAAATGCGATGAAGTTTCAGTCTTAATAATTTGGGTGCCCGTCTCAGTCTCCAATCCTGGAGATGGTGCTTCAGATGTTGTTCTGTAGTTGTCTCATCAAAGGGGACGCATAAAGTAGAACAAAACTACACACACACACACACAAAAAAAAAAAAAACCCACCAAGTGTCCCAAGTTCAAATGCAATACAGTTTCAGTAAGTTTTTCAGTATGCAGGTGTAATTCGGTTGTTCTCTCATCAAAGGTAGGGAGAAAAAGAGAAAAAAAAAAAAGAGTCTGGAGACAGTTCTGAGAATGGTATCTGCAGCTGTGGCTTGCCTGCCCACTGCTGTTAGCCTGCTGTTGCTGGAGGCATTGTTTATGCAGATCTCTGTGGTGAGCTTAGCACTCACCTGGCCCCACAGGCTTTGTTTGCTCATAGTTCTCCTATGCGGGAGCCTCTGCTACAAGCTTTCCCCTTTCCAAGCACACTGGAGAATGTGACACTGCACTCGCTTTCTCAGGCCTGCATGTTTATTTACAGTTCATGTGGAAAGTGGGTCTTCCCCCTCTCCTGTGCAGTTTTCCTCCCACCACCACTTTTACAAGCTTTCCTGCTCCTGATTACTGGGTGGTGCTGCTGCTCCTGCCAGCTGCCATGTTTGTTTAAAGTTCACATGGGAAGTGGGTCTTCCCTCCCCTTCTGTGGAGTTTTCCTCCCTCCGCCACTCTCACAAGCTTTCCCACTCCTGGTTGCTGGGCACGTGCCCCTGCTCCCGCCAGAGCCTCTCCAGCCAGGCCGGCTTGTTTATTTACAGTCCTGGGAAGGATTCCCTTCCCCCAATCTTTGGCACTCAGTGTGCCCCACCCTCTTTGCCACGTGTCCTTATTGTTCTTATTGCTTATTACTCAGTTTCTCTTTTTTTCCCCGTGTGGAGGTCGGTCTGTCCAGGAGTCTATGCTGCTCTGGCCCAGGGTTGTCTGTGGGAGTACCGTGGTACCGTGAAGCTCACCTTGTCCACATCTTCCCAAGCCGTCTGGGTGCGGGAGACTGGCTGCCCAGGGGCCCTCCTTGTTTCTCCATTTAACGTGAAGTGGAGATGCTCTGCGCCGGCTGGAGGTGTGGAGGGGTCAAAGTTTTGCCTCTTCTCAGTGATTATGCCTACAAAGTGTGTCTCCAGCATCTCTCCAAGATTTCACTATAGGAGGCTCGCTTTCTGCTTCCTCCCTCTAGCCGCCATCTTCTTGCATCTCCTTTTCTGTGGTTTATAAACTGTATTTATTTATTGTGGTACTAGGGTTTGAACTCATGTGTGCTAGGCAGGTGCTCTAACACTTGAGTCACTCCACTTTAATGTTGATTTCTAATTTTTTTCTATTGTGGTCTGTTAAAATACAGGAAGTTATTTCTATTTTCTTATATTTGTTAAGACTTACTTTAGTTCCTAAAGTATGATCCTTTTGAAGAAAATTCCATGGGCTGCTGAGAAAAATGTATATTCTGCTGCATTGTATTAAGTCCATTTGATCTGTAGTGTCACATAATTCTGAAGTTTCATTGCTGATTTGTTTTCTGGATGAGTTGTGTATTTGTAAAAGTGTGGTATTGAAGTCATCCATTATTTTTAGGTTGGGGTTTATTTGTGTTTTTATGTCCAGTAGTGTTTGTCTTATGAAATTGATTGAGCCTATATTTGGTACATATTATGTTTACAATTGCTATCTCCTCTCAGTGGATAGTTCCCTTTATAACATGAAGTGACCTTCTTTGTCTCTAATTGTGGTTTTGAATTCTGCTTTATCAGATATGAGTATAGCTATCCTGCCTGCTTTCAGGTTCCATTTTCTTGGAATGTCTTTTTCTATATTTTCACTTTAAATTTGTCTTCGTCAGTGAGGCTCACTTTCTGTAGGCAGCAGATGGTTGGGTCTCATTTTTTAATCCAGCTCACAAGTCTGTGTCTTTTTAATTGGAGAGGTGAGACCATTAACTTTAGAGTGATTATTGAAAGGTATGTAGTGAATCTTATCATTTTGTTGTTTTTGTTATTTCCTAATCCTCATTTGTTTACCAACTCATCTATTGAAATTTATCCTTTCCCATATTTTTTCCTGGTTGTACTTAGCTTCCTCTTTTGAGTGTTGGATTCCTTTAAGTATTTTCTGCAGTGCTAGCCTACTAGTCATAAATTCCTTTAGTCATTTTCATAATTTTATTAGTGATAATATTACTGTTGCTATTCTACTTTTCTTTATGTAATACAGGGACTAAAAAGGCAAGTGTTCACATGTGCCCTTGAGAAACAGGATTCTTGGTATGAAAGATGCATAGATCTCATTGAGAAGAGGTGGAGCTAGGGGTGTAGCTCAAGTGGTGGTAGAGCTCCTGCCTAGCAAGTATGAGGTCCTGAGTTCAAATGCCAGAACTCACACACACACACACACACACACACACACACACACACACACACACACAAAGACAGAGAAGAGGAAGAATAAAATATTTCTAGTCTTTATTTTGAATTGGAAATTATCAATATGGTCTCATGAAGTAGTCTATCTATCATCTGTCAATCTATCATCTATTCATCTATCTATCTGTCTGTATATGTTTCCTTGCGTGATCCAGTGAAAAAGCATTAAAACACAATCACCATGGAAAAATTACATCTCCTGTAACCCTTTCAAGTACACTAAAGTAGCATCTCTCATTAAAATTAAACTAGTTTCCTGGGAAAACAGCTAATTTCAGGTCTGTGCAGGAAATGTTCAATATGAGTTACATCTTACACTAGATAGTAAAGAAGCTATCAAAGACCTAGTGAGTTATGCTAAAGGCACTCAGGAAACAACTTCAAGAGGGTTCCACTCATTGATGATAAGATGATTTGAGCTTCAATGTTTATAAATTTGCATGTGATTTAAACCTATAAAATAGGTATAGGCTCTTATGTTCATAATTTTAATTAAAAAAGAAACAATCAGACTACTATGTGGTTCAAGTGATACAGCACTTACCTAGCAAGCTCAAGGCTTATTCTATCCCTAGTACCAAAGGAAAAAAAAAAGCAGTCACCCTTACATTCATAAATGAAAGGATAAAACATTTATACTGCATTTTCCAAGAAGTGAACTATGGATAACCAAATAATTGATGATGTCTCTTTCACTAACCCTAATTAATAAAAGGAGAAGTTATCACCTATAATCTTGTAGTTGAAGTGTTTTCAAAATTCCATCAGGACTGGGTAGGGCTACATTACAGTACAGTCTCTAACCACTGAACCAGGGGAATGGCTCAGTATATCCAAACTTTTGCCCATGTGCTCAGAGCACCAGGCCAGATCCTTTACACCACTCAGATAGAGGAAAAGTAGCTGGAGTCTTGCAGTTCCTTGTGTATGGATTGGTGCTATATGTGGGTTGAGGGTGGGTCTGGCCAAGGGTCAGTAGTCCACTTCTCTGTTACTTTCAACTTATAAGCTTCCCTTCTTTGTGTACTGGAATTTGGTGCTAGTCACATGGCGCTTTTAGTCCATGAGGCAGGCTGGTTCTCACTTGCTGCATAGGCCCATGTGTGCCCCTTAGAACAGTACATGTGAAACCCTAGGGGTGGCCCCAAAGGCACCTGATAATGGGGGAAGAAACAGAACACTGAGTTCTGCACTGGTGGTGGTGAAAGGGGAGACTTAGGTACTCTGCCTGCAGGTCCCAGTTCTTTCAGACTTTGCCCAGCAATTCATCTCCATGTGGAGGTGAGATTGCATGATCCCTGGGTCCTATGCTCAGAGCTCTCAGCCCCGCCTGCAGCAAGCGCTCACACTCAGCAGATAGCTCCCAGAAGCTGAGCATTCTGCCAGCCACCACCTGGTACTGTTTCCACAGCGAGTCTCAGGCAATGGGGCTTGCTCTTGCCAGGGAAGACAGGACCACTAATAACGTCCTTGGTTGCTGGAGCCCCAGAGACTTAAACTTCTCAGTCAGGCCCTCTCCTTCTCACAACCCCTCTCTACTACCCCAACACTGGGGCAGGGAGTCCCGAGACTCCCTGAGACATGACTGTTCCTTGGTTTTCAAGTCCCCAGAACTGCTTAATTTCAAACCCTGCCTGCCAGCAGATCCCCGCAGCCTGCCAGCACCTCTTGGAACCTGAGCACTCCACCGCCTGGGGCTTAGTGCTCTGTTTATGAAATGATTCACAAGTAGTGAAACTAGCTCTCACCAGGTAGGGTGAGGCCACTCACCCTCTCCCTCCCCAAGACTGCCTCTTGTAGCCATCTCCTTACCAGACATTGGCCAGTGTCTCAAGACTCTGAACTACAATTCTTTCCTGTTTTCAACTTTCCTGAACCCTCAACTAGACCCTCTCTCAAGATGGTGCCTCACTGCAGCCCCCTCGAGCAATGGGGAGCAAAAAAGTTGTTTTGACCAGTGCTAGCCTGTCACACCAAGGATGTGACTGTCTCACCAAATACTACATCAGGCTTAAACTTCGTGCAGGTGTGGGCTTGTCCACAACTAGGTCTGCCAGTCTGTCACCAAGGCCACCTAGCTTACCTTATAGTAACCCTTGGCTTCCCCAACACCCCCAGGAGAGACAGGGCTAGAGCTGCAAACTGTTCCTGATTTATTCTGTCACTTTTCTGTTTCTCTGTGCTTTTTATCTGTCCTGTCCCTCTGTCATGGTTCCAGTGCTCTTCATCATTTTTCTCTCTTCTAAACAGTATCTCCTCTGTTAGCCTCTCATTCATGGAGTCAGATTGAGAAAGATTCTACCCTGCCATCTTGCCAGACATTCCTAATTTCTCTAATTTCACTTGCCTTTTATAAAATTGCTTTGGTTAATCTAGATTATTTACACTGCCATACAATTTTTAAAATCAGCTTACTGATTTTCATTTTTTAAAAAATTTCTAGAATTTTGAGGTTATACTGAATCCACATATCGATTAATTTAGAGAAAGTTAACATCTTAATAATTTTAATTCCAAAAACATAGCAAATTTCAGTTTATTTAGATCTTTCATTTCTCTTAGCAATTGATACTCTGAAATTTTTAATGTAGAAGTTTTATGCCCTTGGAAATGATGTTTCCTCATATTTTACCACTATTTGCAGAACTTTTTTAATACAATTCATTTGATGACAGAGGGTAATTATTACCACAGAATTATTTCATAAACACATTACAGCCATATATTCTCAAAGTTAATGCTTTTGTTTTCATTTTTTATGCAGTAAAAATTTCTCCAAGTCAACTGTTGCCAAGTACCAAAACAATAAAAAGTGAGACTACTGTACAAAGATATGTAACACACTACATGATTATAGGCTGTGGAAAATATAAGCAAACTAATAATTAATACATGAGGTAGCAACAAAAAATAGAACACTATAGACAAATATCTCTGCTGAATATAGATGAAAAAATTCTCAACAAAAACAATCATTCATCATGATGAGGATTTGCTCAGGGATGTAAGAATGGTTCAACATATACAAGTCAATTAACACAATATATCACATCAGCAATACAAAGGACAAAAACCATATTATTATCTCAATAGATGCTGATAAAATTCAACATCTCTTTATGGTAAAACAAACTCTTTACAAACTAGGTATAGAAGGAACATACCTCAACATATATATAACAAACCCACAGACAACATCATACTGAACAGGAAAAAGCTGAAAGCTTTTCTTCTTCTAAGAAAAGAAAATATAGGAACTCAAAATTATTTTTATAACAAAAAATAAATTAAAAATGGACAAATGGTATGAATAGGCACTTCTCAAAAGAAAATAAGCGGCCAAAAATCATGAAAAATACACAAATATCATTAGCAGACATGGAAATGCAAATCAAAACCCCAGTATCATCTCACCCCAGTTAGAATGGCTACTATAAAAAAGACAAAAAATAACAAGGAGTGGTGGTGCATTTTGTAATCCTAGCATTAGGAGGCTGAGGCAGGAGGATGGAGAGTTGAAGGTCAGCCTGGGCTATGTAACTAGACTCTGTCTTATTAAAAAAAAGCCAGGCACTGGTGGCTCACACCTATAATCCTAGCTACTCAGGAGGCAGAGATCAAGAGGATCGCAGTTCGAAACTAGCCCAGGCAAATAGTTCACAAGACCCTATCTTGAAAAACCCTTCACAAAAATAGGGCTGGTAGAGTGGCTCAAGGTGAAGGCCCTGAGTTCAAGCCCCAGTACTACAAAAAAAATTAAATTAAATTAAAAAAAGACAAAGACAACAAATGCTGGTAAAGATGTGGACAAAAAAGAACCCATACCTACTATTAAGAATGTAAATTCAAACAGCCATTCAGAGAACAGTTTGGAGATTCCTCAAAAAACCAAAAATAGATCTACTATATAATTCAGCTACCCCACATCTGGGTATATGCCCAAAGAAAATGATATTGGCATATCCAACAGAGGACTGCACATTTGTGTTTATTGCTACTTTAGTCACAACAGCTGAGATAGTAAATCATCCTAGATGTCCATCAATAACCAAATGGATAAAAAATATTTGGTTGCCAGCATAGTGACACATACCTGTAATCGAGCCCATGGGAAGCTGAAGCAGGAGGATCAAGTATTCAAGGCCAGCCTGGACTACATAGCAAGTCCCTACCTCAAAAAAATTATGTATACATAAATTTTATTTTGTTTATATATGATATTATATCACATATAACATTCCATTTCGTATATATGTTACAAATATAACATGTATTGTGTGTGTGTACATATATATATACACAATGAGGTATTATTCAGCTGTATAAAAGTATGAGATCTTATCATTTGCAGCAAAATAGATGGAACTGGAGGACATTATGCTAAGTATAGTAAGTCAGACACACAAAGACAAATACCACATGCTCTCTCTCTCATATGTAGATCCCTTAAAAAAAAGTTGATCGCTGGACGCCAGTGGCTCATGCCTGCAATCATAGCTAGTTGGTAGGTAGAGATCAGTAAGATTGTGGTTCAAAGCCAGCTAGGGCAAATCCATCACAAAACAAGGGCTAGTGGAGTAGCTCAAAGAGTAGACCCTGAGTTCAAATCCCAATACTACAAAAAAATTTTTTAAAGATAATCTAAAAAGTTGAGAAAAATTAGCAGAGCCTCATGAGATATTATCACATGTTCTGACACAACTGAATTTCCAGAAAAAATGAAGAAGAATGTTTGTATGACTAATGGCCAAAAGTTTCCCCCAAATATTTGAGGAGCTGTATACCGCAGATCCAAGAATATTGATAAATCCTGAGCAGGATGAGAATAAAGAAAACCATATTAAGGCCTATCATGATCAGATTGCTAGAAAGGACTAGTGAAGAGAAAATCTTAAAAGCAGCAAGAAAAAGAAAGGAAACTGCATGCAGAACAAGGGTAAGAATGGCTGCAAAGTTCTCATCAGAAAGTGAGGCACTAGAATAATCCTCTTAAAATGCAAGTCTGGTACCACATGGTAAACTCAGCGAATTCACCACATCAACAGAAAGAAAGGTGGGGTGGGGGTAGTTCCGTCAGTGCAATCTCAAACATCTGCAGCCAACATATTTGACTGTGAAGACTGGCTGCTTCCCTGACTTGGAAGGGAAGTCAGGGTGTCTGCTTTACCACTTCTGTTTAACATCCACTGAGTGGATGTTCCACTCAGTGTAGTATGGTAAACAAATAAATAAAAGACATATATATTGGGGGGGGGCGGAATTGATCTAAATGTAGAATAGTGATTACTAAAAGCTGGGAAGGGCAGGGGCAGGGAGGCTATTGGGAGGTTAGATACCAGGTACTAAAACAGAGATATAAGTAATAAATTCTAGTGTTCTGAAGCACAGTGGAATGACTATAGTTCACAAAAACCTACTATATATTTTGCAACTAACCTGAAGAGAGGATCTCCAAGGCTCCAAATACAAAGTAATGATAAGGAGATGGAAATATCAATGACTCTGATTTGATCAGTGTACATTGTATGCATGCTTTGAAATATCACACTGTACATATTTATGAAATATGTGCAATTATGTGATAATCAAAGTTTTAGCTGGTAGAGTGGCTCAAATGGTAAGAGCGCCTGCCTAGCAAGCATGAGGCCCTGAGTTCAAACTCCAGTGCCACCAAAAAAAGTCTTTTAATAATATGTAAGCAGATGGAAATGTTAACTCCTGATTTAATCATTGTGCACTGCATACATGATCACACTCTCACATCATCACATTCTACCCCACAAATATATATAATTGAAATAAGTTATGAATAAAATTAATAACGCATAGGATATGTTGAATAACTGGAGAGTGTATAAAGGATTCAGGTGGTTTAAAGGATCCACAGGAATCTACCATTTAGTCTTTCAATAGAAGAAACAAGTTTTTATACCATTTGTGTCATATAGATAGCATTTTAGAACTTTCCTATTATTACCTTTATGATAATAAGCACTACATGAAACTACTACTGAATATAGTATGTGATCATATTAATACTGACTTAAATCTATGTACTTTCTTAAAAACAAGTTGCCAAAAGAAAAAAAATACGAGACTAAAAGTTTACACGACAGAAGAGAGGGTGCCCTTCACCAAGAGGGAGATATATTTCCCTGTTACAGATTATGCTCCTAGAGAAGCAGTACACAGCTGAAATAACTGCTTCAACTGAGATGATACCCCAACTCTACAAGCACAAGATCTTTCTGGTCAAATTGTTAGACACAAACACCAAAATCTGAATGAGCTCAATTTTTCTTAAATAGCTTGAGGATCAACTTCCTAACAGAACTGATGAGGATAGGACATTTTAGAGCCAAGAAGTCAAGTCTGGTCTGGTGGGTTGATGGAGGGTTCTAGGTAATAGCATAAAAGCAGCATTGACCAAATGAAGGGCGGGAGGAGATGCTGACACAGTGTTTCTGTCCTACTGACTACTTTTGCTATGATTAGCACCAACATTGAGACTTATAAATTACACGAATGCCTTGTTCAGTGTCAGCTTTGGAATTAAAGAAAGAGCTATGTATTTCAGGCTCTGTTCCAAATATTTTAAGTTAGGTACTATATATTTTATGTCTTTCCCACCTTTATCTTTCTAAATTTATTCTGTTTTATATGTAAAGAGTTGTCTCAATATCTACGGAATATTGTATTATGAACAAAAATAATTCCTAGATGGTTTAGTGATACTTTACTGCAAGGACTCTAACAAGTGTATGGATGGATATCTAACTGTAAGCTATGCCTCCACTAAAAATGCAAAATTCAGTGTGTGAACTTTTCTGTAGAGTCCACAGTTCTTATCAGTTTCTCAATGGGTTCCATGAACTAAAATAGTTTAAGAAACACTGTATTTAAAAGTTAAATGTTTTTTAAAAATATTAAAATGCAAACATTTAAAAAGTAAGGTAATGTATGGAAAAGCATAGATAATGAGGCAGGCATGGTGGCTCATACCTGTAATCTTAGCTACTCAAGAGGCACAGATCAGAAGGATCAAAGTTCAAAGCCAGGTTAGGCAAAAAGTTGCCTTAATCAATAAGAGTGCCTACTATCCCAGTGACATGGGAGGCATAAATAAGAAGATCATGGTCCAACCCAGTCTGGGCATAAATATAAAACCTTATTCAAAAACACCTAAAGCAAAAAGGACTGGTGTGTGGCTCAAGTAGCAGAGGACCTGTGGCAAGTGCAAAGCCCTGAGTTCAGTTTCACTACTGAAAAAAAAGAAAGTATAGATAATGAAAGAAAACACAAGGGAAAATAGGTTTTTTTAAATGTATTTTAAAAGTGTTTAAAAATTAAAGGATAAACCCAAACTGGGGTAATATTTTCAATAAATCTTAGTACATCTTAGTACTTTACAAGTGAGTAAATAGTAATAGAGTGAGAGGGCTAAGATGCCAAAACAAAAATGAATAAAAGCCACAAGTTAATAAAAGCAGAGGTTATTTTTATGAGGAAAATTCACAATCACATATTAAATTTGCAAAATATTGTTATAACTCAAGACAGGTGAAGATGTTATATGGTAGGCATAAGTGTTATAAAGCAGCTGATAATATCTTTCCTAGTGTACAGCAGGTTAATGGCTTTTGGGATGGAAGAAGTTCAAAGAATTCAGAATGACTTAGGATTTAGAATTAATAATGTTTGATGAGTGACTAAATGTGTGGCATTAAAGAAAAGAACACCTTGAGAATGACGCCCAGGTCTTTCACTAAATCCACTAAATAATTGTTGCTAAATACACTAAGTAATTGAAATTGACTATTAAGATTACGAACACAGAAGAATTGCTAGTTATCAGAGAGGAATGATGAGTACCTTTCTATACATGTTGGATTTGAGGAACCTGTAGGATATTCAAGACTATATGTCCAGAATATAGTTAAATATATGGATCTAAACTATGAAGAAGAAGATAAACTTTGATATTGCCAATTTCATTGGATTTATGAAAACTGCAATGCTAGATTGCTAATGGAAATGTACTGAGTAAAAAGACAGCTCAGGATGGAAAGTTGAGAAATCAACTGCTTAAGTAAATCCATGTTCTTTCCACTAAAACTAATGCAAAGGACTGAGGAATGGTTCCAAATAAATGTGGATGGTCAAACCCTGACATAATTTGGAGGTGGCCTCAGATTCCAGAAAAAAGAAATAGACCCTGGGAACATCTGTAGAGAATCTAAAATCTCAGCCCATCTGTTTCAAAGGTCAGTTTGAGCTTGATGATGTCTAGCATACTGGTTAGAAAAAATTAAACTCCAAATACTCTACCATAAATTACTCAAGTCAAATGTTCCTTAAAGGTATCATATGGGTGACCCTGTTGAGATCACTCTGCTATTCATCCACATTGAACAGCTGAACACAGATGTCTACTCCACAGACAATGGTTTGACAATTACACAACATCTGAGTTCCCAAGAGCATTAGCAAATTCACAAACACCTGCCTAAAATGAAAACAGCTTCTATAACATCAGTTACAGTATAGGCTACATTTGGGCACCCACACACCAACATAAAACCAAACAAAGCAAAGCCTCTGGGAATATAATTACCATGTCTCAACACACAAAGAAGACAAGCTGTCTGTTAAAAAAGCTATTTTTTAATGTCGGGCCCAAGAACACTTGGGGAACATTCAAATCCAATCATGTTGAATGGCAGTACTCCCAGGAAGGAATGACTAAAATGCAATTGACAGATAATACAGCTAATCAATAGTAAGTAGCCCATGGAGAAAAATGGATGCTGGGGCTAGGGGTGTAGCTCAGTGGTATAGCATATAATTAGTATGCATCCCTGAGTTCAATCCCCAGCAGAAAAGGGAAAGGGAAGGGGAAAGAAAAAGGGAAGAAAAGAAAGAAGAAATACCAAATGCATGAATCCAGCACATGGGAAAGTTTACTCTTTCCAGCATAATCAAGCAAGCAGATATATCTGTGTACAATGCCATCTGACCATCATGGCACGATTCCCTATAATTCCCTATTCAATTAATTCCTCTTGGTTATGTTTCATGATTAGATAACAGCATGATTAAAATTTAGTCTATTGTGGAAAAGAAGAGTTTGAACATACATATGTTCTCTCAAAGCCACTCTGTTGTAATCTCTACTTTCTTGTAGTCATTCAGTTTTGTAAAAAATCAATTTTCTTACATTAAGGTACCAGACACAGGACAAGGCAATGAGAAATAAAGACTAGACTCTCAAGTTAAACACATAGTCCAATGAAGACAGGTAAGGACTAAACTAATACAGAATATTTTTCCTTGCAAGCCAAGGAAAGCTTCTCTCTTTTGGCAAACAGTGCTAAAAATGACATAGGGTACTAACCAATACTCTTCTTAACAAAGAAACCCAGCCACCATAGAAATTACAGGGAGAACATCAGAGAATGGTTATCAGCTTTAACTTCTCAAGGTGAGAAATAAACATTAAATAAAAGTAACTCACACCAGGTATAGTACACACATCTGTCATCCCAGCTCTCAGGAGACGAAGACAGGAGGATCGTGAGTTCAAGACCAGCCTGAGCTACATAGCAGGTTCCAGGCAAGTCTGTACTATAAGACCCTGTCTCAAAAAGTCAAAAGAATAAAAGGTGAGGAAAACTTCTTAGAGGAAGTTTTGGTATTTGAGAGCAGCCTTAAAGAATAAGATTTCAATAAGCAGAGGTGACCCTATCAGGAGAGAAGCATGTCTAAGGCTAAAGAAACGTACCGGTTTATTAAGTCAGCAATACATATTGTACATCTATGTGTTAATCATTGCATTACTGTGAACCAGATACTAAAGTTCAAACTCTTAGCTATAAGGCTGTTTGAGAAATGTAGTTCTTGGCGGGAAGGGGGGGAGAAATGACGCAAACATTGTATGCACATATGAATAAAAGAAATAAAAAAAAGAAATGTAGTTCTTATTCTATCCATGTGTTAAACTAAAGATAGGGGGTTCAATTATTATAAAAGAAGAGGAAAATGGATCTTGAGAACAACCAGTAATCTATACTACTTAGTAAATGGGTCATCCAGGACAGAAATAAATTAAGAGAAATTTCTAGGGTGGTAGTAAACTCCTACATTAAAAACTATAGCACACTAAAAAAGCCTTTAGTCAAAACTGGACCAGGCAGGCACTGGGAAGGGTATCTCAAACAAAAACTGAAAGGCCATGGTATTGAGAGAAATTCTATAGTTCTGTTGAAGAGTTTGTGGCTAGAACTATGATGATACAGTTCAAACTGGACAAACATAAAACAATTTCCAATCCTAGAAAATCTCCCAAAATGAGAATGGAAGGAAACAACTCAATTGTTACAGAAGCTAGACTCCAAAGATGGCCCTGAATACTACCTGGCAATTATACTGACTTCCTCTGATTACCTCACTTTCTCACTCCCCTTTATGACAAATCCAAATCCCCTCTTCTCTCCTCAAATCCCAGTGCACTACCACCCCCCCAAAAAAAAGACCAGGTAATTCAAAGAAAAGTCAACATTTGAGGCTAGTACTCATGAATTTATCATAAAGTAATCTGCCCTTTTCATGACTATCTAACATGACCCTGAGATTTTCTATAGGCACAGAGAAAGCCAAGACTTGACCATGTAAATTTACAAGTTTGCAAAACAGGTGTAATAAAAAGAAGAAGAAGCAAAAGAGTCAGGGTACTTCCAAAGAGTGCTATGGACTAACATGATACTAACGAGTGTATTATGATGTTGTGCTGAATGTCCAGACAATGGCAGGTCCTTTGGAGAGTTGATAGAGCCCTGGGGCCTGACAGGAAAATATACTTCTGACTATTCCAAGTACATATGAATTCCTTCTTGATAGGTACTGAGAGAAGGTATTCTCCATAGCAGTATATTAGAATATTATTATATATTCTCCTGCATTCATTGTATATGAAGTGCCACAGGGTATACTGATCTAATCTAGTTGAGGTATCATAACTGGCATAGCAGCTGAGGTAGAGCCATTTTCTCTAGAGAGCATCCCCTCAATTTCTCCACCCAGACCAGACTGCCTTTACACCTGCTGCTAGAGCAAGGAAACTGATGATCTGTGGGTCTACAGACTCAGCATCTGAGTAGGAGAAGTTGCTCTGTGTAACCAGGACTCCTTTTCCATTTGGGTTATGTTCACAAACAAAAGTAACCATTTCAAATGTTGCCTATGAGATTCTTGTTTGAAGAGGGGAATAATTGTGCAGAAATTATTTGTGTTTACATTTGTTAATTCACCTTTTTTGTTTCCAGGTGCATCCTCAATTCCTTGGAAGTCTGTTGGGCCAAATTTTGAGTAAGCAGTTTAATTATAGTTATGAACCTATGACAAAGGAAAATGATAATATATTTATACAGTGTGCAGTACATTCCAGAGTCAGAAGAAAAATTCCATGTGAATGGTTCACTCAACTAGCATACCATTTTGCAACTAGAAAAGATGATAGGATATCCTATACACAGGCATTTCTTATCTTGCACCAACATGAATCTGGGAGAAAAATGAGGTGCAAGCTTATGGTGCAAAGGGCAAAAGAAAAATTGGGGGAGAAAAAAGACTGGTTTGTCAAAAGAATAAAGATAGAGAAAGGGCCAGGCACAGTGGCTCAAGCCTATAATCCTAGCTACTCAGGAGGCAAAAATCAGGAGAATTATGATTCAAGGCCAGCATGGGCAAAAAATTCATGAGACCCCTATCTCAACCAATAGCTGGACATAGTAGTTGCCCCATCATCCCAGCTACAAGAGGAGGGTCATGGTCAGGTCTGCCTGGGCATAAATAACCAAAGCAGAAGGGGTTAGGGACATGTCTACAAGATAGAGTGCCTGCCTAGCAAGCATGAAGCTCTGAATTAAACCCCTAGTACCATCAAAAAGAAAAAATTTTTTTAAAGTTAACTCAATACTGAATTCCCATCCTGAGGTGCTTTCTGCTCCTCCATTGGTTCCACCTCTTCTTATGCCAAACTCCATCTACACCCCTCTATTTCATCCCCCTTCAGCCACCTCCTTCAAGAGGCTTGGTATATCCTGTAGAGGGAAAAAGGCCTCTGAAATGTTACCATCCCAAAATCCACCAGGGTGCACACTTTAGCCAGGGAACCTCCTCAAAGCGAGGCAATTTCCTTTTCAACAATACCCTGTTGGAAGTATAAATGTAAAAGGGCAACCAGTTGGTTTTCTTTGGATTCATAATCCTTTTTGAACATCAGACTAATTAGAACAATAATCCTCCCTACAGAGAGGACACCTTACAAAATGACTGAATTATTTAGCTAGGCAGGTAAGGGAACTCTACTAAACTTGATGTTAACAGGAATGGTGATTGATAAGACCAGAGAGGAGGCACATTGGCTCCATCTAGTGGACCCAAATGGAACCCTGCTGCCAATACAATCTCCAACGGCAGACCAGACTGGGCTCCAAGTGTCAGGGGAGCATCAATGGAGATGCATCCTATTAGGCATATGGAACGGAGTGAACCGACAAGAAAAAAGTCTCAACAAGATTCAGGAATTACAATAAAAACCAAATGAGAATCCATGCCAATCCTAGAGAGAATACATCAGGCATATAGGAGCTATAACAATGTTGACCCTGCAGCAGCAGAAAACATTAAGAATGGTGAACATCATATTTACACTGCAGAGTGCCCCAGACATTAAGCCAAATGCTTCAAAGCAATGAGAGGGCTCTGGAGATAATAAATATGTCCCGGCTGATGGATACAGCATTCAAGGCGTTTAGTAAGAGACAAAACGCAGGAGGAGGATGTAAAACACAGCGCCTAGGTGGTCACTGCATTACATCCTCAACAAAAGGCCCCTCAAAGAAATGTAAGGTGCCCCTGGACAAGGATCAACGTGCCTACCGTAAGAAAGATGGATCTAATCTGAAAAAGATGCAAGTAGAGGAAAAAAGAAAGAGAAAGACATGGAAGAACTGGGAATGTAGCTCATTGGCAGAATGCTTGCCTCGCATGTGGAGGCCCTTGGTCCAGTATCTACTATTAACAAAAAAATATACCAGGGGCTCACAGATGGCAGAAAGGCAAAAAGATTCGGATAGAGAATGAAGAGGCCTGGGGGCTCCCTTGGATCTAAGACACACAATACAAAACTTCCCAAATGAGCCCCAGAAAAAATTGACAGTGGGGAACAAATTAATGGATTTCTGGTAGACACAAGTACTATTTATTAAGTATTAGATACTAAGTTGACACAAAAACCTTTATAAATGACTCCTACAGCGGGAGTCTCAGGAAATACAGGAATGCCCCCCTTTTGCAATTTCTGGAGTGCCATCTTGACATCTCACCCTAAAGCATAGGTCCTTGTATATGCCATAGTGCCCAGTTCCCCTTTGAGGATGAGTTCTCCATATAAGTGTATACTAAATGCTCAAGTAAACTCTTCACCAGGACAACTTGACATTAAGATTCCACCTGAATGGGCTGGAACCTGCAGAAGTTCAAAGAACAAGCAGAGAAAAAAATATGACCTAAAGTCATCCAAGAAGTAAAACCCACTATGTGAACAGAGGGGGCTTCCAGCAAGGCAAAGAATGCTTCCCCAATGCAAACTGCCGACAGGAGGGGCAAAGGTCCCTATTAAAAACAACACCCCTTGAAGTTTCTTAATATGGGATGACTTTTCACAACTCTAGTAGGAAACAAATCTCAAGTTGACCCAAATAGTCAACTCAACAATACTATTGGACTGTATTGCCTTAAGGTATTAAGAATGCCCTCACCTTGTTCGGGGAAATTCTGGCTAAAGACCTGAGGTTAATCTAAGATCTGGGGCTTTGTTTTGCTCCAGAGACAAAGAGACCTTTTGCCAGACTGTAAATTTGCAATCATCTGCCTAGGTACTCCCAAAACACACAGGCAGCTGAAAGAATTTGGGGGAATGACTAGTTTTTATGGAATTTGGATTTCCGATTATGGGCTGTAATAAAGCCCCTCTGAGGCCCCTACAAGACAAGATCCTGAGCCTTAGGATGGACTAAGGGACATTTAAAAGCCTTTGATACAGTGAAGAAATTAGTAACCGCCTCTACCCTGGAATTCCCGACTTACAAAATCCGTTTGGTCTATACATTCATGAAAATCAAGGACTAGGGCTTGGAATTTTAACCCTTGGGAAGTGTGCCATGTCTGATGGCATATTTTTCCAAACAACTAATCACACAGCTAAGGGATGGCTTGTTTTTGAGCAGTTGTAGCACTTATGACATTCTATATGAGACAGAAAAACTTATGTTGGGACAATGTTTGATCATGTATATACCCCACCATGTCCTCTCCTTATTACAACACAATGGAGGCTATCAGCTCACCTCAGGAAAAATGGGAAGATTAGCCAGCCTCTCTACTGGACAATCTCAATGTGAGATTACAGGTTACCTCCACATTGAATATGGCCACCTTGCTCCCAAATGAGGCCTTTGACTTCCCACATTACTGCCTACAAATTATTGAACTACTGTATTCCAGGCAGCTGGACCTCTCTGATCAACCTTTGCCCAATCCCAAACTAAATCTATTTACAAAAAGGAGCAGCTCTATGAACCAATGTAAGCATCATGCTGGATATGCAGTACTAAACTTACAAGAAATACTGGAGACAAAAGCACTGAAGCTCAACTCAAAAAGCAGAAATTACCCCCCTTGCCAGGACTCTCTCCCTAGCTGAGGGTAAGTGGGAAGACACATGCACTGTCTTGTGATACACATTTTTGATAGCACAACCCCAGGGGAACATATGAAACAAGGGCTTGCTACATCAAATAACAGAGAAATCAAACATGTCCCTGAAATCTTGCAGTAATTAGAGGCTATTCACAAGCCTCTCCTGATGGTGGTACAACACTATTATGGTCACCAGAAGGGAGAAAGCCTAGTGAGTGAGTGGACCCACCTAGATGACAAAGCAGCAAAACAGGTCGCCATGATGGGTGACTTCACACCACTAACTCAATCTTTGATTCCTCAAATGAACTTATCTTATTAAAAGCCCCCATCTATGGGTAAAGGCTAAATAATCTTAATCAAACAGTCCCAGGATGTTAAGTATTAAGCCCTGAGTTCAAATTCAAGTACCTCCAAAACCAAATTAATTAATTTAAAAAAATAAATAACAATTTTTTTAAAAATAAAAAACAAATAAATTTCCCTAAATGGAAATACAATGCTCAGGGACTAATTCTAATCCCAGAAGCCCTTCTAGAGACTGTGGTAAAACATACCCATGATAAGCAAGATACCACCTTCCAATGAATACAGAAAGAAATACACTAGGGGGCCCAATTTACAAAGAACTATTCAAAAGATCACTCAAAACTACCAAATACATGTCAAATGTAATCTGAAGGGAGGTATAACAATTAGGCCTCCACAAATGGGACTTCAGTTTCAGGAGATAGGCCCAACCAAAGACCAAAGACTGGCAAGTTGATTTTATTCAAATGCCCCGAGCTCAAGAAATTACAGGTTAATTAACAGATGTTACTTTTTGTAGACAACTTTTTCTGGTGGGTAGAGAGAACCCCACATAAATTGCACTGAAAAAGCATCTAAAATTGTCAAGGCACTTTTAAAGGAAAGTATCCCAAAATATGTCTTTCCTAACACAATTCAAAGTGACAACAGATCTTCATCTAAAAATACGGAACACTACTTAGAAATCACACTCTTCTTGGAGGCCTCAGTCAATAGAAGACACTGAAAAGATGAATTATACTTTAAAGTATTACAAAAATCTGTCAAGAAACTTTCTTTAGCTACCAGTTCAGGTACTGCCAATTTCCCTGATAATGTTGAGGGTGACTCCTCCAAGCAGACACAAACTGAGTCCTTTTGAAAGGCTAATGGTAAGCTATTTCAGATCTCTTGCCTTACAGGAGAAGAAAATGCTGCTTATTAAAGGATCATGTTGTGACTCAATACATAAAAACATGGGGGACTATATTAACTTCTGTCCATGTACTTGCTTCTAACATACCCTATAGACATCCATTTCAACCTGACAATGAAGTCCTCCTAGAAATCTGGGAGGAGCCAGGAGCAGTGGCTCATACCTACAAACCCAGATACTCAGAAGGCTGAGGCAAGAAGATCAAGAGTTT
This sequence comes from Castor canadensis, assembly GCF_047511655.1. Lineage (NCBI taxonomy): Eukaryota > Metazoa > Chordata > Mammalia > Rodentia > Castoridae > Castor > Castor canadensis. The sequence goes on along the minus strand of NC_133399.1, from coordinate 92,378,528 downwards.
GAGGCTAGTCTGGGCTAATTCCCAAGAGCCCATCTCAAAAACCAAAACAGAAAACAAAAAAAATCGGGAAGGAACAAGGACTAGACTAACAGCTTACAGCTAAGCTGATCCCCATGCTCTGTCAAACTGGGCAGAGTAAAACTGTGAACTCACCACATGGCAGTAAATTCTGCACCCAAGAATTTAACAACTCCAATGAGATCATCAGATTCCTGGAATGTCACCCCAATAGAGGACCTCAAGTACTTAAGAAAAACATGATAATATTTATATTTTCTCCCTGATGATGTTATGGGGAGGCAACCGTTTCTTGAGGCCCTACAGGAACAATCTTATAAAGTAGTCTGGCTAGTGGGAATGGGGACAATCTCTGTAGGAAGCAGATGGGCCGCCCAAAATGGAGCCCATAAAAGCACTTCAGTTGTACTCTCAAGAACAAGGGAATGCTGACCAAGCCTTAACCTGGCCTACAGTTAAAACCCCAGTGCAGGGTGTTTGGTATATAGGGAAGGGCTGATTTTGTTGGGAAGGAACAGAAAGTTACAGCATACAGTTGTCAGATCCCTTCAGTATAGCATCAGAAGTTATGATTAATGCCATAGCAAAGGTTCATCCAAACAAGAACTAATACAAAGCACTTTTTTTTTTTTTTGACTGCACTGAGGTTTGATCTCAGGGCCTCACACACTTGCTAGACAGGCGCTCTTACCACTTGAGCCAGTCTGCCAGCCCTTCAAAGCACTTTAAAAGAGGCTGACACCCAATATCCCAAAGGTACAAGTAGGAAAGGGATTACATAATTAGTACTAAAGTACGTAGATGCCTACCTACATACTTGGGATTTACAAGATGGTTTGCTGTGCCTTCAGATCCTCCAGTATTCCCAGCTCTAGATTAAGCAGTTCTGCTCTGCCATCACCCTTCCTTTGTCTGCCTTCAGCAGGAAGAAGTCACAGCAGTCATTGAGCCTTACCCCTTAAGACTGTGCAATGGAATGTTTATACTGAGAAAATCGGAGCCGTGTTTACAGTTATCTTTTGCTGGAAAAAGCCTAGTGAATCTCCAAAACTTCCCTAATCTTGCTCCTCTCCCTTCAAGACTGATGCAAAACAACAGAGTACCAGCTATCAGGTTCCATCAGATAATGATAAAAGCATCTTAAAACTTGGGTTAAGATGGTCTTCCGTCCACAATTTTCTTGTTCTTCCTGGCTTACCAAATATATCTTTTTCCTTACCCCAACAACTTGTCCCTGATTCCTTAGGCCTTTTACAGACAGCAAGTAAACAAATCTGAGTCACCTGTGATACCATCTTCATTTGGATTATTGGTTCAAGAATTCCAAATTAAACTGATGATAATTATTCAAAGTAAAGGCCTGTTGCCTAAAAGAAAACAGTTAATTAACTTAGCATTGCAAATTCAGTTATAAACAGAAAACAGCATCAAAATCACAGACAAATACCCAAAAATAGGAGGTGAATCACAGGGATTTGATCAAGAAACAACATTCCCAGATATATACTGAGAGCCAGAATACATGTATCTCAATCTCCACAATTCAATGACAGATGGTCCTGAATCATTTCAAAAAGTTGATTAATCTGGCTGGGCACTGCTGCTCATGCCTATAATCCTAGCTACTCAGGAGGCAGAGATCAGGAAGATGGTGATTTGAAGCCAGCCCAGTCAAAAAGTTTGCAAGACCCCATCTCAACCAATGGCTGGGCATAATAGTGCACATCTGTTATCTCAGCTACAAAGAAGGATGAGATCAGGAGGATCATGGTTCCAGACTAGCCCAGGAAAAAAGCAAGACCCTATCTCAAAAAAAAAAAAAAAAACCAAAGCATTAATAATAATAATAATAATAATAACAATGAAATGACCAGAGCAAAAAAGTGCTGGAGGCATGGCTCAAGCAACAGAGTGCACGAAGCTTTGAGTTCAAACTCTAGTACCACCAAAAAAGTTTTTGATTAACCTGTATATACATACCAATGTACTCATGGCTGAATAGGCAAGGTAGGGGTATCAAAAAAGCACAGTATTTGTCAAATTACTTAAATGAATTAAAACACATTATGAACTGTTTTCTCAGGAAACTGCAATATAGTTGAAACACAAAAGTAATATAAAAGTTACTGATTAAATACTTAATAAGTATTAAATACTTAATAAGTATAGTATGTTTGTCAAAGTTAGTTTCTTAACTTACATATATTTCCACTCAAAAAGCTTGGAAAATGTTTTAGTAATGTAAAGTATAATTCTTGAATATCTTGAATAGTCTTCTCTGAATAATAGAGCATATAAATTTACTGACCATTTTTGCAAAATTATACCCAAAAGTAATTTATAACATAATTCTATCTCTAAAAAGTAGTTACAACTCCTCATAAATTGAACATGAATTCAAGTATAAAATAACACAAATTTTAAAACTTAAATGCAAGATATTAATATTTAAATTTTTTTAATTAACTTTAACCATTTTCTCTCTTTTTTTAAATGCTAAACACAGATTGGATTATGGGCCTTTGGGGTATATAACAGTTATTGATGAATCTTCTGTTAAGAAGTCATTGAAGTTTTCAAATCTCTGAGTGTAAGGCAACAGCTAGCAAATAATTACAGATTTAAATTATAAATTCTACCAGGTCAATGAGAGATGCTGGAGAATTCACCTGGAGTGCAGTAGTGCAGGTTTATTTCACGTTTCAGCATCTCTCCTTGATGTAGACTGAGGAAGACTAGAACAGTTAAAAAGGTTCTAATCTTAATACATACACTTTAAGCCTATCTGTGGCCTACATGTTAGAGTCATTAAGTCATTGAAATGCATTCTGTCTTCTTTTTCATTTTTCCTTCTGGTTTGTGTGTATGTGTGTGTGTGTGATGCTGTTCTCTTCCATTACATTCTTCTGAAAACAAGAATGAAAACAAGTATAATCAAGGCTGAAACAAGTATAATCAAGGCTGAAAACAAGTATAATCAGCCTTGTGATTAGATTTTAGAACATGACAAGACCAGCAAAAACAACTCAAAACTGAGTGGAAAGTCATGATGAAGAAGTGCAAGTAGCAAGAACAGTAAAGAGACAGCACAAGAAAAACTACCTACTTAGCCCCCATAGGGTCTCCTACCTTAGACACACCACATTTGAAACTATCCTGAGTGTTACATTTTCTCTGTGTGCCTGGAAATGTTAATGCCTGATAAATTTAGTAGACAATTTATTCAATACTAACCTTACTCACTCTTAACTTTCTCAAATCCTAAACAAATTAATCCAAGAAAAGAAAACTATTTCAGCTGGGTGCCGGTGGCTCATGCCTGTAATCCTCCCTAGCTACTTAGGAGGCAGAGATTAGGAGGACTGTGGCTCAAATCCAGGCTTGGCAAATAGTTCACAAGACCCTATCTCAGAAATACCCAACACAAAACAGGGCTGGTGGAGTGGCTCAAGTGGTAGAGTGCCTGCCAAGCATGTGCAAGTTCCTGAGTTCAAATCCCAGAACCACAAAAAAAAAATTTTTTTCAAAGGTAAATTAAGAATAAATTTAAGGATCAAATCTTGACTTTTTAAATTTATTTTTTATTATCATATTATTATTGTACATTGTTGTGACATTTACAAAAGTTCATACAATATATCATAGTTGAATTCACTGCCCCCATCATTCTCCTTTATCCTCCTTTACCTCTCTCCCCTAATTCCTAGAATAGTTTCAACATTTTTTATTTTTCCATTTTCATACATGAGTAAATATTTTTACCACATTTACCCTCTTACACCCTTTTCCTTATATCCTCCCCCCTTCCACTGATACCTACTTCCAGACAGAAGCTGTTTTACCTTCCTGTTCTCCATTTTTGAAAAAAGGCATTTTTTTTGTTTGAGATAGTTATACATGGAGTTTCATTGTGACATTTCCATGTATATATGTATTATAATCTGAATTGGTTTATCCCCTCTATTTTTCTTCTTTCTTAGTCCCCTTCTTATGGTGTCAAATCTTTTTATAATTTTAATTATATTATTGTTGTACTAGGGGTACATTGTGACACTTACAAAAGTGCTTACAACATATCTTAGTTAGATTTACCCCTTCCATCATTCTCCTTTATACCCCTTCCTCCCCTTCCTAGAATAATTTCAACAGTCTCATTTTTCCATTTTCATACATGAGTATAGGGTATTTCTACCATATTCACCCTCCTACAACCTTTTCTTATCCTCCCCCCTCTCACTGGTACCAAAATCAGACAGGACCTATTTTACCTTCCTGTTCTTCATTTTTGAAAAAAGACATTTTTGTATATTTAAGATAGCTCTACAAGGAGTTTCATTATGATATTTCCATGTATGTATGTATTATAACCCAAATTGGTTCTTTCCCTCATTTTTCTCCCTTCTACTCTAGTCACTTTCTTATGGTGTCAAATCTTGATTTAGAGCAAAACTTTAATTTATAATACACTTGAATTTATTAGTATAGCCTATTCAAATTATTGTGCGAACTTTCAATATATAATTAAATCTCTATTTACATAAAATAATGTTCAACTTCAAAACAACTGTGAAAGATTACTTTTTAAAATATAATATTTAAAACCTTTTGAAAGATGGTAAATAATAAAAACCAACATGTATACATTGAAATATCACATTATTTCCACAACAGGATGCTGTCTTATAGTTTATATTCAGTTGGTGTCTTTATCTCTATTACCAAGAAAATATTCTCCTTTAAGACTAATGGTTTTCAGGCTGAGGATGTAGCTCAGTGATAGAGCACTTGCCTAGCATCTGCGAGGCCATGGGTTCAACTTCTAGCACTAGAGAGAGAGAGAGAGACTGAGTCTGTTTTTGCTCAACTCATCATATATTTATTTTTTATAATTATTATCTTTCTAAAATTTTAGGCTAAGAATCATTATTACAGTGACTAAAATAAAACACTCTTAATGTTATAATTCTTATACTTTTTTTACTTTTGTTTTGTTTTGAGACAGGGTCTCACCATGTTGTCCAGGCTAGCAAACTTGCTATGTATACCAGGATGGTCTCGAACTTGTGATCATCCTGTCTCAGCCCCCTGAGAGCTAGAATTACACACATGTACCACCACCCCCACCCCCAGCTTCTTATGCTGTTTTTAAGACGCTAACTATCTGGAGATTTTTGTGGATAAAAATACACTAAGTTCACAAGCTCTATGCATCTCATTACTATACCAGATACTAAAACCATAAGATAAGGATTACTCCTTATCATTTTTGAGAATTTCTGTGTAATGGTTCAATTGTACCACCCTTAAATTTGCAGATTATTTTGCCCAGCTGCTCAAAAATGAGTAATACACTCAAAATAATCACCTCTGAGGCAAGAAGATTCTAAATTCAAACCCAGCCTAGCCTACATAGCAAGAACCTGCCTCAAAAAAACAAAAAAAGGAAATCAACTTTAAATTCATGACTTTGACTTTATTATTTTTTTCCAACCTCTGTAAAAAGTGATCATCTAAACACATTAGAAAACAATGCAGTGCAATGCAGGGCGTGATAGCACACACTAGTAATATCAACACTCAGGAGGCCGAGAGATCAAGAGTTTGAGGCCAGCCTGGGCTACATAGGGATAACCTGTCTCAAACAAACAAGAAAAAAAAATGCAATGTTTATTGTGAGCAGACTTGCTAAAGTACTGACAACTAATGAATGTTCTGCAAATACTTTTATTTTGGCAACAGCCCAAAAGATCAGCTTCTAGAAAATTCAGCCTGATACAATGAAATAATTATCACAATTAGAAAACATAATTTTTCCATTTTGAGGCAAAATATATAGATAAATACTGGATTATATCCCTGGTAAAATGTCTTCATACTAAAATTTCAATAACCTATAAAAATAGATGCTACAATAAAATACAAATTGATCAGACCTTATTCTTTTCAAATATATTCATATAAAATTAGAAATCATTATTTGTAGCATTAAAGGTCTGATTAGCAAATGTGACCCATGTGCACAGGTATGACTGTCCAATCAACAGCCGAACAAAGTATGTCCTTGATTCTAGCCACCATTACAGCTGCAATTACATGGTGAGTTGCAATCCCCCATCCACAACTAGAACATGCCCGGTAACATACGGCGATTCTAAAAGAAACACAACCGCATGTGCCACCTCAATAGTTTCACCAAACCTCCCAAGAGGAATGTTTTTCTTTAAATGTTCTTCTTTCAAGTCCTTAGTCATATCTGTATGAATGAATCCTAAAAGAGAAATGTTTATTCAGTGAAAAGCATAGACACAACAATACCTGCTCAACTTAACTAAAAATAAATTTGTTTCTGAAATTTTGAGATTATTAATAAACCTTGGTTAGGAAATATAAAATTTAACTAAGTCTATAATTTTATTCAGTTTAACTCAATGAACATCTATTGACTCCCAAGTATTTGGTCCAACTCCAAGTGGGGAAAAAAAATAACATGGCAGAATGTAATGGATGGATACAAACCTGAATAAAACAAAATTCCATTCTCCTTGGGCAACCTAAAATTGATGAAGGAAGCAGTCATTTGCACACCCAATTACACTGTAAGGAAATCTGGTGAATACCCTTATAGAGATATAAATAAAATCCCACAAAAATGATTAGTTTTCACTTGAATACGGGTGTAAGAGTGAGATGTAGTATTGAGAGAAGTAAAGTATCTCAAAGGTGGTCACATGAAATAACTTGGCGATTCATTAACATTTGCTATAGCTAAGATAACTGATGTCTGGAAAGCCTAGTATTTCTAATACTTACATAAGGAAAATGGAAAATTATGGTTATATCCAATTCTGATGCGTGTATACACAAAAAATACAAAATTTAACTTGGTATTGGTACATATGCAATAAAGTTTGCAGAGCATATGTTCTAAAATATAAAGTTCTACAATATAAAGTATTACATATTACATTAAGCAACTAATTCTAAATGAATATAGATATAAGCCGGGAATAACTATAGATTTAATAAGAAAATCTTATTTGGCATTGTACAGAAATTAATAACCCTATCAGTCTAGAAACATTAAACTTAATTGCTTTCTATTTGTACAGGGGTAATGCATTGTATTAAATATTTAAGGTCTTATCTACCTAGATTTGATTACAGAAACTAATAAAAGTATTCTCTAAATAAAAATAAAGAAAAAGAAAATCTTATAAGATTAGCCTGAAACATACTAATCTTCATAAAAGCAATAGCAATCAGGAAAAAAATTTAAGTTCAAGGTCCCAAGAAACAGATGGACTTAAAGTCAAGCCCCATGAAGTGAAAGTTCAATGAATAACCTCAAAAATGTATTTTTTCAAATAGGCCATTACCAGGCACAGTGGCTCACGCATCTAATCCTAGCTATTTGGGAGGCTGAGACTAGGCAGATCAAGGTTCAAAGCCCTCCCAAAAACTCTGAGCAGGAAAATCAATGATACATTTTAATCTAAACACACACACGTGCACACACACACACACACATACACACACAAGAAACTACAGTAGAAATGGCTTTTAAGAAAGACCTTGTGAGTTTGGCTTAACAAATTCCAGGCTCAATTTGTAAGTGGCTCTTACGGTCTTTTCTCAAAGGCAGTATTTTGTAGTAAAAAGACCACTGGATTAAGATACATTAAACTAGATTATTCTGTTCCCTGATCCACTAATACTATCAAAGCTATGACCTGAGGAAAATAATGCACTATCTAAAACTGTACAGCTGTTTCTGTATTATAAAATGAAGTAGATTAAAAATGATAGATCTCTAAGGTTTCTTTCTTTTAGCTCTACAACACCAATTTGAATATAAAATGTTTGCCTCATTAAGTAGTCTTCATAACTTCCTAATTCTACTTAAAATTTAGGAAAGAGAGCTTCCCTCAAAGGGCCCTCTGTTCTTACACTGGTAGATGCATTGAGATTAGAATAGTTGTAATTCAAAAAGTGCTGATGATAATCTGGGTTTTCACCCATGCAGTGCTGAGAGGAACTGATCTATCTGCCCTGCTTCTAGGTGGATGTTAGTTGTGATGTGTTTGTCCCTTTGGAGACAAAGAATAAGGCTACATACCTGTGAGAGGCTAGTGGAAAGTAGCCCCTGGAAAAAAGCAGATCTAGAACAAGGCATGAGGTACTGAAGGCAAGCCTTAAGTAGAGAGACAAATTCAAGGACAGTCCCAATAAGATGGAAAGATGACCTCCACTTCACAGATTGTGGGCTATGAGGAACAGCCCTATCCTCTAAAAATAACCAATTGAGCAAGCTATATGGAATATCTAATAGCTAATATCTTGAAGCTTTTAATAAGGTCTTGTTAACCTTATAGCCTGTATAGCCTAGATTCAGGTCTACAAATCAAAGATAAGATCTATGCTCATGTTAGGCAAGATATGTAAAAGAGAAAATGGTATCCTCTGGGTCCAGTATGATTACAAGAAGGCCAGAACTGGGATCATGATGTTCAGCCACCCACTTCATAGGATATTCTCCCTTCACTGCTCAATCTTGGAAGAGGATGTTATTTGGTCAGAAGAAGCTTACCACAGTCTCTCCCAGACCTACAAACAGATACCTGGAATGAAAAATCTCATGGAACAGATGCTAGCCACCACCGAACTCTGTAATGAAAGTCTAGAAGTAACGTGGATAGGAGAGGTCAAGGTGAAAGGAAGCAAAAAGTTCACCCATATAACTGCTTTTTCCTCTTAGATTATGTTTAATATGGAAAACAAAAATATGCCCAAAGAGCCCTGATGCTTTTTTTAAAATAAATTTTATCTTTTCAAGCAATTTTGGGTTTACACAAAAAGCTTCTATATACCACCCTTATCAACACCCCCGCACACATATACACTTTCCCCTACTTTTAACATCTTGCCTTAGTATGGTATGTTATACTAATGAACCAGTATAGAAACCTTATTAAGTAAAATCCATGGTTTATATGAAGGTTCACTCTTAAGATAGTGCAGGTTTATGTGTTTGGATAAATGCATAATGTCATGTGATCAATCATTACAGTATTGTACAAAATAGCTTTTCTGCCCTAATCTATCTGCAGTTTTTCAAAACTCATACATCTGTCCCAGTTCATCAGAAATTAAATGACAATGTGAAACTAGTTTCTAATGATAACTTACTCTGGGCTTTACCAAATGTCAATGTTATTTTATACCACATAATCCTCATTTATAAATATATTCACAACCCAAGGTAGTACGTATACACAAACTTTTGGATTCTACAACATATATCATAGGCCAGAGGAGAAAGGGTAGTGGTCCTTTACATACCACATACCCATCATTATGCTTGTGCTACTTTCCAGTTCCTGTTTTCTCTCCTTGACCCCCAAATACTCTTTGCCTTGTCATTCTTTCACTTTATTGGCAAAGTTCTGGAAATTCTGCTCTGTTTCTTCCTCTACATATTTATATTTTGACAATGACTTTAAAGCCAGGCTCTAAAAATTATAAACTAACAGTTTATAATTATAAACCAACAAACGATGCATTACTTTATTGGATGCTTAGAGTGTCCAGCTGGCTACAAAGCTATCACTCCTTAAGTAAAAAAATAGATAAGTGTGGACTTCAGTTTTATATATATATAAAGCTAAACTTTTAAAAAAATTAAGAGATAACAGAAATGGCATGTATTCAACCAACTTAGAACAAGGACACTTCTATTTTAGTACCATATATACACACACCCTACACTCTTTTTGTCTTTTTTGTGGCACAAAGGATCAAAGCCAAGGCCTTACGCATACTGGGTAAGTACTCCACCCCTGGGCCACACCTCCTATGCCACTTTTTAAATATGAACTCTTTAGTAAGAGGGAAGCTCTTGCTCATAAAAACAACTTCTCTTATCCAATGACAACTTCTTTTGATAAACTCTGATATCAAAATATATATGAATATATTTCATTTATCCAAGCAGTGTAAGTGGCAACATCTCATTTCTATATTACTAGGTTACTACCTTAGTTTTCAACTTTTTTATATATAACAGAGACTTTACATTTAAGTAAGATACCAGAAGTTTAGTCTATCATCAGTACAAGTTGAATGTCTTTATCTGAAATACTTGGGGCTAGAAGAGATTCAATTTTTTAAATTTTGGAATATTTACATATGTATAAGACATCTTTAGGGATGGGTCCCAAATCTGAACATGAAATTTATTTATATATTTACATACCTTATAAACATAGCTGGAAAGTAATTTATAAAAGGTGTTGGTGTACCTGCATTTTGACTGCAACCTACTACCTAAAGTCTTGTGTGGAATATTCCACTGTGGCATCATGTCAGCATGCAAAACATTTCAAATTTTGAAGCATCTCAGATTTTGGATTTTCAGACAAGGATACTCAATCTGTGTTACCAATTGTGGAATGTGGCACTGTTTAATACACCTGCTGGTTCAGATGTCTATTCTCTACATTTCTAGGACCTGGGAAGAACTAAAACAATCCTAGACACTTATATAAGGAAGAAGAAATAAGAATCTTAGTAAGTGGAAAACACGAAAGCTCTCCAACTTAACATTAAAAAATAACAAAACAGCTGGAGATGTGGCTCAAGTGGCATAACACCTGCCTTGCAAGGAAGAAGCTCTGAGTTCAAACCCATTACTGCTTTAAAAAGAAAAAAAAAAAAACAGCAGGGCATGATGGCACACACCTGCAATCCTAGCACTCAGGAGGCTGAAGCATAAGGATTAAGAGTTTGAGAACAGCAAAACCCTATCTCAAAAATTCAAAAACAAAGTACCCTACCTATAAATTCAATGCTTCACTATTTGTCAAAATTAAAAATACATATACCCTTCAAGTTTTGACAGTTCAAATCCCAGGACTACACTCTTATACTTACAAATGTGAAAAATAAATTATATACAATTATTGTCATTACATCATTAATTATAACAGAAAAAGATCAGAAAGAACCTAAATGCCCATCAACAGGCAATAGGTAAGGGCCAATGGAATGGCTCATGTGGAAGAGTGCCTGCCTAGCAAGTATAAAGCTCTGAGTTCAAACCCCAATACCATGCAAAAAAATAAGACAAACAAAGAGGCAATAGGTTAAATGTTAGGTATAACCCTACAACAAACATTTTAGAATATAACTAATTTAAAACTGCTATGTTTTAGTTTACCCATCTAATTCAGCAGCAGTTACTAAATATCAAATACATTGAAATGTCCAGAATAGTCAAATGTATAGACAATAGTTTAGAAGGGCTAGAAGCAAAGCTCAAGTCATAGATTACTTGCCAACAAAGAGCAAAGCCCTGAGTTCAAAACCCAGTACCACCCCCCCAAAAAAGGGAAGTAGTTCTATATGGAATGAAATACATTCATTCGTAAGATTTTATTATTCTATGAATAAAACAAGGTGTTATAATGTGATCAGTATAATGCAATTTGCATTTTTATACAAAACATACACTTTATTGGCTTATATATAAAATACAGAAGAGACTAGTTGATGGTGGTCTATTTTAAGAAGAAACTGGATTACTCTCTGCCCTTTTTGTACTTCTAAATATTGTAAAATATGTATGTGTTTGCTACTTTAAAAATATATATTTTTTAAAACACAGGAAGCATAAGTAGGAGGATCGTGATCCATGCTGACCTGGGCAAAAAAAAAGAAAAGTGAGATCCTATCTGAAAAACAACTAAAGCAAAAAGAGCTGGGGTGTGGCTCAAGTGGTAGAGCACCTACCTAGCAAGTATTTACTGAGTTTAAACCACAGTACTGCCAAAAAAAAAAAAATCTGGTGAGGAATCTCACCATAGAATTAATTAATCCATAGAATTTTATTATTTCTATTTGTACTTTGTTTCTGATCAATGAAGCACATTCATACTATGAAACCCACTAGATACATGTATACAGTCAACATAGTATAATAGAGGTCATCTATTAAAAAGCCACATTTTTAGCAATAGGTATAAAATAGTACTGAAAAGTAAGCTCTTTAAAAAAATGCTTGAACTGGAGGTGTGGCTCAAGCAGTAGTGAGCCTCCTTTGCAAGCACAAAGCCCTGAGTTCAAACTTCAGTCCCACAAAAAGAAAAAAAACTATACCACACTTCCCTAACACTCTCATAACTTCCACTATACAGTTGTTCCAGTACCTTGACAACTAATTCATTCTAAAAATTAAACTTTCCCTCTTCAGCATTTCCACAGTATGATATCCACCTCTATTTTACATTCACTACATAACATTGCAATTATTTGTTTATATGTCCAACTTTCCCACTATGGTCAGCTCCTTGTGGCAGAAATATTTTATTATTTTTATAACTGCAGTATCTAGCATAGTCCTTGCACATAGGAAGACACTCCAGGAGGCTTGCTGCATGAGTTAATGTGAATTATCCTGAAACTACTCAGCTTATAACTCATCATGAACTAGATTTAACTCTTCATTGCCCACACTATACTATCCCAATCCTAGAAAGAGAGAAAAGTAAACACATGCTGTTTCAAACCACAAACAATTCATACCGTAGATGGCTAATCTCAGCCAACACTAAAACTGACTTATTTGCATCAACATACACAATAGAAAGCAATGACTAGATAATGACAATGCAGCTTTTATATTGTTTTTGCTTTTTGTTAAAAAATGGGTGCCTCTAAACTATGGTTGTTTATCAAGTATTTCAGGAGAGACTATTATCAGGAGCTAGTCTCTGTGCCTATATAATGAACTGGGATGAAGGCACATTCTGGAGCAAAAGAGTTAACAGGAAACTGATAAATCTCTGATATTTGCTGCCTCAACATGATTGCTAAATAAAACACCAACTGTAGCCATGCATGGTGGCTCATGCCTGTAATCCAGAGATCAAGATTGAGGTTTGAGGCTAGCCAGGCAAAAAGTTCATGAGACCCTCCCCTAAACCAATAAAAAGCTGGGCGTAGTGGCTCCCACTTGTCATCCCAGCTACGTGGGAAGCATAAATAAGAGGATCATGATCAAGGCCAGCCTGGGCATAAGCACAAGACCTTATGTGAAAATAACTAGAGCAAAAAAGGCTGGGGACATGGCTCAACTGATAGAGCACCTGTTTAGCAAACACAAGGCCCTAAGTTTAAACCCCAGTAACACCAAAAAAATACCCAAACAAACAAACACAACACTAATTCTAGATTCCCAGCTGGAGCCATAAGGACTTGAAGAGAAGGGTGGCAAAGGTTTACTGCAGTCCACTCTTTCTCACAGACAGCCAGTGACCCAAAATGGGGTCTTTTTAACACAGGTGACTAATTTGTAAATACCTGTAGTGAACTAAGACAGAAATTCCATGTCTAACTGGCAGATGTATATGAAAACATTTTATTCAAAAGTCAAGCAAATCCCTAACAAAAATTTCTAGCAGCCCTGCTAATGAATGATAATGCAAATTTGAGTTTTAGCACCTTTTTAGCACCCTCTTCATAAACCCCGGCAATTTTATCAACTAGTAACTTGACAAAAGGCAAATAATATAAAAGTAAAATTTAGCCAAAAAAACAAACAACAAAAAAAAGTTAGAAAATTGGAAAAGTTCCAGATAGTTAGATAGAGCACAGTAGCAAAAGGATGAAAACACCTAAATTTTTTTTTTCTTGGTACTTGTTTTATTTCTTTTGTTTTGTTTTGGTTTTGTTGTTGTTTTTTATTCATCTATTCATGTGTGCATACAATGTTTGGGCCATTTCTCCCCCTACTCCCTCTTCCTCCCCTCCCTACCCCCCCTTTCCAGGCAGAACCTGTTCTACCCTTATCTCTAATTTTGTTGAAGAGAAAGTATAAGCAATAATAAGAAAGACAAAGCATTTTTGCTAGTTGAGATAAGGATAGCTATTCAGAGAAATTCCTAGCATTGCTTCCATGTACAAATGTGTCACAACCCAAGTTGATTCATCTCAAACTGACCTTTTCACTAGTTCCTGATCCCCTTCTCATACTGACCTCTGTCACTTTAGAAAACACCTAAATCTTGAAATGATTATGAAGAAAATTTTACAGGGCATTATTTTTAAGCTTTTCATAAACTGGCAGTGTAAACTTTGCAAGTCACTCTGAATCCTAGGTCACCGTTTTCTAAACTAAAAAACAATTACTGGGATAAATGATCTCCAAGGTCCTCTTTACCTTAAGTTATTCCATAATTAAGGCAAAATTTTTAATGAAAGATTTGATCTAAAATATGAAATACATGGGATCTTTTTCTAGTCACCAGTTCATTACTTGATTCTTTTCATAATCATTTTAGGCCATGCTGCCCAAACATCAATTAATGACTACCAATGAATGGAGAAATTAGTTTCTTTTTCTATAAAACAAATCATAATCAATAAAGTTATTTTAGTAAAAGGTTTTCACTGACCTGGTGCAACTACATTCACTCTAATCTTCTTCCTTGCCACCTCTTTAGCAAGCGCACGTGAAAATCCAACTAATCCTCCTTTACTGGCACTGTACACAGTCTGACCAGAATTGCCTTTTAAACCAACAATACTGCCTACAAGAAAAAACGAAATATAAGTGAATTTAAATCAATCAATGGGATTATTTGAAAATTCAGATAATATATAGTTATAAACAAAAAAGTAAAATTCATTTTACCGTATCCTTATTACTTTGAGTAGTAAAAGTAGCCTGCTCCAGACAAATACAGAAAACAGGATCTGAAAGAAGTTGATGTAAAACCAAGAGTGCCAAGAAAGAGGCTAAGTGGCAGGGACTAGTCTTAGTTTGTGGTTCAAGTGGTAGAGCACCTATCTATCAAGCCTGGGGTCCTGAGTTCAATCTCCAGTAATGCCAAAATAAATAAATAAATAAAAGAGACCCATTCTAACCTCTGACTAGGTCAGATATAATAAAATTTCTGTGGCTTATAATGACTTCCAGCAGGAAGAAACTGAAGCCAGAAAAAGTAAAGGATGATTAATTTTATGATTTTATAACCACAGACATAAGGAACTATTCACTTTCATCTAAAAGATTATAGTTCATTTGAAGATAAAGCTCACTAAATTTGAACTATTGTCAATCTAAACTGGTGAAGCTTCAATTACAAACTTTCCATAAAAGTGTAAATTTGCTACTTTCAGTGATATAATTTCTACTGCCTGCTAAAGATACATGTGACTTCATTTAATGAATATGCAAAAAAATTTATAATTCAAATATCAACCTCAGGCAAATAAATGTTTGCAAAACAGAAGTGAGGAAGTAATTTTCAGCACCACTAATCTATACTTGTAAAACTGAGCAACAGCTTCACAAAATTTTTAAAGTAATTTTACTTTAGGAAAAAAATTCCACTTTTTTATTACAGTCAAGCCCAATATTAAAATATTTCCCTACATTATACAGTCATGTATCACTTAATGATGGCAACACATACTGAGAAGCACATTATTGGGTGATTCACAGTTGCGAGGCATCATAGAATATATTTAACATAAACCTAGATGACATACTGCTACACCTAAGCTATATGGTATAGCCTTTTGTTCCTACCCTACAAACCTGTACAACATATTACTGTACTCAATACTGGAGGCAACTGTAAAGCAATGTTAAGTATTTGTATATGTAAACATACATAAACATAGAAAGGACACAGTAAAAATATGAGGCAATAGGAATTGTTCATCTTCATTGTAATTATGGGGCCTTTGTAATATATGTGGTCCTTCAATGACTGGAACATTGTTATGGGGCACAAGACTGTATATTGTATGCCAGCTAAGGACAAAGGAAGAAAATTGTGATGCATGGAAAGAAAACATCAGGCCATGAAAATGCAGATGTATAGTAAAAGGGGTATTTGGGAGAAAGAGGAATAGAGAGTCAAAAAAGAAAGAAAATTATAGGCATGGAAAAAAGGCCAAACAGGAAGCTTTAGTAGTTTTGGCTCCTGCCACACACTATTAAGTTCATCTGGTCAAAAAGTGAGAACTTCTGAAATATCAGAAGTAGTTTAAAGTAGCGCTTTTTGTAATAAGCTTCTCTTAATGTAAAATAAGTAAAAAGTAAAACATTACTTTTAGCAAGATTGTAGAAGTTTTGCATACATTTCAATGATTAACTTGGTTTTTTGAAATATATCTAAAAAAAGAGGTATTTTAGAGTTTAAAAATATATTCCATGATACCAAATTATAGATATAGACCTATGTGCCAGTGTATGAGAACCCAAAATCTTTATCTGGCTGTGTTAGAAGGCAAGGGTCAACTCATTCACTAATCCCGTCCAATAGAAAACTGACCTCTCACATGGGTTATTTACTTTAATGGAGCAGCATCCACTTTTGTGGCCTTTTAAGATACTATCACTGAAAAATAAAAAGCAGGTACATGCTACTATTTTCAAATCACTAAACTGAAGTAAAATTTCCAGTCATTTTGCATTTTAAGTTCTACATCCATCAACTTCAGTTAATCTTCCCCATGGTTCGATGAAGTGAAGAGTAAAGGTTACTTAGCTCTAAAAAAGTAGTTTTAGTTTCCTTTAAATGTCTGTGCTAGATATACAGGGGCTCCTGCAACTGCTACCATTATTATTTAGCCCCGCTGTCTACAAGTTTTAATTATTTGTCCATATTTTTTAAATTAGGTTTCACATAAAAATTGGAATGCCCAACTTACTTAAAATATCAAAGTTGTTGGCAAAATTAAGACCACATTCATGCACAGAAACAATCTACTGGATCTATGCACCGGTGGCCTCCCCCATTTCATACAGCCTCTGGACACTGAATCTAGGTATCTTTTGTCATGTGTCACGACTTATGGTGACATTTTCCAGACAAGTGTTCCACCACTTGAGTTATACATCCAGCCCTTCTGTCATTTTCTAACACATGCTGATGTCAGTGTCATTCATTTAATACCTACCTGACCCCTCTAGAGATACGAATTTGTGACTCCTATTTTATCCATTGATTAAATCCTTTTTTCCACAGACAATACAAAATTTGTCCAGTTTTACAAGTAAGCTACAAATTAGTGGATTGAATGCTTTTATGGTGCAATGGGATAATTACAAACTCACAAAGATGAAAACTCACCTACGTTAACAATAGACCCTCTCTGTTGTTGAATCATAGTCCTCAAGGCAGCTTTACATGTCAGCATGGAGCCCAAGAGGTTTGTATGAAGCTGCGATATCATATCTTCAGTTTTTGTTCTTACTAAAAGACTATCCCTTCAAAAATAAACAGCATGTGAGTTAATAACTAGATAAAACAAATAAAAAGTCAAAACATATGTAACATTTTGGTTAAAAGAAGAGTGTAAGAAGGGCTTTATATCTGAGTTAGAATACCAGGAGAATCTCATTTTGAACTTGACTTGGGAACCACTAGAATAACTGGTGAGCCAGAAAGGATCCACTTGGAAGGCAGATTCCTATTCACTCTTTGCTAGAGTGGCAAGTATTCCTAACTGCTAAAAGTAGTATCATATAGCCACAATATTTTGAATGGCCTGAGGAACTGCCATTTTTCCCTTGTTTAACAAGACATTTGGTATGTTATTCTAAATATTTCTCCTAAATTCATCTTTTAAATATAATATCTACCCTATGACTCCATTAGTATTAATTTTTACATTGGCATGATGAGGGAACTCTGAACAGTGGTTTCCTGTAAGGAAGTTTTAATTGAGAAGAAACTGACCACGTCTTCTGGAGTGCTGGAAATGTTCCATAGCTTAACATTGGTAATGATTACAATGTTAAATTATCAAACTATAAAAGAAAACAATATGTGAATTGACAATGTTTTAAAATACCTACTTTTTCTTTCAGTTAGATATAAAACAGCTTAATACATTAGCTCATATTAATCAAAGACCCCTGTTAGGAAAAAAAGTAAAAAAAAAAAGTTAGAAATTTACTTAAATCCGTGAACCAACCTGTTAACACCAGCTGCATTTACCAAGAAATTTATTTGACCTAAATGTTTCTCCATCTCTTCAAATGTATTTTGAACATCATGTTCTTTAGAAACATCACAGCTAAGTGCCAAATGATTCCCTACAAAACAAAGTTAAATTACTTATAAAGTACACCTTGAATTTTGAATTTATTCAATATTCACTTGTTACGCAACCACTATGTGGTAGGCTGTGTTAAACCTAGAGACAAATGATAAGTGTATCACGTGTCCTGATCCCTTGGTCTTAACTAATGAAACTGGAGTGGGAGTGGATGGGGAAACAAGAAGAAGTAAAGTAACATTAAAGAAAGCTAATTTTTAAGGTTTTTGGTTGTCTAGGTGGAGTGGGGCATATAGTTCCATTTACTTGGAATGCAGAAGCAGGAGGCTTACTGGAGCCCTGTCTGGGGAGGGAGGGAAGGAGGCAAAGAGGGAGGGAGAGGGGAAGAAAAGAAGACTTAAAATCTTTTAAATTAAGCCAGGCACTGGTGGCTCACGCCTATAATCCTAGCTACTCAGGAGGCAGAGATCAGGAGGCTTGTGGTTCAAAGCCAGTCCCAGTAAATAGTTGGTAAGACCCTATCTTAAAAAACCCCTCACAAAAATAGGGCTGGTGGAGTGGCTTAAGGTGAAGGCCCTGAGTTCAAGTTCCAGTACCACAAAAAAGAATCTTAATAAAAACCTTTGTTTTTATTTTTTAAAATGGGGGCCCCTTTTCGTATTTATAATAATTTGTAGGATTCATATAATAATACTTATAGCTTTGACACTGAACCCATGCTACCCAACTCAACAGTTTTAAGGGGTTTGTATTCCTTTTTTATGAAATTTATGTCTAATTCTCTTACATTGAATTGGCTTATTTGACCCTGAAAATGAGCTCCAGAGTTTCTTTTTTTATTCAATATTAGAAATACACTACTGCACATATAATACAATGACTATTATTCAAGTCTGACCATCAGGAGAGATGAGACAACAGGGGAATCTTTTTTTTTAAAGCTAAAACTAAACGCTACATGCAAAAAAATTTTTTTCTACTAAAAACAACTGGTACCTCTCAAAAATGTCCACTTTTAAAAAAAAAATGTTTAAATGCCACAGTGCCTGTGATCCTAGCACTGGGGAGGTTGAGGCAGGAGGATCTCAAATTCAAGACCACATTGGCTTACACAGCAACCCTGTCTTGAGAAAGCGACAGAGAAGGATACAAATGGAGCACAACTTCTCCTGAATGCATGTTGCTGTAATAACAATCATAAAGGAAAACAATTTTTTGTGGCTCAAGTGGTAGAGCACCTGCCTAGCAAGCATGAGGCCCTGAGTTCAAACCCCAGTACCACACACACACACACATACAGAAGAAATCAGGTACATCTATACTCTAAAATGTAGAATTTAGGGGCAAGAGACTGGGGTTTGAACTCAGGTCCTTGAGTTTGCAAGGTGGGTGCTCTATCAGTTGAACCACGCCTCCAGTCTATTTTGCTCCAGTTTTTTGGAGATGGGGTGTCTCGAATTACTTGCCCAGGCTGATTCAAACAGCAATCCTCCCAAGTACCTAGTATTACAAGCATGAACCACCAGTGCGTGGCTAGAATTATTCTAAAGCTGAAACAATAGCCTATTTTCTGCCTGACCTTGCCAAATAGGTTTACACTAACATTATCTCCTCAAGCCTTTGGAAACAGTAATATTTTATCAAAGAAAACCAATCACTCATGGAACACATGATTTAAGGAAGTGAAATGCCCGACAATATCACCTGTGTCTCACTCTGGGATTTCTTGGTGGGTCCACAACTAACCCTTTAAAAGTGTTTTGGTTCTGTTTGTGGTACTGGAGACTGCATCCAGGGCCTAAAGCTTAGGAGGCAATCACTTAGCACTTGATCTAAACCCCCAGGTCATTTGTTGTTTTGTTTATGAGGGTCTAACATTGCCTGGGCTGGCCTCTAACTTTCAGTTCTCCTGTCTCTGCCTCCCTAGTAGCTGAGATTACAGGCGTGCACTATAATGGTGGCTTAAGTAACCAGGTAGGGAGCACTTTTTCCTTCCTGTCAGAATGGCAATGAATAGGAGCTGCCAGAAGCATTCACTGAAATTCTCGAGTTTGTAACTTTAGAGAGTTCAATTATTTCCCCAAACCATGGAAACAATGGGGCTGAAGTGGTGATACCAAACCAATCAGTAACGTTACTTTAAAGGTAAGAGGTATCACCAGAAGAGCGCACGTCTGCAACCCCAGCACTTAAGAGGCAGGGACTAGAGGATTGTGTGTTCAAAACCAACCCAGGCTACAACGGTGAGACCTGTCTCAAAATATAAAAGTAATAGACATAAGATAAACCCCCCTCCCAGGGCTCTATTTTTCCCAGTGCCTGAAAGGAAATGACGTGTATTTTTCCTCCATTCTAGTAATTAAATAGCACCCTATTATCTCTCAAGCCTCCTATATCCTTCTACCATCAAAACTTAAATTTGCAAAATAATGACTAATCCCTTATTAATAATCAGGGGAAAACATGAAGTTGGAATGTAATAAAAGGGATTTGGTAAAACAATTGAGTTAAAACTAGCAAAAACCCTTGGTCCTTCTTATTGTTTATCCTCTCTCTTCAACAAAACTAGACATAAGAACAAAACAGTTTCTGCTTGGAAGCGAGGGGGTGGGGGGACAGGAGGGGGGCGGGGGGGAGGGGGGAAGGGAGGCGGCGGGGGGAAGGGGAGAGTAATGACCAAAACGTTGTATGTACATATGAATAAAAGAAATTTTTTTAAATTGAGTTATTTACAAAATGTACCAGAACAAATTAACAATGTATTGAAGTGGTTAATGGATGCAGCAGCGCAAGCCAGATCCATTTATCTTTTGATTGGTATTCAGAAGGGTTTCCCTTTGGAACCCCGCTTTGTGCCTTCGCACCGGGCAGGGACAGTCCTCAGCAGCAGCCCCTGACCCCTGGTCAGACAGGGCGCCCGGGCCCGCGCCCTTTTTCCTACATACAAAGTTAACCACGGCGTGGTCGGCTCTCTCCTGCCAGATGCCAAGTCACAGCAGCTCCTCTGGGTTAGCACCAGGTGCAGGGAGGTGGCCTGACAGGCCGCCCCGGGGCAGGTTCTGCCCACGATCCACGCCGGGCCTCCGGGCCGCGCCCACAGGACTTGCATGTCTCCACCAGGCGTGGGGCAGCGGCCTCAAAGTTGCACAAATCCAGATCGCTACCTACCGCCGAGCTCACCGGCGGCGGCTTTGGCCACGTCCAGATTCCTGGCGATGATCGCCAGTCGGTAGCCTTTCTGGGCCATTAACTGGGCTACTGCCTTGCCAATACCCCGGGAGCCTCCAAAAATAGCACAGACTTTGTTCATCTTGGACCTGGGTCGCAATTCAAAGAAAAGAAGGCTAGGGGAAGCTTTCTCTTTCCAGGTTCTCTCGCTTTTAACCAATCTCAGCTTCAAACACACAAAACCCAAATCGCTGCAGAGAGACCCCGGCCGACACTCGTCCAGCCGCCGGTCCCGAAGATGACAGAAGCAGGGGCCACGAGTAAAACGTCAGCACGTCGACGCCAGCACGCAGGATTCACCGTCTTCGGCGCTTGACGTCAGCATGCACAGACTCCCCACTGCGGCGCTCTGGAACCGAGAGAGCTCGGTTGCTGGAGGACGGGCTTTGAGCTGTTTTGTTGCATTCTGGGAATTGTAGTCTTTACTCAGACAGGCATGGGACCTGAGCGCATGCGCAGTGAGAGATACCCGCGCTCTAGAGGATTCCTGTTTTTATCCTGGGACGTGGTGGACGTGATTTTAGCTCAGGTGCCTAGTCATCCTAGTTGGCTCAGAACTAACAGCCTTGTCAAGATACTGGGCTTTCCCCAGCAGACTGTTGTTGATCACGTAATTAGGATCAACAACCTAGAATATACACCATTGGGCGTGAACTTGTCCCAGCCCCAGTGTCTACCTTACACCCAGGTTTTCGCTGCAGACAAAGCCTGTTGAAGAAATGCTCCCCTTGGGCCCGCGCGGACGTGCGCACCTGTAATCTGTGGTCCCAGCTAGGCGGGAGGCACAGGTAGGAGGATCACAGACCAAGGCCCGCCTGGGCAAAAACGGAGACCCTATCCAAAAAAATAAAGAAAAAAGGATGGACTGGGGGCGTGGCTTAATTGGTAGCACGCTGGGCTAGCAAATGCTAGGCCCTGAGTTCAAATCCCAGTACGGGGCGGAGGGGGGTGGAGAAGAGTCCCCAAGTGTCTGAAATCATACCAAAACCTGATTGAGTACCTCTTCCAAGTTGCTGCACAAATAGGCTTCTCCACCCACAGATATCACTGTCAAGAACACCAAATAAAAGAAGCTCAAAATATGTTGATTGAATGTTTTGAAGTCTTTCAAATCAGGAGGCTAAGACAGGAGGATGAGCTTTGAAGGCCAGCCTGGGCTCCAAAGGGAGACCCTGTCTCAAAAACAAACAAAACAAAAAGGAATGGATGAATATTGACAAAACTGGGTTCCTAAACTTCTAAATAAGATGTGCTATACTCTGGTCTCTCTTCAGACTGTATATATCACCTTTTACTAAATAAGGGTGCTCTGGGTGTTCTGAGGGTTACCATAACAGTGTGAAAAGGAAGCATTTCTTGAAATAGTGTCATTGTACTAGATTCAGAAAAGTATGAGCTATGACCCTTACCACTAAAAAATATGCAACCAGGGGCTGTTGTACATGTCCTAGGTAATAAAATCACTTAGTAAACTGCAAAATTAACACAAGAACTCAGAGGAAAAGGAAGCCAATGCAGACTTGACTTGAAGGAGTACATGGGAAAATTGGGTTTAAGGGCTGAATGAGGTTTGACAAAAAAAAAAAAAAGAAAGAAAAAAAATGACTGTAAGCAAGTTGCACACTATTTTTAAAGATTACTTTTTATTCCATCTAGATCTAAAAAGGATTTGAAATGGCTTGCAAAAATACATAAGTAATGTTTTGTTTTGTTTTGCTTTGTTTTGTGAGATAAGGTCTTGCTACTTAGCCCAGGCTGGCCTCAAACTCATGATCCTCTCTCTTCAGCCTTCCAAGTGATGAGATTACAGGCTTGTCCCAATCTCTGAGTAGAGCAAATCATTTTATTTTTATTCTTATTCTTTTTTTTTGGCAGTACTGGGTTTTGAACTCGTGGCCTTATGTTTGCTAGCAATCTACCACTCTACCACTTGAGCCATTCTGCAAGCCTTAGAATAAATCATTTTAGAATCAAAAAGGACTACCCTTAATTGTCCCATCTTCCCCAAGATCAGGACAAAAAAGTGAGGTCAGTGGAAAACCTAATACAAATAAAGATATGCTATAAGAATCTATTTAGGGCTGAAGATGTAGCTAATTGGTAGACCACTTTACTAGCATATTCGAAGTCCTGGGTTTGATCCCCAGCACTGCCAAAAAACAACCAAAAAAAGAATCTAGTCAGTACTACAGAAATGCATATTTAACTATAATAGCCAAAGGAACCATGGAAATATAATTAATTACATGTACTAATTTCTATAAGAAATAAGTATCTTGGCTGTGCAGCAAAGAGATCTGAGCAACACTACCTCCTTATGGATGATACAGAAAGACATATTAAGCATTCTAGTAGACAATTCTTTTATAGTATCTTTTGCACTTTATTAAAAGCAAATACAAGGAGAAGAGGTGCAAGCGAAGGGAATGCGTAATACGTTTAACAAAATAATAAGGGAAAATTTCCCAAATCTAGAGAAAGATATTCCCATACAGATGCAAGAGGCCTCCAGAACACCAAACAGACCAGATCAAAATAGAACTACCCCACAACATATCATCATTAAAACAACAAGTTCAGACTAAGGAAAGAATATTGAAGGCTGTAAGAGAGAAAAAACAAGTAACATACAAAGGTAAACCCATCAAAATCACAGCAGACTTCTCAACAGAAACATTAAAAGCAAGAAGAGCGTGGGGTGAGATCTTCCGGGCACTGAATGAAAATAACTTCAACCCCAGGATACTCTAGCCAGAAAACTATCATTCAAAATAGATGGAGCAATAAAAGTCTTCCATGATAAGCAGAAACTAAAACAATATGTGATCACAAAGCCACCACTACAAAGGATTCTTCAAGGGATTCTGCACAAAGAAAGTGAAACCCAACTTAACCATGAAAAGGCAGGCAGCACCAAACCACAGGAAAAGAAAAAGCAAGACAGTAGAGAGTAACCTCAACTTAGGTACACACAATCAAACCTTCAAACAACTAAGACAACTAAATGACAGGAATCACCACATACTGACACTTAATGTTAACGGACTTAACTAAGCCATCAAAAGGCACTGCTTGACAAAATGATTTAAAAAGGAAGATCCAACAATTTGTTGCTTACAGGAGACCCATCTCACTGACAGAAATAAGCATAGGCCAAGGATGAAAGGCTGGAAGATTTCCCAAGCCAATGGCCCCCGAAAACAGGCAGGAGTAGCAATACTTATCTCTGACAAAGTAGACTTCAAACCTACATTGATCAAACGAGATAAAGAAGGACATTCCATACTAATAAAAGGGGAAATATACCAAAAGGAAATAATAATTATCAACCTGTATGCACCCAATGTCAACGCACCCAATTTCATCAAACATACCCTGAAAGACCTAAAAGTATATATAAACACCAACATAGTGGTTGTGGGAGACTTTAACACCCCATTATCATCAATAGATAGGTCATCCAAATAAAAAAATCAATAAAGAAATCCAAGATCTAAAATATGCAATAGATCAAATGGACCTAGTTGATGTCTACAGAATATTTCATCCAACTTCTACACAATATACATTCTTCTCAGCAGCCCATGGAACCTTCTCCAAAACAGATCATATCCTAGGGCACAGGGCAAGCCTCAGAAAATACTAGAAAATAGAAATTATAGCATGCATTCTATCAGACCTTTAAAGAAGAACTGATACCAACCCTCCTTAAACTGTTACATGAAATAGAAAGGGAAGGAAAACTGCCAAACACATTTTATGAAGCCAGTATTACACTTATCCCCAAACCAGGCAAAGACACCTCCAAAAAGGAGAACTATAGGCCAATCTCCTTAATGAACATTGATGCAAAAATCCTCAACAAAATAATGGCAAACCGAATTCAACAACACATCAAAAAGATTATTCACCACGACCAAGTAGGCTTCATCCCAGTGATACAGAGGTGGTTCAACATACAAAAATCAATAAACATAATAAACCGCATCAACAGAAGCAAAGACAAAAACCACTTGATCATCTCAATAGATGCAGAAAAAGCCTTTGATAAGATCCAACACCATTTCATGATAAAAGCTCTAAGAAAACTAGGAATAGAAGGAAAGTACCTCAACATTATAAAAGCTATATATGACAAACCTACAGCCAGCATTATACTTAATGGAGAAAAACTGAAACCATTCCTTCTAAAATCAGGAACAAGACAAGGATGCCCACTATCTCCACTCCTATTCAACCTAGTACTGAAATTCCTAGCCAGAGGAATTAGGCAAGAAGAAGGAATAAAAGGAATACAAATAGGTAAAGAAACTGTCAAAATATCCCTATTTGCAGACGACATGATCCTATACCTTAAAGACCCAAAAAACTCTACTCAGAAGCTTCTAGACATCATCAATAGCTATAGCAAGGTAGCAGGATATAAAATCAACATAGAAAAATCATTAGCATTTCTATACACTAATAATGAACAAACTGCAAAAGAATGTATGAAAACAATTCCATTTACAATAGCCTCAAAAAAAATCAAATACCTAGGTGTAAACCTAACAAAAGATGTGAAAGACCTCTACAAGGAAAACTATACACTTCTGAAGAAAGAGATTGCGGAAGACTATAGAAAGTGGAGAGATCTCCCATGCTCATGGATTGGTAGAATCAACATAGTAAAAATGTCGATACTCCCAAAAGCAATCTACATGTTTAATGCAATTCCCATCAAAATTCCAATGACATTCATTAAAGAGATCGAAAAACCTATCGTGAAATTTATATGGAAACACAAGAGGCCACGAATAGCCAAGGCAATACTCAGTCAAAAGAACAATGCAGGAGGTATCACAATACCTGACTTCAAACTATATTACAAAGCAATAACGATAAAAACAGCATGGTACTGGCACAAAAACAGACATGAAGACCAGTGGAACAGAATAGAGGACCCAGACATGAAGCCACACAACTATAACCAACTTGTCTTTGACAAAGGAGCTAAAAATACACGATGGAGAAATAGCAGCCTCCTCAACAAAAACTGCTGGGAAAACTGGTTAGCAGTCTGCAAAACACTGAAACTAGATCAGTGTAGATCTTGGTATATCACCCTATACCAAGATTAACTCAAAATGGATCAAGGATCTTAATATCAGACCACAAACTCTAAAGTTGATACCGGAAAGAGTAGGAAATACTCTGGAATTAGTGGGTTAGGTAAGAACGTTCTCAACGAAACCCCAGCAGCACAGCAACTAAGAGATAGCATAGATAAATGGGAACTCATCAAACTAAAAAGCTTCTGTTCATCAAAAGAAATGGTCTCTAAACTGAAGAGAACACCCACAGAGTGGGAGAAAATATTTGCCAACTATACATCAGACAAAGGACTGATAACCAGAATATACAGGGAACTTAAAAAACTAAATTCTCCCAAAACTAATGAACCAATAAAGAAATGGGCCAGTGAACTAAACATAACTTTCTCAAAAGAAGAAATTCAAATGGGCAAAAAACACATGAAAAAATGCTCACCATCTCTAGCAATAAAGGAAATGCAACTAAAACCACACTAAGAGTCCACCTCACCCCTGTTAGAATAGCCATCATCAGCAACACCACCAACAACAGGTGTTGGCGAGGATGCGGGGAAAAAGGAACCCTCTTACACTGTTGGTGGGAATGTAAACTAGTACAACCACTCTGGAAAAAATTTGGAGGCTACTTAAAAAGCTAGACATGGATCTACCATTTCATCCAGCAATACCACTCTTGGGGATATACCCAAAAGACTGTGACACAGGTTACTCCAGAGGCACCTGCACACCCATGTTTATTGCAGCACTATTCACAATAGCCAAGTTATGGAAACAGCCAAGATGCCCCACCACTGACGAATGGATTAAGAAAATGTGGTACCTATACACAATGGAATTTTATGCAGCCATGAAGAAGAATGAAATGTTATCATTCGCTGGTAAATGGATGGAATTGGAGAACATCATTCTGAGTGAGGTTAGCCTGGCCGAAAAGACCAAAAATCGTGTGTTCTCCCTCATATGTGGACAGTAGATCAAGGGCAAACACAACAAGGGGATTGGACTTTGAGCACATGATAAAAGCGAGAGCACACAAGGGAGGGGTGAGGATAGGTAAGACACCTAAAAAACTAGCTAGCATTTGTTGCCCTTAACACAGAGAAACTAAAGCAGATACCTTAAAAGCAACTGAGGCCAATAGGAAAAGGGGACCAGGAACTAGAAGAAAGGTTAGATCAAAAAGAATTAACCTAGAAGGTAACACACACGCACAGGAAATTAATGTGAGTCAACTCCCTGTATAGCTATCCTTATCTCAACCAGCAAAAACCCTTGTTCCTTCCTATTATGGCTTATACTCTCTCTACAACAAAATTAGAGATAAGGGCAAAATAGTTTCTGCTGGGTATTGAGGGGGGAGAGAGGGAGGGGGCAGAGTGGGTGGTAAGGGAGGGGGTGGGGGCAGTGGGGAGAAATGACCCAAGCCTTGTATGCATATATGAATAAAAAAAAAGCAAATACAATGGGAAGTTAAAAATATAAGCAGGAGTCTGTGTATGTCTGAAACAATGAGGAAATAAGCCTGATACAGGAAAGTTGGGATGGTGCTGGATTTTAGCAGAATTTAAAGGCTATATACCAACATTACAATGGAAAACTATAGACCTATAATTCCAGAAGTGGGAAGATAAAAACACTTGAGAACCATTAGTCCAACAGTGATAGCCAGATGTGCTGGACCCAGTTTATCCAACCTCCTCTTCACTATACACCATATGCAATCTTGGAAAGGAAAAATCATTTTAGACAAATTACCAATATTACCAATATTTAGGTTAACCTTAAATGCCAATTGTATTCCTGGCATTCGGCATTTTAGGGTAAAACAGAGAGGTTCTGTCTTTGAGGATAGTTCTGTCCCTCTTATAGGAAAAAGGTTAATTTTTTCCACACATTGTTATTTTAACAAAACCATATGGGTTTTAAGTCTGTGCCATCTGTCACAAAGATCATTAACACATGATGTGAGGTGGCATTCAGAATCTTCAAAACCTTCCACCTGTGTATATAGAATAAATGCAAAGGTTGACCTTTTTCTTCAAATATGTCAGTTTAAACCCCAAGGCTATTATTTCATTTTTCCCCTTTTAATACAAAATCGCTAATATCCTGGGTTAGACTACACCCATTGTGTCATATCGGCCCTCTGCTGAAAGGATTATTGGCTTGGGAAGTTTGCTCTGATCCCCTGACAGAGAAGTAAGGGTCTGTAAATTAAACTGGGTCTCCCTCACCTAGCAGGACATTGAAGAAAGCCATTAGGGCTCTCATGTTTTCTTCTCATTAAACATGTCACTTTTGTGACCATATTTTATACTTTTGTGATCATATTTTACACTTCTGTCTAATTTAAACCCACATTGAATAATTTTCTCTTGGCCTAATAATGATAAAATTTCTTATATCTAAGAAATGTACAGATTTTAAAATATTCTTTATATGATTTTTCTGATTACAAAGTGTCAATTATCAGAAAAATTAGAAAAAATCTACTTTTTAAAGTAAATTAATTGGAAGCAGTGTATATTTTTATTTATTTATTTATTTATTTTGGTGAGACTGGGGTTTGAACTCAGGGCTTCGTACTTGCAAAGCAAGCTCTCTAGCTCTTGAGCCACACTTCAGCCCAATACTGTATTTTTTTAATGTGCTGATTATATGATGTATGAATTGTATCTCAAAAGAATTCTTACAAAATTTTTAATTAAAGCCTGTTGCGTAAGAAGTTTGAATCTGCAACTAATTTTAAGTTGGTTGTAACTTTCATGGATTTTTTTTAATCAAAAGTCAAGATTTATAATGCCTGGGATTCCAAACATATAGGCAATTTTATTTTTAAGAAATTCATAATTGTGATTTAATATTAGCTGTGAATCTTTTTAACACAATGCTCTGTACTAAGGGCATCCAATTTGACAGATGCATAATTGAATGTCACCTTTCCTAGCAGGCACACGGTCTCCCAGAAGTCTTTCGGCAGTGATGAGTAATATTTTTTATTCAGGCTGTATGTGGCCAACCTAGCATCCCAATAACAGCCTGTGCTCTTCTTTCAAGGAAATTAGAAATCTGCCTCAGTGTGGCTGCACAGAGATAACTTTTGTGATTAAAAAGGAAGGTCAATTTTCTCACTGGCATTTTTCTATCCAATCTGCTGGGTAAGCTAAGTTGCAAGGAATATACATTTTTTGTCATTTATATAAAAGATGATTTCACTTTTGGGGGGGTGGCAAATTGGTGATCATGCCTAAAAGGTTACCTAAACTCAGCACCAGTCTTAAGCCCTCAATTGCCTAAGATGCAGCCTTGGAATTTATTCCCCCTTTTCTGTCACTCCACATCCAGCCAGTCACAAGGTCCCACTGATTCTTCCTAAACATCGTAGGAGATGTCTATGCCTTCTCCTTAAGCCCTGCAGCCCCCTTTGTTCCAGACCCAGGACTGAACAATCACTAAATACAATGGCGCCACAATCCTCAATACCACCACTAGGGGGCTCCTTGTAAAAAGCAAAGCAGAGACTAGTCGCTGAATCCATCCAACACAGGATAGAACAAAGTCCTCCCAGAGGTATTTACCCCTCCAGTGTCCTTTCCCACGCCTTTTCACTCCCTCGCCCCACAGTTGCCAACTTCTTCCCAGTCCCAACTCTCCACTGTATCCAGTTTTTGCTCTTCCCTGCTATGACACATTCTTTCTCACTTCCATGCTTTTCCAACCTCTAAAGCTCCCCCATTTCCTGGTGACATTAGATTTGCCATTCAAGACATAACTCAAACATCTCTTGCAATGGACACCTGTCCCAAGCCACAGGAGGACACACTGATGCTCCCCTGCATCCCTTTTCCTGACCTTGTATATGTCTGCAAATCTATTTCATGACAGGATCTTGACCTCAGAATCCAGAGGGTTTTAGAAAGACAATGAATGACCTTCCAGGGACCTGGGAACCTAGCAAGTTGAATTCAAAACCTTTGTCCATTTCAGATGAGTAACTCCTGGGGACAGGCCACCTCTTTCGCTGGGTTCTCAGGAGACTATTTTCCTAAAGTGGTTAAGAACTTTCTGTACTAAATTGTGAAGTCTTCATATGCAGAAAACTATCACACTGATTTTTTTTTTGCCTTGATTTTTATTTTCCTAATTGTGGCACAGTTCTTAGTGCTTGGTAATGCTGAACAAATTAATTAGTAAATGAATAAATAAGTGAATGAAATAACTCATATAAAGAGTTTATTGCTATAGACAAGAACCCACATAGATCCAGCTCTTGCTTTCAATGGGAAAATAATTTGGCAAGGAAGACAGACATTAAACAATTAATCATGCAATTACTATTTAATTACAAAGGCAGAAAGACTTATAAAGGAGAAGTATGGACTGTTAGGAGAGGAAATAACGGGGACTGGGGTCAGAAGGCTTCTTTGAGGACAATGTTCATAAGATAAATGAGTAATAAGGAAGAGACATAAAGAATGATAACTACAGTCACTATCCATTAGAATAAGGAGATAACATAATTGATACATGATGAATAAATCCAAATTCAAATTTCAGTTTTAATAATGGAAGAGATCTTTGGTCAAAGCTGGATTTGTGTTACTTCTATGTGAGATCACTTCGCACGTGCATTTCACCAGGAAGGACTGAAATTTTATGAAACTCTTTGTTACCCAAATTTTCTACTGGTTAAAAGCTATCCTGAATACTTAAGATTAGATCCCCAACACAGCATGTCTGCTAAGCCACATATATTCCTGAAATAGTTCTGACTCTGACCTCAACCCTGGACCCCAGCCTCCAGCCATTCCATTTGCATCTTTATGCTTTGTTGGCTCCTCCCCTGCTCTGCCTTCTGGCTGGACAGTCTAACTCACCTGCCGTGTTTCCCTAGACCTAAGTAAGCCTTTCCCACCCTGGCCCTGCTGCAACTCAGGCTGACAGATTTGTATCCAAGGCCCCAGCATGGCTCTGGGACACTCCACTGTGATGGCCTCTTGTTAGCAGCCTTCACTACACTGGGGTCTGCATATGCTGGCTCTTCAAGTTCACCTAAGAAAGCCAGAATCGATACTGTACAGTTCAGGATTTGGAGCTGCACTGAAAATGCGTAAAGGCTTCTGCATTTCCAAATCACACCCATGTGACTGTGAGGATCTCATTGTCCCTGCTTTCTGTTCCTCATCTACAGATGTCAAAGACCAAGCCCTGGTCTTTACCCATCCTAGGTATCCTAGGGATACCTGGTCTATCCTATCCTTAGATTTGAATAAAATAGTTATGCAGAGTGGCCACATACAAAAACTTTTAATTAAAATAGACTTCCAATTGGGACTAGTGTGTCCTATGGACTAAACTGTCTCTCCCCTTGCCCCACTCAAGATTCATATGTTGAAGTCCTAACCTCCAATGTGACCAGGTTAATGAAGTCATGAAGGAGCCTTAATCCAATAAGACTGATGTCCTTATAAGAAAAATCCAACGAGTACTCACACAAGTGTGCTCTCTCCCTCCTCCTCTTTCTTCTCTCCTCCATCCTCTCTTCCTGTGTGTGCACACAGAGCAAAGGCCAAGTGAGGACAAAGTGAGAAGACAGTCATCTGCAAGCCAGGCTGACAGGCCTCATCAGAAATCCACACTGGGGACATCTTGATGTCAGATTGCTAGCTTCTCAAACTGTGACAAAAGAAATTAATGTTGTTTAAGCCACCAGTCTGTGATACATTATTACGGCAGCCCTAGCAGACTAAAGCAATATGACTGCTCAATTTCTTTTCTACAACATCCAAACTGCAGAAAAGCATGCTTAGGCTGGACATGGTGAGCATGCCTGAGATCTCAGCACTCAGGAGACTCAGTTGGAGG
The DNA here is from genome assembly GCF_047511655.1 of Castor canadensis. Lineage (NCBI taxonomy): Eukaryota > Metazoa > Chordata > Mammalia > Rodentia > Castoridae > Castor > Castor canadensis. The sequence continues at coordinate 92,346,252 of NC_133399.1, read as the reverse complement.
ATGGCAAGTTTGAGACTAGCCTAGGCTATGTAGTGAGAAACTGTCTCAAAAAAAGAAAAGGAAAAAAAGCAAAAGCACTGCTTGATGATCCCTTTCAACCACTGCTGATAGCATGAGTTGTTAGGAAGAAAACTGCTACCATGAGAACTGTTTGAAAGTGAAAGTATAAAGATCAGGAATCTCACCCTGTTCACTTTCAGGAGGTCTCTCTAGAAGACACAGATTCTTCAGCCTCTCTCTTATCCTCTCGCCAAAACTTACTTTCAGGGAGGACTTTGAAATCCATTCCATTCTCTCTTTGAGGTAAGTAATGTAGCAGCATGAAGTGAGTGTTAAGTCACTTAGGGGCATGCGAATGTATCAGAGTCAAGCTACAGAGATGACAATCTGAAGATGAAGTGTGATGAAATGTCTTCTGGCACCCACTCATCCAACAATGTAAGCTTATTGTTTGCTCAGGAATACCCCCAGTACCACACACAAAGCTCTGAGGATAAAAGAGCAAAAAAAGCCATGAATTGTGGGGATCACTTACATTGAGAAAAACAGACACATAAGTAGGTTATAATGCATTGTGATAAAGGCTATAATATAAATGTGAACAAAGTGCTACAAGGAACACAGAATGTCAAGCTCAGGGTAGTCAGGTGTATGTGTGTGTGTGTCTATGTATACATATATTCTGTTGTATTGCACTATATCATATGTGTATACATTAATGAATTATAAATATGTGCATTGTTATATATGCCTACATACATTGAATGTCTGACTATGTATGTGGAGGGAGTATAAAGCGAGGCCCTAATGCTCCCTGGGCACTTGAAAAATACCATGCGCCAGCATACTGTTGACATGTGTTTAATCCTCATGCAGACTATGATGTAGAAAAATATTGTTCCTCTTTTGTTTGAAAACAAGGAAATCAAAGCAAAGAAATGTTAGATTGTCCAAGATCACAAGGATAGTGAGTGGCAGAACTAGAATTTCAACTCAAGCAGTCTAGCTATAGTGCTCTCCCTTCTAACCACTGGATGATATTGTCTGTCTTATCCTCCCAGGAGCTCTGAAATGTACCACGGACACATAAATCCAAATCTGGAAACAGTCCTTAGGCAGTTATAATTGTAGTCAAGATTTTCTGTTCTAGGAAGAGAAATACACCAAAGCAGTTCCAATCCTGAGGGATTTATTGTACAGGATATCTCACTGACAGGAAGCCAGCTGAGACCCCATGGGAACAGAAACTAGAAGTTGGGTGGCCTTAAGGAACAAAGCAGAACATCTCTCTGCCTCCTTGACACTCTCTGAGGCCACAAGACCTTCCTTCTTTGCTTACCTCAGTTCCAAATTTCATCTTCTTCCTGGAGACTCCTTTCCATATTTACTCATCCCTATTCACATAGTAGAAAATGGCTGCTCTAGCCCCACAGGGCTTCAGATGGCTAAATTCTGACTCCCTTTGTCTTGAGACATAGAATTTGATTGGTCAGCAGTCCAATACAGGTTAGCTTTCCTTGGAGAGTGGTTGGTGGGGATTTGATGTGTGAATGGAATGCTCAAAGATTTAAGGGGCAGCCACTGCCTCAGGGACTCAGGGTGGAGGCAGCAGGTCAGATAAATGCATTCCTCCTCCCAAGTGACCTTCCTTCAAAACAAGCTCCTGTTTTAAGTGCAAAATCTATACAATTTCTCTTTCTAAAATAGCTGAGTTCAGTGCCTCATAATATTTGTAAAATGTTTTTGAATAAAATTTGTAAAATGGAACATATAATATGTAGAGAAACTCAAAAAAAGGAGGAGATATTATCTGAGGAAACATACGGTTTTTGTTTGTTTGTTTGTTTTTTGTGGTACTGGGGTTTGAACTCAGGGCCTTGTGCTTGCCAGGCAGCCCCTAAGCCACACCCCAACCCCAATATATGAATTTATAAAAAGTAAAACAGACTTTAGTCCTATAAGGAGCAAGAATCAGTCCCCTCTGGAAAGTAGTACTCATTATTTGCTTAAGTTAGTGAGTTCATGCATAAATATTTATGAGACCCTGTATAATCAATGAGTAGAAAAAGGGGGCTGAAATTCATCTCCTTGCTTTTAGGAATAACTAATTTTTCTGACTAATTTATTAGGCTTAATCCTAGATCATAGTAATTTAAAATAAATGAATATAAATGGGATGTTTCTTAACCAAAACTATAAAAAGGATCCTTTTTCCCTTCTGTTGAGGATTGATAGAATAAATCTGTCGAAAGAAATTTGCCTAGGTGACAAACTAGAACACGAATACCTTTCATTCACATTTTAGACTCAGTATTACTGCTCTAAACACATTTTATAACCATTGATGACATTGGCCATAAGGCATCATGTTTGACTCTGGTTTTAGACTATCTGAATTTGAGTCCTGGCTCTACCACAAGCTGAGTGAACTTGGGCAAAGTTATTAAAGTCTGAGTTAAAACTTCTTTATCAGACAAATGTGGAAAATAAACTTGGTATAAAGAAGATGAGTTGAGCCCATGTAAAACCTTCACACAATGCTGTTACCTCCCACTTACTAAAAATCCACAGCACCTTCTTTCAACAGGAATTCTGGGCTTACGTGTGTAAGAATTAGCCCCCTATTGAGACTCTTATCTTATGCTGGCTTCTCAGGTAAGAAAGCAATTTTTATCAGTTTGTTTTTACATCTAGTATCTGTTACTTCTTATATTTCAGACATGACATATCAATCATATGATCAAAGTACTTTATATAAATGTTTGAGGGTAAAATAATGAAACACATTAAAATTGTATCAAATGAAATATCACAATGAAACCCCTTTGTACAATTAACGTACACTAATAAAAATATATCAGTCCGGGCTGGTGGAGTGACTCAAGTGGTAAAGCATGAGACCTTGAGTTCAAACCACAGTACTGTCAAAAAAAAAGGCATAAAAATATGTCAATCATATTTCTGTTTGCTAACTTATGTTTCTTTCAAATCAATGAAAACCTGTATGTATATATTAGAGACCTGAAGGCTCAACTCGTACAAGTTTGCTCATTTGTAAAGAATTATTCTCAAATAGTGTTTCAAAACATGTTCCTGAAGTTCCAGTTCTCTGTAATGTGATAAAGTTTATTTCCCATCAGCATCTATCACATCTTCTTCTTCTTTTTTAGCACAAACCTGATCTTACAAGGAATTCTGGGAGCTATTTTGAAGCTATAAATAAAGTGGAGAATCAAACAGAAATGTGTAAGCAATTAAAACAGTGTGCATTGGACATGGATCCACACCTTATCTATAACAGAAATGTTAACATATACCAGCCTTAGTTACAGTTATATCATAAGTAACATGTGAAAGGTGTGGAATTCTTTTGTGGAGCACCACAAAATAGCTGTGTGTTTAATTTCATTACATGAGCTAAGAATAACCTTAATAGTAAAAAATGGATACTACATATTACATATATTCAATACTTTAAAATATATTACAAGTTGGGTATGGTGGTGCATGCCTGTAGTCCCAGGTACTTGGGAGGCTGAGGTGGGAACATTGCTTGAAACTGTTGGCAGTTTAAGACCAGCCTGGGCAATATAGCAAGATCCCACCCCCCTGCCCCCCAAAAATTAAAAATATATTGCAAGCATAGGTCTAATCAATGAGGGAAGACTAGTTCTAAAAGTATACAATCAGCTATTTAAGTTTTTCTATTAATATTTGATTCTCACTTCTTTTTAAAATTAGGCGATCAACTGGGATTCATGCCAGGCATGCCACACCTGTATTCCTATCTACTTGGGAGATAGAGGAGACAGGATCACAAGTTCAAGGTCAGTCCAGGCAAAGTTAGTGAGATCCCACATCTTAAAAACAAAATGCAAACAAAAGGGCTGGGTGCGGCTCAAGTAACACAGTGCTTGCCTAGCATGCACAAGGCCCTGGGTTCAATCCCCAGTATCAGAAGGGGGGGGGGGCGGAACTAGTATTCACAAGGAACCAAGTCAGGGTTTTTAATGATTGCAGAGAAAACTTTAAATTAAGAAAAATCTGTTGATTTCCATAACATTTTACTAGCACTAGGAAAAGATTTCCAGATCTCCGTTTCCTCCATTTTTCAGACTGCAATGGACTATTTTAGTGTACCCCACAGACACACAGTCAGACCTTCATTCACTCTGTTCCTTTGCCCTCGTAGAGAGGAGGGAAATAATCTAAGCAACAGTTACTTCTTTCGTGCTGCATATAGTCTGGTGGGGAAGATCGATGTTGAACAAATTATTACAGTTGTGACAAGTATCATCAAAGGGGAGTGCTTGTGGAGGGGCTATGGGAACATATGATCAAAAGGCGCTCCCTGAGGTAGTAACACGTAAGTTGAGTCTTTCTGAGTAAGAAGCAGTTAACTCCCTTTCCTACAAAAACTATTCAAAGTAGATATTTTCAAGTACTGAACTTACACTTCGTTGGACTAGATGTGTACAGCAATAAGGAGTCTTCAGATCACTGCTGAGTGTGTGTACAAATGTAATTACGCTTGCTCATTGTGTAGATGGTACACATAGCTCCTGTAATGTAGCCTAGACTCCTAAATGCAAATGTTCATATCTCATTTCTTTTTTATTTATTATTTTTTAAATGTTGATGTTCTTAAAAAAGAAAGAAAGAAAGAGTTAGTTATGAAGAAGTTTGTGGGGCTGGGGGTTAAATAAGCAGAGGCATAGAATGACATGAGATGGAAACTGCCCAGGACACTAATTGTTGGGTCAATTTCTGAAGCTTGGGAAGGAAACTATAAACAAAATGAGAAAGAAAGGATAAACATAGGCTGCATTATGCTAGACCTCATAGGACACATTACACAGTCTGAATATATCCTGAAGAAAACAGGAAGTCATAGAAGGATTTTATAAGATGACCTAGGATATCCTAGGGAAAATGGGTTCCGAGGGGAAAAACAAGGATGAATAGAAAGCCAAGTAGAATGCTCATGTAAGGCAGATATGAAATTATGGTGGGTAGAATTGGGGTGGCCATTGTAAGCATGGAGACTTCAGAGATGTTGCAGAGCAAAATCACCAGAACATGGATTTTTTGAAATATTGAAAATGATGGCAAAGTTTATTAGGACAGCAGTATACTTTGAATAGCCTGAAAGCAGGTCATCTTTACAGTAAGAATAAGAATGACCAGAACATGGATTTTTAAAAATTTCTTCTTAGTAGAACAAAAATATGAAGAGTGAGAGTATGTGACCAGAGAAACATCCCAGTGGACTACACTGAGGCTGATGACTGGGTCACTTCCCCCAGAAGTACTATCAGCTTTACCTAGATGTGTTCATTTTTTTATAGACCAGTGAGAAAAAGGTAGCTCTAAGGGAATTCACTGATAAGCAAGAGAGGGATTTTAATTTTAAACTGTGTAAGGAAGACAACAAAGCAGGAAGAGCTACCAAGAGGCAAAACACACATGAACATAGTTGAGAACGCAAGCTAGAAGGCTGGGAAGTTGGCTGTGTTCAGGGAAATGATGTCTGGATTGGTGGTTTTCTACATTATTGTAGGAATGGATGGCTGAACTAGACAATGACAATGTCATTGGTCATTAACAATGAAGAGTTTAGGGGTGAGAGAGGCTTTTGTTGAGGAGGAAGATGGATGTGTGCATCTAGAAGCCAATCAAACTGATGACAAGGCTTAGGTAAAAAGGGAGAATATGAGCCAGATGACAAAGTCTTTACTGACTGATCAAATCAAAATTGTCTAGAATGAGGCAGAGGACACTGGGGTAGGGGGAGGTGGAGGAAAGGATCTAAGAACTTTATCAGATGTTAAAAATTGGTTATAAGTCATGTTTGTTATAGATGACCAAACACACACATACACACATACTGCAAGATATAAAACAGTTAAAAAAACGTATGACCAAAAAAGAATTGACTTTTGTTGAGTACTGTGCCATTGTAGTGGATATCTGTGTTTTGTCTGACATTTTTTTCTTTGAGACTGGTAAGGCTGCAAAAGACTTAACTGAATTCCCCAGGGTTAGTAAAACCAGGTCATCTAATCCAGAACAATAAGCATCTTTCTCCTGGGAAGCTAAGTCTTTGGAAGAACCAATAGTGATTGGATATGTGTTCAGTCATCCGTAGAGATAGCTGCTCCCGGAAAACAGAACTTCCTGCTACTGAGAAGCCCAGAGTCCTCCAGTTCTGAAACTTGGTCATTCACCTCATCCTGGATTCTGTGAAATATCCATGATCATTCTCAGAAGTGCTTTTCTCACTTAAGTTTGATAGGCTTGGTTTCAATTGCTTATAACCCAAAAACTCTGACACTACCCAGCAGTGTGCTAGGTGCTTTCTATATGAACTCAATTTTTACTTACAACAGCCTTGAAAGGAAAGTATCAGAAATTCTGTCTTATGCACCAGAGAAATGAGACTCTTTGACGTTTTAAAGTAACTTGCTTGTTGACACACAGCTAGTTAGTGGTAAAGTATGACAAGACACCCAGGTCTTTGTCCTGGATGCGAAGGGCTGTGGTTCCTTTACATCACAAATGAACAGAGATACTGGAAGCTTCTTTCATTGTTACATAAGGTTCAATGTTCACGTGCTTTCTGCTTTAAATTATCTTTACTAGGTATCAGCAAAAACAACAAATTTTATGTTATTCATACACATTTATTTTCCTACTTAAAATATGTAGTTCTAAAAAAGAGATATTTTATCCTTCATTCTTTTATATTAATTTTTTTGTATTCCTTAATAGTAAGAACAATATAATTGCATGCTGTATCATGTTTCATAAGCATGGTATTAATCAAAGATAAAACATAAAAGTCAGTATGTTTATATAAGGAGTACAAGTATTATGTGAAAAATAAAGTATAAAAAGTGAAAATTTAGCCAGGCATGGTAGCCCATGCCTCTAATCTCAGCCCTTGGGAGGCCAAGGCAGGAGGATTGAGAGTTCCAGGCTGTTCCTGGAACATACCAAGACCCGGTCTCAAAAACAAAAGAAATAAAATAAAAAAGTGAAAAATTTCCTCAAGACACTTACTGTCTGATTTGGAAAAGCAAATAATAAAAACGCAAAGGTAATTTACTGTGAAATGAAGTTTTAGGACAGGTGATTATAAAGTCCTATGGAGAACCTAGAAGGAAAGGGCTTAGATCCAGGAAAACAGGCAACAAGGAACAATACACTTATCTTTGTCCATAAGAAAAATGTCTGGTGTCTAAATAACAACCTTAAATAAGAAAAGGTTTCTGTGATGTATGGCTGACATGTAGTACATCTTCCTCTCAGGGGAGAATTTTCAGAAGTTGATTTTGTAGATTTATAGAGCACAACTTCTGAGTGGTCACTGTAGCAACCATGTCATTTTCTGGCTTCTTCTGGCTGAACCAGTGACAAGTTACATCACTAATCCTGAGTTTATTAAGAAGTGTCATCATCTCATGTTAGAAACATCTCTGGAGGGTTCGGTGCTATTCTCTCAGGTTGATTATTTGAGATTTATGTCCTGAAATTTCAAACTGAATTTTTAATTTATCATTAAAGCAGATTATCAGAACCAGAAACGACAAGATTTAGCACACACTTTTTCATGTCTAGGACTAACAGTGAAAACTACAATGCATTTCACCACATTCAAAGTAAACATGATAGATTAATGAATGGGTTTTCCTCTCACTGAATAATTATGGCCTCCTTCTAACTAAAACAAATTATTTTTATTTCCTCTAAAGAAGACTATGATAAATTGTACAAAATTATACTTTTTTTTAATTGAATAGATTTACTTCTTTCCTCTGGATTAATAGGACATTATATATTATTAACTGACTTGGGAAAATCCAAAGAAGGAAATTTTTATCTTCAGGACTGAAGCCAGGTTGGTAATGGCTACTGTGGAAGTGTACATGAGGGGCAACAAGCTTGATTTTTTGTTAAAAATGACGTAAGGCAAACTGACTACTATGTCATAGAGCCTTACAGTTTGAAAGGTAGTTTATTGAAAATATGTTGATATCACCCAAAGCTCACCTAAGAGGACACTTGAAAGTTTTTCCAGAAAAGCACAAAATGAAGACAAGAGAAGTAATTAACAAGGTAGTTAGAATCTTTGTAAAAAACAGAACTTAAGGCAGGCTTCTCAACATTGGTACTATTGATATTTTTGGCTGGATAATTTTTTTGTCATGGGGGGAAGGTGGCTCAACTCCATTGTAGGATAATTACCTACATCTACCCACTAGATGTCAGTAGTGCACATGCTCCAAAATTGTGGTAACCAATAATATCGCCAGACATTGTCAAATGTCTCCTTGGGGACAAAGTTGCTTCTGGCTGAGAACCTCTGCCCTGAATTGCAGGACTCCTTCCTGAACCAAAATCTGGAAAGCATTATTCTTAGTTCTGCTATTTACTCTTCAATATCTATAATCCTGTTCTGATAATAGAAGCTCTGGTTAATGGGGTGACTTTCTGGAATAATAACCATATTCCTAGCCTCCCTTGCAGCTAAATGGAGCAATACTGGTAAGGTTAGGTTAATAGAGTTTAAGTGAAAATTATACAGGTAACTTCTAGGTCATGCACATAAAAGTAGAGTATTTTCTCTTATTCTGCTTTTCTCCTTCTTGGTGGCTAGGTCTGAACATGATGTGTGCCTTATCAATCAGTTTTCTATTTCTATATAACAAGATACCTGAGGCTTAGTAACCTGTAAAGAAAAGAGTTTTACTTAGCTATAAGTTTTGGCTGGTCAAGGGCGTGACACCAGCTCTGGTAAAGGGCTCACGTTAGAGGGCACCAACCATAGCAGGAGCACGTGTGAAAGGGAGAAACCACATGGTGAGGTAGGAGGCCAGGGAGCAAGACCAGGCAAGTCTTGCAACTCTATCTCAAGAACCAACCAGAAGATTGATGGAATGGCTCAAGTGGTACAGCCCCTGCCTAGCAAGTGTGAGGCTCTGAGTTCAAATCCCAGTACCACCCCCCAAAAAGGAAGAACCAATTAGGGTCCCATGACAACTACATTAATTCCTTCAAAGGGCAGGGCTCCCAATGACCTCCCACTGGGATCTAACTTTTAAAGGTTTCACAACAAGCTGGGGTTGAAGCTCAATGGTAGAGTGCCTGCCTAGCACAAGCAAGTCCTTGGTTTTGATTCCTAGCACCAAAAAAAGTTCCCACATTGCCACACTGGAGACAAAGCTCCTTACACATGAGCCTTTAGGGAACACACTCAAGCATTATCCAAACCATAAAAGAGGTAGTGTAACCATACTGGACTCAAGACTTGAAGACACACCATGAGTGTGGCAGAAACAAAAGGAAACGGATGTTTGATGTAGTAGAGGTGCAATGAAACTCTCAATCCTGAGAAGAGAAATAAACTTCTGTCTTGCTTAAAGCATTGCTATACTGGTTGTTTTTTTCAAATAGTAACAAGTTCGTGCCTGATCTAACCGGTATTTCAAGACCCTTTTCCCTATAATGTTTCTGCCAGGAGGATATCAGTATTAGTCCATTTTCTATTATTGTAACATAATACCTGAATCTGGGTACATTAAAGAGAAAAGAAGTTTATTTAACTCACTGTTCTGGAAATTCAAGAGCATGGTACCAGCACCTGGTTAGCTCCAGTGAGGGTCTCCTGGCTAAATCACAATATGGCAGATGACTTCATGATGAGACTGAGTGCAAGAGAGAGAGAGAGAGAGATTACACAGCAAGACAGGAAGTCAGAGCAATTCAAAAGCCAGAATTATTTATGACAACCTGCTCTTGTAGGAACTAACCATAAGGGTCCCATCAAAACTACATTAACCCCTTCTAGGGTGGCACCTCCTAGTGACCTTCCACTAAGATCTACCTCATAAAATTTCCACCACCTCCACACTGCCATCCTGGGGTCCAAGAGGGCAACACATTCAGTCCATATCCAAGCTATAGCAAGACCCAAGACAGCATGTGGGCAATATAACAAAACCAGAAGACTGTGTTACTAGGAAGACATTTTCCTTCCTTATACAAACTTGACCTTTCTCCTTCTCTTTTCTTCTTGAAGGAATGTGGATATGATTCCAGCAACCATTGATTTCTGGACTTCTTGTTCTCTGAGGAAAAGAGCCCTTCATGCACAGCTCACTGAACATGGCTACAGGCTGATAAAGCCTAGGGAAATTTATTATAACAAATGTCACCAGCCCTCCTGAAAATAATGGTCTGGATATCTCTTTTCATGTGCTTTCAGTCTGTCTGTGGCCTTTGTACAGTTTCTTACAATGTTTGGATGTTCATTCCCCTATCTAAAGATGTTTGGTACAGACAAAGGTGTGGGGAAACTGGATCCCTCTCTACTGCTGGTAGAAATAGAAAATCCTCAGAGGTTCTGGGAAATTGTTTGGCAGTTTCTTATAAAGCTAAGCAGGTAATTTCTAATCAGCTTGGGAATCATTTGGTCTTGGGTATTAATACCAGGAAAATGAAAATTTACATTCATGCATTCACAAAAATAAACCTGCATGTGAATGTTCATAGCACTTTATGTGTAATAGCACGACCCCAAGAACAGCCCACATATCTTTCAAAGCATGAGTGGTATACAGTGGAATATACTACTCAATAATAGAAAAAAAAAATGAAAAAAGAACTGCTCCATGCAACAGTTTGGATGAATTTCAAGGGCATGCTATTTACTAAAAAGAGTCAACTTTAAGAGTTTAAGTATGGCCCATACGGCTTGGGAAGACGCGGACCAGGTGAGCTTTGCGGTACCGCGGTTCCCCCACAGACAAGCCTGGGCCAGAGCAGCATAGCCCCCTGGACAGACTGACCTCCACCCGGGAAAAAAAGAGAAACTGAGTACTAAGCAATAAGAACAGTTAAGACGCTGGAAAGAGGGTGGGGCGCCCTGAGCGCTGAAGATTGGGGGAAGGGAATCCTTCCCGGGACTGTAAATAAACGAGCCGGGCGGGCCGGAGAGGCTCTGGCGGGAGCGGGGCGCGCCAGCAACCAGGAGCGGGGACACTTGTGAGAGGAGGGAAGACCCACTTCCCACGTGAACTGTAAATAAACACGCAGGCCTGACAACGGGGCAGTGTCGCCTTTCCCAGTGCTTGGAAAGGGAAAAGCCTGTAGCAGAGGCCCCCCTCCCCCGCACAGGAGAACTCTGAGCAAACAAAGCCTGTGGGACCAGGTGAGTGCTAAGCTCACCCCAGAGATCTGCATAAATAACGCCACCAGCTACAGGCTGAGAGCAGCAGGCAGGCAAGCCACAGTTGCAGATACCACTCTCAGAACTGCCTCCAGACGCTTTTTTTTTCTTTTTCTCCCTACCTTTGATGAGAGAACAACTGAATTACACCTGCAAGCCAAAAAACTTACTGAAACTGTATTGCATTTGAACTGGGGACACTTGGTGGGGCTTTTTTTTTTCTCTTCTGTGTGTGTGTGAGTGTAGTTTTGTTCTACTTTATGCATCCCCTTTGATGAGACAACTACAGAACAACATCTGAGGCACCAACTCCAGGACTGGAGATTGAGACGGACATCCAAATTATTAAGACTGAAATTGCATTGCATATAAACTTGGAAGTTTTTTGGTTTTTTGGTTTTTTTTGTTTTTTTTAATTTTCTATTTTCCATTTTATTTTAATTCATTTTTATAAATAGATATTACTTTCATATACTTATTTTTTATTTTTTTTATCTTTGATTTTCAATCCTCTCTCTGTCACTCTATTGTCTGTTCAGCTTACTGTCGATTAGTACACTAACACTCCCTGTTTATACCTTTGAAACTCTCTTGTCTGATACCTTGTTCTGCTTTCTCCCTCTTGTCTGTATATTTGTTTTCCCCTTTTCTTTAACTTCTTGCTTTCCATCTCAGCTCACTCTTCCATTCTCAATATTACCATTGTTATTATTACAAGCTAGAAAATACTTAATTACACACAGTACAGGGACAGTAACAACACCAAGGACAATGACAGGAAGACAGAAAAAACAAGGAAACCAGTTTCCCCACAGCAAAAAATTAGTACAGGAACCAGAGGGGAATGAAGAGAACAGAAACTCAGAGCCAGACTACAACAAAATGAAGATAAACTATGCCAAAGGACCCAATGAAGCCTACAAGAATAATTTAAAAGAAGACATACTACAAGTACTCAATGAGAATTTTATAGAGATGATACTGGATAGGGTCAACCAAAATGTACAGGAGACACTCAAGAAATTCCAAGACAATAAAAATAGAGAATTTGAAAAAGCAAAAGAAGAAATAAAGGAAACCATAGAAGCACTGTATAAACACCAAAGTGAAAGAGAGAACATAATGAATAAATGGATAAATGAACTCAGGACAAAAATAGACAACAATAAAGAAGAAAACAGCCAGGATATGGAAAACCTCAGAAAAAAAGAACGAAACAGAACTGCAAAACAAAACGGAAGGCCAATCCAGCAGAATAGAACAAACAGAAGACAGAATCTCAGAACTTGAAGATGAAATGGTAATTAAAGGAAAAACTGAAGAACTACTAATTAAACAACTCAAGACCTGTGAAAAGAAAATGCAAGAACTCACTGACTCCATCAAAAGACCAAACTTGAGAATCATGGGCATCGAAGAAGGAGAAGAGGTGCAAGCGAAGGGAATGCGTAATATATTCAACAAAATAATAACGGAAAATTTCCCAAATCTAGAGAAAGATATTCCCATACAAATGCAAGAGGCCTCCAGGACACCAAACAGACCAGATCAAAATAGAACTACTCCACGACATATCATCATTAAAACAACAAGTTCAGAAACTAAGGAAAGAATATTGAAGGCTGCAAGAGAGAAAAAACAAGTAACATACAAAGGTAAACCCATCAAAATCACAGCAGACTTCTCAACAGAAACATTAAAAGCAAGAAGAGCGTGGGGTGAGATCTTCCGGGCACTGAATGAAAATAACTTCAACCCCAGGATACTCTACCCAGCAAAGCTATCATTCAAAATAGATGGAGCAATAAAAGTCTTCCATGATAAGCAGAAACTAAAACAATATGTGACCACAAAGCCACCATTACAAAAGATTCTGCAAGGGATCCTGCACACAGAAAGTGACACCCAACTTAACCATGAAAAGGCAGGCAGCACCAAACCACAGGATAAGAAAAAGCAAGACAGTAGAGAGTAACATCAAGTTAGGTACACACAATCAAACCTTCAAACAACTAAGATAACTAAATGGCAGGAATCACCACATACCTATCAGTACTAACACTTAATGTTAATGGACTTAATTCACCCATCAAAAGACACCGTTTGACAAAATGGATTAAAAAAGAAGATCCAACAATTTGTTGCTTACAGGAGACTCATCTCACCGACAGAAATAAGCATATGCTTAGGATGAAAGGCTGGAAGAAGATTTACCAAGCCAATGGCCCCCGAAAACAAGCAGGAGTAGCAATACTTATCTCTGACAAAGTAGACTTCAAACCTACATTGATCAAACGAGATAAAGAAGGACATTCCATACTAATAAAAGGGGAAATAGACCAAAAGGAAATAATAATCATCAATCTGTACGCACCCAATGTCAACGCACCCAATTTCATCAAACATACCCTGAAAGACCTAAAAGCATATATAAACGCCAACACAGTGGTTGTGGGAGACTTTAACACTCCATTATCATCAATAGATAGGTCATCCAAACAAAAACTCAATAAAGAAATCCAAGATCTAAAATATGCAATAGATCAAGTGGACCTAGTAGATGTCTACAGAACATTTCATCCAACCTCTACACAATATACATTCTTCTCAGCAGCCCATGGAACCTTCTCCAAAATAGATCATATCCTAGGGCACAAAGCAAGCCTCAGCAAATATAAGAAAATAGAAATAATACCATGCATACTATCTGACCACAATGCAATAAAAGTAGAACTCAACAACAAAAGTAAAGACAAAAAACATGCAAACAGCTGGAAACTAAATAACTCATTACTTAATGAAGAATGGATCATCGATGCAATAAAAGAGGAAATTAAAAAGTTCCTAGAAGTCAATGAAAATGAAAACACAACCTACCGGAACCTATGGGACACAGCTAAGGCAGTCTTGAGAGGAAAGTTTATAGCCATGAGTGCATATATTAAAAAGATTGAAAGATCCCAAATCAATGACCTAATGATACATCTCAAACTCCTAGAAAAACAAGAACAAGCAAATCCCAAAACAAATAGAAGGAGAGAAATAATAAAAATAAGAGCTGAAATCAACGAAATAGAAACCAAAAAAACCATACAAAGAATTAATGAAACAAAAAGTTGGTTCTTTGAAAAAATAAACAAGATCGATAGACCCCTGGCAAACCTGACTAAAATGAGGAGAGAAAAAACCCAAATTAGTAGAATCAGGAATGCAAAAGGGGAGATAACAACAAACACCATGGAAGTCCAGGAAATCATCAGAGACTACTTTGAGAACCTATATTCAAATAAATTTGAAAATCTAAAAGAAATGGACAGATTTCTAGATACATATGATCATCCAAAACTGAACCAAGAGGAAATTAATCACCTGAATAGACCTATAACACAAAATGAAATTGAAGCAGCAATCAAGAGTCTCCCCAAAAAGAAAAGTCCAGGACCTGATGGATTCTCTGCTGAATTCTATCAGACCTTTAAAGAAGAACTGATACCAACCCTCCTTAAACTGTTCCATGAAATAGAAAGGGAAGGAAAACTGCCAAACACATTTTATGAAGCCACTATTACACTTATCCCAAAACCAGGCAAAGACACCTCCAAAAAGGAGAACTATAGGCCAATCTCCTTAATGAACATTGATGCAAAAATCCTCAACAAAATAATGGCAAATCGAATTCAGCAACACATCAAAAAGATTATTCACCATGACCAGGTAGGCTTCATCCCAGGGATGCAGGGGTGGTTCAACATACGAAAATCAATAAACGTAATAAACCACATTAACAGAAGCAAAGACAAAAACCACTTGATCATCTCAATAGATGCAGAAAAAGCCTTTGATAAGATCCAACACCATTTCATGATAAAAGCTCTAAGAAAACTAGGAATAGAAGGAAAGTTCCTCAACATTATAAAAGCTATATATGACAAACCTACAGCCAGCATTATACTTAACGGAGAAAAATTAAAACCATTCCCTCTAAAATCAGGAACCAGACAAGGATGCCCACTATCTCCACTCCTATTCAACATAGTACTGGAATTCCTAGCCAGAGCAATTAGGCAAGAAGAAGGAATAAAAGGAATACAAATAGGTAAAGAAACTGTCAAAATATCCCTATTTGCAGACGACATGATCCTATACCTTAAAGACCCAAAAAACTCTACTCAGAAGCTTCTAGACATCATCAATAGCTATAGCAAGGTAGCAGGATATAAAATCAACATAGAAAAATCATTAGCATTTCTATACACTAACAATGAGCAAACGGAAAAAGAATGTATGAAAACAATTCCATTTACAATAGCCTCAAACAAAATCAAATACCTAGGTGTAAACCTAACAAAAGATGTGAAAGACCTCTACAAGGAAAACTATACACTTCTGAAGAAAGAGATTGAGGAAGACTATAGAAAGTGGAGAGATCTCCCATGCTCATGGATTGGTAGAATCAACATAGTAAAAATGTCTATACTCCCAAAAGTAATCTACATGTTTAATGCAATTCCCATCAAAATTCCAATGACATTCATCAAAGAGATTGAAAAATCTACTGTTAAATTTATATGGAAACACAAGAGGCCACGAATAGCCAAGGCAATACTCAGTCAAAAGAACAATGCAGGAGGTATCACAATACCTGACTTCAAACTATATTACAAAGCAATAATAATAAAAACAGCATGGTACTGGCACAAAAACAGACATGAAGACCAGTGGAACAGAATAGAGGATCCAGATATGAAGCCACACAACTATAAGCAACTTATCTTTGACAAAGGAGCTAAAAATATACGATGGAGAAATAGCAGCCTCTTCAACAAAAACTGCTGGGAAAACTGGTTAGCAGTCTGCAAAAAACTGAAACTAGATCCATGTATATCACCCTATACCAAGATTAACTCAAAATGGATCAAGGATCTTAATATCAGACCCCAAACTCTTAAGTTGATACAAGAAAGAGTAGGAAATACTCTGGAGTTAGTAGGTATAGGTAAGAACTTTCTCAATGAAACCCCAGCAGCACAGCAACTAAGAGATAGCATAGATAAATGGGACCTCATAAAACTAAAAAGCTTCTGTTCATCAAAAGAAATGGTCTCTAAACTGAAGAGAACACCCACAGAGTGGGAGAAAATATTTGCCAACTATACATCAGACAAAGGACTGATAACCAGAATATACAGGGAACTTAAAAAACTAAATTCTCCCAAAACTAATGAACCAATAAAGAAATGGGCATGTGAACTAAACAGAACTTTCTCAAAAGAAGAAATTCAAATGGCCAGAAAACACATGAAAAAATGCTCACCATCTCTAGCAATAAAGGAAATGCAAATTAAAACCACACTAAGATTCCACCTCACCCCTGTTAGAATAGCCATCATCAGCAACACCACCAACAACAGGTGTTGGCGAGGATGCAGGGAAAAAGGAACCCTCTTACACTGTTGGTGGGAATGTAGACTAGTACAACCACTCTGGAAAAAAATTTGGAGGCTACTTAAAAAGCTGGACATCGATCTACCATTTGATCCAGCAATACCACTCTTGGGGATATACCCAAAAGACTGTTACTCCAGAGGCACCTGCACACCCATGTTTATTGCGGCACTATTCACAATAGCCAAGTTATGGAAACAGCCAAGATGCCCCACCACTGACGAATGGATTAAGAAAATGTGGTATCTATACACAATGGAATTTTATGCAGCCATGAAGAAGAACGAAATGTTATCATTCGCTGGTAAATGGATGGAATTGGAGAACATCATTCTGAGTGAGGTTAGCCTGGCTCAAAAGACCAAAAATCGTATGTTCTCCCTCATATGTGGACATTAGATCAAGGGCAAACACAACAAGGGGATTGGACTATGAGCACATGATAAAAGCGAGAGCACACAAGGGAGGGGTGAGGATAGGTAAGACACCTAAAAAACTAGCTAGCATTTGTTGCCCTTAATGCAGAGAAACTAAAGCAGATACCTTAAAGCAACTGAGGCCAATAGGAAAAGGGGACCAGGAACTAGAGAAAAGGTTAGATCAAAAAGAATTAACCTAGAAGGTAACACACACGCACAGGAAATCAATGTGAGTCAATGCCCTGTATAGCTATCCTTATCTCAACCAGCAAAACCCCTTGTTCCTTCCTATTATTGCTTATACTCTCTCTACAACAAAATTAGAGATAAGGGCAAAATAGTTTCTGCTGGGTATTGAGGGGGGGAGCGGGAGGGGGTGGAGTGGGTGGTAAGGGAGGGGGTGGGGGCAGGGGGGAGAAATGAACCAAGCCTTGTATGCACATATGAATAATAAAAGAAAAATGAAAAAAAAAAAAAAAAAAGAGTTTAAGTATTCTTTCAGTCCAGTCCAGTTTCTGTTGCTATAACAGAATACCACAGCCTAGTGATTTATAAAGAAAGGAAAGTTATTTCTCACAGTTCTGGAGACTGGGGAATCCAGTATCTAGGTGCCAGCATCTGGTGAAGGTCTTCTTGCTACATCATTACATGGCAGAGGGGATCTCATGATGAGAACAAGGAAGGATATCAACTCATGTCTCTCTTCCTAGTCTTATAAAGTCCCTATTCCCACCATGGAGACCCTACCCCCATGGTCTTATCTAATTAACCCTACTTACCCCTCAATGGCCTCATCTTCAAATACCATTGGCATTTGGGAATTAAGTTTCCAGTACATGAACTTTTCGGGAACGTATGAAAACAAAGCATATACTGTATGATTCCATAAATATAACATCCTAGAAATGACAAAAGTATGGAGATGGAGAACAGATTAGTAGGTTGTTGTGGTTAGGACAATGGAGGGAGGGAGGATGCAGTTTTAAAAGGGTAGAACAAGGAAACAGTTCTATATCTACAGATACAGATCAATTCTTCAGATCAAATTTCATAGACACACACAAATGAACAAAAATGTATTGGTTTTGCAACTTCTCAAAATAAAGAGATTTATAAAAGACAGTCTTAATAATTAGAGACAACTGACTATTCAGAATGTCTTTTTTTTAGTAGAGTATATTCATTTTTCTTAAAAGTTCTTGTGTAGTTTAAGCTTGGTAGATATTTGTCCTCATTAAAATTAATACAACATAACTATAGAAAGAAAAGAGAGAGATAAAGGAAGAAAGAAAGAAAGAAAGGAGGGAGGGAGGGAGAGAAAGAGAGAGAGAGAAAGAAAGAAAGAAAGAAAGAAAGAGAGAGAGAGAAAGAGAAAGAAAGAAAGAGAGGAAGGAAGGAAGTTAAGTTTGGGCTAGTGAAGAAAAAAGAAGAAAAAAGGAAGAATAACTGTCCTTTAAACTTAGGGATCAGTGATAAGGAAACAATAAAACTATTTTCATGCTGGATGTATTGGGACACACCTATAATTCCAGCACTTGGGAGGCTGAGGCAGGAGGATAGCAAGACTCTGTCACCTACCAGGCAATTAGTCATATTTTTAATATCTTGAGAAAAAGAGATGAAATTAATAAATTGGGCCTATTAAGCATGCTACACAAGCATTGTATGCATTTTCCCCAGAGACTAATAGCGTATGACCACAACGAGAAGAGCAGGACATGCTCACAGACTTCTTTGAGGTGAATAAAAGGCAATCTGTCAGTTGAGCCCCCGCACTTACCTCAAATGAGGCCAGGGGTTATGACTGAATTCCCCACATACTATCGACTGCTGTGATGATCCTCATTTTCATCTACAGGAAGTCGAAAAAGCCAGAAAGTTTGACTATTTTGAGCCAGCCGCCTGGCTTTTCATAGAAATAGCTGTAGATTGAGGGCAAAATCCCCATGTTTAGTAAAAAGGGTCCAGATTATGAAAAACTTTTGGGCGATCGAGTGCAGTGGAAGCAGGTGTTTATATAAACATATCACATTAGCTTGAGAAGAACACAAAGGATCCAGCAAAAAAGCTGGTTTCAGTCCTAAGGCTTCACAACCATTGATTATTAAAAAGAACCAAAGGAAACCGCAGGGAAGGGGCCATCCCTGTTTTGGCAAATCTCTGCTCTATTCATGAACTCGTCCATTGTTTTTAGTTCCACCTGTGATCTTCGACTGTTTGCAAACATGTCTAAACAAGGAAAATATTCTAGAGGCATCAACTGAGCAATCAGATATATGTTCTCTGTGAATATGGCTTTCTGGTCCCAGTCCTGAGTACCCAGATGAAATTTAATATAAACTCCTAATTTCCAATGTCATTTAAAATTTTTAGTTTGAGATTAGTCTATTATTAAATTCAAATTTCAATGGTAATTTTCAGAGAATTTAAGAAATGAAATGTGAACTACTAGAAGATACATCACAATTATTTGAAATTATTTGCTAGGATTAAACCTTTTGGGAAAAGGAGAGAGCCATTTGGGGATTTTGTTTATTTAGTATCACATTTACAGAAGAACTGCATTTTTTAAAAAAGCGAAAAGCTGAATTATGGCATCAATTTAGGGTCCCAAGGTATCAATTGTGAGGAGAAACGGGATCAGGGAAGACTGTAATTGTGACCATATTTCTTTAACATTGGACTAACTGATCAATTCCTTTATCTTTAACAGTAGCTGCAGAAAATGTCAAAGCTTTTCTTTTTTTTTCCTCCACAGACTCTCATATTTTGCTGTGTGACTCACATCCCATAGTAACTCCTAGGTGACTTGAAAGCCTTCCCTGGACATCAATTCCCAGGACTCAATTTTCTCTATCAGATTGTTGCAAATAAATCTCATTTTATATCTCAGCTCATAACAGCAGAGAAAATACTTTACTGGGTCTCGCATTCTCTTGCTGTGTTTAATGCTGCAGCTGAGGACTTGATGGCTTAATGCTGCCTCCAAGGGGCGGAAAGATGGGAATTGTCATCTCCCTCCCCCCACCCCTCAGCTCCCAATGACAACTGAGCATCAAGGAAGTAAATCACCATCATAATCGTCTAGATATAGTCAGTCGCCTGGCTTAATGAAACAGGAAGTAGGTTGCTGGGAAAGAGGAATGACATTTTAACAAGGAAACTCGCATCAAAATGTAATTTATCCTTCACAGCACACTTAATTTTTCTGGAAATTTATCAGATGCAAAATCGCCATTTTGGGGATGCCAAGCCCTGCCTACTCTTGTGACTTCCTTCATTAAGTCAACAGAAGCACACAGGACATTCTCAAAATACTTGAAAATGCATACTGACACAATGCTGTCTGTCTATCTCCTTTCTGGTGGTTCTGCAACATTGGAGTTTTAAAATATTCTCTTTGAAATGACAGAAGTTCAATACAGAGCTATGACTTCATTTCCACCACAGCCTGAGTAGGATTATGGCAGGACCTGGGCTCCCTGTTCAGGACCTCCAAACCTCCTTAAGGATTTCCAAGCTGTGCTTAGATTCAGAAACAAATTCAAAGGCTTCTCAGGGGATTGTCCATACAGGGATTCCTGCAGGCATCGATAGGGTTGGGCCACCTCTTCATCCAGGAGGGGAATCACAGAAGGAAGCCTGCAATGTGCCAGTCCCCCGGTGGCCATGCTCCATCTGTGATCCATCTGTGATGTTAGCTGATTTGTATCACCAAGACCTGGACATAGATCAGGTTTGAATAGGAAGAGATGTGATCACAAATGCTTCCCTTGG
This sequence comes from Castor canadensis, assembly GCF_047511655.1. NCBI lineage: Eukaryota > Metazoa > Chordata > Mammalia > Rodentia > Castoridae > Castor > Castor canadensis. The sequence continues at coordinate 92,325,381 of NC_133399.1, read as the reverse complement.
TTCTCCCTTGATTTTGTGATGGAAATGATTTACATGCTGTTTTAACTTGGACCACTGAGAGCAGAAGTCTGCCATCACAGAAGTGCTCTCTCTAGCACTTGCCTGTTTCTTTGTACTTCCTCCCTTTCTCTTTGCCTTCATTGTTGGTTATTTTTGTGGTGCTGGAGATAGAACCCAGGGCTAGATAAGTGGTCTACCACTGAGCCATATCCCCAGCCTTTGGGTTTTTGAAACAAGGTCTTGCCATGTAGCCAAGGCTGGCCTCCAATTCCATCCTCCTATCTCTGCCTCCCAAGTGCAGGGTTTACAGGCATGTGCCACCCTGAGCTCATTTGAGTTTATTCTTGTACAATTTCCTTTTCCTCTTCCTGTCTTTATTCTTCCCTTTCTTCTTTCTTTGCTTCCACTTTGGGGCCTGCATCATAGAGACCCTTTCCTCTTGTTCTCTAAATTGCCCTTGGTTTAGATAAGAGTCCTAAAACAGATATTTCACGTGAATCTTTTCAGTTAGAGTTTTGTTGCTATGTAAAGCGGTGATTCTGCTGTGCTATTGAGATTTAAAGGCTGACTGCTCAGGCTGGACAGTGCTTGTCTAGCACAAGATGGATGCCCCCAGCACAGAAAAAATAAAAGACAGGCAGACTGACTGTCTGGTGTTGATTGCACCAGACCCTGGATCCTCCCTGTAGCCTTGCCAACTTAGGCAACAGGCAGCAGCCCCATCAGTGTCCTGAGAAGGGATATTCTGCTCAGTGCACCTGCTCCAAAGCTGGAAATGGGTTTATTTGTACATGATTCTGACTTTTAAAAAATTCAAACAACACAGAAGTGGATAGACTAAACAGTAACCAAGTCGGGTTTGCCCTTATTTATTTACAGTTCGTGACTGCTGTGTAGGCACAATTATTACTCCCAGTTTATACCTGCAAAGCAGAGGTACAGATATGCTACATACCTGCCCATTGGTGCACAGCTGCTCTGTCTGGATAAGAAATAGGAATTGGAACCTGGGCAGACTGGTTGCCAGCTCTAACCCAAACCACTGCTCTTCACTCCCTCTGTGCTGTGTCAGATACAGGGCTTGGTTTGAAGGGGGCTTCTAGTTTTGTTTTTTTTGTCAGTTTGATGTGTGTGTGTGTGTGTGCACGCACGTGCACATGTGTGTATGTGTGTGTGTGCACGCGTGCATGTGTGTGTATGTGTGTGTGTGTTTGGAAGTACTGGGTTTTGAATTCAGGACCTGGTAGGCAAGCACTCTATCACTTGGGCCAACGCCTCCAGCCCTGTTCAGAGGGTTTTAAAAGCATAAAGGAGGGAGCACTGCATGTACTATTCTGACATTTAAAATCATTTCTCAGGGGTAATGGAAATGACTACTTCGTGGAAATGGGGTGCCTTTCTGGAGTGGCAAAGTATCTCGAACTAGTCAAAGGTGATGGTTGCACAACGTATGAAGTTCCTTAATTTTTTTTTTCTTCTGTGGTAGGGACTAACTCAGGGCCTTGAGCTTGCTAAGTAAGTGCTCTACCACTTGAACTATGCTCCCAGTCCTTATGCCTTTTTTTAGTTTGCATTTCAAATAACTTTGCCTGGAGTGGCCTCCATTTCCTGAGTAGCTGGGACCCCAGTGCAGCACCACTCCCGCTCATTTGTACACTTTGAGACAATTAGTGAGCCAGGTACAGATGTACACAGCTGTAATCCCAGGTTCTCAGGAGACACAGGTAGGAGGATCTTGAGTTAGAGAACAAGCAAGGCAAAGTTAGTGAAACCCTGTCTCACTAACAAAATACATGTACAAAACCAAAACATGTGCAAAAACAAAACACATGTACAACTCGTCTAAACTAATAAAAACGTTTAAAAAATACAGACTACTTTAGTTTAGCTGGGGGCGTGGCTTAAGTGGCAGAGTGCTTGCTTCTGTGGGTTGAATACCAGCACAAAAAATACTGAGTAATTTTATGTCATGTGATTTTTACCTCAATTTTAAAAATCAGTTGTCAGTATCTTGGAGCTCTTTCCACACACTTGTATAGAAGTCAATTTGACTATTCATCTACTTTTGGGCAATCAGATTGCTTACAAGTTTTTGGTGTTACAAATAATACTTCAAAACCCTCCTTGTGGCTGAAGATGTAGCTCAGTAGAAAAGTGCTTGCCTATCGTGCCCAAGGCCCTGGGCTGGACCTGTAGCACTGAAAAAAACAACAATAAAAAGAGAACTACACCTCCTTGTGAGTCAGGCATAGAGAAAGGCAACTGCACAGTGTCTAAAGACTGACAAAACAGCAGCTCACTCAAACAATGAAAAACAAGACCCACATGGCTGACCAATGACTTGTTTCAATTGAACAGCATTTGCTTATTGTTAGCACTGAGGTTATGGCTGTTCTCATCACACTTCTAGTGCCATGACACATCTGAAAACCCCATATAAGGACAGAAAAGGGGACTCAACCCTACCTATTCTGGGAACTCCAGGCCTTAGCTCATGAGCAATCCTCTTCTCCAAACCCCCATGGGTACAGCACACCTCTTAAGTGTGTACTTTTGCTTCATAACAAAAGCTCTCTGCCTATTCCTTACTTTGTTTTGTGTCTGAGTTCTTTCTCTGGCAGTGACAAGAACTGGAAATACTGAGTAGAGGTCTCTCTATCTCTCCCTGAGACCTCCCCAGCCCTCACCGCTAGCAATGCTTGCACTTTGTGCAGTTTGTTTGCTTCCAGTCAAACCCAGGGCTTTGGGCATGCTGGCCAAGTGCTCTACCCCAAGCCACATCCCCATCTCTTTACTTCATTTTGTACATATGTCTGAGTGTGTCTGCAGCGCAGATTCCTTGAAGTGCAATTATTGAGTTGAGGGGTATCCCAGTTTTATGTTTTGATACATACTGCCCTATATCCCTCCACATAGGATATGCCAGTATAGACAATTAAATTAGAATCACCAATGGAACTAGATTTCTATACTGCAAAGTGTCTCTCTCTCTTTCTCTCTCTCTCTTTCTCTCTCTCTCTCTCCCTGGGCTGATCTTTGCAGTCACATACCAAAGTACAAAACTCGTTCTCAAAGCCCAGCTTTGCTTTACTCTGTTACTCAGCATTGGGTGGGGCCCACTATGATTCCTGTGCCCCCACCTTACAGTTCTAGAGGTCGCTCTATTCGAGCTCTGGATTCACTCATTCTGTCACTGCCTCAGTCCTAGAGGCACTACGTTCCAAAAAAAAAAAAAAAAAAATCTCTTTCCACCAAATATTTTGTCAACTCAAAGGTTTGGAAAGTCATTGGGAGGAGCCACCTTGTGCAGTACAAATCATTTCATACTCTACTAGGGGCCACTTTCTTCTGCTTTTGTCCCCTTCTTTCAGGTTCCCTCTTCCATTAGGCAAAGTCACCCCACCCTGGCCTCTAAAAGTTGGACCTTGGCCTAGCCAAATCTAAGAGGTTTAGCTCCTATCCAGGGAGTTTGAAGAGGCAATTTCCCAAAATGTGAGTCTCTTCCTAAGACATATTTTCACATCAGTTACTAAAAACACCCAATATTCTAAACCTCATTCCAAAATACATGAAAACCTTTACTCTAAAGAAAGAACATCAGATCTAATTCTATTGCCTTGTAGGTAGGAACTGTTGACTTTGTAAAGTGTAGAAGCAACAAGCATGAAATTGTAGTATGTGTACAGTAAAGGATATAACAAATTTTGCAAAAATTTTAAGAGTCACGTATGTCTATGTGTTATTTTAGGATTAGTTTTAATTTTTTATTTACTTACAATAATATTTTTAAGCATCTCATTTTGCCTTTAGCATTTTTTCTATTAATAGATAAAATGTCGTCCTTGGTTGGTTCTTGACAATTCAGTCTTTGTTTTAGCTTAGGTCTGATGATCTGAGTGCACACCCTCTCCAGCACTAAGAAAGAAAAAGAGAAAGAAGAGGGAGTAAAGGCGGGAGGGAGGAAGGGAGGGAGGAAAGAAGAAAGGAAGGGAGGAAGGAAGGAAGGAAGGGAAGGAGGGAGGGAGGGAGGGAGGGAGGGAAAAAGGAAGGGAGGAAGGAAGGGAAGGAAGGGAAGGAGGGAAGGAGGGAGGGAGGGAGGGAGGGAAAAAGGAAGGGAGGAAGGAAGGGAAGGAGGGAGGGAAGGAGGGAGGGAAGGAGGGAGGGAAGGAGGGAGGGAGGGAGGGAGGGAAAAAGGAAGGGAGGAAGGAAGGAAGGAAGGGAAGGAGGGAGGGAGGGAGGGAGGGAGGGAAAAAGGAAGGGAGGAAGGAAGGGAAGGAAGGGAAGGAGGGAAGGAGGGAGGGAGGGAGGGAGGGAAAAAGGAAGGGAGGAAGGAAGGAGATCCTTTCCTTGTGGGGAAAGTATTCACCCTTCCTCTTGGTCATGCCTTTCCTGCCCTTCCCTCCTCCTACACAGCTCTGGCTTAATTAACTCTCTGTCAGATTGTCCTTCATCTGTTTAATAACACCATCTTGCCATAAATACATCTAATCTTTCTCAGCAGGTAAATGGGAAAATTGCTCTCCTCTGCCACTTCCCTTTGTGCCCTCCCTGCTTTCTGCTGAGGTCTGTACTCCATCCACTCACTGTGAAGCTTGCAGTTCATTTTTCTCAGGTGTCTGGGAGATTCAGGCCTAGTCACCTTCTCCCAACATTCACCTTGTCCTAAGGATTTAATCAGTAAAGTGACAGGAAAAAAAATCATCTCCTTTCTCATCTTCCACTTTAGGAAACACAGCATCTTATTTCTTTTCTCAGTAGGAGAAGGAATTTTTTTTTTTCTTTGACAGAAAACACCCCAGGAAGTATATCTGTTGTGGAATCTTGCAAAAGGAATGGTTTCCAAGAATTCAATTATTCATGCTCTTGATGGCTTGAAATCTTTCACTTTCAAGGTTTGGATTTATCCCACAGGGGCACACGTCCAACAAAAATGAGAGTGAACAGTCTGCAAGGGACAGGAGACACCTGTGTCACTTGAATCCCCGGAAGCACAAAGGCTGTCCTCTAATTTTCTGAGATCTAATTGTTCCAAGGCCCAGAGGGACCCTCCCACAATCAATTTCTGCAGAGACTTCATTCCTTGGTAGGAATAGCCTTTCCCTTTCTTTTCTTTCTTGATTTCCTTTTTCCTTTCTTTTTTTTTTTTCTTGTGAGCTTAACCAATTTAATTCCGCCTAATTTTTAAAATGAAGTTCTATTTTCCACTCTCACATTTTAAACATTGCCTACTTCTTTTCTGTAACCAATATGAATTACCTGGCTTATTTAACTTGAGTCATGCCTACACAATGTCAAAAACAAAACAAATAGTCTGGGTTTGGTGGTGCATGCCTGTAATCCCTGCACTTGGGTGGCTATAGATAGTGAAGGATTGAGAGCGTTCAAGGCCAGCCTGAGTTACATAGTAAGACCCTGTCTCCAAAAAAGCAAAAATCAAACAAACAAAAGAAACCGAAAAAAAAAAAAACAACAAACAAAATGAAAAACTAAAACAAAATCAGTTGTCAATTTAATCATCAATCGAACCATTAAACTGATAACTTTACTGACCTAGCTAGAGATTTGGTTAATGTGATTCCTTGATTCCGTTAAAACCACCAAGCCAAGTTCCAGAAAGCCTTCCAAATATTTTCTGTGTTCTCTTCTTTTAAAATTAAGCAGAAGCAAGGTCCTCTGAATTGGCAGGGAGGGAGGGGATTCTGCCAACTCCTGATGAATGTCAAATGGCTAAGAATTGCACAGAGAAGCAGTACAAGGGCACGTGTCATCAGGAATCAGGAAAGTCATCTGAGAAGAGGGGTAGCTTCATACTATAGTATAGAATCTCTGGAAATGTTCTTCATCTGGGCTCCCGAGGACTTTTTGGCTTATCTTGTTGGAAATTCTGCCATTGCATTCTGATATTTATGAATTTCAAATGCATTTTCATTTTCAGAGGTTTTTTTTTTAATGGTAAAGAGTAGCAAGTTGGTTTCTCGCTATGTTTTTAGAAGGCCTTCTTGGTGGTCTGCAGTGTGGTCCCTAAATGAGAAGTTAGTTGTAAAGTGCCATTCTGGGCAGCAGCAGAACTTAGATGGGGGTCTGTTCTTAACCAATTGCCAGTGTTTTCCTTTAAATTCTAAAAGATTTTATTCCAGCAGTGCCCTGGTCTGACAGAAGTATAATCGAGTCCTCTCCAGCCAGTATGTGACATCTTGCCATGAAGGGACGTTAATCCAGTGTTCAGTGACTAAAATGAAATCCCCTCATCTTATCCATCTTTCCATCCTATTTCCTGACTCCCAAACAAAGATATGCATCTCAAACATGTCCACGTGCACATGCAAACACACACACACCTCGTGAAAAAAACCCATGAAAGCTGAGCATGGTGCTTCACATCCCACACCACTCGGGAGGTTTAGTTTGGGAAGATCAGAATTCAAGGCCAGCTCAGGGAGGAAGTTAGCAAGACTCCATCTCAACCAATGTCTGGGTGCTCTGGCACACACCTGTCATTCCAGCTACCCAGGAAGCATGAGTAGAAAGAATGTGGTGCAGGCCAGTTTGTGCATAAACATGAGATCCTATTTGGAAAATAACTAAAGCAAAAATGTCTGGAGGTATGGCTCAAGTGTTAGAATACCTGCCTAGCAAGCCCAAAGCTCTGAGTTCACACCCCAGTGCCACCAAACCAGAATTATGTTGTCAGCTTATAAAATTAAAAGTTCACCTTTACAGCCTTCTGTTAATTTCTCCATTTTTGGTAGATTTTCAAAAGCAAACAATGATTAGAGCAGTTAAGTGGGAGAGGGAACAAATCTGTGGCATATGATGACAGACAAGGCTTTAAACATCCCACTGAGAATAGAAACACCCATCTATCTGCACCTCAGTTTCCCTCCTAAAAAACAAAAATGAAGGCAACTGGATCTGCCAACGGTTTGAGAAAGATGAGTAGGGTCATATTTTCCAAGTCTTTCTAAGCCTCTGCACAATCGTGCCAGCAAAGAACAAAGTATGGTTTTCCTTCAGGCAGAATAATTAAATCAAAATCTCCTGAGTCCCATCTCTATGCATGTCTCTCAAATTGATCACACAGTGATTTTTAAGAACAGAGCATCTCTGTGTCATTTATTTATAATCGTTTTTCATTGTTACAGTGGGGCATTCATACACACCACCTTTGGGCTCTGGAGGACTGTTCGCTTTCATTAGGGAAAGGAAACAGTCTTTCTTTCAAATAAGCAATTTGGTTGCTTGAAGAGTAGGTCTGTAATTACTGAGTGCTGGGGTATGTTATTGTTAATAAGATGAAGGAACTAGGCTTTCTCCAAATCAGAGGGGGTGCAGTGTCTTCATCCAGAGACTGTAATTAAAGGGGGGCTGCACCCCAAGACAGGGCCGGCATCAGGCTGCAGACACCAGGTCAGAGGTGCTTCCTCTATCTTGTTCTGTGTGGAGTGGTGTGACCCAGAATGACCAGACATTAGAATATTGAAAGTGGTCCCATAAATAGAGTTCAGAGTGAAATCTTCTATTCGTTTATACAATGGAAGATCGGGGTCTTTAGGTGGTAACTTTTATCTATATTCGAAATAGTAGAAGAGTCTTAACTGTGAGAGCCTGACAAGCTTTTAATATTTTACTTTTTTATTTCCAGAGGCTACACCAGATTCAAACTGGGTGAACAAATCCAAGAGGATTAAAGACTTTAAATTCGACAGAAACAAATTTGGGTCCTATTAGCTATGGGTACAGTTTTCTGGCTTTCCTTTCATCGGTCCCTTCAATCCTTTGTTCGTTCAGTCAGTTCATTCCACAGACATTATGGATTACAGGCTCCATTCAGGGCAAAGTGCTGACTCTGGGGCAAAGGGGTCCTTGACCTTCAGGACCTCACCTGCTGATCTGCTCCCCACCATCAGCTTCTGCTTCCGGTTTTCTGCTTTGTTAAGTCTTTCCTTTCCTTCACTCTTGCTTTCCTCACTCAAACTTAAAGTCTGCTGCCATTTTTGTCCAGCCTTATAAAGTTACCAGCTGCAAAACAAGAAGAGCTTACTGAAATATACTGATTTATCCCCTCCTGTTGCTAACCATTTAAAAACCAGTGTCAGTATTTGAGATTGGTTTGTAATCAGCAGACTCTTCTGTCTATACCTCAGGGAAACTCTTTTCTAATAGAAAAATGGCAATTTGGGAATAGAACGAGGAGCTTTCCTTGGTCTGTAGGACAGATGCAACCCTTTGTGTTTAGAGATGATGTGTTTCTAGAAGGGAATGCTCTTAAAGGCTTTCCACTCCAGTTACAATAGAGTCATACTTACCTAGACACTCCTTTCTGACCCCCACGACCAGTGGCATTCTCTGGGAAGGCTAAGGATAAGAGTAAAGTCATGTCAGTTAAGACCCTTTGGTGGCACATAACAGAAACCAGCTGGACTCTGCTGAAGCATGCAGGAGGAATTTGCTCTAAGGATACAAAAGTGTGTCAAGGAACTAAGTAAGGGCAGGAGCGCTGCCAGACTTTAGGAGGGACTGGAATTGAGAACTTCCCAAGATGCACTCTTGGTCCATCTTTCCTCTGCTTTTTTTGCACATCTGCTTCATTCTCTGTTACTCGAGTCCAGTTTTTTCTACTTCTCTATCAATGCTGGATATGGCTGAACTACTGCTAACAAATTTATCTGTGACTGTTCCAGTCATTAGCAGACACCAGCTGTCTGTCTTCACATTCTCACTCTTGGAGAAAAGAATCTGATTGGTCCTGCTTGAACCAACTGTTCACCTTTTGTCCAATCATATAAGGCCAGAGAGGTGAGTCATATAACATGGCAGTTATATGGAACTTATGGGAATCTTGAGCATTTCTCAGAAACAGTGGGATAGATTGATAGTCAGAATGTTGGATTTTAGTAAAGATGCCCCTAAGAGTGCTTCCAGTGTGGCCACCATATTCTGGAAACTCAGGTAAACACAGAATGAGTGATTTGTTAATATTACAAGATAAAGCAGTATTTTATGTGTTTCCAGAGTTGGTGACCAACTTATACTACAAGAAATGGAGTCTATAGCCCTAAAAGCAGAGGAAAGCCACAGGGCATGATGTTGTCATTGACCTGTATGTACATCCATTTATCTGAGCTAACTAGTCCTAAATACCAGTGTGGATCCTGCAATAAGATTCATCCATAATAAAGAGATAATTACCTCAGCTTTCTAGTTGCAACCAAATATCCTCTAGTTACAGAAGATACTTAGCAGGCTAATTAGTGGCATTCATTATACTCCTCCCAGCCCCACAAGAATGATTCATACTAAATCCAAAGTAATCCGAATCCTGGTGCTCGGATTTGGAACAAAAGGAATGGAAAGCTAGATGGATGGCACCAGAAGGGTGTCATTAGCCTTTTGCAATAGAGCCAGGGGGAATTAGCTACAGACACCTGTTTGACATAATGTATAGGACACGTCTAGTTTCATCTTTTACACCGCTGGCTTCTGTACCCCACAGTTGCTTTGCTTTCTCTTCGAATGCCATGGACAGGCCCACAGGACTGTGGAATGATGGCAGAGCCATGGGAGTTTCACGAGGCTTGGTGACTGGCCTCGCTAGTGGATGTGAAAATCTATTCCCAGTCTAGCAGCAGCTTCCCTCAGCTCTCTTCCAAAACATGTCCCTGTAGATCCTAAAACTCACGGCTCCTCAATCCACTGCCACCTTGCTTGTTGTCACCACTGCAGCCTTTTTGCTATGTCCCCTGCCCCACTTACTCCATTCTGTAGAGTGTTCACCCTCTCTTCCCTGTACTGGAGATGGAACGCTGGGCCTCATGCTTGCTAGGCAAGTGCTACACCATTCGAGTCATACCCTCAGCTCTTTTGTTTTTAGCTAAGGGCTGGTCTCAGACCTCAGTCCTCCTACTTAAGCATCCTGAATAACCGGGATTATAGCTATGCACCACCATGTCCAGCTTCACTGGATGCTCTTTAAAAAATACAAATCATATCCTGCTATGACCCTGTTTATAAACTTCCAGTGCTGAACATTGCACTTATTGTTGGCTTTTTTTTTTTATTGGTAGTCCTGGGGTTTGAACTCAGGGCCTCACACTTGCTAGGGCAAGTGCTTGAGCCACTCCACCAGCTCCCTCAATAAACACTGCACTTAGAATAATAAAATCTAAATTCCTTACTATGGCCTATAGGGGCCTAAGTAACGTGTCCTGCTTCATCTCCCCTTTCATCTAGAACTACTCCCCTTCCTTCCTGGAACCCACCAAGATTATGCTGGCCTCAGGACCTTTGCACTAGCTAGTTCCTTGATCTGATTACTTCTACCCCCAAACTCCAAATAGCTGGCTCCTTTCATCAGCCAAGTCCCATCTTTAATGTCTCCTTTTCAGAGATGCCTTTCCAGGCATTTCAGCTAAAGTAAAACTACCCATTTCCCAGCTCCCCTAAAGCTCCCAAACTAATTTCATGACATTCACCATATCTGAAATTATCTTATTAACATATTCATTCGCCTTTTCATTGTGTCTTCTCAGACTAGAAAGTAGGCTTCGTGAGGACAGGGGTGTCCTATGTGAAGTGTCTTGTTCATTGTTGTGTCCTTAGCATCTAGCACACAAGGAGTACTCCACAAATTAATATTAAATTCTAAGAAGTAGAGAAAAAGCATCCAATCTAGCCAGATTTTTTAATTATAGAAATCCATTCAGGTATGTTTCCTATAAATGTGATGAAGCAACTCTAAATTGCCCTGAAATTTGTCAGATGACGAAATTGAGCTTTGTCACAAAGGTGGTTACCCTGAAGAAGCATCTTGTATTACCTTGGTAGGACTGACATTTTGTAGTGGTGCACACCTATAATCCCTACTCTTGGGAGGTGGAAACAGGAGGATTGTAAATTTGAGGCCAGCCTGATGTTATATTCATACAATGCTGAGTCTCCAGGCATTTCATCTACACACAAGGCACACAAGGCCGAATGTCACTTGTTCTTAGAAAATCATGCAGCTCACTTCCTCTTAGATTTCATTGCCACACATTGAAATCACATGGCTATCAGGAGCTCAGCTAAGCTGGGGGGAGGGCGCTGAAGTTTCAGGTGTCAGATAACCCAATTAAAGCAAAATAAGAGTCAAAATGAAAGTGACAGGGAAGCCTTCAATCACTTCCTGCAACAGAGTAAGTGCGACATCCCTGTTTCATTTTCCCTCACAGAATGGTGTGCACTGCACAGGTCAAGGGTCAGGTGGATCAGCACAGGTGTGGAGGTTATCTCATTCTTGAGGGGACTGCCAAAAAGACTTCTGCAGTTTTATGGACCTGAAGCCCATGGGGGAGAAGGAGTGGGAAAGGGATAGGAGAGGAAAATACTGAGTAGGAGTGGGGGAAATCCTCCAGCACGTTCTCTGACATCTCCAAACGGAGGCAGGGTCTAGGAAGGCAGATGTGCATAAAAGTGTGGCCAGTCACAGTCCTGGGTCCTTGATACCACTCCATTCAGGGACCCAAATGCAGTGCAAGTGCACCAAGCTACTGAGGGGAAGCCCACTTTCCCTGACTCCTGCGAGGGAGAGCCATCCTAATGGCCTGTGGTCAGAACTGAATTACCACACACAGGTGTTTCCAGTCAGGAGCTTCCACTGAGGCCACAGGAAGTTGAGAATTGTTCTTTCTAGCCTCTACCATAAAGGAAGGTAAGCACAAAGGTAACTAGGAATGCATGGTGAGTGACAGATGGACATAGCCTGTTGAGCACCATAAACTCCCAGAAAGATCACTCAATTTTGTTATAGGTATTTAGATGTTTGACAATTTAACTATAAGCATTTAAATATATTTTATGTTATAATATCATAAATATCAAGTAGGGCAAAGGGAAAAATGTGAGTGTGAGCAGAGAAAGGTCAGGGAAAGAATTAGGAAGGAGATTAAAAAAAAAGAGGAATGAATATGGACAAAAATGGAGCCTCTGAAGTCCACAGGAGAGATGGTGGGAGGGAGGGAGAGAAGGAAGGAAGGAAAGAAGGAAGGAATGAAGGAAGGAAGGGAGGAAGGAAGGAAGGAAGGAAAGAAAGAAGGAAGGAGATAAGTAAGGAAGAGAGGAGGGAAGAAGGGAGGAAAATAAGAGGACGGAAGAGAGGGGATGAAGGAAGGCAGGAAGGAGGGAGGGAGGGGAGGAAATTGAGGAGGGAAGGGAGGAGGAGGAAGGAAGAGAGGGAGAGAAGGGAGAGGAGGAGAGAAAGAAGGGAGAGGGGGAGGAAGGAAGGAGGGAGGAAGGAAGGAAGGAAGGTGATAGGTAAGGAAGGGAGGAGGGAAGAAGGAGGGAAATAAGAGGGAGGAAGAGGGGATGAAGGAAGATGGGAAGGAGGGAGGGAGGGGAGGAAATTGAGGAGGGAAGGGAGAAGGAAGAGGGAAAAGAGGGAGAGAAGGTAGAGGAGGAGAGAAAGAAGGGAGAGGGGGAGGAAGGAAGGAGGGAGGAAGGGGAAGAAGGAAGGAAGGAGGGAAGGAGGAAGGGAGGAGGGAAGGAGGAAGGGAGGGAGGAGAAAGGAAGAGAAGGGGGAAGGAAAGAGAAGGGAAGGGAAGAAGGGAGAAAAATAAAAGAAAGAAAAAAAATCTTCCTGTTAAGTTCATTTCTTTTAACGTTTAATTTTTTTTTTCTGCTAAAGTCAGAGATGAAATAACAATTACTTGGCTGCCATTTAAAATTCATGGTAACCTATTCTCGGACCCTTGGGTCAGAAACAAATTTCCTATAACTCCTAGGAGAGCATCTCTCCGGAGTTTCTCTGAGGTGAGAAAAATTCATATCCTGCTCTTTGATTCGCATTCCTTGTACAGGGCAGTGACCAGCCGTGTTCCCAGGCATAGTTTGTGTAACTTAGAGATAACCCTTAATTCCCCACTCACTTATCTCTCTGCTGTCAGGAGGGAAGATCTGCAAGTCAGTCAGGAGTTCTCAGCTGTACTACTCTGTAAATCATGATCAAGAAGAGGCAGGAAGAGAGGGTGAAAGGGCGCCTGTTTTCCACAGTTCTGAGATTTGATCATTCCTCAGAGTTGAGAAGAGAGGAGTAGAAGGACACAGTTGCCAGGTGTGTCGCAGGTGTGAGAAACATGCCCAAGTTGAAATGAGCCTTCCTTTCCGTGAGGCAGTGGAACAATTGTCTGGTTTAGGATCACAAAGTGAATCTATATGGATGGAAAACTCTATTTCATAATGTCTAGAATTTTCCATTCCAGCAGGACTAGAAAACTTTCAAATTCCTAGTGGTTGACAAATCTTTTTTTGTTGACAGTCATTTCTCTGAGCAAAGAGCAATCTGTGACCTGAAGGCAGTAAAAGGGGTGGACGCACTCTGTCTCTCTATGTCTCTGTATCTATGTAAGAGCGAATGCTTTCCAACCTGGAACATCTGTGAAGCTAATATGCCATTTCTGATCCTGTGCTGTCAAAGGGACAGAGGGAAAAAAATGAATGCAAACATGGCTAACTAGTTAACCATGGGGGCAAAGGGAGGGGAGACTTACATTAACCTGATCGTCACAGTTAAAAATCTGCCAAGGGAAATATGAATTTTAACTAGCTGCTAAGACTCAATTGGTTATTCATGTGTGACCATTAAAAAAAAACAAATGGGAGGAAGCTTTAATTTTCTCCTTGTCAGTTTTAAAGAGGGAGGCTGTCAATTCAGCCAACACAGCCACTAAATGCTTTACAGAAGGGCACCCTCCTACCAACACCCAGTCTCAATATGACATCAAGCCCAGGACTGCTGTGCCATCACCCATCCATCATGTTCCATCCAGCCCTGCCTCTGATGTGTGCTTTTGATTTTATTGGGTAGCATTGTGCTCTCTGGCCCTGCTGTTGTTTTGCATTTCCGGTAAGGAAATGTGAAAATGATGACTTTAACAAGCAACCATTATAAACTTCCTGGGTCACTGTCTGACACAATCAATGGTCATAAGTGAGTTTTCCTTCCACTGGTCTGGTGCTAATTTAGTTCAAGTTAATTTAACAACAAGTATTAAATGCGATGTTCACACTAGAGCTCTGTGTCATGTTCCGTGTTTTTTAAATACGATTTTAAAAGTGCTATCAAATCATTGGCGAGCTAGTAACAGTCATCAACATTTCCAGAAAACCCTTGAGTGTTCAGTAAATGTGATACATAGTCATTCATTCCATAAATATTTATTGCTATAATATTCCTGCTATGGGGAATATTAAATATGCCACAGGGATCAAGAGAGACTGTGGGGAAAAAAATACGAAATTACTTAAGAGAGGGTTTCTGGGAAGGACTTCTCTGAGGAAATGTTTGAACTGAACCTTGACAAATGAGGAGTTAGGCAAGCAAAGATAAAGTGGGGAAGAGTTTGAGGTCAACTCGTAGGCCAGAGCAAGCTTCTAGAAAAGTCACAGATACAAGCGAGACCAGGCCCTGGGGCCACATAGACCCTGTAAGGAGATGGATTTTTATTCTGATTGCAGCAGGAAGCCATTGGAGGGTTTTCAGCAGAGTCATGATAAAATGCAGTGGCTGCTGAGTGGAAAACAGACCCTACAGAGCAAGAGTGGAAGAAAGGATTGCAGTTCCAAGGCTGTGAAACAATCCAGGCAAGTCGTGGTACGTTCTTCACAAACGAAATTTCCACCCAGTCAGGTTCATACTGAAATTCCGACTGAGTCTCACCTGAGTTGAACGCCTAATGTGTGACTGGATGATTTCTGATCATAAATTATATCATTGTACCCTTAGACTATCAGGGTTCTGCTGGCCCATGGTTGAGAACTCTTGAAGAATTTACCCTGATCTGCTTATTCTGAATGTGCCCCTTGGAAAACAGCACCAGGTATTAGAGAAATGCCTGACAAGAGCCAGTCTGAGTCTGTGATATGGGAAGACTTCTCGGGTAAAAATGACAGTTCACATCCTTGTTCATGGCTGCATCCCCAGCACTCAGCGCTGACCTACAAATGTTTGTGGAAGGTGTTAAAACGTTAGCTTTGTAAGAGCTTAAATTAAATCTCAGTAGCACAGCACTCCAACCAGCTGGAAGTGGCCTTGGCCACTGGCCTTGGTGTTTGAAGGCTGTTTTTGTGGAAGGGTAGGAATGGACCCTACTGCAAACTTGGCCTGCCACCATTCACGGTTTATTGCTACTCACAGCTTCCTGAACTGCCTGACTGTGGACAACTCCATCTCTAGCTAGTCCCGTCACTGACACCTCTCCCCACCCCCAGCCCTCATCACCTAGAGAGAAACTGCAGACCAGCATCTCGCTCACACACAGGGCCTTCCCTCTGGACCCCAGCCCCTCATCTTGCTTCCCAGCTGCCTCTTCCTCTGCCCTGCTTCCCAGCCTGCACCAAAACAGGGGAGCCTTTTGTGAGAGCAATCAAGCCCTAAATCACTATTTATATTTCTTGGAGTAAACTGAATGCTGAGAAAAGGTTCTGGAATGACTGCCCTGGGGACTAAGGCCCATCTGGAAACATGAATAATGTGAAATTTATCCCTCCATGGATCCCCCCACAAGACCAATTACAATATCATCCTTTCCAGGAATTTCTGCCAATTTTTTATGGGGTCACCAGAAAGTTATATGTTAAGTGAAAACTGCATAGATTTATATAGAGGGTAGTTAACTGGTGGGGTGAGGAATGCAGAAGTAAACCGACAGGAAACAGTGATATTCCACAGATGGAGATGGATGTAAATTTGGCTCTTCACTTTAGGAAGTGGAATGGATTTACTAATTTCTCTCCTCACTACTGTGTGCCAGCACTCTTCTAGGTAGTGGGAAAAGAGCAACGAACAACATAACCTTGCCACATGGAGGTGGCATTCTAATGACACAGAAAGATGGGTCATGAAGTGTTCACTGAAAATGACGCCAAAAGTCAACATGTGACTCTGAGTCCTGTTTGTGGATGAGTCCTTGAGCAATTTGAAGCAGAGTTTCTTGCTTCATTATAGCTGAGGGTGAAATAGGTATGCTGCCTGATTTTTTGAGAAGATAGAATGGAATTTTCATTGTTTGGAAAATTCTTCGGATAAGGAGATGTGGCATTTATGTTTTCCCTCATACTTCTCTCCCAAAGTTGCAAAGTTCAGGGGAGAGGTATTTGGCACAAGGCCTTTTGCTGAAGCAATTACCTGACAATGTGAGTGGAGATCCCAGCCAGCCAGGGTCTAACTCAACTGGAGCAGTTTGATTAGGTGATGAGTACACATTATCATAAAATTGCAGAGCGGCTGTAATTCCACACATCATGGCCAGGAATAATCTGCCTCTGAGGAAAAATGTCAATGAAGGGTCATCTCCTTTAGTGTTGGTTGGTATCCCTTCACCTTTACTTTCCAAGGAATCACTCAACGTGTCTGTAACGGGAAGATCCCAGCTTCTCCCTTAGAAAGTCACAATGAGATGGTCTGGGAAAAGGTCCAAGAATTCATGTTGCCTTTGTCCCTGCTGATTCTTCTGCAGGTGGCACCCTACTTGGAGAACTGCCACATTGTGTTAACCATTCCATAGAGGATCATGGATACCCCCGTCCCCTCCTCCAGATGCAAGAGCATCCTGACCAGGAACTCTTCCTTGGAAGGGAAGGAGAAAGGGAAGCTGACTGGAAGGTTTCCATTACTGATTTTAGCTTTTTCCTTTCTCTCACGCATTCAAGTGAATATAGTTTAGCAACTACAATGGACAAGGTACAGTCTACCCTCTAGAGGGAGGATATTACAATAAGTCAGTGTCAGTCACTGCCCCCTGGATATAAGCAGATACAATGGATAAGGAATGGAACTGCCTGAACCTGAGTTTGCCTGGCAACTGCACTAAGTGCTCTCTCAAACATCCTCCCACTTAGTCCTTAAGTTTTGCTTCCTTCAAGATGCAAGGGGACTTCCTCTCCTTCAAGTCTTTGCTCAACTGTCTCTTGAGCAGTGAAACCTTGCTGGTCACTCTAATCAATGTGTTGAGAGCCGCACTGATATTTCCCCAACCTGTTCTTCCCAGAGACCTCCCCATCTTCATGAGAGCAACTCTATTCTTACAGCTGCTCAAGCCCAAAATGGAATCAACTTCTTTCTCTTTTTGTGGGGAAAGGGGACTGAGACAGGGTCTCATTGTGCAGCCCAGGCTGGCCTGGAACTTGCAACCCTCCTGCCTTAGCCTTCTGAGTGCTCAGGTGTGCAACACCATATCTAGCTCAGAATCAATTTATTTGTGCTGTGACCTAAATCTGACCCATCGTAAGTCCCATTGGTCTTGCTATTAAAACAAATCCAGGGCTCGAGGTGTGGTGAAAGTTGTAGAGTGCTTGCCAAGCAAGGGCAAAGCCCTGCAAAAAAACCTAACAATACACACACACACACACACACACACACACACACACACACACAGAGAGAACACTGCTACTTCTCCCATCCTCCTCTGCTACCACCCTGGTACAAGCTATAGTCGGTGTTACCTGAGTCACACCGTTAATCTCCTAGTTGCTCTCCCACTTTCTGCCTTCAGTCCTCTTCAAACCACTCTTGACACAGCACCCAGAGTGACCTTGCTACAATAAGTCTAATAAGTTCACTCTTCCATGTTGCTCTGAGTAAAAGAAGGCCCTGACCTGCACTGCCACCTTTATCTACCTGCTTCTCTTTCTGCTCTCCTCCTCACTCCTACCTACTCCAGCACCATCCCACCTTGACACCTTTGTACTCGCTCTTCCTTGACTTCTATTCCTCTGTTCACGTGTCTTGCCATCTCTTCTTTCTCATCTTGCCATCTCATCCATCTCCCTCTACATCTTTTTCTCTTAGGTGGTACTGGGGTTTGAACCCAGGACCTCATGCTTTCTAGGCAGGTACACTACCACTTGAGTCATATCACAACACCTTTTTTGCTTTAGTTACTTTTCAGAAAGGGTCTCACATTTTTTCCTGGGACTGGCCTGGACCACAGTTCTCCCACCTACAGCCTCCTGCATAGCTGGGATAACAAGCATACACCACCATTACCCAGCTTATTGTTTGAGGTGGAGTCTTGCTAACTTTTTGCCCAAGATGGCCTCAAATCACAGTCCTTTTGATCTTTCCCTCCAAAGTAGCTGGGATTATAGGTATGAGCCATCACACCATGCCTACTTCCTCCACATCTTTAATCAACTCTTGCTTTCTCACTAGGCTTGGCTGACCTCCCTTGTCTAATATTTCCCCATTTCCCTGTTCTACACTAACATCTCCATATTTTTCTGCTTTTATCTTGTTTCTTACTGCTCTCTCCCATCTGAAGGTAAGGCCCATAAAAGCAAGGATTTTTGTCTGTTGTCTCTACTATGTCCCTAGGGCCTAGAACAGTGCCTGATATGTGCAAGGCTTCAATAGTATTTGTTTAAATAAATGAATGAGTTGAAAGAGTAAATAAATGAATGAATAAAATTGCAACCCCATACATACACTTTCTGCCTTCTCTGATTCATTTTCTCCATAGAATTTGCCACCCTCCAAAGTATTCTATAATTTATATATTTTACTGTCTATTCTTCCCCATTAAAAGGTAAGTGACCTAAAATCTGGGATTTCTGTCATGTATCCCTATCACCAAGAAGAGTATTTGGATCTTTTTCCTTTTCTTTCCCCTTTTTATTTTATTATTTTTACATTTACTTACATGTGTATACAATGTTTGCTCCACCTTCCCCTTTCCCCCTCTTTCTTCCCCTCCCCCCTGACTATTTGGATCTTATATTTAATAGATATGTACTGAATGAGTGGACTCTGATTTGCAATTAGTGTTTTTGAAAATTAGAAGATTGACTCTTAGTGATACTGAGTAAAATTTGCATGGTCATTTACTCAACTAGCACATGGCAGGGTGAGGGTTAGAATTTGGATTTAATGCAGATTTTTTTTTTTTTTTGGTGGCCTGGGGTTTTGAATTCAGGGCTTTGCACTTGCCACACCTCCAGTCTGGATTCTGTGTGACTTTAAGACTGTACTCTTACAGTGCACCACCTGTGGAGTAAGGAAGGCATTTGCAGTGGATACTGAAGGATAGATAAGAGTTGAGCAGGAGGGCTCCCTCTGCTATAAAGTTCTTTCCTGCCTCTTCTCCCTCTCCTTCAGCCAGCTAACCTCCATGAAGAATGAGTCATAACTTGGGTCTCTGTTGCTCTGCAAAGCCTGTTTGAATCCGCATGCCTGAGTCTTGGGTCCTTGTGTTTCCTATCATAGTTCTTTCCCTACAGCCTAGTGTGCCAATTGGCTGCTTAGTCTTTTGTTTTCCCTACTAGGTTGTTAAGTCTGTACATAGATATTGTTTCTGTGTTGCTCACCATCATACTACAGGCCTACCACACAATCTGGATCATGGTAGGTGTCCCCTGAAAGTTTGTTCCTTTAATGAAGGAAGAGTCAGACAGAGGAAATAATTGAATAGCAATCAAAGAATTATAGAGGGCAAGCAGAGCCACATGCCTAGGTAGAGTCTTCAGTGGTGCAATAATGTGGGCTGTCTGGAAAGATTGTGAAAAGCACTAAGGTTCTGGAATAAATATTGTCTTTGGAAAACTACTGAATTTATGTTGAGCAGAATTGCCCAAAATCCTTCTTTGAGAAGATTAATCTAATACTGAGAGTGGATCAAAGGGAGAAAGGGGAAAGTCAGAAGAGCCAAGGCACAAAGGTGAGAAATATCCCAACCCGAGTGATGGCAGCAGTTTGAAATGGAGCAAACAGATACGAGGGATACTTATAGAAAGATTCAACAGGATTTAGTGAAGAGCAGGATCTTGAAGACAAAGGAGAAAGGGGAATTGAGGCTGGGCCAAGACTTTGAATCAGGGTGGCTGGAAGACTAGTGGTATGTTTCATGAGGGTAAAAATAAAAAGGGCAATTGGAAAGAGGAGGTAATTGGATGGAAAGAAAATGAGTTTGGCTCCAGGCATTTCAAGCTTGAAACATTCACAGAACATTTTAGTGGAAATGAATTGAATTGGGAATTCATGCCTAAGATTCAGTAGAGATGGTTCTGTATAATCCCTTAAGCAGTCCATCTTCTATGACTGTGGATAAAGTATGCCTAGCTTTTCAAGGGTTTAGCTGTTGCAGACATTAAAAATTTTTGAACATTGTGTGAACAGTTGTTTAACTCTCCAAAAATATTTAGTAATCTTTTAAAAAATTTATTTAATGGGGCAAAACTCTAAGTAGGTTAGAGTGTACTTTTTCACACTTGTCACCTTTACAGCCCCACCGGTTCTTAACATTTGACTGGAAATGGATATTCATTCTGTGGATGTTTGGCAAACTGGTAGAGAAAGACACAAAATGTAAATTTGAGAAAATTTGTTCAAATATTGAAACGAACACTTTATTGGCATATCTCTGGCCTAGCAGATCTCTGGGGCTTCAGTGCTATGCACAAATCCACGAGGTTTCCATTATCTGAAGACTAAAAGGAAGCAGCTACTTTGTACAGTCAGCAACTTAAAAGAATAAGATTGTTTGTGATTTTCTCTCCACTAAAAATAGATGTGCAAGGTTTTAATTTTAGCAATAACTTTTACAATGGGATGAAATGTTAATATTTTTTAAATCAGGGTAGTGGATACTTATATTTGTTATATTATTTTCTGTGTTCTTCCATATGCTTGAAATACAGCAGTTCATAATTTTAAAAAACTTTCAAAAAAGATATGCAAAACAGAGCCAAAGACTGGGATTCTGAGCTTCTGGGAAGGTCTGGGAAGATGACCTCAGAAGCCATAGAGTTTCCCTGCTTTCCAAAGTTCCTGTCCTCTCCAAGAACAAAAGGCCATGGGTGAGCAGACTTTTTAGAGGTCATGGGATAGAGAGGGAGGTAGTGGCTCTTTTCTCAAGCTGTGGATCACACGATGTCTGTGATAGGACTCTTGAGGTAGCCACCAGCACGGGGAGTCACAGATCCATCACTGGTGGTTAGAAGTCCATGTGCTCTCTTGTTCGGAATTACTTATAATTCAATGCAGGGACAGAAAGCCTCCTGTGTGTTCACCACCCCGCCCTCCACATTGTCCCTGAGCTCAGGCTTGGTTCCTTATGTCATGTAATACCATGGTACTTTTCTGAGCCAACACACCAAAGCCTGCTGTGAATCTCAGGAACCACTGTTCTCCTCCTCCTGCTGTGCGTGAGACTGTGACACAGGAAGGTGGGGAAAGAGCTCTCAGTGGCAATTCCCCCAAACCACACCTCTCTTCTGGGCAAGTCGAGAGCACATCTCTGCAGATTCACAGCAGTCTCTCTGAGGCTCCTGTTGTAGAAGATTCAACATTTCCCAAAGCCAGCAAGCATCTCCTCCTTCTGAACTGTTTCTTCTGTGATGCAACCCTACATTGGAAAGACCACTGTCTGATAAACATCGCCACACCACCCCATGGTAGGACCAATGTGGCAATAGCAATATTGCATTAAATCAGTTTTTCAGAATAAATACATCAGAAATCAAAATTGAAAGCGATGACAACAGATCCTTAGAAACTGCTTTTGCTAAAATCGCTGATTCCTCACTTGGGCCCGAGTGTTAACTGGAAGCAGCATAAAGCGGTTGACCTCCCTGCCTCCATTTCACATTTGTTTTTGCTCTGAGCAGTCACCTCACAGCCACCTTGAAGTCCAGGAACTACGGGACTGATAAATAACATCTTATGAAAGAGGCAAAACTATCCCTCCAGCCAGCACTGACTTTCTTATTGTGACCAGGTGACAGGGTCCTGCCTGACCAATCCTGAGATGATCAACTGAACCATGCCTCTGACCACAGGACCACACCTGGGACGGGGACTGTTTAATTATACATACCTCTTGCCCCCTGCCAATTCTTCTATTTAAACCTAGAGTTCATGTCTTCTGTACCTGGAAAATGGGCTGGAGAGCTTACTTTGCCTCTTCCCATGGCCCATGCTGTGTTAATAAATCTTTTTTCTCTGCCCTTCACCACTACTCATTATTAGTCATGTTAGAGCAAGTAGCCAGACCTAACATGTGAAACCCCTGGAGTTGGCTTAGAACTCTGGTTACAAAATGTGTCCCTGGGTACCACCATGACCCTTGGGCTTCTACAAGGACAAGCAATCTTGAGTGGGGTGGGGAGTGCCTCCTTTTCCAAGCCAGAACCTGAGTGGAAATCCTCTGTGACAAAGTGTCTTTCAGAAGCCAAAACAAGCTTGTCTCTGACTTACAAGACTTTGAAAAGTTTGCATCTAGTTCACAGCTCATGTCCTCTGGGACACAACCTTTACCAGAGTTCCCCCAAAAGGCTCCTCTGGTCCCCGATGGGAAGAAATGAGTCCATTTCCTTCTCTTGGGGCCTTGTGTCTCTTCTCAGATCCGGGCTCCTCCAGCTTGCTGCCTCTTCTGTTGGCTCATACAAGTCTACGTTCTTCTGCCAGCCTGCTGATGCAGCTCCTCTCGCCAACAACATGCCACTCTTCAAAGCAGTAGCTCTCCTTTCCCCACTGCACAATTAGGAACCGTTTCAGCATCCTCAGCTTTCCCTTCCTGAGCCTGTCATTTCCCCACGAACACAAGCTGCTTTGCAGCCTGGTCACACGCGTGGCACCAAGCCTGAGACAGGTCGCACGTATGGCGCTGAACAAATTTGCTGTACTGAGTTGCCAGGACTTTCTGGAACAAATAAAAATTTAACATTCAGCTCTTGGAGCACCCCCGAAACCAGACCTCCCAAAGTCTGCTTCATTTCCATCAAAGCATTTGAGTCCCAAATTTCACTCTGGAAGCTGAGTGAGCAGAGATTTTTAAAGTCATACACACGGTAGCCTTCATTTTCAGCTTCCTGAGACCTCTGGGTCACAGTGCCTCTTGGGGTCTTGGGTTTTGAAGGCCAGCTTTGTTAAGTTCTCTATCAGATTGAGGAGTCCTGGAAAATGAACAACACATCTTCCTTCTTCCAGGAGCTCATGTTTGCCACTCTTTCTCCATTTTCCTTCATGGACAACTTCTAAGAATGCAGGCGCTATCTTCTTCCCTGTGGCCAAATTTGTTCCAACATAGCAGGCAAAATGGCCCAGAATCTCATTGTCAGGATTTGCGCCTGTTGCCAGTGTAAAATCAATTATACAGATTTATACCAATTGTCAGTTTAACAGAAGTCATTTTTCCTGTCATGCTGTTGCTTCTTATTTCAGGGGGCAGGGCATAGGAAAAGAGCCCAAGGCAGGCCTGGTTATATGTTTAGCAGAAGAAAAAATGCCTTTCCTATGAAAAATTTCAGCCTTTCTGGTTATAGAAGAGTCACTGCACCCCATAAATGCACCCCAGCTTGCAGAGCACAGAAGAAAATCCAAGCGATGTGTTTAGTTGCTGAACCAAAGCATTTGAAATTTGGGACTTCCAGGTTCAAAACTATGTAATGTTCTAAGGTATACTCGCTTTTAATCCCAGATGTGGTTTCTGAAGACATATATTCAAATGCCAGAGTTAAAAACAAAAGCTGACAGGTTGGGGAATAACAGAATTCATCTCAGCCCTCCACTTGCTTCTTATCCCAGTAATACAGGATTTGGTAAATAATATTCAAGGACCCAAAAGAGGATCCCAGATCAAAACTAATTTGAAAACAAAATAGTATAAAGAAAAGAAGCAACCACAGGTGAAAGACCCAAGGGTTATTATTTGCAGATGTCTTTGACATTCAGAGCCCCCCTCTTGGCAGCCGTCCTTCACAGACCCCCTCCAGCACGTTAAAAACTGCTGGTTAAATCTTCGAGTGTCACAGGACTTATAAACTGCATGATTTGTTTGGTATCAAATAAAAACCAGAGTTCTTTCTAAATTAAACCAACCCTCCTTTCCCTGAGTTTTATCTCACTTATGTGGGGCACAGAAAGCTGTAATCTTTCCAATATAAACCTCTGCCAACGCCAACCAATGTGTGGGATCAACAAGTGAGGGTTGTTTGCCTTTTTTTCAAGACTCTCCCATGCTTGGTTCATCAGGATCCTAGCTTCCCTATCTGGGCTCCCAACTCTAAAATTATATGATTCTAGTTACTTTGGCAGTGATTCAGAGGAAAGAGACTAAGGAGGAAGGAGGGGAAGAAAAGTAATTACTTAAGCATTGCCTCTAAAATTCATACGGTATTGAATAGGAAGAATATTCAAAACATAGTGCTGATCACCCCAGATAAACATGGCAGTGACAGGGTGAGCATTGTTCAGTAGCCACTCATACTCACTTCTCCATCCTGACTTTTTAGGCATTGTAATGGTCTCGATGATTAAGCTGAGCTGTTTCTTAAGCAAAACGTCCCAGGGCTGTGTGGCTTTGTCTTTTCCCTTCTGAATTGAAGGGAGAAAGCACGGTCCTCACAATGAGTTCTGTGTATTTCTTATGTTCCTTAGTGGTTACATAAGACAGTCGTTGTTGAACCAAGATCTCCCAGGGCCTAAGTCCTTTCCTGGTAGTAACCGTGAAACACATTAAGTTTTCCAGGCAGAGTAAAATACATCCAAACAGGTAACAACTGTAATTCCTCAGCTAAATGCTATCTTTGTGGCTGCAAATCAAGTGTTCCTCTCTCTTTTCCCCCAGCTTCTAGCGCTAGAGTCTGGAAGTGTCACCACATTTCAGATGGAGCAATGTGCACCCCTTGTTCACAGATCCATTACAGACACCAAGTCTGACCAGCCATTCAAAGTAGTACTATAACATGGAAGAAAATCAGAATAACTTTAGTGTCCCAAAAAGTTTTGTGTCCCAAGCCTGAGATAGCACAGGCTTGCTGAATTTTCTCTGGACAATCATGATGAAGCTGACTGTGCTGTGGGTATTGGGGAGGACAAACACTCCAGGGCCTGCACAGCGGGCTCCCTGTCTCTCTCTGAGTTGTGTCTTAGTCTTCATCCCCACCTCTCCTTCAAAGTGATATCATCAGCAAGTCACTGAGCTGAATCTGGGGCCCTACAGTCATTCCTAATGGTTTTCTCAGCAAGTTCTGAATTCTGCCTTTGCTCTGTGTCTCCTTCCTCATCAGATGTGACCATGTAGAAGGTCCCTAACTAGCCATGGTGAAACTTCAGCTTTTTGACTTTATGATGGTGTGAAAGCAACATGCGTTCAATAGAAAGCAAATTTTGAAATTTGAATGTTGGTCCTTTCCCAGGTGAGCAATCTGCTCTAATACTCTCAAAACACTAGGCAGAGCTGTAGGCTCCCAGGCAGCCTCGTAATCATGAGGCTCCTATGAGCTGGTAGGTTACAGGGCTGGTAAGTTAGAGGTATTAAATGCATTTTGGACAGGTGACATTTTCAATTTATGATGGATCTTTTGGAACGTAATTCTGATGGTGTCAAGGAGCATGCGTAAGGTGAGGCTAATGGAGCCAAAGCTTCCGAGGCCCTAGGAGGACCCTAGCAATGTGTTAGACAAACAATATCTTAATTCCAGGTGGTTAAGACCATTTGTGTTCCCCTCTAACACCCCTTGCCTTAGATGACCTAGAAATGACCTTGAGTATTTTGGGGATCCAGTTGGAACACATTTAGTTAGACTGAAGGAACAGATTCATCTGATTTGCAGACACGTCTATGTACAGTTAAAGTTATTGCTAGTCATCTGATGTAGGAATGCCTTCCAGGAAAACTACCACCCACCATGCCTACTCACCCCCGGCGAAGGTGCAGGGCCAGAATTCGCATCACAACATAAATATGTAACAGGCTTCTACACCACAAGTATGTGGCTTGTAAACCTGAAACACTGTTTGAAATGTATAGAGCCAGAACCCAGTCCGGGGGAACATTCTTTCAAATTTTACAGCTTGCATATAAAGGATATTTGAAGAGAGAGGTATCCTAAATTCAAAAACAACCCTCCACTTTGAAATGACATTACCAAGCAAACTGTACACAAACAAATTTTAATCAACCTTGCCAGAAGAAAGACTCAATGATTTTATTCTCTCTAGAGAAAGTGAAATCATAAGATTGTTTTCTTTATAAAGATGACCAAAGACTACACATCCAATGAATATGGGTGAGGAAGAAAACTTACAAAAGTATAGCAGGCAGTTAGCAAAATTTTAAAATATGATTTTGCATTGCTAGTCTTTTATACTATGCAATTTGTTGTGATGTCTTCATTCATGATGCTTTATTTACATAATTTTGTATTTTTTTTATTTAACAAGGGCCCCCCCAATATAAATTTCAGGCCTGTCTGCCCCGACAGTATGTAGAAGAGTGTGTTGGTAAGGAGTTGGAGACAGTCTACGTCAAGTGTTTGCTGACTCCAACACTGCTGCCTCTTCCTCAGGAAAATCATTTCCTCTGGTTTTTATCTTTGCTTGCTCCGTCCACAACTCTGCGCCAGTTGCATCAAGCCCGTGTTTTTCTGTGGGTCCTGCAGAGCTGCCTCCTCCTGGCTCTGTCCACATGTCATCAGGACCACTGCCCCCAAAAGCTCATCAGCTATAACACGATGCCCCAACACCCATAAGACACAGGAAACTGAGAAGAACTGGGTTGGGTCAAGGAAGAGGAGATGTCACTAGGACTGAGGGGACTTCATACTGGTGACGACTTGCACTGGCAGAAGCTGAGGACCCCAGACATCAGCTACTCCAGTCATCCCTGGAGTTCACCTGGCACTGAGCCATCATTTCCACAAAAGTATCTACAAAAATGGCCACAGAGACCACATGACACTAGTTCAAGGCAGAATCAAAGAGCAAGAAGGCTCACTTCCCTCTAAGATGTAAAGTCTTTAGAACAATCTACAGAACAAATTATGACCACTGTAATAATTTAAAAATCTACCAACTCTTATAAGGAAAAACAGGAATCCTGGTGGTTTGAAGCTGTACAGGATTTCAGTGAAGACAGTGTGACCCATGCATGATTTTCTTTATGGATGATTTAAAAACAGAGAAGTAGCTGGGTACCACAGTTTGTATCTGTAATTCCAGTACTGAGGAGGCTGAGATCAGAAGGATCATGGTTCAAGACCAGGCTAAGGTCAGACTAGGCAAAAAAAGTTAATGAGACCCCATCTCAACAAGCTGGGTATGGCAGTACATATCTGCAATTTCAGCTATGTGGAAGGCATAAGTAAGAGGATTGAGGTTGGAGACTGTTCCTGGGCAGAAGTGCAAGAATTTATCTGAAAATAACCAAAATCAAAAAGAGCTGGAAGTATGATTTAAGTGGTAGAGTGCTAGCCTAGCAAGCACAAGGCTATAAAAAAGCAAAAACAAAAACAAAAAACAGAGAAATACTTAGAAACTTAGTGAGCTCCTTTGAGCTATAACTAGGGACATCTGCTTTTTCTTACTTAAGCCCCACCAAAACTAGGGCAAACTAGAGTGATGTCATCCTGCCTTGTGTTCTCAAATATTTCCGTCTTCATTTATTTGAAGTGGAAGCTAGGAGTTATCAAAAATTAAACTAATACATCAGTTCTTAAACAAAGGCCTGTTGATTCAATGGCATTCATTGCTTAAGAAGAAAGTGGAAACAGTCAGAATAACGCCGGCCATGGAGTGGTGAACAGAAGTGTAATTCACAGCATCTGAAGTCAGAGTGACCTGAACGAGCTACTCATGTTTGAAGATGCTAATAACAGCTGGGGGATCAGAGATTTGCATTTATAGGTGTTAACCTCTGAGGGAAGCAAGTCATGGTAAGGTCATGTCACAAAAAGGATGTCGTGACTCAGGATAGAGGGGTTGGGGAGCAGAACCTAGGCAGAGAGAAAGAGAAGAGAAAGAGCTGTTAGTTTGGTAGATGGATGGATAGAGAGATAGATGCATAGATAGAGAGGGATGGATAAGTAGGTAGATGGATGGATGGATGAATGGGTGGGTGGGTGGATGGATGGGTGGGTAGATGGACAGATACGTAGATAGGCAGACAGATATAGGTGTAAGATATATATATACATATATATGCATATACTGTACTTCCATACTGCAAATATGTGCTGCACATATGTATGTGGGGTGTGTGTGTATGTATATGTGTGTGTATGTGTATGTATGTGTGTGTATGTGTGTGTGTGTGTGTGTGTGTGTGTGTGGCTGGGCTAAAATTCTGCTGACTGAGGATAGAAGCAAGGGACTAAGAGCAGGAAGGACTTTGGCCTCATTTTTCTCTAGAAACCCTCACCATCTGCCCTGTGAGGGCATGGAAAGGGGAGGCTAGAAGAGTAAAAAGGCCTGCAGGGTGATCTGGACAAGAAAGGAGTCTCAAGCAATCGCCACCCCTCAAGTCTCCTTCGCTTCCTTTCTGTGTGGGGAAATTGGGGAAAAGCCACAGCTCCTTATTAGCATGAGGAAGACAGCAAGAAGGAAGGGCTGGTGAGAACAGGGTGCCAGCCACTGCAGAGGCGGGGCTGGGACAGCAGGGAGCCCCCACCACGCGCTGCCTAAGAGCAGATGACAAGCTGGACCAGGGACCAAAATCAACATCCATGATCAAGGTGGAAAGATGTTTCTAAGGCCAAGGTGGAGGATGCAGACCCAGGGGTCACCCAGAAGAGAGGACAAGGGAGAAGGGTTCTGATAAAGATAAAATCCTTTATTGACCAAGGAATTCATCAAAAGAGGCTTTTAAGTCAGAAGGGGGTCAGATATCCTAAGGGCCAAGCTTGAGTTTTTCACTACCTCGTAAGCAAATTGAGTGCCATTACAGCAAACTAACATTTCATTTTTCCTCAGCTGAAATGTCACTTACATACCTGAAGTCCTCTGTGTGCATTTGAAATCCCTGACCTCCCTCTCTGCTCCCAAAATGTTCCAATCACAGGAGCAGCCTTGTATCCTGACTACATTTGGGGGTTGGATTAATGGGGACCTGAGCCAGACACACAGCCCACATCTGTGGCTTCTGCCTCTGTGGATTCAACCAGCCACGTGTTGAAAAGATTTTTTAAAAATTTGTATCGGTACCTACAAACATCTACAGACTTTTTTCTTACCTTTATTCCTGGAGAGCTCAGTGTAGCAACTATTTACATATCATTTACATTGCATAAGTTACCTAAGAGGATTTAAAGTAATATGGGAAAGCAGAGAGAAATAAATAAATAAAGTGATATGGGAGATGTGCATCAGTCATACGCAAATACTACATTGTTTTGTAGACAGAACTTGCACATCTTCACATTTTGGGAACTACAGTAATCCTGGAACAAATCCTGCATAGTAACTGAGGGATGACTACACTTGAACTTGCAGAAATCCAATTGGGGGAAGTAGTTGGAAGAGAGGTACAATGATCTCTTATGTAGGTCACAAAGACAGGACTTTTGATCGCCCCCATGTTGTCCTAGTAATAATTGCTACCATGATGTCTTCATCCAAAACAATCTGATAAGAGCATGGTGCCAGGTTTTTCCTTCATTCCTCCCTCTTTGATCTGACCAATATCTTGGAAGTAGAAAATTATAACGAGCATTTAATGTGAATATGGCTGGCAAATGCCATCTACATTGCCACCACAGACAGGTTAGGGACAGCCAGTCAGCCCCCCAGGTATTCAGCTAGCATGACTACTGTGCTTCCCTTTGTTAGATTCCTGAATTATTTATTTCCTGTTGCAGGTGAGAGGCTCAGGCTGCGGTCTCCAAGTGTCCCAGAGCACACATCCCTGGCTGCTTTCTCTGAAATAATTTCACTTAGTCTTTTCTTCCCTCCTAGGAGGAAGCTGAGGCTCACAGGTCAGGAGGAAATGAAATAAAAGCCTTACAAACCCTGTAGGTGAAATGAGGACGTTCTCTAAGTTCTTAAGTTCTATTATAAATTAGGTATAGCCCAAATATTTAATGGAGAAGTGAGAGATTGCTGGTTGTCTGGTTTGGTTGCCTCTGGGGAATAGCTTGCTGGCTTGTGTGGGCAGCCAGAAAACACAGTGCTCCCTGGAACCGCGTCCTCTTCTCAGCTCTGAATCCTTCCTGAAGAGAGGAATTGAAATCCTAGCCATTTATTTCTGTTTTTGCAGCCCACACTCTCAGAGTCCAAACCAAATAAGCCCAGGAAAGTTCTTGCTGTTGGCTGTTTATGAGCTGTACGGTACCCAGAAGTACATAATGCTCTAGCACTGCTTCCTGTGCAATCTTTGTCAGCCTTAGGACATCCACAGACTTCTTTATCCTTTTTGATATTATTATTATTATTTATAATCCCAGCACTCAGGAGGTCAAGGCAGGTAGATCAAGAATTCAAAGCCCGCTTGGGTTATTTAGCAAGATCCTGTCTCAAAAAACCAATTTTTAAAATGTTCACGTATACATTGAAACTCACTTCCTTACCTCATATTTTCATGAGAAATAAAATCTTAGTGTTCATTCACTCTCTGCACCCCTTCAGATCCCTCCACAGCACCCCTAAATCTTTGATCTCCTCTCTGGACATCTTTAGTGACAGGTGAGTCACAGTCTCCCCACACAGGCTCAGTTATTTTCAGATTGCTTATATTAAAGTCTTTTTTGAATTGAAGACTGCCTATAATTTGCCTTTTTTTTTTAATAGTACTAGAGTTTGAAATCAGGACCTCACACTTGCTAGATACACATGCCCAGTCCTTTTTGCTTTAGGTATTTTTCAGATAGGGTCTCATGTCTTTGCAGGGGCTGACTCCAACCTCGATCCTCCTACCCATGCCTCACTTATAGCTGGGATTGCACATGTGTACCACTATACCCAACTTGTGGATTGAGATGGGGACCTTGCTAATTTTTTTTTTAACCTGAGCTGGCCTTGAATGGCAATCCTCCCTATCTCTGCCTCCTAAGTAGCTGGGATTACAGATGCATACCTTCACACCCCGCTATAATTTGCTTCTACTGATTCATCATCCATGTGAAAGCTCTTTCAGTAATTGATAACCTGTATCTTTCTTTTACTAGTGCTGGGAATCAAACCCAAGGCTTTTTACATGAGCTAGGCATGAACTGCATCCTCATCTTATTTTTTCTTTTTTTGAGATGAGGTCTGTCTGTTACTCAGGATGGCCTTGCACTCCTAGGCTCAAGTCATCTTCCTGCCTCAGCCTCCTAGGTAGCCGAGACCATAGGTGCATGCTGTCACTCCCTGACCACCCCTTTATCCCTCTCTTCAAGTCTCTGTTCAGTCCAGGCTCCCCCAGTTCCTATCATTCTTCCTGTGTTATACTTCTGAAACTGCCTTCCGGCTGATGCTCTGAAAACCCTATTTGTGGACTGTGGTGCCCATAATTTGGCCCAGTGCTCAGCTGTGCTCTTTCCAGTGCAGATCAAGGCAGGAGGCTTTGTTCTAAATACTGTATATCTATTAAGCAGCCTAGGATTTAATTAGCTTTCTTGGCAATGACATAAAACTATGGCTTGTTTCTTAGCAGCAACTGCATATTTGAGTAGTTGGATTTTATAATCCCAAAACAGAGCTGCCATGTACCATGAACAATTTTTTTTTTTCCTTTCTGGGATCAATCCTAGGGTCTCACACATGCTAGGCAAGCACTACCACTGAACTACCTCCCAACCCCCCACTGACGGATTTTTATCTTGTTATATGGGCTCATTAGCTCAGATTTTTAAGGATCTTTTGGGATTCTGATTTGCCCTCAAATGTATTAGCATTCCATACTCGTTCTGTGTCACCTGCAAATACAATAAGCTTATTTTTGGTCTTCAGCCAAGCTGCCAATAAAAAAAAAATCGTGTGTAGCATAAAAAATGCAGAGCCCATAGTATGCCAATAAAAACCTTCTTCTAGATTAAAAAGGATTAATTAATTAGCAAGCTTTGGCTATGATTGTTCAGCCAGTTATAAACCTATGCAGTACCCTATCTCTCAGCCAGGGTGAAGATGGCGTGGGCTGTCCTTTGTGGCACCCCAGCATCTGAGCCCCCTTTCTCTTTGGAAGAGTTTCCAGACCTATGAGTCTTTTGGAGGACAGAGACCCCTTCCTTTTAAGAAAGGTAAAAATGACAGCCACCCGATGTCCTACTGCCCTTTGTAGCTAGGGTGTGAGCATGTGTTCTGGGTGTCACCAAACAGAGGTGACATGCTGAACACAAAGTCAGGAGCTAGAGATGCAAAGCAGTTGGGACTTGAAGGATTCCATTCTGGCAGAGAGTAGGGAGCACCAGGGTCAACAGTGTCCGTGATGCAAATCCTGGCATTTATGCCAATATTGATAGGCTGTCATGTCCTCCAAAGACCAGCTTAGTGGATTTTGACTGCACTGGGGTTTGAACTCAGGGCCTCACGCTTGCTAGGCAAGCACTCCACCACCTGACTCAAGTTCCTAGCCCCAGTTTGGTGGTTTGGGTATGTGGCTAAGTCTATGCTGACTAGCCTTTTTGGAGCATCTGTAAACTGTCCTATGTCCTTAACTAAAATCCTCTTTGTTTAACTTAAATTTGTTTCTGTTGTTTTTGACATAAAAACAAGAAAATTTTCTCTTGAAATGTATGCACAACACATGAGCCTCATCTACAAGTTTGTCAGTGGAACAATCCTATCAGAAGATATGAAATCAGTTTGACACAATTTGTCCTTGTGGTCAGAGGCTGGGTATGCACAGTGATTCTGTGCTGGTTATGCTTTTATTTATTTATTTGTGGTACTGGGGGTTGAATTTAGAGCCCCGTGCTTGCTAGGCTAGGTGCCTAGCCACTTGAACTATGCCTCCTGTCTTTCTCTTTTTTCAGACAGGGTCTTGCTAATCCTCACCCTTGCTATATATCTATTCTCCTGCCCAGCACCCTGAGTAGCAGGAATTATAGGTGTGTGCCACCTGCTCTGGCACTGTTGGCTCTTTCAAATCACTGCTATATTTTCAAAGCACTCAGCAACCATCTTTAAGGATTCTCCTCAAGATTCTCACCAAGAATCAACATCAAGCTCATTAGCCTTTATTTTCTAGAAACTTCTTTCTGTTTTTGAACATTGGAATTGTACATTCCCTATTCCTTGTGGCTGTTGTATTTCATAATTCCTCAGAGGTTATCCAAAAAAAATCTCTGCACATAGAGGTTATCAATCATATTTGTAAATTTTCTCAACAGCTTGAAATCTAATTTTCTTTACTAAAGAAATGCTCTCATTCAATCCTCTCTTATGCTTGATTTGTACTTTTTGGTTCGAAGAATGGTTCTCTTTGAGAAGGCACAAATAACACTCTGGGCTTGGGTCTAGGAAGAATGCAGTCCCCATGACCAACCTGTAGTGGTCTCTAGGGAGTCACTGTTTCCAAAACTGCTACAGAAGGGATTGGCTCTAGGTAAGATGGCAGAGGATACAGAATTCAGGCAGAGATCTAACCTCTAAATCATCCCCTTCTCCTGAGAAAACACAACCTCTCCCAACTCCATAGCTGCTGCACCCATTTCTGTCACCCCACACCCCAGGGATGACAAGCAATTGAAGTGGTTTGACTCTTCCTTAACTGAGATGAAGGCAAGTAACACGGAAGGTCTTTAACCGAAGGTCCCTGGCCAGTTCTGAAGAGAAGCAGATAGAAACTAAGATTGACTTTTATAGAGAATATTGGCTTTCCTGCATATCTTGTCTACTAGGTGACTTCAGGGCTTTGTGCAGCTTGCCTTGTCACTATCAGCTCTTCCCTGCCCTAATTATAGGTTGACATGGGATGGAGCCCAGTTAGAACTACCTTCATTTCTATGCTACTTGCCAGGAAACTCAGGGTCAAAGAAGGTGGGGTTGGAACATCCAGGAAGACTAACATCTGAAGTTCCTGCAATACAGGAAGGCAATTCCTGAACTCTTACAATCTGGGGATGGAATGGGTCGTGTTATTTCTCCAAGGAAATTTTAGACCCAAAGGATATGGTTGCCTTTGTAACAAACAACTGCCCTAATCCTTGTCTGTGAGATGTCGAACTATAGTCAATCTAAACTTCTCCCTTTTCCCAAAGGTTTGAAGCAAAATCCACATTATTCTGAACAGACACATTTTAATTCCCCCTACCAGATACACCAGACTCCTTCTTTAAGGACAAACAAAATCACCACAAACGAAAATTCACCATACATGTGATGAAAAGATTGAACAAAGAGGCCAATGTGAGACACCAGTGTAACTGACTTATGTCAAACAACACTGCAAGAAGTAGGGGAAATGCTTAGAGAGAGTCTGTATTCTTAATAAGTAATTACAAAAGAGAGAGAGAGGGCGAGTTGCCAGTTGGGCCTCCTCTCAGCAGTGCTCTCACCCTCAGCACCTGCAGGTGGAGGAGCAGAGCTGGGCCTGGGGGCTTGAGCTGGAAGCTGGCTACACATGGCAACCCCATCCTCAGCCTGCTAATGCTGGTCCTCTAGGACACCTCTGACTGTCCCGTTCTTTTCCAAGGTTGAGTGTGATAACTGATCAATACAGAAGGAATAATGGAAAATGGGCTGCTTGGGGCATCTTGAGTCACAGGTAATCTTACTCCCAGGCTGCCCTCCCCATGCTTTGGTTCCCCAACATTTGTACAAGAGAATGTGCTTTGTAATTTGAGACCCACTAATGCACAATCTGGATTTGCTAACTTCTTTTTTGGGTTTTTTTTTGAGATAAATTCTCACTGTGTAACCCAGGCTGACTTGGAACTTGCTCTGTGGCCCAGACTGGTCTTGAACTCATGATCTTTCTGCCTGAGGAGTGCTGGGATGGCAGATGTGCACCACCACACCTGGATTTGACTTCCTATCTTTGAGTATCAGCAAAGGATTGTTCTAACTCCCATCTTTACTGCAAAGAAGAAACATAACCAATTCTGCTAGTTTTCCATTTTGTCCTGTCAGGGAAGAAACATTTTTTAAAAAGTCACCCCATGTACTCGATCTTGAGAAATCACCAGCAGAGTTAATAGACATCACCAGCAGCACAGAATCAACAACAATGTGTGTTTCTTTCCTCCCCGTGGCCATCTGCCCAGAATGAGAGATGCAATATAAGAAGCAGAGAAAATTATTAGAGATGGAAAAAAAGCACATAGAGAGAAGGACTGGCCAAGATGTGAATCCAAATAGCAAACGGAGATGCCTGGGAGTGCTCACAGCAGCAAGCACTTGCCACAATTACTACTCACACACAATTGCATGAACAGCACAGTAGGCCAGGGTGACATGTGACTATTCTCAGAAATGATCTTATTTTGCACGAGAAAAATCAATGTAAGGACAATATTGTCATATTTATGCACCAAGCATCATGCCATGTTCAATGAGATTTTTATATGATTTTAAAGACATCCTTTCAATCTGTCAACCCCATATGATCTGCCAGCAGGATTTACACATCATTGCACAATTACATTATAGTGAGAACACAGAAATTTCATTTCAACTCTGACGGGGTCTACAAGAGCTTTGTATCACTTCCTTAAGAGGAATCGTTTTGTTTGGTTTAATAGAAGAGAAAAAGTCAGGATGGTTGCCAAGCACTTCTTGGTTTGCTTCCAAAGCATTCTGAGCAGAATGTCTCCGAAAGTCAAATGTAACATCCCATTCAGGGATTTGGTTGGATTGTGGGTGCTCTCAGAAGAGATTGAGAAGAGAAAGTTCTTTTTCAGTTTCTCTGTTGCAGTACAGATTGTGGAGTTCTTCTGTTATGTGTGACTTATCCTGACTGTCTTCCTGTCCCTGTTCCCCAAAGAAAATGTTCTGTGATGGTCCTGTCCTCTACATGCAATAATTGATCTTGATTGCCAGTTTGACTGGATCAAGACGTATCTAGATTAGTAAAGCACACTTCTGGTTGTGTCCCTGAGGACATTTTCAGAAAGGATTAACTCTGGGGGAAGACCCACCCTGAATGTGGGTGGCTCCATCCCATAGGGTCTGGACCCAGATAGAATAAAAGAGGTAAAAGGAGAGAGCCAGCTAGCACAGGAATTCTCTCTCTCTCCTTCCTGGTGGTCAAGAAGTGAGCTGCTCTGCCAACACCTTCCCCTCCATGACGGACTGAAACATCTGAGACTGTCAGCCAAAATAAATCTTTCATCCTTTTAGATTGTTTCTCTCAGGTATTTGTCACAGGGACAAAAAGCTGACCACCACATGCAGACAGCACTCTGTGAACACTTCAAAACTGTGGCCATTGGCCATTGGCTTGTCCACTGACACATGCTCCTTTTCCTTTAAGGTAAGGAGTTCAAAATCATTCAGATGTTTTTCTGTCACTCCCATTTGAACATGTTTTCAGCTGCCTACAATATACCTACAGTTTGACTCCCTGCACACCATTATTTCAAAGTCAACATTTCCACCATAAAACTTACCTTGGAAATGTACTTCCCACACAACATCCCTTTCAAAGGCTCCGCCATATAAATCTTAATTTTAATACAAATCTTATGTGCTAGTTTATGTGTTTTTGTTTGTTTTTTGAGGCAGAGTTTCATTATGTAGCCCAAATTGGCTTCACAAATTCATGATCTTCCTGCCTCAGCATTCCCAGCGCTCAGATTACAGTTGTGTACCACCACACTTGGTTTATTTTTGTTTTTATCAATTTCCTATGTTGATTCGACCATCAATTCCTACTGGCTCTCTTTTTAAAAAATATACCTCTTCTAGCTTTATGTATGTTTCATCTCCTCTTCCACCCCCCATAGCGTAGGTCTCTATTGTCTATGTCCTTGACCCCCCCCCCCATCTCACTGGCTGCTCTCCACTACTCAAACCTTACATCATCACCTAGCTAACCTTTTCTCTGTGTCACTTCTGTATTAGGAAACCTTCATAAGCATCAAGGTAAAACTTCTTCATGGCTTTCAGGACTTGCTAGCCTATGTTCCTCAGCTGACTACAAAAAGTACATTTTCTGCCTTAGTCATGGGTTCTCTGTCTCCTCATGTGTGCTCCATGCCTGTGGCAGAGCCATTTCACTTCTGGTCCTGTCCCTGGCATTTCCTTTCTCTGGTATCTACTAAAAATTTCTTTGTTTGCCCAGGTCCTATCACCTTTTCTTATCTAAAATATGTCTTCTGCTTTCCTTGACCTCTGATTTTATTTACAGTCTCTACTTCAGTTATTATAATGACACATTCTCTTCTAATATTTCTTTTCTTTTTGAAACTTTTTTTTTGGGTGCTCTGGATTAAACTCAGGACCTCACACATGCTAATCACACATCCCATCACCAAACTCAGCTGCCTTCTTGGTCCCTAATATTTCTGAAACCTGAGTTTGTACTGTCTCCCCAATAGACAGTAATCCTCCAAGGTGAGGACACTGCCTTCCATTTCTTTCTCCTAATTGTCTCCTCCTCTTGAAATACTATCGATGTTCTCTGACCCTATATTGTACCTATTTTTATTTTTCCATTTTTAATGGGAACCATTTGCAGAATAAAGTATTTCTTGTGTATCTTTCTCGGTGCTGATCACCATGTTAGCTAAACACACAGTGGTTTGGGAGAACCCATTGAATTAATATGTAATTATTTTTGAAATGTAGCAGGATACGTGTGAATTAATTTCAGGCCAATAAAACATATCTGCAAACTCTTTAAGAATTTTAAATGGAATCATTTGTCTGTTTTCCCCTTTGATTCAGCTGTGATGTCTTTTATTAAAACACAATGCCCTGATAATGACTTGATTCAATTAAAATTAAAGAAAGAGGAAAGGCAAATATAAACTTAAAAAAAAAAAAACAACAATTTTTTTCCAGGGCTGGATGTATGGCTAAAGTAGTAGAAGGTCTGCTTAGCAAGTGCAAAGCCCTGAGTTCAAATCCCAGTCCCTCTCTTCTCCCACACACAAAATGGTTTTTCCCATGGGAATTTAAAAGGAGTGTTAAAAATGCACTGTCTCTAAATGAGGACCTCATTTATGGAATATTCTACCAGTCGTCAAACTCCATTACTCAAAAATCTCTACAGAATAGAGTGTGGCAGTGGTAGCATGGGAGAGAAGGGTGGTATAGGCAGAGATGGAGACAAAGGACAGAGATAGAGCTGGTGAGATAAGAAAAAAAATCCAAAATATCAAAATATTTTTAAGAAGAAAAACAATGCAAGCTCTGGCATAGCTGAAGATCTCAGGCTAAGATTCTGATTTTAAAGTTTTGAATCTGCTTTGCAGACCTTAGTCACTGGGTGAATTCAAATGCCAGAGAGATTATTACAGCTTTCCTTCTATAAGGCATTTCCTTTTCGATCCTGTTTTTGAAAACTTTGCTCACTTGGGTTTTATTATAGGGGCTGACTGATAATATGCCAATCCCACAATCTGTCTGGGGCAGATAAATCACAGGAAAGAACATTTCAGTTTAAAGGGTAGAAATTCAAGCCTCACTTTGATTTTGCAGCCATTACCACATCATAGGATTCCCACAATTACTACCCCTGTAGAATAAGCAGTGGCGACTCTATATGGAGTCCGCCCTATTGCCATGGTGGCCAGAGCAGGAGGGGAGGCAGCCATCTTGGATTCCTGACTCTGCCTCAGACTTGTGTTCTTGCTGGCTGCTATTTTTTGTGGGGTTGACTGTGGGGCCAACCTAATATATGAGCCACCTTTAAGTACTGTCTCTTAAATTATTTTCTGTCTCCATCTTTATTGGCTGTACAGAGAGCTTTCAACAGTCAAGGTGGCTTCATGTGACATGGAGTAGTCTAAAACCAGCAGTTGTTTTTGTTCAAAAGACCCACTCTGGGTGGTGCTGTTATTTCAAATCTAAAACATAAAAGATTTTCACTCATAGAATCCTCACCACCACCCCCAACCCCAAATTTTCAATCAGAATCAGGTTTATTTTTCTTTCTTGCCTAGCGCACACCATCCATGTACTCAACTGAGCTACACCCATAACCAGAATCAGTTCTTAACATAAGTTCTTATGAAAGAAGGAAAGGAGAGAGAGGAGAGAGGAGAGAGAGAGAGAGAGAGAGAGAGGAGAGAGAGAGGGAGAGAGAGAGAGAGAGAGAGAGAGAGAGAGAGAGAGAGAGAGAGAGAGAGAGAAGGAAAGGGAAGGAAGGAAGGAAGGAAGGAAGGAAGGAAGGAAGGAAGGAAGGGAGTTACAAATTAAGACCACAGGAGATGGCTGAATTAGCTTGGATTAAAGTGTGAGCTGGAGGCAAAGGTATCAGTCTTTACTGCATTTCTGCCTTTAGGGAGTTTATTGAATGTGCTTTTGTGATATAATTTATAAGGAAATTGGTTTTACTCAAAAGACTTTTTTTGCTTTATATCTGGTAGCACCCTTGAGTGCTTCAAGAAAAAAAAAGGTAATTCCATTAAGCTTTCCATTTTCACTGCAAAAGAAATGAACTAGATGTGATTGGAAAGATAAGGCCCTGGCAGCTGGCCTCCACTTGAACTGACCTTGCTCCAGGGGTCAGGGAATAAGAAGTGTGGCCTTTGTTCCAGAGATGTCACTTCATGTGCAATTAGAGGGCTAGAGTGCCAGTTTTCCCTGCTGTACACTGAATCTGAGTTTGCTGCAAAAATGTCCACTAGGTTCACAGTAGGTAGATCATCTATCTGATCATCGTTCTAACAGCTTCGAGAGTCCTGTGTTCCTTGTGGTGATCGTAGGGGATTAAAGAGCACAATGAATGTTGAAGTCAAGACTGACTTGGAAGCGATATGACCTGACATGGAAATTATGAATCTGTGTTTGCTGGTTTGTCGATGGCCCTCTCAACCATACCTAAAGGCTTTGGCAGAATCCCCCCAATTCTCCTTCTCAATTTGATTTCTATGTCCTGTGTTTTGGAGGGGATGAGGAGGAAAAAAACCATTCGAGATTAAGCAATGTCTGGGCTGTGGATATAGTTTAGTGTATGTGAGAAACATGCTCACCTGTCCAAACTCAAAGAACGGACTCAGGGACATGTGAAGTACAGTGAAAATGACACTTTAATGATGGTCTTGCAAGACCAACTGTCTGGTGAGCAGGCATGCCCAGAATGGTTACAATGACCATTTTTATCCCTAGTGTGCAAATCCCTCCCGTCGGTCCTCATTGGCTGAGTACCAAAGGGCAGGGGTGGAAGGTGTGAGGGGTGTACTACCTTCCCAGAAGTCACCTAAGTTTTATTATTTCCTCTCCGGTTATTTTTAAATATGCCTGTCTTGGGATTGGTCAAAGTTTAGAAGCAGACTTAAGTCTCCACCTCCTTCTGTCTCTTTGAGGCGGGAAGGCCCCTCTGTGGTACATGCTTTCTGGCACATTTTTACCCATTTCCTCACTTCATGGAGGCTTACCCCTCCCTTGTCAGTTGGTCCTTCCCCAAAATCCTGTTTGTGACTTCACAGGTGCATGAGCTTTGTCACATCCAGAAGTGGCTATGGAAACAAGTTATCAGTAATTTTCCATTCAGGGTTAACTGTTTTGCCTTGAAAATGGACTACCACTGACTTTATCTCCAACAGTGTAGAGTGCTTGCCCACCATGCATGGGGCCAAGGGTTCCAGCTCCAGCACCATAAAAGAAAGAAAGAAAGAAAGAAAAAAAAAAAAAAGCTAAAGAAATATTCTCCACTGCTCAAAGTTAAATGCTTTGTGTTTTCAATATCCAATAGGATTTCTAATAAATCGAGTTCTGTAGTCCTTAATGTATAAATCGGGGCCTGCCCACATGAAACTGGAAACAGTATAGGAACATCACATTTTTGTTGTGAGTTCTTAAAAACAGAGATTTTTACAGGTGGGGCACACATGTAATACCAGCTATAGGAGGCTGAGTCAGGAGGATTGCAAGTTTAAGGCCAGCCTAGGCAGCTTAGTAAAACCCTGCTTCAAAATTAAACAAAAAGGGCTGGGGCTGTAGCTCATGCCTAGCAGGTATGAAGTCCTGGTTTAAAACCCCAGTACTGGGGAAAAAAAAAAAAAAGAAATAGCTGCAGTGGCTATTTAAATCTAAATTAAAATTAAACTCAGTTAAAAATTCACCTCTTCATAAATGGCCACATTTCAAGGGTTCAACAGTGACTGATGTTACCTAAAACATAAAAAGGACCTATTAACTCAATTCTTTATTGGTGGACATTTCAGGTTGTTTCCAATATTTTACTGTTATAAACAATACGGCAGGTGGTACACACTTGTAATCCCAGCACTCAGGAGGTTAAGGCAGAAGAATCACAAGTTCGAGGCCAGGTTGGACTATATGGTGAGCCCCTGACATAAAAACAAAAACCACAACAAGCAATACCAAAATGAACATGGTAGTGTCATTTTATACTCCAAGAATAAATTTATCTGAAAGACAAATTCTTTTTTTTTCCCTGGCTTTCTCTTTTGCATTCCAGATTTTTATCCTACAGCAAATGTTTCTTCTTCTCCCTAAAAAGAAACCGAATCTCAAGAGGCAGTGACATCCCTCATCCTCTCACTATGACGTTAACTAATTTCCTTACTCTCGAAATCACAGCACATCACCTACAAAAAAGAAAACATAAGTTATGACTAGAACACTGCAGTTTCTTAGGACACATTTAACTTCCGTAAGATCCACTGTCATTTTTATTAGGATACGTTCATTTACATTGTACTTTAGTGAGTTTGCCCCATCAACTCCCCTCCCCCAACCCCTTCCTCACCCTACTTAAAGCAACTGTAAGAGGTTTCATTGTTCTATTTACGTATGTGACGCCCATCAACCATATTCTCTCACCCTCATCTTCATTCACTCTCCCCCTCCCACAAGTACCCCCCTCCACACACACACCGTACCTATTTTACAGTCCTGTCTTTTGTTATTAATACTAAAGTCGATGTTCAAGGCTCAGAAGACCCCATCTCAACCAATGAAAGCTGGGAATGGTTGTGTGTGCCTGCCATCCCAGCTACTTGAAAAGTGTAAATAGGAGGATTGTGACCCAGGCCAATTCAGGCATTTTTTTTTAAAGCAAGACCTTTGGGGAAACTAAGGCAAAAAGGGCTGGAGCCATGACTCAAGTGCAGAGCATCTGTGTAGCGAGCACAAGATCCTGAGTTTAAACCCTAGTACTGCCAAAAAAGTCAACTTTATGCTGCATCTTTACATCTATTTGCATTTCTCTTAACTGCAAATGGCACCATGTAGTATGTTTTGTTAATTTTTAACTCTTTATAACAGATTTGTGTTTATTTTATGGTAGTAAGTAATAAAATAGACTATCATCTACATATATTTTATGCATCCTTGACATAGCTAACATTTTCCTTTTTTTTGTATTTCTGGTGTATGTGTTTTACCTTCAAGGTTTTCAAATTGTCACAAATGTCTAAATCTTGATGTAAGTAGACCTGCCCAATTGAAATCCACATTGTTCCAGGGTTAACTGTAACAGAGAACACAAAGGAAATCAAAGAAATGTTCATCTGTGAAGCAAATATGGGGTATTTTAACACCGTCACCATTTGCTTTGGCTGGTCCCACTCAGCGTGATAGGTCCTTCCTGCCTCTGGTGGTAATTAATCACCCAGGGGCGGCAGAATGGCTGCCGAAGCACCCCCATTACAGTCTGGAGCCATAAGCCTTAGGGAGGGTCACTGCCCTTTCCCAATCCTGGACGTTGGCTGATCTCCTTTGTAAATATTTGGGAGGCTGGCAAGTTCTTTTTCTTGGAAAGGCTTGCTGCCAGCAGGACTCTATAAGGATAGCTTAATTGGTTCAGACACGTCTTAAAGAATTTCACATGGATACACACACAGAATTGTCTAATAGTTAAACATCTATCAAAAGCACTTTCCAAACTTGAATTCTAATGTTCTTCATAGTTCTGGGTTGAAATTGTCCCCCGAACTTCGGGAGGCATAAAAATGTCTTCAGCTGGGCATGGTAACACACGCCCATAGTCCCGGCCACGAGGGAGGCTGAGGCAGGAAGAGTGATTGAACCCAGGCACTTGGGGCCAGCCTGGACAACATAACAAAATGCTGTCTGAAAAACAAAAACAAAAAAACTGGGCTGGCAGAGTGGTTCAAGCGGTAGAGGCCCTGAATTCAAACCCCAGTGTCGCATTAAAAAAAAAAAAAAGCCCTATTATAATAGGATTAGAAAATTAATGTACAGTTCTTGAAAACATCACCTTACTTTGTTCCTTCTAAATGTAATTAGCCCTTGAAAGGCATCACTGTGCTTCACAAACTCCAAGGGAGATAAAATATTGGAACCTAGAGATGAGGTTAATGCCACACACTAAAATATTAAAATTTCAAAACAGTGGCATTTTCTCCTTTACCCCTTGTTTTTACCCAGTGAGGTAGACAGGGCAGTGACAGGTAGAAGAAACCAATAACGGACTTACACAGTGATTACAAAGCTACAGTATGACCTTTCAATTCTGACAAGTAGTTTCATAATAACCAAAAGTTAATAGGAAAAATATGTATATTATATATAGTATATTATATATATAAAAATATATTTACATATATATATATATATATATATATATAAAATTCTTGTTGTTGTTGTACTGGGGTTGAACAACTCAGGGCTTCCTAGGCAGGTGTTCTACACTCAAGCCACACCACCAGTCCCTTCTGCATTGGTTATTTTTTGAGGTAGGGTCAGGCTGGCCTGGACGATG
Organism: Castor canadensis; assembly: GCF_047511655.1. NCBI lineage: Eukaryota > Metazoa > Chordata > Mammalia > Rodentia > Castoridae > Castor > Castor canadensis. The sequence goes on along the minus strand of NC_133399.1, from coordinate 92,281,861 downwards.
ATCCTCCAGTTTGTGCTTCCCCAGCAGTTGGGAAGACAGGTACACACCACACTGAACCCAAGCATTGGTTGAGATGGGGAAGCTCTTAAACTTTTTGCCTGGGCTGGCCTCAAATTGTAATCTTCCTGATCTCTGCCTCCCAAGTAGCTAGGATTACAGGCTTAAGTCAATGTGCCATGCTAGAAACTATTTTTTTTTTTTAAACAAGACTTAAATGGTTCTTTCATTTCATGGATGATTAAAAGCACGGTGAGTCTGAGGGTTATGTTCCCATGCCATGCTGACACCTATGAGTTATCACGTGGTGGGTTACAGGTCTGCTCCATCTATGGCTGAGACCACTTCCAGCACTTACCAATTATTTTAGTAACCCTGAGCGGGGAAAGGGGAGGGAAAGTGCTATATATATACTTCTGAAGACTTTAAGCCTAAATAAATAAGGCTTCTTGGTTAGACAGGTAACCACCAGACTGATTCTTGCGTCTTCTGTTTGAAAGGTGTGCAAAGAGTTTTTATGAAGTAGAAATTAAGTCAAAAGTATCCCAGGTTAAAATTTTTTAAAAAATAAATAAAAATTTAAGGATTGACACAAGGGGCATACAAAGGTTGAACATCAAATTTTAATCTTGAAACCTTTTATCCAGTCCTCAAATTATTAACATGAAAAGGAATGATAAATTATAATTTTATCATTATCATATCACCATGTAACAAGCCCTTGTTACAAAATCCATCTACTTACTGTCTCCAAAAACCAACAGAAACCCATACATGACATTCCCTAATGATCTACTGACAGATGAAATTTTAACCAACTTTATACCAGGAAACTATTCACAGAGGTACTTCAATCACATAGCTTAAAATATGGAGAAAAGACAGGTAAAAAAATTATCTTAACCTGTAGTAGTCTTTTTACTTTTTAAAATTTTTATAAAATACACTAATTTCCCAAAATAAAGAATATCATGACACATTGGTGTCAACTTACACAGATGAAAGCTGGTGTCAGCTTTTTTTTTTTCTAACTAAAGTTCATTTCACCAAACCTTTATATATTACATGAATATCCAAGTAAAGTATTTAAAATAATTCAACATACAGGAACATAATGTACAGTGTTTTATTTTAAAAAATGGCTAACTTAGGAATGATTTCATTTTTGACCACGTTACATATCTTTTTAAGACGATGAAACCTCTTGCTATTCCAAGACTTTTCAGTTCATGTTTCTATTTCCCAGCTTTAATTCTTAAAAGTAAATTAAAAAAAAATAGTGAAAAGGTTTGTTTATTTCTTTGCTTACTTCCCATGAGAAAACCGTGGTAACAATCTCATTCACTACCAGGCTGTAGTTTTTCAGCCTGTTTTTTCAGGACTACCCAGACCCACAACTGCATGGCATCAGAATGAAACTGAAGAGGCCAGTGACATCAAAGAGTGAATACAAAAAGGCCCCACTGGGTCCTGCCACAGTCGTAAGGTGTGGGCACACTCACTCCTGCCGAGCCCTGCACAACTTCAACGGCACAGTTATAGGAGCAGAGTCTCCGTCCTTTCTGTCTCTGCTGGGAGGACATAAAAGCATTTTACTAACGACTTGGGGGATGGCTAATGGATGCCTTTGCCAGAGGGGGAGCGAGTGCACTCAAGAGATCCTGGTCAGTAGTGGCTTTGGGGTAGAAAAGAGAATGCTGTTTATTTTACACTTCCTGCATCGGTCAATTCTGAGTGCAAACTAACCTCAACAGGAAATTGCAATGAAATATACATACCATGCAGTCTACAGTATGGTGGGAATCCAGTAACACATGCAAGATGGTAGAGAAAGAATCACAATGGATGAATGTAAACTTTTCAGTGTTTCATACAGCCTTTGACTTTAACACGAGTGCACCACTCACCACACTATCTCACAAACGTTTTATTGTGTCCTGGGCATGCAGATCACTTGGGGAAAACAGAAATTACATTTCAGACAGTGAGTACAATTTCACTTTCCCCTACTTTCCAAACGATGAGTTGAACTGCTTTTATTATAAAACTCAATACATTTCTGAATACTTTTTTTTTCTGTCAGTGGTTGTGCTTTATTTTTCCTTATCACGTCACTAATTTCATCCTAGGAAAATTAAAGGCCCAAAAAATTAAATTGAGGACTAGGTGTCAGGTTGATTCCTGATCAGACTAGAAAGACAGGGACCCACTAGCTTCTCTAAAGTTTTTGTCTCCCTACCCCAGGCCCTTATTGATACTGATTCAGGTGTGTGTTTGGTTTCTCAAAAAGGAAACCCAAATTAGAGAACTGGCATTTCTGTCTTAAAGAAGCGGAGTGTAAGGGTGGGGACGGGGATGGGGGCAGGGGGATGCATTCTATGTCAAAAAGGATCTCTTGCTCTCAACAGGAGATGACCCAGCTTCTCCATAGCTACCACTTCATAAATTAATAATTTCTTAAAGCATAATCCAAAGAATTTATCTATTACAAGAAAAGTTCAAGTTTAAAAAAGCAAAATAAATTAGTTAAGCCTTGTAAACAATTGTCCATTTTAGTTATATATCTTTAAAAAAAAAAGATTTCTCTGTATAATACATCAGACAGTACAAGGCACACCTTACATATCAGAGCCATGATAAAACCCACCCAGACACCATCTTCTTTCACTCTGTTTGCTGGGATAACCATGCAGGGACTTGGGGGCTCTGGAGTCGCACACCAATCCTCTGCCCAGCTCCTGAAGTCCACAGATGTGCTCTTTCCATGAAATTGCTTTGTGCTATTTTGTCGTGTGGTGTGATCTTGAACCTTCTCAGCGTTATGTCTCCTCAGATGTTTTCCACAAAGCTTCCTGGGAAAAGGCCAGTTTTCCCGTTTCGTTGTAATGTGCCTTTGAACCAGCCATCCTCTCGTTTTTTATGAACAAACACAATATCTCCCTCTTTAAGTTCAAGTTCTGCCTCACTCTGAGGAGGATAGGAAACCACCACCCTGTGCCTACAAGAGAGAGGGGAGAGTTTAGTTACGGCAATTCAAAGCAGCAACAAAAATGGTGTACTATTAGTCTGCACCAGCCCTCAACATAAACAGAATAGGAAACAAGATAAATTTGTTTATAAGGGTTTGTAAAAACTGAAAACACAGCTCGTCTCCACTTAATAGAGACTTGGTATTAACAAAGATGGAGTCTGGATATACACAGTCCCACACCCACAATGATTTGTTTGAATGACCTACACAGGGAGAGCCATTTTTATCTGTGCTCAGTGCTTGTCTCTTGGCTGAACAGACAGAGAAAGCTTCATTCCACTGTCCAGGAGGGGAACCATTTTTGTCCTACCCTCTACTCCAAGAGGAGAAAATTCAATTTATTGACTGGTAAGACTGAGAGAAGTAGCTGCTGAGCAGGTGGGTTCTGTCTTCTTTGAATTGGTTCTTTACAGGCTGTGTGAGTTCTGCAGTACTATCTTATAATTATGCACAGAGGGAACAGAGGTCAGGCCAGTCTTCTGGAATGCTGTCTTTCTGTATCACTGACACTGGAGTTTGACATGGGTGAGGCAGCAATTTTGAGAAAGTGCTCTTGGCCTTATGTAGCCAAATTCTCCCATGAAGAAGAAGACTGTGACAAAAAATTCAGTCTAGCACTACTGGTAATGAGGTTGACATTCTGGTCTCCATTAGTCTCATATTTGTAATCTGCTTCTCCTTGATTCTCAACTCACATGTCATTGGGAAAAGGTGCAACTGGCACTTAAACACTCCAGCAGCCCAGCTGAATATTACCTATGCCTCCATGCCTCCTTGTCTCCAAATGGAGAATTATGGTCTCCAGCTCAGGAAGCCAGATGGAAATGACTTATTTTAGGCTCCATTTTTTTTTTTAATCTTCCTCTATCCAGCATCATTTCTTTCCATTACTCCTCTTTTGCTTTTCTCAACCAAAGGGCAGTGGGGTGGGGGCTGGGGTATGGGTGGTTATCTTAGGCAACCTCCCAGTTAGCCCCAGCCATCCTTGCCTTCTGGTATTCTCATACTTGTGTCTTTTTCAACAATGCACAGGATGACCTGTGTGACCACTAAAATATTACAAAAGTGACATGCTATCTGAGCTAGGTCATTAAAGGCATTGGGGCTTCCCCTTTGTTTTCTCTTGGATCATTTGCACTGGGAAAAATCACCAGGTGGTGAGGACACTCAACATTCCTATGGAGGGTACCACATGAACGAGCTACTTTGGAAGCAGATCCTGCAGCTGCAGTTAAGTCTACTAGAAGCTGGTTCTTTCATCAGTCTCCATTCCATAAAAACCAGAATCACTCACATTAAGAAAGACCCTATGCCCTCTGAAAAAAGCAGTCTCAAAATCAACGCCAATATTGCAATACATCTATCTGCCTGAACATTTCCATATTCACTGAATATGCTTTAGTAAAGTCAAGCACTGCTCAGTGGTCATTACCTCTGGGCTATCTGAGCTTGCGCTATAGGATCAGAAGTGGCTGACACCACAAATAGCTTTCATTGGCATAATGAAGGTGTGTACCCCCTGTATAGCTCTCTGCCCCTCTCCGGTTCCTGAAGACAGAGACAACACCAAGGCAAGTCTATCCACAGGCCTTGATGTTGTGGGCCCTGTCCTCCACAGCTTCACCCAACAATTCTGTACTTTTTACTCAAAGTCAGCTAAAAAAACAAAAAACAAACAAAAAAAACCCAGCACATACCAGGGCACTGGTGGCTCATACCTGTAATCCTAGCTAACTGGGAGGCTGAGATTGGGAGACCTGAGGTTTGAGGCCAGCCCAGGCAAACAGTTAACAAGACCCCATCTCCAAAATAACCCCAGCAAAAGGGACTGGCGGTGTGGCTCAAGTGGTAGAGTACCAGCTTTGGAAGTCTGAAGCCCTCAGTTTAAACTCCAGTCCCATCAAAAAAAAAAAAAATTAGATAAAAGATCTTTTTTTCCCCTCTTATAGGATTAACACCCAAGGGGCCTTCCTTATACTGGCTTAGTTAAGTGAGGCCCCTTTTATAATAAGTTGCTATGAATCTCCTGATTTTGGGGAAACTGGCCTCTTTTTTAAAGTGCTGATAATTGAACCTAGGGCCTTCTGTACTCTAGGCAGGTACTCCATCTCTGAGCCACATTCCCAGGTCTTTTTTAAGCTTATTTTGAGATAGTGTCTCACTAAATTGCTCAGACAGGTCTCAGCCTACTGAGAATCTGGGATTACAGGTGTGTGATACTGTACCTGGTGAAACTGGCCTGTTTTAAAGTTTGATTATATGTTACCTGGCTCCAGCAACTCAATTCCACTTTGATAATCAAAAGCAGACTCTCACAAAACTGCTTAGCAAATCCAAGCCCTTTTCTTACAGCATGAAGGATTCCCCCAGTCCATTCTTTTCACCCTTTCTCCCCATTATTAGTGTATTTGTACAAAAGGGCTGCACTGTAATTTCCTGACATGCATATAATGTTCTTTGATCAAATTCACACCTTCTACCTCTTTCTTACTCCACCTTCCCCTTTTTCCTTTCCTTTTTTTTAAACACATGACCATGTTTAACACACTTGAGTGTAAGTGCTACAGATTTACACCTGATTTTTTTTTTTTTTAAGGCAGGTTCTCCCTCTGTAGTCCAGGCTGGTCTCTGACTCTCCTCCTGCTCCATCTCCCACCTGTTCAGATTACAGGCTGCATCACCACACTTAGCTCACTTAGTTGATTCTAACCAACCTATTTTCTGTGGGCCCAAATGTGTGTTAATACTAATAAAAATTGTGTACTTTTTCCCTAAAAAGAAAAGACAGACCCTAGCAAGAATCTCAGAATATTAGACTACAAAAAATCAGCATCTTTGCAAAGGTAGGTGGCTGCCCAAACAATTACTTAGCTCCCTTGGGCACAGGGGCTAAATTATACTCCAAGGTCTGAAGCAAAAGCACAACATAAAGGCTGCTCACTGTTTCTGAAAAAGGTTCAGGTACTTCAAACACGAGCAGTTACAGATCACAGGGTCAATCAAGGATGGGATGGAGGAGGAGGACGCAGGTGGGAGATGCCTGCACCTGGGGTCTTTCAGGTCATTAAGGTCATGTAGAGTGGCTTAATTTGGGGCCGGTTATCTCAGGTGTCCGTTCCCTTGTCTGTAGATTAGGAAGTAGTAAATTAAATGAGTACTTAACACACAGTGACAGGAGATCCTTAGAATGATGACGGACACAAAGTGCCACCCCAAGATTCAGTGCCACCATGACCATACAGCTGATGCAAGACTAGCCAGGGGCCAACACTTCAAGGAGGGGAAGTGTGAAGGATGGCCAGTCAGTGGCTGGCCACTTCTCACCAGGAAACCGCCTCAAGCCACAACTTAAGAATCTTCCTGGTAATGACATTTAACACAGCATTTTGGAATTCCTTCTCTGACATCTTTAAAAGTGAGACAAACAACTTCATCATGGACATATCTGAAGGCAGAATCCAGAAGAGATTCCTCAGGTCTTATGCCAACCAACGTGCTAAAAATCCACAGAAAAACCAATCATGTAGTTGACATTTGGGGCAAGTTAAAATTTAAGCAGAGCTTTACAATTCTGGAAAAAAGTGTACCAGAGATTCAAAACATTTCTAGAGTAGATCTCCTGTGAGATATATTTCCCACTAGTTCTCTGCAAGCTGCCTTACAGGTAAAATGGAACAAAAATAGTCTGAAAAACTTGAAGTGAATTAGATTAATATTTGCATTTTATAAAATGCACTAAACCAATCTTGTCAAAAATTTCTAAACTAGAACTGCTGCTGGGCTAAGAACATAATCTTCCTGCCAAGTTCCCAGTGGGAGCAAATTTTCATTGCTAAGTTATAAACCTCTAAGGGGTGGAGTGAGAAAGCCTGTGCATAATGGAAACTGTGACGGAGTCTTCAGCGTGTGAAGACTACCAGGTGCAGCAGTGACAGACTCTGCTTAGAAACCGTCCGGTTCAGACTCTGGCCTCGGGCCTCGTGTTTTGCATAGAGACTTCTAATACAGCTGCAGAAGGCCAGACGCTGGCACAAGAGGCCAGTGATCTCCGGCAAAAAGCTTTGCCAAGCAGAATGTTTACAGACCGGCACACAGCTGGAAGGCACAGATGCGGAAGCCTTCACATCTGCCGCCCCACCCTCTGCCTCACTCGGAGTGTGGTGTCCTCATGACACAGGCTCCTGGGCAGGTCTCAACCTCCAGTCACAGACCACTCTCCATGCTACCTGCTGATCCACCTCCAAAACCTGCATCCTGTCCACTACTCTTCATTGTCATTGTCAGCATCCTGCTTGATGACCTCATTACTTTTGACCTCCTCCCTGCCTCAAATCTCTTCCTGTCCCCAATCCATTCTACACAGAACACACATATTAATATTCTTAAATGGCAACTCTGTATGTCTGTGTCAGTGCCCAATGCCTGTAAGGTTGATCCTTGGAGTAGCACACAAAGCCCCCAAAAGATCTGGCCTTAATCTCTCTTTATAGTTAGTGCTGCTATCATCACCAATGTGTCTGGAATGCATCTAATACTCCCCAAAGTCTGACTGTGTCTCCCAAATATGGCCTTCACTTCTCCCATTCTATACCTTGGTTCATGCGACATCTTGCCCTGGGAATTTCTTTCACAATCCCTCTTCCCATCCACACCCTATCAATCTCTCAAAGCCTGGCTCCAATTCTCCCCTGTGAAATCTCTAGCCCCATGGCTGGAAGTAATTTCATGCTTGACTAAATCCCCAAGGACTGCATGTATATTTCTTATGGCACTTAGCACAGTCTACATTGTATTATTACCATCTGTGTCCCTGTCTCATTTCTTCTACCAGACCCTAATCTGCTGAGGGGTGAGATGATGCTAAATTCACTTTATGTGCCTCACACTACCAAGCACAGTACGCATGATAATTCTTATCAAGCAAGTCAAAGGATGGAAGAAAAGTCTTAGTCATATAGTAAAACTGTTTTTGGAAATGTAAACATTCTTTAAAAAGGAAAAACCCTGAAAACATTATGACAAGTAAAATAAGCCACACAAAAAGTGATCAGTATTGCAGGACTCCACTTACAAGGGACTCAAGACATAGAGACAGAAAGTACGGTGGTATTTTCAGGGCCTGGGGAAGGGGAGAACGAGTGCGTCGGGGGGAACTGTTTAAAGAATACAGAGTTTCAGTGTGGGAAGATGACGTTTCTCGAGATCGACAGGGGTCAATGGCTGCATGATGTCTATGCACTTAGTGCTGCTGAAATGTACAACTGAAAAAAAGAAAAAACTGTAAAAAACTGACTATGTTTGCTGGAAAGCAGGCCTGGCCCCTTTGAACAAAACATCATGGAGGCAGTGGTAGGGTGCGGCTCAGACTATGCCCTGAATGAATCTCTGCCTCTGGGTGGCTGTCAGGCCTTCACTCAGCTTTGGGATACCTACCAGAGTGCAGCTGGGACAGATTCCAGCTAGAATATGAAGAAACTCATTGACAGGCAATGCCAGTTCTTCTGGTTTGGGCTATACTGTTCCATCTGGACAGGCACTGGCAATCTTTTATTAGTATGAATTTTCTATTTCCTTCATTTTTCTGGCCTCTCTGGTGTTCTCTGTAGTTCACACACTGTCATTTCTAATCTCCCTTGGTATCACCCAAATGGGCTGCCCTGTGGCTCTGGGAAGCACTCTATCCATCACCCAGGTTTCAGTGAGCAACCATTTACTGCTTTCTGCCATTTGCCACAGCAATCTCATATTCAATTAAGTATTTCACTGGCAAACCAGCTTGCTTTGTAGCTTGCTCAAAGTCCAAGTAAATTATGTCCATTGCTTCACCCAGAGGGTTCATTGTCACTGACTCAAAGAAATTAATCATGCTGGCTAAGCTCGACTGCCTTTCTGTAAATCTATCTCTATCCAATTTGTATGTTCCCAAGTGGTACAGCTTAATCCCTGATCAAAGATCACAGGTTCTTTTCCAATTTTGGAGATGGGCTTAAAGGTATGTAATTCCTAAACTTAAAAATACACACAGACAGAGGTGGACTTGCTGTGTTTTAGCTCACACATACACACACACAAAATCAAAAACCTGTCATACATTTTATTTCTATTTTCTCTTTGCCATTTCCTAATGACTTTTTTCTTGAGCCTTCTAAAATAGAGCCTAAAAATATTTATTCTATTATTTCTGCTGTCATCAATTATACATTTTCTGCCTCCAGGATACAGGGCTGTTTCTTGCTTATTTTCTTCAGTCTCTAACAAACACAAAAGAATCCTTTTGTTCCTCAGGAGAATTCTCTCAGCTGACACCAAGACCTGTCAACACACTTCAAGGTTCATCCTCCTTATTACAAGGTGGCTTAAGTCTTTATGTCACGTGACTGCTTCTTTCCCTGGACAGCACTTGAGGGCACTACTTTTTTTTTTTTTTTTTTTTTTACTTTATTCATTTTTTTCTTTTATTTAAGATTTACAGATGGGATCATGGTTTGAGAGGAGATTTAATACTTGTTCTCATTATAATCTGTAGATGAACCCTGTGTCACAGTGTCCCAATATTATACTAAAAAATATTTTTATGAAATTCTAGCAGTAAAATTCCATCAAACAACCCTGGGTTTCCACATTTTGCCAGAGCTAAAGTTGATATTTATACTATAAATTGCGGAATCAGAAGATTCTGAATCACTGTTATGAAAGTTAATCTTTCCTGCACTTTGAGCAGTGAGTATTTTTCTACTGTGCTGAAAGTTCTGAAATATGCAAACAGGTAATCCCTAAATTATATACTTGGTAACTTCCTATTAACCAAAAAAATTTTATTCCCAGTGGATCATATGTTTTCCTATATTAGTTTTCTCCTGTTTTTACAGCAGACAGACCTAAGAATCCAAGCTAAATAAATACCATTACCATGATTGTAAGAAGGGAGACGGCTGTGGAAAGTTGGCGGGGTTGGCTATTATATTTAATATTTCGTTGAACATACACGGATTGTAAAAAAATAAAGTTGGGCAGACATCTTCTCCAAAGGCCCCCTTTCCACTTCTAAAAATTGAAATGATTATATAAAAACTTCCCAGAAAATTCCGGAGTGCTCCGGCCCATCTGTCCTGTCATTAAATTCTCCATGTTCCTTGTCTGATCTGCATCCCCGGCTGCCTGAACCGCCATCACCTGTCTCCTTTTCAGATGCACTGAGCAGCAGGAGCCTGCTGTTCAAAATGAGCCCATCTAAGAGGAAGGGGCTGGAATGCAGGAGCCACTGAAACTGAGGACATCTGGCAACTGAAATGAAATGCGTAACAGGGGCGGGGGTGGGGGTGGGGCAGCAACAGTGCTCAGCCAAGGCCTGGGAGAGTCTGAGCAAAGTGAACCAGCGTTCCAAACAGTCCTGCAAATCCCACAAAGGATAGGGAAAAGAAGGGGGAGTGCCTCGGGGCATGGAAAACCTGCAGATCAATGCCTGGAGGAGAGAGGAAGCTTTAAGATCAAAGAAAGGTACAGTAACTGGAGTAAAACTCCAGGGACAGGAAGCACTGTCCCTAGAAAGTGCAGCAGCGCTGCAGGAAAAAAGCTGACTCTCAGAATAAAGGATGAAGTGAAGTCAGGACACACTAAGAGCACAATAAATGAGAGAAGGATACAATGATTCCATTTAGATGGAGGGAATACTCTTTTAGGGTAAAATCTGGCTTCAAAACTGATTTTGTAAGGGTCAGAACTACAGAAAACTATTTTACCTCACTATTAAAAATATATATCATATACTTTATGAACATACACACATCATGTTTGATGTTTATTCTTTTCCATTTTTCATAGTTTTAAGCAAAAAAGTGTGCCACAAAATCATATGAGCAAAAGTTTCAGATTTTGGTGAGTACAAATGTTGTCACGGTTCCATCCGAAATACAAAGGTAAGGTGAATTTAAGCATATCACAGCAGGGATACTTTGAGAAACCCCTTTGAACATTGACTTTGGAATTAATGAAAGACAGGACTGTAAAATAGGTACAGTGTGTGGGGAGGGGTATTTGTAGGAGGGGCAGCGTGAATGGAGGAGATGAAGGTGAGGGAATGCAGTTGATGGGCTTCATATATATATATATACAAATAATGATGAAACCTCTTGCACTTGCTTTAAGAGGGGCAGGAAGGGAGTTGTGAGGTGGGGTGAGGTGGGGCGAGATGGTGGGGGCGATTTAACCAATGTACAATGCAAGGTTATTTGGAATTGTCAAAACGAATCCCCCCATACAAGGACTATATCCTAATAAAAATGGAAAAAAATAAAGTATGATACTTTATAGTATGACTGCAGATCTGCAATACAAAACAGGTACAGTGGCACTGGCAGTCCTAACCAACTCAGTAGGTGGAAGCAGGAGTGTTACTTGAACTCAGGAGCTTGAGACTTACCTGGGCAAGAAGTCAAGATCATGTCTCAACAACAAAATCAAATCAGTGACACAGAAAATGCTACCAAAAGGCAACACCTCCGTGAATTGGAAATTTATTTATGAAATGCAGGTCTAGAGGGAATGAAACTTACAGAAATGATAAGTAAATGTTTATACGTTATATGAAAAGAGTATAGTATTGTTAGTGTTCTTCATGACGTTTTCTTGGGCAATGAATAGTATTTTGCTTTTCAGTTCACATAATCCTAGTAGATATTTGCCATATTAAGAATATTTTCTTTCCTAACACACTCCTCGATCCCCACTGGCTGTATCAAACAGAACTGCTTCCATTTGTAATCAGTATTCAAGGCCAGAATCACTGAAACAGAGCTCATGATTCTGAGAATAAATGAACCAAGTCACTGGGCTAGGAGGGGAGTGAGAACCGAGAACTGAGCCACACACTCTTGTGGCTCAGGAGGAAGAAGAAAAGGATTCTCTGGCTGGCAGAATTCTCCAGTTGCTACAACACCATCAGGTAATGATGTAAGCCCTACAAAGACAAAGGATTAAAAACAGGGAGGGTCTGCTAACAATGGAGAAGAAGCAAGAAGAAGGAAGTCAGTCTGTGCGAGTTTCCAGTGATTGACAGATTCTATCTCCATACAGTTCTCCAATGGTTGACTGGAAACAAAAGCAAGGCTGGTAAGCAGCACGGAAGGAAAAAAGTCTACAGTATGTTAGAGCAAGTGAAAAACAAAGTCAGAACTTGTTATTACAACTTCAGTTTAAAATTTTTTAGGAGGCTACAGAAAAATGTCTTACATATCAGAAGAAACTTTCAGGCATAAAGCTTGCTATTCATTTCTTAGGATTCTCCTGGAGTGAATGAACTCACCTTTCACAAACCACAGGCCTAGCCTCATTCATGACAGGTCCCAGGGAGGAACAGGCCTGCCGGGGAGGTGGAGCGATGGGCACAGGGGAGTCCAGGGAGCTGGTCTTGCGATGGAAGGCTTCCTGGGCTGAGGCTGCTCCTGACGCTCCCGAGGCCACCTGTGCATCCCCATCGGCGGGGCAGGAGCCGGCCCGGCCATGGGCGCCCCCTAGCGGCAGCTCAGGACCCATGGCTCCCTGCAGGGGCAGCTCGCCACCACCCACCTCCACCTCCAGGGTGGGTGATGCTGGGGGGGACATACGGGGCTTCCGTTTTGTGGAGGCGCCAGAAAGCAACTTTAGCAAACCCTTTTTTTCTTTCTAGAAAAAAGAAACATAAACATTAGTAGGAGTACTGTGGCTGCTGTAATCTACAGAGCCAGTAGTTTTAATTTGAAATTATTTCTGCTGATGTCTGGTTATTCATCATTTTGTGTGATGTTAACCTGACCCTTTGCTGCTGCTGCCTCTCCCTTTCTGCCTGCATGCTTCTGTTTGTTTTGGACATTTCGTTGTTCACTCTACTAGGTAGTAAGGTAAGTAGATTAAAAAAAAGACGTGAAACAAAAAACTTACCAATTTGTATTTCTGTTTGATTAAAACACAGGCAGTTATTTTAGAATACAATGCAAATTTCAGATTCTGGATTTAATTTCCTGAAATTCTGCCTATCCTGTCTTTAATTATGGCAAGATAGCTGAAGGCATGCTGAAATAAATACAAACCTCACAGCATTCTCGCCACATCCACAGAGCTTATTTACAGGAATGATGTCTTGATCAGAACTAAGGATGGCCCCACTTCTCACATGTCACCACCTTGATTAAACTTAACTAATCAATAACAGAAGTCTATTGTGCATAAAATTCCTTGATTGGAAATCCAAAAACAACTCCACAAAATTTTAAGAAAAGCTTTGGTATATTAATATTTTTATATCTCTTTTTGTAGGCAAATGTGCAACAAGGGTTTCCTCTGGGGCCTAGAGTAGTGGGTCATGCCTACAATCCAGCTACACAGAGGTGGAGGTAGCTGTGCAAAAGCATGAGACCCTATCTGGAAGTAAAGGAATTAAAAAAGGATTGGGGGCTTGAGTGGTAGAGCACCCGCCAAACAAGTATGAGGCCCTGAGTTCAAGCCCAAGTTTAAAAACAGTCTTCCCCTGAATCCTCTTTCCTCAGAAGCCATCTTTTGAACTTCTGTCCCTTTTGATATATTCCTTCTTTGTAAAGAAAGCCAGATCTTGAGGTAGCGCTCCTTCATTCTCAGACTCGTGAGTGTTTTGCTTTTCATCAGGTTTAACATCATCATTTAAAAATAACCCTCTTGGGCTGGTGGAGTGGCTCAAGGGGCAGAGTGCCTGCGTAGCAAGCACGAGACCCTCAGTTCAAATCCCAGTATCACACACGCAAAATAACCATCTTAAACCTCTGTACTAAGATGTCAACTGTATCATTAGGTTCCCTGAATAGAAACGTTGCTCAGAAATGAAACAGTTCACAGAGAATTATTTCTTTAGAAAACTATAAGCAAATTAGAATTAAGGTCCACCAGCAGGACCATGGAATTATGAGGGTCCCACAAGGAGACATAAGACTGAGGAATTCTTGGGAATATGAGTTAGTCAGACTCAGTAAAAACCCCTTTGGGAAATGAATCTCAATCTATAATAGCACAATTCCATTAGAAATGGAATGGCAGAACAAAAGGAGACCAGAGCAACCATTTATCAGATGATGAGCGGCGTTCCTAGGAAATGCATCCTCGTCCCATCTGCTTAATGCTGGTAATGCTCTGTGTATCAATCACGTGGGCCAGGAGTGGAAAGGGAGTGAGTGCTGGGGTCACCTTGTCCTGTGTGGTTGCAGCTATACATGAGCACAGTCAGGGGACCCTCACCCCCTCTCCTAGGCTGAGGAAGACCCTTTTGCATTTCTTCTCAAAGCTCAGCCTCAACTCATCGTACTGGGCTTTGCTTTACTCATTCAATGCCACATTTCTAAGGGGCTACCATATGCATTCCACTATATGACCCTGCAAACTTGAACCACTTGAGTGTAGTAACTGTACGAAGTACAGAGCCCTGCACCTATTAAAGCAGAGAGGCCAGGAAAATACTTCAAGAGGATAAGGTCAGTGGAAAGAAGGGAAAATATTTAGCTTCCTCAGGGCTAAGAAGACATAATAATGTTTTGGATTTCCCAAAGTCAGAGAAAATAAAGTGTTGCCTTGTGATGAAGTGGTCTGACTGCCAATACTTCTTGTAGGGAGTCTGGGGTTGGAGGAGTCAAGAAATGAGCTGGGAAAGAATAGAGTCTGACAAGTTACACTTCTAAGGTAGCTATCGGCTGCAACTTCCGGCTTCTCCTGCCATGATGTAAGAGAAAGACCCCTCTAATTCCTGGATACCCATGGATCCACCGAGAATATCAAGTCCATTGATGGATTACAATCTCAGCAAGCCACAGTTAAAGATGTTGCTTAAAAGCTCAGTACTGGGCACTCGGAAGAATGTCAGATAACTGAATTGCATGCAGGGAACGCCTCTAAAGTGATTAAGAAGAAAGACGACTTGGTTCATCGAAAATGATTAAACACATTAACTACAGCTTGCTTTAATGACTTCTAAGGGATGTGCTATCACCATCAACCCCTGCTGACTGCTCATGGAGCAGCAGGCAGAGGATTAGGTATTGTGGCAGGGGGCAAGGGGTGGAGGTGGGGGTGCTAACACAGGAAAGATGTGTCCTTGGTTGCAAGGAGCTGTGCTGTTAGTATCATATTCTCATGTTTTCTCTATTAGCAGAACAATGTGCCACTTGAGAGAGATAATTTTGCAAATTCAGCCACATCATCTAAGGACACCTTAGTTTATTTCAAAACCCAACACTAGGTATGAAAATTATGGAAGAATTAATACAGACAACATTGTAACAAAGCAATTTTTAACAAGTCATGTTAGCACACATGAAAAGGAGGCGTAGATTTCTTCCTTACTACCCCCTCATAGATTTTATCACAATCCTTAACAACTCATATCCTGTGGCTTGCCAAGAAATCATTCTCAAATGAAATGATGTTTTTAGAATCACATTTTTTTCTTCAGAAGATCTGATGATTTAAAACAGCATTACATATAAGGAAAAGAGCTATGTGGGGTGAGAAATGATCAGCAGATAATCAGAGAGAGTAATTTCTATAAGAAAAAAATTTTTTGGTGGTACTGGGGTTTGAATTCAGGGCTTTATGCTAGAGAGATGGGTGCTCTACTGCCTGTACCATACCTTCAGCCATTTTGGTCTGGTTATTTTGGAGACAGGTTCTCATTTTTTGCATAGGTGCTAACCTGGACTATAAACCTATTTTAAATTTCCCTTGTAAGCTTGGCTGACGGACATGTCCTACCATGCCCAGCTCTTTTCTGTTGAGATGGGGGTCTTGCAAACTTTTATATCTGGGCTGGCCTGAAAACCAGATCCTTCTGCTTTCAGCCTCCTCTGTAGCTTGGGATAACAGGTACACAAAACCAAACCCAGCTATTGCTTGAGATGGGGTCTTGTGAACTTTATGCCCAGGCTGGCCTTGAACCACAAACCACCTGATCTCAGCTAGGATTGCAGATATGAAGTCACTGCAGCATGGCTTGCAAAATATTTTCTAGGTGGGCACACTGGTGCATGCATGTAATCCCAACATTCCGGGAAGATGAGAGAGGAGGATTATGAGTTTGAAGTCAGCCTGGGCAACTCAGTGAGACCCTGTCTCAAAACAAAACAGAACAGCAGCAACAACAAAACAAAAGGCTGGAGTTCAGTAGGAAAGTGCTTGCCTAGCATGTGTGAAGCTCCAGGTTCAATCCACAACAACAAAAAAGTCTGATAGTTGAGTGAATTCCTTTCTATTAGTCATGTAATAGAAAATGAGAACACTATGAGAAATACCAGGTCAGAGTTCCTTACCAAACAATAATAAAACTAACAACATTCTACCCATTAAGTCTTCCTTTTCACTCTCAGATGCTAATTTCTGGTAATTAGCAAAAGACAGTCTTCCTGGGCCATAAATCATCAATAATCTATATGCCAGACTCCTTATACTCAATCATTATTGTTGAGTAAGGATCTCAAAAAATTAATTCATGTGACTGCCTAATCACAGTCATGCACACTTTGAACAAATATTTATGAAGTATCAAACATGAATCAGGCAATGTGCTAGGCTCTGCGAACACAATAGGGAGTAAGACAGTGCGCATTCACGTGGTCAAGCAGGGACACAACATGGCCCTCTGCCAAAGAACAAAGCAGGGTAAGGGGAGAGGAATGACTCAGGTGCCATTGGAGACACAAGTGGCCAGGAGAGGCTTCTGTAAGGAAGGCCATGTGAAATTCTAGGGACGGTTAAACACCACCAGGTTCAGGAATCTTGTTAAGTGCTACTAGGAGAGTCTCCATATTTATTCCTCACAGCAACCTGATGAAATAGAGATTATTGTTCTCACTTCCTAAAGCTCTCTAAGTTTGCTTAAAATCACCGTGCTAGTAAGGGGTGAGAGAGAGGATTTGGATCCCACCCACGCTCTTCTCTTCCCTGCATCCAACATGGCAACATCTACAGCACAGCTACATTGTGGAGTAATAAGAGAGGATAGACTTCTTTTCTTCCTTTCTCTTCTCTTCCTCCCTCTCTCTCTCCTTTCTTTCTCCTCTCCTCCCCCTTCCTCCTTACCCCCGCACTCTCTCTCCCTCCTTTCTCTTTCTCCACTCTCTCTTTCCTTCTGTGGTGCTGGAGATTGAACTTGGGGCCTTGTACATGCTAGGCACTGCTGAGTTACAACCCTGCCCCCAGACTCATTTCCTACAATGCAGATCACAAAGGTTCCTTTCAGCTGAATCCTGCAGACCTGCACTGCAGACCTGCACTGCAGACCTGTGTGGATCGCCGTTCTCAGCAAGAGCAGCAACAGTGCCTATGGCTGCTTAACAGGGAGGGTAGTTTCTTCCTAAGAAACTAAAAAGGCAAAGCACACACATGGTCTAGTTTCTGACAGCAAAATGAGAACTGGAAGGAAGGAAAAACCATTTGAGCAAAGAAAATGATCAGTAAAGATTTAAGGAAAGGAGCTCAGAATAGAAGACAACAGACATTTGAAAGGCAAGTAGGACTTTCTGCTTAAGAAAATCAAGAATAATAGGAAAAGTCCTCAAACATTAGTTGATTGACTGAAGAAAACCTGAGGTTGGCTCCCTACAGGAGAAAATCATCAGGAATTTGAGGTTGAGATATTTGGGGCACTAAATGTTGACCTTCTGTCCATTTTTAGAAAAATGTCCAGACAATGCTGTTAATCTGTTGATAATAGAAGAAATTAGGGATCTCATAGAAGAAAGAATAAGAATGACAGAAAGGTCCAGGATTCCAAATAAGAAATAACTGGAATGATATTTAAAATACTGATCAAATACAAAGTGCATATATAAAAGGTGGCTAGAGATTTTGATTCTGGAACAAAAAACCCAGCTTTCAAATACCCCTGAGACTGTGAGGTAGCACTTTCAAATAAAATAATGCTCAAAAGGAACAGCCCAGCTAGGTGAGGAGCTGCCATCAAAAAGTCAGACACTCTGCAGAATGCCACTGGTAGCCCACTGCAGGACATCTGAGCACGGAGAAGATGCCAATAGGCTTGCTCTCTTTTGGGGGACAGACCATGCACTAGCTGGCAAATTTAAGTAAACAGATGATGATGATGACCACCAAATGACAAGGGACAACAGAAACAATAAGGGCATAGCATTGTTAAATACCCACATATCTGCTGCAAGTCTCCACTAAAACTCGAATCTCTGATAGACTCTTCCCTTGACTTGCTGATAGTTTAATCCCACAGAAGGATGAGCAAACTGCAACTTTGGATCTAATTCTCATCTGCTGAAGGGAGAGAAGTAGAGACCAGACAGGGGCTGGACATGCTCAGCTGGAGAGGCAGAAATACTGAGAACTGGGAAGAAAGCACCCTAAAAGAAGCTGGTGATAGATTTGAACTCTGAAAGAACTGATTTTAAAAGTTCAAAGAGAAAGTATGCATGACATGAAATTCAAAAGGGAAGATGCTTCAAGAGGAATGGGAGGACTCTCAAAAATGAAACTCTACCCATACAATTGCAAATTATTCTTGCAGAGGAAAATGTAGAGGGGTTTAAAGGTACTGACGTAATCCCCAGGGAGCAGGCTAATGGGCTCAAACTTTTAAAGGACATGTACAAAAAGATCAAGGGAAGGGTCCATAACAAAGAACATAAGACAGCTTATTACAATTCAAGAAGGCGAAGGATCAGAATGAACTTAAACTTGCCAAAATGCTAATGACAAAAAGGCCCACGTTTAAAGGGCTATTTTAAAGCTATGTTTGAAACAAAAAGAATAAGAAAGACCTGGGGTGGTTCTCAGACGGGAGGAAGGAAGGGATGGATCATCATATTAGAACAGAAGAACAAATCCTGATATGGAGGGAATGGGAAGAGATTGGGAGCAGAAATCTAATGCACACTCTTGACAGGCTGACTTCCACTCAGCATACAGAGAAAATAAACAACTGCAATGCAACCAGTAATCTCCGAGGGATTCTGGTGAATCTGGAATCAGAGTCAATTCAACAGGCAAAGATGGGTATGTGGGCCTTGGTGGCCGTGGTGGCAGCAGCACCATACAGCATCCTGGAGGCGCCTGGCCACCGGAGGCCACAGTAAACAGGTGTGCAGGAGCCACTTGCCATGGAAGCCAGGGAGCACGGGAGCCCCACACCCACCTACCACCTTCTCACCTCAGCCAACCAGTTCAGGGTGGAAGAACATGTCAGTTCACCCCCTTAAGAGCCCTCAGAAACTGTGCAATTTAAGAAGATCTCTCTGCTGAATGGGGTCAGCCTGGTGGTGGGCAATATGACTGGCTCAGGGATCTTTGTCTCACCCAAAGGGGTGCTGGTGTACACTGCCTCCTATGGGTTGTTGCTAGTCGTATGGGCCATTGGTGGGCTCTTTTCTGTTCTCGGTGCCCTGTGCTATGCTGAGCTGGGGACCACCATCACCAAGTCAGGGGCCAGCTATGCTTACATTTTAGAGGCCTTTGGGGGCTTCATTGGCTTCATCCGTCTGTGGGCCTCACTGCTAATTGTTGAGCCCACCAGTCAGGTCATCATTGCCATCGTCTTCGCCAACTACATCATCCAGCCCTCCTTCCCCACCTGTGATCCCCCATATGTGGCCTGCGTCCCCTTGCTGCTGTCTGCATATTTTATAGATGAAGAACCAAAGCTGAAAACTTCTACAGATTGAGGAACTGCGAAGTGACAGAGCTAGGATGTAAACCCAGTCCTGTCATACTCCAAACTCCATGCGCTTTCCACTACAACACATTATCTCCCAGGAGAATTATTTATTGTCCCCGAGAAAACTGGAGCAAAAATAATTGCTGTTTGTTGTTGGTAATATACAACTATTACCAAATTTTTAAACTTTTGTTTTTTTAAATCAGTGATCTGAAAAACATTACCAGATGTAGTTGTGTTAGAGGTGTGCGTGGAGTTTTTGGCAGATGTCTTAACTATATTTTGGTTAATCCTCCATACTATACTCTATGTGGAATTTCTTACTGTTTTGGAGTCACAGGAGTCAGTGACTTCATCCTACATTGACATTTGAAGGGTTTTTTCATTCCAGGCAGCCTCTAGAATTGTGGCCCAGGAATTATCTTCCTGAAGATAAAAATCAATCTACACATTATTGTCCTTTGTTGTTGTGGCTTCATTTTAAAAAAGCAAAAATTTAAGGGACTGATAGATAATAAAGTCAGACATATTTGAAATTGTGTTATAATTTCGTTTAAACTAAATAAAATCAACAACAAAAAAAAGAGGGGTATGTGTAGTCCCAATTTTCAAAAAGAAGACAAGGCATTTTGTGGACCACCTGGGACCATCTAGTATTAGATGAAAGATTTATGAGCACTTAAAAAGGGAAATAAGACTGAAGGGGAGACATTTCCAGGAGATGTTTGTTACTAATAAGAAGCAGCAAAGTTGATGGGATAACTATTTAGATGAGAGAATGTAGAAGACATCTGGATTTCAATGTGGCATCTGGCAGACTCTCCCATGATTCCCTTGTAGACATGATGTAGGAATGTGGACTAAATGACACTCTAATTGTAAGGACTCACAATTGTTAAGTGACAATAATCACAGAATTACTCAATATCAACTAGCAAAGTCCCTTTAGTGGACTTGGAACACTAAATGAGGTAGTAGATAAGACGAGGTGAAAACAACTTCCAAGTATAGTCTTAAAAATAAAGAAAAAAGAGGGCTGGCAGAGTGGCTCAAGTGGCAGAACGCCTGCCTAGCAAGCGTGAGGGCGTGAGTTCAAACCCCAGTATCTCGATTAAAAAAAGAGAGAGAGAAAGAAGACATAAGGAAAGGGGCAACCCTGAGACTGGCATTTTCTATGTGATCTGTTAAAAAAAAGAGGGCTCAGGCAGACAGATACGTGTTCAATAAACTTCTGAGTAAGAGCTGTCTGAAGATGGCAAGGGACCTGTCCTCTGAAGCTAGGGGACTTACAGTCATTGAGGTGCCCAAGCAGAGACAGTGGCCATTTGTCAGAGATGGGTAGGTACTAAAGGGTTGATACTTAAGGTCATATTTTTAGCGGCTGCTAGGACAAATTACCACGAACTCTGTGGTAAAAATGAGGTCTTAAAATCAAGGTGTTGACAGGGCCACATTTCTTCTGAACATTATAGGAAAAAACCCATTTCCTACCCTTTTCCAGACTCTAGACTCTGCCTGCATTGCTTGACTTTTGCCCCCTTTTCACATCACTGCCACTTCTATTTGACCACCACCTTTCCTTCTCTTGTCCTGACCTCCTGCCTCCCCTTCATGAAGATTCTTATGCTTAACATTAGGTCTACTCAGAACTCTTAACTTAATCACACCTGCAAAGTCCTTTTTACCAATAAGGAAATCTATTCAAAGTTTCCAGGGATTATGAGGTGGACACCTTTGGGGACCCATTATCCTGTTTACCCTGGGTACTTTACAAGCCTCAGAGACTGGATGAGTTCTATGGTTAGGAGTTCCAGAGAGCAGGGGCTAAAGAGCCCATTCACATCAGCAACAAGGACCCTGAGACACGTTGTCCAAGCCTTAAACTCTAAACTATCATTCTTTCAAAGCCATTAACAAAACTGGACATATCAGCTTAATGCAGTTAATTATAAACACTGAACAGATACCAATCTTTTTCAAAAACTCTTATGTTAAAAGTTAATTAAACATTAACTTTTTAGTGGGCTGTAAAGTTTATTTCCTTATAAATTTCTGTGCACAGGCTGCCCTAACCATTTAAATACAGCAACATATATTACTAGTGAGCCAGGTGGCTAAGAGTTTATGATTCCCCTAAAGCCTTGCAGAACTGGTCTAGATTTTTTGGAGTATGCATGAAATACTGAGGAAAAAGCTAGCATTGCAGTACAATTATACAGACCTTGCTGTCATCGCTTTCTGTTGATATTTAGTCTCAATTTCTCTTCCCTCAAATTATCCACTTCCAAACTCAACCATGGGTGAGTCCTTTAAACAATTTCTATTTTGTATTTTCTTTAAAATTTAATCCCAAATGAGAGATTTAAAAAAAAAAAATCTATGGATTCAGAAAAAAAAAAAGTTTCCCTGTATTTCAGGTCTTATTTCTCAAGGAACAATGCTAATTATGGTTGGATGTATTACAGATAAATTAAATCCACAAACAACATTTTTGATTACCAATTTCAAACCACATATACACACACCATATATATTATATATAATATATTATAGATTATATAATATATATATTTATATAATATATTATATATATAACCTATAATATATATATATTTTTTTTTGTGGTACTGGGGTTTAAACTCAGGGCTTTTCTAGGCAGGCGCTCTACCACTTGAGCTACTTCCCAACTCCTCATATATTAAATTTTTTGTATTGCTTTGTTTCTAAAGACTAAAATATTCAATAATCAAGACCCAAGTGAACAAGGAAAAGTTAGGATGACAAAATGATGAGGGCATGAGTAAGTGAAGGGTGAAGGAACTCCCTCCATGTGACTAAACTTCAAGAGGATGTGTGACTAAGTCTTACTCACTGTGGTCTCCCTACCCACCAACAGAAGGCCTGGAAACTGGTTGATGTTTAAATGTAGAGAAATACAAGATGTAGATAAGAGGACAAGGTGATGCCCGAGTTTCCTCCCCACAGTGTTCCTAGCACCTGGCATGGTGATTCGCTCATGGTAAGCGCCTGAAGGATTACGGAACAGTAAGTCCTTTCATTAACTGGAAACTATGGGACAGAGCATGGGCAGAGAAACAGGAAATAGGTCTTACTTTACTGTCCTTGTCTGGCTTGGTTGCTGAACTGTTCCCACAAGCTGAGGCAGCACTGTCAGGAGATGTGGGCAGTCCAGGGAGAATGTTCACTGTCCGGCCACTGGGCTCGGTCTCCAGAGAGGCAGTGGTGATGCTCGGGGATGTGAACGAAGCAGCTGCAGCACAGGCCAGGGGGGCATTGGCTCTACTTATACTGACGGCAGCAACGTGGGCAGCAGGACCTGCCATTGCAGGCAGAGGTTGTGGGGAGGCCAGCAGGTGATGGGGAAGGCCTACAGATGCAGGGCCGAGGCACGCAGCATTCTGCACCTGGATGGGTGTCACTGCTGCCGTGGGGCGTTCTTGGTTATGTGCCGTCACTGGTAGACAACAGGAGGGAACACAGCAAAGGTCAATTTTCAATTAAATGCTACTCACCAAAATATGCATCATTTCACTGCATCAGACCATAACGGAAGGTTGCCACTGCCATTTATTACGATGAAGAATGGATATAGAGTGGTTTAAGTGCACTTAAGTTTTAGCTGGATCCCTAAACACTATTTTTCCTTCCAGTTCAGCTCACTGAGATTGTTGAGTATCTGGAAGGTCAGCTATAATCTCAAGACCCTTTAGTTACAGGGCCTAACTTTTCACAGCATTGGAGTCACTCAGCCAGTTTCTGATGGCTCTCCATAGTGTCAAACCACACCAGCCTTGAGTCCTTCTCTTATTAACCATTTTTTGTCTTTTAAAAAATTTTTTTTCTTGTGGTACTGGGGATTGAACTCAGGGTCTACACCTTGAGCTACCCCAGCAGCCCTTTATTTTGAGATAGGGTCTCACAAACTATTTTCCCAGGCTGGCTTTGAACTGCAATCCTGCTTTCTAACTCCTGAGTAGTTAGGATTGCAGGCATAGCATCTGGCTATGTCTTTTTATTTTATTATGACAGAATTCACAAGCCTTTAGTTTACCCCTCCCTTGTTTCAGGGCTTCAAGCTTCCTGTGAAGACATTCTACCATTTGAGTCATATCTTTAGCCCTTTTTGCTCTAGTTATTTTAGAGATAGGATCTTTTTACCAAGATCCTCCTATTTTATGCTTCCTGCCGCAGCTGGGATGGTAGGCATGCACCAGTGCATCCGACTATTGGTTGATATGGGGTCTCATAAACTTTTTGTGTGGGCTGCCATCAGACTATGATCCTCTTCATCTCAGCTGCCTAAGTAGCTAGAATATCAGGTGTGAGCCACCAGCACCTGGCTTATCCCACCATTGTTACCCAAGACTCTAAGAAAGTTTTCAATGCTACAGAACTAAGAGGGCCACTTAAGATTCCACTGAGTCTAAAAAAAAAAACAAAACACTTGTGACTAGATTTATCAAAAATAATCAGCACATTGGTTAACAGAAACTCATACAGCAGTCACATATCTATTGCGACCATGGTCTTGACTACAGAAATCCTATTTTCAAGCACTGCACTGCTGGCATTCTTAGGATCAACCTAATTTATTTCAAACTACAGATCAGTAGATCAGTTTGAGTTAATGTGCAAGGCAGGCTTAGCCCAAATAAACAGATATAGAGTGTCTGCTGTGGTTTGGACATGAACTGTCTCCTGCAGAGGCCCATGTGTGGAAGGCTTGCTCACCAGCTGGTGGCGCTATTGAGAGGTGAACTGGAGCATAAAGGTACTAACTTCATCAATGGGTTGATAGAAGATGGGGCCTGGATGGAGAAAGTAGGCCACTGGGGCATGTCTTTGAAGGGACCACATCTTTTCTGTGGTCCCTTCCTGTCACACTCTGCTTCCTGGCAGCCATGAAATAAGTAGCTCTGCTCCACTACACTCTTTCTTCCATGACACTCTGCCTCACTACAGGTCCACAGCAACGGGACCAAACAACCGCACCTCTGAAACCATGAGTCAAAATAAATCTTTCCTCCTTTCAGATTGTTTATCTCAGGTATTTGTTGTAGTGATGAAAACTGACTTACATAGTACCAGTGACTGAATTTTGCCTCTTTCTATTTCCTAATGTTATTATTTTCATATTATACCTTCTTTTCTCAACATCTGTTTATAAATGATCTGTTACAAGGCAGGTGAACTCTTCCTACGTGCTCTAATCCGGTTTCCTTCTTACCTGTCCTCACAGCATTGCGGGCCTGGTTGACCGTCATCTGTCCAGTCATGTGCAACAGGACCTTGGCTTGAGGACTTGTCTGGATGTGAGCTGCTGACACCACAGCCGTAGGAACAACACTGGAACTCCCGGCCACACCATTTCCCTGGAGCTTTTGGGCAGGTCCTCCTGCAGTAGAAGGACTGACCATGGTCACCCCCCGACTTGTCTGTCCTGCAGTAGACATGGGGACTTTAGCTTGAGAAGCATTTGTCACTGCCCTGCCAAGACAGAAAAAGATGAAAAACTCAATCCATCAGCAAAATAGGAGACAGATCGATTATATATAAGAAAATGACACAGAGCTTTTAAGACAGAACATTTTAAAAACAAATGGAATTATATTTACAAAGTTTTAAGAATAGCAAACTCAAAGAAATGATGGCCCCAAGGCAGAGAACAGTCTTGAAAATTCTTCTGAGTCACCAGAAGCCACACGTCATACTCTGCCTAAGAATACACAGTTACTGGGTTCAACTTCCCATTTCCAGCCAATCACCTCCACTGACGTTCAAGGCCCTGGATTCTCGGTTTCACCTATAGAACAAGGTTTATTCCCTTACAATATCCGTATTTCCATAGCTTTGCTCCTGTTCTCTGAAGTCTACTTCCCTCTAGCACATCATACAAGTGTCTGTGTATGCACACTTACACATGTGTGCATACATACATACATACAGCCTTGGAATGTCCTTTCTGGCTTCTCTTGAACTATCTCAGTGTCATGTATGTTTCAAGATCCAACACAAATGTCACAACTTTAAGAAACCATGCCTCAGATTCAAGTGTAAGACCTTACATTTCTACTGTTTCATGTAGGTGACTTCCTTTATTTAGTTTATGTACTTCACACAGTGTTTATAGTTTAGCCCTTGATTTCAAAAGGTGGTATGTTTTTAAAAATAAATTCACTATTAAATACTGATGACAGTATAAGTTCCTTGAAGGCAGGGCCAGGGTAAAATGGTTCTTTTCTATTCCTCCACTATATCGCCAGGTCCAAACCTCTACTTACTAGTTGAATTTAGTTAAGTGCAGAGTAGCACTGTGTAATGTATTTTTTGATAGTCTAAATTCACTGAAGTGATGACTATTTTCTACTAGGCAGAGTATTTCATTAACATGAATATCTTTCTTATTTACCATGTTGGATAACAGAGCATTTACTATAAGAAGTTATTCTCCAGAGTTAAACACTTTTAGTAATTTGTTTTTTGAACCTTTCATAAAAAATGTTTTCCTTTACTAACTTCACGTTTTATTGTTTTTTGTTTCTCCCTTATTTATTATTATTATTATTTTACACCAGGGAGGTTTTATCTGCCGTTTTCTGGATGAGCTAGATTCTGAATGTAGATTTTAACATGTACAGAAAAGAAGGTTTATATTGATTAGAAATTTGCAAGTCAAATTATAGCTCACATTCTGTCACCATCTGCAACAATAGGCTGCTGGCCAACCTATAAATCAAGGGCAACAGCTGACAAACATGTCAGTTCATTAAGCCATTTGTTTAAAATCAAGAGGTTTGAAGAATGATTTAACACAGTTAAACCTGGACCGCTTATTAAAGAGTCTAGTGGTCAAAACTTGGGGCTCCTTGGGTGTCTATTTCATTATAGGTCATTCATTTTAGTTTCTGAGGCTCAGTGACCAGATGGTATGCTATCTTTAAATAAAGAAAAACCTTTATTATGTGAGGCTATTATGCTCACATAATCATACAAAGTATATTATACCAAGTTTCTATCAGTCTATGGGAGTTCCATTCTCAGTGACATTTTGGGCCAGGTGATTTTTTTTTGGGGGGGTGGGGGTGGGTAGAGGCTGTCCTGTGTATTTCAGAACTTAGCAACATCTCTGGCCTCCACCCACCTTCACTGTGACAATCAAATTACATTCAGATATCGCCAAATGTTCCCTGAGGAGAAAAACTGTCCTCATTTGAAATGGATCTATGCCATATTTAAGGAATTTTTATTTCTGACTGTATTATAAAAATTAATTGCCAGAACTCAGAGGTTAATTCCATAACCAAGTTAATGGAATAAATGCAGAGCCAGCCCTCATGGGTTTGAGCAGTTCTTCACTGTGACTGCAGACAAGTTATTTAATCTTTCTGTGCCTCAATTTCCTCATTTATTAAATTGGGGATAATAATCATAACGACTTCAGTGAGTTAAGGACTAAGAGTTAATAGATGTAATGTATTTAAAGCTCTGTCTGTCTGGAATACAGTAGGCATCACATAAA
Source organism: Castor canadensis (assembly GCF_047511655.1). Lineage (NCBI taxonomy): Eukaryota > Metazoa > Chordata > Mammalia > Rodentia > Castoridae > Castor > Castor canadensis. The sequence goes on along the minus strand of NC_133399.1, from coordinate 92,254,627 downwards.
CATGTAAGTATTAACAATACAGCTGATATTTATTTTAATATTATGCCTTTTATTTTCTAGGAAAAAAATAACTGAAAATGGCACAGTTAAGTCTTCTCAAATATAAATTAAACCAAATAGCTTGCAACCCAGGACATTTATTGGTAGAAACCTATAATTTCAACACGTATCCATGTGAAAAGTAAGCTGAGAATCTTACTGTTAGAAGGGATTTTAGCAGATATAGATATGGATTTTAAAAGCTTTGGCTATGTAACAGGCAATTATAATTCTAGTAGGAATCTGAAAAGGCTGAAAACCCTGAAAAAAGAACAAAGCTTCTCTGTTTAGAACTTAGTACACTATTCACTCAAAACCATACCTTGTGACTGGTGCCACATAATTGCCAGGGAAAACCCCAATCTTGCTGGTATGCATTGACGTGCCTTTGAACCAGCCATCCTGGCAACGCTCAAATACCAAAAACATCTCCCCTTTCCTCAGCTCTAGTTCATCTTCTTTCCGGGGAGTGTATGGATATACAGCAACACACCTAGATGGGAGAAAAGGCTGATCTCAGGCCAACAGACAAACCCCAAGGTATTCAAAAATCTTGCTTGGCAGACACCGATGGCTCAGGTCTGTAATCATAGCTATTCAGGAGACTGAGATTGGGAGGATCGAAGTTCAAGGTCAGTCTGGGCAAAAAAATTCAAGAGAACCCCTATTAACCAATAGCTGGGCACAAAGGTGGCTGTCCTTATAAGCTACGTAGGAAGCTGAGATCACAAAGGATCATATGGCTGCAAGACCCTCATTTCAACAGAAGAAAAAAAAAATCTGGGCATGGTGGTATATGCCTGTCATCCCAGCTATAGTGGGAAGTATAAAACAGGAAGGTCACAGTCCAGACTGGCCTGTCAAAAAGTGAGACCTTCACCTCCAGAGTAACCAGAGCAAAAAGGGCTGGAGGTGTGGCAGAGCTCCTGCCTAGCAAGTACAAAGGCCGGAGTTCAAATCCCAGTACCACCCCCCCTCCAAAAAAAAATAAACAACAAAAAAAAAAAATAGAAAAAACCCTCAAAACTCTTGCAAAGTCTTGAATATATTGTATAAATATAGACAGGAAGTAAAATCTTTCAACCTGTCAATAGCATTGGCAAATCACCATTGAAAAAGATTTTGCTGCCTACATTTTAAATGTGTTAAGAGCAGCTGAACCCATCCCTCCCAGTGTGGAAGTGAGTATTCTACCAAATGGCCTTTGTGTTGTGTGAATTAATGCTGCTGCCCTGAGTGCCCACCTCGCTGGTATCCCCACTGGGAAAATAGCTCTTTAAATGGTACCTGGAGACTTGGGAAGTAGCCTTAAATGAGGACATAAGGTATAAAACCCCATCAGGAAGCACAATATGCTGCCTTCCAACACAAGCTGACCCTAGAGGCTTGGGCTGCACCTGCTTCTGTCTGCTCAGCCAGGAAGCAGATTGAATTTGAAAAAGTCAAAAGCAGAGATAGTCTAGGTCACAGAGAGTACAAAACAACTTTGTAAAGGATGGTGATTGTGCCTATGCACACACAGAAACCAGGCAGGTCACGCTAACCTAGAGTTCTTACAGCGCTCCGAACTGGTCAGATGGGAGCTACAACAATCTGTGCTTTCTGCCATCAGTAAACTCTGCGCAGGACAATTAGACCTTTCTGGACACTCACTGCTGGGGACTCAAGCTTTTTATATGCAGACTGGAGTTAGGCCTAATTTGTGTGGAATAACTTCCAGTTCCTTAATATCCTGCTACAAGGAATGAAAATGAAGACAAAAAGCCCAAAGCCTACAAAGAGGGGCAGTCCCTTACACCTGCTCCTCATAAGAAGCAAGCAGTATGCTCCCCTGAGTATGAAAGGCCTTGCTCAGCGGGACAGCCATCTAGCAAGTACATGTTAGGCCCATTTTGTTTAAGGTGTTTCTGAATTATATGCATGATGGGGTAGAAGTTTACAGAACACAAACCACTTGGTGAGCCATAAGCCCATCACCAGCTCTTCTCAGAACGGTCTCTATCTCTGCTGTTTGGGCCTAGTTTTAAGTGAATGTTAAAACAGTAATAAACGACACCTTCACTTACACACTGGGGCGAGTCTGAGGCCGTAAATGTGCAATCTGGTCACTGGATCCTGCCACAGGTCTTGGTCCCATTCCAGCAGCAGCAGGGGTGGCAGCAGCGCCTGGTGGTGTAGAGGCCAAGACAGTGGCAGCCAGGAGCGGGGGTGGGGGTAGAGGAGGATTCATAGTCTGGTATAGAAAAAAGATAAAGAAGAGGGAGAGAGAACAACAAAATATTTATTTACGACTTCTGTTGAAGGTGGAAGGGAAAAGGAACCCAAAATCCACAGGACAAGACTTTGATGGAATCCACACATAGCAGACCCAGCAGGCTGCTTCCTAGAAAGCTCCCTTTAAGAATTCATCTTAAAGCCACAGCAACCTTTTCTCAAACAGGTAAGTAATCACCTTAGGAGGAGGGAAAGAAAAAAATTCAACAATTGTACATAATACTAAGATTAACACCCTTTTAAGTACAGATTTGGTCAAGAATCCAAATGCTGCTATAATGTCATACTGCTTTCTAGGAATTAATTTGTGACTGTTTTTTTAAGTAACCTGAAACTTAAATACAACACAAAACAATTTAGCTGTATTATATCTCAAATCATTTCTTTGGAAGGAAACTTCTTTTGATGCCTGGTCTCCATAAAGCCCAAACAATAGCAAGCCACAGTCACTGGGCTATTGTTGCTACTTTTTCTTACTCTTTTTTTAACTTTGCCAGCTTTTGAAATTTAGGACTATCAAGGCTGGTAATCTTTAACAAGTACACCAGTGAAAAGCTGCTGTTTCCTTTATAGCACAGCCTAATGGCATTCTGCCTACAGGACTCCATGCCTTTGAAAATCAATGCAGCAATTGTTACTTTCTGATCTATAAACCTCAGATAGTTCTTTAGGGTCTGTATACTGACACTCCTGGGAAAACAGGACACAAAGACTGCCTGAACCTCCACCTCACCCTTCCCAAATCTTTGAACCACAACATGTCAAAATTGAATCAAAGGAGAAATAAAGGGACTAAAGAATGTACCTAAGAAACATAAATTGTTTCTACATATCAGCATATTAATGAGAAAAATCTGATGATTTGTAAACATAGATAAGTCATTTTATTGCTACTTTTGGAATTAATTGAATCTCATTTGTCTATTAATGTAGTTCCAGAAACATATTAAATATAGTAGGAACAAACTTCAAATTTCTAGACATGTGCTCCAACTATTTCAGACATTACAGAACATTTAGTGCAGAAGAGAAATGAGGTGTGGAGCTACTTAGAGTGCTAACCTGGCGAAGGCAGAGGTTGGTTCAAAAAGTTAGAACATTGTGAAAAAGTTACTCCCACTCTCCGAACAGAACATGGCAGCATTAAGATTTGTTCAAGCTCTGGAATTTGCATGATCTGGACTTTCAAGCAGAGGAAGGTCAAACATTCATTCTGTTTGGCCTCCTTCCAGTGACAAAGTAGAGAGAAACAGACAGTCCTGGTAAAATAGTCAACAAATGTGACCTGAGCAGTTGAAAGCTAATAATGTATCAGCTGCTTGACGGGTGAGATAACAAGTCTAACTGGAAACAGAGTAATAGATGGAGAAACTGTGAAATTACCACTTAATTGATTTTCATTTAACTCTTTCTAAGCCCAATCTCAAAATAGTGTGGCTATGGAAAGGCAGAAAACAAATGGTATGGGCTCAAAGAGGAAATTAAAACGATCCATGATATCTTACTTTATAAAAAGAAGTGGAACTAAATTGGCCCTCAGAAGAAAAAGGCAAAAAACATCTATGGACTTGATAAAAACATATGCCACATTTTAACAGAATGTAAAGAAAGGCCACTTTTTATCATTACAGAGTACAGTAACCAAATGCTTCATGGGCATTGCTTCTGCACAGAGAGAGTTAGAGGCTAAGATATGGCAGAAGAGAGGATATTCTGAAAGATCCCAAAGGTTGTGCCTCAGAGAAAATGCAGTTCTCTCTCTCTTTTTGTGGTTGAAACAAAAGAGATGGTCTTTATAAAACTGGGCAGAATTCTTCCAACATTGTGAATGTGCATACGACCAAGAGAGAAAGCCTGATTCCAATCAGATTGCTAGATGCTTCTTGGTCCTGTGGAATTGGTAAGATCATAGAGCTCTGCTGTTGCACACTAGGAAGCTCTGTGGGTTGCTTTATAAACAACGCAAGCTCAAATAATCTGGGGATGTGGAAGTTCAAAAGGTAATACACCATGCACTGTGCTTCAGGCGATGTGCTATCCTGCAAGATCTGAAATTTCTATAGAGCAAACCACAGCCTTTCATTCACCCAGAACTGACCTGGAGACCTGCCTTTTATGCTGTAGTCTGGGCCAGCACAGGCACCTGAGGCCAAGATGTACCCTCCTCACCAGCAAAAACACCACTGGCCTACTAGAAACAAAGGTCACATTTTGTTTAGGAGTGGCCTGCTAATGTGGAATGGCCATCTTTTGCCATGTGCAGCTTCTGCTCCTATTCCCCCCAACCCCTACCCAATTAGCCTTGTAGAAGTAGCCTGGGCTTTGTGACCAGAAAAGGGGACAGATTCCAACCCTGGCCCAGCCTCTTAGCGCAGTCCTTGACTACCCTCCTTTGCTAGAGTAAGCATCCAGGGAAAAGGTGTCTTCCCTCTCAGGAGCAATATTCTGGGACACTGATAGACCACGTGTGCTAGGGAACTTGCGACTGACAAGTTCAAGCACATGCGTGTGAAACCTGTCCTTTCTGGCACTCTTTTCTCTTCTTGCCCTTTCATGCAACCAGCCTAGAGAGTAGTTAGAGCTGAACTTGGCTAAAGAGAGGTACAATGTGCAGTTAGTCTCCAGCCTGGGCCAAGGGCTGAAGACCAGCCCACCAGCAAAATGCTTTGCATTAGTGTTTGAGGCACAAGTTCAATTGACAATAAAAGGTTCATTTCCTTTCCAACTGTCTCTTGTGTGTGGATCTCCCTTGTACCCCTTCCAGGGTAGAAAATGGTCTTTTGGGCAAGTATCACTTAATATTTCCCAATCCCATCATCATTTCTTTACAAACACCCAATTTCCAATCAATCCACTGTAGTCCCTATACAGCACCATCTCTCAGTGGTCTTTCTGTGGAAATGCACATTGGTCCATGAAGGAATAGTTCAAGCTACTGCATGAAGATGCTCCATGAATCAATAGTGTTAACAATTTCAGCAGCATTTCCATGCATTTCCTGTAATTATTGTTCCACATTTACCATATAAGGTAAATTTCTCCAGTAGTTAGTTGCATAAATTACATAAGATCTCTATGCCTGGCCAATAGGAAAAGGGGAACAGGTACTAGAGAAAAGGTTAGATCAAAAAGAATTAACCTAGAAGGTAACACCCACGCACAGAAAAATCAATGTGAGTCAACTCCCTGTATAGCTACCCTTATCTCAACCAGCAAAAACCCTTGTTCCTTCCTATTATTGCTTATACTCTCTCTTCAACAAAATTAGAAATAAGGGCAAAATAGTTTCTGCTGGGTATTGGGGGGGGGAGAGGGAGGGGGCGGAGTGGGTGGTAAGGGAGGGGGTGGGGGCAGGGGGAAGAAATGAACCAAGCCTTGTATGCACATATGAATAATAAAAGAAAAAGGAAAAAAAAATCTCTATGCCTTATTATACCAATCTGAGAGATGGAGTTAACAATTAGAGACAGTTCATGTAAATTGCCTTTAAGCTCAATAAATGGAAGTTATTGTTATGTCTCACAAGACTGTGACGTCAGAGACTATCTTACTCATCGCTGCAATGCTGGCCCTTAGCAAGACATCCTCAACAAGTTCATGAATAAGAAAACATTCTATGCATCTAATCCTCTCTTAAAGCAACAGTACTTAGATCAAGATGTCTCTGTTCCTAGCATCCTAGAGTCCTTTTTCTGTTGTTGCTCTGAACTTTTTCACCATATCCCATCCCTCATCCTAATTTTTAGAACTCCTGCCAATTCTAAAGGCTCCACTTCTACCTCCCAAACTACCAAGTTTGGTGGTCTCTGACCCCTACTTCCATAGCCCTTCCCTGTTCCTGCTGAAAGAAATGGGGTCTGCTTAGCCTCCACCATGAGCTACAGTGGACTAACTACGTACTGGCTATTCTGAGACCTGACATCACTTAATGTTGTTCCTTACACTTATACACACACACACACACTTTTGGAATTAAATCTGTTTGTAAATTGGCCATGGGTGGTATTTGGCCATTACTGACCCTTTACAGCTAAACACTCGTATAGAATATAAAGGATTGTTCTAAAAGTCTTTCTGCCATTTTACAGGAGCTACAAGACTAGGATCTTCACTTTCCTTGTCTCACAAAACCAGAAAACAAAACACTATTATTAATACTTTAATGTCTGCATTAGGTATCTGTAGTATCACATTTGTTCATAATGTTAGATATTTCAGCTATTGCATGTGAAATGTAGGAGGCATATACTAATAAATTCATTCTGCATAAGAGATAAAGTGTCACTTTATAAGAAGCACTAGAAATAATTTTTATTTCCTACTCTAGTAGTGATACTTAATTATCTATAAATCTACACTGTGAAAAGACTAGGTTCTTTTCTACCAAGCTGCCATACTATGGTTGTGATAGTCCTCAAAAGTCTTCAGAAATATTTCAAATTTCACATAGAATACTTGCCACAATTAATGTAATATGCAGAGAGAACATGCTATTGAGATCTTTCCACTTAAACCAAAAATATTAAATCCAACCTACCAGGGACTCTGAGATCTAGACATCTCCTGGGATGACAGACAAGTCTGTTTATAATTAGTTTTTCATTAAGTGGAATTGGCATAGCAGACATACTGCTTAATAATCTTTTCTCTTGCTTAACATGCAGGCTTTCTTATATAGTCTTAGGATAAAATGGCTGAATGTAAATTAATTTTTATACATTCATGCTCTCCTGTGACCCATCCCACTGATTTACCTAGAGAAAGCCCTCAGCTAAGAGGAACTGGCTATTTACTATATTGTAAAATTTTTGGTTCACAAGGGCTGAAACTCAGCCAGCCTTATGTCTTTTCTGCTCATTAATTTTTCTAAGATCAGAAAAGTCAGTCTTCTTTTTCCCCTTAAGAAATCATGTCAGAATTTTTCCACGCAAGGTAGCCATGTGGAAATGGAAATAACAAGTGGCTGTATGTTTGCACTGGGGGCGGGAAGTAAAGGGGAGAGTCTACCCTGGTGATTAGAGGGCAGAATGGTTATGAAATTTGGCTCCAGTCAAACATCCAGGGCTAATAGAATCTCACGGAAACCACATTTAATAAATGTTAGCTGAAATTCATCTTCTTTCCAGATGAATCAAGACAACTTCTTCTTTACCAAACAGTTATATAGCCAAGGAAGCTGTAATTATTCAGAGAAGATAAAAAAAAAAAAACCCTGTAACCTCTAACCTGACATTATTAACTTCCATTTAAATACAAGAACATATTTAACTCTATAAAAAGTTTTCAAAAGTCTAAGTCAAGTTAGGTAATAACTCCACCTTGTTTCAAGATCAATCTTTTATTATTTATAAAATATATTAAAACAATAAATATAAAATAAGAAAAATGAAGATAATAAAACTAGATGAAGCCAACGTTTTGACTAGTATGCTGTGAGGTCCTTGCTGGGGCGGGGGAGAGCTACAAATTTGGCTCTAAGCAGTCTAGCAGAGTAAAATATAATCTTTACAATGTATATAAAATCCACAACCTAAAAACAAACCAGCTGCTTAGAAGCCTCACTGTTGCTGGTACAGAGCACAGAGAAAACCATGACAAAGTGAATCAGACCCTCCTGGTCATTCTAAGGGTAAACCTGTGGCACATGGCAGTCACCAAATTTGCAATAGTCCTTAGTAGGGACCAATAATGAGATCAGTACAAGCCATCCCTCTCTGTGTTCTAACTCTGCGGCACAGATATTACCGATGCCATTTTATAAGCAGGGACGCTAAGATTCCAACACACTGAGTACCTTTTCCATGGTCATATATGTAAGTGACTGAGCTGGGCTTCAAATCCAGGTCTGTTTCATACCAGGCCTGTATCCCATCATCAGACCACACTGTTTTTCTGAGAGCATCATCATTACAGGTGTAGGATCAGGTAGGGTGATGCCATGGTACAGGTACTGAAGCAATCTGATTTAAAGGTGATATCTAGTCTCATTCAACTCAGTACTAGACCAAGAGTCTGAAAGAATAAGCCAAGGTATTAGCCTAGATGAGAGGTGTCTTATAATTGTCAGTTCCTTGCAGTTCACCTGTCTACAATGTCAGGAAGCAGGCACTACTGTTTTATTATCAATGGTTACATTTGTTTCCCCATCCAGCCCTCTCCCCGGCTTTCTGTGATACTGAAGTTTGAACTCAGGGCCTCACGCTTACTAGGCAGGTGCTCTTCTACTTGAGCAATGCCTCCAGACCTTTTTGTTGCTGTTGTTCTTGGGTATTTTTGAGATAGGGTCTCACAAACTATTTGGCCTGGCTGACTTTGAACCACAATTCTCCTGATCGCTGCCTCCTGAGTAGCTAGGATTCAGGCCTGAGCCACTGATGTCCAGCCCTCCAGCCCTTTTTGCTTTAGTTATTTTCCAAGTAGAGTCACACTTTTTTCTGGGTGGGTGTGGACCTCAGTCCTTCTATTTATGCCTCCCATAAATGGGTGCATAGCACCACACCCAGCTTTTTTGTTGAGATGGAGTCTTGCTAACATTTTGCCTGGGCTGTATCCAAATGTGATCCTCCTAGCACTGTCTCCTGAGTAACTGGGGTCACAGGTGTCAGCCACCACAGCCCAATGTTTCTTCCCTCTTAATTTTCTTTCTCATGTTCTTCTTTGTATCTGTCTCCTTTGGCTACTCTAGTTCTCTCTGTTAATTTCCTCCACTCACATGTTTTTTAAGTAAATAGTGATTAATTCTATCTGTAGGATGCTGTATTTTCAAAAGGAAAATCAAAAGGATGCAATGTAAGGCAGTCTCCTGGGACAGCAGGTGCTTTTTAAAGCCACAACTACCAGCTGCACCAATAGAAGGTAAGTGTTGAAATCTTTATTATGTGACTCAAAGCAAACCATTTAGTCTTTAGAACCCATTGCCTCAGTATTTCTATAATGTGCCTTTAAAACAAATAAGCAGAGTCTAGAAACTCCAAAGAAATAAAGAATAAGCCTTGAGGAAATCAAGTTGAACTGTAATGAAATTAAATGTTATTTTTCAGAGTTCTTCTAACAGCTTTAGGCCACTGATTTTCACCGTTAGAAGTTTTGCAGGCTGTAGGCAAGACACTGTCTAATTTTTTGTAAGATTAGCAGAGATAATGGAAGAAAGAGAGATCCATCCCACCTAGCAAGTACCAGTGTAAACTGCAGGTGTTAGGAGACCAAGTCAGATTAACATGACCAGACATTTCAAAGAAAAGTAAAAAATGACAGAGAAACTATACTTACTCCAAGGGCAGCCTGGTAGGGAACGTCTGATGGGAAAGTGAACGAGGGGCCAGTTGTCACTGGACTACTTGGGGGTGGGGTCACGATTAACCCCGTGGTACTTATATGAACCTGCCAAGAAAACACAAGTTATTAAAACAAAGACCAAATTTCACTGGCAGGAAGTGGCATTAAGACATCTATATCTTCAGTTATTTTTGGGAAGGCGGAATCCCTTTTGGGGTTTCTTCAAACCCAAATTTACTGCTTACTGAATTTGGACCAGGCATTTTACCAGATGCTGGGGAACCATGGACAAATGGTGGTTAGGGCAATGTTCTATAACAGAGTTAACTGCTGCTAGCTTTCACGTTGTAGCAACCATGAATGATCAGACTGCAGGCTCGAGTAGCTTTCTGGCAATTCCCCTGGAAAGCCTGCTAAGGTGGGTTGAGGCTGAATAGCCACCTTTCAGATATGTTAGGTCTATGTAAAATTCTTAGGGTATCATGCTATTTTCAAGATCATTCTTCATGACCTCTACCTTTCAGAAAGGCTGCATAATTAAATTACAACTGCCTAGACATGCCTACAGCAGACAATTACTTATAAAACCTTTAAAGGAACAATGTCAAGCCAAATTAGTTGATTTCAAAGGTGTCTTATCCATGATACTAACCCAAGATTAATCTACTAGAAGGAAATTGAGTTATTCAGGTCATTTCATTGCCTGTGTTCAATTACTCGATCAATTTCACTCAGGTTTCAGAGCAGGTCTAACTGCAGAATGCAACAGTGCTCCATGATTTGCAGAAGGGGGAGGGGTACACTTCTGAACAAATAGTGTTTTTCTTTCAACATGTATGGAGGCCACAGAGGTTGTACCGTGTGTCTGCAAGGTAACAATGATACCTAAGAATGGTAGGCTTATAATAATAAAAATACAACCTCAAACATGTTTCTTCAATTTCCATAAATTAAGGAAAGTATTATCAGGTCAAAGAGATCCTCAGAGATTAGTTCCCAGAAGGCCTGAAGAAGACTTTCAGCTTCTCCCTGGTTAGGCCCTATGAAAGCCAGGGATTAGCAGCATTACATCATACACTTTGTTTTCACAAATAAACCTGAGCTACACCTGGATTCTACAACCTTTTCACAGTACATGTGTACCTACAAGTCCATATATTGATGTATCCATGGGTGCCACTAACAAGAGTTTCTCCCCATACCCTCGCCCTCTGTCTCTCCTTGTGAATGAAAGCCTATTCCCAACCTATTTCTAAAGGCAGCACGCTGGTTTTCATTCTAGGATATAGCCATTGCTTTTAGCTATATTATCCAATAAATCGTTTAGATATACACTCAAGGACATCTGAAAGTTGGCACCACACAAAAGAAGTAGCCTTTCTTATGCAATGAAGCTCCACTCAAAATAGCTATCCTTATCAAAGAATCTTTGGGACAGAAAAAAAAAAAAATACAGCTTCCTGACCTGACTCTACAAAAAGCTAAGAAAGATTTCATTATTGACAGACATTTCTCTAAAAGCCCCACCCTGGGAGCCAAAATAATTAGCTGCTAGTGACCTCAAGATCCTAGGATAGGTGATTCTGTCTCCGGACCCCAAGGGGGAGTTGGGCCAGAGGCTCCCTGAGGTCTCTGCCCTCACAGTTGAGGAGTGAACACAGAGACTCTTGCAATCACCACTTTAACATAGGGCCACTCCTAGAACAGGAGCAAAGGAAGAGAAGTTACCAAGAAAAACCACTGAGAAGCACAACAAACAGAAGGAAATGGGCTGAGGTAAGCATGCCCAATGTAAATGTTGAAGAGGGACAACCTGAGAATCTGATTTGCTCATCCTTTTCTTGTGGAATTGCAGAAATGAGTCAGTCTCCTTTACCAAAAAGTACTAAAGAAGAGGGAAGAGTTGGGGGATCCAAATAGGAGTAGGTGGATGGGCCTTCTTGCTATCCCTGAGGGAATACAAAACTTCCACAGGAGCACTTAATATTAGCAATCACTTCTCCACGTGACACAGGCCAAAAGGTATCCTAGGTGTGGTCAGAGGAACAGACAGAACACATTGGTTGCTTGTACCATCGTGTGCTTCCACATGCACAGCACAGCCTGAAAGGCATCTTTCAGTTTGTGTATTTAAAAATTCAAATACGCTATAGTGGTGAATGCCTGTAATTCCAGTAACTTGGGAGGTGGAGGCAGGAGGACATTGAGTTGGAGGCCAGCCCAGGCAAAGGTAGTGGCAAGAGCTTGACTCAAAAACAAAATAAAAAACTAAAAGGGCTAGGGGTGTGGCTCAAATGGTAGAGTGGGTGCAAAGTCCAGGATTCAGTCCCCAGTATAGGTTAGGGAGAAGAAAAGAAAAATCCAGTCATTACTCCACAGTCACTAAACACAATGGCAAGCTTTGCTCCCTTTTGTCCATTTTACCATCCTGCTGCCAGATATATTGTGACAGTGATACCAGGATGTGACAATGAGAGATGTCTCTTAATTGTCATCTAAAAATATAGAGGAGAAGGACATTCTCACAGGGTGAAGAGGGGAAGTGAAAGAAGCCAAGTCCCTACTAACTTTGTGGAGCCATCACACCAGCACTCAACTGCTACACCGAGATTTCATTTGGATGACAGAAAGATGAACGCTACTTCTTTAGGTCCCTTACTCTTGACCTTCTAATAATTGCAACCAAACCTAACTCTAACTAACATATGATGGGGAAAAAGCAGAAGGAAGGAAAATTGAGGCTAAAGGTAGGAAGACAGAAATCCGGCCAATATCAAGAGATAGATTCAGCAACGGGCCTCACTCACATCTGCAGATAAAGGAAAAGGGCAGCCCACAGGCCATTTCCCACGCATGCTGGTCTCCATGGTTAGGAGCGTGCTTGTTGTCACACACACTACAGTACTCAGTGCTTTCTTGTGGACTGTGGTTCCTTTCAAGGCACAAAATGCCCTAAATAAGTGGTGTTTTCTGTAAACCTAGGCGGGAGAAACCTGGCAGCATTGCGAACACCTCCCATCTTCTAGAAATAACTTTCCCCTGAGGCAAAAGACTACCACTGAAAACAGAACCAACTGGAATATGGGAGGAGGGGTGCAGTGTTGAAGGGGAAACTGTCTTAATGGAACACAGAAAGAGCCTTGTTTCCTAAGCTACTCAAACACAAACAAAAACAGCTCCACTCTTATAGCCCTCACTCCCAGCTCTGTGGCAGCTTCAGACATGCCCATACCTGACGGCTGAGTTTCCTACAGAAGATGCAACCACTCCGCTCATCTTCCTTTTTAATTTTCTCTACTGCCAAAAAATGACAGTCTACTCTTTCAAAGCTCAGTGTTGTCACTATTCTTAACAGAAGCTTGTCTTCAAGAAAATCTCATTGTGGAAATATTGCTAGATTACAAGATAAAAAAGTCAAAATGACTGAATTCTCTATTTGTGAAGGCCAACTTTTCCAGCTCCTCCTTCAGAACCTTATTAAAAAATTTCCTGTTTGTGCTCTGATCTACAGCTCACATCTTTTCTTCACACAGGGTAATCGGTTACATGTAAAATAACATTCTTTCTCCCTCTACCCATTTTCAACTGACTTATCCATCCAACAAACGTTTGTTGAGTGCTCTCGTGTTTGCCATATGGGATGCTATCAGTGAACAACACAAAGACCCTGTCCTTATGGTACTCACGATCTAGTGTGTGTGTGTGTGTGTGTGTGTGTAAAAATGTCAAAAAATCACAATCCTCAAGCTGGTGGAATGGCTCAAGTGGAAGAGTGCCTACCTAGCAAGTGTGAGACTGACTTCAAACCTCAGTACCAAACAAACAAACAAACAAACAAACAAAAAAACCTACAGTTCCATTCAGAAAATTACTGTATTTAATTCCCAACATGCAACATGAATCTAGAAGGGCAGTAGCAAATAAATGGTAAAAAAAAAAAAAAAAATCTTTAATAAAATTTGCAAGGAACACCAAAAACTACATTGTGAATTTTTTATTCTGTGATCCAACTCAGGCACTGTATAAACTTCTTTAGGACTGGGACTATATGTTTCTTTCTGTCTCTTTTAAGGGCAGTATTTCATTTTTATACTCAAAGGAAAAAAACCCAAAGCTACATTGTTGGAATAAAATGTAAAATATGTGTGAATTTTTAAAAAATGACACATGAGACTAGAAAGACATTTCTCCTGCTTATGTTGGGCTATTTTGGCCTTGACTCTTTGACCTTTAGGGAAACACAGCTGTACTCTAATTGGATAATGACAAAGGGCCATATTAGGCTGATTTTGCAGTCCAGTTTTAAGGCCTGACACAGGGAAGTCCTACATTTTAGGCACTCAATGAACACTTGCTAAATGGAGGAATGAATGTTCACAATCAACTCAGGCATTTTCGCTAACACAAGAATAATGGGGAGCTGTTTTTTTAAGGCAGTCCAAAGCCTGGATGAACTAATGAGCTTTTAAAAATGCAAGGTCAAACAATGGAATTTTACGCAGCCATGAAGAAAAATGAAATCTTATCATTTGCAAGCAAATGGATGGAACTGGAGAACATCATCCTGAGTGAGGTTAGCCAGGCCCAGAAGACCAAAAATCGTATGTTCTCCCTCACATGCGGACTTTAGATCAACGACAAACACAACAAAGGGAATGGACTTTCATCACATGATGAGGCGAGAGCACACAGGGAGGTATGAGGATAGGTAGGTAACCCAAAAAAAGAAGATAGCATTTGATGTCTTCAATGCAAAGAACTAATGCAGAAACTTTAAAGCAACGGATGCCAATAGGAGAAGGGATCAGGAACTAGAGAAAATGTTAGTTCAAGAAGAATCAATTTAGAACGTAACACATATGTACAGGAAAGCAATGCGAGGAGTCTCCCTGTATAGCCATCCTTATCTCAACTAGCAAAAACCCTTGGTCCTTCCTATTATTGCTTATACTCTCTCTTCAACAAAATTAGAGATAAGGGCAAAACAAGTTTCTGCCTGGAAGCAAGGGGGTGGGGAGAAGGGGGGAGCAATTACCCAATTGTTGTATGCACATATGAATAAAAGAAATTTAAAAATAAATAAATAAATGAAATAAAAATGCAAGGTCAATTTCTAATTCAAATTACATGTTTCTTCCTATCCAACATTATGAGTCTCAACTAAAGCACCTTTCTTCTTTGGTGGCACTGGCGCTTGATCTCAGGGCCTTATGCTTGCTAGACAGGCACTCTACCACTTGAGCCAAGCCCCCAGCCCTTTTTTTAATGTGTGTGTTTTTAGTTATTTTTCAGGTAGGGTCAGTCACAGCTGAAATCACAGACATGCACCACCACACTGGTTTATTAATTGCCCAGATTGGCTCAAACTGCGAGCTTCCCAATCTCTGCCTCCTGAGTAGCTAGGATTACCGGTGTGAGCCTCTACACTGAGCCCTCAAATAAGCATCTTAAGTTTGGCAGGATCTTCCAAAGTATAATGTGTGGTTTTATAAAATTGCGCAGTTGCTTGGACAAACTGGTGTTTTCTAATCCATCTTGTAAATTCTAATCTTTTCTTTGAAAATGACTGGGCCATTCCCTCTGGGTTGATAGATTCAAGTCAGCTTTTCCTCCACACCTGCAGAATCAAGAAAGGCTTTGCATGCCAGGAAAGCTACCATTTCCAGGTGTTTGAAACATGCATTTCCAGCTAAACAAGCAGGTCATGAATAGATCATAGAGGCTCACCTGAGAAGGGGCACTGCAGGACAGCCCAGACAGTTCACTGATCCGAGCAGCAGCGGTGGGGTTGCTGGAGCTGATGAGGACAGGAGGGCTGATCTCCATGGAGTGACGGTTCTGGGCTGCGTGCGAGGACTTACTGGCCATGGTGAGGGACGTGAAGGAGTGCCGCTTTTTGGTGTTCTTCTTGGTGTCGGAGTGCTTTGGGGCTGTGCTGCTCTGGGCTGCCACCGAGGTACATTGTCCTGCATCACCTCCTGGCAGGGAAGGCTTATCCCATTCTATCAGCTGCTTGGCAGCCGAGTTAAACTGCAAAGCAAGCGGCACAACAAGGTTGGGCACTTGTCAAAGATTTGTTTTCCATATGATTTTACCTAACATTTAAAGTCACAGTTTTAACATTCGCATATGCCAGTGAGGTTACTTTTTTCTCATGAGAAATGTTGTCTCTCCATACTGGGATCTCATTGTATCTATGTCACAGGAGATTTAAATCAAGAATATATAATTTCAATGCAAGACTGAAAAGGCAAAAACTATTTTTTCCCTAAGAGTTTTCAGAATGTCTTGTTTTAACATTTGCCAATAACAAAAAAAAGAGATTTATTTCAGCTCACTGAGTATAGAGCAATCAAAAGGATATTCAGATTTTTGTCTCACTGAATACCTTGCTACCTGGTGGCAGTTGGGTGCTTGCTCAGAGCACACCGAACATTGAAGGACCAACTGTTGGGTTTGGTAGGAATAAACAAGAACCCACAGAATGAAACCATTCACTATTAATGCCTGTACCCCTAACCCAATCAACCAACTCCCTGGTTCTCTCCATGTATCTTGAGTAATGTCACCAAAAAGTTCACTGAAGTTCTTGATATGTTTTTGTCATGTCATGTCATGTCATTTATCTTCATATGTGCTCAAATTTTAAATCAGAATAGAGTAAGACATGAAATTCAAGACCTGTTGGCCAGCTAACTGGGTCTGTTGAAAAGTCCCAGTGCAAAGTAGGAGAACTAGGGGTCAAAATATGGGTATGGGGCTGATAAGATCATCAGAAAAGGAAAGAACACTTGCTTTTTGTTCTCCCTGGAGTAAAATAAAACATTTCCAGAAAGCTTCAATGATAACAAGCTCAATGTAACTTACCTAGCTATTACATTATGAGAAAACACTGAACGCAGAGCTTAACCTCTCATTAAAAAAAAACTGAGATGAAAAACAAGAAACTTTAAAGAGGTAACACAGGTAATATTAAAGACAAAAGAGATCCCATCTCCGCATTACACACTCAGCATTTCACAAATGTCTTTATATGAAATTACACCCCCTAATGTTTTTCTCCTACCCACCTCAGCTGTTCAGCCCATGTCTTCTCACCCTGTTGATGAGACCACCCTACTGGGATAATGGAATTCTGGTCAGTCAATATTTAACAAAGAAATAAACTTGCTCTCCTGCAATCCTACAGTTGTGTTCACTGCAGCACTGTGCTTCCAGAGCAGTTCCAAACTGACTGACAATTTGTTCCTGTGGTTCCCTGGGGACTCAAATTCAGGCGGCTTGTCTGATCAATAATTAATATAACAAATCTTTTCAAACATAAGCATCTCTTCGTCAGACTTCAAGGAAGTTTTTCCTAAGATAAACTTTCAGTAACACTCTACCAACCTATGGAGTGCAACTGGCAGAAAAAAGAGGACCACAAAGCTTCTCGTGGGGTGTTCAGGGATGAAGGAACCAGTTGTTATTAAAGCATTACTGTGGTGCTTGGCCACAGTTTATAAATCCTAGGTTGGTCTAGCTATCCCATCTTCTGGGTGATCCCCTAGAATCAAATGCTCAAAGGAAGCAAAGTAGTGTTTGGTGACTGGTGGGGAAGGCCCCAGCCTCAGAGAAGAGCTCTAATAAACTACCGTGAGCCACGTGAGGCTAGAGACCTCTTTCCTACACAGCCAGGGCTTAAGTAGTCAAGAAGCAAAGCAGGCTGAAGAGCTAGTCACTTCCCCCATCCCAAACTTACTGCTGTTATGCAACCTTTTTTCCCCTGGTGGTGCTGGGATGGAACCCAGGGCTCTGCACATAGCACTCTGTCACTGAACTACATCCCTAGCCCTCACCACTCCAGGGTAAAGGAGTCAGACAATGGCTTCCACTGTAATCTTATTTCTACCCTAAGGCACAAATCTTCCAAAGTAGTATGCTGGAATCTGACCAATCAATTTGGTAATCCTGCTCTGTTCAATAAGATTTCATGTCTACCTGATATTTCATTTAGATTAATTCTAGGGTCAAATCACTTTAGCTGTGCTTGTTCTGAAGTATTCTGATCTGTTACCATAACCTCGTCAAGGTAAAGCATCAACTATAGTTAATATTATGTTACTATTTCTGGTTTCCATATGCTGTGTTCTGAGATGAGTATCTGAGAATTAAAGTATCACTCTCTCTGTTTCTTGCTATTTTTCTCATTATAAAAATGTTGGATGCTTCCTTTGTATCCTTTTCCATCTTATATCCTCTCCATTCAAATAAACATGAGCTGAGCGGCTGTTAGGGTTGTGCTAGGTGCTGGCGATCTGCAGACCCGGCTTCTGCCCCGAAGGGGTAATGACCAGGCATATCACAGTGCTCCCCATAATCCCTCATGTCTGGCTGATTGCTCCACAGTATGCCTTCTGACACTAATTCCTATTGCTCCAGGTCAGTAATTCAGTCTCCTTAATCGCTGTGAAATACTCCACAATGTGAACATACTATTTATCCATTTCTACTGCTGATTGAAATTTGGGCCTTCATTCCTTCCTTACTTTCCTTCCCTCCCTTTCTTCCTATAGAATTCAGCAATTAAGAAAATTGAGTAATTAAGAATGTGACTAATATTGTACATATCTGTTGATGCACATAAGTACTCATTTGGATATTGGCTGTACATCTAGGAGTGGAACTGCTGGACCAGAGGGTTGGTATGTTTATTAAAATACAGTGACATGCAGTAACATGCAGGTGCAGGTAGACACAGCAGGGTGTGATAGAATTAACTGGCAGACAAAAGACCACGATTCTAGCGCTAGCACTGCCCTTAACTCCGTGCCTTTAAGGCAGCCATTTCAGCACTACTGATCACAGCTTCCTCGTGGACAGAACAAGTAGGAAGCAGCTGATGACTTTTATGTCTCTTTTAGCTCACCACGTGTATAATGTATAATCTTACTTTAAACTTAGTTCGCTTTTATAGTTTATTTATACCCCTCTGAACAGCCTATTTTCCCTGCACTTAATTTTTTGCATGGACAGTAATATTTGTTGGTAAGATGTCATCGTATTTCAAAATTTAGCTTTCTTTGGTGGCAGCTGAGGTTAGTGTCACTAACAGTGCTCCTCACTTCTTTTTTAAGTTCCAGAGAAAATGGTAAGTGAAGACTAGGGTAGGCCACTTCAGTAATCAGACAGGAAGGTAAAGGGGCTTTTGGTGCAAGTGTAACTTAACCTTTGGTAACAACAGGAAAGCAAGGATTTGAAGCTTTTCATGAAATTTTGATAAAATTGATGAATGTTTGTTTGAGCTCAGTAGTAAGGGCTTTCTTTCTGTGACATTTATCTATCTGTGACCTTTGAAGTTAAAACTGTACTCATCACCTGCAAAGTGAATTTGTGTCCTAAAATACCTTCTTCTAAGACTTCCATAAGGAGCTGGGGCAAGATGTAGGCTGGCTTCAAGATAAGATCCAGTGTACTAGAGCCAAGGCAGGGGCTACAGGTTTACTCATGTTAAAATTCTATGTCCCTCTTCTTCCTCTTCTACTATTATTACTTTTTTATTTTTACTATTCTGGGGATCAAACCCAGGGCCTTGCACAAGCTAAGCAAGTACCCTACCTACCACAGTGCAGTTTCCCCAGTCTTCTTATGTCCTTCGTAAGAAAAAAAACCTAAACTTTAGAAAGAATTTGTCTTTGAGAATTATCAGAAGTATAAATAAACACGAGAGAAAATATTGATTAAAAACATTAATAACAATAAAGCATCTTAAGTAATATTAAAATTTGTGTGTGTGGTTGCTCACTACGAAAGAGAGCATGGCATTTTTAAAAATGGGACTTACTTTTTTTTTTTAAGAGAAAATAATTTTAATGAGAGCTAAGTTGAAAAGTCACTCTTTCATATGAAGCTTTCCAGGTGAATCAATTGTGACCTTTTCAATATTAGAAAGTACAAATAGTAGGTTTGAGAACTATCTTCATTTACAATCCACTAGAATGTCCCTGAACTAATTATTTTTTTGACAAAAGGCAAATAAAACTTTTAAAATGTATTATAAAAGTAATATATATACATTATTTTCTACAAGGAAATAAATAATATAGAATATCACAACCAGCTCCCCACATCTGTCTCCTGATACATTTTCAAGATGAATCTGTGTTTTAACAATTTAAAACACATCCTCCCACACATTTTCTTTCTTTCTTTTCTTTTGTAGTACAGGGGCTGAACCAGGGTCTCATGCATGCGAGGGAGGTACTCTACCACTTGAGCCATGCCCCTGGTCCCTCCAACATTTTCCATGTTGGTGATGTCATATAGGAATCTACTTTACTGATTTTTAACACAAATGAAATCAGGCAATACTATTCTCTCCCTTAATAATATCTCATGACCCTACGTCATTTAATATATCGGTATGCTTATGTAAGTACATCCTTAGATAAATTTCTAAAAGTGAAGTTCTTGGATCACAGTGTACTCATAAATTTTATTTAAAGTATGCAGCCAAACTGCACTTCAAAAAAGTTTTAATTTTCACCACCTCAAATATGTCTTTCTTTCCCCAAGTTGTTAACAATATTTCCTAGCTGGAAAGATAAGAAAATATATCATATTTAATTTGCATTTCTCTATTAATGAGATTAAGCATCTATTTTCATTTTTAAGACTGGCCTGTTCCCACGCTTTATGCATATTTTTCTTGTGCTGGTGGTATTATTCTTATAGATATATATTGTAAATATTCTATATACTACATAAAGTGCTTTTCATGCAACATACATGTACGTACATCTAAATTAAAAATACTGTTCCAATATAGAGTTTGTGAATACAATTTTATTTTATACTTTATCAATCTCTTCCACTATAGTATTAAATTAAACATCACGGTTTAAAAATCTTATTCCAGCCAGGCATGGTGATTCATGTCTATAATCCCAGCACACAGGATTTTAGGCAGGAGAATCATGAGTTCGAGGCCAGCCTGGGTTACAGAGCATGAATCTGTCTCAAAACAAACAATAATAACAAACCTTCCAAAATAGGATTTGGGAGTATAGCTCTGATGCCTTGGGTTCAATCTCTAGTACCAAAAATAAGTAAATAAACAGACAAATAACAAAACCTCCTTTTTGATAGTCCGTCCTTCCTTCCTTCCTTCCTTCCTTCCTTCCTTCCTTCCTTCCTTCCTTCCTCCCTCCCTCCCTTCCTTCCTTCCTTTCCTCCCTCCCTCCCTCCCTCCCTCCTTCCTTCTCTCTCAGTCTTTGAGACACATAGCATCTGGTTTTGTATAAAGAACTAGGCAATGATAGCACTACGTTTTTTCACAAGGCTCAGTGCTTATCCCATCACCATTGGAATAACTCTCCACCTCTCCTCCCGGTTTGAAAGTCTACCTTTCCAAAGCCATGTTGTAAGCAAAGAACTTCAACATTCTACTGCTTTGCTAGGTCCAGTGTCTCAGGTAAGTCAGATGCTTTGAAGAAAACCAGTGAATGAGTGCTGCTGGATAGAAATCCATGCCCACTGACACCTTCTTAGAAATGAAAATACCACGACCTCTCTTTACAGACCTTTGCAAAATGCTTAAAATGTTGACAACATGCAACCATTGCTCTTCTACTTTTCCTGCAAATTAGGCAACAAGGCTTTTGTGTTTGGATAAACCAACTATAACGAGCAAGCTCAGTCGTCACTTAATGATATGGTAACACAAGACTCGCCCACAGAAGAGGAAGAAGGGCTTACTGGGGACTATTATAAAATGGATAAGATAGCCTCCCTTAGGCAGCTGTTCCTTTAGGTCTCTGTAAATATTTGTTGAATGAATAACAATATTTGTCTCAGAATTATCAAGGGAAGGAGATGCTGCCTTTGGATTAGCACGGAGAAGCTGAAATATAAATCACATGTATAATTAAAAGTTTTCTAGTAGCCACATTTGTATGGGGGGGGTGGTACTGAGGTTTGAACTCAGTGCCTCATGCTTGCTAGGCATGCACTCTACCACTTGAGCCATACCTCCTAACCCTTTTTGCTTTAGTTATTTTTCAGATAACAGTCTCTTACTTTTTGCTCGGGGGACTGGCCTCAGACCGTGATCCTCCTACCTTTACCTCCTGTATAGCTGGTGTCACAGGCATGCAACACCATACCCAGCTTGTTGGTTGACATAGAGACTCACTACCTGTTTGCCCAGGACTAGCCTCAAACCACAATCCTCTTGATCTCCACCTCCCAAGTAACTGGGATTACATATGTGTACTATCACACCAACCCTTAATAGTATTTTTTTATTTAACTCAATATATCCGAGGTATTACCACTTCAACAAATAATCAATAGAAAAACAAGGCCCCAAGTTCAACACAGTGAAGAAAAAAATTGAGAAAGTTAAGTTCTTTTTATGTACTAAGTCTTTAAAATCTAATGTGTATCACGTACTTGTTACATCACTTCTCTGGCCTAGCTACATCTCAATTTGCTCAGCAGTAACTCAGGTACTTAGAGCTTGGCTCTGTACCTTCTGTAGCTCCTAAGGGGACAGAAGCTATACTACAAGACAGCTGTCTTCCTGAGGTTCATTAAGCACAAAGAACTTGCTGAAGAGAGGAAGAAGACTGGAACTACTCCCTGACCCTCCATGGTCCACATTTCTGAAGTCTCCAGAGCCTAGAGTAGTCCTAAGGATGACAAAGGTCACTCATATAAGCAGCTGGACAACAAGGAACAGAGACTCCTGATACAAACCTCACTGCACCATGACAAGGGAAAAGGATTTTAAAGGAACCACTTTCCTGTACTGGGCTGGAAAAGCTAAAACCAATGGTTTAACTCCTCATTTAATAATTATCTTTACCTCTGTTGGCCCTAGCTACTAAATAAATAAATAAATAATGTAGAATTTCCCCTTTCAGGTTTCTGAGATTAAAATGCAGGTACATGTCACAGAAAGCCTAAAAAGACTTTTAGTTTAGCAGGGCCAAGAAGACCACTGGAAGAGCCCTGAACTCGATGGCAAAAGGTTTGGGTTAAAGTCAGGCTCTGTCCTCATCAATTGAGCCATCTCGGGTGAAGCATTAGCTGTAGAAACTGGGGAAGGTAATGTCACTCCTGTATATCCCATGTAGAATGAGTGTGGGTTAAAAGGCTTCATAACCTGTAGAGTGCTGTGAACACTCCGACTTGCTTTGATGCCTTGGGAAGTCACTGTACCTGGTATGTGCCTCTGATTTCTCACATGTAACATGAAGTTGGACTTAATGATCTGTAAGGTTTTATACCAAGCTGCAGCAAAAATACCCTTGCTCATCTGAAACAAAAATACCCCATTCAAAAAATCCATAGCACGTATAGAGCCCTCAGGTCCTTGGTGTCCAGAATCAAACCAAATGGAGATTTTTACTCTCACAAATGTTTGCTGAGTGATTATTACAAGCTAGGCACACTACTGAATGGGGGGAAGAGGGAAATAGAGACACATTCTCTTTGGCTCATGAGAAAAGAGGACCAGGGAAACAGCACAATGGATTTCTTACTTTAAGCAGAGGAGGTACACTTTCATACCTACAGAGCTCAGGCAGGTGGGGCCAATGAGCCAAGACGGCCAGGTAGAGACCAACAGTGCATGGTGGGCACACTCTGGTGACCTGGGGAATGTTTGTCATCTTTCTGCTGCAACTGCTTGGCAGTATCCACTGAGGGTTTTTGTTTTGTTTTGTTTTGTTTTGTTTTTTCAAAGGAAATCTAGAAATTAAGCTTTTGTAAAATTTTCTAATTTAACATATTAGCAACCAATTAAAACAAAATCACTTTGCAAGTCACCATGAAAGTCATCTGTGGATGATACGAATTGGTGGTCTTTGATTTGGGGTGGGGGGGGAAGAAGAGAAGAAAAGAGGGGTAGGAGGAGAAGCATAAGGTACTCAGAATCTCAGGCTACTGAAGACCTTGCTAAGTTTCCCAGGCCGGCCAACCATCCAACCAACAATATCCTAGAGATGCAAAAGGCAAAGACTTTCAGGGCGATTAAGAATAGTGGTAGTTCTTACTAGGGAAAAAAAAAGAGGAGCTAAGAAAAGGCAGCAAGTAGCAAGCAGGAGGGAAATTTCAGAGTTTGGAGGGGTCAGAAGTGAACTGCAGGGATAAGAAAGCAGAAGCAGTGATAGGCAGAGAGGGGAAGTGTGACTCTTGGGAATTACAGCAAGAAAAGGAAGGAAAAAGAACACTAATTTGAGGGCAGTGTAATAATGGAGTACATTTTTGAGGAGAGCAAAAGGCAGACCAATTTCCTTTATTCAGGGTGAGCCAAAGGGTAGAGAATAATTAACATGCAAAGCAGGAAAAATGCCAGTGATATGACCAAGTGCCTGGAGGATGAAAGTCTGGAGAAGACACAGCAACTGAGAGAGGAGAAACACTTCACACCAGACAACACAACTGGAAAATGTACACACAAGAGGAAGTTCGGCCCTGAAAGTTAAGTCTCATGAGGTACAAGTACCTGTTCTTTCTGAAGCAATAGGTCTACAATCTAATTATGATGCTAGGGAGAGAGATGAATGGATAATTTTTTTTTTTTTTTTTTGGTGGGACTGGGGTTTGAACTCAAGAGGTTTGCATTTGCAACGCAGGCACTCTACTGCTTGAGCCACGCCTCCAGGAGATTGGGTCTTGTGGACTATTTGCCTGAGTTGGCCTCAAACTGTCATCTTCCTGATCTCAGCCTCCCAAGCAGTTAGGATTACAGGTGTGAGCCACTGGCACCCAGCCCAATGGATAATTTTTAAATAGGGCTCAGTTCATGTCATAGTCCAATAGGCTCTGACATACACAGCATTTTGTATGCATGTGTCTATTTTGTATTTGTCCCGAAATGCACATCATAAATCAGAAATGCCAATTAACAAAATGCATACATTCCACTGGTACATTTTATTTTCTAGAGTCTCATTACCAGATGTAGGAATACCGTAAGGAAATATACATCTGTCCCAGGAGGTAAAGAACATGGAATTGTCATTAAATTCTAAGTAAAACCCTGTCAATGTGAAATGACACACTGACAGAAATTTCATAGCAGTGTGTATGTATTCCATTAAAAAAAAATCAGTGAACAAGTTTTTCCCCTGTCCTGGATACCTAAAGAAAGTATGTGTTGCGGGGGCTGGGGGGTGGTGAGGGAAGGGTGATCAAGAAGGAATGTGGCACAGAAGAGAATTCAGAGGACTGGGACCATCACAACCACACATTTGTTTAAATCTTCTCAGCATGGAGGAACTCATCCAGCATGTTCGTAAAGCCTAGTGGATAAATTGACATCAAACTTTATTATAAAAAGTAATGTTTTATAATGTTTAGGAAAAACATAGAATGTTTCCTGGAACATTCTGTTTCATTATAGAAAGGCTTTTCACCCATTGACTTTTACAATGGAAATGCTTCTATTCAAGCCATTCATGTGTTACCTGTGTGCACAAATGCCCAGATAGTATAGGAATTTATTCTGTCTTCCTCATAGAATATGAGCATAAAAGAAACCTACTTTGCTTAGTAAAGTCTTAGTCACTAACAATATTTAGGATGTATATAGAAATATAATAAAATCTTTAAATAATAAAATCTAAAAGATAGTAAAACATTATAGCTTTGATTAATTTGTGATTTTTCTATTTAAGAAGGCAACCTTAGATATTTGAGGTTGAATAATGAATCATTCTGAAAATTAACCTTTTACATGTTAGAATTTGAAATGTTTTTGTAAGTTTTCATGAAAAGTCCAAATGTCTTATACACTTTTTAAGCAAAGCTGGATAATCATAGTGATTGTGTGTTGCTATTAGGAATGTGAGTTATCATATATCCTCTGAAGCAAGTGCAGGACAAGAGCCCAGGATGAGACAGAGACCACCATTCACTCCTCAGTACTGGCTATGCCCCTACAGAAGAAAAATGGCAAAAATAATTAACTGAGTTATGGTTTAGCCACTAGAGTGTTTATTATGTGGTCATAAAAACTGACAAATCATCTATGTAACATCATTAAAGCATAAGGGGAAAGAATGGAAGTTTATTTACTAAAATTGCATGTGATGAGACTTAGGGACTCCATTTTATTCATTTCATTTTCTAGTTTTCTGGAATATAATATTGTAGAAGTAAAATCTTTTAAAATATTCTTTTCTCTTTCTTTTGGTGAACTCAGGACCTTGTGCTTGCTAGGCAGGCACTCTACCACTTGAGTCACTTGAAATAGGGTCTAACTTTACGCCCAGCCTGCCTGAATTAAGATCCTCCTATTCCTACTTCCTTGCATGGCTGGGGTGGCAGGTGTGTGTGTGCACCACCGTGCACCAGTCATTAGTTGAAATAGGATTTCAAGAACTGTTTGCCTAGGAAGCCTTGAACTAAGATCCTCCCAATATCTGCCTCCTGAATTACTAGGTTTAAGGTGTGAGCCACTGCACGTAGCCTAAAAATTTTCTTTATGTAAGTGTATTTCCAAGGATCACAGAAAAACAGTAAATCATCTATACATATAACTGCCCTGTTAACCATGTTCCAGGTGTATAAGAATGGAAGAAACTGAATATTACAGAAGTTAGAAGCAAGGAGAGCGTTGTTGGGTTTGATTTGGTTTCATAGAATTTGTTTTGCTGCATAGACAAATTAGGAAAGGAAGACTTCCATGAGAAATGATCCTATTTATTTAGATCTTAAACAAAGGGTGAGTTTCCTACAAGTATATGGACAAAGAAATATCCCAAATGAGCTATAAAGGCAGCAATTCCAAGGTATGTTTCTAGGAATGATCAGTAAAACTTACTGCAGGGAACATGGCCAGGCTAAAGAATGTGGTGATTCTTTGGGGAATCACTGTGTGTGTCAGACACCATTTGGTCATTATCCTAAGCCTGTGGTTAAGGCCAGGTAGGAGATGTGCGTTTTTTATGTGCTATGAAACTACTCAGAGTACCCTATCCATTCATGCAGTGAGAACTCAATAAACAGTAACCGATCTTTAGAATCTCGGCTCCCTGAATGTTTTCCTCATGGAAAACAAAAGTAAACTTAAATTAGAAAGACACTATTAAATAATAGATGGAGCATAAACTGCCCTACATAAAGTTCCCTGTGAATCCAAGTGAATCTAAGTGACTCATTTGTAGGTGGAGTCTGTCTCTGCAGTATAGATATTAGGTCACTGTTCCTGAAGCTCAGAGACCTGTCTTTGCCTTTACAACTTCAGGAGCTGGTGCTCATTTTCTTTCTATCATTGTGGCAGAAGGAAAAGCAACAATTACTTACATCAAGCTGCTAACATTCAGAAGATATGAAAACCTGCACCATGGGACATGGCCCAGAGTGCTAAAAGCAACAGCAACAACAAAAAGCTACTCAAAAGCAGCCCCGATACATTCAGCCAGTGAGCACTAAGGAAGAAAGGACGGTGCTAAGCAACAGAGTAATTCTGCCTTACCGACTTCTCAACAGTACCTCTAAATCCCACTTACAAAAATTAACTTACTTCAAAATTGAAGGGGAAATCTGGATACTAATCAATACAGTAATTGTCTTTCCAACTTCCCAACAATTCCCTTAAATTTCTTTTATAAAGATTGATTATACTTTTTGATTTTAAAAGAAAATGGCATCCCAAAATATAAATGACAGAGTACCTTTTTATATGCTTCAATCCACTCTTTGATTATTAGATCAAAGACTACTATTTTGCCCTTCTCTATCATTATTCTCCAGATGAAAGGCTTTAAGTTAAAAAAAAATTAAGTTATCATTGCTATTATTAGCTCCTCCAAGGTCACCCTGGCAACTTCAAACTATAGACCTAAACTCATACTTCTTATTCTTTGGAACATAGACAACACCTTCCAATTCCCTCACTCACAGAGGAGGAAGCTGAGCTACCTGCCTTAAGGCCATAGGTGCTCTATTGGTCTAGCACATCTGTGTTTCCATTGTTAAGGCTGGTAACACATTCTATTCTATAGTCAAGGTAGCTCATTCTTTTTAGCTAACTAAAATTTTGTCTCCTTTGACCAACCTCTCCCCAACCTTACCTTCCCACCTATGAGATTTTTCTATACTACAAATAAATAAGCAGTAGAGGTTGTCAGATGTAAGCCATAGAATATAACTGCTACTATTTTTGTCTGAGAAAATTCTAAACTTGGCATAACCAAATACTCAGTTTTATTCATTCATTCATTCACGAGATTGGGTCTTGCTATGTAGCCTAGGCTGGCCTCCAACTCTCAATAATCCTACCTAGCCTCCAGGTAGTGGGATTAGAGGTGTGTGCCACCACACCTACCCATCTTTTGACTATTTTAAAAAGTAAAGAAATAAAGAGAGAAATATCTCATTAAGTTCACATAGACCCAATGGCTCTGAGCATGTAACTTTCACACATAATGCCAAGAGAAATGGAAGTATGCAACATACAACCATATGAAGACAACATAATGAAATCCCCCAAATACTGTTTGAAGCAGGGGGAGAAGAGGAGGAATAAAGACTATAATGGAGGGAGTGAACCTGTTCATGGTACACTGTTCACATGTATGGAATCATCACAATGAAATTCCCTCATATTATTAATATATAAGTCAAAAATAAAATTAATAAATTATTTTAAAAGCCAATAATAAATATATGGCTAGATAGAGAATGATGTTGGAATATGAGTTGAAAATTTTTAGAGTAGAAAAAATCTGCAACCCAGTCCTACTCTTGTTCTACAAGTTCTTAGGTAGCTCATTCATTCATTCATTCATTCATTCAGGCAACATTTATTGAGAGCCTACATATGAACAGGCATTGTGTAAGAACCTCAGGAGACCGAGGCAAACCAGAAAGATAAGGTACTGGTCCTCAAAAGTTTAAATTCAAAGGAGAAAGGGAACGTGAGGAGACAGTTGGCAACCACATCAGCAAGCAACCTGAAATAAGTTGTAGACAGACGTGCTATGAAGGAATCGTAACAATGCCATCACCTGTAAAGCTCTTCCAGATGCCAGGTGCTATTCTGAAATATCACTGGAAACAATCTGCCCTATGATAAGATCAGGCCCAAATTCACTCAGAAAATTAATGGTTAAGGCCAAGACTTGAATCCTGCCATCTCACTACAGAATCCAAGTTTTCTCCACTACTGTACCACTCTACATTTGAGGTAAAGCATGTGGAGAGTAGGAATTACTGCAGATAAGGTAGTGAGGGAAAGTCTGTCAGGAGAGTGACATCTGAAGTGAGATCTGAAGAACAAGAAATGCAGCGCTTCTTTCTGACAGTAACTAAAGAGTAAAAGCAGCTGTCTCTTAGGCTTTCCTACTCCACGCCATCTGCACAGAAGAAATACTTATCTTTATACTATCTACAGCAAAGGAGCAAGTTGTTAAACACTTTTTTGTTGTGGAAAAACATGGATGAGTGATATTTCAAACAAATAAAATGAGAAACAATAAAAATTTACAATTCACTACAAACCTACAATACACAGCAATGTTTGAAAAACATCCAAAATCCCATGTTTAGCACTTATTTCAGTCAAACTTTTTGCTTGCTAAGAATCATGTCATTCTTGTCCAAATGACTGCTAAAATTGGATGAGTCAGCTCTGAATTAATGGGGTTGTTAAAATCTTCTCATCTATTTTGTAGACAACTGGTATTTTTGAACAAAGAGGGAAGCAGTTTATTAATTTCTTTCTTTTAACTATACTAAGTCCTTGACAAATATACCTCTTTTATATATTTCCTGGTGTGGTGTCTTTAGAAATTCCCTGGACTTTCCCAGGAAATTCTAAGCTCTCACTGCTTTCTAAATTGTTCAAGTCAAGAAGAGCTTGTTTAAACAAAACAGAATCTATAACCTCTGAGGTGTGGCCAGAAAGAAGTCTGGAAGAGAGAACCTCTGGAGGGGGAGGGTGAATGGGATCAAAAGGGAACCCTTATCTTAAGAGCTAGAGCAGGACTCCAAAGGATAGGGCTATCTACACAGTCTTTCTTTCCCGTACTTACTCCAGCCAACCAGAGACTCTCCTTCTCTATTCAATCTTTGAAGAATTTTGTCTTCTACTGTATTAAGAGGGCATTTGTTTGCAAGTCACAATATCATCGCTACTATTTTAGCACCTCCTCTAACACAGGTAGAGATCAAGTTATTCCTGCAGCATTTCCCACCACGTCATTCTTCCTTCCCCATCAGACCTCTTGTTAATTCCAAATTCGCCTTTCAATTTGCCTTTCCTCCAACCCCACAGCTCAACCTCTGAGCCTCTGACCCTCAATCTCCACTGAAGTTCTTCAGTCATACTCCAGGCCCAGCATGTTTATAGGGTTTCTGCCACAAGCAAGTTCCTTGAGCATTTCCATTACCAACGTCAACCACTAGGACTCAAGGGAAGTTCCAGCTTCTGCTGAGGCCTCTGCAAAGGAACAAGTGGTTGTGGAGGTCTGGAATTTAATTCTGAAAGCGTTTTCTTCATTATGCATGGTGGTGAGGTTCTTTCATTCGGTCATCACTACTCTAGCATATTCTGGGTTAAGGTCTAATCTGAGCTCTAAACCATTCTGCATAAACCCTGTTGAGATTTATCTCATTTGATCTGCTCAAAACCCCTAGGAGATAACTATTTGGGGGCAGCAGTGTGAAGAAGAAGCAAAAGCATATAACACTGATGGAGACTTAAATGTTGGTTTATAAGATATGAGAAAATTACTTAAATTGGGCATGTGGTATACACCTGTAATCCCAGCACTCAGGAGACGAAGGCAGGAGGATCATGAAGTCAAGACCAGCCTGGACTACATAGAAAGATCCTGTCTCAAAGAAAAGCAAAAAAGGAGGAATAGAAAAGGGGAGGGAATGAGGAAGTAATGAAGAACTAAAGAAGGGAGAGTGGACGAAGGGAGGGAGGGAGGAAAGGAGTCAGGAAGGAAGAGAGGGAGGGAAGGAGGTAGGGAGGGAGGGGTGGAAGGAGGGTTGGGAGGGAGACAGGAAGGAAGGGAAAATAATTTAAAAGTGAGTTTTTGTAACACAATCATTTTTTATTGTCTTATTATCCATATGTGCATACAATGCTTGGGTCATTTCTCCCCCCTGCCCCCACCCCCTCCCTTACCCCCACTACGCCCCCTTCCCTCTCTCCCCCACCCCCTCAATACCCAGCAGAAACTATTTTGCCCTTATCTCTAATTTTGTTGAAGACAGAGTATAAGCAATAATAGGAAGGAACAAGGGTTTTTGCTGGTTGAGATAAGGATAGCTATATAGGGAGTTGACTCACATTAATTTCCTGTACATGTGTTTTGCCTTCTAGGTTAATTCTTTTTGATCTAACCTTTTCTCTAGTTCCTGGTCCCCTTTTCCTATTGGCCTCAGTTTCTTTAAGGTATCTGCTTTAGTTTCTCTGCGTTGAGGGCAACAAATGCTAGCTAATTTTTTAGGCATCTTACCTATCCTCACCCCTCCCTTGTGTGCTCTCGCTTTTATCATGTGCTCAAAGTCCAATCCCCTAGTTGTGTTTGCCCTTGATCTAATGTCCACATATGAGGGAGAACATACGATTTTTGGTCTTTTGGGCCAGGCTAACCTCACTCAGAATGATGTTCTCCAATTCCATCCATTTACCAGCAAATGTAGTTGGTAGGGAATTGAGCTGTCTCCAATTCCCTGAGGGCTGAACCAGGTGTCACTAATCCCCAGATAACTCTTTTCCCCACCTGATGGCTTGACATCAAAGAAATGTTCCTAGACTTCTAGAGATAGAGGATTTGTTTACCACGTCTCAACTAGCAAAACTCTGATTCGAATAAGGAAAATGCCCAGTTGAAAGAAAAGAGGCAAAAGAATGAAAACACTTTCTACTTGGGAAGAAGTTTACTTTTCAACCTAAGTCAGAGTAAATAATCCTAATACCTGGAGTGACTGTGACTCTAGGCTTGCTGTAGGTGGACCTTTTTAAGCCTATCTGCACAATTCTATACCTGCCCAATAACAAAGATATAGTAATACCTCTTCCTGCACTACAAATGAACATCAGCAGATAATATTGATAATACCTAACAAGTAAAGACAGCCTTCATTACTAACCCTGTGTTTACTCACGCTCTTCAGCGTAACTACTCAAGTATTTGGAGGTGTTTGTAGTTTTCCATGACTTAAAGTTAGGATATATAAATTAAGGTACAAAAAGTATTTGTGTTAAGGACCTTTTGCTATTGTTTACCTTCAAAGCAGGGTAATATATTTTAATAAAGAGAACATCTGAAGTGTATGGATAAAAAAGTTCAAGAGTTGTATAGGATTTGACTTACTTTTCTGTAGCTGTACAGGAATCAAACTGATGTTTTTATGAAAACTGGCAAACTCAGTGACTAAGGAGGAAATTGAATGCTGCTATAATGACACAATTCATCATTTTACTCCTAGAATCATGCCAAAACAGATGCCCCAGATAAAAAGATTGCACATTAAGTGATGGTGGTTTTTCTTTTTTACATGCTTAAGATGTATGCTTTGATATTTTATACAACCAAATTACTTTCAACTCCCCAAACAATTCATGTTTTCTCTTACTTTGGGGCTTCTGCATGTGCTGGTCTCCCGCCTGGGTGTTCTCTTGGTTAACCTCTACTTATCCATCTACTTCTTCCAGAAGCCATCTGGGGACCTCAGCAACCCTGAATGGTCTTTAGGCTGTGGTTTCAATCTTTGAAAATGCCTTCGATTTTGTTTCCAGCAAGAAATAATTATTACTAAAGAAAATTTAGTTGATGATATTCAATGTAATAAAGGTCTATTATAAATTGTAACTTAGTTCAGTTTTCATTTGTGCTTCTCTTTAAAATAAAAGAACAGCAGTTACTTCATGCACATTCTTTAAAAAGACTTCACTGAGTGAGGTTTGGCCTACAAGCTTTCTGAGTAATGCTAATTAAAAAAGGAGGAAGGCGCTAAGAAGTTACTGGAATATGATGGAGTCATTTGTTTATTTAATAAATGGGTATTGAAGGTCTACTCTGCAAATCACTCTTCTAGTTCTGATGACATGCCAGATAATGAAAGAAATACATAAAAAATACATTAATTTCCCAACTTACTCAGGACCTTTTGTATTTGTTATTTATTTATTTATTTTTGGTAGTATTGGAGATTTGAGCTCAGGGCCTCATGCTTACTAATCCGGTGCTACTCCACTTGAGCCAAGCTCCCCCACCTCCACCCTCACCCAGCACTCTCAGGAACTTTATTAACACTCTGATCCCAAACCAGCAAATGGAAGAGAAAACTTGGAGCTAGTGTAGGTGAGGGACAGTAAGTACACAGTATCTTTAACAAGACACAAGAATGCTTTTAACAGGAAGACAGGTAAGGAGTTTCAAACATTTCACAGTCTTCAGTAATTGAAGGACAGAATGTAGGAATTCTTCCTAACATGCCGCCATGATCTGGAACAGGGCATTCCTGGTGCTTTGTGTTGTGAGGACCTCTTACTACTTAGATTTCATAATCAAGACATATTTACTAAGCCAGATGCTACTGCATAACTTACCTCAACATATGAAATTGGAAATATTCCTATTTTGTCTGCCAGCATTCCCTCAGCCCAGTTTTCATCCACTCTGCGAATCACAGTCAGAACATCATCCTGAAGAAACAGCAAATCATTAGTCTCCCTTATCCCACTAATTTATCAATTAATTTTCCTTCTCAATAAAGGAACTCAAGTTTTAAGAATAGATGAATAAAAATTCCATGACATATCTTTAGTATATAAATTCAATGTTTTCACTAACCAAGTGAAACTGACTCCCTCTTAGCCAGTTTTGAAACTATTTTTAAAAATTTGTTTTTGATGGTACTGGGGTTTGAAGTCAGGGCTTTGCACTTGCTAGGCAAAAATTCTACCACTTGAACCATACTCACCCAAACTATGAACTTTACTCAAGGGGTTGAATGTGTATTTTATTTAGATTCATAAATTGCAACTTGAAAGTTTACCCACCCAGCATCTTGAATTTCTATTAGATTGTTCTCAGATGTGCCTCACTTTCTCTCTGATAACACAGAGACATGCCCATTCAAATACAGACCCTATTGCCTTTCTTTACAAAAACACAATTTTCTGCTTAAATTCTAAATCATTTTATCAATTCAGTAAATATGTTCCTATGTGCTTTTAAGCAAAGAAATTTACATGTAAAGTAAGGAAGTAATGCTGTTTCATTTGTTATTCATAATTCAGTACTTTTTATATCCCTGGGTGGCATACATAGCCTTCAAAGTGACTTAGAAATAAAGTAGGCTCTAAATATAAAAATGATACCACACAGAACATCAGCCAGAATTATCTTGCACTAAATATGAAAATGATACCACATAGAACATCAACCAGAATTATCTTGCATAGAGAAGTCAATGTACAAAATTACTTTCCTTGTGACTTAAAGAAAACTGCCTCCAGGTATTTTAGAAGCACGGTGAGAGGAGTTCACATGAAACTTCTATCTTTTTGCAAAAGGAAATACCAGCCATATTCCAGATAGGGAGGAATAAGTGGGAAACTGAAAATGATCTCATTGTAACCTCACCTTTGCAAATGGGAGGCAATCTTTATCTGCTTCCTTGTCTTTCACTTCAAAGTCATAAAGAGCTTTGCACTGAGGTGGGGGCTGAGGTAATGGTTTAACAATCTGTACGAAGTTGGTAGGGAAAAAGCCATGGATTCCGTTGACTTCCCCATGGTACCAATTTTCATCCACTTGCCGTCGCAAAATGATGATATCTCCTTTGCTGAATTTAAGGTCTCCAGGCTCTTTTCCTTCGTAGTTATACAATGCTTTGGCACATGGTAACTGAGGTATACCCTTAAAGAAAGAGATTGGATTTTAATGAATAACATAATGCCTCTGGAAACATAATTGTACAATCATTGTCTTTAAGTCAAGGTGAAATCCACACTTGCCTTTTGAAGTAAATCTTTCAGGAAACTACTCACACGCACTACCAATAAATAATGAATACACAACAAATGTCTATAGTGAGATAAAAACAGTAGTGGATCCGTGTGCCAGCCACAATGGAGCCTTCTATTCCTATATTTAATTTAGTGTGTGCTTTAGTCTTGCTTGTCTGGTATTATTGGCACATAAAAGTACAACTGCTGACTCTGACTGCATGGTATGAAATTTTAAAAGTCATAAAAAAGTTAATTTCTAAATTAACTATCTAATTCATCAGGATAGCTAATAAGTACTGAAATAAAAATTTAAACAGAAGCACAATTCATCATTTTCTAAATGCTCTTAATCTCTTCTTAAACGCTGATAAAAATCACTGTTTAGGGTGGGAAGTGTGGCTCAAGTGGTAGAGTATTTACCTAGCAAGTGTGAGGCCCTGAGTTCAAACCCCAGTACAACCAACTCTCCCCCTCCCACAAAAAAATCAAGAGTTTGGACTTTTGGACAGACATTCCTGATATGGCTTGTAATGCAGGCAGGAGGTCTTATTCCTTCATGAACTCAACAAGTACTTACTGAGG
Source organism: Castor canadensis (assembly GCF_047511655.1). Taxonomy (NCBI): domain Eukaryota; kingdom Metazoa; phylum Chordata; class Mammalia; order Rodentia; family Castoridae; genus Castor; species Castor canadensis. The sequence goes on along the minus strand of NC_133399.1, from coordinate 92,219,487 downwards.
GTCTATTCTATACCCAAGTCAGGAATGCTACAGAGGCCATAAGCCCCTGTGTTCTCAGAGTTTGTAATCTCTAAGTGTTCAGACATACAGTCTTTTACAATTAAAGATTATTCTTTCTTGGTTATAAAGTACTATGAGGCCAGTAAGCTAAGAGATGAGATTCAAACATAACTGCATTGCATTATGGTTCAAATGCTGTGTGCACTGTGGTTTAACACTGTGTGTATGCCCAAGGCAATTTAATCATCAGATGGATCAAATAAGATACTTCCCAGTGACACCAAGTTGCCCATCCATGAGCAGATCTTTAAGCTGGTACTTAAAGATCTCTGGTTTCTGTGGAGCACTGCTGCCTATCATTAATTCAGAGGATAAATGGCAAATCAAACCTGTCTTTAATAACTCACTGAATGAGATTACCAGCTCCTGCTTCATTTATGTATTCACTCATCAAGAAAACACTTGTATCAAACTTTTACTTTTTTATCAGGCAATGTGCTAGGACTGAGAATTTAAGCAGGAATAAGGAACAGTTCTTTTCCTTAAGGGATAAGACATTACAAATAATAATAGTGTAGGAAATGCAATGGTAGAAATGTGCACACTGTGTATGAGAGCAGAGAACTTGAGATTGGAGGGATGGGAACACGAAACACTTCCCAAGTCTTACATAATAGGTAGAAGTTAGCCAGGCAAGGTCAGAGTGAAGGAATGGCAAGTGGGAGCACTCCAGGCAGAGAGAACTGCAGCAGCCAGGAGCCTCAGCAAGGGTGAGGAAATGAGAAACACCATGCTGTGCAGAGGGATTGGGGTTTATACACAGTGTTCCTGTACAAGAATTAAGGGGCGTAAAGTATAGGAGAGGCAGGTGAAGGCCAATTTATGACTGGCCTTAAATGACATGTTAAGAACTGGATTGCTGTGTCCTGTGACCAACAATGAATCCTTCATGGTTCGAACACAGGTGGACATGGTAAGACCATGTATCAGACCGATCAACATGGTGGCAATATGGAAAACAGACCTGAAGTGGGCAGCTATGTGCAAAGCATAAGCCTAAAGTAGTTCAATTTTTAAAAGTTTAATTTTTCCAGTGAAGTAGTACAATAAGAAGCATTAAGCTTTCCCACATTCCATCAACAAAAAAAAGTGTATCAAAATTTTATACCCTTGCTGGCAACAAAACTTCACAGTGCAGTTTTCAATAATTACTTTGGTTTCTAGTCAGAGACCTAAAGTCTGACCTTCCCATAAGCCAACCATTTTTGCTAAATATTTCTCTTTGACTTAAAATGAATAATAATTCTTGCTCTCAAAATGCTATGCGCAAGTCTTCTTGCCCTGGTTTGGTCCATGCGATGCTGTGGCCTATTGGTTAAAGTGGCTCTGAGAGGCCAGTATCCAGGCAGGACAGAAGTTCAGCCTCCTAGAGGTACTGATGCACCCCTGTGCCCTCTGACTTTTGACTCTGCCTTAGGACCTGGCCTCTAAGGGACTGAATTCAGTTATTCAGCCTTGACATAATCTTGTAAGTAATTCTGCTGCACCCTTTGACTCCCTGCAAAAAAGCAACACCATTCAGAAACTCGGGTCCTTCACCATGCTGTGAACTCTGATCACATTCCAGTCACACCCAATTTTGTAGAAGGCAGAATTCTAATTTTTGTCTAAACTCACATATGCTTCACTGCATTCTCTACATACTACATTACGTATTTCTTAAGCAGGTTATCACTGCTTAACAGTATTTCCCAAGAAAAGTTTGAGGAAAAAAACACAGTAAAAGTATTACTAGGGGGGGACAGAAGGAGAACAGACAAGAGATTAACAAGAGAACTAAAATAACTCTTGCAATGCAGCTGAGGAGACTGTGTCCAGGCAGTGGAGGGAAGGAGGTGGAAGCACAGACTGTACAGCTTGAATCTCAGCTTCAGCCCTTACTAGCTGTGTGATCCTGGGCATGTCAGCCTCTCTCTGCCTCACTTTATCCACTGGATTATTGTGAGGATTTGCTGAGCTCATGTATTTCAACCTCCTCAAATGTCCCAGACGGAAGTAAGTGCTATATGCATGAATCACCACCACCAGCACCATCATCACCACCACCACCACCATCATCACCATGCTTAGTGTGAAAAGCCTGGTCACCAGTGAAATGGGGCAGCTGACAAGGTATTTGTCTCTGTGCAGCTGGATGCTTTTCCCTTTGGATGAATTCACAAAGCAATTACATTTTTAATATATAGTCTCTAACAATGCAAAGAATGTTCCTCCTAGAAGGGTTCAGGATTTTGAAATGTGCATTTCTGAAGCACACATTTGTTTTCTGAGTAGAATCCATTCATCTTCTGGTTGAACAGAAGAAATTACAAATTCACTGACACGCACCATTTAATAGGGGATGGCATCTTAGATGTGGCTGTAGTTCATCTTGACAGGGCTAATGTACGGCACTGGAAGCTGGCATGAATTAATTGGAAATCCCATTACAAACTCAGTGACAAATAACTCTATTCACCATCAGGGCCCATTCTTTCAATTTTTCCCCACTTCAATTAGCTCTATTTGGCCACTCTGCCCAAATTCATGCCAGCCAAATCGATGCACAAGGATTCAGATTCAGCACTCTTAGAAACCATTCTGAACTGCTCCCTGAAGAGCCTGTAAAATTCCAAACGACCAGCAATATGGTTCTTTTGTGATATGCCAATGTGAGAGCTGAGGGAATTTATTTCTTTATAGATCACTTCCACACACCAGTGGCCTAATGGACTTATTAACTATTCCACAAAGCTAATCTATTAAGCGCTCCTAGAATCATGAAGAATTCTTAATAAGAACAAGTGGCAAGGCGAAAACTTATTATGATAACAGTGGTATACATTATGGCTAGCCTAGGGTTACATCCCCGTGGTGCAAGCCAAAAATTCATTAAGTCACACTGACTTGCTAAATGTTGACTGCCACGGTTATTTCAGTGATCAATAACCACAGAGAATGAAAACTTATGGCCACCCAACCCGTTAGCAGACATTCATGCATCTGGCAGTGTTTTTCTATGGTGTTCTTTTTCAATTACGTTCTAAGACACTAAAAAGCCAGTTTGTGTCAAGTTTCTCAAAAGAAGGTTTCCCACATTAAAGAACATGAATTCTCCTCTGATTTCAAATCAAGCAAAGTTCAGTGATCTTTAGAAAACAGCCCCACACAGACGGCAGATGATCAAGGATAAACGGTTAAACGACTTGGAAGAGCAATGAAAGAACACATTTTCCTTCTGTAACATCTGAGGGATAAAGCCAAAACAATTGGTTTGAAAACCTAGGACTACTCTTGTGGGTAAAATACGTCCGGAGCCCAGGGAGGCAAGGCCTTCTCATTCATCTCCTTAGAAAGGTCTGGGGGTCATGTCGTCACCCAGGCCTTTGCCCCCTGCGCCTTCAGCAAACTTTCCAAACTGCTGCTTTTCTTCGGATCCTCTCATCAGGCCCAAGGCCCCCAAGGATCTGCAGAGCTTACATTTCACTTGGAGACTTTCACTTGGCTACACATGAAAGGGAGGCTTAAAGTGAGAGAAAGCCAGAGAGAAGCCGACACTGCAGTCTAACCTTGGGTGTGTGGCTGTCACTCACACTGCCAGCTTTATCAAAAAGCCTGACAATTTAGACAGGCAAAGTATTATAACAATTCTGCTTCAACAGCAATTTCAATAAACAGTGAATTATTTTGCTTGTTTTTTAAGAAAACAGTAGACCTCCTTTACTTTTCCAATAATTTTTGTTTCTAAATTTATACACACTTGTTATTGCACAAGACATTAAAATACTCCGGCGATCTGCACACAAATATTTTTGATTAAGTGCTGTCTGCTTCCATTTCCATGCCATCAAGTCTATTCCAATATATCTGGCCAAATGCTACTTGATGATCCAGCTGCAATTCAAACAGGTAAATAAGACATCACTGCAATTTATTTTATAGAGTCTAAATGCCAATGCACAGATATACATGCAAGACAATCTCTAAATTCAAATTCCTTCATGCATTCCTTACTGCTCCATAAAGTAAAAAAGATTCAATGACCTACTAAAAGGAAAATGCAGAAGACACTGTTACAGTGGGAACAGCTATAAAATGTGTATAACTTAATAACTTAGTTATATCTAAATTGGCACAAGTTCTGCCTGATTCCAACTTGACTTTCTCAAACTTTCCAGGAAAACTGAAGTACAAAGAAATCAGTAACAGAAAGTACCACACACAGAGTATAAGCAGCAAAATAGGTTGAGGAAAGAATTTTTTAAAATGTGTTTTGTATCATAAAATACAAGCTGACTTTTCCCTACAAAAAGTGTCTATTGAGATATAACAATGGCATTTCATAAAAATACTGATTTTTGAACAGTTAAGTCTCAAGCTTTATTCTCTTAAGTCTCAAGCTTTATTCTCAAGGTATCTAGGTCAGATAACCACTCAAATATGATTTGGCCATCATTTGAAATGTTTCAAACTCAATATAATATCCAAGGTGATTATTACAAGTTACTTTTCCAAAGCAGTATCAGGAAGAGACTGAGAATCCCCTAATTTCACCATAGTCTTTTATTTGTTGTTTCCTTTAACATTTATTTGTAGATAGTATCTTGATAAAGAATATATGACAATCATTTTCTCAAGATTCCACCTTCTACCTTCCCTAAATTTGCTAAAATTTTCTAAACATACTGTCTTAAGTCTACCAACACTTTGAAGACAGCAGCTGTAAATAATCAGCACTTAAGAAAAAATGTTATTTCCTCATTCACACTTATTTTTCTTTTGAGGTGTTAAGGATCAAACCCAGAGCCTTGCACATTCTAGGCAAATGCTCTACCACTGAGCCACATCCCCAGTCCCCACATGTATTCTTTTTTGCTCTTATTCTATTGTCCCAGCATTCCCTTTCCTTATATCCTTGTTTCCTTTTGAAGCAAAACTCTTTCTATCAAACCAACCCTTCTCTATCCCAGATCTGGATCCAATTTTATCCTGGTTCAAGAATATGGGCTAACCAAGGCCAGCCTGAGTGGGGGGCACAGGGCAGCCTAGTTTGAAAGGCAGTGTTGTGTGGGAAAGTGAACTATGGGACATTGTTTAGGAAATATTCACATTTAGGGGACAGAAAAAACAAGGAACCAGAGAAGGAGGAAGAGAACCAGCAAAATATAACCATAGTAGCAAGAATAATTCCTGAAACATGGTCTTGTCAACATTACCAACATCTTTACAATCTAGAGATGGCTCCCAATTACCTCTTAAATCAAATTAATGTTCTAAACCATGAGTTTTATGGGCATCCATTTGGATTGACCGTTCCACCTCATATTTTCTGCCCTCAGCAAGCAAAACAGTCGCTGTCATCACCTCCTACTCCAAACATGCCATTTTTCCTCTGCCCAAATCCTCTGGGAATAGCCCATCTCTCTCTCTCTCTCTCTCTCTCTCTCTCTCTCTTTCCTCCCACCGCTCCACCTCAAGAGTACCTAACACTTGTGTGTGTGCATCGCTATACGTCACAGGTGATGGTCACGCAGCACTTCTATCACCTGCATTTTTGCCTCTCTGGAGTGACTACATCTGTTGGTTGGAACCAGGTGCCAATGAGGCCAGTGAGACCTGGTTCTTGTGTAGGTGAACAGGACCGACTTTCTCAGATGTGAGCGTCAGGCGTGCCCTCCTGCGGGAAGATTCTCCCAACCTTTCTCAACCCATACCTGACAAAAGTTCAGCCACTCTGCACCCCCAATCTTGTGCATGTGCTGTTATGATGGCCTTCATCTCACTCAGTTTACAACCTGTCACCCTGCACACCTGCAACCTCCTGGAGATGAGGGACACTGAATAAATTCCCACCAGAAGAATAAGGGGAAAAAACAAATGTCATCTCTAGTGGGCGAGCACTAAGGTGTGAATGGGCAAGTGGAAAAAATATCATATCCAAGGGTATGAAAAACAATTATATAGCTGGTTGGGTTCCCTGGCTCTGAATATACTGTGTAACATACACAATCACATTTAATGAGATCCCAGACACTCCTCATGAATGGGAGACTGTCAGTCAATCCTTCTGAAAGGTCTTTAGTCCTTCCTCTGTGCAATATGCAGTGGCACTTGATGCTGAGATGTAGGGAAGTAGGAGCACTGAAGGAGGATTTCATTCTCAAGGTTCTAGGAAATTTGGGGAAAGGTGAACAAATACTCTTAACTCGGACTAGAGGCATGTGTGGCTCAAGTGGTAGAGCAACTATTTTGTAAGTGTGAAGCCTTGAGTTCAAATCCCAGTCCCAACAAAAGAAAAAAAAAAAGGACAAATACTGCTAATTGCCATCCACTTCCATGTGTCCTGGACACATAACTAAAAGCACAGTACATTCTGGACACAGGCAGTGGAGTGTTTCATACTAAGCAAATTGCTGACATTTGAAAAATGTGAAACAAATTATGTAGCAAACCACAGCAAACAAATATTTTCCTTACAAACTCACTTGGTGGTTATGAGAAAATAGTCACGGAGCTGATTTATAGCTTTTCTCTTGGATGGCCTTAGAAAGAGGGAGTACCAAACGGACAGGCAAATCATTAAAGAAAATAAATTTTGTGAAGCTCTGTAGGGGAAGAGAGCTATTGAGAATGCAATCCACTGAAGCAAAATTCAGGAAATTCATGTCACTTGCTGTCCCGAATATTAGTTTTTTATTTCACTACATGTTTAGTAATTGTGACAGTATTTTGCAGAGAGCAGGAACTTTTATTGGAAAAATTCCCGGCAGTAACTTGAGTTACTAGCTTGAGGACTTATGGCAAACTGGGGACATTTCCTGGTAAAAGATCAAGTTTCTACTTATTTAGAAGAAAGTTTGATTCCTGCCTAAGGACCTGCCCTTTCCCTACCCCTGTCCCTACCAAATGCTAAGTATCTCACCTGACCCATGGGGTTGTGGGACTAGACAAAAGGCATGACCATGTCCCAGGAACTCTGTGTCTCTTTCTACCCCTTACACACAGCCAGGACAGTAGGGGGAGAATCAGAAATAAAGAGGGAGACAAGTATGTGAAACAGGTTTTACTATTGAAGAGGTCAAGTACCAGGCAATGTGGCTCATGCCTATAATCCCACCTACTTGTGAGGCACAGATCAGGAGGAATGCAGTTCAAGAACAACCCAGGCAAAAAGTTAGGGAGACACCATCTCAAAAAACCAAGCCAACCATGGTGGTGAATATCTGTAATTCCAGCTATGCACTACAGGCACAGGTAGGAGGATCATGGTCCCAGGCAAAAATAAGAGACCCTGTCAGAAAAGTAACTACAGCCAAAAAAAAAAGTGGTGTGGGGGGCTGTATGCTAGATACATATCTCAAGTGACAGATAAAGCACTTGCCTAGCAAGAGGTCCGGAGTTTAAAAAAAAAAAAAAGGTTAAGTAAAGCCTCAATCAAATTCAATTACCTGATTTCTGGATTTTTGTTTTGTTTTTGTCCCATGTTTTCATGGGACAAACCCTAGATAAGATAGGCTCACATAATCTAATCAAGCATTAAATGTAAAAGATAGTTCATAGTGTCAGAATTAAAGTAACAATGGAGTAGACCCACATAGATAGGGTAAACAGACAAAAGTGCCCAGGCAATTCAATTGATGAAAAGAAAATCTTTTCAAAAGGTGATTCATATGTGGACATTAGATCAAGGGCAAACACAACAAGGGAATTGGACTATGAGCACATGATAAAAGCGAGAGCACACAAGGGAGGGGTGAGGATAGGTAAGACACCTAAAAAACTAGCTAGCATTTGTTGCCCTTAATGCAGAGAAACTAAAGCAGATACCTTAAAGCAACTGAGGCCAATAGGAAAAGGGAACCAGGAACTAGAGAAAAGGTTAGATCAAAAAGAATTAACCTAGAAGGTAACACCCACGCACAGGAAATCAATGTGAGTCAATGCCCTGTATAGCTATCCTTATCTCAACCAGCAAAACCCCTTGTTCCTTCCTATTATTGCTTATACTCTCTCTACAACAAAATTAGAGATAAGGGCAAAATAGTTTCTGCTGGGTATTGAGGGGGGGGAGCGGGAGGGGGTGGAGTGGGTGGTAAGGGAGGGGGTGGGGGCAGGGGGGAGAAATGAACCAAGCCTTGTATGCACATATGAATAATAAAAGAAAAATGAAAAAAAAAAATACTAGGCAGGCACACAAATAGGAAAATATGACCCATAAACTGAGGAAAAATATTAATCAACAGAAATGAGCACATATAATGAAACTAGCAGAAAAGAATAAAAAAAAAAAAAAGGTGATTCTGGAACAACAGAAATTCCCAAGGGGTAGGCGATGAGACTCCCCATCACATCACATGCAAAAGTTAATTTGAGATGAATTCCATAACCAAATGTGAGAGCTAAAACTGTAAGTTTTTTAGAAGAAAAAAATAGAAAAATACCTTGGTGATGGGGTAGGCAAAGAAAGGAAAAAAAAAAGCAGCCTAACTAACCATAAAAATTCCTAAACTGGACATTCTCAACATTGAAAAAAATAAAAATATATGCACTAGGTTAGGAAAATACCTTCAAAACTTAAATCTGATTCTAGAAACACAAAGAACATGTAGGAATCAACAAAAAAATTCAATTTAAATACAAGCAAAAGACAAACATACATTTCAAAATAGAAGGGATATGCATAGCCATGAAAGGGGCCCAACATCACTAGCAACCATAGAAATGCAAAGTACCACCACAAGGAGATTTTATTTCACATCATTAGCATGATGAAAATTTAAAGACTGGCTTAGAAGCTGGTGGAGTAGCTCAAGGAGTAGAGTGACTGCCTAGCAAGCGTGAGGCCCTGAGTTCAAACTTCAGTACCAAAAAAAAAAAAAAGATATTAAAGACCAGCGTGAGGATGTAGTTCAGTGGTAGAGTACCCGCCAGCACACTTGAAGCCCTGGGTTCGAGCCCTAGTGCTACAAAAATAATTAATTAATTAAAACTTAGATTGATAATGTAAAAGGGTCAAAAATGCAAAGTAACTAGAACTCACATGCATTGCTGGTGGGAGCCTAAAACTAACAAATGTTTATAAAGCTATATGGCTTAATAACTCTACTCCTAGGAATCAAGCCAAGAGAAATGGAAACATTATTTCCACACCAAGCTTTGCACAAAAATGCTCACTGTAACATTATTCATGACAGCAAATGTTGAAAACAATCCAAATGTCCATCAATAGGAGAATAAACAATGGAGTCCTACTCAACTATGAAAAAAAAACCAGAAGTGGTGCAGCTCGGTGGTAGAGCATTTGTCTAGGATGTGTAAGATCTGGGCCCAATCTCTCCAGTACAGTGAAAACAACAACAAAATTGCTGATATGTATCAGTGGCAAATAAGTCAGAATAAATATTATATGATTACATTTATAAGACTCTGAAGAATAAGTAAGACAAATCCATTGAGATAGAAATCAGAACAGTAGTTGCCCCATTCTGGTGGGGTGGCAGATGAGTGGCAGGGACAGGGAAGAAATTTATGAAACTGTGGACATATTTTGTACTTCTCAAGTAATGTTGGCTACCCAGATGTAGACATTATCAAAATTTATTGGATTGTGCACTTAAGAACTGCAATTCATATATGCAAATTTTACCTTGGTAATAAAAATGTTTTAAAAGCATAAACCAGTAGCACCACTTAAAAAAAAAAACAGAATGAGGCAATATACCATATGTGAGCTTTGTATCTTCACACATATATGACCAGAAGTGAAGATACAAAGGGATCACAGTAAATAACAAACTACACTGGCGATTGCGATCAACATGATGTAAAACTGCACAATAAGAAATCCCAAGTCCAGACGTCTGAGGATCACAGTCTAGACCTCCTTTTCAACAGGAAATACCTCTGAACAGACGGGTATACACAATATAGTATCTCTTCAATAATGCTTGGCACTAGATGTCCAGGATGCATCCTGAATCCCTCAGACAAAAAAGAGCACTGCAATGTAGTCAGTGGGAGAGATAAAGATGATTAAGTGTTGGAAAATATTATGGTGGACCAGAGGCAGAAACTGAGATGTACTAGTAAGGCACAAAAGGTCTTACAGAAAGAGAGAAAGACCAATTCAAAAAGAAAAAAAAAGTTCACTGAAGAATAAAAAAGCAGGCTTAGACAGATACATGCATTATTTAAGTTGGATAAAAGAACTTCTGACAGAGAGGGCTGCTAAATATTGCAGTGGATTATGATAGCCCCTTCACTGGAGACTTTAAAAAATAGGACAGTCATTCAACTGTGGTTCTGTCCAGAGGCAAAGGGGTAGATTATGACTTATTGTCTCCAGTAATCCTGTGATTTCTTTGGCAATCTAACTACTTGAAAGAAAAATTTATTCTTGATTTTTGTCCCATTTCTCTTTTAAGGGTGGAATCTTAAGAATAAAGGTAGAAATGAGGTATAGGAAAGCGAGCAAGGAGGAGATATTTCGAAAGAAAACAAAGTGAGAATATGAATTAGCTTACAGAAATCAAATCAAGCCAGCCTCAATCCTCCAAAGACCATCACAAACTGCTGCAATGTCATTAGAGAAGCAGAGCGAGCTCAGCGAGCTCAGCTGTGGTCCTGCAGCCCAGCTGCCTTCTAGGTAGTTTTTTTGGCGGTATCAAAAAGGCCTTTCAATATACACATCCCGTGTGTGACAATATGTACTATGTGTGACTGTTACTACTCTTCAAAGGAATGCTCTGCTACTCAATATAATGTATTGTTACATAGTGAAGACTGAATAATTCACCAGGATAATATCCTCTTACTTTGAAATAAATTTATTACAGGGATATAAAACTAAACCTGTGAAACCCCTAAGGAAGAGTCAGGGTCTTTAAAACATAATTAAGTTTCTTCATGAAGGAAAAAAACCCTATATTATGCATACACTTTGGAATTTTGGTTTTCAAAAAGGGAAACTGAGTATAAATACAACCTTACAGTTCTTGATTTTGACTCTCTTAGAAATGATGCTTAAAAATACTTTGTAAATATTCTGTGCTACTAGAATGCATCTACTTGAAGAAACTAATTGCCTTTACTCTCTTTCTCCATTGTATGACTATGTAAGAAATGCTAAGGGAAAGAAAAAGAAATACCCATTTGCAATAAATAATTTTACCAATGGGCATATTCTTACTTTAAAATAAGGTGTTTTGTTGAAGCTCCCATCCAAAAAAAAGTATACTAATCATTTAAAATTTAAAATTTAGAGCAACTTAAGGGGAAAGGTTAATAAGCTAGTTCTGACAAACCAAGCCCAACCTGCATTTTCTTCTAAACAGCAAGATATGAATTATAAGTGTTTTCAGCCAAAATAAATGATTTATATAAAATGATATATTGTTTTTATATTTCTAGGTAATGAACTACATAACAAAGAATACAAAATCAAATAGGGGTCCATGTGACATCTGAGGCCACTCTTACTAAGCATTTAATATATATCACACAAGACACTATCATTGCATTCATAATAACAGAAAATTTAAGACAATGACAAAATTGACAATCTGAGTACTTTTTTTACCTTGGGAAATTATCAAATTATAGCTTTAAACTTTTTTGGGGGGAGGTACTGGGGTCTGAAATCATGACCTTGCCCTTGCTAGGCAGGTTCTCTACCACTTGAGCCATACCCCAGCCCTTTTCCTTCAGTTATTTTTTCAAATTGGTTTATGCTGCAGACGGCATGGACCATGATCCTTCTATTTAAGCTCCCTACATAGCTGGGGTGACAGGTATGCTCCTCCATGCCCAACTTTTTATTGGTTGAGATGGGATCTTGGGCACTTTTCCCCTGGAATGTAGACATAGAATCTGACAAAGAAGACTCTGAGTAGAGAGAGTGACATAAAGGTCCCAGAGGCGGGAAGAAGTTGGTTAGAACATTGGAAACTTGTTGGAGAGGAGTGTGAGATCGAAATCTTCCTGATCTATAGTTAGGATTCCTGGTGTGAGCCATTGTGTCTGGCTCAGTTTTTAAACATTTTGCCAATATGTTGTATCTGTATGCTTTTTTAAAAAAATTATTTAACTAAAAATTTTTTTAGGTAATGCAACTGGATTTTCACATCCACAGGCTGTGAGCCCCTTGAGTGCAGGGACTGGATCTCATTCCTCTTTCTATCTTGAGAACCCAACTTATGCCTTAAGATCCCCCACCAAATGAGCCCGACTATTTTCTCAAATACCTCACACTCCTCTCCAACAAATATTCAACATTCTAGCCAACTAGATTCTCTGTGGTCCCTTGATATGCTCCATCTTCTCCTACCTCTGGGACTGTAATGTCACTGTCTCTACTTAGACAGAGTCTTCTTTTCTAGACCCTATGTCTACTTGTCAGAAATTCAGCCACTCTTCAAGACTTTTTTTTTTTTTTTTTTTTTTTTTGTGGGACTGGTGTTTAAACTCAGGGCTTTACACTTAAGGCATTCTATTGCTTGAGCCACATCTCCAGTCCATTTTATTCTGGATATTTTGGAGATGGCGTCTTGTGAACTATTTGCCTAGCCTGACCTCGAACCCCAATCTCAGCCCTACATAGCTAGGATTACAGACCTGAGCCACAGGCAACTGGCTCTTTTTTGAGAAAGGGTCTTGCTATGTAGCACAGGCTGGCCTCGAACTCACTATGAGACAAAGGAGGGGCATAGACAGCTCAATCCTCCTGCTTCTACTTCAGAGTGTTAGGTTATAGGTGTGTACCACAACACCACATCTTCCGTGTTCCTTCCTTATTCCCTAACACAGATGTACATTCTTCTTCTGAACCTCAAAATAGCTTATATCTAGTTCAATGGTGACTTCCTTCTATCTTTTGTCACAAATATTTACTTGACACCAAACTGTAAGCTCTACCAAACTATAAACTCTTTGAGGGCAGGGATAGTCTCTTAGGGTTTCCTGAATTACCTTCCATCCTTTACAGGTTTGCCAGATCACTATATGTTATACATTAAACATATTTGCTGAAATAATTAGATCAATCTCTCCCTCTAGTCAATTATTCTTCCCATGTGCTACACAATCCTAAGAAGGAGGAAGACATTAGTCCACTCCTGTCTTGCACTCTCTGTAAGTTGGCAGTCTATGTCCAGTGCTACACTCTAAGGAGTTCTGTTTACGAGATTACTGGGGTGGATTGTATGGTACCTGCCTGCAGGTACTAGAGAAGGTCAGTGCATTGACATGCTGACTTCTTGTATTTATTGTTCTTTTACTTGACCTACGAAAGGAGATCAAAGGAAGTGGTTTGCAGGAGTAGGCTAAACATGGGAATTCAAATTGTCTTAGTGCCCAAGGTATACTGAAATAAAAATTTAAAAATAAAACCAAAGCACTTCTGGAATACAGGGAAACGATCTTAGAAACTTTTAGAAGAATAAAAATAGGCAAAATCAGAAAATTTCAATGGCTAGATAGAAAAAAACTATAGGACAGGGCTCAAGAAATGACCTACCTCATAAGGTCAAGTATATATCCCATTACATAAGGGGAAAAAAAAGCAAAATGACAAAAAAAAAACCAGTAATAGATATGAAAAACAGCTCTAAGACAGTATAATGTTTATGTAAAGTGAATATTATAAAGAGGGAATAGAGACAATGGAAGGGAGAAGAAGTGTGAAAGAAACACAGTAATGCAAGTGAAATTTCCTGAGCTAAAACATGTAAGGTCTAGGTGGGTGCTAGTGGCTCATGCCTGTAATCCTAGCTACTTGGGAGGCTGAAATCAGAAGGATTGCAGTTTGAGGCCAGCCTGAGCAAATAGTTTGTGAGACCCCACACACACACACATCCACCCCCTCAATCTCCAAACTAACCTAAGCAAATGGACTGAAGGCGTGGCTCAAGTGATAGAGCACCTGCTTTGCAAGTGCAAAGTCCTGAGTTAAAATCCTAGTCCCACCCCCCAAAAAAGAACCTGTCTCAAAAAAAAAGAAAAGAAAAAGGAATATAGTGTGTAAAATTCTAATGTGCTTGTTATCAATTTTAATAGATTATTTAATTAAGTCATTCAGAACATCAGGATAATAAGATAAATAACACAAAGGGTAACTTATTGTACCCACAGTCTAACTTGAAAAACAAAACATTTTAAATGCAAGTGAAGCCTCCTGTATTTTTCTTCACCAGTCACATAAATTAGCTTTAAAAAGAAGAGCTAGGTAGACCCTGACTGTCTATAAATACTCAACTCCATGCCCACTCCCACCTCTCCTAACCATTCCTGATGGACAAAAAAGACATGTATTGTCCCCACAATTATGCTCCCTGCTTCTGCAAGACCATGTGACTCAATTAATTGGTATAACTTCACTTTGAGAGTCTATGCCTATATTGTGACCCTGTAGCACTGCAGGTCACGGAGCCTGGAGGGTTTAAGCATGTGAGCTTTGTAAAAAATAATGAAAGCCTCAACAGCTTTCCTCAATTCCAGAGGAACTTGTGACATGGGTGGGAACTGCTTGACAAGGCACCTTCAAAAATACCTACTTCTTACACAAACCTAAGAAGTCAAAATGTGATCTTAACCACTGGCTACCTAATCATTTATAAGTTACTTTTAAAGATAAGGGGATACTTGATGGTGTGCTGTGTGTTTGTTTGAGAGAGAACACAGAGAGAGAGAGACAGATAGACAGACAGAGAGAGACAGAGAGAAAGATGGTGACCAGATTTATACCTGGAGGAGTCTTATACTAATAACACAATAAGAAACCGTGCTGTGCTTTTAAGACATTAAGGCATGGATCACCTGGGCTCTTGTTAAATGAATATTGTGATTCAGAGGCTCTAGATGGAGCCTGCAGTTCTGCATTTCTAACAGCTTGCAAGTCATGGGATGCTGTCCTGGGGATCACATTCTGAGCAAAAACAAAAAAAAATCGAGGATCACTCTCCTTCTCAAATCCCTTTGCTGGTTCTTCTCTGTCAGTTGCCCCAGGGCTCCATCTTCTGATTCTCTCTTTTCTATCTAAATTTACTCCCAAGGTAATCTCATCTATTTCCTTCTTTTAAAACCATTTATATGAACTTTTTTTCAACTCTGGCTATATAC
Source organism: Castor canadensis (assembly GCF_047511655.1). Classification (NCBI taxonomy): domain Eukaryota; kingdom Metazoa; phylum Chordata; class Mammalia; order Rodentia; family Castoridae; genus Castor; species Castor canadensis. The sequence goes on along the minus strand of NC_133399.1, from coordinate 92,204,334 downwards.
TAGAATCATCTGAGGAGTTATTCCTTCTTTTTTTTTAAAAGTTCCTAAGGTCCCACCCTAACCCAATTAAATTAAAATCTCTGGGATTAGGTTAGAAGCCTATGTATTTTTAAAAGCTCCTCAATGATTCTCACAAATAGAGCTAAAAACTGCTAATCCACACTATCTCCCAGATCTGATCTCAGCTATGACTTCTCACCTGAGCTCCAAATATCTAGTCTATATCCTTCTTGAATGTCTATTAGGTGTCTATAAATTCACATGTCCAAGACAGACCTCTTGATTTCCATCTGCCCAAGCAAATCCTGATCCTCCACCTTTTTCCCCATCTTAGTACACATCCCTATTTTTCTCCTCATGGCTTCAGCCAAAGACTAAGCTTTAACACGATGCCTCTATTCATTCCTGTTCTTTCACAGCCCAGTCCATAAACAAGCCTGCTGGCTCTAAATGTCAAATAGATCTTCATCAGTCCACTTCTGACCACTTCCATTGATGGCAGCCTAGGCCAAGTCAACACTGTCTCTCCATTGTCACTCTTGCCCCACCCCACAGTCTGTTCTCCACGCTGTCTCTTGCCTGTTAACCACTCAGTGGCTTTCTGCCCACCTACAATAACATACAAACTTCTTCACATGGCTCTCACTGCTTTCTCTTCTCAGCCCTGTTTACAAGACCCAAATGTACCAGCACGCTGATCTTGGGCTTCCCAACCTCTAGAACTGTAAGAGATAAATGGCTGTGTAACTTAAACAGCCACTTATTCTGTTTAAGCTACACGGAATATGGCATATGCCAACCTGAGTTGCCTAAGACACTGACATAATGAATAAGTAAGTTAACAGAACCACTTGGATGGAGGGCTCTGCGACATGCCTCAAGCTCTCTGACTGCCCATCCTTTAGGATGTACAACATTTTTATGAATTTACTCGTGACAGAACCCTAGCAGGGTGTATCACCTAACTTACGTGATCAGAAATATGATTTTAAAAGATTTTCATACGTGATTGATACAGGCCAAATAAGGCAAACTGAGATCAATATTAATTCACATATTTCATCGTTTAAGACCACTTGTACAGACAGAGAAAACTACAGAAGACCTATCTTAGCACCAGATTAAATGAAAAAGGGACATAAAGTCTTTTGCCATCCACAAGTTCAATATGAGCCATGAGTAACACGGCTGCTGTAAAGATGAATGGGCACATCAGACTGCATGAGTGAGATGCTGGTGACAATCATGGAAGGACACAGTCTTTCCATGTACCAACTGCTCCACAACATGTGGAGTATCTTGTTCTGTGTGTCCTAATTTCAAAGGAATATTGGTAAAGTGATCTCTAAATGTGGGAAGGTGAATAGCTTAGTGAACAGTCTAGAAACCACATCAGAGAACATGTGTCTGAAAGAACTTAAAAGACTTAAATCTTGAAAATAAAACTACTAGTGATAAAGTCAGCACTTGTCGAGCATTTGCAATATATATTCACATAACACAGTATATGCATGAGGTAGGTATCCTTATTAGCCCCGTTTAACAGCTGCAGGAACCAAGGTGTAGAGAGATTGTGGAATGTACTCAGTTATACATCTGATAAGTAATGTGCTCACATTTGCAATCAGGAAGTAGTCTTTAAAACTTGTAGAGTGGCCAGGCTCACAACTGTAATCCTAGCTACTTGGGAGTCTGAGATTGGGAGGATCACAGTTTGAGGCCAGCCTGGGGAAAGAGTTCCTCAGACTCCACCTCCAAAATAACCAGAGCAAAAGGGACTGGAGGTCTGGCTCTCAAGTGGTAGGCAAAGCCATGAGTTCGAACCCCAATCCCACCAAAAGCAAACAAATAAAAAACCTTGTAGGGTAGAACAATGGAGCTATATTAGATTTTTTTAAATTCCAAAACAACAGAAGGAAGTAACAAGAACCAAGTTCCTTTCAATGTAAGGAAGAATTGAAGAGTTTCTCCAAGAATAGCTCCTGGTCAACAGCAAATATTCAAGTGGAAACTAGCTAGCCATCTGCCAGTGTATTGCCCAGAAAATAACAGACCTAGGTGGGAATTCAGGGATCCCTTCCTCCTCTCAGCATCATTCATCAACAATCCATGTTTCCATTTAGATAAACATCCACTTTAAACCCATAACAAAGAACACTGATAATTTTTACAGCTCTTCAAAGTACTATTGGTTAGTTACATTTAAAAGGAACACAAGCCATCTTGAAATACAGCACTTGTATGTGATTCGGTTATAAAATAAAGGATGTTATGACATCCGTGTCAATTCTGCACACACAGCTGCCTGTAGATATAAGTGGACTTGTGATTACAGTTTTATCTTTGTCCTTCAATTTTAAATTCTTTCAGAAAACCTAGACCTTTTCCTAAAGAGTTCCTCAGTTTGTCCAGTAGAGAATCTTTGCTTTATAAACACTCACTTGTACAAAAGGAAACATTTTTCTTTCTCTAATTAAATAAGAAGATATAAAACTAAGCAAAAGCCCATACTTTCAAGAGCAGAATCAAAGAGTTGTTATAAAATTTAAAACCGAAAGATCGCCCAAACTAATGACCAAACAATAAATTTGTTAATGCTATCAAAGTGTTGTATTTTATTTGTTAAATAAAAAACTCATAATCCATTTTATATGTCCAAATTGCTAAAAGAATGAGCCTAATGAAAGCAATTTTATGTTAATTTTGCAATTAGGCACACTTTATAAACTATATGTTAATTGTCTAATCTACTATTTTTAAAACAAGGTAAATATTTATTCAAACATTTTAAAATATCTCTATTTTCAAAATTGCTTGCATATATGTGAACAAGTTTCCATGGAGTTTAAGGGTTAAAAGAGAAAAAAATTTCATATGTAGTTAACAGACACAGTTCCTACTATATTTGAATGAAAATACTACGTATGCATGTACAGTGTGAACACACACAAACATACACTCACAAAGTTGGTAGATAAAGGTGCTAAGACCTTAGTCCTCTGGGCAAGATCCTTGAAAGTGCAAGAAAAATGTTTTTAAGAAAACGTGTACCTGATCTACATTTTAAAGCACAGAATCATAGGAATTTGAGACCAAAAGAGACCTTAAGGTTTTTTTAGTCCACATTTCTTCAGATCAGGACAGAACAGTGAACTGAAGGCCCTAAATCACATACCTAACCTAGCAGCAAAACCAGGACTCAGAACCAGACCTGGTGAAAGGACTCTAAGGCACAGGCACTTTGGTTTTGAGATAGTCTGGGCCCAAGGAGTCCCAAAGCAAGTTAGATGGAGTGAGATCTGGGATTTATAGCAACCAAATTTATATGATTTAGGCCTTTCTCTCTTGAATGTCTAGAGGAATTATCCTAATCAACCCAGATATGCTCTGTGTGTTTGTGTGTGTGTGTGTGTGTGTGTGTGTGTGTGTGTGTGTGAGAGAGAGAGAGAGAGAGAGAGAGAGATGTTTCTTTCCCATTTCCTAGGGTCTCAGACTTTTCTGCTTCTAGTCCCCTTCTCAATAGATATATAATCAATACAAAACTCTAAAAAATAGGTTATATCCTTCACAATTAGTTTATAATTGAGTTTTAAGTTATACTAAATTAATTATTGCTTCACTAATAGTTTAACATTCCTGTTAAATACTGGAAGGGGTCTGGGGAAAATGCATCACATAGTAGTCCCTACCGTGTGTTAAGGAGAATAATGGCCCCAAAGACATCCATATCCCAATCAATGGAACCTTTGCATCTGTTACCTTACATGACAGAAGGAACTTTCCACATGGGAAGATTTTCCTGCATTATCTGGGTGGGCTCAAAGTAATCACAGGGGTTTCTAAATCAGAGTGCTTTCCCAGATGAGTTCAGACTCCAGAGAGATGTGACAAAGGAAAAATGCTCAAAATGATAACAGCTTTGCTGGCTTTGATGATGAAAGAAGAGGACCGTAAGCCAGAGAATATTTCTGGATGTATAGCTCGAAAAGGCAAGGAAACGGTTGTCAAGTTCTGCACCATTTGAAAGTTATCCTCATACAACACTGAGCCTGCAGCTCATTAACTGTTCACATTACTACATAATTAGCCACCAGAAAGTAACGCAGTCTTGCCTACTCCTTGATTCTGGTCCAGTGGGACCTATGACCTACAACACTGTAAGTTAATAAATCAGTTGCTTTAAGACACTAAGTTTGCTGTAATTTTGTACAAAAGTAAGAGAAAACTAACAAACCACATGAGCCACTAGCCAACATTCTCATCTGGCCAGACTGAGGTCCAATGGCACAAGGAAGCAACAGTCCCTTATATCATGCCTCTCTTTGAGGGCCCTCCCACTCTCCTCAGGTTATACGAGGACGACTTTAGAATGGCACACAGCTTGACAACAGAAAAGAAGGTTCCTGAAAGCCTATACAAAAACAACACTGCACAAAACTTTGCGCAAGTTCAATTCTGCTGTTTACTTTAGCTCATTCTTTGAACTACATTTGCTTCCAAGTGAAACAAAATTTACTTTGAATAAATTTTACAGTGCTCTACTTGAAACAGCTGCTTGGACTTTTCAAACAGCATCTTGTCAGAATTATGTATTTTTTTCCTAAGACATATTCCACCCACTAAGTCATCTGAGAAGCCTGGGTAATCGTGGTAGATGGCAGCATGGAGGCAAATCCCCTAGATTTCCATTCTGCAATAAGCATCTTAGAGGAAGGTGTGAGTCTATCAAACACCTTACATGTAATGATGAAGCAGCCCTCAAAAACCTTGGCCAGATGCATAGGAGGGAGGGACAAGCAGAAAGGAGAGACTTAGAGTTCTTGCTGAGCCAGGGAGGCCAGGCGATCTGCATAAGGAAGAAACAAATGCAGCACAATGCGACCCAAGCTTTAACTCATTCTTTCCTTGCCAATTCCCAACATAATGTATCACAATTTGGTAGGGGATTTCCCAAGAAGAATAAAGTAGTATGGAATAGAAGGGGGTGCAGGGTGCGGCAGAGGGGGGTGGGGGGCAGTGGAGTGTTAAACTGAAAACCTTCATAGAAAAATGTGCCCAAACTAGAGAGTCTGAAGCCTTGGCTTCCCAGTCTCACTTACATAAATACTGAGCCCTCCACCTCACTGAACTGTTGACATTACATAATTAGCCAGTTACAATAATAACACTACAGCTTAAAATTCTTCCACAACTGGAAGAATTTTAACTACTCTAGTGAATTGCCTGTCACCAGCTACATCTGTGCTGGTCTTCAAAGCAAAAATGGGGGAAGAAAAGAGATGAATGTTTAGTATGCAGACTAACACAGAGTAAAACAACAAGAGTCTGGTCCATCTAGGATTGGGGTTCTTGGGGTTTCTTTTTCCCCGTTTATTCTTTGTTTTGATTTAGTTAGTTCAGCCATTGGTTGTTGTCTTTTTAAGTAAATAATATTTAGGAAAAGTACCTCATATACACTGTGAAATAATTAAAATAATAATTTACATTAGATTATTGAAACGAACTCAGACACTTTAATGTCTCAACTTCATAAACACTAACACAACACACAAAACACTTAAACCCAGTACTTTCCAACACTTTTATTCTTCAACTTTTAAACTCCAACATAAATAAACAATAAAAAAACACTTCTAAAAATCCTCAGACAGCTTAGGGCCCTATTAGCATTCCTGGCACTGGGCAGAGAAAGGGTTTCACCTGCCAGGGACCCTTTCTCTTCTCTTTATTCACACATTTGCTCTAGGGACCAGAAGGTGCTGTGTTTTTTTCTTAGTAAAATAAATTACATCTGAAATGCAGCCTCTCCCAGGCACTCAAGAGAATCACAGTTAGAATTCTGAATGTTCTCAGACACACTGGGCAGAAATGCTAAGACCTTCTGTGACAACACTAAGTATTTCTTTCAAATTGTTTTGAGACCACAGTCCTATGAACTATTAATTTTGGAAGGAAACTTAGAAATTATCTATTTCACTATTGTTGTTTTACAAAAGAGAATTATAGTACCTTTTCTCCCCTATTGCAATTAGAACTCAAAACCTTGTCATGATGAATATTCCAGGGTGGGCTGGTTCTTCTTGCCCACCCTGGGCAAGGGCAAAAACAGAGGGTTGTGGCTTTTGTTCCAGCCCAGAAGCCATGCTAAAAATAATGGCTGCTTGGGGCTAATTTACCCATTTCTTTCCTCCCTCACTTGGTACCTTAGCTTCTCTTCATCTGCATCCCTCTCTATCTTATCACTTATATCCAAAAATTTATGAGTAAAAACTAACTTTGGAAAAATGGAATTTTTACAGTTCTCACTCCTGAAGATTAATAAAATCTTTCAGTTCCCAAAGAAATTAAAATAATTAAAATAATTGTGAAAGCTAAGGCACCATGATGATATCTGAGTGTGCAAAAGTCCTCCAACACTCATCCACCCATGTTATGTGGATGTCTATTACATTCATGTGACTCTAACTCTGTTTCTTGTTCTATTTTTAAAATTCACCATCTTCCCCACTCTTTTGGACCTCTGCTACTGTTTGTCTCTTATTCTCATTCTTCTAAGGCAGGTCTATCATAGTAGAGTGAAATAAAAGTCCAACAAAAATGTTCTGATATTTACGTGCCCACAACTATCTAAATGTCTTTGTCTTGCTTTACTTTTCTCTAGCTCTTACAGCCCATTTCCCATCTGTTTATTTGTCATGTATGTGACATTCCATTAGATACCCATTTTTGTTGTCTGTGTCTCCCATTTTAATGATGAGAGACCATATTTGTTTCAGTTACTGTTGTAACCTCAGTGCCCAAAGCTGTGCATATTACATGCACTCAAATATTTTTTGTCGAATAAAATGGAGTTTTTCTGGCTAGGACAGAGGGGAATAGAGTATTTGAAATAGAGACAATTGATAAAATCCAAATGTGGATTTTCATATCAACAATATTCTTTATTCAATGCAATTGACTTAATTTTGAAACTACTTGCAGTTTACTGTATAAATGAAAAGCACACTAACACATTATCATAATTGATTTGTTACAAATAGCTCATTTTTATATTCAAATCAGGTAAAACACATCACTTACAAAAGAGGAAGACAAAAAATCATGAACTGAGTATCATGAACTGGTGTATGAGGACACAATGTAGCACAACCTGGTGTTTCAACAGATGTATAATTAAGAATACCAAAATGTTACTTCTTTTCCAAATCTTCTTAATTTCTTAATATCACCTAGAATACTCAAAACTCCTTAAAAATATTATGATGGAAACTTTGAGGGTATGGAAACAATGATAGTATAAAAACTAACATATAGAATTTACAGGAAGAGATATTTTATTGGTCTCTATGATAGACTAATTTGGGGGTTTCAAATCCAGCCTTGCTCTAATGTGACTTACAATGAAGGGAATAAGTAGGAAATATTTTTCCCTAACACAAATGGTTAGTTTCACTGATCATGATTCACCTGTCCTTTCTTGCCTCTCTTTATAAAGCAGGGCCATTGCCAAAGGACTTGCTTGCTTGGACGGGGGTGGGTGGGGGAGGAGTTAAAGCATTCAGGCATGAAGAATAACAACCTATTTAACTGTCCAGATATTAGGACAATTTTATTGCTTCCGTAAAGAGATTATACAATGAACTAGATTATGTTAGTAGATTAAAAAAAATTGCCTTTCTCTAACATAAAGGAGAAAGGTAGATTCTAGCAATTTTTTAAGTCTTTAAAAAATTGGAATAAAAAAATGTCAGCAAGAAACAAATGAGTTTGGACATGTCTGCTTGCTGAAAGCCTTTGCTAGAATAACAGGAATGCAGAAGGGCCTTTTTATTTCTATAAAATCACGAAGTTTATGAGAGTACAAAGATAAAGCTGACAGACTGTCTCCATTAGCAAGGCTAACAGGAAGGTTTGTTTGTTTTTCAAAGAAGCAACAGCTTCTGTCATTCTTTTTGCTTAAATCTGTTACCTGGGATTTAGCAGTAAAGAGGCTGGGGTGTATTAGCAAACAATTATTGGCAACTAATGGCAATGCACTCACAGGAGGCCTGGACTGCACACAAGTTGCTGGACCTCAGAGCACACCCTTCTGCTGGCTGAGGCAAGCACATATCCCCAACCTCTGATGTCCATTTGGTATGGAGGGTCTCCTGCAGGATGTCTATGTTGTCAGAGTGAATTAATCTGCTGACTGCTTCACAGCAACAATCTTTTCTCAATTCTTTTCCATTTTTAAGGCGTTTCTAGCTCTATCCACAGCATCAGAGGATACCACACATGCACATATCAAAACAGACCTGCCTGTCCACACTTGAAGATTCTAGAAAAGCAGATGGCGAGGCCACAGAGCAGCATATAACTAACATGGGTTGTGAAGTCAGTCAGTCCTGGGCTTGAATCCAGGCTGCTTCACTTCATCCCAAGACTGCTATTCTTTTCCTTCTGTGCCCTTCAAATTTAACAGTGAAGTAATATTCTCAGGAGAAATAAACTTCATGACCTTTACATTCAATCCACAGCAAGCACTAATTAGCCATGAGCCACTGAAAAGGAGATAACTATTATAGGATGAGGAAGACTAGTGGCAAAAACATTCCTAACATCCTAATCACCCCAGGTAAAAGGCTGGTTATTTTTTACACATTGGCTAAGTGTGAAAGATGCCAAGACAAAGTCTGTGCCCTTAGGGACACAATTTAAATTATACCTTAATACTACCACCTAAAAGTAAAGCAGCAGAAAACTGGACAGCAGTGGACAAGATCACACTTGTGAGTGATTATCTGCAAGATAAAGAGTTTTTATTTCCTGACTCAAGTTCTAGGAGCATCATCTTCATTTTCAAATAGTGAGGTCATAGAATCTCTCAGGATAGAGGCCTCCTTATTCCTAAAGTCTTGCAAATGGGATCAGGACATCCCTGCTTCTTGGAAAGGGAGAAATTACAAGTTTTCCAAGATTTCCTTCCCTATATTTTAAGATCATTGTGTAAAAAAACTAGTCTTTCATTTTTGTCATCCCATAAATATTCCTTAGGTATCTGTCACCTGCCCAGCACTATAAACATGGAGGATACAATGATAAACAAGACAGATACATCCTGGGCAGTCAGGGAACCCACACCTCAAGACAGAACAATGGCACAGAGAGAACTGAGGACTCCTTAGCCTTCCACTCCAAACCCTCTGAACAGACCAACTGTTTCAGATGTAGGGGGAAAAAGGGGAAGATCTCTTTAGCTGCACAGGAAAAAAGAAGTAATACTCTTAGAAAGTATTATTTTTTTCTTTTAGGAAAAATATTTTAAAATGATGAAAGGTGGTTACCAACTGCTAGACCTTGCCTTCAAAGCTGGAGACTGAGATAAAGAGAGATGGGTCTAGGTTGGAGGGAGTTGAGCCATATCACGGTCCCAGGTGGAGAGGTTTCAGAGCCATGGGAACTTGAAGGTGTGAAATTGTTCATTTTTACCTAGCTTCTAATATGGCCTCCTTTATTCCTCTAGTTTCTGTGGTGTCTACTGTAACAACAGCTTTGAGTAAGTAGTGCTTTGCAAAATGCAAGACAGGGACTCTTCCCCAGCTGTGGCAATGGGATCAGAGAGAGGGCAGCAATCCAGGATGGAGAGAACTACACAGGGTAATAGAAACCAAACAGGAGGTAGGATTCCAAGGTTACAGATCCAGAAAACTGCCAATCACAACTTCCTCACTCAAACCTCCATTTACATACTCTCCTGCCACCTCCTTCCCAGGAATCCTCAAGATACTCAGGAGGACAGTGGACCTCCCAAAATATACGGGATGGAGACTCAAGTCATTTTACCCTACTTAGTAAGGAAAGAGTAATGTCACAAAGCCAAAAGCTTAGAGCACTACATTTTATATAGAAAAATCTAGCACAAGAAACAATAAGTTCTCCAACAAGCAATGTGATTGCCTTATTTTCTGAATAGAAAGTTAACACAGTTTTAAGTAGAGTGGTAGCTTAAAAATGCCTGGATTTAACAATCTGATTCCATTGTAAAAATGCCTGATTCCTTCTGGTACAAGAAATAATGAACATTAAACTACTATAAAATGAACTTTTTGAACTCATTTATTCTTGAATTTCCTCCTAGAAAATACCAATGTTAATATTAAAATAAAATTTCTGTAGACATAAACATTTTCTTGACTTAAATTATCTATCATATCACTAAAAAATGTCTTTTAAATTCAGATTATTTTACCATTCCACTCCAAGGTAAATTAAGATTCTCCTTAAAACCTCGAGGTCTCTTTTTTTACACAGAAGGATTCTGTTTGAGGTATCAAAGGATTACTAGAGCTACTTTTCTAGTTTCTGGCTAGTCTATATAGCATTTTATGACAAGTCTTTCAAGTGGATAAGCAACTTTCGAAACTTATTCCCTTTATCATCAGAGCAATCTTTAGCAATAACACAGTAATGAAATCTTTAGTAATAACACAGTAAAATCTTAGCCAGGCCTGGTAGCACATGTCTGTAATGACAGCATTTGTGAGGCACAGGCAGGAGGATTGCAAGTTCAAGGCCAGATCAGAGTACATAGTGAGTTTTAAGCCAGCCTGGGCTACATAATGAGACCCTATCTTGGGGGAAAAAATTAAAAATATAAACCAACAAACAAAAATCTTTTATCTAACCATGCATTTGATCACACCAGATGTAAAGGAACTACTAAAAAGAAGTGTCGTTTAGAACGAACAGGGAAGTATATTTACACTGGATTGAAAAGTGTCTGTTCCTCTTCCAAAATTCATTTCCACTTGGAACCTCAGAACACAGCATTATTTGGAAATAGGGTCTTTACAGATGTAATTAGTTAGGTGAGGTTATACTGGGTCAGGTAGGTCCTAAATCCAATGACTGATGGCCTTATAAGATAGCCTTGAGAAGACACAGAGATATCAGAGCAAAGGAGACCTGTGACAGGAGGCCGACACTGGAATGATGCAGGTAACAAGCCAAGGAATGCTAAGAATTGCTGGCACCCATCAGAAACTAGGAAGAAAGAAGATTCTTTCCAAGGACCTTCGTGAAGAACAAGACCCTGACAACACTTAGATTTCAGACTTGTAGTCTCCGGAACTGTGAGAGAATAAAATTCTGTTTTAAACTACTCAGTTTGTGCCAATTTGTTATGGCAGCCCTTGGAAAATAATACAGTATTGTTGACTGAAAGGCATGATTGGGGAAAAGTAGCTTCCAGTGATATGTTCATTCTTAAAATGACATACGAATGAAGCAAAAACCTATAGACATGTTGGTACAAATTCCAGTTAACACAACCCTCCTCTTTCCTTCATTGCTCACAGTGTAAACCATGGTGTTCACACATTCAGGAAGTTCTTCAAGGTAAAAGCAAAGCCTAACTCCAGAAATGAAAGGCCCTGTGTACAGACTGTTATTTTAATAGTGTGACCACTAAGAAAGGATACACTGTTTGTCTCTAATCATGTCTGAAAACCCCTTGCTTATTTACTCTACAAAAAGTAATGAAAATGTAGTTATAATCATTATAATTCCCCAAAATCTGACAGGAAAAAAGCCACATGTAAAAACATCGACACACTCAAAATCTTTAAAGCTGTTCTGGCTTATTTAACAATTTCAACCTGCCTGCTGCAGCTCAGTAAATTCTAAATGAAAAGCTTTGTGCGAAAGTGGCCAAAATTGGCAAAATAATTTCTTCCATACTCCCTATATCAATTTTGTGGGTGTGCTTCAAGCTTTCAGCAGGAGTGCTAAACACATGCTCCTTTCTTCTGATATTTTGGCGGCTGACTGCGTCACTAAGGAAATAGTTTATCAAAGTATCACTTGTAACTGACTTTTTCAATGGAATTATCTAGTCACCTTGACATCTTCGGAATGTCAGATGCAGTGCAAAAGCAAAACAACACTGGAAATGGAAATGTCTGAGTACACAATTAGACTGTTTCACTTCAGTACATATAAAACAGCTTTGACTTAAGTAGTTATTCTGAAAAGATGCTTACTGGTTCAAGTAAAAGTTTCTCCAAATGTCTAAGATTAAGCACATTATGGTTCTCAAAATTCTATTTCCACTGACGTAACATTCAAGTACATCAAGAAGAAAGCAAATATTTATCACAAAAAGCAAGCGCAAAACTCTCCCCACAGACATTTACATCAATTCAAACTCAGAAAAGACTCTTGCCATTAGTCAACTATCATAAAGCAGTAATGCCATGAGCACTTCATGCTGATGTTCTGCTGTTATTTTAGTATCATTAAATGCTTTCTTTTAAAGATCTGGTACATCTACTTTGAGCAGTGCCACATGGAGCCAAGATGGACAAAAGTCACAGTGAGTCAGCCTGAGTTTTCTTACTCGTCATCACAGCTCTGGATGGGAAAAGTGAGATTAAGATGGGTGCTGGGGCATGAAGGAACTGTGAGAAAAGCAGGTACCCTGTTCTCTTCCTAGGACTTATCCTTTAGGAGTCACAAGTTTTCTGTTTCCTGGGCCATCAGATAATATGACAGGTTAAAAATAAAAATCAGTATGAGCCCCAAGGCGTTAAAGAATGAAAGCAGAGTGGACAGGAAACCAACAAGCTCTAGGTCAGGCAGGCATGGGCTCCCACCCAGCTCTACTGCTGCTTAGTAGTGACTCAGAGGCAAGAGGCTCAACTTCCCTAAGATCAATGTCTTCATTCAGCATCGTGAGGCTGAAGAGAGAGCGAGTCTATAATGCATCTAACTCTGCTGAGGTCTGCTACGCTCAATAAACATCAGCGGGTTCCTTTGCCTTTTCTTTCCCTTCCCCCAGCCAACTTTAGGTTTTACTTTTAACTTTCAGCAGAAATGCTACAGATGTGTCCGCCTCCAGCAAAGCACAAGGACTCCACCCCCAGAGAGTTATTTGGGGGATAATTTTTCTTTTAAACATAAATAAATGCCTGCAGCCATTCCAGGGCTGTTATGTTCAACTTCAGTATATACAGATATTAAGCCTACAAGTTAAAACTGTCATTCCAAAATTGCGCCCTTTGGGACAATAAATAGACTTCACCCTGTTACTGAGGATGCTAGAGCTCACAGCATGGCCGAGTAATTATTATAGTGTAGGCCCTGTCGGGGAACACAGCACTCCCCACATATAATAAGGAGGCAAAATCTTACCACACAGCCCTGCCAGTCACCTGAAGGAAAGGCCCCTGGGAGCTGGAACAGCGTCTGAGTTTTCTAGTTAGAGGTTAACTCCTGCAGTGATGAAAAAGGACAGTCTTTGTGAACCTTGGGAATAAATTAGCTGTTGTTAGGTTCAAAATCTGAGCAAGAGACTGTTTTCTTTGCTGTCATTACTGGTATTTGTTCCCTGCTTTTTCCTCCCTGGACATTTGATATAATCTTTTTTTGTTTCAGCTGCTCTAAAGCAACCTAAAAGGTGGGAATTGTGTTCATGTTTGGACCACACTTGGAAGGGGGAGCTAGTCCACCCTGGTAGCCAGCATGAGAACTACTGGACAACCATACCAAGCAAATCTCCAAAGTATTTTTCAAGTGAGAGAGACACACACTCAGAAAGTAGGAAGTTAAGATATTTATCTAAAAAATTTCTGGCTGAGCATGGTGACACACACCTGTGATACCAGCTACTCAGGACAGAGGTAAGATGATCGTGGTTTCTAAAAAGCAAAAAGGACTAAGGACATACCTCCAACTGTACAGCATTTGCCTAGCAAGCATGAGGCCCTGAATTCAATCCCCACTATTGCCAAAAACTAAAATATGAAATTTCTGGGTAGTATTTAAATTGTGTATATTTGAGGGTTTTTTTCTTAACCGTGAAATAAAGCATTCACAGAAGCCTGAAGAAACAAGATAAACGGTGACAAAGGAATACACTCGTGTATGCAGCACGAAGACAAGAAACAGAGCTTGCCAGAACCTACAAGTGTCCCTCATGGTTCTGCTAATAACCACCCCCTCTCTTTCTTAAACGGCACCCAACCACCCTGATTTTTTGCTTAAGTTTGCATTGTTAGACATTATGGTTTTGTTTAGGCTTTTAAAGTATCATTTAAATGAATTGTGCAGTCTATACTCTTGTGTCTAACTTCTTTTGCTCCAATTATACTTGTGGAATATATCCATGTAGACACCTGAGGTTTTCTTTTACCCCACTGTATGAATATATAATTCATTTAACGCTGGTGAACATTTGAATTCTTTCCAGGTTTTAGCTGTCATGCATGGTGTTAGGATGTTACTGAGTTTCATCTGCATTTCTGTTAAGTATCTTCTAAGATGTGATGCATCCCATAACCCTGCACATTCTCCCAGCACCCCAAAGTGGTTGCACCAACCCATTCAAATCCAAGGTGCCCTAGAGTCCTTGCCAAACTAGGTGGGATAACAGAACTTCCAAATTTTGTTTGTTTGAAAATGTCTATTTAACCTTAATACTTTGCAGAATGGTTTTCTTGGGCATAGAACTCTAGGTTAACCATTATTTTCTTTCTACATATTAAAGATATCATTATTGCCTATGGCTTCTACTGTTTCTGCTATGAAGTCAGTTGTTGGAAGAATTATAAATCCTAGGAAAGAAATCTGCCACCTCCCCCGCCCCTTTCTCCTTGCTTTTGCTTTTAGCTTTACAATGACATGTCTAAGAATGAATTTCTTTTTGTTTATCCTTCTTGGAGTTCATGGGACTTCTTGAGTTCACACTTGAAGGTTATTTATCAATGTTACAAAATTCTCAGCCATTGCCTTTCTCGCCAATCTGAGATTTGCATTACAAGTATTTTAAAAATCTCTCACATCCTTTATGTCTCTTAATCGATCTTCTGTACTTTCCATCATTTTCCTCTCTTTTATTTTACTTATTTTCTTTTACATGTTTTGTGTTAATTCTCTGTTTATATCTAATCTGTTGTGAAACTCACCCAGTGAATTGTTCATTTGGGTTATTATAATTTATACTCCTAAAATTTCCATTTGATTCTTTTTTATGTTCCCTGGTTTTCCTAAGCTTCTTTTTTCTTGAAACTTGGAAGCACAATCATTCTGAAGTCTTTTTCTATAATGTCACTCCATGAAGCTTCTGGTAGTGTCTATTGCTACTGTTCCCTATTTTGCTGTTTTCTTTCTTCCTCAAGAGTTTAATTATCTACCACAGACTGTTTTTGCAAAACTGTTAGTAGAAATAACTTGTAAATAGGATAATGTAATTTTCTTCTAGAGGGATTTAAACTTATTTTGACAGATACTTGTGGGCCTGCCACTCTGCTATCACCTAGTTCTATTTCAGGGAATGAGAAGATTAAAAAGCTGGGCCTCTACTCTGATCTTGGCACCATAAATCTTTATTATCTTATAACTTCTCCAAGTTTCCAAGCAGACTTTTCCATACACCAGCTTGCTTTTCTTTGTCTCCCTAAGCAGGAGACAAACCCAAATCACCTGGTCAACTATTACAGGAATCTAACTCCTGGCTTCCTGTTTCATCATAAGTTGTTCCTTTACTACTGTGTGTCCTGAAACCCTATCCATGTATTAAGCTGTAAAACTGGTCTACAACTGCATTAGTTCTACCTGAAAAAAACATGTAATTCTCTATTTAAGTCCTTTAACTAGTTTTGACCATTTTATTTTTAAAATAATGAATAAACACTCAAGAAGTTAAAAAAAGGGGGGAGGTCATCCTTAATTTTTTCATTTTCATTTTTAAGTATATAAAAGTCTACCCTAACAACCATACTTGTGTGTTTTATAAAGCAAATTTTATCTGGAATGGGATACTAAACTTTAAATATGAATAAAATTGTTGACA
Organism: Castor canadensis; assembly: GCF_047511655.1. Classification (NCBI taxonomy): domain Eukaryota; kingdom Metazoa; phylum Chordata; class Mammalia; order Rodentia; family Castoridae; genus Castor; species Castor canadensis. Next base: position 92,188,502 of record NC_133399.1, on the reverse strand, counting down.
TTATCTTAAAATCACAACAGACCTAGTACACCTATAGTAGTTTTTTTCAGAGCAGTATTATATTCCTTAAAATATGGCTAAAAGTACCCTCTCCACTACTGGACACTGCTCATAACAAAATATGCAATATTTCCATGGTTTTCTTTGCTTTATAAGCAAATTACCTTATGGAAAAGTTAAAAAAAAAAAAGGAGGGGGAGGAGGAGGGGGAGGAGGAGGGGGAGGAGGAGGGGGAGGAGGAGGGGGAGGAGGAGGGGGAGGAGGAGAAAATAAAAAGAAGGTCCTAGCCATCTACCTTTCATTTATTTTCTATAGTCAGAAATTGTTTTTCAGGTTACCATAGCTTTCAACACATTAAACCACCAAAGAAAGGCCTAATTGTTACAATACTGGCACAATGGATACTTTTAACAACTCCAGTTACAGTTGCATCAGTGTTTTGTTTAAAAGCATAAACCTTTATAAATATCAAAAAGTATACAGACGTGTTTTTGTTCCTTTTTATGCTAAACATAATACATCCCTGCTGATTTGTATGATATTTTGAAATTAATTTGTTTTAGAAATAATACATTCTCTATGGAAATAAACCAAATGATCTTTTTTCAGGGCATCCAGTTTGTAAGTAAAAAGAAATCACACTGAAACATTTTAATGAAACTGCAGAACATCAAACACAGAAAAAAAATTGAAAAGGAAAGAAGGTACATCATTTAACAAAAACTGAAAATAGACTTCAACAGAAAACAGAAACAATGGAGGCCAAAAGTTTATAAAAACACTTCAAAGTGTTGAAAGAAAATAAATCAGCCTACACGTAGAAGGAGAACAAGAAAAAAATAAAGGCCTCTATAAACAGATGCACACAGAGAGGAGTTACTTACCACAAGTAGCATTTTTCCCCTTGGAGCTTCTAAAGGAAGGAAGGAAAATGACCCTAACAAAGCAGATCTGAGTTACACGAAGGAAAGGTAAGCAAGTGCAATCAATAAAGCAATGATAGCGTCTGAGGGTTTTTGTGGTTGTTTGTTTTGTTTTTGTTTTTTAAGAACACTGTGTACTATGGTAGGAAGGAAGCAACTAGAGTTGTGATCTCTGATCCTTGAATTAGTGGTGTGGTGTCATTAAGTTTAATTTTAGGCTTTGGTATGCATAGCCAATTCCAAGGGTATCACTAAAAGAAATAAAACTGTGTAATTTCTACATCATTTGGGAAACAATACTGCTATAACAGGCTCCCCAGATTTCAGTGACTTAACACTCCATTCTCATTCCACTCTAACATTTGCTGGCAAGTGGTTTTCCTCTACACAGGGATTTGAAGACTTGGGTTCTTACTATTCTTGTGAGACTCAGCCCTTAGGGTCTTGTCATCTTTTTCATGCACAAGGCAGAAGGTGAAAAAGGGCATGGATGAGGTTCAAGCACGCCTAACGAGACTTGGCCCAAAACTGACATAGATCACTTCTGCTCACATTCCACTGCTAGATCTCAGCCACATGGTGATGTGTAATAGCAAGTAAGTCTGGAAAATGTATTTTATTAGCGTATGCTCAGGAATAAGTGGAGACTAATATGTTTTTTAAGCAGTTGGGAGTTTCAATCACAGCTTCCAAACCAGTGGGAATAAGTAAACAAAATTCAAGCAATTAAAAAAGAAAGGCAATAGAGGGAAAAAAAGAATAAAAGAGGAGACAAATAGAATATATAAGGCAAGATGGTAGTAACAGCATTAAGCATATCAGTAATTACAATGTAAATTATCTGCCAGTTAAAAATCAGATTATAATGTATTTTGCAACAATTAAAATAAAATTCAACAATATGCTATTTACAAGAGACTTACCTAAGATATGAAAGGCTGAAAATGAGGGGAAAAATATATCTAGTAAATATGAATCTAAATAAAGTTATATGCTTACATCAATATCATTTTAATGGATTTCACATCCCCCCCCCCAAAAAAGGAATAAAGCATCTATATAATGAATAAAAAATTTACAACAAAGTACAGTAATTCCATACATGTAAACATCTATTAAAATAGCCTCAGGAGGCCAGGTGTAGAGATGGAGACAAGCCAGTAAGAAGGATCATGAGTTCAACACCAGCATTTACTACAAGGGGAGACACAGAATCCCATGCCACCCAAAAAAAAGCCTCAGGTATATATACAGCAAAGTTAATGAAACACTGAAGCAACAAATGTATCCGTCAGTAGCACGAGATTCCAAAACCCATCTGACGTGGAAGACACCATATAAAAGTAGGTGCTGTTTTTATGTACATATTTTCTAAAACTTTGTACATGGTAAACCAGAAAAAATGTCTCAATGGATTTCCAAGAATAGATATTATATAGACCATGTTCCCTAATCACAAAGCAATTAAGTTAAAAATCAATTATATAAAACTAAAATTTAAATCCCCATATGTGGAGAAATTATAAAGCATTTCTAAATAATCCATGAATCAAAATAAAGAGTGGAAAGGAAATATATGTGTCAGTGAGAATGAAACATAGCTCACTATCACACCAATAAATCAGAACCACAGTGCTGAGTTTAAAAACTTTGCTACAGCTAGTGTGTTACCATTTTGAAAAACCTTTTTATACTTATGGGATAAACTACACAGCCTTTTTACAAGATAAATGATGAACACCATTGGTACAAGAACGGAACGGTGAAGGAACAGACAACTTCCCTAATATTGGTAATGTTCGAAGTCTTAAATGGAGTGGTAGGTTCCCTGGTGTGTACACAAACTTCATGTCTTACATGTAACTTATATGGTCATTCATATGTATTAAGTATTACTATCAAGTGACACAATGTTATGTGTATCTGGGACCAGATCAATTCACCATGGTGCTCCTTTTACTATTTTAATTAGTGATGCTGGGGATCGAACCCCAGAAACCAGAGCCCTATCGAGGAAGGCATTTTAGCATGATCTACTCTCCCAGCCCCCTTTTTAAACTTCACTTTTGTTTAAAACAAAGTTCCAGTGCTTTTCATCATTTCCTTCCTAACTGAAGATTAGGAAGATACTTTAGATCCCTGACTTGTCTGGTGAGAAAGGTACATTAGACTCCACAGTAATTGGTCTTACTAACTGAAATGGGCAAATTGACATATCGCTAGAGCTTACTGGGCCATAACAGCTATGTGGTTCCCATCTAGAATACTTAGCCCTTTCCAAATGAAATGACAGCAGTAAGAGAACGTCCACAGTGTGCCCTGGAGTCTCAGATACAATGTCAATTAAATAAATGAAAACACTAGAGGATTCCAAATGTAAAGAAACTATGATGGCAAACAGTAATATAGAATTGTCACCACTTCTGGTTACCGGCAACCTCTCTCCCTCTCTCTCTGACAACGTTTAAAGTATTTTTTAAATAAAAATTTTTGAAAGGATTAAATTTCATGAAGAGCAACAGGACCAATGAAATTTGGAATTAAAGTTTCTATTGGAAAAATTACATTTTGTTGTTTACTATACCCTCTCCATCCAATTGCCAAAATTGGCTTTAACAATTAACAAATACGGCCACTAACTTACTCTGCAGTGAATTTGTTGATGCTAAAACCAAGAAACAGTTTTTCTCCACTGGGAGTATTTTGAAGAAGGGATTATAGAGGGGGGGGGCTGGGACAAGGAAAATCTGTAAAAAACAATATTTGCTAAACTAAAAACACATAGGCACACATGGGAATTATTTTACTTTCAACAAGTTCTGAAAGTAGTAACAAAACCAGGGAGAGTTAAAAGACTAATTTAACACTGATGTTTCAGGAATGTTGAAAGAGACCAGGCATTTAAACCTCATTCTGCTAAATTTGTTCCTATAAAACCTAAAAGGCATTTTCGTGACAACAACTTCGCTATTCGTCAGCATTCTCTCTCCTCAGGCAGCTTATTTCCCACTCATAGTTATAATTTTGTATTCATAATACCATAATCATTTCCATGGTAACTTCCTGTGATGTCACAGAGAAAACACATTGACTTCTCCCACAGTGCCAATTTCCCAGCTGAAATCATATTGATTTTATTCTTTCCAAAGTGAATCAAAGATTGACTATTTCAAGCGCTGGGGATGAGGTTTTCAACTCAAAATCCCATCTATCACCACTGCAGGCAAGTAGAGAAATGTGGTAGTACAGGATTCTGATTAAAAGTGCAAGTACCTGAGTCTGTCAACTAGGCATCAACTCAGTCTCCACCAGCTGAAAAATAAGGGTCTTGAGTACCATAGCTAATGTTCTTAGGCCCAGTATATCCATCTCTAAAATGAAGAAGTATCTCAACAGGATGTTGTGTGAATTAAATGAGACAGCATACATCAGATGCTTAACATCATACCTGGCCAATACTATGAAGTCCCCCCAGAATTTACAGTTACCTCTGACCTCAAGACGCAGAGTCAAACATGTAAGTGATCTTTGCATTCTTTCAGCAAGTACTTATTGAGTACCTTTGTGCCACACAGTGTCCTTGCTGTTGGGAAGACAAGGAATGTGCCTTGGCCCTAACAAAAACTTTTTCTCTGCCCTGGTGGTTCAGTTTAATGCTTACCGCCCTCTGCAGGAGGCTGATTCCTGGCAAAAGATTAACCTAGATTCTCAGCCCTCTCTATTTTCCTGTGCCCACACATCCAGATAAATACAGTACACATTTGTAACAGCCTCAAACAGTGAGTCTCTGTATGGATGAGAACCAGTGTTCAGGCTGGGCAGTACTATTTCAGTTTACCATCTCTTCTGAAAAAGAAGGATGTAATTCTTTCTACAGGATAATTTTAAGTGAAAGAAGTCTTCAGTTTGCAGACCATTTATAATTATTTGTGTTCGTAGAACAATGACAATTGTCTGGAACTCTGAAAATATAGTGGTAGCAAATACCTACCTTCAGAAACCAGTTATCAGTTAATTCCAAAACTAGGAAACTGCTCATTTCTACAAAAAATAACGTTAAGAATTTCACCTACCAATTTCATGACAAATGGAAAAGTTTATACAGCAAAGTGAAAACACAATAACCCTTGAGTTCCTTAGATATTCTCTTGTCATCAGATACTTAAACTCTGTACTCTAAGCAAAGTTAAATAAATTTGCCATTAGAAATGCTAATGTAACCTTCAATAAAAGGAACCTTGAAATACTGACATTTGGTTTTTAAGCAGGAAGGCAATAAAATAAAAAACAAAAGGAAGACAAAGGACTCTATATCTTGATACAGTAATGCATATTCTCCTGAACTTGACTTGGGGAGATGGCTCTTGGGAAGAAGAGGTGTACTTAATATTTGTTGAATAAGTGATTAAGTAATCTCCTTTTTTTCCCTGAGTTCTAGACAAGTCTTATGGGCTGTTCCAGAACTCCTGAGTGTTACTGGAGATCTGTGACTATATGAAATCACACATTTGGGAGCACACTATGGAAGACACCACACAACTTGGTGAGAAGCAGATGAGCCCTAACAAGCTACCTGACCTTGAGCAGTCCTTTTTTTAAAATGGTAATTAAAACTTTTTATTCTGTAGGACAACTGTGAAGAAAGTGTCTGGCACAATCCTGGCACACAGAATACATTCAGAAAATACTACTCGTCTCTCTCTCTCTCCATTCTAACTTACTTTACCCTAATTTAAACTCTGAGGGAAAAGGAACTCAAGGGATAAGTAAAACTTCATGGTAGATTATCAAATGAGAATAAACTAAAACAAACAAATCCCACATACAATATGATTTTTAACAAATAGTCCCCAAAGACTTTCATACTATATTCCCTCATTTTTGCCCAGTATTACCCTAGCACAGACTCAAAGGCTTGAGTGCTGTAGCTTCTTTTAATTTTGAGGTACACACCTTTCAGTCAGACTGACTGACCAAACTTCTATCCCATTATTTCCCTAAATTACTATATTTTCTGTCAAAGGTTTTTTAACTCTCAAAATCAAAATGGCATATTTTATGACAAAACAGTATAATATCTTTTCCAACAGCCCTTAAACTTCCCAGAGTAAACCAAATTTAATGTTTCATATATACTAAAAACAATTACAGTATGATTTTGAGTGTTTAATACACAACCAATTTGCCTACTAACATACAATTCTATCTGGCTATCAAAGATACCAACTTCCTGTGATAGCTGTGATAGGGTTCATGTAATATGGGCTCACACTTATCTAGTTTCTGGTGTTTAAACCAATTTGTAATATTAAGAAGTTGATTGGCTGATTAAAAGACTTTACAAGAGAGCTGAAATGCCTTTCTTTGTGTCGATCAATCATTAGTCAACTAAGGAAAGGAGGAGCCATACATTAAAATGGAAACTCACTAGCCATGCAGTCACCTGGTGTGCTGACACAGCAACAAGGAGTCCAGGGAAACGGCTTCATCAAATGCACTATTTACGTTCCAGCAAATCCAGTGTTTAAAATTGTGACGTTTGTTTTGAAACCGGATTCAATTTTAGTACATAGTATTTCTTTGGCAAGAGCTACAAGAAAGTCAATGCCAGCTAAGTCTAGCTTTCTTACACATGCTTTCTGTGGGATAGGGTATCAGAAGGCCTACGAATCAGGTCAAAATTAACACCACATGTATGCCTTTGGAGGAAAAGAAATGGCTTGTCAGATTTCTATCAAGAAAACTAATTTATATTCTTGTAATCCCACCGATAAGGCAATAATAAGCATAGCAAACTCTCCCAAGCGTTATCCTTCTTCTATTAATAATCGAGTTTGTAAAAATAAGATCAAATCATCTGAAAATGCAGGCAAATTTCCAGGTAAGTCAAACACACCGCCCTGGACTGGGAGCAGAGTGCAGCCCACAGCACATCCTTCTTGGGTTATTTTGAAGCCATTTAAACTGAAAGTGTTGACAAATACTCACCTGTCAGAAAAATCTTCCAGCATATTTTTTTCGTTTAGTTATATGGTCAGTAACGCTGAGAGAAGCATGAAGATGTTAACTGCATTAATCCATTTCTATCTTTCTTCCCCTTTCTTGACATTTACCAACATACTATACTGAGGCTGAACGAGAATTTTCTTACTCACATTAAGGAAAAGGACTCCCAAGAATAAAGGATTTCTTTAACCAGAAACATAGACACTCATAAGACACAGACCCTGACTTGAGAAAATAAGCAAATGTTCTAAAGGAGACCTCAATCCTCCTTGGCAAAATGGCCTCTGGAAACACAGCTGCAGTTCTTTTGGGGCATTTATGTATTAACTGTACTTAGAATTTGGGTCTTTTTACAACTGGCTGTTTTCTTCAGTGCCAGCACTTTGAGAACAATGTATTCAAGGTTTTGTTTGGCTTGTTTTTTGAGATAGGATTTTGCTATGTAGCCCAGGCTAGCCTTGAACTCTTAACCCTCCTGCCTTAACCTCCCAAGTGCTGGGATTACAGATGTGCACCACTATGCCCATCTCCTGTTTTTTAAGTGGAATAAATAGCAATAAAATTGGAGAACACAGCAAATGCAGCAGCATTAGTGACATCGCCTAAAGAAAAGTCTCAAGGTAGATAATTTCAAGGAATTTAGTGGTGCTGAAGGTCATCTCTAAACTATCAGAATGCTTCCAGAAAACATTAAGGAAAAATCACAAAGTCTATGAAATCTTAACTGCTAGCCTGTTGTGGTAGTACCTAGCTACTCAGGAGATAGGAAGATTGGGGTTTGAGGTCAACCCAGGCAAAAGACAGAAGATTATATCTCAAAACAGTCAAGCATGATGGCTCAGGCCAGTAATCTTAGCTGCTTGGAAGGTGAAGGTACAATGGATCACAATTAAGAGGTCAGCCTAGCCAAAAAAGTTCACAAGACTCCATCTCAACCAATAAAAAGCTGGGTATGCACCTATCATCCCATCTACATAGGAAGTCCAGGCCAGCCCTGGGCATAAACTCAAGACTATTTGAAAAACACCTAAAGTGAAAAGGACTGGCAGCATGGCTTAAGCAGTAGACTGCCTGCTTAGCAAGCACAAGGCTCCAGGTTCAAACACCAGTACCAGAAGAAAAGAGAAAAAAAAAAAAAGAAGAAACAAGCTTGCCATGGTGGTACATGCCTGTGTCCCAGCTAGTCGGAAGGCAGAAGTAGGAGTATACCAGCCCAGGCAAAAGCACAAGTCCCAATCTAGAAAACTAACTAAAAGGAAAAGGAATGGGAGCATGGCTTAAATGGTAAATCACCTGCCCAGCAAGTAGGTAGCCCTGAGTTCAATACCCAGTACCACCAAAAGAAAGAAAAAGAAAAAAGGAAGGAAGGAAACCTTCACTGGTATAAATAGCTGTACTTCCAATCATTTGAAAATGATTCCATCTACATTGGAGGCTTGAAGTTCTACTGGTTTCGTGCTCCCTTACAATAATTACAACCTCCCCCAGTCTGGAGTCTGTGGCACTGTCCTAGAGTCTAATGTCCAACAAAGATTGTTCAGAGGAATAGCTTCTTCATTTTTTTGAGTCTGCATTTCATAGAATTTCTCTCCATCTATCACTGGTTTTGTTTTGAAGCCAGGTCCTTTGTCGCTCCCAAAGCTCTATTATAACCTACAGCATAAGCACCTAGCTATCATTCCAAAACCAACACAGACTGTTGACTGTACTGTGCAATGCTCCACTCTAGGAACTGAGACTATTATCTATCTCAATTTGAAGCCACGTTCATTTTGTCTCGTTTTTTAAAATTTCATGACTTTATTTTTTTGTTGTTATATTAGGGGTACATTGTGACATTACAAAAGTTCTTACAACATATCATAGCTGAATTCACCCCCTCCATCATTCTCCTTTAAATTAATGAAATCAACCATCATCTGAGGCAAGTGCTCTTCAGTCGTGCCATAGAGATGAATCAGAGAATCCCTGCCTCATGCACACAGGACACCTTGGATGAATCAATGTCTGAACTTTATAGGATGCCCAGCAGAAGATACCCAAGCCATGGGAAGTGTAAGAAAATTACAGTTACAATTGCTTTAATTGACCTGTGGGAAGTCAAGACCTTGTGAGGACTTTTGGCAATGTAAATGGAACAGTAGTCCAAGAAGAAATGGACCTGCTAATTTCTGTGTATTATACCATCTGCTAAACCAACATTCCTAGACTTTAAACCAAGTCACAGAATACTGAAACCTTTTAGAATTAGACTGTAGCCTCAGAATCAATAGTACCCTAGAAGAACTGAAGAGCTTGGGCTTTGTCCACAGTATGTGATCAGCTGCTCAGCTGTCTTCCTCATTCCTGAGATGCAGCCCTTCTGGTTCTGGCTGCCCCAAGTTTTGCTGGAGAATGCTCCGGCTAGGCCAGTCCCAGCCACTCAGTGGAGGACATGTAGTAGAACGCTCCCCTTTTCTTAACTCCTTATCTACTATGTCAAAAACCACCAAGATTCAGCAGAGGACAAGAGCCAGGATTGTTTATACAGGTGCCATTTAACAGGAGGAGTCCCCTCCTGCAGAGCTGGACTCAGATCACAAGCCTGATGACACATGGAAAGCACCAGTGGGGGAGAGCAAATCCTGCCCCCAAGAGAGGCAAAGGGCCAGGGAAGAGCAAACAAAACTGGTAAAGGAGACTCCTTGGTCTTGCCAGGTTTTCCTATCTGTGGGTAAAATGCTATGTAGGAGATGAAACAAAATATACTAAAGTAAAAAGAACTTCATTTAGAAATGTAAACTGAGCCCAGAAAATCTTATTTAAGGCCTCGAGTTTTAAATTTTTCCTAAAAGGAACCACATTCCTTTACCAACCCTCTTTCATCCCTGCCCCCACCGCCTGACCCAAGTAACAGCAGTTTCTGTCCAGAGTTTAAATGACCTCTGCCCTTCCACCCACTTTATCTTCTGTAGGAATTTCATTCATCCTTTTGTTACCCATTGGAACCCATTGTGCCCTCAATTTTCCCTCTCACTTTTACTTATATTCTTTAAAGAAACTCTCTGAACCAGCAAAGGAAAAGAGGAAAATTAAGTCTGAATACTATAAAGTTCTACTTTCTTCTAGTAGGATAGACACAAAGGTTTTATAAACATTTAAAAGTGTGTTAATATCAAGTCAAATATTTCTTTCCTTGTGATTTAGTAAACAACTGTTTTCATTCCTAATCACCAAATTAAGAACATATAACCCAAAAGGCCAGCAGAGAACAGCCATCTCATTTAGACCCATTTTACCTTGGCCTAGCACTCCAGGGGCAAGAGGAGGCAGCAAACATCTCTATCTTTCTGTGTGTATCTATCTCTCTCTCCTTCCTTTCATCCCTCCCTCTCTGCCTCCTTCAGCTCCAAGAAAACAACCCAACATTCAATTTGAGTACTCTGTAATTAATTCAAGGATAAAAGCCCAGAACTAACCCCTCTACCCATGCAGAGTACCTGGGTATAAATAAAGATTTGAAAATTTTTCTTAAGACTTTATCATCATTGTGGCAGAAAAATAAGCAAAGAATTGGGAAAAAATAGAAATAGAAGAATATAAAAAATATATAGAAAAATAGAGGGAAAAGACATCAAAGAAAAAAAAATGAGGCAGTATGTTACAGGCAAGGAGTGCTCTTTGTCCTAGTCAATAAGTCCGTAAGTTCTGAGACAATGATCATCATCCAGGAAGTGTTCCCTCTGCTTCCTGTTTCCTCTGAAACCCTAATTTTCCTACATCCCCCACTCTGCAGCACGAATCACTGTGCATTACAACTGAAGTTATTCACCCACCTTTCCAACTGGAATATAACCTCTGTGAGGACAGAAACCAATTCTAGCTTATAACTGTGGTATACTCAATGAGAAGTTCAGCCCATGGTAAGAACCAGCAAATAGTAACAAAATTACTAGTTCAAACCCTGGTTCCACCATTAACTCACACTGGATGTAAAGACACTCAAATTTCCTTACCTATAAAATGGAGATGATAAGATAGATAATACTATAATGCACCAAAAAGTGCTAGCACAATTCACAGCATGAAATGGAAGTGAACTAGTTTCATCTCTTCACCCCTTTTCTTTAGTCCTTTAATCTCTCCATTCTGATAGGTCCCCTCTTACCTTCCTCTCTCACTAATACTTCTCTCACTTTCATCTTATGTCTTTCTTCCATTTTACCATTCTCACCTCTATTTCCTTTTCTTCCCAGTCTTCTGTGTTTTCCTTGTTTAATTTTCTTACCATAAAGGATCATTTGCAGTGGAAACTGTGAACTTTACTTTCTAACTCACATTAAGACAAACATTTTATCCAGGTGCCAGTGGCTCACGCCAGTAATCCTAGTTACTCAGGAGGCAGAAATCAGGAGGATTGTGGTTCTAAGCCAGTCCAGGCAAAGTTCAAGAGAACCTATCTCAAAAACACCAAACACAAAAAATAGGCCTGGTGGAGTGAATCAAGTGATAGAGCACCTGCCTGGTATGCATGAGGCCTGGAGTTCAAACCCCAGCACTGCTACCCCAAAAAAAGAAAGAAAGAAAAGGACATTTTATATAACTGTGCTAGATGCTTTATCCTGTAAACATCTGCAGTATGGTATAAAAACCAGAATAAATTCTAATTTTCCAAGTTATAATGAAACATTATACAGATTTTAGTTTACAATTTCCAAAAGAGGTCTAGGCTCTTTTAAAATTAAAAAAAAAAAAAAAGTATGGAATAGAATTGCTTTGACTTTTTAGGTAAAATATTTTCTTTGCATAATAACATGCATAATTTTGCAAAATTAGTACTTTATTTTTGTGATACTGCTTCAGTGTTGTAAAACAAAAAACTTTTCTCAAAATAGAATTAATTAGTTTCACAGTATAATGAAATAAGAATAAAAGACAAAACACTTATAGCCTTAAACCTAAAACTCCATAAAAAGTCTTCACTGTCCCTTAGTGGTGGAGATTTAGTGTTTTAATCCATTCTTCAAAGAAGGAACTAAGCAAAGAACACTGAACTGCCTCGCAATGGAAAACTCAGACAGAATACGCAGATTGCCACACCAGCACCTGACTGCTGAGAAGGAGAGAACAGGTAGAACGGGAACTGTACTTACTACAACTCAAATAAAGGTCTGTGTACTTCTAGAACTTGTCTTCATAATAAAAGGCAAGAAATCATCAAGAACAATGAAAGGCTACTAAAAACGTGTGTGTGTACTTAGGTGGTTTGTGAATAAAAATATTCTAAAGTTGTATTTCACCATATGTCAGGAAAATTCGCCAGATGACAGCAAAACGGACACAACTTGCTGACCTTATCCCAAGTGACGTCTGGATGGTCTGACTCCATCTCTCTGAGAGGGGCTTTTCAACATGATGTTATCTGTCACCTGTTTTAAACTTCTTACCAAAATACAAGAAAAATTCGTAATACTACTTCTCAAATGAAACTAATTCATTTTTCCCCTTTCCTTCTACTACCAGCTTTTAACTGATAATGGAGGAAGAAATAAATGTTTCTGTGAGATTTTGTTTTTCTACTTTCTAAGAGTCTCTGAAATATTTAATCAATACCAAGGGAAAAGTTTCTAGTTCAAACCAATAGAATGACACAATAACCTCATGCCTTCGAATATTTAAATTTATCTATCTATCTATGTTGCCTTATCAAGTGGTTCACACTTTACAGCTTATCAGATTTTGGAATATTTTCTCAGGCTTTATAGTTTGAGCACCGTGCTGGTGCTCAAATTTTGGATTTCAGAGAAATTTCACATTTCAGATTTTCAGATTAGAATATGCTCAGTCTCCCACCCATCCCCCTTTTTCATGATTTGTTTCACATATTTTCTTAAGTAACTTTTTTTTTTTTAACAGTTTTAGGTTCACAGCACTTAGTATTTCTCTCCTAAACCAGTAATGTGATGTTATTTGCAGGATTTGGGGTGGATATTCTTTAATAAATTAAGGAAGTTCCCTTCTATTCCTAGTTTTTACTGAGTTTTTATCATGAATGGGTGTTAAATTTTATCAAATGGTTATTTCTACATCTATTAATAGGATTATGTGATTTTTCTTCTTTAACCTGTTCATATAATGAATTACATTAATTATTTAATATTGAATCCACCTTGTGTACTTAGAATAAATTTCAACTTGCTCATAGTATACAATTCTTTTAATACATTGTAGAATTTAATTTTCTAATATTTTGTTGGAAGATATTTGCACCTATGTTCATAAAAGATATGCATCTGTAGTTTCCTTTCCTTGGAATGTCTTTGTCTGGTTTTGATATTAAGCTAAAGGAAAGTTAAGTTAAAGTTAAAGGAAAAATTCATTTTGCCATCTTACTTGTTCCTGCCCCAGCTAAGGCCCCAGCAAACACCATGGAACAGAAGAATTACATAGCTGAGCACAGGCAACTCAAGAATCATGACAAATTATTTGATAATAGTTTGTTATACAGCAGAAAATAACAAACAACACAGAAAAATGCTTTAATAAGTTAGGTTAATAATGGTTTCTTAAATACAAACTCAAATTTATTAAAGGAAATTATCCTTCCATCCTTTCATATTATCCATTAATTGCTAACTCAAAAATTATTTTTAGAAAGCTAGTTAATAGCATTAAATACTTTTCCGTCCATTTTTATTTTTGGCAATTTAACGTTTACTTTTAATATTATAAGTTGTAACAGGACTGGGGGTAGCTCAGTGGTAGAGTGCTTGCCTACAATTTGTGAGGCCCTTGGTTTGATCCTAAGTACCACCAACAAAAGAAAAGGGTATAGTAAAGTAAAATACCAATTAATGCTTTGTGCAGTAGACTTCAATGACAGAAGCTTTCTGATTGTGGTCAGATACATCCTGGTTAACCACCCAGAGCTGGGCTGGCTGGCAGGACAAACACTGGACCTGACTTGGGGGTAAAAGCAATTGTGGGAAGAACAGACTTCTAGGCCTGGGAAGTCTAGAAGCCAACAACAGAGACCTGGTCCCACAGAGTTGTCACTATCAAGCGTCTGTGTTTGTTTTGTTCTGTTTTAGTTTCTACAGATGAGCGAGAACATGAGATACTTGTCCTTCTCTGTTGAGCTTACTTCACTTAACATGATGTCCTGCAGTTCCATCTAATTTCCTGCAAATGACAGGATTTTATTCCTCTGTATGACTCAATAACATGTCAGGCAATTTCCAATAAGATTATTCCTGCTATTAAGAAGCTTTTATTGTTTTGACATACTTTCAAAAATGCATGCTAAGTATTTTCTCATATAATTGAAATCAAAACACTGTAAAACAAAGTATTTCCTTGCAATGCAATATTACACAATTACTAGGAATGTATCCATTTTTTCAATTACAGAGCAGAACTTCTTTCTGTTTTATTTTCAGGATGGTTTTGCTTCCCTCATCCCACTCCGACAAGTCCCACCACCAGTTATACTAAGATCTCAGCAGTGATTTGTGGTTAGCAGATTTTTTAGTATGGGGAGAAATCACTGAAGGCATTTTAGACTCCTTCAAATGGGCTTTGGATTGGAAATAAATTTCAAATTGAACAATTGAAAAAAAAATGTCTGTCACCAGGTCAGAGAAACAAAAAATCAGGGCAAGTAACAGCTGACGAAATCAAGGAAAGTCAATTAATTGATTAAAGGCCCAGAACACTAGTCTGGAGCTCGGGTAGTTGAAAGGATAAGAAGTCCTGGAGACAGCCAAAGCCCAAATGTGGAGGGTGGACAAGCCCAGGGATTCTGGACAAAGTTAGAGATTCTTGTTCAAGAGAGATTACTACACCATGGATTTCTATAAAAAAATCTATTTCTATAGATGGACAATGGTAGTGGTAATATAACAATGTGAATGTAAGCCAGGCACCTTGGCTCACGCCTGTAATCCCAGCTACTCAGGAGGCAGAGATCAGGAGGATCATGGTTCGAAGCCAGCCTGGGCAAATAGTTCACAAGATCCTATCTCAAACAAAAAACCCTTCACAAAAAAAGGGCTGGCGAAGTGGCTTAAGATGTAGGCCCCAAGTCCAAACCCCAGGACCCCCGGCCCAAAAAAAAAAAGACATGAATGTATTTTATGCCAGAGAACTGTACGCTTTAAAATGGTTAAAATGGTAAACTTTACATGGTGTACATTTTACCAAAAAAAATTTTTTTACTGAAGAAAAAATGCTTTCTAGTTATCACTGATCAGTCACTGCCTCTCTTCAATTCCCTGAGAATTTCCTATATCTTTCAAATCATCCCAACACAAAGAATTCTCTTCTACACTGAATTTCCAGCAAGAAATCAACTCTAACGTGAATGCTACTGTGTCTAGGGAGAACAAGCGAGAGCGTTTAGACCAGAATCAAGTCAATACAGTCATTTTCATCTTAAACGTACGCAGGTATATGTGTGAGATTTACCTATGCAATTTTCCTCCCAAAGAAAACAAAACATTGGCCTGGTATGAATATCTTTTCGCCCATTTCCCTGAAACTCAGAAAAACTAGTGATGGGATTCAGGCACTCTGGTCACAGCAAGGAAAGGCTGCAAAACAGGTGTCAAAATGGAGCATCCCCACCCACGACCAAAATTCAATGAAGACCATATAGCTGTGATGACAGCTACTCAGGACAGGAGGCTGAGGTAGGAGAAGGGATCACAGTCTGAGGCCAGTCCTAGGCAAAAATACAAGAGCTCAAACAGCTGGTTCAGGAGTAGAGAGCCTGCCAGCAAGTGAAGGCCCTGAGTTCAAATGCTAGGAAATGAGGGAAGACAGACAGAGACAGAGACAAGACAGAGAGAGACAGAAAGAGAGAGAGTGTCGTTAACCATCTATTTATAAGCAAACCGTTAATATTGAAAGGCCTATGGTGCAAAGTAGGTAGTGCTTAACAAATATATGGATTGATTGATTAATAAATAGAAGGAAGCATGGAAGAATAAAAAATATTAAGTAATCTGAAAGTAAAATTTTCCTTTAGGTAATTAGTTGTTAACTATTCTTTCAAGGTACCTTCAATATATAATAATCCACAGAGGGTGGTCAGACTCTATCCTCTCAACACAGCTCTGAGAAAAGAAGAAGGATTCCTTCACTCAAGTTACCTCCATGACTTACCAGGAGCCTCCATACTTAGTGACCTTCTTAACAACCCTTCCTTACACAACAAAGAATTCACAGTAAACTCCCTGATTTCTCAACTCATAAAAATTAGGAGGAAGAGATGACAGATGCCAGAGGTATAACAAATGACAGTCTGACCTCCACAAAGGACAGAAAAGAAACAGTCTGGACTATACTGAAACACTGTGCAATGATAAATGTGCATAATGACGATGTGAAGTCATCAGGAAGCCATTCATTTATGCCATGTTATCTTTGTTCAATCAATGGAAGGGATACCTAATGTATTTAAGAGAAGATTTAATAAAAATTACAAAAATTTTTTAAATGTTCTGATATTTGACACAATAAACAAACTCCAGCTAGCTAGTCACCCCTGAGAACTTATTTCCTAACCAATGTCAAATAAAGGAGTCCCTAATTTATTTGTAAATTGTTTCTACTAAAAGAAACTATTCCAGAGCTATCAAAAATTATCTGCTAAAAACCTGATGAAATCTCTAACCAAATATTTGAAGGCTGGTAGAGAAGGGGCAGCTTGTGTTTGTTCATCCTTGCCTACTGTTTTATATTTTCTCCAGCCCATTTGTAGGCAGAGGGCCAGGAGACAGCTGCTCTGACTACTCAAAGAACTCAAACTCCAGAACTGTGTGTTCATGTGTTCTTGATGTCGAAACCAGAGGCTAATAAATTCCAAAGGTGAGAATGTTTCCTCATTTGTGGCCTATTAAGCAACGACCCTGCATAAGACAATTTAAGTTGAGTGTGGGGCTCACCAATCCCAGCTACTTGGAAGGAAGAGACAGGGAGGGTCATGATTCTACCTGACAAAAAGTTAACAAGACCTCATCTCAATCAATAAGCCAAGTTGTAGTGTCACACACCTGTGGTCTCCAGGATCCTGGTGCCAGGCTGGCCCTGGGCAAAAAGCAAGACCCTAAGACTCTACCTTTAAAAAAAAAAAAAAAAAAAAAAGGTGAGGGGGGATCTTGGGGGTGTGCCTTAAGTGATAGAGCATCTGCCTAGCAAGACAGAGGCCCTAAGTTCAGATCCCAGTACTGCCAAAAAAAAAAAACTGTATTCACTTACATGTCGTAATTTTTATGACAAGTAATATTACCCCCAAATTTTACCCCTAAATTTTGTCTAAGATGCCTAAATGATATTTGTATAAAGAGTTTATTATTAGCAATCAACTCCATGCAATCCATTCAAGTTAACATGTGGTAATCTAAATTAAGGGAAAGACAGAAGGAAAGAAAAAAGAAAAGAGAAAGGAGGAACTTTTTGTTTCTGCTTCAAAGACATGACTTCAAATCAAAGTGAATCATCTGTCTACCAGCATGTCTCATTTTTCATTGCCTAACTGTAACTAAGAAAAAAGTAACCAATGCAGGAAATAGTTTTGTTACATACTGTGTGTGATTTTGACTGCTTTAATAACAAAATTGAAACTGACATATTTTTTCTTTCTTACTATGAGCTGCTGCTAACTATAACTGGAAGAAAAATGTCAAGTTGTCCACAGCTAGCTGACTCTTCATATGAACCCTGATGAAGAATAAAACTCATTTTAAAAACATGTCACTTCACAAGTTCTATGATTAAATATTTACCCTAGCTTTCCTCAGTCAAAAATGAATGAACCAAATGAACTTCTGTTTGATTCTCAACTCCACAGAATAAATTTTCCTTTCTATAGAACTTGCAGAGTACATATTTTGGCCAAGGTAGATTGAGGAGTGAGGCAGGCACTGGGGGTGGGGAAGACCTGCTTAGTTCGAAGAAAACAGTTACTGACTGGCCTTTGGAGAGTTCAGCAATCTGGGCACCCGGCTTTCAGGACATTAGACTTTCCTGTCAAGCACGCAACCCAGAAAGCTCTACAGTTCACCAACAGGCAACACGACATTGAACACACTGGCAACCTTTACTGGTATGTATGTACAAAGGAACTTACAAACTTCATAAAATTATAATCTGGAGCAAAAATCCATGCATTTGAGAAAGTTAGTATTTATAATCTTCCAAAATGAAGTCAATGAAAAAGTTTTGATTATTGTTAAAATTAATGAGACTGAAGATCAGGCGCAGGTTAGATTTGCCTTCAAGGCAGAAGGTGACCAGGCAGAAGTTCTGCTTTAGTCCAAAGTTTGGTCTTTGAAGGTTATGTGTTGAAACAGTTAAACACAACTTTAATCCGAAGAGGTCTCCAGTGGTTAATCAGAACAGAGGGGTGTGTGGTGCCTGTGCTGTCTGCAACATGCTGACGCATCATTCTGTGCCCTCCAGTGGGCAAGAGTGAGCCTCCACCACTCTGAGAGGCTGAGCACCAAACCGCAGGCTAGCCAAGTGTGATTTTATTCCTCTTGTCATTTTTCTTTCAAGTGGAAGATTCCTAACACGCTCAGCTTCCGACTGTGTTTATAAACAGAACGAGGAGAAGCACCTCACCACACACACAAAAAAAGGTTTTCCAACAAACGCTTAGAGACATTGAACCAGCTGAGTCCTCATCCTGCTGACATGGATTTTGAAGTACTTTTAAAACTTAGTTTCTGAAAAACTAAAACTTACAATTGCCCAACTTGCTGGGTTTGATCCTCATCAAAGAAAAACAGTAAGACAACATAATCCATTACACAGATAACTCTGTTTTGAGAAAAGTTAGAAAACATTAACATTAGAAGGGAAAGTTAAGTGCACGCACTACATTCTTTATGGTAGCATTTCATTTGAACAAACATGAAAACACCATACTCCTTGCCTTAAAATCTACAATTAATGGCAACATCTTTCATGTCTTATAATGAAAGAACATAACTTAAATCCTAGATGATATAACACTTCATCTTTTAATCACCTGAAATTTGCCATAAAATTTTTAAATTCATTCTTCATGTAATACCAGAATTCCACAACTCTAGAAGCCTTTTATTAAAGGGATCCAAAATCTTTATATAGTACACACAGTTAACAGCTGAGCTAAAGTAAAACCTTTCTGCTTAAGCAGATAAACACAATGCAATAACATATAACACACCCTTCTAAAAGTAGGTTTTCTCCTTCATCCATCAAGAGGTATTCAACTACTAGTTCTTCCTTGTCATAGTGGCAAGCATGGATAGCCAGTATATGATAACCATGTATTTCCAACCCATTTGTTTGGTTCTTTTTTTTTGAACTCAGGGCTTTGTGCTTGCAAAGCAGGTGCTCTACCACTTGAGCCACACCTCCAGTCCATTTCCTCTGGTTATTTTTGGAAATAGGGTCTTGGGAACTATTTGCCTGGGCTGGCCTCTAGACTATGACCCTCCTGATCTCAGCCTCCCCAAATAGCTAGGATTATAATTATAGGTGTGAGCCAAAGACACAGGGCTGTTTGGTTCTTTTAAGGTTGACCTACCACTCTTCTCCCCCATCCCCAACAACTCCAAGGCAAAGCACACTACACTAGAAAATTAGCAATGTGGCAATTATTGCATGCTCTTAAATTATAAAACAACAGTTCTATGTATTTTGACAACTTTCTAACAGGAATTTAAGATAACAGTATTTAACTCCAAATTAACAGCACTGTTAGATAAATACCATAACAAAATAATAACAAAGTCTGACTCAATAAAAGTGGAATAGTAATCTGAGGACAAATTTCGGTCAGTTTATTGCTTCCCTTGTTAATCTTTCACCTTCTAAAATGGATTTTACAACTAAAAGTGAGAAAGAACTTAGGTTAATAGCTCCCTATTTTGTGACACTTTAACTTTCAGGGAACATGTTTATTCCTTCCTGCTCTAGGCCACACTTCCAATACATGAGTTCAGCTGAGAAAATTCTGAAAGTTCTGAGCTGGCTGGCTGGGAAGCCAAGTGGGCTTTTGTAAATACCTGAGTGGACAGCCTCAGTGTCCTCATATGGGTGGCAGGAGGTACAATATGGTGTCCACATGTCTTGCCCAGCAGCACATTCTTACAAGATTCTTGCACCCAATAATTGTACCTCCAGCTTTCTCTGCCCTCCCAAGTGCCTCAATCAGTCCTCCAACATGGAAACTTTAAAGCAATGTCCCATGCCTTCCTGGCATGAAGCCTCAACAGGGATCTTTCTCCCGAGAAGACACAAAAGGACACCATATCTACCAATAGGTAATTGCCACTTTTAGCACATAGGGATCCTAGGGTGAAATGAACACTGAGCGTGGACCAGCAAGGAAGACAGAAGCATAAACAACTACACTTCCTAAGAGGATGCAGCACATAAATAAGAGATACAGACAAGATTCTATGAAAATTCTGAGGAGTTGGCCAGGTCACAGAAAGGAGTATAAGAGGTGACAGCTAAAGTGGCCATAAAAGAATGAGTAGGAATTGGCTATACAAATAAAGCAGGCTCTATAGATAAGTGAAGAAAGAGGGAACCTCATCACGAGGCAGGCAAATACAAGACGCCTGCTCATTCACCTAGTCAACAAATGTCCACAGAACACAACACAATCACGAGTACCATTCTAGATGTTGGGTATACACTGAACAAGACCAGCAGTCACCACTCTCATGGAGCATTCTTTCTGGTTGAGGAGATGAACAAATAGATCAATACATGAATGCAGAAGTTAACTGCAGATGGTAATAAGTAGTAAAATAAAAAAGTAAAGCAGTGTAAGGGCACAGTAAGTAGAAACGGTTTTCTAAAAGGGCCATCAGTGGAAGGTGGTACATGAGCAAAGACCTAAATCAAATGAGGAAAGTAAACCAAAGGGAGAGGGAGGAGTTTTACAAAGACCCTGAGGAAGAAGTTTGTCATGTTCTAAGGACAGCTACAAGGCCAGAATAGCAGAAGCATCTCCAATCAAGATCATGGAATGGAGTGGTTACAGAGAAGG
Source organism: Castor canadensis (assembly GCF_047511655.1). Classification (NCBI taxonomy): domain Eukaryota; kingdom Metazoa; phylum Chordata; class Mammalia; order Rodentia; family Castoridae; genus Castor; species Castor canadensis. The sequence continues at coordinate 92,167,541 of NC_133399.1, read as the reverse complement.
AGATTTTGGACAAGGGGCCATTGGGATTTGCCTAATATGGCTTCACCCAGTTGGAGCAGAGTATGGAAAGGGAGAGATCAAGATGAGGTTGGAATAGAAAACTGGAACCAGATTATTAAGGGCCTAGAAACCATCTCAAGAGATACTTAGACTCATTCTGCAGGTAACAGAGTGTAAAGAAGGGCTTTATGCTTTATGCAGTGATCTAACAGCAGTTGATGAAGAGCACACAAAGAAAAGAAGGAGACAAGTTCCGAGAGAGAGAGAGACACCAGTGGCCACACTGATGGGGGTAATGGAGCAAGGCTCTGCAATGATAAATTCAAAAGGCATCCCCAAGACAAGGTTGGTGATGGCTATCCAGCAACCTTGAGATTTACCCCTGAGCAAGAAGTGGGAGGACAGGACATGAAACACAGGGAGGCATCACAGAGGAGAAGAGGATTTGAGAAGAAAGACAGTGTGACCAGCTTCAGGCAGAGTAGGTCTGCGTATTAGCAACCTCACAGGCAGGAAAGGCATCTGGACACATGGGACCAGAGCTCAAGCACAGGTTAGGGCTAGTATTAAGTATCTGGGTGTCATCAGCCAGGGAGGCTCAAATAAAATCACCACCAGAGGAGGCTAGACAGAGAAAACCTTGGACAGGATGCTGGGGACAGGAGGAGGAGAAGAGGCAGTTTCAAGAATTAAGTTCAGTGCAAGAAGGTCAAGTGCACGGATGTAAAGCAGGGTGAAGACTGAGAAAAAGTGGATGGATTTCGTGACTAAGAGGAGTCTGGCAACTGTCAAGAGTGCAGTTTCCTCACGGCAAAAAGGTGACTACAAGTGTTAAAGGAAGTGAATCAGTCTGAGGATGAGTGTACACATTTTTCAAGGCTTGCTTAAAGAAGGACACAAATAAAAGTGGTGGTTGCTTGAGAGACTAGCAAAGTTGAGGGAAGATTTTGTGTGTGTGTGTGTGTGTGTGTGTGTGTGTGTGTGTGTGTGTGTGTGTGCATGTGTCTGTCTGTCTATCTAAGGGTGAGAGTAACTTGGGGAGCTTTGAGAGAAGAACTCAGTAGAAATGAAGACACTGAAATTGCAGGATGATACAAACCCACCAAGGAACCAGAAATAAAAGAGAAGGACACAGACACATCACTCTTAGAAAGAAGGGACAGTTCTTCCTCTGGCAGACACAAGAAGAGCCTCAATATCTGCTACGTTGCTCTCTGCCTCCTCTGAACATAACAGAGGACACAAGAAATAAAGATATATATAGCAGCGCACTTTCAACAATCACTCAGGAAAAACAATATTCTGACTAACGCCATTATTCTAGTTAATGTCGTGACATGAGAACAACCAAATGTTGTGACTCACAGTTTGTCTCCTGTTTAGCGCACTTTACATGAATGATAGAGGTAGGTGGTTGAGTACCTTTGTAAATGAATGAAGAACCTTCCAGACAACGCAAATCATGCTAGCTATATATATATATAAATGAGCGTATTTTGTTTCTGAAATTAATTTAAACTCCCACTTGGTTAGTCTTTTGCGATCACTTGACATTTACGATTCAGTTTCAAATTCATAAATCAAAAGGATTCTGCTTTTCACTTTAGTTGTATCTATGTATCAAGTTTTCTTCCTGGTTACATAACATCATCATTCCATAGGAGTGAAAAGCAAAATATATAAAAAGCTATAAAGAAGAAAATTTTGACGAAGCTTAATTTAAAAGAAAGAGGAGAGACTAGAATATACTAAGTAATTAATGAGATAATTAATCATAGGCCATGCTATAATTTAACCACTCCCTACCCGAGAAAAAGGGAGGTACAGAAAGAGCACACACCAACAGTAAATGTCTTTAAGTCAGTGGTTCTGAAAATAATTGGCAATGACAACCATCAATTTTATAAAAGCCTCCTGTAGATAATAAAACCTACCTTTGTAAATCTATTTTATATAGTCTGCCAAAATTGTCAATGAAGCGTAGGTCTTATCATAACTGTGACTGAATAATGAACTGAATGAGCTAAAGGAGCATCGTCATCCCTTAATCCTAAATCTAGGTTGCGCTGCCTCAGTTACCTAACTGCTTTTGAAAATGTGCTTTTGAAAACACATTAAAGAATCTAAGTTCAACACCTGTAATCCCAGCACTCAGAAGGCTGAGCCAGGAAACTCTCAAGTTTGAAGCCAGCCTGAGCTACATAGCAAGTTCAAGGCCAGCCTAAGCTACATAGTGAGATCCTGTCTCAAAACCAATTTTTTTTCAATTAATTCCAATTAGAAAATGATAATAGGGGTCTGGGGATGTGGCTCAGTGGTAGAGGACTTGCCTAATATATGAAAGACTCTGGGCTCAATTCCTAGCACTGTAATAATAATGATGATGATGACAGGAAAGAACAGACATCATTTGGCCATAACACCAATCAATAACCTCTTTCAGAAAAAAAAAAAAACTCAATGTATTATACACTAAAAAAAAATTGAAATAAACTATTACCTATTTCACATATTTGAAAAATGTTCCTCTTGAATAAACTGTATCTGTCATCAAATATTTCATCTTTCACTGATAAGTTTATGGCAAAATGATTCATGGAGAACATCCACGGACTACAAAAATATGTGGGTTTTCTAACAGGTGTCAGGTGTTGGGTGGAATTTATGCCTTACAACTTGTAATGGAGCCCACAACAAGTTTCTTTTCAAATCCAAGTTAGCATTTTATATTCTGAAACAACATTTGGCAGGGGTGGCTGCAATCCCTGGGTGTTCCATGACATCCATGCATTATTAATTTTACTATACTACCATACTGAGCTATAATTGCTGTCTCTGTGCCTTTCTCCACCAGTGGACCAGATGAGTGCAGAGACTACGCATCTCCAGCCACAGAACAGTAGCCATCAAAGGCAAACCCAGTACTTTACAAGACAGGGCAAAGGGCAATGGGATAGCTTCAAGAGAATTTCTGGGAAAGGTACACACCATCCTCAGATATGTGAGAAATTATTACATTCCAAAATGTTTCAATTCAGGAAACTCCTAAGGAAAACTTAAAAACTACGGTCATGAGAGGGAATGAGGAGAATCCACCAGTCATGAAGTCCAGAGGTGACTCTACCCAAAAGCCTGACCTGAATTTTATTAAGAACTTTATTTCCTAAAAAAGAAACATCATGTATTTTCAACTACTATCTTTCTTCAATTAGTTACTTTAGTATTCTACTTTTAAAGTTGTTTCTAGGAATAATAAATAGATCATAACTGAATATGTATTCTTAATGTGTACCTTCAGTAAGAATTATAAATTCTGCACTAAAAACTACCGCCTGTAAAGGGAGGTGACTTTCAAACACAGGCAGTCTACCTAAACAGATTTCAATGTGCATGTGCATTTTTCCTATGGGAGCTCTAACAAGTTAGCACAAACTTCATGTCTTAAGAGAACACAAATTATTAACTGAGAATTTTAGAGTCCAGAAATCTGAAATGGGTCCTTCTGGACTAAAATCAAGGTGTTGGTAAGGCTGAATTCCTTACTGGAGGTGTTAGGGAGGAATCTGTTTTCTTGTCTTCTCCAGCTTCTACAGGCTGCCTACATTTGCAGGCTATGGACCCTTCATCCATCTTCAACAGCAGGTTGCATCCTTGTCACACAGCATTACGGACCTTGTCTTTTATCTTCCTCTTCTACTTCTAAAAACACTTGTGATTACATTGGACCCATCAAGATAATCCAGGCTCATCTCCTCAGCTGATTAGCACCTTTAATTCCATCTATAATCTTAATTGAACTTTGCCAGGTCATTCATAGGTTCTGGAGATTAGGATATGGACTGCCTACCACAATGTGCAATCACCTATCAGTATACGTACCATCTTATTTTTTCATAAAGATAGCATACATACACACATACAAACTTTAGTTAGATTTTCCTACTCTAGTTCATGAATTCTAGACTAATTCTGATGAGTACATCTACAAATGTCTCCTATAATTTTGTAATGTTAAAAAAAAAAAACTCTCAATTCCAAGACAAACCAAAAAATAGTTCAACCTGAGTTTTTTTTTTTTTAAATCACAATAGCTCTAGCAGGAGAGAGTTCTTCAAGGTTTACAAATAGTTTGTATCTGCTATCATTACATTCACATTCTGGTTTTATTTTAAGCAAAGGTTCTAAGGCTCCTATCCACAATTACAGTTCACTCAGCCATGGGCAGGTTGGCATATACCTATATATGATAAGTACATTTTACTTTATCTTAAAAGACTGAGTTTTTTCAGAAACTATCAAAGTCTCTCTTCTGTTGACCAAAGATACCTGAACTCTGTCTCAAATGTTACTGTTTTCCAATAAAAATAAATCATGACATTTTAATTCCAACCTCAATTGTAGGAAAATGAACTCATGTTTATAATTCTTCTTCCTTTTTTACTAAGAGTAGAGTTTTACATAGAATAAATTATTTGAATGTAATGAATAATGGCTCTTTTGTCAAACTCAACCAAATTCTCTGATATTACTCTTGTTAGTCACTAAATAATAAGAACAATTTTTTGAATCTTCAAAACAGTATCTGAATATAATAATTTATTCTAAAATAAATTACTATTTTGTTTTTCATATTGTGTTCCTTAGAATCCTTGGAAATATGAATTGCTATACTTCAAAAAAAAAAAAAAAAACTATTCTCCAGCCACGTAAGTGTGGGAAAGGATGCATATTAATGCCCTGTTAGAAGGTCACAATGCACAGTCATTATAACAAGTCCCAAAGCATTGAAACCTCTAACTCTGTTGAACATATCTGTTTTCAAAAAGTTTTCCTAACACTCTCATTATATATTCTGAACTAAGGCAGGAAAGTGAGAAGACAGGACTCTGTGTGCGGCACATGTCCTCAGAGCGTTATAAAATTAAGCACTCATGCTTCCTCACCATAGTCGGGAACATGGCCATCCCCAGTTTAGCCTCTAAGAGTACCCGGGATAAAAAGAAAAGCATCTGCAAATGTCAAATGTAGAATCAATGCCAAATTGCAAGTGCGATTAAAATTGACTTGAAACAACACAAATATGAAAAAGTTGTGATGTCTCTAATTGTATTTATATTGGTGAATCATGAAAAAACAATGCTGAATTCAATATGATGTCCAACAGTGCAAGTCTATAAAAGTTTATAAATAATCCAAATATATCTCATTCAAATACTGCCCTCAAACAGATGGATGTATTATTACACATAAGCAACAAACAATTTTTTAAAGCCTTTCAATGGGTTTTTTTCTATATTCACTGAGTAGTCAAAAATAATATTCAGCTAAAAGAAATTAAGGTTAATTTTGAAGGGAGAGGAAGCCCTTTAGTTTTTGTTGTTTTTCCATAAAAATTCTCAAACTATTTCAATCCAAGCTACAACTCTCACCTTTAACATAAACATATTAACTATCAAATATTCAAATATTACTGACTCTCTCTTTCTGTTTTTGAGTCAAGGTCTCACTATGTACCCCAGGCTAGTCTCAAATTCACAGTCCTTCTGCCTTAACCACCACAGTGGGCTCTTACTGACTCCTCTTTTAAAACACTCTACAAAAATGAGATCTACTTCTTTAACTTTATAATCATTAATTATAAACAATACTCTAGGCTCAAAAGATTGGTCATGTTTATTGTCTCCAATTTATCATTCATAAATAAAAAGGGAAATAAATTTCCCCTACATTCAAACTCTTAGATTAGTTAGAATCAGTAATTCAATAACCAAGATTAGCTTTTACCCATAGCTGCTACATGATACTAATTTTTCCATCCAACATAACCAACAACTACCCATTACTGCTGCTTTTCAAATCACCCAAGCAACTGATTCCTTTTTCTACTTCTGCCTGAACCATCTCTCAACAACTGACACATTGACCTGATAGTTATCAAATACCTGCAACATAACAGGCACTGCTTGCCATTTGCCATTCAAAGATATGTAAGTATCAGGTGATGGCTTTAAAGACCTATAGGTCCAGAAAGAAAGGAAGGAGAAAAAAAATCAGCATTTTTAACACTTTACAATGGAGATGTATCCAAGCCATAGTTTTGACAAAAGGGAAGGCCCGTCTGCCTGGTTGAGAAGAGCGTGCTGGGCCAGGCAACTGATCAGATGATCAGACCCTGAGGGCAGGGCGACAGCTCCACCGTATACAGAGCATTCCATGCACTAAATGGCACTAAGGAGAACCTGCAAGGCCAGAGAGGACAGCCAGGCTCAGCGGGCTCTTGTAGATCATGCTAAACTCTTGGAACTTCGTTCTGTGTTCAATAGAGGACTCTGAAGTAATTCTAACCGGGACTTGACTTGAATGTTCAGATCCACATTTGGGAAAGACACTGGAGCAAGTGGAGAGTGAAATGGAGGAAGCACAAACTAGAACCAGATCAAGTTAGTGGGTTTCATGATTTCATAGTGCCTTCAAAATTCCTTCACTCTTTCAATGACTTTCTGTGGAGTTACTTTCTGTTACTCCCATATAATAGATAAGGAAGTACAGTTTCAACAAGATTAAAAGACTGGCCCAAGGCCATGTAATAATGAACAAAAGGCCAAATAGGCCCCTGGAATCCAGGGACTTTCTCTCTTCCATCCCTTGAAGTTAAAACAAAGGGCAAATTTGGGTCATATTACATCTCAAAGCAGTACCTGGGGCAGATGAACTGAAGACAGATACTTTCTGATGGCAACAACATGGTGTGTTCATGACAGCTAAATAAAATGGAGTTAATTCAGAAAGTTTTGATTAAATATGTGCTTTAGTCCTGAAAATTGCTGCTACTAGATTTTTTTTTTGTCACTCTTCTTCAAAGTTCCACTTAAAAGCACTTCAAAGCATGTTCATCTAACAGGACTTCAGTTTAGTCCCTAAACGCTAAACATGCAATTTATTAATCCACCAATCAACGGTATAACTGCTTGGTTGTAAACAGTCAAGCCTCCATATACATAGCAGATTATAGTAAATTCTGGTTCTGCAAGGTATGGTGGTGCATGCCTGTAATCCCAGCACTCCGGAGGCTGAGACAGGAAGATCTAGAGTTCAAGATCAGCTTGAGCCATGTTAGTGAGAGCCTGTCTCAAAACAAAAAACAGGGAAAAAAAAAAAAAAACTTCTCTGGTTTACTCAGAACACTTGGTACATGGAATGTTCTGGTTAATTTAATAGCCTGGTTATCTGGAAGCTAACATGTAGCATATATATGTATCATAAAAGGTTGGTTCACTCTCTATACAAGAATGAATATAGAACTTTTAAACCAGTTGAAACCACCATAAGAAGGGGACTAAGGTAAAATGAAGAAAAATAGAGGAGATGAACTAATTTGGGTTATAATCCATACATACACGGAAATGTCACAAGGAAACTCCCTGTGTAGCTAACCTACCGTTACCTTCAATAAGCAAAAATGTCCTTTCTTTCCTTTTTCTTTTACAGAATCAGAGAACAGGAGGGTGGAACTTGTCCTTGGGGGCGGGGGGGGGGGGGGGGGGGGCGTGCCAGTGAGAGGGGAGGGGGCAGGAAAAGGGTGTGGGAGGGTAAATTAAGTGCAAACACTGTGTGCACATGTATGTAAATGCAAAAATGAAACCTGTTGAAACTATTCCAGAAATGAGGGGAGGGAGGGATAAAGGAGAGTGATGGAGGGGGTGAATTCAACTATGATACATTTGATACATTATAAGAACTTTTGTAAATGCCACAATGCATCTCCACCCAGCACAACAATATAAGTAAATAAATAAATAAGAGAATTCAAAGGATTTAAAAATAAAACCAAACTGAATATACTTAGTCATGGCCTTCACTTTAACATATGATGACAACTAACATTTATTGAAGGCTTATATGCGTACTTTTATAAGTGTTTTATATTTACTAATTCATTGCATTATACTTTCATCATTTAACTCAAAGATAAACGAGAAGTCTTCTAAGTCATGAAAAGTAAATCCAGTTGTTTGGCTTCTGAAGAAAATGCAAGTTGTATTTCACCACAATAATTCATTGGCTGATTCTGTTCACAGCCTCCAGATAATGAGGGACACTGCTCCCTCCCCCCTGCTACTTCACCATTAATCTCCCATACTTGTCAGCTCTGTCCTTATACACTGACATTTCATTAAGGATATAATTGAAAATCTAGCTTTCAGGTACATCAAGGCTCTTCCTCCCACCCCTATCCATGATTTCTCTATTTCTACCCCTGCCCCAGAGCAGCTATCAAGCATTTTCTGCTACCATCTGCTTCCCCATCCTGTATCCTGAGAGACCCTCCAAGTGCCATTCCGAATCTCCATGTTTCCCTAATCTGAAAGTTCTCCTGGTTTTCTTTTCCCTGAACACCCCTGAGAAAGCAGTGTCCTTATCCAAATTGCTCTAGAACAGCCGCTCACTGGGGCAATTTTGTCTATCCTCACCCGCTGGGAACACTTGGCATTGGAAAATTTTTGATTGGCCCAACTGTGATAATTAATCAGGGAGTCAGTTAAGAATGTGCCACTGGCATCTAACGAGTGGAGGCCAGGAATGCTGCTAAATGTCCTACAATGCACAGAAGAGACATCTCCCTCTCGCCCCCCAAAATCAAGTCCAAAACACAAGGTTGAGAAACCCAGGTGTAGAATATGAACTCAGACCAGGTACAATTCTCCCAGCTATCAGCAGACACAAATGAAAATACAGCTCTTCAAACACAATACAAGGGCAGCTTTGGAACATTTTGGTGAAGAACATTTACTACAGCCAAACAATGACGTCCTAACAGCTGCTCTTCTGGGTGAGAATTCTCTAACACAGACCTAATCAACTTACTGTACCTCCCGGCACAGCTTTGTTATATAGAAACTGCCTCATACCACTGCCCATCAGTCATTACGATGATATCTACAACAGATGTTCTCCAAGGAATCCTATTAAACGTAATTTACAGTGAAGTGATTTTGTTTCTAGGTCAGGGCTTCTGAACATTGGTACCACTGACATTGATTGTTGGGAGAGCGGCTGTCCTGCACACTGCCCAGTGCATAGCATCCTGGTCTCCATCCTGTAAGTGCCAGCAGCAACCTGCCTCATGACATGCCATTATGTCCTCTGGCATGGCAAGATCACTTCTGTAACCCCCTTGAAATTACAGTTTTACAGTTAAAGATCAACTTCTAATTTAAGTTTTCCCCATCTAGATTTTGATATACTCAGTTTGCTAGGTGCAAATAACTAACTGAACAAGTTATTTTACATTGTTATACTTAAAACAAGATTCTATCTATATTCCTTCTGCACAAACAATAATGAATACAAATAGAAAAGTTAAAAATTAAGCAGTCTCAAGTGTAATGATAAGTTGGCTTACATACAGTCACATCCTTGCAGATTAATCTTTTCAAATTCTTTGTTTGTAATTAACTTTTTAAAGCTGTTATTTATTCTATGGTATGACAAAACTCATAAAATAATAGCATTCATTCAACATTTCCTATCCACTACTATTTGAATCATGTTACATTCACAAACACAAGTTTTAAAATCCCCTTCAATAACATAACTCTGTATAATAGTTCCCATTTAAATATAAGGTAACTGAAGCACAGACATTAAGTAAGTTGCCCATAGTCACACAGGAAATCTGTGACAAGCAGCCTAAATCAAGAATCAAATTCTGAGCTCAGTAGACGAGCACTTATACAGCAAGCATGTCTCTGGGTTTGATTCACTGCACCACACACACAAAAAAAGAATCTATGTTATGCTACACTGTTTCCCATATAATGTGTCAAACTAACAATTACAAAGCCATATAATAGCATATTATAGGGGGTTACTTAATTTCTTTCAATGGCATTTCTTCAGCATCCAATGTGACAAACTTCTAGATAAAATGTGCCTCGGGATACTTGCCATGTATTTTTGTACACTATAGCTCAGCCTCGGTGGCCCAGCTGCTTGATTCTAGCTTTGGCTTGACCACAAATATTATGATTCTTTCTCCACACACCCGACTGCAGATTTCCCACTGCCTGTGTATGGGAATTATGGACCAGTAACTTGCTTCAGACAAGTAAATGTAAGAAGTAAAATGTGATACTTCCAGGTGGACACTTTAAGCCAAAGCTCAACCTGCCAGTTCCCTTCCTGAAATCAAGTGTTAAGATGGGGCCTTTGCCAGCCTGGGTCAGAGTGAATATAATGACTACAGTAAGACCCCACAGACGTGTATCAGGAATGAGGAATAAGCTTTTGTTGTATTCAACCCCTTAAACTGCAGGGCTGATGGACTCGAACTATGGTTCAAGTGGTAGAGCACCTGCTTTGTAAGCACGAAGCCCTGAGTTCAAATCCAAGCATTGCCAAAAAAAAATTGAAAGTTTGGGGGGGTGCGGTTGAGGGACAGGGGGGGAGAGTTGGCCCAAACATATGAATAAATGTATAAACAATTTAAAAAATACCATTCAAAAAAAAAAAAACTTTAAGGCTGTCTGTCTACTGTTAAAGTACCTTTTTTTATTATCTGTGTGACCTTAAACAAGTTACTTAACCTCCCTGAGTCTGTTTCCTCATCCATAAAGTGGAGATCATACTAGCAACTATCTCACAGTGTTGCTGTAAGAATTAAGTTAATGTGTATCCAGTATCCAGCCTGTTGCTGGCACACAGTCAGAACCCACTGCTCTTTCCAGACAGTCTCACACAAGCTCACTGATACCACGTAGCACTATCACTACTGTGGTCATAGATGTCTACAATTTGAGGAGTGGATATGTACATACATATACTGCTTTTATATTGCTTTTTATTATTTCAATCACAAAACAATGAAAGTGCAGACTCAAATGCGAACATACACTTGATTGATTGGCATAGCCGACTAAATGACACAATCTAGGATTATCTTACTCTGCTACAAAGTAATATGGGAGGAAAAAAAAGAAAACTAGAAGGTAGAAGAGAGATGATTACATTTAACTGGCACAACTTTTGCTTCTGCCTCATCCCCTGGCAATAATACACACATAAACAAGCACAAATACACAAATACACACTCTCCTTTCTCAATGAACAGATTTAATTTGCCAGCCAACTAAAAAGAGATTCAACAGAAGGAGCCAAAAGTGTGGTGCCAACTGGCTGTGTGACATGCACAGTAATGTCTACTAATAAACCAGCCCCTGACATCTTCCTGTAACTAGAGATACAACAAGCAGAAGAGGATTGATGTGGTGTGGAAACCCAGCCTAGGATGTTCCTCAACACAGTGACGGATATGGATCAGGAGGAAGGTCATGCCTAGAATCAGGGAACATCCCTCAAAATTGACTTTGGTTTTGTTCTGCTTTACCAAGTGGTTTCTTATTTACTTGGGAAAAAATGAAAACTGATTACGAGAGGAGAAATGGTTGTAAATACCCATGAGGTGGCTGGCAACATCAACCACCAACATGCTAAAAATACAAGTTTCTGAAGTCTTTATTAGAAACAATTTGGTGGAGAAAACAGAGACAAACTTTCTAAAAAGGTGGAGAAAAGAGCAAAACGTGTTACATTCACAAACACAATTTTTAAAATCCCTTTCAATAATATAACTCTGCACAATAGTTCCCATTTAAAAAATAAGGCAACTGAAGCAGAGAGCTTAAATAAGTTGCCCACGGTCAGTTGAGAAAACATCCTACTGTATTAAAAACAGATGAGGGGTGACAACAGTAAGGTCAAGGATCTGCTTGTGCTGCTCTGATAAGATGTTAGTCACTGTCTCCTTAAATCTAGCACAATTCAGCCGACATACTGCCAGTGCTTATTCCTCCTCATCACCTAACTGCTAAATAAAAATTATTATAGGCTTGGCTGCTTATGGGGTGTTCACTTCCACTACAAAAACACATGGGCCGCCCTAACATATTGCTATTAAAGTCTTTTATCATTACCATTTCCTTCTACTTCCTTCTACCCATGAGGCCTTCTGCCTCCCATCACTTCAAAAGAAACATTTGCAACTTCTCTTTCCTTTCTTCCTAGTTAGATTTTACCCTTTCTACTTAACTACATCAAATATCAAAATCCACAGGTAAACAACTTCAAAGCTAATTGTTTTCCTCCCTTGCCCTTTTCCAGTTCATACTCACGAAAATAATGCCTTTCTTGTTTTGTCAACTGTCCTTGGTCAATTCTTAAGTACACTGGAATTTGCTAGATATATTTGGCTCATTTAAGTAATGTTTCATCAATCTTTTTTCTTATTTACCTCCCTCTTCAACTTGGAATTTTTGCCTTTTCACAACCATATGTGGGTGGATGTTTCTGCCAAGATTGTGCCAACAAGCCTGGTTATAAATTTACCTCCATTGTGTAAGGAGATATTTTTGTTACTATCACATATCTCCACGAAAATATGAAGGATATGCTGAAGGCTGACTGCCCAAGCAACATGCAGGAAAAAAACCTGATAATGAAAGGTTAATGAAGTGAGTTCTGAATCACAAGGGCTGTTCAGAAAACAGTAACAAGAAGACATCTGTGAAGGAGTCACTGCTATTCTGTCCATGTGCATGGGGATTTTTTTTTAAAATAACTGTTCAAACTTAAACAAAGGTTTAAACGAAGGTTTTTTACTGTAAGACTTCTCTGGAAGAATTAAAAGTGTGGTCTTCAGCTTCAATCGTTTAACCCTTGCACCCTCAGCAACACCAACCTCACTTTCAAATGTGTCATCTTAATGAAAATGAATTCAATGTTTTAAGGAATACTCACAATAACTGCAATTAAATGCAAAGTATAACAAGATGTTTCGATTAGAAACTTTCCTTTGAAAATATCTAAGATCTATTTGTGAGAATTACAAAGTACAAACTCTTTAAAGTAGATCCTGGAACACAGAAAAGTGGGGAGTCACCAGGCTCTTGCTTAGGACAATCAATTTTTTGACAGCCAATTAAAATTTCTCAAGGCATTTTAGAATAAAGTCAGTTTCACTGAATCAATGAAGAAAGTGGTTTGAGAAATTGTGTTCAATGTAGGATACCGATATGTTTGTTTTATATGGGTTTTGTGTTTTGTGATTGACAAGCGAAAGCTGTATTTATTTATGATGTGCAAGTTTTAATATGTGTATACATCACGGAGTTAGTTGATACATTCGTCACTTCACACAGTCAAGGGCCACATGATGATGTTTTAATCAATGACAAGCCACATTCAATGATGGTCCCGTAAGATTATGTCACCTGTTGACATCCCATTCATCTTAAGTTTGTGTAAGTACACTTTACGATGGTCACACAAGGATGCACTTGTAATACCATATCCCCATCGTTAGGCAATCCATGGCTGTACTTATTTTTTGTCGTGAAAGTATTTAAAATCTGCTCTCCAGTGTCTGTAGTACACTATTAGTAACTACAGTCACCATGCCGCCCTAACCTGTTTCACTCATTGCCTGACTTGCACCACTTTTACAGGAGCCCCTCTCAGTAAAATAATCTATCACCAGACCTAACTGAGCACCACTCGTGCAAACCTCTCACTCCAGGGAGGTCTTTTTAAATTAAGTGAAGCCTTCCTTCATAAATCATTTATTTGGGACTAAAAAAATTAAACCTATGCTGTTGTTCAAGTTCATGTGAAAAGGACCCAAATCTAAACATTCAAATCAAAACATGCATTTCCTGTATTGAAAAAGGACTTAAAAATAGATTTTCTTCAACACACTCACACTTCAGCAGAAAGGCAAGGAACCTCACTCCTAATGCTTCATCTGATTTGGGGAGGGTCTTTTAATTGTCACCCACTAAACCAAAGGCCCAAGGGATGGAGGAAGGTCAGAAGCATCTGAGCAAACAGATGAGCTTTGGTACAGCCCCATGCCAGTCTGTGCTGCTCAGCTCCTCCCAGGAGGTGGTGAAAGCCAGTGCATCCTAGTGGAGGGCCCAGGCTGAGAACGCATCATACCAGAAATGCCTCTATATGAAAAGGATGATGCAGCTATCTTTCAAAAATGAGAGCCTGCTGGAGCGCCATTTGGACAACTTGACTTTATAATATGGCCATGGGGCTATATGCTGCAGTTCTTGGGAAAATGGGAGCTGGTGTCTTCTCATGAAGCCTTCTGAGGATTGACAAAACAAACCTGGGCTTTTTTGCTTCTCTGGTCCTTCTTACCAAGCCTCTAAGTCTGTTCTAGGCAGTCAAAGAGAGAAGCACAGCCTCACAAACTACTTATATTTCAAATAAAAAGTGAATATTATATAATATGAGCAGTGATTATATGTCAAAGAATATTATAAATAGGATCCTTCAGTAAGAAAAGAAGAATCTAGAAATTCTTAATCAAATCTTTTTTCTATCTAAATTTAAAACAAATTTTATAGGAGTTTCTTTCACTCTTCCCCAAAGGAGAAATTTCTTGCCTAAACCCATTCCAATCATTAATCTGATGTATAATTGAATTACAAATATGAACCTACTTTCACATGAAAACTTTTCTCACCCACACAGACTCCCCATTTTGTGCAATAGCTCAGCTTTGTAATCTTTTCCCATGAAGCAGTATTTTTAGAATGAAATATTTCCAAAATTATAGACATAGGAAAGAGATCTGATCTCTTAAATTCACATGCCCTAACAACTAAGATTTGCATATTTATCTTGGAAGTGTTTTTCCTCAAACATTAGAGTATGCAGGAATCTCTTAGGGAACTGGTTTGTATGAAGATTCATGGGTCCCAACCCCAGGAAACTGGCTTCAGACATTCTGAGGTGGGGCCAGGTATATACACATCAAGCACCTAGTATTTCTGATGCAGGTGGATCTCAGACCAGCCTTTGAGAAATAGTGCTAGGAAGAAAAGAACTCATTTCTGAGATAGCTGTCCAATCCTTTTTCTTTTCCTATTTTTCTTCTTTGCAGTACTGGGATTTGAAATCAGAGATTTGCACTTGCTAAGTAGACACTCTACTGCTTGGGTCATGTCATTGGCCAAAATGAGGGGTTTTGGTTTTTGTTTTTGGCAGTACTGGGGTTTGAAGTCAGGCCTTGCACTTGCTAAGAGCAGGTGCTCTACCACTTAAGTCACACCTCCAGCCCAGCCGTCCAGTCTTCAAGCCCCTTCTTCCATCACGTTTCACTTTTTATTTCATATGACAGTTTTTAAACAGTCCCTCACTGGATTACTGTGTTTCAAAGATCTGTGAAATGTTATTTCCAGTACAACTACAGGAAAACAATACTACCAAAAGGCAAGGCATACCAGAATTAGAGAAAACTGACAGGCTGGGTGGCTCTAAAGAATTATGTAAAATTAGAACTGGATGGGATCTTGATCATTCAAGCTAATTCTCTCATTACCATCTTTAAATAATATTCCAGCCCTCCCCTAGCTATTAATCTCGTTATCTCCATTCTCCAGTTACTCCTTTGTGCTACAAGGTAAGGCGATGGCTGAAATTCAGATCAGCCCTTAGCAGATGCTCACACTCTCACACTGGGTTTCCAAGCAGCTTTGCTTTCTCTTGCTGTGACTTCCTTTTTCAGAATCAGAGTTCTTTATCTATTTATTTCGTTATTTTCCAAAAGATGATTTGAAACCTTCTGAAATAAATGCAATTTGTTGTACTGATTCCAGTAAACTTGTATTTTAAAGTCACAAATTCAGATTTCTTTACTTAAATAACTGCAGACATGGCAGGCTACCCTGGCGTTGCCAAAGTCAATATGTTAAGTCTGTCTCTAGGGCAACAGACTAAAGAGTAGTAAATGAGGTTTGGAGCTGCATTCCTGTTCATTTCTGATTTAGCAACAGGCTTCTACATGCTCCCATTATCCTTGGCCATCCCTTTGTCTGATCTCAAAATTACATGGAGCGATTTTTGTTGTTGTTATTCTATTTTTCTAGGACACTCAATTTTTCTTGCTCTTCTCACATATGTTATCTCCAATTTTTACTACCAAGGCACTGTTCTATTTGCCAGCCCTGCCCAAACATACAAATAAATATGCATCTCACCACCATTTCAAATTTTTCCATGTGAATTGAAGACTGTAAGTATTCAGGAACTTAATTAAAAATCTGCAAACTCCTCTGCACAATGGACCAGTGCTGATTCAGAAAGTACTTCCTGCTGCTTTTGTAAAAGTTCTTCCCAGTTTTTTTTTAAGCCACTATACAGATGATCTCTCTATCCAATTCTAGAGTTTGACAATACATCTATCTGTGAACTCAAGAACACATTATACCCCCATGCCAGAAGGTTAATCAACCTAAACTCCATTACACCGTAAGTTAATAATTTAAATTCATCTAACCAGCATTTACTTGAAGGGGAAAGACACACAAAATCCAGTGTCCTGACTAGCCAAACTGTACGTAGAAATATTTAAGGTACTGATGTATGAAGGATGTCTAATAAAATACATAGGACAAAAAAAAATATGTAGGACAAAAATGATTTTTTAAAGTTACACATGTGTAACCAAGACACAATGAAAAACCAACAGTGGTGAGCTTTTCTAAATTTTATTAGTTTGTTTTTAAACCTGTTGTTATAACCTATAAATTCCTTTAATATCTTTAAATTGTACTATTAACATTTTACTAATGAAAAACAAAAAAAAGGCTATGTGTGTAGAGGTAAAATTATAAAATTCTAACAAACAAAAAAATATGAGACATCCAGTTTTTAGAAAATGTTTAGTCAAATATGAGTTACATATTTATACAGCTCTCTTGAGGTACAGAGGTAAATATACATTAAACATTCCCATACTCTGAGAGCAGATATTCTATCATAATGATCACACACCTATCTTGCTACCTTACAAACTCAAATCCTAAACCAGAACAGATTTTAAAAGAATTTGCTTGTGTTTACCATTTTGAGAAGAGTACCCTATTCCAAAAAATAATGGAAGAATTCACTTCTTAAACACAACTTTAACACTACCAACTCTGACAGGAAAACCTAATGTAACTGTCTCCTCTGAACAAACCCATTTAACACTTGTCTATGGACAAAATGTGAAGGCTCCTGTGACTGCACAGTGGAATCAAACCAGTGTGCAGATATTGACTAATATCTACATATTCAAATGTCCATGCTTCAAGTCTCCATCTAAGACTTCCAGTATCCACTCTAATTTGGTAGCATGTAGATGAAGTAAGTTTATGTTGTGTTAGGATTAGCAAAATCGGTACAAAAAACAAAGCTCAACTGCCAAACATCTCTAACTAACTCTCAATCCCATTCCTGAACAGTACAACAAACCATCTACACAGCATGACAGTAAACCTGTTTCTGCTGAAAAGAATATGGCCAGAAATACAACTAACACGGCTGAAAGAAAAACGCAAAATCCATGTGGTAGGTCAGTCATAAAGATTGTAACAGCAGAATCCTATAAAATGAAAGCATAATTTGTAAATCATTTTTAATGCTACAGGAAACTAAAGTAAGGGTAACAGGGGAGTATTTGTACAAGACCACCTCCAATAGGGTCTTCCAATAAAACCCCATCTATAGCAGAGAAAGAGGTCATACTCATTTTTAATGGAAGACAGGCAAAACAACCATAAGCACCTGTGTCCACTCACTTGTGCAAATATCAGCCGCTTAAGTCTGAAAGAAAAACACTTTGTCAAGAATGCACATCCATGGTAAGTTGTACCAACAGAAGCCTACTGGGTATGAAACTACTACAGAGCCCAGCTGATACTTCACCAGGCCCCTCTGAACTGAGTACCTGAAGTTGGCTGAGTCTTTCATGAGAATTGGATGCTGGTAGGCAAAGTGTCAAACAAGTTTCACTTGGAAACTCTGATTAGTTCATAACACTCATACACAGTACAACATATAGATATAATTCAGTATATAGTAGAGTTTATTCCAAATTGGAACATGAAGCAGATTTCACAGAGAGGGCTCAAATTTCCAAAAGTTAGAATTGCCTCAAAATAATAATTTTAAAAGGTTATTTAGCAGGTATAGATTTTCCCCAGGATATCTTCATGTTTTCTCCTAGGTACCCTGAACAGATGCTACCACTGAAGTGTCGAACTCCAGCCAGGAATACATGCCACCCTTCTCATCAGCATTCTGTCACTTTGTTCTGCTCTGCAGACTCTGAAGAGGTCATGCTTAATGACCAAAAAATTCACTATGTGCCTAAAGGAAAAAGTAGAAAAAGATAGGCAGACTGAGCGTGTGATTATCTGTTTAAGCATGCAACCGTATTTTAAATATAATTAGGCTAATTGCCTCCCAATCCTAGCGGATGCATCTGCACACACAATTAATTAGAACTGATTTTTAAAGCTCTGTTTGGAATCTTTTGTTCCCCACCACCTACAAATCAAATTACCAAGCAACAAATTTGATTTTTCAACTTTTATCTTAAGGGAGACACAGACTTACATCAACTAGGTCTGATCCACTAATGTAAGTCATTTAGCAATTATTTTACTCTGAAACTAAAAGTCCATTCACATTTTTTCATCTATAAAATAACTCCCTGGTAAATATGACAGTCTTGCAAGACTACTATAGAAAATCTCAAATAATCTTACGGCTCTCCATCAAGGTGGGAAGTTCTACTTTGTAGGAAAACTGGAGGAGCATACTATTAAAGCCCACCTTTTACCGTGTGCTTTATTCTCAGTTGGCTTTTCTACCACAAATCAAAACTAGTCAAGGCATTTTAAAAAGAGACTTTTTGGTGCTATTTACCAGACATACTGATTGGGGAAAGGGCGATAAATGAAGACAGAGGTTCAGACAGTGAAATTGGAGAAGGGGTCAGGTAAGGACAGACAAATCAAGAATGAAGGGGGGCTAGAGGAAGCTTCCTGGATTTATACAAAGATGGTGGAACCTGGTCCAAGGGAGAGAGATGCTTAGCATGTGACAAGTGAGGGAAGGAAATGTAAGACAAGTCTGAAGGTGCAAGCTGGAGGCTGGAGAAGGACAGATGTTCAGAGTCAAGACCAGCAGGATCTGCACATGGGTTCAGAAGGAGGGCTGGAATCAGGAGAGGTGAACAAGGTAGTGTCACTTGACAATGACAGTAACACTGCAGAGAGAGAATGTACAATCTTGTCCTGGGGACCAAAGAGAACAACATACTGTTCTGAAGACAATAAAAGGGCCTAGACCTTGTGATCCAAGTCTGAGGGCATGACACTCCTGAAGAGGATGATCACCTTGAGCTGAGGAAGGGACTAGAAACAGGAAGGGAGAGAGGACCATGTGGACAACCCATCCTGTTTCCCTGTGCAGGGCTTAAAGCACTCACCTGGGAGGTGTCTGTGACCATGCACCTGCAGATTCCAAAAGCTTCTGTGGCTCAAGAAGTGATTCTCACTCACAGGTGAACTCACAGAACCATTCAACTAGGTCCCTTCTAAAGCCAATGTGATGAGGGTATTGAGAAGTGATTAGGTCATGAGGGCTCTTTCCTTGTGAATGGGATTAAAGCCCTTATAAAAGAAACTTCATGAGGCATTAGCCCAGCTTGCCCTTTCCTCCAGAAACATCTTAAAGGTACAAAGCAACCTTTACTCAGTAACCAAAACTGCCAGCACCTTGGTCTTGGACTAGTCTCAGGTATTCTGTTATAGCAGCATAAACGGTGAAGACACCTTCTTGGGGGACTTAGGGGAACCCTCTATGTGGAAAGTAGACCGTGTACCAATGCATGTGAAAGCACACAATGCTCTCTTGGTGAAAAAACCACAAGCATCCATTTCTCTGTTGGACAGGCAAGGCAACAGTCAGAGATTCCCTGGGTAAACAGCTGGAGAGAGCACGTGCAGACTTAAGTGAAGTAATTGGTGAATCGTGTGACTGCAGTCGTGTTTATGAGTGCCTCCACAGGGACAGTTAAGTGAATTTTACCTATAACATATAGACAGCAATGATCACATTAGGAAAAGGAAATTCATTTCTGACAATCATCAGGCTCCAGACGCTCAAAAGAATCAACCCACAATACAGCTGGATTGTTTTGCAAAGAGGAAAAACAAGGATATCTGAAGGCCAATTTGAATCCACACTACAGCGTATGAGGAGCTATGCTCCAGTCACGACACAGCCACGATGAATAGGTGCTTCCACCCACTCCTTAAACAGTTTTAGGTACAGAAAACAATGTCACTTCTCTTCCCAAGAATGGGTTATGCATAGAGGTTTGCAGAAATCCATGAAAAAGCGTTCCTTCCCAAGCTCTCATTATGTAGTGTTCTGGGGAGCCTTAAAAGTAAGGGTATTGAAGTCCTCCAAGCCCATTAGTTACAAAGGATTGTATTCCTTTCTAAGAGCTAAAAACAGAGATGCTGCTGTAGTTTGGGATCATATTGCTCATCTCTTAGATTAAAAAAAAAGAGAAAAGGCTCGTGGCAAGATTATTTCTTTAAATCATTCCACAATTATCTTCATAAAACAATGCAAAGTAAAATGCCAAGTAAGCATACACGACACTGATTTACTCATCTACAGAATTCGATGGAACTAAAACATCTGAATGACTAAGTCATTTTCCTACTTGCCATATTTTGTCAACATGAAGTAAAACTCATTCACTGATTTATTTATTAATTTAACAAGTTCTTATTGACAGCTGACCGTGTTTGAGGCCATGTTCCAGCTGCTGGAGATACAGCCAGGAATAAATTTGGTCAAACTCCTGGCCCTCACAGAGTTTACTGTCTGCTGGAGTTGGAGGTCATTAGCAAACAGATAATGGGGAGTACAATTTTGAATGGACATAAGTGCCACAAGAAAAATAAGGCAGTGTGGGCTAGAAGACTGACAGGAGAAAGGGAGGTCAGAAATTACCTTTCTAATGAAGTGACATTGAAGAAGAGAACAAGGGAAGTAAAGGAACAAACCACAACTGAGATCTGCGTAAAAGCGGATGGTTCTTCCAGGCAGGGCAAACAGCAGGTGCAAAGGCCTCAGGCCCTCATGGTTTCATGAATGGCTAGAGAGCTTATGTGGCTGCAGTGTAATAAAGTAAGCTGTGGAGATAAGGTGGAGGAAAGGGCCAGGGGTGCTAATATTGCATAAGTCTACTGAGTCATTATACAATTGTGTGTAAGAGAGTGACGTGTCATAACAGGGTACAAGGGAGTGACTATAAAAACACAATATGGGTGTGGTAATACAGGTCTGTAGTCCCAGCTACTCAGGAGGCTGAGGCAGGAAGATCACTTGAGGCCAGCAGTTGAGGCCAGCCTGAGCAATATAGCAGGACCACATCTCAAAAAATAAAAGACACAGTGGAACAAGACTAGGTAAGACTATTTCAGTACATGAGGAGTTACTTTTAACTTTTCATTGAGTATAGGCTGGAGGTGTGGCTCAAGTTGGTGGAACACCTATCTAGCCAAGCGCAAGGCCCTGAGTTCAATTCCCAGTACTGCCAAAAATCTTTTTTCATTATACCTAAAGAAATTGATGTAGAAACATTTATACATCCCATAACACACATTCCTCTGAGTGACTTGGTTAGTCAGAATAACTGAAAACTATTGCTTCAAATAATTTCAGTCAAGCAGCCTTAAAATCATGCACAAAACAAGATGACCACACTCCTCCCTTTCATTATAACTACATGAAAGTCATGTAGGAGTGAATAGTTCTTTTGTTCTTAAAGAGGCTATTTGAAAAACAGAGATACTATCTTTTATTGTCAATTCATAGTTCACAAAGCCCCTGGAGTTGGCTTTGTCCTTCAAGAGCTTTTAATGGACAGGTATATGTAAGCCTTATTTTAGGGGCAATGAGAAAGGGAATGCATTGGAGGGGCATATCAGCAGGGCAGAGTGACCTCACCTAGAAGGAATGCATCAATGACATGGAACAAAGGTGGCTTCCTTCTTAAGGAAACTCGATCTGTCTCAGAAAACTGCTTCATTACTGTTGAATGATTTAGGGCTGCAGAGGCTACCAGGAACAGTTCCATTCATTCCTTAACCTGTTTATTTTATTAACAAAACTGTTTGTGCTATCATTCTTTGTTCAAACATTAAAGAAAAGCCTTGCATAATCACTCAGCAAAACTCCGTATTGTTCAGTTCACCTTTGATCACATGTGACTGTTCCAGGTAAGCATATTTATCAGTTGGAGACTGTACAGATAGATTGTGTGAGCACCAGAGTAAGGCTTCTGGACACTATCCAGAGATCCAAGAGCCACGTGACATGTGACAGGTAAAAGCAATTAAATGTTACGGGGACTACATTCTCACATTTTTAAAACATGTTGACTTTTCCAGCTTATGAAATTTATCATAGCCCCCTTTTTCAACAGTGACACCAATGCAAAACAAGTTATTTGGAACAGAGTGAATTCATTCATGGTTCAGTAGATGCAACCAACAGAACACATCATTGCTAAAATATTACTTCACTCTTTCAAGATTACAAAACATGTTGTTACATATTTTTCTCCCAGGTAATATGTTAAGACTTTAATATAACCAGATTTACATCATTCCATAGAATCAACCCTTAAAATGTTTTCATGATCATTAAAAAGTGATTCTCCTATCAAATTATACAAATTGCTACTGTCTTCACCTTAAAGCTATTGATAGTTGCAATTTGATTACTCCCAACTGGACAGACTGAATTATCTACTCTATGGTGCTAATAATTAGCAATTCTGTAAAATTGTCAAATAGCCAACTGCCTAAGAAAACTGATTTTAAGTATCAAATTATAAATCAACTTTTGCTTTAACTTACCTTTGAACCACCTATTCTATTCTTTGACTTAATATCCAATATAATAATATAGTAATAATATCTGGTACTACTGCCAAAAAATGGTGACTTTTCAGTCTAGGCACAAAGAATAAACAGATGTTGATGACGAGATGGTTTCATAAACGAAACACAACTCCTTTTTCTTACATTCTAAATTTCAACCTATATCACTGAACATAAAGCAAGTTCAGTAAACTTCTCAGGGACTGAGAAATTTACTTACAAGGTTAATGTGAAAAAATAAACTTTACTCTTGGTCCAAGAAAATAAAAGTTTGGACTCAAAGAAGAAAACTTAAATAAACTTATCAACACATGTGAATTTACATAATAAATAATCACATAGAATTCCTACTCACTCCACACAAAGCTCTTCATTCATGGCACACCTAGAAAACCACGGTGTGACATATTTCTAAAGTTACCAACCCTCCTCACATGCTGCTGTTCTCTTTAATCTACAATGAGGACGTCCTTACTTGTAGGCATCAAATAGCTTACTCTCCAGGGAGAAGTAACAATAACTCAAGGTAGTCCCATGCACATGGTTAAATAGTTGACACATTAACAATTGGAGAACAAGCCTTGCGGGTATCTGCACTGGACAGCCAAGGGCCCTTGTCACGTTTCACATCATAGCTGGCTGGTTTAGGATGTGAGGCTTGGAAAGGATCCCCTGGGACTGATTTACTCTGCTAACTGCCCTTTCTCTTCCCTCTATCTGCTTTATTCTCAAGAATTTTAATTTAATTTTGAAAGTGCATGTTGCCTCTCATGGGATTTCAAATGAGGAGGTGCCAGTGCTAACCACATCATTACCTATGCTTCCAACCATCCACAGGTTGTTTACCACAGGACTTACTTAGCATTTAGATGATCTGCATTGAAAGAGAGGCCTTTATTAAAGGTAACCTTCTCATGCCAAAAGCAGATTTGCAAGCAAAGAAATCACAAGGTGTTTGGCAAAGACTGATATGGCTGTCAGGTAGCTAATTCCTATTAGATCTATTTCAGTTTCCTCTAGGTCAGAATGATATGCCTGGGGGACAGGAGATAACAGGCCACAGATTTGACTTTTATGAGGCTTTTGACTTAACTCAGCAGAACATTTTTTTTTTTTAATAAATCAGGAAAACATGATTTCTAGACCACCAAGGTGGGAACAGCACAAATGCTTCAAGGGCCACCCTCAAGAGCATTGTTATTCAGGATTCAATTACAGTCAAGTTTCATGAGGGTTTATGCAGCCTCTGGGTAAGACTTTCATTGCTGACATAAATAATGGAAAAATGAATGTTATTAAGTTCCCCAAAACGATATTGCATCAGGTACTTGCCCTTACGAAGACATGAATGAGTCCAAATGGCGTAGGGATTCTGGAATGGGAGCAATCATCTAGAACTCCATCAAGAACCACTTACCGAACTAAATGCCCAATACTTTTTCCACAGTAAAGCAGAGAGGGGCCCAAGTGGCTGAGCATGTGTGACACCCTGGGTTCAATCCCCAGCACCAAAAAAAAAGTTTTTAAAAAGAACAGAAGAAAGGTATTTAAAAAAAAAAAAAAAACCGCTGTGCCTCCCAAGCTCTCAAGTTTCTTATAACTTGCTACAGGAGACAAAATGAAAGCACAATTAATTAGAGAATAAATAAATGTGAAATGAGGGCAGAGGACACTCAACTTGATGTAATAAACAAGTTATAGATTGTTTAAAACCAGGGATGCATATGATTGCAAACATTTTTTAAAGAAATAGCATTTGGACTGACATTTTTCAATTTCTGTTAATAGTTGCAAATGCTGGACATACCCTAAGGATTACAGGAACAGCAGGAGGCAGCTTAATTGGAAAGGTGGTAATAACTAACCACTCAAGAGAAGGAAGAAAATTTAAAAAGTAAAAAAATCTGCTGCCTAGGCAAAGTACTAATCAGCAATATAGGGAGTTGTTTTTAAAGGCACATAAAATCAGATGTAAAACCAAGCAGCATGCTTAAGAAAGTCACGTAAAGGCCCTTCCCCGATGTGAAGCCCTGTTCAGATCTTAATTACCACACTAAGAGCTCCTCAGGACCTGAACCCAAGCCAGATGAACAAGAGCTAGAGTGACTAAAATGATCTAAATGCTCGGCAATGAGTCCTAAGAGTACGTGTAAAGGAAACAGTTACTTAGTCCAGATAAAAGATGGCTAGGGAGGAGGTCAGGACTGTATGATAGCCTACAAGGTCAGAAAGAAGAGTGAACAAGGGAGCACTTCTTTTCCATGAAGATGGGACGGGAGGAATGAGATGAAATCACAAGGATGGGGCTTTATACTTGAGCAAAAAGAGAACTTACTGGCTAGGAAGGCTGCAGAGCACTGGAATAAGTTACCAATAAGATTTGAAATGTCCTCTTTAAGACTTTTTTAATACTGTTGATGATCATTGTCATAAAATGCTCACCCGAGTGTCCTCTGACCCTACAAAAATCAGTGAATACTTTAACTATAAATACAAGCTCATTAAAAAACACATAAACCTATTGAAAGTTGAACCATAATAAGGCTCTTCTCCCCTCTCCCTTTCCCTCTCTGCCACAAACTGGTGACTAAACCTCTTCTACCACACACTTCTGCCATGACGTACTGTGCCACTACAGGCCCAAAACAACAGGTCCAATTGACCATGGGCTGAAACCTGTGAAACTGAGCCTAAACAATTCTTTCTTTTTTAGGTCAATTATTCTCAGGTATTTTGGAAAAATATCAGGGAACTGACTAGCATAGGGACCTGAGTCTTTTCAATGCTATACTTAAGAGAACTGAGTCAAAAAGATATATATTTCAAACTCTGTGAGCTATTATTTTCCCCACATCACAGGCAAAAGGAAAGGAGGTTGGCTGGGTGGGAGGGAGGATGAAAACAGTCAGAGATGGAATAATATAGAATGAATTCTGCCAACCAGATATCATATCACAGGGTTAGAGGCGCGGAGAGGTACTGGAAATAAGGTGGCTGTCAGATGAAGCCACAGAAGCTGATTCAACCAGAGCCATACAGTGGTAGAACTCAAACTACTACCAACTTACAAACCTCTTGGGTACCTCAAGTCTAAGTTGGCTGTTTAAAACAGTAGAAAATGTCCTCTAAGATTAACATTGTAAATGTTTGTTAATTAAATTACCAGGAACTCCCCCCAACACACACATATGCATTTTATTTTACAATGACCATGATATGGTACTAAAAGTTCTAATTTCGAGAAAAAGAAAACCGACAGTAATAATGTTTATTGAGCAATGACTAGGACACCTGAGCCCTTAAGGTTCCTCATATCATGCAATACTCATGAAGTTCAAAAGTAGATCATCATTTTACAAACCAGAGAGATTAAGCTATGGAAGTTGAAGAACCACATAGATAATAAAAAACAGAAAAGTTCCGCCTGATACCAAATCCCCTGCCCTTTCTCTACATCACATTTTCTGTACAGCAGGCACCTGGGAGCACACAGAAAGAAGCATTCAGAGGAAGAGGTCAGTTCCTCTGCATTTCTCCTAGAATTTTTTTTGAAAAGACTTTGTATTCTTTGGCATCTTCCCTACAGTTAATGAAACCTTCTTCTGTATCTTGGGCTTGCTCAGGCTGCCCTCAGCTAGGGTTACCATATGGCCCTGTTTGCCCTAGATAGCCCTGGCTTAATACTGCTGACTTTGTCAAATTATACATCGGATGGCACCCCTGTCCCAATGTAGAGGGTAAATTACATGGTCATTTGCTCCCCTCAAGTCACTAGACAGAACTGCCCCCATCCAAGCATATCTAACCCCAAAGCAGCCCAGCTACCTGATGCCTTAGTTTGAAAGTGTCCCCAAATTAATGTGCTGGAACAAAATTCTGAATTCAAGAGCCTAATAAGATAGGACCTAATTGTTGGACTTTTAGACAGTATGACAATTGTACATGAGGATAATATTCAGACAGAACAGAGGTAGATCACTGCAACCAGATGAGGCCAATCAAATAAACCAGTCCTACCTGGAGCTTTGCCCTAAATCAGGCCCCCCACCTAGCATGTGCTTACTTCTCTGATCTACCTCACTTTAAACACAGATTATCTAACAGTTCATCTGAAGGTTCCCATGGCAGGCACAGTGTAGGCTTTTAAGAGACAACAGAGGCTGACTACTTCTGTCCACGGGTGGTTGTAATAGGCACGTTATCTCGCCAGGATGATATCAAGAGACCAATCTCAGTTTGTTCTCAATATTTGACATCAAAATCAGCCTTTACAGGAGTAATTATGTTTACAATTTCAGGGCTGCAAAGGAACTCAGATAGCAGGCCAGATTCATTTTATAAAAATGGAAAGTATGGCCTGCAGAAGAAAAAACACCAGCCTAAACTCGCAGAGCCAGGGCCAGAAGCCAGGTCTCCTCATTCTTTTGACCATATAGGAAAGCCTCAACTTAACACATTTTCAATTGCAATGGTTAACTTTAATTGTCAATATTATTGGATTGAGAAGCACCTACAAGATTAGTAAAGCACAACTCTTGCTTGTGTCCATGAGGGTATTTCCAGAGAGGATTAACTAAGGGGGATACCTGCCCTGAATGTGGGTGGCACTATCCCATAGGGTTGGGACTGGATAAAAGGGTAAAAAAAAGAAACCCCAAGCATAGGCTTGCCCCTCTCCCTCCCTCCCCCTCTCTTTTTCCCCCTGCCCTCCCTCTCTCCTATTTCCCTCCCTCTCCCTCCCTCTCCCCCCTCTCTCCCTCCCCCTCTCACTCTCTCCTGGCTACCATGACATGAGCTATGAGCCAAAACAGATCCTTCCTCTCTTAAGTTGTTTATATCAGGTGTTGTGTCACAGCAGTGAAAAGTAATTAACACACGCCTCATACGTTGAGGCCCAATACCTTTTTGGTGTCCAATATGCACATATTTCAAAGTGTCACATGACAACACCTTTGAATCAACACTTCAGTTCCCATTATAGTCTTTGTACAACAGTGCTAACATCTCCAATGCCTTCCAATATTCTAGAACGTTTTTATTTAAAAAATGAGTAGAAAAGAAAAAAAATGAAAGTGCTGATACTAGTGTAATTAAGACATGAATGAAAATAATAAAGCCTACTAAAAATGGGAAAAATACTTACTTCATAGACTTAAGCTCCTCAATTGTGTTTAACTGTATGTAGGGTGAAAGTAAGAACATATGAAATCCTGGAAATAATTCATCAAAGATTGTGCTTAACAATGGGGGGAAATGAGAGCTTTGTGAGTGAAATGTCACTTTGAACAGACGGAGCAATTGAAAATTTAAGGTTTGACATTTAATCTCCTTACATATATTAATGCTTAATCTATGTGTTTAATGTTTTAAAAACACTTGTAGCCAAGCATAGCACCACAGGCTTGCAATCCCAGCACTCAGGAAGCTGAGGCAGAGGATTTTGAGTTCTCAGCCAGTCAGGGCTTACCACAGAGTGTTTGAGACCAGTCTGGGCTCCCGAGTGAGACCATGTCATAAAAAAAAAAAAATTAAAGATGCTTAAAGTATAGACCATTATATGATTTCAAAATGCAAGAGCATTTTTAGCTCCACAAGAATTAAATCTCCGTATCAGAACCCGATGTTCAACTGTCAAACTCTATGTATCCACACAGTTTGGTCGTAGTCTATCCCTACTGTACTGCTCTGGGATGCCTCACCTAAACTAAAACTAGATGTGAACATCCTACAGAAAAGCTCTAATGTCATTTCTGTAAAACTCTTCCTTGCTTGGGACCACTCACTACACTTTAAAATAATGAAACTTCACTTCTGTTCATTCATTCCTGAAATGAATTCAGTGAAAATGTAGTATTTCAAAACAATTTTTTCTTACAAAAAAAAAATAGCTTAAGGAATTTATTTCCTTAGGCTAACAGAAAAATGTTCAAACTTGACAGCCCTTGCCTTTCTGCACTATATTTCAAGTAACTTAAAAATTCACTTGCACACCCTCCTACTGCTCACTTTTCCATGTTACAACGCAAATAATCTACTACTTAACTGTCAACCATCTGAAATGGCACCTCCACTCCCTTCCCAGCTACCCTCAGAGACTCCACTGGCACATCTATCTTTATCATGGCTGTGTTTATAGCCACCCATATGTCACCATTCATGAAGCAACTGCTACCACTCTCCTGATAGACGTTGGCAATACATATGCTAGAAAGGATGAGGACCCAAAGAAGAGGGGTGGCAGGGCTCAGAATTTCTTTTTTTAAAGGTCACCACTTCTAGAAGTCTCTGAAAAAAAATTCTTTTTTAAGTGGAGGAAGATGAGATATATACATACTCTTTGTTCTAAGACCTTTGGGAAAGGGAGGGACCCAAAGTTGTGACATGAGGGAACAGGATGGGCAAAGGGGTGTCCAAGCATGGTACTTCTACCATTAGGTGTACCTCACTATGCTATGCTGCTGTGTAAGTGAGGCTTTGTTGTCCCAGTTCCTCATTCTACTATACTGATATGTGTACTACTTCTATCATAAGTATACCTCATTATACTGCACTGCTATGTAAATGAGGCTTGCCTGCTACGTGAGTTCCTTACTCTACTGTGTACTTGCTACATGTACTATTTCTGCCATAAGCATTCTTCACTATACTGTACACTAGGTTTCTATACTATTATGGATCCTTACCAAGAATCCTGCTGTAGAGTAAAAGAGTTATTTGCCTTTTGACCTTAAAATAAAAGCTTCTCACATATCGTCTTGAGTTTGCTTCAACCATATTAACCAAAAGTCTATAAAGCAAAAGGATTTAATAAATAGAATGAGTAGGTAAAGTAGGTGTTTGTCCCGGAGGAGGTGAGAATCAAGGAACAGAGGTATAAAACCGGTAGCCGGGGCCTTTTGGAATGGGGAAAATGAGTGATTTCTAACTAAATGACTATCTGAATAGACAGAGCAAATAAAAATGTGAGGCTTAAAATTTAATTTAATTTTTATTACATATATTAATGTTTAATCTATGTGCTTAATGTTTTTAAAAAACATTTACTTTAGGAAGAGACTACAGACAACAGGAAGTAGAGGCAAGAATTGACAAGTTGCCCCTACGCTCAGGCCTTTCGCACCTCTGATTTGATCCCTCCTCTCCACTGAGCCCACTACCTAATTAAGGGCAGAAAGAGCAATTTGGAAAGTGGCCTGGAAAAGCAATTCACAGGAGGCAATACAGGTGCATAGGAGTCCTGTCTCCTCTATCACTCCTCCCATGCCTGCCTTTTAGCCAACTGCAAACCACAGACCACAGATGCAGGACAGGGCAGTGCAGGTGTCTGGGAGGCAGGACAGAGAACAAACTACAGATGTTCCACACCTGGGAATGCAGAAACCAGGGGTTTCTGAAATCACAGGATGGAGGCAGAAGTGGAACTTTTCAAAGAATAGCAGGGGCCTCTTGGTAAAGCGACAATAGAGTAAGATCCCTTTTCTTTCTTTCCCTCTTATTTTCCCTTTCCCTGCCCAGCCACCAACAATTGAATAATCTTTTTCCTCCTTTATTTCCTTCAGTCACCCAAAAGAGAAATATTTTAAAACCCAGGGCTGGGGCATTAGGGATATATGGTCATACACAATGATGTTCAGTCAAAGTCAGACTACATATACAATGGTGGTCCCATGAAATTATAATGGAACTGACATTTTCTTCTATCATCTAGTGACATCAAAGCTGTTGCGATGTCATAGTGAAAACATCACTCAACGTGTTAGTGGTAAAGCCGGTATAATCAAATCCATCATACCGCTGGTCATATGAAAGAATAACACACACTGTTACATGCAATACGTAAACTTGATAGTGATGACAAGTGACTATTACTGGATTATGTATTTATTGTACTTTTGATCATAAGTTCAGAGTATTAAAAGTTCACAGTGAGGACTGACAGAGTGGCTCAAGCTGTAGAGCACCTGCCTAACAGGTATAAGGCTCTGAGTTCAAACCCCAGTGCCACCAAAAAATTTAAAAAAAAAGTTTACAATGAAATAGCATGCCATGGTATGCTGGGGGCACCTTCAAAAATCCCATATTTACTATGTTTCTTGATTGCATCCAGAGGCCACTTCAAGTCACTGACCTGTACCACGTAGGTTTGTGTAAGTACACTCTCTGATGTCCTTACAATGACAAAAATTGCCAGAATGCGTCTCCGTCATTAAGCACTACATGAGGGAAAATGAGGAACGAAACCTCCAGAGGCTGCTAAAGAGGATGGACACCCATCATGCTGTTTCTTTCATGAAGGTACCAAACACCTGAAGCCATTATGGCCAGCTCTACCTCCAACGCTGTGTCTGTTTTATGATAATTTTTCCCAATCACTTAGATTCTCGTCCCCCGAAACAGAAGTATTATATTCCTTTGCAAGGAAGATTAATAATTACTTTCCCAATAATGTACTAATAATACATTCACAATCTTCAATTCTTATATTTATCCACAAGACAACATTAATAGGCTGAGCATGTGTTACCACTATTTTACAGGTTGTGGGACACAGCTCAAGAAGGGGTTACACAAAATGTTGAGAGAAGCACAGCTAAGGATCCCTAGAGAGTGACTGGTATTCGCTTCTTCACTCACTCACTCACTCATTTAGTACACTCTCAAAAGAGGCTTGCTATGTGCCAGACACTATAAAGAGCTCTGAAAAGTCGCAAATGAAGTTAACTCATCTCCCTTCCCTTCACCCACATTCCCCCAACACCCACAGATAGAAAGGACAGTGAGCAGAGAAGAACCTGCCAATGAAAATGAAAAAAATTTCCCATGCTGATGCTCAAAGCAGTGTGAAGACAAGGACACACACACAAACACACACATACGTTTGCCACTTAAGTAGAGTGCATTATGGGAAGGAAGCAGTTTGGTCTGAGATGGAATCTCATCTCTACCACTCATTGGATAAAACTTAGACACATCATCTATAGTCTCCGAGCAATAAAATGAAATTATAATGCACATACCTTCCTACAGACCAATGTGAGAGGTTACAAGAAGCCTGCCAAGCTACACTGTTAAACAGACCTCGAAAAAATCTCTTCCCAGAGTCACCCTGGGGATTATGAATAGAAACAGAAAGTCTTGATTTTTCTTCTTTACATCCTTTTCTACTGTTAAATTTCTTACTCTGAGCTTGTGTTACTTTTAATTTTTAAAATAGAAAAATACTGTAGCTATTTTCAAAAGAAGGAAATATGGTAATTAAAGAGTGGTGTACTTACAGTATGTATACTTTTCTGCATGTATATTGTACATGAACAAAGATTTTTGTTGTTGTTTTGTTTTTTGTAGATTTTTTTGTGGTTCTGAGGGCTGAACTTAGCCTTGTGCTTGCTATATAGGTACTCTACTGCTTGTGCCACGCCATCAATCCAAAGACTTTTTTTTGATGAGGCTGAACTATATTCTCCAATATGAAAGGATTACACAGACATATTAAATGAATTAACAATTCATTGGCTACATAGAGTATAAATTTCTATTTATATAAAAACAAAAAACCTATCTATATGTATATATAAACACACATATAACTATATACAAAATCTAGAAGGATATAAACACACTTAATAACATACTTCTATAATGTCAAATTTTCATACAACCAAAAGGTATTTACATTTTTTCATTTTTTTAATTAATACTTCACCCCAGAAAGGAATTGTGAGATTTATATGACTAGGGTTACATGATAAGTATGATATTAAAAAAAATTAGGCATTTCTCTATTTAAATTACCAATCAGTATACACCAAAGACTCCCTTGTTCACATCTTCTACCCCATTCAAGATCCCAGAGCCTAGGGCTGGAAGTATAGCTTAGTGGTAGAACACTTGCTAGCATGTGTGAGGCCTTGGATTTGATTCCTAGCAAAACACAAAACATGCACAAGTAAAAAAAAAAAAGGATCCCAGGCTTACCATTAAGCCTGACTTAGGAAAATGTAAAGGTCAAAGATGAAGAGCAGACAGGAGTAGGAATAAGGGATCAAAGATGAAATGATGAATAAAAATACAAAGTCAAGAGTATCTGCAACATTTGACCCAAAACAACACCTTTTCTGTTTCAATTCAGCCACTCTGAAACATCAAAACAGCTCCCTTATCCAAACCACCTCATCAAATGTCTTGCATAGGTCAGTATGAGTTAATGCAGACCCCCATCACCACCTAGGCAGAGACATCAATTCTGTTCACAACGTTTGACCTGACCCTTCTGCACATGAAAGGAACATGCCCTGGCCACCAGAACCCACCCTTAGTCCACACTCTGTGCACTTAAGCCAGTGACCACTCAACACAAACCTCATTAAACACAGACTTAGTCTCCATCTTATCCCATCCCTTGCTGCTTCACAGTATGTTGCCTTATTTGCTGATTCCCACTCATTTTACCTCCCTAGAATGCAACCTTTTGAGCAGAAACATGCACTAATGTCACTTTTGTCCTGGCATAGTATAGATCCTAGCACAGAATTGAGTCTGAATGATGCCCCTAGACAGATGTTCTTTCATGAGACATCGAAAATGGCCCAAGATGCCATTTATAGCTGGAAGCAGCTTTCTGTACTCTAACTGGAGCACCTCTGTTGTCTTGCTTTCTCCCACATCTTGCCTTCCATGCTTTCTGCTGCCTTTCCTTTGAGTAATGCCACAGACACCAGTAAGTCATAGCTCTCCAGACTCCAGCAACAGATGAACCCAACCTTGTTAGGAAGTAGGCATTCTCCCCTTCTGATATTTTCTTTTCTCTCCTCCAAAACTTTCTGGATGGCTGGTATATTATCACATACACTTCAATTTTCTTGTAACATTTTATGAAATTAAACCAGTAAATTTGGGTAGTTGAGGGGTTAGGGAGAGCCTGAACAACTAATCAAGGGTGTTCTACTTATACAAGGAAAGACAGAGGCGGGCCGGCCCACCACAGATCTCTGGGAGAAACAGAAGGAACTGGCAGTGGACCAAGGTATCACTCAAGGGACCAACCTTGAGTCGTATGTGCAGTCACTGGCAGCCTGGATGCTGTCAACAGAAGTTTATTTCCTCTCAGTTCTGGAGTCAAAGATGAAGGTTTTAGCAGGTTGGTTTGTTCTGATGCCTCTCTCCTTACATTGTATATGGGCCTTCTCTATGTCTTCCATGGTCTCCCCTCTGTGCCTCAATCTCCCCTGCTTATGAGGGCACCAGTGATACAGGACTCATGTCCATGCATGTGACCTCGGTTTAAAGCACTTTAGTGATCTTTCCAATCCATATTCAGAGCACTTACTATCTACTTATTAAATAAAGAAAAGAATAAATGAAGTACAAATTAGTGTAAATCAGTGGTCATGTGACCTATTTTTGCTTCAAGTGAATTAATTCACTTGAAGATGGAGGCAGTGTGACAGATGCATGCACAGATATGAAAAGATCTCAAGCTAATGGAACTACACATAGAAAGCAAAAATTTATCCTATTAGATCACAATTTTATAGGAACTACTTAAACACATTTTCCACATCATTCATACATACATATTCATTATGAAATATTCAGAAGATTAGATAGATCTAATCTTTTATAGGTACATTTTTTACTCCATTGAAACAGCATCTCATCTCTCTCTCTCTCTCTCTCTCTCTCTCTCTCTCTCTGTGGCTTATTCCACTACTTGATTTTGGCCAAAACCCAACAGAAATTCTTTACTTGAGATAAAGAACTGGCAGATCCAATGGTGACTCCAACCCAACAGTCACTCTTTCTTTTCCTCCTTCATATTAGTCAGGAAACACTAAAATTCTGGGAACGAGATGTGTGTCACACATTGGAAATGTTTGAATCCGCTGATAACATTCAATCTACCTCAGCTAAATACATAAGGAAGCCACATGGTCACAATCGCCAGTAACGTAGGACATAACTAGTAGAAGCAGCATTCCACATGTTATCACTTCCAGCTTCGCACAACATGTGGAAACAGCTCCCTGCACCACTTGGTTATGTCAGAACATCTAAGGGACAAGGATGGATGCTGGGGATTTATTACGGTCACTCACCTCAGGGAAGTAAGTGGCCAAAGGAGTGCATTATAGCCTCCATGTTTGTTACTGATTTCTTACTCTTAAAAGGAGTATCTTTTGGGTGTTTAGATTATAGGTGTAGCCTTGATTATTGTGAGTAGTTGAGAGCAAAGGTACTAGCAAATAAGAAACTAGAAAATAAAATTCCTTTTAATCAGTATTGCATTATTTGTCTCAATTCAGACTACTAAGTAGTTTTACTTGTCGTTTTAGTCAGCTCCCCCACCCTTTGCAATGTAATATACCTATCTCCTATTTGATCAATTATGGTAATCAAATTATAAGGCTCAAGTTCAGTTGAGCTTCTTTGCAAGTTATGTTTCTTGTGCCAAAGAAGAAACAGGAAGCAAATTAAGAAAATCATATGAACCAGAAATATTAACATGATCAAAATCTCCAAATAAGTTACCTAAGAAAACTGAAATTCAATTTTAGGAGCTTAGCAGTTCAAATAAAAGAGCATCCACTCGAGCAGCATTTAAGAGTCAATTTCTATATTAGAAAACTTACAATTCAATGGATATTCAGTTGAATGCTTCAGCCTCTCCTTAAATTCCTTTTTATCACTGATCAAACATTCACTGCATTCCTCACAACAGGTAAGGCAATTGTGTCAACAACTAAGACACTCCTGGTCATAGCCAGAAGCTATCTTTTCCCTGGTCTAATTAATGGGAAACAAAACCTCTCCAAAGATGCAAATCTACTCTTTCATTAAGGTAAAGCAGACTTGGGCCCAGGGTCTCAGAAATTACCAACCTGATCACTGGTTCTGAAATTAAAATACTCATGAGTCCAGTACATTCCACAAATAAAAACTTAAGGAATAAGCAGTCCATGTCACAACCTGTGGGGCTCCAAGTAAGGAAAGAAAGCCTCCCTAACCCAAAGATGTCCCTATCTTTAAAAAAAAAAAAAAAAAATTAAGTATGAATGAAAAGAAATCTTGTAACCTAATGATGAAACCATTTCCTTATGATCCAGTTTTCTAGTGCTTAAAACACTTTTCATACTTGACATCTAGTGATGCAAATACGTTATAGCATTTGCACAAGATGAGCTTGAGAAGGGTAAGGAAGGGAGCTGTAACTTTTATAACTGTCTGATGTCCACATCTATGAATTCATAATATCTAATGCCATCCACTGGGCAGTTCTATATTAAGTTAAACAAGTCATTTTTAAGTTTTGGTTATGAACATTTGAAAAAAAAATCCTCATCCAGCTTAACCATTCTTTAAAAATAGATTTCAACAGTTTGTACAATTACCAAAATTGCTTCTTCCAACAAAAATGGAATGGTTTTCATTAGCTGATGTCCATGACTGCTCTTCATATTCACAAAAAACAACAAAAGCACAATTTATCAGGGACTCATGACACATAATTTATATTTATTTAGGATACCCTAACTTCTAGAAATTTACATTGTACTAACAGTACAAATACTTAACATCACCAAGAAAAATCATTTTGATGGAAATATTTCATTTCACTGCCTGTAAAGCCAACACACAGCTAGATGTTTTAGTGTAGTCCTATGTGACATTCTGTTGCTACAGCAACGAAACTCTGCTACCTGTGGCCATGATTTGTTAAGAATCCTCCAACCAGTAAATTCTGTGCTGTGCATTCATAAAACCAATAGACTGGTGCTAAGCAACATAAAAATTAAGGCTTGATATCCTACTTATGATTTAGCCAGACACACATTTACAACACACATGTACACACTTAATGTACATACACTTACACAATTACGACTCTCCCAATTCCATCACATGGGTAAGACCATAGCAAATTTTCATTTTAAAATGAGCACACACACTGTTTAAATTTCATTGAATGATTGCTACCTGCTTCCCAAAATGTATCTTAAAAGACAATGGAGAGTATCTGGAGAGAATGTGAAAACACAAGAAATTTATTTATATACAATCACATTCCAAGATGAAAAAATAAAAAATCTTAAGGTATAATCTGTCTGTTCCAGTAGGTGTGCTTCTTAAGCAACGAGCTGATTTAGAAAATACCAAACTAAAGAGAAGAAGACGACCATCACCACCTTTATTCACCCACCTGCCTCTGCGGGCTACTCACCCTCACCGGGGGGCTCCAGGCTTGCATCCGAGGCTGCTGTCCACCCTGGGAGCTCTGCAGATCCTTCCCACTACAATTAGCCATGGTGCTGCCCTGAGCCCTTAATGCATTTGTGCAGTTGCTCCCACTGCCTCCACCAGGGCCAGGTTTCCAAGGCCTCTGCTTGATGCCATCCAAAAGTCTGACCAGTAGGATGTTACTGGGAAGCTCCTCTACTCCGGAGCCAACCAGAGTCCTGCACTCAGGACATCTGAGTTCATTTCGGGAACCTATGATCCCCAGCAAACATCGTTTGCAAAACGTATGCTGGCAAGGCAAAACCTTTGCGGACGCATCCAGGCGTTCTAGACACACCGGACACTCCAGAAGATCCAACAAGGCTGATTCATCCATCTTGATCTACTTTACTGAGAAACAGGCTTCAGAAATGTTCATAGTTGTGTGGAGCTCTTAAAATGATTCATGTAACATCCATTTCAGACTTTGCTCTGGAGTCACGGGGAGAGAGGCAAAAAAAAGAGAAAATCAGTGTTGTTATCTGGGGGAAAAGTTCACAGAAGAGCCAAGAACCAGAAAGTACACAACAGTGCTTCCTCTGCATAGAGTAGCTAGCTTTGCTTTGGAATGTGGTTTCTAAACTGCAAAGTCAACAATTAAAAACAAAACAGACTTTTTAAACAACTCGGAATTAATCCCTAGGACTTCACTGTCCAGAAATAGCTATCAAGTATTATACAGGATTCCTGCAATAAACAGGATTTGTGAAAAACAATAAAGAACATAATTTATCCAGCTCTGCAAGGGATATTAATTGCCTTAATAGAATCCTCAACTCATAGGAGAACCTAAACTGAAACAATTGAAAGTTTTCTCTACCTGATATTACTTTAAATCTAACAAAGTTCCCAATTTTTAAGCCCCCTTAGTGTTTAAGAAACCAGGCATGGGATGACCCTTCTTGTTAATAATCTCAATATTAAATACATATGTTTCTTCCTTGTCTTAAAAGTAGGATTGTTTAATCTTGCCCAACCAAAAAAGCGCTCATGAGTGATGATTCTACAGGATACAACCTTTAGATTTACTTGAAAATAGCTGAAACATAATAACACCCGTCACCGCAGCGGTTGATAAACTCTGAAACGGATTTCTGAACGAACGGCCTGTCCTAAACCCATTCAGAAAATATAGCAAAATTACCACCCAAAGAATTCGACAATGGAATGCTGGATGAAAAGTGTGAGTGCAATACGAAAATGGGACCATTCAGGAAAAACATTTAAGCCAGTTGCTGTGCTCTCTCTCCCCGCTCCCCTCCCCAGCAACAGCAGCAAGGTAAATGGCAAGTGCCCAGGAACAAGGACTGCACAGGTCTGGGTGGCAGCAGAACAGCTGTTCCTGGCAGGTCGGGCAGAGGTCCCGGGCGCGCCCCTCTCCCTGCAGCCGAGCGCAGGTACCCAGACCCCTCACGCTCACAGCAAACCCGGAGCCAGAAGCCAGGGATCGGCGGCTGCGGGAGGACCCCCGGTCCCGGGCCCCAGCCGGGTCGGTCCCGGTATGGGGAGCTCACCCGTCTGCCTCACCTCCGCCGCCCTTTAGGTCAGGCCGAGGAAAAATTCCCCACGCCACTGCTGGAAGTTTTCAAGGACTTAAAAATAAACGTGCAGCCTTAAGTTGCGAAACTCATCCCCGCGGAGTGCCACGGAGAAGCCAGATCCATCACCCCGCAGGGATGAAGCGACAGTCCCCAGAGACCGAGCCCCCGGGGCGGCACCAGGTGCTGGGCTGCGTCCAGGGAGCCCCGGCAGCTTCCTGCAGGGAGAGAAGGCGAAGAGGCCGCGCGCGGGCTCGGTTCCCACAGGTCTAGGTGGCCGGTCCCCGGGGACCAGAGAGTGAGGGACAGAGGCTGACCCGGGCGGGGTGGGGCATCCGCGACCCCCGGCTCCTCCGCGTTGAGGGTCGGCGGGCTTCGGTGCCCCGCGCCCTCCGCGCGCCCTACCTCGCGCCGCGGCTCCTCCTCTTTGTTCGCGGCCCCGCAGCGGCGGCGGTGGCCGATGCAGATGCGGCCCCGCCGCGCCCGCCGCGCGCTGTGCCTCCGTCGCCGCGGTGGCACCGGGAGACTCCTCTCTGTCGCCCCCCTCGCGCGCGCACACACGGCACGCCGCCGCCGCCGCCTCCCACTTTCCCAGTCCTGGAGGGCGGAGGGAGAGGACGGGGCGGAGGACGGGGCGGAGGCCGCGCCGCAGCCGGCGCCCGGGGCGCGAGGGGACGGTCCGCGCCACAGCGCCTCCCCCCGGGCCGGGCGCCTGCCCGCCGCGCCCGGCTACCTGTGCGCGCCTGACCCGGGGCCCAGATGGCCGTCTGGGAAGCGGCGTCCCCAGGGAAGGAAGCTTTGGGGACAGACGCCTTCTCCCTGAGGACAAAACGCCTGGAAAATGGAGCTACTGGAGAGGATGGCTTTGGGAGTGGCGGCTGAGTAAGGAAGGCTGGAGCTGGGGACACGGGTCAGCCGCGTCCTCCTGCCGCCCGCCGCTGCCCCGCAGTGCCCAGCGGCTCTAGACCGACTGCTCCGTGCCGGCGCCAAGGGGCCGGGCGGGGAAGGACCGGATCGGCCCTGATTGCAACCGGCGCGGCGTCTGCTGGCCCAGCCCAGGCCGGCCACGCGCTCGGCAGGCAGAGCAAAAGCTGTTTACAGACTCATTAAGGGACAGTCCCGGGCCACCTCCTCCGCGCATTGCTCCCCAGTCTGTCTGCACCCGGGTATCAGTCCCCGACCCACACCGAGCAAGTGTGGAGAATGCTGAGCCCGAAACTCAAAAGGAGGAAGATGGAGGTGTGGGTTTACAACCCAGCCTCGAGAGGCTCTCCACACCTGTCCTAAATTAAATGGGAGAGGATCCCGTGTGGCCTCAGGTGGGCTGGCGCCGGGGAGCTGGCTGGGAGGCACCTCTTTTATCTGAGCCTGGGAGGCTGCCATCGCCCTCACTGTAATCTGTTGTTGCCCCAGGCACCCACCTGTAAACTCTGAAGTGCGGCCTTGAAAAACGGGGTGGCCATGGGTTTGGAGGAGTGTTTTTCAGACCCAATTCAGAGGGAAAACAAGTTAAAATCATGCTGTTAATCTCAAAGTTATTATTTTATTTGCATTTAACATCAATTTACAAAAGTAGTCCCAAATATCTTTCCTCAAAAGTGGGCAGAAATAAAAAGAAGGGCCTACAGAGATTATGTAAGAAGTCCCTGGGCAGGCTGCCGGTTTGGAGAGGAGGTTTAGGTTATCCTTCTAGTCTCCACCCAGGGCCACAGCTAAACCATCCAAGACAAATGAATATGACATTAAGGAAGAAAAAATTATAGCAAGTAACCATTATCACTCACTGTAAACCAGGCACTGTGCTAAGCACTTTACATGTATTAACTCAATTCTCACAGCAACCCTTTAAGTCATCCTTCCCAAGTCTTGTTTTAAAGAGAGTAATGTGCTGAGAACCACACTGTATGAACACCAAAAATAATTGCCCTTTTCTTTCTCCTTTAGAAGGCAGCAAGTACACATGCATTTGAGCTGAAAAAATAAGGGAGAGAATGGATGGACAGGATGGAAATTTCTAATCTGATTTTCTGCAAATAAGGCATTCTGAAAGTATTTAGCCCATTTGGCTCTGCATCTGGAACTGCATGTGAAGGTGAGGCTCACTAGAGAAATGACAGTGCGTATAGAGCTATGATATCCAATTATTACATCCAGGTACAG
This sequence comes from Castor canadensis, assembly GCF_047511655.1. NCBI lineage: Eukaryota > Metazoa > Chordata > Mammalia > Rodentia > Castoridae > Castor > Castor canadensis. Next base: position 92,126,764 of record NC_133399.1, on the reverse strand, counting down.
TTAATAAAACTGAAACTCACACAGGTTAACTTCCTTTCCCAGATCACAAAGAGATAGAGTTGAACCACGACTCAGCCTCAGCTCTCCTGATTCATAGTCCAGTTTTTTGCACACTATTCCAAGACCTCACTTTTAGGTATCATCATATTCCCTATCCCAGGCAAAACTTAGGGCTAATTCAGTGTCTCTTCCAGGGGAAAGAAAACTGTTTATCATGTAATTACTTTGGAGAGCAGAGGACAAGTTTTGTTTTGTTCTTACTTCCATTTTGTTGTTGTATCTTAAAGAGAGCAACTCAGAAAGGCATAGGCAGACGGGTGCAGCTCCTGAAACCATAGGTAAAAATTCAGTGGTCACACCCATCTTTAGAGAATTGGAGACAATGTATCCCACCACTACAGTGATCAAAGAAACCAGCACATACCTCCCAGAAAATCATCTGGGACGGGGCTGAGTTCTTGAAGGCCTCTGGTGCACACTCACTGTATTTTTTACAATTACTCTAGTTGTAAAAAGAAGTCTTGGGCAAGTTACTTAAAGCCAGAATGGTACTGGACAACTGACACTGATGACACGCTGTGCTGGTTCTTGGCAATCTGCACATCTCTATTAAAGTAAGATATTATTATCATTATCAGCTAAGAATTACCTAGACAGAGTTGTTTTAGTTATCCTTTCTTTCCGTGGTCTTAAAATACTAGTAACTACAAAATCCTTTCAACAGAATACCAGAGAGGGTGGGATAGTGGGGAAAGAAAAGTGTTCATCTCATTTCTGGGAACTGAACTTAGAGAAAGGAATGTGAGTGTGTCATGCTTATGACCCCTGTGTCTTTAGGCAGATACATGAGAAATATAAACACGCTCTGTAACATAATAATGATAGCTTGGATATATACAGTTCTTATCCTCCCAAGACTTCAAAGTACTTTTACATATATTATCTCATTTATCTTTTCAGCATCTCTCTGGAGTAGTAAAGACACATATAATTATCCCCAAGTTACAGATGGGAAAAAACAAGAAATAGAGAAGTTATTGTTCCTAGTGGTAACACAAATCAGGCTTTTACAATCCCAGTCTCAAACACTTTGATAAACTTTACTGTGCTTACTTATGCATAGGTATAAATTTGAAGGATTATTTTCCTTCAAAAAGTTTGTTCTTCCTCTAGTTACCATGATACTGATAAACAACAGCACTGTTTATCCAGTTGTTCAAACTAGACACTCAGGGGTCATCTGTGATTTTTCCCTTGTCCTGTCCATCCCTGTCTAACAAGTCTACTAGCTTCTCCCAAAATACGTTTCAGTTTCTACCCACTTCCCTTTGTCTCCTGCTATGGTTTGAATATGGTTTGTCCCTCCAAAACTCATGTTGGTAACAGTGTTGAAAGCAGTGGGAACTTACCAGGTGTTTGGGTCATGAGGGCCTCTCTGTCTGTCTGTCTCTCTCTCTCTCTCTCTCTCTCTCCTCCTCTCTATTTTTTTGTTTTTGTTTTTGTTTTTGTTTTGGTAGTACTGGGGTTTGAACTCTGGGGCCTCATGCTTGCTAGGTAGGCGCTCTACCACTTGAGCCACTCCACCAGCCCTCCTCTGTACTTTGAAGGAACAGTGCCTCTCTAGTGAGACTGACCGAGTTAATGCAAACCCACAAAGCAAGTGGGATTAGTTACCATGAGAGTGGGTTGTCATAAAGTGAGGCCACCCCTCATGCTTCACGTCCTCTTTATGTATGTCATGATGTAGCACAAGGCTCTCACTGGAAGCCAAGAAGATACTTGTGTCATGCTCTTGGACTTCCCATCCTTCAGAACCATGAGCCAAATAAACCTCTCTTCTTTATAAATAACCCAGCAGACTCTACTATTCTGGTATAAGAGCAGAAAACAGATGAAGGCATTTCCTCTTTTTCACCTTTATTTAAGTCACCACCATCACCCTTTGCCTCTGGCCCTCCTAATGAGCCTCTCTGCTTCCATTCCTGTCCCTGTAATCTTGCTCTGAATGTTCTTACATGTTACACATACTACATGTTATTGCATTCCGAGCAAAGTACAAAAACTGTAACATACGATGTTACTCCCTTACTCCAGGCTCATTCATTTCTCCCCATCACACTTAGAATGAAAATTGTATCTTTCATGTCTTAAATACCCTTGTTACCTGCACCTTGCAGCATCATTTACCACAGAACTCCATTTATCTTTCTTCCCATTTTTTGCTAATTTTTCCATTCTTTATTGATTTATCACTTATCTCCCTTACCTGAATATAAAACTACCCCAACAGCAGGAACTGGGGCTGTCTGCCTTCACCATTGTACCTTTGAAAGCCAACACATAATGGATACCAGTAAGTAATTGTCACATAAGGAGTTAATCAATAAGAGAGTTATATTTATTGCTATTCTAAGGCTATATATACACCTAATAATTTGCTACCTTGTAGATAAGAAATCAGACATCAATGTTCCAAGTTCCATTGAGAATCTTTGTTATAATTTATCAGTCAATAAGTTTTACCCAAGGCTAGCCATAATGTTGCATGTCTCTAATCCCAGCTATGCAGGAGGTAGAGTTAGGAGGATCATGGTCCAAGGCTGGCCTGGGAAAAAGTGAAAGACCTTCTCTGAGAAACAATGCAAAAGAGCTGGGGGTGGCAGAGTGGCTCAAATGGTAGAGCACCTTCCTAACAAGCATGAAGCCCTGAGTTCAAACCCCAGTACTGCCAGAAAAAAAAAAAAGGGTTGGGGCATGGCTCAAATGACAATGAGCTTGTCTAGCAAGAACAATGCCCTGAATCCCAGCCCTAGCACCAACAACAGCAACAAAAATTTGTGTGTGCAAAGGAGTACATGATTCTTCCTCTTATATTTCACAGTGAAGCTGGAGAAACAGCTAAATAAATTCCAACTCTTTAACACAGAATATAAATGCAGTGCTGGTTTATCTCAGTTAATGATGTCACTATCTACTCAGTTCCCCAAGCAGAGCAAGAAAATGCAAAGTTTGCTTCAACTCTCTTCTCTGATGGCTCCCCCTCTCAACCTTCCATCAAATGGATGATCCCAAGGTCATCAGAATGCTTCCTGAATCTCTCCTTTCTTCCCAGTCCCTACTTCAGGCCTGGTCATCTAATTGGACAGCTCCTGTTCCCAGTCTCTACAGGGTAACTGAGGCTGAGGAGTCAAAGGCTGACCGCTCATGACCTCGGGCAAGTTTGTAATCATCTGTGTCTGAATGTTCCCTGTGAAGTGGACTTACTAACACCTCAGGTTTGTGGCAATTTTACATAAGTTAATAAAAAATAAAATACGCCCAATGTCAAAACATGGTTAGTGCTTTATAAATGATAGTATTTTTTAAATTTGGTTTTTGAAACAAGATCTCACTGTGTAGCCCAAGCTGACCTCAAACTCATGGTTCTCCTGCCTCCACTTCCTGAGTACTGGGAATACAGGTGTGTGTCACCACACCCAGTGGTAGCATTATTTTTTATTAGAACTTCGATTCATCTGCATGTGTTAACACATATCTGTAATGCCAGCACTCAGTTGAGGCAGGAAGATCATAAGTTTGAGGCCATTATGGGCTACATAGCGAGTTCCAGGCCAGCCTGGAATACAGAGTAAGTCCCTATCTCAAAAAAATTAAATAAAATAATTAAAAAACTAAAACAGAAAACCAGAACATAGATTCAGTTCTGTATATGTTAACAGAATGACTTTGCAGATTTCTTTAATTTTCTGACTTTCAACTTCCTTATTCGTACAAACAGGTATTATCTTCTTTGAAAGCTTGCTGAAAAACCTAGCACAGCACCTTCCTGGCATCCAGTAGGGTCTCAATAACATGTTTGCCTCCTCCTTTTGTTTCTATGCATCTACTTCATAAATTAGAGAGTAGTTTGGATGGTGTCTAAGGTTCTTTCCAGCATGAAGAGTTATTTCCATCCTAATTGCATAAAGGACATCCAAGGGCAATGGAATCCCCCTTGCATAAAGCCAAGTGATCATGAGGCACCATAGATGTCAGGAAACAGATCTCTTAAGAGTTGGGCAAGCCCAAAAAGGCTATTTTGGTCTGCAGTAGTGGGAAGGTGGTACCGATTTCACTGTCTGGCAAAAAAAAAAAAAAAAAAAATCTGAGCAGATGGAGTATTTATAGGCACTTCCCAAGGATTTCAGACTGATGAGTAGGAGGCAACCAAACTGCATCTCTGCCAGCCTCCTTGAAAAGGTCTGAACGGTTGGGAGCTGTACTTGACAGCAGAACACCTGCTGGAGAGCTGGAGTTCTCTAAATTGACTAGTTCTAACCCAGCCCTCAGGGAGTGTGCTTGAGGTTTAGCTCAGTAAGAAATCACCTGCAAAGCTTATTAAACATACAGAGGTGCTAGCTTTGTCCCTGGAGATCCTGAGTAGGTCCAGCCTGGATCCAAGAATCAGGTGATTCTGATGCAAGTGGTGACATGGACCACAATTGGGAAACACTAGCCTAGAGTCAATCCAGAAACATATTGTTTCCCTTTTTGAAGTAACTTAGATGATGAGCAGGGAAACAAATCCCAAAAGGGATCTAGGACTGGGGTTTGTTGAGAAGGATATGCAACCAGCCAGAGCTGGTCTGTTGAGGACAATATGAGAGTGGTTGTCACCTCCTGCCTTCATTCCCAGCTGCCCCATCTTTCCAGCCCACCCCTTCAGGTACTGTTCTCCTCTTAATTGACACATTGTGCAGATTTTTTAAGGGGATCAGTTTTTAAATGAACTGTAATATTAACCTCCCCAGAGAAATACACATGGCTGGCCCCAAACTCATCCCAGGACCCCAAAAGTGAGTAAGAGTCGCCCATATCAAGCCTCAAAAGGTCCTTTTTGCATAGCACTGTCAAATTTCAGTGAAAATTGCCTGCAAATTAGATGCCCCAATATATTTCTGACCCAATTTCACGCAAACATACTCTTAACCTATGTGGAAAAAAAAATAGGATTTCTTTTCTATTAAAAACACTATATCTTGTCAAATTGTATGATCATTTTAAAAGTTTAAACCTTGAAGTGGTCTGTTTGCCTCCAAGCAAACTTTACATAGTCCAAACTGCTAAAGAGAACATAGATAAATACTCATCACTTTATCTAATTATCTTTGGGAAATAAAATTTCATAATCTATCTTAGTAACCTATCTTTATATATTAAAAATTGTTTATCGGGCTGGGATGTAGCTCGGTGGTACAGCACTTGCCTAGCATGCGTAAGGCCCTGGGTTCGATCCCAGCATCAAAAAAGAAAAGATAAAGATAAAAAAAAAATTTTTTATCAATTTCAACCTTCTTTCTTTCTGATCAAATTTAAAGATAAAGGTAGACTTTTCTAACTCAGCTAAGTAGACAACTTTAAAATACACACACAAGGGAAAAATGTATGAATTCACTAGAAAATAAAAACTTATGACCCAGGTTTCTCTTTTTAAAGATAGTATTAAGCAAAACATGTGAGCCTCTATCAGTCTACCACCCTAATTTATGTGTACATTCACATAAGTTCTCTGGACCGTGTGTGGAAATGAGCCAGTCATAACCTTTCCTATATACAGTTAACTTTTCACCTTATTTCTTTCTTGCTTCTAAATAAAATATACATTTATTCATGTGCGTAAAAGCATAATAGTCACCACAAGCAGGCATGGGTCATACTTAAACCTTGTGTTTCTGAAAACTTGCCTGAATTTACCGTTATTTTCCTCTTATGGAAATCAGTTCTTACTATTTTTCTGTCCTATCTGCTCAGAAACCTATGTTGCAAAATGTTTCACCCAACCTTCTCATTATTCCTTAGAATTTCTGTCCTTACAGCTTCTTGTATATGTTCTTTTTTTTGTTTTGTTTTCTAAAATTGCATGTAAGGCTTAATCAGGCAAGCATATCAACTTTAAAAAGACATTCTGAAAATCATTTCTTAATAAACATAATTTTAAAATTAAATATTCATCATCTTTTTATACCATATAAATTAATCGAATGGGATATCCCAAAAAACTATTGTAAAGCATTCTCTACCTAAATTATATGTGATAAAAATACTGAGTAACTCATCAAAAATGAGTTGTTGTTACTGAATTAAAGCTAAGTATAGTTATAGAAAATAATGTTTTTAAAAATCTTGCTAAAAATTATCTTCCCCTGTAATTCATATAAGTGGCTGTACAGGTTTGTTTTTATTTTGGTTTTAATAGGAACCTAAGATGGTATCAGTCCAGTTCACATTATTTCTCTTTGACAAAATTGTGGAGGACTAAAGATTAAGATAATTTCCTTGTTTCCCATGAAGCTTTTATGCAAAAATGGTGATTTGCATAATTTCTTTTCAGTCTCAATTGAATTTCTGAAGCTATTTTTCAAGCAAACTTCCACATGTCTCCAGTGTACACCATCTGTCTCATCTCTCTTTCTCTCTTTTTTTTAAGTATTACAATTATCTTGTAACAGGAGCTGTCAAATCTTTATTCCCCAAGGATTCTTTCTTTTGATAAATGAAAAGGAACTGTATATATTGTTATGTGTGGTTACATGAGTGTGACAGGGGTTAGGGAAAGGTTAGATGTTCAAAGCAGTTAGGGCTAAGTTGACATATTGGAGGAAATGTGACCAGGTAAGATGGCTGAGTTTTTAAATCAGATTCTTCATTCTGGGAAGATGAAGGAATGTTCACTCAAAAGGTTCCTTATAACAAGGAAGAATTTGCAAATAACATTACTAATCATTCTGTGACCCATACTACAAAGCAATTGAGGAAATACCGGACCAAAAAAAAAAAAAAAAAAAAAAAGAGGGACGGCCTTCATTGCAAATTGCTTATAAGCCTATTGGCCTTGCAAAGGGTTGCTTCTCCTAGGGAAATCAAATTTTGTGTTTACATAGTAAGTGTATACCCTGGAGGAACTTCCAGGAAATCACACAGATTGCCAAGAAAAAGTCCATATTGAAGTATTATTTAGAAAAAAATCCTGCCAAAAACACCAAAGAGGCTTTTTATAATTGAAGTTAGCAAGGAAATGCAATAGATGAATTTATGTAGTACTGAGAACTTACAACCTATATATTTTACAGCATTTCATAAAAATGTAATTTACAACTCAATTTCAATTAATTTGTAGAGCTTCAGTTACTGAAATCTTGTAAGAAGCTACAAAATACAGTTAAAGCTTTAGTTATCCAGAATCTTTAAAGAATGGGTCACTCTGGAAAGCCAATTTTTATTTGAATGACAACATTTCAAATATTGTATGTATTCCTGTCTCCTGAGATAGAAGACAATGAAAAAACATTAACATTTGCAGATAAGTCCAGGCCATCATAACAAATATCAGTTATTTGTACAAATAGAATACTTAAGACTGTGGAGTCAAACAGACTTAGGTTTGAGTCCTGGACCAGAATTTTTGCGTATTTGACTTTAGCAAAGTTATTTTCACCTCTGAAAGTCCTATTTTCATTGTCTGAAAAATGAAGACAGTGGTCCCAACCTTATAGGTTATTGTGAAGCTGAAAAGAGTCAATGCATTTGAAGCATTTAGTGTATTAACATGACTCGTGGAACTCAGTGAGGCTTAACTGGTCTTAGTATTACTATTAGTGTCAGTGTTCTTATTGGGTGACTGTTTTACATGGAGATATTTAGTATCAGCTTTCCCTTAGTAATACCAGAGTTGCATATTTTTAAATATTGGACTTCTTACCTTTTTTTGGTTTTCTCTATTTTCTCTTTGTACAAGCACCAAAAGCTGTGCACCTTTCCGTAGTGAGGGTTTGGAAGCATCATGCAGGAGGAAGAGTCCATGGCCACCCCAGCACCTTACTTCTCTCTCTCTGCTTCTCTGACTTACCGCTAAGGCTCCACGCCCATGGTCCATGCCCGAGACTCACTGTAAGGACCTGCTCCTCGGTCTTTACACATTCTTGGCCTGCAACATCTTCTGAGTTTGACTTTTAAGTTTGGAATTTTCCTCTCCTACTCACCACCCCCTCACCCACTTTTGGTAAATAATTTTTTTTTTGAGGGACTGGAGTTTGAACTCAAGGCTTCAGTGTTTTGCAAAGCAGGTGCTCTACCACTTGAACCACACCTCCAGTCCATTTTGCTCTGGTTATTTTGGAGGTGGGGTCTCATGAACTATTCCCCAGGCCTCAAACCATGATCTCCCAATCTTAGCCTCCCAAGTAGTGAGGATTACAGGCGTGAGCCACTGGTGCCTGACTGGTAAATAAATCTTCACCTGTGCATTTTATCTCTACTCTTCTTGGACCTTCATTCTCATGTATTTTTTTTCTGAGCATTTTAGTTACTTGTCCTGCTTCCAACTGCAGGTTTTCTCAGGTTCCACCTTCTCAGTTGGTGCTTGGCAGTAGACCTCCACACGATTACTTCTCACTGCTTTCACAGGAGCAGTCTTGCTTAATTAATTTATTCAAACTGGTAACATCTCTGTAATCAATTTAGGTGTCATGTATCCTTAATCTCCTTCAGCTTGGAAGTCATTTCTCATTCTTGAATTTTTATGAAGTTTATAGGTCAGGTATTTTTGTTGAATTTGGGTTTAAAAATATTCTTCATTATTAGGTTCAAGTTATGCATCTTCAGGGAAAAAAATCTCAGAAGTCATATTTCTCTCATGGCGGCCTATGAGGTAGTACATGACTTGGATTTGGTGTTGTCCAACCTGAATTTAAGAATCCTATATAGCTGTGGGGGAAGGGTTACGTGTCTATAATCCCAACTGCTCATGCACAAGTCCCTGGGTTCAATCCCCAGAAAAGAAAGGAAGGAAGGAAGAAAAAAGAAAGAAATTGTGTGTAGAGTAATAGAAATTAGTCCAAATGAAGCACTGTCATCAAAGTCCTTCATTTTCTCCTTTTTATTTTGTATCTGTCCTTCCCTCCTAAACAATGGAACAGCTCTGTGGATTGTTTCCATGTCTTTCTATATGTTCATGTAACCACATTAAAAAAATATATACTTTAAACAATAGACTTCTATCTTATCTATTTCTCTGCACAATGTTCTTTTTCCCCTGGAAGAAATTATACATATAGTCAGAATTCTTTTTAGTCAGTTGGCATAGAGCTAACTTACTCAACGGTTTTCTATGGATGGGTGTATTCCATTCCTTTTACCTATATATTGTCATTCACGATTTTGTTTTTTACTACTTAAAACAAACATGTAATAAGCTTTGTTGTTTCTATATGCTTATGCAGAGAATAGATCCCCCAAGACAGAATTTCTGGGTCAAAGGGAATAGAGGTTCTTAATGGATGCTATCAGATTTCACCCCGTGAAAGCTGAACAATTTAGATATCTATCATTAAAATATGAAAATACCATTCCATGTCCCCAAATCATCCCCTGGTAGCTGTCACTCATGTTTTTATCACTTTTTTGGTAGGTGCCTTATGATAGCTGAGCAATATTTTTAAATTGCATTTTTCTGACTACTATTAAAGGTAACCTCTTTTTACTGTCATTGGGATTTTCTACTTGAATTTGTTAGTCTTTATCTTTAGTTTAATAAAAAGACCATATATGTTAAAAATATTATCTCTTATCTGGTACTGGCATTGCTAATATTTTCCCCAATCAGTAGTCATTTTACTTTCTCTACAACTTTATAAGTTTTTAAGTTTTTTTTTTGGCAGTGCTGGGCGAGTGCACCACCACTTGAGCTATGCCTCCAGCTTTTTTTAAACTTTTGAAACAATGTCAAACTTACAGAAAAGATGCAGTTACACTATTAAGAACTTTCATTTCCATGAACCATCTGAGAGCAATTTGCTAACATAATGCCCCATCAGCTCACAGACATTCTCCTAACACAACCACAATATCACCATCAAAATTGGGATATTAACATTCATATATTATTACCAGTGAATTTTGCCAAAAACAACCCCCACATCCCCCTTAGAGCAAAAAACCATCCTGTTCAGAATCAAGCATTGCATTTAGGTGTCACGTGCCTTTCATCTCTTTCAACGTGGAAGTCACTTTTCATTCTTGATTTTCTTTTTGAAGTTTATAGGGCAAATATTTTATAGAACTTGGGCTTGAAATATTTCCCATTATTAGATGCAAGTTATTCACCCTTGTAAAAAATTCACTAAAGTGATGTTATGTTTGTTCCTCTCAGAAGCTTAGACGGTAACACATGACTTGTATTTGGTATCGTCCAATTTGATAACTTGCTTAAGATGAAGTCTTCCAGTCTTCTCACTGTGAAGTTATGTTTTCTCTCTACCATATTTTTCTTGGGAAGCACTTTGAGATTGTAAATATTTTCTTATTAAACTTTGTATTTCATATATCAACATGTACTGGTGGCTTTTCATTTCATTGCTACCATGATTGGTTATTTTGGTGCTTAATTTCCCCCCAGTTTGATGAAGGAAAATGCAAAGAGAACTAAGAGCAAATGTAACAACAAGCTCATTGAATTCGCCAATCTGAATAGGGCAGCCAGGAAGCAGCTTTGTTTTCTCCCATTCCTGCCTCAAACGCTTTCCTTCGGAAACATTTCCTTGCATGTGGTGACATTGCTGGTAGAGCCAGTGATTCTCCAGCCACTTTTGATTTTATATTATGTAGTTTGACCCAATCTAAATTAAACTATCCATATCTCATCTAACTCAAAGTTTCATCTCTCTTCCCAGCTCAGATTTGATTCACTGCTTGCTACAGAAGCCAAGTCCCCTCCAAGGCTGCCCCACAGTTGAGACAGGGAGAGTGTGAATAGAGAAAGAACTACTCCCACCCACACCGTTTGTGCTTTTCTTTTGCCAAATTCTGGCTCTTTGTGTGCAGCTGTTGAGCCTTTGGAGATTTCACTGTCTTTATTTGTGTGGGGGGAGTCTTTCATAAAAAGCAGCTTTTATATATATTTATCCTTTCCACTTTCTTGTTATTGTTTTCAGTTTATTAATTTCCATCTTTATTTTTTCATCCAACTCTTTGCATGGTTATTTTGGTGTTCCTGTTCTAATTTCTTAAATCAAACTTTGATTTATTTTTCTCTTTTTTTCTTTAATAATACAGCACTTAATGCTATGAAGTCCCAATAGGAATAATTTGAACTGTGTCATGTACATTTTGGTATGAAGTCTTCTCCCTCATTGCTTTGCAGGAGGTTGGTTATTTCAGGTTTGTTCACATTTTAATGAAGGATTATTTAGAATATTGTTTTAATTTCCAAGAAATTAAAAGATTTGGAAGTAATGTCTCTTTTTATTATTGTTCCTTTTTTTTTTTCTTTTTATGGACATAAGCAGGGAAATATGGCCCATAAAATTTCCTTTTTTTTTTTGAGCCACTGGCATCTGGCCCATAGTCTATTTTTATTGGTGTATATTAAATTATACCTAGTAAGGGAGCTTCAAGTGTGAGGCCATGAGTTCAAACCCCAGTACCACCCCCCCAATTATACATAGATTTCATCATGACATTTCTGTACATGCACATAATTTATTTTGATCTTATTTACCCCCTCTATTACTCTTTCTTATCCCTCTTCTCCACCCTTTCCCTTTCCCCTTCCACTAACTATACTCTCTAATGCTTAAGAATTTGGAAATGAATTTTGGCTAATAAAATTTCTGATTTGGCCTAGAACAACCTTTGGAACCAGACAGGATTAACTTTTGTAAATGCTCCATTTAGATACAAAAAATATATAGTTAGGATTTATACTATTCCGTACATCTTTTAGGTCACTTTTGTTGGTTATTTTATTCTTCTATTCACATTTATTTATTTTGCATGGTGTATTTGTTTGAGTCTGAAAAGGGTGTATTAAAATCTACTGTGATTGCATTTTTAATGCATTCCCCCACTAAATTTTGTTTTCTGTATTTAGCTACTTTACTGACTGTAAATAGGCTATACCTATTAATTTGCCTTTTTTCATTACATACTATTTCACTCTGTTTGGTCTAATATTAATACCGCTAGACTTGGCTTCTTTTGTTTTATATTTACCTGGTACTCTCTCTTTATTTATGCAGCCTCTGAATTTCAGCCCTCATCATTTTGTTTAAAGTGGGTTTCTTAAATAATGTGTTTGGGTTTTGATTTTTAAACCACACTGACAGTTGTCAGTAGCAATTATCCTACTGTTTTCTGATTTCAGAACTGCAGATAGCAATCTAAAGCCAGCCTGATTCTTTTTCTGACTAAATAACTGGTTCTTCCTGTCTAGAAGACCGTAGAACTTTGTTGTTATCTTTGGAATTAGAACATTGTGCTGGAATCTCGGGTGTGCTTCTTTTTTGGTCACTACTTCCTCAGAACTCAAAGAATCTTTTCTATTTGAAGACAAAAGTCTTTCTTTGCCTCTATAATTTTTCTCCACCTCTTTGTTTAAATATTGCCTCCTCTGCTTCTTTTACTCTTTTTTCATGAAATTCATAACTTTTTTTTTTCAGTACTGGGGATTACCTTGTGCTTACTAGGCAGGTGCTCTACCGCTTGAATCACAGCCCTAGGCCTATTTGCTGCTTTTTTGAACTTAAAAATCATGTTGTTGAGTTCAGTTGCAGCAGCTTAATGCTCTAATTGGAGCCAGTCAATTGCTCTAAGTATTTTTTTTGGTTCAAGTTGCCACATACTCCTTTAGTGGTTCTATTTTGCTGTCACTTGTCTGTGCTCATTCCTCTCCTTTCTGGCTTCATTATTATTTTGCGTGCCTGAAGTATTATTTACCCTGGAGCCAGGTCATAAGCAACAGCCGTTTATTGAGGATGGGAAGCTCAGTGGTCTCCAACCTTGTAGAAAGGCAAGGTATCAGCTAAACATTGCTATCCAAGCTTCCCTCCTCTGCTGGTTCCTTATCTACAGGGGTCAATTTTTTTCTAGCCTCAAAGATACAGAAGTTTCACCTATTAACTCTCCAGCCATTCCTGTGGACCAGAGAGACCAGCATGTCCCTTCCAGGAACAGTTAAGTCAGCTGCAGTTTGCCAGATAAAATATATTACACGGGACAGATTTAAATGAAAAGAATTATTAAACAATGACCTGAAATTCAAATTTAATTGGCTGTCCATTATCCTTGTTAGCTAACTCTGGCCTCCTTAGTCAGCTGGGCTTGTCTCTCTGCTGTCTTTCCTCTTATCTGTGGATCCCATGGGTCAAGCTCTCTCCATACTCAGAGCTCTGTCATTTGCCTCAAGACACCTCTCTCAGGTACCTCTGTCTGGCCTGGAGGATACTTAAGTCCAGGCCTTCTCCATATTAGAACTGCACAGCACGCAAGGTCCTTCATATCCTTCTTCACACTGAGTTGGGACAGGAGTCACTGAGGTCCTCATTGGGTGGCTGTGGTAGAATATGTAAGGAAAATGATTATGAGCATAGAGTAGCCAGCTAATCTATCAATTAAGTAGGAAGTCCAGCAAAAGTACTTTCAGACCTGCAAGGTTTTGCTATGTAAGCCAGGCTGGCCTCAAACTCACAATCCTCCTGCCTCAGCCTCCTCAGTGCTGGGATTACAGACACGAACCATCATACCCATCTTCTCAAGTATTTTTCTGAAGAGGTCATGTAAAAATGTGCTCAAATAAACCAGAAAGAAGAAAATGTGGGACCTGAGAAAGATTCGGCCAAACCAAGAAGCACAGTGAAACAGAGCTCCAGACTGTGCAGCTGTGCTGGAGAGGAATCCAAGTACAAAACTAAAGAAACTCTCCATAGATTAAATAGCATGTGAGAAAAAAATGGAAGAAAGTAAGGATTAAAAAAAACCCAAAAAACAGACAACCCAAGTCCTTCCAGCCAACTTTTGAGATGTAATCAGATCATTCAGGCCTCACTCAAAATGTATCCTAATCAGATTCATACCCTCAGGATCAAATCGAAATCAAACCAACCTCTGAAAAGTGAGATAAGATACGTGTAATAGGCCAATCAGTGCAATACATTCTGCTCAGATGCAGACTTCTCAGGTTTCAGGGAAACTCACTTCAGAATTTGCATTTCTACTTTTGCCTATCTCCACTCATTTCAACTAAACAAAGCCAAACAAAAAAATATACTTTTGGTTGCAGTTTGGCATCTTGGAAGTTGGAAATTGCCACTGTAGCCTAATAAGTAAAAAAAAAAAAAAAAAAAAAAGTAAATAAAAAGCAAACAGAAAATTAGCAGTTCTTTTTAGATCCCTAAGAGATGTGAGGTCACAGGGTAAGTCACTGTCCCCCAAATTGAAGAGACTGAGCAGAAACCCTGAAGCTGAAACCTCTGCGGAAAACAGTATGAGGTATGAAAACCTGAACTGTAATTGACCAATTGCTGGTGACACAGTGTAACATCACATCACCATGTGATGTCATAGTGAAAAACTCTAGGGAGGGTAGAGGTCCAATGTCCTATGGCTCAACCAGGTCACCATGTTGAGGAGCAAAGAAAAATCCCTCTGCTACTGGCAAGAAGAGGGAAAAAGAAACCATCTTGAAATAGACCAGAGTACTGTGTTCGTCACAAGTCCTGCCTTCAGGAGAATCTATGTAACTAGAGCCTAACCAGCTGGGATTTTATTAGGCCCTAACCAACCTAGAGAAGGGAAACACCCACTCCAGCCCACTCCAGCCATCCTGTTCCACATAAGGGGGGCGAGGACTCCAAAGCATGTGTGATGCTTACAGTCCCGAGGCACAGGCTCACAGAACTGCAGAACACGTCCTCACCCCCACACTGTACTGCTCCATTACTAATGGTCTATTAACCAAAGTTTCTTTTACCAGGGATCTCATGTACAGCTATCAAGTGGAAAAAAATTTACAAGACATACTAAAAGGCAAAAAAAAAGCATAGCTTGAAGACACAAAGAAAGCATGAGAACCAGTTTCATCTCTTGCAGGGATGATTGAATTAACACACTGAGAATTTAAAATGCCTATTATTAATATGCTAAGTAGATAGTATGCAAGAACAGATGACAAAAAGCGTGAGACTCTATTAGAAAAATAACTAAAGCAAAAAGGGCCTAGTAGTACAGTGCTTGCCTGGCAAGTGTGAGGCCCCAAATTCAAACCCCAGTACTGCGAAGAAAAAAAAAATGGTAAAAAAAGAGGAATAAAAACTTTCTCAGACAAAAATTGAGGGAATATGTTGATAGTGCTCCTCGCAAGAAATGTAAAACAAAAACTCATTCAAAATAATAGCAAAAACATGTTTTTCAGTTAATTAATGCTTATGGGTAAGTGAAATGGATGGCAGCAATGATATGAGTGGCAAGACGGAGTTAGGATCATTTTGTTTTACAAAGTACCTGTAGCCAGGCACTGGAGGCTCACACCAGTAATCCTAGCTACTTGGGAGGCTGAAGCAGGAGGATTTAAAAGTTTAAAGCCAACCTGATCTACATAGTGGGAGCCTGTGTCAAAACAAACAAACAAAGCGAATGGATGGAGCAAGAGATGCTGTGCTGACACTAATCAATAGAAAGCAGGAATAGCTATATAATTCCAGGTAGTGCCAACTTCAGAGCATGGAAGGTGATTGTGTTACATGGTCGTTCAACAGTAAGACTAAATATACCATCAGACACCCCTGCCAGTGACCTGCTTTCTCATTGATGCGTTTCACCCACCTGACCCAATTACCTCTCAAAAGCACCAGCTGGAGGTCAAGCCTTCAACACATGAGGGAATTACATAATGATGAAAAAGTCAATTCTCCAAGAAAGCATAATAATCTTTGTTGCATATTAGCTAAAAACAGTGTCAAGTCAGGCATGATGGTCCACACCTGTAATCCTAGCTACGCAGGAGGTAGAAATCAGTACGATTGAGGTTGAGGCCAGCCTGGGCAAAACATTTGTGGGACTCCATCTCAACCAATAAAAGCTGGGTATGGTGTTGTGCACTTGTCATCCCAGCTACACAGGAAGCTAGTGAGGATGTACTGTGAAACCATATTTGAAGAATACCTAACACAAAAAGGGCTGGGGCATGACTCAAGTGGTAGAGCTCCTGCAGAGCAAGTGTGAGGCCCTGTGTTCAGCCCCCAGAACACAAAACAAAACAAAAAACCACATCAAAGCATGTGAGGCAAAAATGGATAAAACTGCAAGGAAAAAAATAGTTAAATTCTCTGTTATAATTGGAGACTTCAACACGTCTCTACAGAAACAGATCCAACAGGCAGAACATCAGTACAGAATTGAACTGCATATTACTGACATCTGTAGCTTACTTCACCCAACCACAGAAGAATACATTCTTTTCACTCTCACATGGAACATCCACCAAGATAGACCCCATTCCCAACAATAAACACACCTCCCCCAACTTTACAAATAGAAATCTCACAAAGTCTGCTCTCAGAGCACCGTGAGATTGAACTAGAAAAAGTAACAAAAAGATAAATGTCACAATACTTTTAGATGGAGCAAAATGATGGGTCAAAGAAGAAATATCAGGAGAAATTTTAAAATGTTTAGAAATAAAAATACATTTATCAAACTTTGTGATATGCTGCAAAAGCAGTGCTTAGGGAGAAATTTATAGAACTGGATGCAGATTTTAGAACAGAAGAAAGATCAAAAATCAGTAATTGAAGCTTCTACCTTAGGAAACTAGAGAAGTACCAAATAAAGTCCCAAGTAAGCAGAAGAAAAGAAATAATAAATATTAGAGCAGAAATTAATGATACTGATGATAACAGGAAAAATAGAGAAAACTGGTGATAATTTGCAAAACTAGTTCTTGAGAAAGGTCAATAAAATCAGTAGCCTTCACTCAGGGTAACTAAGGAAAAAAAATAACAAATGAGTGGGGTGGACATCACTATGAGAGCAGGGACATTAAAACAATCAAGGAATATTATAGATAACTCTGCTCACAGATTTGATAATGTAGATTAAATAAAATGTAACATTATTTTTCTTTTTCTTGGGTTTGAACTTGGGTTTTGAGTTTGCTGGGCAGATGACCTACAGCCTGAGCCAAGACCTGCAGTTCCCTTCTTCTTTCTTTCTTTTCTTTTGTTTTTTTTTTTTTTTTTCTTTTCCTTTTTGCTCTGATTACTTTGGAGATAGGGTCTCACTTTTTGTCTGTGCCATCTTGGACTGATCCCTCTATTTTCTCCTTCCCTCCATACCTGGGATGACAAGCACTTACCAATGGAACAATTTCTTGAAAGACAATCTGCTAAAAATGACACAAGAGAAAGTAAGCTTATTTTTGGTTTTGAGACAGGGTTTATGAAGCCCAGGTAATCTCCAAGTTGCAATCCTGCCTTGGCCTCCTGAATGTTGGAATTACAGGCATGAGACTCTACACCCTGTTCAGAAATAGACAACCTTTTTTTTCTTCTTCTTCTTTTTTTTTTTTTCAAAACTGACCTATTCCTTCCCCTCTTTTTTTTTTTTTTATTTTGTTGGTGGTACTAAGGCTTGAACTTAGGGCCTCACATTTGCTAGGCAGGCACTCTACCACTTAAACCACTCTAACAGCCCTTTTTTGTGTTGAGTATTTTCAAGATAGAGTCTCGCAAACTATTTGCCCAGACTGACTTCAAACTGTGATCCTCCTGAGTGGCTAGGACTACAGGCATGAGCCACTGGTGCCCAGTCAAAATAGACCATCTTAATAGGCCTATATCTAATCAATTAATGACCTTTTGTTATGGTTTGGATATGAAATGAGCTCATCAGATTCATGCAGCGAAGACTTGGTCCCAGCCAGTGGCAGTATTTTGGGAGTGATGGAAACTTTGGGAAGTGGAGCCTTCCCAATTTGGAGGAAGTAGGTCATTTGAAGGTACCTTGTCCCTGGCCCTTCCTGTCTCTTGTCCAGCTTTTCTGGCCACCATGAGGTTGGCAACTTTGCTGTACCAGAGGCTCTTGCAGTCTTGATGTTTCTGCCTCACCACATGTCCACAAGGATGAACCAACCAAACACGGACTGAAAACATGAGCCAAAATAAATCCTTCCTCTTCTAAGTCGTTTTCTCAGGTGTTTGTCACAGTGATGAAAAAATATGATCAATGCACTTTCCAAAACAGAAGACTCCATGCCCAAATGGGGTTTCTAGTAAACTCTATCAAATATTTAAGGAAGAAGTTATATGAATTCTCTACAATCTCTTTCAGAGATAGAAACAAAGAATTAATTCTTAACTCATCGTACGAGGCCTGGTATCACTCTAATTCCAAAACCAAACAAATGCATTCTAAGAAAATTATAAGCCAATGTCTCTCTTGAACATAGATGCAAAAATCATCACCAAAATATTATCCAACAGTATATAAAAAGAATTATATACCACAGCCAGTGGGATTTATTCCAGTTGTGCAAAGCTGATTCAACATTTAAAAATCAAGTAGTATAGTGAATCACCTTAACAGGTTAAAGATGATCATCTCAGTAGATGCAGAAAGATCATTTGACACAATCCATACCCATTTATGATTAAAAAAAAACTCTCAGTAAACTAAGAATAAAGGGGAACTTTCTCAACTTGGTAAAGAATATCCATGAAAGAGCTACAACTAGCATAATATTCAATGGTGAGAAACATAAATTTTTCCCACTAACATGAAGAAGGCAAAGATGTCCTCTCACTACTGCCTTTTAACATCATAATGGAAGTCCCAGCAAATGCAATAAGACAAGAAAAAGTTCTAAAAGGCGTACCAATTGAGAAGGAAGAATTAGCACTGTCTGCATTAGCACAGATGGAATAATTGCAGTAACAAGGCCATATTTCTACTTAGCATAATACAGCAGTCCTACATATAATCAAAACCACAGTAAGAAGAGATAAAGCCCTTCAGTGATATTTATTCAACTCCTTGATATCTCACAACTCAAATACTATGATGTAAGATTAATATTACTTAAATAATATGATATAAAACCAATATATTACTTAAATACTGTGATATAAAACCAATACCTCTCATATTGTATGGTAAGAGAATAAGAGAGGAAAGAAAACAAAGATGATTGCATGCACACACATTCATAGCAACTTAGGGAGTAAATAATAGTAACAACTTCATTCTTTGTTTCTGTAACTGCTCATGTAGTCATAGTTATAGCTAGTACTCTTCCACTACACATTTTTTCCACTAACATCCTATATTTCCTTTACCTTCAGCAAGCACCTTGGCTAATCATGATTCTTGCATGTGTGATAACCTAAATCTTATGCCAGAAAGATTGCCTGGATTTTCCTGTTGACCTCATTCATTAGGCATAGTAATACTGAGAGATGCCCTCAGAGATCTCCTGTACTCCACACATCTGAGCTCTTACCTCCATTGCAGAGTAGTAATCCAGTTTCCTTTTGGTAGTCAGGATCAGTCTCCCCATCCAACACCATTGCTCTCTTTCATGAGGGGACACAATAATGATTCCATTGAACTGTTCAGACTGCTGCACCCGGGGCTCTCATTCATTGCTGGTAAGAAGGCAATATGGCTCAGGCACTTTGGAAGATAGTTTGGCAATTTCTCACGAAGCTAAACATGTTTTCACCATGGAACCCAGCAGTTGTGCTCCTTGGTACTTATTCAAATGAGTTGAAATCTTACTTCCACACAAAAGCCTGCCATCGATGTTTATGGAAACTTTAGTCATAATTGCCAAAACTTGGAAGAAATGAAGCTTTTGTTCAGTGATTGAATGTATGAATGAACTGTGGTACATTCAGACCATGGAATATTATTTAGTAGTAAAAAGAAATGAGCTATCAAGCCATGAAAATGCTTGGAGAAGCCTTACGTACATATTAATAATTGAATGAAGACATTCTTAAAAGGCTATATTCTGAGTTAGCTGAAGAATATGAGATTCTGGAAAAGGCAAAACTGGAGATAGTGAAAAGATCAGTGATTGCCAAAGCTTTGGGGGATGATGAATATAGGTAGAGCATAGAGGATTGGTAGGGTGATGGAATTACCCTGTGTGATACTGTAACTGTGAATTCATGTCATTATGCATCTTCCCAAAGCTATATAATGTACAACACCAAGAGTGAAGTTTAATGTAAACTGTGTCATTGGATGATTATGACATGTCAATGTAGGTTCATCATTTGTAACAAATGTACCACTCTGGTGCAGGACGCTGGTAATGGGGAGAGATATATGGGAAATTTCTATACCTTTCACTCAATTTTGGTGAAAACCTAAAATTCATCTAAAAAATAAAGTCTATTAAAAAACTACATTGGGCTAGTGAGGAAAAACCCTATATGTGCATTGTAGAATATACCCCCATCTCTTGGCATAAATGCAAAATAACTTTCACCCTGTCTACTCATTTCAGTTTCTTCATCTGTTACATGAGGCTAACGATGGTAAGTGCTTTGAAGGACTGTGGGGAGGAGTAAATGAATTAAGGATAGAGATCAGTGCCTGGGACAGGGCAAGGCATCATTTCAGCATTAGTGATAGTCATTTAAAAAGGGCAGCATTGCTTTGTGTGTTGGAAAAGTGAGTTCCAGTATCAAAGTGGTAATGGGAACAATGTAAACTTGTCATTATCATAGCAAATTATACCACTACACAAATAAAATGCAGAAATTTAAAAATTCCCTTAGTTACTATAACTTGATAATAGCTGCAACAGTAGGACTTGCTATGTTGACATCTTGAAGATTGTGAAAATTAGTGCAAACTTAAGAGTAAAATAAGGGGCTTGGGGCCATTTTATTCAAAATAGAGCAATGCTTCCTAACAAACCACTTTATTGCACTGCAAAATATAAGCAATATTAAGAGCAAGCCAAATATAGAATTATACAAAACACAAACTTAAGAGAAATTTTGTGCTGATAGAACGCTATGCCACCTGCTTCTGAGAAGACACAAGACTCTGAAATCCTATGCATGTAGGGTTTGCTTAGATAGCCGAATTGTCCCTGTGACCTCATCTTGGCTCACAGCCCGTTGTTTATTTCTGGTTTCCAGCCATGCCCTCGGCATAACTCAAATGCTTAAGAATATTTATCATCCTTATTCATGTTTCCAAAGAGGGCAGGATTTGCTGTTCCCTTCATGAGAGGGGAATACAGTGATGACACCTGCTGTCTTTTCTGTACCAGAGATGGGGCACCTGACATTCCCTGGGCTATTCCTTACCAAAAGATAGGATGCTGTGTTTCAGTCACAGGTTGCCCAGTCTGTGACTCTGTTGGGCCTGCTGGCCACAGGCAACCTGGGACTGTTCCGTCATGTCCTGTGTTCTCTATGTGAAATAGTCTTCTTTTCCTCATCTTCTCCCTTCTCACAGTGGGGAGGATGAAGCCACTTGAGGTTCTAGGAAGCTGCTATCCAAGTAGAATAAGTAGACCCCAAAGTCTAGATTTCATGAGGGAGAACACCCTAATAAGGCTACAGTTCCAGCCTCATCCCCCAACAGTTTCCTAGAAACCCTGCTCACACTTTCATAAAGTCTATGCTCTGCAACATGTTTGAGCAGTGAGTTTTAATGACAGCTCTGGAGGGAAAGAGAAACCAACAGCAGAAGTCAAGGCCTAAACTCTGCCACATGCCCTACATTTCATGTGCATCCAACTCTGCACAAAACATTTGGAAGGGGGGAAGGTGGGGGGAGGAGAGGGCATGGAACTTTACTTGGGAAGATGAAAAAAGTTCCAGAGAATGAATTGTGGTAATGGTTGCCAACAATGTGATGTACTTAATACTACCAAGCTGTACATTTTTAAATGGTTACCATGGTAAATTTTGTTATATATACTTTACCGCCACCACAAGAGTGACAAAAAAAGTCTCAAAACAACATTATAGAGCAAGCAATAAGCATCTGTGTATCTATACCTATAGATAAAGGAATGCATTTTTCATCTGTTAATTTATTAGAATGATCAAGATGATGTGTGGAGTCAGACAGTCCCGGATCTTAATTCTGGTTCTGCCACCTATTAGCCTTGAGCCTCAGTTTTCTGATCTTCAAAGGTTTGGAATATTACATATGTCATCAGTTTCAATGAACTGATATGAAATGGACCTTATGGTAGATGTGGAAGAGAAAGGGCACCAAAGTGTTTTATTCATGTCCATGTTTCCTCTTTCAGGTTCAATGCAGGTGGTTCATGGGTCATCCTTGCCTCTGAGGATCCTGAACTCTATCTATGTCACTCTAGGCGTTCTTTCTTCTCTATAGTGATCTCAATCCAATTCAGTGTCTCCAGGCTTAACAATGATCACTTCAAAGACATTATGGGTTCATATTTTATAAGAAAACTGGAGCCATACCCTATTTACAAAGTCTTTGAAATGAATTATGTCCTTTTGGAAAAAAACGTTTATGCTTTTAGAATCACCACATACACCTGTAACAAGACCTACTCCTGTTGAGATGGGACGGTCTCATGCCAAGAAAGACTCTACCTTAACACAGTCCAGGAGCCTTGTCCATCAAGATCCCAGGACTACCTGGGATCATGGAAATTCAAACCCTTACATTAGTCAAGAAGATGGACCTCAAAGGCAGCCACTCTCTACATATATCCCAAGCTTGGTGAAAACACGCAAGCATGAAAACAAATAGAACCAGAATCTCTCAAATTAAATAATAAAGTAAATCTCATATAAGGAAAATTATGATTAATATTTTCTCTTTATTTTCAGGGAAGATAATGTTGCATGTGGAAAATTTGCATTAGGAATGCACGAAAGAGGGTATCAGGAGGGAGGGAAGGAGATAATTGATGATAATGGGAGTGAATATGATCAAAATACATTACAGGCATTGATGAAACTCTCATAATGAATCCCATTATTTTGTAGAATTAATATACACTAATGAAAAAAATTTTGAAGAATGCATGATAGTAACAGAAATGTTCTATGATGGTTTAAAGTACCTTTGATCCTTACGTCCAGTAATTGTAGGATTTCTGGGACAATATTGTTGGAGTTCCATCTATAGGTGATTAGGCTTAAAGGATCTAGACTATCTCCACGGTTGGCCAAAGTGAGGTCACTATGAGCCGTCAACATGGAGAAGAGAGGGCTGCTCAGGTTCAGGTGTCAGGGAGGGTGTGGACATGAAGCCAAAACCCAACCAAGCAATGAAAGCAAGTTGGAGACAGACTAGTGTCTGAACCCTAATACATTTTATGACTAACTTATCCTAGTGGTCACATCAGATATGCCATGCTGTTCACCACCACAAATGTTGTTCCTGAAGGTTTCTATCTCTTATGGGTAACCGGTGGCATCTTTTTCGATTTTTTTCTCCAGACTGAACAATGACTGCCTTGATTTATGGTGAGGAGCTCAGGTTATCAGAGTAATATTCATTTAAACACTAAAGTGGTCCAAAGATACTTATGAAAAAAAGTCTGTATTTATGTGGTCATTCTTTGTATGTGTGGGATATTCTTCCACTCTGTCAAAAACATAGGTGAGGATCCACAGCTTTCATATTTGAGCATCATCTGTACAAGCTACTCCTTTATTTCCCAAAGGAGCTGACATGAATTTGAAATAAAAGACCAGAAAACAGCCCTTAGCAGAGAACAAATGGTTAATTTTTCCAGAAGCAAATACAAAGAGCCCCATAGATGGACACTATTTTGGGAATGCCTAAGGGATGAAGTATCTAGAAATCAGAAATTCTGGTCTCTCTAAATTCTACCTTAATTCAAGTTAGTGCATTAAATACTACACTGTGGACCCCATTAACTCATTTCTTAGTGCTAGAGTCATCTTGATTGGCTTCTACTTCAATGTTTGGCATTCAGATTTTATTGAAGAGGGCTGTAAGTACCACTCCTGTGAAATCTATTTTGGCGTTTGTTGAAAAAAGAAAACAGAAAAATCCTTTGGATTTTTTCCAGTGGCATCTCATCAAACATGCAATGAACTTATGAGAAGCAACCATTTGTACTTGGACAGTGGGTAGGAAGAGGGAAATAATTTCAATGATGTGATTTAATTAAAGTTATATACTACTATAATCTATTACATACTGCATAATTCTACACATAAGGAGTTTTGCAAGAGTAATTCTGATTAAATGTAATTTTTTCCTACTGTAATGTGGAACATAACTCATGTGGAAAAGCAATCATCATTTCTCAACCTATTGATCATCACTTAAGGTGTCTTCTTTGGCCTGGTGTGGCCCTTGTCCAGCAAGGCTTCTGATTCTGTGAGCTGAGCTAAGACCCACACGAAGAGCTCCCCCTACTGAAAGGTGTGGCCTCCCGCCTCAGTCCCATGCCTTGACATGGCCTGCTCACTTGCCAACCAACTCTCCCATTCTGCTCCTACCTAGACTGGACTCTGCCCACTTGTGAGAGCAGCTGCCTGCACAGCTCTTCACCTTTCGATTTTCCTGCCAGCTCCCATGTCATTTAACCATCAGTTTCTCAGAAGTAGGGCCTATCTTAATCTCTGATTGCCATTTAGTGGAGTATCTGCCACACAGTAAAGGCAAATAAATAGCCATTGAACAGAAGTCTATCTGCCTGTGACTTTGTCATTGTTCCTGCTATTTCTGCTTCCCTAAGAATGGAGCTGGGGGCAGCAACCTCCCGCCAGCAGATGTTCCCTTCTGTGCCTTCCCTGGGAGCACCCCCAGGGGTAACCAAGGCACCACATCTCTAAAATCCCCATATTAGAAATGTTTTTTAGTATCTAGTGTCAAGAAAATAATCCCCCACTCAGGAACTAGTATATTTACTCTTTTACACTAATGGACTCATGGAAATTATCTCTCTCCCTCTCTCTCTCTCTCCCCCCTTGCCTCTTTTCCTCCTTCCTTTTCTCTCTCCCTCCCATATCAACCCTTCCTGTTACCATTTTTGCATGCTTTCTTCTCTTTGATCTTGATCTTCACTTTGGGGATTCTATTGCAATTTTTCTCCTGCTATGGCCTGGTAGCCACTTGCAGCAGAATCATTATAGGTGTTTGTTTAAAATGCTTCCTCCAAAATCAGGCTGTGGTGGGTGACACACCCTCATAATCCCGTGACTCTGGAGACTGAGGCAAGAAGAACATGAGTTCAAGATCAGCCTGGGTTACAACAGTGAGACGCTGTGTCAAAAAGAAAAAAAAAAAAAGACTGGGGGGAGGTGGCACAAACAATGTATACATATGTAAGTAAAAATGATAAAAAGGAGACAAGAAAAAAAAAAAGACTCCTCAACAGACCAGTTCATCAGAATCTGTAGATGTGGGATGCAGAAATTTGCATTTTATACAGAATCTTAGGTGCTCTTGTTAAGTTTAAGAATCTCAGGCTTGTTTTTATATGTTATTTTTTGTAAAACAACCATGTTCTTCTTGGAAGAAAATGGAATTTAGACAAGTGGTATAATATAAGAAAATATTATACATAGTATTTTGACGATGGCCTCCAGATAATGTTAACAGCATTAATTAAAATATTTTTAGTGTATTATCTTCCTTTTCACTTGACCTTTATGCAATGTGAATGAAATCAGTATTCATAAAATCTTGATAGATTTATGTCTGCAGTGTTCTACAAGTGCCTATTACTCCTTCTTCAGAGACTGCAACAGCATTAAGTGGGTGTAGTAGGTAATCCAAGAAAGCAGTGCCTAATAAACTGTCACATATACAATCAATAATATTTCTATTGAAGGCTGCCGTATGTCAGGAACTGTGCTTTGTCAAGGAGACACTGTCGTGAGCAGGTCCTCCCCTCAGAATGCTTCTGGTTGAGTGGGAAATGTAGACAGGTAAGCAGGTAAACCCCTAGGTTCTGGCCCCAGCCACCAGCAGGATCTGCAGGAATGGCAGCTGTCAGAAAGAAAATCATCTTCTATTAGCCAGAAAATGATGCAGAATCATTCACCAGTGGAAGAAGTCCATTTCCATCCATCCAGGAGGGTCCTCCATGAACCACGGTGCTAGGTTTCCCCAGTTCCCTTTCCTCTCCTCCACAGCATCCTTCAGCTCCTGCTCCTGACTGTTTCCTAAAGATGGTTGCGGAGAGGATCCTGGCTCATGAACTCTTCCTGTGGGAAAGTCTGATAGGTCAGCACACCACAGTCGCCCCTAAACCAGCTGGGTCACAGGAAGTTTCTATTTTCCCAAGCCCAGCTCCATGCTGGTCCTGGGAAGCAGATATGGAAAGACAGGAGCAGGGATGGCCTATCCCACCATCCTGGCATCCAGGCAATTTTACCACAGCCTGTGAGCCTGCACCAGAACCAGGGACAGGGTCTAGTTAGGGCATAGGAAGAATCTGGGGGGACCCTGGAACCCAGCACAGAAGCCAGAGGGGACTCAGGAGCAAAGGGTAATGAGTGTTCAGGGCAGAGAGATCTCATGTGTACAGGTCTGCAGACAAAGAATACTGCATATGGAGGGGATTTCTAGCCATTCTAAAACCCCAGGAAAGTAATTTTAAGTTCTCCTTGTAATTCAAGGTTTCAGAGCTTATCTGTGAGGCTTTCTGGTATTGGTGCTCTCATCCATCTCCCTCCTTTCTAAGTATTTATGCTATCTGTCATCATAGTCCACAACTTGACACTTCATTCTATTTTCACTTATTGTTGAATTATCTGACATGAGCCAAGTGGTTCCCTTAACCAGACTATAAACCATACAAAGGCAGGGACCATATTTTATAGTTTCATATTTTGTTTTATTTTTGCATGCAATGCTGGGGATGGAACCCTGGGCCTCACATAAGCTAGGCAAGTGGTCTACAACTGAGCTACACCCCAGCCCTATAGTTTCATCTTTTAGCAATAGCATTGCCAAGATATAACTCATATGTTGTACAATTCACTCATTTATAATTCAGGGGGGTTTAGCATAGTTACAGAGTTGGGCAACCATGCTCACAATTTTAAAACTTTTTTTATGATCCCCAAAAGAAACTTGTACCCATAAGCAATCGCTCCTTATTTGTTCATATTGTGTTTTCAATTGTTTCCCCTCAAAAATAATTAGGTTCATGTTTTAACCCCTAGAACTTACGACTGTGACCCAATTTTAAGATAGGGTCTTTGTAGATACAATCAAGTTAGAATGCAGTCCTACTGGATTAGGATAAGTGCTAAACCTAGTACGACAGGTGTCCTTATCAGATGAGGGAAATGTGGGTGAAGGAGCACAGACGTAGAGGGAGAAGGCCGTGGGAAGGTGGAGACAGAGATCGGAATGATAGCTCTGTAAACCCAGGAATGTCGAGAACTGTG
Source organism: Castor canadensis (assembly GCF_047511655.1). Taxonomy (NCBI): domain Eukaryota; kingdom Metazoa; phylum Chordata; class Mammalia; order Rodentia; family Castoridae; genus Castor; species Castor canadensis. The sequence continues at coordinate 92,099,564 of NC_133399.1, read as the reverse complement.
GGCAACCACCAGAAGCTAGACGAGCCGAGAAAGGACGTTCCCTAGGACTGTGAGAGGGCACTGATTTCAGACTTGGAACTTCTAGAACAGAGACTCTATTTCGATTGTTCTAAGCCACCCAGTATGGTTCTTTGTCTCGACAGACCTAGAAACCTCGTCATCCTTCCAGCAGAACCACCATCACCCTGGCCCTAGTAAACTATCTTAAACTGCTTTCTGCCACTCTAGATAATCTGTTCTGGGCATTTTGTATAAATAGAATAATGTAATATGTGCTCTTTATTACTATTGGCTTCTTTCAGAGTTTGCCCAGGGTGTAACATTTATCAGTACTTTCTTCATTTTCATTGCTGGATAATATTCCATTATAGACTGCATTTTGTTTATCCACTCATCAGTTAATGGATATTTAGGTTATTTCTACTTTTTTGGCAAATGTGAAAAATGCTGTTATGAAAATTCACATACACCTTCTTTTTGTGGGGATATGTTGTCATTACTCTTAGGTAGACTCCTAGCCGTGTGACTACTAGGTTACATGGTAATGCAATAATTAATTTTCAAGAAAATTTTACAGTGTTTTCCAAGTGGGTGCACTGTTTTATATTCTCACTAGCAGTGTGTAAGGGTGTAAACTTATCGCCAACACTCGTTACCACTTGTATTTTATTTGTGTGCTTTTTGCAAGTTGGGGATAAAATCCAGGGCCTCAGGCATGCTGGGTAAGCACTCTATCACAGAGCCACAGCTCCAGCCCCGCTTTTCAAATTATAGCCATCCTTGGGGATGCAAAATGGTATCTCACTGTAAGCTTGATTTTCATTTCCCTTTGGCCCAGCGATGTTGAGCATATTTTCAACATGCTTCTGGCAATCTTCTTTGGAGAAATGTTTATTCCGACCCTCTGCCCATCTTATAATTGGGTTGCTGTTGAGTTGTAGGAGTTTTTTATATTTTTAATAATTAGATTGTGTATTAGTGTGTTGTATTATAATTTTTAAACATTTCTCAGTGTACCTAACAATATTGAATGCATCATGGGGCTTATGTGTATGTTCTTGAACATTTCTGGTGCTGTAAAAGCTCATTTGGGGTTGGGGATATAGCTCAGGGGAGAGCATTTGTCTACCATGTGCCCTGGGCTCAATAACCATTACTGTAAAAAAAAATCATTTGGTTTTAATTCATGTTTAATGAATGAATGGGAGTAACATCTCACAGAGTTGTGGGGTCAAAATTTGGGGTAAAGAAAGGAAGCTCACATTTATTGACTGTCTACTAGGTGTTGTTAACTGTGCAATCCTCACCACAACCAACGAGGTTCTGTGTCATTATCCCCCATAAACAGACACACACAAAGAAATCAAATAACCTACCGGAAAACCATACCTGTTAAGCAATAGAGCTGCCTTTGTCTGTAAAGCCCACACTTTCTTAACATCCTGCCCCTCAATCCCTTCATGATGTGGTAAATCAGAGATATTAAAACCAGGGGACTCTCACCAAGCTTCTGATGCATGTTCAGAATAACCTCTGTACTTCATGTCTCATCCAAGGAACTATGGAGCAGTTTGTATGTTTTTTCAGCTCATAAATTAGTAACACCCATTCAAATACTTCCTGTAAGTGAAGTGTAAGAATATAGGTGTTGGTCCAAATTTTTCATCAAAAACTGAAGCACAGACATGAGGAGATGCCTCAGTTTACCAAGTAGAGACAGAAAGAGCTTGTGGCTGTGGAGTTTGGCTGGAGAGTGTGTGAACTGTGCAGGAGTATGGCATGATCAACATCAGCCGGTGTGTTGCAGGAAGTTTGGGTGCAAGTGGTTTCTGCACTCCTGATTCTGGCTCCAGGCCAGCAACAAGCTCACTTGAATTGCAGCCAAGCACTATGGATGGAGTCGTTGCTCGGACATGTGACTGGAGGGCACGTGTTCCTGCCACATCGTGTGCTCTTCCGGACACCCACTGACATCTAAGTCCCAAGAATCTCATTTCATTTTTTAGTAGACAAGTGTTTTCACCCTTCAACTCTAAAAATAGAGGTGACAGGAAGACACAATTTGGAGGGTCTTAGTTCTGTATGAAGTCCTTCAAACATTTAAAATCCTCAATTCATCTCCGGGAAACAGTGCATCTTTTTTATCCTGATTTACAGTCTATTCTGGAAATTCTTCTTCTAGGAAAAGACCTACTTACTAACCATTCCCATTTGTAAATAAATTCTTTTCTTTTTATTTATTTGCTTATTTTTTTGGTGGGACTGAGGTTTGAACTCAGGGCTTTGCACTTGCACAGCAGGTACTCTACCATTTGAGCCATGCCTCCAGTCTATTTTACTCTGGCTATTTTGGAGATGGGGGTCTTGTGAACTGTTTGCCCAGGCTGGTCTCAAACCATGATCCTCCTGATCTCAGCCTCCCAAGTAGCTAAGATTACAGATATGAGTCACTGGTGTCCAAGCTAATAAGTTATATATTTTCTTAAATGTCAAAGGAACACATCAGAAAGTATATATGAAAAAAAAAAGAAGAAGGAAGAAAGCCAGGCATGGTGGTACATACCTATAATCCCAATACTCAGGAGGCTGAGACAGGAGGATGTAAGTTCAAGGCCAACCTGGTGTACACAGTGTGCTAGTATACTCAGTGAGACCTTAATTCAAAAAAGGAAAAAGAAAGCTAAAATTAGAAAGTGAATCATTTCTTGAAGTTACCCAAGTAAGTTATGAGCAAGACAACCTAAAGCTCTCAGTAAAAAGACTGGAATAAGATTAATAGAGCCATATCAATAGTTTGACTTATTTTTCCAGCCTGTCCAAACAGAGATAAAGGCAGAAATTATTTTGCCACAAGATATGGCTAAATCATCCCTAGGAAAGGAAGTTCGTGGGACCGTTTTTTGCTTAGGAAGAAAGGTCATGTCTCTGGAGGCCTCTTTGGACTTTTTGTGACATCCCATGTGTCTGTGCAGCTCTGTTCTACTTGTTCTAGGTCAAACGCTCACAAAGCTGATCATAAAAACCTCTGTAGACAAGTATTTCTTGAAGAACTCGGGAAAATGGACAATGGAATTTTGTTTTCCTAGTCTTGGAAATGGTCAAGGAAATGTCTGTCTTCCCCAAGAGCATGTTGAGAAATGTCCCGTTACCCCAAAAATCCAGCCTTCCACCTTCCTGGCTGCCTGGCGGCCCTCTGCCCTCCTGATGACAGCCTGGTGTTATCCCTGGGCCTTATCTCAGCCCAGCTCTTTGAAGCACTTGACAGCCCGCTGCTACTGCTGCTAGGCCACTTTCTTATCCCAAGAGAGGAAGTAGCTTCTGAAGGCTTTGAGGCCCAGTTCACAGCCTGGATGTTTGAAAGGGTGAAAGGTAATTTTCATATGACTGTAATTTATGTAACACTTGGTTGTCTTTCTTCTACACTTTCCAGGGGACATATTAATTGAAATTGTTTGTCACAGGGCAGGAAGGGATGAAGGTTGATGGGCAGATTTTCCTCTGATTGTTAACATTCTGCGTTTCCTTTCCCCACAAAGCTTCACCAAGTTTTCCTGTCACATCTGAAAGCCTAGTTTGAACTTCCAAATGGGTGAGGGGGGTGATAGACAAAAGGATGCAGTTTTCTCTTACTGTGTCCTTCATTCATTGGGTGAATCTTCAAAGATATGGATATTTCTCATTTTGATTGAATGGTTGGCATTTAGTGAGGTTAGACAGATGAATTCTCGTAAGAAGTATACGGACTATACACAGAAAAGTGCCTGTAATATAAAAATACGTGAAAACGTTATTGTCATACATTTTTATGGTGCTGGGGATTGAACTGAAAGCATTGCACGTGCTAACCAAGCACTCTTACCAGCTGAGCTACAGTGAAAAACATTTTAAATATAAATTCATGTTCCTATTTCAGCAAAAAAGCTGATCATACTGATAACAATAATGCATTTTGTTTGTTTGTTTTAGGAAAATACAAAATCACCAGATTAATGACAACAGCACTTGCCGAATAATTATACTGATTTATGGAGCAGGTACTGTGAGTCAGTGTACCATGCGGTAGATATTCTTACCCCCATTTACAGATGAGTGAACTGAAGTTCACAGAGAGATGACTCATCTAAGATCTGAACCCCAGGTGACTGAAACCTAGATCCACTGGACTTTCTCAGATCCGGTAGGTCTGACGTCCTAAGACTGAACACCGTTATTTGGCAGTGCTGAGGCTTGAACTCTGGGCCTCAGGCTTGTTAGGCTGGTGATCTACCACTTGAGTCACTCCACCAGCAGGACACAGTTGTTTGTGACAATTATAAAATTTACCAGATTCCAGGACATCAGGCAAACCAGCCATGTGATCACCTAAACCACAAGGCATTGTCCTAAAATAACCGCGCCCTGCCTCACCCCAGTCTTTGCCACAGGTCAAAGGAATGAGGGGCTGATAAGGTGAAATGCCGCTGTAGAGGACTGAACAGAACAACGAAGAGTGAAAAACACAGATCTGGAGGGTTAATTTTGAACTTTACCCTGTCCGCCATCCATGTGATCACTGACATCTGTATGGTGTTTGACAAATGCTTTCGTATGCATTATTGCACTTGACACTGAGTGTGTGGTAGCTGGTATTTCCAGAGTGATTAGGTGACTTTCCCAAGACTGCTAAACTGGCGAGCAGAAGTCTCTGTTTCTACAAAGTCTGGAGCTGTCCTACTTTTTCATATTACTTACTAGCTTCTACAACATGCAGTCCTATGAGATTATAAATTGCCATCAGAAACCACTAATAAAAAGCAAAGTATTTTACATGAAAGAATAGCACATAGCCAATTCATTATTCTATTAACATAAGTTATAATAGTTTTTCTACATGAGAGTTAAGCCCTAGATCAAATAGATGTTAGAAACAAAGAATATTATTAGTCATCTTTTCTTCCTTCCTCCCTCCCTTCCTTCCTTTCTCCCTCCCTCCCTCTCTTCCTTCCTTTCCTTCCCTTCTTTCCTTCCTCTCTCTTTTCCCTTCCTCTTTCCATTCTCTTCCTCCCTGGCTCCCTCCTTTCTTCCTACAGGGTCTTAATATGTAGCCCAGGTTGGCTTCAATTCAGAGTTTTCCTGCTTTAGCCTCCTGAATGCTGGGATTACAGACATGTACCATCACATCCAGATCTATAACTTTTTCTTGATAATGAAAGTACTATTTTGTAGAAAACTTAAAAAATTAAAAAAAGATAAATCATCTAAAATTTTACAACTAAGAGATAACTTTAACATTTTTGGTGCATCTCCTTCCTGTCTTTGTTGTACTGTACAAATTAAATCTCATTGCTCTCTCACACATTGTATCCAGCCAGTCCTAATTCTGTGACCCTCTCCTCTGAGTATATCCCAAATACATATGATTCCCCAGCCCCTGCCCTTCTGTAGGCCAGCATCATCTCTTGCCTGATAACATGGCTTTCTCCTGAACTAGTCTCCTCAGCTCCTATCTGGTTCACCCTCTCTGTCTTCATTCCCTACACTGCAGCCAGAGCAGTTTTTTTTTAAAAGCAAACTGCTTAACTGCCTAGGATGGCTTCCCTAAGCCTTAGGGTCAATGTCCAAATTGCTCACCATGGCTTTGGAGGCCCTTGGCCTCACAGTTCCCACCTTGGGTCTTTTCTCTAAGGCCTTCATGCCTCCTTATCTTTTCTACACTAGCCTTCTAAGCCCCGCCTGCCTCTCATGACCTGCATGGCCCTCAGCTGAGTCCTATTCCCCAGGATCTTTGCGCAACTGCCTTAGCTCCAATTTCAGTTCCTTCGGGAAGATTTATTGATCCCCTGCCTCTTTCTGCCCAAGATTAGAGACTCCACCTCCCCCCACAATAACGTGCATCGTTATTTTCTGTTAGCTACCTCTCTTCTCCACTAGATTGTAAACTGTAAAGGCAGGCTCCTTATCTCTTTGTTCTCACCCCATCCCCTGTGTGTAGCCCAGGCATTTCACAAAATGTCTGTGTATGGTGCACATACACACACGGTGATATATGGTGTATGAGGTGTTTAATACATGATCATTTTCCTATAGATCCTCTTGCATTTTCTGTGTAGAAATTGATATTATCTGTGACCATTTGGCTTCTTCCTTTTTAGTCCTGTCCCTTCTATTTTTTTTCCTTGTCTTACTGTACAGCTAAGATCTCCAATGCCACATTGAATTCTTGTGCTGATAAATTTTTTTGTACCTGATTTTTATAATGTATGTATTTATTTATTTGTTTTTGAGAAAGCATCATGCTGTGTAGCCCAGGCTAGCCTCAAACTGGTGACCCTCCTGCCTTAGCCCCTGGAGTGCTGAGATTACAGGCATGTACCACCACACATAAACTTGGGAGTAATTTTTAACAAGGAAGATTTACCATGTGTGATGTCGATATTTTTTTTTTTTACTGTTACTCTTCATCACTTTAAGGGAAATTGCCTTCTGATCTTAGTTTACAAAGTTCCCACATTATAAATTATGAATGAATGATGAATCTTATCTAGTGTTTCTGCTTTTGCTGAGATGATTTATCTTTTATAATGTGTTGAATTACATTAGCTTGTCTAAGGTTGAAATACCCTGACAGCCTTGAAAGTGGTTGTGATAGACTATTGCTTAACATATTGCAGCATTTGATGCACTAACCTCTTATTTAGTGTTATTAAGTGTGTTTGTTATTAAAATTGCTCTATAATTTTCTTTTCTCTTGCTCTTCTTGTCTGGTTTTGATATTCATAATATTTATAGTTTCGTAAAATGAATTGGAAACTTTCTCCTTTTTCTATTCCCTAAAACAATGTGTACTTGATGAAAATGAACTGTTCTTTCAGTGTTTGATAAGACTACTTTATAAAACTATCTGGAACTACTACATACGTATCTATGTAGCTATATCCATTAACTGAATCTTGTTAACTGTTTTGCTCAAGTCATCTGTGTTCTTTGCCTTTGTGTTTTTAGGAGGACTCTTAAACTTGCCTTTTACAAATTCAGTTTTCTATTGTTTATTCTCTATAGTGTACTCATAAGTATTTTTCTTTTTTATCTTAATCTGTATTCTTATCTGTTGATTTTTTTAATCTGCTAGATGAATTTTTTAGGTGTGGTTTCACTATGTAAGTATACTGCCCAGCCTGAGATTTTAGACATGTGCCATTGCATCCAGCTCCATATTATTTTATAAAGTGAATATTTTCTTATAATTGAGGGTAACACAAGGAATTTGCTTTCCAATGTTGACTTCCATTTTTTTATTTTCAAATCTTTCAAAGTATGGCTTTGCATCTTCAGGCCATGCTTTTCCCCTTTTTGAACCATTATGATTCCTATATTGTCATTCCATTTATTCATTCTCAAATAAGGAAAGTGGAAGGATCATATGCATGCTTTTGGTTGGCAGATGTCTGCATATCTCCCAGATATATATATTCCCTCCAAGGTAATAGAAAAGTACCTGAAAGTTTGCATATCAGCATTAGTTTTCTGGAACTGTAACAAAAATACCTGAAAAAATCAACTTTAAAAGAGGGAAGGTTCATTGTGGCCCATGGTTTCAGAGGTTTCAGTCCATGGTCAGTAGGTCTGTGGCTACTGATAGAAGGCTTTTACAGCCTGTGACAAAACAGAACTTTGTAGGAAGATCATGATGGAGCAAGCTTCTCACCTCATGGCAGTGCGGATGCAAAAGGGAGAAAAAGAGACTGGTATCCTCAGTCCCCTTCAGTGGCATGCCCCCAGTGACCTAAGACACCCCCCCCATCAACCTCACCTCTTGAAGGATTCCTGCATTTTCTAATAGCACCAAGCTGAAGACCAAACCTCTAACACATGAGCCCTTGGAGGACATTCCAGATCCACATTATAGCTTAATCCTTCTAGAGTATATATTTTATCCAATATCTGAATAAGAGAGTTTTCCCATAATGCTTGGCACTTGCTAGAGCCCCACAGAGTATGGACCCACCCTGCTTTTTCAGTCCCATGAAGTATTTATGCAGTGTTACCAATGAGAATTTTACATAGGTCCTCCATGCCTTAATTGGCCAAGGCACTAAGAGAGGGAGAGTGGCAGGGAGGGAGAGAATGATTCTGATGCCTTTCTACTCAGTGGGCCGAGAGGGCTTTGATTAATTAGTTACCTTTATTAGGGGAATGGCAATGAGGAGTGGTAGAATGAAAAACATATTTGCTGCTCCTATCCTAACGATTGTCAGCAGGTGACGTAAGAGATGCAAATAAATAGTAAGCAATATTTAAAGGGCCTTGACTTTGATTCCACATGATCCAGTACTACACGACAGTGGACGTAGCTCATGTATTGCTTGCCCCAGACACTAGTTGTGTTAGTCAGTTTTCCATAGCTGTGACAAATAGCTGAGAAAAATCAACTGAAAGGAGAAAAGATTTATGTTGGTTCATGGTTTCAGAGGTTTCAGTCCATGGTTGACTGGTTCTATTGCTTTTAGGCCTGTAGCAAGGCAGAAAGATCACCATGCTCTAGAGAGGGAAAGGATGGAAGAAAGCTGCTCACTTCACAGTAGCTGGGAAGCAGAGAGAGAGAGACAGGAAGGGACCAGGGACAAGATATACCCTTCAAAGGCATGCCCCCAGTGACCTACTTCCTCTAACCAGGCTTCACCTTTTCATAGCCCATTCAGTATGAACTCATAAGTGGGTTAGCCCATCAGTGAAATTTGCATGCTCAAGATCCAGTCATCTTCTCAATAGTGCCATGAGCTGGGAACCAAGCCTTCAATACATGAGCCTTTTGGGGGAATATTTCATTTGTAAACCATAACAGTAGTGATCGGAACTTGGTCAAAAGTGCAGAGATTGGCAGACTGAGTGGAAGCCATATATTAAGTGGTGAGCTGCCTGAGTCCTGATCTATCTAGTAGTGTACACACCTAGCTTCATATCCATGTCAGAGCTTCCTCTGCATAAGCTGCTGGAAGTGGCATCTACTGTTTGATCTGGCTAGGATCTCCAGCTGCCATATTCCCACTTTCCCTACCCACCATCTTCTGTGGGAGCTTAGCCTTCCTCATTCCATGTAGAAGTGGTGAGGCTATCAATGCACAAGATTGGTCATGTGACTCAGGCCTGCTTACTCTTAGTTCAGAAAGTGGTCCTCAAGTGGATACGTGACCTAAGCTAAAACTGAGTCGTTCTTTTGGATGTTATGTGTGAGCACTTGCAGGGGTGCTTCTTCATCTAGAATTGGGAGTTAGGATGATAGAAACTTGGAGCACTCTGATGCCCACTGGGAAAGATGCCATCTGCAGTGAGAAAGAAGGAAGCTGGCAGAGAAAGGTAGAGGTGAGAGGTAAAGGCACAGAAATGAAGAGAGGACCACCTCCTGACATCATCTGAGTTTCCTGAGCCTTTGATATGTGCTCCACTTCTGGACCTTGGTTAAATGAGTCAGTAAATTCATTTTTACTTTTTATCTTTCATATTTTTTATTCACTTATTTTTAGGCAGTATCAGGGATTGAACTCAGGGCCTCACACTTGCTAGGTAGATATTCTTATCATTTGAGCCATTCCTGAAGCCTTTTTTGCTCTGGCTATTTTTGAGATACAGTCTGGTTTTTATGCCTAGTCTGGTCTTGATCTCACTCCTACTGTTTATGCTTCCCATGTAGCTGGAATGACAGGTGTGTCACCATGCCCAGCTCTTATTGGTTGAAATGGGGTCTTGCTGACTTTTTTGCTTGGACTGGACTTAAACCTCGATCTGCCCAATCTCTGCCTCCCAAGTAACGAGGATTACCGATGTGAACCGCCATGCCCACTAGTAAATCCATTTTTAATAGAACTATTTGGGCGTGGGTTTGTGCTCCTTATCACTGAAAGAGGTTTTGATGAATACAATTGCTTCTCCTTCTTTTTTTTAACTGTCTGTGTTGGGTAGTTACTTTGTTTACTTTAGAAGGGATTAATGAACAAAGGCTCCATTCACGTCTACTGTCACCACTGTACTTGAGGTTTCCAGACACTGGATGTACCTACCCTCTCCACCCTCACTCACGTGGCCTACAGGGAATGGAGGTCACAGAATGAGTATGTTGAGAGAAGAGCCTTGCAGGCCAGTGGCACAGCTTCTGTGGCTAAGAAGAGAGTCCTACAGTGTGGAGTGGCCTTCTGGCCCTCCACACCAAAGCTAGGGGAAGAGCTCTCACCTTTCCCTGTCTCCTTATTTGCTCTCCCTCTTTCTTCAATGCAGAAACTATACATATATTTTTCAATTCAGCTCATCAATGAGATCATCTCACAGAATTCAGAATATAGATTTCCATCTATAATACTGCCCGTTGGTCTTCTGAGGCTCTCCACGAGTGATTTAATTGGAAAGCAAGAAAAGACACATGAGTACTGTTGGTTTGCAACAGTGATAATTTGGAAATTCCTGGCCAGGTATGTTTGGATCATATTGTGGTGTAGGTGACAGCCTGAGACAGCTGGGAGGTAGCCTAAACACCCTGGTGACAGTTGCTAAAACAAGAAAAGGAGGACTGGTGGAGTGGTTCAAGTGGTAGAGTTGAAACCCCAGTACCACCAAAAAAGAAAAAGAAAAAGAAAGAAAAGGAGTGGGTGGTGCTGGAGACACACAGCCTCTTGAGTTTGCCGACAGCCTGCCCTGACTGGCTTGGGCTTGTGATCTGAAACATTCTTCCTGTTCATTTCTCCTGCCCAGCTTTGAATGATGACAGCATTGTTGATAGGATGCCTTTACAGCATTTAACCACAAATGGCACCAATTAGTTATTTCATAGAGTTTAGCATGCACCAGTACAACTTCTTATCTCAGCTATCTGGGGCTTGTAGGGGGAGATGGAGTAGAATATATGTCTCTAGCCTGAAGAAAAGGTGTCAACAAGTCATCTCTTTATCTAATTTGAGGTGACAAGTAGGGATGAGATACTCTAACTAAAGCATTCTTGGCTCTGTATAACTGTGTAAAGATAATAAAACTGTTCATGTTCCTGTGTTCATCAACGTCTCCACTCATGGCCTTGGCTGCTTTTCAGATGCAAAATTTTCCTTCTTCTTTATCCCCTCCCCTAACTGATGAAAACATAAAGTATTATAGCAAATCAATCTTTTTACAACTTATCTGCTTCTTTGACCAAAAATGTTGATATAATTTTAGAGAATTGTAAGGAAGGTGATAGAAATAAATTAGACATTTACAAGAAGTAAGGAGAGAGTTAAAATGGTACTTACAGCATAATAACAGAAGACTTAAGAATAACATCTAGCTGGGTGCTGGTGGCTCATGCCTGTAACCCTAGCTACTTGGTAGGTTAAGATAGGGAGCATTGAGGTTGGAAGCCAGCCTGGTAAATAGTTTTCAAGACCCTATCTCCAAAATAACCAGAGCAAAATAGGACTGGAGGAGTGGCTTAAGTGGTAGAGTGCCTGCTCAAAGTCCTGAGTTAAACTCCAACAAAAAAACACAAAAAACAAAGAATAACATCAATGAATAACTGAAGAGTCCAAGATTTAACATATATTCAATCTAACAAGTGACTTGCCAAAGTCATGGATGCTGGTAGAAGATATAAGACTCCTGGGTTTAGAGTAAAGACATTTCATCACTCACAGTAATAGCAGCAGTTGAAGTATCAAAAAACTTTTACACCAGTTCACTACACCCCAGTTCCCCAGGGTGTTGTGATAGGGCCAGATGATATTTGAACATGCAGAGGATTGCATTATAGAACAGGTACCCTAAGCTTAGAGAACCCAAATCTTTTTTCAGGGATAGAAGTCTTATCTGCCCTTTGCTCTGAAAGGAAATACTGTTATCTTCCGAAGCTGTCTACTAGGCAAACATCCTTGAAAAGATAACCCAGAACAAAGGACAGTCAGCACCTTGCTTCCATGATGTTCAGGAACGTGAGAAATCTGTGGGGAGACTTCTTCCCGCAATCTTCAACTCTCACCTTGTTAGCTTTCTGAGAGTGCCATAACAAATCACAGGCTGGGTAGGTAAAAACAACACAAACTCGTTTTGCAGTTTCTAGAGGTAAGGAGTGTCTTGGCTTGCCTATTTTCCCTCCAAAGGTTCTAGTGGAGAGTCCTTTCTTGTGGTTTCTGATTCTTGTAGCTCCAGGTGTCTCTAGGCTTGTGGCAGCATCATTCCAGTCTCTGTCACCATCTTCACAAGGCCTCCTCCTCTTCTCTCCTCTCTGTATCTCTTGTGAGTATATATGACCTATCCAGGTAATTCTTAAGATGACTTCATCTTAAGAACCTTAATTAATCTGCAAAGACCGCCATTTAATTAAGATCACATTCACGGGTTCTGAGGGTTGAGACATAGATATATTTTTTAAGGGCCACCAGTCAATCCGGTTACCTGAGCTTATATAAATTTCCCATGACTACCCCACTCCATCAGCCATGCTGATTAATCTGTCAAAGGCTAAGACCAACGCCAGTCAACTTGTGTCAAATGGACTTTAATTACAACCAATAGTCATAGGACTATAAGGATGAGTCCAGTTCACAGTGCTGACATCACCACACCCTCCCACCCCGAACCCTGGGATCAGGTTGAAACTAATCCTATCGGGCCTCAAGGTCCATCCTGGAAATCCAGGTGGCCTGCTTTTTCTGTTTTGACCTTTGGCTGGAGGCATTATACAGGTACAGCAAGAATATTAGAAATTGCACAAGAAAGAAGTCTTGGGAATTCTATTATCCATAACAGTTCTGGCCAATGAAATGAAGTTTTCTGAAAGCCTTCCAGGGCTGAAGTTTTATTTATTTATTTTTAAACACGAGGAATCCTTTTATGACCATACCAAGAGTGCATATCACATTCCAGAATGAAGTCAAGTTAATGCCTGACTTTCACATAAGACAGTCTCTAAGATAGGGAAGGTGCTCTTGGGCAGGGCATTGTTTACAATTGTTGGTGCCCCTCAAGTGGAATTTACATTAGTTGAGGACCCTAGGTTGACAGCATCTCAAGTAACGCATCCTGGCTAGCTGATGAGCATTAAGGCTTCTAAAGCAGAAGAATAATTGGATCTAATTTTTGTCTTGGAGAGTCAACCAGTTGGCCTCCTGAAGCAGTCAAACTGGCTTTTTTGGACAAATACGTGTCATTTGTTTGCTTCACAGATGACTGAGTGATGCCTGCAAGAATGGAAGCAGGAAAGACACCTAGATGTGTTGGCAAGTGTTTTGCATGGGATAGCTGAGGTTGCCCACTGTGTCTTCCCTTAGACTTCTGGGTAAGATTAAGAGGATGGAGATCAGATCCTGGTCAGGATTGTCTGGTGGGGGCGGTGGTTGGCCCAGTAGTTAGTTAAAGACAAAGCTTTTAATGCACCTGGGCATTTTCTTTCATGGGGAAGACGCTAGAGTGATCCTGAAAGATAACAATCATTAATGCCTCTCCCTGCCTGTTGGAGCCAAATGTGGCTATTTTTCTGGGATTTACTATGTGTCTGGAATATGCATTGGATTTCCTACTCTGGGGCCACAAGCAGCTTTCTGCAAGCTCAAAACTGTCACAGACCTCCAGCTAGGCCCTGCAAGGTTTCCTGTAACTGTGACCACAGTCTATAGAGGGGTGGAGGAGAAACTCTGTACCAGCTTGTTTCTCTGTAACTGACTTGTCTTTCTGACCATCTGTAAACCATCTACTGCAAAAACCCTCTGGTTACATAAACCACCTGGGGGGTATATAACTCATCTCCTGACTCTGATAGGGGCTCAGGGCTTTGAGAAATTATCTCCCCTGAGTCCGCTAGCGTAATAAAAATTCCTGCTTCCTGCAGAGTGGTCTCGGTGACTTTGTCTCCCTCGCTGTTTCCCGCAACATGCCATCTCACACTCCCCAGAGTCTGAGCTATTCCAGGTCCCATTACAGAGCCATGTGTTCAACCCAGTAGTTACAACTTGTTTCTGATCATCTCCTACTTGCACCCAGACCTTTCATCTGCATAGTTAGATATAAGAGGAACAAAGGCATTTTTATAAAACTTACAGAGACCTGTTATTCTCTCCATTTTGGCCCATGTAAGTCAGCATAGGAAGACTCAGTGAGCAAGGCAGTCAACCAAGTGATCACAGCCTGGTGATCCAGGACCCATAAATCCAAGAAGAGAACCCAGAATTCCCAAGACCCCATTTTTAGACAGCATATCACCCAGACAATGTACAAGCCAGACCAGCAAAGGGTTGCTATTACAGGAAAGAAGGAACATCATATATGAGAATTGTTGAGGAAGAATCTTGAACTTCCAAAAAAGGTCTCCCTCCCCTTTTGTCAAGATACTACCTAGGAATAAGCCAAGTGGAGATGAAAACTTTGCGGTGACAGTGACATTCAGTGGTAGTTTAAGACATGTGTAAACCTGGATAAGGTAAAAGAGGTTGAGTCAGATTATCTCAAGTTCTGTTTGGATGAGTCCATCCCTGGTTGATATCAGATACCTGTGGGTGATAGGGAGCAAGTAAAATCCATTGAATACACCTACTGCTAACTAGCACCTAATCAAATAGCTTTTGTGATAAAAGGTACACCATTGTCAGTATGGAAATCACCCAGAAACCCAAAAGCTTGGCACAAATAAGTCTGAAGGGCCACAATTATGTGTGAAGTCAGTTGTTCAAGCTGCAAGAGCAGCACTATAACCTAAAAAAAGGTAATCCACAAAGGTGAGGCATTACCAACAGCCTTTGGAAGAGGTTAAAGGTTCAGTTTATCCAATCTGCCAGGTATTTATAGAGACAATCCCCATGCAGTGTGGTGTCCATCACCACAAGACAAGTGAGTCTACTTATAGCAGCAGTCACAAGTTTGTCAGGTAGCCATGCAGTCTCTTCGTTTGGACTTTATGGACATTTACAATGCAAGAACATAAAACATCAGTAACTATCATGCATTAACAGTGGAGTCCCAGTAGTACATTAAATTTGCTCAAAGGGCCCTGGCACAAGACCATTTTGCTTCCCTTCCCTACTGCAAACCTTGCCCCAATTCCATGATTGAATTGGGAGACCCTTCCTCCTACGTGACCAGATAAGATAATGACTTTGGTGCCCATTTTCAACAGAGCCATAATAATTTAAGACTGCCCCTCCTTTTCCTCCCAATCTCCAGCATACTTGAGCAGGGTAACATGGTCTCTGATGCCCTTTTTTGGACAAAAAGACCGCTGCTTCTGAAAGTGGTTGGGGTCAGAGTAACGAGGATGCTGGAAATGAAAGGGGAGACGGAATCTGTTCGTTAAAGAAGGCTTTGCATTTACTTCTAGTTCCAAATGGCATGGCTCATTGCTTAAGCCAATGACCTTCCAATATTTTTGACCTTCGCAATGCTCTGTGTTGGCTAGCAATGTCCTCATGCTGATACCATTGTAAAAGAAGGAAGAACACTCTTTCTACCCAGGACAATCTTGGTGCTAGTTGTTACAATGCAGTGGGCCTGAGGCTACTGCCAGTTGGCAAGGGAGTCCTCCATCTGGAGAGTGGTTAGCAATAACTAGGGCACTGTGTGAACAGCTGTCTCCGAACCACTTCCTAGTCTTCAGCCTGAAACCACCTTCCCAATTTTTGCTGATAGACAGCGATAAAATGGAAGGCCATTTCCTGCCCCACTGACCACAAAATTCCTTCAACATGCTTCTTGCCCACTCCCTCAAGTCACATTAGCTGGTTTAAAAGGCCCCCATTCTTCCTACTCTAGTAAGTCACATCTCTGTCAGCATCTCATCCTCATCACCAAAATTTTCATGAACTTGGAAGGGTCTGAGATATAACCCTATGTGCAAGTTAACAACTTAGCCTAGTAAAATTTCATGGAAGCTGTTAGAAGATATGAGACTCCTGGGACAGAGGCAAGACAAGTTATTACTTATAGCAATAGAAGGAGCCTGCATATCAGCAGTTTTTCACTCCCTGAAGAGTTAGTCCAGAACAAAGGGACATCAGTGTCTCATTATTAAGATGGTCAGGCATACACAAGACCCTTGAAGAACTGCTTCCCCAAAATGCCTGTTCTCTCTCTCTTTTTTTTCTTTTTGTGGCTGTATTGGGGTTTGAACTCAGGGCGTCATGCTTACTAGGCAGGTGCTCTACCACCTGAGCCACACCCCCAGCCTGTTTGCTTTAGTTATTTTTGAGATAGGGTCTCAGCATGTTTTTGCCCAGGGCAGGCCTCTGACCACGATCCTCCTACCTATTCCTTCTGCACACGTGGGATCACAGGCCTATGCCACCATGCCGAGCTTATTTGTTGAGATGGGGCCTCCCAAACTTTTTCCCAGACTGGCCTCAAACTTTCATCCTCCTGATCTCTGCCTCCCATATAGCGGGATTACAGGTGTGAACTACTGTACCCAGCTGCATGTTCTCATTTGATAGCACACCATGGCAGTTGTTCACAGTTATTTTGAAGTTCATTTCTGTGGCATAAAATATTAAGGACAATTCAACAAAAATTTTACCATCAAGACCATTAGCAGAGAATATTAAATATCTGCCTCCAAAATGACTCTGAGATGGACAATGATAAAGCCCCTCTGCCAAAACTGTACCTAAGAAATAGCGGAACAAAATCTCTTTTGGGGAAAAGGGCCAGGCACAGTGACTCACATCTGTAATCCCAGCTACTTCTTGTGTGTGTGGTGGATGGCGATCTGGAGGACTGAGGTTGAAGATCATCCTAGGCAACATATTAATGAGGACCCATGTCAAAAAAAATTTAAAGTTTTTAGGACTGGAGATGTATTTCGGTAAGAGAATACTTGCGTAGCATGTGTGAGTATTTGGGTTTGTTGCCCACCACCACAAAAAAAAGGATAAAATATTAAAAATTAAACTCTTAGAGATAATTGTGGATTCACACATAGTTGGGGCTGGGAATGGTCAGCCTGTAATCTCAGGTTTGCAGGAGGTGTAGGTAGATCAGTCAGAGGACGGCCCTGGGCAAAAAGCAGGAGACCTCACCTGAGAAATAAACTAAACCAAAAGGGCTAGGGGTGTGCCTCAAGTGGTAGGGTGCTTGGCTAGCAAGCTTAAGGCCCTGAGTTCAAACCCCAGTCCCCTCTCCACTCCACCCCACTCCCACACAAAATACAGATGTGTTGTGTAAGCTTTGCTACATTTTCCCCACTGGAACATCTTGTGAAACCATAGTACAATGTCATAATCAGGGTAGGGACATTGATACAGTCACAATACAGACATTTTCATCACCACTGGGACCCTCATGCTGCCTTTTATAGTCAACAATACCTTCTAAACCTTCCTTGTCGTCTCTAACTATACAATCTTGACTAATCCAAATCTTCATTTAATTCATGAAGAAATGAGTTTTAACTAACCCATCTGTCTGATTTTAAGTAAATCTCCATTTAGGTAATTTGCCCCAGACCAAAAAAATAGAATGGCTCATACTTATAACGAGAGAAGATTGCATACATTATTTTTGTATGAAATAGCTCATTCTACTACATTTAAGAGGTATGGTAACAAAGTAGTAGAAAAAAAATCAGCTACCTCCTACCACCACAATTGAGCAATTCAGTATATTTCCTTACAATCTTTTCTCTCTGCTGAGAGAGAAAACTATTATTTATATAACTACATAGCTTTCTATGTATAAATATATTTTGCTACTGTTATGATTTGAATGTCCCCACCAAAACTCATGGAGAAATTTCATCTTCTTTATGAGCTATAGAAACTTAATCTGACCATGATATTTGAATGTGGGGTCTTTGGGAGCTAATTAAGGTAAAATGAGCAATAAAGGCCCTAAATCATTGGGACTGTGGTTGTTTTTAAATTTTTAATTAAAAATTTTTATTTTGTGGTGCTGAGGCTCAAACTCACAGCCTGGAGGCCTGCTAGGCAAGCACTCTACTGCCTAGCTACATCTCAGCCCCAGCTTTCCAAGAAGAGGGATAAAGACTCAAGCTAGGACATCCAGTCTTGCTGTGGGATGATGTCCGAGCTGCTTTGGAACACTCCAGAGTCTCCACCAGCAAGAAGGATTTCACCAAGTGACACTGCCAGATCTCAACGTCCAAGCCTTTACAACCAAGCGCTGAATCATCATTCATTATAAATCACTCAGTCTGTGGAATTCAGTTACAGTAACAGTAAACAAAGACAGTTACATTCTTGAAATCAATAGCTTCAGTGGAAAGGACAGAAAATTCTTATACTCTTTTTCTCTATAGAAAGACAATGGGTTGGGGCAGCAGGCTTTCCAGGTGGTCTGTCCAATCTCCCTGACTGTAACAAGTCACACTTTCATACAGGGCAGGAATGGGGACTCCCTATCAGCAGGCAGATGGTCAGGGACTTCTGCTGGAGCATAACAGGAGCAAACCACCAACTTCTGGGTTTGGCCAGTCACCACAGGAAACGAGAGGTGCCCTCCTGAGAGGCCCATTTTCAATCATCATTAGATCTGAGATAAAAAGATGTTAGAAGCAATGATATGAAATACCTCATTCTGTCCTCAGAGTTCAGAGCATGAGTCAGTGTGAACGTGGCAGGCCAGGGCGGCCTTTTATTTTATGCACTCATCCCTACCATCAACAAAAGACCTTGCTCCTCTGTTTACCACTTCCCCTTTCCACACCAGGCTATAACCACCGAGCCGGTTGTGCTGGGGCAATTCTGCCAATGGCGTTCCAAATGCTAGTGGGCTGATTGATGGATACATACTCAAACAAGCCTTCCCGGCGAGACCATAATTACCTCCCACCCCCAGAATGGGATTTACAAATGCAGTTATTTATGTCTGGTCTTTTTACACATGATCTCATGCATTTTACTCCTGCTAATGAATATTTCCCATGAGATTTTATGTTTCTTAGGAGACTTTGCTGTAAGGAAAATCCTCTCATGTGCATGCCATTATAAATAACTTATTGGCCTAAAAAAGAGGCTTGTTAACCACAGATCGCCACAAGGGTAAAAGTGTTTATCCCTTCTTGCAATGCTACATTTCTCTTTTTAAGAATGCTTTCTTTCATTGAATTCATGAGTGAGGCTGAGAATCAAGTTTTAAGTGCCAAGACAAGGGATACAATTTCTAAAAATAAAACAAAATGATTTGGATGTACTTTAGAGGTAATTTAATAGGATTTTATGCAAAAGCTCCCAAATCTGACTATGTGACCTTAAAAAAATCTATCTGGACACCAATTTTATCGCCTATAAAAGGGAGGCAATTCATGGTAACATCACAGAGATGTTCTGACTTAATAACAAGGCTTGTCTTCTGTGGCAGTTCTGGAAGCCCTAGGACAGATGGTCCCAGAGTTCTGATTTAGCCTAGAGGAGTCCTGCTGGTGAAAGGCGTAAGGCCACTGACCAGCCCTGTGCCTTAAGAGGGCAAAGGGTCCGAATTGCTGCCATTCCCAGCTGGCATTGACGAGTGAGGCACAAGCTTTCTGAACATCACGTTATCTGTGAGGTGAATGTGGAGGAGGCTGGAGCAGTAGCTAGCCTGGCTCGGAGGCACTTAACCTTGCCAGTGCATTGGAATCATCTGGGGTCTGTTTAAATGCCTAATGTCCAGAGCACATCTGAGACCAATTAAATTAGGATCTTTTGGTTAAATCACATCAGTGATTTTTAAATCTTCCCAGTGATTACACCCTGTGGTCAAGACTGAAAACCACTAGGCACCATTCAGTTAAAAAATTCAGTGACTCTAAATATTTGATAGTATTTTGAAAAATAAGATATTATTAGTGTCATTGTGGTCATTGGGCCGTAAACTTCCAATACAGGGACCACAGTATTTTCCAAAAGGTAAGGGTGTCAGAGAGTGACGTAAAGGGCTACACAACAGTGAGAGTCAGCATAGGGGACCATTATCATCTCTGACAGCAATTTCTAGAGATATCATAAAATCTGCAAGTAATGATGGGATGACTGAAGGCAGCAGTGTGGCCTTGGGCCATCAGCCTCATCTTATTGACCCTTGCTAACAGGGAGGTTTTAGACTAGATTGCCTATCTCAGTGGTTCATTCCGGATTTAATTTTTAGGGATTCTACCACAGTGTTTTTGCTCATGATAGGGAATTAAATGTTTATGACAATAATATTTTTTTAAGGAGAAGTTATGAAAATGTGGCTGGCAATTCTGATATCTTATAAGGAAATCAGAGCACATGGTATTCAATTCTGGGGAGAATTTCCTTTTTCTTTTTATTTATTTATTAATTATTTTTTTAAAAATTGAGACAAGGTCTTGCCATCTAGCCCAAGGCTGGCCTTGAACTCCCAATCCTCCTGCCTCAGACTCCAGAGGGCTGGGAGGATAGGCGTGTGGCACCACACCTGCCTGGAGAGAATTTTCAAGAAGAAATTTTACTTTGCACATCTGGAGAGGGTTGTTTATTATTTTATTCAAAGTAGCCACACACACACACACACACACACACAGCCTTTTTTTTCTCCCCCTTTAGGGTCTTAAACTTGTTAGGAGGTGCTCTGCTACTCGAGTAACACCCCCAGTTCTTCTTTGTTATATTATTATTTTTCAATAAGGTCTTGTGTTTTTCCCCCTGGGCCACCTCATACCACAATCCTCCTGCCTAAGGCCTCCTGCATAGCTAGAATGATAGGCATGCACCAGCAGTTATTTGTTGAGATAAGATCTCATTAACTTTTTGCCTAGGCTGGCCTCAAACCTTAATTCTCCAGACCTCTGCCTCCTGAGTAGCTGGGATATTATAGGTTTGAGCCATTATTCCCAGTCTATATGACTTTTATGCTTCAAAAAGTTACTGTGTACGTAACTTAACCATAGTTTTATGCTGTGTTTTGAGCCCTTATGTGCAAAACACAGCAAGTCTATATAATTAAATCACCTACAAAAACAATGAGTTCATAAATCTCAATAAAGCATAACATTCTATCAAGAGAAAACTACAACTCAGAATTATAAAATGATAGCCATGTATGAGTTATTACTTGAATGCTAACTAGGCAATCAGTGGTTTGGACTCTGCTTTGTGTGTACATTTTTATTTTTTGGTGGCACTGGGATTTGAACTCAGGTCTTACCCCTTCCTAGGCAGACACTGTACCACTTGAGCCACACCTTCAGCCCTGTGTGCAATTTTAATAGAGCACAAAGGTTCTGTGTTTTTCAAAATTTCTTCAGCATGGGTTGGAGATGTGGCTGAAGCAGTACAGCACCAGCCTAGTGAACACCAAGCCCTGAGTTCAAACTCCAGTACTGCCAAAAAATAAAAAATTCTCCAGCTTGATTAATAGTTTTTCTATAGAATGCATAGGATGAATTGTCCTTACTTCTTTTCCTTTTAGCTGCATGAACATACGTTTATATGTCTCAATTTAGTCAAATGCATCTTTCTCCTTTTTTTTTTTACATTATTTGCTGTAAGGTGTGTTACTAGTTGTAAAGTATAAACAGGTTGTAGACTATGGTCAAGATTTTACCTAAATTAGAGGGAAAATAAGGTTTTGAATTATATGCCATTAGGGAGAGGCTAAGTATATTTTTTTGTTGTGTGTTTGGTTAAATACATATGAAGGGTATGTGTAGATTTTGCCTGTCCAGGATCTGGCTTAACCTTTTTCAAACTATGTTTGGGATTTCTCCATTGGCTGGGCAAAGGAACAAAGCCCTCTTTTCAGTAGAAAAGCTTGAAAGATTGGATCAGAAAAAAGATCAGACAATATCAATAGAGAACTCAATTTTTCAGTGTCCCCTGCAATGAAGGAATAACACTGGGAGCTAAGCAAGCCAGTGAGAGGCTTCCACTCACAACCTTGAGTCATGGGCCCTGATGTAGGGAAAGGAGGCCTTGGAGAATCTACTCCATTGGCAGCAACACCCCATTGTCAAGGGCAGGGGTTCTGCACTGCTGCTAGGGTTTGTGATGGGAGCTGAGGCATCCACAGTTCAGAGTGGCAGCTTCCTCCCTGCTGGGGCTCTGTGGAGTTAGCCATTAGTTCCAGCTGCCTGGAAAATTTCCTGAAGATTTTTCAAGTATAGCTCTCCAAGACTCCTGTTGAGTTTGTAACTGTTGAAATTAAAGACCCTCCAGTGCCAAAAACAGATTCACAAGAGAAAATATTAACAAGGCAATTTCTCTTGATCAAGAGGGTGCAAGCACATGCTCACTCCAGCTAAGCAAACACACAAGCACAAAATGGCTGACAGTGACTCCTCCTTATATCCCTGACGCAGTTGTACCTGCCCCTCACCTGGGATTTGTCCAGGTCGAAGGTTCACAGTCTTTCCCGTTTGGCTAAAAGGCTTGGGGGATGGGTTAGGGCATGCAGTTTGGCGGGCAATGGAGTCGTCCAGGAACCTGGAAGAAGAAGCAAGGACCCTTTAAACATGCAAGTCACCTAAGATGGTGACCTGAGGAATTTTTAAGTAATCTAAGAGGGTAACAAAGACTTTGATGGAGAAGACCATTTTTCTTACAATTTCCCCCTCTTTTAATTTAAATTCTTTTCTTCAAACTCATTTAGGAGCCGTTGGCTCTCGTGTTCCCGCATTTCTAATAGAAACAAGTTATTTTGGTAGGGCGGGGTGATGGTGAGGGCTGTCTCAATTAACCACTGTATCAGTCCTCGGACACAAGGAATTATGTAACATCCTACTAAAATTCAAATTCCAGCCACTATGATCAAGGAGGTTAAGATTGAGGTCATCCAGCCCTTCCATCCTCCAAACCATCTCTCCATTAAATCAGTGAAGGGATCATTATACCTAAGTTTTCAGCTAGCTCTTTGGATAGGGTAGTTAATCCCTGTAGGGCCTTACTAATAGTTTCATCAGGGGCTGTATTATTTGGTATATACATCCAACATGAAACGCCTCCCTTTTTGGCCAATATTGTGTCTAATGCTAGACTGTTCTCCCAAGCCATCTGGCTAGTTGGTCCCAATTGCTCTGCTTATTCCTTTGATGGCATCTCTGGTGTAGTTAACAAACCTTTGTTGGTTATAATAAATATAATTAATCCAATTGACATTTTTATTTATAGTGGACCACCAGAAGAATATGGATTCAAATCCTGCTTCAATTTGATTTCTGTCTTTAAATTCATTTGGCACCCCCATAGGAATCCCAATGGCATCAGCGTAAGCATGGGAATCAGAGGAACCTCTGTGGTTGGCTGCAGTGTCTATGTCTATGTCTCTCCTTTTTCTAGACGTGTGGCACTGGCTGGGGATCTAAATGCTAGGATGAAAGGGATTGCCAACTGCACCAAAGCACAGGTGCTTTCCCAGTTACCTGGAGAGTCTCAAGTAAAGGTCCTCTGCGGTACCACCAGACATCGGCCCTGTCCACCAACAGTGTGGATTGGTTTGTGAGGCTGTTGAAGAATCAGCTTTCACTGCATCCCATCAGGTTCCCCACATTTGCCAATCGTCTCCCCTGTTTGGTGAGGGATGAGGTATAATTGATGTCTAGGGTGGGTGGCCTAATAGTCCTTGGTGGCTGACCTGCAGGACCTCTGACCTCTGGGAACAGTAGTGATAGTGTCCAGCAGGATTCATTGCCCAAGCCTTGGCATCCTGAAACAGAACCAACATGCAATACATTCCATCTGGGTCCAAGGACCATCCTAACGAAAATGGGACCATCTGAGAATCTGGCCTCCCAGTAATATAAACATAGCAATCGCTCTTATTTAATGTGCGGACAGCATTTTATCCATTCATCCAAGCATTTGTATCCCTGTACCCAATTTCAATAGCCACAGTTTGTCTTAGGTCCTTGACTTCTACTATGGTCACCCGAGTTTGACTCTTTTATAAACATGAGGGTAACATTGGAGCAGAGGAAGACCTGGGTATCCCCTGAGAGGGTTTGGGAGCTAAATGGAACTCAAGAGACCTTAAAGAGTCTGTTCCTGAGACATCCACCCCCAACCCATATTTACAAAATATGGATGGTTCTTTTGTCATACTCCAAGAACTTTCTATGACCAATGTAAGGGGGTCACACTGTTTATCTTTGCAAGAAACAGAGTGGTGTGTCCAAAACAGCTGTAATTTTGGCTGTAGTCTGTTAAAAGACTGTCGATTATTTTGTATGGAAAAAATCAGAGTCTTTCCAGTGCCCTGGGGTTTTAGTCCAGCCCTTAATATTTTCATAAAAGGGGGAAGTACTGTATCCTTTACATCCAGTGTTCCACCCCACATCTGTCCACTCTGGACAGATACCAGGCTTCCCTGTAGGTCCTGGGATAGGCTACATATAAAGGGAGTATCCTTGGAGTTGAAATTGGGACATAAGGTTTCCACAAGGAAGGACCTGACATGCATTGAATTAAATAATTAATGGAAAAGTATTCTGAGTTACATTAATAATAGGCATACCATTTCCCAAATGAAAGAGAAACAATATTTTTACTATAGTCTTTTTAAAGTCACTTTGTTATTGCACGGATGTGAGAGCACAGCCCATTGTTCTTCTGGTCGAGTGGGGGTGCCATCTTTACCTGCGTGTGATGAGTCCACCCCCACTCCTCAGTCTGGATGTCTGTCTCCATGGTCAGCAGGAGCAGGAAGGGTCCATCCCAAGCTGGTTCAAGCTTATTTTCTTTCCATGTCTTGATCAACACATATCCCCAGGCTGATGCAGGTGAAGGGGAAAGTCAAGTGGAGAAGCCTGTGCTAACAAGCTTCTGGTTTTTTTGTTTTTCTTTCTTTTTTTTTATTTTTTTATTATTCATATGTGTATACAAAGCTTGGGTCATTTCTCCCCCCTACCCTCACCCCCTCCCTTACTACCCACCACAATCTCTCCCTTCCTCCCCACCTCCTCCATACCCGACAGAAACTATTTTGCCCTTATCTCTAATTTTGTTGAAGAGAGAGTATAAGCAATAATAGGAAGGAACAAGGGTTTTTGCTGGTTGAGATAAGGATAGCTATACTTTTCCTATTGGCCTCAGTTGCTTTCAAGGTATCTGCTTTAGTTTCTCTGCGTTAAGGGCAACAAATGCTAACTAATTTTTTAGGTGTCTTACCTGTCCTCACACCTCCCTTGTGTGCTCTCGCTTTTATCTTGTGATCAAGCCCAATCCTCTTATTGTGTTTGCCCTTGAACTAATGTCTGCATATGAGGGAGAACATACAATTTTTGGTCATTTGGGCCAGGCTAACCTCACTCAGAATGATGTTCTCCAATTCCATCCATTTACCAGCAAATGATAACTTTTCGTTCTTCTTCATGGCTGCATAAAATTCCATTGTGTATAGATACCACATTTTCTTGATCCATTCGTCAGTAGTAGGGCATCTTGGCTGTTTCCATAACTTGGCTATTGTGAATAGTGCTGCAATAAACATGGGTGTGCAGGTGCCTCTGGAGTAACCTGTGTCACAGTCTTTTGGGTATATCCCCAAGAGTGGTATTGCTGGATCAAATGGTAGATCAATGTCTAGCTTTTTAAGTAGCCTCCAAATTTTTTTCCAGAGTGGTCGTACTAGTCTACATTCCCACCAACAGTGTAAGAGGGTTCCTTTTTCCCCGCATCCTCGCCAACACCTGTTGTTGTTGGTGTTGCTGAAGATGGCTATTCTAACAGGGGTGAGGTGGAATCTGAGTGTGGCTTTAATTTGCATTTCCTTTATTGCTAGAGATGGTGAGCATGTTTTCATGTGTCTTTGGGCCATTTGAATTTCTTCTTTTGAGAAAGTTCTGTTTAGTTCACTTGCCCATGTCTTTATTGGTTCGTTAGTTTTGGGAGAATTTAGTTTTTAAAGTTCCCTATATATTCTGGTTATCAGTCCTTTGTCTGATGTATAATTGGCAAATATTTTCTCCCACTCTGTGGGTGTTCTCTTCAGTTTAGAGACCATTTCTTTTGATGAACAGAAGCTTTTTTAGTTTTACAAGGTCCCATTTATCTATGCTATCTCTTAGTTGCTGTGCTGCTGGGGTTCCATTGAAAAAGTTCTTACCTATACCTACTAACTCCAGAGTATTTCCTACTCTTTCCTGTATCAACTTTAGAGTTTGGGGTCTGATATTAAGATCCTTGATCCATTTTGAGTTAATCTTGGTATAGGGTGATATACATGGATCTAGTTTCAGTTTTTTGCAGACTGCTAACCAGTTTTCCCAGCAGTTTTCGTTGAAGAGGCTGCTTTTTCTCCATCGTATATTTTTAGCACCTTTGTCAAAGACAAGTTGGTTATAGTTGTGTGGCTTCATATCTGGGCCCTCTATTCTGTTCCACTGGTCTCCATGTCTGTTTTTGTGCCAGTACCATGCTGTTTTTATTGTTATTGCTTTGTAATATAGTTTGAAGTCAGGTATTGTGATACCTCCTGCATTGTTCTTTTGACTGAGTATTGCCTTGGCTATTCATGGCCTCTTGTGTTTCCATATAAATTTAATGGTAGATTTTTCAATCTCGTTAGTGAAAGTCATTGGAATTTTGATGGGAATTGCATTAAACATACAGATTACTTTTGGGAGTATCAACATTTTTACTATGTTGATTCTACCAATCCATGAGCATGGGAGATCTCTCCACTTTCTATGGTCTTCCTCAATCTCTTTCTTCAGAAGTGCATAGTTTTCCTTGTAGAGGTCTTTCACATCTTTTGTTAGGTTTACACTTAGGTATTTGACTTTTCTTTGAGGCTATTGTAAATGGAATTGTTTTCATATATTCTTTTTCATTTTGTTCATTGTTAGTGTATAGAAATGCTAATGATTTTTCTATGTTGATTTTATATCCTGTTACCTTGCTATAGCTATTGATGATGTCTAGAAGCTTCTGAGTAGAGTTTTTTGGGTCTTTAAGGTATAGGATCATGTTGTCTGCAAATAGGGATATTTTGACAGTTTCTTTACCTATTTGTATTCCTTTTATTCCTTCTTCTTGCCTAATTGCTCTGGCTAGGAATTCCAGTACTATGTTGAATAGGAGTGGAGATAGTGGGCATCCTTGTCTGGTTCCTGATTTTAGGGGGAATGGTTTCACTTTTTCTCCACTAAGTATAATGCTGGCTGTAGGTTTGTCATATATAGCTTTTATAATGTTGAGGTACTTTCCTTCTATTCCTAGTTTTCTTAGAGCTTTTATCATGAAATGCTGTTGGATCTTATCAAAGGCTTTTTCTGTATCTATTGAGATGATCAAGCGGTTTTTGTCTTTGCTTCTGTTAATGTGGTTTATTACATTTATTTATTTTCGTATGTTGAACCACCCCTGCATCCCTGGGATGAAGCCTACTTGGTTGTGGTGAATGATGTTTTTGATGTGTTGCTGAATTCGGTTTGCCATTATTTTGTTGAGGATTTTTGCATCAATGTTCATTGAGGAGATTGGCCTATAGTTCTTTTTGGAGGTGTCTTTGCCTGGTTTTGGGATAAGTATAATACTGGCTTCATAGAATATGTTAGGCAATTTTCCTTCCCTTTCTATTTAGTGGAACAGTTTAAGGAGGGTTGGCATCAGTTCTTCTTTAAAGGTCTGATAGAATTCAGCAGAGAATCCATCAGGTCCTGGACTTTTCTTTTTGGGGATACTTTTGATTGCTGCTTCAATTTCCTTTTGTGTTATAGATCTATTCAGGTGATTAATGTCCTCTTGGTTCAGTTTTGGATGATCATATGTATCTAGAAATCTGTCCATTTCTTTAAGATTTTCAAATTTATTTGAATATAGGTTCTCAAAGTAGTCTCTGATGATTTCCTGGACTTCCATGGTGTTTGTTGTTATCTCCCCTTTTGCATTCCTGATTCTACTTATTTGGGTTTTTTCTCTCCTCATTTTAGTCAGGTTTCCCAGGGGTCTGTCAATCTTGTTTATGTTTTCAAAGAACCAACTTTTTGTTTCATTAATTCTTTGTATGGTTTTTTTTGGTTTCTATTTCATTGATTTCAGCTCTTATTTTTATTATTTCTCTCCTTCTATTTGTTTTGGGATTTGCTTGTTCTTGTTTTTCTAGGAGTTTGAGATGTATCATTATGTCATTGATTTGGGATCTTTCAGTTCTTTTAATATATGCACTCATGGCTATAAACTTTTCTCTCAGGACTGCCTTTTCTGTGTCCCATAGGTCCCAGTAGGTTGTGTTTCATTTTCATTGACTTTGAGGAACATTTTAATTTCCTCTTTTATTTCATCAATGACCCATTGTTCATTAAGTAATGAGCTATTCAGTTTCCAGCTTTTTGCATGTTTTTTGTCTTTACTTTTGCTGTTGAGTTCTAGTTTTATTGCATTGTGATCAGATAGTATGCATGGCATAATTTCTATTATCTTATATTTGCTGAGGCTTGCTTTGTGCCCTAGGATATGATCTATTTTGGAGAAGGTTCCATGGGCTGCTGAGAAGAATGTATATTGTGTAGAAGTTGGATGAAATGTTCTGTAGACATCAACTAGGTCCATTTGATCTATTGTATATTTTAGATCTTGAATTTTTTATAGATTTTTTGTTTGTATGACCTATCTATTGATGATAATGGGGTGTTAAAGTCTCCCACAACCACTGTGTTGGCATTTATATATGCTTTTAGGTCTTTCAGGGTATGTTTGATGAAATTGGGTGCATTGACATTGGGTGCATACAGGTTGATAATTATTATTTCCTTTTGGTCTATTTCCCCTTTTATTAGTATGGAATGTCATTCTTTATCTCATTTGATCAATGAAGGTTTGAATTCTACTTTGTCAGAGATAAGTATTTCTACTCCTGCCTGTTTTTGGGGGCCATTGGCTTGGTAAATCTTCTTCCAGCTTTTCATCCTAAGCCTATGCTTATTTCTGTTGATGAGATGGGTCTCCTGTAAGCAACAAATTGTTGGATCTTCCTTTTTAATCCATTTCATCATGCGGTACCTTTTGATGGGTGAATTAAGTCCATTAACATTAAGTGTTAGTACTGATAGGTATGTGGTTATTCCTGTCATTTAGTTGTTTGAAGGTTTGATTGTGTGTACCTAAGTTGAGGTTACTCTCTACTTTCTTGCTTTTTCTTTTCCTGTAGTTTGGTGCTGCCTGTCCTTTCATGGTTATGTTGGGTTTCACATTCTGTGTGCAGAATCCCTTGAAGAATCTTTTGTAGTGGTGGCTTTGTGGTCACTTATTGTTTTAGTTTCTGCTTATCATGGAAGAGTTGTATTGCTCCATCTATTTTGAATGATAGCTTTGCTGGGTAGAGTATCCTGGGGTTGAAGTTATTTTGATTCAGTGCCTGGAAGATCTCACCCTAAGCTCTTCCTGCTTTTAATGTTTCTGTTGAGAAGTCTGCTGTGATTTTGATGAGTTTACCTTTGTATGTTATTTGTTTTTTCTCTCTTACAGCCTTCAATATTCTTTCCCTAGTTTCTGAACTTGTTTTAATGATGATATGTCATGGAATAGTTCTGTTCTATTTTGATCTGATCTGTTTGGTGTTCTGGAGGCCTCTTGCATCTGTATCGGAATATCTTTCTCTAGATTTGGGAAATTTTCCATTATTATTTTGTTGAATATATTACACATTCCCTTTGCTTGCACCTCTTCTCCTTCTTTGATGCCCATGATTCTCAAGTTTTGTCTTTTGATGGAGTCAGTGAGTTCTTGCATTTTCTTTTCACAGGTCTTGAGTTGTTTAATTAATAGTTCTTTGGTTTTTCCTTTGATTACCATTTCATCTTCGAGTCTGAGATTCTGTCTTCTGTTTGTTCTATTCTGCTGGATTGGCCTTCCATTTTGTTTTGCAATTCTGTTTTGTTCTTTTTTCTGAGGTTTTCCATATCCTGGGTCGTTTCCTCTTTAATGTTGTCTATTTTTGTTCTGAGTTCATTTATCTGTTTATTAATCATGTTCTCTGTTTTACTTTGTTGTTTATACAGTGCTTCTATGGTTTCCTTTATTTCTTTTGCTTTTTCAAATTCTCTACTATTGTTGTCTTGGAATTTCTTGAGTGTCTCCTGTACATTTTGGTTGACCACATCCAGTATCATCTCTATAAAATTCTCATTGAGTACCTGTAGTATTTCTTTTTTTAGATTATTCTGTGGGCTTCATTGGGTTCTTTGGCATACTTTATCTTCATTTTGCTGGAGTCTGGATCTGAGTATCTATTTTCTTCATGTCCCTCTGGTTCCTGTACTAATTTTTTGCTGTGGGGAAACTGTTTTCCCTGTTTTTTCTGTCTTCCCGTCATTGCCCTTGGTGTTGTTATTGTCCCTGTACTGTGTGCAATTAAGTATTTTCTGGCTTGTAATAATAGCACTAGTGATATTTAGAATGGAAGGGTGAGGGTGAGAGGGGATGGAAAGCAAAGAAGGTAAAGGAAAAGGGAAAAACAAATAACAAGTAGAAAAACAAAACAAAACAAAGAAACAAACAAAAAAAGTTTCAAAGATATAAGCAGGGAGAGACAGTGTACTAATCAACTGTAAGCTGAAAAGGCATTAGAGAGATGGAGAGAGGATTGAATATAAAAAATAAAAAGAATAAAAGTAAAAAATAAGTAAATGAAAAAAATATATAAAAATCTCCAAGTTCAAATGCAATAAAGTTTCAGTCTTAATAATTTTGTTGTTTGTCCCTCAGCCTCCAATCCTGGAGATGGTGGCTCAGGTGTTGTTCTGTAGTTTTCTCATCAATGGGGAAAAATAAAATAGAACAAAACTGCACAAAACAAAACAAACAATAAAATAAAAAACCCACAAAGTGTCCCAAGTTCAAATGCAATACAGTGTCAGTAAGTTTTTCATCATGCACATGTAGTTCGGTTGTTTTCTCATCAAAGGTAGGGAGAAAGAAAAAAAAGAGTCTGGAGACAGATCTGTGAATGGCTATCTGCTGCTGTGGCTTGCTGTTGCTGGAGGCAATATTTATGCAGATCTCAGGAGTGAGTTAGCCCTCACCTGGCCCTGCAGGCTTTGTTTACTCAGAGTTCTCCTGTGCGTGAGCTGCTGCTACAAGCTTTCCCCTTTCCAAGCACACTGGGGGAGGTGACACTGCACCCACTTTCTCAGGCCTGCGTGTTTACTTACTGCTCACGTGGGAAGTGGGTCTTCCCACCTCTCCTGTGGAGTTTTCGTCCCACTGTCACTTTCACAAGCTTTCCTGCTCCTGATTGCTGGGTGTGTGCTGCTGCTCCTGCTGGCCAGCATGTTTGTTTACAGCTCACATGGAAGTGGGTCTTCCCCCATCTTCTGTGGAGTTTTCCTCCCTCCACCACTTTCACAAGCTTTCCCGCTTGTGGTTGCTGGGCGCGTGCCACTGCTCCCGCCCTCTCTGGCCAGGCCCAGCTTGTTTATTTACAGTTCTGTGAGGGATTCCCCTCCCCTTCTCTTTGGCGCTCAAGGCGCCGCACCCTCTTTGCTATGTGCCTTTATTGTTTTTATTGCTTATTACTCAGTTTCTCTTTTTTCCCTGGGTGGGGGGTCAGTCTGTCCAGGGGGCTATGCTGATCTGGCCCAGTGTTGTCTGTGGGAGTACCATGTACAACTTAGCTCACCTTGTGGTCCACATCTTCCCAAGCCATCTGGGCATGGGCATCTGGCAGCAGCCTGGGGTCCCTCCTGGTTTCTCTGTTCATTGTGAAGTGGAGATGCTCTGCGCAGGCTGGATGTGTGGAGGGGTCAAAGTTTTGCCTCTTCTCTGTGGCCTTGCCTGCAAGCTGTGTCTCCAGCATCTCTCCAAGGTTTCACTTTAGAAGGTACGCTTTCTGCTTCTTCCCTCTAGCCACCATCTTGGAATCACCAACCCCTTTTTCTTAAGAGAAAGTAAGGTAGAGGACCATCCAAGTATATAATTTTTGAGGAAATAATCTTTGGTTTCAAACGTAGGCACATCAGTAACAGAGCTAAGGTGAGGAAGACCATAAAGCACTTCATAAGTGGAGAGGCCAATGTCTTTCCCAGGGGCCGTTCTTATCCTGAGTAGTGCTATGGGAAGTTATTTAATCCAAGGTAATCTGGTCTCTAAAACTAATTTAGTGGGCTGATTTTTAAGAGTCTGATTTAGAGCAAACAATTCGCTAGTCTGTGCTGACCAACTGTTGAGAGTCAGTCTGATTCTTTATAGTCAAGGCCTACCCATTATGTCTTTTTCCCTCAATTACTCAAGAGGATCTATCCATGGTATTCAGTAATATCTAAACATTTATGTGTGGGGCTCCTCCTTCCTGCTTCTCCACCAAGAAAGTGGCTGGATTTAGGGCCTCATCAGTAGTTAGAGTCAGGTCATCCTTTTCTAGCATGATAACCTCATACTTTAGGATCCTGGAATCTGTCAGCCATCTACCCACTTTCTGGTTTAAGATTGTTCTAACTTGATGGGGAGTGCTAATAATTAGGTCTTCCCCAAAGGTGATTTTTCTACTCTCTTTGGTTAGAAGGGCTGTAGCTGGTACTGAATGAATACACTCAGGCCAATCTCGGGTGACAGGATCCAGGAATTTAGATAAGGCCATGGGTTGATGTTAACCCCCATGTTTTTGAGTTAGCACCCCAAGGGCAACTTGTTTATATTTACAAAGAGGTGAAAAGGCTGTTCAAGAGAGGGCAAGGCTAGCCTCGGGGCTGTGATAGGGCTTGTTTTAGCTCATCTACTTGTTTTATCTCCTCGGGGGTCCAAAGATGGGGGTCTAGTCCCTCTTGGGTCAATTTGAGATATAAAGATTTACTTTTAAGGGCATATGCATCTATCCACAAATGGCCATATCCCAAGGAACTTTCTCAATTCTTGTTTTGTTCATGGGAGAGGGAGACCAATGATTCCTTCTATTCTTTCTGGACTAATCCTTCATTGGCCCTTACTGATCAAATGTCCCAGATATTTTACTTCAGTCTCAGCAAATTATAACTTATTCTTTGAAATATGAAGTCCCTGGCTTCCCAGGAAATTTATAAAGCTAATGGCTGTGTTAATCACCTCCCCCTGATTATCCCCTCATTATTAAATCTCTCAAGTCTCTTATATTTTCTCAGTGCCCTGGGGTGCTGTTATCCCATCGGGGATCTTGATTAAGAGACTTAACATCAGCTGCCATGACATTTTGTCTGGGGGATGTTCACACTCCCAGATAGCCATTGCTGCTCTATGTTCATGGCTCTTTCCTCCCTTGAGAAGAGAATTCCCAAAATAGACATTAATTCAGCCCAAGTATGTATATGTGGTCCCAGAAATTGATTAACCTGATCTGAGACCCTGAAGGGATCCTTGAGAAGGGGTCACAACTCCTTTTTTAAAATTTTGGACCTCAGAGCTGGTAATATGGGCATTTACAAAACAAATTTCACCTCTTCTGAGGGAAACTCCTGAGAGGAAAGAAGGAGTGGGGTTTTTCTTCTTCAGACTGAGGAAAAGGTAGATTCTCAATGTCTTGATGGCATTGTTCTAAATACCTTGGAAGTCGTGGTAGGGAGAGGTTTCAGGTAGGGAGGGAAGGGGGGTGGAGGTGGAAGGGTTGGGAGGGGGAGGTGGAAGCCTGAGGTGGTGGCATGGGGCTGGCACTGGCACCTGAGCCAGAGGAACAGCAGGGTTATGGGGTGTGTGTGGGGGGGAAATGGAGGAGAATAAATCCCTGTTAGAAGGGGTTTTGGTTTTTTTTTTCTTTTTGTCTTTTTTCCTTTTCTTTAAGTGGATACAGGACTATAGGACTCTGTCTCCAACAGAGGGCATATTCCATCTCCTCTTGAGTAACTGGGCTTTTGTTGTTTACATGCTCAATTACTAATTGACAGACCCAGTCCATATCAGACCAAAATTTTGGCCAAAGAACCCCAAAGGCTTTAAGATTGGTTCTTGGGTCCAGATAAAACAATAGTATTTAACCATTCTTTGTTTCTTCATCCCTTTAGTTTGGGGGCTATCATCCCAATATTTTAACATCTTCCCTATGGGGCTCTCAGAGGGTATTTTATCCTGGGCCTTTGTTTTCTGGTCCCCCTCTTTGCTGTCTTTATTACCCACTTATCCCTTCTGGGCAACTGTGTTCTGTCTATCAGGAGCTCAAACTTCCACCCCCATCCCCCCTTTGCCTTGGAGGCTGTTTGCACTCTGATTCTCTTTCACTTTGCCCTTCTCAAGCTGCCTCCCTCATGGGAGCTTAAAGCACCTCTTGGTAGCTGGCTGGTCAGAATAAGCTGCTGACCTGGATTAGATTCAAGAATCTGATTCCGTCTTAAACAGTATGCGGTTGCCTCAGAACTGCAGATCAGGACTCCACTTTCCCTTTGTGTCACCCGACACATCTCACAGCCTCCAGTATCCCAACCACCAAGGCATTACTTGGTCATCCTATGACGTTTCTTGTCTTGGTTTGTGCACAAAACTTACATGGTCACCATGGTCCCTGTCTTCAGAACTCTTTTACCTGCGTTGTCAAGAAATTCTGGAGTCTGAGTTCATTTGCAGATCTGGAAAGTTGTCACCCTCAGCTGAACCCCAGGGCTGCTGCAACCAGGCAGCAGATGCATCTCCCCGGGGAAGGTCTGGGGATCCCTCTTCCCAGACGGAATGTAAAATCCCTGACCAAGCCCCCAAATTGTTGGAATTAAAGACCCTCTGGTGCCAAAAACAGACACACAAGAGACAGAAAATCTTGACAGGGCAGTTTCTTTTGACCAAAAGGGTGCAAGCATGTGCTCACTCCAGCTAAGCAAACATGCAAGCACAAAATGGCTGACAGTGACTCCTCCTTATATCCCTGACACAGTTGTACCTGCCCCTCACCTGGGATTTGTCCAGGTCAGAGGTTCACAGTCTTTCCTGATTGGCTAAAAGGCTTGGGGGATGGGTTAGGGCATGCAGTTTGGAGGGCAATGGAGTTGTACAGGAATCCAGAAAAAGAAGCAAGAACCCTTTAATCATGCAAGTCACCTAAGGTGGCAACCTGAGGAAGTTTTAAGTAATCTAAGAGGGTAACAAATGCTTTGATAGAAAAGATCATTTTTCTTACATAACCTACCCAGTATCTTTTAAATAAATTCCTCCTTTACTTTAATAAAAAAGCCTAGAATGAAAGACAAAACAACTCTAATAAATGTGCTTTTAGATAGAATATAACACAGAGAACATGGAAATCCTCTATCTTAAGATTTCATCAAAGAAAATGGATAAGGAGCTTTGGTCTTTTGCTTTCTTCTCTTTATTTTTTTAAATGTTCTTTTCCAACTGATATTTCTATCTTAATATCTATCTATCTACCTACAATCCTATTCCCTTCCATAGGATTTAAGACAGTTTATAAAAACATACATAATTTATCAAGATAATTGTAGGTAAGATATGTTGCAAAGGGAAAAGAACTGATAGAGATATAAAATAGAGCAATGAGTGAAGTTAATGCCAGAACATATACAGGGAAGTCCTATATACTTATAACTATTAAGCAACAAGTTTGCTAAGTTTTCTACTGGATAATAGGAAGAAAGAATTGTGATTAGTTACAGGATTCATAGTTGAAACATGAACTAGCTGCTTGTAAGCATGTGTCTATTTCTAATACAGTGGTCTCCCCTTATTCAAATTTTGCTTTCTTTCATTTTAGTTATCTACAATCAAACACAGTCTAAAAATCTTAAATGAGAAATTTCAGAAATAAAAGTTTTAAGTTGTAAGCCTTTCTGAGTGATCTGATGAAATCCCACACTGTCTTGCTAACCCAGTCTGGGACACGAATCATCCAGTGTACTACCAACTATCCATGCTCTGTGTGCTACCAACCTGTCAGTCATGTGGTAGCTGTCTTAGTTACCAGGTGGATGGTGGAGGTATCACAGTGCTTGTGTTCAACTAATCCTTGGATAGTAGCCTAATGCTGCATCAAAATGCTTACTTCTTTCATCTCGCCATGTAGGCATTGTATTATCTCAAATCAACACAGGAAGATGGTGAGTGCAGAGAGAAACACTGCATTCACATAACTTTTAGTACAGTATCATTGCTCTATTTTATTCTTAGTTTGTGCTTAATTTATAAAATAAAGCACTCTACCACTTGATTCACACCTCCAGTCCAAAATGTCAACAAATTTCTGAAGTTCCAGACTGCACACTGCAGGGAAAAAAAGGAAGTAAATGGAGAATCTTCCCCAAATATAGGACTGACTATGCAATGTGTTATTCCTCATAATGGTCTGATTAGGAAAGTACATATTTCAAATAATTGTGAGGATTCTGCTACAAGTTTCTGGGCCCACAGTTCAGGTCTTTATTCTGTGTTTTCTTACTTATTTTATGCCTCTGGCTAAAAGAATGAATTAGTTGATTCTTTTTGAAATTTTAAATATCCAAAGCTAAAAAACAGCTCTGTATTGGAAATTCATTCCAAGCAGAGTAGTGGAGGGGCATAAGACCTAAAACATTTGCTGTAATTCAGGGACACTTGAAAACTGACCCTCCATCTTCTACGGTCCTTCTCCTGCTGCTCTGCAAGAGGGCATGAAGTCCAGAGTTCTCCTTGAGAAACTTTAAAACTATTTAGGAAAACTAACCATTAGCAGATTTACATAGATATAAGTGACAGAGTCCAGACCGACTGGACATCACTTTCAGAAACAAGCATGTAGAAAGCAGGTCATGAAGGGTTGGGGATGTAGCTGAGTGTTTTAGTATATTCCTAGCATGTGTGAGGCTCTGGGTTTAATCTCCAGCATGAAAGAAAAGAAGAAAAGGAAAGAAAGGGAGGGAGAGAGAGAGAGGGAGAGAGAGAGAGAGACAAGGAGAAAGAGAGAGAGAGAGAGAGAGAGACAAGGAGAAAGAGAGAGAGAGAGAGAGACAAGGAGAAAGGGAGAGAGAGAGACAGAGAGAAAGAGAGAGAAAGAAAGAAAGAAAAAAGAAAGAAAGAAAGGAGGGGAGGGAGAGAGTAGGGGAAGCAGTATGGCGAAGAACGTTGGTAGGTGACAGTTAGTGAGGGAGAAGCTAAAATCTGAGAAACACAAACTTTCCCCTATCTAATCTGGAGAAAAAGCCACAAGCATTCCTTCTATCTAAGCAAGGTTTTTTCTGCTTCTCTGAAGATCTATAGATCACCTTTAATTAGGTACATTCCATGAAAATTGTCCAAAGTCTCAGAAGCATTTTTGTGCCATATAGGAAAAAAGAAAGAAGCAATTCTGTATTGAAAGTCATTGTGATGGGATCAGGCAGTACAACTCAGAGTTGGAAGCAATCATGGTGCCCAAGTGGGCAGCTAATTAGCTGACGACCCCTATTAGAGTGACGTCAAGGAAGGGCAGAAGCAGGGTCATGAAATTTGCATTTGGCAGTGCAAGGAGCCATGACTGCCAAAAGCTGCTGTTTGCTGGAGCGTGAAAGGAAACCAGAGCAAGATAAAAAGGTGCTTAGACCATAAAAATAGTATTGTTTTTCATTAATGAGCTCTTTTTCATCAGGCATTCTCAATCAAGAAAGCTTTTCTCAACTGAAGTTTTGAATTTCCATTTTCAAGTGCGAACCTTTCTTTGCCAAATGTAAAAGTTATCTGACGAGGCTTAATAACTTTTATTGGCATGCCAGAGGGAGTCTATCATTTTAATTGCTTTTGTCTAACTAATAAAAGATACAAATGTTATACTGAAGATAAATTTTCTTTTCCAGAATTTCCACAGGTTAAAAGGGTTTCTTTATTCATCTACTCAGTGAGCATTTATTGAATAATTGCTATTAGCCAGGCATTGCTCCAGACATTTGGAAATGCAAAGATGAGTAAGACAGTCCTCAGACAAGAACTTCACAAAGTCTTTAGGGAAGGAATACCAAATCAAAACTTTTTAAAGCAATGGAAGAAGTGCAAATATTTGTAGTCAGCATAAAGTGTTGAGGTGTTCACAGAGAAAGGAGATGTTTAGCACTGTCTTGGGATATAAGGAAGGCATGGAAAATGTTGAAAAAGACCAAAGTGGCCATCACCAAATAAATAAGATTAAATGAAAAAACATGCAAGCCAGATACACATAATCATTATATCAATTTAATAATTTGTATTTTACCTATCTCATATCATGATTTACTTGGTCTTCTTTAGAATGACTCACTTAGTCAACTCCCTGTATAGCTATCCTTATCTCAACCAGCAAAAACCCTTGTTCCTTCCTATTATTGCTTATACTCTCTCTACAACAAAATTAGAAATAAGGGCAAAATAGTTTCTGCTGGGTATTGAGGGGGTAGGGGGGAGAGGGAGGGGGCAGAGTGGGTGGTGAGGGAGGGGGCAGACTGAGTGGTAAGGGAGGGGGTGGGGGCAGGGGGGAGAAATGATCCAAGCCTTGTATGCACATATGAATAATAAAATAATAAAAAAAATAAAATGACTCACTTAAAAATTAAATTCAGTCTTTGATATGCTAATAACATATCTCTAACTATTTGCAGTAGGTAATATTCCACTTTTTAACTTGTTAAAAAGATCACTTTTGAACATTTTTGCATGCTGCCTAGGTTTCAGTGTGCTTTTCCTTCCAATAGTCAATTTTATGACTTTTTTGGGACAAATTGCACTTGAGCTACTGGAGCCACTTTGCCTACAGGTGAAGTGCATCATTTCCCAGAATCTTAAGTAGTGAAAATGGCATCTAACCAATGCTTTGGAGGTATGGGGTTATAAAAGCTGAGTTCCTTAACGTGGGTCAATTAGCCAGAGTTCCCCTGAGAGATCAGACTGAAGCTACCCTTCCCATATCCTGCTTTAGATATCAGTTTCCTTTTTCCTACCCCTCCTTCCTCAGTACCAGTTCCCCTGGGGGCACTCCCTTAATAAGTCACTTGCATATAAATCCTTGTCTTTAGCATCTTCTTTGAGGAACTTGATTCAAGACAAGAGGAACCTCCCTCCATCACCCTCCCCAAATCCATCTACCACCACCAAAAAAGGAAAAACATTCATTCACTTTTTCACAAAAGTTCTTGTGTGCCCAACATAAAACAGTGCTGATGGAGTGGCTCAAGTGGTAGAGCACCTACCTAGCAACCCTGAGGCTCTGAGTGTCTGAGACTCAGTGTTGACCAAAAAAAAAAAAAAAAAAAAAAAAATGGGGAGAAGAAGAATTCTTTATCTTGATCATGTCAGTCAGGGTCTAATGTCTTTGATAAATCAACGATTATACTCCAAATATTTGTGTGCATATTATTGCATCTTACCCACAGTAAAGAGGAGATAGAAGAATCAAGATTGTCTATACTATTAGCACATCTGATCTTTCTTTAGTCCCAATGGACAAGTCAAAAAAAGATGGAAAGTCCATAGAATGCCTCTGTATGAAAAATGATCTTTTCTATCAAAGTCTTTGTTACCCTCTTAGATTACTTAAAAATTTCTCAGGTTGCCATCTTAGGTGACTTGCATGTTTAAAGGGTCCTTGCTTCTTCTGGATTCCTGGACGACTCCATTGCCTACCAAACTGCATGCCCTAACCCATCCCCCAAGCCTTTTAGCCAATCAGGAAAGATTGTGAACCTTTGACCTGGACAAATCCCAGGTGAGGGGCAGGTACAACTGTGTCAGGGATGTAAGGAGGAGCCACTGTCAGCCATTTTGTGCTTCTAAGTTTGCTTAGCTGGAGTGAGCATGTGCTTGCACCCTCTTGATCAAGAGAAAACTGCCTTGTCAAGATTTTCTGCCTCTTGTGTGTCTGTTTTCAGCACCAGAGGGTTATCAATTCCAACAGTTTGGGGGCTTGTCCAGGATTTTACATTCTGTCCAGGAAGGGGGTCCCAACCCTTGTCTGGGAAGATACATCCCGCTGCCTGATTGCTGTGATCCTGAGGTTCAGCCAAGAGTGACAACTTTCTGGTTCTGTGAATGAGCTTGA
Organism: Castor canadensis; assembly: GCF_047511655.1. NCBI lineage: Eukaryota > Metazoa > Chordata > Mammalia > Rodentia > Castoridae > Castor > Castor canadensis. The sequence continues at coordinate 92,059,778 of NC_133399.1, read as the reverse complement.
ACTGCAGAATTTCTTGACAATGTGGGTAAAAGAGCTCTGAAGACAGGGACTTCAGCAACCATGTAAGTTTTGTGCACAAACCAAGACAAGAAATGTCACAGGGTGACCAAGTAATGCCTTGGTGGCTGGGATACTGGAGGCTGTGTGATGTGTGAATGAGATGTGTTGGGTGACACATGGGGAAAGCAAAGTCCCGATCTGCAGTTCTCATACTGTTTAAGGTGGAATCAGATTCTTGAATCTAATCCAGGTCAGCAGCTTCTTCTGACCTGCCAGCTACCAAGAGGTGCCTCAAGCTCCCATGAGGGATGCTGCTTGAGACAGACAAAGTGAAAGAGAATCAGACTGCAAACAACCTCCAAGGCAAAGGGCAGGGGGTTGAGCTCCTGATAGAGCACAGTCAACCAGAAGGGAGAAATGGGAAATAAAGGCAGCAAAGAGAGGGGCCAGAAAACAAAGGCCTAGGATATAATACTCTCTGGGAGCCCCATAGGGAAGATGTTAAAATATTGGGATGATAGCCCCCATGCTAAAAGAAAGAGAAACAAAGAATGGTTAAATACTGTTGTTTTATCTGGACACAAGAACTGATCTTAAAGTCTTTGATTTTTATTTTGGTCAAAATTTGGGTCTGATGAGGAATGGGTCTGTCAAGTATTAATTGAGCATGTTATCATATGACAAAGCTCAGTCACTCAAGAGGAGATTAAATATGCCCTCTGTTGGAGACAGAGTCCTGTAGTCCTGTTTCCACAAAGAGGAAAAAAAACCAAACCCCAAACCCCTTCCTAACTGATATTTACTCTCCTCCCTCCCCTCCCCCTTTTGCCTGCTCTTCCTTCTGGCTCAGGCACCAGAGCTGGCCCCAGCCCTGCCCTCCAGGCTTCCTCCCCTTCACCTCCACCCCTTTTGACTCCCAGCCCCACAGGCTTCTGCTTAAAATTATAAAAACTAGAAAATTGAAAAAAATAGATCCATAGAGGAATTATTAGGAGAGGCACAAAAGGTGTATGTAAGGAGAGAGTAAGAAAAACAAAAACAAAAGGCAAAGATCGTGTTATCCATGAGCAGGTTAATAGGGAAAGGCCAAACCAATATCCTATTGGACTCAACTGGCCCGGCCTCCCTCATGGGGTATAAGAGACCAGAAAGTCAGAAGATGAAACAAAGAGGAGGGGAAAATAAGTGCTTTAAATGTGGGGCAGCTGGACACTTTGAGAGAATGTCAAGAAGGAAAGAGTGTAGGAAACTGTTCCTTTAATGACCTCCGATGAAGAATACGGGCCCAGGGGTGCTTTTACTTTGAAGTGTCCTTCTCAGATCCCTTGATAAATTTAGAAATGGGACCACAATGTGAAGTTGTCACCTTCCTGACTGACTCAGGTGCTTCCAGATACTCCCTCTGTCTTCTGCCCAGGGGCTTAATCTATTCCCTGGAGAGGATACTAATTTCTGTGGTAAAGGGAGAAAGCATTCCATTTAAAATATTACAAGAAACAGATGTTTATTTCCAAGACAGAACCACTAAGATACAATTTTTCCTGGTCCCCTAGGCAGGTACCAGCTTATTTGGAAGAGATCTAATGACCCGATTAGGAATTGGTTTACATGTAAATAAGGGAATTGCCCTTGAGGTGCTAACCCAAAAACATGGGGGTCAACATCAACTGTGGCCTTCTTATCTAAATTCCTAGATCTGTCACCCGAGGTTGGCTTGAGTGTATTCAGGCAGTAGCAGCTACAGCCCTTCTAACTGAAGAGAGTAGAAGAATCACCTTTGGGGGAGACCTAATTATTAGCACTCCCCATCAAGTTAGAACAATCTTAAACCAGAAGGTGGGTAGATGGCTGACAGATTCCAGGATCCTCTTGGGTAACCAAGGGGAAAAGGACATAATGGATATTCTATAGTAGATGAGGAGGCCATGACTATAACAGAATCAGGCCAACTCCCTAACAATTGGTCAGCACAGACTTGTGAATTGTTAGCTCTAAATCAGGCCCTAAAATACTTGAGAAAGAAGGGACCATATACACTGATTCAAAATATTCATTTGGTGTGGTCCATACCTTTGGAAAAATCTGGATGAAATGGGGCTTAATCAATAGCAAGGGCCAAGACTTGGTACATGGAGAATTAATTCAACAAATATTAGCCTAAAACTGCCTGAAGAAATAGCCACAGTCCATGTGCCAGGTCACCAAAAGGGTGAGATTTTGAGATTCATGGGAATTCTTCTGCAGATGAGACAACAAAACAGGATTCTCTCACCTCTGAGGCCCCAGTCTTTTGTCTCATTCCACACCTACCTGCTCCTCACATCACCCTTATCTTTACCCTCACTGAGGAAGAACAACTAAAAAAACAAGAAAAAAGAAAAAAAAAAAACTTGGGGCAGTCAGGACTGAACAGGGAAAATGGATTCTCCCCGATGGGAAGGAAATGATCTGAAAGCCCCTAACGAGAGGACTCCTTACCTATCTCCATCAGGGGAGCCACTGGGGACCCCAAGCCATGTGTGATGCAGTTTTGCGAGCCTATGGGTGTATAGAGATCTATACACTAGCCAAAAAAAGTATCAGAAGGATGTTTTAGGTTATTACTAGAAAACATAATCCCAAAGTTTGGAGTTATAGAAAATATAGACTCAGACAATGGGAGTCATTTCACTGCCATTGTCCTTAAGGGATTTATGAAGGCTCTAGAGATCAAATGGAAATATCATACTCCCTCACATCCACCTTCCTAAGGGAGAGTTGAAAGAATGAATCAGACTCTTAAAAAACAATTCACTAAATTAGTTTTAGAGACCAGATTATCTTGGACTAAATGTTTTCCCATAGTGCTATTCAGAATTATGACGGCCCCTCGGAAGGACATTGGCCTTTCCCCCTAAGAAATGCTTTATGGGCTTCCTTACCTTAGCTCTGTTACTTATCTACCTTTCTTTGAAACCAAAGACTATTTCCTCAAAGATTATATACTTGGATTGTCCTCTACTTTACTTTGTCTTAGGAAAAAAGGATTGTTAGCACAGGCTCCTCCACTTGACTTTCCTGTTCACCCACATCAGCCTGGCGATTATGTGCTGATCAAGACCTGGAAAGAAAATAAGCTTGAGTCAGCTTGGGATGGACACTTCCTGCTCCTGCTGACCATAGAGACAGCTGTCCAAACCATGGAGTGGGAATGGACTCATCACACACGGGTAAAGAAGGAGCCCTCACCTGACCAGAAGGAACAATGGGCTGTGCTCTCACATCCAGGCAACACCAAAGTGACTTTAAAAATACTATAGTTAAAATATTCTTTCCCTTTCGTTTGGGAAATGGTATGCTTATTATTAATGTAACTCAGAATACTTTTCCCTTAACTGTTGAATTTGATGCATGCCAGATCCTTCCTTGTGGATGCTTTATGTCCCAACTCCAGCTCCAAGGATATTCCTTTTTTATGTTCCCCATCCCAGAACCCACAGGGAAGCTGGTATCTGTCCAGAGTAGATGGATGTGGGGGTGAAACACTGGGTATAAAGGATACACTCCTCCCTTTTATGACAATGCTAAGGGCTGGACCAGACCCCAGGGCACTGGAAAGATTCCAATTTTTACCATCTAGAACAAGCAACAGTCTTTTAACAGATTTCAGTCAAAATTACAGCTGTTTCAGACACACCCCTTTCCTACTTGTAAAGATAAATAATGTAACCCACATAGATTAGTCACAGAAAGCCTTGGAGTATGACACAAGAACCATCTATATTTCATAGATATGGGTTGGGGCAGGTGTCTCAGGGACAGACCTGTTAGGTGCCTTTAAGCTCCATCTAGCTTCCAACCTCTCCTAGGTGACACCCAGTTCTACCTCCACTCCAGCGTTACCTCCACATTTGTACAACAATCAAACTCAGGTAGCTGTAGAATTCAAGGACCTAAGACAAACTGTGGCTATTGAAATTGGGTACAGGGATACAAATGCTTGGATGAATGGATAAAATGCTGTCCGCACATTAAATAAGAGCGATTGCTATGTTTATATTACTGGGAGGCCAGATTCTCAGGTGGTCCCATTTTCATTAGGATGGTCTTTGGACTCAGATGGAATGTACTGCATGTTGGCTCTGTTTTAGGATGCTAAGGCTTGGGGCAACGAATCCTGCTGGATGCTATCACTACTGTTTCCAGAGGTCAGAGGTCCTATGTGTCAGCCCCAGAGGACTATTAGGCCACCCACCTTAGCCATCAATTATACCCCATGTCTCACCAGATGGGGGGATGATTGGCAAATGTGGGCAACCTGACGGGATGCAGTGAAAGCCAGTCCTTCAACAGCCTCACAAACCAGTCCACACTCTTGGTGGGCAGAACCGATGTCTGGTGGTACTGTGGAGGACTTTTACTCGAGACTCTCCCAGGTAACTGGGCAGGCACCTGTGCCACCTGCATCAGTTCCTCCCCCTCTGCAAGGGTATTTCTTGTGGCCCTCTCCACCTAGACACTATAGCAGGGTGTCCCAAGAGTCCCTGAATTGTGATTGTTCCTTGTTTTCAGGTACCCAGCATAGTTCAGTTTCAAATAATAGGCCATCTCTCAAAAATGGTGCCTGGCTATAGCTCCTTGAGGTTTGGTGAGTGACAAAATGGATTTCTTTTCCAATGCTAGCCAGCCACAGAGAAGGAGTCATCATCAGATGACTTAAGACTTGTGAGAACTGTGATCTTCTCCTGCAGCTAAGACTGCCACTCTGTTATCATCAGGACTGTCTGGCTTACCTTGTGGTTGTGGCTTCAGGTCCCCTTCCTTGCCCAGGTAGCAAGGACTGGAGCTCTGGACTATTTCTTGCTTTTGTATGCAAGAACTTTCTGTCTCTCCATCCTTGTTAGCGCCAGTGTTACTTCTTTCCTGATATCTGTTTTTCCCCTCTTTCTCTCCTTGAGTTTCTTTTCTGTTACCTTGACTCTTTCTTACTGAGTTCACAGAGAAAACTTCTAATCCTTCATCTTAACTGGGATGCATATGCATATCTTGAATTTCAAAATTTTCATTTCTAGGGTTGGGGTTGTAGCTCAATGGTAGAGCACCCTACCTACGTATGAGGCCCTGGATTTTATCCCCAGCACTTCAGGAAAGAGATTAAAATTCCTGTTTTAGGTATATATTCAACAGAAATCATACATACCTTCACTAAAAAACATATAGGACAGCGTTTATCATGGCTACATTCAAACTATCAAAAATGGATATAGATCAACTGTTGGTAGTACAATGTATGAAGTCTGGAATCTTTTAATAGTGGAATACACTAAGAATGAATCAAGTGAACAAACTATACTAAGTGCAACCACATGTGTGAATCTCAAACACCAATTTAGGTAAAAGGAGTCAAATATAAAAGATGTCATACTATATAATTCCACTGTGCATAGTTCTAAACTAACCTTTTGTGTTACAAGAAAAGGTAGAGGTTTTCCTTGAGGTGTAATGATAGAATAGAACTCCTTGAGTGCCAGTGATGTTCTTTACCCATGGCCTAGCTATATGAGTGTATTTGCTTTTTGAAAAGTAATTGAGGTGAACAACTATGATTGGACACTTCTGTATTTATGTTTACATTTCTATAACAAATTTACCCAAAAGAGAAAAAAAATAAAATGGAAGGTTTGAAGAGTAGATTAAATTTAGCAAACTGGTTTTCAGAAAAAAAAAAACCTGATTTGTAACATTTGCCAAATTCTATGGTACATTTTCTATTACGGCTTCACAATCATCTCATGGAAGTTTAATAAATTTTGGTAAATGTAAATACTTGTGCAAACAAATAAGTCATATTTTGCCCCTCCACCACCTCTTCCTAGGCAACCAATAGCCTGTTTTTATTAGGATGGATTATTCTTTCCTAGTCTCAAATGGAATCATACAGGATGTACTCATTTTTCTTTTTCAGTACTGGGGCTTGAACTCAGGGCCTACACCTTCAGCCACTCCACCAACCCTTTTTTGTGATGGGCTTTTTTCAAGATCAGGTCTTGTGGAACTCTTTGCCCAGGGCATGATGAAGTCTGGTGCATCCCATTCTATCCTGCCTGCAATGTGAATCATCCTTTTATTCTTTGTATCCACACTATATAACTGCCCCATCCATTAGTCATTTAATAGTTATCGATTTCACCAGATTAACTCTCCTTGCATTGCAGTGCTTGTGTTTAGGTCAACTTAATTTTACGTTATAATGACCCACAAACCACAAGAGTAGTGTGGGAAATTTGGGTATACTAAAGAAAGTCATAAAGTGCTTCCTTTAAATGAAAAGGTGAAAGTTCTTGACCTAAGAATAAGAAGAAAAAAACCTGAAAGCTGCTAAGATCTGTGATAAGAATGAATCTTCTGTGAAATTGTGAAGAAAAAAAAAAAAGAAATTCATGCTAGCTTTGCTGCTGCACCTCAAACTTCAATATCGTGTCCCTAGTACATGTTAAGTGCTTAGTTAAGATGGAAAAGCAATTATATTTGGGGTGGCAGATACAAACAGAAAACATGTTCTTATTGGTGGCAATATATTGTGCCAGAAAGTACTGAGACTATAAAAAGACTTCAGCAAAGGATCCCCTAAAACAAGCAACAGGAAGCCATTTACTGCAAGTAAGGAAGGGGGACAGATTGAGACATTAGTGTGAACTGAGAAGCATAAAAGTTATTGGAGAGGGTACCAGGGTGTGGGAAGGGGAGCAGGGAAGTAGGATGGAGAGGGATTGATCAACAGGCACAAAATTATAATTGAATAGGAGAAATAAATTCTAGTGTTCTGTAGCACAGTAAGGTGATTATAGCTAATAATTTATTGCATTTCAAAATAGCTGTGAGAGAATTTTGAATGTTCTCATCACAGTACCCCACAACTATGTGCAATTATGTGTTGATTAAAAAAATCTTTTAAATGTCCTCTACCCTATTCCTGGATGAAAAATTTAAAAACAGTATGTTTAACCCTGTAAAAAATTCATTGGTTACATCTGCTGAAGAAGCTGCTGTCATCTTTCTGGGAGAGTGGAAGAAGTTGACTAAGGAGAAAAGGTATCATCTAAAATAAGTCTTTAATTCTGGAAGAAGATGCCCAATAGCACCTACATTCTTAAAAACACAAAAGAAGAACCAGGGCATAAATTGGGAAGGGACAGATTACCTCCAGTATGTGGCACTGCTGCAGGGTATGTGACAAAGCCCATAGTCTATAAAATGAAGAACCCATGTGCTCCAAAGCAAAAACAAAAATTATCTCCTTGTGTTCTGGCAACATAACCAGAAAGCAGGGTGACAGCCATCTTGTTTATGGAATGGTTCCACCAATGCTTCATCCCAGAAGTGAAAGAGTTGGAAGAGGAATGATTGGCATTTAAACATCCTGTTAATAATAGACAGTGCGCCTGGCCATTCTCAATCACTTTGCTATGAAAATGAAAATGTTGAGCTTGTATTTTTGCCTCCAAATACAATTGCTCTGCTCCCTGATTATGGCATTATTTGGTTTGTCAAAGCCACATATACCCACCTGGTATCTGATCATATTAGATCAGTAATTGGTGCAGACCCTACTCTGGACATAACACAGTGCTGGGAATAATTCACTATTACTGATGCAATAACATTCACCAAAGCTACAATGGATGAATTAAAATCAGAAACTATAAATGTCTGCTGGAAAGACTTATGAAGTGAATAATTTTAAAGTTTTCTGGGTATTGATGGAAGTTAGAAAAATCATGTGGCATGACAAGTTGTTTGAGAAGGATTTGCCCACATGCTTGGTGAAGTGGAAGAACATGTTAAAAGCTACTGAGAAGTGTTAATAAAAGAACTTGGTAACTTACCTACAGAGGGAGATGAAGACTCTGGAGCAGAATCAGCAATGTGGATATTACTGAACAGTTTCCAAGTGTTCAAAATTCACAGACATACATTATGAAAGAACAAAATTATAGAGTATGATCCTCAAATGGAATGCAGCATTAAAATTACCTGTGATCAAGCAAAACTTGGACGAGTTAAAAAGGACAGCAACTTCTTTTTTCTTTTTTGGTGGTACTGGGGTTTGAACTCAGGGCCTTGCACTTGTTAGACAGGCACTCTCCCACTTAAGCCATGGTCCCCCAAGACAGCACCCTCTGAATACAGTGCTTTTCCAAAGTTTATGGCAAAAATCCATCAACTATTGAGGATTCCCAACCATTATGTGCTCCTGACATCCAACCATCAACATCATCATGGTTTAATGATTCAGGATCACTAGAAGCAGATGATCCTTCTGACATACTGTCACAAAATCAATAGTAGCTTAGAGTCATCTCACAATGCTTACCCCGCCTCATCTGATCACACGGCATTGTAGCATTTCACATCATCAAAAGAGTAAGGGTGAATACAGTATGGGAGAGAGGGGAGGGAGAGAGACAGAGAGAGAACATTCATGTAATTGTTATTAAATTGTCTTTTTTTTTAGTTATTGTTAATCTCTTACTGTGACTAATTTATAAATTAAGGTTTGTTATTTTTTGTGGTACTGGGGCTTGAACTCAGGGCCCTCACCAGTCCTTTTTTTGTGATGGGTATTTTCGAGATAGGGTCTCAGGAACTATTTGCCTGGGCTGGCTTCGAATTCCAATCCTCCTAATCTCTGCCTCCTGAGTAGCTAGGTTTACAGGCGTGAGCCACCAGTGCTCAGCTTAAATTTTTATCAGAGTAAATATGTGTAGGAAAAAACCCATATTATATATAGTTCAATACCATCCATGGTTACAGAAATCCCCTGGGGGTCTTGGAGTGCATGCCTTTGCAGATAAGGTCAGCTTTCTGACACTGTAACAAAATACTTGAGACAGTCAACATATAAAGAGGAAAGATTTTGGTAAATGGTTTCAAAGGTTTCAGTTCATGATCAGTTGGGTCTGTTGCTTTTGAGCCTGTGGACAGGCAATACAAACAGGTGAGCAAAGCTGCTCACCTCATAGGAGCTGGAAAGCAAAGAGAGAGAGAGAGAGAGAGAGAGAGAGAGTGAGAGAGAGAGAGAGAGAGAGAGAGAGAGAGAGAGAGAGAGAGAGAGAGAGAAGGAGGGAGAGGAAAGGTCCATGTCCCAGCATTTCCACATTTCCTTTAAGGGCTTCCCCTCAATGACCTAACTTCCTTCTGCTAGACCCAGTATCCTCAAGAATCCATCACTTCCCAAAACTGCCACAGGCTGGAGACCAAGCCTCTAGCATATGGTCCTCTGAAAGACAGTTAAGGTCCAGACCTGTAATAATGAGCTGTGTGTTGATGCACTGTACTGAGTACTTTTCATGAGCCCCTCATAGATTGATCTTTATGTGTTGTGTCAAATATTTACTCATCTTCAAACTCGGTTGTCTGTATTATTGTTGAGTTACATGCGTTCTTCACGTTATACATTATTTTATTGTCAAGTATGCTTTGCAAACATTTCCTAGTCTGTGGCTTGCCTTTTTATTATGAAACAGAATCTTTTAAAAAGTTTGTAATTTTAATGAAGTCAAATTTTTTTTTGTAGTTTGTATTTCTTATCTTTTAAGGAGCTTTTTGTTAAACCCAAGATAACTAAGATTTCTTCTATGTGTTCTTCTAAATAAAACATTTTTTGATTCAGAAATATTTCTCTCAGCAATGTCTTATAGTTTTCAGTGTACAGGTCTTACATATGTCAAACTTATCCCTAAGTATTTAATATTTTTTATGCTTTTATAAATGGTATTTTCAAATTCTGATTGTTCTTTGTTAGCACACAGAAACCAACTTGATACAATACTACTAAGGAGTTTCACTGTAATTCTACTGATGCGTACCCTGTACTTTGAACAATTTCACCCCCTCTATATTTCTGAACCCCCTCCCAATTCTTCCCTTTTTCAAACAGTGTTTGGTGAGTTTGATTATACTGTCTTCATATGTCTGTACGTAATGTACTTTGATTCTTTTCACCTTTCAGTATACTTCAGCTCCCACAGGTTCCCCCTCCTCCAGAGAGTCCCTCTTTTATGTTCATGTCCCATCATTATTCTTATCATCACTCCTTGGATCTAAATTCCACAAATGACTGAAAATGTGATTTTTTTTTTAAAGCTTGGCTTATATTGCTCAACATGATGATCTCCAGTTGCATCCATTTTTCCTGCAAATGAGATCTTATTTATGATTGTGTAATACTGCATGATATACATATGTATGTGTATATATATATGATATACATATATTATATATATATTTTCTTTATCCATTCTTTGGTTATTGGGCACCTCAACTGATTCCAGTTTGGCCATTGTGAACAGGGCTGAAATAAACATGGGTATGCAGGAACTTCTCTTGTATATTAATTTAAACTCTTTCTGATAGAAAGTAGGTATATTTTTAGTTTTTTGAGGAACTTCCATACTGGTTTCCATAGTGGTTGCACTAGTTTACATTCCTACCAACAGTGTGTGAGAGTTCCTTTTGCTCCCTGAATCCTTTCATTTATTGTTGTTTTCTCAGTGATTGTCATTCTGATTGATGTGAGATAGAATCTTAGTGTAGTTTGGATTTGCACTTCCTTCATGGCTAAGGATGCTAAACATTTCATGTATCTCTTTCTTCTGAGAACTTTGCACATTTTTAATTGGATAATTTGTTCTTTTGCTGTTTAGCTTTTTTGAGTTCTTTGCATATTAATATTTCTGTACATTAATCCTTTACCTGTTGCATAGCTGGTGAGGATTTCCTCCCCATTCTGTGGGTTGTTTCTTGATTCTGGTTACTGTTCCTTTTGATGTGTAGAATGTTTTTTAATTTGTTGCAGCTCCGTTTGTCAAATCTTGCTCCTATTTCCTGGTCAATTGGAATTCTGCTTAGAAAATAATTAAGCTAAATCTTCCATAGTTTTCCTGTAGTTTGAAAGTTTCAGATCTTATGTTAAGATCTTTAATCCATTTGGAGTTAATTTGTGTACAGGGTGAGAGATAGGGGTCTAGTTTCAGTTTTCTGCATGTAGACAGCCATTTTTCCCAGCACCATTTTTTGAAGAGGCTGTCTTTTCTCCAGTATATGTCTCTTTTGTCAAAAATCAGATGGTTATAGTTGTGTGGTTTTATATCTGTCGCTTCTATTTTGTTCAATTGGTCTTCATATCTATTTTTTGTGCTAGTGGCATGCTGTTTTTGTAGTATAATTTTGAAGTTTAGTATTATGGTACCTCATGTTGCATTTTTGCTCAGTTTTTTTATTTTTTTTTGCAGTGTTGGGGATTGAACCCTGGCCTTGTACATGTTAGTCAAATGCTCTACCATTGAGCTACATTGTCAGCTTGTATCCTGTAACATTGGCCTCGTATCTTATAATTATGTTTAATTCTTTTCTCAGTTCTTGTAGCATGTGTAGAGTCGTTAGTATTTTCTACATGTCATGACTATCATGTCATTTGTGAAGTTTTTACTTCTTTACAATTTGTAGGCACTAATTATTAGTATTACTGCAATGGTTAGGACTTCCAGTACAAAGTAGAATGTAAGTGGTACAAGCAGAAATTCTTGTCCTTTTTCCATTTAGGGAGAAAATTTTGTATTCACCAATAAGCATGTCAGCTGTAAGTTTGTTTTTTAAGATGACCTTTGTCAGACTGAAGCATTTCCCTTTTGTTGTCTACTGAGATTTTACAGGAAAAGGATGTTGGTCTTTCTCAATTTTTTTTTTTCTGTATGTATTGAGATGATCACAGTTTTCTTTTTAGTTTGTTAATATAATTTATTACATTGATTTTCAGATGTCAAGCCAATCTTGCATTTACTGGCATATATTCCACTTGGTTATAATGCATTGTTCTTTTTATATGCTGTTGAATTTGACATGCTGAAATTTTATTAATTTTTTCACCATTGTTCACAAGGGTATATGAGTCTGCAGTTTTCTTTTCTCATAATTCCTTTCGTTGGGGGCAAGAGGCTTTGGGAATAGGTAATGTGCTCTTAAAACAAGAGTGGTGCTCACCGAAGTCCTGTATTTTGGAACAGTTTCTGTTGAATTGTACTGTTTCTCCCAGAAATGTTTAATGAAATTCATCATTGAATCTATCTGGGCCCAAAGAGTCTTTTTGGGAAGGCTTTAAACTAAAATCGAAGTTCATAATTACATATAAGGCTATTTAAATTTTTAGTCGTCTTGGATGAGCTTTCGTAATGTTGTGGTTCAAATGTTTGTAACCTCCCTGCAATACCGCCCACCCCCCCCCAATTCATGTTGAAGCCCTAATGTCCAATGTGGCTCTACTTGAAGATGGGACTGACAAAGGAGGATATTAAGGTTAAATGAGGCCATAAGAATGAAGTCCTTATCCATGGGATTAATGTCCATATAGGGGAGACACCAGAGAGTACAGCTCTACTACCCCATGCACCACTGAAGAAAAGGCACGTGGAACAGTGAGAAAGTGGTCATCTACAAGCCAAAAAGACAGTTTTTACTTGAAATCAAATCAGCCATGCCTTGTTCTTGGATTTCAAGGCTCTAGAATGATGAGAAAATGGGTATCTGTGATTTAAGCCACTCTGCTATTTTGTTATAGCAGCCTAACGCAGGATCTTCATTCAAGAAAAAGGTACTTTTACTAAATTGTGAAATACTGGCAAAAAATGGTCAAAATATTTCCTTTTTACCCATTTGGTGTCTATTAGATCTGTAGTAAATTACTCTTTCTCATTTCTGATATTCTGATTTATATCATAAAATATCAATCTAGCTAGAGATCAGTTAAGTTTTATTGATGTTCCTAAAGAATGAGCTTTTGGCTTCCTTAATTTTCTTTTACAATGTTTACATTTAACTGATTTTTGTGACTTAAAGTTTTTTTCTGGCTACTTTTTTCTTGTTTTTAAAGATACAAGCATAAATTATTGAGTTGTTTCTTTCATAGTATAAATGATGCAATAGAGTTCACCCTAATCTATGCTTTTGATATACCCCACAAATGTTAATTTTTATTCACTTCAAAATATTGTATTGTGCCTGTGTATATCATGTGATCCATGAATCATTTAAAATTTTGTCAAAATATTTGGGGATTTTCTAGAAGCCATAAAAATTGATTTAATGAACTATCTTAAACGAAAAGACTGTCTTTCAAAAACGAAGAACAGGAAGGTAAAACAGATCCTGGGGGATGGTACCAGTGGGAGGGGGAGGATATAAGGTAAAAGATGAAGGAGGCTAAATGTAGTGGAAATATTATGTACTCATGTATGAAAATGGAAAAATGAGACATGAAACTATTCTAGGAATTGAGGGGGAGATAAAGGGAAATGATGTAGGAGGTGAATTCAACTACAACATATTGTAAGAACTTTGTAAATGTCACAATGTACCCCTGGTACAATAATAATATAGTAAAAAAAGAAAATTCTATGTTAAGCATAAAACATTGATTTAATGAACTGGGCACTGGTGGCTCACGTCTGTAATCTTAGCTACTCAGGAGGCAGAGATCAGGAGGATCATGGTTCAAAGCCAGCCTGGGCAAAGACTTTGTGAGACCCTATCTTGAAACACCCTTCACACACACACACAAAAAAACAAAACCAGAGCTGGTGGAGTGGCTCAAGGTGAAGCCCTGATTTCAAGCCCCAGTACTGCAAAAAAAAAAAAAAAAAATTGACAATGAAATTGTGGTCAGAAAACACTTTGTATGATATGATTCATATCATATTTGATATGAATACATCCATATCATATTTGATATGAATACATTCATATCATATTTGATATGAATACATTCATATCATATTTGACATGTGATACATTTTTTAGGTCCAAAATGTGGCCCGCCTTCATAAATGTACTATGGCCTGCAAACTCTGCTTACACCCTATGCTATTTCTGTATAGTAAATCTGAGGAATCGCAGAGCTCATTTTGTTCATTTTCCTTCTTTTAAGACCCTGTCCTTTGTTGTCTGTTGCCTACCACTGGTTCATATATTTTATCTTGTGTTTTAGTTAAAAGTTTAGAGGTAAATCTGCTTTCCTTTACTTCATTATGGCCAAGTATAGCAGAAGTCATTTTTCTTCATTCTTCAAACATAATTTTGCTAAGTATATGCTGTGGCTTGGATGTAGTTTGAGTGTTCTCAAAAGTTCATGTGCTAGAAGCGTGGTTCCCAGGATGGTGGTATTGGGAGGTGGTATGGAATTTGGAAATTGACACCTGTAGTTCATCTTAGGTCACTGGGATTAAGGTAATTCTCAGGCTATTATAAGCCCCCTCTGACTTCCTGTTTCTAGATGTGATCTCTTTCTCTTCATACTCCTACAGTTGCCTTGAGATGATGTTATAGACACTCTGCCAGTATCTATAGCAAGCTGTTTGGATTTTCAGCCTTCAAAACTGTGAACTAAACAAATCCCTTTTCTTTATAAAGTTAGGTTGTCTACATCATTTCACTGTAGTAATAAAACCCAGACTAACAGTGTAATTCTGGAATGATACTTATTTTTCTGTCCATTGAAGGTATCATGTATATCATAAGTACTGTTGAAAAACTGTCAGTCTTTGAAACTTCTTTAAACGTTGCATGTTTTTAATCTTTGACTTCTTTTATTTTCCATAGTTTTACTTGGAAGACACTAGGTATGCATTTCTTTTACTTTATCCCACTTGAAATTAACTGGACTTCTTCAACTAGTGTATTGTTGTCTTCCAATAGTCCTGAAACACTTCCAGCCTTTACCTCTTCAAATTATTTTACCATATTCTTTTTCCTTGGGACACCAATCAAACATGTTAGACCTTCTCATGGAACCTATGTCTCTATGTATCCTCTCTTAAACTTTCCAACTTTTTTCTCTCTGTGATACATTATGGATATCTTCTTTAATTTTCTTCTGCAGTATATTTGTTGCCAATCATGTCGAGTTTTATAATTTTGGTTATTGTATTTCTCATGTATGTGAATCTATTTGGTTCTTCAAATGCATGGAATTTTTTAGTTTTTCTTTCTTTACAATATTTTCAAGTTTGCAGACCAGTTTTTAAACGAGTTGTTTTATAATATATTCAGCATCTAAAACATGTGCAGATCCTGTTTTTTGCTAGACTGTCTTTTTTGCCACTTTTACCTTGTCTTGATTTCTTGGTCACCATTTTATTTTGGATTCTATGTCATTGCTCTTAAAAACATTTATGGTGCTTTTCTTTTTTTTTTCCTTGCAGTACTGGGGCTTGAACTCAGGGCCTACACCTTAAGCCACTCCATCAGCCCTTTTTTGTGAAGGGTTTTTTGAGATAGGGTCTTGAGAACTGTTTGTCTGGGCTGGCTTCAAACCACTATCCTCCTGATCTCTGCCTCCTGAGTAGCTAGGATTACAGACCTGAGCTACCACTGCCCAGCTTATGGTGCTCTTAAAGACAAAGAATAAATGTGTCTTCCTTCAGAGAGGAACTAGAGTGGTTCTGCCAGGTTCAGGGATCACTAGTAGTTGGAGTCCACCTCAACTTATGTTTGAATCTAAAGTTCCTGGGACAACACAGACTTTGGTGTTTCAGGCTCAAAATCATTTGAAGGATGGCCTTTGGTCACAACTTTGATTGTTTCATAGGGGGAGGGGCAGGATTCTTAATCTCTTCTTATAGTCCATAAATTCAGGCTTGGGTTTAGTTTTAGTCTCCCATACTGTGAAGATGTAATCCTTTGCAGTCCCATCTTAATGAAGTGTTTCCTGTAGGATTCTCCACTTTGAAAGGCCCCTGGCCTTGTCTTCTGCCCTCTTTGCCCCATGAATCCACTATATCAAAGTGTAAGATACTGGAAACTCTTTCAGGTCAAAAGTAACTTTATTCTCTCTGAGATTCCATTTATCTTTTTGGCTTGAGGTTTTTTTCAAAGCATTGGCCTCCAAGTTCATCTTTTTTACCTCATCTGTATTTCTGCAGTTTATATGAAGCATAGACAGCCAGACACACAATCTTGAAAGATTTAATAAAGTGATAAGGGATTTTTTGAAAACAAAACAAAACTAACTTTACCATTTAAAACTGTTTACAGCAGACAACAGGAAACAGGAAATACCCATAAAAATTTTAATGCATTAATTCTATGTAATTTTTCCTAGCAAAATTATTTTTTCACTATCTAGAGGGGACAAAATTTAAAAGAATGTGCAGCTAATAGCACAGTGTAAGACCTGAAATCTGGCCAAACTGTGACTCTTTTTTTTTTTTTATTGTTTTATTATTCATATGTGCATACAAGGCTTGGGTCATTTCTCCCCCCCTGCCCCCACCCCCTCCCTTACCACCCACTCTGCCCCCTCCCTCTCCCCCCCACCCCCTCAATACCCAGCAGAAACTATTTTGTCCTTATTTCTAATTTTGTTGTAGAGAGAGTATAAGCAATAATAGGAAGGAACAAGGGTTTTTGCTGGTTGAGATAAGGATAGCTATACAGGGAGTTGACTCACATTAATTTCCTGTGAGTGTGTGTTACCTTCTAGGTTAATTCTTTTTGAGCTAACCTTTTCTCTAGTTCCTGGTCCCCTTTTCCTATTGGCCTCAGTTGCTTTTAAGGTATCTGCTTTAGTTTCTCTGCGTTAAGGGCAACAAATGCTAGCTAATTTTTTAGGTGTCTTACCTATCCTCACCCCTCCCTTGTGTGCTCTCACTTTTATCATGTGCTCAAAGTCCAGTCCCCTTGTTGTGTTTGCCCTTGATCTAATGTCCACATATGAGGGAGAACATACGATTTTTGGTCTTTTGGGCCAGGCTAACCTCACTCAGAATGATGTTCTCCAATTCCATCCATTTACCAGCAAATGATAACATTTCGTTCTTCTTCATGGCTGCATAAAATTCCATTGTGTATAGATACCACATTTTCTTAATCCATTTGTCAGTGGTAGGAAACTGTGACTCTTTATGTGACTCAATTTCATGTTATAACTCAATGTCCTTACCTATTAAATGGAGATAAGACTAAATGATCCTAACAACTCCTTTCCAGTTCTAACAATCTGTGAATCCACAGATGCTTCCACTGTTATCACCAACACTATAATAGATATTACTGTACAATAACAGCTCTCTTGCCCACTGGCACAACCTTTTCATATTAACACTTCTGAGCCATTCACTACCAATTGACTAAAGAAGGCACAAACCCTGCTTGTCATCTTTGTCTACAAAATAGCTTTCAAAATGTGGCTAAACAAGCTTTTTTTCCTACTGCTACACCATTATTTCCTTTTCTCATGGTTTTAATAGTTTAAAATTAATTAGATCCTCCAAAAATCACTTCCACTTTTCAGGATTATAGAGAATTAAAATGTAGAATTTAAATATTCTTTCATACACACACAAAAAAAAAAAAAAAAGGAAAAGAAATCATTAGGTACAAAACCAAACAATTATTTTCAGTTCTATATAAAAGCATAGTAATAATAAATAAAAGACAATCAATAGTGCACTTTAGGTAGATAATAAAAATTTAATAGTAATATAAAATAAACATATGAAAATCAACTACTTAGCATGTTAGAAATAATATACATAAGAAATTCAACATAGTACCATAGTGATGCAAAATAAGACTTTATTTTTCAAATTATAGATTATGCCAATCAGGCTGCTTTGTTCTTAAGAGATTCAAAATTTTTACTTTTATTACTAAAAACATCTGGACTGTAGACATCTCAAATGAAGCCATGTAATACCAGGCATATTGTATTTGAAGCTATGTGACCATCATCTTAATGATCTGACTAAATCCTCTCATAATGGGAATAAGTAAAAGAGGCAAACATTTTCCCATCACAGTTACCACAACTGTCACAGCGTCAAAATAAAAATGATTCCTTTCTCCTTTTTAAACTTTGATTGTCATTGAAGAACATGCATGAGAGGAATATAAAAGCTAAAGGGCAACTTTATGCTGTATACTAGATGAAAATTAAAATTCACAGCCTAATTTTTAGATATAATATTCCTGGTTCTGATACTTAAAGAGAAACAGAAGAAATTAATCAACTTTTTAAATATCAGGAAATATAATTTTGCTATTCTTTTATAATCAAATCTCTCAATGATTTCTAAGACTTTCTACAGCCTGTTTCTACTGAACTACTTCAGGAGACATACTGCTTGAAAATGACTTGAGAATATAAATTTTAAGGCTAAAAATTCCACTTCAAAATGTAAAGATTTAAATAGAGCCCTTGACGAGGATTACTTAACACAGAAGTGGTGGTCAGGATGAAAACAAGTATTAGATAGAAAAAAGGGTCATGCTTAAATACTTAAATGAAAAACCACCAGCAAGTCTTTCATGAAACAGGTAATTCCTTCAACCTAAAGACATTTGTTGAAAGTCAAAGTTACCTATATTCCATGATATATCTTCAAAACTGTAATTCCAGTTCTGAATCAATGCATCTTATACTTTAGTTGAATGATTTAATGAAGTATATATTCTACAGGACTTAACTATAGAAGTCAATAAAATAAAACAGACAAATGCTAGAATCTTAACTGAAAAATCTGTATTTCTCCATCGGTTTCATGCAATAAGCATGCCCTTCTTAAATCTGATATTTCTTATAAATGATCTCTAAATTTCCCACTGAAGCTTGTTATTCTTATAAGCCAAATTCAAATACTTTCATATGGTTGAGAATTAAAGAATGTCCTGAGGATTATTCATCATTATCTGTAGAAAAAAGAAAAATAATTAATTCACTTCAACTCAAACTAGATTATCTACTTAGTTAAAAATTCATTATTTTCACACTAAAGGAAATAACTTTAATGCAGTTTTAAATGTAATTTTTATTATAATAGCACATAATCATTGTAAAATATTCAGACATCACAAAAAGTGTGAAGCACAAATCATCACGGAAAGACAACCAATGTTAGTAATTATATATAAAATCTCCTAGATTGCTTTCTTATGCATGCACAAATATCTTTTAAAAATGCAATTTTGAGACATGAGTTTTTCTCCTTGAACCATCTAATGAATGGAATGATAGATAAGTAAATGCAAGCAAGATGATAAATAAAGCAAGTTTCTAAAATGTTAATGGCATAATCTATGTTATGCGTACACACACAATCACTGTAAAGTTCTTTCAACTCTTTTATATGATGAAAATTTCACAGTAAATATTGTAAAAGAATAAATCATGGATATATCCTATGTCAATTTAATGTCTGCATAATATTTTCTTTTATGAATATAGCATAATGAAACAAATTATTCTTATTTATTTAAAACCACAGGCAAAAGCACCGTTGAATGAATTGAACAAAGCTTAACTTATATCTTATAAAACATATATTTAGTTTCACATTAAAATTCAAGTATCATGTGAAGTCACTGTACTGGTTAAAACCCTTCACTAGCTTCCTCCTGTCTCATGATAGAATCTATGCTTCTTAATATGGATTCATCTGGCCTTTTAAATATTTCCAGTCTTACTAACTTTCAATCTCCACTATGCTCAACTGCCCCACAATTTGTACTTTATTAACCCAAAAGTGCTTTTAGTTCCCCTACTACAACATTCTGTGTCCCGCTATGTATAAGTTCATATACATTCATCTCTGAAAATCTAACTGTGATATCTTTTTCCTGGGGAAGATCTACCCTGGCACTGTTATTTCTTCCAATAGAACTGGATCTTTATGCAACTCACATTTTTATTGCTTCCAATGCCACATTTATCACCTGTACTATTATTTATTCAAATTTTGCAATTACAAAATGTTTAAATAATCAGGAAATCAATGAACACACATATACTTACCCAGAATGAATAAAAGTTAACTTTTGGCTCTACTGGTTTGGGTTAAAGAAAAGCATATTATAGATAAATTACCTTTTTTTTTTTTTTTTACTGTTACTGCCCTCTCTTTTTTACTAGGAACATTTTTCAGCACCTAGCAATTAATGTATATTCTTCTTGCTCATGGTTTTTGACTTTTATTAAATGTATGTACAGCTAAATAAAATTGCTTTTTAGACATTATATAAATGGCATCATATACTACTTTTTCAATTCATCATATTTGTGGGCATATCCATATTGATAGAAGTTTGGTTCTTCATTTTAATTGCTATGTGGAATTTCATTACATAAACGCAGCACAATATTCCAACTAAAATGAATGAGGAGGGAATGTATGTGCTTCCCTTTAAGAATCTACATGCTTGAGTTGCTATGTAAGGACTTGGTGGCCCCTGCCAGTTTACAACTGGGCACAATTATACTCCTCTCCTTGTGGAGGAACTCAGTAGGAACAATGACTTCCTTCTGGCTCTGGAGAGTACTAAACTACAGACTAAGCAGTGTTAGCTTTATCAACAGCTGCTATTATTAATGCTTACCAAACCTGTGCTGTAACAGTCTAGTTAAAGCTGACTTTTCAGGACTCAATTTCCAGTGAAATAAAACAGAAATGGGTTTAGACAATCATTTTAACATGTACCTTAATGAATTCATATCACTTTGAGTGAGCTAGATAAAATTTTGCCAAATCCTCCCTTCTTTGCCCTCTCCTTCCCCCTGACATAGAGAATAAAAATGTATAAAGACCATACGTAGATGTGATGTGTCTTTATTATCTTTGAGATATATTATGGGGTCTAATAACTGCAGTAAGAAGGGCTTCCCACAGTTACTCAAAATGTAGTCATTGTCTAACATTTAACTATCTGATGACTAGCCATACAAAACAGCAAGTAAGTCACTCAGAACACATTTTACAATCTGAATTTTTATTGGCTACATTAGTAGGTTAAAACATGTTACGGGCTAGACTAAGTTTTTTTTTTTTTTTTTTTTTAAGGTTACCAGTTTTTTTTTTCCCTTGTTTTTAAAGGTAGCTATTTGGCTTTAATTGCTTAACACCTCCCATCCCTCAGGCTAAAGAAATTACTGCCAGGCTCTATGACACAGAACTTCAGGCTCCTCATCTCCTTTTCATTTGCAGGCCAGAGAAAAATCTGCTTTTTGAGGGATGTATTAACCTAGCCTGATCTTGGTCCTTTGCAGGAGGAATGACCTTGAATGTAGGTATGTATCGTTCTTGAGTCACTCAGTTGTCTAAAAGACTATCACTTTTACTTTGTGGCTCAGGTGACTGTTACAGTTCTCCACTAAGGGGTAAAGGAAAAGAAAAGCTCTCCAGATACTTGTCAAGCAAAACTGAAGCCTGAGCATATTGCTACAGATTACTGGGAAAATCCCCACAAAAACAGTACTTGTGGAGAACTGCCTGGAGGACGAACAGTCTGATAATGAACAGAACTGGTTTGATACTCTCCACAGATTTACTTAAGCGGAATCATTCTCTAGCCTCATACCGTTAACTTACATGATGATGTATCATGAGAAATAGCCCCATGAAACCAAGTATTGTTAAAATCACTGAGGATAGTTTTCATTTATTATAGCATTGTTTTATAAGATGGAGTTCAAAAATCTCAGTAAAATCATGAACCCACCGTTTCCAAATAATGTTTAAATGTTAGATTTTAATTTTGATAATTTTTTAAAATAGTAAGAAAAATAAAACATCTGCTTTGCAGTAATAATTCACAACTGACATTTTTATTTTTATTTTTTTTTTATCAGTTAAAAAATAAATCTTTTATTTTTTTATTTTTTTTCATTTTTCTTTTATTATTCATATGTGCATACAAGGCTTGGTTTATTTCTCCCCCCTGCCCCCACCCCCTCCCTTACCACCCACTCCACCCCCTCCCGCTCCCCCCCTCAATACCCAGCAGAAACTATTTTGCCCTTATCTCTAATTTTGTTGTAGAGAGAGTATAAGCAATAATAGGAAGGAACAAGGGGTTTTGCTGGTTGAGATAAGGATAGCTATACAGGGCATTGACTCACATTGATTTCCTGTGCGTGGGTGTTACCTTCTAGGTTAATTCTTTTTAATCTAACCTTTTCTCTAGTTCCTGGTCCCCTTTTCCTATTGGCCTCAGTTGCTTTAAGGTATCTGCTTTAGTTTCTCTGCATTAAGGGCAACAAATGCTAGCTAGTTTTTTAGGTGACAACTGACATTTTTAAATGCTAACACTTGAGTGTATACTGGGGTCTCTGGACCTTTGGATTCTTTTGCCTGGAAAAAAATCACAAAACAACTTTTTCCCTTAAAAGGATCTATTGAACTTTGAGGAACACTATATGATGGTTCCTTTTTTTCCCCCACCCCAAGTATGAGAGGGCTAGCCTACTGGTGTATGCTTATAATCCCAGCACTCAGAAGGCAGAGGCAGGAGGATAGAGAATTTGAGGCCAACCTATACTATTCAGCAAGGCTGTCTCCAAATCACTCTGCAATGGGGTTCAGGAGGTAGCTCAGTGGCAGAGCACCTGCCTAGCATGTGCAACACCCTGGATTTGACTCCCAGCACTGAAAAAGCAAACAAAAAACCAACCCCCTCCCAACCAAAAAACCACTCCCCCAAACTCAAAATACAAAACAACAAAAAAGAGAATTATGAAAAAAATTTTCATTAGTTTCAATGCCAAAAGCAGTTGTCTTCTGACGTAATTATGTTCTGTCCCATAAACACTGTGACTCAATTAAGTTTCCTGCTTTACTAGAAATATAAATACCACATTTGTGTTCTGTTTTCAGAAAAGTAGAGACCTTTTATATTCTTACTTCATTCCTGGATTCATATATTGTTTGTATTCATTCATCCAATATTCTGACTTCACAAATATTTTATAAGTTATATTTATATTATACCTGTATATATTTTTAAATGTAATTTTAAACATTTTTGGTAACAAGATAGAATATAATGAATTCTATCAAAATTTATATTGCTAAAATTAACCATCAACATTTAACATCCTCAATCTTAGACTCTGAACTAAGCCTTTAATTTTGGGGGCAAATATTTAAAAAATGAACTTTTAATGAAAACTTTACATACTTCTTTATGTGTATAAAAGTTTAATATTACATCCTTGGTAGGAATTATTATAATTTCTAGACCTGTTCAATGAGGAGGCTTTTTTCTTTTTAAAAAGTCTTATTCAAAGAACCTAGTCAATGTGACAAATCAGAGTTAATTTTATAATCAATTAAAATTGACATGGTTCTGATACAGCTTTCACCAAAATTCATGTGATGTAGACTATCACTTACATTTGTCATCTTGTCTGTTTCACATTTATCTAAATATAAAGGCATGAGAGAATCTTGCCTTTTTTTTTTAATTTTTATTTTATTCATATGTGCATACAATGTTTGGGTCATTTCTCCCCCCTTCCCCCACTCCCTCCCTCTCCCCCCTACCGCCTTGCTACCCAGCAGAAACTATTTTGCCCTTATCTCTAATTTTGTTGAAGACAGAATATAAGCAATAATAGGAAGGACCAAGGGTTTCTGCTAGTTGAGATAAGGATAGCTATACAGGGAGTTGACTCGCATTGATTTCCTGTGCATGTTCTTACCTTCTTGATAGGCACCATCTGCCATGACTAAATGAAGAATCTTGGCATAAAGATGCTGATGTTCACTTCCTAAAATATTCTGAACTATTGTTGAACAAATCTCAATATTTTCATCTTCATCTTCATGAATAGCCTGCACCAAATTTCCAAATATAAATTAATATTTGAATACTACCTGTCTCTAAATGGAGACTTCACTTACTACAAATCTAGTAACCAATAAAGATAATCATTACTTCCTTAGTGTTCAGAGTGAATTTCAAAAGTAAATTAATTCTCATTTTGCTTACCTTTACTTTTTCATAAACCTCAAAGAACTTTTCAAAGCCCATTTCTTGCTCCAGGTGAAGTCTTAGTTCCTCTAAATGATTAAAGACACTATCATAGTCACATTCGCTAGTATTCTCACCATCACTGTTATCTAAAGAAATAAATAAAAAGTTATCTTATGATTAAAAAATAATGTAATAATTCTTATACTAATACACTAAAATTCTTTGGTGAGTGAATTATGTCATTGAAGTAGACTACTTCTGCTTTAATATAATCAGTCATTACCATAATATTTGTCAATTACTGAGGTAATCTAAGCATATATAAATCTATCTTAACTAGAATGTTAATTTGGAAATTTTTTCTTTTATAGACAAACAGTAAATTGGGTTAGAATAAAATAATTTCTAGAAATGTCATTATTTAATGTTAATTTAGTAAAAATGTTAAAAGCATACTTGTTTGAGCTGCATTGAATCAACTAAAATTAACTACTATAAAGTTGATTATAACCATGGGACATAACATGAGAAGGTATACAAAAGGCAGATAATCCAAGATACATATCACAAAATTTTAGAAAAGCACTGTAAAACTAATTATTTTTGTTACTGAATAATAAGTCAAGAAATGGAAAACAAATACCATAATAAAATGCTCAGATAATCATTACCATAATGTAATGGAGAAGAAATGGAGTAACTGTCATATGAATTTGTGTGAAAAGAAAAACAATGAAGGCAGGGCAGAGACACAGAAGCATGCTTCAGTTTTAAAGGTGGAAATGGCTCTACTTGCAATGCTTGTACACACTGAAAAAGAAAAAGATTCTTAACCATGATCATGCACCTGAGTGCCATTCCTCATTTAGTGCGCTCTCACTGCTCGGATTGTCTTCCTCATCTGCCACATCTGTCCCATTTGCAGTCTGCTCTACATCACTGTTCTTTAAGACGGACTCTTCCTCCTCGCTGTATTCTTCACCAGGTTGTTCCCTAAGCAACTGCTCCATTGAGGCCTGAAGCTCCTGTAAATCTGTGTCAGTTTCTTCAAACACTCTGAGATTTAAAACATTAAACATCACTAAAACTTCATCTTAGTTTGAAATGTTACTTCAACTTAAAACATATGCAATTTCTTCTACTTAACAGTATTATTATAGATAAAAATAAGTCTGAACAAATTTATATGCTTTTGAACCAAGGAAACAAATATGCATATAATTGAAAAATACAGCTTGTGACACTTATTCATTCTGGAATTCTTGCTTAAAATGGATCTGATTTAAGACACCGTTTGACAAAATGGATTAAAAAAGAAGATCCAACAATTTGTTGCTTACAGGAGACTCATCTCACCGACAGAAATAAGCATATGCTTAGGATGAAAGGCTGGAAGAAGATTTACCAAGCCAATGGCCCCCGAAAACAAGCAGGAGTAGCAATACTTATCTCTGACAAAGTAGACTTCAAACCTACATTGATCAAATGAGATAAAGAAGGACATTCCATACTAATAAAAGGGGAAATAGACCAAAAGGAAATAATAATCATCAATCTGTACGCACCCAATGTCAACGCACCCAATTTCATCAAACATACCCTGAAAGACCTAAAAGCATATATTAACTCCAACACAGTGGTTGTGGGAGACTTTAACACTCCATTATCATCAATAGATAGGTCATCCAAACAAAAACTCAATAAAGAAATCCAAGATCTAAAATATGCAATAGATCAAGTGGACCTAGTAGATGTCTACAGAACATTTCATCCAACCTCTACACAATATACATTCTTTTCAGCAGCCCATGGAACCTTCTCCAAAATAGATCATATCCTAGGGCACAAAGCAAGCCTCAGCAAATACAAGAAAATAGAAATAATACCATGCATACTATCTGACCACAATGCAGTAAAAGTAGAACTCAACAACAAAAGTAAAGACAAAAAACATGCAAACAGCTGGAAACTAAATAACTCATTACTTAATGAAGAATGGATCATCGATGCAATAAAAGACGAAATTAAAAAGTTCCTAGAAGTCAATGAAAATGAACACACAACCTACCGGAACCTATGGGACACAGCTAAGGCAGTCTTGAGAGGAAAGTTTATAGCCATGAGTGCATATATTAAAAAGATTGAAAGATCCCAAATCAATGACCTAATGATACATCTCAAACTCCTAGAAAAACAAGAACAAGCAAATCCCAAAACAAATAGAAGGAGAGAAATAATAAAAATAAGAGCTGAAATCAACGAAATAGAAACCAAAAAAACCATACAAAGAATTAATGAAACAAAAAGTTGGTTCTTTGAAAAAATAAACAAGATCGATAGACCCCTGGCAAACCTGACTAAAATGAGGAGAGAAAAAACCCAAATTAGTAGAATCAGGAATGCAAAAGGGGAGATAACAACAAACACCATGGAAGTCCAGGAAATCATCAGAGACTACTTTGAGAACCTATATTCAAATAAATTTGAAAATCTAAAAGAAATGGATAGATTTCTAGATACATATGATCATCCAAAACTGAACCAAGAGGAAATTAATCACCTGAATAGTCCTATAACACAAAATGAAATTGAAGCAGCAATCAAGAGTCTCCCCAAAAAGAAAAGTCCAGGACCTGATGGATTCTCTGCTGAATTCTATCAGACCTTTAAAGAAGAACTGATACCAACCCTCCTTAAACTGTTCCATGAAATAGAAAGGGAAGGAAAACTGCCAAACACATTTTATGAAGCCAGTATTACACTTATCCCAAAACCAGGCAAAGACACCTCCAAAAAGGAGAACTATAGGCCAATCTCCTTAATGAACATTGATGCAAAAATCCTCAACAAAATAATGGCAAATCGAATTCAGCAACACATCAAAAAGATCATTCATCACGACCAGGTAGGCTTCATCCCAGGGATGCAGGGGTGGTTCAACATACGAAAATCAATAAACGTAATAAACCACATTAACAGAAGCAAAGACAAAAACCACTTGATCATCTCAATAGATGCAGAAAAAGCCTTTGATAAGATCCAACATCATTTCATGATAAAAGCTCTAAGAAAACTAGGAATAGAAGGAAAGTTCCTCAACATTATAAAAGCTATATATGACAAACCTACAGCCAGCATTATACTTAACGGAGAAAAATTAAAACCATTCCCTCTAAAATCAGGAACCAGACAAGGATGCCCACTATCTCCACTCCTATTCAACATAGTACTGGAATTCCTAGCCAGAGCAATTAGGCAAGAAGAAGGAATAAAAGGAATACAAATAGGTAAAGAAACTGTCAAAATATCCCTATTTGCAGACGACATGATCCTATACCTTAAAGACCCAAAAAACTCTACTCAGAAGCTTCTAGACATCATCAATAGCTATAGCAAAGTAGCAGGATATAAAATCAACATAGAAAAATCATTAGCATTTCTATACACTAACAATGAGCAAACGGAAAAAGAATGTATGAAAACAATTCCATTTACAATAGCCTCAAACAAAATCAAATACCTAGGTGTAAACCTAACAAAAGATGTGAAAGACCTCTACAAGGAAAACTATACACTTCTGAAGAAAGAGATTGAGGAAGACTACAGAAAGTGGAGAGATCTCCCATGCTCATGGATTGGTAGAATCAACATAGTAAAAAGTCGATACTCCCAAAAGTAATCTACATGTTTAATGCAATTCCCATCAAAATTCCAATGACATTCATTAAAGAGATTGAAAAATCTACTGTTAAATTTATATGGAAACACAAGAGGCCACGAATAGCCAAGGCAATACTCAGTCAAAAGAACAATGCAGGAGGTATCACAATACCTGACTTCAAACTATATTACAAAGCAGTAACAATAAAAACAGCATGGTACTGGCACAAAAACAGACATGAAGACCAGTGGAACAGAATAGAGGATCCAGATATGAAGCCACACAACTATAAGCAACTTATCTTTGACAAAGGAGCTAAAAATATACGATGGAGAAATAGCAGCCTCTTCAACAAAAACTGCTGGGAAAACTGGTTAGCAGTCTGCAAAAAACTGAAACTAGATCCATGTATATCACCCTATACCAAGATTAACTCAAAATGGATCAAGGATCTTAATATCAGACCCCAAACTCTTAAGTTGATACAAGAAAGAGTAGGAAATACTCTGGAGTTAGTAGGTATAGGTAAGAACTTTCTCAATGAAACCCCAGCAGCACAGCAACTAAGAGATAGCATAGATAAATGGGACCTCATAAAACTAAAAAGCTTCTGTTCATCAAAAGAAATGGTCTCTAAACTGAAGAGAACACCCACAGAGTGGGAGAAAATATTTGCCAATTATACATCAGACAAAGGACTGATAACCAGAATATACAGGGAACTTAAAAAACTAAATTCTCCCAAAACTAATGAACCAATAAAGAAATGGGCAGGTGAACTAAACAGAACTTTCTCAAAAGAAGAAATTCAAATGGCCAGAAAACACATGAAAAAATGCTCACCATCTCTAGCAATAAAGGAAATGCAAATTAAAACCACACTAAGATTCCACCTCACCCCTGTTAGAATAGCCATCATCAGCAACACCACCAACAACAGGTGTTGGCGAGGATGCGGGGAAAAAGGAACCCTCTTACACTGTTGGTGGGAATGTAGACTAGTACAACCACTCTGGAAAAAAATTTGGAGGCTACTTAAAAAGCTGGACATCGATCTACCATTTGATCCAGCAATACCACTCTTGGGGATATACCCAAAAGACTGTAACTCCAGAGGCACCTGCACATCCATGTTTATTGCAGCACTATTCACAATAGCCAAGTTATGGAAACAGCCAAGATGCCCCACCACTGACGAATGGATTAAGAAAATGTGGTATCTATACACAATGGAATTTTATGCAGCCATGAAGAAGAACGAAATGTTATCATTCGCTGGTAAATGGATGGAATTGGAGAACATCATTCTGAGTGAGGTTAGCCTGGCTCAAAAGACCAAAAATCGTATGTTCTCCCTCATATGTGGACATTAGATCAAGGGCAAACACAACAAGGGGATTGGACTATGAGCACATGATAAAAGCGAGAGCACACAAGGGAGGGGTGAGGATAGGTAAGACACCTAAAAAACCAGCTAGCATTTGTTGCCCTTAATGCAGAGAAACTAAAGCAGATACCTTAAAGCAACTGAGGCCAATAGGAAAAGGGGACCAGGAACTAGAGAAAAGGTTAGATCAAAAAGAGTTAACCTAGAAGGTAACACCCACGCACAGGAAATCAATGTGAGTCAATGCCCTGTATAGCTATCCTTATCTCAACCAGCAAAACCCCTTGTTCCTTCCTATTATTGCTTATACTCTCTCTACAACAAAATTAGAGATAAGGGCAAAATAGTTTCTGCTGGGTATTGAGGGGGGGAGCGGGAGGGGGTGGAGTGGGTGGTAAGGGAGGGGGTGGGGGCAGGGGGGAGAAATGAACCAAGCCTTGTATGCACATATGAATAATAAAAGAAAAATGAAAAAAAAAATGGATCTGATTTGCCAAAGATAATCACCTAACCATAAATATTATTCATAGCTTGAATTCTGATGCCATGTTTTGATTTTTTTTCCTTTGTGGTGCTGGGATCAAACTCATGGCCTTGTGCATGCTAGGTAAGTACTCTACTATTATTCTATGTTTTGATATTTTAAAGGGCAGACTAATGATGTTTTTTGCTTGCTTTTTAAACCAATAGTTACTAGTCAAATATCTTAGGTACTTTTGGAAGTTCATAAAATCTTTGTGTGATATATAATAGTTGTACACTATATGAAAGATTTCCTTGTAAATTCTCATTGGGCATTTAATTTTTTTTTTTTTGGTGGGACTAGAGTTTGAACTCAGGGCTTCACACTTGCAAAGCAGGTACTCTACCATTTGAGCCATACCTACAGTTCATTTTGCTCTAGTTATTTTGGAGATGGGTGGGTCTCCTGAACTATACTGGGGCTGGCCTCCAACCTTGATCCTTCTGATTTTAGCCTCCCATGAGCCACTGGTGCCTGGTGGGTATTTTAATTTTTTAAAGATGGAAATACTTAAGGAATTATATTTTCAGATTTATAGCATAATTCAGAAATGGTCACTAGAAACCTTATCTTTAGTTTTTTTTTGGGGTGGACGGGGTTGAAACTCAGGGCTTCACGCTTGCTAGGCAGGTGCTCTACTATCACTTGAGTAACTATGACGGCCCTTTCTTGTGTTGGATTTTTTCAAGATAGAGTGAACTATTTGCCTGGGCTGGCTTTGAATTGTCATCCTTCTGATCTCTGCCTCCTGAGAAGCTAGGATTACAGGTGTGACCCACCAGCACCCGGTTTTAGGTGCATATTCTTGAAAATGCTTTAAAAATATTTAAATAAACTTTTCTGTGTAATTAAAATATACTAAGTACCATAATCTTCACTGGACAACCTTGTTTTCAAGGAATCGGTCAGGGTATAACTCTATGGGATTATGAATACTGAATAAACTAATTTATACAAATACTACCTAATACTTATATAGTACTTTTATCCTATTGCTTAAATTTATTCACCTGAAACTCATATTAGAGATATGGAAAGTGTGAATCAAAGTATTTAAATGACTTGTTCAAGGATATACCATCAATAAATGGCAAAGTGTTGAACTCTAAGTCTTTGACCACTTCTATAGTACCCAAGAAATATACTTACAGGCTTGTCTCTTATGATTTGCTTTTTTCTTATAGAGTGGCACAGAGATAGAAATGGTTGTAAACTAATTGTTAATAAATGAGGTTTTAGATAATGAAGATATCTGTGATTACGTACCCAAGTTGAAATTCATGTACCAGAAAAGCAATGTTAAACAAGGCACAAGGGCTGATAATGGCCTTTCTGAAAGTTCAGACTCAACTCAAGCAAACAAATATTTATTGAAGAACTAAATTATGAATGGTTCTATCCAAGACCCTGAATACAAGTTACATTAACAGAAACAGAAAATAGTCTTTCATGAAGAGGTATCTTTATTTTGTACTTATGTACACAAACTCCAGCAATTTGAGTTTATAGCAACTAACAGAAAAACAAAGCGTCTTTTCAGAATGAGAGAGTAAGTCTTATCTTTTGGATCACTATGCTAGTAATATTTCCCATGCACAAGCCTAATTTCCCATGCACATGTGCTATACACTATTACTATGATGACTAAACATTGACCTGTGGATAACATCTGCAAGTGTCTAGCCTAGAGGAGTTAATGCCCATTGCATGTGGACTCAAGTAAGTGAAGCTGCTGAGATTGCCATCATAGGAAAAGTGTGAGAAGATCATAATCTTTTATGATATGCACACTCAAAAAACTCTTCAAGGTACTTTAAAATCTGGTCTTGGTTTCACTTTTTAGTTTGACTTTCTTATTATAAACTCTTGAATAAGGTGTGGAACACAACTTCCAAAGACAGAGACAGCACTTTTAAAAATAACTTAGTTTTCAGAGTTTTTCAGTTAATACTGAGGGTTTCTAACTTAAATTTCAAAATCAAATCTACTCATCAACTAGTAATTAAAAGAATATAACCAATAAATAAAGTATAATAAACCACAAACAAGCTATGATTCAGCTAGAAATTAATGATTTTGTTTACATTTTGGGAAAAAAAAAAACCTGTTACCTAGCACTTTGTCAACCATAAAGTGCTGAATGTCTTGTGTTTATCAACAGCTATTAAAAACATAAAACTAAAGTATTTAATGACCATGGTCAAATAGAAAAATTAAAGCTAGAAAGGCAGTTTTTCCTCCAAATTGTGAGAACACTAGTAAAATCCACAGAACTCTATGAAAATGGAAAAAAAGAGTACAAGCTTTTAAAAATGAAGTTTCATTAGAAACTTAAAATGAATGAAGGCAGGCTTAAGAACATACAAAAAAAAAATTCCAATAAAATGTGTTAGATGGAATGATCCTGGATCATGCATTATGGCAGGAAAAATTATTAGATGATATAATGCATGGAAACAAGAGTTTTCTATAAAGGCAGAGGTAAAAAGCAGACAAAAACAATCATGAAGTAAATCATACAAATTTTAATGTTTTGTAAATTATTCTCAGAGTGACTTGAATACACTGTATTTTTTTCTTCTTTTTTGGGTGGGGGACAGTCCTGTGGATAAAACCCAAGGCCTCACACATGCTAGAAAAGAATTCTACCACTGAGCTCTATCCCCAGGCCAACCCTGTACTTTTTATTTGCGGTGCTGGGGTTTGAACTCAGGGCCTTCAACTTGAGCCACTCCACCAGCCCTTTTTGGTGATGGAATTTGTTGAGATAGGGTCTCGTGAACTATTTGCCCAGGCTGGCTTTGAACTATGATCCTCCTGATGTCTGCCTCCTGAGTAGCTGGGATTACAGGTGTCAGCCACTGGCACCCAGCATAACCCTGTACCTTTTCAAGCACTTTATTCCAGGCTACTATGATTTTATTTCCCAAAAAAGTTTGTAGCATTTATCTGAGGGGCTGAAAGGGTAAGAAGGTAAAGGAGGATTCTTATTTGAGGGGCCTTCATTCCCCCCTGAATTCTGGATTCCTCATGAATCACAAAGAAATGAAATTTGTGAAAGCTCTCAAATTACATGCAACACACACACACACAGATTAAATCCCTCTCCTTCACCTCACATAAATAAAACAACTAGTCTACCTCCTCATTGATATGGCCTTGAAATCAAACATGGTGAAAGATAGATGTGGATTTTCTGGTCATTTTCCTGGGAAAGTGTAGAGTGTTAGCTATTTGATGATTTTACATTGCAATCCTTATGTCATGTGGTATTCTGCCTATTAAGCAGTCATTATTCTGCTAAAATTCATTCATTTAACAAATATTTATTAAGCACTCCCTATACAGGCCAGTGTGTTGGATACTCAGTGGTGAATAAAACACTGAACACAAATTAAAACCATTTTCTTCTGTTCTTCAAATGAGGAAGAGAATTAAGTTACTAAACTATTTAGAGATAGACTTATATTATCAAAATTTGCGTGACTAAACTTTAAGTAAGTTGTAATAAGTTATAAGAGTAGTAAAAATTCAGCTACAGATCATTTTTTACAATTGTCTGGATATGTCACTGGAACTTTTAAAAAATTATTAATTCAGAAGTTGCCTTAATGCTAGCATTGATTAATGTTAGTTTTTATAGATGACAACATGCTTACATGTCTTCAGAATCAGAAGGCCTTTCTTTAATGGGCTCATCTTCAATTTCATCTATTTCAAGATTGTCTTGATGAGCATCTCCTACAGTTGGAACATCCATCAGGGTTCTGAACAGCTTTGAGAGATCTGGAAGTGAACATGTCCTCAACATCTAAAAAAAATTGACAGATTACTTATGAAGTTAGGAGAATTAAAAAAATGAGAGAGAAAATTAGAGCTAATAATTATTATATATAACTCATATATTTAGAATTAGAGGGTTCAAAGGTGACTTGCTCAAGTTTAGAAACTAATTTTCTTAAATTTCAGGTACTTTTTCATAGAGGAAACTAAACTTATGAGTTATGATTGCATTTTAACACACAGAAATTCACTTAAGTCACCTTTAAAAGGCAAGAATGGCCTGAAATTGAAAATCTGTCAGAAATCAGGCAGTGCTAGAAACTATCCATTCTGTCCTTGTCACTGAGGGCCCATACTGTGCCTCCTTCATGGTATTCCATGGTATTTCTAGGTAGTCCTCTCGCCTTCCTATGATCTACTCTCTCCATACAATCTTGCTGAAATGCTGAAGTAAGTTCTTGGAAGCATGGTAAAGCACAATCACAAACAACTGGCAAAGCTTTGCATCACTTAATCATTCACAGGAGTTGCTGGCTAGCTAACAAGGTTAAATCAGAGGCCTTAAGTCATTGTAAAGAGAAGCCTATCACTGCTTCCCTAGGCATGGGACTGTTAGTGGAGTCTTCTGGTATCAATGCTTAGACTCACTTATGAAAACACTTATGAAAGAAAGCAGCCAATTCTGTTGAAAAAAAACCCCAACAAAACAATGCACATTTGAGGTGTTGACGATTTAAATTTGTGTTGGATAGCACCAGCTTGCCAGCCTTTCAATGCTTACAGTGTGATGAACAGACAGGGAACTATCTATGTAAGTCTTTGGGTTGGGGTAATCCTAAAGGAATCTGTGAAATTTGAAACATGACTACTAAGGTCCTTGATAAGAACTCCACATCAGATGGAAGACTTTGAAGAAAATACAATGTTTAGCATATTAGTAGAAATTTATATATTTGCCAATTTTATTAGTACAACTTAGTTCTGAGAATAAAGAATAAATTCCTATTATTTGGATATAATTTACAAATTATACACTCAAGGAAAAGTGATTATTAAAATTGGTGAAATTAATAAGATGATAAACTGCTTGTGAAAGCACTTAATAAGGTATTGAAAGTATTTCTTTTGCTGATTTCACACTGCCAGCAGCATTTGCACTTGACTTGTTTATTATTTTACGGTTTAAACATATAAGCCAGAAGGTAAAATGGGCACCCAGTAACAATTTCCCCAGGTAATTGCTAAACAGCAAAAGACAATAGATTAATGTGATTTGAAGAGAAACCGTGAATAGACACCTAAACAACTAGGGTCAAGAATGTAAAACAGGTCATGTTAAGGGAAAGGGTACTGGTGGAAAGGGGAGGGTAGATGAAGAAAGTAAAGAGGGTGAATATGGTTGATGTACTTCCTATACAAGTATGACTATGGAACACTGAAACCTGCTGAAATCACCATAAGAAGGGGAATGGTGTAGGAGGGAGAATAATGGGGGGGATGAACCAATTTGTGGCATAATACATGTATATATAGAAATGTCCACAATGAAATCCTCAGTATAAAAAAGAAAAAGAAAACAGCAACATGTACTAGATACCTAAACTTGAGGGGATGATACAAAAGGATGTAATTTTTTTTAAGGCTGAGAAAAATTTTAGTTAGCCCTCGTAAAATCATCTCAATTTTAGTTTATTCTTCTTACTAATTAAAATAACTTTCATAACCTGTCATAAAATGGTACAGTAAGAACAAAATTTCAAATGGTCATGAAATTTGACAACCTACAGGTTTGTTAACTTGTTACAACCAATCTGACTTTGTCTCAGTTGGATAAACTTTTTATATTCAATATATTTATATATATAAATATATATAAATATATTTATATATATTTATATTACAGACTTTATGTTTTAAATAGAATCTTTACCTTCAGCCAAAAAAAATCTCATGTAAGAACCCCATCAGATCTGCCATACTTAGGAGGTAGAGATCAGAGAATCATGGCTTGAGGGCAGCCCAGGCAAAAAGTTCACAAGACTCCATCTTAACCAACAGAAAGCTGGGCAGTGGTGAACACCTGTCATCCTAGCTATGCAGAGAAATATAAATAGAGGGATTGTGGTTCAGGGTGGCCTGGACATAAAGCAAGACCCTATCTCAAAAATAACCAAAGCAAAAAGGGCTGGTGGCGTGGCTTATGACTGGGCACCAGCCTGGTAAACACTGAGTCCTGAGTTCAAACCCCAATACCACCAAAAGAAAAAAAAAATACTCCTCAAAAACCCTATCAGTTTTTTTTTTTTTTTGTGCTGGGCATGGAACCCAGGCTCCAAGGCATGCTAAATACTTACTCCAACATTGGGCTACACTCCAGACTTCCTTTTAGTTCTGTAATTTTGATTCTGATTTTTTCATGTTGTTTAAACTACATGCTATAGATATTCACAGAATGATATCTTGCTGAAAATATTAGCTCACATATAATATATTGCCTTGGCATCTTATTTCACACAAGATCTCTTTTTGTTCCCTCTAGATTCTTTGTGTCATAATTTACCCAGCTAACATTTAATACCATTAGAAAATCAAGCAGGAGAGCATATTTAAGAAAATTTATTATTTCTAAAATGTGTGTTTTGTTAGTTTTTATTGTTTAGTTTATTTTTCTAAAAAATAAAAAGAACAGGGCTGGCCATGGTGGATCATGCCTGTAATTCCAGCTAGTAGGAGGCACAGGTAGGAAGATGGTGGTCTGAGGTTGGCCCTAGGCAAAAATGTGAGACCCTATCTGAAAAATAACTAAAAGGAAAAAAGGGCTGGGGGCATCATGGCTCAAGTGGCAGAGGGTATGAGGCCCAGATTCAAATCCCAGTAAATGGGGAGTGGGGGAAAAAAGAGTGGGGGGGAAGAGTGGAGAAAAAGAGGAAAGGGAGAGGGAGAGAAGGAAGGAATGAAGATAATTACTAGCTTCATTAAGAATTTCACATCAAATTCTATTTCAAAGAATTGTTAACTTGCCTTTTTATTTTTAAAATTTTTCATATAGTTATACTATTTCATAGTATGGATCCATTTGTTTAGTCTATGTTTATGACAATTCAATTGTAATACTGCTTCCTCAAAATAGCTTCTATAAATATTTCACTTCAACCCATAAACCAGGTTAAAAATGAATTTAAAACAACTGATATTGCCAGGTGTGGTTGCTCATGCCTTTAATTCTAGTCACTTTGGAGGTGGAGATGGGCAGGATAGTGGCTTGAAGTGAACCCAGGCAAAAATACAAGACCTTCTCTTAAAAATAACAAAAGCAAATTATGAACACTTACCAAAGGCAAAAATTATGGATATTATTTAAGAATGGATACATGAGCAAATCAAAAGAACTGACATTAAAGGTACATGTACTATTTATGAATTCTACATGAATTTTTTTCCCACTCTGCATTTTTTTTTTTGGTAGTACAGGGTTTGAACTCAGGGCCTTGTGCTTGCTGGGTAAACCCTCTACCACTTGAGCCACACCTCCAGCCCCTACTCTGCATTTTCTATAATAAGAAATTCTCAAGTTTTTATACAGATCACTCTACTCCCCAGAAGGGAAAAGTTTCATCACAATACTCATCTGGTCTCTTTCCACCCCTTATTCACAATCCTTTTCAGTGAGGCAGAATGAGCTGACTGAAGACACTGATTATACAATAGTGCCCACCTTTTCCTCCCTTTCCTAGATCTGCCTGTCATTAAGTGTGCAGATCTTGCTCCCCTTTTCCTGCCTGGTGGGAATACACATAGGTCAGGCCTAACCCTGCCTTCTGAGGACAAGATGGGTCTAACATCCAGCTTCCCAAAAACTGGAGCTTAGACAGTGTATATAAAACTCATTGTGGGTTAAGGAAGTTTGTTTTGCAGACTCTATGGCTGTCTAAGGATTAGTCATTGCAAACAAATACTGAGCACCACAATTTATGTAAGGTCTAAGCCAGATTTTCTAGCCAACATCGCCTCCACCCCAAACTCCTCCCCCAACTCCTCCTCCCTCAGCAACCCAATGCCAACGAGCCCACACACACTCGAAATGGGAACTCTTACTCAGAAACTCCTTAAGCAGGGCTCCCGTTACAAGAAGTGTCGGGGCCCGAGGGATCAATTTGTGTTCATGTGCTCTTCACCATAAAGGCTTTCCAATGTGTAGAGAAAAGTTGTGGTACATTGAAGATGCAGACAAATTTACAGTTGAGTTTCAGACCCTGGCATTAGGGTTTGATCTTACTTGGAGGGATGCTCAGTTCCTCCTGGCCAACTGTTGCACTTCTACAAAAAGGAAAAATTTTTGCTGCTGCCCATAGAGAGGCAGATGAAACCTTTGCTAGGGATCACACAGGCCAACATCCAGGGGATGTCACTGTCCCAGTGACTGAGTCTCATTGGGATTACAATACTCCAGGAGGGATGCAGAGGAGGACCCACATGTTAAGAGGCCATCCTTCATGGAACGAAAACAGGAGCCACAAAGCCTATGAATTATAACAAGGTCAAAGTAATCATTCAAAAGAAAGAGGAAAATCCTATAGCCTTTTATGATAGGCTAGAAGAAGCCTTTAGAAAATATACTACTCTTGATCCTGAGTCTATTGAAGGGGCTGCCCTCCTAACAACCATTTTGTCAATCAATAGGCCTCAGACATTAGACGAAAGCTTCAGAAGCTAAATCCAGGACTCCTAACCAACAAAACTCAGTTGGTAGATATTCCCTTTTAGGTCTTTAACAACTGTGACCTGGAAAAGGAAAGGAAGGAACAAAGTAAGGAAAGAAGACAAGTGAAACTTATGGTGGCTGCAATTGGGGTTGTCCCCAATGCCCAAAAGACATCCTCAGACAATAAGGACAGAAAACTACCCTACTTCAAATGCAAGAAGCTGGGGCACATGGTGAGGAACTTCCCAGAGTCACTCCAGGGATCCTGTCATGAATGCTTCAAAACAGGAGGTTACCATTGGCTCTGGAGGATGGACTGTCCCTGTTTCCAGAGAGGGGCCAGGTCAAACCAAGACTCTGGGTACACTGGCTGAAGCTGCACATGACTGAGGAGGCCTGGAGTGCTCTCAACAGCCCCCACATAAGCTTGTCATCACTTATGAGGAAACTCTGTTGTCCTTGAAGTCTTGGGTGGACAAATTCTATTTCTTATTGATACGAAGCGCATTACTCTGTTATCCTTGCTTTTGCAGGAAAGCTTTCCTCTCAGGCCGCAATTGTGGTAGGAGTTGTTGGAAAAAATCAAATTAAAAACTTCACTCCTCCCCTCCCTTGCCGTACTGAAACTCAGTTTTTTATGCATAGATTTCTTATAGTCCCTGGTTGCCCTGCTCCACTCCTGGGCTGGGACATAATGAAAAAATTGGGTGTGGTCCTGGTAATGTGCCATTTGCCAGGACTCCTAACGCTTCAAAAAGGACCCACGAGGGTCCATAAAATTCCCTTAGAAGTGGGCCAAGTAAGCTCCTCTACTTGATACGATGGGAAACCAGGAAGGGCAAAAACAGCTATCCTTGTTAAGATACAGCTCAAAGACCCCAACTACTACCCCAGTTGTAGGCAATATCCTCTTAAGCAAGAGGATTATTAAAAAGTTTTTAAAAACATGGACTGGTTAAAACCTTGCCAATCACCCCATAACTTTACTATCTTACCTATAGTAAAACCAATAGGAGAATATAGGATGGTATAAAATCTGTGATTGGTAAACAAGGCTATGGTTCCCATTCAGCCTCTAGTGGCTGATCCATATACCATCCTATCCCAATACCTGAAGACAGTAAATGGTTCACAGTCTTGGACTTAAAGGATGCCTTCTTTACCATCCCCTTGCACCAAGACTCCAATACCTTTTTGCTTTGGAGTGGGAAGATCCCTTTACTAGAGAAAGACCACTGTATACATGGATGGTACTGCTCCAGGGATTTCAAGATAGCCCTCACCTGTTTGCCAGGGCATTGAGAAAGAACTTGAGACCTTCAGATTGAAAAAGAGGGATTTCTTCAATATGTAGATGACCTTCTGATCTTTTAGTCCAACCAAGATATTTCCAATCCAACACCATTTTTGTTCTTAATTTCTTAGCTGATAGGAGATATAAAATCTCAAAGAGCAAGGCCCAAATCTTCTTACAGAAAGTCCATTGTCTAGGCTACATCCTTACCTCTGGGGTCTGAAGGCTGTTCAAGCTGAAAGACTAGGGCCATCTGTACCTTAGTGGTACCACTGAGTAAACACCAACTCTGTTCATTTTTGGGAATGGTA
The DNA here is from genome assembly GCF_047511655.1 of Castor canadensis. Taxonomy (NCBI): domain Eukaryota; kingdom Metazoa; phylum Chordata; class Mammalia; order Rodentia; family Castoridae; genus Castor; species Castor canadensis. Next base: position 92,020,339 of record NC_133399.1, on the reverse strand, counting down.
GGGTTCTGCCAGATCTGGATACCCAACTTTGGAGTCATAGCAAAGCCTCTATACGAGGCCACAAAGGGACCAGATAATGAGACTTTAAAATGGACTGGGGAAACAAACTATGCTTATAAAACACTAAAAAAGGCCCTCAATGAGGCCCCAGCTTTAGGGATTCTCAATTTAGCAAAACCTTTGTGCTGTACATGTCAGAAAAAAAGGACTGCTGTGGGAGTCTTAAGTCAAAAATTAGGAACAGAAACACACCCAGTAGCCTATGTCTCAAAGAAACTAGATGGAAAAGACTTAGGTTGGCCAGGATGTCTAAGGGTAACAGCTGCTACTGCCCTGTTAGTGGAGGAAATGATGAAGATAACCCTGGGCCAACAACTAGAAATTCTAACTCCCCACCAGGTTAGAGTCACCCTAGAACTAAAAAGTCACTTGTGGATGTCTGGGGAAATACCAATGACTAAATACCAAGCCATTCTTTTGGAATCCCCAGAAGTGACCATAAAGACTTGTAATGTCTTAAATCCTACATCTTTGAACTAATGACTGAACACACTTGTGAGGTGATTATACAGACCTATGCCAGCAGGCCGGACTTAACAGATCAGCCACTCCTCGAACCTGAGGCCTAATGGTTTACTGATGGAAGTAGTTTTGTACTAAATGGAGAAAGGCAGTATATGCAGTGGTGAGTCATGAGGAAATCATAGAGGCACAGGCCTTGCCAGCTCAGACTTCGGCCCAAAAGGCTGAACTAATAGCTTTAATCAGGGCTCTAACTCTGGGAAAGGGAAAAAGGCTCAATATCTATACCAACTCCAAATATGCCTTCCTGGTATTACATGCTTATGTAGCCACATAGAAGGAAAGGGGACTCCTCTCCGGGATGGAATCCCCAATAAAACGTGGAAGGGAAATTCTCCAATTATTTGAGGCTGTCCATCTACCAAGAGAAGTGGAAGTGATCCACTGCTGGGGACATGAAAGAGACCTGACTCTGGTAACACAGAGAAACAACTGGGCAGACCAAAAGGCTGAACAAGCAGCTCTACAGCCTCTGGATGCCCTTCCAATCTCTATCTGGCTCTCTTTCCCCCTACAGGAGCCTATATATCCTAAATATACTCCTGATGAGGAAAAAGAGGCTACACAGAGGGGAGGCTATAAAGAGGGAGCTTGGTGGCATGTGGATGGTAAACTAGTCTTGTCCCAAACAACCCAAGGGAAAGTAATAAAGTCTGTACGTGACACTTTCCATTTGGGTCAATATGCAACCCAAGAGCTAATAAGCAGACTGTTTGTGGGGATTGAAATAAGGTCTACAGTAAAACAGGTCTGCCGGGGCTGCTCCCTATGCTTGTATAACAACACTGGTCCTAAGCTCCTCCCACTGGTTGAGCCCATCCAGAGGTGAGGCTCTTACCTGGGAGAGGATTGGCAGGTGGACTTCACCCTCATGCCATCCTGCCAAGGTTATAAACAGTTACTAGTCTTTATAGATACCACTTTTCTAGGGTAAAGCATGCGACAGAGGAATCTACCTCCGACCAAACACAGCCTGAGGATACTTACTCCTGTGAGCCAATAGAAGATTTAAAGGTCATCTTCCAGAGGAACCAAAAGACTTCAACTTAAATTCTAATATGGACTACTCAGCTATATTTGTACCTCTCTCAGCCCCATCTCCCAAGTGCCACTGTTCTGCTTGCTGCAGAATTTTGGGATACTTCTTTTGGGCATTCTGTCTTATTGTCCTCATAGAACTGACACCTGGCTTTGGCCAGCCCCTAGAGGATTCATCAAATCATACCCATCTATCAACTATCCCAAGCCTCATGTCCTTACCTCCTTACCCATATGGACAAAAATAATGGATTCACCTATATGCTTTCTGTAAAACCCAACATCTGCCAAAACCCACAAAAAGCATTTCCCTTGTGCAAACCAATTTCTATCAATGTAGACTCCCAAAGCAAACTAACACATACACTTTGGTATGCACAGCACATGACAGAGATGTTGCCCTAAGCTATCAATCCTTTATTGCTTCAATTACAATGGTAGTTCAAATCAAGCGGGCCATTTGACTTCCTCCCTTTTAACTGGGCCAAAAACAGCTACCAAAACAAACACAAAAGAAGTCAGTCCAAATTCTTCCCTGTTACATTACTAAAGATTATTTAAAAACTTAACCAGTAACCAAAAAATATTATTAAAAGCCATAGTCACACTCCAAAATCAAATAAACTCTCTTAACAGTTGTTGCTTTTCAAAATAAAGAAAAACTAGATCTTCTAACAGCCAAAGAAACTTCCCAAATCTGGCAATAATCCTTTAATCTCTGGAAAATGTTATTTGAGACTTGGGATCTCTCTCCTTGGGTGATGCACCTAACAGGACCCTTATGGTTTTCCTGCCAGTATTTAACACTTGGGTCATACCTCTTTGACTTGCTAAGTGGATTTATCTCTTCCAGAATTAAGGCCTTTAGGGACCAAACCATAACATGATAGGGCTGTCAACTTCTGGAGGAGGATGGGATACCCACAAACAATCTTGATTGGGCTAGATGAAGAGGTGGACAACAAATGTCAGTGTTTAAGTCTCCAGTGACAGGAAAAGGGCAATTCCTGATAGGTAGGGTCTGCAGCCCCTTGTCAGCTTGAAGCAGCTACCGAAGATGGACCAACCCCCTCAGCAACTCCCCCCAAAGAATTTTTGGAATATTGTCCCTCAGGGGGAGTTTGAGGCAGGCTAGGTTAGGGATAGTCTGGGACTGCTCCCCCTCTTGGCTCAAGGGCTCCTCCCCTACCCCACAGGTGAGAGGAGGCAGGTAATGATGTAATGTCTCCCCAGCTCCAAGTTCAAGGTGGTATAAAAGCGACATACCAAGAGATCCTGGCCCTTCTTCTTCTTCCCTTTTCCCACCTGGCAGAATTGGTGACCCCTTCCCTCAATAAAGCTATCCTACCTCATCCCATCCATGTGCTCTGCTTGGATTTTTCTATTTGGAGCACAAACCCAGGATCTATCACAGACTGCACCAGTGCCATTAACAGTATCACTCTGACAATATGTTTTTATTTTCACAAACTAGGGGTAGACACAATTATAATTTGTTACTTCTGCTTACTGTCAGAGAGCAAAATAAAAATCATATTAGCAGCCTCTTTCTACAATTTAAATGGTTGCTATCTACTAACCCTACATAGAAAATAAACTTGTTTAGTACTTATGAATGTAGTTGGCAAGACATTCATCAGAAAGGCACTAACATGCAAAACTAGACATTCCTTGGAAACATTACCAATATTTTTAACAGCCAAGGAAGGTGGCATAAAAAGTGTTCAACACTCCAAGCCTCACTTAGGTCAACTGTATGCTGTGGCAGTGTTTCCCAAGTGGGGACTGTGGTCCACCAGCAGCACAGCCATTGGCAGTGTATGTTAAATGTGTATCTATATCCCTGAACTCTGCTCCAGATACAGTGAAACACACATTCATAGGCATGGGGTGCAGGACTCTGCATCTTAGACAGAATCTCCAGATGATGCCCACATTAAAAATTTTAGAATTAGTATCCTACAGTTCAAAACAAATTGATCATTACTTATTGATGAATGGACAAAAAAGCTTTCATGAAGATGGACTTGAGCCAGTGGTGGTGGTGCACACCTGAAATCCCAACATTTGGGAGGCTGATGCAGGAAGATTTAAAGTTTGAGCTAGCTTGGGCTACATAGTGAGTTCCAGGCCAGCCTGAGCTATGTGGCAAGATATTGTCTCAAAAGCAAAGCAAAACAAAAAAGTAGTTGTACTTTTGACTGGAAATTTCTCTATGATATACCTTTGATGAAAGTGACTTGCCACCTATCCAGACTAGTTTTAAATCACAGTCATTTTCCATTACAGGTTACCAACCTTATTTCCTTATTTAATTTCTAAGTTATACAGACCTTTTATCAACCAACAATATACATGCCTTTGCAGTGTCATACACTGAGCAAAATGCATTTGTAAGATAAGCATCTTATTCATTTGGTAATCTAGAGTTGCCTTTATGGGAGCAAGGTCATGAGAAAACCACAACTTAGATTATTTTGTTTTGACCTTTTGTAAGTTTACCTCTGGGAATCTCTATTTCATGATATACCCTCATTTTCTTCTCATGTTATTACAACTCCCTTATATAGTAGAAATGGTATTGAAGCTATCATATATTATAGAATTCATTATCCCTTATATAAAACTCCAGAAGACCTGGGCATATTGTTGCACATCTGTAATCTAAGCATCAGGAGGCTGAGGCAGGAGGATCATGAGTTCAAGGGCAGCTTGGGCTACATAGTGAGTTCCAGACCAGGCAGGTCCCAGCAAGATTGTGTCTCATACAAACAAAACAAACAAAAACCCAACAACTATCCAGAAGAGGAATCTCTTATTGAGGGAAGAGCCAAGAAAAGCTTTTCCCCTAATGTATATTTTCTCTTCTATGAGAAATATGGCAGAGAGTTATAGTTTATAACTCTTTTTACTTTGACTACCACTTAGATAAGTTTTATACTTAACATCAACTATATATAATATTTTTTAATGGTTTGATGATTTGTAATGCACATTTTTTTTTTTTTGTGGTTTGAACTCAGGGCCTACACCTTGAGCCAGTCCACCAGCCCCTTTTTTGTGAAGCATTTTTTCTAGAAAGGATCTCGTGAACTATTTGCCCAGGCTGGCTTTGAACTGTAATCCTCAAGATCTCTGCCTCCTAAGTAGCTAGGATTATAGCTGTGAGCTACCAGTGCTTGGCTTATAATACACATTGAGTACAATTTATATATTTGAATATAATCTGCCAAGGTACAGGTAAGTAGTATAAAAGGAAGAATAGTCTTCTGGTAACTCTCCTTGTTCAAGGCCATCATTTATAGCTCCCCTAAAGGATAGTGGCAATCAAAGCATTATTCTGATTGCCAGTCTTACAGTGATCAACTAAACCACTAATTACTATTTGTTTGGGTGCCTGAATATGTAATATATCATTACATATTCATACTATCATTACATTTTGGTTTCTCCAAAAAGAACCATTTAAAGTACGTTAAAAGAAATGACTTAGTATTATGATACAAAGCTTATTTCTAGAGTCCAAAGACTCTGGTGATGTGTGTCTAGGAAGGCAGTGTGAGATGGAGGACAGGGTAGGAGCACAAGGACAGAGAATTTAAGAAGAAGAGCTTCATTTTCATCTCTTCAGGACACTGTATCTCTTTAGTTGAAAAAAACAAAACAACAAATAATGAAAAGGGGGGAAAGGATTCCACAAACTTGAAAACTATTGGTTAAGAGTAAGAACAGCTGAAATCCCATCCACTTCACACTTTGGTTACAAAGAACTAGTTGTAATTCCTCAAACAACTTGGGCTATTCCGTGTTCCATGCCAGTTTCTTTTGCTTTAAATGTTCTCCATGTCCCACTCACCATGCACACTTTCTTCAGAAATCTACTTTTCTTTGTTCTAAGACAGACTTGAGAATTTCTTCTTCAGTGGTCCTACTATTCCATGTTTACCGCTCCATCATATGAATTATCATAAGTGTTTCTCACTTATCTGTTCCCTCTCACAACTACAAACACCTTTATTATTCTAAGCCCAGCAACTTGTAGTAGAGCTTGATAAACATTGTTTGAATTGGTATAAGGTGATTCTCTTATACCACCTTAAAAACTTAATGTGGTAGATAACATTTGCAACAACATTCTTTTTTTTTTTTCATTTTTCTTTTATTATTCATATGTGCATACAAGGCTTGGTTCATTTCTCCCCCCTGCCCCCACCCCCTCTGCCCCCTCCCTCTCCGCCCCCCTCAATACCCAGCAGAAACTATTTTGCCCTTATTTCTAATTTTGTTGTAGAGAAAGTATAAGCAATAATAGGAAGGAACAAGGGTTTTTGCTGGTTGAGATGATTGCAACAACATTCTTAAGCTAATACAAAAAGTTTCCTGGAGAATTTCTTATGTTACCTATCAAAGTAAGTTGAGGTCAGAAAGGAATGCTAACATAAATCTTATTTAAGACAAATCTTTTGTGTATTGATCAACAGTCCTTGAACTAATAATAAATTAATTTCTAGAGGTAAAACATTTAGTCCAAATATTCTTTTTCTCATAATACCTTTCAGAAACCAACTTTTCTCATCTGTACTGGATATTCAAAGATGAAGCACACTCAAGAGTGTACTTTATCTTACATTTTCAGGTTTTCTGTAATCAAGTTTTATTTATTTTATTTTTAAAGTTCATTTTAACTGCAATATAAAACAACTCTATGTTTTCATGAAGTACAATGTGATGTTTTGATATATCTGTGTGTGTATACTGGGAGTTGAACTCAGGGCCTTGTGCTTGTTAGGACATGTGTTCTACCAGTTGAGCCATACCCCCAGTCCTTTTTGTGTTGGTTATTTTTGAGATAGAGCCTTGCTTTATGCCCATGTCTGCCTGGACCACAAGCCTCCTATTTGTGCTACCCCACAAATCTAGGATGATAGGTGTGTACCACTGTACCAAGCCAGTAGTCAAGATGGGATTTCTTGAGTACTTTTGCCCAGGCTGGCCTTGAACCACCATCCTCCTGGTCTCTGCCTCCCAAGTAGCTAGGATTACAGGTGTGAGTCATTGTTCTTGGCCACAAAGGACTTTTATTATCTCTCTTACATATAAGATACTAAGGCACTAGACCATACAACTAATTCTTAAGCTAGAATAAATATATATTTATTATTCAGTCAACAAATATTTATTGCCCACTATATCCTAGGCATAGGCTAGTCATAAGAAAATATGTATAGTTGTAAATAATAAGATTCTTAACCTGAAGGGGATCACATTCTAGTGGAGATGAACAGACAATGGTAAACAAAATATACTTTGAAGTAGTTATGAAATAATTAATACATGGAAATTACAGGGGATGGAGATAGAGTTAAGGCCCCACCAAGCAAGATACATTTGAGAGGTGATACTTTAAGAGCAAGAATGAGTCAGAATTAAAAAGAAAAAAGAGAAGCCCATTTCAAGCAACGGTAACAGCAAGTGCAAAGTACTTAATGCAGGAAAGGGCTTGGTGTATCAAGGGGAAAAAAGGCAAAGAGAATGAGAGAGAGAGAGGCTTTGAGATGAGACAGAGATCATCAATGCGACACCAGACCTTTCAGACCTTGGTAAAGTGTCTGAATATAGTTCTAAGAGCAGTAGAAAACCTCTTTAGTCTTAAGCATGACAGTAACTTGATATGATTTCTAATATTAAAAAATAATTATGGTCTGTATTTGGGCAATGGATTTCAGACAGCCATGGACTGAGGGAGGCCAGTTAATTAGTAACTGGTTGACAAGGTCAATGGATGGAAAAGATGAGTGATCTGCAGGAAGGAGCCACAGAAATAAAGTATCATCAGAATTTAAAAGATACTTAAGGTCATAGATTACTAGGGGAGCAAATGCAAATACAGACGGCTCAGGACATAGTCTTCAAATACAACATTTACTTAATGGGACTTCCTCCTCTAGTCATGATGAAGTTATAAGGCCCACCCTCAATCTCCCAACAAAACAACTGGAAAACTGGACAAAATACATGAAACTGTGTTTATAGACACTGAATAACAGGCAGCTAAGATCATGATCTTTGAGGGAAAGGAAACAAAAAGAGTTGAACCCTATCATTAAAATGACCTATCTCTAAAAAAGTACTTGGATCTGTGTAGCCTTGCTAGACTAATGAAACAAGGGTTGGAATTCAGGAAGGTAGAGCCAGAAAGGAAAGGGTTTAATTAAAAAAAAAATCTGCAGAAAACTGCAAGGCAGGTTTCTTGTGTTGTTGATAAGTACTAGGCTATGTATGCATAGAGTGAAACTCCACAAAGGCACTAAGTACAATTGAGGGCTGTAGACTCAATGAGGCTTAAAGCTGAAGCAGGTAGAAGATGATAGAATTTTGACCAGGACAGTGCAGTTTCCTCAAGATCATCTAGACTACACAGTGGTTCCATAGGGTCATTGGTAGTAAGCTAAAATAGCTCTAGAGTAAAGGTGACTTTATACTTGTCTCAACAAAGCTGAAAAACAAAGTTTGGAATAATAAATTGGGTTGAGAGGTAACTTGACTAAGTCCACCCCAGTTTAAAAGAAGACAACAAAACCAGATACCCAGCAATGTATTTACAAAGTATACTCTGCAATATTCAAAAAGCCCATCTTCAAATAATTATAAAACATGCCAATTAGCAGGAAAATATGACCCATAACCAACAGAAAAAATCAGTCAGTAGAAATTTGATGGTAAAGCAGCTATTATAACCAAGTACTTAAGGGAAAACATGAATATAATAAGAGAAATGAAGACAGAAAAACCCCCACAAACTTTCTATTATAGAGCGCTTACCTAGCATGGGAAAGGCCATGGGTTCAATTCCCATCACAACCAGCATCACAAATAAAAACAACAAACTTCTAGAAACAAAACACATAATACTGAAAAAAATGTTAGTAAGTGAGATTAACAGTACATTACTGCAGAGAAAAGGATGAGTAAATGTAAACACACATTAATGGAATCTATCCATGAGGAAGCAGAGAAAGACTACAAGCAAGATAAGCACAGTCTCATTAACCTGTAGAGTATTATTAAGCAGTTTAACATCTTTGAACTTGCAGTCCCAGAAAGAAAAACAGGGGCAGGAACAAAAATACTTACTAAAATAATACCCAAAACCTTTCCACTTGATAAAAATTATGAACCATAAGCCCAAGAAGGCCACTGGACCCCCCATGCCAAATAACACACACTCAAAAACCTTTACGAAAGCATGTTATAGTCAAATTGTATATTTTATATAATATATGTTTTATATAAACATATAAAAGCCAGAGAAGAAAAAGGCATTATATACAAAGAAGTGAAGACTAAAGAAATTACAAATTTCTTGTTAGAAACGTTTTACAACCAAGGAGATAATACTGTTCTATAGCTGGTGGAAATATTCTTTCAAAATGGGGGTAAAATAAAATTGTTTTCAGATAAACAAAGCAGAAATATATTTATCATCAACAGGTTTCCATAAGGAGTATTAATGGATTTTTTTTTTTTTTTTACAGTACAAGGGGTTGAACTCAGGGTCTCACACTTGTGCTCTATCACAAAATCTTTTTGATTTTAGTTTGTTTTTCAGATAGGATCTTGCACTAACTTTGCTTGATCTGGCCTCTAACTGCAATCCTATGTCCACCTTCTGGGTTAGGAATTCTTGGAAGAAAAATAATAACACAGATATTTATGTTCTGTACAGAGGAATAAAGAATGTCAGAAATGGTAAATATGTAAATGTAAATAATTTTTCTCAATTTTTAATTTCCATAAAACTTAATCAAATGTTTAAAGCAAAAAATAAAAATGCACCATAGAGTTTGTAATGTGGAAATAAAATAATGACAATAATACCACAATGGCTAGGCAGGAGGATGGAAATAGAAGGATAAGATTGTAAAGTTATCATATTACACGTGAAGTGGTATAAAATTATTTGAAGGGAGACTATAGTCTAAAGGTATATCTGGATAATCACTGAGTATTTTTCAAAAAAGAAGTCTACCTTATAAGCAAATAAAGTTAAAAGAGAATGCTAAAAATAATCAAAAAGAAGGGAGAATAAAAGTAATGAAGGAACCAGAGGTGATCATACAAATAAAAACCAAATAGCTCAAGTGGCAGGCTTAAACCTAATCACATTGATGATATAATATTGAAAATTAAATCAAATGAAAATTGTCTAATCACTTCAATTAAAAGAGATCATAAGGCTGGTTAAAAAGAAGACCCAATTTATACACTAACTACGAGAAATCTACTTTATATATGAGATGTTTGATTAAAAGTAGGGAAGGATGAAGCTGGGTGTGGTGGCTCCCTCCTGTAATCCTAGCTACTTGGCAGGTGGAGATAGGGAGGGTTGTGGTTTGAGGCCAGTCCAGACAAAGTAGTTTGTGAGACTCCATCTCAAACAATAAAAGCTGGGCATTGTGGCATGTGCTTGTCACCCCAACTATGTGGGAAACATAAATAAGAGGTTTGTAGTCCAGGATGACATGGGCATAAATGCGAGACTCTAAAAATATATAAAGTAGAAAGGGCCGGGATGTGGCTTAAGTGGCAAAGTGCCTCTCTGGCTAAGGGTAAGACTATGAGTACAAATCCCAGTTCTACCCCGCTGTCAGAAGTAGAACAGCATGTAAAAAATTTATATACCATACAAACAATAAGCATAAGAAAGCTGGAATGGATGTATTAAAATAAGAGCAGGTTTCGCATAAGGAAATATGACCAGAAATAAAATGATTCATTTATAAGGATAAAAGAATTCATCAAGAAGACATAATGACTCTTAATTTAAATTCAAGTGAGGGGAGTTTCAACACTCTGCTCCATAATTAATAAACAAGTAGAAAGAAAATAAGTTTAGAATATTTGAATAATACTATCAAAGGACACATAATAACCATATCAATTCATCCAGGAGATATGACAATACTAAATTTTTTATTTATTCAATTACAGAACTTCAAAATAAATGGAATAAAATTGACACAACTGAAAAGAGAACTAGTAAATTATACAAGTATAAAATTTTTGACCAGGCACGTGGTCATACCTGTAATCCCAACACTGAGGGGCTGGGCCAATAGAACTGTGAGTTTCAGGCTACCCTGGGCTACCTAGTGAGATGCTACCTCAAAAAAAAAAAATCAATCTTCTTCATTTAGCAAATGACAGTTCAAGAAGACCAAAAAAAAAAAAAACATTTTTTTGGTAAAGATATAGAAGAACGAGAAGATTTTTTTAAGAGATTTGCAGTAGCAGGAGCTTGAGCAATGGAGATTGAAGAATAATTAGTTACATTATCCCATCTTGGTCAAACATATTATACACTCATAATTTTTACCTTCATAATTCAAAGCCACCATTATGAATTTGGCTATTTACTATTTTGGCTCAGTGATGAACTCTTCTGATCTTAGGCTTTTTTTTTTTTTTTTTCTTTTGCGGTTCAGGCCCTTCACCTTAAGCCACTCCACCAGCCCTTCTGTTAAGGGTTTTTCGAGATAGGGTCTTACAGAACTTTTTGCTTGGGCTGACTTCGAACTGCGATCCTCCTGATCTCTGCCTCCTGAGTAGCGAGGATTACAGGCGTAAACCACTGGCTCCCAGTCTGATCTCACGCATTTGTAAGATAGGGATGGCTTTTTGTCTTTGTCTTAAAAGGACAGATTTCTCTGCTTTTCTAGTATTTTTTCTTGCCTCTTCCCTCATGGTAATATTGCATGAAATCTGTATTACTGCTTACAATTTGCTATACTTTTCACAATGAGTTTTAACTTTACAGAGAGCAATTAGATATTATAAAGGGTTAATGGGCTAATGATAGCTATACACTTTTACTTTCTTTCTTCTTTTTAAAAGAAAATACAGGAATTATGATAGTCCTTATCTGTACCATAATAGGCTTTTGTCTCTAACTCTGAAGATCATAAATTTGTTTTGCCTAGCAAGTACAAGGCCCTGAGTTAAAACACCAGTATTGCCAAAAACCAAAGCATATTTAATTGGAGAGTTAAACTTTAAAAAATAATGATGATGGAGGAAATGTAAATAATATACAATATAAGTCTGATTGGAATTGTCACTTTGAATCCCCCCACATAATGAATATATCCTAATAAAAATTTATAATAATAAAAAAGTAAAAATGAAAAATAAAAATGACATATCTGAATAGCAGTTAAAGACCAAAGAATTGTGGAAATTCAGTTACCACAGATAAATAAGTAAATGCAAATTTAAACAAATTAATACCATTAACCATTCATTAAATAGATGATTTTAAAGTGAATGATAACAGTGAGTCCTATTTAGAATATGGAGAAATGGATGTTCTCTCACATGCTACTAAAGAACACTAAAAATTCCACTTATAGAAATTTATGTTATAAAAATAAATTGTGGATATGAATGAAAATAAAGGAGTAGGTGGCTACAACAAAAACTAAAGCCAGGTGTGATGGTGCACACCTATAATCACAGCACTCTGAAGAAAGAGATAGGAGAATCACAACTTTCAGGTTAGCCTGGGCTGCAATGTGAGTTTACAGATCAATCTGGGCTACATAGAGAGAGACTGTCTCAGTCCCCCAACCCCATATTGAAACCTAAAGGCCCAACAATTCAAATAGATTTGTTAAAAAAGTATGATATAGCAAATCAATGGAATATGTGATCATTAAAGATGCTATGACAGAATATTTAGTAATATGACAAAGTGCTATTATTCTAATAATATTGTAATGTATTTGTAATATTGCAATATATAAAATAGAAAGGTTACAAAAAGAATACATATTCTATCCTATTTTAGTAAAAATTTATATGTATGTAAAAATTACATATATTTAAAGTCATATAAAAAATGATGAGATTTCTTATTTTTATTTGTATTTTAAGGTTTTTTTATAATGTTCTAATTTCCTAAGAAAAAGTTGCTTACATATATTTAAAAACAGCAATGAGGAAAGATAAGAGGTCTGAAAAACTCTTACCAGAAAGTCTGTATGAACATCCATTGATCTTTCTGCATACAAATTAGGTAAGATGGCACTTTTATCCATTTAAGAAACATTGCTTAAACTCAGTTTCAATAGCAATTTCTGATCAGCATCTCAGAAGAAGGGAACTTTTTGTTATCTTTGTTTTGATGTATTCACTTTGTGTGTTTGTACATGTTTGTATTTTTAAGAGATTAAAACTCAACATTATGGTTTATCAAAGAAAAGCAATCAATAAAAAATTTTATCAAATGGATAACTTTTCCACTTGAAAACTATACTTGCCTTTGGATTGTTTGCATCAAACAGACCTGTTGAAAGTCCAATCAGCAAGGAATTCTTATTTTTACTTTTTGGTGGTGAATCAGAGCGAGATCGAAGTGGAATGGATTCTTCTGGTAAACACTGAATTGACTGGACTTGAAAGACTGAGTTTAAGTGCTCAGAAAGAACCACTTTATGGAAGAATCGTTCTGGTTGTATAGATTTGTCTACATCATGTTTAAAGTGCTGAGAATTGTCTATTTCAGGTTCTGTGGCATAAAGGAGAGATTATATAAGTTCATATAGTAATTAAAAGTCCTAAATGATATTTACGAGCCATAGTATTTAACATGATTTCTATTAAAAACTTCACATCTACCAGGAAAACAAAATAAAAATGTATGTATGATGAGTCAATGCCCTGTATAGCTATCCTTATCTCAACCAGCAAAAACCCTTGTTCCTTCCTATTATTGCTTATACTCTCTCTACAACAAAATTAGAAATAAGGGCAAAATAGTTTCTGCTGGGTATTGAGGTGGGGGGAGAGGGAGGGGGCGGAGTGGGTGGTAAGGGAGGGGGTGGGGGCAGGGGGGAGAAATGAACCAAGCCTTGTATGCACATATGAATAATAAAAGAAAAATGAAAAAAAAATGTATGGATGAGTGTACTAGTAATCTTTAAGAGGTTATAATGCTTTATTTGCAGTAAGACTTAATTTGATATGTACTTCATTATATTGAAAATTCTAAAATATGGACACAAATCTAAGGGAATGTAAAAAATATACTGTTTAGACATTCGTACTTTTCCAGTTTGTATTTGTCCAATATAGTAGAAAAAAATTACATTTGCTATATTTCAATTAATACTATTTAAAAAGAGGACCATTTATTTAATGTCCTTAGTACATTAGTTTAGAAAACGAAGCCAATTTTGGACACTGAATAAAATGACTGAACAAAAATTTTACAGTCTATCTTATCAAAAAATCCAGGCTTATTAGTGTGTATTCCTATACTCTATACCTATTATATTTAAAAAAAAGATTATGATGACTGATATTTATATGCAGCCTAAATAAAATAGGTTGTTGCTAACTAATCTTCCCAAAAGAAATTATACCACTGCACTGATGCTTACCTTTATGAACTTCACTAAACTGGTCCACATTCCCTGGGATTCCATCTTCAGAAACTTCACTTTGCTGAATGGTAACCTTATCTTCCAACCTGCCACAGATAGGTACAAAAAGAAACAAAATAAATAAATAACATAGCTTGCCACAAATATAAAGAAAATTAAACACAAGTTCATTAGTATACTGTGGTCTCTCTTCCAAGGGTTTTTCTCACTTTTATATACTCTTTCTCTTATAAACACACTGTGTTTTCCACTTGAGCCAAGCAAAACTCTCACTAATCATTAATTCTTTTTGACAGCTTAAATTGGCACAACCCCTGGGAAAAATAATGGAATTACTAATATTAATTTATAAAAATGCAACTGACTCAGCAATTATACTTCTATGTTTCTATATTACAGATAAATATATAAGTAAAAATCGCCTTATGCAAAATGTTACTCACTGCAGCATCATTTGTAATATCAATAACTATCCATCAAGTAGGACACTTACTGAGTTGTGGTAAATCCATAGAATGCAATACAAAAAGAGGAAGGCCTTTATGTATTAATATGAAAAAATGTCCCAGATTATTGATTAAAAATAAGCAAGGTGGAAAATACTGTGCCTATTATACTAATGACTATATTTATAAAGCAAAGAAGAGTATCATGTTTTTCGTTATAATACTAAAAATTACCTGAAAGGAGGAAAGAATAGAAATTGGTTGGATAGAGAAAGAAGCAGGCAAGATATTTTACTCTATATTTTCATATTCATTATATACTTACTGACTTCTGAAGCACGTGTCTATAAAGACAATTATATTCCAGGGGCAGTATTAGGACATGAAATTATCACAGTATTATTTTTAAAAAAGGTATTACCAAAGGGACCTAGGTTTTGAAATGAAAGGAAAAAGACTCGACATACTCAGTTTCCTTTGTTTCTTTTTCCTCGCTAATCCACACATCAGTAACAGTACATGGCAAGCTTTCATCTTTGGTTTTCTTACTTGGTTCTTGCAGAACTTCTGTTTCCAAGCCATCAGGTTCTGCAAAGCAAACAGAGAACAAAAAATGTGTTAAAGCAAAATGTGTTGAAAGAAATTAAATAACCTTTCTATTAATTATCATTACTTCATTTTAGCAAATATACTAATAATATAGAAAAAGCTAACGTTTTATCTATTTTTTAGTCTTATATTGTGTTAACGTTCTCAAATGATAGATTAATCCTTTTGTATTTTCACTTTAATAAAAATACTAAAAAGAAATACTCTGCACTGTATTTTATTATATAAAATTTTGTCAATATATTAATTGGTTCAAAGAAAGTATAAAACTGATTTAAAGAATAAAGATGTTGGGCTGGGATGTAGCTCGGTGGTACAGTGCTCGCCTAGCATGCGTGAAGCCCTGGGTTTGATCCCAGCACAAAAAAAAAGAAAAGACAAAAAAAAGAAGAAAGATGTCTATGGTTACACATATGGAAGAATATGTGATTTTATTGACTAGTAAGTAGAGGAAATTTTAATCTTTAAAATCTTTCAACAACCAAAAAAGAAAAAAAAATTGAATGATTACCTGGAATTTACAACCATATTGAGAACACAGTTGAAATACACTAAATCTACTTTCTTATGCCATCAAATAATACTAGATAGAGTACTACCTCTGTTTTTCTGGCAGTGTCTCATTTTTTATCTACTGATACTTTCTGCAAGTAAATAGTGACAAGAAGAGTTTCTTCATTTGTTAACTCTTTTTCTTTTCTAATTAAGATTACTTATTATCTTATTTATGTTAACAACATCCCCCTTTTCTTCCCCCTGAAATCCAGATGCATTTTCCTTCTCTATTTTTTGGGGTTTTTTTTTTTTTTTTTTTTGGTACTAGGGATTGAACTCAAGGCCTCATGCTTGCCAAGCAGGTGCTCTACCACTTGAGCTACTCTTCCTTCTCTATTTTTAAAATACCCAGTTATCTGTCTTATTTTGAAAGACAGTTGATATTGTACCAGTCCTTACAGTTTTTATCCTTTACTCAAACAAACTTTTTGGTCATTCACTACATGGTAAGCACTTGGGAGTAAAACCCTTTTTTATTTTATTTTTTAATGGATAACAATTTTCTAGGTACCTAAAGCCATGTCAGTATCAACTTATTCTTATCTATAAATTTGATTTGTGCCCACAAAGCCTAAAATATTTACTATCTGGCTTTTTAGAGAAACAACTGCTAACCCCTGCATTAGTTTATACAGCCTCCATTGTATGCCTACCAGTTGTTTTTTCCTTTCTTTACCTTCTTTTCTCTTTCTACCTTCCTTTCTTCTTTTGAAAAAAAAAGTCAAAAGATACTCTTTTAGTTCAGTCTGCTGTAACAAAATATTTTACCCTGAGTGGCTTAAGCAAAGAAATTTACTTCTCATAGTACTAGGGACTAGAGAATGTATTATTATGAAGTCAGCAAGACAAGTTCTGGAGAAACTCTTTTTCCTGGTGTTCAGATAGACTTTTCCTACTTGTATGCTTACATGACAGACAGCAAAGAGCTAAACCTCTGGCTTTTTTTTTTTTTTTTTTGCTATACTGGAGTTTGAACTCAGGGCATCAGTGCTTGCTAGACATTCTACTACTTGAGCCATGCCTAGCTCTTTTTTGCTTATTTTTGAAATAGGGTCTCACTTCATACCTGGGCTGGCCTAGATTTTGATCCTTTTCTTTATGCATTCCACAGGGTTAGGATGATAGGTGTGCCCCAACACCTGTCATATATTATTTGTTACTGTGGTAAATTAAAGATGGGCACACATTGTAAGCAAGGTCTCTGACATTCTTATCTAGAGGGAGTATCAGGGCCCTTACATTTGGCCCCACTCCCACAGAAATGGAATGATAGATTGACAGTGGAGATTTGAAGGAGGGCTGTCACTGACTTAGCTAACTCCATTTTGTTACTGACTTCATCTTGTTTTCTTTCCTTCTTTCTGACCTCTCCTAAGTCTTTCTCCCCAACAGTTATACTGCATCCCAAGAACAAGAGGCCTAATAAATGAACACCTATGACAAAGGACTGAGATTACCCACTGAGCAACTGTAGAGAGCAGAGTATGAGAAGTCTTCAAGAACTTGACATAAGCACAGCTATGACCAATAATCTGCAGGCTGGGATGGCACAGCCCCCAGTTGCAGAAGGAGGTGAGGGCACAGCTGCTTTTCCTAAGATGTTTATGCCCAGAGAGTAGTGATTGCAGCTTCCTCCTGCTCCAGTAACTACAATGTCATGCCACCCTCCTTCCCCAACTGTTGCTCTACTTCATTGTTTGCCAGTGTACGTAATAAACTTGCTGGAACTGGATGAGGCTATTGTGTGTCTCCATCAGAGCACCCAGTCCACCCGACCCCAGGTTTCTGCATGTTTGTCTTCTGTCTTTTGTCCTTTCTTAATCTCATGTCACTCCCAGTTAGGTTTCTAGGACGAGCTTGAACAGGTCGCAAGACGCATCAGAGACTTTATGTTTTCTTTTGGCACCAGTAAAGCTCTGTATGGCCAGTTCTGAAATAATGGTCTGAGGTAATGATCAAATGGACCAAATGACCTGGACTACTACTTTGCAGACCCCCCAATCCTTTCCATTGCTTCTCTTTCCTGTGTAATGCTCAGACTGTTAAATCACATTGGCAGATGTTAGGTCATCAGACTTCTGCTCTTCCTGCTGTGGTCAAATTGTTAATAAAGATCCTTTCCTCATCTCACTATCACTCATCTGTTTGATTGGCTTTCAGGGATGGGTGGCGGAGTCTGGTCTGTTAGGACTCCCAGGAGTTGGGGATTTTTTCCTAACTCCAGTAACAGGAGCTGCTTTTCCTTCCCTTAATTTCGGCTGGCACTATGATTGACTTAACTAATAGAGTATAGTGGAAGTAATGTTTTGGCAATTTCAGGCTGAACCTTTAAGAGAACTGATAGCTTCTGTTTAGTATCTGGCTGGAAGCACAAGCCATCATGAAAGAAGTCCAATTATTCTGGAAAAAATGCATAGCAACATTCTCAGACTAAAATAAAGGACCTAGATAAGCCCTACAAAGATGCCAGGCAAGAGAGTGGTGTCATCTTACACCCACCAGATAAGCCCAGCTGAATACCATTGATCAATACCAGTTGATGCACATGGAGTAGCAGAACCTTCGCAATTTGTAACTCATAAGTGTCAGATAAAATAAAATGGGTGCTTTAAGCTACTTAGTTTTAGGGTTAATTTTTCATAGAAATAAACAGATAGCAATAGATAATAGAAACAGAGTATCATCTATGAAAGTGAAAAGCCTAAAACGTGTGTACCACCTTTGGGGTTCGGCAGCAGACATAAGGTGGAAAGGAGTCTGGCCAGGAGAAAAAAGTTATTGGAGGCAGGAGAAAGGGGATCTCTTGTTATATAGAAGCAAAAATTTTGGTAACTGTATTAATAAGGAAGATAAGAGAGTGTACTTTATGGATTCAATGACCTAGTTATAGAGTCACCAAAGTAGAATGTTGAAAGTGCCAGCCAGGTTCCTCAGCAGCCTGTGATAAAGTACATGAGACAGACTGATTGAAGAAATGATTCCTTAGATTATGAGAAGTTAGAAGATACTGAGGACCCAAGATAATTCCTTCTAGGCAGCAAAAGATTCACAAAGGAAGACATGGCCATGCCCTCAAGACAAAAACTAAATTCAGGGCAGTAAAATGTGACTTCAGGGAAAAGATAAAATCAAAGATGTGGATAAAATCAGTTATACCACAGCAAGATCTAAAGGCATGCCTGTTATAGACCCTCTTTGCCCGACAAAAGGATTTCTGAAAGTTAAGCACAATGTCTTACAGCAGGGCAAATGCTCAAGGCAGACGGCTTACCTCAAAGAAAAAAAGAGCGCCTTTTATCAAATGTAATGAATGTCAATAATGTTCATACAAAACTCACAAAATTTAGTAATTCTACTTGTGGAAGCACCACCAGCTCAGACTAATAGGGACATACATGGTTCAGAAAAGAGGAGCCCTTGAGGGCATCAATATCTAATGCAAATGAAACAGGCTGGCAGTGTCAGAATTTCTATGGACCAATGACAATTATGTGTTTCTAGCTTCCCTGTTTTTGAGAAGGATCTCTAACCTGTCTCACCATTATATGCTAGATATGTGGAAGGCAAATAACATTTTTTTTTACTCAGAGGTCTCAGATTTTTCTGCGTATGGTACTGGGGTTTAAACTCAGAGCCTCAAGGACTCTATCACTTGAGTCATACCCCAAGTTCTTTTTGCTTTTAGTGTTTTTCCAATAAAGTCTCCTGTTTTTTACCTGGACCAGCCTCAGACTGTGGTCTTCCTATTTTCACCTTCTGAGTAGTTGGGGTTATAAGTATGCAACAGTTATGCCTGGCCTAGCTCTTCAGATTGAGAGTTCTCAAAGCACTCTATCAAAGGAAACTC
This sequence comes from Castor canadensis, assembly GCF_047511655.1. Lineage (NCBI taxonomy): Eukaryota > Metazoa > Chordata > Mammalia > Rodentia > Castoridae > Castor > Castor canadensis. The sequence goes on along the minus strand of NC_133399.1, from coordinate 92,000,819 downwards.
AGCACTAAGATGATAACATCATCTTAGATTGTGAGTTAATGTCCTAATGCAATGAGGTATTGAGAAAGGGTGAATGTATTTTGCATGTGTGAGGAATATAAATAATTTTTGGTCAGTGGGCAGACTATGGCAGATTAAAGTTGGTTACAAATTCTTTAAACTCCCCCCTTTGACAGGTGGGTTCTGTTTCCCTTCCTTGAGGTCCTGTCCTGAGCCATTATATAAGAAGTTAGGGTCAGGCACAAGGGCTCAAGCCTCTGATCCCAGCTTCTTGGGAGACAGAGATTGAGAGGATCATAACTGAAGACTAGCCAGGCAAAATGTTAGCAAGACCCCATCTTACCATGGTTGGGGGAGGTGGTACATACTTGTTATCCCAGCTACATGGGGAAGCACAAATGGAAGGATTGCAGTCCTGGCCATCCTGGGCATAAAGCGAGAACCTGTCTTAGAAATAACCAATGCAACAAAAAGGGGGTGGGTAGAGTAGCTCTGGTGGAAGAGATCTGCCTAAAAAGTGCAAGGCCATGAGTTCAGTCCCTAATACTGACAAAAAAAAAAAAAGTCAGATTACTCTGCTAGGAGGAGAGTACAGAATAGCATTGAGAGTCTATGAAGAGTGAGAGAGGCCCATCTTAATTTTCTTTCTTTTTTTGTGGTACAGAGGTTTGAAATCATAACCTTGCACTTGCTAGGCAGGCATTCCATCACTTGAGGCACAGCCCCAAGCATGTGATCTCCACCTCCTTATAGTGTGATCTTTGAGACAAAGGCACATGAATTAGGAAAATCACATTAGCCAAGCCTTGACTTGGCTAATGTGACCTGATACATTAAAATAATGAAACATACCTGGGTGTGTTAGTATAGGCCTGTAATTCGAGGTACTTGGGAGACAGAGGCAAAAGGATCATGCGTTTGAGGTAGCCTGGGGAAAGTTAGTGAGACTCTACATACAAAAACAAATTTACAAAACAAAAAAGTGTGGGAGTGTGGCTCAAGGGGTAGAATACTTGCCTGGCATGCATGAAGCCTGGGTTCATTCTATGAAGCCAACATTATGCTCATCCCAAAACTGGACAAGGACACATCCCAAAAGAAGAACTATAGGCCAATCTCCTTAGTGAACCCTGATGCAAAAATCCTCAATAAAATAATGGCAAACTGAATCCAACAACATATCAGAAATGTCATTCACTGTAACCAACTCGGCCTCATTCCAGGAATGCAGGGATGGTTCAACATATGCAAATCAATGAATGCAATACAGCACATTAATAGAAGCAAAGACAAACACCACTTGATTATCTCAATAGATGAAGAAAAAGTCTTTGATAAGACTCAACATCACTTCGTGATAAAAGCTCTAAGAAAACTAGTAATAGAAGGAATGTACGTCAACATTGTAAAGGCAATATATGACAAACCTATAGCCAACATCATACTTAAAGGAGAAAAACTGAAACCATTTCCCCTAAAGCCATGAACGAGACAAGGATGCCCACTCTCCCCACTTCTATAGTCCTAGAATTCCTAGCCAGAAGAAAAAATAAAAGGAATACAAGTAAGTAAAGAAATAGTCAACATATCTCTGTTTGAAGATGACATGATCTTATACCTCAAAGACCCAAAAAATTCCACCCCAAAACTCCTAGACACCATAAACAGCTTCAGCAATGTAGCAGGATACAAAATGAATTTATAAAAATCAGTTGCCTTTCTATAAACACCAACAATGAACAAATTGAGAATGAATATAGGAAAACAATTCTATTTACAGTAGCCTCAAAAAAAAAAAACCTACAAATAAACTTAACAAAGGATGAAAATGACCTCTACAAGGAGAACTACAAACCACTAAAGAAAGAGACTGAGGAAGACTACAGAAGATGGAAAGATCTCCCATGCTCATGGATTGGCAGAATCAACATAGTAAAAATGGCTATACTACCAAAAGCAATCTACATGTTCAACATAATTCCCATCACAATCACAGAGATTGAAATCGCAGAGATGTTTAATCACAGAGATTGAAAAATCTACCCTTAAGTTCATTTGGAAACATAAAAAACTGCAAATAGCCAAGGAAATACTGAGCAAAAAGAGCAATGCTGGAGGTATCAAAATAACCAATTTCAAACTATACTACAGAGCCATAGCAATAAAAACAGCAAGGTACTGGCACAAAAACAGACATGAAGACCAGTAGAACAGAATAGAGGACCCAGATATGAATCCACACAGCTATGCCCACCTTATTTTTGACAAAGGTACCAAAAACATATGATGGAAAAAAGACAGCCTCTTCAACAAATGTTGCTGGGAAAAGTGGTTATCTGCCTGCAAAAAACTGAAACTAGATCCATGCCTGTCACCCTGTACTAATATCAACTCAAAGTGGATTAACAACCTTAATATCAGACTTGAAACCTTGCAGTTAGTACAGGAAAGAGCAGGGAATACCCTGGAAACAATAGGTATAGGCAAGGACTTCCTCAGTAGAACTTCAGCAGCCCAACAACTAAGAGAAAGGATGGACAAATGGGACTACATGATATTAAAAAGCTTATGCACAACAAAATAAATGGTCTCTAAACTGAAGAGACCACCCACAGACTGGGAGAAAATGTTTGCCAGCTACACATCAAAGGACTGATAACCAGAATATACAGGGAGCTCAAAAAACTAAACTCCCCCAAAATTAATGAACAAAGAAAGTGGGTAATTGAACTAAACAGAATTTTTTCAAAAGAAGAAATTCAAATGGCCAAAAAACACATGAAAAAATGATCCCCATCTCTGCCCATAAAGGAAATGCAACTAAAACCACACTAAGATGCCACCTCACTCCTATTAGAATAGCTAGCATCAAGAACACCACCACAACAAATGTTGGTGAGGATGTGGGGGAAAATGAACCCTCATACGCTCCTAGTGGGAATGTAAGCTAGTATAGCCACTTTGGAAAACAATATGGAGACTTCTTAAAAAACTAAACATAGATCTGCCATACGATTCAACAATACCACTCCTAGGGATGTATTCGAAGGAATGCGACTCAGGTTATTACAAAAGCACCTGCACAACCATGTTTATTGCAGCACTATTCACAATAGCCAAGCTATTGAAACAGCTAAGATGCTTCACTACCGACAAATGGATTAAGAAACTGTGGTATTTATACACAATGGAATTTTACTCAGCCATGAAGAAGAATGAAATATTGTCATTCGCAAGTAAATGGATGGAACTGGATCATCTTAAGCAAAGTTAGCCAGGCACAGAAGGCCAAAAATTGCATGTCCTCCCTCCTATGCAGATTATAGACCTGAAACAAATGCAGTAATACTATTGGACATGGGTCACACAGTATGGGGAGAACATGAACAGGAGGAATAGGGAAAGGGAAGGAACCTAAATGATGTGCTCACTTGTAGAGGAACTAATATAGTAATCTTAAACTGGCAGAGGCCACTCTGTGAAGGGGACCAGGAAGTAGTGAAGAGGTCTGTCAGAGATGAACCAATGTGTGTTGCAATACACAACCCACATTGTGTATGGAGCAATGCCAGGAATCTCTCTGTATAACTTGAGCTCGTGGAATGGCTCAAGTGGTAAAGAACCTCTCTGTATAGCTATCTTTATCTCAAATTATCAAAACCTCTATGTTTTTCTTATTATCTCCTATGTTTTCTCTTCAACAAAATCAGAGAAGAGGGTGGAACAGGTTCTTCCCAGAAGCAGTGGAGGGGACAAGAAGCGGGGAAAAGGAGGGGTTGAAGGAGCGGGGTGGTGGCCCAAACAATGCATAGACATGTAAGTAAATGTAAAAATGATAAAATAAAAGGAAAGAAAAGAAATATAATGACCAGTTACTAGTTCGGCATGGTAATGAATGCCTGTAATACCATCAATTGGGATGGTGAGACAGGAGGATTGTGAATTTCAGGTCAGTCTGAGCTACATGGCCAGATGCTGTCACAAACACCAAAACAAAAACAAAAGGCCAGTTACTAAAAGTACAAAAATTGTGAACCTAACCTCAAGATGAATTATTGAAATGTATACACAAATTTTGAAGACTTCTTTAAGGCCTGTTTATAAAGAAGAAATTTATTATTAAATCAAATTTAGCTTATTTTGACCCATTTAAACATACCTTCCATATTTCCTTCCGGTCTTACTGGTGTCTGTGGAGATGCCTCACTAACCTTTGGAATTTTTGTCTCAACAGAAGAACCAATGGTAGCTGATGGGCTTATTTCATGTGAAATACATTGTATTTTTTCTTCTCCAATGATTAAGGGTTTATACTTTTCCCCTTCAGGAGAAATCTCTGTAAAAAACAACAAAAAAGAAAAATCATGCTAAGTTTTGAAATGACTTAATGAATTTGAGAGCAAATTTTAAAAATTTCATTTCTGTTACATACTAGAAATTAACAAATGATTATGGTATATCAAATTTCATTTTAACCATATATAATTGACTTCTGGGGTGGTCAATATGGTTTACATTCTTTTCTCCTTTGGATAAAGTTAATACATATGTATCAGCATACCATTTTTTAAATTATCAACTAGTTGTTTTTGTTTATTTGTAGTAACCGATAGTACTTCTAGTTGCTCTGAAACTTTTCTGACTCTGAACTGTAGCCAGGAAAGAATGATTTATTACAGAACCACTTGTTATAGTTTTTTACCCTCAGAGGTCACTCCTGTTTGTTTGTTCAACATTTTATCTTAGATTGTTAAAATCTCTCCAATACTAATTGTCATAATTAAGTGATTTCTACATTTTGTTGAACTTCACCCTACCTCAGTCTCCAATGTAGCTCAGTCACTCTAATCATAATTCCCAAGTATTTGCTCTCTAAAGTCCTATTTTCTCACTTATTTCCCTCTACGACTCCAACTTAAAAAAATGTGACCCTACAAGTACCTAGAATATACTGATCTTTCCATCTTTTCTTTCTCCATCATTCCCATTAAAATACATCTACAGTTGGTCATTATCACCATTCTCCTCCTGCATATTCTTCAACTCATTGCACGCACTCCACTGAACTCATGTGGCAAAACCTCAGCTCTGCAGAAAACCAATTCAGCATCTACAGGTCTGGCTGACATGGCTGGAGAGAAACACAAATCTTGCTTACTGATGTCAATTTCAATTCATTATTTATTAGAGTTTGGAAATGATTGAGTGTGCTCCCCAAAGGATCATGTGGTGAAAACTTGATTTTGAGTGTCACAATGTTAGGAGTTAGTGAGACCTTTAAGAGGTGAAGCTGAATAGGAAGTCATTAAGGGTGAGCAGGCTGGCCTTGAACTTGGAATCCTCCTATGTCAGCTTTCAGAAGGATGGGAAGTATTGTTGTGGCAAATGAACAATATTCACTTATATTTACCAACCTTAAGTAACATACTTTTTTTTTTTTTTTTGGTGGCACTGGGGTTTGAACTCAGGGTCTCATGCTTGCTAGGCAGGGGTGCTACCACATGAGCTAATCTGTCAGCCCAGTAACATACTTTTTATTTGGTATCTTTGCCCTTTAGTTTGAAGAACTTTCTTTAGTATTTCATAAAAAGGTAACTTTAAAGGTGTGAGAAGGAATAAAATCCTAAATTAGAGTAGATTTATGTAATCACCAAGGTAAAATTAAGCAAGGATGCAAACTGAATCCTTAGGACCAAGAAAAAGGGATAAACTAGCTGAAAAAGGCTAAAGTGATTAAGTGCCTGCCTAGCAAGCATGAGGCTGAGTTCAAACCCCCCTACCACAAAAAAAGGTTAAAAAGGGGGGGGGGGCGGTAAGTAATTGAAAAAAAAGTATAATTAAAAACTAACAGAAGAAGAGTTGGGTGTGGTGGTGCATCCATTTAATCCCAGGTACTTGGGATGCTGAGGCAGGGTGAGTGTGAGTTTGAGACAGTCTGAGCTATACAGCGAATTCAAAACTTGCCTAGGCAACATAATGAGACCCTCTTTCAAAATAAAAATTTAAAAATTTGGGGGTGTAACTTAGTAATACAGTGCTTGTTTAAAACATGTGAGCCCTGCACTCAATCTGCAGTAACATAAGAACAAAAAACTAAAAGAAGAGGAAAAATGAGAGGCTGGGATGAGGTGGACCTCATTTTACATATTTGACTTCTTTCAAGGATTGTAGCCCACGAAACCCTGCTTCATCAATTGCTCTCTGATGATTTCAGTTTTTAGTATATTTTTCTTCATCATTTACACTTATTTTTATTGGGAGATTAATCCAATATGAGAATCCAGAAATAGGGGAGATTCCAAGATGGTGGCTAGAGGGAGGAAGCAGAAAGCGAGCCTCCTATAGTGAAATCTTGGAGAGATGCTGGAGACACACTTTGCAGGCAAAATCACTGAGAAGAGGCAAAACTCTGACCCCTCCACACCTCCAGCTGGCGCAGAGAATCTCCACTTCACGTTAAACGGAGAAACCAGGAGGGCCTCCGGGCCACCAGTCACCCTTGCCCAGACAGCTTGGGAAGACGCAGACCAGGTGAGCTTCGTGGTATGCGGTACTCCCACAGATAAGCCTGGGCCAGAGCTGCATAGCCCCCTGGACAGACTGACCTCCACCCGGGGGAAAAAAGAGAAACTGACTAATAAGTGATAAGAACAGTTAAGACATGTGGGAAAGAGGGTGGGGTGCCCTGAGAGCCGAAGACTGGGGGAAAGGAATTCTTCCCAGGACTGTAAATAAACAAGCCGGCTTGGCTGGAGAGGCTCTGGTGGGAGTGGGGGCGGGGCGCGCGCTCAGCAAACAGGAGTGGGGAAGCTTGTAAGAGTGGCTGAGGGAGGAAAACTCCACAGGAGAGGAGGGAAGACCCACTTCTCACGTGAACTGTAAACAAACATGGCGGCTGGCAGGAGCAGCAGCACCGCCCAGTAAGCAGGAGCAGGAAAGCTTGTAAAAGTGGCAGTTGGAGGAAAACTGCACAGGAGAGGGGGGGAAGACCCACCTCCCACATGAACTGTAAATAAACACGCAGGCCTGACAACTCAGGGGCAGTGTCACCTTTCCCAGTGCTTGGAAAGGGGAAAGCCTGTAGCAGAGGCTCCCGTACAGGAGAACTCTGAATAAACAAAGCCTGTGGGACCAGGTGAGTGCTAAGCTCACCCCAGAGATCTGCATAAATAACGCCGCCAGCAACAGCAGGCTGACAGCAGCCGGCAGGCAAGCCACAGCCGCAGACACCACTCTCAGAACTGTCTCCAGACTTTTTTTTTTTTTCCTCCCTACCTTTGATGAGAGAACAACCGAATTACACCTGCATGCTGAAATACTTACTGAAACTGGACTGCATTTGAACTTGGGACACTTAGTGGGGTTTTGTGTGTGTGTGTGAGTGTGTGTGTGTGTGTGTGTGTGTGTGTAGTTTTGTTCTACTTTATGCGTCCCCTTTGATGAGACAACTACAGAACAACATCTGAGGCACCATCTCCAGGATTGGAGAATGAGACTGACACCCAAATTATTAAGACTGAAACTTCATTGCATTTGAACTTGGAGATTTTTGGTTTTTTTTTTTAATTTTCTATTTTTCATTTTATTTTAATTCATTTTCATATATAGATATTTCTTTCATTTACTTATTTTTTATTTTTATTCTTATCTTTTTCTATTTTTGATTTTCAATCCTCTCTCTGTCTCTCTAATGTCTGTTCAGCTTACTGTTGATTAGTACACTAACGCTCCCTGTTTATACCTCTGAAACTTTCTTGTCTGATACCTTGTTCTGTTTTCTCTTGTCTGAGTACTTGTTTAACCCTTTTCTTTAACTTGCTTTCCATCTCACCTCACCCTTCCATTCTAAATATTACCATTGTTATTATTACAAGCTAGAAAATACTTAATTGCACACAGTACAGGGACAGTAACACCACAAAAGACAATGACGGGAAGACAGAAAAAACAGGGAAACCAGTTTCCCCACAGCAAAAAATTAGTATAGGAACCAGAGGGGAATGAAGAAAACAGATACCCAGATACAGACTCCAACAAAATAAAGATACACTATGCCAAAGGACACAACGAAGCCCACAAGAATAATTTAAAAGAAGACATACTACAAGTACTCAATGAGAATTTTATAGAGATGATACTGGAAAGGGTCAACCAAAATGTACAGGAGACACTCAAGAAATTCCAAGACAACAAAAATAGAGAATTTGAAAAAAACAAAAGAAGAAAAAAAGGAAACCATAGAAGCACTGTATAAACACCAAAGTGAAACAGAGACATGATCAATAAACAGATAAATGAACTCAGGACAAAAATAGACAACATTAAAGAGGAAACCACCCAGGATATGGAAAACCTCAGAAAAAAGAACGAAACAGAGCTGCAAAACAAAACGGAAGGCCAATCCAACAGAACAGAATGAACAGAAGACAGAATCTCAGAACCTGAAGATGAAATGGTAATTAAAGGAAAAACCGAAGAACTATTAATTAAACAACTCAAGACCTGTGAAAAGAAAATGCAAGAACTCACCGACTCCATCAAAAGACCAAACTTGAGAATCATAGGCATCGAAGAAGGAGGAAAGGTACATGGAATGCATAATCTGTTCAACAAAATAATAACGGAAAATTTCCCAAATCTACAAAAGGTATTTGAATACAGATGCAAGAGGCCTCCAGGACACCAAACACACCAGATCAAAATAGAACTACCCATGACATATCATCATTAAAACAACAAGTTCAGAAAATAAGGAAAGAATATTGAAGGCTGTAAGAGAGAAAAAACAAATAACATAGAAGGTTAACCCATGAAAATCACAGCACACTTCTCAACAGAAACATTAAAAGCAAGAAGAGTGTGGGGTGAGATCTTCCGGGCACTGAATGAAAATAACTTCAACCCCAGGATACTCTACGTGGCAAAACTATCATTCAAAATAAATGGAGCAATAAAAGTCTTCCATGATAAGCAAAAACTAAAACAATATGTGACCACAAAGCCACCACTACAAAAGATTCTTCAAGGGATTCTGCACACAGAAAGTGAAACCCAACATAACCATGAAAAGACAGGCAGCACCAAACCACAGGAAAAGAAAAAGCAAGACAGTAGAGAGTAACCTCAACTTAGGTACACACAACCAAACCCTCAAACAACTAAGACAACTAAATGACAGGAATCACCACATACCTATCAGTACTAACGCTTAATGTTAATGGACTTAATTCACCCATCAAAAGGCACCGCTTGACAAAATAGATTAAAAAGGAAGATCCAACAATTTGTTGCTTACAGGAGACCCATCTCACCGACAGAAATAAGCATAAGCTTAGGATGAAAGGCTGGAAGAAGATTTACCAAGCCAATGGCCCCTGAAAACAGGCAGGAGTAGCAATACTTATCTCTCACAAAGTAGACTCAAACCTACATTGATCAAACGAGATAAAGAAGGACATTCCATACTAATAAAAGGGGAAATAGACCAAAAGGAAATAATAATTACCAACCTGTATGCACCCAATGTCAACGCACCCAATTTCATCAAACATACCCTGAAAGACCTAAAAGCATATATAAATGCCAACATAATGGTTGTGGGAGACTTTAACACCGCATTATCATCAATACATAGGTCATCCAAACAAAAAAATCAAGAAAGAAATCCAAGATCTAAAATATGCAATAGATCAAATGGACCTAGTTGATAGCTACAGAACATTTCATACAACTTCTACACAATATACATTCTTCTCAGCAGACCATGGATCCTTCTCCAAAATAATCATATCCTAGGGCATAAAGCAAGTCTCAGCAAATATAAGAAAACAGAAATTATACCATGCATATTATCTCACCACAATGCAGTAATAGTAGAACTCAACAACAAAACTAAAGACAAAAAACATGCAAACAGCTGGAAACTAAATAACTCATTACTTAATGAAGAATGGATCATCAATGAAATAAAAGAGGAAATTAAAAAGTTCCTGTAAGTCAATGAAAATGAAAACACAACCTACCGGAACCTATGGGACACAGCTAAGGCAGTCCTGAGAGGAAAGTTTATAGCCATGAGTGCATATATTAAAAAGACTGAAAGAACCCAAATCAATGACCTAATGATACATCTCAATCTCCTAGAAAAACAAGAACAAGCAAATCCCAAAACAAATAGGAGAGAAACAATAAAAATAATAGCTGAAATCAATGAAATAGAAACCAAAAAAAACCATACTAAGAATTAATGAAACAAAAAGTTGGTTCTTTGAAAAAATAAACAAGATCGATAGACCCCTTGAAAACCTGACTAAAATGATGAGAGAAAAAACCCAAATTAGTAGAATCAGGAATGCAAAAGGGGACATAACAACAAACACCATGGAAGTCCAGGAAATCATCAGAGACTACTTTGAGAACCTATATGCAAATAAATTTGAAAATCTTAAAGAAATGGACAGATTTCTAGATACATATGACCATCCAAAATTGAACCAAGAGGAAATTAATCACCTGAATAGATCTATAACACAAAATGAAATTGAAGCAGCAATCAAGAGTCTCCCCAAAAAGAAAAGTTCAGGACCTGATGGATTCTCTGCTGAATTCTATCAGACCTTTAAAGAAGAACTGATACCAAACCTCCGTAAACTGTTCCACGAAATAGAAAGGGAAGGAAAACTGCCAAACACATTTTATGAAGCCAGTATTACACTTATCCCAAAACCAGGCAAAGACACCTCCAAAAAGGAGAACTATAGGCCAATCTCCTTAATGAACATTGATGCAAAAATCCTCAACAAAATAATGGCAAATCGAATTCAGCAACACATCAAAAAGATTATTCACCACGACCAGGTAGGCTTCATCCCAGGGATGCAGGGGTGGTTCAACATATGAAAATCAATAAGTGTAATAAACAACATTAACAGAAGCAAAGACAAAAACCACTTGATCATCTCAACAGATGCAGAGAAAGCCTTTGATAAGATCCAACACCATTTCATGATAAAAGCTCTAAGAAAACTAGGAATAGAAGGAAAGTACCTCAACATATAAAAGCTGTGTATGACAAACCTACAGCCAGCATTATACTTAATGGAGAAAGACTGAAACCATTCCCTCTAAAATCAGGAACCAGACAAGGATGCCCACTATCTCCACTCCTATTCAACATAGTACTGGAATTCCTAGCCAGAGCAATTAGGGAAGAAGAAGGAATAAAAGAAATACAAATAGGTAAAGAAACTGTCAAAATATCCCTATTTGCAGACGACATGATCCTATACCTTAAAGACCCAAAAAACTCTACTCAGAAGGTCTAGACATCATCAATAGCTATAGCAAGGTAGGAGGATAGAAAATCAACATAGAAAAAACATTAGCATTTCTATGAGCAAACTGAAAAAGAATGTATGAAAACAATTCCATTTACAACAGCCTCAAAAACAATCAAATACCTAGGTGTAAACCTAACAAAAGATGTGAAAGACCTTTACAAGGAAAACTATACACTTCTGAAGAAAGAGATTGAGGAAGACTATAGAAAGTGGAGAGATCTCCCATGCTCATGGATTGGTAGAATCAACATAGTAAAAATGTCGATACTCCCTAAAGTAATCTCCATGTTTAATGCAATTCCCATCAAAATTCCAATGACATTCATTAAAGAGACTGAAAAATCTACCATTAAATTTATATGGAAACACAGGAAGCCACGAATAGCCAAGGCAATACTCAGTCAAAAGAACAATGCTGGAGGTATCACAATACCTGACTTCAAACTACATTAAAAGCAATAACCACAAAAACAGCATGGTACTGGCACAAAAACAGACATGAAGACCAGTGGAACAGAATAGAGGACCCAGATATGAAGCCACACAACTATAAGCAACTTGTCTTTGACAAAGGAGCTAAAAATATATGATGGAGAAATAGCAGCCTCTTCAACAAAAACTGCTGGGAAAACTTGTTAGCAGTCTGCAAAAAACTGAAACTAGATCCATGTATATCACCCTATACCAAGATTAACTCAAAATGGATCAAGGATCTTAATATCAGACCCCAAACTCTAAAGTTGATACAGGAAAGAGTAGGAAATATTCTGGAGTTAGTAGGTATAGGTAAGAACTTTCTCAATGAAACCCCAGCAGCACAGCAACTAAGAGATAGCATCGATAAATGGGACCTCATAAAGCTAAAAAGCTTCTGTTCATCAAAAGAAATGGTCTCTAAACTGAAGAGAACACCCACAGAGTGGGAGAAAATATTTGCCAGCTATACATCAGACAAAGGACTGATAACCAGAATATATAGGGAACTTAAAAAACTAAATTCTCTCAAAACTAATGAACCAATAAAGAAATAGGCAAGTGAACTAAACAGAACTTTCTCAAAAGAAGAAATTCAAATGGCCAAAAAACACATGAAAAAATGCTCACCATCTCTAGCAATAAAGGAAATGCAAACTGAAACCACACTAAGATTCCACCTCACCCATGTTAGAATAGCCATCATTAGCAACACCACCACCAACAGTTGTTGGCGAGGATGCGGCGAAAAAGGAACCCTCTTACACTGTTGGTGGGAATGTAGACTAGTACAACCACTGTGGAAAAAAATTTGGAGGCTACTTAAAAAGCTAGACATTGATCTACCATTTGATCCATAATACCACTCTTGGGGATATACCCAAAAGACTGTGACACAGGTTATTCCAGAGGCACCTGCACACCCATGTTTATTGCGGCACTATTCACAATAGCCAAGTTATGGAAACAGCCAAGATGCCCCACCACTGATGAATGGATTAAGAAAATGTGGTACCTATACACAATGGAATTTTATGCAGCCATGAAGAAGAACGAAATGTTATCATTTGCTGGTAAATGGATGGAATTGGAGAACATCATTTTGAGTGAGGTTAGCCTGGCCCAAAAGACCAAAAATCGTATGTTCTCCCTCATATGTGGACATTAGATCAAGGGCAAACACAACAAGGGGATTGGACTATGAGCACATGATAAAAGCGAGAGCACACAAGGGAGGGGTGAGGATAGGTAAGACACCTAAAAAACTAGCTAGCATTTGTTGCCCTTAATGCAGAGAAACTAAAGCAGATACCTTAAAAGCAACTGAGGCCAATAGGAAAAGGGGAACAGCAACTACAGAAAAGGTGAGATTAAAAGAATTAACCTAGAAGGTAACACACATGCACAGGAAATGAATGTGAGTCAATGCCCTGTATAGCTATCCTTATCTCAACCAGCAAAAACCCTTGTTCCTTCCTATTATGGCTTATACTCTCTCTACAACAAAATTAGAAATAAGGGCAAAATAATTCCTGCTGGGTATTGAGGGGGTAGGGGGGAGAGGGAGGGGGCGGAGTGGGTGGTAAGGGAGGGGGTGGGGGCAGGGCAGAGAAATGACCCAAGCCTTGTATGCACATATGAATAATAAAAAAAAATTAAAAAAAGAGAATCCAGAAGTAAAGAACAGATAGGCCAAATAAAAAACATTAGCAAGGTCATATATAAACTCAAAGTCATGTATCACTGATTATATCATACATAAGTAAATGTAACACTGACTAAAAGTCAAAGATTGTCAGGCTAGATTTGAGAGAACAGACATAATGAGTCAGAAACATAATGAGTCAGAACATTTGAATGAAGAAGACATACCAAGCAAACACTAACCTAAAGACAGTTGGTATGGGTATGTGAGATAAAGAAAACTTTACAGAAACAAATATTCATTAAGAGTAGAAAAGAATATGTCATAACAATGAAAGGGTCATTGGAGCAGGAAGATGCAACAATTTAAATTATTAAGTACTTAATAATCTAGCTTCAATATAAAAATAGTAAAAATAACAGAATTAAAAGGAGGAAATGACAAATCCACAAATATACTCAAAGATATTAATGCGTTTCTCTCAGATAGCAGATAAAAATAATCAGTAAAATATAAAGCACTTGTACATTATGATTGAACAATAAGATACTGACTATACATAGATAAATAGATGCAATCACATCTCAAAACTGTAAAACACACTTTTTAAGTGTATATGGAACAATTACCAAACAGACCAGAATTTGGACCATAAAGCAAATCTCAAAATTTCAAAATACTGAGATCATACAGAGTAAAAATATTTTCTGCCCACAATGGAATTAAATTAGAAAACAGAAAGCAGAAACAAAAACAAAAACGATTACTAGAAAATGCCCAAATGTTAGGAAGTTAAAATGCAAAATACTTGGATATAATTAAAAGGTCCAAAAGGAAATACAACAGAAATTGAATCTGTAATTTAAATGTTCACAAGTTCAGGCAACTTCATTGGTGAATTCTTTCAAGTATTTAAAGAGGGAAAAAAAATCCCACAAATGTTTTACAAAGTCTTCCAGAAAATAGGAAAAAAAAGAATTTGTGACTTGTGAAGGTCAGCAAAGCATAGATACCAAAATGTTTTAAGTACTTGATAGGCAAATATCGCTCATGAACTGTTAGGGGGAACAAGTGTGTTTAGCAGAGAAGAGTAGTCAAATGTGAGAAAAATTTGTACAGCAAAATCACCTAAGGGTCAAGTATTTAAAGATAATTGAGGCATTTTGGGGATACAGCAAATAACAGAATTGTATCATCGTTACTGTTGTTGTTTAACCTCCCTGAATCCGTTGGAAAAACAGACAAAAGCAGGAAAGCAAAACCAAATACATATTAATAATAACTAAAACTAGACCTTGGTGACAAGGCATCGTCACTAACCTCAAGATACATGTGGGTGGGGAAAAACCACTGACAGTCCAAGTGCATGCAGTAATAATATCAATGCAAAAGCAAGCAGAGGGAGACAACAGGGTACCTGACAGCCCCCAGATAGGAGATCCCCCCAAAAGCCTGTTAGGTACTCACAAGAGAACATAATGGGACAATTTAAGAGTAGCAACTGAAATGGGAATGTTTTTGCACATTCCAACTTGCATGTAAATGGTAGGTAGGAGTCAATAGGAAGGTTGGAAAGGATTGGGTAACTTAGATCCTAAGAATTCTCAGACCAATCAGAGCTCTCTAGAATAAAACACCATACTGGGGAGAAACTGCTATAATGAGAATCCAAATTGATCCAGGAAGCAAGGGAGGGAGGGAGGGAGGAAAGATGGAAGGAAGGAAGGAAGGGAGAAAAGTGGGACTTAGGAGCAGATACAGAACTCAGGAAATACAAGTCTTCAAAAAAAAATAGCAGAAGAGGAAGCTCTAAGCAATGAAATTACACAATCTACTGTGACCTAGTCTTTACTCCTAAAAGTTTAGGAAATCACATGAATGTGTAACGTACTAGGATCAGGAAATACTATAAGAAATAAGGAAATAAGCAGCAGAATAATGTACCCACAGATTTTAGGGACCTATAGTGTGTATTATAGATGACTTGCCAGCCTCTCTGGCCTCTAAAGTACTAGATAGCAGTAGTACCTTTCCCTGTGCTGACAACAAAAATGTCTCCAAGGAGATGAAGATTGTAAGGAAATATGGGCCCCAAAATGACCACGTGGAGAGGTGTGCTCTGGCGAAGAGATTCTTTATTGCCCGGTGGGAGAGGGAGAGAGCAGAGAGAGCCAAGAGAGAGAGAAGCAGGAAGGGCAGGGGTTTAAATACCCCTCAGTGGGACTCAGCATAATCTGATTGGTTAGGATCTTATGGTTCATGCTGATTGGAGGTTGGGGCAGAAGGAGGATTCAAGCTAGACTTGAGGCAGGACTGTAACCCTGGGAGGCAGGACTGTGACCCTGGAAAACAGAAGCTTAAGGGTACAGTAAGAACTGAAACCTATCAGCGCCATTATTGCCAACAAAGATAAGGGAAAATGGTTGATGGGCTTTGTACACATATATAAAGTAGAACTATGAAACCTATTGCAATTGTTTTAAGTTGGGCTGGAAGGGGGTTGTGTGGGGATTGTGGGGACAATCTAAACAATGTACAATGTAAAGTTATTTGGAGTTGTCACAATGAATACCTCTTGTGCAATAAGCATATACTAATAAAAATGAAAGAAAACGTCTCCAAACATTGCTAAATATACAAATTCACCCTTGGTTGAGAACCACTACAATAAAAACCCACAAAACAAAACTGTAACCTAAGTCAGATGTGGTGGTGTCTGTCTGTAATTCCAGTACTTGGATCACTAGTTCAAGACCAGTCTGGGCTACATAAAGGGACCCTAACTCAAAACAGAAACAAATAAAAAACCTAACTAAAATCACAACCTATTTCAAAATTAAAGAAATTAAGAGCAAGATAGAGGGAATAAATGAAAAACATAAATTACAATGAGAAAAAGATCAGAAATGGATAAAAATAACTTTAGAAATAATGATTTAAAAATAAACACGAGATCATAAAATGAAACATATCATGACTTAAGAGAACTTAAAAGTGAACAGGAGAAAGAATTAAAAAAAAAAAGACAAAGTAATGCAAGGGATTCAAGAGACTGTGACAGGTTCTTCCTGCTGGTGGAGTGGCTCAAGTGGTAGAGCACTGCCTAGCAAGCCTGAAGAGGCCCTGAGTTCAAACCCCAGTACAGCCACCACCACAAAAAAAAAAAAACAAAAAACAAAACCCTAGTATCAAGAGTCTGTGACAGAAGAAACACAGTGAAGACAGTGAAACTTCTCGAAGACTAAAGAACAGAACAAAACCCTATAATTCAATAATTCCCTAAAATTAAAGGGGTACAGGGAAAAGACTAGAAACTACATATTAAAAAATGCACATCGACAAATGTTACTTGCAACAAAAGGACATACACATACAAAAAAATTTATATAGACACAGTCCTCAGACTCTTCTCAAAAATTAATTCAAAAGGAATTAAATGTAAAATGTAAATTACAGCTGGGCACCAGTGGCTCATGCCTGCAATCCTACCTACTCAGGGGGATCTCAGTTGGAAGCTAGCTCCAGGCAAATAGTTTGATAGACCCTTATCTCAGAAAAAAATCCATCCCAAAAGAAAAAAAGTACCGGTGGCCTGGCTCAAGCATTAAGAGTGCTTGCCTAGCAAGCATGACCCTGAGTTCAAACTCCAATGCCACAAAAATAAATAAGTAAATAAGTGAATAAATGAACAAATTAAATTAAATGCAAACTATAAAACTCCTAGAAGATAACACAGGAGAAAATCTAGTTGTTGCTGGGTTTGTAAATGACTTTTTTAGATGTAACACCTATGGTGTGATTCATGAAAGAAAGAACTAACAGGGCAAACTTCATTAAATCCTAATTTTTCTGTTATGTGAAAGCTGATGTCAAGAGAACAAGACAAATCAGAGAAAATATCTGCAAAAGACATGTATACTAGCCTTATAAAGAACTCTTAAAATTCAGTAAGAAAACAACCCAATTTAAAAAATTGGCAAACGTTCCGAACAGAAAATTCACACAAAGAAGATATACCAACGGCAAACATATGACAAGAAGTATAAGAAAAGGTGGTCAACATCATGTGTCATCAGGAAATTGTAATTAAAATAGTGAGGTACTACTACATACCAATTAATAAATGGTTCAAAATCTAAAACCTGACAACACTGGAGAGTGCTGTCTCTTTCACTATTGGTGGGAATATAAAACAGTTCAGCCATGTTGAAGACAGTGGTGGTTCTCAAAAAACTAAACATGTTCTTATACCATATGATCCAGCAATTGTGCTCTTCTGTATTTACCCAAATGAGCTGAAAGCTTATGTTCACACAAGAACTTCACATGGATGTTTATATCATATTTATTTGTAATTGCCTAAACTTGGAAGCAACCATGATGTCCTTCTAGTTGAATGGATAAGTAAATTGTAGTACCTCATACAATGTCATATTATTCAGCACTAAAAAGAAATGAGCTAGCAAGACACAAAAAGATATGCACCTTAAATTCACCATACACACAAAAAAAATTAAAGCACATTGCAGGTCTTGTATACTAATCTACAAAACATCCTTCACAACATGGAAAACTAAATGTCGAAGTCAAAGGAATTTATCCACAGTTACTTAGCAAGTGAATGAATCAGAATTTGAAACCAAAGCCCATTCTTTTTTCCACACTGAGCAGCTCTTCCATTCATAATAACAACAGATTCGTGCATTTGCATATACAGGAATTATATTACCTGGAATTTTACTCTCTCCCTTATCTATCTTAACTGCCTCATTAAAAAAAAAATCATTGGCCTACCTCAAAATCACTTGACTTTTCCTGACCTAAAAAGGTCATATTATCATATATCATTAATGAAACTGTTTTGATAAGGTTTCCTCATCTACACATACAAACTAACATAGACTTTGCCATGTATGAGTTACAAAATGGTAAGAATTATTGCTTTTTTGTTTCAAAATCTCAGTACACAGCACACATTCTTCTAAGAAAATGTAGTAGAGAAAAAAAAAGAGGGCAGATAAAAAGTCTGGGAAGTCTTTTTTGACTATCCAAGATAAAGTTAATTACTTAAAAATCTCTGCCTATCTTTGAATACTGTGCATACTTTTTATTAGTGCTCTTTCTATGCAAGGTTACCATTTATTTGCCTTTCTATCTGCCTATCCTCTTGACCTTTTTTTTTCCTCTTTGCAAATTCACTGTATCAGAAATAGTGTGCACAGCTAATAAATGTTCAACGAACAGCTGATGAATTGAATGTAAGAACCAGAAAAATAATTACACCATCATTAGTGAAACTGTGTTGATAGACTATTATAATAATTCTATGTAGATACATTATGGTAAATATGGAAAACGAAAATCCTATTTTTATGCTACTTAAGTATTGTATACTAAGTTATATACATTTAATAAAAATTTTACCATATTTTTATGAATCAGAATTGATATTTTTAATGTAATAGTTCCAAAGGGAATGAACATATATACAGGACTTTCAGAGTATAAAATAATCTGAAAAGTTAATCATTTTAATTAATTTTGTTGTTGTACTTTGTTTTTCGTGGTACTGGGGTTTGAACTCATGGCCTTGTGCTTGCTGGGCAGGCACTCTACTACTCATAATTTTAGTTAGCACATACTAATTATAAAAGGGATCTCATTGTGATATTTTATACATGTTTATAATGTACTTTGATCATATTCACTCCCTCTATTACTTTTTCTTATCCATCCCTCTCCCTCATTTTTTTTACAATTTGAATGGGTTTCATTTTTATATTTTCATACATGCATATGAAATATTTTGATCATATTCACCCTGCCATCAGCCTCTTCTTTCATCTTTCTATCTCCTGCTAGTTCCTCCCAGTCTCCCTTTTATATTCATTCATTATTTTTATTATGTCTAACCTCCAAATATAAGAGAAAACATGGTGACATTGATCTTTCTGAGTCTGGCCTACTTTGCTTAATATGGTGATCTCCATTTTCCTGCAAATAACAAATTTAGTTTTCCTATACAGCTGAATAATACTCCATTGTGTTTGCATACAACATTTCCTTATCCATTCATTGGTTAATGGGCACCTAGGCTGATTACACAGCTTGGCTATTGAGAATAGTTCTTCTATAAATATGAGTGTGCAGGTATTCTATTGTATGTTGACATACATTCTTTCAGATGTATACCCAGGTGTGGTATAGCAGCATCTATCATGGTTCTACTTCTAGTTATTTGAGGAATCTTCACACCAATTTCTATAGTGACTGTAATAATTTATATTCCCACCAACAATGCATAAAGGCTTTCTTTCCTCCTACTCTTCCCAAGATTTGCTGTTTTTTCTTTGATGACATTCATTCAAACTGAAGTGAGATGGAATCTCAATGTAGTTTTGATCTGCATTTCCTTTATGGCTAAGGATGCTGAACATTTCTTAATATATTTATTGCCCATTTGGACCTCTTCCTTTTGCAGGTGCTCTACAACTTGACCATGCTCCCAGCCCTTTTATGCTCTAGTTACTTTTGAGATAGGGTCTCACATTTATTTCTGGGCATGACCCTTCTATTTATGCTTCCTGTATACCTGGGATGACAGGTGCATGCCACCACACACAGATTTTATTGGTTGAGATGGGGTCTCCCAAACTTCATGCCTGGGATATCCTTGAAACTCAATCCTCTGGGTCTCTGCCTCTCAAGCAGCTAGGATCCAATTCTGTGGGCTGTCTCTTCATTCTGGTACTTATTTCCTTTGATGTGCAGAAGCTTTTTAATTTTAGGAAATCCCATTTATCAATTCTCATTTCTACAGCTATTGGAGTTCTGCTCAGAAAGTCATTGCCACACCTATATTTTCAAGTGTTTTCTGCAGTACTTTCAAAGACTTGGGTCCTATATTTTGAGTTAATTTTTATATAGGGTGAGAGATAGTGAACTGGATTGAATCTTCTAAATGCGAATACCCACTTTCTCCAACATGTTTGTTGAAGAGACTATCTTTTCTCCAATGCATGCTGTTGGCTTTTTCTTTTTTTTTTAATTTCTTTTTTTTCTTGGTGATACTAGGGTTTGAACACCATGCCTCATGCTTGCTAGGTAGGCACTCTACCACTTGAGCAACTTCACCAGCTCCTTGTTTTTGGCATCTTTGTTAACAATCATACGCATGTATGTATTCCATTGGTATACATGTCTGTTTTTCTGTCAGTACGATGATGTTTTTGTTACGATGACTCTGTAGTATAAATTGAAGTCAAATGTTGTGATACCACCAGGATTGCTTTGTCTTTTCATGGTCTTTAGTGCTTCCTTATGAATTTTAGGATTGATTTTTCTATTTCTGTGAAAAATGACATTGGAATTTTATGGGAACTGCATTGAATCTACAGATTGCTTTTGGTAGTATAGCCATTTTCACAATACTAATTCTGTCAATCCATGAACTGGAAGAATCTTTCCATGTTCCAGTGCCTTCTTCAATATCTTTCTTCAATATTTTACAGCTTTTGCTATAAAGATTATTCATCTTTTTTTATTTAATTATTTTTATTTGTTATTTTATTTTTATTTATGTTTTTCTTTTATTCATATATGTATACAATGTTTGGGTCATTTCTCCCCCCTTCCCCCAGCCCACTCCCTCTCCCCCCCAACCCCTCCCTATTAGGCAGAAACTATTTTGCCCTTATCTCTAATTTTGTTGAAGAGAGAGTATAAGCAATAATAGGAAGGACCAAGGATTTTTGCTAGTTGAGATAATGATACCAATACAGGGAGTTGACTTGCATTGCTTTCCTGTGCATGTGTGTTATCTTCTAAATTAATTCTTCTCGAACTAACCTTTTCTCTAGCCCTTCTCCTATTGGCCTATGTCGCTTTAAAGTTTCTGCATTAGTTTCTCTGCATTGAGGGCAACAAATGCTACCTAGTTTTTTGGGTATCTTACCTATCCACATACCTCCCTTGTGTGCTCTCGCTTTATCATGTGATGAAAGTCCAATCCCTTGTTGTGTTTGCCCTTGATCTAATGTCCGCATATGAGGGAGAACATACGATTTTTGGTCTTTTCGGCCAGGATAACCTCACTCAGAATTATGGTCTCCAGTTTCATCCATTTACTTGCAAAAGATAACATTGCATTATTCTTCATGTCTGCATAAAATTCCATTATGTATAAATACCACATTTTCTTAATCCATTCGTCAGTAGTGGGGCCTCTTGGCTGTTTCCATAACTTGGCTATTGTGAATAGTGCTGCAATAAACATGGGTGTGCAAGTGCCTCTGGAGTAACCTGTGTCACAATCTTTTGGGTATACCCCCAAGAGTGGTATTGCTGGATCATATGGTAGATCTATGTTTATGTTTTTAAGAAGCCTCCAAATTTTTTTCCAAAGTGGTTGTACTAGTTTACATTCCCACCAACAGTGTAAGAGGGTTCCTTTTTCCCCGAATCCTCGCCAACACCTATTGTTAGTGGTATTGCTAATGATGGCTATTCTAACAGAGGTGAGATGGAATCTTTGTGTGGTTTTAATTTGCATTTCCTTTATTGCTATACAGGGTGAGCATTTTTGTCATCTGTCTTTTGGCCATTTCACTTTCTTCTTTCGAGAAAGTTCTGTTTAGTTCACTTGCCCATTTCTTTATTGGTTCATTAAATTTGGGAGAATTTAGTTTTTTAAGTTCCCTATATATTCTGGTTATCAGTCCTTTGTCTGATGTGTAGCTGGCAAATATTTTCTCACATTCTGTGGTGGTCTCTTCAGTTTAGAGACCATTTCTTTTGATGAACAGAAGCTTTTTAGTTTTATGAAGTACCATTTATCTATGCTATCTCTTAGTTGCTGAGCTGCTGGGGATCCATTCAGAAAGTCTTTGACTATACCTATTAGTTCCAAAGTATTTCCAACTTTTTCCTGTACCAACATTAGAATTTGGAGTCTGATATTAAGATCCTTGATCCATTTTGAGTTAATCTTGGTATAGGGTGCTATACATGGATCTAGTTTCAGTTTTTTGCAGACTGCTAACAAGTTTTCCCAGCAGTTTTTGTTGAAGAGGCTGCCTTTTCTCCATTGTATATTTTTAGCACCTTTGTCAAAGGTAAGTTGGTTATAGTTGTGTGGCTTCATATCTGGGTCCTCTATTCTGTTCCACAGGTCTTCATGTCTGTTTTTGCCAGTACCAGGCTGTTTTTATTGCTATTGATTTGTAATATAGCTTGAAGTCAGGTATTGTGATATCTCCAGCGTTGTTCTTTTGACTGAGTATTGCCTTGGCTATTTGTGGCTGCTTGTGTTTCCATATAAATTTAATGGTAGATTTTTCAATCTCTTTGATGAATATCACAGGGATTTTGATAGGAATTGCATTAAACATGTAGATTACTTTTGTGAGTATAGACATTTTTACTATGTTGATTCTACCAATCCTTGAGCATGGAAGATCTCTCCACTTTCTATAGTCTTCCTCAATCTCTTTCTTCAGAAGTTTATATTTCATTGTAGAGGTCATTCACATCCTTTGTTAAGTTTACACCTAGGTATTTGAGTTTTTTTAAGGCTACTGTAAATGTTATTGTTTTCATATATTCTTTCTCAGTTTGTTCATGATTAGTGTATAGAAATGCTAATGATTTTTCTATGTTGATTTTATATCCTGCTACCTTGCTATAGCTATTGATGGTGTCTAGGAGCTTTTGAGTAGAGTTTTTTGGGTCTTTAAGGTATAGGATCATGTCGTCTGCAAATAGGGATATTTTGACAGTTTTTTTTTTACCTATTTGTATTCCTTTTATTCCTTCTTCTTGCCTAATTGCTCTGGCTAGGAATTCCAGTACTAGATTGAATAGGAGTGGAGATAGTGGGAATCCTTCTCTCATTCCTGATTTTAGAGGGAATGGCTTCAGCTTTTGTCTGTTAAGTATAATGCTGGCTGTAGGTTTGTCATATATAGCTTTTATAATGTTGAGGTACTTTCCTTCTATTCCTAGTTTTCTTAGAGCTTTTACCATGAAATGGTGTTGGATCTTATCAAAGGCTTTTTCTGCATCTATTGAGATGATCAAGGGGTTTTTGTCTTTGCTTCTGTTAATGTGGTTTATTACATTTACTGATTTTCATATATTGAAAGACCCCTGCATTCCTGGGATGAAGCCTACTTGGTCGTGGTGAATGATCTTTTTGATGTGTTGTTGAATTTCATTTGTCATTATTTTATTGAGGATTTCTGCATTGATGTTCATTCAGGAGATTGGCCTATAGTTCTCCTTTTTGGAGGTGTCTTTGCCTGGTTTTGGGATAAGTAACTGGCTTCCTAAAATGTGTTTGGCAGTTTTCCTTCCCTTTCTATTTCGTGGAACAGTTTAAGGAAGGCTGATATTAGTTCTTCTTTAAAGGTCTGATAGAATTCAGCAGAGAATCCATCAGGTCCTGGACTTTGTTTTTGGGAGACTCTTGATTGCTGGTACAATTTGATTTTGTGTTATAGATCTATTCAGGTGATTAATGTCCTCTTGGTTCAGCTTTGGATGATCATATGTATCTAGAAATCTGTCCATTTCTTCAAGATTTTCAAATTTATTTGAATATACGTTCTGAAAGTAGTCTCTGATGATTTCCTGGACGTCCATGGTGTTTGTTGTTATCTCTCCTTTGCATTCCTGATTTCACTGATTTGGCTTTTTTCTCTCCTCATGTTAGTCAGGTTTGCCATGGGTCTATCGATCTTGTTTATTTTTTCAAAGAACCATTTTTTTGTTTCATTAATTCTTTGAATGGTTATTTTTGGTTTCTATTTCGTTGATTTCAGCTCTTATTTTTATTATTTCTCTCCTTCTAGTTGTTTTGGGATTTACTTGTTCTTGTTTTTCTAGGAGTTTTAGATGTATCATTATGTCATTGATTTGAGATCTTTCAGTCTTTTTAATATATGCACTCATGGCTATAAACTTTCATCTCAGGACTGCCTTTGCTGTGTTCCATAGGTTCCAGCAGGTTGGGTTTTCATTTTCATTGACTTCCAGGAACCTTTTAATTTCCTCTTGCACTTCATCAATGACCCATTCATTGTTCATTAAGTAATGAGTTACTTAGTTTCCAGCTCTTTGCATGTTTTTTGTCTTTACTTTTGTTGTTGAGTTCTAGTTTTACTGCATTGCGATCAGATAGTATACACAGTATAATTTCTATTTTCTTATATTTGCTGAGGCTTGCTTTGTGTACTAGGATATGATCTATTTTGGAGAAGGTTCCATGAGGTGCTGAGAAGAATGTATATTGTGTAGAAGATGGATGAAATGTTCTGTACACAACAACTAGGCCCACTTGATCTATGATATGTTTTAGATGTCAGATTTCCTTATTGATTATTTGTTTGTATGACCTATGTACTGATTATAGTGGGGTGTTAAAGTCTCCCATGACCACTGTGTTGGAGTTAATATATGCTCTTAGGTCCTTCAGGGTATGTTTGATGAAATTGGGTGTGTTGACATTGGGTGCATATAGGTTGATAATTATTTCCTTTTAGTCTATTTCCCCTTTTATTAGTATGGAATGTCCTTCTTTTTTTTTTTTTTTTTTTTTTTTTTTTTAGTGGGTCTTTCATATGTTCTTTTTTTTTTTTTCATTTTTCTTTTATTATTCATATGTGCATACAAGGCTTGGTTTATTTCTCCCCCCTGCCCCCACCCCCTCCCTTACCACCCACTCCACCCCCTCCCGCTCTCCCCCTCAATACCCAGCAGAAACTATTTGCCCTTATCTCTAATTTTGTTGTAGAGAGAGTATAAGCAATAATAGGAAGGAACAAGGGGTTTTGCTGGTTGAGATAAGGATAGCTATACAGGGCATTGACTCACATTGATTTCCTGTGCGTGGGTGTTACCTTCTAGGTTAATTCTTTTTAATCTAACCTTTTCTCTAGTTCCTGGTCTCCTTTTCCTATTGGCCTCAGTTGCTTTAAGGTATCTGCTTTAGTTTCTCTGCATTAAGGGCAACAAATGCTAGCTAGTTTTTTAGGTGTCTTACCTATCCTCACCCCTCCCTTGTGTGCTCTCGCTTTTATCATGTGCTCAAAGTCCAATCCCCTTGTTGTGTTTGCCCTTGATCTAATGTCCACATATGAGGGAGAACATACGATTTTTGGTCTTTTGAGCCAGGCTAACCTCACTCAGAATGATGTTCTCCAATTCCATCCATTTACCAGCGAATGATAACATTTCGTTCTTCTTCATGGCCGTATAAAATTCCATTGTGTATAGATACCACATTTTCTTAATCCATTCGTCAGTGCTGGGGCATCTTGGCTGTTTCCATAACTTGGCTATTGTGAATAGTACCGCAATAAACATGGATGTGCAGGTGCCTCTGGAGTAACAGGCTTTTGGGTATATCCCCAAGAGTGGTATTGCTGGATCAAATGGAAGATCGATGTCCAGCTTTTTAAGTAGCCTCCAAATTTTTTTCCAGAGTGGTTGTACTAGTCTACATTCCCACCAACAGTGTAAGAGGGTTCCTTTTTCCCCGCATCCTCGCCAACACCTGTTGTTGGTGGTGTTGCTGATGATGGCTATTCTAACAGGGGTGAGGTGGAATCTTGGTGTGGTTTTAATTTGCATTTCCTTTATTGCTAGAGATGGTGAGCATTTTTTCATGTGTTTTCTGGCCATTTGAATTTCTTCTTTTGAGAAAGTTCTGTTTAGTTCACATGCCCATTTCTTTATTGGTTCATTAGTTTTGGGAGAATTTAGTTTTTTAAGTTCCCTGTATATTCTGGTTATCAGTCCTTTGTCTGATGTATAGTTGGCAAATATTTTCTCCCACTCTGTGGGTGTTCTCTTCAGTTTAGAGACCATTTCTTTTGATGAACAGAAGCTTTTTAGTTTTATGAGGTCCCATTTATCTATGCTATCTCTTAGTTGCTGTGCTGCTGGGGTTTCATTGAGAAAGTTCTTACCTATACCTACTAACTCCAGAGTATTTCCTACTCTTTCTTGTATCAACTTAAGAGTTTGGGGTCTGATATTAAGATCCTTGATCCATTTTGAGTTAATCTTGGTATAGGGTGATATACATGGATCTAGTTTCAGTTTTTTGCAGACTGCTAACCAGTTTTCCCAGCAGTTTTTGTTGAAGAGGCTGCTATTTCTCCATCGTATATTTTTAGCTCCTTTGTCAAAGATAAGTTTCTTATAGTTGTGTGGCTTCATATCTGGATCCTCTATTCTGTTCCACTGGTCTTCATGTCTGTTTTTGTGCCAGTACCATGCTGTTTTTATTATTATTGCTTTGTAATATAGTTTGAAGTCAGGTATTGTGATACCTCCTGCATTGTTCTTTTGACTGAGTATTGCCTTGGCTATTCGTGGCCTCTTGTGTTTCCATATAAATTTAACAGTAGATTTTTCAATCTCTTTGATGAATGTCATTGGAATTTTGATGGGAATTGCATTAAACATGTAGATTACTTTTGGGAGTATCGACATTTTTACTATGTTGATTCTACCAATCCATGAGCATGGGAGATCTCTCCACTTTCTATAGTCTTCCTCAATCTCTTTCTTCAGAAGTGTATAGTTTTCCTTGTAGAGGTCTTTCACATCTTTTGTTAGGTTTACACCTAGGTATTTGATTTTTTTTTGAGGCTATTGTAAATGGAATTGTTTTCATACATTCTTTTTCCGTTTGCTCATTGATAGTGTATAGAAATGCTAATGATTTTTCTATGTTGATTTTATATCCTGCTACCTTGCTATAGCTATTGATGATGTCTAGAAGCTTCTGAGTAGAGTTTTTTGGGTCTTTAAGGTATAGGATCATGTCGTCTGCAAATAGGGATATTTTGACAGTTTCTTTACCTATTTGTATTCCTTTTATTCCTTCTTCTTGCCTAATTGCTCTGGCTAGGAATTCCAGTACTATGTTGAATAGGAGTGGAGATAGTGGGCATCCTTGTCTGGTTCCTGATTTTAGAGGGAATGGTTTTAATTTTTCTCCGTTAAGTATAATGCTGGCTGTAGGTTTGTCATATATAGCTTTTATAATGTTGAGGAACTTTCCTTCTATTCCTAGTTTTCTTAGAGCTTTTATCATGAAATGATGTTGGATCTTATCAAAGGCTTTTTCTGCATCTATTGAGATGATCAAGTGGTTTTTGTCTTTGCTTCTGTTAATGTGGTTTATTACGTTTATTGATTTTCGTATGTTGAACCACCCCTGCATCCCTGGGATGAAGCCTACCTGGTCGTGGTGAATAATCTTTTTGATGTGTTGCTGAATTCGATTTGCCATTATTTTGTTGAGGATTTTTGCATCAATGTTCATTAAGGAGATTGGCCTATAGTTCTCCTTTTTGGAGGTGTCTTTGCCTGGTTTTGGGATAAGTGTAATAGTGGCTTCATAAAATGTGTTTGGCAGTTTTCCTTCCCTTTCTATTTCATGGAACAGTTTAAGGAGGGTTGGTATCAGTTCTTCTTCAAAGGTCTGATAGAATTCAGCAGAGAATCCATCAGGTCCTGGACTTTTCTTTTTGGGGAGACTCTTGATTGCTGCTTCAATTTCATTTTGTGTTATAGGTCTATTCAGGTGATTAATTTCCTCTTGGTTCAGTTTTGGATGATCATATGTATCTAGAAATCTGTCCATTTCTTTTAGATTTTCAAATTTATTTGAATATAGGTTCTCAAAGTAGTCTCTGATGATTTCCTGGACTTCCATGGTGTTTGTTGTTATGTCCCCTTTTGCATTCCTGATTCTACTAATTTGGGTTTTTTCTCTCCTCATTTTAGTCAGGTTTGCCAGGGGTCTATCGATCTTGTTTATTTTTTCAAAGAACCAACTTTTTGTTTCATTAATTCTTTGTATGGTTTTTTTGGTTTCTATTTCGTTGATTTCAGCTCTTATTTTTATTATTTCTCTCCTTCTATTTGTTTTGGGATTTGCTTGTTCTTGTTTTTCTAGGAGTTTGAGATGTATCATTAGGTCAGTGATTTGGGATCTTTCAATCTTTTTAATATATGCACTCATGGCTATAAACTTTCCTCTCAAGACTGCCTTAGCTGTGTCCCATAGGTTCCGGTAGGTTGTGTGTTCATTTTCATTGACTTCTAGGAACTTTTTAATTTCGTCTTTTATTGCATCGATGATCCATTCTTCATTAAGTAATGAGTTATTTAGTTTCCAGCTGTTTGCATGTTTTTTGTCTTTACTTTTGTTGTTGAGTTCTACTTTTACTGCATTGTGGTCAGATAGTATGCATGGTATCATTTCTATTTTCTTATATTTGCTGAGGCTTGCTTTGTGCCCTAGGATATGATCTATTTTGGAGAAGGTTCCATGGGCTGCTGAGAAGAATGTATATTGTGTAGAGGTTGGATGAAATGTTCTGTAGACATCTACTAGGTCCACTTGATCTATTGCATATTTTAGATCTTGGATTTCTTTATTGAGTTTTTGTTTGGATGACCTATCTATTGATGATAATGGAGTGTTAAAGTCTCCCACAACCACTGTGTTGGCGTTTATATATGCTTTTATGTCTTTCAGGGTATGTTTGATGAAATTGGGTGCGTTGACATTGGGTGCGTACAGATTGATGATTATTATTTCCTTTTGGTCTATTTCCCCTTTTATTAGTATGGAATGTCCTTCTTTATCTCGTTTGATCAATGTAGGTTTGAAGTCTACTTTGTCAGAGATAAGTATTGCTACTCCTGCTTGTTTTCGGGGGCCATTGGCTTGGTAAATCTTCTTCCAGCCTTTCATCCTAAGCATATGCTTATTTCTGTCGGTGAGATGAGTCTCCTGTAAGCAACAAATTGTTGGATCTTCTTTTTTAATCCATTTTGTCAAACGGTGTCTTTTGATGGGTGAATTAAGTCCATTAACATTAAGTGTTAGTACTGATAGGTATGTGGTGATTCCTGCCATTTAGTTATCTTAGTTGTTTGAAGGTTTGATTGTGTGTACCTAACTTGATGTTACTCTCCACTTTCTTGCTTTTTCTTATCCTGTGGTTTGGTGCTGCCTGCCTTTTCATGGTTAAGTTGGGTGTCACTTTCTGTGTGCAGGATCCCTTGCAGAATCTTTTGTAATGGTGGCTTTGTGGTCACATATTGTTTTAGTTTCTGCTTATCATGGAAGACTTTTATTGCTCCATCTATTTTGAATGATAGCTTTGCTGGGTAGAGTATCCTGGGGTTGAAGTTATTTTCATTCAGTGCCTGGAAGATCTCACCCCATGCTCTTCTTGCTTTTAATGTTTCTGTTGAGAAGTCTGCTGTGATTTTGATGGGTTTACCTTTGTATGTTACTTGTTTTTTCTGTCTTGCAGCCTTCAATATTCTTTCCTTAGTTTCTGAACTTGTTGTTTTAATGATGATATGTCGTGGAGTAGTTCTATTTTGATCTGGTCTGTTTGGTGTCCTGGAGGCCTCTTGCATTTGTATGGGACTATCTTTCTCTAGATTTGGGAAATTTTCCATTATTATTTTGTTGAATATATTACGCATTCCCTTCGCTTGCACCTCTTCTCCTTCTTCGATGCCCATGATTCTCAAGTTTGGTCTTTTGATGGAGTCGGTGAGTTCTTGCATTTTCTTTTCACAGGTCTTGAGTTGTTTAATTAGTAGTTCTTCAGTTTTTCCTTTAATTACCATTTCATCTTCAAGTTCTGAGATTCTGTCTTCTGTTTGTTCTATTCTGCTGGATTGGCCTTCCGTTTTGTTTTGCAGTTCTGTTTCGTTCTTTTTTCTGAGGTTTTCCATATCCTGGCTGTTTTCTTCTTTATTGTTGTCTATTTTTGTCCTGAGTTCATTTATCCATTTATTCATTGTGTTCTCTCTTTCATTTTGGTGTTTATACAGTGCTTCTATGGTTTCCTTTATTTCTTCTTTTGCTTTTTCAAATTCTCTATTTTTATTGTCTTGGAATTTCTTGAGTGTCTCCTGTACATTTTGGTTGACCCTATCCAGTATCATCTCTATAAAATTCTCATTGAGTACTTGTAGTATGTCTTCTTTTAAATTATTCTTGTAGGCTTCATTGGGTCCTTTGGCATAGTTTATCTTCATTTTGTTGTAGTCTGGCTCTGAGTTTCTGTTCTCTTCATTCCCCTCTGGTTCCTGTACTAATTTTTTGCTGTGGGGAAACTGGTTTCCTTGTTTTTTCTGTCTTCCTGTCATTGTCCTTGGTGTTGTTACTGTCCCTGTACTGTGTGTAATTAAGTATTTTCTAGCTTGTAATAATAACAATGGTAATATTGAGAATGGAAGAGTGAGCTGAGATGGAAAGCAAGAAGTTAAAGAAAAGGGGAAAACAAATATACAGACAAGAGGGAGAAAGCAGAACAAGGTATCAGACAAGAGAGTTTCAAAGGTATAAACAGGGAGTGTTAGTGTACTAATCGACAGTAAGCTGAACAGACAATAGAGTGACAGAGAGAGGACTGAAAATCAAAGATAAAAAAAAATAAAAAATAAGTATATGAAAGTAATATCTATTTATAAAAATGAATTAAAATAAAATGGAAAATAGAAAATTAAAAAAAACAAAAAAACCCCAAAAAACCAAAAAACTTCCAAGTTTATATGCAATGCAATTTCAGTCTTAATAATTTGGATGTCCGTCTCAATCTCCAGTCCTGGAGTTGGTGCCTCAGATGTTGTTCTGTAGTTGTCTCATCAAAGGGGATGCATAAAGTAGAACAAAACTACACTCACACACACACACACACAGAAGAAAAAAAAAAAAAGCCCCACCAAGTGTCCCCAGTTCAAATGCAATACAGTTTCAGTAAGTTTTTCGGCTTGCAGGTGTAATTCGGTTGTTCTCTCATCAAAGGTAGGGAGAAAAAGAAAAAAAAAGCGTCTGGAGGCAGTTCTGAGAGTGGTATCTGCAACTGTGGCTTGCCTGCCTGCTGCTGTCAGCCTGTAGCTGGCGGCGTTATTTATGCAGATCTCTGGGGTGAGCTTAGCACTCACCTGGTCCCACAGGCTTTGTTTGCTCAGAGTTCTCCTGTGCGGGGGAGGGGGGCCTCTGCTACAGGCTTTTCCCTTTCCAAGCACTGGGAAAGGCGACACTGCCCCGCGTTGTCAGGCCTGCGTGTTTATTTACAGTTCACGTGGGAAGTGGGTCTTCCCTCCTCTCACAAGCGTCCCCGCTCCTGGTTGCTGGCGCGCCCCGCTCCCACCAGAGCCTCTCCAGCCCGCCCGGCTCGTTTATTTACAGTCCCGGGAAGGATTCCCTTCTCCCAATCTTCAGCGCTCAGGGCGCCCCACCCTCTTTCCAGCATGTCTTAACTGTTCTTATTGCTTAGTACTCAGTTTCTCTTTTTTTCCCGGGTGGAGGTCAGTCTGTCCAGGGGGCTATGCTGCTCTGGCCCAGGCTTGTCTGTGGGGGAACCGCGGTACCGCGAAGCTCACCTGGTCCGCGTCTTCCCAAGCCGTATGGGCGCCCGCCACTGGCGGCCCGGGGGCCTCCTCGGTTCTCCGTTTAACGTGAAGTGGAGATTCTCTGCGCCGGCTGGAGATGTGGAGGAGTCAAAGTTATGCCTTTTCTCGGTGATTATGCCTGCAAAGTGTGTCTCCAGCGTCTCTCCAAGATTTCACTATAGGAGGGTCGCTTTCTGCTTCCTACCTCTAGCCGCCATCTTGGAATTCCTCCTGGAATGTCCTTCTTTATCTCATTTGATCAATGTAGGTTTGAAGTCTACTTTGTCAGAGATAAGTATTGCTACTCCTGCCTGTTTTCGGGGGCCATTGGCTTGGTAAATTTTCTTCCAGCCTTTCATCCTAAGCATATGCTTATTTCTATCGATGAGTTGGGTCTCTTGTAAGCAACAAATTGTTAATCCTCCTTTTTAATCCAGTTTGTCAAACAGTGCCTTTTGATGGGGGAATTAAGTCCGTTAACATGAAGTGTTAGTATTGACAGGTATGTGGTGATTCCTGTCATTTAGTTGTCTTAGTTGTTTGAGGGTTTGGTTGTGTGTAGCTAAATTGATGTTACTCTCTACTTTCTTGCTTTTTCTTTTCCTGTAGTTTGGTACTGCCTGTCCTTTCATGGTTATGTTGGGTTTCACTTTCTGCGTGTAGAATCTCTTGAAGAATCTTTTGTAGTGGTGGCTTTGTGGTCATATATTGTTTTAGTGTCTGCTTATCATGGAAGACTTTTATTGCTCCATCTATTTTGAATGATAGTTTTGCTGGGTAGAGTATCCTAGGGTTGAAGTTATTTTCATTCAGTGCCTGGAAGATCTCGCCCCAAGCACTTCTTGCTTTCAATGTTTCTGTTGATAAGTCTGCTGTGATTTTGATGGGTTTACCTTTGTATGTTATTTGTTTTTTCTCTCTTGCAGCCTTCAGTATTCTTTCTCGAGTCTCTGTACTTGTTGTTTTAATGATAATATGTCGTGGGGTGGTTCTATTTTGGTCAGGTGTGTTTGGAGTTCTGTAGGTTTCCCATACCTGTATGGGCATAGTTTTCTCTAGATTTGGGAATTTTTATGTAATTATTTTGCTGAATATGTTATGCATTCCATTTTCCTGCACCTTTTCTCCTTCTTCAATAAGCATGATTCTCAGGATTGGTCTTTGGAAGGTGTCAGTAAGTTCTTGCATTTTCTTTTCACAGGTCTTGAGTTGTTGAACTAACAGTTCTTTCGTTTTTCCGTTATTTACCATTTCATCTTCGAGTTCTGAGATTCTGTCTTCTGCTTGTTCTAGTCTGCTGCATTGGCCTTCTATTTTGTTTTGCATTTGGTTTCTTTTATTTGTCCTTGTGCTTTCTCAAATTCTCTATTTTTGTTGTGTTGGAATTTCTTGAGTGTCTCCTGTATATTTTGGTTGACCATATCCAGTATCATCTCTATAAAATTCTCATTGATTACTTGCATGATTTCTTGTTTCAGGTTGTTCTTGTGGGTACATTGGGTTCTTTGGCATAGTTTATCTTCGTTTTGTTGGAGTTTGGATGTAAGTATCTGTTTTCTTCATTTCCCTCTGGTTCCTGTACTAATTTATTATTGGGGAAAAATGATTTTTCTCTTTTTTCCATCTTCCCATCATTGCCCTTGCTATTGTTACTACTGTGTGCAATTAAGTATTTTCTAGCTTGTAATAATAACAATGGTGATATCTAGAATGGAAGGGTGAGAGGAGAGGGAAAGCAAAGAAGGCAAAGAAAAAGGGATAAACAAAACAAACAAACAAACAAAAAACCCCCAACCAAACAACAAAAACAGAGCCAAAGAAAAAAAACAGGGGGAGATAGTGTAGTAATCAACAGTAAGCTAAAACAGGCATTAGAGAGACAGAGAGAGGATAATGAAAATAATAATAATAAAAAAGATAGAAAACCCACAAATTCAAATGCAATAAAGTTTCAGTCTTAATAATTTTGGTGTTAGTCCTTCAGTCTCCAGTCCTGAAAACTTCTCAGTGTCTGTGAAGTAGTTCTGTTGTTTTCTCATCAAAGAGGAAAGAAACAACAAAAAACAAAAAAAAAGAAACAAACAAAATCCCAAGTTCAAATGCAATACAGTTTCAGTTAGTTCTTCAGCATCCGGTGTTCTTGTCTCATCAAAGGAAGAGAAAAAAAAAAAAAGGGCATCTGGAGGAATCTTTGTGAACGTATATCTGAGGCTGCGGCTCACCTGCCTCCTACTGTCAGCCATCTGCTGCCGAAGGCTTTGTTTATTTAGAGTTCTCCTAGATGCATGTCCCTTTTGTTTTCTCCAGTATACAGCCCTACCCGCCTTTTGCAATTGCTGTCTCTTTTTGTATGAGTAGTGGCCCCCCCTCCCCGCCGGTGGCACTTTCCACAAGACAGCCACAATTAGAAGCTTTCCCCAATCCAAGGTTGTGGGTGGGTGCCACCAGTCCTGCCTTCTCTGGCTGGCTTGTTATTTACAGTTCATCTGAGGGATTGCCCCTACACCCCTCTCCGGTGGCGCTTTCCACACGACAGCTGCAGTTACAAGCTTTCCCCTCTCTAAGGTTGCTGGGCAGGTGCCGCCACTCCAGACTTCCCTGGCCGGCTCGTTTATTTGCAGTTTGCCTGACAGATTGCCTCTCCTGCACTATCCAGGACTCGAGGCACCCCACCCTCTTTGCTACGTGTTTTTTTTTTTTTAAGTTCTGCTGCTTGTTTATTTTTCAGTTTGTTTTTTTTCTCCCTGGGTGAGGGTCTGTCCAGGGGGCTATGCTGATCTAACCCTGGGTTGTCTGTGGGAATATCACATGCTGCTTAGCTCACCTGGTGGTCTGCGTCTTACCAAGCAGTCTGGAGCTGGCGTCTGGTGGTGCAGGAGCTCTTCTGGTTTCTCTATTTAATGTGGAGTGGGGATGTTATGTGTGCGCTGGGGGTGTGGAGGAGTTGCAGTTTTGCCTCTTCTTGGTGGTTTTTCCTGCAAGGTGTATCTCCAGTGTCTCTCCAAGATTTTACTTTAGGAAGCATGCTTTCTGCTTCCTCCCTCTAGTCGCCATCTTGGAATCTCCTCTCATTTTCTTAGTAAGGTTTATTCTTATGTATCTGTTTCAGGCTATTATAATGAGATTATTTTACTGATTTCCTTCTCAGCCTGCTCACTAATGGTATATAGCAATACTACTAATTTTTGGCCAGGCATGGTAGCTCAAACTTGTAATCCTAGCTACTTGGGAGGTGGAGATCAAGAGGATGCCAGTTTGAGATCAGCCTAGGAAAAACAGTTTGTAAGTCCTTATCTCAACCAATGGCTGGGTGTGGTGGCACATACCTGTCATCCTAGCTACATAGGGAAGCACAAATAGCATCATGGCCCAGACTGAACCAAGCATTATTTTTGAGACCCTATCTCAAAAACAACCAACCCAAAAAGAGCTAGAAGCATGGCTGAAGTGGTAAAGCACCTGCCTACAAAGTGCAAAGCCCTGAGTTCAAACCCCAGTATTGTAAAAAAAAAAAAAAATTACTTATTTTTTATGTTGCTCTTGTATCCTGCTATTTTGCTCTAAGTGTTTATCAGATCTAAGAGTTTTTTGGTGGAGTCTTTAGGGTCTTTTAGACACAGGGTCATATCACCTGTGAAAGAGGAATAATTTTATTCCTTCTCTATTTGCATACCTGTTTCTTTCTTTCTCTCGCTGTGTTGCTCTGGCTAAGAACTCAAGCACTATACTGAATACGAGTGGAGAAAATGTATACCAGCCACTGTCTCATTCTTGACTTCAGAGAAAATGCTTTTAGATTTTCTCTGATCAGTAGGATGTTGGATATAGGTTTGTTGGATAGATAGCCTTAATTATGTTGAGGTACATTCCTTTATTCCTAATTTCTTCAGGGCTCTTTATCATGAGGGGATGCTGAATTTTCCAAAGGCTTTTTCTGCATCCATTGAGATGATCGTGTGCTTTTTGTCCTTTATTCTGTTCATGTGCAGTATTATGTTATTTATTTGCCTATGCTGAACTCTCCTTGCATCCCTGGAAAGAAATCAACTTGGTCATGGTGTATAATCTTTTTAATGTGTTGTTTAGTTCAGTTTGAAAGAATGTTATTTAGAATTTTGCATCAATGCTCATCAATGAAATCGGTCTATTTTTTCTTTTATTTTTATGTTTATCCAATTTTGGTATTAGAATAATACTGTCTTCATAGAATGAGTTTGGTAGCTTTCCTTCCCTTTCTATTTGATAGAATAGTTTGAAAAGCATTGGTATTAGTTTTTCCTTAACGTCCTGTAGAATTCAGCAGTGAGTTTGTCCAGTCTTAGGCATTTCATTGTTGGGAGGCTCTTTGTTACTGCCTCAATCTAACTGCTTGCTATAGTGGTTTATATCCTCTTGGTTTAATTTTGGTAGGTTACGTGTCTAAATATATCCATTTCTTCTATATTTTTCACTTTACCAAAATATAAGTTTTCAAAATATTCCCTACCCTTTGAAATTTATTGGTATTTGTTGTGATATTCCCTTTATCATATGTATTTCTTTTTTTTAATTGAGTCTTCTTTCTCTTTCTTTTGCTTAGTTTGGCTAAGGGTTTGTCAATCTTGTTCATCTTTTCAAAGAAGCAATTATTTTTTTCATTGATTGGCTATTTCATTTTTTTAGTTTCTATTTCACTAATTTCTGCCCTGATCTTTATTATTTCTTTCCTTTTATTGTTTTTAAGTTGGGATTTTTCTTCCTTTTCTAAGAGCTTCATAGGTTATTTGAGATTTCTTTAGTTGTTTTTAAAGTATGCACTCATAGCTATAAACTTTCTTCTTTGTTGTTTTTTTTTTAAGAGTCTCACCATATAGCGTAGGCTGGCCTTGAAATCTTTATAGTCCTGCCTCAGTCTATCAAGTACTGGGATTGTAGTGCCACCATGCCCAATGTTAAGCAGGAATTTTGTGTGTGTGTGTGGTACTGAGTTGAATTTTGGGCCATGTGTTTGTTAGACTCTACCACTTGAGCTTTCTTCTTAACACTGTCAGTTGTGTCCAAAAGGTTCTGATAAATTGTGTTTTTTCACTAGATTCTAGGAATTTTCTGATTTCTTCCCTTCTTTTTAAAAAATTCTTTTATTATTGTGCTGGGTAAGGGTACATTGCAGCATTAACAAAGGTTCTTACAATGTATCAAATATATCATATTTGAATTTACCCTTCCACTGTTTCCCTTAATTCTTTGATGACCCACTGATTATTCAACAGTATTTCAGTCTCTTTGTTCTTGTATATTTTGTGTAGGTTCTTTTGCTGGTGATTTCCACTTCAATTCCATTGTGGGTTGATAAAATATAGGAAATTATTTCAACTTTGTTGTATTTCTTAAGATTTGCTTTATGTCCTAAAATATAATCTATTTTGGAGAAAGTTCCATGGACTGCTGAGAAAAATGTGCATTCAGGATATATTATATAGAATACTCTGTAGATGTGTGTTAAATCCACTTGATATATAGTGCCATTTACTCTGCAGCTTCTTTACTGATTTTTGACTATATGACCTATCTTTTGGTGATGGCTGGGTAATGAAGGAACATGTTATTATTTTCCTGGGGTCTATCCGTGCTTTTATGTCCTGTAATGTTTGTTTTATTAAACTGTTCATGCTGATGCTTGGTGCATATACATTTATCTATTTCTTGATAGACAGAATGTTCCCTTTATCAATATGAAGTGCCCTTATTTGTCTTTTCTGATTAATTTTGGTTTGAAGCCTATGTTTGTTTGCCAGGGAGGTGCATTTCTTATAGGCAATCATGGTTGGGTCTTGCTTTTTAATACAATCAGCCAGATTTGTGAATTTTGATTGGACAGGTGAGATCATTAACATTCAGAGTAATTACTGAAAGATATGTTGTATTTCCTGTGACGTTGTTTTTGTGATGTTTGTTTCCTAATCTTCATTTGTTAATAATGTCTAATGAGGTTTATTCTTTCCTGTATCTTCACAGTTGTGTTTGTTTTCCTCTTCTGTTTGTAGGATTCCTTTAAATATCTTCTGCAGTGCAGGCTTAGTGGTTATGAATTACTTTAGTTTTTGTTTATCATGGAAAGTTTCTATTTCTCCTTCAATTATGAAGAACAGCTTTGATAGGTACTGTAATTTAGGTTGGCAGTCATTTTCTTTTTGGCCTAAAATAAAACTTTAATGCTGTCATTGATTTCAGAGTTTTTTTTGTTGTTGTTGTTGAGAAACCTGGTTTTATTCTGACGGGAGTTGCCTTTATAGGTCACTTGGTGCTTCTCTCCAGCAGCTTTCAACATTCTTTTCTTGTGCTCTATCTAAATGTAACTATAATGTAAGGTGGGGAGTTTTTTTTTTCATGGTCTTGTCTGTTTAGTGTTGTAAAAAGCCTCCTATACCTGGATGACTACCTCTTTCCTAAGATCTGGTAAATTTTCTGCTATTATTATATTGGGTATGTTTTCTGTGCCTTTAGCTTTCACCTCTTTTTCTTTTATTTCCATGATTGAAAGGTTTGGTCTTTTAACGGTGTCCCAGAGGTCTTCAATATTCTGTCATTTAAAAAAAAATTTTCTCACCATTGTTTGAATGTTCTAATTCATCTACCTTGTCTTCAACGCATTATTTGTCTTCAACTTTATCTAGTCTATTAACTAATTTTTAAATTTGCCTTCCTGAATTTTTCATTTTCAGAATTTGAACTTGATTCTTTTACAATTTCTAAATATTTACTGCATTCCTTTTTCAGGTCCTAAATTGTCTTCCTTACTTCGTTCAGCTGTTTATTTGTATTCTCTTTTACTTCATTCAGATGTATATTCATGCCTTGAAATTTCTTGATAATTCTTATAATTATTCTTTTGCATTCTTTGCGATTTCACCCAATTCACTATTAGTAGAGTCTATAATTGTAGAGTTGTTGACTTTTTGAGGAATCACAGTTCCTTGGTTTGTCCTAGTTCTTGTGTTTCTGCTTTGGGATTTATACATTTGCAGCCAAATCATTGGCTGAGGTTTTATAATCACCTTTTTTTTTTTTGGTAGTACTGGGGTTTGAACTCAGGGCCTTGTGCTTGCTAGGCAAGCACTCTACCACTTGAGCCATGCCCTCAGCCCTTGGCTGAGGTTTTAAACATCTGTAGTCTTTTAGTTGAAGTATGGTCAATGTTCAGGCAGGATGCAGTAGTGGCTCAGTGAATAGGGTGTGTAGCTCAATAGCCAAATGTTCATCCCACATGTTCAGGGAACCAGGTCCAATCCACAGCACCACTCAAAGAAAAGAAAATTGGATGGAATCTCTTATAGTTATTAATGTACAGACTGGTGTCATATGTAGGCTAAGGGCAGGGCCAGCCAAGGGTCAGTTGTGTGCTTCAGAGCTGCTTTCACTTTAGAAGCTTCCTTTCTGCATATACTGGGAGTCACTACTGGCTGCAAAGGTTCCCTCTTGTCCCACAGGACCTCCATGGGTAGCAAGTGTCTAAGAATAGGGGTGTCCACCAAATGCATAGGAGAGTATACGAGGAAACAGGGCACTGAGTTCTGGACTGGAGGAGAATCAGCCATTGTGCCTGCCAGTCACAGCACTTTTATACCCTGCACAGCAGTTAACAACCCCATGGGACCATGGGAGGGAGGAGGCTCAGGCAAATACATGATCCACAGAACCTGGTCTCAGACCTCTCAGTTCCATCAGGTAAAATTCTTTACATAACTAAGAATCAGAGGTTGAGCACTCCACCAGCCATGAGTTTGGAGCTCTTTTTCTACAGTGATCCTCAATCAGCTGGGCTCACTCCTTGTCAGAGGTGAGGATACAAGCTACTCCTCATTGTCCAAGCTCCCAGAAGTTTAAAATTCTCAGCAGGTCCAGGTCAGACCTTCCCTCTTTCCACTACTCCTTTTGTGGCCATCTTTCTTGCAGACATTGTGACAGGGTGTCCTCAGGGTCCCTGAGCCTTAATTGCCCCTTGTTTTCAGGTCCTCCCAGTAGCTCAAACTTCATCACTAAGCCACCTCTCAGGATGGTGCTGGGCTATGGCACTCTGAGATATGGGGAGTAACAAAGTACTTTCTTCTTCATTGCTAGCCTGCTACACAGGAGTAGTCACTGTTACATCAAATTCCCACACTGGATTAAAGACTTGTGGGAAGAGTGGGTTTCTCCTGAGGCTGAGTCTGCCAGTCTGTCAATTGGGTCTCATGGCTTACCTGTGATTATAGCTTTCACTTGCCTCCACCCTCAGGATAGAAGCCTGGAACAGCAGACTGTTTCCTACTTTTTTCGTTGCCTTTCAGCTCTACAGCTATCTTGTCACCTCTTTTGTGATTCCTGATAGTCTTCTACTCTTCCTGTCGTCAGAATGTAGTCTTTCCTTTTATTACCCTGACTCTTGTCATTCATTAATTCAAACTGAGGAAGTTCTCATTTAAAACCTCATGTAACTTCTTTATCACTATTTAAAAAATGTTTTAAAGCCTGGAGGCATTTTTCATTAGTTTGACATACAACTGCAGAATTTCCTGATATGAGTGTGAACAAATGAATTACCTATCTATACATTGAACTTTTGCCATTTTTTCTAACAAATTGTTATATGTACTTCTTTATTTAAATTATTTTCCTTATGCATAGTTGTAATACCAATATTCATAAGTATCATGGTTGTTTTCCTCTTGCCTCATGCCAATGCTCCCTCCCCTGCCCTAGAACAATATCTCTTAAACTTGCTGGAGATTTCATTTAGACAATTTAATTTCTGAATCTACTTCAAAAGACACGACATCAGCTGGGTGTGGTGCTACATGTCTGCAATGCCAGCTAATCGGGAGGTAGAGACAGGCAGATCACAATTTCTAGGCCAAACTGGCCAAAGTTATGAGACCCTGTCTCAGAAACAATGCAAACAAAAGGACCGGGGATATGCTTAACATATGCTTATATGTACTTATATGTACATGCCAAGCATGTGTGATAATATAATCCTGGGGCTAAGACCTAGTACCACAAAAAGAAAAAAAGGTATACCATTAATCTTAGCACACTGTTTCTATATTGTTCTTCATGGAAAACATTATTCTGACTTTTCCAGCTCCCTAATGCATATTTCCTATTCCTATTATTTTTATTTTTAGGTCCCGGCTAGATCCTATCAGGTCAAAACTCAACACTGCTATTTAGGACAACTTCCCAGAAAATAAAATCATTCCCTATCTTATAGAAAATTATAAACAAAAATTATAACAAAAAGACTTCAAATAATTCACTTAAAATGGAAACCTCTTAAATCACATTATTCAGTTACTAGTATGACTTCTTTTAATATGACTTTCTATAGTTAGAAAATAACTAGTTTCCACTTACCACTTCTAATACTTGTGTTTTCCAATAGTTCTGTCTGAAGTTGTAGTTCAGCTTCTCCAAGTATCTTTAGTACTGAATCTGTAGGGCTTTTCCCCCAGACTTTTCTTGGAGATCCACTAGGATCTAATTTAATAACTTCTCCCACTGTCTGTTCTGTAAGAAAAAGATATGAGGAAATAATTTATTAAGAGACCATAATAATAGTTCATTGTCTAGCAGATATGAGGTATTTGTCCAATTGAATGCTTCATGAGAAAAAATTATATCAAAAAGAAAACAAATTGTAAAAA
The DNA here is from genome assembly GCF_047511655.1 of Castor canadensis. NCBI lineage: Eukaryota > Metazoa > Chordata > Mammalia > Rodentia > Castoridae > Castor > Castor canadensis. Next base: position 91,959,258 of record NC_133399.1, on the reverse strand, counting down.
AGTATTTCTAAATAAATTTGCCTAATTTTAGCTTATCTATCATAAGAAGGTAAATGAAGGAATTCATCCAAGATGGTAGCAAGAGGGAGGAAGCAGAAAGCCTGTCTCCTAAAGTGAAATCTTGGAGAGATGCTGGAGACACACCTTGCAGGCAAGGCCACAGAGAAGAGGCAAAACTCTGCCCCCTCCACACCTCCAGCCAGCGCAGAGAATCTCCACTTCACGTTAAACGGAGAAACCAGGAGGGCCCCCGGGCTGCCAGATGTCCGTGCCCAGACGGCTGGGGAAGACGCAGACAAGGTGAGCTAAGCGGTACGTGGTACTTCCACAGACAACCCTGGGCCAGATCAGCATAGACCCCTGGACAGACCGACCCCCACCAAGGGAAAAAAGAGAAACTGAGTAATAAGCAATAATAACAATAAAGACACATAGCAAAGAGGGTGAGGCGCCCTGAGCACCAAAAGTGGGGGGAGGGGAATCCTTCCCAGAACTGTAAATAAACAAGCCGGGCACACCGGAGAGGGCAAGAGCTGTGGCGCACACCCAGCAACCAGGAGCAGGAAAGCTTGTGAGAGTGGCAGAAGGAGGAAAACTCCACAGGAGAGGGGGGAAGACCCACCTCCCATGTGAGCTGTAAACAAGCACACTGGATGACAGGAGCAGCAGCACCGCCCAGCAATCAGGAGCAGGAAAGCTTGTAAAAGCAGTGGTGGGAGGAAAACTCCACAGGAGAGGGCGGAAGACCCACTTCCCATGTAAGCTGTAAATAAACACGCAGGCCTGAGAAAGCAGGTGCAGTGTCACCTCCCTCAGTGTGCTTGGAAAGGGGAAAGCCTGTAGCAGAGGCTCCCGTACAGGAGAACTCTGAGTAAACAAAGCCTGCGGGGGCCAGGTGAGTGCTAAGCCCACCCCAGGGATCTGCATAAATAAAGCCTCCAGCAACAGCAGGCTGACAACAGCAGGCAGGCAAGGCACAGCCGCAGATACCATTCACAGATCTGTCTCCAGACTCTTTTTTCTCTCTCCCTACCTTTGATGAGAAAACAACCGAACTATACCTGCATGCTGAAAAACTTACTGAAACGGTATTGCATTTGAGCTTGGGACATTTTGTGGGGTTTTTTTTTTTTTTTTTGAGCAGTTTTGTTCTACTTTATGTTTCCTCTTTGATGAGACAACTACAGAATAACATCTGAGGCACCATCTCCAGGATTGGAGGCTGAGGGACAAACACCAAAATTACTAAGATTGAAACTTCATTGCATTTGAACTTGGAGGGTATTTTTTTTTAATTTTATTTACATATATTTTTTTTCCTTTCATTTACTTATTTTTCATATTTATTGTTATCTTTATTCCTTTTATTTTTAATTTTCAATCCTCTGTCTCTCTAATGCCTTTTCAGCTTATGGTTGATTAGTACACTGTCTCTCCCTGTTTATATCTTTCAAACTTTTTTTGTTTTTCTTTGTTTTGTTTTGTTTTTTTCTACTTGATTGTTTTTCCCTTTTCCTTTAAATTCTTTGCTTCCATCCACTCTCACCCTTCCATTCTAAATATCACTAGTGCTATTATTACAGCCAGAAAATACTTAATTGCACACAGTACAGGGACAATAACAATACTAAGGGCAATGACGGGAAGACAGAAAAAATAGGGACACCAGTTTCCCCGCAGCAAAAAACTAGTACAGAAACAAGAGGCAAATGAAGAACACAGATACTCAGATCCAGACTCCAACAAAATGAAGATAAACTATGCCAAAGAACGCAATGAAGCACACAAGAATAATTTAAAAGAAGACTTACTATAGGTACTGAATGAGAATTTTATAGAGATGATACTGGATGGGGTCAACCAAAATGTACAGGAGACACTCAAGAAATTCCAAGACAACAAAAATAAAGAATTTGAAAAAGCAAAAGAAGAAATAAGGGACACCATAGAAGCACTGTATAAACACCAAAGTGAAACAGAGAACACGATTAATAGAGATAAATGAACTCAGGAAAAATACACAACATTAAAGAGGAAACGACCCAGGATATGGAAAACCTCAGGAAAAAGAATGAAACAGAACTGCAAAACAAAACGAAGGCTAATCCAACAGAATAGAACAAACAGAAGACAGAACCTCAGAACTCGAAGATGAAATGGTAATTAAAGGAAAAACCGAAGAACTATTAATTAAACAACTCAAGACCTGTGAAAAGAAAAAGCAAGAACTCAACGACTCCATCAAAAGACAAAACTTGAGAATCATGGGCATCGAAGAAAGAGAAGATGTGCAAGCGAAGGGAATGCGTAATATATTTAACAAAATAATAACAGAAAATTTCCCAAATCTAGAGAAAGATATTCCCACACAGATGCAAGAGGCCTCCAGGACACCAAACACACCAGATCAAAATAGAACTACCCCACGACATATCATCATTAAAACAACAAGTTCAGAAACTAGCGAAAGAATATTGAAATTTGTAAGAGAGAAAAAACAAATAACATACAAAGGTAAACCCATGAAAATCACAGCAGACTTCTCAACAGAAACATTAAAAGCAAGAAGAGTGTGGGGTGAGATCTTCCGGGTACTGAATGAAAATAACTTCAACCCCAGGATACTCTACCCGGCAAAACTATCATTTAAAATAGATGGAGCAATAAAAGTCTTCCATGATAAGCAGAAACTAAAACAATATGTGACCACAAAACCACCACTACAAAAGAATCTTCAAGGGATTCTGCACATATAAAGTGAAACCCAACTTAACCATGAAAAAACAGGCAGCACCAAACCACAGGAAAAGAAAAAGCAAGACAGTAGAGAGTGACCTCAACTTAGGTACACACAATCAAACCTTCAAACAACTAAGACAACTAAATGACAGGAATCACCACATACCTATCAGTACTAACACTTAATGTTAATGGACTTAATTCACCCATCAAAAGGCACTGTTTGACAAAATGGATTAAAAAGGAAGATCCAACAATTTGTTGCTTACAGGAGACCCATCTCACCGACAAAAATAAGCATAAGCTTAGGATGAGAGGCTGGAAGAAGATTTACCAAGCCAATGGCAGGAGTAGCAATACTTATCTCGGACAAAATAGACATCAAACTTACACTGATCAAATGAGATAAAGAAGGACATTCCATACTAATAAAAGGGGAAATAGACCAAAAGGAAATAATAATTATCATATCAACCTATATGCACCCAATGTCAATGCACTCAATTTCATCAAACATACCCTGAAGGACTTAAAAGCATATATTAACTCCAACACATTGGTTGTGGGAGACTTTAACACCCCATTATCATTAATAGGTAGGTCATCCAAACAAAAAATCAATGAAGAAAACCAGTATCTAAAATATATAATAGATCAAATGGACCTACTTGATGTCTACAGAACATTTCATCCAACTTCTACACAATATACATTCTTCCCAGCAGCTCATGGAACCTTCTCCAAAATAGATCATATCCTAGGGCACAAAGCAAGCCTCAGCAAATATAAGAAAACAGAAATTATACTGTGCATACTATCTGATCGCAATGAAGTAAAACTAGAACTCAACAACAAAAGTAAAGACAAAACACATGCAAACAGCTGGAAACTGAATAGCTCATTACTTAATGAAGAATGGATCATCGATGAAATAAAAGAGGAAATTAAAAAGTTCCTGGAAGTCAATGAAAATGAAAACACAACCTACCAGAACCTATGGGACACAACAAAGGCAGTCCTGAGAGAAAAGTTTATAGCCATGAATGCATATATTAAACAGACTGAAAGATCCCAAATCAATGACCTAATGATACATTTCAATCTCCTAGAAAAACAAGAACAAGCAAATCCCCCCAAAAATAGGAGAGAAATAATAAAAATAAGAGCTGAAATCAGTGAAATAGAAATAAAAAAAAAACCATCCTAAGAATTAATGAAACAAAAAGTTGGTTCTTTGAAAAAATAAACAAGATCGATAGACCCCTGACAAACCTGACTAAAATGAAGAGAGAAAAAACCCAAATTAGTAGAATCAGGAATGCAAAAGGGGACATAACAACAAACACCATGGAAGTCCAAGAAATCATCAGAGACTACTTTGAGAAGAACGAAAAGTTATCATTCGCTGGTAAATGGATGGAATTGGAGAACATCATTCTGAGTGAGGTTAGCCTGGCCCAAAAGACCAAAAATCGTATGTTCTCCCTCATATGTGGACATTAGATCAAGGGCAAACACAACAAGGGGACTGGACTTTGAGCACATGATAAAAGTGAGAGCACACAAGGGAGGGGTGAGGATAGGTAAGACACCTAAAAAATTAGCTAGCATTTGTTGCCCTTAACGCAGAGAAACTAAAGCAGATACCTTAAAAGCAACTGAGGCCAATAGTAAAAGGGGACCAGGAACTAGAGAAAAGGTTAGATCAAAAAGAATCAACCTAGAAGGTAACACACAGGCAAAGGAAATGAATGTGAGTCAACTCCCTGTATAGCTATCGTTACCTCAACTAGCAAAACCCCTTGCTCCTTCCTATTATTGTTTACACTCTCTCTTCAACAAAATTAGAGATAAGAGCAAAATAGTTTCTGCTGGGTATTGAGGGGGTGAGGGGGAGCGGGAGGGGACGGAGTGGGTGGTAAGGGAGGGGGTGGGGGCAGGGGGGAGAAATGACCCAAGCATTGTATGCACATATGAATAATAAAACAATAAAAATTTTAAAAAAAGTATGTAACTGAAACTTCCTTTTAACAATAGTATTTCTGGGTAAGTCATTTTAATGAAGTTTAGTTATCAAAAAATGAAGAATTATGACTTGAAGTTTGAGTCATTAGAACATTTGGTAGTAAAACATGAAGCATATAGGTACTGAGTAGTAATACAAAAGATATAATATACCATGGGATATAAGTTGTATAGACTTACAGTGATAGCCTAATACAAGTTGATGGAGCTTTATTAAGACTTATGCTCCATCATAAGAGGGACTGGTACTTAGTATGACCACAACATGATATAAAATTTTATGTACCAGTATCATGAAAGTAATTACATATAAATTGTCAAGTAATATTTAGTTTTGTACAACCAACATGATTACCAATAGGGAACTAACACTAAAAAGGATGGTTAAACAGAGTAGAGAACCCAGAAATAGCCCTATTACTTAAAGTCACAAAAACAAACATGCAAAAGCAATGTAATGGAGAGGAAAGTCTCTTTAACAACAAAGCTGAAATAACTGAATGTCCACACACACATAAAAAACCAAATCAAAACAAAAATCCATAAAACCAATCACTCTAATATAGGTAGAGAAAGTCCAGGTGGAGTCCATGTCTCTCTGAGCTGAGGAGACAGAACTGGGAGTCTAGGGATACCAGAATGTCTAGTTTGCAAGATAGAGGTCTGAAAAAGAGCAAGCTACAAAGAGAAAGAAGTGAAGAAAACTGTAAAGCCATTTCCTGTGTTCAGTTGAGCACAACATACTGCTATATGACATGTAAAGTCATTTCAGCAGTTAGAGAAGTCACCCAAAAGGAGAAGACGAAATAATGCTTGGAGTTTACACAGGACCAGAAATACTTTGAAGAGAAATACTTATAATTCACACGGCATCAGGCAAATTATTCAGGAACCTTGTTGGTTCAGTAAAGGAGAAAGTTTAGCCATAGACTAAACATTGCTCTGTTTCACTTAACAAAGCTTAAAAGTAAGACTAAAATGGCCAAGCTATTCATAAGCAATGAAACTGTGTCCCAGAACAAAGGTCAAGAATATTTATAGGAATATAAAGATATATAAACCCCCAAAATTAAAGGTGATAGTGCTTCATCCCCAAACAAGAATTGCCCAAGCATATACAGAAGAGAAAACAACATAAAATAAAGTGCAAAAAAAAAAAAAAAAAAAAAAAAGGCCAACCAATCAAAAACAACCTCCAAAAAAAGAGAGATGATGAGATTAGCAGACAAGGACATTCATACTTGTTATTAAAAGTGAATTCCCTATCTTCAACAAGACAGGGAAAACTTGAACAAGATTGATACTGAAGTTGGAGAAAGGAACTCCCCCCCACCAAAATAAAAACAACTGGAAAAAATATGGTCAAGAAGATTGATAATGTGATGACAACTATAAACTCATAAATCCAAAAAACTCAATAACAATTAGCATTAAACTAATGCTGGCTCCAATCTTACCTTACAAATATTAATTTAAAAATAGGTAAAACTGAACTCAAATAACTGAATTCTAGACAAAGTTCCAAAATAGTTATAGAAATTAAAAAATATCTAACACCCAATAAAGGAAAATTCACAAGGTCTTACATCTAATCAAAAACTGCAACACATGCAAAGAAGCAGAAGAATATGAGCCAAAATGAGAAGAAAAAAAGCAATCAAACTAGTAGGCAAGGACATTAATAAAGATTTTTCAAAGTTAAGTAGAGATATGGCAGATAGAAAACAACCACATAGAACTACTGAGATGATAAGAACCACAATATTGGAGGTAAAAAAATACAATGGATGAGAATAATAGTAGATAATGTATGGGAGAAGAAAAACTATCGTCTATTGAAGATAGATCAATATAAATCATCCAGAATGAAACACAGAAGAAAGGGAATCTGCAGAAAATGAAAAGAACATTTTAGGAGTACAAGGTAACAAGAGAAATTGGAGTCTGCAAAGGATAGAAGGGGGAGGAGACATACAAAAAATATTTGATGAAATAATAGCTGAAAATTTCCAAATTTGGCAAGAATTATAAACCCATGGATCCAAGGAAGCTCAGTGAATCCCAAGGAAATGAAACAGGAAGAAAACTACACCAAGGCATTTCATAATCACATTGCTCAAAACCAGTGTGAAGGAAAAATTTAAAAGCAGCAGAGAAAAAAGGCATGTTATATACAGAGGAACAAAGGACAGGACCTCCAGTCAGAAACAATGCCCATGAGAAGACACAGGTTGTATTTTTAGAACACTGAAGGACAAAATTCTATACCCAGAGTTGGCCAGGCATGGGTAAAACATGCCTGTAATCCTAGCTACGCAGGAGGTGGAGGTAGGAGGATCTAAGTCCAAGGCCAACAACAGGCCAAAATGCAAGACCCTATGTGAAGAACAACTAAAACAAAAAGGGCTGGGTGTGTGACTAGTAGTAGAGCATTTGTCTAGGAAGTGTGAGGCTCTGAGTTCAAAACTTAATACCATAAAAAAATTAAGGTAAAATACTTTCTCAGTAGACAAAATTTTTTAAAGAATGTATCACGTCTACTAAAAGAAATGCCATGCAATCAGAAAGAAAAATGTTTCTACATGGAAATAATATGGAAATTCAGATCTAAACAAAGAAATTAGGAGCATCAGAAATGGTAACTGAATGGGTAAATACAAAGTGACTTTTGAAAATTTAAATCTCTTTAAAAAACCAAGTTCTAATTCATGCTAAGATGGAGTAGGTATACACCAATCTATATTTCCTATTAAACATAGGTATAAAAATCAGGAAATGCATAAAGCAGGCATTTGAGAACTGTGAAAAAACAAAAAGCAGAAAATTCCAAGAACACCAAATTGGTAGTAAAGTACCCAGTGTCTCTAGTCAGTATTCAACACACCAGATCCCAAAAGTGGGCACCAGGTTGTAAAACACAGACAGTTCCAGGAAAAAAAGCACTCCTGTTTTAACTTAAGCAATGGAGAAGAGAAATTCTAATGCTGAGAATGTAAAATCTACATAGTCTTTAATTTTTTACTCTTTCATCTTTTTTCCTAGGTCACATAACTTTTCAGGGTAGTGGGAGGGGTAGTTGACAATGGGAACCCACAGGAGGCAAAACTAGGGAAGAGAAAGTTTCTTTTCTGTTGGAAAAATAGGACCAAACCCCATTTCCATTTTCCTCTAACTTTGGGCCACCTGCTTCCAAGTATGCAAGCAGAGCCAAATAGCTAATATCTCAGCTTCCTGGCCAAAAGACAAAAGAAAGAAATTCTAAGAAATCAGAAAAACCAGGTATCTAGTGAAGACAGATTAAAATTCAAGAAAGTGACTCCATAAAGTTGTTTATTCTTTCATTTTACTGTCTGTATCTGCATGTATGGATCTGATCCTGTTCAGACTTTGGAAACTGAATGAAGAGACTAGGTCCCAGACTAGACAGGGAATGATGAACACACTAAGATGATCAAAGAACACTGATGGACTTTGAAAAATGAACTGACACTGGAATTGTAAGCTGTAGAAAGAAGACAGGAACTTACAGCTTGACCCCAGCTGGTTCTATGTCCTGCTAAAGCATATACATGAACATTCTCCATGCGAGTAAACAAGACTCAAAGTTTCATAAGACAATCTTCTACATGTTCAGGATGTAATTAAAAATTATTTGGCATAAGAAGAAATAGGAAAATATTAATTATTATGGAAGAAAACAATCAACAGTCACTGTCAATATAACAGATGTGGGAATTATGTGACAAAAAAAAAATAGCTCTTAAGAAAGAGCTATTACGGGGCTGGAAGAGTGGCTCAAGTGGTAGAGTGCATGCCTAACAAGCATGATGCCCTGAATTCAAACCCCAGTACCACAAAAACAAATAAAGAAAAACACACAAAGAAATTATTATAAAAATGTTCTAGGAAGCAATCATGAGCATTTTTCACAACAATGACAAAATAGGAAGTCTGAGAAAAGAAACAGAAGATAAACAGAAAATTATGAAATTCAAATTTCGGTGTTTATAAATACAATTTAAATGGAAACAAAGCCATGCTCATTATACTGATGTTTTGTTCCACATTTGTCAAAGTTGAGAAGTTGTAACAAATTCCATAAGGCCTGCAATACCTAAAACACTATTGGTCACTTAGAGAAAACATTTGCTGACCCTCCACATTCAGGATAAGTCTGCATTACTTGCTGGAGTCATCGGGAGGACCCTTCATGGTCTGGCTCTGCTTAGCTCTTCAAGGCTCCCTGCTTGTCCTCCTTGAGTGTGGAGTTTGAACTTTACACATCCATTTGAATGATATCTCGTTCTCTGAGCTTCACATGATTTCTTACCCTGAATCCTGACATCGTCTTCCCAAAGCCTTCTTTGGTTTTTCTAACTACGTCTTTCCTTCAGCATAGCACATTTTCCAGAAGTCCTTTCCTTGGCCTCCCAAGATGGACTTATACCCTTGTAGGACTTACAGCAGCCTGTGATTGTTCCTGCTTATCACCTACAATTGCCTTTTTACTTGCCACCCTTTGCACTACACCTTGACATCCTTGACTACGTCTTAACCATTACCATATTCCTACTGCTTAACGGTAGGTGAAAAAGAATTATTAAATAAATAAACAAAATAAATGCTTTCAAATCCTTGGGCTTTTCTCCAATGTAAGAAAGAATTTGACAAAAATATTCTACCAAAAAATTACTTGAAATTAGATTTGTTCATGATCAGACTTCCTATTTAGAATATAAGCTCCACAAAAGTGCATGCTTCTGTTCTGCTCACTGTTTTATCTCAAGTGCCTAGAACAGTATAAGAAAATAGTGGGTACCCAGAAATTACTGCCGGATAGATGAATCATTAAGTCAGATATTTTCAGCACCCCTGCTAAATACCTCAGGGACCTTCCTGAGATTTTTCTCAAAGTTCACCACCTTGCTTCTCATTAAGAATTACTCCTAGAGACTGGTGGAGTGGCTCAACTGGTAGAGAGTTCAAAACCTGGTACTATAAAAAAAAATAGAAGACAAAATAACTACTCCTAGTTCAAATTTAAATATGGGTTAAAAACTCAACCGAAAAGAAAAAAAAGAATTCTTCCTAGTAGCAAATTAATATGACAGTACAAAGAACTAAAGTAATAAAATTTAAATATGGACCATAGTTCCCTCTCAAACTGTGGACTTTTGTATAAAAACCCTTGCTGTTTTGAAGACCGAGTCATTTTCTGTATTCTTCATGCTTCCCTAGGAGGAGGGAGGGCTTCTCCTCCAGGCTCTTCTTAGTCCTTCTAAGTGTTGGTTCCTTCAGCGGCCAGCCTGCAAGTTTACATGAATACTAAACCAAAATAGGATATTAACACGTTTATACTTACTTTCCGACGCAGAGAAGGACATATCCAGCATCACCTCATCCAGGGGAATCACAAGCTGACCTCCTACCTCCCACTTCTTGCGATCAGATGAAACTGATTTTTCTTTTTCATACTCTTTGGCATCTTCGTGAACAATCATCTCACAAGTATCAGAGTGATGCTGCTTTCCTTTTTCGTCTTCTTGAGCTTTAAGATTTTCATTTAACCTACGTAGTATTTCCCGTTTACTCTGGAAGAGTAGTATATAATATTATTTATATTTATATTAAATTTTTATTATTTATATTTACTTTAATATATATATGATTAAGAAAAGTGACTATCAGAGAAACTTTTGAAAATTCCACTTACTGAAATAGCATTGTTGGTCTTTTGCATTTCTTCTGAAGCTTCCTGGGTATCAGTTAAACTTCTGTCCTTTAAACACAGATAATTACAGAGTAAGAAGTATGTTATTTTAAAAGTCTACATTAAAATACCTGAGTTTTGTTCTCTTGGTTTTTCACCAAATTGTTCTTTGTGAACTCTTTTTATTCCTGTAAAATGCTAACAAAGCATCTTTTATTATCAGCAATGGCTCACATTTATATTATTAACTAATTGGCTTAATATATAGAAGGGCCAATTCTCAATTATTTGTCGTATTTGTGGACTACTGCTCCCACATACCTTCTTCCTCTTTCACATCTAATTTTTGGTTATTTAATGTCAATGGTAGAAATAAAGAGAATATTCACACACTTTGTTAATTAGAGCTACAGAAAGTCTTGATGGATAAAATAATTCAAGATAGGCTGGGTTATTTTGAAAAAAATAATGGCAGTACTGGGATTTGAACTTAGGGCCTTTGCATTGCCAGGCAGGCACTCTACTACTTGAGCCAAACACACACAGACCATTTTTGCTATAGTTAAATTTTTCAGATTGGGTCTTGCACTTCTTGCCAGAGCTGGCCTCAGACTGTGATTTTCCTACCTACAACTTCCACAGCTAGAATTACAGAGGTATACCACCAGGCTTGGCTTACTTGTTGAGATGGGGTCTCACTAGCTTTTACTTAAACTGGTCTTGAAGTGCAGTCCTCCCGATTTCTGCCTCCTAAATAGCAGGTATTAGAAGCATGTACCACTATGTTCAGCCTGTCTATACATTCCTGTTAAGCCCTAGTATAAGACAAATTGAAAATTGGCTTTCTTCGAAGTAAAGAGGGTAATAAGAACAAGTCTGAGTCACTTGAATTCGTAATAATATAAAATTTGCCTTCTAATTAATATAATGAAGGCAATCTAGGTCACCTAAACTTTTAAAATATGAAAGGAAACATTAGTAGTTATGAAGACTATGAAAGTGAAGGTTTTTTTGAAGCCTCAGAATAAGCAATTATCAAAGTTTTAAATAAGTAATGTTTATTAATTACAAAACAGTAAGAAAAACCATTTAGTTATGTGAATTATCTTGATTTTTTTTAATGTTTGAAAAAAATGAAGGTACAGTGGTCAGTTTTTAAATAATACACGTAAATGAGACAAGGAACATTGTACCCAGTACAGTAGTCAGGAATCAGAAAGATGAGCAGCTACTTGAGATGTAAGACTGGGGATCAGGAAGGAAGCCACACGTGGTGTCTGAAGCTGAAGTGAACAACGCAGCACATGTGAAGTTGTTATCAAACAGAAAAAGAGACAAAACCTACTTGAAGAACAATACTTTCTTAAATGAAGTTCTGGAGAGTGATCAGAAGCAGATTTTCCTATTGTTTTATTATTCAAGATAAACACAAAGGCTGTAAAAAATTAGTGTAACGTCAATAATCTCCACAGTCTGCTAAAACTTAGTGAAACTCAGTAAGTGAAAGGCAAAGACATCAATTACCAGGACGGGAAACGTGGTCAATGTATTACAACATTAATCAACTACTTTCCGTCTATCTGCGCAAACTGAGGCAGAAATCCCACATCATGAGCAGAAAGGTTTCCACTTCACAGATTCCTGACACACCCTCCACGTTTAAACCTTTTGCTTGTCCATGTTTCTTTGTTTTACTATCTGTGTGTCAGATAGAGATTCAGAAGTAGAAGGTAAAAGAAGTAAATTGATGAGCTAAGTGTAATTACACTAAATCTTCTACCATCTACTATATAAGAAAATTTTGAGTAAATGTGAATGTGTGTTGGATGTAATTCTTGAGTTAATTACTTTAAGAACCAAAGAGATATTATTTTTAAAAAATGTGAACAATGTTAATTATGAGGGTGGGATATAGAAGTGTTCACTATTTTCAGTTGCATTTCTCTCTACATATTTTATTTGTTCAATATTCTTTTAAAGTAGAAAAGAGAAAAGAATCTTTTTTTCTTTTTGGTGGTACTGGGGGGGAAAAAGTCATTTTAATGTATAGTCCCCCATCAGTTTTTGTGTTGGATGGGTTCCAGGACCTCTATACCCCCTCTTCTATCAAATGCATAGATGCTGAAGTTTCTGATATACAAATGGTATAACAATGCATGTCAGTAATAAAAATAACATCATTTTCAAATATTTTTTATCTGAGGTTTGTTGACTATGGATGTGGAACCCTCAGGAACCTCTGAGAGGGCTGGCTATATACTGTATATACCAATACTCAGAGTAAGCCAAAACAATCATAAGTAATTTTTTTCACCACAAAAACCAAAGGGGACATTAGCAATTAATGTATTTTCATTAAACTTAATTTCCTTTTAAATAATCATTTGACTTTGAGGAATTATAAACTTTAGGAAACTTACCATACCAACTTCTTTCAAAGCTGAAGTCACAGAAATAACAGGTCTCATCTGTTGCTTTGGTGGCGAGCCACCTGCTTCATGCTGTCCCAAAGGCAAAGATGTATCAGAACTCTTTCCTCCTTTAGTCACCAACTATAAAAAAATAATTTAATCAAATACGTTGGCAATCTTACACTTGCATTAAGTATTTACAAAGCTACACAATCACCATTTATCCACATTATATACAGTGTTTTCTTTTTTTTTATTATTCATTTATTTACATGTGCATACATTTTTGGGTCATTTCTCCCTCCTGCCCCCGTTCCCACCCTCTCCCCCCTACCTTCCAGGCAGAACATGTTTTGTGCTTTTCTCCAGTTCCATTGAAGAGTAGAAATAAGCAGTAATAGGAGACACAGCATATTTGCTAGTTGAGATAAGGACAGCTATACAGAGAGATTCCTATCATTGCTTTCATGTACAACTCAGTTCGATTCATCTCTAACTGATCTTTATACTGGTTCCTGATCCCCTTCTCATGTTGACCACTGTTGCTTTAAGAGTGGGGACATCAAATACTTTCATGTACTGGGTTTTCTATCTAACTCTGTACCTCCCATATATATTCTCCCCTTGTCATGTGACCCAAGTCCTACAACATTGCTGTATTTGCCCTAGATCTAAAGTCTGCATATGAGGGAGAACATACGATTTTTGGTCTTCTGAATCTGGCTAACCTTGCTCAGAATGATGTTCTCCAGTTCCATCCATTTACTTGCAAATGAGAAGATTTCAATTTTCTTCATGGCTGAGTAAAATTCCATTGTGTATAAACACCACATTTTCGTGATCCATTTGTCAGTAGTGGGGGATCTTGGCTGTTTCCATAGCTTGGCTATTGTGAATAACACTGCAATAAACATGGGTGTACAGGTGCCTCTGGAGTAATCTGTGTTGTATTTCTTTGGGTATATCCCCAGGAGTGGGATTGCTGGATCATATGGCAGACCTATGTTTAGATTTTTAAGAAGCCTCCAAACTTTTTTCCACAGTGGTTGCACCAGCTTGCATTCCACCCAGCAGTGTACGAGGGTTCCTTTTTCCCCACATCCTCACAAACACCTATTGTTGTTGAATACAATGTTTTCTTATTCCTCAATTATTTTTTTGAGCAAGTCATTATGATAGGTGCTGAGGACATGGCAGTGAATAGCCTTATTTAACCATAATCATGTGTCATATAGTCCTAAATAATTGGCTTCCAGCGCATTATCAATGTCTTAAAAAATGATCCTCAAAAAACAAAGTCTTCTTTTTTTTTTCCCTTTTTCCTTTATTATTCATACGTGCATACAAGGCTTGGTTCATTTCTCCCCCCTGTCCCCACCCCCTCCTTACCACCCACTCCTCCCCCTCTCTCTCCCCCCCCAATACCCAGCAGAAGCTATTTGCCCTTATTTCTAATTTTGTTGTAGAGAGAGTATAAGCAATAATAGGAAAGAACAAGGGTTTTCGCTGGTTGAAATAAGGATAGCTATACAGGGCATTGACTCACATTGATTTCCTGTGCGTGGGTGTTACCTTCTAGGTTAATTCTTTTTGATCTGACCTTTTCTCTAGTACCTGTTCCCCTTTTCCTATTGGCCTCAGTTGCTTTTAAGGTATCTGCTTTAGTTTCTCTGCGTTAAGGGCAACAAATGCTAGCTAATTTTTTAGGTGTCTTACCTATCCTCACCCCTTCCTTGTGTGCTAAAGCTTTTATCATGTGCTCATAGTCCAATCCCATTGTTGTGTTTGCCCTTGATCTAATGTCCACATATGAGGGAGAACATACGATTTTTGGTCTTTTGGGCCAGGCTAACCTCACTCAGAATGATGTTCTCCGTATAGATACCACATTTTCTTAATCCATTCGTCAGTGCTGGGGCATCTTGGCTGTTTCCATAACTTGGTTATTGTGAATAGTGCCGCAATAAACATGGGTGTGCAGGTGCCTCTGGAGTAACAGTCTTTTGGGTATATCCCCAAGAGTGGTATTACTAGGTCAAATGGTAGATTGATGTCTAGCTTTTTAAGTAGCCTCCAAATTTTTTTCCAGAGTGGTTGTACTAGTCTACATTCCCACCAACAGTGTAAGAGGGTTCCTTTTTCCCCGCATCCTCGCCAACACCTGTTGTTGGTGGTGTTGCTGATGATGGCTATTCTAACGGGTGAGGTGGAATCTTAGGGTGGTTTTAATTTGCATTTCCTTTATTGCTAGAGATGGTGAGCATTTTTTCATGTGTTTTCTGGCCATTTGAATGTCTTCTTTTGAGAAAGTTCTGTTTAGTTCACATGCCCATTTCTTTATTGGTTCATTAGTTTTGGGAGAATTTAGTTTTTTAAGTTCCCTATATATTCTGGTTATCAGTCCTTTGTCTGATGTATAGTTGGCAAATATTTTCTCCCACTCTGTGGGTGTTCTCTTCAGTTTAAAGACCATTTCTTTTGATGAACAGAAGCTTTTTTAGCTTTATGAGGTCCCATTTATCTATGCTATCTCTTAGTTGCTGTGCTGCTGGGGTTTCATTCAGAAAGTTCTTACCTATACCTACTAACTCCAGAATATTTCCTACTCTTTCCTGTATCAACTTAAGAGTTTGGGGGTCTGATATTAAGATCCTTGATCCATTTTGAGTTAATCTTGGTATAGGGTGATATACATGGATCTAGTTTCAGTTTTTTGCAGACTGCTAACAAGTTTTCCCAGCAGTTTTTGTTGAAGAGGCTGCTATTTCTCCATCGTATATTTTTAGCTCCTTTGTCAAAGATAAGTTGCTTATAGTTGTGTGGCTTCATATCTGGGTCCTCTATTCTGTTCCACTGGTCTTCATGTCTGTTTTTGTGCCAGTACCATGCTGTTTTTATTGTTATTGCTTTGTAATATAGTTTGCAGTCAGGTATTGTGATACCTCCTGCATTGTTCTTTTGACTGAGTATTGCCTTGGCTATTCGTGGCCTCTTGTGTTTCCATATAAATTTAACAGTAGATTTTTCAATCTCTTTAATGAATGTCATTGGAATTTTGATGGGAATTGCATTAAACATGTAGATTACTTTTGGGAGTATCGACTTTTTACTATGTTGATTCTACCAATCCATGAGCATGGGAGATCTCTCCACTTTCTATAGTCTTCCTCAATCTCTTTCTTCAGAAGTGTATAGTTTTCCTTGTAGAGGTCTTTCACATCTTTTGTTAGGTTTACACCTAGGTATTTGATTTTGTTTGAGGCTATTGTAAATGGAATTGTTTTCATACATTCTTTTTCCGTTTGCTCATTGTTAGTGTATAGAAATGCTAATGATTTTTCTATGTTGATTTTATATCCTGCTACCTTGCTATAGCTATTGATGATGTCTAGAAGCTTCTGAGTAGAGTTTTTTGGGTCTTTAAGGTATAGGATCATGTCATCTGCAAATAGGGATATTTTGACAGTTTCTTTACCTATTTGTATTCCTTTTATTCCTTCTTCTTGCCTAATTGCTCTGGCTAGGAATTCCAGTACTATGTTGAATAGGAGTGGAGATAGTGGGCATCCTTGTCTGGTTCCTGATTTTAGAGGGAATGGTACAAAGTCTTCTTACTATTCATTTTTAATCCTTAGTTTAATTTTAATCCACTACAACATTTGATGTAAAAAAGAAATGCTTCTGCAATTTCTGAAAGTTTTGGTATAATGTCCTTAAAGTTTGAACATTAGTCATCCAACATAAGAGCCCTTATTAGAAAAATGTTAACATAAATAAGAATGGAAGGAGTGACAGGTACAGGAAATAAGATCTGCTTCACTGAAAATATCATGATATCTTCATGTATGTTTGTTTTCATTGTGGTTTTGCCATTTAGACTCTTTTTAAATCTTAATTTTGATTTATCATATATTAATAATAAAAGAAATCTCCATTTTTTGGGGGCAGTACTAAGGTTTGAACTTAGGGCTCTGTGTTTGCTGGGCAGGAGCTCTACCATGTGAACCATGCCCTGAAACCTAGACTCTTAAATAATATGAAGATCTGAAATCTTGAATAAATATGAGGAAGGAGCATTTATAGGAATGCTGATAGTAACATGCCATGAAGTCTGCTCCCTACTTGTTCTTCTACAAACCAGTAAACAAGACTTTCTGGGAAGTATACATTTCAAACACAGTATATAGTGAGCATCCTCTAAGAATAAAGTGGTAATACAGTTCTATTATTTAAGCTTCCAGATTTTCTTTTTAAACTAATATCTATTTTGTGCCCCCAATGGAAACACTGTTCAAATCACACAGTTCAACATTACTGAAAAAGTATAATAATGTTCTATGCACATATGAATAAAAGAAAAAAAGTATAATAATGTTCAAGCTCACACAACCAAGTAGTCTCATCTTGAGAGATTATGTAGAAAAATTCTGAGTGTTTTATTACCATGGAGTATATAGTCAAAAGCTTCATAAATTCTAAAGATATAAAAATAAGCTCCAACATTCCAAATAACAGCATTTTTAGAGTACATTAAAAAAATTTCTAAATAATAGAAACATTAAGAAAACTCTTAATATATTGTTGTTCTGAATGTTATCATTTTTAAAGCCTCAATTGCATTATACCAATTCTCTTAAAGAATCGATGTGATTTTTAAAGAAAACAAGTTTACAATATTTTATCAATAAAAGACTTAAGTATCTGTTAGTGTCAAACACAATTCTAGATAATATCCAAAATGAATAAGACTCAATGGTTTCTCTCAGAGGATTTTAAACTAGAAGAGAAAGGGGAATAAATAAATTAATCAGGAGGTTACAGAGAAATAAAACTAGAGATGTGTACTAAATGACCTGAGGTAAAATAAAACAAAAGCAAAATCAGAGAAAGAACTAAATGTGTAATCGCAGGTGTGGGGCTAATCAGAGCAGCCTTCATAGTGTAGCTAATGTTTAAATAGCCATTTACTGTTCAAGGAGGCCATAAAATACAGTTTGTACTAGGATACTTCTACATTCAAATCCACAAACTCTCACTTATTAGTCTTATAATTTGTCCTCACTTGGCCTTTCCTCAGTGTGCACATGTAGGGAGACAGGAAAGAGGAGGGGAGAAAAGAGAGAGAGAGGAAGGAGAGGGAGAAAGCACACTTATATGAGCACTTGTTAGACTCTTTTTTTTGTGGTACTGGGGGTTGAACTCAGAGTCTACACCTTCAGCCACTTCATCAGCCCGTTTTTTATGATGTTCTTTTTTTCGAGATAGGGTTTCAGGAACTATTTGCCTGGGTTGGTTTCAAACTGCAGTCCTCCTGATCTCTGCCTCCTGAGTAGTTAGGATTACAGGTGTTAGCCACTGGTGCCCGGATTTTTCATTATTTCTTACCCAGTCTGAACCTCAAACTTTTTCTCTCTAAAATGGAAATGCCGTACACTCATTGTCTCCTTGCTGTAGAAATTAAACAATGTGTGTAAGGCACATTGCTATGGATCTTGTAAATAGTAGCAATTATTTTAACTTAGCTTCTATTAAATAAGGTTGTATTTGGCTTTAACACCAAAAGTCTAGTTTTAGTCTCTAATGATTTAATTTGCAAAAAGCAAGTTTTTGACCTTTCAAATGCAGAAAAAAACAAAAACCTCTCATCTGTGCATGATCAGAGCTTAAATTTAGGTATTGCATAAGATGGTTTTAGGATAAAAAAGTTGACAAGAAACAGAACCCTTGAAGTCAAATACTTAGTATTATAAATTCAAAGAACACTAAGATTTTAAAAAGACAAAAAACTTAATTGTATGAATTAAACAGGAAATAACATGGATTTCATCAAACTAAAAATAGCATCAACTTCCCTTCTCAGCCTATATTACAATTTTCATTCAACTTTTAAAGATCATCTTAAAAGTCATTTCTTTTTATTTACTGTGTGTGTGTGTGCGTGTGTGTGTATGTGTGTGTTTGTGTGTGTGTGTGTGTGTGTGTGTGTTACTGAGGACTGAACCAAAGACCGCACAAATGTTAGGCAAACACCCAGCAGTTTGAGCCAAGCTCCAGCCTGTTTGTTTGTATTTTGTTTTGTTTCTGAGATAGGGTCTAGCTAATTTTGCCTAGGCTGGCCTCAAACTCAAACATCTTCCTATTTCTGCCTCCTGAGTTTAAAAGTCATTCCTGTGGAGGCTCATGAGTTTGAGGCCAACCTGGGTTGGGTTATGTAGCAGTTAGTCTCTGCTACATAGCAAGACCCTGTCTCAAAAAAGAAAAAATAAATAATAAGGAAAGGAGATTTTTACAAAAGCTGGGTATAGTGGTTCCTGTTGAGGCAGGAGGATTGAAGTTTGAGGCTAGCCTGGGTAACATAGCAAGCTCTAGACTAGCCTCTGCTACACAGTGAGACCCTGTCTCAAAACAAAACAAAACAAAACCCTCATTTTTGGAATTATTGGGCAGATATCTATAATAGAACATTAAGGAAACTCTCAAAAGAAAAAATAATCACCCATATAATCACTGCTCTAACTCAACTAATTATGCTTCATTCATCCATACCCTTTGAAATATTTTTCAGGCTATGGATATAGCTTAGCGGTAGAATGCTTGTGTAATACGCACAAGGCCCTGAGTGTGATCCCTAGAAACACACACACACACACACACACACACACACACACACACACACACACACACACCTGTCTAAAATTATAAGCATATGGTCTCAGAAAAATTTTTTATCTTTTTCTTGGAAGAAGTTTTTAAAAACCTCTAGAGAATACTTAGCAGATTTTATCCTCATTAAAAAAATGCCAAAAAGTGACATAGGAATTGAAAATCCTTTATCTTGATTGTATATTCTTAGGTAAGTCATAAATTATATTGAATAGAGGTATTTCTATATTGATCTCAACCTTAAGAGAAACATAAAATAACAGAGACAAAATAAAAGCTATGTATTGTTAAGAATACATAATCAGAATATAGACCAAAAATAATCAGATTCAGTACAAGTGATTATATGAAGGTAGGAAAGGTCACATTAAGCTTTCTCCACATTAATCATAGTTGCATCTATAAAAGCAAATCTTTTCTTTTAGTCAACATGAAGAAAGTGTTCATCTATTACTATTAAAAACTTAAAACTATTTTGCTCTCATCTACATGCTAATGACTAGAATATAGTCTATGATACAAAGTGTCTGATCCAATGTCTAAGACTAATTTAATGGCACTTTATAATAATAATCTTCAGTAGCTGTCAGCAAATGCTTACATAATATCAACATATGTACAGTGGTCTCTCCACTGACTAACCTATACTAAATAGAAAAGAATCTGAACTAAAGAAGAAGCAAAGAAAAGTCAAACATGAAATGTAAACCAATGAGCAACAACAAACAGATCATTCTATTAACTTTTATAATCAATAACAAGACTTAGTTATTGAAAATTTAAAGGTAGCTCACAGTAACTATGAAGACATGGTGGGCTGGGACTTGGCTCATGTGGTACAGTGCTTGGCTAGCAAGTCTGAGACTCTGAGTTCAAATCTCCCTTGCACAAAAGACATAGTATCATCGTTATAAGCCAAGGTCATACATAACGCTAACTTAGTAGAACCTGGGTATTGTATGCAAATATCATATATATTACTTATGACCATGACCTTTAAACTAGCTGTTCTGTGTTAACCAGGTCTTATGACAGAAGACAATAATGTGCTTTTGTCAAAGGAAAAAATATTACACTGAGCTTTAATTCAGAAAACCAATATGACAAAACAACACAAAAATAAAATTTAAGAAAACTAAAAAAATAAATTTCACATAGGACAAAACTACTTCATTTTTTTTAAACAAAATTGATCACATGGCTAAGTCTACAATATTTCCTTCTAAGCATAGTTTTTCAAAATTCAATCAGTTTTAAATGTAAAAATTTGCAATAAATAAACTATTGACTTAAAAGTTTCATAAGTCAGGCTTTAAAAAAATGCTTTAGAGTTTTTCCCTATCCATTTTCTCACAAGATTAATAAATTTAAGACATTTCTACATTGCTTAAAAGTCTCCAAAAATGTTTTTAACTAACACTGTAAAACTGTTCGAATTTCATGTGCCAATTTTACTGTGTGCTAAAAAATAAACCAGCAGTGCCACCAAATGACAAAACTGAAAAATTCACAAAAAGGGAGGACAGGTTTATCAACACATAAAACTAAGAGTTAACCTACTCTTGAGGCACAGGGCAATAAGTATTATTTCATTTTTATATGGATTTAATGTATATTACAAAAATAATTAAAATGTAATGTGTATTACAAAAATATAAAAACTATAAAATATTAAAAGTATGTAAAATTACAAAAATATTAAAATTTAAAAGGTCATTTTAAAATGAATAAAAACAATTCATGTTTATTCACAGGTGAAAGAGTTAAATACAATTAAAAATGAGCCCATCATATTCAAAATACTCTCTGACCTAACCAAGAATATTCCTAATCCTACTTTTCACTGAATTTATTCATGAATATGAATAAAAAATTCATATTTTAATATATAATAATTTCATATGTAGTTGTAGACAGTCTAAAGATATATATGACCAAAATTATCAAATTTATATATAATGTCTTAAGACCTTCTTTTTGAAGAATGCAGGTTGAGCATTTCTAATTCAAACATCCAAAATGCTCGGATTTATAATGTTTTGAGCATTGAAATGACAGCCCAAGTGGAAAATTCTACACCTGACCTCATGTGATGTGTTGTAGTCAAATACATAAAATTATTTAAAATATATTGTATAAAATTAACCATCAGATATGTGTACAAGGTATATATGAGACATGAATTAATTTTGTGCTTACACTTGGATCCCAATCCCAACATACCTCATTATATATATGTAAATATTCCAAAATAAAGAAGAATCAGAAATACTCTGGCTCAAGTATTTCAGATAAAGGATACTTAACCTGATTCCCATAGCATAAAGGTATTTGTGTGTGAACAATGTTTCTGAACTAGTATTGGTATAATACTTTTATAAGAAAGCCTATGAATAAAAGTAGACAGAAGTGAAAAGTGTGTTACCCTGGAGGAAGTACTGTAGACAAAGAGAAATAGAAATGAAACACAGGTGAAAGAATTAAATACAATTAAAAATGAACTCATCATATTAAAATACTCTCTGACCTAACCAAGAATATTCCTAATCCTACTTTCCATTGAATTTAGATTTTTAAATACATTCTTTTCTTTTAAAAATTTAATTGAATCTATTTTCCTTACCTGTTCTACTTATAATATGAACATACATATTGCCTTTCTGGCTGAGAAAAGCAATACTATGTAATTTGGAAAATAAAAAAGACCTATCATCATATATTTAAGTTCCGTTTAGTACTATAATTTTCACCATTAAATACGGCAAAGAGAAAATTACATAAAATTAGGTATACACTGCCAAAGAATCAGAATAATTAAGGTAGTGATTTTTATCCTTTGTTAGATCAGGTATACTTTTGAAAAGTCAAAGAAAGATATGAGGTCTATCTGGAGAATATGTACTAGCATTAGCATACATATAATAACATTTTTAATTAATATTCCAGGGAGTTAATAATGGTATCTCCAACTCTGAATACCATGCCAACCATTCCTGAGTTACAGCAATGGTCAGTAAGTAAATATAGACATAAGAGTCCTCCATAAAACACAGAATATGACATATTAGACTTTCCATTTAAATCATTACTTGCTAAAATAACTTTAATCCATTTTATGTAGATTAAGTTATAGTTAAGTACTTACACCATGAAGACTGATTTTTCTAGATAATTTAGATAAAGCAATATTAGAGATAAAGCCCTTTGCCTAAGATACAAGGAAACACAGGCCCATAAACATTAAGCCATTCCCCAAATAGTCTAATTAATTGGCAGAGCTGAGACAAAAACTCAGGTATTCTTATTTCTAGCTTCATTTTTTTCTCCCTGACTATACCACAATAAAGTCAATAAACATATGTTTACTAAACAACTCTATGCACATATCTGAAATATGATGAATCACAACAAAAGTCCCAATGAATTTATTTCTTTTACTGTTCACCTGAACTATGCTGAGCATTCTACATGGTGAATCACCTAATACTATTTGCTTCAAAACAATGAAAGTTAGCTCTGGAGGGAGAGAAGCAGAGAAAGAAGGGTAACATTAGACATGGTTAATGCTTGGCCTTCCCATTAAAAAAAGGACCAAAACAACAAATAAACTATGTTTTAACCACTGTGAGTAAAGGAGAGTAACTAGCGAGAAATTAGCAGAGTAGCCTAAACCTTGTGGAGCACAGAAGTTCAAGCTGGCCAATATAGAGGAGGGAAGGAAACACTTTGCCTCTGCCTCTCTAATTTCCCAGTTAGGATCACTTTAGAACCAGGAGGGACTTCTGCCTGGGGGTGGAAGGGAAGTTAAAAAGCCCTGACACCACTCATTACCACTGTAGATACCAGCACTCTTCACTACTGGAGAATCCTGCAGTTCTCAGAGGTCTGAACACTAACTTAGGAAGATGCCTGAAATCTACATGGTAGTACAAACTGCAGAGGAGGAGCCTATGTTGTACATTGCCTGCTGTCACCAAACTCCTACTGTGCTGTGCCATCTTGAAACTATGGCCAGTGCTGCTTCCTGGAGCACAAGCCACAGCTGCACCCTGCCATTCTTGGGTTGCTGCTGCTGCATCTAGTCTAATAGAGCCTAGACCACTGTTACGTCCCACCACTCCAGAATCCAGAATCATCACAACAAGGTACCTCCTCTTTTGGTGCCCAAGTTGCTTCTATGCCCTACTGACACCAGAACCCAAAATGTACCCTGCTTCCCAGGGCCTGAGTCTCTAGTACCAACCCTCTTTCCCAGACCTGCACTGGTTTTGCACACTGAGCACGAGAATCAGATGCATAGTCCTTAAATTTGTGGGAGAGCCTTGTCAACTTGTGCTTCAGAGAGTAAACTTGTTCCAAAATCATAGGTACAACAGAATTTCATTAAGACACTTCCAAGTGTTCCACAGCCACTCCAAGAACCTGTGCCCTGGAACACAGTACCTCTGTGGCTCATGGTGGGAATGTCAAAGCTGACACTGACAGGGATCCCCTCAACTGAATCTTCCCACTGTGAGGAAAATGAGAACAGGAGGACCCATGAAACCACTGCCATTGAGAACCCTAATAACCTAAGTTGCCACCTCTGCTATCATAGACTCTTACAGTCTAGAGCACTGAAGTACTCACAGATACTGCTGAAGAACACTACATGGAGACTACATTACCATCTCACTCAAACCAGATTCAATGCACCCTGCCCAAGTGATATCTGAGGACTCATTTATAGGTGAAAGTCTTTCCCTAATAAAGCCACTCAAAAATTTGGAAGAATTGACCTTTCCAATAGATGTACAGACATCAATTCAGTGATACAAGAAACATGGAAAGAGAAACATGACAACACCAAAGAGACAAAACAGTTCTCTAATAACTGACCTCTTGCAAATAGAAATTTACAAATTGCCTGAAAGGAGGGCTAGGTGTATTGTTTAAGTAGGAGAGCACCTGACTAGCAAGCACAAGGCCCAGTAACCACACACAAAAAAAAATTTTCCTGAAAGGAATTCAAAATTATGATCTTCAGAAAACTCAGGGAGATACACACACAATTCAATGAAATCAGGAAAACAATTTCATGATCTGAAGGAAAAATTCAAATAAACAGATATAAAAAAAGAATCAAACACAAATCTTGGAGTTGAAGAACTGAATGAATAAAATAAAAAATGCAACTGAGAGCTTTGGTAGCAGATAGCTTGAACAGAGGGAAAGGAAAAAGAGTGAAGAAAGCCTATGAGACTATGAGACACCGATAAGTGAGCAATATTTGCATTATGGGAGTTCAAGAAGATGAAGAGGTGGACAAAGTCACAGAGGCTTATTTAGAGAAAAAATGGTGAATTCTTTCCAAGTTTTGTGAAAGATATGGACATTCATATCTATGAAGATCAAAAGTCCTCAGACAGTTTCAACCCAAAGAGGTCCTTACAGAGGCACATATCAGAATGCCAAAACACAAAGAGGGAACTTCAAAGGCAGCTGGAGAAAAGCATTATATGACATACATAGCAATCTCCATGACATTAATAAGTGGATTCCTCTGTAGAAATGCTGTGGGCTAGAAGAGAATGGGAAGATACATTCAAAGTATTGAAAAAAATTGACAGCCAATACTACCATCAGCAAAGCTATCTTCAAAAATGAAGTCTTTTCCAGATAATTATCTTATCTGAAGCTGAAAACTTCACCACTGGGCCTGCCTTATAAAAAATGTGCAAGGAAATTCCACAAGAAACAAAAGAGCAGTAATTACAATTATGAAAATATATTAAAGTATAAAACTCACTAGCAGAGGTAAATGTAGTCAAATACAGAATACTTCATTACAGTTAATGGTGGTATTTAAAATAGTCTATTATAACTATGTGGTGTTTTATGTAAGCCTCTTGGTAAGCACAAAGCAAAAAAAAAAAAAAAAAAGTACCATAGCAAACACCCAAATGAGAAAGAGAAAGAAATCAAAGCTTAGCATTATAGAAAATCAATCACAAAAGTAGATAACAGATGAAAACAGGACCAAAAGATATACAACATAACCAGAAAAAAATTTTTTAAATGACAGGATTATATTCTTAGCTATCAACAATAACCTTGTATATAAATTGATTAAACGGTCTAGTCAAAGGACACAGAGTAGGCAAATGGATTTAAAAAACAGATCCAATTATGTTGTTAACAAGAGACTCACTTTAACCTTAAGGATACACGAAGGCTGAAAGTGAAGGGATTGAAGATATTCCATGCAAATAGTAACCAAGAGAAAGCAGAATGGCTATACATATATCAGTTAAAACAGACTTCAAGACAAAATAGTCAGAAGAGGCAAATAAGGCTATCATTTAATGATAAAGGGGTCAATTCATCAAAAGGCTACAGCAATTGTATGTGTTTGTATCCACTCAACATTGAAGGATCTAAATATACAAAGCAAATATTAACAGACATAAAAGGAGAAATATATGGCAATACGAAAGTAGGGGATTTTAATACCCTATTTTAATGATAGATATGTCAACCAGATGGGAAAAAAGTTTACAATGCTTTTTCATTCCCTAAAGATCAAAGACGTAGGTTTTTTTCTTGAACTACATAATAAGTATATAGATGTTTTTGGAAGTGTGTTGGATGGGTATATTGACACCTAGGGTAGTCTTCTAGTAGTAGATAAGCCTGACTCTAAACGGTCATGTGAGGAAATTAACTATGCCACTATATATAATTACCCAATAAAAATAATATATAATAAAGAGTGTAGAATACTTTCTTAGAGATAAAGCAGTATTCCATGTAATTTGATGAATAATGTACATAAAGTTGTAGAACTATAAACCCTAACAGTGTTTCCAGAGCTGTTCCCTGTCCCTTTCCTCCATCACTACTACCATCAACAACACAATTTCTCTTCTTAGGGAAAGTTAGTTTAATGCTAAAAGTTCACCAGAGAGGCTTTGGAACTGGGGCCCTCAGCATAAGTAGAATCTTTGTTTTGGTTTACTTGAATCCTTTGATAATAAATAACTATTATCTTGTAGCGATTTCCGGAACTACATTAACATCCAGTAATCTTGATATAAGGAACATGGCTCCAAATGGATTTCATGATGTGTCTTTAAGTGAATGAGGGTGATGGTGAGACCAGGGATAAGAATATTCTAAGGTAGCCAGAAAGGGAGAGGCTGTCCACAATGGAAGAAGTCTTATAGGCATATATGTGAAGTCTAAAGCTAGAAATAGAAATGAAATATGCAAGAGCTAAATGCAACAAAGAAGGAACTCACCACATTCAAAGTATAGTTTCTGATCTAACAAGGAAAGAGAATTCTATAGACATGTTGCTTGAATTGATGTTAAGAAATTCGCACATTTGGTTCCATGCTATGATAACTTACATAAAAATTAAGAGATTTGTTTATAGATGCAGAACTACAACCCAGGGATGTCAATAGAAGTGTTGAGCACCAACGAGAATGAGAAGGACTGTTTATATATATGGCTACTAAGTGAACACATATATGTCTGTACTAACTCTTGGACAGTTGTGATATTGTTGAAAGAGCAGGAAATGAGAAACATGATGTAAAAAGAAAACCTGTGCAGGGAATTGCTCTTTAGAGAACCATTATACAAGATATACATAAAATAGCATTTTAATGTTTGTGTGGACCATGTTTCAGTTTACTAAGGCCAAGAAAAAAATGACAAAACTCATGATTTGGGTTCTCTGAGGTATATTAACTTGAGCTGTTGGAAGCAAAATATTCTGAGTCACTTAAGTGAGTAACCCTACATGATTAGAGAAAAGGAAGCAGATCCCTTTGATAAATGTAGGCTATACCAGTAGACTACATGCCAACAGCAGAAAAACTAAGACACAAACATTCATCCTACTGTGGCAACACAAAGGTAACATAGCAAAGCAAGTGAACTATATATATATAAGCCTGCTGCCAAAATAGGGCCTGTGTGTATATACCGTTGGGAGTACATAGAGAATAGCTGACCCAGTCTCGAAGATTATAGGTATTGCATAATCAATGGCATGAAGACCACTATAAAATACTTTTTTGCCCAGGCCATTTGCATAAATTTGCATTTTCAAATAAGGCTAAACTGAACTGAGCACACAAACTTGCCATATTTGATGGATAAATTACTATCCCAACTACCTTCATAGGCTAGCTAAGTGGGATGTTAAATTGGATTATTAAAGACTGATCAAAAAACTACAAAGGATCAGTGGCCCTTAAAGCTTGCAATTATGGTATTGTAGCTAAACACAAGGATAACAATAGGATTACCACGAGGAAACCAAACTTAAAAACAATATCCAGGGACTTTTATACCGATTCATCCTGATACAATCCTTGCCTGCTGTGAAAATCAGCAGAGGCCTGAATGCTTTGTTTCTTGGGCTGAAGATGTAATCCCAGAAGACCCAAAGGAGGTTGTTCCTAACTTCTGTATATGTATGGTGACAAGGTAGGCTCACAACTATTTTCAAGATCCGGGTAAGTTTGAAAGTGATTTGGGTAACAGAAGAAGAAATCATTGGCTCTGAATATAAAAAGGAATGATTTCTACTGCTGATAAATTTTGTTGTTACAACTTTTTCTTAGGGAAAATGCAATAAACTATCAGTTATTGTTTCATACTAGTGGCCTATTTATGCTATATCTGAAAAACAGGAGAAAAACAAGAAATGCTAGATTAAAAACATGATTCAAATAGCACAGTAATCTAAAGTCAGTTAAAATTTTGGTCAATGTGACAGGAAGTAATTACCAGACACACTTGGGGAAGAAGTGACACTTTAGCATAGTGATTGTTCCATTATTCAACCTTAATCAAGCTAAGAATGAAGTTCAGGAAAGGAAAGTGTAAGAGGAAGGGAAGTTTATTTAGACTTTTAAGAAAACATAACTAGCAGAGGGTGGAGAAATCAGTATAGTTGTTACCTAAAATTACTCTGAACAGAAATAAAAGGAAATTTGTTTCCTTAAGACTTTTTTTTTTTTTTTTGGGCAGCAGGAGCAGTAGTACTGGGCTTTGAACTCTGGGCCTCAACTTGCAAGGCTAGTGGCTCTACCACTTAAGCCACTCCACCAGCCCTTTTTTGTGTTGCGTATTTTCAGGGTAGGGTCTTGCAAACTATTTGCCTGGGCTGGCTTCAAACTGCCATCCTCCCAATCTAGGCCTCCTGAGTAGCTAGGATTTACAGTTGTGAGCCACTGGCACCCAGCCAGAAAAATACTTAGTCTTATTTCTGACTTTGGGAGTTCTGATTCTTTTATTTACTCTTGTAAATCTAACTGATTCTTTTTCTTTGTGGATCTAGTAAGAAGAGAATCTTCCTGTAGATAACATCAATGGGTAGATTAACAAACATAATCATATTAACAATTAGACACAAGATTTATGATAAAATTATTAAGCATATTTTGGTTAAAACACTACAAAATACATAAAGGCTTTAACACTGGGTAGCGAACAACAGTTCTTAAGTTATCTTGTAAGCTTAATGTAATACCAATACAAATTCCAACAGGATTAAAAATTACATTAAAATTCATTTGGTAAAGAAAAAGAAAGAACATGACTAAGGAGAACAAATGTAAAAAGGAGAGTAAAGGCAAAATGAAGGCAGAGTCCTATTAGAAATGAAAACATTCTAAGCCTCTAACCAACATAATAAGGTAGAGTAGAACAAGGAGATAGAGACAGCAGAGGAAAAAGCCCATATGTGCTTGCTGCACATATGCATAGACTGATTTTCTAGTACATATAAGAACTTAATGAATTTTAAAGGTAGTATATAAATCAGTGGTAGAAGGAGAATGTAATCATTACATGATGCTGGGACTTTGGCTACTTGACAATATGCAAATAAAAAGTTAAAAAAGGAATACAATAAATTCTCATCTCAAATCAAACTCTAAAATAACTTCCCTGTATATTATTCTCAAATTGGAGGTAGAGATGGAGAAAGGGAGGGAGAGAGGAGAGAGGAAATAAGAAAAAAATTAAAACTATAAAACAGTAACACTGATTTACTACTTGGTAAGAAATATAGTAACTATATTAGCGAGATTAAGAATATGAAGTAAATCTTACATGTTCTTCCCACATTTTCTTTTCTCTCTCATATGCTTCCTTTCTCTTTCGTTCTAGTTGTTCTTTTAATACAGCAGCCCGTGCATTTGTTTGAGCCTGAAAATAAAAACTACTAAGAAAACTGGTTGTCACAAAGAGGGCATAGGTTCCCCCTACCCCTCAGGTCTATAAAAATACTGATGGTTTTAGCCAACAAAGATGTATGTGTCTGGCTCCAGAATAAAAATTAAGATTAACTATACCCTCAGCTCCTTGAATGAGGCAGGTATTCAATAAATACTTGTTGAATGAAAGTAAATGTAGGTACATTAGAATGTAAAGTAAAACTTAAACATTTAAAACAATTATGCACAACTTCATTTATCTTTAGAGAAACGGTAACTGTAGATTTCATTTTAAAGAATACTCAAGTTACAGGTTTTATGTATTCATGTCAGGATGTCATTTAATTGCTTTTTATAAATACAGCATAAAAAGAAAAAATCAATTTTCAAAATCCAAAAAAAAGATAAAGGGGAAAGAAAAATTAAAGCAAAAAGAATAAATACAAGTGATCTGAGGATGCAAAACTTAAGAACCCAATTTTCTACCTCAGCTTTCAATTTTCTCTAAGAAACAGTTATTATTTAGTCTATACCTTAAGAGATTCAATTTTTTTCCGCCTCAAGTCAGCTTCTTCACTTCCTTCTTGTACTTTGGCATTATCAGCTTCTTTCTACAAAATAAGTAGAAAAACACACCATTTAGGAAAGGACTGTTAAGTTTGGTCAGAATTTTGAGAGATAATCTAAATAAACTAAAATCTAAAAATGTGAAATGGACAATCATTCAGTACTGTTAGTTTTCTCCCAAAGCTGCAATCTAACACTCCACAACTATCAACTCAGAGGACAATGGAACAAAAGATAAAAAGAGAGTGAAATAAAATGCACATCAGTCCTTTCATGAACATTAGTTCCATTTTCTTTTCAGAATTCATCCGGAACAAATGGTCTTTGCAATTTTAAATCATGTAAGTAAGATTTACTTTATTCCTGTGTGCAGTTTTCTGGTCTTTGACTTTCACTCAATTTAAGTTTTTATTGACACAACATTTTTTTATCTTAATCTATTATTTAATTACTTTGCAAAACTTGATTTTCAACCTACCTGTTCACCACGAATTTTGGCTTTAATCTGTTGGCGTTCATTGAAATTCTGTAGTCGTATTTGTCTCAGTCTTGCCAGATAAACCTACACAAAGGAAAAAAACACCTTACATATTCATTTAAAAGAAAAACTATGAATATTTTTACTGCTAAAAATTTTAAGGAAAAGTGTTAATCTGAATACAAAAAATAAAAGTTCTGACATTTGGTTAATGGAAATGGAGTATTAGCTTTCAAAAGTCTAATTTAAAGCAAATTTATATCTGAAAATAAAGCAGTATGTTATAAATACAAATTTTTAATTTTATCAAAAGAAAAGAAATTGGAACTCAGAAGAATGGGACAAAATTATGACACAGCACATCAGTCAAAATGTATTAAAAGGTCCCTATAGACCTAGAAAATATTCAAATCATTGTTAAGCATTTAAACCATGCAAGAAAAGAAGGCAATAAACTCAAAAATGGCTGCATGACAGAGGTATGGAACATGCGGGAAGCATACCTCTTCCTCTTTGTTTCTTGGCTTCCCTCCTCTTGAAGAGCTGGACCTGCCTCCATACATAGATGCCAGGTTTTGCAGGATTCCCTGTTTATTATTTAAGTACTAAGTTTAAAGAATGACTACGGCTACATTGTCAAATCCATGTGCCACTTTATTTCTTTTGGAAAATACTGACCACTTCTAATTGCTAAACTGTGAAACTCTGGCATTTTCTATTTTGGTTGATTGGTTTATTTGTATGTTTATTAGAACCCAAGGCCTTACACATGCTAGGGAAGTGTACTGTCACTGAGCTATTTCCTTCAGCAATTTGGCATTTTCCTATATCAATTTAGCAAGTACATTCAGTGAGAAGAGAAGGAAGCAATTAAATTCCGAACATAATTACTCAAAAAAGAGACCAGCTATGTTTTTACTAGCCATTTAAGAGGTCTTAACAAGAGCTTTAGAAGTTAAAAACCCAAATCAGTTTTTTTGCCTTTAAAAAGAGCCAATCCATTTCTATATACATTTATTTACATACCACATACACATATAAATATTTGAGTAGAATGCTTCTGAATTCAACATATGTGTTGTATATTAATTATAAGATTTAAATCAAACTCTACTCTCAGGAATGCCCTGGTGCAAGTGTTCATTTCCATACCTAGACACAAACTAATTTTTGAACATAAGTAATCAAAAATATGGAATTATCTTATTAGACATTAATGTGCTTTAGCAAAACAGACTGTCAAATTATTTATTTTCTCTTCCTTCACTGTTCAAGTACCTCCCAACTTAAAAAAAAATCTTAGTCCCACTTCCCTAATATCTTTTATCAGCTCATTAAATGTGTATGTTTTATATTCATCATCTCCATTTTCCTGATTGCCATTCAATTTTAACCACCTATAATCTGCTTTTGGTACCACTACAATTCTAAAAGTGTTCTTAGGTCACTAAAAGCCTCAGAAATGACTCAAATAGAGACTATGGACATGGCTCAAGTAGAACAGCATTTACCTAGCAGCCAGGAGACTGAGTTCAATACTTAGTACCGGAAAAAAAAAAAAAGGAAATGATTCAAATGGAACCTTTTGAGCAATTTTTGCACTGAATATTTTCACTGAAAATTAGTTTTGACTAAATCATCTTACATATCTCTCCCTCATAACAAATTATTTACTGTAAAATTTAAAACATAAAATATGTATTATTTATAATCCTAATATTTGAAAAACTTAAAATTTAAGGGTATTATCTTCCAAATTTCCTTCTATTCATCTAGCTGAATGTACACATACTTATTTTTACAAAAGGCAAAATTACAGAATTATCCTGATTTTTTCACTTAATATTATATACTGAGACTCTTCTCACATTCATTTCATACAGTGTAAGAACGGACTTGGAGGAGAGGCAGAGGATATAGTTCAGAGATAGAGTGCTTGCCTAGAATGTACAAGGTCCTGGGTTTGATCCTCAGCATAGAAAAATAAATAAATAGGTGTTGGGGGTTGGCGACACTAGAAATAATATAAATTAAGAAACTCTTTTGGAAATCCAGAAGTCCAAAGAAGACAGACTGAGCTAAGGCAGAAATTGAAGGAACAATTGCAGCTTTATTAGGAGACAGAACGGGTAAGTTAGTAGTCATTTGTATTCGGTAGGTAAGAGAAAGGGAAAGAAAGATATCTCTCAGTTTGCTGATGTGGGTT
Source organism: Castor canadensis (assembly GCF_047511655.1). NCBI lineage: Eukaryota > Metazoa > Chordata > Mammalia > Rodentia > Castoridae > Castor > Castor canadensis. The sequence goes on along the minus strand of NC_133399.1, from coordinate 91,926,242 downwards.
GATGATCATGATCAATAACTGAGCTAGGAATAAGATCAGGTAGTAAAAATAATAATAAGATCAACTTTAGAAATTGATGTACCTTTGCTATATACAAGTGTTGTTCAGATGTCAATTTACAAATTCCAAATTCTATAGTTCAAGATAAAAGGATTATAAGGTTGGGTTTTGTAATGGTTGTTGCTTTTGGAGACTGGATCTCACTAAATTGCTCAGGCTGGCCTCAAGCTCCTCCTGCCTCAGCCTCTAGAGTAGCTAGGTATGAGTCTGGTGCCTCCTGTGCACCACCTTACTGTTGTTTACGTCATGAGGTAAAAGACAGATAGAAGTTATCTGTAAAGTTGTTGAGCAATAGTGGAGAACTAAGTATTACTATAGAGTATATAGTCTTTCTCTCATGGCATTTGAGAAATACAAGAATTTGAGTTTCTTTGAAATTAAATAAAACTTTATAGCTTGAAATATTCTAGATTCACAGAAAAATTAAAAGATATGTACAGGGAAATCCCATACACCGTTCACCAGCCTCTTCTAATTTTATCATTTCACATAACTGTAGCACACTATGAAAACCAGGAAACTGACATTGGTTTACCTGCTATACATGCACACATCTCTGTTATGTCTATTTATACAATTATTTTTTGTGGTGGTATTAGAGTTTGAACTCAGTGCTTCACGCTTGCTAGGCAGGCACTCTACAACTTGAGCCATACCTCGAGTTTGTATCTATACAATTTTATCACATGTGTAGCCTTCTGCAATCATACCATACTCAAGATACCTAACTATATCATTACATTTTATAGCTATTTCATTACTGCCATCCCTAACTCATCAATCACAAATCTGATCATTCCTATTATATTTCATGAATTATATATTGTAATACACAAAAATATAAATATATAGACTCATACAATATGTATCCTTTTGAGATAGCCTATTCTCATTCAAAAACAGTTTCCTTGTGGTTTGTTCAAGGTATTGGATGCACCAACAGTTCATTCCTGTCATTGCTAATATTCCATAGTAAGGATATGGTGGTACAGTATAGTTTGCTCATTCATTCATTCACCTATTAAAGGACATTTGGGTAATTTCAACTTCTTGGATATTATGACTAAACTTGCAGAAAATAACAAAAGAAGAACAAACAGACTTACTATGAAGATTCATGGACAAGTTTTTAAGTGAAAAAAGATTTCTTTAGGACATGAACTCAAGCCTGAAATTGTTGGCTGTTTGTATGCTAATAACATTTTTACTTTTAATTGGAACTGCTGAACTATTTTTCACAGTGACTATATCATTGTACAGACCCACCAATAAGGTATGGATGACCCAGGTTCAAAAATTTACCAGCATTTGCTTTTTACAGAATTATTTATTTTAGCCATTTAGATGTGTATAGTTATGTTTGCATTTCCCAAGTGGCTTATGAACATCCTTTCATGTGTTTACCATCTGTATATCTTCTTCAATGAAATGTTCAGCATGGTTACTGTTCATTATTAAATGGAGACTGTTTTTAATGCCGAATGTTGATGCTTCTCTATGCTCTAGATGTAAGCTCTTTGTTGGATATGTGGCTTACAAGTATTACTCCAAGTTGAAATTTATGTTTTCTTCCTCTTAAAAAGGTTTCTTTTCTTTCTTTCTTTGGGCTCATGCTCAGTTGGGTAAGTCCAACACTCTTTGCCTAGTGCTGGATCCTAAAATTTTCGTTTTTTTTACTACAAGTTTTACAGTTTTCTGTTTATACTAAAACCTATGCCTCTGTTCTGAATTAACTTATGAGGCGTGAGGTTTACCTCAAGAATTTTTTTGTTTGCTCACGGATGTTCAATCCCTTTAGCAATAATACTGAAAAAGGCTATCATCCCTCCAATGAGTATCTAATTTTTTTTTACTTTTTTATCAAGAGCAAATTAGGCATATTTCTGTGGATATATTTTTAGATTCTTCATGTTGTTCCATTGATCTACATTTCTATTCCTCCATTATACTTCATATTCATCACTATAGTCATAGTAAGTTACCCTTAAGATCAGAAGGCATTCTTCCCACTTCTTCATAATTTTCTGTCTACTATAAGGTCAAATTAAATTCATTTCATATGAATTTTAGAACAAGTCTGCCTATACATACCTGCCTATACTTCTGAATTTCTTTTTGTTCTGTGGTACTGGGGCTAAACGCAAGGCCTATACCTCAAACCACTCCATCAGCCCATTTTTTGTGATTTTTTTTTTCCAACATAGAATTACACCAACTATTTGCCCAGGCTGTCTTTGAACCGCTATCCCCTTGATCTCTGCCACCTGAGTAACTAGGATTACAGGCGTGAGCCACTGGCACCTGGCAACTTCTGAGATTTTAAGACGACTTACATTAAACACAGATCGGTTTAAGCAAAATTGCCACTTTCAATATATTAAGGTTTCTCGTTCATAAACATGGTATGATTTGCCAAACATTTAGGTCTTTGTTGATTTCATCAACACTTTATCATTTTAACGGCACAAATCTTGCATACATCTTACTACACGTTTTTCATTCTCTCTGGAGCAGCTGTAAACAGTACTGCATTTAAAAAATTAGGGTCCACTGCTCATTGTCAATATATATAAATTCAACTGATTTTTGTGTATTGATTTTATATTCTGCAACTAGAGTGCATTCACTTTTTAGTTATAGAAGCATTTCTATAGAATTGTTAGGGTTTTCTGTACAGATAACCTTTTCATTAAAAACAATAATAATTTTATTTCTTCTCTTCATACCTATATGCTTTTAATTTTTTTTCATTTGCCTTATTCCCTCTATTGCTAGTTTGCTATCAGCTTATCATAAATAGGTGGATTTTCTCAAGATTTTCAGAATCAATTGATATATAATTTTTATTCTTTAGTCTGTTAATATTGATTATATTGATTCTCTAATATTTAGACAGACTTGTATACCCAGACTAAATTCCACTTGATGTTGGGGGGGATTCAGTTTAGAAAACTTGGTTGGGGAGAATACTTGCATCTAAGATCATGAGAAATATTGGTCTGCAGTTTGTTTTTTGTGCTGTCTTTGGTTTGGGCAGTAGGGTAATATGGGTTCACTGGGTTACTATTTGCTGGAAGAGATTATATCATATCAAACTGGTGTAACTTCTTTGAATGTCTGTGAACTCTGCATTGAAACCATGGAAAATTATTTTCAACAGATTTTTTAAAATCACAAATACAATTTGAGACACTCCGCAAGTCCATTTTTGTAATTTTTTTTTTTTTTTTTTTTAGAAAGGAACTATTTTCCTAGGCTGGCTTCTAACTGCGATCCTCGTGATCTCTGCCTCCTGAGTAAGTTAGGCTCACAGGTTGTGAGCCACCAGCATCTGGCATAGACACATTTAAAAAATAGTTGTAGGCCTATTAAAGAAATAGGGGAGGAAGAGGTGGCACAAACAATGTATATACATTAAGTAAATGTAAAAACGATAAAATTTAAAAAGTGACAACTTTTAAAAAAAGAAACATATTTCAACTTGGCTAAGTTTTGGTAGTTTGTTTTTTGAACAAATGGTTCACTTCTTCTAAGTTGTTGAATTGATAATAAAAAGTTGTCATAAGATCTATAGTAATATCATTTGTTTCATTCCTGATGTTGAAGATCTGTCTTTTTTATTGGTATTGGCATTTGAACTTGAGGCCTTACATTTGCTTACATCACTTGAGCCATACCCCCAAGCCCTTTTTTGATTTAGTTATTTTTCAGGTAGGTTTCACTTTTTTATGGGGCTGGCCTCAGATTGCCATCTCCTCCTTATGTCCTCCACGTAGCTGGATCACAGGCATGCACCACCTGCTAAGCTTATTGAGACAACTTTTTGCTTACCATAGCCTCAAACAATGATCCTCATGATCTCCACCTTCTAAGTAAATAGGATTACAGGCATGAGCCTCTGCGCATAGCTGTGTCTTCTGCTTTTTTGTTGTCGATCTTGCTATGTATTTATCAATTTCATTACAATTTTTCTAAGAACGAGCTTTCTGTTTCATTAAATTTCTCAGGATAATTCAGTTTCAATTATATTGGTTTCTGCTCTTAACTACTTCATTTGTTCTCCTTACTTTGGGTCTATGTTCTCTTCTTTTCTTCTACTACCTAAAATAGGAACTTAGGTAACTGATTTGAGTCATTTTTTCCCTTTTTTTGGGTGGGAGGCAGGCTATGACAGGGTCTTGGTATGTGGCCCAGGCTGACTTGGAACTTGCAGTCCTCCTGCTTCAGCCTTCCAAAGGCTGGGATTACAGATATGCACCACTGTGCCTAACACAGTTCTTCCTTTTGAATGCAAACAACACTACAAATTTCATTTATAGCAGAGCGTTAGCTATATCCCACAAATGCAGGTATCTATTTTCATTTGATTCTATGAATATTTAAAGTTGCTTTCAGGTTTCCTTTTTGACCTACTGTTTTAGCGGTGCATTATTTATTTTTGAGTAATTGCTGATTTTACTGTCATCTTTCTGCTTGATTGAATTATATACAAATAATATACTCTGTATAATATAAATTCTTCTAAACTTGTTGCCTGGTCCATGTTATACTATCATCTCTATTTTGGTGGCTTTTCCATGGATGCTTGAAAAAATACATGTATTCTGCTGTTGGGTGAAATATTCTGTAAATGCAAATTAGACACTGATGGTTATTGGTGAAGTTTAGCTATTTTATGTCCTTGCTGATTTTCTGAGTAGTAGTATTATCAATTTCTGAGTAAGTTGTTAAAATCTCCAATTACAATTGTGGACTTGTTTATTTCTCCTTTTAGCTCTTAGTGTCTGCTTTATGTACTTTGCAGCTTGGTTGGTTGGTGTATATCTGTTCAGGACTGCAATAACTTCATAGTGCACTAATTCTTTTTTTATGCAGTGTCTTTATTTCTCTTTGTCCTTTTATTTAAACTTAAGTTTTCTTGGTTACCAACAAATTTACTTTCCTTCACTTAAGAATGCCTTTATTTTCCCTACATCCTTTTTTTGGGGGGGAGGTACTGAGTTTGAACTCAGGGCCTTGGCCTTGCTAGGCAGGCAGTCTACCACTTGATCCTTTTAATTTTTTTTAATTGTTGTTTTGGATGGGAGTACACTATGCCATTTACAAACATTCTTACAATATATCATACTTTAATTTACCCCTTCCACCATTCTCCTTTATCCTACCTCCCCCCATTCCTGGAATAGTTTCAAACAGGTGTCATTTTTCCATTTACATACATGTGTACACAGTATTTGCACCATATTCACCTACCTACACCCTTTCCTCACCTCCTCCTCCCCCATGTATCAACACCCCACCACCCAGGCGGACATGTTCGACCCTGCTGTTCTCTGATTTTGTAGAAGAAAATAAATGACTTTTTTCTTTTTTTATTTAAGATAGCTATACAGGAAAAAAAAAAGTGCTGGCAGAATGGCTTAAGCAGTAAAAGCATCCACGTAGCAAGCATGAGGCCCTGAGTTCAAACCCCAGTGCTGCTACAAAAAAAAAAAGACTTCTTGCCAAAAAAAAAAAAAAGGCTGGTAGAATGGCTCAAATGGTAAAGCGCCTGTCTAGCAAGCATAATTCCATAGTTCAAACCCCAGTACTGCCAAAAAAAAAAAAAAGATAGCTACACAGTGAGTTTCCTTGTGGCACTTCCATGTATACATGTATTACAGCCCGAATTGGTTCATATCCTCTGTTTTTCATCTTTCTACCTTAGTCCCATTTTTATGGTGCTTTCAATAGGTTTAAAAATTCTGTATTTATTCTTATATAGAGTACATCGACCATATTCACCTTCTTAAATTCCTTCTTTTACCCTCCCCCTCTTGAACATGACTTACCTTAGGGTGACCTAGTATTTTCATAATACTGCTGTATTTGTATTAGGTCTCTATTCTACATATGAGAGAAAATATGCAATTTTTGGCCTTCAGAACCTGGCTAACTTCATTTAAGATGATGTTCTACAGTTCCATCTATTTACCTGCAAACAACAAAATTTCATTCTTCTTTGTGACTGAGTAAAATTCCATTGTATATAAATACCACATTTCCTTAATCCATTCATTTGTAATGGGGTATCTTAGCTATTTCCATAGCTTACCTATTATAATGCTGCAATAAACATGGGTGCACAGGTGTCTTTACTATAACCTGACTCACATTCCTTTGAGCATATCCCTGGGAGTGGAATTGCTGGATCATATGGGAGTTCTATGTTTAGTTGGCTCGGTTTTTTTTTTTTTTTTCTTTTGTGGTACTGGGGCTTGAACTCAGGGCCTACACCTTGAGTCACTCCACCAGCCCTTTTTTGTGATGGGTTTTTTCAAGATAGGGTTTCGTGATCTATTTGCCCAGGCTGGTTTAACCATGATCCTCCTGAGTAGCTGGGATTACAGGTATGAAGCACTGGTGCCTGGCTTTATTTTTAGTGTTTTGAGGAGCCTCCACACTACTTTTCAAAGAGGTTGTGCTAATTTACACTCACACCAGCAGTGTATGAGGGTTCCTTTTCCCTCACATCCTAGCCAACATTTGTTTGTGAACATTTGTTCACATTCTAACAGAAGTGCATTAGAATCTTAACCTGGTTTTGATTTGCATTTCCTTTATGGCCAGGAATGTTGAGCATTTCTTCATGTGTTTTTTAGCCATTTGGACTTCTTTTGAAAAAGCTCTATTCAGTTCATTTGCCCATTTCTTCACTGGGTCATTGATTTTGGAGGAGTTTAGTCTTTTGAGCTCACTGTATATTCTGGTTATCAATCCCTTGTTAGATGTATAGCTGGCAAAGATTTTCTCCCATTCTGTGGGTGGCCTCTTTAATTTAGAGACCATTTCTTTTATTGTGCAAAAGCTTTTTAATTTCATAGAGTCCCATTTGTCAATCCTTTCTCTTAGTTGCTCAGCCACTTGAGTTCTGCTGAGGAAGTCCTTGTCTATGCCTAAATTCCACTGTTTTACTTGCTCTTTCCTGCACTAGCTTCAGTTTCAGTGGATTAGGTCCTTAATCTACTTGACTTGATCCTTGTAAAGGGTAAAATACATGATTCCCTTAATTCTTAATGGTCAATTTAGTCAGATTAAGATTTGGGATTGATAGGATTTTTCTTTCAGTACTTGAAACATGTTGTTACACTTCATCTGGCCTCAGATAAGAAATCTGTTGTCTTTCAAATTGGTGTTCCTTTCTCTCTGGTTGTTAAGATTAATTTTCTTGGACACAGAAGATGGTGGCTGGGAGAACTTTCCTGTATTCCCAAAAGACTAAAACCAAGGTGTATGGTTACAGGCAGAGTAAGGTAGTATGGAAAGGCATGGGCGTACATCAGTAAACCATAGACAGAGACCCCATGAAATCCAGAAATACTGAACTTTAGATGTGTAAAAGAAACAAAGGACCCTAACATCAGGTGTATGTAACATAGTAGGGAAAGGGGAGGATCACCATCAGCAGGGCTTTATGCATGAGAAAAGGAAACACAGGGAGTGCTATAGGCATAGAATCTGGAACTCTGCAAAAAGACAGTTTAAGACAGAGATCTGCAATTTGTAAAGCAAGCAGTCACTGAAGAGGACTTGTGCCTTGTCCCCCTAGCACAGATTATTTTGCTTTGGTCACTTTCTACATTGTTAGAACCCCAGAGACATTTGGTGGAAATGCAGCTGCTACTCAGCCATTTCCCATGCCCATGTGCACACCCACAGAGTGGGCTCTGGTGTGAGGGGGCATCAACAGGTCTACAGATTCAGTTGGCAGGAGCAACTTGAAGGCAGCTCCTGCATTTACCAAATCTCTAGGTCCACGTAGGAGGATTACTGGTAAGAATTCAGTACAACAGTGGTCACTGTAGCTTGAGTACCTTGGTTGGGAAGGCAGGGCAGGGCTGAACATCCAAACAACCCTTTGTGTTCTGACGTGTTTAGATTGCAAAGAGAAAAAAATGCTCACTGCCCCTTCCCCCCATCAAGTGAACTGAAAAAAAAAAAAAAAAACCCAAAAAACCAAAAAAACCCAGGAGTCTGCAGAAAAAGCAGTGTCCCCATCCTTCATCTCCTCAGCAAGGAGTAGCTACTGGTTGGTCTTTTTCTTTTTAATTACTTTCTTTTATTTGTTTGATTTCATTTTTCCTCACTATTATTTCCCATACCTTTATTTATTTATTTTTCTTAAGAAATTATTTACTTGTTATTGTTGTACTGGGTGGGGGTAACTGTAGCATTTACAAAAGTTCTTACAATGTATCAAATATTTTATACTTGAATTCACCCCCTCCACTGCTTTCATTCCCCCTCCTTTTCTCATACCTTTATGCAATATACTTTTCTATCTTGTTTCTTTTTGCCTTTTCCTGTCCCCTTCATTATTACTATGCTACAAATACTTTTATCTTTACTAATTTTCAAATTCCTCCTTTCTCCTATAGTTTTCTTAGTTCTTTTTTCCCCTCTCTTTACTGGGGGAGTAGGTGAGGTTTCCCATCTTTGTTATATTTAAACATCTGTTATGATTTTGAGTTATTATTGTTACTGCAGTTTGCTTTCTCGCTTCCCTCACTGCCCCCCCCAGTGACAGAGGGGCTTGAGACCTCAAGAGAAGGTTGATCACTAAGTAGATCACTATAGAAAATGGTAAGATATACACAGCCCAACAGATGCACAAATCACAACACAGAAAGACAAAAAATATCATAAAGCAAGGCAGCATGACTCCTCCAAAAGTTCATTCATAACTCCTCAATAATTGAACCCAAAGATGTAGACATGGCTGAAAAGACAAAGAGTTCAAAAGCCTAATGTAAAAATGATGAATGATCTCAAAGCTGAGACAAACAGATGACTGAAGTAAAGAAGTCAGTTCAAGACTGACTTTGAGAAATTCACCAAAAAGACAGATTTTGGAAAAGACCACATGGAAATCTTCAAAATGAAAAGTCCAATGACTCAACTAAAAAAATCTCAATGAAAAATATCATTACCAAATAGACTAGATCAAACAGAAGAAAGGATTCAAAAACAAAGCTGAGGAATGTACATCGGGATATCAATAAGGAAAAAAAAAAGCAATTATGTCCATAACTTTCAAGAAATCTGGGACACGATGAAGGGACTAAATCCATAAATGTTTGATGTAGAGGAAGAAGGTGAGATGCAAACTAAAGGTATAGGGTTTCCCCCCTCTTTGAGAGCTTCTAGTCTTCTTTTTTAAATATTATCATATAACATTTCTACAGGGAGATAATCATGATATTTACATATGTGCTTACAATATATCTTAGATGCATCCCCTCCACAGCTCTCCATTATCCCCTTCCTCAATTCTTAGAATAATTTCAACAGGTTTCATTATTCTACTTTCATATATGAGTAGAAAATACATCCACCATATTCACCCTCACTCACTCTTCCTTTAGGGCTCAATGGTACCCTCCCTCAGAAAGACCAGTTTTTACCTTCCTGTCCTTCATCTTTTTATAGTGTATAATGATTGCTCAAGGGGGTTTCACCTTGGCATTTCAGATACACACAGACACACACAGACATATATGTATATATATCATGTAAATGCATAGTTTTGCAGTGAAATTATAGAAAATTTCCCAAATCTAGGGAAAGATATGGATATCAAAGTGTAACAGGCATTTAGAAGTTCAAATACACGTCATAATAAAAGAACTTTTCCTCATCAGATTGCAGTTAAAATACCAAGAGTACAAAAAAAAATAATGACTATTAACAGCTAAAAGAGAAATACCAAGTTACCTAAGCAGGCAAACACATCAGAACTTCAGGAGAGTTCTCAGCATAACCCCCAAAGGCCAGGAAAGCATGGAATGATATGTCAGTCCCTGAGAGTAAGTATTGCCCAGCCAAGATCAGTAGGTCCAATAAAGTTATTCCTTAAAATAAACAAAGACACAAAGACCTTTCAAAAAGCATAAATTAAATAAATTCATGACCACTAAGCAGAAGATACTTGAAAAAATACTACTACTACTACTACTACTACTACTATTACTACACACACACACACACACACACACACACAAATACCACATACAGAAGAGGGAGAATGACATTCACATAAAAAAAAAATAAATCTCACAAAAATAAGTAAATGAAAATTAGAAAAAGAATCAAATATTATCAACTAAGTAAACCACCAAAGCTCAAAAGAAGTAAGGGAGAGAGAGAGGAAGGGAGGAAAGAGATGGAGGGGAGAGAAAAGAACAAAATGTATTTAAATCAATCAGGAAAAAAACACACAACAAAATTACTGGAATTAGCAAATACCTCTTAATAATAACTCTAAACATAAATGTTCTTAGCTATCCAATTAAAAGATGGAGACTGGCTAACTAAACTGAAAAACAAAACAAAACAAAACAAACCAAGACCCAACCATTTGCTGTCTGCAAGAAAACACCTCACCTGAAAGGAAAGACTGAAAGTTAAAGGATGAAAAATGATATTCCAGGCAAATGGAATCGAAATGCAAGCAGGACTAATTTACTCTTATCTGACAAAGCAGACTTTAAGTCAAAATCAGTCACAAGAGATAAAGAGGGTCACTAATAGTAAGAAAGGGAGCAATCCATCAGGAATATATAATAGCTGACTATCTACCCATGCACCAAATGTTGGTAAAATTTCCTAAAACAAATGGTTCAAAATCAGTCACAAGAGATAAAGAGGGTCACTAATACTAAGAAAGGGAGCAATCCATCAGGAATATATAATAGCTGACTATCTACCCATGCACCAAGTGCTGCTAAAATTTCCTAAAACAAATGGTACTGGACATAGGGAGACAAATAGGTCCAGATATAATCAATAGTAAGTGACTTCAATGCTACACTCTCCATTAATAGATAGATCATCCTGATATAGAAAGTTCAGAGTTAAACTTCACCAAAGATCAAATGGACTTAATAGAATATTAAGAATATGATTCTTTTATATTACAGAATATTCCATCCAACAGTGGTAGAATACACACTTTTCTCAGCAGTTCATGGAACTATCTCCAAAATAGGTCACATCTTGTATAAAAAGAAAGTCTTAGTAAATTAAAAAAAAAAAGAAAACAAAATAGATAATTCTATATATCTTCTCAGATCATAATGGAATAAAACTAGAAACCAATAGCAAGAGAAACTATATTAATACATGAACATTGAACAATACAGTTTTGAATGATCAGTGGATCACTGAAGGAATCAAGGAAAATTAAAAATTCCTAGAGTCATCTGACAATGCCACTTACCAGATTATGTGGGGTATAGCAAAGGCAATTCTTTTTTTTTTTTTTTTTTTGTGGTTCTTAGCAGTTTTATTTTATTTTATTTTTTTAAAACGCAATTCTTAGAGGAAAGATTATAGCTATGAGTACATACATTAAAAACTCAGAGAAATCTCAAATAAATAACTAAATGATTCACCCCAAAGTCTAGAAACACAAGAACAATAGAATTCCAAAATTAGTAGAAGGAAAAAATAAAGAGCAGTGCTAAAATTAATGAAATGGAGACTAAAAGAACAACAGAAAAGATCAATGAAAAAGTGTTGGTTGTTTGAAAGGATAAAACAAGACTGACAAACCCTTACCCAAAGTAACCAAAAGAAAAAGAAAGACCCAAAATAATAAAAGTAGATACTGAAAATTGGATATTAAAACAAATACCACTAAAATGCACTGGATTGTTAGGGAATATTTTGAAAAATTATAGTGCTATAACTTGAAAATCTAGACAAAACGGGTAAGTTTCTAGACATATATGCCCTACAACAATCAATGCAAGAAAAATTTAAAAACCAAAAAAGATCTATAATGAGCAACAAGACTGAAGCAGTAATATAGTCTCCCAACAAAGAAAACACCAGGACCAGATCAAGTCATTGCTGAATTCTACCAGAACATTAAAGAAGAATTAACATCAGTGCTCTTCTTTCAATTTGTAAAATGGAAAGGGAAAGAATACTCTCAAATTCATTCTGTGAAACCAGTGTTACCCCACTACAGAAACTACATAAGCACACAATGAAAAAAGAAAACTATAGACCAATTTCCTTGATGAACACAAATGCAAAATTTCTCAATGAAATGCTCACAAACCAAAGTCAACAACATGTTAAGAGGGTCATATACTGTGATCAAGTTGGTTTCATACCAAGGATACAAGGATGGTACAATACATGTGAATCAATAAAAGTAATATGGCACATAAACAGAATCACATGATCATTTAAATAAGATGCAAAAATCCTTTGACAAAATTCAATACCTCTTCATGGTGAAAGTCCTGAAGAAAGTAAGAATAAAAGCATTATCTCTTGACATAATAAACATTATATACAACAAATCAAAAGTCAACATTATATTGAATGGGAAAAAATTAACAGCATTTTTCTCTAAAATCAGGAACAAGACAAAGACACCCATTCTCATCACTCTTATTGAATACAGTGCTTCAAATCTTAGCCAGAGCAATAAGGGAAGAGAAGAAATAAAAAGGATAAAAATAGGAACAAAAGTCAATTGAACTTTGTGTGCAGATGATATACTTGAAAGACCCTAAAGACTCAACCAGAGTACCCTTAGATCTGATAAATACTTTCAGAAAAATGTCAAGATATAAAACCAATAAATAAAAAATCAGTAGCATTTCTATACATCAATGCTAAACTTGCTAAAAAAAAGTTTTTAAAAAAATTCCAACTAGACAAGGATGCCCACTGTCTCCACTCCTATTCAACATAGTACTGGAATTCCTAGCCAGAGCAATTAGGCAAGAAGAAGGAATAAAAGCAATACAAATAGGAAATTGGTAAAGAAACTGTGAAAATATCCCTATTTGCAGATGACATGATCCTATACCTTAAAGACCCAAAAAACTCTACTCAGAAGCTTCTAGACATCACCAATAGCTACAGCAAGGTAGCAGAATATAAAGTCAACATAGAAAAATCATTAGCATTTCCATACACTAATAATGAACAAAATGAAAAAGAATATATGGAAACAATTCCATTTAAAATAGCCTCAAAAAAAATCAAATACCTAGGTTTAAACCTAACAAAAGATGTGAAAGACCTCTACAAGGAAAACTATAAACTTCTGAAGAAAGAGATTGAGGAAGACTATATAAAGTGGAGAGATCTCCCATGCTTGTGGATTGGTAGAATCAACATAGTAAAAATGTCTATACTCCCAAAAGTAATCTACATGTTTAATGCACTTCCCATCAAAATTTGAATGACATTCATTAAAGAGATTGAAAAATCTACCACGAAATTTATATGGAAACACAAGAGGCCACGAATAGCCGAGGCAATACTCAGTCAAAAGAACAATGCTGGAGGGATCACAATACCTGACTTCAAACTATATTACAAAGCAATAACAATAAAAACAGCATGGTACTGGCACAAAAACAGACATGAAGACCAGTGGAACAGAATAGAGGACCCAGATATGAAGCCACACAACTATAACCAACTTGTCTTTGACAAAGGAGCTAAAAATATACGATGGAGAAAAAGCAGCCTCTTCAACAAAAACTGCTGGGAAAACTGGTTAGCAGTCTGCAAAAAACTGAAACTACATCCATGTATAGCACCCTATACCAATATTAACTCAAAATGGACCAAAGATCTTAATATTAGACCACAAACTCTAAAGTTGATACAGGAAAGAGTAGAAAATACTCTGGAGTTAGTAGGTATAGGTAAGAACTTTCTCAACGGAACCCCAGCAGCACAGCAACTAAGATAGCATAGATAAATGGGACTTCATAAAACTAAAAAGCTTCTGTTCATCAAAAGAAATGGTCTCTAAACTGAAGAGAACACCCACAGAGTGGTGGAAAATATTTGTCATCTACACATCAGACAAAGGACTGATAACCAGAATATACAGGGAACTTAAAAAACTAAATTCTCCCAAAACTAATGAACCAATAAAGAAATGGGCAGGTGAACTAAACAGACAGGTGTTGGCGAGGATGCGGGGAAAAAGGAACCCTCTTACACTGTTGGTGGGAATGTAGACTAGTACAACCACTCTGGAAAACAATTTGGAGGCTACTTAAAAAGCTGGACATCGATCTACCATTTGATCCAGCAATACCACTCTTGGGGATATACCCAAAAGACTGTTACTCCAGAGGCACCTGCACATCCATGTTTATTGCGGCACTATTCACAATAGCCAAGTTATGGAAACAGCCAAGATGCCCCAGCACTGACGAATGGATTAAGAAAATGTGGTATCTATACACAATGGAATTTTATGCAGCCATGAAGAAGAACGAAATGTTATCATTTGCTGGTAAATGGATGGAATTGGCGAACATCATTCTGAGTGGGGTTAGCCTGGCCCAAAAGACCAAAAATCGTATGTTCTCCCTCATATGTGGACATTAGATCAAGGGCAAACACAACAAGGGGACTGGACTTTGAGCACATGATAAAAGTGAGAGCACACAAGGGAGGGGTGAAGATAGGTAAGACACCTAAAAAATTAGCTAGCATTTGTTGCCCTTAACGCAGAGAAACTAAAGCAGATACCTTAAAAGCAACTGAGGCCAATAGAAGAAGGGCACCAGGAACTAGAAAAAAGGTTAGCTCAAAAAGAATTAACCTAGAAGGTAACACACATGCACAGGAAATGAATGTGAGTCAACTCCCTGTATAGCTATCCTTATCTCAACTAGCAAAAACCCTTGTTCCTTCCTATTATTGCTTATACTGTCTCTTCAACAAAATTAGAAATAAGGGCAAAATAGTTTCTGCAGGGTATCAAAGGGGTGGGGGTGAGTGGGGGGGGGAGTGGGTGGTAAGGGAGGGGGTGGGGGCAGGGGGGAGAAATGACCCAAGCATTGTATGCACATATGAATAATAAAACAATAAAAATATTTTAAAAATTCCATTCACAACAGCTTCAAAAAAAAAAAAAACCTTAATGCATAAACTTAACCAAAAAAAGGTTATAAAGCTCTACAGTTAAAACTATGAATCACTATAGAAAGAAATTGAAGACAATAGAGAATGCAGAAAAAGTTCCCATGCTCATGCATTGGCAGAAGACTCAAAACTTAAGTCTTGTGAACATGGTAGCATTACTGAAAGCAGCCTCTGCAATCCCCAAACTTCCAATGACTTTCCTCACAGAACTAGAAAAAAAGCAGGGGCTGTCGGAATGGCTGAAGTGCAAGTGGTAGAGCACTTGCCTAGCAAGTGTGAGGCTTTGAGTTCAAGACCCAGTGCTGCAAATAAATAATAAAAGACAAGGAAAGAAAAGAAAAGTTAAAAATGTAATATGGAAAGTCAGACACACTGAGTTTGCATCCTGTTTCTGGGCATACTAAATGACTTTGGACAAAGTACTAATGACTATGGGTCAGTTTCAAAACTGATAATACAGTAAGTGTTCACAGCACAGAGAATTATTGTCAGGTCTAGATTCTCAATAATTTTATTTAAATTTTTATGGATAATGGTCAGAGCCAAAACACCTCAAAATCCCTCCCATGAAACCTCTGACACTACCAAAAAACAAAAACATTTGGCCTAAAGTGTTTCCTAACCTTTATTAAAAAAATTCAGTTACCTGTATAGGAAAAAATCTGAATTTACATGAAAAGGATAAGAAATTATGTTCAGGGTCTAGGGGACAGTGTGACTATATAGAAATTCGTAAGAGAGTTTTGGGGTAACAGAATCATTCTGAATCTGATCGCATTAGTAGTTACATACGTTTACACGTGTTAAAATTCATAAAATAGGAAAAGAAAAACAAGTCAATCTTACTTTATGATAATTTAAAAAATATAGTAAATGTTCAAAAAATGAAGTGCCAATGCAACACTTAGACATAATGTCCATACAAGGCATTTAGGTAGACAGAACAGAAGTCAGGAAAGTAGTCTAAGCTACTGATAGATATTTTCATGTCATCTGGAATAATTCTCAGATCTCAGGATATTATAGCAGGAAAACAATAAAGAACAGAGTCTCGGGAAGTATTAGCATTAAATATTGAGAAAAAACCAATCTCACAGAAGAATATACTAAGAAATTATAGTCAGAGAAGTAATTTCTTCTGTGAATATGATTCACAGAAGGCAAGAAGAAACTTAGAAGTAGCTCATGATTGAAATGTCACAGAAAGGTCACATAAGATAAGGATTAAAAATGGTCTATGTAGGCCAGAGAGGTGGGCCAGTGGTATGGCAAGATGGAAACTAGAGACAGGCAGGTGTGTTATTCATTTGAGGAGTCTGCTATGAGGAGGAAGAAGACAAGTTTGTGATTACAGGTATATAGAGTTAATGATATGAGAAAACAGAAAGCTAATCATAGGCCTTAGAAAAGTACCAGTGGAGAAGGAATGTTAAAAAAAGGGAAGAAATAATTATCACATAAGGCCCCTCAAAAAAGAGACAGAATGGCATAGAAGAAAAGGAAATGCTGAAAGTGGAGGCCTTAAATTGATCTGATATCTATCATCGTAGTTTTAATTTCTCCAGCAGTGTTTAGAAGCTTGAGGTAATCAAAGTCAGTAGCTCAGTTACCCATAACGAGGAGAATATGCCAACTCATAAAGTAGGGCTCCACAGAGAGGACAGGCTAGTCAATCATATGGGTACGTATGTAAGTGAGTGAATTTAATGATCATGTTATTCAGATAAGCTTTAAAAAGCAGTGATTTAGGAAACAACACAAAAGTCCATTAATAGAGGAATGGATAAATTGTGGTACACTCATGAAGCAGAATACAACAATACAACTCAGGAATAAAAAACCTAACTACTGAGATACATGTCAGTCATAAAAAACTACATACTATATGAGCTATATTTTTATTTAAACTTCTCAAAAGGGCAAAGGAAGGAGATTAATGGCTGCTGCAATTAGTGGAAATAGGGAGGTGACTGACCTCAAGGAGCATGAGGAAACTTTGGGGGGGGGTTGGTGATAGAATGGCTCAATAATATGATTATTGTGGTGTATACATGATTATATACATTTGTCAATTACTTACAAGATATGCACTTAACACTGGTAGATTTTATTATTTAAAGTATACCTTAAGGTCAATTTTTTAAAAGGCTCTTGTGTGGAAACCTGGATAGTATGTTCGAAAGTGAAGTATGCTGCTAAAGACAGTACTTAAAAGTAGCTCCTCTTAGGGCAATAAACTACTCTATGTGACATTATTATGGTGAATGCATGCCATTATATATTTCTCCAGTCCTACAGAATGGACAACACAGATATGAAGCCTAATGCAAACTATGGACTTGGGGTGATCAGGATGTGTCAATATAGGTTCATCAGTTCTGACAAATATACCACTCTGGTGTAGAATGCTGGTAATGAGGAAGGTTTGTGTGTGTTCCGGGACAAAGAGGATAATGGGAAATTTCCACATTGCTCAATTTTCTTTAAAATTTGACTTAAAGTTGCACTAAAACATAAAATCTATTAAAAACAAAACCTCTTCCGCTGAGTCTCATCTATTTTCTGCAAAGGAAATATAGTAGGCAGAATTCTAATACCACTTCCAAGATTTCTTGCTGTCCTTTCCCCTCAAGCCCTTGCATAATACTCAGGACTATAAACATGATGGCTTTTAAATTAAATACGTCAACTGGTCTTAAAATAGAGAGACTGTTTGGTAAGCATGACCTAATTACATTAAGTCTTTTTAGCAGCAGGATTTTCTCTGGCTGCTTGTGGAAAGGCAGTCAGGAGTTAAGCACATGAGAGGGATTTGACTCATGGGATGTACTGTATTGCAAACATGGAAGAGGCCACGTAGCAAAAACCTAAGAATGGACTCTCACAGTTGTGAGTGTCTCTGGACCAAACACTAGCCTAATAATGGAGGTCTAAGTTCTACAGGCACAAGAAAGTGAATTCTGCCAACACCTTGAAGGAGCATGCTCTAGTTGAGCCTTAAGATGATGACACAGCTAACTGACACCTTGATTTCAGCCTCAAGAGACCATGAGCATAAGATCAACCTAAACTATGCCAAATTTATAATCCACAGAAAATATGTATAGTAAATTTGTACTACTTTAAGACACTCTTTATCGTAACTTGTTACACAGAAATATAAAATACAAAAAACTAATACAAAACTAAAAAGGACAGAGCTCTTGCCTAGCAACTGGGAGGCCCTGAATTCAATCCTGAGAACCATAAAAACAAAAACAAACACAAACAAACAAACAAAACCCTAACATGGAAGGGCAAATTTTAAATAGAACCTCTACCTTATCATAAAAGGTTCATGTTAGAACATAAAACCTGTAAGATTTTGTATGTGTTCATACTTGAACTCAGCCCTCACCATACTCTTTGCCTCATGTTATTAGTGATGGTTAATTCTGGGTGTAATCTTGACTACAGTGAGGAATACCTACAGAACTGGAAAATCACTGCTTCTTAGTGTGTCTGTTATGGGGTAGATGAGTGGCATGTGGGTCAGCAAACTGAGTGGGAGATACCTACACTGAATGTGGGTAGGTACTATCCAATTGGCCAAAGACCTGAATAATACAAAATGGAAGAAGATAGGGGAACAACTCAATCTCTTCAGTTGCTACTAATTTGTCCATCAGACTCCAGGTACTTCAGCCTTTGGGACTTACACCAGTAGCCCTCTAGGGACCTTGGTCTCAAACTGGGGACTGCATTGCATATCCATCTTTGTTGTTCAAATGCTTCTGACTTCCTGGAGTGAACCATTACTAGCTTCCCTGGTTCTCCACCTGCATATGGAAACTTTTCAGCCTCTGTAATTATGTGAATCAATCTATAAATTCCATCTTATGTAAATGTATAATCTATTGTTTCTGTTTCTCTAGAGAACTATACTACACTAGTGTACATGTTCTTGTCCAACATTAGATTATAAATTACTCTAGAGATAAACTGTATCTGATTAAACTATATAAGCCTACTACTCCAAGGGTCCTTAAAAATTGCCATGTTAATTCAGTGAATCAGAAAAACAAATAACATATGATGCATACAACCAAATATACTGAAAAATATGAACTCAACTTCAAGGAAAAGTTTTCTGTATACAATTAGTCATCAAGGGAATGAAAGAATCTAGATAGTTTAACAAAATAAATCTTGGAAAGACATAAAAATCCTTTGCAAAATGCACTGCTAAAATGAGAACACAGCAATAAAATGGAATAGTTCAATTTCTATAGCATCTGGAAGAGTGTGTAGGTTCAGTTTATTTTTAGAGAAAAAGACACAGAGAGAATAAAGTGATTACTTGTCAGGATACACTTGGGATACCCTTCACGTTATACTCAAGCACCAAGCCCAGGCAAAGGAAAAACAATTTTTTCGTTATCTTTTTATGTTTTGTGGCATTGGGAATCAAACCTAAGACCTCCTGCATGCTAGGAAAGCACTCTACCACTAAGCCAGGCACTCCAGCCTAAAATATACCAAATTTCTCATAGCAAGGTTATAAAAACACAACAGTTCTCTCCCTTCCTGAAAAACCTTAGAATAAAAAATTATGTCTGTTTTCTTTTTTTCAGAACTGGTGATTGAAAAGTTGCTGTTTTAAGTGAATGCATATTATTATTCAAAAACAAGAGAAACTCCTGGTAGTCCTAAGACTAAAAGGACTTCAGAGATATGAAAAGTGTATAGCATCAATTAACAGTGTGAAACTTACACAAGAAAAAGTATGTCAGAAAGATTACTACCACAGAATGTGTAAGCAACATGAAGCATGCTCCATGACATGTTAGAGGATGTGAGGGCAATCTGGCTGCAACATCTCTCACCCCGTTGATCACCAAGGTTGATTTGGCTGATCTGGCTGGCTAGGCGGGTGTCCCCTTCCTCCCTCACTGCTCCATGTGCATCCCTCCCGAAGCTGTGCGCTTGGTCGAAGAAGACGAACATCCCCGATAGAGGAGGACTGTTCTTTGGTCAAGGGTATATGAGTAGCTGCGCTCCTCTGCTAGAACCTCCAAACAAGCTCTCAAGGTCCATGACATGTTAGAAGCTAAGACTACAAAGTCTAATGCAGACAACAGTGATTACAGTAACAGGGTTACAGATACTCATCTCTACAAGCCAGGACGTACCCTCAGTTAACTTGAGAGAAGAGTGGTAAAAAGAGAGCTGAAAGTGAAAGAACAGATACTGCTCTGGTTGACTAGTTAGACCTATGAAGAATTAAAGTCTTTCAAGCCCAGAAAATAAGTTACTAAGGTATCTGTAAAATATCCATATGTCCCATTTATTCTCTACGCTTGCTGAAAACTTGGAGAGGACAGGTCACAGCAGAATTACACTCCCATCTTCCCAGAGAACTACTCAAAGACAATGAGCAAAAAAACTGATACTTGCAAATATAAACACACTTTCAAGCACAATGAACATTGGAGTAATGCCAGTATGATGATATAACCTGAAGAAACTGACTGCACAATAAGAATAAGACTGTAATATCAGGGAAATAAAACACAAGCAACAAGTCTTAGAGGAAAACAAGCTAGAATTCATTAATGCAAAAGCAAAATTTTTGAAATAAAAAGAAATTCATTAGATAGGCTTAACAGCAAAGAAAATAAAACTAAAGAATGTATCAGTGAGTTGGAATATCAGGCCTAAATATCCTTTCAAAACAAAGAGAGAAATGAATAAAAAGATGAAAAGCAGAAGCAGAGAAAAAAAATGACATAAGATAGAGATTTCAACCTGTCAGTCCAACAGGAGTCTTCCTGAAGAGATAAAGGAGAAGCAACATTTGAAGAAGTGTCGAAAGAAAATGTCCCCAGAATTGAAAGTAAGTATTCATTCTGAAAGTAACTAGTGAGAACCTTAGTCAAGTCAATTTTTTTAAATAAAGCAGAAATATTGAAGTAAAAATTCTGAACATCAAGGATAGAAAATAGAGGATCCAAGATGGCAACTAAGGTATAGAAGCAGAAAGCCTAAGCTCCATGACTCCAAAAACCTACCTGAGACATTGGAGCCACAGTTGGGTAATTCTGACTGCTTGTAGCCAAAATCATAACTGCCACCACATTAGATGCAGGAAAATAGTCAAAGACTAACCCTCAAATCAGCCTTTAATTGCACCTAACAGCTGTGGCCCACAACACAAGCCATCAAGGTGGTACAGCTCTGGGGAAACCTTTGTCCCACATGGCGATTTTTGTTGGAGGTGATTTTTTTTTCTTTTCTTCTCTTCTCCTTCCTCCATCAAGTGAAAATAAAGCATCAACCAGAATCAAACTGCTGACTTCCTGAACCCTAGCCCTTGGAAAGCCTCCCCATGCCATGTTGCATGAGAAAATATGGTGCCACTTCTTGCCACTGCTGCTGCTGGCACTGGCTCCAAACCTTTCTGCACATCAAATGACAGAACAAACAGGTGAGTGCATCACACCAGAATCCCCTATCAACCCCTGGGAACATAAACCAGCATAGCCCCTGAGCAGAATGAACCCAACAAAACTGAAAAACAAACTGCAAACTGTAATCAAACACAGAGAGCAGAGAGGATGGGTAGGATGCTGACCCTGCACCTGAGAAGGGCAGGGCAAGGAGCTAAAGTCAGCAGTGAACTATCAGTAAATAAACACAGGAAAGAGAGTGAAGGCTGAGAGCAGGTGATAAGCTGCTCTCCAAAGCAGGGCAGAGAGTAGATCACAGAGATGATCTCCTGAGCCAGAGAGCAGCATGCAAAACTGAACTGCCCCATGAAACTTAAAAACAAACTGTGAACTATAATCTACAATGGACAGCAGAGGGGGCGGGTGGCACACTGAACCTGTCTGAGAGAAAAGGCATTGGGTAAAGAACTAAACTTCCAGTGCTGAACTCTCAGTAAACAAACAGCAATAAGCAACTCCAAAGCAGAGCACGAAGTTGAGCACAGAGCTGATCTCCTGAACCAGATGGCAGCATTCAAAATTGAACTGCCCAAACTCACTGGTGGAAGAGCTGACCAAACAGCTGCAGCTGAAGGATAACACAGCTATCAGATGGAAAAAACAATAGCTCTGACTACCCTGCACAATCTGGTAAACCTACATCACTGCACAATTTCAATTAAAACACTACTCACAACTCCACCAGACCTATTTTTGAGATGGGCTTTTTGAGATATGGTCTTGCAAATTATTTTCCCAGGGTGGCTTTGAACCGTTATTCTGCCTCCTAGGTACCTAAGATTACAGGTGTGAGCCACTTGTGCCTGAAATGTACACAGGGAAGAGTTAAAAGTGGCCAACCTTGCCATTTAAGAAAATTAAGGAATTTTCAAGATGGCAGCTAGAGGGAGGAAGCAGAAAGCGTACCTCCTAAAGTGAAATCTTGGAGAGATGCTGGAGACACACCTTGCAGGCAAGGCCACTGAGAAGAGGCAAAACTTTGACCCCTCCACACTTCCAGCTGCTCAGAGCATCTTCACATTGAACAGAGATATCAGGAGGGCCCCCGGGCGGCTGCCAGTTGCCCACACCCAGACGACTTGGGAAGACACGGACAAGGTGAGCTAAGCAGTACACGGTACTCCCACAAAAAACCCTGGGCCAGATCAGCATAGACCCCTGGACAGACTGACCCCCACTTGGGGAAAAAAGAGAAACTGAGTAATAAGCAATAAGAAAAATAAAGACACATAGCAAACAGGGTGGGGTGCCCTGAGTGCTGAAGAGGGGGGAGAGGAATCCCTCCTGGAACTGTAAATAAACAAGCCAGGCCTGGCTGGGGAGGGCACGCGCCTAGCAATCAGGAGTGGGAAAACTTGTAAAAGCGGCAGGAGGAGGAAAACTCCACAGGAGAGGGGTGAAGGCCCACTTCCCATATGAACTGTAAATAAACACACAGGCCAGAGAAAGCGGGTGCAGTGTCACCTCCCCCAGTGTGCTTGGAAAGGAGAAAGCTTGTGTGGCTCACGCAAAGGAGAACTCTAAGTAAACAAAGCCTGCGGGACCAGGTGAGTGCTAAGCTCACCCCTGAGATCTGCATAAATAAAGCCTCCAGCAACAGCAGGCTGAAAGCAGCAGGCAGGCAAGCCACAGCCGCAGATAGGCATTCAAGACCTGTCTTTAGACTCTTTTTTTTTCTCTCTTCCCTACCTTTGATGAGAAAACAACTGAACTACACCTACATGCTGAAAAACTTACTGAAACTGTACTGCATCTGAACGTGGGACACTTTGTGGGTTTTTTTTTCTTCTTTTGTGTGGTTTTGTTCTATTTTATGTTACCTCTTTGATAAGACAACTACAGAACAACATCTGAGGCACCATCTCCAGGAATGGAGGCTGAGGGAAGAACACCAAAATTATTAAGAGTGAAACTTCATTGTAGTTGAACTTGGAGGGTTTTATTTTATTTAAATTAATTTTATTTTATATATATATATACATTTTTTCTTTCATTTACTTATTTTTCATTTTCAATCCTCTCTCTGTCTCTCTAATGCCTTTTCAGCTTACGGTTGATTAGTACACTGTCTCTCCATGTTTACATCTTTCAAACTTTTTTTGTTTGTTTCTTTGTTTTGTTTTGTTTTTTTCCTACTTGATTATTTGTTTTTCCCTTTTCCTTTAAATTCTTTGCTTCCATCCACTCTCACCCTTCCATTCTAAATATCACTAGTGCTATTATTACAGCAAGAAAATACTTAATTGCATACAGTATAGGGACAACAACAACACCAAGGGCAATGATGGGAAGACAGAAAAAACAGAGAAACCAGTTTCCCCACAGCAAAAAATTAGTACAGGAACCAGAGGCAAATGAAGAATTCAGATACTCAGATCCAGACTCCAACAAAATGAAGATAAACTATGCCAAAGAATTCAATGAGGCCCACAAGAATAATTTAAAAGAAGACATACTACAGGTACTCAATGAGAATTTTATAGAGATGATACTGTATGGGGTCAACCAAAATGTACAAGAGACACTCAAGAAATTCCAAGACAATAGAGAAATTGAAAAGCAAAAGAAGAAATAAAGAAAACGATAGAAGCACTGTATAAACACCAAAGTGAAACAGAGAACACTATTAATAAAGAGATAAATGAACTCAGGAAAAATAGACAACATTTAAGAGGAAACGACCCAGGATATGGAAAACTTCAGAAAAAAGACTGAAACAGAATTGCAAAACAAAACGGAAGGCCAATCCATCAGAATAGAACAAACAGAATTCGAACACAAAATGGTAATTGAAGGAAAAACCAAAGAACTACTAATTAAACAACTCAAGACCGGTGAAAAGAAAATGATAGAACTCAACGACTCCATCAAAAGACCAAACTTGAGAATCACGGGCATCAAAGAAGGAGAAGAGGTGCAAGCAAAGGGAATGAGTAATATACACAACAAAATAATAACAGAAAATTTCCCAAATCTAGAGAAAGATATTCCCATACAGATGCAAGAGGCCTCCAGGACACCAAAAACAGAGATCAAAATAGAACTACCCCACAACATATCATCATTAAAACAACAAGTTCAGAAACTAGGGAAAGAATATTGAAGGCTGTAAGAGAGAAAAAACAAATAACATACAAAGGTAAACCCATCAAAATCACAGCAGACTTCCCAACAGAAACAGTAAAAGCAAGAAGAGCGTAGGGGTGAATAACTTCAACCCCAGGATACTCTGCCCAGCAAAACTATCATTCAAAATAGATGGAGCAATAAAAGTCTTCTATGATAAGCAGAAACTAAAACAATATGTGACCACAAAGCCACCACTACAAAAGATTCTTCAAGGGATTCTGCAAACAGAATGTGAAACCCAACATAACCATGAAAGGACAGGCAGCACCAAACTACAGGAAAAGAAAAAGCAAGAAAGTAGAGAGTAACCTCAACTTAAGAACGCACAATCAAACCTTCAAACAACTAAGACAACTAAATGTCAGGAATCACCACATACCTATCAGTACTAATGCTTAATGTTAACGGACTTAATTCACCCATGAAAAGGCACCGTTGACGAAATGGATTAAAAAGGAAGATCCAACAACTTGTTGCTTACAGGAGACCCATCTCACCGACAGAAATAAGCATAGGCTTAGGATGAAAGGCTGGAAGAAGATTTACCAAGCCATTGGCCCCCAAAAACAGGCAGGAGTAGCAATACTTATCTCTGACAAAGTAGACATCAAACTTACATTAATCAAATGAGATAAAGAAAGACATTCCATACTAAAAAACGGGGAAATAGACCAATAGGAAATAACAATTATCAACCGATATGGACCCAATGTCAATGCACCCAATTTCATCAAACATACCCTGAAAGACCTAAAAGCATAACTCCAACACAGTGGTTGTGGGAGACTTTAACACCACATTATCATCAATAGATAGGTCATCCAAACAAAAAATCAATAAAGAAATCCAAGATCTAAAATATACAATAGATCAAATGGACCTAGTTGATGTCTCCAGAACATTTCATCCAACTTCTACACAATATACTTTCTTCTCAGCAGCCCATGGAACCTTCCGCAAAACAGATCATATCCTAGGGCACAAAGCAAGCCTCAGCCAATATATGAAAACAGAAACTATACCGTGCATACTATCTGATCACAATGCAGTAAAACTAGAACAACAAAAGTAAAGACAAAAAACATGAAAACAGCTGGAAATTGAATAGAAGGAAAGTACCTCAACATTATAAAAGCTGTATATGACAAACCTACAGCCAGCGTTATACTTAATGGAGAAAAACTGAAACCATTCCCTCTAAAATCAGGAACTACAGAAGGATGCCCACTATCTCCACTCCTATTCAACATAGTACTGGAATTCCTAGCCAGACCAATTAGGCAAGAAGAAGGAATAAAAGGAATACAAATAGGTAAGGAAACTGTCAAAATATCTCTATTTGCAGACAATATGATCCTATAGCTTAACGACCCAAAAAAACTCTACTCAGAAGCTCCTAGACACCATCAACACTGACAGCAAGGTAGCAGGATATAAAATCAGCAAAGGAAAATCATTAGCATTTCTATACACTAACAGTGAGCAAACAAGAATGTATGAAAACAATTCCATTTACATTCATCAAATAGACTGAAAAATCTACCGATAAATTTCTATGGAAACACAAGAGGCCACCAATAGCCAAGGCAATACTCAGTCAAAAGAACAATGCTGGAGGGATCACAATACCTGACTTCAAACTATATTACAAAGCAATAACAATAAAAACAGCACAAAAACAGACATGAAGACCAGTGGAACAAAATAGAGGACCCAGATATGAAGTCACACAACTATAACCAACTTGTCTTTGACAAAGGAGCTAAAAATATACGATGGAGAAAAAGCAGCCTCTTCAACAAAAACTGCTGGGAAAACTGGTTAGCAGTCTGCAAAAAACTGAAACTACATCCATGTATAGCACCCTATACCAAGATTAACTCAAAATGGATCAAGGATCTTAATATCAGACCACAAACTCTAAAGTTGATACAGGAAAGAGTAGGAAATACTCTGGAGTTAGTAGGTATAGGTAAGAACTTTCTCAATGGAATCCCAGCAGCACAGCAACTAAGAGATAGCATAGATAAATGGGACTTCCAAAAACTAAAAAGCTTCTGTTCCTCAAAAGAAATGTTCTCTAAACTGAAGAGAACACCCACAGAATGGGAGAAAATATTTGCCAGCTACACATCAGACAAAGGGCTGATAACCAGAATATATAGGGAACTTAAAAAACTAAATTCTCCCAAAACTAATGAACCAATAAAGAAATGGGCACGTGAACTAAATTTCTCAAAAGAAGAAATTCAAATGACCAAAAAACACATGAAAAAATGCTCACCATCTCTAGCAATAAAGGAAATGCAAATTAAAACCACGCTAAGATTTCACCTCACCCCTGTTAGAATAGCCATCATCAGCAACACCAATAACAAATGAATGGCAGCAATCACCACATACCTATCAAAATTAACACTGAATGTCAATGGACTGAACTTCCCCATCAAAAGGCATGTTTGGCAAACTGGATTAAAAAGGAAGATCCAACAATCTGTTGTTTACAGGAGACCCATCTCATTGACAGAAACAAACACTGGCCTAGGGTTAAAGGGTGGAAGAAGATTTACCAAGCCAATAGCCCCCCAAAACAGGCAGGAGTAACAACACTTATCTCAGACAAAGTAGAGTTCAAACTTACATTGATCAAATGAGATAAAGAAGGACACTCCATACTAAGAAAAGGCAAATAGTATTATCAACCTGTATGCTCCCAATGTCAGTGCATAAAAATAAGGGCCAAAATTAATGAACTAGAGACTAGAAAAACCATACAAAGAATCAAGAAACAAACAGCTGGTTCTTTGAAAAAATAAACAAGATGTACAAATCTGACTAAAATGAGGGAAAAGACCCAAATCATATGATTAGAAACACAAAAGGAGAGATAACAACAAACACCAAGGAAGTCCAGGGAAACATCAGAGACTACATTGAGCATCTATATTCCAATAAATTGGAAAATCCTGAAAAAATGGACAAATTTCTAGGTACTTATGACTATCCAAAACTCAACCAAGAGGTATTAACCACCTAAACAGATCTATAACACAAAATGAAATTGAAGCAGCAATAGTCACCCAAAAAAGAAAAGTCAAGGACCTCATGGATTCTCTGCTGAATTCTATCAGACCTTTAAAGAAGAACTGATACCAACCCTCCTTAAACTTTTCCATGAAATAGAAAGGGAAGCAACACTGCCTAACTCATTCTATGAAGCCAGTATTACACTCATCCTAAAACCAGACAAAGACACATCCAAAAAGGAGAACTATAGGCCAATCTCCTAAATGCGCATTGATACAAATATCTTGACTAAAATAATGGCAAACCGAATCCAATAACATATTAGAAAGATCATTCACTATGACCAAGTTGACTTCATCCCAGGGATGCAGGGATGCAGGCAGGAGTGGTTCAACATACGCAAAGCAATAAATGTGATACAGCACATTAATAGGAGGAAAGACAAAAACCACTTGATCATCTCAATTGATGCAGAAAAAGCCCCTGATAAGATTTAAAACCACTTCATGATAAAAGCTTTAAGAAAACAAGGAACAGAAGGAATGTACCTCAATATTATAAAGGCTATATATGACAAACCTATAGCCAACATCATACTTAATATAGAAAAACTGAAACCATTTTCCCTAAAATCAGGAACGAGACAAGGGTGTTGATTCTCCCCACTCCTATTCAACAGAGTTCTGGAATTCCTAGCCAGAGCAATTAGGCAAGAATACAAATAGGTAAAGACCCAAAAAACTCTACCCCAAAACTCCTAGATACCATAAACAGCTTCAGCAATGTAGCAGGATACAAGATCAACTTACAAAAATCAGTAGCCTTCCTATACACCAACAATGAACAAACTGAGAAAAAATATATGAAAACAATTTCAATACAATAACTTCAAAAAAATCAAATACCTAGGAGTAAACGTAACAGAGGATGTGAATGACATCTACAAGGAGAACTACAAACCACTGAAGAAAGAGACTGAGGAAGACTACAGAAGGTGGAAAGATCTCCCATGCTCATGGATTGTTATAATCAACATAGTAAAAATGACTATACTACCAAAAGCAATCTACATGTTCAACACAATTCCCATAAAAATCCCAATGACATTCATCACAGAGACTGAAAAATCTACCCTAAAGTTCATTTGGACCCATAAAAGACCATGAATAGCCAAGGCAATACTCAGCAAAAAGAGCAATACAGGTATCATGATAACAGTCTTCAAACTATATTACAAAGCAATAGCAATAAAAACAGCATGGTACTGGCACAAAAACAGATATGAAGATCAGTGGAACAGAACAGAGGACCCAGATATGAATCCACACAGCTACTCCCACCTCATTTTTGACAAAGGTACCAAAAACAAATATTGGAGAACACACAGCCTCTTTAACAAATGTTGCTGGGAAAAGTGGTTATCTGCCTGCAGAAAACAAATTAGATCCACGATTGTCACCTTGTACTAGTATCAACTCAAACTGGATTAAGAGTTTGAGGAAACAGGAAACTCTTAATCTAGGAAAGAGCAGGGAACACTGGAAGCAATAGGTATAGGCAAAGACTTCCTCAGTAGAACTCCAGCAGCCCAGTGACTAAGAGAAAGGATGGATAAATGGGACTACATGATATTAAAAAGCTTCTGCACAACAAAATAAATGGTTTCTAAACTGAAGAGACCAACACAGAGTAGGAGAAAATACTCGCTGGCTATACATCAGACAAAGGACTGATAACCAGAATATACAGGGAGCTCAAAAAACTAAACTCCCCCCAAATCAATGAACCAATAAAGAAGTGGGCAACTGAACTAAACAGAACTTTCTCAAAGGAGAAATCCAAATGGCCAAAAAACATATGAAAAAAATGCTCACCGTCCCTGGCCATAAAGGAAATTCAAATCAAAACCACACTAAGATTCTACTTTATTCCTGTTAGAATAGCAAGAATCAAGAACACCACCAACAACAAATGTTGGCCAGGATGTGGGGAAAAAGGAGCCCTCATAAACTGCTGGTGGGATGTTTTCTACTTTGGAAAACAATACGGAGGCTTCTTAAAAAACTAAAGATAGATCTGCTATATGATCAGGCAATACCACTCCTAGGGATATACCCGAAGGAATGCAACTCAGGTTGTTCCAAAGGCACCTGCACACCTATGTTTATTGCAGTACTATTCACAATAGCCAAGTTATGGAAACAGCCAAGAATGCCCTACTACTGATGAATGGATTAAGAAAATGAAGTATTTATACACGATGGAATTTTACTCAGCCACAAAGAAGAACGAAATTTTGTCATTCGTAAGTAAATGGATGGAATTGGAAAACATCATCTTAAGTGAAGTTAGCCAGGCTCAGAAGGCTACAAATCGTAAGTTTTCCCTTATATGCAGATTATAAACCTAAAACAACTGTAGTAATATTATTGGATATGGGTCACACACTAAGGGGAGAATGCATACAGGAGTAATTGGGAAAGGGAAGGAAACCTAAAACTTGAAAGTGTCTGATGCGCCCGTAGAGAAGCTAATAAAGTAATCTTAAACTGAGAGAGGCCACTACATGAAGGGGACCAGGAAGTAGTGAAGAGGTCTGGTAGAGATGAACCAATTCGGATTGTAATACACATTTGTGTGGAAGCAATGCTAGGAATCTCTCTGAATAGCTATCTTTATTTCACGCCAGCAGAAATGCTATGTCTTTCTTATTATCACTTATGTTTTCTTTTCAACAAAATTGGAGAAGAGGGCAGAACAGGTTCAGCCTGGAAGCGAGGGGAGCTGGAGGGGCAGTCGGGAGAGATGGTCCAAACAATGCAGACATATATGAATACATAAATAAACAATAATAAAAAATGGATAGAAAACAGTCCAAAGAGTTATCAGAAAGGGAAAAAAATTCTTAAAAAAGGAGTACCATCCAGAACATAAAGTCTCATTAGCAATAATGAAAATAGGATGATGAAAAAGTTAAATCTTTAAAATGTGATGGAAAAAAACCACTTCAAACTTAATATTCTTATTCGGCCAAATTATCATTCAAGCCTTTTTTGCAGCCATGATGGATTACGGGGGTTACCTCGAATAAATAAGTCTGGACAGAATATATAAAACAGTGGTTTTCAAACACTGGACAACAGACAGCACAGGGCAGTGATCCTTGAAGGGAAATGAAGGAGCAAAGTCCAACAAGTGCCTAACTTCATGTCAGGATGTAGCCCAGGAAAGTTTAACCAAATAGCTGGCAGTCTCTGAGTTGAGGAAACAGCACCAAGAGCTTGGAAACAACACTGGAATCTGCAATTCAGAGTAACAAAGAGAGAGCTGTACAGAGAAAGAATGCTGAAGATCTGAAGAGAATGCATGGAGTCTCCTGCTGAATGACGAGTAACATATTGTCAATAATACTGGGGGTTTAATCAGAGCTATGAATATTCATGTTTCTAACTACCAGAATAGAAAGACCTCCAAGGTAATAAAGCACTGGGTAACCAAGAATATTGCTCTAGCAGTGTGTAAGAGTAACATTAGACTCAAAACTGTTCTGTACTGTGTAGAAGAGTTTAGAAGAAAGCCTTGAGAGACTCAAATTATTTCTAAGTATTTAACTTAGATATAAACCCCCAATATTTAAAGAATATAAAAAAAAAACCTAAAAAGTTAAGATCCTATCACAAACTGCTAGGCATGTAAAGAAGAAAAGATGATTTTAATGATGAGAGAAAACAAAAAATAGACTCAGAAATAACAAAGATGACAGAATACATAACAACCTTAAAACATCTATCATAATTACATTCTACATATTAAAAAAGGTAGAGAACAGCATAAGCAATATAAACAAAGATGCTGAAAACAAAAGAACCAAAATCAATTTAAAGAGATAAAAAATATATTGTCTAGGAAGGTAGTGTAACTCAGCAGTAGAGCAACGGCATAGCCTGCAAGAGGTCCTTGGTTTGGTTCCCAGTACTGCAGCAACAGAACAATACAACCCCCCAAATTCCAATACCTAAGAGGAAAACTATACAGTGTCTAATGGGAATAGCAAAATAGATATAGCTAAAGAAAAGTTTAATGTACTTAAGGAAATAATAATCAGAATAGAAATATTCTAAAATGAAACACAGCTGAAAAGACTGAAAAAATGAAGGTGACATTGGTGAATGATTAAGAAAGCTGAAGTATGTGTGTTAAAAATACAAAGGGCAACCATTAAAAATTTTAATTATCTTTGTATGACATACTTTCAAAGAAAAAATCTTATTGAATAACTACATCAATAAACTCACAAAGTTACAACTTACAAAGTTTATAGATATATAAGAAGTCTAATAAAATATATCACCATCTAATTAACATATTTCAGGATGCTTCATGGTGCCGAGCT
Source organism: Castor canadensis (assembly GCF_047511655.1). Taxonomy (NCBI): domain Eukaryota; kingdom Metazoa; phylum Chordata; class Mammalia; order Rodentia; family Castoridae; genus Castor; species Castor canadensis. The sequence continues at coordinate 91,894,190 of NC_133399.1, read as the reverse complement.
GACAGAAACAATCATCAGTTGTTTTGTGATCAAAGGATCAAAAGACATTTGGGCACTTTTATTAGTAAAAATTACTGTTTCAACTACTAAAATGATTATGTAAAAATTTAGTATTTACTTTGATATATAACTTAATTTAGCTAACTGGCATAATTGGAGGCTTTAACATAATTTTGTTTCACATGCTTTTGAACAAATAGAGTTTTACATACATTTATCCAGATACTTATTTCTTGTTTTTCCTTCTAATTCTTTTCTATTTAAAAGTATTTAAAACCAAAAGTATATACTGGGAAAAAAATCCAGCAAGTTAAGAACCTATTTCTATAATAGTAGTACTGGGAGACAACACCCATTCCTTTTCTTTTTAAAGAAAAGAAACCAAAGCAACAATATAATCTCATCTTTGTATAAAAGATGTAACAAAAGACAGATTAGAGAAGATACATCAGATTTTTATATTTTACAAAGTACTATTGAATATCTTCATTTCCAATTATGCATTGATTGCTACATTATATTTCTTTTACTTATACTTACATCATTCCAGACATGTATTTTGAATATTAATATGTTCAAATCTCAAAAAAAAAAATCATACCATATGGCCTTCAGCTCGTGCTTTATTCTGCATGGCTTCCCGTTTTCGCTGTAGGAATTCTTCCACTTGTTTAGCTCTTTCTACAGTTAGCTGCCCTTTTTGCCTATTTTGGACAAACCGCAGAGTCAGTCATTTTGAGCATTAATTAATTCAAATGGTTAAAAATTTTCCTTATTCTAAATATTTTTTTCCATTATAGAACATGAAGAAAGGCTGGTACAAAATAAAAATTTTCTACTTACAAACATATGAAATTATTTTAGAATATACTTATAAAAGAATCTTAATAGTTTATATGCTTATTTAAGAACTCTATTAAACATAGTGAATCTTCTTCCATTGGTATTGAAGTGAAATGAAAGCAGTATAGTAGCAATTTTCAAAAAGAATGAAATTTATTTAAGTGTGAGTTTCCGAAAATATAACAAAAAGCTGTCTGAAATTCCTGAATATCACAAATATTAAAAAGTAAAATGGATAGGAAAAAATTAACAACACAGTTACTTGTTTTAGTCTTCTGATTTTATTCTTATATCTCTGACAATTATGAATTAATATAAACGTGTGTTTAGACTACAAATTGAAAGTCTAAGCAACAAAAAGGTATTAATAATAAACATTTATTGAACATCTACTATATGTTGTGCCAGTTACCAAGCTTTAAGCATGGGGGGGATACAAAAATAAATAAAACTCAGGTCTATAGTTAAGGGACTTTTAGCACGCCTTCAACTGTGGTTAATTTTTTTGTTTTGTTTTGGCAGTACTAGAGGATGAACTTCAGGCCTCACGCTTGCTAGGTAGGCATTCTACCACCTTAGCCACTCATGTGGCTCATGTTGAGTATTTTTGAGGTAGGTCCTGACCAACTATTTGACCAGGCTGGCTTTCAGTGTGATCTTCCTGATCTCAGCCTCCTGAGTAGCTAGGATTACAGGTAAGCCACTGGTGCCTGGTAAATGTGGTTAATTTTGGAGATGAGAAAGTTATTGGCTGTACTTTACTTGAATTTTGGCTAGTATGGTGCATAAACTTCCTATAACCTCTCTTTGGGATCATAACTAGGTTACATTCTGAAAAATACATGAAATAATGTTTTTTCTACTTTTCAGTTAAGATTTAAATGCTTTTGGTTTTCATGTCTCAAATAACATTTCTTTTAACATTTTAGGTAACAACTACTAACTGAAACACAGAAATTAAGATACAAAAAACATACACCATCACATACCTACGAGTGATCACAGTCTAAAATTTATTTCCTTCATGTGTACTTAAGAGATTCTTATAAAATTTCCATCTTAGGTATTTTCTAGGATTAGATAAGATCCAAATCTGGTTTAAGGAACTATTACTATGACTTGCATATGTCTGGGTTGTCAATCTAGTTCCACATCACATTTCTGAAGTTCAGAAATGTACATTTCCAAAGCCATAGCTTGAGTAGGTTCAGAACAATGAATGCAAAATTTGTTCATGCCTCTGAAGTGTGCATGTGTTGTCCACTAGCATTTATATTATGCACTGTATGTCTGAAGTTAGTATAGCTTGTCTGGGCTAAATGCAACATAATTCCCTATATATACTATATCCTGCTCTGCTATAGCCCCATTTATATAACCCCGGGTATGAAGAGGGCAGATAAAATATCAAATATGCTCAGACATGTCATCTAAAACTAGACAACTAGTAATTAGGGTCTTGTTGGAGGTCCTGGAAGCACAAACCACCATGTGCAGATAAAACAGTTGATCTTACTGCTGTGCATCCCCCTGCACTGAATTCCTTCTTTAACCTTTGTAGAAGCAAAGTATATTTGATTTCCCATCCAAAGACAATGTCTGTGTACAGTGCTTATCATTCTGAACCAAATGGTATATGTTAACATGGCAACTGTGCAAAATTACTAAGAACCTGATCATATGTATAATTCCTTTGATTTACAGATTTATATACCACTTATGTATAAAGAGTACTACCTGCTTTATATATTTATATAGTTTTAAGTGTTGCTTCACTGAACAATTATTTCCTAAGCTGGTTTAAATAGGCAGGTTTACATTCCTAGCTTCTTTCAAACACAAAATGTGTACAATTATTTTAACATAACTGCTTTTCATTTATTAAACAAATATTTATTATCAGCTATTTGCTATATTATAAAGATGAATAAATAAAGAACTCTAGGAAACAAGGTTGGTTTATCATATGAAAATCAATGGGAATTTCCATGATTCTGTGTAAGCACTTACAAACTGTCTTTTCCACATACATTACTGTTTATCACTTCATATTCACCTAGAAGAACTAAGAACCCAAATTGCTATGTTTTGTACATCATATTCTTATTCTTTCTATTCTCTACACTATGAGCACAAAGTGTAAATGCTTGGATTATGGGAATGAAGAAAAAATAAGTCAATCATTCTCGTCCTTAAACACTACTAAGAATTCATATGCAAAAGCACTTTTATGAAAATTAGACTATATTTTCTCAGTTCCAAACTATATCACGTAGTATCATTAAAACATTGCCCTAGACTCATAAAAGAGTGATAACAGAAACATTATATGAAACACAGAGAGAGAGTAAGAAATTAGTAATCTGAATAACAAAATACAAAGACATTAAGGTAGGTTAAGAGGTGTTCTTTTAAACAGGAAAAGGGATATCAAACAATGAGAAAACAGAACTATGGATTTCTTTCACTAAGAAATAATTATTCTAAGAAAACTTTACTTCTTTTCTAACCCTAACAAGAGAGGGGAAGGGGAGTAAGTTTCTTTCCTTTTCTTATTTTAAATGCACAAAGTGGAAAGAAATAATGCTTCATATTCATGCCACAAATTCTTTTATGACAAGGAGCTTTTAAGTATTTGAAGGATGGCTATAAGTAGACTATTTTAAGAGTATAGAACAATATAAAATAGCACTCTAGATAAAACATAATATGAGAAATAAAAATAATATGGTTTTAGGTACAAGAATTTGGTTCTATAGGGTTACCAGGGATAAGAAAATGATGTAGAGTGTGTTCATTAATCTTCCTTTGCTGTCTATCTAATGGAATGGAATTGTCAGCTTTACCCTAGTTAATTAAGCAATACAGAGAATAATTGTAAGAATAAAAGCACTATAAAATACAATGATAAAAGACACTCAATAACTTATCATAAAGTAGTTTTACCTAGCTTGTGGGCCTAATATTAAAAAGGTAGTAGAAAAACCCAAATTAGTAGAATCAGGAATGCAAAAGGGGAGATAACAACAAACACCATGGAAGTTTAGGAAATCACCAGAGACTACCTCAAGAACCTATATTCAAATAAATTTGAAAATCTTAAAGAAATGGACAAATTTCTAGATATATATGATCATCTAAAACTGAACCAAGAGGAAATTAATCACCTGAATAGATCTATAACCCAAAAGGAAATTGAAGCAGCAATCAAGAGTCTCCATAAAAAGAAAAGGCCAGGACCTAATGGATTCTCTGCTGAATTCAATCAGATTTTTAAAGAAGAACTGATACCAAACCTCCTTAAACTGTTCCACGAAATAGACAGGGAAGGAAAACTGCCAAACATATTTTATGAAGCCAGTATTACACTTATCCCAAAACCAGGCAAAGACACCTCCAAAAAGGAGAACTATAGGCCAATCTCCTTAATGAACACTGATACAAAAATTCCCAATAAAATAATGGCAAACCAAATTCAACAACACATCAAAAAGATCATTCACCATGACCAAGTAGGTTTCATCCCAAGAATGTAGGAGTGGCTCAACATATGAAAATCAATAAACGTAATAAACCACATTAACAGAAGCAAAGACAAAAACCACTTGATCATCTCAATAGATGCAGAAAATGCCTTCGGTAAGATCCAACACCATTTCATGATAAAAGCTCTAAGAAAACTAGGAATAGAAGGAAAGTACCTCAATATCATAAAAGCTATATATGACAAACCTATAGCCAGCATTATACTTAACTGTGAAAAATGGAAATCATTCCCTCTAAAATCAGGAACAAGACAAGGATGCCCACTATCTCCACTCCTATTCAACATAGTACTAGAATTCCTAGCCAGAGCAATTAGGCAAGAAGAAGGAATAAAAGGAATACAAATAGGTAAAGAAACTGTGAAAATATCCCTATTTGCAGGTGATATGATCCTATACCTTAAAGACCCAAAAAACTTTACTCAGAAGCTTCTAGACATCATCAATAGCTATAGCAAGGTAGCAGGATATAAAATCAACATAGAAAAATCATTAGCATTTCTATACACTAATCATGAACAAACTGAGAAAGAATATATGAAAACAATACCATTTACAATAGCCTCAAAAAAACTCAAATACCTACCAAGGTGTAAACTTAACAAAGATGTGAACGACCTCTACAAGGAAAACTATAAACTTCTGAAGAAAGAGATTGAGGAAGACTATAGAAAGTGGAGAGATCTCCCATGCTCATGGATTGGTAGAATCAACATAGTAAAAATGTCGATACTCCCAAAAGCAATCTACATGTTTAATGCAACTCCCATCAAAATCCCAATGACATTCATCAAATAGATTGAAAAATCTACTGTTAAATTTATATGGAAACACAAGAGGCCACGAATAGCCAAGGCAATACTCAGTCAAAAGAACAATGCTGGAGGTATCACAATACCTGACTTCAAACTATATTACAAAGCAATAACAATAAAAACAGCATGGTACTGGCACAAAAACAGACATGAAGACCAGTGGAACAGAATAGAGGATCCAGATATGAAGCCACACAACAATAACCAACTTGTCTTTGACAAAGGCGCTAAAAATATACGATGGCGAGAAGACAGCCTCTTCAACAAAAACTGCTGGGAAAACTGGTTAGCAGTCTGCGAAAAACTGAAACTAGATCCATGTTGATCACCCTAACCAGTATTAACTCAAAATGGATCAAGGATCTTAATATCAGACCCCAAACTCTAAAGTTGATACAGGAAAGAGTAGGAAATACTCTGGAATTAGTAAGTATAGGCAAGAACTTTCTCAATGGAACCCCAGCAGCACAGCAACTAAGAGACAGCATCAATAAATGGGACGTCATAAAACTAAAAAGCTTCTGCTCAACAAAAGAAATGGTCTCCAAACTGAAAAGAACACCCACAGAGTGGGAGAAAATGTTTGCCAGCTACACATCAGACAAAGGACTGATAACCAGAATATATAGGGAACTCAAAAAACTAAATTCTCCCAAAATTAATGAACCAATAAAGAAATGGGCAAGTGAACTAAACAGAACTTTCTCGAAAGGAAGAAATTCAAATGGCCAAAAAACACATGAAAAAATGCTCACCATCTCTAGCAATAAATCCACCTCACCCCTGTTAGAATAGCCATCATCAGCAACACCACCAACAACAGGTGTTGGCGAGGATGTGGGGAAAAAGGAACCCTCTTACACTGTTGGTGGGAATGTAGACTAGTACAACCACTCTGGAAAAAAATTTGGAGGCTACTTAAAAAGCTAAACATTGATCTACCATTTGATCCAGCAATACCACTCTTGGGGATATACCCAAAAGACTGTGACACAGGTTACTCCAGAGGCACCTGCACATCCATGTTTATTGCGGCACTATTCACAATAACCAAGTTATGGAAACAGCCAAGATGCCCCACCACTGACGAATGGATTAAGAAAATGTGGTATCTATACACAATGGAATTCTATGCAGCCATGAAGAAGAACGAAATGTTATCATTCGCAGGTAAATGGATGGAATTGGAGAACATCATTTTGTGTCAGGTTAGCCTGGCCCAAAAGACCAAAAATTGTATGTTCTCCCTCATATGTGGACATTAGATCAAGGGCAAACACAAGAAGGGGATTGGACTTTGATCACATGATAAAGCGAGAATACACAAGGAAGGTATGAGGTTAGGTAACACACCCAAAAAACTAGATAGCATTTGTTGCCCTCAACGCAGAGAAACTAAAGCAGATACTTTAAAGCAACTGAGGTCAATAGGAGAAGGGGACCAGGAACTAGAGAAAAGGTTAGTTTGAGAAGAATTAACTTAGAAGGTAACACGCATGTACAGGAAATCAATGCATGTCAACTCCCTGTATATCTATTCTTATCTCAACTAGCAAAAACCCTTTGTCCTTCCTCTTATTGCTTGTACTCTCTCTTCAACAAAATTAGAGATAAGGGCAGAATAGTTTCTGCCAGGTAGTGAGGGGTAAGGAGGGGGAAGGGAGGGAGTGGGGGGGGGGCGTAAAGAAGGGGGTGGGGATACGGGGGGGGGTGAAATGACCCAATGTATACATATATGAATAAAATAAAAATTAAAAAAAAAAAGAGGTAGAAGAGATATATTATAAAGTCATGGATATAAGCAAGGTCACCATAGCCAGTTATTGAGAAGAAAGGAAAAGAAAGCGTAAATAATAGCACAAAGAAGGCACAAGCAAATATATATAATCCATAATGAGAGGGTCTGAAAGAATCCTAAGTGACTATAGATTTCAGTTTACTGAATCAGCTTCAATCAGGTAAAATAATTCGCCAGAAATAACCATGACATACAAATTGCAATAAGAACTAATTATAATAATGTGGATAAATGGCCATCAAAAAGTATAAGCAAAACAGGCATGGTGGCAGGCATCTGTAATCTCAGCTACTTACAAAGGTGAGGCAGGAGGAATGCGTACTTCCAAGAGGTTGAAGCAAACTTGGGCAACACAGTAAGACTCTTATCTCAAACAAAAAATAATGCAATAGACAAAAGAATATTATATTTAGTCTAGAGGAGATCCTGGGTCCAATTTTTCATTGAATAAAGTACTCTCATATCTCCATATAAAAACCCTGGAACACTGTTATTTAAATGAATATTTTGAAGACATTCACAAAGGTCCACCTGCAAACATCCTTCATCTTGGACTGAAATCTACTTCTCTGCTTCTTTCAGTCATACGAATTGCACCTATTAGAAATATAAGGAAGTAGAGGTCCTCTTCTACATGGTAAGGCACCCATTTTTCCGTGCTTACACCTTAAACCATGATTTCTTTAATGAGCACTAAAATTCCCAGCATCTTTAACTGTTCCATGTAAAATGTTTTAACCTTTAGTGAAGTCAATATTTAACAACAGTTAAATGAATTTAGGAATCAAACTGTTCACTCCTGGTGTTACTAAAACATAGTTATGTGACCTTCAAGAAATTAATCATGCTGTGACTCAATTTCTTGATCTGTTAAATAATAACACCTGCTTTGTAGAATTGATGAGGACTACAAGAGTTAATAACATTAATTATCATTATTCTTGGTAGTTATGGTCTATAAAGTCATCACAAACACTGAATTAGTGAATATTGAGCCATTGTTCCTAGGGAAAATACAGGGTTGGATTTCTTTGAGGCTCCTGTCATACTTCATGAATAAATTAATGCATAACCTTGTTTTATGTGTTTCTGCTTTAAAAAACTTTATTTAATATATAATGTTGATTCTTTAACATCGGGCTCATGGCAAACATTACTATAACACCTGAATGAAGCTTACCTAATACCTATTTTCTCCCTAAAGTACATTACAGCTTTCTTCTACTTAGGAATACCAGACATCATTTCAAACCTATGTTTGGGGACCATTAAAAAATGTATAAAAATACAAAATGCATGGCATTAAATCAGAAGTTGTTTATAGTATGACAGCTGAAACAAGAAAGTAGGGCAACACCTTGTTAAATAAACCTTAGGTGGGAATGTATGCACTATGTGACTAGAATTTTTTATGTTTTGTACATGGCCCAAATGACCTAGAAAATGCTAAAGCATTAATTTTGGGGTTATAAAGAAGTTCTAACAAGTAGCCAAATTCATAAACACAGAATCTATGAATAACGAAGATTGATTGCATGTGAAAATTATTTAGAACAGGCCTGGTTGTGAGTGCTTGACTAAACATGACCTGTTACTTTTTTTTTATTATTATCACTTTCATCATTATTTCGCTACTTTTATAGGCAATTTTTGTCATTATTCTATTATGTAACCAGTACAGAATGCAGCAAAAGCTTCATTTCCTATACTACTCTGAATTATAATCAAAAAGTGTAACTACTTTTTAAAAACTTCTCTCATTCCTAAGAAGTTACTGGTACTAGGCAGAAAGCAATAAAACAGGTACTATGGTAAACTTTTAGAGTAACTACAAATGGGCACCACTTTCCTAGAAAGAAGTTTCATAACATTTCCTTCATAAATAACTTGTACACATAACCTGAAGGTTAATTTTATGTAGTATTTTTAGCATGTCTCTACTTTGACTGTGACTTCTCATGCAGTCAGGTATGGAATTCTCCACTTGTGGCATTATGTCAGCACTCAAAAAGTTTTGGATTCGGGGCATTTTTGGATTTTGGACTTTCAAGTTAAGGGTGCCAAACCTGTACAAACATTTGGTTAATCCTTAGGATGATAATAAAGTAGTCAGCTGGTGGTATTTTTGAAACAGAAATACATGAATATTATTGAACATAGCAAAGCAAACAGTACTCAAAGGGAATTTGAGGATAAGAGGAAGAAAAAAAATACTTTTGAGTAAGTAAACTACTAAAGACAAAGACAATAACTTAAGTCTATACAAGTAAAAATTACTGGACCCATGATAGTGAAAAGGGATTATCATGTACATGTGAATATGAGACAAAAACATTGGTAAAGATGAGATTAGGAGACTAGTTAACAAACTAGTTAAATTATTTTCTCACCAATGAATATAAACTATGAGAGGTAAGGATATTTCTACTTTTATGGCAAGATATAATTGTACTAGTTTGAAGGCTTTTCTATTTTTATTTACAGTTTCAGGAAGAAGCAAATTTCACAACGTTTCAGCTTAGTAGTTTATGAAATTATTTTTTCCTAATTTAATCTATTCAAGTATATGCTCCAAAATAAGAGAAATCAATTTGGCCTCTCAATGTTAAAAGGTAAAATCAATATATTTTTCTAAAGCTTTACAGCCACTATAATGAGAATGGCTTGCTGGCAAAGGTAAAGCTTTTTATTTTTGGTTTTTTTATTTATTTTTTTTTTTTTTCAGTGCTGGGGACTGAACTCAGGACCTTGCACTTGCCAGGTAAGCATTCTTCCACTGAGTTAAATCCCCAACCCCAAAGGTAAAGTTTTGTTGAAACCTGATTCTGTTAATATATTAAGAAGAAAAAGCACCCCCTACACACACTGATATAAGATGATGATATGGTAGCACTGGGGATAGTGATGGTGAGGTGATAAAGGTACCAAAAAACAGACAGACAAACAAACAAAAAACCCACCTCCCTTTAGGCAGTGTTATTTAAACAAGGACCAAATGAGAGAATGCAAAAAATTCAGCTTTCAGGCCTCTTCACAGAGGCTTATTTCTACTACACAGAGTCATACATAAAGATGTGAAAGCTGGGGGCGGGGAGGAGAAATGACCCGAGCATTGTATGCACATATGAATAAAAAAAAAAGATGTGAAAGCATCAGGAAGACCAACAAATTCAGGCTTAGAACATCAGGAACAGGATGACTTAGCCAATGTTAGGCCTTTGACAAGTGACAGTCTATAAGTTTTCAATGCTCTCAGCAATATAAATAAATTATATAATTTGTACAAAACCAAACATTTAATCCAGAAGTATAATCTGTACTAGGATTATGCAATCATACTGTGTTCACAATGAACTGCATATTTTTATCAAAGGCTGGAATTGAGCCTAACAACTTTTTAAAAACTCAGCACACTTGGCAAAATTAAAAGCTGTGTATCTTTTTTTTTTATTTTTTATTGTTTTATTATTCATATGTGCATACAATGCTTGGGTCATTTCTCCCCCCTGCCCCCACCCCCTCCCTTACCACCCACTCCGCCCCCTCCCTCTCCCCCCCCCAATACCCAGCAGAAACTATTTTGCCCTTATTTCTAATTTTGTTGTAGAGAGAGTATAAACCATAATAGGAAGGACCAAGGGTTTTTGCTAGTTGAGATAAGGATAGCTATACAGGGAGTTGACTCACATTAATTTCCTGTGCATGGGTGTTACCTTCTAGGTTAATTCTTTTTGATCTAACCTTTTCTCTAGTTCCTGTTCCCCTTTTCCTATTGGCCTCAGTTGCTTTAAGGTATCTGCTTTAGTTTCTCTGCGTTAAGGGCAACAAATGCTAGCTAATTTTTTAGGTGTCTTACCTATCCTCACCCCTCCCTGTGTGCTCTCGCTTTTATCATGTGCTCAAAGTCCAATCCCTTTGTTGTGTTTGCCCTTGATCTAATGTCCACATATGAGGGAGAACATACGATTTTTGGTCTTTTGGGCCAGGCGGACCTCACTCAGAATGATGTTCACCAATTCCATTCATTTACCTGCGAATGATAACATTTCGTTCTTCTTCATGGCTGCATAAAATTCCATTGTGTATAGATACCACATTTTCTTGATCCATTCATCAGTAGTGGGGCATCTTGGCTGTTTCCATAACTTGGCTATTGTGAACAGTGCTGCAATAAACATGGGTTTGCAGTTGCCTCTGGAGTAACCTGTGTCACATTCTTTTGGGTATATGCCCAAGAGTGGTATTGCTGGATCAAATGGTAGATCAATGTTTAAAAGCTGTGTATCTTCAATTAGGTCCCCAATTTTATTTGATTTTTTAATTTACACATCTAGTAATAAATAACCCAATCTAAACCAAAGTCAGAATAGTGAGTAGGCATTAGCTAGTCAAATAGGCAGAGGCAAAGGTATTCCAGACAAGAGGAGAAGCAAGTAGAAAGAACAAACACAAGAAAATACATGCCTGTTACCTTGCCCCTCCCACAAGTATAGAAAGGAGGAGCAACAAGGTAATGCCAAGCAAGCCTATGGGCTTCTAAGAGAACATACAGGTCATATAGGGGCTACAACATGATCCATGTGGAAATTAGTAATGATTACTTCAATTTTTTTAATGTATATTATTTATAAACTTTTTCCAAATGTATGTCTATTTAATCAGGTAATTTTTCAGACTCAATGCACCTCAAACTTATTCCTATTAAATTTTATCTAAGGGCTGGCAAAGTGGCTCAAGTGGTAGAATGTCTGCCTAGCAAGCATGCAACCCTGAGTTCAAATCCTAGTATCACAAAAAAAAAAAAAAATCTAAATTGCTGGGCACCGGTGGCTCATGCCTTCATAATCCTGGGTACTTGGGAGGTACAGTTCAGGAGGATTACAGTTTGAAGTCAACCTGGGCAAAAGGCAAAATCCTATCTCAAAAATATTCAACACATAAAAAAGGGCTTGGTAGAGTGACTCAAGTGGTAGAGTGCCAGCCTAGTAAGCATGAGATCCTAAGTTCAAAACTCAGTACCGACACACACACACACACACACACACACACAAAGTTAAAGTTAATTGTAATGAAGATTAGTTTAAGGAGGACAAGCCTCTAAATCTTTTATTTGGATGACAAAGCTAAATATATACAAAAGCTCCTAGTTTCTGGTAAGGCATACAAGATTAGAAGTAGCTGCTCATCCCATCAACAAGTAAGAAGCTGAACAAACTGAAAAATCACTTACTCCTCTTAGATCCATAAGACAAGCTGAGGTAATAGGGCAAATTACTGCCCCCAAAACTGGGAGACAGTGAGGCAGATGAGGGAAGCACAATTTACCAGAGCAGAATCCTCCATGGGAATCAGTGTCAGTATAGCAAAACATGAACAATAACTGATAAATTACAGAAGGCTATGTTGACCGTAATGGAGGACCCTTACACTTCTGTGACTTTTATCTCTAGGAACTCGACCAGTTCCTCAAAGTAAATGTCAAAGAAGTTATAGCAGGAAGAAAAGTTACAGCAGGAAGAAGCTAAAAATCAATTCCTTTCAAATATGCCAAAACATTCTGTTCTTAACATTGCCTGCTCTGAGGAGAAATTATTTTGTTACAGCCACATCTGCTGGGCAATTATCCACTGGGGAAAGGAATGGTCAATTCCAGCCTGCTCTAACCTTCTACAGAGGAGAGGGAAGGAAAATGCATGACACTAGCCATCTCTAGCCATCCTGTCCTATCTAAAAGAGAGGAAAATCCTGAAAACTCACTGGTAAAGTTAACAGATTAGGGACACAGGCTCACCAAAAGACAGATATAACCACACAACTACAGAATGCTTCCCTGCTTTCCTCCACAGTTTACTATTACAGCGCTAACGGTCTACTTATCACAGTTCCTTTTACCCAGTTCATCACATCTACCTTTCAACAAAAGGCAAAGAACACAGTTTGAAGAGACCGAACAAGGATTAGAAATAGATTCAGCTATGACAGGAATATTGGAGTTATCAAATGAGGAATTCGAAAAAACTATCATTAAAGTGCCAAGATTTTTTTAATGTAAAAAGTAGACAACATGCAAGAATAGATGAAGAAGTGAAGCAGAGAGATGAAAATTCTAAGAAAGAATAAAACTGAAATGCCAGATATCATAAACACTGCAGTGGAAATGAGGAAAGCTTTTAAAGGGCTCATTGGTAGACTGCTCAAGGCCAAGGAAAGAATCTGGGTGAGGATGCAGCAAGAGAAGCTACTGAAAGTGAAGAAAAAAAGCCTGAAATGAACAGAATATCCAAAAACTGTGGGACAACTACAAAAGGTGTAAATACATGCAATAGAAATACCATTAGGAAAAGCTCCACACCAGAAGGAAAAGAAAGAAACAAAAGCATTATTTAAAGTAGTTAATGACTTAGAATTTTCCCAAATTAATTTTGAACATTGAACCATAGATTTAGAAAATCAGAGAACATCAAGTAGATACTCGCCAAAATGACAACAAAACAAACCTACACCTAGGCAAATCATATTTAAACACAAGGAAATCAATTTTAAGTCTTTCAAAAACAAAAATTTTTGAAAAACTCAAGACAGAAGACAAATTCATCATACATATAGAAGACAAAAGAAAATTATATTCAACTTTTCCCCAGAAAGCATGAAATATTTAATTGTTGAGGAGGGAACATCACTACTACCAACAGCAATATCCTTAAATTCAGCAGTCTGCAATATTACCCTTCACATGTAAAAGAGAAACACTCACTCACACAAATAAAAATTGAGGAAATCTGTTATCATTATACCTGCCTTGCAAGAAATGTTAAATTCTTCAGAAAATGAGATCTATATAAAGAAAAGAAGAGCAAAGAAAAAGGTGAAGATGAAAATTTTATTTTTCTTATTCTTAATCTGACAGGTAATAGTTGATTCAAAATAATAATAGCAACAAAGTATTCAATTATGCATGTGTATGGCTATGTGCACACACTTTGCACGCTTCAAATAAGTGGCAGCAACAATATAAGGCGCAAGAAGGGAGAAATGAAGAATACCTTAAAATTATAAGGTAGTGCCATTACCCATGAAGTGGTACAGTGTTATTTAAAAGCAGATTAAGATTAGTTTGGGATGTATACTGCAAACTCCAAAAAGCAGCCTCTAAAAAAAGTTTAAACAGTATACATTAATATACTAAGAAAGGAGAGAAAATGAGATCTGAAAAAATGCTCACCAAATCCACAAAAAGGAGGAATGGCACTGAAAGACACAATCATAAGGAAAACTAGGCAGCACTGGTAACAACAGACTGGCAGTCTTAGCCATAGGGTAAGTCCACAATTCTTGCAAGTCTTAAATCCAGTGAGGGTATCTAGTATGACAATGACTCTTCCTGTATGGTAGGCCAATGCTAGAGAAGAAATCCATTCCATCACTTTCCACATCTTCAAGTACTATAAACAAGGCACACTCTTCAGAGTGGGCCTATCACTGTCTGACTTGAGTTACTTTGGTGATCTGAAAATGAGAGACAGTCACAAGTCCAGGAGCGTGGGGAAACCTGCCACAGCATCTAGGTGGGAGACAGCAATAAGATGCAATTGTGGAGAGGGGAAGAGCCAACACAGATGTATGGAGAAGTGTAAGCAGCGGGAACTTGGGCTGTGGAGGGCACAGTGGACACTGTCTCAGCCCTGTGTGGTAAGGAATGAGCCCCACTGCCTATGGATATTGTAGGGATTTTTAAAAACTATTTTTATTAGTTTGTGAGAGTCATACAGGGGGTTTTGTTATGTCCATATATACATATATTGTACCCTGATTTGGTTCAGCCCATTATTCTCCCTCTTCTCCCATGCCCCTTAAAATGATTTCAATGTTCCATATACATACATGTACAGAACATGTATAGAAAGTTTTCACCTTCCTTTACCTTCTTCATCTAACCTACCCCTTCCTGCTATTACCCTCCCCTTAACCTGATCTTTTTTACCTTCCTGTTCTTCATTGTCATATTGCCTGTTCATCATTCAGCAGGGTTTTGCCTTGGTATTTTACCTATAAGTATATTACAATCAGTCAAACCCCTCTATTATTCTTCCTTACCCTTTTCTCCCTAGCCTTTATTATTCAACACTTTCAGGGCCTTCTGTTATCTTTTTCTTGCATCATTGGGTTTGAACCAGGACCTCACACTTGCTAGACAGGCACTCTTATCACTTTGAGCCACTCCAGCAGTTCGTTGTCTTGTTCCTACACAGATATGATATATTTCATTCTTTTCCTCCTCCCTTAGACTCCTGTTAACAGTCCCACTTTTGAAAACATGTTCTATACATGTGTATGGTGTATGTATGATAATGTTTATGTTTGCATTTGGATCTTTTTTTTATTCATTTATTCAATGTGCATACACTGTTTGGGTCATTTCTCTACCCTGCCCCTCTCACCCAACCTTCCTCCACTCCCCTCTCAGTTCCAGGCAGGTCCTGCTCTGCCATTATCACTAATTTTGTTGAGGAAAAGACACAAGCATAATAAAGAAGACAAAGCGTTTTTGCTAGTTGAGTTAAGGATAGCTATACAGAGAGATTCCTAACATTGCTTTCCTGTACCCATGTGTTACGACCCATGTTGATTCAACTCTAACTGATCTTTACACTGGTTCGTGAGCCCCTTTGCATAACCTCTGCTGCTTTAAGGTTTCTGTATTAGTTCCTCTGGAGTGGGGACATCAAACGCTTTCATGTTTTAGGTTTTCTACCTATTCCTGTATCTCCCGTATGTGCTTTCCCCTTGTCATGTGATCCAAGTCCAACCACATTGCTGCATTTGCCCTAGATCTAATGTCCACATATGAGGGAGAACGTATGACTTTTGGTGGTCTGAGCCTGGCTGACCTCACTCAGAATGATGTTCTCTGGTTCCATCCATTTACTTGCAAATGATAAGATTTCATTCTTCTTCATGGCTGAGTAAAATTCCATTGTGTACAAGTACCACATTTTCTTGAACCATTCATCAGTACTGGGGCATC
This sequence comes from Castor canadensis, assembly GCF_047511655.1. Classification (NCBI taxonomy): domain Eukaryota; kingdom Metazoa; phylum Chordata; class Mammalia; order Rodentia; family Castoridae; genus Castor; species Castor canadensis. The sequence goes on along the minus strand of NC_133399.1, from coordinate 91,878,164 downwards.
TTGGTTGTTTCCATAACTTGGCTATTGTGAATAGCACTGCAATAAACATGGGTTAACATGTGTCACATTTCTTTGGGTATATCCCCAGGAGTGGGATTGCTGGATCATATGGCAGCTCTATGTTTAGATTTTTAAGAAGCCTCCAATTTTTTTTCCAGAGTGGTTGCACCAGCTTGCATTCCCACCAGCAGTGGATTAGGGTTCCTTTTTCCCCACATCCTTGCCAACACTTGTTGTTGTTGGTGTTTTTGATGATGGCTATTCTAACAGGGGTGAGGTGGAATCTTAGTGTGGTTTTGATTTGCATTTCCTTTATGGCTAGAGATGGTGAGCATTTTTTCATGTGTTTTTTGGCCATTTGAATTTCTTCTTTTGAGAAAGTTCTGTTTAGTTCAGTTGCCCATTTCTTAACTGGTTCATTGATTTTAGGAGAGTTTAGTTTCTTAAGTTCCCTGTATATTCTGGTTGTTATCAGTCCCTTGTCTGATATATAGCTGGCAAATATTTTCTCCCACTCTGTGGGTAGTCTTTTCAGTTTAGAGACAATTTCTTTTGTTGTGCAGAAGCTTTTTAATTTTATGAAGTCCCATTTATTCATCCTTTCTCTTAGTTGCTGGGCTGCTGGGGTTCTATTGAGGAAGTCTTTGCCTATACCTATTTGTTCCAGAGTTTCCTGCTCCTTCCTGTGGTAACTTCAGAGTTTCAGGTCTGACATTTAAGTCCTTGATCCATTTTGAGTTGATACTAATACAGGGTGATAGACATGGATCTAGTTTAAGTTTCTTTCAGATGGGTAATCACTTTTCCCAGCAACATTGGTTGAAGAGGCTGTCTTTTCTCTGTCATATATTTTTGGCACCTTTGTCAAATATGAGGTGGGTATAGTTGTGTGGATTCATATCCGGGTCCTCTATTCTGTGCTACTGGTCTTCGTGTCTGTTTTTGTGCCAGTACCATGTTGTTTTTATTGCTACTGCTTTGTAATATAGTTTGAAGTCGGTATTGTGATACCTCCAGCATTGCTCTTTTTTCTGAGTATTGCCTTGGCTATTTGTGGTCTCTTGTGTTTCCAAATGAACTTTAAGGTAGGTTTTTCAATCTCTGTGATGAAAGTCATTGGGATTTTGATGGGAATTGCATTAAGCACATAGACTGTTTTGGTAGTACAGCCTTTTTTACTATGTTGATTCTATGATCCATGAGCGTGGGAGATCTTTCCATCTTCTGTAGTCCTCCTCAATCTCTTCTTCAGGAGTTTGTAATTGTCCTTGTAGAAGTCATTCACATCCTTTGTTAAATTTACTCCAAGGAATTTGATTTTTTTTTTAGGCTATTGTGAATGGAATTGTTTCCATATACTACTTCTCATTTTGTTCGCTGTTGGTGTATAGAAAACAAATGATTTCTGTAAGTTGATTTTGTATCCTCCCACCTTGCTGTAGCTGTTTATGGTGTCTAAGAGTTTTTGGGTAGAGTTTTTTTGGACTTTAAGGTATAGGATCATATCAACTGCAAATAAGAATATTTTGACAGTTTCTTTACCTATTTGTATTTCTCTTATTTCTTCTTCTTGCCTAATTGCTCTGGCTAGAAATTCTAGTACTATGTTGAACAGGAGTGGGGATAGTGAGCACCCTTGTCTCAGTCCAGATTTTAGGGAGAATTGTTTCAGTTTTTCACTGTTAGGTATGATGTTGGCTGTAGGTTTGTCATATACAGCCATTACAATGCTGAGGTACATTCCTTCTATTCCTAGTTTCTTAGTGGTGTTGGATCTTGTTGAAGGCTTTTTCTGCATCTATTGAGATGATCAAGTGGTTTTTGTTTTTGCTTCTATTGATGTGCTATATTACATTTATAGATTTGCATATGTTGAACCACCCTGGCATCGTGGGATGAAGCTGACTTGGTCATGGTGTATGATCTTTCTGATGTGTTGTTGGATTCGGGTTGCCATTATTTTATTAAGGATTTTTGCATTGATATTCATTAAGGAAATTGGCCTGTAGTTCTCCTTTTTGGAGGTATCTTTGTCTGGTTTTGGGATGAGAGTAATATTGGCTTCATAAAATGAATTAAGCAGCGTTCCTTCCCTGTCTATTTCGTGGAACAGTTTAAGAAGAGTTGCTATTAGTTCTTCTTTAAACGTCTGATAGAATTCAGCTGTGAATACATCAGGTCCTGGACTTTTCTTTTTTGGGAGGCTCCTGATAGCTGCTTCAATTTCTTTTTGTGTTACAGATCTATTCAGGTGATTAATATCCTCTAGGTTCAGTTTTGGGTGGTTGTAATTATCTAAAAATCTGTCCATTACTTCAAGATTTTAAAATTTATTAGAGTATAGGTTCTCAAAGTAGTTTCTGATAATTTCCTGGATTTCCATGGTGTTTGTTGTTACCTCCCATTTTGCATTTCTGATTTTGCTGATTTGGGCTTTTTCTCTCATCATTTTAGTCAGGTTTGCCAGAGGTCAATCTTATTTATTTGTTCAAAGAACCAGCTTTTTGTGTCATTGATTCTTTGTATTTTTTTTTGTTTGTTTGCATTTAATTGATTTCAGCCCTTATTTTAATTATTTCTTTCCTACTGCTTGTTTTGGGATTTGCTTGTTCTTGTTTTTCTAGAAGTTTGAGCTGTAGTATCAAGACACTGATTTGAGATATTTCTGTCCTTTTAATATATGCACTCAGGGCTATAAACTTTCCTCTTAGGACTGCCTTTACTGTGTCCCATAGGTTCTGGTAGGTCATGTTTTCATTTTCATTAACTTCCAGGAACTTTTTAATATCCTCCTTTATTTCATCAATAATCCACTCATCATTGAGCAATGTGTTGTTCAGCTTCCAATTGTTTGCATGTTTTTTACTGCTGTTTTTGTTGATTTCTAGTTTTAATGCATTGTGGTCAGATAGAATGCATGGGATTATTTCTATTTTCTTACATTTGCTGAGGCTTGCTTTGTGCCCTAAAATATTATCGATTTTGGAGAAGGTTCCATGGGCTGGTGAGTAGAATGTATATTGTGTAGAAGTTGGATGAAATATTCTGTAGACATCATCTAGATCCATTTGATCTATGGTGTGATTTTGTTCTAGGGTTTCTTTATTGATTTTTTGTTTGGATGACCTATCTATTGGTGATAGTGGGGTATTAAGGTCTCCCACTACCACTGTGTTAGAGTTTATATATGTTTTTAGGTCCTTCAGAGTATGATTGATAAAACTGGGTGCATGAAGTTGGGTGCATATAGGTTGATAATTGTTATTTCCTTTTGGTGTATTTCCCCATTTATTAGTATGGAATGTCCTTCTTTATCTCGTTTGATCAATGTAGGTTTGAAGTCTACTTTGTCCAAGATAAGTATTACTACCTCTGCCTGTTTTCAGGCACCATTGGCTTGGTAAATCTTCTTCCAGCCTTTCACTCTCAGCCAGTGTTTATTTCTGTCGATGAGGTGGGTCTCCTGTAGGCAGCAGTGTTAGTATCAATGAGTATGTGGTGATCCCTGTCATGTAGCTGTCTTTGTTGTTTAAGGATTTGATTGTGTGTAGTTGAATCAGTGCTACTCTTTACTTTCTTGCCATTTCTTCTTCTGTGGTTTGGTATTCCCTGCCCTTTCATGGGTTTGTTTGCTTTCATTTTCTGTGTGCAGAATTCCTTGGATAATCTTGTAGTAGTGGCTTGGTGGTCATATATTGTTTTAGTTTCTGCTTATCATGGAAGACTTTTATTGTTCTATTTTGAATGATAGTTTTGCTGGGCAGAGTATCCTAGGATTGAAGTTATTTTCATTCAGTGCTTGGAAGTCCTCACCCCAAGCTCTTCTTGCTTTTAATGTTTCTGTTGAGAAGTCTTTTGTGATTTGATGGGTTTACCTTTATATGTTATTTGTTTTTTCTCTCTTACAGCCTTGAATATTCTTTCTGTAGTCTCTGTACTTGTTGTTTCAATGATAATATGTTGTGGGGTAGTTCTATTTTGGTCAGGTCTGTTTGGTGTTCTGGAGTCTTCCTGAATGGGCATAGATTTCTCTAGATTTGGGAAATTTTCCGTTGTTATTTTGTTGACTATATTACACATTCCTTTTGCTTGCACATCTTCTCCTTCAATGCCCATGATTCTCAGGTTTGTTCTTTTGATGGAGTCAGTGAGTTCTTGCATTTTCTTTTCACAGGTCTTGAGTTGACTAATAGTTCTTCAGTTTTTCCTTTAACTGCCATTTCATCTTCAAGTTCTGAGATTCTGTCTTCTGTTTGTTCTATTCTGCTGAAATGGCCTTCCATTTTGTTTTGTATTTATGTTTCATTCTTTTCTCTGAGGTTTTCCATATTGTGGGTTACTTCCTCTTTAATGTGGTCAATTTTTGCCCTGAATCAATTTATCTCTCTGTTTATGATGATCTCTGTTTCAGTTTGGTATTTGTTAAGGGTTCCTATGATTTATTTGTTTGAGTATTCTCATATTCTTTAATTTTGTTGTCTTGGAATTTGAGTGCCTCCCGTATGTTTTGGTTGGCCATGTCTAGTAACATCTCTATGAAATTCTCATTAATTACTTTCAGGATTTCTTCTTTCAGGGGTTCTTGTGGGCTTCTTTGGGTTCCTTGGTATAGTTTACCTTTGTTTTGTGGGAGTCTGAATCTTGGCACCCATTTTCTTCATTTCGCTCTAAATCCTGTACTACTTTATTTTGGGGGGGACAGTGGTTTCCCTCCCTTTTTTTTCTTCCCATATATCCACTAGGTACTGTTTCTATCCCTGGACTATGTGTAAATTAGTATTAGCTTGGTTAAAATATTAATAGTCACAAAACCAAGAGAGGATTAAAAAGGAGAAAGAGATAGAAAGAAAAAAGGAAGAGAGAAGAGAGGAAAAGAAAAAGGAAAAAAAACCCAAAACTGGGAGAGATGGTGGGTGATCAAACAGCAAACCAGGAAGCAAATCTTATAAAGAAGGGAAAAAAAACCCACCAGTTCTAGAAAGTAGAATTGAAGTCTTAGTTGTTCTGATGTTACTCCTTGAGCATCCAAGACCTGTCTGCGTGTGTCTCTTAGGCAGGTTTGGAGCCCTCCTGTGGCAGGTGGCAGGTGGGTGGGGTCCCATGGGCCTACAGCGGAGGCCTTTCATTGAGGTGAATTAGGAGGCCTTTGGAGAGTGGGCCTGGCATGCCTGAAGGGCACAGGACAGAGGAGTGGAGATTGTTGGTGTCTGTGGATTGCTGGCTTGGCAGGCTTTAGGCGCACAGTCCCGGCGGAGATCGTGCAGGCCTGTGCAGGCGTGAGGGGCGCAGCCTGGTGGAGATTGTGCAGGCCTGTGCAGGCGTGAGGGATGCAGCCTGGCAGAGATCGTGAATGTCTGTGGATTGCCAGCTTGGCAGACCTTAGGGGCATGGCCTACAGAGCAAAGATCGTGCACGCCTGAAGGGTGTGGCCCAACAGAGTGGAAATTGTGCAGGGCTGAGGGGTGTGGGCCAGAAAAGCAGAGATAGTGAATGCCTGTGGATGCCCGGTTTGGCAGGCCTTAGGGGCACAGGCCGGTGGAGTGGATATCATGCAGGCCTGTGGAGCATGGCCCAGATGAACAAGATCATGTGTAGATCCCCAGCTTGGCAGGCCTGAGGGGTGTGGCCTGGCAGAGATCGTGAACGTCTGTGGATTGCCGGCTTGGCAGACCTCAAGGGCTCTGTCCGGCAGTGATTACGTGGGAGTTTGGGGTAGCATGGCCCTAGCGGGCTGAGGAGCAGGGCTGGAGGATCAGAGATCCCATAGTCTGCAGAGCAGCGGCTCCGTGGGCCTATGGGGCAGGCCTGGCGTGCAGCACTGGCTATTCTTTTAGTGTACTGAGGCACAGAGAAGCCTTCCACAAGCAAGGGGTTCAGAGTGCTGATGTCTCAGCTCTCCCTGTTGCTTTATCTCAGTCAAGTGTGTCTCCAGCCTTTCAGCAAAGTCTCTGGATCATGGAGCTCAGGAGGTCTGCGGCTGTGTCCAGGTCGCCATCTTGGATCTCTTGGATCTATCTTCAACATATGAGAGAAAACATGCAACCTTGCTCTTTTTCAACCTGGCTTACTTCACTTAACATGATGTTCTCCAGTTTCATACATTTCCATGTGAACAACAAAATTTCCTTTCGTATGGTAGAGTGATATTCCATTGTGAAAACATGTATATACATTTTCTTAATCTATTCATCAGTTCTAGGGCATCTGGGCTGTTATCATTGCTTGGGTATTGTGAATAATGGTGCAATAAACATGAGAGTGCAAGTATCTGTATTGTACCCTGATGTACATTCCTTTCGATATATGCCTATGAGTAGTATTACTGGATCATATGGCAGTTCTAGCTTTAGTTTTTTGAGGAACCGCCACACTGATTTCCATAGTGGCTGTACTAATTTACATTCCCACGAAGAGTGTGTGAGGGTTCCTTTTTCCTCCCAACATTCTCAGCAGCATTTGTTGTTGTTTGTGTTCTTGATCATAGCCATTCTAACAGGAGTGAGGTATAATTTTAATGTAGTCAGGGATACTGAGCTTTATTAATGTGATTTTTGGGCATTTGTACTTCTTCTTTTGAAAAATTTCTATTCAGTCCATTTACCTATTTCTTCATTAGGCCATTGATTCTTTGGGAGTTTTTTTTTCAGCTCCCTGTAAATTTTGGTTATTAATCCCTTGTTGGATGCATAGCTAGCAAAGATTTTCTCTCATTCTATGGGTTGCCTCTTCATTTTTGTGGCCATTTCCTTTGCTGTGCAGAAACCTTTTAGTTTTATTTAGTCCCATTTGTCAATCCTTTCTCTTAATTATTGAACCACTGGAGTTCTATTTAGGAAGTTATTGCCTATGCCTTATGTTCCAGTGTATTCCCTACTTTTTCCTGCACTAGTTTCAAAGTTTGAGGCCTTATATTATGGTCTCTGATTTGCCTTGAATTGGTATTTGTACAGGGTAAAAGACATGGATCTAGTATGAGTTTTCTATACACAGATATTCAGCGTTCCCAGCAACATTCGTTGAAGAGGCTGTTTTCCCCCCAATGTAAGTTTTGGGCTCTTTTATAAAAAATCAAGTCACTGTAGCTATGTGGATTTATGTCTGGGTCTTCTATGCTACTCCATCTGTTTTTGTGCCAGAATCATGCTGTTTTTATTGCTATGGTTCTGTAGTATAGTTTGAAGTCAGGTATTGTGATACTTTCAGAACTGCTCTCTTTGCTCAGTATTATTTTGGCTATTCATAATCTTTTGTGCTTCCATATTAACTTTAGGGTTGATTTTTCAATCTCTGTGAGGAATGTCATTAGAATTATGATGGGGTTTGCATTCACATATAGATGCCTTTCGGTAGTATAGCTATTTTCATGGTATTACTTGAGCATAGGGGATGTTTTCATCTTCTGATGTCTTCTACAATTTCTTTCTTTAGTGATCTAGCTTTCTTATAGAGGTCTTTCACTTCTTTGGTTAAGTTGATTCCTAGGTTTTCTTTTTGATGCTAGTGTCAATGAAACTGTTTTCCTAAATTCTTTCTCAGTCTGTTCATAGTTGGTATATAGAAAAGCTACTGATTTTTGTATATTGATTTTGTATCCTGCTACTTTGTTGAAGGTGTTTATGATGTCTCTGAGTTTTTTGGTGGAGTTTTTAGGGTCTTTTAGATATAAGATCATGTCATTTGCAAATAGGGATAATATGAATTATTCCTTTCCTATTTGAATTCCTTTTATTTCTTCTTCCTGTTTTATTGCTCTAGCTAGGGACTCCAAGACTATGTTGAGTAAGAGTGGAGAGAGTGGGCACCACTGTCTCATTCCTGATTTTACAGGAAATGGTTTCAGTTTTCCCCCACTTAGTATGGTGTTGTTTATAGGTTTGTCATATGTAGCCTTTATTATGTTGAGGTGCATTCCTTTTATTCTTAGTTTCATCAGAGCTTTTATCAAGAAAGGATGTTGGGTTTTTTTCCAAAGGCTTTTGCTGCATCTATTGTGATGATCATGTAATTTTTGTTCTTCTGTTTTTGTGCTCTATTACATTTATTGATTTGTGAATGCTGAATGATCCCTGAATCCCTGAGATAAAACCAAATTGATCATGGTGTATGATCTTTGGGATATGTTGTTGAATTGGGTATGCTAGTATTTTATTGAGAAATTTTTACATCTATGTTTGTTAAAGAAATTGGCCTATAATTCTTTTTTGTTTTTGTTGTGCTCTTGGCTGGTTTTGGGATAGTGTAATACTGGCTTCATAGAACGATTTTGGCAATTTTCATTTCCTTTCTATTTCATGAAAAAGTTTGAGGAGTGTTGGTATTGGTTCTTTAAAGGTCTGGTAGAATTCAGCTGTAAATTCATAGAGTCCTGGGACTCTATTGCTGCTTCAATTTCATTGATTGTTACAAATCTCTTTAGGTGGTTTACGTCCTCTTGTTTCTATTTTAGTAGGTCAATGCATCTAGAAATGTATCCATTTCTTCTAGATTTTTCAGATTGAGTATAGATTTTCAAAGTATTTCCTAATGATTCTCAGAATTTCATGCTATTTCTTATGATCATTGTAGTGATTAAGTGTTTTAAGCCCATGGCCTTCGGAGTCGCCTTACTGTTATGTGTGGTTTGGTGCCAGGCAGCACTAAGAGTTCTGAGCTCAGGTATGAGAAATCACTATTTCCACAGCCTCCTACCTTCCACAGTATGGTTTACTGCAAGACAAGGTCAGAAAATGCTGAGACCTGCAGAATGCCCGATTCCCTTTGTCTTCCTCCTGTAATACAAAACTTGGTGCTCTGCTTGCTTTCCCTACCCCACTTTCCAATGCACTCAGGAGACAAACCTCAGTTGGGAGGTTTGAAACCATTAGGTGTATAAACAGGGGGCCTCTAGAGTAAGTGGGAACTTACTCAGCTCACAGGCCACAAAGCTTGTTAGTTAGAGCAATGCGTTCTAGTACTTAAATAAAGGAAGCTTTTAAAGTGAATGCAGCCCTGACAACACAACCTTGACTGGCAAGACATAAAGCATCAACTAATATCATGGGTTCATAGAGAAACTATACAAGACTCTAGCACTGACCTATTACCCATCCCCATCAAACCTGCCAGATTCCATTATCAGAGAACCAGGAAAAAGCTTCTCCATGCTTTGTTTTGTTTTTAAACTTTTTTTCTTTTACTATAACTTTAGTATTGCTTTTACTTTATCTTTTAAAATCTTTTTATGTTTTTATTTTTTATTTTTCTTCTTACCTTCATCTAGTTTTATTTAGGCATTTCTTATTTTGTAGTCAGATTTGATTTTTTAATCTCTTGCTCTTGCCTCTTCTTAGCATTCTTGTAAATCTTATTCTTTTATTTAATACTGGTTCTTCTTGTTTTACTTTTCTCTTTCCCTGAGCATCTCCTTTGTCTAATTCTTTTATTCTATGTTTATCTTTATTAATTTTTAACTTCTTAATTTATTCTACATTATTCACACCACTTTCTTTTATATGGTTATTGGTGGCATAGTAATTGTCTTTCATTGATTTTCTTTTATTATTATAATTATTATATTATTATTTGGTGGTACCGGGGTTTAAACTCAGGGCTTCATGTTTGCTAGGCAGGTCTGCCTGAGTCATGCCTCCCTGAGTCATGCCTCCAGACCCTATTGTATTTCTGTACCTAATTGGATTTAGTGTTCTTGCTGTTAAGGTGGTGTATTTTCTAAGTGCTACTGGGGATTGAGTACTCAAGAGAAGGCTGCTTAATAAGACAAACCCTAAATACAGCCACAAGAGATATCCACCCCAACAAATGCACAAATCACAACAAAGAAACACAAGAAATATGTGTCAAGACAACATGACAACTCCCAAAGTACATAGCTCTTCAATAACTGAATCCAAACATACCAAAATGCTTGAAATACCAGACAAATAATTCAAAATAGTTTTGAAAATGATCAACTTCAGATTCAAATAGCTGAATGAAGAAGTTAACACAAAATTCAGATGAGAAATTTAACTTGACAAATTCAGCAAAGAGAAATATATTCTGAAAAAACCCAGAAAATTTAGAAATGAAAAGATGAATAAATCAAATCAACTAGATCAAGATTGAGGAATTATTACATTCAAATAACAATAAAGGAAAAAAAGATAATGATGACCACATGTTTAATACCTCTGAGACACAACCAAGAGACCAAATCTATAAATGGGTAGTGTGGAAGAGACAACCAAGAAATAGATTAAAAGCATAGAAAACCCATTTAGTGAAATTTCCTAAATTGGGGGAAAGGAATAGAATCCTAAGCAAAGTAGGCTTTTAGAACCCCCAATTCAGATGCCCAAAAAGACGCATTCCATGTTATATTACAGTTAAAATGTCTAGAGTACAGAAAAATTCTAAAAATTGTAAGAAAGAAGTGTCAAGTTACTTACAAAGGTAAATCTATCATGGTAATAGCAGACCTCTTAGCTTACCTCTCCTAAAGTCAAGGACAGGATGGACTAATATATTTCAAGCACTGAGAGTAAGTATCTGCTAGCTAAGATTAGTACATTCAGCAAATTTACTCTCTAAAATTGAAGAAGAAATAAAGGTCTTCCAAGATAAGCATAAACTAAATTAATTCATGATATTAACCAAATATTGCAAAGATACTTAAAGGAATACTATACACAGAAGAGGAAGAAAGGTGATCACAGTATGAGAGTTTAGAAAAGAATAAATCTCATTAGAAGAATAAGCAAGTGAGAAGTGGTAAAGAATCAAACATTATTAATTTAGTAAACCAGCAAGCCAAAGATGAAGAGAGAAATTACTACATACCTTTCAGTAAATTATCTAAAAGTAAATGGTCGTAAATGCTCCAATTAAAAGTACATTCTGACCATGGGTAGCTTCAGCAATGTAGCTGGATACAAAATCAACTTACAAAAATCAGTAGCCTTTCTGTACACCAACAATGAACAAATTGAGAATGAATATAGGAAAACAATTCCATTTACAATAGCCTCAAAAATATCAAATACCTAGGAATAAAATTAACAAAGGATGTAAATGACCTCTACAAAGAGAACTACAAACAACTGAAGAAAGAGATTGAGGGAGACTACAAAAGGTGGATATATTTCCCATACTCATGGATTGGCAGAATCAACATAGTAAAAATGCCCATATTACCAAAAGCAATCTACATGTTTAATGCAATTCCCATCAAAATCCCAATGACATTCATCACAGAGATTGAAAAATCTACCTAAAGTTCATTTGGACATGTAAAAGACCATGCAGAGCCAAGGCAATACTCAGCAAAAAGAGCAATGCTGGAGGTATCACAACACCACACTTCAAACTATACTACAGTGCCATAGCAATAAAAACAGCATGGTACTGGCACAAAAACAGATATGAAGACCAATGGAACAGAACAGAAGATCCAGATATGAATCCACACTGCACACCCACTTTATCTTTGACAAAGGCACCAAAAACATACGATGGAGAAAAGACAGCCACTTCAACAAATGGTGCTGGAAAAGTGGTTATCTGCCTGTAGAAAACTTAAATTAGATCCACAACTGTCACTCTGTACTAGTATCAACTCAAACCGGATTAAGAACCTTAATAGCAGAAATGAAACTTTGAACTTAGGACAGGAAAGAGCAGGGACTACCCTGGAAACAATAGGTACAGGCAAGGACTTCCTCAGTAGAACTCCAGCAGCCCAGCAACTAAGAGAAAGGATGGACAAACAGGACATGAAATTAAAAAGCTTCTGTACAACAAAAGAAATGGTCTTTAAATTGAAGAGACTGCCCACAGAGTGGGAAAATATTTGCTAGCTATACATCAAAGGACTGATAACCAAAATATACAGGGAGCTCAAAAAACTAAACTCCCCCCAAAATCAATGAATCAATAAAGAAATGGGAAACTGAACTAAACAGAACTTTTTCAAGAAGTCCAAATGGCCGAAAACACATGAAAAAATACTCACCATCCCTGGTCATGAAAGAAATGCAAATCAAAACCACAATAAGATTCAACATCATTTCTCTTAGAATAGCAAGAATCAAGAACACCACCAACAACAAATGTTGGTGAGGATATGGCAAAAAGAACCCTCGTACACTGCTGGTGAGAATGTAAGCAATATGGAGGCTTCTTAAAAAACTAAACATATTGCCGTATGATCAGGCAATACCACTCCTAGGGATATACAACTCAGGAATGCAACTCAGGTTATTCCAAAGGTACCTGCACACCCATGTTTATTGCAGCACTATTCACAATAGCCAAGCTATGGGAACAGCCAAGATGCCTCACTACTGCCACAGCCACAAAGAAGAATGATATTTTGTCATTCCCAAGTAAATGGACATAACTGAAGAACATCATCTTTAGCGAAGTTAGCCATGCTCAGAAGGTCAAAAATCATATGTTCTCCCTCATGTGTGGATTATAGACCTAAAACAAATACAGTAATATTATTGGATGTGGGTCACACGCTAAGGAGAGAAAGTACACACGAGGTATAGGGAAAGAGAAGGAAACTTAAAACCTAAAACTTAATTAATGTGCTCATTGCAGAGGAGCAAATATGTAATTTTAAACTGGCAGAGGCCACTATGGGAAGGGGACCATGAAATAGCTAAGAAGTCTGGTAGAGATGAACCAATGTGAGTTGCAGTATACATGTGCATGGAAGCAATACTAGGAATCTCTCTGTATAGCTATCTTTATCTCAAACTAGCAAAAACACTATGTCTTTCTAACTATCTCTTATGTTTTCTCTTCTACAGAATACAAGAGGTCGGAACAGGTTTTGCCTGGAAGCAGGGGAGTAGGAGGGAGGTGGCCCAAACAATGTATACACATGTGAGTAAATGTAAAAACTATAAAATATAAATAAATAAAACACTAAAAACACAGTCCAGAGAAGGGGGTAGGAAAAAAATACAGACTAGCTCAGTGGATTAAAAATCAATATCCAACTATTTGCTGCCTGTAAGAAATTCAGCTCAATGGCAAAGACACAGACAGATTGAAAGTGAAAGGGTGGAAAATAATATTCTAAGCAAAGTTAATCCAAAAGGAAACAGAAGAAGCTACTTATCTCCAACAAAGCCATCTTCAAGCCAAAATTAATCAGAAGGAATAAAGAAGGTCACTAGATAGTAACAAAAGGAACAATCCATCAAGAATATATGAAGATTATAAATTTATCTGCATCAAATATTAATGCAACCCATTTCATAAAACAACCACTATTGGACATAAAGAGAAAAATAGTGGATAACTTCAATACTCTACTGTCATTAATAGACCTATCATCTGGGCAAAAAATTAATAAGAAAACTTCAGAGGTAAACTGTACTACAGATCAAATGAACTTAACAGATATCTACAGAATATTCCTTCAACAGTTGCAGAATATACATTCTTCTCAGTAGTTTCTGGAACTTTCTCCATACTAGCTCACATTTCAGTATATAAAGCAAGTTTAAAAAATACAAAAAACTGAAATAATTTCTTATATCTTATTAGATAATGGAATAAAACAAGAAATCAACAGCATGAGAAACTATGTAAACATATGGAGTTGAATAATATACATTTGAATAATAACTGAAAAAATATGGGAGAAATTAAAAAATTCCTACTATTAAATGAAAATAGCACTTACCAGAAATCTGTGGGATACAGTGAAGATAGTTCTAAGAGGGAAGTTTATAGCTATGAATGCCTGCATTAAAAAATCAGAGAAATCCCAAATAAGTAACTTAATGTATGTACTTCTAGCTCTTAGAAAAACAAGAACAAGTCAAATCCAAAATTAAAAGATGGAAGGAAATAATAAAGATTAGAGCAGAAATTAGTGAAATGGAGACTAAAACAACAATGCAAAGGATCAATAATACAATGAGTTGGCTCTCTGAAAAGATAAACAAGACTGACAAACTCTTTGCCAAACTAACAAAAGAAAGAAGACCCAAATTAATAAACTTAGAGACCAACAAGGGTACATTACAACAAATACCAATGAAATCCAGAGGATCATTAGGGAATATTGTGAAAATTTATATCCCAATAAGTTAAAAAATTTTAAAGAAATGGATGAATTTCTGGACATACAGCTTACCAAAACTAAACCAAGAGTATATAAACAACCTGAAATGATCTATAATAAGCAATGAGACTGAAGCAGTAATAAAGAGTCTCTCAAGAAAGACAAGGATCAGATGGATTCACTGATGAATTATACTAGACCTTTAAAGAAGCACTAACACCAATGTTCCTCAAACTATTCCATAAAATAGATATGGAATGATTCCAAACTCATTCTACAAAGCCATTATTACTCTGATTAAAAAAAAAACTGGGTATGGATACAGCAAGAAAAAGTAAACTACAGACCAACTGTGGTGACGAACATAGACACAAAAAAATCCTCAATAAAATACTTGCAAACCAAATTCAAAACACATTAAAAAGATCATAAACCATCATCAAATTGGTTTCATTTCAGGGATGTAAGGATGGCTCCTTTATGTAACATAGAACATAAACAGAATTCCATTATTACTTCAATAAATGTAGAAAAAGACTTTGACAAAATGGAACAACTGTTCATGATAAAAGTTCTGAAGAAATTAGTAATGGGAGAAACCCCAACATAGTAAAGGCTATATAAGACAAACTGGTAGCCAACATTACACTGAATGGGGAAAAACTGTAAGCATTTACTTCAAAATCAGAAATAAGACAAAGGTATCTGTCCTTTCCACTCTTATTCAATACTGTACTTAAATTCTTAGCCACAGCACTCAGAGAAAGAAAGAAAAGGGATACAAATACCATAGGAAGAAGTCTTATCATCCTTTTTTGCAGATGACATGATCTTACACCTAAAAGACCCTAAAGACTGCACTAAAAAACTCAGAGAACTAATAAACACTTTTAGCAAAGTAGGATAAAATTGAACAAACAAAAATTGATAGCTTTTCTATATACCAATGATGATGAACATGCTGAAAAAGAAACTAGAAAAACAATCCCATTCACAATACCTAACCAAAGACATGAAAGACCTCTACAATGAAACCTAGGGAACACTGAAGAAAGACAATGAAGACACCAGAAGATGGAAAGACCTCCCATGTTCATGGATTGGCAGAATTAGTCTTATAAAAATGGCCATATTATTTAAAGTGATCTATCGACAAAATTTAAACCTCATCAAAATTCCAATGATATTCTCCGTAGAACTAGAAAAAAAAAGATTCACATAGAAGCACAAATGACCCTGCATAATCAAATAAACCGCAAAAAAGAGAGTAATGCTGGAGCTACCACAACACTCCACAATGCAATTTTATTTCACATTATATACTAAGAGGCATAGTAGCAAAAACAACACACAGACCAATGGAATAGTAGACCCAGAAATAAACCCATGCCATTACAGCTGTCAAATTCTTGACAAAGGTGCTCAAAACATACCTTGGAGAAAAAGAGAGCCTCTTTAATCAATGGTGCTTAGGATAAGTTGATATCCACATGTACATGACTAAAACTAAATTTCTGTGTCTAACTGTATATAAGTCAATTCAAAACAGATCAAAGACCATCACGCAATCCTTGAAATTTGAAATTACTAGAGGAAAACATAGGGAAATACAAAATAATTTTAAAAAGAAAAAACTGCATTTGTACTGAATATATACAGTTTTTTCTTGCCATGACTCCATAAATACTACAGTACAAAAACTATTATTTTACAAGTCTCTAGCACTGATTTAAAGTATATGGGGGTATTCACAGAGTATATGTAAATACTGTTCACTAATAAAGTACTTCAGGGCTGGTAGAGTGGCTCAAGTGGTAGTGCGCCTGCCTAGAAAACACAAAGCCCTGAGTTTAAAACAGGGAGGGAGGGAGGGAAGGAAGGAAGGAAGAAGTGAACAAATGAACTTGAGCATCCTAGAATTTTGGAATCCATCAGCATAATGGAAGCAAACCCCTGAAGGAATCACTGGGTTTAGCAAAAACACTCAGGTAGTGATGTCCCCAGGGGACAATGAGTCTTAAATAAGAACTAGATTAAACTCAAAACATTTCCAAGTGCCACGAGACTACTGCTAGAGAGCCCCAGGTGCACAAATGTGTCACCACACCTAGCCAAGTTAGAAGCAGACCAAGAAAAAGTATCTTTCTTTTTCATTTAGGAAGTCTGTGAATTCTACATTGTCCATTCCTTCCACTATGTTGTGATCATCCAAATAGGTAGGTCTTGTAGGGGAAATCATAAGGCATCTACGTAATCTTGGCACATAGTATAGTACCTAGATTCTCAGAAAAAAAAATGAATGAATAAGTAGAAGACAAGAAAAAGAATAAATGAATGTCTCTAGTGATTGATATCCATGTCCCATGTATAAAAGACAGAGAAGCTTCTACATTTATATAAAATATTATGTTGTTGGGGTCAACTTTATGAAGTATAGTGAAAGGGAGAGAGGGACAAAGGGCTGAGAAGGGAGGGAGGGAAGAAAAGAAAAGAAAACTAAAAAAGAAAGTGTGGTACTCAAAAATGGAAACAACAGGGGCATAAACAGAAAGTAGCAACAAATAATGGTAGGTATGACCCCAACTGTATCAACGATTACTTTAAACATCAATGACAGAGAATGTTAGGGAGGATCAAAACACAAAACCCAACTATAAGCTTCTATAATAAGCCTTAAATATAAACTAAAAGTAAAGGGACAGAGAAAAACATGCTATGCTAACAATCAAAAGCAAGTGGGAGCACTTCCAATATTAATTACAAATACAGGAGACTCTAGAACAAAGAAAATAATCAGGGATCAAAAGAAGAGCATTACATTATGTTAAAACGATCTATTTTCCAAAACGATGTAACAATCACTAATGTACATACACTTAACAAGAGTATCAACAATATGTAAGGCAAAAACTGACAAAACTATAAGGAGAAATCAATGAACACACTATTACTGTAGGAGACATAAATAAGGACAGATTTAATGGGTAGAAAAATTAGTAGGACATAGTTGAACTCAACAAGCTACCAAGAAGCATAATTAACATCTGTGTACTACATCATCCAATGTGCATTCTTCTCAATTTCATATAGATATTCTAAGAGAGACTCTATTCTGGGACTTAAAACAAACCTTAATGAACAGATATAAAAATGTCTTTTATCAGACCACACTGGAATTATATTAAAATCAGAAAGACAACAGGAAAATCCCAATTACATGTTACATGAAGGTTAAAGACCACATTTCTAAATAACACTGAGGTGAAAGGTGATAAGAACTGCCCCTTGCTACCATTCTGCACCCTGAGCCGCAGCTAGTTTCATCCCTTGCAGAACAAAGCCCACTGTTCCTTATCTCCTGCCACCTTCGTTTGCCCGCCCCTAGTCCTTGCTTCGGCAGCTGGTCTCATCCCTTGCAGAACAAAGCCCCACTGTCCCTTATCTCCTGCCACTTCTCTTTGCCCGTCCCTAGCCCTTGCTTTCTCCCAAATGCTACTTAAGGCCAGACCTGCAGAGAGAAGTTGCTGCGCCATTTTTTCTTGGCCAGCCAGCCTGCTTATTAAACTTTTGGACATGAGATACCTCTTGTGAGCCTCCTTGTGTGCGGTGTGTGGCGTTTTCCTAACAAAAGGGAAAATATCAACAAAAATTTAAAAATAATTTGAATAATAATGAAAACACAACCTATCAAAACTTGTGGAATACAGCAAAAAACAGTGCTTACTGAGAAACATCTAGCGCTGAGTACATATATTAGAAAGGAAGAAATACCTAAAATCAATGCAAAAAACAGTGCTTACTGAGAAACATCTAGCGCTGAGTACATATATTAGAAAGGAAGAAATACCTAAAATCAATCATCTTACTTTCCATGTTAGGAAAGTAGAACAAGAACAGTAAATTAAATCCAAAATAAGTAGAAGAAAAGTACAAGAATTAGAGAAAAATCAATGAAATTGAAAACTTCAAAACTAAAAGCTGGTTATTGAAAAGACGAATAAAATTAATAAGCCTTCAGCTGGACTAAGACTAAAAGACAGGAGACACAAATTATAAACATCTAAAATGAAAGAAGGAATGTTATTATAGTTCCATAGACACCAAAAGAATAATAAAAAAAAAATCCTCCACGCCATCAAACTTGATAACCTAGGTGAAATGGACCAATTTCTTGAAGACAAAGCTATAAAAATTAACCCAACCAGAAACAGACAATTTGAATAGGTTCACACCCATTTAAAAAAGTTGTATTAACAGTTAACCTTCCAAAACACACCGCATCCAGGAGTACAGTGTTGAATTCTGCCAAATTATTTAAGAAATTAACCAAGTCTCCACAATCTCTTCCAGAACAAAGAAGCAAATGGAATATTTCTGAGCTCATTCCTTGAGTACAATATTACCCTACTACTAAAATCAAAGGCATAAGAAAATTATACATCAATCTATCTCATGAAAATAGATTAAAAAATCACTCAATAAAATATTAGCAAATTGAATACAACAACACATATAAAGAATTTATTCTAGGTGTACAAGGCTGGTTCAAATATAAAATCCATCACATCAACAAACTAACGAAGAAAAAAAAAAATCACATGATTTTTTGCAATAGATGAAAAAAAGGCATTTCATCCATTCAGGGAAAAAAATCTAAGAAAACTAGGAATTGAGGGGAACTTCTACAACTTCATAAAGAATATCTATAAAAAAATCAAAAAACATAAAACAAAGGCTACCATTAACTTTAATTGGGAGAAATGTGAACCTTTCCTGCTAAGATCAGGAACAAGCAGAAATCAGCACTGCTTTTTAAAATTATTCTGTAAGTACTAACTAATACAGAAAGACAAAATATTACTATTACTATCAATAATAATGTATACATACTAGCAAAGAAGAAATAAAAACTGCTTTTGTTCAAAGATGACATGACTGTATATGGAAGTCCAAAAAAACTGACAATAAAACCCCCGAAATGAGCAATAATAACAAGGTTGCAGGGTACAAGGTTAAAATATAAAAGCTGTCCTATATATCAGCAATGAATAAGTAGAATTTGAACATTAAAACACATTACCCAATACAGCACAATGATAGAAGAAAAGACAAAAGCTACTTGATCATCTCAATAGATGCAGAAAAAGCCTTTGATAAGATACAACACCACTTCATGATAAAAGCTCTAAGAAAATCAGCAATAGAAAGAATGTACCTCAACATTTTAAAGGCTATATATGACAAACCTATAGCCAACATCATACTTAATGGGGAAAAACTGAAATCATTTCCCCTAAAATCAGGAACAAGACAAGGATGCCTACTATCCCCACTCCTATTCAACATAGTCCTGAAATTCCTAGCCAGAGCAAGTAGGCAAGAAGAAATAAAAGGAATACAAATAGGCAAAGAAACTGTCAAAATATCCCTATTTACACACAACATGATCCTATATCTTAAAGACCCAAAAAACTACCCAAAAATTCCTAGACACCATAGCAGCTTAAGCAAGGTGGCAGGATACAAAATAAACTTACAAAAATCATTAGGTTTTCTATACACCAACAATGAACAAACTGTGAAAGAATATATGGAAACAATTCCAATACAGTAACCTCAAAAAAAATCAAATACCTAGGAATAAAGTTAACAAAGGATATGAATGACTCTACAAGGAGAAATACAAACCACTGAAGAAAGAGATCCAGGAAGACTACAGAAGGTGGAAGATCTCCAGTACTCATGGATTGGTAGAACCAACATAGTAAAAGTGGCTATACTACCAAAAGCAATCTACATGTTCAATTCAATTCCCATCAAAATCCCAATGACATTCATCACAGAGATTGAAAAATCTACGCTAAAGTTCATTTGCAAACACAAGAGACCGCAAATAGCCAAGGCAATACTCAGCAAAAAGAGCAATGCTAGAGATATCACAATACCTGACTTCAAACTATATTACAAAGTAATAGCCATAAAAACAGTATGGTATTAGCACTAAAACAGATATGAAGACCAGTGGAATGGAATAGAGGACCTGGATATGAATCCACACAGCCATGCCCATCTTATTTTTGACAAAGGCGTCAAAAACATACAATGGAGAAAAGACAGCCTCTTCAACAAATGGTGCTGGGAAAAGTGGTTATCTGCCTGCAGAAAACTCAAATTAGACTGTCACCCTGTACTAGTATCAACTCAAACCGGATTAAGAATCTTAATGTCAGCAACTCAGTAACTAAGAGAAAGGATGGACAAAATTGAACTTCATAAAACTAAAAAGCTTCTGCACAACAAAAGAAATGGTCTGTAAACTGAAGAGACCATCCACAGAGTGGAAGAAAATATTTGCCAGCTATACATCTACTGATAACCAGAATATACAGGGAGCTTTTGATGTGCCCACTGCAGAGGAGCTAATACAGTAACCTCAAAACGACAGAGGTCAATATGGGAAGGTGACAGGAAAGTAGTGAAGAGGTCTGGTAGAGGTGAATCAATTTGGGTTGTAACACACTTGTGCATGGAACAATGCTAGGAATCTCTCTGTATAGCTATCCTTAGCTCAACCAGCAAAAACGCAATGTCTTTCTCATTATTGCTTATGTATATTCTTCAACAAAACTGGAGAAAAGGGCAGAACAGTTCTGCTTAGAAGCAAGGGGGGTGTGGGGAAGAGGGAGGGGAAGGGGGGAGGGGGGGAAATGGCATAATGTATGTACATATGAATAAATGAATAAAGAAAAAAAACTACATTACCATTTACGTTAGTAACCTCCAAAATGAAATATGTATGTACAAATCTAACAAAATTTTCACAGATCTATATAAACTACAATAGTCTAGCAAAAGATATCAATGAAGAATTAAAAGGAGAATTTTCCAGGTACAATAGGAAACTCAGTATTGTAAAGATATCAATTTTTTCCAAACTGACCTATAGATTAAACACAATCTGAGTTAAAACCCCTGCCAGTTATTTTCTAGATATTGACAAATTGATCTAAGCTTTATTTGAAGAGGCAAAAGACCCAGATTAGGTAACTCAATATTAAAAGAGAATAAAAAAGTTGGAGGACTAAAACTACCTGACTTTAAGACTTAACTATAAAGTTTGTGTAATCAATACCATGTGGTATTGGCTAAGGGAAAGACATCAACGATGGAGTAGAGAGTTCAGAAATAAGCCCACATAAATACAGTCAACTAATCTTTGATAAAGGATAAAGCAGCACAAGTCATTCAAAGGAACAGGGACAGTCTTTTCAAGAAATGTTGTGGACCAACTAGACATGCACAAAAAATGTCGACAGCGTTTACAGCCCACACACACACACACACACACACACACACACTCAAAATGAATCAGAGACTTAAATGTAAAACACAAAACTATAAAACCCCTAGAAGGTAACAAGAGAAAACCTAGATGAATGTGGGTATAGTGATAACACTGTAGATATACACCAGAAATGCAATCCATGAAAAAAATATTATGGACTTCAATAAAATTGCAAATCTGTTCTGTAAAAGACAATATCAAGAGAATGAGAACAAGCCACAAAGTAGGGGAAAATATATTTGTAGAAGACATTTGTAGTGGTAGAGTGCTTTCCCAGCACGCCCAAGATCCTGGATTCACTCCCCAGCAGTGAAAAACCAAATACGTAAAAAAGACAGATCTTATAAAGAATTGTCATCCAAATTATAAAAGAACTCTTTTTTTTAGTCACACTTTTTTCTAAAATAACCCTTAAAACTAAAAAGAAAAATGAATACCCCAATTTTAAAAATGGGCAAAACACCTGGACAACTCATGAAAAGGATATATAGATGGCAAGAAGTATGTGACAAGATGTTCGATCACATCTTGTCATTAGGGAACTGCAATTAAAACAAAGAGATACCACTACACATCAATTAAAATGACTTAAATGCAAAACACTGACACTAAATGCTAGAAAAATGTGGAGAAACAGAAACTCAGTTTGGTGGTGTGAATGCAAAATTATACAGTCACTTTGAAAGACAGTTTAATGGTAATCTTATAAAACTAAACATACTACTGAAAACTTACATTACAAAACAACCTGCATACAGGTATTTGCAGCAGTTTTATTCATAACTGCAATAACTTGAAAGCTACATAGATGTGTTTCAGCAGGCTAATAAGATAAATATTTATCATATAATGGGGTATTATTCAGTGTTAAATAATTATCAAGCCATGAAAAGACACAGATGTAACTTAAATGAGTATTACTAAATATGAGAAGCCAATCTGAAAAGGCCATATACTACATGATTCCAACTAGATACATTTCTGGAAAAGTGAAAATGTGGTGACAGTAAAATAATCAGGGGATACCAGGGATTAGGATGGAGAGAAAAACAGGTAGAGCAAAGGACTTTTAGGGTAAGGACAATATTTTGTATTATAGTACAATGTTAGACACATGTAATTATACATTCCTTAAAACCCATAGAATACATTTCACCAAGAGTGAGCCCTAATGTAAACTATGGACTTTGGGTGGTGGGGTCAAGGTAAGTGTAACAAGTGCAACAAATGTTACTACTCTAGTGAGGGTGTTGATAGGGAGGTCCTGCACTTGTAGAGAAGGGGTATATGAAGCTCTATACATTCTACCCAATTTTATTGCAAACCTAAAATTGCTCTAAAATAAAATTGATTAATTAAAAATGTATGCATGCTAGAAAGACCAATAATACAGGAAGATTAAAAACCTTGCACAAAATTTGCTTTACCAAGGCTAGAGATATAGCTTAGTTGTAAAGTGTTTGCCTGCATGTCTTCAGGCTCTGGGTTCAATTGCCAGCATCAAAAACAAAAGTTTTGCTTCACGATTCACCAAAAATATGCATATAGGTGAATCTAGCCTTCCTTTCTCAAAAATGGAAAGAATCTACAACTAGCTTCACATTTCAGGTTTGTGAACACAATTTATAATGTATTCATAATGTTACTTTCACTTACCTCAATTATTTATTGTACTTAAGTACATTTATTTTTTGAATGTACCCAAGTACGTTTTAATTATCTTTTATAATGGAGGAAAAACACAGAGATCTTTATAATACTTTAAAATTACAAAAAGGAAAAGATAACTAAAAATTTCAAAACACATTACCTATTCTTTCATAATTCATCAGGATGAAATTACAGAAGAAATAGGAACATCTAAGCAAATACACAGGTATACGTAAGAGAAAAGGCACTATGAAAATTACAGCTCTTGCCAATCACCATTATTAAATTAATTCAATGCAAAACTTTGATGAAAAGGATCACAAAGAGGTACAGAAATAAATGTGAAAAGGAAACATTATAAGACAACAAAGAGAAAAGTGGCTTCTAAGTGATGAGAAAAAGACAAAAAATATATATATTTTGGAGGTTTGTGAAAAGTGTGACTCTATTTAAATTTATGTTCTCATTTATTTAAAGCAAATGGATATTACCACCACCACATGTTGCCTGAAAGTAATCACACACTCCTTTAAATAATATGTTCAGTCTAAACATATAAATAAGACACATAAATGAGGCTGAATTGAAAAGCTACTCATTTGTCATTATGTAACCAAAGGCCAAATCTGTACCTTAAAAAATCAGTGCATCCAGGAAGCAAGTCTTTTCTATGTAAACAATGGAGAAAACATCTACAAGTGTAGGTACTAAACTACACATGACAAGACAAAATTACACACAATGATGAATTCATGGATCATCACAGTCCAACCTGTTTGCATTGGCTTGTTTAGACACGGCCTTCAATCTTTTCAAAGTTTTTCTAATAGCATCAGCATCAGGGAAATGGTGATGACCTGCAGCCCCATTAGGAAATCCTGGACGAACTCCAGGTGGAATTCCTCTGTAGATAAATATGCACAGTGACTTTCATTACTTTCTCTGAAGCAAAGCATAAGCAACTTCTGCAGAACATAGTCATACCTTTCTGGAAGCCCTCGACCATGTATTTCTCCTTTCCATTTTCCTTCATTAGCTTCTGCTCTTTGTTGCTGCATTTGATCAAAAATGGCATGGTAATGTTCATATTGCCCTCGAGAAGAAGATGATGACGAAGCTACTGCCCCTCCACTGCCAAAAAAGGGAGCCTAGGAATTAAACAAACAGCTCTTGTATGTTTATCTTATAAGGCCTAATACACACGTATTATACTCAAAAGAAAAAGTAAATTTCAATGCTTAACTTTTAGAAAGCATTACCTAATGTGAGCACATTATGGTCAAAAGCAAAAATGTTTTCCTACATTAACAATAAAAAGTAGTATTCTTGGTTACTAACAATAAAGCATAACTTAATTGATAAAGATAAACATCAAAATGTCACTAAATTCATTTAAATATGAAAAACCTGGTCTTAATTTGTTTGAAACAAATTTATAATATACATTTCATGTGATTCTGTTCTAGGAAGTTTAAATATGTATGGTTTAGAAGTAAAGCAGAGCCTGCTTATATAACACTCAAATTATATAACAAAATATTTCCATATAGCTTTTGATACATCCCAAATCTATTCACAAAATAGACATGAAGGTATAAATACTACTGAAACACATTCTATGTGCAGATAAAGAGGTAAAACATATCTATCCTTAGTTTTCAAATAAGTTGGGAAAGAAAGCACAAAAGTTGAAAAACATCCCAATCTTGTGGTAGATGAATGATAGCAGGCACACTCCAAAGTAGTATGTACTAAGCAAAGTCACAAAACAGAAAAAAATATCAAAACTAACATTCCAGGGTCGGGGGAGGTGGCCCAAATAATATATGTATACATATAAGTAAATGTAAAAATGATAAAATCAAAACAAATAATAAAAACCCAATAAAAATTTATTTATGTAACAAAAAAAAGTTCCAAGAGGAACAGAGCTATCCCTTTTAAAGATTAACTCTAGTATGCCTAATATAATACAATTAATAAAGTAAAATTATTTTAAAAAAATAACATTCCTGTTTTTTTTTAAAGGGCTTGGAGAAAGATAGCAATGGGCCTTAACAGTGATGTTAACAAAGAACGATAGATGTATGTCAAATAAACAATATGTAAGTATTTTTGGATGTTGGAGACAGGGGAGAAAGGAAATATGACGAACACAACTGGAAGATAGGTAAATACAGTGTTATACTTGACTATGAAAGGCTGGTATAGCTTAGTGCTATTGGTCCTGGATGTATGCATTTATATAACAAACAACAGAAAGCATTTTTAAACTTTCTAGCAGTAGTAGCTAGAAATGTCAGTCCTTTGACTGACATGAAGCCAAGAAGACAGAAGAAAAGGAATCAATGAAAAATAAATAATGGACTTGTGAATTCTCTGAGAAAATGACAAAGGATAAGGTAAAGTCATAAGAACTCAACCACAGACAACAGATTTTAGAAAAGGTGTTAAAGTAAAGAAAAACTATAAAACTATAAGACTTATTATGGAAAAATTTCATTGAGAAGAGAAAATTAATAATCTCAAATGCAGAGGTCAATAGCACTGAAAATAAGACAGATATGACTAAAGTTGAGTGGTAACCTTTATAAAAACACTAATTTAGAATAAAACAAAAGAAATTTCAGTGTAATCAAATGAGAGGAAATTTGTTTTAATATCTTGGCACAGTAAACTGCACACAATTTTGTGAGAAAGCATGCTTTTTTTAAAAAAGTGAGTTCAAGATAAATACAGATAACGAACTAAAAATGTTCAATGTGAGATAAAAACTGCTAGTAATATGAAAGATAAATAAGCAGGAAATTCCATTAAGGAGGTTCTTCCAAACACCCTCAAAAACATGCATGTTTTTAGTGGCAAATCAGAAGCAGAATTCTGTTAAGTGGTAGTCATATTGCCTATAAAACTGCTTACTCTAAGTTAACCTAGCATTAGTATCTGAACTTTGAGTACTCTAAAAGTTTCTTGTTAACAAAAGTAGTTAAACATCTCTGAAGATGCTTATACTCAAAATCATGTTGAAAATACTGCATCAGAATACTGAAGCAATGGGATCTTTACAAAATCACCTTCATTGAAGCATGACTTATGTCCAGTAAAATTCACCAGTGCTAAGCATAAGTTGATGAATTTTGATAAATTTCTGCACTCCTGTAGCCACCTCCACAATTACAATTACCCCAGAAAGTTCCCTCATCTTTGGCAGTCACTAGCCTCTCAATGCCAAAAACGACTAATCTGCTTTCTGTCACCATGGACTGGATTTGCCTTTTCTATAATTTCATATAAACAGAATTAGCCAATATTTACTATTTCACCTGTCTTCCTCATCTCAGTATGTTTCTGAGATTGATCCATGTTGCTGCATGTTCCCTTTTATGGATTAGTATTACATCTTCAAACAATAGATATACATCTTCCACATCAGCAGATGATCAAAATTAAATACGTGAGACATGCAAGTTTTCTGAAAACCTATTCATAAGACATATTAAAAACAAATAAAGTGTCATTGGCTCATGCCTGCAATCCTAGTTACTTGGGAGGCTGACATCAGGGGATTGTGGTTTGAGGCCAGCCCAGGCAAGTAGTTCACGAGACCCCATCTCCAAAACTAGAGCAAAATGGAGTGGAAGTGAGGCTCAAGTAGTAGAGTGCCTATTTTGCAAGCCCTTGCTTTGCAAGTGTGAAGCCTTGAGTTCAAATTGATAAAACTGGACTTTTAGGATTAATGACCACCTTAGACATCATAGGAAAAACAACTTCATTTACATTGAAAATATATGCAAAGGAAGAAAAAAAATCATCAAAATCTCCACATTAATCTTGTGCTTTGCATAAAATGCTGAGTAAGATTCCAGGATCTTTTTCACTTTCTGAACAGGTAAGACATAGGCTAAGCTAATTTTAGAATAGACCAAATTCTGTGTGAGTCATTCCTTATCAATGAAGATGTAATAAGGTCTACTTAGATAAAACTGAATTACTAAAAATACTGAGTAAGTCTGCATTAATACTGAATTGGGAAAAAATGACTCACTGAATTACTGATATATGATTTAAAAAGAAACTGCATCTGAAGTGAATGAAAAACAGTAAATTCAGGACAGATTATACATGTCTAAATAAAACAAAGAAAACTTTTATCCAAATCATAACTTTTGAGGGAAAAAACCAAGAATGGTAATCAACTTCTTAAGTATCTACTGTATACTTAAATACCAAGATGGGCACTGGTCAGGTGAATTTATAGCTTAAAGACATGTTGATTAAAGCTGATTCAATGACAGAAATTAAAATGATAATGCTGAAGAATAATAGTGTGCTCATTTCTATTGTTGTATAACAAACTGCCACAAAGTAAGAAACTAAAAGCAATATGCATTTATTATCTCACAGTTTCCCTGGATGCCTGGCTGAGGATCTCACCAGGCAGAAATCAAATTGTCAGCCAGGGCTACTATTCTTATCAGAAGCTCAGGATCTCTTCTATGCTCCCTGGTTCTTGGCAGAATTCATCTCTTTGTGGCTCTATGTCTAAGGTCACCATTTTCTTCTTAGTTATTGGTTAGAGACCACTATCAGTATCCAGAAGTCTCCTGTACTTTTTTTTGCCACATTAAAGTTTGCTGTTAGCAGAGCTAGATCTCTCTGGACTTCTTTTCCACTTCCAGTCTGCTGTGAGGAAGTCTTATATGTTAATGTAACATGGGAGCAACTGTGGGAATGGCCATTTGCCAAGTAACATAATCTAACCAAAGGAGCTACTAGACCACCCATGAAGGAAGAAGAGGGAATGCAAGGGGTATGCAGCAGGGGTGGGAAATCCCAGAGACCATCTTAGAACCTGGCCCACCACAGACAGAGACACATATAGGATGGTCAGGAGCAAAGGAGGAAGTACAAGGCTCAAACTGACAGAGCAAATACAGTAAAGGAGACTACCATCTGAGCCCCTGCAGGCCACTTCAAGCCACTGTTCTCAGGCAAACAAATAAACAAAAACACTAATGAAGAGACTAAAGCCAAAGAAAGTTAAGTCGCTTGCCCGAGGTTATAGAGTCTGGATATACCCAAAAGGAATGTTTGAATTAAGAAATTTAGGTAAATGGTTATCTAGGTAATTGATTATGTAGGTAAATGAATGGAGGTAGGAGTGAGAATGAGGAAGGAGGGATGTTATAAAGTAAAGAGAAACACAAGTGAAAAGACAAAGAGCCTAACATAGTAAGGAAAACACAAATAAGGTCCTTAGTTCACCATGAGTAGAGAGCATAAAGTGTTGAGGGAATGTATGGAGATGAACTTGGAGAGAGTCTTCTGAGAACTTAATTTTTTAAGTGACATGAAAAATTTTAATGAATTGTGTTCGATTTTGTACTTGATTTGTACTTGAGATTTTTCTGAAAGCACATGAAACTTTTAAAAGCAAGTTTAACAGTGTCACATATTAGTCATTAATATATCAAATATATGCAGGAAAGCTAAGAAATCATAATAAATGCTGAAGAATTCTAGACAGAACTTAACTGTACACCAAAAAAAAAGAAAAAGAACAACCAGTAATACACATTTTAAAGAGCAATGTGAAACTGGAGAAAAACCCAGCAGTATAGCTATATTGGTATTAAATGCCTACCTTTACTTCACCACTTCCACCAGCACTTAACACATTTCTCCATCCTTGTTCCCTGGCCCTATTTATTCTCTCCAACTTTTGGGGAAAACAAACAAACAAACAAACAAAACACCATTTCAACTATTTAATACAAAATCATGAAATACACTTAGCAATAAAATGGAAATCAGTCACTTCCCTTTTTAAAAAAGTATGTATATGGGGAGAGGAGAGATGTACCACGGAAAATGGAGTATCCCTTACCCTTTCCTTTTCTTGCCTTTTCACTTGTTCAGCCTTCATAAAACTAATCTGTAACAATTTAAAGACATACTTCTTAGAATGTGAAATTCTTATAATCTACAACTTGGTAAAGGAACAAAAATAGGAACAAAAATGCTACCTGATCCTTTTCTTTCTTTTCTTTTTCAATAAATCCAAACCTCCTCTTTCTTGTTGGTTCCTTAAATAAAAAAAATTTAAAAAGAACATTTTTATTGATAATTATTCCTACTTTTGGATTTTCATCAGGAACATTAATATACCAGTGGCAGAAGTATGCCCAGGGAGGTTAAAAAAAAGTAAGAAGTTATAGGTACTTGAAAGAAATAAGGAGGAAAGGTTTGGAGGCTTTATATGTAAGGTTTTTTACAACTGTTTTTGCAAAGCTTTAAAATAAGCAGACAGATATCTTTATACCTCAAACATTTTCCTCCTTTCTTCTCCAGGACTCACTTTCTTCACTGGAGTTTGATGGGCCTGGACAAAAAGTAAAACTATAAATTAGATAAAGACTTTAAGACACTCACTTGGAAATTCCAGATTTATGAAAATTTAAGACAGAAAGAGGTAAAGCCAATATTGCCATGTCTTTCAAAAATATTATTTTTAAAAATAAAGAAATATTAATCTTTGATATGCCTTCTACTAAACAAAGAGAAACATTAGATTAAAAAAAAATATGAGAAATGGTTCTTCCTCAGTCATCAACTAAATAGACTTGTCCTTAGATACGGATGTTAATTTTAAGTTTTCTAGTATGATGATAACACATTAGTTTGGAAGCCCAATGAATAAACTTTTCTTTAAAAATTAACCACACAGTATATGTTCACTACATAAAATTCAAACAAGAATAAAAATTTACAGCCCACTTTACTCCCTACTCCTGAGGTAATCACTATTAATATTTTTCTAAGTTTCCTTCCAGACATTTTACATACTTAAATACATATAGGAATTCTAGCTTTTATGATTTTTAAATAACAATATGCTATTAGATGAAAATTTTTTTTGAATAGCAATATGCCCTGACAGTTCCACAATATGGTAAGCAAACTAACGATGTCAAAATTTCACACCAGGGCTATATTAATTTATTTAACAATCCATCTAGGGAGAGACACTGGGTTGGTTTTGAATTTTTTTCTATTCTATATGATGTAAGGAACTTTCATATACATACATCTTTATGTCATATGCAAGCCTCTCAGAAGGGCAAATTTTTAAAGAAATAGAATTATCAAGTAAAAACATAATTTCAATGTCAAGAAAAACTGGTCTCCCAACAGGCTATACCAATTTATATAAATTCCACCAAAAAACTTATTTCCCCACATTCTCACAAATATTGGATATTATCAGTCTATCTTGAATTTCTGCTCTTTGGAAAGGCTGTGAATATTCTCCAGTATATTAGATATGCTCATTTCTTCCTTTTAATTTCTATTTATTCTTTTACTGTAGAATTTGTAATGTACATACATTTTAATTTACCAATATTTTCCACTATGGTATCTATCTATATTTTTATTATTACTTTATTTTTGTGTTTTTGAGATAGGATCTTGCCCTGTAGCTGAAGCTGGTCTCAAACTCAAGATATTCCTGCCTCTGCCTCCTGAGTGCTGGGATTACAGGCATGAACTACCAGACCTGACTTGGAAGACAATTTATTTTTTTGTGGCAATGAGGCTTGAATCCAGGGACTCAAGCTTGTTAAGCAAGAGCTCTACCACTTGAAGTACAGCCCCAATCCTTGGAAGCCATTTTAAATCTCAATATTATTATTGCTTCTGTCACTAATACAGTTTTTTTTCATATTTAGATCTTTATGTGGAATACATTTGCTTTATCATGGAATGAGTTAGGAATCTAATTTTTCCTTTAGAAAATTCAATTTTCTCAAGTTATTTATTGAGAAATACATCTCTTTCTCCATTGACTTGAAATGCCTCATTTACCACATAATAAATTCTAATACACACACACACACACACACCCCCAGTCTGTTTCTGGAATTTTCTATTCTGTTCTATTATCCATCTCCTCTTTTACCTTTATCTTTTTTTCTTCTACTGTGACATAAAGTCACCTATTGAAAAATAGGTGTAGTGATATACAGAGATTAGCTAATATAAAAGTAATATTCATGAAATCACCACTTAAGACAAGAAACAGAATACTGTTAAGTACCTGTTTAGCAAGCCTAAGGCCCTGAGTTCATACCCCAGTACAGGAAAAAGAAGAAAGAAAAAAAAGGAAGGAAAGAAGGGAGGGAGGAAGGGGAAGGAGGAAGGCAAGGAAAGAAAGATAAAAAAAAAAGAAAGAAAAGGTACCCAGATGCCCTGCAAATGCCCCTCCAACGTCCACTGAGGTCACCACCACGTGACTTTTGTTATTACTGTCCTCTTGCTTCTCCTTATTGTTTTGTCACTTAAATACATCTAGCCAAAAAATGTAGTTTATGATTTTTTTGTTTGAGTGATAGAGTAATGGAATCATAGTAAATATTCTTTCATATATTGCTTCCTCTGCTTACCACAGTTTTTTAGATTTGTCCATGTTGTTATTTGTGTTTACATCTGTTTTCTTAAATGATATGTAGCATCATACTGATAACAGCTCCTTTCTCTCACAATTTTCTTATACAATCTATTCAGAAGTACTGTGTGTGTGCGTGGGGCGGGGGTGTTGCTATCTCTTTTCATTTCACTTTCTAACCAATCACTTATTTTTGCAAATTATCTTCTATCAGGTCACTTTATTGAATTTGTAAATATAGTTTTCTGCCTTATTAACATTTTCTAGGTATGTAATCATATCACAGTGCCTGTGTTTTCTCTTCTTTCCCAATACTTACATTTCTACTTTTTTCTTTTTTATTGCATTGATAAGGACTTCTGACAAAACATTAAGTGATGGCAACAATAATAAATACTTCTGTCTTATTTATTTTATGTAATGCAAGTTATGTACTGTAATCCAAGTTTTCAGTGTATACATACTTACACACACAAACACATACATACACATACACACTGAATTAGGTTAAGAACTTTGCCATCTGTTTCTTGAACCACTGAAGTTTTAATAACAAAAATTAGTGTTAAATTTACTACATTTTTAGAATGTGCTCAGATGACTTACATACGATTTTTCTCCTCTAATCTGCAAATGCAGTATAAGATTACCTTAATCAAGTTTCCTGCTATTGACTTCTATATTCTGAAACAAGTCCTACTTGGTAATTATTCTTTTGATAAATTGCTTGACTTATCTTTTTAAATTGTTTACAATTTCTGCCAACATGCTCATAAT
Organism: Castor canadensis; assembly: GCF_047511655.1. Taxonomy (NCBI): domain Eukaryota; kingdom Metazoa; phylum Chordata; class Mammalia; order Rodentia; family Castoridae; genus Castor; species Castor canadensis. The sequence continues at coordinate 91,845,884 of NC_133399.1, read as the reverse complement.
TGACCTATGTTTTCTTTTTTATTCTGTGTTAACTACCCAATTTTGTTATCAAGGTTAAGCTTAATGGATAATCCATTTTTCTGGAATTCAAAATACAGGACTGGCAGAGTGACTCTAGTGGTAGAGTGCCTGCCTAGTGAGAGTGAGGCCAAGTTCAAACCCTAGATCTATAAATAAATAAATGGGGAAAAAGAAAAGTAGCATATATGACAGAGATTGTTTGTGGCCCCAAAGTCCAAAATACAATTCTTACTATTTTATATAACAAGATAAGAATTTATCTATTCATATACCAGTGTTTTACATTTTATAGCTATAGAAGTGATGATATTTTAGAAGAATACTGCATAAAATGTTTTACCAGTGTTGGGTTTCAACACAAAGGAAACCAAAATAATCCAAGCAGTGGGTCCCCAGAACCATACTACCGTCACTGTATTATCAGTTCTTAACTCCTAACCTCCAACTTTGGCTAGTTATTTCGATTCAATCATTTAGGCTAACCATATATCCTACCATTTTATCCCAGGAAAGACAGTATAGTTGATGAGAAGAAGATAATTTTTAAAGAATAACTTTTTAAACTATTTCTAAAAACATCCTGCAGTAAGAAATACATTTCCTACCTGAATGTGTTCATAACCTAAACCTGGAAAAGATGTACACAAAAAAACACACTTCAAAGTTTCATAAAAAGTCTCTGCTTTTTACCCAATAAAATGATTTTGAAACAGCTAGTGGATAGCAGCCTCAAGTTTTAAAGGAAATAAGAGATAGCTCTGGCTGGGCACCAATGTCTCACTCCTGTAATGCTAACTACTTGGGAAGCTGAGATTGGGAGGATTACGGTTCAAGTCATTCACCAGACCCTAGCTCCAAAATAATGAAAGCAAAATGGACTGGAGCTGTGGCTAAAGCAGGAGAGTACCTGCTTTGCAACAGCAAAGCCCTGAGTTCAAACCTTAGTCCCTCCAGAGAAAGAGAGGGGGAGAGAGAGAACATGAGTGAGTGAGCTCTGGGGACACTAAAAATGCTGCAGATAGTGCTTTTCATAGTTTTCCACACAGTTAACCGGAACTTCATCTGGTGAGTACAGGGGTTGGTGCTGAGGCCCTTCGGTTCAAGTCTCAGCACCAAAATTTTTTTTTTTAACTAGTAGCAAATGTTACCCAGGAACTTTCCTTCTATACAAAATATTTGGCAATAATAATGAAATAAAATACTGATACACTCTATGTCATGGATTATCCAGAAAACCAAATATTATCTGATTTCCTTTACAAGAAACGTACAGAATAAGCAAATCTATATAAAGGCGGAAAACAGGTTAGAAATTTCCTAGGATTGCAGGGTAGGGAGAGAATGATGAGTGACTGGCAATAAGAAAATAATTTATTCACTGTTTTGTTTGTTTGTTTAAACTCTGGACCTCACACTTGCTAGGTGGACAGCCATCACTTGAGCCATGCCTCCAGCCCATTTTTGCTTTAGTTATTTTTTAGATAGCGTATCATTATCTTTTTGCCCGGGGTAGCCTCAGACCATGATCCTTCTACCTATGACCTCAACCACCTGGTGGCTGGAATTACTAACATAAGTCACCACACCTGGCTTATTTATTAAGATGGAGTCTTAACATTTGCCTGGGCTGGCCTCCCTACCCCCATCTTCCAAGTAGTTCAGATTACAGGTTTGCTCCCAGAAAAGAAATTCTTTTGGGGATGAGGAAAATGTCTAAAATCGATTGTAGAGATAGTTACATAATTCTAGGTCTACACTATGAACCATTTAATTGCAAACTGTTAGTTGGTGAATTCTATAGTACATGAATTTTATCTCAATAAACCTGTTTTTAAAAATAAATAAATAAAAACAAATAACCAAAAAAGTTGCTGAATCATAATCTTTGGATATGGAAACTTACATTGTACATTTTTATATGCTCCGCAGGTTAACTCTTATATAGTCACTCTCAAAATTTGTGCACCATAATACCAAATAATTAAAATGTATTAATGTTGCAAGGTGTGCTGTTAAGTGCCTATAATCCCAGCACCTGGGAGGCTGAGGCAAGAGAACTGTGAGTTCAGACCAGATTGGGCTACACAGCAAGACATTGTCAAAAAAAAAAAGTGTTAATGTGAGTAATATAAAGCTTGACATAAATGATTAGCTTTAAAAAAAAAAAAAGATTACCTGATAGCATGGAACAAGAGGAAAATTTTAACCAAGACATGAAGGCACTGATTATATTCATCTTTCGTTCTTCTATATTGCCTTACATACAGAATATTCAAATATTTGAGAAGTAAAAATACCAAACTGTTCCTCTGAAATCACACAGGTATTCTCCGATGCTATTTCTACACTAAAGAGAAACAATTATACTAGGAAAATTGTTTCATTTTCTGTTTCTTTTTAAAAATCAAGAGCCAAAGTACCAGAATATGTTCATGGAGCTCCCTCTGGTGGCTTCACAACCACTCTTTTGTTTCAGTAGAGTATGTGAAAAAATGAGCAAAGAAAGACTTATGACGAGCAAATATTTTGATCACCTACTGAGTGATCCAAATATTAATAGCTATTACAGTAGTCATTTGTCTATTATTCAGGGTATTTGATGGATGACATCTAGTTTTCAGAATATTAGAAATAGGAATCTAAAACTTCCACAGCTTTTCTTTTATACTGCATAATAACTGAAAATAAGGAAAACATTAACATATTAACTTTATCAGCCATATGAAAACACTGATTATACACTTGGTTTCAATCCTGCTTTAAGGTGAGGGACTTCTGTTACATCATTAGTTCAGTTTACCATTCCTTCCATTCTCTGAAACTAAAATGTGGCCAAGAGATAAAATAACTCTATTTCTATGAGTCCACTCACCATGTGTATTGATCTAATGACAGAGATAAATATACCTGCCCTCTATTCTTCCTTCCAATATGGTAGTTTTACCTTGGGAGGGCAAACAATTATACATACGCATATTCTAAGTGTTCAAATGGATAACATATGTAAATACCATTCGAAATAACTAAACATCTCAAAAATTATCTAGATTATTATCTATTTATTTTGAATTCATATTTCACTGAATTTCCTTTAGAAGAAATGTTTCATTTCTGAAGAAATTTTGGTCCAGGACATGATTTTTTTTAGGACACTTAAAGAACGAAACTAACTTAACTGAATTTATATCCATGATAATCACAGATAAAAATGTCCAGAAAGCATATGTAATATTATATAAAAACACTAAAACTCAAAATTATCTATAAACTCCCAAAGCTGGTGTAAAAATACAGGCAATGTATATTTGAAAACAAGTGGGAAGGGCCCACACAGAATTAAATTAAAGTAAGTGCACTGTTTGAATCCTAGGAATATATTTCTTTCCTCTTTTATTCTATACAGCTATCAAAAGCATACTAAAACTATGTCATATTTATTAAAATACATAGTTCATGGGAAAGATTACAGACCATGGTTACACTACTTAAATTACCTCAAAGAACCAAGAAGCTTTCACAGAAGCCAAGTCTCTATCTCAAGAATGAGACATATGTAAAGAACTGAAGTCAAAAGCTCTGTAGTTTCCTCTTCATTACCTCACACTGAAGTAGTGGCCTTGAAGCATTCAGAATAAAATCTCAGTTGGACTTGGTGGTTCACATCTATAGTCCCAACTACTTGGGAGATGAATACTAGAAGGACAAAAAGTTGGCAAGACCCCATCTCAGTGAACAATCCAGGCATGGTGGTACATGTCTATAATCCCAGCTACATGGAAGGGTCATGGTTGAGGCTACTCCCAGGCAAAAATGCCTAGTTCAGATGTGGCTCAGGTGGAAGAGCTCATGCCATGCAAGAGCAACACCATGAATTCAAACCCAGTACTTTGGCTTTTTTTTTTAATTTTTTTGGTACTGGGTGTGAACACAGGTCCTCACACTTGCCAGGCAGGTACTCTGCCACTTGAGCCACTCCACCAACCTATTCTTGGCTTTTATTTGACCTTTTTCTCTGTTTAGTGCAGTTATAATGTAAACAATATTGCTCCACTGATTAGAATTCATTTTTTCCAACTATTTATTCACTCACTTTTTAAAAACAGAAACTTGCTAGCCATTTATTTTTTACAAAGATGTGTAAAACATGGCTCCTAACTTCAGACAGGTGATGTTCTATGATATTCCATAAGCAATTTTTTTTTTTTTTTGTGATACTGAGGTTTAAACTCAGGGCCTCATGCTTGCTAGGCAGGCACTCTACCAGCTCGAGAGAGATGATAGTCTAACAAAAATAACATTAAAAAGATACTCATAAGGTGCTGAAGGAGTTCCAAATAGGAACAAATTATTTTCTGTTTTTCTGGGGGGACAGGGCATAATTAGGAAAGAAATCAGAAAGGTCTTGTATCTGAGGGGTTTCCTCCCTCCCTCAGATCAGTGAACTCTGAATGAAGATGCAGCAGTGCCCCAGTCCAACACCCTATCTGTTAATCTACAAGCTAACGTGTGAGAACTCATCATGCACCAATTGCTCCTTTTGCCTTTTTTTAAGCCTTTGTTTCCATAATTGCACTATAAGATTTGAGGTCAGATATATGCTCATTTCATTCACCAGTGGCTTATCGCTGTGACTTGTGCCTACACAGAACACGCAAAGAAAGGAACACTCAAAATGAGAGGGTAAAGAATGAACAAAACAAGAAAGAAAAGTGCACCCAGGGTAACTGGTGAGAAGTCTAATTTAGCTAGGAGTGAGAATTCATGAATATCAAGGGAGACTGGTACAGAAGATGCAGGACTGAATCCTGGAAAGGTCTTCAATATGCAAGAAAGACATTTACCTGGTAAGCAGTACTTTTCCACTGCATGTTTTGTACATGGACATACTTTATATCTTTTTTATTTCAATAAAAAAGCCTGTTTCTTAGCCTGTTTCTAAGAATCCTTTCATTTGAATTTCTAAGTTACAACCAAAAGTTAACAGAATTAACAATTTTTAGCATCTTCCGTACTATTGATCTTCACAAATTACTTGTCTTAATTGAAGAAAATATTGACTGAAACTTTTTTCCTTACTGTTGACGTTACAAAGATATGTTTTACTGTGCTCAAGAAAGTTTGCTATTATCATTTGCTCTTTAGGTTTTACTTTCTAACACTTAACAATTTTCTAAAAATGGTAACAAAATGATTTTTCAAAACTGAGTTTCACTAAAAGTTTTGGTTGTTCTTCTTTGTGAAGAATTAATGTTTCAGGGTAACCTGATGTCTAAGTTACTACTCGTTCATTCACTCACTCACTCAGTGTGGAAATGCCTACTATTTGCCAGAAAATAGTTTTCAGAAACAATTAGCCAGAGAAAAATAAAAAAATTTTCGCCATCATGGGACTTACACACTACAATAAAGGGCAATGGCAATAAATAAATAAATACTAAATAGTGATAATGCTGTGGAGAAAAACAAGCAAAGTGAGGCAGATCAGAGATGGGGGGAAAGTGAGTAGAAGGATGTCTGTTATCTGATATAGGGTGATCACACACCTGAAAGACAACAGCAAGCACAAACACATTTTTGCAGGTAAGTTTTCTTACCACGTTTGAAAGCCCAAGGTTTAGAAAATGACTGGCCTGAAACTAGCAATGAAGAAGCAGAAACTAAAGTTTGGAGATGTAATGAGGCTGTCAGAGGGCTTTATAGGCCATAACAACTCTGGCTTTTATTTCTAGTGAGATGAAAATCACTGGAAAGTTTCAAGCAGGAGAGTACAACAATCTAACCTGCGCTGTATAAGAAACATGAAGGTTGCTTGTTCACAACAGACTCAAGAGGGTAGACTTGAAAGCAGTGTAACTAGTCAGGAGATTGTATAACTACTAATGTGAAAAATGAGCATGGTTATGACTAATGTGAGGTAGTCAGACTGTGAATATATTCTGAAGGCAGAGTTGACAGGATGTGCTCAAAGAGTAGTCAATGATGACTCCAAAGCTTTTGACAAGAACAAATGTACAGTTGTCATTTACTGAAATAAGGAAGAACGATTTGGGATGGACTTAGATATGGTAATTTTGACATGCCTATTAGGACTCCAACTGGAGATGTTTAATATAGTCTGAAGTTCAAGAAAGGAGTATAAGCTGAAGAAATTTGTGAGTCAACTTGCAGATGTTGTCAATTAGAAAGCTAGTATGAGTAATAAGAAGGAAGATATGCAAGGACTAGGTCCTTTACTGAAGCATTTAAAGGTCTGGGAAACAGAAGACCAAAACTCGTATGTTCTCCCTCATATGCGGACATTAGATCAAGGGCAAACACAGTAAGGGCATTGGACTTTGAGCACATGATAAAAGCGAGAGCACACAAGGGAGGGGTGAGGATCGGTAAGACACCTAAAAAATTAGCTAGCATTTATTGCCCTCAACGCAAAGAAACTAAAGCAGATACTTTAAAAGCAACTGAGGCCAATAGGAGAAGGGCACCAGGAACTAGAGAAAAGGTTAGATCAAAAAGAATTAACCTAGAAGGTAACACACATGCACAGGAAATGAATGTGAGTCAACTCCCTGTATAGCTATCCTTAACTAGCAAAAACCCTTGCTCCTTCCTATTATTGCTTATACTCTCTCTTCAACATAATTAGAGATAAGGGCAAAATAGTTTCTGCCGGGTATCGAGGGGGTTGGGGGGGGAGATAGAGGGGGTGGAGTGGGTGTAAGGGAGGGGGTGGGGGCAGGGGGGAGAAATGACCCAAGCATTGTATGCACGTATGAATAATAAAACAATAAAAATTAAAAAAAAAACCATCACAAAAAAGGGCTGGCAGAGTGGCTCAAGTGGTAGAGCACCTGCCTAGCAAATGTGAGGCCCCAAGTTAAAACCCCAGTGCCACTTAAAAAAAAAAAGGAAGGAACCAACCCTGTCAACACCTTGATCTTGGACTTGCAGCCTGAAGAACTGTGTGAAAATAAAATTCCATTGGTTGAGCCAAAAATAAATAAATAAATAAAGGTCTAGGAAATAAGGAACTCATGAAGGAAGCTAAGAAGCAGTCAATGAGACAGGAGGAAAGTCACAAGAATGTAATGTAATACTTTGGACGTGAGTCAAGGAAATGTTTAAAGGAGGAGGGAACCAAACGAGTCAAAGCTGAGGTCAAGAAAGAAGAAAACACATCACTGGATTTAATAATATGAAAGCTACTGGTGTTCTTTCAAGAGCTCTTTCATAGCAGCCATGACAAAAAAAGCCTTGAATATAGTGGATTCAATAGAAAATAAGACGAGAACCAGATACAATCTAGACAATACTTTGGGCGAGTTTGCTGTAAAAGGGCACACAGATATACATAGGGAAGTAGCTGAAAGCAGATACACACAGGTTTTTAAAACAAAAATGGCAAGCTACAGAAAACTTGTTTGCTAACATGATTCACTAGGGAAGGGAAAAATATGACACAGGAGAGAACACAAAGTTGTTTAGCAAGCAAAAAAAAAAAAAAACAGAGAGAAAGAAAAACACATAGTACACAAATGTTAAGAGTTGACTCTCAACAGGAATAGAAAGTATGCAAAGCAATAGGAAAAAAAGCAGAATATCCACAAACAGATATGACTGACTGACAGAAGTGATACAATGTGGGAAGATTTTCTTCTAATTCCTTCTGTTTTCCAAATGAAGTAGGAAGAAAGCATTAGTCCTTGTGAAGAGCAAGAAAGTAAGAAGTAAACCACCTAGGAAAGTGGGAAGTCAATGGACTGAGAAACTATCACAAGGTGGCCAGAGGTACTAACTGGACACTGTTGGTTATAAATTTATAGGTACAATAGCCAGAATAGTCATGTTTCCTTCAGTCACACTCCACAAAGAAGGTAAAAAGCTAGAATTCACTAAATTTTTCCCAGGTGAGTTACAATAAGAGAATAGAGGAATAAGAGTTGAGTTTTTGGAAACATTATAATAAGGGCCTATAGAATTTAAGCCACATTAGGAAAACAAAAACAATGAGAGAGACAATGAAAAAACTAGTACAGATTAATGAATTAAAATGTAATGAAGTTTTGGAGGCAGATTCCTATAGGAATGAGCTAGAAATAGGAAGTAATGTCAGAGAATGGGTGCTTACAAATGAGACTTTGGAAAAGTTGCTGTTATTTATAATGACAAACTTAATGACATGACCATACGTGAAAGTTCTAAGATAAGGCAAGAGACAAGATAACTGAATGAAAATGAATAAGAAAATAAAAGCCATGTCTATTGTAAGTATCAGAGTTCTGGATACTGAAATCACTTAGAATTATGTCAATATTGGGAAGGATAACAGTGAGTCAAGTTGTTAAACTTTTAAAAAACGAGGGCCTGCAGATGACTCTTACAGGAGTGGTAGCAGGTGACACAGTCTGATAGCAAAAGCATCAAAGCTGGGGGTAGGAGAGAGTTATGGAGCTGGGAAAGTCTGGTATTAAGAAGGAAAACATCTCCTTCATCCTACCTCTAGATCCAGCAGTATTGATGGTTTAGAGAGAAAACAGCCACCAAGGAAGAGAGTCACAGCAGAACAAAGTGTTCAGGGACAAGCCAAATTCTAGAGCAAAAGAGGTGAAGATAATCTTTATCTAGCCTAGCATACAAGGAGTTTTGCTGATAATGTGCTATGAGAGCCAACTATCAGAAAGGTTGGGGTGGGGGAATGATTAGGATATGACCTGAGTCTTACAGAATTTTAGAGACTAAGAGATGAGGGGAAAGCCTGTAGTCCTAGGTTTCTTGTGGTAACTACAGAGAAATAAAGGGTATGATAGTATTGGTCCAGGTAGGCTGAATAAATGCAATAAGCAAAAATAAATAAATAAGCAAGCAGGGACCTGGCCTGGGAAGGGGCCAGAAGCTGGAAGCAGCTGCTGCCCTAACTCTTGTGGCAGGTGTTAAAGATCTTATGGCATTGTCCTTCAGTGGGGCCACTGGACTTTTCTTATGCTGGGATGTGCCTTGGAGGATTATGGCGTCTACTGGCCCTGTTCGCCCTGGTTTTCCACATCCTCTCTCCCATCCCCCATCTCATTGCCAAAGCTGCCATCAGTGCCTGTCATGAGCTGGCATATTTCTTCATGACTGGGATTGCTGTTTCTGCTTTGGGATTTTCTGTTATTCTTGTTCAAGTGGCTGTGATCCAATGTAAAGCCTGTGACCTTTTGTTAGCAGGCAACGCTGTCATTTTCCTTACAATTCAAGACTTTTTCCTTATATTTGGAAGAGGAGATGATTTTAGCAAGGAACTGTGGCAATAGTTTATTCTGATTTCTTAGAGTTTGTACTGTATGTATATGTGTGCATAGGTGGCATTTCACTATGGAAATAATATGCTGAGTTTTTTTATATCTTTATATCATGATAATTTTAAGGAAACCTCTCCATTTAAACAAGTAAGCAAAATACAAAGCTAGTGTGCCAGTTACATTGCCCTTCTTCACTGTTCCATTTGTGTTACTAGAGCTGGACATAAACTTACTTCATCTTTGCTTGTTAGGCTTTGTCAGCTGATGATGTAAGATGGACATTGCACAGGGAAAGAGCTTCCTTTCTCCTTGTTACTGCAGCATGTGGCACCAGCAGGCAGCTTGTACGAGGTTCTGCCAGTACCCCTGTCAGCTTTCCTGTGAATTTTGGTAGTACCTCTCCTCTAAGAACAGCTTCCCAGAGTTCTGCTGGCACTCCAGCTGGCTTCCCAAGAAGCTCAGCAGCACCAAGCAAATGCCAGCTGTGCCCAGTAGGCTTCCCCGTAAGTTTGCTGGCTCCCCAGGTGGCTTCCAGTACATTTTACTAATACCTCAGGCAACTGACCAGAGGTTTTCATTAGTTCCAGGGTGGTTTTCATTAATTCGTATTTGCCAGCTTCAGACTGTGGAACCTCAGTGAATTCCATCATCAAACAGGCTACTGTCATAGCCTCACCAAGAAGGTCTGAAGCTCAGCCTTAACAATAGGATTGGGGGCGCTTCAAAATTTTGTTCTTTTTCTAGGAACTCTGTCACAGTACTAGGAATAACAGTTACTTCCTGTAGATAACTATAATATATCCTTTATATTCCCCTAAAAACTAGTTAACATTATTCATGTTAAATTTTCCCTGTACAGATTATTGAGTAGTTTGTCTTCTGATTCTATGCTTACTTTGTATAACTTATTTGAAGAATGATTGACCCTAATTATTTTGAACTATTTTATGATAGATTTCACCAAAATAATTGATCATCCCTATTATAAAGTTTATCTTATTGCAGTATATTTACATATGTGTCTAAATATGTATGTACATATATGTATATCCATGCATATGTTGTCCAAAACAAAAAGGTCCCATATATCAAAGTATGCAAATACTGACATGAAAAAAGTGTCAAATTCCCTGCAACTAGCACTGTGTCGTTGGGCATGGCACTTAAATGCTACAGGCCTTATTTTTTACCTGAAATAGGAGAGTAGACAAGGTGATCACATTCTTTCCAGCTCTATGATTTTGATTTATTTGTGAATTATCAAATACAAAATTCTCTCAGAGTGTTACCAGTATATCACAAGTATTTGTCTTTCATGCACAAAATCAAATGGTTCTACTTAAGTTGTTCAAGTTATTTCACATATGTCACTTTTTATTACACCAATTATTTACTTAATATATCTACTTAGTGTTACTGTTTGACTTCTATAAGGCTCCTTAGTTTTAGAAGACTGATGAAGAAGCAGATAACAATGTTCCCTAATAACTTAATTTAAAAAATTCTAAGGGAGGGGGTGGGGGCAGGGGGGAGAAATGAACCAAGCCTTGTATGCACATATGAATAATAAAAGAAAAATGAAAAAAAAATTCTCTGAATATCAAGATAACTCTATTGAGCTGCAATAAAATAAGGTTAAGTTGAATTTGACATTTGTCACAATTTGTAACATGATCATACCTGTTTATGTTTTTGGAGTGGTTTGTTTTCAAGTAATTTTTTATCTCCATGTTTCTTATATGCTAAAGGTACTCCATATTTCGCAGCAGGCTTTGTGATTTTCTGAGCTGGCATAACAGAAACCAAGCTTTGTCCTGAAGCTGGTCTTTTAGCTACATAAAAAGATACAAAGAATTTTTTTCTAATAGTTCCTTATACTAAAATTTTAATTTCAAAGTTCTTCAAGATTGCACTTTTTTGTTTTTGTAACTATTAATAGCATTTGAAACTTTTCACCAAATAGCTTATTCATTACTTAGCATATATCAAGGCCTCAACTATTTGAAGCTATATTTTTTGTTTGTTTGTTTTTTGGCAGCACTGGGGTATGAATTCAGGGCCTCACTCTTGCTAGGTAGGCACTCTTAACAGCTTAAACCACTCCACAAGCCCTTTTTTTGTGATGGGTTTTTCAAGATAGGGTCTCATGAACTATTGCCTGCGGCTGGCTTCAAACCTCAATCATTCTGAATTCTGCATCCTGAGTAGCCAGGATTACAGGCATGAGCCACCAGCACCTGGCTTAAAGCTATGTTTTTGAAAGAAGTGAAGAAGAGCCAAACTCCTCTGAGATGTTGAAATTTCTCATGTAAAAATCTTGAGCAAAATAATGAAAAAGAACCTCCCTAAAATCAATGGTGGGATGTGGTTTCATGCAACTGTGAATACATTATAAAAACCACTGAATTATATGGGTAAATGAGTAAATTGTATGAAGCCCATTGGTAAACTGAATGGTACAAATTGTATGGCATGTGAATTCTGTATCAATAAAGTTGTTAAAATAATTTTTAATCCATTTTTTAGAAATTACCTTCAAAAATCAAAATGAAATTCAGCAGCAATTGTTAAATATTAATCCATCACTATCAGCAATTTTTTTCCTTCATGTATAGTTTCAATGCTGTTTACACCTATTCACACCTTAAAACATTCACCATCCAAGTTTTCACATTTTGGCTACCTTTATGCACTGCTGATAGAAATATAAATTAGCCAAACTTTCTGAAGGGTGATCTATAGCAAGACCAGTATTATTCATGAATTGATTTTATTTTATTTTTTTGTCAGGGGAGAGTGCAAATGCAATCCCCCACTACCACAAATTACATGGTCAAGTTTCCCACATTTGGGGAAATTGTAGGGGTCAGCATATCCGTAATGCAATGGATAAGCCTTGCTCTGGGAAAACCACCTTCGTGATCATGGCATCTCCCCCTACCAGGTAAGTATCATCATGAAGTGATGTTAAAGAAACAATCAAAAAACAAAGGGAAAAAAAAAGAAACAATCAGAGAAACATAAAAATTCATGTTTAAGGATTAACCCTAAAGCATTATGTTTTTTGTATTTTGTTTTGGTGGGACTAACTAGGATTTGAACTCAGGATTTCACCCTTGCAGAGTAGGCACTCTACTGCTTGTCCCACACGTTCAGCCCATTTTGTTCTTACATTTTGGAGATGGGGGTCTCACAAACTATTTGTCTGGGCTGACCTCAAAACTCAATCCTCCTGATTTAACCTCCCAAGTAGTTAGGATTACAGGCACGAGTCACCAGCACTCAGGTAGTATCATGTATTTAGTCCATGTATTTAGTCCGTATAAAGAAATTATACGGAAATTCTATTTATTCACATCTCTACCCAAATCCTCTCTCCTTTCCTGCTTCCTACATCTGCAAAGGTACCTCTCACTCTGAGTAGGAAGAGCTTGCTTTCTTCTTCTTCCACCTCACTCTTTAGCTCAGGATTTTATCATGTGCTAAATTTTTTCTTTAAACAGTACTCTTGAACTCAGGGCCTACACCTTGAGCCACTCTACCTTCCCCTTTTTTGTGAAGGGTTTTTTCCAAGATAGCTCTCTTGAACTATTTGCCCCAGCTTCAAACTTGATCTCCTGATCTCAGCTTCCTGAGTAGCTAGTATTATAGGAATGAGCCACTGGCACCCAGCTGTGCTAAATTAATTGATTTTCTAAAAAGTAAGCTTCCTTTTTAAAAAAGCAATGGAGAAAAAAAAATTACTGGTAGTTCACAGTAAAATTCAGCTCTTCAAAGAAAATTTAACTACTAGAAAATGTTCATAAAATAGTATGAATGAAAAGAAGACTTTGTGTATAACATCCCATTCAAATTTATTATTATATTCAAATTTATTTATTATGTGCATGTCATCAAATATAACACTGTGTTAAAATTGGGATAATTTTTGTTTTTTGAAAAGTTTTAGGACTGGGGCCCCTGGTGCTTACCACAGGCTGTGCTCTCATACCAACTCTATAGAAAGAGGAGGTAAAGTAAACACCCTATATTCACCTCAGCCAGGACTTGTGCCTGCATCTGCATTGTGATGGGGAGACATGGGAAAGGAAAGGTAAGAAACTAGGAAGTATGAGAAAATCAGCCTCGATCAAATGAGGTAATTCAATCATATGATCAAACTTAGAACATAGTTGTATGAGGTCACAATATTGTGACTTGGTTAACTGTATTAAAACCACAGAAGAAATACTGTATATGCCAGAAAAGGGGCTGGAGGCACAAAAGCATAAAAATGAAGACTCTTAAGGGACATATATGAATAGTCCCCATGCATATTTCAAAGAAAAGGGAGAATTTCTTATTTTTGAGCACTTCTTAGGCTCAGTGTCAAGAGTACCCCTAGCATGAAGCTTTAAAGTAAAGGGCTAGAGTTCACAAAATATAAGCAGTACCCCTCCTGTTGTAGTCCCATACTACTGAACATTTCATTCAAATGAATAACTCCTCTCATTCTAATTCTTACATAGGCTTATCGATGTGAAAAGAATGTGTCAGCTAACATTGAGTATTTCTGGCTTTTAAGATTGATTTCTTAAGAACCTTGCCTGCCAGAGAGATCATGCTGACTCTGCTGCTATATCTCAGTAGCTTTTGAATTTTATTTAGACTGAGTTGATTTGTTGGGGACCAAGAGTCTCTGCACAATGTAAGAATGATCCAAAGAGACCTTCAAAGGGCTAAATGGGGCTAGGAATAGAGCTCAGTGGCAGTTGGCCTGGCATGTGTGAGACCCTAAGTTCAATACCTAGCACTGCAAAAAAAAAAAAAAAAGGGCTAAATGCAATTGGCTTTCCTGGGAACACAATCCTATTTATACAGGCTAATTTTTATGGTAAGGTTATATTTTTGTTAATTTATCCAAACTCAAAACGGAACATTATGTCTAAAAATATGTAACTTCTAGTGATTTTAGAAATCCATTCATTTTATGCAGGAAAAAAAATTATTTCCCTCTCACATAAATGTGTGTATAATACATAAACACATCCAAAATCCTACAAATATTCTAATGCCAGTAGGCAAATAAAATAAAACCTATCCTTAATAAAATGCCTGACCTCACAATTTACTTTAAAAAATTTTAGAATATGAAGTATTTCTCAAGAAAAATACACAAAGATTTATACGTAAACTGGGCATTCTATAGCAATATTCTTAAAATATTAACTAAGCATTTGATAAAAACATAAAATTTAAGCCAAATTTCATTTAAATAAGACAGACAAGAAACAGAAATTGTGTTATTAATTTATCAAAAAAATTCAGTATAGGGCCATATATAAAAAGCAATTTGAGGTGTATTTCCTTTAGATTAAGTTTAGCCTACAACCATTTCAATATATTTTATCTATGTTTCTAGTATATTTAGACTTAAGCACTGCAAACAGATGAAATGCCTTGTATTAAATTTCATTTACCTGGTGTAGGCTGTGCTCCAAACTTTGAAAATGTTTTTAGACAAAATTCTTCTGCAATAAGCTTAGATTGAAAGAGAAAGAAAATACAAAATTAGAAAAGATATTAAATTTCTAAAATAAAAAACCTATTAATCACAATGATTCTTTTCCTTTTTCAGTCATAAATATGTTGCCAAGTAAGCTGTGCAAATTTTACCAATTTATTTTTATTACTTTTCCAGATAGGCTTTCTTTAGAAATTAAACTGATGCACAACCTAGGCTCCAAATACTGCTTGCTTGCTCCATATTTCAACAATTTAACAAAACTACATATCTGGAATAATCTCCATGCTCTATGTGTACCCATACTCCTCAATTACTTCAGAACTTCATTATCCAAAGAAACTCAGAAAAACCTTTAAGTTCTTTTAACTTTATGCTGACTCATCATAGCATCTCCAATGAGTTAACACATAATTGTAAACATGTTATTGGATAAATATTCTTACATAATTTAGTCTCTTTTTAACACTATCATAAACACTCTATTACTTATTCATATTATTCATGTTATACATATTTTGAGAAGTAAAAATCCTTTACATTTCCTGCAAGTAATTTTCTCTTCTTAGTCCATTTTTTTCAGAGCTGAACACTGATGGCAACAAAGATTTAATTCAATTTAACCTGCCTTTTTTTTTTTTTACTGGGTAGAGAAGGGAAAAGCAAGTGAATTGTCTTTGTTCAGGAGAAGGGAGGCCTGGTAGAAAGAAATACTCCTATAATACAGTAGATTAGATGCCCTAATAAGCAAAAAACCAGGACCTGAGATGGCTATCTTTCCTGTTAAGGATCCCCTACAGCAGTGTCCGTATCACCTGGCCTTTAATAAGCAAATCTGCCACCTCAGAGTTACTGAAACAAAGATGGTGGTGGCTGAACCTAGTAAAGCCTTCCAGATGATGACGATGTGTGCTGAGTTTTGAGGACCACTGCAGTAGAGGATAAACCTAAGTGAAAGTCTGGTTCAAAGGCAATTTTTATCAAGATGTGAACGTGCTCTCTCTTCTAAACAGATTCATCCTCTGCCTTTTCTTTCCTTTCTTTTTTTTTAATGAGAATAAAGAATTTATTTGAGCCAATCTGGGGTTGGTCATGCAGGGTAAAAAATTCTAGCCACCTAGAATTAGTACTCCTCCAAATGGTGCCAGAAGGGTCTGGGTTTTTTGTTTTTTTTTTTTTTTTTCTCCTTTTATCGTTTTTACATTTACTTCCATGTGTATACATTGTGCCACTTGCCTCCCCTCCCCACCCTTCCAGGCCTTTTCCACCCTCTTGTGCTCCAAGTTTGTTGACCAGAAAACATAAGAGGAAATAAGAAAGACGTATTGTTTTTGCTAGTTTGAGATAAAGATAGCTATACAGAAAGATTCCTAGCGTTGCTTCCATGCACATGAGTATTGCAGCCTACACTGGTTCATTTCTATCAGACCTCTTCATCCCTTTTCTTTTTCTTGGAAGAAAATGGGTATTTTACAGTCTCCAGTTTGCCAAAAAAATTGAGTAATTTCTTTTTTCTTTTTTTCCTCCAGCATGAATGCTTATGTGAGTTGAGTGAAGAGGTGTGTAAATTCCAAGTTCCTGGAATCCCTCAGCTGTGCCACTACCCATATGTAGGTATTTTGAATTAAGATTTAAAATAACAATAATTTAAATCTCAGCTTCCCATGAACATCAGCCACACTTCAAGTGTTCAGTAATCGCATGTGGCTAGAGGGTACAATATTGGACAGCGCAGATTTGAAACATTTCCAACATCACAGGGTGTTCTAGTGCACAGTACCGATATTCCTAATGAGTCAGAGCTTATCCATGCTTTTTCAAGCCACATCCAGGAAAAAGTTGTTAGGGTGTACAAGACAAAGAACTACACCCTATCAATCTTGGTTGACAGCATTGACAAGTATCAACAATAAATATTGGTGGGCTGGAGGTAAGGTTCAAGTAATAGAGTATTGCCTAGCAAGTGCAAGACCCTGAGGTTTAAACCCCAGTACTGTCAAAATAAATAAACAAATAAAATTTTAAAACTGTCCTGTTTGAGGCCACCTGGGCTACATAGAAAGACTTTGTCAAGACCGATATAAGAAGGAAGGGAGGGAGGACAAAAGGAGGGAGGGAAAACAAACAAACAGAAAAGAAAAAGAAAAATACACACAGCATTATGGTGATACTAGAAACAATAGTTCATATATTAAAATAGAGCTCATAAATTGTTTTGAAGTTATGGCCTTAAAAAATGTATCACAAACCTTTTCACCTGAATATTGAACAAGTAATATATAGTAGAAAATAAATCTACTATATATAAAAAGATGCAAGTTTTCATGAAGAATGAAATCTAAGTGGGGCTTAAATAGCAGTAAGGAGGGTTGAAATATTCCATCTGTTAATAAACATAACTACCCTTTTACATATAAGTTTTACATATTTCAGGCTTCAGTATTTTCCCTTTCATTGCTAGCTAGCTGAATTCCAGTGCTTCAGCCTTGAGTCTATGCCCTAGCTGCCTGTATGTGAGGAGGAGGAGGGAAAGAAACTTGAGCAAGATTAAATGAAGCCACTGTTTTCACTCTAGTAGCTGCCAAAAAACAAAAGTACTCTACATCATAAAACTGTCCTTGCAAATGTTATTTTTAACAAAGAAGTCTTGTAAAACACCCACATTTAAGAGATTGTCATTATGTTCTATACAAGTAACCTTTAACCTCCAAATTTTAATTGGCTTTCTTGCTTACTAATGCATTCTTTTAGTATTAAAAGTTAAATCCACATCTCTGTTTTCCGAAGAGTACTTGTTTACATGAATGTTCCATTAAGCCAAAAGGATATATAAGTAATACAATTATGATTTCGATAGGTATCTTATTTGCAGAAGAGTTGTTTGCTTGGTTTTTTTTTTTTTTGATGGACTGGGATTTGAACTCAGGGTCTTGTACTTGCCAGACAAGCACCTTACTACTTGAGCCATACCTCCAGCCCTGCAGAAGAGTTGAATGGTGGTTAAATTTAAAAGATCACACTAAACATGAAAAGTGAAACAACCCTAACTTTAGGTGACCACTAAATAACTGATGCTAGTTGATTTGACACAGATTGTTTTATAAAACCTACCAAATTAAAATTTGTCTCAACAAGTGCCACACACCTGTATCTGAGTACTAGAGGAAACATCACGAGTCAATGAGGACGGGGGCATGAGTGGTAAAGCATCTGCTGAGCAAGTGAGAAGCCCAAAGCTCTAACCCCAGCACACACAAAAAAGAAAAAACAAGCTAGCACACATACATATAAATACCCACAGAATAAGGTTTCCAATCATTTTCTGTCAAATAGAGTTATAATCATTTAATACAGTTACATTATGAACTAATTTTAGTGTTTAATATATATTGAATATTTTGAACACTCATACGTTAGACATTAAGCACTTTATGTGCATTACCACTTTTTTTGTGGTAATGGGGTTTGAACTCAGGGCTTCATCCTCACTAGGCAGGTGCATTACCACTTGAGCCAGTCTTGGACAGAAATCATCTTACTTATGCCTCCTGTCCAGCTAGAATCACAGGTGTGTGCCATCACACTCAGCTTGTTTGTTGAGATGGAGTGTTGCTACCTTTTTGCCTGAGTTGTCCTTGAACCAGGATCTTCCTAATATCTGCCTCCCAAATAGCTGGAATTACAGGCATGAGCCACTGTGTTCAGCTGCATTAGCACTTTTAATTCTCATAACTATCTCATAATATAGATACATTTATAATTCCAAAGTTTAGAGTGAGGAAAGTAAAGCACAGAAAGTAGTTTTACAGGTAGAAATACAAGGGACAGAGGAAAAGCAAAAGGGAACAATTATGTGAGATAGAAAGTAAAGTGACAACAACACAGTTTGAAAAGATCATATCTCCAAGGTTCTGATGTGCTTGACCCAAAAATGGAGGGCATGTCTTAATGAAGCACTACAAGCTATTGTTTAATTTTAATGATAACATTATAAAACATACCTGAGGCGAGAGAAACTTTTCAATGCGTTTAGCTATAAAACCTTTCTCCAATATGGAGTTCACTGATGGTCTATCCCTAGGATTTCTTTTGAATAACTGAGAGACCAAACTGCGGAGATCATAAGAATAATGCAAAGACACAGGTGGAAAAGATCCAGATATTATCTTCAGTACCAGGTTTTTCATATTGCCAGCTTCAAACTAAAATCCAGAAAATAAATTAAACACACAGAAATTGAATCTGAGAATATCAGCAAAAAAAAAAATAGTTCTTTTCCTATTAACATAGAAGTACAACCCTCTTCCAAATGTGTAATTAGCACATGCTCTCTACAGCAAACTTTCCTTGGTTATCTACAAATGTATTTTAAACAAAACATTAGTCCTTAAAAAATAAAGTGTTGTAATTTACTATAAGAGTAATTTTTACTTATTCAACATGCGGGGAGATGAGATATAGGTATTAATTAAAGATTTTATAAACAATAATAATAAATCAAGATAGTTAAGATTATTGCCTTAGATGCAGCAAAATTAGGGCCAAAGAACCACAAAGTGGGGGAAAAAAAAACAACCTAGTGGTCTGCATTTAAGACATGGCTTTCTGTCCCTCTATTATAATGAATAAGAAATTAACTATAGAACTAAAAGCATTTGGGCAAAACATAATAAAGAAAATTACTAACTACTTTACTCTTGGGTAGTGCTCACTATTATTACTTTTGTGAGTGTGATGCTCCCCAAAGCTCTGGAGTCAACAATGTGGTAAACACTGGAATACAAGTCACAGCAGTGAGAATGTATGTTTTAGGAGTAAGCACAATATAAACTGTCATGTAAAAAGAATATAAAGGTGGGGTAGTTTAAAAGCTAAAGATTTCATGAAAGAGGGCAAAATTAAGCTTTGCTGTATCTGCTAAAATAGCAGGACAGTTATATAATGATGATAAATTCTTAATATACACATAAAGAAAACAAAGCAAACTATACTCCTGTGTATCAATTACAAGAGTTCTACTAAATGTTACTCTTTCCTAGAACATTTTAAACACATCATGCAGTTTATAAAAATTTAGAAAAAACTCAATCTTATAGAAATATCTGTGCACTGAAAAGGAACCCTAAATGCATAAAAGATATGACTCTTACTCTTTTACTCCAGTGAACTTTCCTTTACCGATCAGCCCATAAACCCTTATAAATAAAGGTTGGTGAATTATTTAGTTTCATGTGTCCACTTAATAGTAACCAATTCTAAGGTCAGGCATTATGCCTGTAATCCCAGCACTCAGGAGGCTAAGGAAGGAGAATCCGGAATTTGAGGCCAGGCTGGGCTACAGACAAAACAGTAACCAATTCCAAAATTCACAGGCAATAATGGCAAGATCAGTGAAAGACTTACTCAAACATGGTTTAAACCTAAAAGGCCTTACAAAAAAACTGACCAATTCCTTTAAATACAAATATACCTGATAACTAGATATATCAGCAGTCTCTGCTTTTTTCCTTAAAAAGGAAAAAGAAGACTGGTGGAGTAGCTCAAGTGGTAGAGGGCCTGCTTAGCAAGCAAGAAGCCCTGAGTTCAAATCTCAGCACCACAAAAAAAAAAAAAGAAAAAGAAAGTCTAAGGCAAAACAGTACAAATGTATAAAGCTATTAAAAACAAAAATAGACATGAAATACCTTATACAATATAAAGTTTTGGGAAGAAAAAACAAAAGTCACTTTGACAAGTTAACCTATGATAAAACACAGAGGGAAACAACAAGTAGTATATTTAGTCATTACTAGTTAGAAGAACTGCCCAGGCTACACAGAGAGTTCCAAGTCAATGGGCTACCTAGCTCAGACCCTGTCTTAAAAAAAGAAAAAAGAAAGAAAGGAAGAATAAAGAAAAAGGTACAAACTATAAATACTCTAAATTAAGGGGTTTTTTTTAATTTAAAAAAATTCCTTGATGAGTACATTGAAAGTTAAAGAACTTTGCTCAATTACAAACTCAATAATTTTCTTTTTGAGACAAAGTCTTGACATGGCCTTGAATTTGAGATCCTCCTACCTCAGCCTCCTGAGTACTTGGGATTACAGGTATGTACCACCACACCCAACTTAATTTGGGTGTTTTGAAAGAACATGCTAAAATGAAACCAATGTAAAACTGTAAGTTAAAACATCAAATCCATAGTAAATGAAACCATGTTAAGAAGAGTGTAAAATTTGGTTCTTACATCTAAAATAATTTTTCAGAAAAAAGTATGAAATATACAGTAAATATATTACGGATAAATCAACTTAGATTTGTACTTCAGACACAGAAAATTAAAAATGAACTTAGAGAAAATTCCTAGTCCATGAGGGTCATCTGAAAGATGACACAAGTAAAAAGCATCTTCTACTTACTGCATGTTTAAGTGTACACATCTCATAAAGGACACACCCCAGAGCCCAAATGTCACTAGAGAAGACAAAAATGAGAAATTTCTTCTGAGCATCAGAATGTACTTTACATTTTTTCACTTAAAGCAAACATAAGGAGCATGGAAATGTGTTGGAATATATGCTCATATAACACTTTCTTTAAAACTTAAAATTTTATTTGGAGGCTACTTAAAAAGCTGGACATCGATCTACCATTTGATCCAGCAATACCACTCTTGGGGATATACCCAAAAGACTGTTACTCCAGAGGCACCTGCACATTCATGTTTATTGCAGCACTATTCACAATAGCCAAGTTATGGAAACAGCCAAGATGCCCCAGCACTGACGAATGGATTAAGAAAATGTGGTATCTATACACAATGGAATTTTATGCAGCCATGAAGAAGAACGAAATGTTATCATTCGCTGGTAAATGGATGGAATTGGAGAACATCATTCTGAGTGAGGTTAGCCTGGCTCAAAAAACCAAAAATCGTATGTTGTCCCTCATATGTGGACATTAGATCAAGGGCAAACACAACAAGGGGATTGGACTATGAGCACATGATAAAAGCGAGAGCACACAAGGGAGGGGTGAGGATAGGTAAGACACCTAAAAAACTAGCTAGCATTTGTTGCCCTTAATGCAGAGAAACTAAAGCAGATACCTTAAAGCAACTGAGGCCAATAGGAAAAGGGGAACAGGTACTAGAGAAAAGGTTAGATCAAAAAGAATTAACCTAGAAGGTAACACCCACGCACAGGAAATCAATGTGAGTCAATGCCCTGTATAGCTATCCTTATCTCAACCAGCAAAAACCCTTGTTCCTTCCTATTATTGCTTATTCTCTCTCTACAACAAAATTAGAAATAAGGGCAAAATAGTTTCTGCTGGGTATTGGTGGGGGGAGAGGGAGGGGGCGGAGTGGGTGGTAAGGGAGGGGGTGGGAGCAGGGGGGAGAAATGAACCAAGCCTTGTATGCACATATGAATAATAAAAGAAAAATGAGAAAAAAAAAAAAAACTTAAAATTTTAACCATCACTAAATGACAAAGGCAGCTGTCCCAGATGAGAACGATAATGATTGCCTAAGCATTTCATTAAAGAAATTTAAAATTTAAAAGAGTGATATAAAATGTTTTCATATATGTTCTAGTTATTTTGCAAAATTTATACTGCTTTATTCAATTATTTGCAAAATACTGTGATCTTTAAAAATACTACAAAAGGAATATATTGTTTTAATTACCATGAAAAATATTAATTTGCTAACATTAAATCTGAAAGAACTATATCATATAATGAATATCATTTTAAATACCTTTTATTATTATAAGGTTTGTTTTCACAGATTTCAGGTGACAAGTAGTATGGGGTCCCTATGCAAGTTCGAGCCAACTCTACAGTACTAGAACAGAAACAACAAAATTATCAGAGAAGCTTAAGATATGTAAATTATGACATATATATCATAATGGATTGATACATATGAAAACAAACTTTAAAATTGGTATGTTACCTATTAAGAACTCTAGCAATTCCAAAATCTCCAAGTTGTACTGTCCCATCTTTGGTTAGAAATATGTTCTGTAAAAGATAGAAGAAAATTCCAGAAATAGCCAGTTTGGTTCACTGTATGATTCAACAATATTTTTCCCATTACAAATATTGCTGGCTGGAAGCATGGCTCAAGTTTTAGAGCACCTGACTAGCAAGTACGAGGCCTTGAGTTCAAAACTCAGTACTTCAAAAACAAACAAAAAAATAATGCTGGAATAACTGGATTTCCACATGCAAAAGAATAAATGTCTTCTATCTCATACCATGTACAAAAATTAACTCAAAATGGATTCTAAATTTGAATTTAAGAACTAATACTATGAATTAAGAACTAATACTATGAATTTAAGAACTAATACTATGTTTCCAGAGGAAAACATGGAAGCAAATTTTTATAATCTTAGGTAAGCAACAGTCTCTTAGATATGACATCAAGAGCACAAGCAAACAAAATAAACTGAACTCATCAAAACTAAAAACTTTTGTGCCTCTAAGACACCATCAAGAAAAGAGCAGGTCAGACACTGGTGGCTCACACTGGCAATCCTAGCTACTCAGGAAGCAGAGACCAGGAGGATAGAGGATCAAAGCCAGCAAATAGTTTTTGAGACCCTATCTCAGAAAAAAAAAAAAAAAAAAAAAACCACAAAAAACTCCAACACAAAACAGGACTGGCAGAGTGGCTCAAGTGGTAGAGTGCCTGCCTCGTAAGCATGAGGCCCTGAGATTAAACCCCATTACCAACAAAAGAAAATGGACAGACAACCAAAGAATGGGAGAAAATATTTACCTATCACATATTTGAAAAGAGACTTGTATCCAGAAAAAAAAACTCTTACAACTCATCAACAAAAAGACAAATAATCAAAGTTTAAAATAGGCAAAAGAACATATTATATGAGCTCCATTTAAATGAAATGTCTAGAATACAAATACAGAGAGCTAGAAAGTTAAATTAGTGGCTGCCAGGGTCTAGGAGGAGAATGAGTGTGTGTGCTACTAGGTATAGACAGTTTCTCTTTGAAGGAATAACTGTTCTGGAATTATAGACTGGTAACAATTTCACAACAGTGAATATGCTAAAAAGCATTAAAGTGTACACTTAAAATACATCTCAATTAAAATTTTAGAAAGATCAATCTGCAACTACCTATGCCTACCCCTCCCCCACAGAAAAAGCCTGCCTATAATCCTAACTAGCCTAAATATAACAAGTTAATCTTAAAGTTACCTGACTTTAAGATCATAAATACAGAGCTCCAGTGCTGCTAGGAATATAGCAAGCCAGGATACTGTGGTAAATGGGAACTAAACTCTGTATCAGTCATAAGACTTCTACCATTTACCACATGCTCAATGCCAAGATGACAGTGGGACTGACTGAGATGGAGTAAGATGAAGTGAAATGGGAGTCAGTGATAAAGGACGGGAGTTAGGAGAGATAGATTAGGAAGATCCCACAAAGGTCCCCTTCTTCCACCATTCATCCTGAGGCTATTAGGCTACACAAGAACCTACAAGGCTAAGGAGTGAAGAAGACAGACAAATGGTCTTGATATGAAAAATTAAAGGCCCTCTGTAATCTCCGTTCTGGGGAGTGAGAGGACCCAAGTGAAGCAAGCAGCTCTAAAACCTCTATGCAAAGATCTGAGCTGGGGACGTGGGTGTGGCTCAGTCACAAAATGCACTTGCTCAGCTAGCAAGCTAGAGGCCCTGAGTTCACCCCCCAAACATCATGAAAAGAAAAAAAAAAAGTGAGACTCCATCTTATTAAACAAGCCAGGAGTGGTGGTTCACTTCTTTAATCTCAGTTACATGAGAGGCATAGGTAGAAGGATCATAGTCTAAGGCTGGCCCAGGCAAGAAGCATGAGAGCACCTGCTTGGCAAGTGGTATGCCCTGAGTACAAACCCCAATCCTGACAAAAAAAGAAAAAAGAGAAATACAGATATACTAGAAAACAAATTATTTTTCTTAGAAAAACACAGTCATTGCAATTATTAAAAAAGTGAGTAGATGGATAAGCACTGGTTTACAGAAAATTTAAAAGGGATTTAGAGGCTGGAAGTACAGCTCAGTGGCAGAGTACTTGCCTAGAATGCTCAAGGTGTTGGGTTTGGTCCCTGGCACCATTAAAAAAAAAAAAAAGAAGAAGAAGAAAGAAAGAAAGAAAAAGAGAAAAAGGGATTTTAGTTACTTGGGGGGCAGGAATTCAATTAGAGTTGAGGAACTCACCTAATACATGACAGTGAAAGATAAGAAAAATATGAAAGAACAAAGAAGACACTTGAAGTGCTAGATTAAGAAGCTCTAAGTATGTCTAAAAGAAAACCCAGACCATGAAAGTGGTAACAGAGAACAAATATTTGAAAACATAATGTTAAGTATTTTATAGAACATTTCCAGAGAAAACACACATGCTCATATAAAAATGCACAGCAGGATGAACAAAAACTGAGTCTCACCAACACACAACACTGTGAAATGGCAGAACAATGGGAATAAAGAAAATATTCCAGGCAAAAGAAACAAGGCTAAGAAGTCATAATGGCTTTAAATTCGTGAACAGCAACATTAGATGCCAGAAGATTAATTGAGCAATAGCTTAAAAATTCGAAATTCAAAATTCTGTAGGAAAACAATTTTCTACCCAGAACCTTATAACCAAATTATCATTTAAAAAAAGGAATGGAATAAGGCCATCTTCAGACATGCAAAGTCATAAAAGAGGTACCTTCTACACATCCATATTTAAATTTGTTCTGTCACAGGGAGGAGGTAAATCAAAACAGGAGGACACGAAAAGTAAGCAGGAGATCTAACACAGGGCACAGATGTAGAGGGTTTCCAGGATTTGACTGAAGGGGAAGGGTGAAGGCAGAAGACAGACAATTCCATGTATACCAGGCTAGGCTAATAGTCTGTGGACCAAGACAATACAATCTCCATGTCTTGTCTACTTTTAAGTTATCAGTGACAGAATGAACATACCTGTGATTTTATGTCTCGATGAAGAATTTTTCTATCATGTACGTGTTTCAAGGCCAAACATATTTGTACAAACCAATCCAAAATCTAAGGAGAAAAATCAGATTAAAAAATTTCAGGCTGTAACTCTTTTTCTTTTTCTTTTTTTTTTTGACATTACTGGAGTTTGAACTCAGGGCCTCACGCTTGCTTAGCAAGCGCTCTACTGACTGAGCTACTCTGCCAGCCCTACAATTCTATTTTGTAGATGCTAACATTAAGTAGATGACAAATACAACTGACAAATACAATGTGCAGAACACCCACTAAATCTGAAATGTCAGTTACTACTAAAATATTTTAAGTCGAAATAAGAACAGAAAGAAACTGGAAGAGTGAAAAATATAACCTGCATTTTGCAACAGCATGGCATGGATGACTTCTTTGTTTTGAATTTTTTCCTGCATTTTATTCGATATAAATAAAATCACAGGAAGAAAAGAATCAGGTTAGAAATTTGGAAGACATCTCTGACTTATTCCTCTCCCCACCTTTATCACCCTTTTTGGAGATGACCATTTGAAAGTAAAACACTTCATTTCTATCTCACTCCTAACACCTAAATAATTCCAAATAGATGGCATTTTTAAACATAAAAAGATTAAGTCATAAAATGATAAAATATAGCTTCATTTTTTATAATCTTTGATTAAGGCAGGACTTTCAAAACATGACACACAAAAATCAAAAGTCATAAGATAAAGACAAAGCGGACTACATAAAACTTAAACATCTCTGAATGGTAAAATACATAATCAAGTTTAGTAGTTGAGAAAATACTGCAACATAACCAATGGACCGCTAATTCTCTAATATGCAAAAGTTCTTCCATATCACTAGGAAAAATATTGGCAATCAAAATAACAAGTAGATGAAGACTGGAAGGGCAAATGACAAAAGAGAAAAATGCCAATAAACATGCAAAATGCAAACTTCTTTTCAAATTAAAAATAACTGAATGTATAATTTTAATTTGAATTGAAATAATAGACAGTCTAGAACAGAATTTGGGGAAATAAGTCCTCTCATGCCCCATATGTAATAAGGTTAATTGTAGACATTTGGCAAAATATGTATAAATTTTAGTTCATATAGCATTTAAAGCAGCAATTGCAATTTCAAATTTATTCCACAGACCTAGTATCAGAATTCTAAAATATGTGTATAAGCACATTTGTTGTAGCACTATTGGTCAGACTAAAAAACATAAACTACCTAAATGGGAATTGATTAACTATATTGTGATAGCACTATACTAGAAATATTACACGGTCATCAAAAAGAATGATGCAGTTGTATGTATAGTGCTTATATGCGGTTAATTGAACAAAGTTATGTAATAGTATGCACAGTATTAAACTTTTTAAAAAGTGTATGTTTGTATCACAGACCTGAACTCCATATAATTGTATATTAGTGAGTGTATGCTTGACGGGGGAGTGGAGAAGGAAAGAAGGAACAGGGAAGTAAACCAAAGGATAGGTACCAACTAGTAAACAGGTTTACCTCAGGGAAGCGGACTGGCAGAAGATGGAATAAAAACTAACAAGTTTTACCTATTATCCTTCTCTTCGGTATTTTTTTTTAAAGAACAAAGGTATCTAAAGTTAATTTTAAAATATTTTTCCTTATGAAAAATCCTCAGTTCAGTTTTATAGATGTTTACTGAGAAACACATAATTTTAAAAGTTCCTTTCCATATCCACATAAGGTATATGAAGTAGAAAAATAAAACTGCTTTCTGACTTCAAATTTCATACAGCGGTAGAAATATAATCACAAATACCTATAATGAAATGCCTACTTTATAAAAGAGATCTGTACTCAGCCAGGGAGGGGGTCAGGAAAAGTATAAAAAGAAGATGAAAAAGCTTAGATGAGTCCTACTGCTATGGCATCTACCACCAGAAATAACCTCATCTTAGAAATCACCATGCCTATTGGCAGAGTGGCTCAAGTGATAGAGTCTGCATAGCAAATGGGAGACCCTGAGTTCAAACCCCCGTACTGCCAAAAAAAAAAAAAAAATCACCATGCCTTATTTCCCACATAGGTCCTTCCATGAATACATTTCCCAATCTTTTACTCTTTAATTTGACAAAAATGCATTCAGCCCAACAATGTACCAGATTATGTACAGTAATCAGTAAAGAAAAAAAGAAATGAAAGCACTCAGAGCAGGGTGTATGACCCATGCCTAGAATCCAGGCACTAAAGAGGCTGAGGCAAGACAATGGAGTTCAAGGCAGGCCTCAGCTATGCTGAGAGTTCAAAGCCAGTCTGGGCTACAGAACAAGACCATCTCTAGAAAGAAGAAAAACAAAATCATAGATTAAGGGTTAGCATATTTATGTCTTTATCTTGTGACTATTCTGTAAAGGATAAGAGAGTAAATAGTTTTAAACTTTGCAGGCTATATGGTATCTGTCTCAACTCAACTTTTTTATTGTAGTACAAAAGCAATCATACTTTATATGCAAGCAAGTAAGTTTAGCTGTGCTCTAATAAAACTTTATTTACAAAGACAGTGAGCTGAATTTGGCTGCGAGACCACGCTTACTGGTGACTATTATCAAAGACCATTAAGAGAGATGAATGGAGAAGAGGGGAGGGGGAAGGGGGGGAAGAGAGGACCAAATATATATAAACAAAAAATATATATATATATTTTTAAAAAGAGATGAATAAGAAAACCAGTAATTCCAGAGAGTTAATGCTATAAGTCTTGAGAAAGCATAGAGGAATGCAAACTTCTCCTGGAGATAATAAACAAAGCTGAACAGAAGAGGTGTAAGTAGAGGAGGAAGGCATAGCTTGATCAGATCTGAGTAGTCTTATGGCTGGCTGTATTCCCAGTCTTTCTGTCTATCTTATTTCAGACTCATACTATGTTAGGGCTTGAGTACATAGATGGAAAACACCTTAAGTTGTAATACTGATTCTAATTTCTCCTTTTTACTTAATGTACACATTAGTTCCATATTAATACTTACAAAACATTATTTGTAAAACAGCATTCACTTGCACAAAAGAATTTTAAATTCAAATATTATGTTGTGCCAGCCCAAACACCATCTAGTAATTATCACATGATTATCTAAATAAGTTTTATGTGTACATATTATTTTCAGTACTGTAGATTGCCTCAGAGCACTAAAACTACTATATTCCACTCTTTCTACTCCTAAACTTGTATTTCTTTATGCAATAAAATGTGTGAGGATTCTGCTAAAATACAATCAGTTTTGGTAAGTTGATTCATTAATTTTCCTTTTTGCAGTTCTGGAATCTGAACTCAGGGCTGGTCAGGTTGCTATGCTTGTTATTCAAACTGTCATTATTTTTCCCCTTTGTCTCTCTCTTGCTCTTCATACTGGAGAGACCAAGGTTAACACTCTTAACTCTTCAATTAAGCCAGGCAGCCTTTGCCCACTTCTCTCTGACCAATGAAGAGTAAACTTGTCAACCAAGACATACAGCTTCAAAGAAGTGGCAGCAGTAAACTGGGAGAACCACATCCAGCACCTATTGTAGGACATGAGTTTTGTCACATATTCAAGCTGAGTCCATGAACTCCCCTTTAAAAAGCATACATTTTCTCTCAGAAGTGAAACAACAGAGCTTTGTGTGATTCGCTCTCCCTGTCATCTTCCTTGATGAATAAACCTTATTTCCCCTCTCTCAAAACTCTGCTCTCATTATCTGTGAATTGACATTGAGGCCAGGGGACAGGCTTTGCGGCAACACTACCCATGGCCTCCTGCATAACTGGTACCTCAGGCACACACTATTTGGTCTCATTAATTAATTTTTTTGTGCATATGGCTTCTAACCATGATCCTCTCAATCTCCACATCTGGGTGGAGAGAGACATCTTGCCCAGCCTTATTCATTATTTTTCAAAAAGCCTGAGCGACTGTTACTTAGTGGAAAAACCTGAAATTGGCTTTCTCTTTAATAGAATGGTAAACTGATCTTAGCTTCTAACAAGAAGTAAACTTATTTATTATTTATATTCTGTGTAATCTTCTCAGAGAGCTGATATTTCATATCCACCAGCATAATTTTCTCTGCTTTGGGTTGATTTTGTCATTTATTCTTCCTATTTTTTTGTTGGTGTTGTTTTAGCAGTGCTAAGATTTGAACTCAGAGACTTGCACTATGTAGGCAAGCACTCTACCACTTGAGCCATATCCCTAGCTCTCTTTTCTTTTTAACAGGTAAAGTCTCATGCTTTTTTCTAGGCTGGTCTTGAATCAAGATACTCCCACCTCTGCTTCCCAAGTAGCTGCAATTAGAGGCGTGTACCACCACGACCGACCCCATTTATTAGTTTTTGAGTGAAGATTCCTTACCTATGAGAGCTAAGGATCCTTATAATTTATATTAATATCATCTATATTTATCTTAAACTATTTTGTCACCTAGATTAAACAGATAACCAAACACTATTTGTCTTCCCAAGATCAGATCCTAAATTTATAAAAATGAAAAAATTACAATTTCAGAATACTTCTTACTACAGATATTATTTAGCTCAACACTACTAAAAGTGTCTACAAGACTTACCAAATCAGAAAAGATGCTCTATCTTCCCCATGCCAAGTTCTTGTAGATAAAATGCTATATATTAATATATTTCAGGAAACTTACAGAAAAGTCCACAAGATTTCTCTCTTACATGCCCTACTCCGGTAGAGAATTTTGCTCTATTATTAGTTACCACAATAAATGAACCATAGCCTTCCAGTCTCATTATCAAACAGGCCTTCTTTGTTTGTGTTCCAGAAAGCTTCTATAAAGGACTATCAGAAGAACAATCAGCTGCTGATTCTTCAGAAAACAGGCTCAGGTACAGGCTTCTGAGCTGACACAGCTAATATGTGACAATGGATTGAGTTGGGATTTCTGAGACTTTTTAGTTCAGAAGCTGGCATATATCACCAATGCAAACTATTTGACCTATGACCCAGCAGAGTGACTAGGAATGTAAGAAATGAATTAAAAGAAATCTAATTGTGCATACTTTTTTGGAAATTGATTGGTACAATTTTTAATGCTCTATATTTGATGAGTACATGAGGAATTCCTTTCTCTTTAAGCTATTACTAGTATTTAATTCTGATTATGTTTTTACAGATTTAGAAAGGTATTTTACTCTCATTGGTATGTCCAAAATTTAGAAACAAATAGTTTTACTTTTCAGGACAATATTGCTATTTTCATGAATTCATTAAGAATCTATACTCCTTTTTTAGCAGAATATAATTGAAAAAGATGTATTGTACAACAAAGGCCATGCTTGGAGTATCTTATTTAAGATGGTTTTTTAAGCCCACTACTAAAAAATACACATGGAACCAATCCCTAAATAGTATCACCAGGAAAGTGGCCAGGTACTTGACATACCCAGTATCATCAGTGGAAGCTCACTTCCTAGCAACCAGGGACCTTGGCAAATTAGGAGACCTCCAAGAAATTCACCCAAATTTACGGATATTACAGGTAAAAGCTGGTGAAGAATGAATTGGGCTTGGTTTCCTGGCCGTGGGATAGAATGAAAAGTAGTAGTCTTTAAAAATCCAATCCAATGTTAGGCACTGGTGGCTCAAGCCTATAATCCTAGCTACTCAGGAGGAAGAAATCAGAAGGACTGCAGTTTGAGGTCAGCCCAGGCAACTAGTCCTATCTGGAAAATATCCAACACAGCATATTACAGACTAGACATGGGGAACTGACCAAAGGTTATAGCTACTTCAACAGAAATGCTACTAAGATATTGGACATAATATTAGTCTGCACTAGTAATTACAACTAGCATTGGTAGTTAAACTGCACAAATATATAAATAATCAAACTGAGTTACTTCTTTACAATGTGATAGGAATCAAACTCTTAAGCTAACTTACCTGGTCCTCTTGAAACAAAATGCCTTTCTGAGCATTTATTCGTTTAAACAGATCCCCTCCTTCACAGTAATCCATCACTATGTAGAGAGAGCCATTTTCTACAAAATATGAACATTACATTCCATTTTTAAAAAGGTGTATCAATAGCATAGCTAAGCTAAAGGTACTTAAAGGTTCACTAAAAAGCAGCAGATAAATAAAAAAAGCAGAACTACAGTCAAGAGAATTAAGAGTATAAAATCAAGGTACACTGGTTATACAGATTGTACAATGTGACCTCTGTTATTAATGATTTTTCTACCAATAATACATGATGTTCACACAGATCTTAACATCTCTAGAATATAGACAAAATGCAGACATAAATTTGGTTTCATTTAATAGATACACTTCCTTAAACATTTCATGTAAAATCATGTTTTTTAACCAATTGGTCAGAAATGGGTTATTTTAGTTTCCAACTAACCATTAATTTTGTTTGGTTTTATCCACTTGAATCAGTTATTTCTTAAACAAATACAATAATAAATGCTCTGATGAACTCTTTGAACTCAACAGTAAATAGAACAGTTTCTACCCCCATGAAACATTGTTTTGATCTCTTTTAAAAATTATAATTGATGAACAAACATGAAGATGAGGCAATGCTCTATTCATCTTTGTATCTTGATCTTCAGGGCTGGGGGTGTGGCTCAAGTGGTAGAGCACCTACCTAGCAAGAACAAGTTCAACTCCCAGTACTGCCAAAAGGAAAAAATCCAATATATCCTGATCTTCAGACAAAGGCACTTCTATGCCTCTTCCCATGCACAGAAAAGACTAGAAAAACACTTTTATGTTTTTCTACTTTTTTTTCTTTTGTACTGTGTTTGAATTCAGGGTCTTATACTTGGTAAGTAAGTACTCTGCCACTTGAGCCAAGCTCCCAGCCCTTTTTGCTTTAGTTCCTTTTTTTTTCTGGCAGTACTGGGGTTTGAACTCAGGGCCTCATGCTTGCTAGGCAGGCACTCTGACCACTTGAGGGGTTGGGTTTTTTTTGTTTTGTTTTTTTTAATGAGGGTTGTTTTTGAGATATGGTCTCATGAACTATTTGCCCGGGGCTGGTTTCATCTGCGATTCTCCTGTTCTCTCCCTCCCGAGTAGCCAGGATTACAGATGTGAGCCACCGGTGCCCAGCTGCTTTAGTTATTTTTTGAACAGGGTTTCTTGTTTTTGCCCATCCCAGCTTCCTGAGCAGCTGGAATGACAGACTTGTACTACCATAACAAGTGTATTGGTTGAGATGTGGGGTCTCTTAACTTTTTTGCCTGGGCTAGCGTCAAACTGTGATCCTCCTGATCGCCACTTCCCGAGTAGCTGGGATTATGAGCTGAGCCATTATACCTGGCTAGCAAAACACTTTTAAGCATTCTTTCCACCCAAACTTCTTTACATGTAAGGAAGATATCACTTATATTTACTGAACCACTACTTATTAGTAAGTCTATCACAACTCAAAGAAGAATTTTCCCACTTCTTACCATCTGCGACATGGCCTTTTTGTGTGGGGGTGAGGGTGGCGGAACAGATCTGGTGATTGAATCCAGGACCTCACACAAGCTAGGCAAGCATTTTGCCACTTGAGCGACCCCTCAGCTCTTTTGGTTGTATTTTGTTTTTGCAATAGAGTCTCACTAACTTTTCCCAGGCCAGTCAAAAGTGCAATCCTCTTGCCCCCTCCTCCCAAGTAGCTGGGATTACAGGCCTGCACCACCATGCCATGCTCTATGGTCTTATTTCTAGTAATAATTGTTTCATATACTTTGTGGTGGTGTTCTTCTTGGTCCTCACATCCTGGTTTTTTGTTTTGTTTTTTTGCAGTATTGGGGACTGAACCCAGGGCCTGTGCATGCTAGGCAAAAATCTACCAGTTGAGCCACAATACCAGTTGTCATATCCTCTTTTGATTTACTGCATGTAACACACCATTAGGATTGGGAACTTATGATTAAGCTAATTGTGAATCTGCATGACTGACTGAAATGGAATAATCATCCAAATATACACATGAGAAATAACATGAAAACACCCTGAAAACTGGATAATTCACTACTATTTATAATATAGACATTATATATAACATACGTTATATATGTTACCATTTATGTAGCACAAGAATCAAAAGGTGGCCAGGCGCCAGAGGTTCACACCTGTAAATCCTAGCTACTCAACAGAGATCAGGAGGGTGGAGGTTTAAAGCCAGACCCGGGGAAAGAGTTCCCAAGACCCTATCCTGAAAAATACCCATCACAAAAAAGGGCTGGTGGAGTGGCTTAAGCAGTAAGAGCACCTGTCTAGCAAGCATGAGGTCCTGAGTTCAAACCCCAGTGCCACCAAAAAGTTAAAAAGAAACAAAAAGAAAAAATTACATATAGTATACTATCATTTAGGTATGCTTATTAACATCTAGATTATTTCTGAGAAGAAACATAAGACAGGTGCAACAGTTGTTAATTCAAGAAAGAAACAAAGGTCTTCAAAGATGGGAACAGAAGATTAACTTTTATTGTTCTTTAACATTTTGATTTTGTACCACATGCAATAAGGAGCTGAGGCAGGTGTGGTGGCTCCATTTGTGGCCAATGGAGCAGAAGTCTTGCAGATCTGGACTTGAAACTGAATCTGAACTGAGAACAGTCTTGGGGAATGAGCCCTCAATTTGTAGAACCTGACACTATCTCTAGGTCTTCTGTAAGTCTTCTGTATTGAATGTGGTGTAAGAGCAGAGGAAAAAAAAAGAAAGCACTTTGTTTTTCCTAACACAATATTCGTCACATAGGCATAGAAAACATAGTAAAGAATAAACACTGAATTGTTAAAAATGCTTATCACTCTATAGTGGGAATAAGGTTGGATATACAGGAACCAAGACCTTTGCTTGTAGTGATGTATGTCTGGTTTTTTTGCATATTTATAATAAACACACATTCCTTTTCAATCAAATAATATACCTCAATATACTTCAATATTACAATAGCAAGAGATAAAGGAATATACTAATGTGAAGAGTACTTTCTAAAGATCACAACATTTTCTCAGTGATAGTGGTGGCAGTATTTAAAAGTTTAGTTTTAAAATATGTTAATTACTGTCATGCTTTCTCCAAATTCTTTTACTTACTCCACTGCTTGTTTTTAAGCAAACATTAATTACAAAAAGCTAGTATTAAAGTAGATGGGGATAGTGTGGTGTCACTATTATCCTAGAATCAAGCTAGAATTTATATACATATGTATTGAAACAAAAATAACCCTTTTTTTTCTGAGAATACATTATCAAGATAATCCTGTACAAGGAAAATATCCAAATGCTATCAGTGGTTTAGGACTTAATTTGATTTCTCTTGAGATAAATTTCTGACCTTCAAACGATTCTCTATACTGGACAATATTTGGATGCTTCATGTTTGCCAACACTGCGACTTCTCTCCTTGATTCTTCCCTTTCTTTACTAGACATCTTAAATAAGAGGAAAAAAGAAAATTAATATGCTAAATCATCAGTAAGAAAGTTAAAAGTCCCCCACTAAGAGTGACTAAAAGTAATGGTACTAATACAGCTAAATCAACAAAATATAGGAAATTAGAAAGAATGAATTGATCGTAACTAAAAACATGTTAAGATATCCAACCTAGATTAAGTTACAAAACTATATATACATATATATGCTGAAGTTAGTAGTATTCTTGGATTATGCCAGTCTTTCATGTTAAATGTGCCATATTTTTTAGGCACTCTAACAAAGAGCCCTATCATGACGAAATTATTACCAGTGTAATGAAATTAAAAAGATACTTACTCTTGAGATATTAATTTCCTTGATAACATATTGTTTGCCATCCTCTGTAGATTCAACAAGAACAGCTTTTCCAAATGAGCCTTCTCCAATCTTTTGTAATCTAACATACTTCTCCATGGTTCTTTTTTCTAAGGCATTTTTGTGGGTGATGCTAGACATTCAAAAAAAAGTATAATAGTTAATAGAGATAAAGTAAGACTCATATAGCAATTCTAATTCCTTAGTAACCTGCTAACTTTAACAAAAAAGTATACTTAACATTTTTAACAGAAACTTTGAATAAATAAACTTTACCTCAATTTTACTCATGCAACCTATTTTTATAACTAAAATCAAACAGTGTCATTTCTATTTTATAAGAATGCTTTGGAACAACAAATTCTACATATGCTTAAAATATATGTAGAGAAAGGCAAACATTTTCCTACATGAATTAATTAATAGCACTACTTTATCATCTCTAAATGCAAGTTTAAGCCACGCACTGATGACTCATGCCTGCAATATACCAAGATTGGGAAGATAACAGTTCAAGTCCAGCCCAGGCAAAGAGTTTTCAAGACCCCAGCTCAACTAATAGCAGGGCATGGTGATGCATATACTTCCCAAGCTACTGTGGGACATGTAAAATAGAAGACAGTAGTTCAGGCCTGGCTGGGGGAAAAGTGAGACTCTATCTCCAAAATAACCAGAGCAAAAAGAGCTGAAGGTGGGGCTTAAGTGGTAGAGCACCTGCCTAGCAAACACAAAGCCCTGAGTTCAAACCCTAGTACTACCCAAAAAAGGTCATTAGTAGCAATGGTAATTCCTACTACTTCCTAGGAGAAGCCAAAGTACAATACAGTAGGTAGTACAAGCTCTAAAAAAACACACATCTCTGTGTGTATGTGTGTGTGAGACAGAGATAGAAAGAGAGAGAAAAGAGACAGAAAGTACATTATAAAAATAATAATCTGCATAGCCTATTGGCAAGAGCATCTTTAACATGAATTCACTGTTAATCTGAAACGAACAAATGTTTAATTCATTTTTTTCTATTTTCTTTCATACCAAGCAGGTTTCAAATATATGATTCCATTCTAGGAGAAAATGAACTTGTCAGGCAAATATTTTTAAATACCTGTGATAGTTCACATTTCTCTTTGTAAATTTGAAATGATATCCCCATTTCATCCATCAATACTAAATTTAATTTTATTTTGCTCTAGAAAAACAAAGATTCAACCTCCATAAATTATCAAATTCATATTACAGGCCTGCAAAACTAAAAGGTAGAATCCTTTTTGTTGGAAAATTGATGGGATAGTTATGCCTTATGAAATTTTGTAAGAACCTTTCTCTACATTAGAAAACATTATAATCATGTTCCATTTTAAATTTTCTACAGGGAACAGAATGCTTTTAGCAACTTTAAGAGAAACAAGAAATGAAATATTATCACTGCACCACAGTATCATCACTGAGTAAAGGAGGAAGTCATTCCAAACATATTAAGTCCAATTTGTGTCAGCTGGCATAATATAATGGCTATCTGGGAACCAGCCAAAATTTAATGATTTCTCCCGGACATGAAAGTTCATATATTATACTACCATGCTACTCAGGAAAATAAAAAATTTAAAAAAACAAAACAAGATAAGCTCATCTTAGAAAACTAAATTTCATGAAATAAATTACATTAAATAATAACCACATAATGAGATTATTTCACAACCATCACCATTATTCTACAGACCTTTTGCCAAGAGAGGAAAACCAAAATTGTCAACTTGGCCCACCCTCAAAATTTAGTTGCCAATCCCTTTCTAGGGATTACACTAGTAAGATGGAAACTCTAAGAGTTCCTAGTATCTCATTCTACTGTCAACCACAACACTGAGCCTTGTGGTTCTGACTAACTCAGTAAGGCAGAAGAGACTCTGCTGCCCCTGATATTGAAGAAAGAGGACTCAAATTGCCATTAAAAAAAAGGCCAAGCACTGACACCTTTCCAAACAATGAAAGACTTGGGGTAGGTGTGGGGATGTAGTTCAATGGTTAAGTTTGCCTAGCATGCATGAGACCCTGGTTTGGATCCCTCATACTACAAAAGAATTGTGGTAGGTGGGCTTCAGAACAATCAACAAGCTCTTCTTTTCTTAGGTAATGTACATCAGAGGAAGTAAAAGGGAAAACATGAAAAAAATAGGTTACTTTCAATGTCTTGCAACACACTTACTACTGAGCTACTTATTTCATAGTAGTGAGATTTCTGAATTAAATTATAATCCAAGAAAATTTTCCAAACCAAATCAAATTAAAGATAAACTGTACCATTGCCATTCAACTCCATCACAACATGTAACTGAAGGAACTTAAGAGTCCTGTTCTGGTTTCATTATTGCAATAAGCTAAATTATAAATAAACATTTATCTTTTCTATGCCTGAGCTTCCAACTCAAATGAAAACCACAATACCAACTTGACTCATAAGGTCTCCAACAGTTATTACAATCAATCTTTTTACTGATATTCAAGCGATTCATAAAAATCTGACTTTTTTTTTTATATTTGAGCTTCCCAGTTACATTACATCAAAAAAAAAAAAAGATAAATTCAGCATGAAGAGAAGAGTCCAGCTACACAGCTACTTTTCTAGGCTTTGGTTTCTTATCTAAAAACACTAAAGATTTAAACATAATGCAATCTTAAGTGCCTTACCAGTTCTGAACATCTATAATTCAAGGAATAAATAAGAGTAGATTAGAAAATAAAAAATTTCAACAGTGTTTAGAATCATACTATTATTTACAAAGGGTAGGAATGATGGAGATATATGGTCAAAGCCTTTTCATTTAAAAAAATTAAAGGAAGTCACAATAGTTTCTTTAATTGAATTCTTTTAAAAGTGAAAAATAAACAGCAACTTTATAAATTTACCTCTAATCCTTCCTCAAAATGAACTAAGATGACTTTAAAAGGATCAAAAACCCAGATCA
The DNA here is from genome assembly GCF_047511655.1 of Castor canadensis. Lineage (NCBI taxonomy): Eukaryota > Metazoa > Chordata > Mammalia > Rodentia > Castoridae > Castor > Castor canadensis. The sequence goes on along the minus strand of NC_133399.1, from coordinate 91,807,348 downwards.
GGAGAAGGCAACAGTAAAATTTTGGAATCTGGGCAAACACAAAGACAAGCAACAACTGACTTAGGAAACTAAAGAAGCTGCACTCTAAGCCAGCAGTGGGAAGTAAGTCAGAACCAAGTCAATTCCAGCCACAAACTAGCTGAATAACTGGAAGCATCAGGTGCATCTAAAGTGCGACTAACACTATACTAAATAAGATCAGTTGGAAGACTCTGTAAGAATCAGTCAATCTTAAAATTTGCCTCCTTCATCTCTTCCATCTTGGCAGAAGCGTGAAGATAGCTCTAGAATGGGAACACCAGGCACAGATGAGAATGGAAACATCACCGACGATCTGGGAGATTAAATGAAAGGCTTCATAATAAATGGTGAAACTCCATTTTGACCATGATGGTACAATTAGTATTAGGACATTCCACTTCCAAAAACAATTTAAAACTTAAGTAAATATATAAAACGACAAGAATTGAGGGTCTAAAATCACTGAGAGATAAGAACTTATTCAAAGCAGCCTTTTTCCCTGTAGTCAAAACATGGTAGAATGGTCTTTATAATCATAGAGTGGGTAGCTTAAGTATGCCACAAAATCAAAATGCCTTAATTTGACTATACAAAAGTTACACATTTTTGTAACAATTAATTCCTACATATTCATAGGAAGAAAACAGAAAATTGAACACAGAAAACAAAATAATTCCTACATATTCATTGGACAAAACAGGAAAGTGAACACAGAAAACAAAAAAGTGAATGAACGCTATGAAGTTAAAAAGACAAATGGAGCCAGGTGCCAGTGGCTCATGCCTGTAATCCTAGCTACTTGGGAGGCTGAGATTGAGAGGATGAAGTCTGCAAGATCCCATTTCAATGGAAAAAAGCTGGGCATGACAGTGCACACCTGTCAGCCCAGCAACGGCTGGGATTGTTGTACTATTTTGGAGGGAACTAGAAGGAAACAATATTGTGGTACATAAATCTGTACAAATACTAAAGAAAAGAATTTGGCAATTATCTACCAAAACTATAAATGTATAGCTACTTTGATCTAGCAATTCTCTTTCTAGGAATTAATGCTAAAAATATTTCCAAATGTATTGAAAATGATGCACTTTCTGCAGCCCTGTGTCTAGTTGCACGATTAAAATATCCATAAGCAGTGAAAGAAGCAGCCCTTATATGGATATAGATTAATTTCTAAGTAGGTATTAGATTTTATTAAAGGATCAGAGTATACAGTAGTCTTCCCTTAACCATGGAGTCATGTCTCAAGACCCTCAGTAGACGCTTGAAATCACAGATTGTGCCAAATCCTGTATATAATACTGTTTTCTCCTAAACATACATACTGAAAATAAAGTTTAATTCATAATTTAGGCACAGTAAGAAATTAGTAATAAAATAGAACAATTATAACAATATACTGTAATAAAAGTTATGTGCTCTCTTTCTCAAAATATCTTATTCTACTATTACCTTTTCACTTGAAGGAAGCTCTTTACAGCTTTTCTTTGGTATATCCAAATTGCAAGCATCATTACTCTTGCACTTTGGGCCAGTAAGAAAAATAAGGATTACCTGAACACAGCACTGTATAATGTGACAATCTGATAACCTATAAGGCTATATTAAGCCTGACAGGCAGGTAGTGTATAAGGAGTGTGAGTATGCAGTACCCACATGGATTCATGCCCCAGGCAGGACAGCTCCAAGATTTCATCATGCTACTCAGAATGGCATGTAATTGAAAATTTATGAATTTCTGGAATTTTCCATTTGATATTTTCAGACCACAGCTGACTGTGGGTAACTGAAACTGTACATAAGGTGAGACTACTGTATTATTATATGTGTAGTAAAAGGAAATACATGTGTGTATATGTCGTTATTTATATATGCATAATAAATATGTGCTTCTATAATACTTCTGGAAGGACACACAATAAACTGGTAATATTGATTGCCTCCTGGGAAGAAAACTGAACAGTTGAGAAGATTTTTTTTGAACGTTCTGAATTCTAAAACATGAATATATTATTTGAAATAATATATGAAATTAAAATTTATAAATACTGACATAAGTAGTATGGACACTAGCTAAATATCAATTTCTCCTATTTAAATCCTTGAACAGAATATGAAGCCCTAAGTTCAAACACCAATACCCCCCTCAAAAAAATTCTTGAACAGGGCAGGGGATATAGCTCATGCACTAGGCCCTGCTTTAGATTCCCAGTACAAAAAAGAAAAAGAAAAAAAAAACCTTGAATGATTGCTCCTTGACATTTAAGTTTTTCTATGGCATCTCTTCAAGTATGTAAACTATGTTCCAGAAAAAAATATCTAAGCCTTTAGTCAAACTAAATATGTTCCTGCTGATTTTTCTAAGAATTTTTTTAAAGTCACAAATAAGCAATGTTAGACATAATATTGTGTACCACATATGAAAAACATTAGTACATCAATGAAAAACTGTATCCCAACAATCTGGAATGCATGCTGATAGGCACTAAGCCTTTATCAGCTGTTTCAGATATTGGATAAGACAGGTGGTCCTGATGGAGAACATTAGTAAACAGCAACAAATTTCAAGAAGTCTCTTGGGACTGTCTGCAGCTACAATCCATACATACAATTCTCCCAAAATAGTCAATTTATCTTCTGAGAAAGGAAAATTCCTTCCTTACTTTTCCTCACTGGAAAAAAGTAGAAAGCAAAAGTAGTACAACTACCAGACTTTTTTCAAGAATACATATTTTTTCTTCTCATAAGCCTAAACGACACTCAAGAGGGCTATAGTAGAAACTGACAACATGTAAATAAAAATTTCATATTCATGAAAAGGTATCATGTTCATGACTTAGACTAAAAGGCAGACAGTAAAATGTAGTAGGAATACAATGCAATGTATTATTAACATGACCTCAAAAGAACTCCTTCAGATTCCAGAACCTACACTAAGTTACTGAAAGACTTCTGTACAAAAACCTGCTTTCCCACAAAATAGTCTCCTTACTTTTCACTTAGAATAGGCAATTTTCAATTGAACTAGCTAGAGCTGTAGATCCTCTAACACCAGACAAATCTAACCTAGAAAGAATTTTTTCTCTCCACATTTGGTTCCCCCCATCATCTCTACAATACTGCTGCACCACAATAAAAAGCCATTATTAGGTTGGGTTGGCTACTACTTTTAGTGTTTCATCAAACATTTCTAATATAATATACCCAAGGAGTTAAATAAAAAACTTCTGTTTCTTGGAGCAGGTCCTACATGAGAGAATAAAATATAGACCTGCATGAAAAAATTGTGGGGGTAAGGAGTATACAGCATATGCACAGTATGCAGGAGGCCATGGGTACATACACAAGTTAAGAACTTTTAAAGTAGTTTAAATTTTAATGGTATTCATTTTCTCCTGACTAAGATATAATTTAGGATCAAAGACTTTTAATATAAGCAATTTAAGTGACTGTTTATCCATACTAAGTTTTTTATTATCTTAATTGCATTATCATTCTAGTTTTTAAAATAATGCCTAAGGATTGCTTTGAGACACATACAGTTCCTTAGGGACTGAGAGCACGGTATTTTCCCTGCAAACACTTCAGGTATCTATGAAATCTCTATATAAGCAAATCTAAACAGGTCTCATTTCCAGTATGATTTCACTCTTTTGCATGTCATTGCTTCCCCCAAGTGCAACTCACCTCAATGACAACGGGACTTTAGTAGGAATAACGGAGATGATCAATAAGCACCGGTCTAGATGTGGCGGTCTTCCTACAAGACTTCATAAGGCAGAGGCACCGCAGTGCATTTTGAAAATGACATCCTGGAAGAGAAACCAAATCTGTCTATAGCCAGTAGCAGCTCACAGCCCACCTGGGAGGGGGCACTGGGACTCCCACACTTGACACCCGTCTTTGGGAACACCTCAGTCTTGACTCCGTCCCGCGTGGTGTAACTCCCGCGAGACGGGTCCACCCTGCCCGGACGAAACAAACAAACTGGTTTCCGACCCCCTTGGAAACAGCGGGCGGCAACAGCAGTGCCTCCGTTACCGCCTCTCCAACTTCAGCGGTCGTTGCTAGTGGCCTCCGCAAGGTGCGGAAGGGCGGCATTTGGGATTGGGAGGATACCTGACTGCCACGTCCTCCTGCCTCGTCACAGTGGCTCTAGACTTCAGGATATGGAGACAACTGCACAACACTCCAGGGCAAAGAGTCCACACCCGACAGCCCCCAAACCCTGGAGCTAATGCAATGAAAGGGGGAGCGGCTGGCGCGTCACCGGCGCTGGCGTGTGACGTCAACGCGCGGGAGCTAGCGCGTAGCAGAGGGGCGGGGGGAGGAGCCGGGGCGGGGCGGGGGAGGAGCCGGGGCGGGGCGGGGGAGGAGCCGGGGTGGAGCTAAAGCAAGCCGGAGCTGGGCTGCAGGCTGGGGTATGCACGAAGGAAAGGGGATCTGCATGGGAAGCTCTCGCCTGTAATCCTAGCCACTTGGGAAGCGACACCCCCATCTCCAAAATAACCAGAACAAAACAGACTGGAGGTGGGGCTCAAGTAATAGAGCGCCTGCTTTTCAAACATGAAGCAATGTTTCAAATCCCAGTCCCAACCAAAAAAGAAGAGGTAAGGGGGTGTGAGAAGATGAAAGAAACTGAAGCAGAGGAGTGTAAAACTAGAACGAATACGAAAGGATGAGAGGGAGAATTCACTCATGGAAGCTGATTCAGAATAAAGCTTGTTATAAAATTTTCCCACACCCAGTGCACAGAGAAAGGCAATTTTTTTTTTTAATTTGAGGGATGCTATTAACCTAAGGATGCTCCCCCACTTTTAAAAAGTACTTTTGCTTTAAAAACAAAGTCTTTCCCTAACATATTTTGGATGATTAAAGCAAGGAAGTATTTTTGTCTTGAAATTAAAAAAAAAGCTATAATGGGTTTTCTACACTTTCACATCTACTGTGTATATAAATTACTAGTATACTGAGAGGCTTCACAGTGTACCTTTCTTCACCACAGGACTTCAAAAGATGGGAACAGATTCTCCTGAAATCAAATGTAATGTGGCCCTCCTCAGCAATCTAGTAACCTACAAAGTTACCTTACCTAGAGTAACCTCAAGATACTGGAATCCAAACTTGAAGTTGAAGGGTAGTGGCTTGTGTGCCATCTTAGGTGCTCTGTGACTTGTACCTGTATATGTTCAAAGTAGCCACAGTAGAAAGAACCTACAGACTGCCCGGAACCTGGGAGGTGGAATGATTCAAATCTTTATGACAAAGAAATGCTTTTTCTTTCCCCCACACCACACACTCAAGACAACTTCTCCGGGTTCTCCTAACAGCCTTTGGTTTCAAGATGCTTATAAGAAATAACTTTACTCCTAGCGTGGAAATTGAAAGTTTTTGGCTTCTTGGCCAGAAGATGGCACTGCAAGTCACCCAAGCTGTGACACTGGAGAAAATGTCTTGGTTTATCTCCTCAACCTCCATGCAGTTACAAAAGACCTATTTTCCTCATTCTTTTACTGCTAGCCCAACTGCTTCCTCCCAGCAAGTAAGAATTTTGGTGTCTGAATGCATAATAACTCTTGTTGTGCCCACATCCCTTTGTACAGCAAAATGACATGAAAACACTGCCAATTACTATTCTAAGTGAATTCATTTTTGCTGCTTGCAGGAGGAATGGCTAGTCAGATATGTCTTTAGGATCTTATCATAAACTGTTGGTGGGAATATAAACTACTGTCTTCTAAAAAAAAAAAAAAAACTTGCTAACAGTATGCCTATCCTTTGACTTAGTAGTTCTACTTCTAGGAGCAATAGGACCAAGATGTACAAACAAGGATAACTGTTAGTTTACAACCATAAAACCTAGAAAAAATATGTCTAACAGTAAGGAATTGACTAAATAAATTACAATAGATTCAAGCAATAGAATATTCTAAAGCCATTACAAATGGCAAGCAGGATCTATTTTTACTGACATGAAAAGATGTTCTTGACACATTATTGAGTAAACAAAGCAGTTACTCTACTAGCTAGGAGAATTACTGGATGATTTCCCTTTCTGGTTTATATACTTCCATACAGTTTAATGAGTTTGCTTCTTTCTCCTTAAATATTTTATTATATTTTTCTTTTAAACAAAAGCAGCTTTTTCTATGGGCAATAAACCAATATACAAAAGTAAACCTGTCAAGTCTCCATCCCTAGAGCTCACCTCTGTGCAAACTCCTCCATGAAATCAATGTTAGCAGTTTCACAAGTATAATTTACATTTCTAAGTTCATATTGGGGTTGTAGCATACACATTATTTTGCAAATTGCATTTTTACTTAATAGTGTATCATAAACATCTTCCCAGAGATCAACCATACCCCACTCAGTAAAAAGAGATTGTTTCCAATGCTAATGTTATTTATAAGGGATAGATTTCTAAAACTCGATTTACCGAATCAGAACGTATGCATACTTTTTCACTTTCATAAATACTCCTATGCTTTGGATAAATATTGTTGGGTAACAAACCACCCTGAAACTAGTGGACTAAGTGAACAAAATATTTATTATTGCTCACATTTTGTGAACAGGAAATTAGGGAGGGTTCTGATGGGTAGTTCCTTTGTTCCACATGGCTTCAACTGAGATCACTCATTGAGCTCCATTCAGCTGGTAACTGTGCTGAACTAGATAGTCCAATCTTCACTCACATCACTAGAGCCACAGTGTTCCTCCACAATCTTTACATCTATAGCTTGGATTACTCACAATACTGTGGTTTAACTGTCGTCATACATCTTACAAAGCAGTTGGTTTCAAGTAAGGACGACAGGTCTTTTTAAAAGCTCAGCCAGCAACAAGTATGGCATTACTTTTTGCTATATTCTTAGTCAAAACAAGACAAACAGCCAGGCAAAATTTAGAAGGAGGGGAAAAAAAATCAATGGCAGCCATATTTGAAAGTTATCTGTTACATTCTGGTTTACTTTCCAAGAAGTTTAATAAATTCACATTCCCATTAGCTTTGCACAAAAAAGTGCCAATTACCACGAGCACTAACCCGTGCTCTCTTCATTTTGCAAAAAAATTTGAGTTTCTTCTTGTGATTTCCTTTCATGTCATTTGCCTCTTTTCTGCTAGATTATCTTTTTGAGAAATTAATTCATAGGAAATATTCGTAAAATACAGAAATTAGTCATTTGTCATATTGTGAGACAAATATTTTTCTGCCAGTCTAATGTTTGTTTTATGGTATCTTTGGCTATACAGAAATGTATGGCCAAATTATATGTGGTCAATCCTGTCAGTTTGTTGCCCATCTTCCCAAGCAGACTTGCCTTCACCTGAAAAGTTATCCAAAAAACCTAAATTTTCTTTTGCTTTAATATCCTTAATCCATTTGGAATTTATTTTTCCTATGTAACATAGAGAAACTAGCTTTGCATTTTTTTGGAGGAAATTATGTCAGAAATAGTTTTTAAAGGTATCATTAGTTATTAAATGCTTCCTTTTTCACTGCTTTGAGATGTAACCGTTACCATATATCAAATTTACTATTTATATTTGTATCTGTTTCTAAATTTCTCTTCCTTGTACACATTGGTCTCCTAGTCCAGTTTCTGTTGCTATTATAGAGTATCTGAGACTAGATAATTTATAAAGGAAAGCTTATTTAGCTCATGGTTCTAGAGGCTGGAAGACCATGATCAATAGGAAGCTGCATCTGGTGAGGGACTTGTAGTACATCAAAACATAGAAGAAATGCCAGAAGGTTAAGTGGGTGCATGCAAAAGAGACAAAACGGGAGTGGACTTTTTTTGTAATAACTTGCTCTGGAGGTAATTCATCCAGTCCTGTGATGAAGGCATTAATTGCTTTATAAGGGTTTATAAGGGTGGAATAATTTTGATTCAAACACCTGTTAAAAAGTCCATCACTTCTCAGCACTGTTACATTGGAGACCACATTTCAACATGAGTTTTGGAGGGGGACGAATCACATTCAAACTACAGCAGTCTCTTACTTATTGTCATTTAAAAAAAATTGTTTTAATAAAAAAATAACTAGGGCCAGATATGGTGACTGACATCTGTAATCCCAACTATTTGGAAGGTAGGAAAAAGAGGATGGAGACTCAAGAGTGCCTGGAAAAAAAGTTATGGAGACCCTATTTCAACAGAAAAAAATGAATAAACACCACCACCAAACCACCAAAAAAAAAAAAAAACCCACCAAACTGAGCATAGTGGCACATACCTATAAACCCAGCTACTAGGGAGGTAGAGATAGGAAGATGATGGTTCAAGAATGGCACAGGTCATTCTGAAAAACAAAGGAAAAGGGACTGGGGGTGTGACTTAAGTGGTAAAACACTGTGTTCAAACCCTAGTACTGCCAAAAAAGAAAGAAGTTCTGAAACAATATTCCAATTTTGAAAAAGAAATAATTATAAGGGAAGGGAAAGGGAGTTTATAATAGAATTTGGATACTAAAGATGGTTATAAAGTTTTACTTATGTGCCTCTTTTTTGATAGAAAAATGAAAATTTCTCTAACTTTTGTTAATAGTAGTAGTTTAATGTGGCAAGAGGAATAGGACTAGCAGTGTTCCTAAAGTATTTCCTACTACTGAGTTTGAGAAATATATCCTGTCATGAATTCAGCACTATGCCAGATGGTGGGGATAGACTTACTCGTGGCAAGGTTTATTGTTCTTTCCAGAAAGCAGGCAGAGGAGATAAGGTAGGAATCAACGAATTAGAGCAAGTGGTTAGCAGTAGACCCACACTGAGTATTTTCCCTTTCTGAAGTCATTATGTAAATGATAATTCTATTAACACATCTTGAGTTTGTGCAGGTAAATGTGTTTGAGTAAACAATTAACATATAAGCAATCTTTTGTGACTGGAGAAAAGAAGGGCCCAAAACTTTAAATATGAAGACAGGTATTCTCTAAAATCTAGATGTCTTAGAGACATATAATATTCAAGTCCAAGAAAAAAAAATCAGTATCTTTGCATTCAGTGTTCCGTCTTGCTATATTTCACCAGAGGAATTTTTAGTTTTTAGCTATATTCCTAAAAGTCAAATCTATTTAAACTTATGTAGTTTAAACTAACCATTAACCACAGTATCTGGGATCCAGATAGCAGCCTGAAGAATTTCTGGATCTTAATATGATAGGCCTAGCTCAATATGCAAAGATAAAAACATTATCTATTCTGTTTTTGAGTTTTTGGCTTTCTGTATTGGATCACATGTCAGGGCTTTATAGGAGAGTCAGCTTATCAAAATCTACTTCTAGAAGAATAAAATGAAACACTGAGCCTTTAGCTGAACAGAATGCAAGAAAGGAGTCTCTTCCTGAGGCTGATTTGAGTGTGTGATTAGTTGAATTAGCTCAGTGTATCAAATCTCCCTGAGGTTTAGGGAGGATTTTGTAGAAGAATACATAAGGCTGACAGAGTGGCTCAAGTGGTAAAGTGCCTACCTAGCAAGCGTGAGGTTCTGAGTTCTAAACCCCAGTGCTGCCAAAGCAAAACAAAAGAATCACATGAAACTGGAAAATTATTTGCTGTGTCATAAGCCTCAAATGTGAACAGGAGTGCAAAGCTATTCAAGATAATTAGACCTTATATTAAGGGAAAAAGACAAAAGGACAAGAAACTGTTACTTTCAACCTCTTCTCTGATGCTGGTTGTATTAGGAAGAAGTTTCCCTAAGAAGGTATCTTTTTTTTTTTTTTTTTTAAATAGGGTCTAGGTTGCTCAGGATGGCCTCCAACTCCTGGGCTTAAGAAATTGTCCTGCCTCAGCCTTTAAAGTAGCTGGGACTATAGGCACATACCCTATGCACAGCTCCTAACAAAGTATCTAAATCCCTGCCATTTCCCTCTTCCCAATGTGTATGAAACATAGGCAATAAAAGTTCTCTTTCTGAAAAAACTCATAATACATAAAGCAGATCTATATAACCTTGCTTGTTTCTCTTATTTTCTGTGGAACTTTAAAATATCTATTAAATTGTTGTGAAAAGTAAATCATATGCATTTTTTAAAATTACTTATTTTTGTGGTGCTGAGGATAGAACCAAGGGTCCTGCACATGCTAGGCAAGTGTTCTACCACTGAACTATCCCATCCCCAAACACTTATATCACAATTGGAGAACTGGTGACAGAAGAAAAGGTTTATCCTACACACTGGTCATGCCCACTATTTATTCTCTTTGTATCAGACAAGACACAGTGAGACTAGTAGGCTGTCCTACATCTGGTTGAGATAAACTCTGCCACTATGAGTTAATCTTTTTTTCTTCTTGTTCCTGGAAGGATTTGATTGGTTGGTGGGGGCTGGGGAGGAAGAGAAAAGCTAATTTGAATATTGATAGAGGGTTTGAACTCAGGGCTTCATGCTTGCAAAGCAGGCACTACCAATTCAATCCCTCCTCCAATCCATTTTGCTCCAGTTATTGGAGATAGAATCTCATGAACCATCTGCCCCAGCTGGCAGATCTCAGCCTCCCAAGCAGCTAGGATTACAGGTGTGAGCCATCAGTTCACTGTTTTGTTTTTTGTTATTACTGCTTAAGTTCAGTTCTAACAACAAAGCCGAATTTGAAGTTGAAGAAATTGTCCTCATTCAGATAATTTATTTTGCTATGTCTCCAACTACTTCCTGTATACTAAGTCATGGAGTTATTTTAGTGTTTATGTATGCCAGAAACCAAGATTGGTTTGACCTTAGTGGTCAAAAGATGACCAGGGTAGAATAATCAGCCTCCTGAAAATGTTCATGTCCCTCTAAAACCTGGAACTAGTCAATATATCAGGTTACACGGCATGGGAAGGATTATATATGAGAAGAATTCAGTCCACCATTTTGGCCTTTGAGGATGGAGAAAGGAGTCAATGAGCTAAGGGATTCAAATGACCTCCAGGAGCTACAAAAGTCACCAAAGTGGATTCTTTCCTAAAACCTCTAAAAAGAAACTGCCCTAACTTTGATATTAACCAGTTGGACCTATGTCAGGCTTGTATCTTACAAAACTCTTAATAAATTTGTATTGTTTCAATCCATCAAGTTGTGGGATTTGTTATAACAGCAATAAAGTACCAAGGCTCTAAGAGCAGTTTATAGTATGGTGATCAGGTGGGAAAAGTTGAGTTTGTAAAAATTCGTTGAGGATTTTCTCAGCCCTAAGAAGGTCCTTTGTAATCACTCCACTAAAGTAAGCGATCTCCTAAGAACCACTATCAATCAGGATTGCTCCTATGACACTGAGAGGGAATGAGACGAAGATGGAAGTATTCACATTAAGGCACTTAAAATGTCCCAGGGATCTGGCTGCAGTCCTTACCCTGTGTTTCTTTCTACCTAAGTCTTTTGAAGAGGTGGCATCACCACATTTTCTGACAAATATCCCAGAGGAACTGCAGTGAGTCTTTTCTCAGATACAATCTACTACTTATCACCAAGCTTTCAAATAGTATGTTTAAATGTATTGCCCCATGCTTCTGAGTCCCATTTATCAAACAGGAAGAATTAGAGTGAGACTCAAGACCAACCTTGGAACAGCTAAAACAGAATTCCTGGGAAGGAGACCAAATCAAGGATTTTTGGTTTGTTTTTGAAGCTCTCTAGATGGTTCTGATTTGAAGATTGAGAATATTTATATATGCCAGAAACCAAGAATTTTATTTATTTTTGTGGTGCTGGGGGTTGAACACAGGGCCTCCACATGTTAGGCAAGCACTCTACCACTGAGCTACAAACTCCACCACTCATGAATTTAAAAATAAAGTTCTTATAAGGAATAAAGTAGCACATAATATAAATAATATCATCCACTTAAAAAAGATCCTCCATGAAGTGACGAAGACACCACCTTAAAGGGTCTTTCTTTCTTCATCTTCAGAGAGAGATGATTTTTTTTTGCCATATGGGGCTTGAACTCAGGGCCTGCAACTTGAGCCACTCCACCAGCCCTTTTTTGTAATGGGTTTTTTTCGGGATAGGATCTCTCAAACTATGTTGGGGCTGGCTTGGAACCTCAATGCTCCCGATCTCTGCCTCCTGAGTAGCTAGGATTATAGGCGTGAGCCACTGGTGCTCTGCTAACAGCAGATGATTGATAGAATACACTACTGTCCACTACAATCAAAATCTAGGTTTTTTTTTTCAAAATTAGGCTATATATCCACAGTGAGAAGATATAAGATGGCTGCAAATCTCTTATGAAAAATTCCACTTAGTTTAGAAAAGTTTTTGCTTGATTTTCCACATTTTCTAGCAAGAAACTAAGAAATTTGCCTGCTAATATTTCAAGTAAAAGAAAATTGTTCTTTTTCTCTGTGGGACAGGGGTTTGAACTCAGGGCTTTGCACTTGCAAAGCAGGTACTCTTCCGCTTGAATCACACATCCATTCTATTTTGCTTTGGTAATTTTGGAGATGGGATGTTGTGAAATATTTTACTGGGCTGGCCTCAAACCTTGATCCTCTGGATCTCAGCCTCCCAAGTAACTAGGGTTACATGTGTGAGCCACCGGCACCTGGCTAAAAATTGGACCTTGGTATTACCATAGTTCCACAAATTCTATCTTCCTAGCAGTAATGAAAGCGTTATTAACAGCTTGTTTGCACTGTGAGCACCCCCATCATCACCATGAGTACCATGCTTTAAAGCCCGGGGCTGTATTGTGTGATATTTGAATATTCAATCCTGCTCTAGAAGAAATAACAAGGACAAAACCCATGTGTTAAGTAAGTACAAGAAAGTCTCCAACCTAGGATGCAAATTCAATAAAGCATATACATGCGAATATAAGAAAAGCTGGAAAAAGCAAGACATCTAACATTTATAGGGCACTACATACACGAGTATGTAGTGCCATATAGATTCATAGCGTACTAAATCTACATTCACAGGTCTTCATTCTGTCACCAGGTGTGCTGCCATCCACACTGGTCCCACACACCCTGCCCCCCAGGCTAATTGGCAAACCACAGCTGTAGCTAGACATCCTCCCCCTGCCCTAGTCGGAATATAGCTTCTTGGGCACGGGGGATCAGGTGTGTTGAGTTCTGGGTAACAAGCGACAGCCAGGAGCCAATAAATACAATTTAAAATAATGCAGATTATATTTTCTCCAGGGTACTTAATTTCTAAGCCTTATTTTTGAAAATGTACGATTGCAGTTAGGTCATCGGTCCTCCTTCGTAAGTATGTTAGGAGCAGGAACGGCGACGCTGTGTAAGGCTGGATGACACCGTTGCGTACTCTGCCCGCGACCTGCAGGGACAGGCAGCACGAGGTGCCGGTCTCGATGCCAAAGCCCACGCGTCTCTCGATCTAAGTTTCAGAAGGAAGCGCTCGCCGACCGCTCATTTTGCTTTTCACTGTCGTTTCACCCGCGGCTCCCCGGGCTGGGGTCTCTTGCAGGGGACGAACGGGAGCTTCGAGATGACGCTGGGGAATGCGTGCACCGGTGGCCCTGCAGAAAATGCCTCCCTCGCGTTGGCCACCCCCTTGTCCTTTCGCGAGGTCCCCGGTGGGGCAAACAGGATTGCGTGAGTGACGTGAGCAAGTCGCCAAGGAAAGGCTTCACACCCAGCACCACGGAAGAGCTGTTCGCCCGCTCTTCTTCCTCCCACAGCCTTGGCCCGCCCACTGTCCCCACGGTGGCCAATCAGTGCCGACATGGCTCCGAGGGCGGCCGGAGGAGGAGGTCTGGGGCGGCCAGACGCAGAACGGCCGTTCACGTCGACGCGGTGACGTCACGCGCCGACGCTGGGGACGTACCTGTCCGGCTCCAGAGTCCTGCAGCTTCTCTTCCCTTTCCGTGGGTCAGGGCCAGACCGATCTGGAACCCACAGCCCCTTTCTCAGAGTATTACTTGGCTCTCGGTCCAGAACCGGGCTGGATAATCAGGAAGAGAGGTGTGGTGGCCTGAAAGCCATCCTACTTTACTCCCGAGATGGAGCATGGATTCAGTTTTAGTCTTTAGAGGGAAATGAGGTTGGAGGTTTTTATTTTTTAATTTTGTACAGAAGCAGGTTGACTATAGGGCCCTTCACAGCAAGAGGATTTAACTTAATGCCGCTCCCGTGTTTGAAGGAGGACAAAAAAAAGTCCCACCTGGCAAAATTTACGTAACCTCTTCAGTAGAAAACACCAGGTATCTTTTAAATCGCGATAGTGTTCGTTTGTGTCAAGCTTAATCCAGGTGAAGCTCCCAGGGTAGCCAGGTATTAGGTTCGAAACAGATGCAGAATCCAAAGGCAGCGCAAAAAACAGCCACCGATTTTGCTATGCCTCTGAGCTGCGAGGTGAGTTGCATTGTAACCAGCCGAGATGGTTAGCGGTCATGTTCACAGATCGGGTCAGCTGTGAGGCCAGGGTGCTCTTGTTGGTTTCTCTACAACAGATGTACCTACCTGACGTCAAAACCATCCTGATTGAGTATATGCCCTGGTACAGTGTTTCAAATGTCACCCTTTGCCGTCAGGAACCGTCGAAGGACCTTTGAGTACAATGGTTGGTTTTGAACGTGGAAAGTGGGTTTACTTTCGCTAAATTTGCCCACATTTAAAAATAATATTTAGTTTTTTTGTTTTTAGGGCTATATGTGTGTATAAACCATTTTTTGTGTCTGTATTTTTGTGTTTTGATGCCAAACTTGTGGAATCAGAAACTACTTGCGAATCTTAGAAATTAACTTTTTACGTGGTATGCTTTATTTGTACAGCATTTTTCAACTGGAGCGCATAGGTAATTACATATACATGATGCGTGTTAGAGGCAGAAGTTTGTTTCCTTTCTAAAAAAGGTTGTTTATCAGAATTGGATCAAAATGGACCATGACTTTAATACATGTATATCTATATATATAATTAAAGCATTCAGTTCTACAAACTTTTTTGAGACATACAATTCAGTTCCTACAGCATCACTGTGACTTATACAATTGTTGACTTTTTCCAGAAATGCTTTGCCTTCTATAAAGAGTTAATTTATAAGGTTTTGTGTGTGTGTGTGTGTGAGTGAGGTTAGTATGGAAATAATTTAACTGTCAATTCTACATGCGTTTGTAAGACACATTTGTTGAGTTTAAGGGTACATTTGGGAGTTTAAATGCTTGGGTTTATGTTGTTGACTTATTTCTTAAGAGATGTTGCTGGTGCTGGTTGTTTTCTTGGTATGTAGTATGACTTAAAAATTTGTGTAATCTACAGATAGTTTCTCAAACTGAAAAGACGTAGATAGCTCTTGTTGAAAGCAACAGCCACCCTTGGCAGAATCCATCAGTGATTTCATTCCACTCTCACAACTTCCTACCCCTTTCCTACCTCAAAGACTGATTCTTTGAATGATGGGCCAAATTATTTTAAGAGGTCTGTATGTGCTTTAGTGTGTGTGGTCAATCCTCTGTAACTCATTAGAAGCATAAATAATTAACCTGGTTTTGGATATTTGTACATTTCAAGGGAACAGATTTGTTGAGCTTATGGGTTTATGTTTAAAAAAATGGCAATTGCCCAGGTCATATTAGTGATAGGCTTTCCAGTTCCTGTTGTGACATGTTGGTAATAATTTTCAGACAGCTCAGGAAGCCAGATTTGATCTCTGTGGTGGGTCACATATCAAAGTAGTATCCTGTGGGGTTTGGCCACTCTCCCTGCTTTGTAGAACCTCCAGCTTAGTTTGTAGTCAGGCTTGTCAGCAGGCGTCTCCGATGTATAATATGATATAATAAGTGTTAATAATTGAGTACATTCTATGGTTCAGGCTCTTTTCTAAGTGTGTGTGTGTGTGTGTGAGAATTATCTCAATTTTCACACCAGCTTCATGAAATAAGATACTTTAACCATTGCCATTTTATATAGCTGGAAACTGAGGCACAGAGAATTTAACTTGCCTACAACAGGACTGAGAGCAAATTTCAGAGCTTTTGCTCTTAATGGCTGTTGTACTGGAGTTTCTACCACTTGAATTCTGTTGAAAAAGATAGAACAAGAGACATGGCACCATAGGTCCCTTTGTTTTTAATTGTAAAAGTAATGTAAAACTACAGAAACTCTTAAGTAAAACAATGTTTTTCTTTTTAAAAACACACTTGTAATCCTGCTGCTTTAATAAACTTGTTTTTATGTGCACATTCACATCGATACACAAGCATTGTAGCTAAGATTCCTTTTTTTTTTTTAAGGATAAATATTCCTTAGTTAAGCATAAGATGGAGAATAACCCCTTCTGTCCCACTTGCATTGCTGAAAACTAGAAATTTTGCCTGCAGCTTTGAACAGAACCAAGTAAATATATTTCTTGCCATTCTGTGGGAATAGTTTCTGTAAAAGATTGTTTTATCTTCTTTCCTTGTTATAATCTGAGCCTTATATTTGTGTTTTTATTTTCCTTTGCCCTTGTAAAATCACCTAGCATTTAATTTACCCTCCCTGAATTTTTTATTTATTTTTAATTGACAAATAATTATTTGTATACATTATTTTGTTAAATTTAGAAAGAGTAAATCAAGCTAACAAGTCCATCATTTCACGTTTCTCTTTAACACTTACAATTAATTTTGAGGTATGCAATATATTTTTTTTTTTCTGTAATGGGGTTTGAACTCTGGGCCTCACACTGCAACACATTATTTTTAACTATGGGCAGTAGATGACTTCAGCTTACTTCTCCTGTGTAACTCAAACTTTGACCCTTTGACCAGCCTCTCCCTCTACCATCCCTACCTTCTATTCTTTGCTTTTGAGTTTGACTTTTAGATTTCACATATAAGTGAGATCATGGAGTATTTGTTTTACTGTGTCAGTGTTATTCATCCATTGATGAACACCTAGGTTGTTTCCTTATATTGACTATTATGGATGATAGCATTTAACTTAAAAGTTTTTATAATGCTAAGAAATTTTCTTCAGAGAGTTAATTTCTTTAGCAGGTTATTCATCTATTATTTTTTGAAGAAAAATACATAAGACACAATTATACATTCACCTAACTAAATAAGCAGTAAGGATAAAATACCAAGGAATAATACTTTTCAGAGAGATCAGTTGATTATTGTTGCTATATCTTGTGATAAAAATTTTTTTTCAGTAACCTTATGGATCTAATTAGTAACAGATGTATCCTTTCCTCTGTCTGATCTTTCTGTTCGCCCCTCTCCCATTTTAGAACAGATTGTATTGTGTGTTTTATTGTAGTGTGTTACATTCTTCATGGAAGTAAGTGGATGTGAATAATTTACTTAAACATAACTCTGCATAGGATATAGGTTTTTCATTTTTCAGGTTTATATTATCAAACTGAGAGAATAGATAGAAATCAATGACTCTAATGTATATGGATCTTTTAGGTAGAGTATTCCTTGTGTTTACCATAAATGCAGTAGCTGAATTGCCATATTTGAAGAAGGAAAAATTCTAAAAAAAAAAAAGTTCAAAATCAGATCACTGTAGCAAGGATTAGTTATGTGAATCTTATTTTGGGTACATCGAGGACTTGTTTTAAATGGACTGCTGCCCAGTGCTGATGTAATCAATAGACCACATTCAATTGCTGTGATATAGCAGTGACCTTGACAATCTTTCTTTTCTGACTTTTTATATCTGAATCTTCCTCAAAAGACTGTATATTAGACTGTCAGTGATTCAGATTATCAAATTAAATTTTTTCAGGTCTATATACATTACTTTTTTATTGTGCTGCTTTTGTATATAAATTCTATCCTCAGTGTCTCATCAGTTTGATACATCTTAATTATTTAGAATATTCAGAATTAATATAAAGTATTATATTTCCATTTACTGACTTTTAAATAAGGATCTGATTATTCTGTGTATAATTAATTAGTATTAATAAATACCTCTGTCTAATTTTAATTTTCTACTGTCTTTCCCATCTTGCATTATAATTATTTGGTTAGAAACAAAAAAAGATCTCTCTGTATATATGAAATCAGATGGAAGAAAAATATGGCACATATTCCCCGTGGGGTCCAATGGATACAACTGCCTGCTAGATAGATTTCTATCCAGATATCCTGGAATCATGACATATACAACATGTCTACCTATTTTTTCCTCTGCATTCTTCTTCAGCTACCTTCCTTTATTGACTTTCCAGTTTCCAGAAAGATACATGTTTTCATTAAAAATAGAGGAAGAATGATTAGAATCATGGATTCTTATCTTTCCCTAGTTCCCCAGAAAGCCAGATTTATTGATTTTTCTTCTTTGTGATACTTGAATATGTGTTCTTTCTGTTTCACTGTGGCTTTACATCCTTATTATTGTTATTTTTTTAGTGCTGGGGATTAAACTTGGGGCCTCAAGTATGCTAGGCAAGTGCTCTACCACTGAACTTTACTCCAACCACTTTATTTTTTCTTGTTGGAACACTTCCAAAACTTTTTAAGTGGTGTCCCTGCCTTCAGTCTCCTCTTGCTGGTACATTCCTTACATAGTTGGCATTTTACTCTTTCAGAAGCCAGCTTGATATCACTCATTTGCTTACTTGTCTACCTCCATTTAATTTGACATTCTTGTTCTCTCACCATTAGGCTCTGATTTCTTTTTCTAGCTTTCACTCTTTCTATCCTTCCATGACTTTTAAATGTCTTAACATGAAGTCAGCATTTCCAAACTCTATTCTAAGGAACACTAGTACAATAGACTGTTAATAGGTGCTACATGATATAGAGGGGTCATTCTTTGGTAGAATAAGTTTGAGAAACGTAACTTTTGTTTATGAAGTTAATGTTTACCACAGGTTTTCTCAATGCTGTTAGCATTACAATTCTAGATGAGTATGATGGATTGTCTAAACTTACTGACCATGAAACCTGTTATGGAACTAGTTAGTATTCCATGCATGTACTCACTCACCTGCAAATACTTTTATTACTTCACCTGCATAGTTTGACTCATACCATTAATTTTTGTGTCAGATAACTTCACCTATCTTTACCCTATAAAAAGTCCCACTTGCTTTTTAAGGTCTGACTCAGGAGTGTCTCTTCCGAAAAACAACTTCTCATCTTCAAACACAGTGAGAAGTGGTGTTTTCTAACAGTCTTTGTGTCTCCTGTGACATCTATCAAGTACTGCCTTCTATTACAGGGATATATACTAATGTGTAGGAACATATTACAGCATCCTACTTGAAGACAGTATTTAATTTATGCTGAAGTTTATTGAAAGCTGTAAGACCTACAAATAACAGCATTAATATAATAAAAACTGTGCTTATATTTATTTATTTCTGATACTTTGATAGCTATTCTATAAATAGTAATAGATGAATAAATGATTATTTTGAAATTCATAACATAATTGTTACATTTGAATGTGAAACCATTACCTAGCACAAACTTGTTAAACTATTTAAATAAAACTGCTTCTTACATAAAAATGACTTGATCAGTCAGGGTTTCCACTCCCTGATATCATTGCACTTGAGACTTTTTTGTTCCATCTTTCTAGTTGCTGACTGAGGATTTTCACCCAGATTGTACTCTACTTTTCTGTTTGGCTTACTAGCTAGACAGATAGTTGACTGACATACCTTTGGAACTTAGCCATGATCCTCAGCTGTACCCAGTCTTATTTATGGGACAGACAAACCCTTTTGGGAGCCTTGAGAAAGTAGTATGCCTATCTCAGGCTGTAAGTCCCTTAAGCCACCAGAGCATCTTCTGGAGGTAGGGCTCTGCAAAAATATCTCTGACTTAATACCAAAAGCAAGATCCATAGAAGAAAATTTCATAAATTGAACATCATCAAAATTGTGGTAGACCCTGTTTAAAGAATGAAAAGACAAGCCACAGAGTAGGAGAAAATATTTGCAAACAACATATCTGACTAACATCTAGTATCTGCAATGTATAAGGAACTTTTAAAACTCAACAGTGTAAAAGCAATCCAGTTAGACAATGTTTACTTTAAAAACAATTGAATACCTAATATATGTCAAATACTGTGTTAACTATTGAATATGCAGTATTGAGCAAAAAATGAAACCCTGAGTCTGGTCCCCAGCTCTGCAAACAAACAAAAGAATAGAAAGAAGGAAGGAAGAAAATGGGCAAAAGACTTGAGCAGTCATTTCACTTAAGAGGATATGAAGATAGCAAATAAGTATCTAAAAAGATTGTTCAACATAATTAGCCACTGGGAAATGCATATTGAAATAACAATGAAATATTATTTTGTACCTATCAGAATAACTAAAATAAGCAACAGTGATAACACTAAATGCTAGCAAGGATATGGAGAAAATGGATTATTCACACATTGTAGGCATGTAAAATGAGTCAGCTTTTACAGTTTTATAGTTTCTTAAACAGTTAAACATGAGACTACTATATAACCCAGCTTACCTCCTGACATTTATCCCAGAGAAATGAAGACTTAAGTTCACACAAAAACATGTACATAAGTTGGGCGCCGGAGGCTCACACTTACAATCCTAGCAACTCAGGAAGCAGAGATCAGGAGGATTGTGGTTAGAAGCCAGCCTGGGCAAATAGCTTGGAAGATCTTATGCTGAAAAACCCATCACAAAAAGGGCTGGTGGAGTGGCTCAAGTGGTAGAGCACCTGCCTAGCAAGCGTGAAGCCCTGAGTTCAAACCCCAGTACCACCAAAAAAAAAAAAAAATTAGTACATGGATATTTATAGCTTTATTAATTGCCAAAACTTAGAAAAAAGTTCAACTGTGGTGTCTATTTATTTATAAACCTACTTAGCAATAAAAAGGAAAGAACTACTGACATAGACAGCAACTTGGATGAATCTATAGAGAGCTAATCCCAGTAATTATACAGGATCTTATTTAAATTTCATTTATATAACATTCCTGAAGTGGCAGAATTATAGAAATAGGAAATAGAGGATAGATTGCCAAGAGTTATCAAGGGGTAAGGCCCAAAGGAAAGTTGTTGGGGCTATAAGAAGGGCAACATGACAGGTCCCCATGATGATGGAATGTTTTTTATCTTGATCCTGATTGTAATCCTAAATTTTGCAAGATGTAATTTATCATCTGTGGAAACTCGGTTAAGGGTATATAGGATCTCTTTGTATTACTTCTAATAGCTGCATCTTAAAAGCATAATGTCTCAAAATAGGTTTAATTTAAAAAAAAAACAATTGAATACCTAATATATGTTAAATACTGTCTTAACCATTGAATATTCAGTATTGAGCAAAAACTGAAACAGTACCGGACCTCATAACATATTCTGGAAGGGAAGACAGACACATTAATAAAATAATCACTTAAGTATAATATTACAATTGTGATAGGTGCTATAAAGGAGAACTGTAAGAATTACTCGGGAGTAAATTTGCCCTAGTCGGGGAAAATTTGGCTCAAGTACAAATAGGTCAAGGAGACCTGTTTTTTATTTTAATTCTTTTTTTTAAACTAGCTGCATGACTTTGGGCAAGTTATTTAAGCTTTTTGCTAAGCTTTAGGGTTGTGATTATATTTTATACAAATATTAAATAAATGAATTTGTCAAGTGTTTAGGATAGTACTAGTATGCAATAAGGTTTAAGAGTTTAGTAAATAAAGGGATACGTTTTATTTTGTTGTGTTTTTTTTTTTTTGAGGCAGTCTCATTATATTGCCTAGGACTGCCTTGAACTTGGTATTCCTCTTGCCTCAGCCTCTGCAGTAGCTGGGATTACTGGCATGCCCTACTATACCCTATAATCATGGGATGCTTGAAGTGAAATTTGAAGAAAGAGTAAGAATCTTAATCAGATGAAGAGAGTACATTTCAGCAGAGGAGGTAACAAAGACCTTGGGGGAAGAGGCAGGAAAGATCCTGGTGGGACTGAGAGATTGAAAGGAAGATCAATGAGTTAAGAAGTACACACTACAAAATGAAGATGGGGAACTAGACAGAGCCAGGGGAGTTTTTCTCCTAAGGGATTTGGGAAGTGATTAAAAGACTTTAATCTGCAGAGTGAAGAGAGATTACTGATGAGACTTTCTTTTTGAAAAAACTGCTTGTTGCAGGGTGGAGTGCTTTTTTATTGAGACAGGGTTTTTCTTTGTAACCCAGGCCAGCTTGAAATCTCTGCATCACCCAGACTGGCCTTCAACTCATGATCCTCCTGCCTTAGCCTCCAGAGTGCTGGAGTTAGAGACCTGTCCCAAAATACCTGGTATGCAGATTTTCTTCTGTTGTAGTTCCTTAATGGCACCTTAGAAATTTACATATTTTATACCAGCGCTGTTCAATTAAAAAAACTTGTGTGCAAGTGTGAACTATATATGTAATTTTAAAGCACTTTAGTAGCCATTTTAGAAAGGAAACGAAAATGGTAAGATTCACTTTAATCTATTTCAGTTAACCCATTATATTTAAAACATTATTTTAAACTGTAATTAAATATAACATTATTGAAAATATATTTGTCTTTTTTTGTATTGTCTTATAAGCACATCTCAGTTTGGACGAATCATATTTCATAGGCTCAGTATCCGTATATGGCTAATGGCTGCTGCATCAGGCCGTACAGCTCTGTAGGTTTATAAGATAATAAGAGGAACCATTTTTTAAAGTTATCAAATTTATAAAAATAGTAACCCATGCAGGCCTAGTAGACTAAGGAATACTTAGAACTGAGTTGGATGCCTCAAAGGTGTTAGGAAATTATTATTGTTATTATTAGAGTACTGGGGTTTGAACTGGGGGCCTAGCTCTTGCTCTATCAGTGCTTTTTTTTTTGCAACATTGGGACTTGAACTCAGGTCATCACACTTGCTTGGCAGCACTGTACCATTTGAAGCACTCCAGCAGCCCTTTTTTTGTTTTGGGTATTTTCGAGATAGACTCTCACAAGCTATTTGCCTGGTTTGACTTCAAACTGTGAGCCTCCTAAATAAGTAGGACTATAGGCATTAGCCACTTTTTATTTTAGTTATTTTCAGATTGTGTCTTCCGCTTTTTGCCCAGGCCAGCTTTGGACCTCATTCCTCTACCTACATCTTCCACATTCTTGGGACTGTAGGTGTGCTCCTGGCTTGTTTGTTGACTTGGGGGTCTTGCTAATTTTTGCCAGCCTGGCGTTGAATCATGATTCTTCTGATCTCTACTTTCCAAGTGCTGGTATTGTAGCTGTGCACCACCATGCCCAGCCTAAAATAATTTTTAACTGTTTAAAGGAGTTATGTTTCCATTTATTACTTAGTAGTTTTTAAGGAACTTTAGGGATTATATTGGAGAAGGCTG
Source organism: Castor canadensis (assembly GCF_047511655.1). NCBI lineage: Eukaryota > Metazoa > Chordata > Mammalia > Rodentia > Castoridae > Castor > Castor canadensis. Next base: position 91,784,077 of record NC_133399.1, on the reverse strand, counting down.
TTGGAATTTTCTGATTTAAGTCCCAGAACAAATAAAAGTTTATTTTATAGAGATTTCCTGGTGCTCTGTTGCCTTTGTTGTTCAGTGAAGTATGTTATCATGTAAGCCCTTCCCTCATCATCATGTAAAGAAGTGATGAATGGAATAGCTGTGTTCTTTGCAAAAATCCTAGCATATGTGCTTTTTTTTAAAATATGGAACGCTTCACGAATTTGCATGTTATCCTTGTGCAGGGACCATGCTAATCTTCTCTGTATCGTTCCAATTTTAGTATATGTGCTGCCGAAGCGAGCATGCATATGTGCTTTGATATGTCAAAATTAAAATGATTCTTCAACTATTGATGTTTATTTTTTTAAAGTCTTTTGGTTTACTAAAGAGTCATATTTTATTTTGTCTCAAAGGAATTCATATTTAACTATAAAATTTTAATATACTGCCAGTCTTAGTATAATAGCCATTTTTGTTAGAGATAGCTATAAATCACTTACAAAGTTGCAAAGCAATAAATGTTTAAGTTTTCTTTATATGTTGTCCATTCCTCTAAGACCAGTTTAATGCTGTTGCAGAAAAGGATTTGGTTTTTGAAAACTAAATACATTTTTTGACCTTATTGATTGAGTAAACTATGACTTTCATTACCAGTATTGGACTTGATGCTGAGATTTGAGGCTAGCTCTCAAAAAGCTTTCTAAATGTCACCTTCAGAGTGATCATTAAGTTAAAGAATTTATATAATCAATCTGTTAAAAAGATAGTCATTATTAGTAATGTTTTTAAAAAATTGTTTATGAATACTTTGTTTTTATTAAGGCATTTTGAAGTCATTTTTCCATGTGTAGAAGGAAAAGTTGCCAAGGACAAGAAGTTGTCTTAAAACAATCTTCAATCTTCTCAAATTCACTGCTAGAATATAGCACTCCAATTGGAGAATGCTTATTTTGATTCACTATCTTTCATTTTCTGTGTGTACTTACTATGACTATCTAATCAGGCTTACTTTACAAGCCTTACTGGTTTGACTGCTTTTATGATTATGTTGTGCAAGTCCCACACATGTAATTTCCAAGTTCATTACCAATGCCAACACACCCAAGTTGAGTTCTTTTTTTGATGCCGAGCAAGTAAGTAGATGTATTTAAAAAATCAAATTGTTTAGGTGTAACACCACTTTTGGAATATAGAGAGTGAGAACAATGAAAACATATGCTTATTTGGTTTTATCTGCTTTGAAAAATTATAAATTGTTACCTTCTTTAATTTTTTACATTGCTTATGTTTATCATGTGCTCTAAAATTTAAATTTTAAAATGATAAAAGGAGAATGAAATGAATACTTAAAAATTTAAATTATAGTGTTAATTTTTAAAATTAGGTAGTACTTGCACCTGGTAAAATACTCAAAAGGGACAGTCTCCCTTTCAAATCTGGACCTTAGTCATTTGTCCCTTTCTCTGAAGGCAACATTCCTGGAAATCCCTCTGTAGGGGGTCTGTACACACACAGTAGTCCTTATTTATGGGAAAAATGTCATATATGTTATAGCTACAAATGCATCTCTCGACTTTGTGTTTTTTAAACTTAGTTGATCTTGGAGATTGTTTTATACCACTACTTGAAGAAGTTTTTCTTTTTTTTTTACAGTTGCATGATGAGAAGAAAATTATTTAAATCACTCCTGCAAACTTAACGTAATAGTGGTAGTTGTTGTTTCAGTGAATGAACTTAGTTTTTATTTTGTTTTGTTTGTTTCTGTTTTTGAGATGGGTCTTGCCTGTGTAGCCCAGGCTGGTGTTGAACTTATGATCCTTCTTCCTCATGCTTTTAAGTGCTAAGATTATAGGCATGACCACCAAGCTTAGGAAGCTATATTTTTAATACAAAGACTGTAACTTACCTTTTGTGATATTAAACTAGTTGATTTTTATTTAATTATTTTACTAGTACATAATAGTTGTAAAGGGGATACACTGTGATATTACATGCATGTTTACAATATATCTTTGTTAGATTTACCCTATCATTCTCTCTCTTCCTCTCCGTCCCGCCTCCGCCCTACGAACTGATGCTTATTATATGTTGTGAAAACATTAAAACCTTGCCCCTCCCTTTTTTTCCAGATAATCCAACAGCTAAATGGAGTCTGAGCAGCTGTTCCATAGGGGCTACTATAGAAACAGCTACAATAGTATAACAAGTGCAAGTAGTGATGAGGAACTTTTAGATGGAGCAGGTGTTATTATGGACTTTCAAACTTCTGAAGATGACAATTTGTTAGATGGTGACACAGCAGTTGGTAAGTTCATTATTACAATATTTATTTGTAGTCATGAATATCTGCCAATAAATACATACATTGTTTTATTGAGATTAACTTTTTGAGTAACTAAAAAATTGAGGTCAGTTCATACCATATCCGTACTTAACCATTTTAAAGTGTATATTTCATTCAAATGGCCAAAAAACACATGAAAAAAATGCTCACCATCTCTAGCAATAAAGGAAATGCAAATTAAAACCACACACCTCACCCCTGTTAGAATAGCCATCATTAGCAACACCACTAACAACAGGTGTTGGCGAGGATGGGGGGAAAAAGGAACCCTCTTAAACTGCTTGTGGGAATGTAAACTAGTACAACCACTCTGGGAAAAAATTTGGAGGCTACTTAAAAAGCTAAACATCGATCTACCATATGATCCAGCAATACCACTCTTGGGGATATACCCAAGAATGTGACACAGGTTACTCCAGAGGCACCTGCACACCCATGTTTATTGCAGCACTATTCAAAATAGCCAAGTTATGGAAACAACCAAGATGCCCCACTACTGATGAATGGATTAAGAAAATATACTATTTATACACAATGGAATTCTATGCAGCCATGAAGAAGAACGAAATGTTATCATTCACTGGTAAATGGATGGAATTGGAGAACATCATTCTGAATGAGGTCAGCCTGGCCCAAAAGACCAAAAATTGTGTATTCTCCCTCATATGCGGACGTTAGATCAAGGGCAAACACAACAAGGGGATTGGACTTTGATCACATGATAAAAGTGAGAGCACACAGAGAGGTATGAGGATAGGTAAGACACCTAAAAAACCAGATAGCATTTGTTGCCCTCAATGCAGAGAAACTAAAGCAGATACTTTAAAGCAACTGAGGCCAATAGGAGAAGGGGACCAGGAACGAGAGAAAAGGTTAGTTCAAGAAGAATTAATTTAGAAGGTAACATACATGTACAGAAAGCAATACAAGTCAACTCCCTGTATAGCTATCCTTATCTCAACTAGCAAAAACCCTTGACCCTTCCTATTACTGCTTATACTCTCTCTTCAACAAAATTAGAGATAAGGGCAGAATAGTTTCTGCCTGGTAGTGAGGGGTAAGGGGGGGTAAGGGAGGGGGTGGGGGAAGGGGGGAGAAATGACCCAAACATTGTATGCACATATGAATAAAACAAAACAAAATAAAAAAATGCTTGTTAATGCCCCAAAAAATAATAAAGTGTATATTTCAGTGGCATTAGTATATTTGCAGTGTTATACAGCTAATAATTTCTTACCTACAAAGAAATTCTCACATTTGGGTGAACTTCTTCATTTAAGTATGCAGTATTACAGACAGGTACACAGTCATTAAAACATAGCTGTGGAAGTTGATGAATGTTTGCAGAACAAACACAGTTTATCTAGCTGTTCCTAATTAAGGAGTAAAACATGACCAGTATTCCCACAGTCCTCTCGTTTTCCCTGAAAAGTAACTATTATTTCAATTTCAATTTAAACTAGTTTTGCTGGTATTTAAACCTTACATAAATGGAATCATACTATATATACTCTTTTATATCTGGCTACTTATATTTTGAGGTCATCTAAGTTGTTTCATATAGCAGGGATTAACTTATTTCCATTGCTGTGTTGTATTTCTTTGTGTAAATACACTGCAATTTAGTTATTATGCTGCTGATGTATATATATTTTGTCTTTGCAGATTTTGGCTATTACTAATAGTTCTGCTATAAATTTTCAAGTACATGTATTTATGTACACAATTTTGTGTGGTTTATGCTTAGAATACTTGGCTCTTAGATTTTTTATACCTTAGTATTATCGGATACTTCAAAGATACTTCCAATGTGGTTGTGGTGTGTACATTTCTACTGGCAGTGTGTGAAAGGTCAGCTTGCCCCACATCCTCACCGATACTTGGTATTATCAGGTTTTTCAATTGTGACTATTTTGTCAATGCCATAGTCTCTCATTTTGGTTTTAGTTTGTATTTACCTGATAGCTTATGAGTTTAAATGCCTTTTTGTACATTTATTGACTTTTTAGATTGCCTCTTCTGAAGTGCTTGATGAATACTTTAATTTATTTCATAGACGCTTGTTATGTATCTGATTTGCCAAATATATATATATATATTGTAATGTTGGTGCTATGTCTTTTTTTACTTTCTTAATGGAATCTTGATGATGATTTGATCAATTCTAATGAAATCCAGTTAATAGTTCCCTTTATTCTTTGTGCTTTCCAGTATTCTAAGAAGCTTCTGAGCTAGGCATGTTTGCACAGAGATGTAATCTCAGCACTTAGTAGGCTGAGGCAGGAAGATTGTGGGTTTGGGGCCAGCCTGGTCTACCCTGTCTGTTTCAAACAGACACATGAAAAAGCACCTGAAATTTATGATACGTGTAATTACAGAGTTCTCCTGTTTTCTTCTAGAAGTTTTATTTTTGTGTTATTCTCATTTAGGATTTATAATCTTGCTGCAGATAATTTTACCCTATCTGGAAAATACCCAACACAAAGGGCTAGTGCAGTGGCTCAAGTGGTAAAGCACCTGTTTAGCAACCCTGAATTCAAGGGCCAGTACCCACCAAAAAGAAAAAAAACAAACCAAAGTCACTATTCTCCTGTCTCAGCCTCCCCAGTACTGGAATTATAGTCATGTACCACCATTACATTCTCTGGCTTTTCTTCAGTGGATTACTCCTGAGATTATATGCACCATAGCAAGTTAGTACTTTTGCCACTTCATGAAAAAATTCAAAAACTTCAGAATATTTGACCCCTTTTTATCCTCCTCCAACTTTTTTGCACCTTTATTATCCTCAGTCTTAACTCTTCATACACACACACACACAGATGGGTATGTGTATGAGTACGTATATGTGTTTATTCCTGTGTGTAACTGCGTGCTGGATATTGTATACAAAATATTGTGGGATCTCTGGATGGTGATCTGTCCACCACAGTGAATTGATTTTTTCCTGGCAGGCAGGTAGATCCATTAAGGATCAAGAAAATTTGCCACATGATTTCAGACTTTCTAGAATTGGTCTGTTTTTTGAATTATTTCCTTTTCAGGGTGTAGCCTTTAAGAATTTTAGTAGAAAGCCTAGTGTGTTTACCAAAACTCCTTTTAGATTTTGGGTATTTTTGGAGTTTGGGATATCTGTATATATAATGAAATACTTTAGGTAGGGGATTCAAGTTTATTTACTTATGGGTTTTTTTTATTTGTTTGTTTTGGTTTTTGTGGTACTGGGGCTTGAACTCAGGGCCTTCACCTTGAGCCATTTCACCAGCCCTATTTTTGTGAAGGGTTTTTCAAGATAGGATCTCGAGTACTATTTGCCCATTCTCCCTTCAAACCAAGATCTTCTGATCTCTGCCTCCGGAGTAGCTAAGATTATAGGTGTGAGCCGCCAGCTGCCGGCTCCTTTACATGTTTTAAAGACACGGCCTTGCTAGATAGCCAGTCTGGTATCAAATTTATGATCCTCTTACTTCAACCTACTGAGTGTTGGGATTATAGGCCTAAGCCACAATACCTGGCTTGGGTTCCCACGTTTAAACATGAAATCCATTTATACAGTCTCAGTAATTTTACTCATTAATTTTAGTGTTCCTTTGTTTTGGCTGTGACATGTCACCTGAGGTCAGATGTAGAATTTTCTGTTGTCATGTTGGCACTTCAGAAAGTTTTGGAAAAAAAAAAAAAGAAAAAAAAAGTTTTGGATTTTGGAACAGCACTGATTTTGGATTTTTGGGTTAGTGATGCACAAACTGTGTATCACTTCCAGAGCTTCAGAACTCAGAAACTTATAGAATTCAAGGCTCATAGGTCACAGGTGAAGAGAAGAACTGGATCGTTTTCTCAAAGGTTTTGTGACCCTGTCATCTCTGCTAAAACTGAACTTATTTTCTGAGCTCTTACAATAGATTGCAGCATTTGCATTCAAATATCTTGTCAAATTCAGTTTTATTCAAAATGTTTATAATTTTATTTACCTGCTATCCTTTCTGAGTGAAATAATGATAAATACTGTCTCCATGAGAAATTTCAGAAGAAAAGACCTGGCAAAGTAGATGTAGAGTGACGAGAAACTGCTTGGCCATATAATGGGACATCTCACAGGATGAAGAGACTTACCACAATCCCAGCCCCAGCCCTTAGCCCTACAGACAACATTGTGACACTGAGTTGTCTCTAAGAAATGTGTTCATATTAACCAGGGTTTTAGAATTTGCTAGGCAAAACCTTAATGCAAGATTTTTATAGTGAGAAATAGACTAATATTACACTTTATTCAAAATCGGATGCAAGGATGCTTAAAGAGCTACACAAAATTCAGTCATTAACATAAGGATTTGATAACAAGAAGCAAAAGAAAAGAAATTTGAAATGACATAAAATGTAGATATGAGACCAATAAAAATGTTGCCAATATACTTTCTAAGGGGAGATTATAAATTTGTCTCTCTGCTTTGTAGCATGATGTGAAGAGAGCCTGTTTAGTTAATGATTCAGTGATTATAGGAGGAAATCCTAACCAGTTGCTCAGCAGATACCCTATTATGTTATTAAAATAAGTTTCTAAGTGACATTTTGAAGTGGTTTCCATCTAATGTATTAAACAGTGATTTTCAGAAATATGCTTGGAGTAAATAACAGTGACTTTCACAGGGCTATTGTTGTAAATATCTGTTGTATTGTAAAACCTAATTCTACAGGGGAATCATTATTACATGACACAGGTTGAGCATCCTAATCTGAAAATCAAAACTCCAAAGTGCTCTGAAATCTGAGACTCTTAGAGTGCTGACATGATACAAGAGGAAAATTCCATGCCCTGAAACTTCATTTCATGCATAAAATTACGTAAAACGTTCTATAGGTTTGGTGGAGTGGCTCAAGTGGTAGAGCGCCTGCCTAGCAAAGTGTGAGGCCCTGAGATCAGACCCCAATACCAACAAAAAGTAAAGATAAAAAAGTTCTCAAAAAAATTCTATAAAATTACCTTCAGGCTTTGCCTGTAAGGTATATTTAAAACATAAGTGAGCTGGATGTTGGTGGCTCACACCTGAAATCCTGTCTGCTCAGGAAGCAGACATCAGGATTATCATGCTTCGAAGCTAGATGGGGCAAGTAGTAAGACCTTATCTCAAAAAAAATTCATCACAAAAAAGGACTGGTAGAGTGGCTAAAGGTGGAGGCCCTGAGTTCAAACTCCACTACTGGAAAAAAATAAGTGAATTTTTAATTTAGACTTGGGCTGCAACCCTAAGATATCTCATTATGTATATGTAAATATTCCAAAATTTGAAACGTTTTGTTCTCAAGCATTTCTGATAAGAGGTACTCAACCTGTGTAGCTATTTATTATAATGGGCTGACAGGAGTCATAAACTTATTTTAGACTATCTTGGAATAGATGGACTTTATAGAAAAAGTCATACATGTATATTTTTTTTCTTTTTTGCTGATGGCTCTAAGTCTAAGATCACTATTTAATTACATTCAGCTAGCTTTCCTTAAGAAATAGAATCATCCAACACAGTGTAAAACTAAATAGAAGTCACTAGAAGTCCTCTTAATGAAAAGTGAAAACTGTCCATGGACAAAGTCAGAAGTCTTCAGAATAATTTTTTGCCTATGAGAATACATAAAGATTCAAAAACTTATATTCCATATAACAAGGCTGTAATTTAACTGTGATAAATTTAGAGAAATTAGCTATCACAAACATGTTAAGAAAGTAAAACAAGGTAATCTTCCAAGTATTGACAAAATACCTGACTTTGAGGAATGTTTCTTCTTAGTGTATCTTGTAAGCAGTAATTCTCAAGACTCTTTGTTCTGCACATTCCTTTCTACAATTAAAAAATAATCAGGGAGACACCTAAAAAATTAGCTAGCATTTGTTGCCCTTCACGCAGAGAAACTAAAGCAGATACCTTAAAAGCAACTGAGGCCAATAGGAAAAGGGGACCAGGAACTAGAGAAAAGGTTAGATCAAAAAGAATTAACCTAGAAGGTAACACACGCACAGGAAATCAATGTGAGTCAATGCCCTGTATAGCTATCCTTATCTCAACCTCAATTGCTCCTTCCTATTATTGCTTATACTCTCTCTATGACAAAATTAGAAATAAGGAAAATCAGGAACCAGACAAGGATGCCCACTATCTCCACTCCTATTCAACATAGTAGTGGAATTCCTAGCCAGAGCAATTAGGCAAGAAGAGGGAATAAAAGGAATACAAATAGGTAAAGAAACTGTCAAAATATACCTATAGGTATATCCTATACCTTAAAGACCCAAAAAATCTCTACTCAGAAGCTTCTAGACATCATCAATAGCTATAGCAAGGTAGCAGGATATAAAATCAACATAGAAAAATCATTAGCATTTCTATACACTAACAATGAGCAAACGGAAAAAGAATGTAAGAAAACAATTCCATTTACAATAGCCTCAAACAAAATCAAATACCTAGGTGTAAACCTAACAAAAGATGTGAAAGACCTCTACAAGGAAAACTATACACTTCTGAAGAAAGAGATTGAGGAAGACTATAGAAAGTGGAGAGATCTCCCATGCTCATGGATTGGTAGAATCAACATAGTAAAAATGTCTATACTCCCAAAGTAATCTACATGTTTAATGCAATTCCCATCAAAATTCCAATGACATTCATTAAAGAGATTGAAAAATCTACTGTTAAATTTATATGGAAACACAAGAGGCCACGAATAACCAAGGCAATACTCAGTCAAAAGAACAATGCAGGAGGTATCACAATACCTGACTTCAAACTATATTACAAAGCAATAACAATAAAAACAGCATAGTACTGGCACAAAAACAGACATGAAGACCAGTGGAACAGAATAGAGGACCCAGATATGAAGCCACACAACTATAAGCAACTTATTTTTGACAAAGGAGCTAAAAATACACGATGGAGAAATAGCAGCCTCTTCAACAAAAATTGCTGGGAAAACTGGTTAGCAGTCTGCCAAAAACTGAAACTAGATCCATGTATATCACCCTATACCAAGATTAACTCAAAATGGATCAAGGATCTTAATATCAGACCCCAAACTCTTAAGTTGATACAGGAAAGAGTAGGAAATACTCTGGAGTTAGTAGGTATAGGTAAGAACTTTCTCAATGAAACCCCAGCAGCACAGCAACTGAGAGATAGCATAGATAAATGGGACCTCATAAAACTAAAAAGCTTCTGTTCATCAAAAGAAATGGTCTCTAAACTGAAGAGAACACCCACAGAGTGGGAGAAAATATTTGCCAACTATACATCAGACAAAGGACTGATAACCAGAATATATAAAGAGTTTAAAAAACTAAATTCTCCCAAAACTAATGAACCAATAAAGAAATGGGCAAGTGAACTAAACAGAACTTTCCCAAAAGAAGAAATTCAAATGGCCAGAAAACACATGAAAAAATGCTCACCATCTCTAGCAATAAAGGAAATGCAAATTAAAACAATGCTAAGATTCCACCTCACCCCTGTTAGAATAGCCATCATCAGCAACACCACCAACAACAGGTGTTGGCGAGGATGTGGGGAAAACGGAACCCTCTTACACTTTTGGTGGGAATGTAGACTAGTACAACCACTCTGGAAAAAAATTTGGAGGCTACTTAAAAAGCTGGACATCGATCTACCATTTGATCCAGCAATACCACTCTTGGGGATATACCCAAAAGACTGTTACTCCAGAGGCACCCGCACATCCATGTTTATTGCGGCACTATTCACAATAGCCAAGTTATGGAAACAGCTAAGATGCCCCAGCACTGACGAATGGATTAAGAAAATGTGGTATCTATACACAATGGAATTTTATGCAGCCATGAAGAAGAACGAAATGTTATCATTCGCTGGTAAATGGATGGAATTGGAGAACATCATTCTGAGTGAGGTTAGCCTGGCCCAAAAGACCAAAAATCGTATGTTCTCCCTCATATGTGGACATTAGATCAAGGGCAAACACAACAAGGGGACTGGACTTTGAACACATGATAAAAGCGAGAGCACACAAGGAAGGGGTGAGGATAGGAAGACACCTAAAAAACTAGCTAGCATTTGTTGCCCTTAACGCAGAGAAACTAAAGCAGATACCTTAAAGCAACTGAGACCAATAGGAAAAGGGGAACAGGTACTAGAGAAAAGGTTAGATCAAAAAGAGTTAACCTAGAAGGTAACACCCACGCACAGGAAATCAATGTGAGTCAATGCCCTGTATAGCTATCCTTATCTCAACCAGCAAAAACCCTTGTTCCTTCCTATTATTGCTTATACTCGCTCTACAACAAAATTAGAAATAAGGGCAAAATAGTTTCTGCTGGGTATTGATGGTGGGGGAGAGGGAGGGGGTGGAGTGGGTGGTAAGGGAGGGGGTGGGGGCAGGGGGGAGAAATGAACCAAGCCTTGTATGCACATATGAATAATAAGAGAAAAATGAAAAAAAAAATTAGAAATAAGGGCAAAATAGTTTCTGCTGGGTATTGAGGGGTTGGGGGGGAGAAGGAGGGGGTGGGGGCAGGGGGGAGAAATGACCCAAGCCTGGTATGCACATATGAATAATAAAAGAAAAAAAAAATTAATAATAATCAGGGGCCTCAATGGCTTTTTTAAAAATGTAAGTTGTACTAAGATATATTGTAAGCACTTTGGTTAATGTCACAGTGTACCCCCAGTACAATAATAATACACTAATAAAAATTGAAAATGTAAGTTATAGTTATTTACCATATTTGAAATTGAAGTTTTAAAGTTTAAATTAAAACTTTAATTAATTTTTAAAACTTTTAATATTAATAAGATTTTAATGAAAAATGTTTTTCAAAATAATAAATTTAGTGAGAAGAGCGACTTTGTTTTGCATTTAAAATGTCTTCTGCAACTCCAGAAATGTGAGAAAAGAAATGTGATTTACATAACATATTTAGTAGAAGATAGCTAGATTCTCATATGTGGTTCAACATATGTGACACATCTTGGTTGAAATATATAAAAAATACAGCCTTATACAAATACATAGCTAAAGAAGAAAAATTTTAATAGCTTTTTCATATCATTGTCGATGTTCTTTGGCACTACCAGAACCTGAGAAGTGATAATTTCTCAAGGGTTAATTGCAATGTAGAAATCATATTAATGAATATTTTGTACTGTGTTAAGTTAAAATCTTTTGGCCCGTCTGGCAGTTTTAATGGCTCTGTTACCCATGCATTTTATAATATCATGCATTAGTCATTTGGGACATTGACATATTAGTTTGCTAGGTCTGCCATGACAAAGTACCACAAACTGAGTAGTTTAAGCCACATGCTTATTTTCTCACATTTCTGAAGTTGCAGAGTTGATTTTTTTCTGAGGTCTTTCCCAGGCTTATAGATAGATGACCATCTTCCCCATGTCTTTGCGTGGTCTTTCCTCTGTGAGTATCTGTGTCCTAAAACACTAGTCATTGAGTTAAAGCCCACCCTAAAGATCTCCTTTAATTTTAATTACCTCTTTAACAAGTCATTTGGATCTTATCTCCAAATACAGTAACTTTCTGAGATACGGGGAAAAGATTTTAAGATAGGAATTTGGGGCGACACAATTCAACCCCTAACAACTGATCCATGTAGATCCTGCCAGTATTCATTTTGTTTCACTAAACAAAATCAAGAAGTCATGGCTTTTACTTTCCCCACCAATCCCATCAGAAAAAACTTTTAACTGTTGGGAAAATGTCTGGTTCACAATGGTTGTTTTCCAGAATTTAATTTTTGCATAGGAGTTTGATCCCCTCCCCCTAGAAGTGACAGAGATAGAATCCAGGGCCTTGCAGGCAAGCACTCTATCACTGAACTACATCCCCAGCCCTTGGCTTTTTAAGATAGCATCTGGCTATGTTGTAGCCCAAACTGGCCTAGAATTCACTAGGTTCTCCAGGCTATCCTTGAACTCACTATGTTCCTGCCTCAGTCTCCTAAGTGCTGAAGTCATAGGAGTGTGCCACTACACCTAGTGACAGTTTGAATTCTGTCAGTTGTTTTACCTGAAGAAACAAGCTAGATGTGAGCTAGATTCTGAGATCTATAGTATTGTTTCAAATAAAAATGGTGTTGGTGAAAAAAGAGTTCATCTCGTAATTCATTCACACAAATACTTTTTTGGGGGCTGGTGGCGTGGCTCAGATGGTAGAGTGCAGCTCAAGACTATGAGTTCAAACCCCAGTACCACACACACACACAAAAAATTGCTTTTCTTTAAGATGGAACCATTTTACAACAGTATTAGCAAAAATTTATTATATTCTTCCTATCTTATCACACAGAATACTAAAAGGATTGTATGCTTAAGCGTTGTGATTTGATAAAATATTATTTACTGTTTTACCAAAGGCATTTGGAAGAAAAGCAGGCTTTTTTGTTGTTGTTAGTGCATGGTGGTAAAAATAGAGTGACTTCTGGTACATTTTGGTGCCACCATGTTGACTTGTACTAGATGCCAGTGATTTTGCTTACTATTGCTTTTGTTCCATAAATGCAAAGGTCAATACAAGGAAAAAGACAAAGACTGTTCTGGTTGGCTGAGTAATGGTCTCTCTCACACCCTAATTCCTGGCACCTGTACTTTATGAAAGGGACTTTGTAATTAAATTAGAGATCTTGAGATCTGGAGATGAGCCTGGATTACCTGAGTGGCGCCAGGGTAGTCACACAGGTCCTTAAAAGGGGGAGGCAGAGGATCAGCCACAATGATAGGTGACAGAGGGAAGCACGATGTTGAAATGGGACCAGGAAGAGGCTATGAATCAAGGACTGAAGGCAGCTGTAGATGCTAGAAAAAGCCAGGAAATGGGGTTTCCTTTGAAGCTTCCAGAAAGAACATGTCTCTGCTGACACCTTGATCTTTGACTTTTGATATCAGAACTGTAAGACAATAAATTTGTGTTGTCAGTAGATTTGTGGTAATTTGTTACAGTAACAATAGAAAGCTGATAAATGTTTTATTGTTACTGAAAATGGTTTTAACTTCACAAACACCTTGAGAAAATCTCGGGGATCTGTAGGGGTCTGTGGGCCTTACTTGATCACACTGAGAATTCTGTTTTAAGAGAAGCTAGCTGCTAAATGCGTTCTGGGTAACTGAATAAGGTTACTCCCTATATTGCCTTATAAGCCGTGAGAGTGGAAAGCTTATATAAAAAACATAAAATCTGCATAATACCCTAAGTCTCTTAAAATGTCACACTCACAAAGTTGGAGGGAAAAACACAAAAAGAAAAGTTTTTCTCTTGGTAGTGGAGTTTGGATCCTTTTATTTTTTTCTTTGTATTTTTCAGAGTTTTCCACATAATGAACAGTTTGGCTGCAGAATTATAAAACTGAACCTAAACTTGTAAATTATAATTGCCAACTTAGGAGGATAAAGTATATGTCACTAAAATATTTTTTAACTTGATTTGTAGCTTTTAAATCCATAGGTATATGGTTAATGGTTCTGTGTACCGTTTCCTGAGCCTTGGGTATATTAGGCTTGAACTTGTGCCTGGCTGTAGGTCCTTTGCCTGTACTGTCAATTGTTGTTTGTATTTCTCTGTTGTTTTCTTTGGGTGGTACTTGGGTTTGAACTCTTGGCCTCATGCTTCCTAAGCAGGTGCTCCACCGCTTGAGCTACACCATTTGCCTTTTGTTTTTGTGTCAGTTGTTTTTCAGATAGGGTCTTGTGTTTTTGCTCAGGGCCTGCCTTGGACCGAAATCCTTCTGCGTATGCCTCCTGTGTAGTAGATTACAGGTGTGAACCACCACCCCATTTATTTGTTGAGATGGGGTCTTGCTAACTTTTTTTTTTTTGCCCATGCTGACTTTGAAACATGACCTTCTTGATCTCTGCCTTACAAGTAGCTAGGACTATAGGCATGCCACCATTCTTGCTGTTCTGTGCTTCTTAACTTAGCTATTGGTCTCTCTAGAAAGCCTTACATACTTTTCTCTCTCTTTCTTTTTTTTTTTTTTTGAGTCAGGCTCTTACTGTGTAGTCTCTATCTTGCTCTGTAGTTCAGACTAGCCTTGAACACTTGATCCTTCTGCCTCAGCCTCCCAAGTGCTATGTGCCACCACACCTATCTACCTTACTTCCTAAGTTGAAGTTAAGGGCTCCTCCTATATGGTAAATTATATTGCTTCTATGGTGTTTGCTTTCTTAATTTTACCCTTATTTGTCTTGTTTATTGCCAGCTTTTCTCCTAAATTAAGCTACACATTTTTTTTCAGTAAATTTTTCATAATAATTTCTGTTTGCTTATCAGTAATATTCCTCTGCATGTAGTTGTTCTTATTTGAGCTGATCCATTATGTTCTGATTACATTGTTTAAGCCTAGAATTATGTAATCAATGAGCAGTCTTAATTTCCCTTATTTCCAAACTTTGTGGGCAGCCATACATACTGTTTGTTTTATGCTCTCTTCTTACAGTGTCTGATACATCGTCATGTGTATAGCGGGAGCTCATTAACATTTTGCAGTTTGTAAAATGTCATCTACTAAATATATTAACTGGTAATACCTTACAGCTTTTGAGCATCTTATTTAATGAACTAAGGATATAAAAAGTAAGTTTTGGTGTAACTGGATACCTATAAATGTGGGTAAAATACTCAGTAGGGTAGCAGGAACTATGTCACTCATCTGTATTATTACAACTGTATTGCATAATACAGCAAAATGGTAGCGTCATCTAGTAGAAAAAGGAACAGGATTGAAAGCCAGGTAGAAACTACAGAAGGTAATGGCTATATTAAGACCTACCTGTCTGATACTGTAAGTTTCATCACTTTTGTCTTGTAATTTCCTTATCTGAAAAATATTTTTTCTACCTACCCATCTTAGATTACTTTTTAAAAACAAAGTAAAAGAATGTGGTGGAAGACATAATGAAAGTGTTGTTATATATGAGAGTCCTTGGTGGCAATGTTGGCTTGAGTGTCCAAAGTTTAAACTTACACTTTTGTAGCCATCAAACAGATTGTATCATTCATGTAGATCATCCCAGGTTCATAAAAACATTTCATAATTAACTTCAGGATTTAGCAATGGTGTTTATTGCCGTGGAGAAATGACTGAATCTAGGACTGGGACATGGAAAATACAAGATGAACTTGGAGTGTCTTACAGAACCAGAAATAAGGGAAGTGGTCAGAAAACGAGGATGGGAATATGTCAGTGGATCACAGGAACTAATCTGAAAGAGCTCCTAATGACCAAAACTGTTATAACCTGAGCAACAAAATAATGTGGATTATAACCCATAGGGTAAGACGAACATACATATATCCTATATATAAATATATGTATATCCTATATACGTATATATGTTTATTCTGTATACATACATATATACATATATGTATATATGTTACATGATATAAATGATTGACTAAATCTGTCAAAAAAGACACGTCTCCCTTATGGAAGATTTTCAGATGATTTATGTAGATTGTATGTCTTTATACACAAGGAGCTTAATTTCTACCTCTTCTGTTGAAGGCAACCTAGACTTAGTAAATCACTTTTAGAGAATAGAATATGGGAGAGGAGATAATAACAGTAACTTTCTGGTGGAGAAACCTGGCAAACACTATCTTAGACAAGTGAATATTAATAATATCACTGGTGATGTTAAGTAGATATCATGTACCTCTGATATGTGTTGATGAGATGTCACCTTTGTGTTATCCTTTTCAAAGACCCATAACCCCCATGTAATCACAAGAAAAACAGTAGGTAAACCTAGACAAGGGGGCATTTTATAGGATACATGGGCAGTAAAGGTCATGGAAAAAAACTGAAAAACTGTCAAAAAGAGTTACAACCAAATGAAATGTGCTGAATTGGAACCTGAAATGTAGAAAGAGGATATTAATAGAAAAGACTTCTAAAATCCAAATAAAGTCTAGAATTTACTTAATGTACCAATGGTAGTTGTTTTAGATTTGACAGATGTACCATGGAAATGTAAGATGTTAATATCTTGACAAACTGAGAGAGATATTCAGGACTTCGCTCTACTACTTTTTTAAAAATCTAAAATTATTCCAAAATAAAGTTTACTTTAAATAATAACAGGATTTCTTGTTGCAGAAAATATAAATGATGAAAAATACAAGGTAGAAAATTAAAATCACCCACAGGCCTATCATTCAAAGAGCTAGTTGTGCGGGTATATTTTTCCAGAATTCTATGCATAGTTCAATTAGCAAATGATTATTGGCTACTCTATGAGCCAGACACCAAGATAAGTGCTTGGGATAGAGCAGTGAACCAGAATGATGTGGTTTTTCTTTTATGAAGCTTATACTGTAGTGAGAAAGCACTTAAATAATTGCACCAAAAAACCAAATATAATCCAGTCAGGTGCTGGTGGCTCACACCTGTAATCCTAGCTACTCAGGAGGCAGAGATCAGAAGCCAGTACCAGGCAAATAGTTTGCGAGACCCTATCTCAAAAAAAAAAAAAAAAAAAAAAAATCACAAAAAAGGGTGGTGGAGTGGCTCAAGTGGTAAGAGCACCGGCCTAGCAAGAGTGAATCCCTGAGTTCAAACCCCAGTACCGGCAAAAAAAAAAAAAACTACAATTGTGATATGATAAGGAAAAGTATAAAATGTGAGAGCATATACATGAAGGAACCTAAGTTGTGTTATTTAAGGTGAGAACTCAAAAAAAAAAAAAGTACAGTTCAGGCCTGTGAAGTAAGGAAGCAGTGAAACAGGGTGCTGGGAGCTTGGGTACAGGGTGCACTTGCAAGCAGAGGAACAGAACAGCTTGTGCAAAAGCTCTCAGGAGGTAGGAGCTTGAAGCATTAGGGAACAATGACTGGATTGTAGAGTGTGAGAGCTTTTTGAAAGGGAGAGACAGGCTGAAGACACAGTAAATGCAAGTCTATTTTGACATTTTTTTTTCTAAGAGTGATAGGAAATTACTGAGAGTTTTGAAGCTAGGGAGTAATTTTAAAAGGTCACTGAGCTGCTTTGTAGGCAAATGGATTGGTAAGTGGTGAGAAGTACCAAGAAGTTAAAGGTTATAGTTAAGGAGATGATGGTATACAGTGTTTTGAAAATTGATAGAATTACTGCTAAAGATAAAAAAGTCTAAATGCTGCTAAGACCATTGGAGTTGGTTGCTTTATAGGAATAGGAATAATGAAGCTCTTTGTTATTAACTTCAGGTAGAAATCACTAGTAAAGTAATCCAAGAGTAACTTTTCAATAAACACAGTATTCTTCTATGTGCATTTTAACCAAAAAGAATTTCCCATAGTATAAAGTTGTATTATAGCTCAGAAATCTGAGAAAGGAATTCTGACTTAGAATAATTTGATTTTTTACTTTGCTACATTTCAAAGGTTAAGTTTGTCCATTTTGTCTTCAGTAGATGACAAGGTGATTTTGGTTGTATTGTTTTACCTGGTATCTACCAATAACATTGGTGGTGGTGCCTAAAAAACTAGCTAGCATTTGTTGCCCTTAATGCAGAGAAACTAAAGCAGATACCTTAAAGCAACTGAGGCCAATAGGAAAAGGGGACCAGGAACTAGAGAAAAGGTTAGATTAAAAAGAATTAACCTAGAAGGTAACACCCACGCACAGGAAATCAATGTGAGTCAATGCCCTGTATAGCTATCCTTATCTCAACCAGCAAAACCCCTTGTTCCTTCCTATTATTGCTTATACTTTCTCTACAACAAAATTAGAGATAAGGGCAAAATAGTTTCTGCTGGGTATTGAGGGGGGGAGCGGGAGGGGGTGGAGTGGGTGGTAAGGGAGGGGGTGGGGGCAGGGGGGAGAAATAAACCAAGCCTTGTATGCACATATGAATAATAAAAGAAAAATGAAAAAAAAAATTGGTGGTGGTGTTCTAATGAATAAGACATTTGGCAACATAAACTTAGACCTTTTAGAAAGTATGAAATGGTTACAAAGTGAATCTTTGGTAAAGGGTGTTCAGAAATTCTTAAAATGAAGTTATCAGAACACTACTGCTACCATTTAAATGGCTATCTGTTGGAGAAAGGTCAGGACTCTTTTAAATAGTCTACTCAGAATTATTTTTAGAAATAAATAACTCCAAAGTTCATCTGGTACTCATTCAAAGCAAGGTCATGTTCTTTTTACATTTGATAGCCTTCACATTCTGTGACCAACTACCTTAGAAACATTTTCTGCACCTGGGTCTCCAGATTGCTTCATTCAGAGTAACCTACTTAATATACGTGGATGTAGGGGACTACTAGATTTGTGTGTTCATTTAAGAGTAAGGTAACGCACTTCGGGAAAATTAACATAAAAACTTAGTAGGTTTATGAAGTGATTTGTAGTTTAAGATATTTCAAATGTACGGGGAGAAAGAACCTGATAAACTGGTGCCTGGATAAAAGATACCACTGGAAAGCTAATCAGATATTTAATTGGTATCATTAAAAATAAGTGGGTTTAATTTTTATTATGATATATAGAACCTGGTGATTTGTACCTCAGATATTATTTGCAGTTATTGCCATTGCTCTGCAAAAAGTTAGTATTTAAAAAGCTAACTTAAGCACTGAAGAATTTTTTTGTACATACAGTGTTCACTCCACCTCTGTCTTAGAAGTATTGCTTGAAGCTATGAGCACCAGTGTCGCATGCCTGTAACCCTAGTTACTTGGAAGTTATTCAGGAAGATCTCAGTTTGAGTCTAGCCCTGGCAAGTAGTTTGAGAGACTCCCCACCCCCCACCACATTTCCAAAATAACCAGAGAGAAATGGACTGAAGGTGTGGCCCAAGTGGCAGAGTGCCTGCTTTGTAAGCGTAAAGCCCTGAGTTCAAAACTCAGTCCCATAAAAAAAGAAAAAAGTGCTTGAAAGAAATGAAAGTCATTGAAGATACTTATGAAACTTGTTACTTGCAACTGATTGAGACTGTAAATAAGATTAAACTAGCAGGGCTTAAGTATAGGGATGAAGAAATCCACATCGATGTTAGTAGAATTAGAGATATTTAGGATAAATTTCTAACTCAAAGACCTAGATTGTGACATAACACACATCAAAAAATGTATAAAGCAAAATTTTATGGTTTAATGAGCTGTTGTAAAACAAGTATCTTTGCAGCCCACTCAGGTTAAAAAAACAAAGCATAGTCATATTCTAGAAGCCCCTGATTATAACCATTTCCTGTTCCTCTACAGATAAATATTCTTTTCTCTTTTCCCTAGTCACTTTCTTGCTTTGCTTTATGATTTGATCATCTAAGTATGCATCCAAGGGTATAGTTAGGTATTTCCTGTTTTTTGTTGTTGTTTTGCTTTTTTATAGTACTGGGGATTGAACATGGGGCCTCATGTTGTACTAGGCAAGTGCTCTGCTACTAAGCCACATCCTCAGCCCAGTATCGCCTGCTTTTTGAAAGTTATGGAATCATCTGGTACACATGCCTTTGTTTCTTGCTTTTGTACAGTGTGGTTTTCCAGAATCATCCACGTTGATGCAGATAGTAGCTGTTTATGATTTTGCTCTAGACTATATCATTCTTATTAATGAATATATTACAATTTACCCATTCATTTTACTTTTGATAGATCTTTAGGTTCTTAACAGTTTTTGGTGGTTATAAACAATGCTACTTTGAATATTATGCATGTATCTTGGTTTGCATGTGCACAAATTTCATTTATCCTAGGTGCGAATGTTTTGGGGTCATAGGTTATGTTTTCCACAGTGGCATTCCAATATTTGCTCAGACCAGGAATGTTGAGTGCTTTATTACTCTACATTCACCAGCCATTCGTATTGTCAGATATTTAATTTTATCATGGATTCTGATCATGGCTTTAATTTATACCATCTTGGCAGCCAAAGTGATGAACATTTCTTCATGCTTATGCTACCTGAAAATCCTCTTTGAAGTACCTAACAGATTATTTGTCCATTTTTCTGTTGGAGTATCTGTCTTCTTAGTTATAGAAATTTTCTTAATACAGTCTTTTTTAATGAGTCAAGGTGTTGTAAATGTCTTCTACTCTGTGGTTTGCATTTCACTCTTCTAATGGACATATTATAAACAGATGTTCTTAATCTTTTCTTTTATGGATTATGCTTTTTGTGTCTTAAGAAAAATGTTTTTACCCTAAAGTAATAGATATTTTTCCACATTATTTTGTAAGGACATTATTTGTGTTTCACATTTAGGTTCATAATTGTGTGAATGAGTGTGTGGGAGGGGGCGGGTGTATTTGTGTGTGAGTTTAGGATGCTTTAAAATTTTTTTTTAATAAAAAAAAATGAAAACCATCAGTTACTATGAAAACCACCTATTTTAACCCACTTTTGTATGGTCCTACCTCTGATATATACGAAGGGTCCATAGATAGGCGGGTCTGTTTCTACAATCCTTATTCTATACTGTAAGTTTACTTTTTTGTCCTCATAATAGTTATCAGTATCTTCTCCAAGTTCCCCTCTTTTGTCTTCTCCTTTCCCTTCCTGTACTCCATGACCTCTCCTTCTGTTTCCTCTCCTATATATAGCCATCTCCTTTCTTCTTCCTCTTCCCCACATTAATCTGTTTCTCTGTAGATCTATCAGTCATTAATCTTTCCACCAAATCAGTTTTGTCTTTTCTACTAATGTGTTTTTCTTCTGTTTTGTTAATTTCTGGTTTTATTTCCTTCTACTTTCTATAAGTTTATTTTGCTGTATTTTTTTTAATTCTTGGAGTGAATGATTAGCTTCTTAGTTTTAAGCCTTATTCAGATAAATGCATCTTTAATGCTATAAATTTCCCTTCAGACACTTGTCTCTTTATGCCATAAGACTTTGCTATTAGTATCACTAATTAAGTATTACTTTAAATTTTTACAGCAGTATCTACTCTGGCTTACTTAGATGTAGTTCATAATTTCCAAACATATGGGGAAGTTTTGGTTATAATTTTAAGTAATTAAGAACATTATTTTATTGTGATGAGAAGATATACACTGTGTGATCTCAATGTGTTGAGGTTTTTTTCTAACTTGCATTGCGGCCCAGGAAAAAGTCAAGTTTTCTTAATGTTCCATATATACCATGAAAAGGAGAGGAAGTGTGTGTAAGAAAGAGAGAGCGTGTGAGTGAGTGCGAGCTTGTGAGAGTGAGTGAGGTTTTGGTTACGGTGTTTTCTATATACTTTTGTTAATCTGATAAAATAATTCTTTCCGTCCTGATTTTTTTCTCCTTGTTCCTATTAAGTATTTGATAGTGATATGTTAAGAATTTTTCACAAAATTTGTAGATTTATCTATTAACTTATTTTGTCAATTTGTGTTATAGATACTTTGATTCCCATGTTAGTAGGTTCTATCTTCCTGGTGAATTGTATGACTTTTATTTTTTAAATGGCTCTTTATTTCCAATTATATTTATTTACCTAAAATTTACTTTTATTTTTGTTGTTGATGTTCCTATTTTTCCAGTAGTGGGAATTGAACTCAGGGGCTTAGACTTCCTAGGCAAGTGCTCTACATCCTTCAACTTGTCTTTGATATTGCCCCCTGCCTTTTTTTGAGGGGGGTTACAGTTTGCATGGTATACTTCTTTTTTCTCTCAGTGCTGGAGACTATACCTGGTGCCTTGCACATGAAAGGCAAGTGTTCTACCATTGAGTTACATCCCCAGCCCATTGCATGATATGTTTTAGAAATCCTTCTTCTTTTTTTGTTGTTGTTTTTTGCAGTACTGGGGATTGAGTTCAGGGCCTTGCACATGCTAGGCAAAGCACTTTGCCATGACCTCATGACCTCATTCCTTAGTGCCAGTTGCTTTTGAGTCATTTTTCATCCATGTGTTTCAGTTGAGACCCTTATAATCATATAGTTGGATTTTGAAAATCCAGTTAGATAGTGTTTATCTCTTATCTGGAGCATTTAGTTTATTTACATTTAATGTAAGTATTCATATTTTGGGATTTAAATATTCCTAACAATTATACAATTATAACTCTAAAATATTTACTTAGTCCTGTGTCTTGTGTTCCTGTATGAGTGTGTTTGACATATCTCTTGAAAAGGAATTGCTTAGGTATTAAAAAATATGAGCAGCTGGGCACCAGTGACTCATGCCTATAATCATAGCTACTTGGGAAGCTGAGATTGTCAGGATCTCAGTTTGAGGCCAGCCTGGACAAATAGTTCAGGAGACCCTCCTCTTCTTCCCACCCATCTCTAAAATAACCAGAGCAAATGGACTGGAGTTGTGACCCAAGCAGTAGAAAGCCTGCTTTGCAAGGGTGAAGCCCTGAGTTTAAACTCCAGTTCCACCCCCTGAAAAAATACTAGCAATTTTTAGTTCTGATTTTGAAAAAGTGACTTTTATCTGATGTTTGTGAAAGAAAACTTTGTATTTTCAATTCTGTGATAGGTTATTTGGTTAAATAGATAGCCATGTGGAAAACTAAAACTTTTTATGTTTATGAGTTGTATTACAAAGCTATTTTGTTTTTTCAATTTATTTTCTGGCATGTCATTTCTTTGGATTTTCAGCTCTTCTTTGTTTAGTGCCACAATAACTTTACATCTAAGTTTGTAGCATTTAAATTCTTGTCCTTAAAAAGCTTTGGTATGTCTTTTTTCCTCTCCTAATACTTTTTCTTAGGGAAGAGAACTGACAATGCAATGCAAGCTAAAGCTTAGTACCATACAGTGTGTCCAAATGCAAATCTAACATATCCATACTAACCAACTGTAGGCTACAGTTGTTAACCTGCTGCTTCTAATACTAATGTGCACTTGAAGAGGAAAGGATATATTTTTTTCATTAATCTGTGTCTCCATTTTTTAAAGACTGTCAGTATAGAGAAGATTATTTTCTTTCTCTCCTCATC
The DNA here is from genome assembly GCF_047511655.1 of Castor canadensis. NCBI lineage: Eukaryota > Metazoa > Chordata > Mammalia > Rodentia > Castoridae > Castor > Castor canadensis. Next base: position 91,760,857 of record NC_133399.1, on the reverse strand, counting down.
ACTTTGTTTAGATAATTATCAACTGCAGGACAATTTTGTTTCATCTCAACTCCCTCCTTGATTGTTTTGAAATAATTCTGAAATATCATTTTATATAGGTAGATATTCATTTCTGAAAATAATATCTGTGTTTCACATTTCCCCCATTGTTCAAACATGTACGTCAAAATTGAGCCCAGCATGGGGGCATTTGCTTGTAATCCCAGCACTCAGGAGGCTGAGGTAGGAAGATCATGAATCAGTGTGTGGCCAGTCTGTGAGAGACGCTGCCTCAAAAAAGAAAACCAGGGCTTTGGGCTCGGCTCAAGTGGTAGAGTGCCTGCCAAGCAAGTAGGAGGTCCTGAGTTCAAATCCCAGTACCACCAAAAAGCAAAACAAAGTAAAATTGATTGATATGTCTTTTAAGTCTTTAAAAAAATGTGTTGGTTCTTCCCTTACCAATTATTGAAGAAATTAGGCTGTTTGTTTCCTAGTTGGGTTTTCCTGGTTTCATTCCTATGTTCTTGTGTTTTCTGAAAATTGGTAGGTTTAAAGCAAAAAGTTTTTCTTTTGAAATTTACATATTTCTTAAAACTATGGTTTTAGTTTAAGTAGATCACTAGTATCAGAAGAACCTTACATTATGATGCGCTTGTCCTTTATTCTTGACCCTTGTCCCATTTGCAGGTAAGATATAGCGAAATTGTGACTTATTCAGAATCCTGTCAAGTTGATAACTTGAATCTAGGATGCATCTGAAAATAGAAATACCTTCCCCTTTTGAATTTGTACATCCTTAGGTGTACTACCATTTTAGTGTTTTGGGTTTATCCTGACCCTTTTCACCAACCTGTACATAGAAATTCTTGACTTTACTTTCTGCACTTCTCCTTCAGCCCCACCCTGATTGTAATTCAGCAGTTACAATCCTAGCAAAACCTAATCCGTGCCAGAGTTCTCTTTTGCCACACCTTCCAGTGTACTTTGTTCTTTTCTGTGTACGATTGGAAAGCATTGCAGCCTACCTAATGATTCTTTAAGAGAAAGTAGCTTCTGTGGACCCCAGAAGCATAAGAGATTTGCTTACTTTTAAAATAAAAAAAAAACTTAACATTTATTATTACAAAGGTAATGTTTATTTAAAAAACTAAAACTCAATAATTGTTCATTCTAAAATTAATTGTATACAAATTATTTTTTATCTTAATAAATCAAATATGGCCTCAAAACTTACACAGCCTTGCCAGCATTTTGCAGGGTAGGATATTCTCCCTCTAATTAAACTTAGCTGTCATTTTCACTTTTTTTTTTTTTAACATTTACTTACACGTGTATATATTGTTTGGGCCACCCCCTCTCCTCTCTCATTTTCACTCTTTATGACCAAGTTGTAGATCAGGAAAACCAAGTCAGGTGAGTGCCTACAAATACCAGGAAAATTTAGAGAGGTAAAGGTGTGTGAGAACATAGTGTCATAAAACTATATATTATAAATGCTAGGCAATATATAGTTTTTGAAAAATCTTAGGGTAGTAGAACATAGGAAAGAACCATAAACGACCAAATTTACATTAAACTAATTTAGTAAAATTAACTTTGTCAAAGCTTTCCTCTTTTAAAATAACTTTGCAAGAAAAATTGAAAAACAAAACAAAAAAACCCAAACCCTACTACCTCCTATTCTGTCACAAATTTTAATAGCCAACATCAGGATTAGATGAACTATTCCTGTCGTAGTAATTTTAGTCTGTATTCCGTTCCTGGAATCCTGTCTCCCAAATCCCATGTGGACTTCGTAAGAAGCTGTTTGTCTGAGGTTCAAACTTTTTGAAATATAGAAACTGCTCCTATATAATTGATTTAAGAAAAGGACCAAATAACTAAAATGTGATAGGCAAATTGAATACAATTTGTCTCTTTACTGCCTTCTGAGATCTCTGTCTTTCCTTCTTTATCTGCTGTTTTCATGTATACAATTTGAGTTGGAGTAGACCTTAGAGGTTTTCTCATTCAGTATTGAAGAAAACATTTTATAGCCCCCCCCACCAGTAAGATAGTATTGTCTCTAATGGACAGTACCTTTTCATTTAATGTCACTACATAACAGGTATTTTAGAAAAATAATATTCCAGTCTAGAAAAATCACCTCAGAGATAGTCGTAAAATTTTGAAATCTGGTCACAAATGAGCTCAGTTTTGCTTGGAATGACATTTTCTAACAAAAAAGTTTTATTTCTGAATTTTATAAAAAATTTTAGCAAAGAGAGTGCCTAACTTTGATAAATATTTTGTTCAAAGTATATATATTTTAAAGCAGCTAGGAAAACCTAGGAGGATAAGAAAGAAGAAAATCTCCTGCTTAGTAAACTTTTTTTTTTGCATAGTTTACACACATACACAATAGTTGTTCATGTGCTGATAAGTTTTTTCCTTTCTCTTCCAATGCTAGACTATCTTAACCACCTAGTTCCTTGAAGGAAGGAAACAAGAGGCTGCTGGAGGGAATTAGTAAATGATATATTCTACTTTTCGGTTATTGAGGATTCTAATCCTCAGTGGAAGGCTGTTGTGCATTTTAGACAATTTAAAATAGACTTAAAACCAAGTCTCTTGAGAAAACCTTCAATGTGTTTTAGTTTTTATGATCCATATGGCATTATAGCATACAATTAGTACATTTACATTATAAAAACACATGGCTTTATTAGTGTGCCTCCTATCTTTCTACATTAGAAATGAATAGGGACATTGCCTACACCTAGAATTACCTTTTTATATTTTTGAATTAAATACTTTTCCTTACATTTATCTTAGGATCAAAAAGCAATAATGTTTCTATTGTTTTACTACACTTGTGGCTGATTCTGTTGAAGCTGTGTATCGTGAGTGCTTTGAAATTCCCAAACCAGTTTAGTCTGTTGTACTTGGCGCTTAGTCATCATCCTACGTAGCAAGACCTGATTAAGAAGGCTGTGCCGCCTTCTAAGCCTTGCTAGATTGTAGCCACTAGCAACCAGGCTGCAATAATTTCCCTTTGATGACATCATCCACTGTGGAAGAACCCAGTTGCTTCAGTGAGTGGAACTGTACAGTTCTAATCCTCATCAAATATGGCATCTCCCTTGCCTGCTGCAGCAGGGGTGGGAAAAATGCCACTGTCTTTTTAAGCTAGCAAGCTTTTCTTTTTCTTTCTCTTTTTTTTCCTCTACTTTTTAAAAATTCTAATCATGGATGCTTCTTCTGATCCCTATTTGCCATATGACGGGGGAGGAGACAATATTCCCCTGAGGGAATTACATAAAAGAGGTAATGCCATCCCTTTGCTGTGAATTCTCTGTTGGTATGTTTTGCATGTGGCCCGGCGGTTCTCTAGTTTAAGCAGATTCTTGGCTGTCCTTTAAGTGCTGCAGTGTGTTGTGTAGTTGCCTGTGATGTTAGTGGGGGAAAATGCAACCTTCAGAATGTTCTGTATTGTCCCTGATTGTTTTTTCTGTGCAGATTAGTACTGCTTCAGATCACATCGGGCTCTGACTCCATCTTCTGTGTGAAAATCCTCTTTCTGTTTAACCATGAAAATGAATTAAGCTGCTTTTACAGCTAGCTAAAGTTGTGTTGTCTGGCACCTAAGAAAGAACTCTCTTCTTATGTTTCCTTTAATTTACGGAGAAATCAAAAAGTGTTTCTGTATTATTGTATTTCAGCAGCTGCCACTTGCCATGTAGATTTTTACATCATAAAGTAAAACTGTAGTAAAAGCTCTTAGCTATATTTTAGAGCAGTTTAAAGTGGCACTAAAGAGGAACACATTTTTATTTTAACATTTCTCATTTAAGATACATATTTTACCTGATTAGCATGCTACATTGCCTTCCACAGGTATCTTGTAAAATTTGAAATAACACATTTATGCTGCTTTTTACACATCAAAAAAACAAACAAACAACTCAGTAGTTTTAGAAAACTGAAAAGCATCCAGTAATTGTGCAAATCTTTTGGCAGATACTCGCTCAGTCTCCTTAAACTAATTACGTGTGTCAATTAAACTACCCTTTTATTCATTTTCTATAAATTGATTACTCTTAAGATTGGTTGGCATTTGTTCTGGAAAAAAATATATTTTAAGAAAAAAATCTCTTACCTAGATGACTTCATTTATGAGCCATATTACTTTGAATTTACTGCATGATATTGTAAACTTCATGGTTTAACCCAAAGTTTTATTTGTGAAGTAAATGAGGCAGTCATGATTTTGTGAACATATTTAGGCTGTGTTATTTAAAATATACTTTGTATTCTGATAACACTTTTAAGTTACATTATCTTTAAAAAATTGAGATGCATTCAACAAATTCATTAGTTGCATTGTGTTTGATACTGTTTTAGGCTCTGGACAGTTGTAACATTATTCTGTAGAATTTTGTAGTTCATAAAAGGTTCCTTTTTATATTTGTGAAAAATCTGTATAAAGATTACATTATATACATTGTATTTTCTTTTACAGAGTTGTGGCATAAAATATCCAATATATGTATGTATGTTTTGTTAGAACATTTGAGGAAATACCTAAAAGTATAAAGAATAATTTCTCCTAATCTTACCACTCAGAGATTTTTTTCTTCTTTGCTAAGTCTTAATATTCTGATCCTATGTTCTATGTGCCCATAATCAGTTTTCTGGCAAAATTTCTTTAAACAGGAAACAAGGTGAATAAATAACGATTGTTCAGATGTCACATTATTTGCCAATCAGTAATTAAACTGTGAAACCAGACAGGCCACGTTTTCTCTACGCTCTTACAACATCCGCTTGTTAATGATGTTAGAGTAGAAGGCCTGGCCTGAGAAACTTAAATTCCCTGTGTGAAGTCCAGCATTCTACTCTGTCTCTGCAAAATAAATAAATAATAAGATATAGGTCAAAACTTATGTAAGAGTAGGCATAGTTACCGATATTAGCAAACTTAAGCTTTTTAAAAAAAAATCTCTTCATATTTTCATAAATAAAAGAATCATACTAAGGCCTAACTTGGTCCCAATTTTGGCAGCCACAATAGGTTATTTTATCCTTTGATAAGACTTCGACTAATTAAAGCTAATTTTTTTAAAAGTAATACAGTGTAGATCAGTCAGATATTAGTCTTGCTTTACTGTACTGTATTAACTAGGACATACTTTTAGTAGCCTGGTATCTATGGACAGGACTTTATTTGTTTTCCATAATTTATCACCCACTGAAGCCATGGGTCAAAAAAAAGGAGCTGGTGATATGGAGATAGGCAGCCAACATGAATCAAGAAAACAGTTTCCCTGTGAAGAAAAAACCCAATGATTATAAATAGATCTTTAGGCTGATAAAGAGTAGAAGAGTCAGAATGAAAATATAAAATTGTAAAGGATGTTGATAAAGTAAACATGGATCTGTTTACCAAGTCCCTGAATGCTAGAGCTAGGGGATTACCTTTGCTAGATAAATTAGAAATTTACTTTTGTTGGGTAAATTACCTTTGTTGGGTAAATTTGAAATTAGAAATAAACTATTGAGCACTTGCGTGTATATAAGGTATGACTAGATGCTATGGAGAATGGGGGGTCATAATAATAGTTTAATAACAGCTAATACTTACAGAATTTACTGTTTGGCATATATTGTTCAATGTACTTTACATGTGTTGAATCATTGTATCTTCATCACAACCTTGTGAAGTAGGTACTGTCATAATTCCATTTTCCAGTTGACAAACTGAAGTAAAGAAATAGTAAGAAAATAAATCAGGATTTTGATTCAGATATTTGGCTTGTCCCATAATCATAAGATACACTGCTTCTCATGGTGTATTATTTTTATAATAACCTGAATTTTAAGTCTGATGGGGTATAGGAGGGTTTTCTAAGTTGAAAACAAAGAAACAACCCACCCCTGTAAATTACTGTGAATGATCTAGACTGCATTTTCAGAGAAGAGATAAGTTTCCTTTTGGCAAGTGTTATTAAAGTAGGACATCTTCAAGCACACACAGGGATATGATACGGTATGTTTGTAATGGAGATAACAGAATGAGTAAGTGCTATGAGAGGAGTAAGTGACTAGTAAGTATGTGGGTCCCTGAGTAGTTCAGTTACATCAGAACTAATACAGTAGTTTTATCATGGGCTAGTAAAGGAACTTGTAAAAAAACGGTAGATATATTTAAAGAAACCTTTGTTCTTCCTTATATAGTAGGTGAATGTGTTCATTTTTCTTCCCTCCTGAAAGTATCAGTAGTTAGCTTTCTTTGCACATTATTTAGAAATTCAGGTATTAAAAGATATTCTTATTGCTAGAGGGATATTCTGTAGGCAGCCTTTAAAATGATCTTAAGATTCAAGTCCTTAGTATACTTTTATTAGTCCTATTTTTTATCCAAACAAAATTAAAACTTAAATCTCTTCCGAAAAATTAATACAGCTAAGTGTCTGTAAATGAAAAGAACAAATAAAGATTCTTTATTTGGTGTTAGAAACTTTGTTTTTTATTTTGTTTTAAAATAAACAATAGTATATTGTCTTTAAATTTATGTATAAATTTATACTGTCTTTAAATGTATTCTGCCCACAGAATCTGAATTTTAAATCTTCAGTAAAATTGTAATACTATTATTACTTCTAGTTCTATTTTCTAGAAATAACTGGCACTTTACTATGAATAATTTTATATCATCTCATGATTTGTAATGCTTTGTGTGTCTAGATTTCAAAATGTGAACAAACCTCTTGCCCATTTGCCAGGTTTATAGTTTTACCCATTTTCCCTATACTGAGGTCTCTGCTGTGTGCCTATATAGAGAACTGCTAGTTTAAATTGTACTTTAAAATTTTGTTTTTTAATGAACATAGGTTGAATTTTTAGTTTTTTATAGCCCTTTACAACTTCAATTAGATGAAATATGGTTTTACTTTAGTTTCTTCTGCAAACTTCATAACTTTTTATCATGTAATATACAGATGGTTGTATGTACAGTGATCATAAATGAATGTTGAACTTGTTTCCAAGTACACGTATGCCTGATCTCTGTCATTTCTACCTAAGGATGTGACCTTTTCTTTGAGGTAGCAACAGAACAGAGAAGAAAACATGAGTTGGTCCTGATGGGTTGTATATCTTAGTCAGTCTCCTTGGGATCTGGCATTAATTTCCAGGTCTTTTATGTTAAATATGATTGGGATGGCTGAACAAATTTTAAGAGCATCCATTTCATTTATACTGTTAATTAGTCCAGCAGACACTTAATTAACCACCTACAGACTGCAGGACAGCATGCTGGTCTTTTTTTTATTTTGCTATTGCTTTTTTTCTAATCTTTGATTTGGGAGTCTGCTAACTTTCTGGAACTTCTCTTATCAATTTATAACATTTACTTTCCCCCCCCCCTCCCTTACCAGGATGACCAGTCCTTATCAGTAAATTTACAGAGGGAGAAAAAATATATACATACTGAGGAATAGACTTTCACTATTAATACACTGAAGTAACTATGTTGTCAGAGAATACTTGGAATGTTAGATTTCTACTTTGTTTTTCTTTCATGATTTAAAAAAAGTATATTTGTTTTATGTGTTCCTGGTGTAACAGTAATCTTAGTATAAACTTTAATGGCATTATCACTACTCTCACATCTTTGGAGATTGACCCCAGAGAGGTAGTAAGTAACAGTCTTATTTAGTAACTGAATGCCTGTGTTTTCATGGAATAGTTACTTGGATGTTCTTTGAGAACACTCTTGGGCTGCTGTCATTATGACTGAATTCACTATTATACTCAGTTTAAGATGCAGTAGTTTAAAAAAATTTTATTTTCTTTTAGTTCAGCAAATCCATGTTGGTGACTAGTAGGTGGGACTATAAAGGTTTCTTTTTATGAGAAAGCAGACAGTTTCATTAATGTTTGCTTTTCTCTAGTTCAGTGTGTGTCAAACTTCAGGTTTTAACAGGTTGGTCATGAAATTGATTTGGTTCTGACCAGAATTTTTAAAAAGAAAAATGCAAAGTGAGATATCACAGTACATCAAATAGTAAACATCATTTACTAAATTTTGGTTTTGCTGTGTCAGTAAGAAATACTTTTGCTGTGGGCCACAGTTAAAAAAGTTCAAAGCCCTGCAATGGTGGCTTACTCCTGTAATCCTAGCACTCTGAAGACTGAGATTAGGAGGAGCATGGTTCTAGGTCAGACTGGGCAAATAGTTTGAGAGGTTCCATTTCCCAAATAACCAGAGCAAAATGGACTGGAGGAGTGGCTCAAGCGGTAGAGCACCTGCTTTGCAAACATGAAGTCCTGAGTTCAAACTCTATTCCCATCAGAAAAAAAATTTGAAAACCATTTTCTAATTGGAGGCGCCATTAGCTGTGCCTGGGGTAAAGGTAGGCTTCCTGTCCTATGAAAATGGAGGTGTGTTACTATCATGGATTTCTGCTAAAGCTTAGAGGGTGAGTGCTGGGAACAAACTACTGCCCAGGACTGAAAGCACTGCAGCATTTGTTTTATTGCAGAATTTTAAATACAAGAAAAAGTAGTCTGATGCCTGGAGCCAAAGGAAGAGGAGGGATAGTGATGGCGCAAGGTAGGGTTGCATCGCGTGTCCGTCAGCTAAGTGCATATGCACATTTGTGTTTTGGATGAAGGCACTGCCTAATTGTTCTTAACCTCCTCTGTGTGAAGGACATCCACGTATCTTCAAATACTACAAGTAAACCAACCATGAAATTATTCTTAGGCAGTATTGTATAGTGGTATTTACTGCTTCAGTTTGAATCCCTCTTGGAGTACTAACTAGCTATGTGACCTTGAGCATATTTCTTAATATTCTGTGCCCTGCCTTTTCAAAATTTACAAGGTAGAGATAATAATACATATCTCACAGGGTTGTTATTTAAATGAGCTAGTACATGTGACTATTAAGAAGAATGTCTGGCACACAGTAAACACTGAATAAACGCTTGTTGTTATTTTTAGACACAAACACCTTACTCGTGTCTAGCCTTTACGTGGGAAAGATTATTTTAGTCCTGATGACAAAATGAAGGCACGTCAAGGAGGTTAATAAGTAAGTTGTGCTGGATCACAATGCTAATAGGTAGCAGAAGCTGGAATTTGACTCTAGATCTTTCTGACTGCAAAGTGCATTAAGGTCATGGAATTTCTCCACGAGGCCACACTGAAGGAATAGTGATCTTTTTTTCCAGTCTTTTTTATTACCGCTTTTTAGCCAGAGGTAGTACGATTAGACAGTCGACTGGCAGTCATTGGCATCTGGTGGTCGGTCAGTCTTCCTTAAATTTATTAAATACCTTTCAATTTTTGCATTCTCAGAATCTTAAGATGTGGAGATGTAGGTACCAGGAGCTATCTGGTATCCCTCTGAAGGTTCAGATTTTAAAATTAATCAGCCCCAACTGTCTTTATAACTCTATACTCAAGATTCATATACCAAGCAGGCAGGGTTTTGTTTATTTATTTTAAAAAAATTTTTGGAGGTACTGGGGTTTAAACTCAGAGCCTCACACTTGCTAGGCAGGTGCTTTCCATTTGAGCCACTCCATCAGCCCTTTTTTGATTGGGTATTTGTCGAGATAGGGCATGGCTTTCGAACCATGATCCTCCTGATCTCTGCCTCCTGAGTGGTAAGGATTACAGTCGTGAGCCACCAGTGCCCAGCTGTAGACAGAATATTAATTAGTAACCTTGGAGCTTGTGTTCCCTTCCCTTCCCCCCATCCCTGCCCCCAGAACTGATATCCAACCCAGGGCATGACACTTGCTAGGCATGTGTTTACCACTCTCCCCTCTCTTCCGTGTGCCTTTTTCTTTTTCTTATTTGGGGAAGGTAACTTGGTTGATTCCACTCACCAATACCGCATGCTGTGAGGGGTAGACGTTCCCTTAAAATGACTGATATCTGTTGTAGAATGAAGGGAGAAGGGATAGCAAATAGGCAAAAACAATAATACAAATAATAATCCTGGCCCTTTTATGTGGTAGCTAATTTTCTGTATCATTGTATATTGATTTACCATATACTGATACCATTATATACTGAGATGTCATACATATGATAGATAGATAGATTTGCACTGCTGGGAGTCGAACCCAGGACTTTAAGCATGCTAGGCAAGCACTGTACCACTGAGCTGTACCCTCAGCTGTGTCTTAAGTGCTGTATTATACCTGATGGTATAAATGTACATAATTTAGTTAACTTATTTCCAATGGATGAGAGGTTTCTGTTAACTTGGTTATTACTTTTGAAAGTGTGGGAACGGGGTTGGGAAAACATTACAAAGAAAGACAAAATTTTAAAAATCAATTGGAAAAGACGATGACTGAGCAAATATACATATTTCATGTACCGTTTATAATGGCAAACCAACTGAAAGATTTGTTTAAATTTTCTGTGTCACAGCAAATATGGTAATCTGAAGTCACTGAAAATGATATGCATGTGTATTTAATGTCATGAAATGGTTGGAAGGTATGAATGAATGTAACCAGTTTTTGTACTGGTTACAGTGGCTTATTCCGTAATCCCAGCTACTCAGGAGACGGAGATCCAAAAGATCACCATTTGAGGCCAGCCTACACCAAAAGTTATTGAGACTCCATTTCAACAAAAAGCTGGGTGTGGTTGTGCACGTTTATTATCCTAGCTACTCAGGAGGCATAAATATGAGGAGTGCAGTCCTAGGCTGAGACTCTACCCTCCAGAAAACTTACAAAGGGCTAGTGGAGTGGCTCAAGTGGTAGAGCACATGCCTAGCAAGTGAGAGGCCCTGGGTTCAAACCCCAGTACCACCAAAAAAAAAAAAAAAAAGTGTGGCTTGTAGTAAGGTCTTATGTATATTTCACTTGAAGAAAATGTAGTAAAAGGCTGAAACCAGTCACCAGTTTTACTATTTTAACTCTCTTGTTTATTCAGTTCTGTCTCCTTCCTTCCCCTTCTTCTGTAGCACAACCATATGTAATTGTGTAAAGCTGCTTCTTCATCTGGCATATTGCAAAAATTCAAGGGCCTTTTACTTAGAATTTTGAAACCCAGGAACTCATCTCATCAACTCAGAAGTATTTGCATTTTGATTTTGTTTAGGTTTCAGAAGCCTTAATTTGAATCTTGGAAATGATAATGCTGAATCTTTATGTTCTGTGTTCCATTTCATTTCCTATAGCCAGGGATATCTCCGACTAAAATGGGCAAGGGAAGGTGTGTGCACAGGGCAAGGAAATGCTGTGCGCTAAGTATCTCTGTTTGTTTTTCCAAGAAGTACTGTACTCCATCCCCAGTGCTGTCTTTACAGATAGGTTATGCACTGAGAAGTGGGAAGACCAGGGTACTTCCTGCCATTTTAGGTTAATAAAGTCCAGATGTAACAAGTTTTTATTGAGGACAAAGGAGGCACAAGCAGGGAAGCAGTGGTCTGACCACCTTTATTTCGTCTTGATGACTTCATCTTCCAGAGCTTCCTTCCACATATCAGTTTTAGAAAAGTCTTATTTCCTAATTAATCAACTCTTGAAATACTATTTTAGGGAAGAAAGAAGGGCACACTTTATCTATGTGAGGACTTTAATTTGTGCTCGTGGCAGTACCTAAAAGATACATGTTTCATTCATGCATAAGGTGAAGATGAGAGATAAGTTGGGTAATTTGTATCATAAACTGCTTATTAAAATTTATAACACATATAATTGATTTTTATTCAACTAATTTTATCATGTAAGTTAAACCTTAGGCATCTAGGGTGCAATGAACAAAGAAATGATATATTAGGAATATTTTACAACCATTGTCATTTTTAGGAAACATACCTTACGAATTACTCCTCATGGGCTATGTATGCATTTCTGGGATCACATTACAGTAGAGTAGAATTTATTTCTCTTCCCTTCTTTTTACTATTTGGATTACCATGTTAGACAGAACAATTACATGACATATTTGAAGTGTCATATAATAAAGTAAATGTTTGAAAGTTTGAAAATTTCTGAATTTCAGATACTTTGAATTGCCCCATAGTTTTGTAAATCAAGGTGTCAGTTTCTACCAGATAATTATTTGAAAGTCACTAAACTCAAGACATATGACTATTGTAAAAGTGTATTGCACTGCAATACCTCTTTCAACCCCATAAAAACGATAAGTGGCCTCTATTTTTATACTTCCCAGCTGATAAGTACATTGGAGAATAGACGTCACATTTGCTTATCTTCATAGTGCAGATATTCTGCATATTCTTTTCATGGGTCTGGTACTATCTTATGATACATGTGGAGGGATATAGAAGTTTTGATTTTGATTTTTTGCATAGAAAAATAGTAAGATCAGAAATACATGATTTCTTGGCTCTACCAAGATAATGACAGTGCAGGGGCAGAAGTGTTAAAATTTGCAAAACATTTCACAGTAGAATTTTTTCAAAAGTAATTCCAGGGCTGAGGATATAGCTCAATGGTAGAGCATTTGCCCAGCATGCATATTCCTGCACGGGGTAAAAACGTTTTCAGGCTTACAGAAGTTGAGCAAAAACACAAATGCTCCCATACGCCCTTCACTTCAGTTTGTGGAACGTTAGATTTTTGCCACATTTGTTTATTTTGTGCCTTGTTCTCTGCTATATGTGTAATGTAACGTTTTCTGTAGTCACAGTGCAAGTATATAGTACATTATTTTTATGAATCATGTGAAAAGTAAAATGCAGGGATGATACACATTTATCCCTAAACACTTCCATGTGTATTTCCTTAAGAAAAGACACTCTCTCAGATGTGGCTTACCATACAGTTTTCAAAATCAGAAAATTGACATTGGTCTGTAGATCTTTTCCAATATACCAGTTGTCCCACTGTGTCCTTTAGTACAAAAGAAAAAACATGTTTGTTTTGTTTTTCCTGGTCCAGGATCTAATTCTGGAGTACATGTTAACACTTGGTTGTCTCGTTGCTTATAGTCATCTTTAATCTAGAATAGTTGCTCAGTCATTCTTTATCTTTTACAACATTGACATTTTTGAAGAACACAGCCATTTATTTTGTAGCATTTTTCCCAGTTTGGGTGTATTTGATTTTTCCTTAAAAGACTAAGTGTATACAGTTTTGATCAGAAGTACTGTATGTCATACTAGAAAGCTGTAAGAGGCTCTTTCCTCCAAAAATACTTTGTTACCAGTTTTAATATTATCATGTGGAGAGCAAGGTCAGAGATGCTCAGATTTGTCAGTATATTACAGATGCTCGTTATTTATTCTCCAGTGGATTTTTCTTAAATTGTAGCCTTTAAATTATCTTCTTTAAAGTGCCAGTATATACTTATTTGCCAATACTGGGGTTTGAACTCAGAACCTTATGCTTGCCAGGCAAGCACTCTGCAACTTGAGCCCCCGCCCCAAAGTGGAAATTGTTGAGTAAAATTGGGATGGGGATAAATTTAAAAGCTTAAGTATAGGGTTTGAATGTATCTTATGTAAATGAACCTGGGTATTGCAGTACAAAACAGGGATTGGGTATTTAAGCCCTTGGCCAAGAATGGTAAATTATTTATCCCTGCAGTACTTCTGCCAGGCCACTGAAATCAATATACTGTTCTCCTTTTAGAAGTTTTACACTTTTGCAAGACAAACATTCAAATATTAAATTAGGAGATAAGTGAGAGTCCTATTAGGTAAAAGCAAATAGACATTTAACTTTATTAGTATAATATTCACTTTTTGTTCCATTGTTTAAAATACCAATCCATTCTCTATCCGTGTCTTCTTTCTGCTGCCTCTGAATTATCAAGACACAGAGTTTGTAACTGATAGTATCATTTATTTGGCTTCTATGTTAACAATACTAAAGACAGTTCTTGGTATAGGCAAGGTAGCTTGTTGTGTATTTCTCATTCCCCCACTTCCCACTTCACTTAAGATGATCTCTTGTTCTGCTCTAGAAATGTTTATAGTCACTGGGACGAGTTCAGACTCTGGCTTTGCCACGTGGTAGTTTGTTAAGTGATATATTTGTGATTGTTCATTGGTAAATGAAAGGGAATAAGTCACTTTGATCTAGAAAAACAGAGTAGTCTAGGAAAGTTGCTCAGAATAAGTCAGAATAAAATAAATGGGACTTAATATTTTTATGTATTTGTTTGGGTATTTATTATTTGTTTTTTATTGTTGTGCAGGGTGGAGGTACATTGTGGCATTTACAGAAGTTCTTACAATATATCAAATATACTTGAACTCACCCCTTCCAATTGTTTATGTATTTCTTTCTTTATTTCTCAGACAAGGTTTTACTATGTAGCCCAGGCTGGCTTAAACTCCCGATCTTCCTCGCTTAGCTTCATGAGTGCTGGGATTACAGGCGTGCACCAACACTCTTGGCTTTGTGTGTTTTATTTTTATAGTGTTTCTTTAAACATTAGTGTTGTGCCACTCCTATTTTACATCAAATAGTTATTACATTTTCATTAAAATACATATTTCTAAATAACCTCTAGATTATTAGTTTTTGGCATGAACCTGTTATTGCTAAGTAATTTAAGAATGTAATTTAAAATCACTTATTCTGAAATCATCTATTTGAAATTATGTATGAGATTTTTAAAGTTTGCAGTGCTTTGGAAACATTTCAAGTGCTTCTTTGCTTATATATCTTCATTATAAGCTATAGCATTCATCATAGAGTTTTTAAGGATGCTAACAGATACATAATATTTAAAGATGATTAGTCCAAAGTTACTCAGCTTAGAGAACTACAATCATGGCCTTTTGTTAAGTTTGTTGTTCTTTTATTTATAGGATAGTTGGTTCCACTAGAACTTCTCTGTTTTCATAGCCCTGTTCACATTCCCATAAAAATACATTGTGTGTACACATACATTTGTATGTGCATGCTTATTTAGAAAAGTAATTTTCACTGTAATATACATTTATCTGTTATTATAAAGTAGAAAATGAAAGTTCATTCTGTTTTTTCTAACAATTCTACATTGTATTCCCCTGATTCATAGCCATTTTAAACATATTGTCTTTTATCTGATCATATTTTTTTTCTGTATTTACAAGCATACATATTAAACAATTTCTAAATCAAAGCAAATTTTACAAAATAATTTTATATTAAACATCCTGATGGCCCTTTTATGTGGTAGCTAATTTTCTGTATCATTGTATATTGATTTACCATATACTGATATCATTATATACTGAGCTGTCATACATATGATAGATAGATAGATTTGCACTGCTGGGAGTCGAACCCAGGACTTTAAGCATGCTAGGCAAGCACTGTACCACTGAGCTGTACCCTCAGCTGTGTCTTAAGTGCTGTATTATACCTGATGGTATAAATGTACATAATTTAGTTAACTTATTTCCAATGGATGAGAGGTTTCTGTTAACTTGAACTTCTCACTGTTACAAGTAATATTTCTATGAAATTTTTAAGTCTTGGTGCACTTGCTGAATCAGTTCTTAGATGTAGAAACCTTGTATTTTGGTAGGTCTTTTCAAATTGCCTGTAGAAATGGACTTATCCTCCATCCCTTCCTTGGTTAAAGCCAATAATTTTTAGTTTTGAATTAGGGTATTTCTTACTTAGCCTGTTCTTTATGTTTCCAAATTCTTTTTCTAAAATTAATGTGATACATTGTTTTCAGCAAATTCATATCATAACATTTCTTCTTTTCAGAAGTAGGTATAGGGCTGGAGGAATGGCTCAATTGGTAGAGCACCTGCCTAGCAAGCCATGGGGCCCTGAGTTCAAACCCCAGTACTGCCAGAAAACAAAACAAAATCCCTAGAAGTAGGTATAAAATGCCTAACTTGGAATATATAGCTGTAATTCTCATTGTGAAACCAAAGCCTATTTCACATTACAGTTTCATGTTCTTGAGGAGATTTTCTTAATCTCACCTGTTTCTAGACAGTATAATCCCAAGATTGTCTAATAACAAATTAACGGTAGTTATATGACTAAAACTCATTTTTAAGTGGTATGAAGTTGGAATTTCAAAAAATGTAATTTGGGTTGTACCTTGAAGTCAGGGACAGTATTTTTCTTAGTATCTTTGCATTTCTTAACACTATGTAGAAAAATACCATTTATATAAAAAAATTCATAATAAATCTCTTTGGTTGAGTTTGATTTGTGCTGAACAGACTTTAGGGGTTGGAAAATATGGCCCATGTATCAGATCTCACCCTTCACCTGTTTTTCTGAATGAAGTTTTATTGAAACAAATTCACACACATTCATTTACATATTTCTGTACTGCTTTTTTTGTGCTACTGTGGCAGGGTTGAGTAGTTACAACTCTTGGGACTCCAATGCCTGAAATACTTACTCTCTCTGACTCTTAGCTGATCCCCTGCATCAGATGGTATAAGCACTCTGGCATTAGTATATTTTTGTTCTCTTTCTATAGCACATAGTAGTATGTTCTAACTATATGTTCTTTCTCCATAACTTTGTCAACTTGGTGCATTCACACCTTTATCTTTATTAGTCTTATAGAGAAAGGTGGTACTGTATTTTTTTATTTGCCTTTCTTTTTATGTTAGATTGAATTTATTTTCATATTTAATAGCCATATGTATTTTCCTTTGTCTTTTAAATCCTTTCTAGAACCTTTCTTAAGTGTGTTTACTCAAACCAAATATATAGAATGGGTAAAGATTTATTTAACTCTAGTGAGCAGAAACCATCTCAATGATGGCTAATTCAAAGGAGAATATGTGAGACTGAAATGTACCTAGTTAAAGAAGGATTTTTTTACAAGGCACACACATAAAACCAAACACAGCCACAACTCCAAGAGTTATTTTTCCTACTGAGTTGAATCCCCTTGCACTTTGCCAGATGAAAATCATGATTTTCTATTCATTTTACAACAGGTTGTTTTTCAACTTTATAGAGTCTATCCCTTAGTCAGTAGTAAATGCTAAGTCACACAAAATTCTGTGCTCCAGAACATCAGATGACCATTAGGCAAGCTGCTTATAAATAGGTATAATACGACTTTGAAAGACTGTAAATAATCATTTTGCCTTAGCTCTAAGTTTTGGATAATTTTTTTTAAGATTTCTTCTGCTTTGAAATTATTTCAAATGATACTATTTTCGTATGACTTAACAATGAACTTCTCTTACATTGTAAAAAATCTACTCACACTGCAGTTAATGTTCAAATGTATGCTCCAAATTTGAGTTTTATTTTATTGGGTGTGAAGATCATAACAGATTCCCTCAAAATGACATTTGAAAACAAATATCTCAACAGCCTTAATGCCGAAGAAATTATAACTATAAAGGAGAAAAAAAAAAACCCTCAGACTCTGGCTAACATAACTGTGTTAGTCTTTAATAAAATAGACTATTAAAGCAAACACCCACTGCTGTTCTTAATTTTTCTTTTACTTTTCTGTTCTTAATTGGTGGCAAATGCCCTTAAAATGTTTAAAACAGTCTATAGATGTGTAATGGCACTGTATCATAGTTAATTTATAATACTGGTTTAGTACAATAAATGGGAAGGCTTTGCAAAAAAAAAAAACAAACAATGAACTTCTAAGAAAGTTACAAAGTTCACTGTTGTCTCTTATAAATTATACTCCGTTTTCCTTTTCTGCTGTATAGGAACTCATTACACAATGACAAACGGAGGCAGCATTAATAGCTCTACACACTTACTGGACCTTTTGGACGAACCCATTCCAGGTGTGGGTACATATGATGATTTCCATACTATTGACTGGGTGCGTGAGAAATGTAAAGACAGAGAAAGGCACAGACGGGTAAGTGTTTTCAGTAATTTTTAAATATAGTAAATAACAGATCACTTAAAATGTATTTCTGCAATGATCTCAGACCACCAAGACACATATTATACTTTAAGATAAATTTAAAAGTTTCTACATTTCATATTTGATTCATGTTTTTTCTCTTACTCTATGTGTATGCTTAATTTTTTTTTTTAGCTTATTTATACCCTATATTTTTCTGGAAAGGACTTGAGGTAGCTTCAAAACAAATGCAATTAGAAGACAAAACAGGAAGGAAAAGGGAAAGCACAGCAAGGAGTTGGGAGGAAGATCAAGCCAAATTTAAGGAGGTCAGCATGATTTTTGGATTTCAGCAGCAAAAGAAAAAAAGGAAACTTATTGCACAACTCTTACATGAAAAAAGGAAGATAATGTACTGAGGAAATCATTTTGTAGGATTTTACTGTTTTTTAATTCCCTTTCCCAGCATTAAATTCTGAGATATTTCTCAAATTGGATCCTGAATAAGGTTTTTTATGTATTGTAATAAACCACTAATTAAAAAGAACAAAACAAAATCGAACCAGGCATATACCTGTAATCCCAGCACTCAAGAGGCTGAGGTAGGGGGATTGCAAGTTTAACACCAGCTTTGGCTACATAAAGAAGCACTGTCTCAAAATAAAAACATGACTTTAATGTAAAGTGCATGGATCTTATTTGTTGGTTGTTGAGACTTGCTGGTATAATATCCAAAATATTTTCTAAAAGAGAAAAGAAATTCTAAATCCCCAAAGCCTCTATTTTTGATATCTGAAATTTACTTATAAATGAAAATTACATTATACAAAATAGTTATAATCTCTGATATTAACATATGAGCTTTTATATAATATATACATTTGTCTGAAACCTAAAATTTGAATTAGATTATGAAAAGAACAATTTCTAAGATTAGTTGGATGGTATTTACCTTTGGGGCAGGACTGAAAAAAGATGTAACACATGAAATCGCTGTTGTAATTCAGCGATTCTCAGATGTTTTTAGGCTCAGATTCCCTTTTAGCTTTAAAAAGTATTGAGGCTAGGCACTGGTAGTTTACACCTGTAATCTCAGCTACATTGGGAGGTTGATATTGGGAGAATCACAGTTCAAGGCCAGCCTGGACAAATAGTTTGTGATACTTTTGATTTTTACAACAGAGCCCTTAAAAAAGGGTGTCATGGACCCTTGAAGGGTGTCTGTGTATCTTTTTTTGTTTGTTTGTGGTCCTGGGATTTGAACTCAAGGCCTACACCTTGAGCTTACTCCACCAGCCCTTTTTTGTGGGTTTTTTCGAGATAGGGTCTTAAGAACTATTTGCCTTGGCTGGCTTCAATCCATGATCCTGATGTTTGCCTCCTGAGTAGCTAGGATTACAGGCATAAGCCACCCAGCACCTGGCTGGTGATATTTTGAGAACCAGTGTTTTAATCAAAATGCTGAGGTCAGACATGCTATAAATCTTATGTCTCATATGATTATTAGGTACAGTTGTACTTAGAAGTATACATTTAGGGTCATTAACAGTATTCAGGTTAGGATTTACATATGCTTTACAGTATGATATCCTGCCAGTTTCCCTAAGACACCATGTTCATAAACTTAAGGAAAATGAAGACTAAAAGAAACCATAACAAGTCCTTATAATTATATAAATAATAAGTTATATAAATAGTCCCTAGTCCTTGAGAACAATTCCAATAATATATGAAGTAGCCCATATGTGTCCTCACTAACTATATCAGTCATATTTCCTAGATCAAATATTTTAAAACATTTGATCCATGCTTATATAATACAATGTTTCAAAGCTGAGAAAATCCCCCATTGATTTTTTTCTTCTGTTTTGATGTTTTAAAACACTAAATTAAACAAAAAATATTTCATGTCGGTGTATATATCTACTTAATTCTTTGTCATAAGCCTTTTTATTTTATTTGAAGTTCTCATGCCCCAGATTATTTTGAAGCAAATTAACACTGTATCATTTCAGATGTTACTGGCTCAGTATTTTACAAAATGGTGGTAAATCTCATTGTCCTTTACCTTTTATTTATTATCCTGAATGCTTATGTAAAAAGAACTTTCCCCTTACCACTATTGGGAATCTCTGAAGTACACACTGTGTAGGAAAGAGAGTTTGAAATAATGTTTCCTTAGGATCATCAAAAGTGACCAATGAGATTTGTGTTTCAGTATCTTCGTAAACTCATGAATTTAAATATATTTGGTATATCTTCATCATTATAGTTATTCTTTTCATTGAGGTCCATGTTGGGTTTTTTTTTTTCATTTTCTAAAAAATTTTATTGTATTTACATTTACTCACATGTGTATACATTGTTTGAGCCACACCCCCCAACCCTTTTTTGCTTTAGTGTTTTTTTCACTAGCTCTTGTGTTTTTGCCTGGGACCTATCCCAGACCATGATCCTCCTACCTATGGCCTCCTATGTAGCTGAATCTACAGGTGTGCTCTGCCACTCCTGGCTTATTGATTGAGATGGTTTTTGCCTGGGCTGGCCTGGAGCTGCTCCCAGTCTCACCTGCTGAGTAGCTAGGATACAGGCCTGAGCTACTGTGTGTGTACTTTTGACTAGTAGGAACATATCCAAATTGGTGTCTGTGTCCTCTGACGTCCTTAGACTTCATGTGTTCTGAGAAAACAAGATGATGCTAGTTCATCTTACACATTTCCAGCCGTGAGTGTGGAGTCAGCCATAAATCCAGGATCTCTGTTCCATTGAAGGAAGATGGTATATAGAGCCATTCTGGGTACAAGGAGGTACTTACTGCTTCTGGGTTGATCATTATATCTAGTCACCAAAGTTTATACCTGTCTTCTAATTTAAATTCATTACTATACAGCTTAACCTCTAGTTCTTAAATCTTTATCTCCTTTAATCCTTGCCAGAAATTTCAACATCACAGTCATTTAATTTACTGCACAATATACACGTACAGCAGTGTCAGAATAATTGTACCAAAATTATCAATAGTATGCCTCCTGAAAAATTTTAGTGTTCCCTTTTTCTACTGTACTTTTTGTCCTAAGTATTTATCCCACTAGCATTACATGTACAAATTACTTTGTTTTAAAGTCCATTGGAATAGTTTCTTTATCATTATGTTACTGCTAAGGTGCACTTTAGATTCATTTGTTTAATCTACTTCAGCTTTTAAGGATTGTGTTTATAGGTTTAATTTTTTTTTTTAATTTTATATGGTTCTAAAGTTAAATGTACAGGGCTGGCAGAGTGGCTCAAGAGGTAGAGTGCCTGCCTAGCAAGCGTGAGACCCTGAGTTCAAACCCCAGTATTGCAAAAAAAAAAAGTTAAATGTGCAAAATAAGTATATTAAAGAAGTCTAGTTAGTGTCTCTGTCTCTTCTGACCTGTTGTCTCCCTCCCTTTGTAAGTGGTGATGTATATTTTTAATTTCGTGGTTTATCCCTCCATTTAAAAATTGCAGGTGTGTGTATTTATACTTACCTTTCTTTGAAAAACAGCATACTTCTAGCCACCTTGCTGTCTTCATAACTGATTCCTTTTTTAATTGCTACAGAAGTTTTTATTACATAGATGTATTACAGTTTATGTAACCAATACTGTATACTGATAAATGTTTAGATGGTTTCCAGATTCTTGTTAGGAGCGATGATGAATGACTGCTCTTACACAGTGTATAATACATACCACCTACACCATCAGCAAGTACTTGTTAAGTGGTGGTGTGCAAGCAGCACAAAGAGAATGGCAAAGACTCAGTCTGAAAATGAGTTCCTATTATCATATTTTATTAAAATGTTGGTATTTTCATTGAAGAAAAGCAACACTGAATTTAGTGATTATTTTCAAAGAAATTACCTACCTCTTCTAAAAATCATTAGTATCTGTTTGGATGTTTATAGTATAGCAGGAATAAAACTGTCACATTCAACTTAGATCTTACTATGTGTTTTTAATGGGGCCTGTGGCTTCAAATAGTTGATACCCTGGATCAGATCACTGAATTCTAGTCATAGCTCTCCTACAGGATACTTGAGTACCACATTCCTAGGTGAACACACCTTTTTTAATTTTTTGGTGAGACTGCAGTTTGAATTTAGGGCTTTCAAAGCAGGTGCTCTGTGCTTGAGATACACCTTCAATCCATTTTGCTCTGGTTATTTTGGAGATGGGGGTCTCAAGAACTATTTGCTTGAACTTGCCTAGAATGATGATTCTCCTGATATCAGCCTCCCAGTGTAGCTAGGATTATAGGTGTGAGCCACCAGCATCCAGATGGAATATAGCTTTTTAAGACAAAAATCCAAATAGGAAAGAGGTTAGGACTGGTTAGGGACAGGTTTAGAAATGTGTTCTTACTAAGGGGGCAAGAGTTGTCTCTTTCTTAGTGGAGTAAGATTTGGATCAAATCTGTTATCTTCTTGTCAGTCTCATATTGTCTATGCTGTAATCAGTTGGGGACACTTCTGCCTTAGTGGTGAAAGAGCCTCTGAATCCTGCCAGTGGGATTGCAGCTCTCCACACCTGTATATTTACAGTCCTACAACTTCAGGGGTGGATTTATTTGTCTCAGTGTAGACTATTCTGCTATTCTACACTATATTTACTATTACTGATTTTGCCTTTTAAAGACAATTATAATCCACTAGGAGCAGGGAATGGCAGGCATTTCTAGTCATATTCTATTAATTCCACTCCACTCATGTAAAACATACCTGTGCATTCTAAGTTTGAATTTGATTCAGTTTAAATGTCTTGAGCAGAATTCCATGTGGTTTATGGACCCCTTGAACTCAAAACCTTGAGGTTTTACTGAAAATGTAGATCTCTGGGTAACTCTTACCGTCTGGTACTAAGATCACTAAGTGTCTGACATAGTGATGTTGCAGAAAATTCACCTTTCCCATTGTTTAATTCAGAAAGCACCGTTCCGTGTATGGTAACTGAGGGAAAAAAGCTACATTCTAGAATTGTGGCTTCTATTCATAGTTTGAAAAATGAAACAAACATTTCTAATTTCAGATCAACAGCAAAAAGAAAGAATCAGCATGGGAAATGACAAAAAGCTTATATGATGCGTGGTCAGGATGGCTAGTAGTAACACTCACGGGATTGGCATCAGGTAAAGAAAAATTTTCACACAGTTGCTTTTTAAGAAAACTGTAAACGGATCTCCTCCTCTCCTCAGTTCTTCCCCCCAAGTGCTGTTGATTTTTTAAAAGCATTTGTTTCTCTTCTTCAAAAAATCTTTTTAAATATAAGACTTCTTAGTCTAGTCTTGGCTCAGTCACTTTAAGTTGTCTGGACAACTTGGCTTATTTTTTTGAGCTCATACAAAAGCTTATCTTTTTTCCTTATATGTAAAATAAGTGACTTGGATCAGATGACCAATAAATTGAATTATGTTTTATTTTAGCATTGTAATAAATACCTAATACTTACTGAATGCTTCCTATGTGTCAGTGTTGTGCTTTAAAAAGTTTACATATATAAAAACCTCGTGGCAATCCTGTGGCATAAACACTCTAATTATAACTACTTTACAGATGAGGAGACTGAAGCACAAGTGAAGTAACTTGGCTGCAGTCATGTAGCCAGCAAGTGGCTTGGCCAGGATTTAAATTCTAGCAGTCTAGCTTAAGAGATGGCTCTTTTAATCACTGTACTGCAGTGTTACCACACAATCACTAGGTGTGAGATTTTAAGAACTGGCAGTTGAGGATCTGAAAACAAGTATCAAGCCCATTTTAATCACTTTCAACTTCTATGACGGAAGAGCACATCTATAAAACTTAGAAAATTAAGATTTTTGTGGTGAATAGATTGCATGCACCAGACTTGTGGACTCTGTGAATGACCCAATGATGTTTTTATATGTAGGATTGATCAAAATTAGACCAAGAATTTATATATAATTTTTATTCTGTCAGTAAAAAGATCTTTATGTATGACTTTCTGTTATCTAAAAATATTATAACTACTATAGTAATTCATGAATGATTTGAGCTTCATAGTGGACATCAGACTTTAATGAGACTAATATCATTTTTAACTCTATTAATTAGGTTTGGGATTGAAATATACTAGTTTAAAATCCTGACTTTAAGAACCAGATTTTTGGACCTCCTGGCACATAGCTGTCTTTTGAAAAGTGTTTTAGTATCTTTTCAATACCTTTTCTTCTTTTTTTTTTATGAATTATATTGAATGATGTGATTGGCTTTTAATTACAAACAAAAATACCAATTTTAAAGAATAGCTAATTACAGTTTTTTAAAAAATGAAATGTATCTATATTTATAATTAAAATTTGAAAAATCTTTCTATAATATACCATAATTGATCCTTCATTTATTGGCAGTTATCTGCTTTTGATTACCCTCTTAACTATGTAATTCTCAACTCCCAAAAAATGTACTTAGTTTTTTACTATCTCCAACACATTTTTACAGGGGCATTGGCTGGATTAATAGACATTGCTGCTGATTGGATGACTGACCTGAAGGAGGGCATTTGCCTTAGTGCATTGTGGTACAACCATGAACAGTGTTGTTGGGGATCTAATGAAACAACATTTGAAGAAAGGGATAAATGTCCACAGTGGAAAACATGGGCAGAATTAATCATAGGTCAAGAGGAGGTAAGTCTTGTTTTGCTCAACATGAATTAATCATTGATACAGTGAAATATCTCCAGTTCATTTATTTCAGTCACACAGTAGGTGATTGCAACCTACAATAAAGAAAAAATGTATAACAGAGTAGAATGTACAGTATTTAACTATATTGTCATATACAAGTCACATGCATTGTGATACAAATTTACTTTTTGTATATTGTGGTTAGAAGAGAAGTAGTAATCATTACAATAGGATCAGTGTAAAGTTAACTTTGTATTAAAGTATGAAGATAGCCTAACACATAACATAACTAAGAATGAATTATGAAAGTGTAAATTAAAATAAGCCTTGTAAGTAGAGATACTTTGAAAAATTCAAAGATTTTGCTTTGTGGCACTGTAGTATTTGAATGATTATCTTACAGAATCTTATCTTACAGAATGATATTTTCTAATAGAAAACATCCTAGAACTTAAGATATTACAGATATTCACATGGATATATTTTAAAAATTTTGTTATAGCTGAACTTTAGAGTGAAAAAAGCTGTTGGCTAAGATGTGCAATATGCTGTTTCTTACTTAGTTTAACTGAGTTAATGATGTTTAGGAGAATTGGAGCAGGATGAAATCTGAGTGCCACCCAATTTTGTCTCCACTTAGCAATTTCCAATTTTGTGGGTAAACAGAGGTTGAAGGGTTGAAGTGTAACTGAGTTGTGTTGGTAACAAGACTTTAGGGATCAAGAAAGAGCTAGGAAAATGATTTAATGGGATTAAGATTCCTTGGTATGTGTAGTAATTATTTATTTGGATTCTATTTAAATATGTTATTCATATAAAGTTTTCACTATAGTGGAAATAAATCAAGAAACTTCTAGGTGTTTTACCCATTTGTTGGTGGTGGCACAAGCCCATTTTCCCAGCTTCTTGGGAGGCTGAGGCAAGAGAACCTTTTGAGCCCAGGAGCTCAAGCCAGCCTGGGCAACACAGCCAGACCTGATTTAAAAAAAAACCACAAGTTTCTTATTTGGCAAGCACTGTGTTTGGAGTTCGCTGTAAATTGAGTTCGTATTCTTGAACTGCTTTTGCTTTTTTTAGGGTCCTGGCTCTTACATCATGAACTACATAATGTACATCTTCTGGGCCTTGAGTTTTGCCTTTCTTGCAGTATCCCTGGTAAAGGTATTTGCTCCATATGCTTGTGGCTCTGGAATTCCAGAGGTAAGCCATGCATATGCATGTCATTGAGTGATTATTATGATGCTTTTTGTCTTTAGGGGAATCTTTCTTTTTTTTTTGGAAAATAGCTTTTCTGTGATATGAAAAAGTTTTTTTTTTAATGTAAGCTCATTGCAGACATATTGAAAAAAAATTTTTCCCCCTAATCATTTCATCATTTACTGTAGAAGTTGACTATTTTTTTTTTACCCTCTGACCATGAATTTAGCACATGACAAAGCAATTTATTAGAAAATTTAGTTAAACATCAAGAGTCAGGGAAAACATCTATGACCTAAAGTTTCTTTGATGGAGTTAGTTGATGTTTTGCTGTTATGACCCAGATTTTAATGCATTCATTCCCTTTTTCCAACTATATTTGATTAGATTAAATAAACTAATAATTCTTGAATTGGCCACTTTATACTTTGAGAAAACATTTGATCATTGTAGGTCAATAGTACAAACTTTGGGGTTTTATTTTTTTATTAAAAGTAATTTAAAGAAGAATTACACTTAGACTTGAAGTTGTTTATTTCCATTTTTTATTTTTCCTAATGTTTCTTTATATAAAACTGTAGTGATTTTTAAAGCTGATTAGTTTAGGATATCTAATGCAGTTCTTAGCAATCTTCATTTATCCTTGACATATAGAGAAACATTCCACATAATTACAATACTCTAAGGAATATCTTTACTTCTGACAGAATGTCTAAGATGTATCTAAATATGTTATGCTTATTTCTACAACAGAATATTAAATTTTCCCTTTTCTTGCTTATATAATTATAACCCTTGTAATTAAGATCTGTATTTACTTTAACATGGTATGTTATTTTTATTTGTTCATGAGATAGGGTTTATTATCTTCTTTATTACAAAGGGAGAAACTCAGGCATGGAGAGGCTAATGATTTGCCCAAGATCAGTAAACAGCAAAGCCAGAATTCTGACTCATGCTGTCTATGGAGATTCCCTTTTGTTCACGGAGACTCAAGTGGAAGTACAGTAGATACGAGGAAGTCAAAGGCTGCACTTGCTTGGATGTAAAATTAGAATATAATCTAAATGTTATATGAAGCATAATAAATTTTAAAAAATTAATTGTGTACTATTACAGTTTGTTAAAGTTTGCAATGTAGATTTGTGAGTAAAACAGGAGAATGATTTCTAGTAAGTTTTCATGTTTCTTAAAGGAAACTAAGCTGCCCTAATCTTTCCTTTGTAGATTAAAACTATTTTGAGTGGATTCATCATCAGAGGTTACTTGGGAAAATGGACTTTGATGATCAAAACCATCACTTTAGTACTGGCTGTGGCATCGGGTTTGAGTTTAGGAAAAGAAGGTCCCTTGGTACATGTTGCCTGTTGCTGTGGAAATATCTTTTCCTACCTCTTTCCAAAGTATAGCACAAACGAAGCTAAAAAAAGGGAGGTAAGTGTTTTTTGTAGTTCATTTGACAGAAAAATATCTATTATATAGATTTGATGTCAGTGAGGAATTTCCTACTGTTAAAGTCACTTTTACTTACTTTTTGGATAATTTCTGTATTTAGAAAGTTTTTACTTGAAATTAATTTGTGTTTCTTTTCCCTTTTGTGGATAAAAGATTCCATCCCCCTACTTCTCAGTTACTTCTTTATTTTAGAATGCTTTTGGTAGACTGGCTAGTTCTCCTTGGGTTTCAGTTGAGTTTTACGTGTTTTCACTTTGCCTTACACCTTTCTTCTTGCTTTCCACGTCAGCATTCTTTTTACTTTTATTTTCAACATGGAAATCCTAATTGCTATGTTTCCTCCTGGAGTAGTGTCTACTACCCATGAAAATAGTGCATGAGATGTAGAAATTCTCATCAAAGGGAAAAATCCTCTTTATCCACCTGTTTTAAGGCAGTTGCCTTCATAACTTTACCAGCCTGAGCTCTAGCAGACCTTTATACCATAGACTTTCAAAAAAATAATAAATAAGCTATAAACTTCAGCTCATGTTTCTACATTTTTATGGCTATTTCTGGAACAGTGGATTCCTGGGCCTTTTGCAGACTTTGGATTTTTGTAGACCTCTAGACTGGGGAGCCCTGTGCCCTTTTCCCCCCATCTAAATCTGCAAACCTAGGCGATATAGAGATGGCAGGGTTTTTAAGGTATGATTTGTTTTTCTGTCCTGTCAAATATGGAAAACTTTGGCGGTCTTTGACCCTCATAAGGACCTTTTATCCTGTGTTTTTATGTAGTACAACAAAACAGTAGAATATTTTATCAAGGTATTTAGTTATTTAATTGAAATAATTCTAGTACTTTTTAATATTAGCATTAGAATATTGTTCTGGAAACAGTGTATATTCTGAAAGTGAAACACTTAGGAACATCATATAGTTCCATCTCTGATTAACAATTGTAATTTCAGTACTTTACAGCAAAAATAGCTTTCATTATTGGTTACTTACTATGTATCTAGTACTATAGAAGTATTTTACTTGCATTTTTAAATTAATTCCACAATAATCCTAGCAATGTGGAACTATTCCCTCATTTATAGAATAGGAAACTAAGTCTTAAAACAATCAAATAACATGCTCAAGATAACATAGCAAGTTAGTGGCAAAATGTGAATTTAAATTACTTTTCTCTGACTCCAAAGACTATATGCCCTTAACTGCTGTAGTACAACTGCAGCTGTGTGGGTATATATTTATGTGTGTTAAAAGCAACAAAACCCAAGTCCTTTACAGCAAGTTAGTGACTAAAATGGATTTATAGTACTTGCCTCCCTAGTTCCTTTACTTTTTGATGTACCTTGACATTTCTTTGTAAGACTTTTTATTTTTCACTATAAGTTCTAAAAATGTAACTTATAGTCAGGTGTGGTAGTACATGTCTGTAATTCCAGCATTCAGGAAACTAAAGTAAGAAGATCACAAGTTCGAGGCCAGTCTGAGTTGTATGTAGGTTCCAGGTCTGCAAGGGCTACATAGTGAGACCCTCTGTCAAAAACCATACCAAAACAAAAAAAAGAAAAGAAAAAAGTTATCTTTTAGAGTATGTTGTTTAGATTGAATTAGTTAACCTACATTTTAATGTACACATGTGGTAATTAGTTAATACGATATTGCTGTTTTGTTACTTTAGTATAAATGGTGAGAATTCTCTTGTAAATTGTCCCATATTTTGCTTTCTTCCTATACCTACTTAATTGACATCTTTAAAATTAAATGCTTCTTAGATACTCATGAAACATGTATGCGTTACAGACACCTGTGTATTAGCTTGATTGTAAAATTGTATTACAGTAAATACAGACTCAGAATATTCAATTAAATAAATGTGTTGTCTGTAATCCTGTTAGTGAAAAAAGTAAATAAATTTTATTTGATCCTTTTCCTCCCCTAAGTAAGCAGAGCTTACATTCTAAAGCCAAGTACAATCTAGTTAAAATAATACCTGTTTATTTTTAATTTATCAAACTTTTATAAAGTGCTTATGTGGTGCTGGGTGCTTTCTAATTATTTAGAGTAAAGCATAAGGGGTCTGTCATTTACCCATTGTCACATAGTTCATAATGATGTAGCCAGGATTGCATCCCAGAAGCTTCACTATGGAGTTCATGCTCTCTATCAGTTTACAGCTTAATTCTTACTCTAATTTCTCATCTAGAAATGTGAAAATTGACTTTTCATGGAAATGCTTTAGGTACCCTCAAATATTTACTGAATTAAAATAGTGAAAGGAATAAAGACTTAGAAAAATAGTTACATATAATTACTTATGCAATATGTATATTTTAAGATCATACATATAATGCCCAAAGAATTTATATGTATAGGGTCAGGTTGGTGGTACATGGCAGGTACTCAGGAGGCAGAGATAGGATCATGGTTTGAGGCCAACCTGGGCAAATGGGCAAAGTTAGGGTGACCCTATCACAAAAAACATGCTGGGCATGGTGCTTCACGCATGTAATTCTAGTTACTTGAAAGGTGGAGGTAGGAGGATCACAGACTGAGACTGGTGCCTGGAAAAAGTATGGGACCCTACCCAAAACAAACTAAAGCAAAAAAGGGCTTGGGCATGGTTCAAGTGGTAGAGCACTTACTGAGCAAGCATAAGACTCTGAGTTCAATTCCTAGAAGTGTTCAAAAAGAAAAAAAGAAATTATATGTATAATTAGCTTCGTGCAGGTGGCAAATGGGCAGGGATCAAGTGAGAGTCTATAGGGAGTTGGACAGCAGACCCAGAAGAATTGTCTGACTTTTCCTTTAACTTCATTCTTGCTGTGTGGGGCTGTAACTGAGGGGCCAATGTCTGTGCTTTCAGAATGACTCCCTCCATGTCCAGGGTAGCAGGTGTTCAGGCCTTAGGGTAGTGAAACTAGAAAAAAATTGTAGAAACTATAGATTTTAAGTTCCCTCCTATCCTGCTAGTTTTAGAATAATTAATGGTGAAGCAGTTAGCTGTAAAATCTGAAGAAATATCCTGCTTCAAAATCAGTAAAACTCTCCCTTGCTGGTCTCTTCTGTCTGAACAAACATTCATACTGAAAGTTGTCTGTATTCATCCTTTCTTTCTTATAACATATTCATGTCAGTATATCTGGCACAAATGACTTTGGTTGAATAGTGAATGTATGAATATTTTCCATTAAAGCAGAAGAGAAAAAATTCTTGTTAGAACAAATGAATACTTGTCCGTGGCTTGGAGAGGAAGATATATAATTTAAATTCAGAAGAAGCATTTAGAAAATTTATGTAATAGCATTTTTTATTTGCCATATTTGAATTTGTAAGAAAATTAATTAGCCACATCCTCTTTATAGGTGCTATCAGCTGCGTCAGCTGCAGGTGTTTCTGTAGCTTTTGGTGCCCCGATTGGAGGAGTTCTTTTTAGTTTGGAGGAGGTAGGTACAGAAGCACAGCAATTAAAATGATATGTAATTACCATTGCAAATATATTTTGGCACACATTTTGGTTTAGCTGATGTAATATGTACAAAGTTTGTTTTTAAGTTTTCATTTTTATTTTTAGAAAGTCTTTTAACTAGTTCTTACATAAAAGTAATATTCTATACATGTTCCATACCTATAGAAAAGTATGCTTTAAATCTATCATTTATGTATAAATATTAGAAATTATTTAAAGTTGAACTTTGTTGATATGTTTAAAAATAAGAAAATGAATTTGACTTAAAAGACATTTAAAACTATCTCTGTTGGCTAAGTTATAGTTCATATTTTTATTTTTTACTTTTAAATTTTATGATTTTATTAAATTTTATTCAATTATAATCAAAGTAATAATACGATTAATAATATTATAGTAGTAAATCATTAAATTACAATTAAATTTTATAATTTTAAATCAATTCCTAAATTTGGCTTTTAAAGGTTTTCTTGTGTGATTATTTCTTAAAAGTTATTGATACCTTTGGAAATAATTTTACTTGCTTCCGTGAAAGATATTGTTTTTGTTTTCTCATTGATACTTGGAATTTTTTTCTTTCACACTTTCACATAAAACGTCCCTAGGAATTTTCTTGTTTTGTTTTGTTGTTTTTTGGTGGTACTGGGGTATGAACTCAGGACCTTGTGCTTGCTAGGTAGGTGCTCTACCATTTGAGCCATCCCTCCTAGAAATGTTTTTAAGTTTACTTTTTTCTTCTAGTTTGTGTTCAAATTAAATGTATCTTTATGAGTTAAAAAACATTGGTAATGGTAGTTTTTTTTTTTTAAGTGAACACTTTGTTTTTTGGATTTTGTTTTTATTGTGCTTGGGGTACATTGTGGCATTTACAAAAATTCTTCCAGTATATCAAATACATCATAGTTAAATTCACCTCTTCCCTCATTCTCTATCTTCCCTTCCCCCATTCCTGGAATAGTTTCAACAGGTCTCATTTTTCCATTTACATACATGCGTACACAGTATTTGCACCATAGTCACCCTCTGACACTCTTTCCTTATGTTCTCCCCCTCCCATTGGCACTAACCCACCAGACAGGACCTATTCTGCCCTCATGTTCTCCGATATTGTAAAAGAGCAAAAAAAAACAGGACATTTTTGTTTAAGTAACTACTACCATGATTGAATTAGATGTGTAACACCTTTTGAACATAAAACAGTGGTTGGGTATTCTAAATAATTATTAGACATTTGTGATCTGTCATTGTGAATTTGTAGTGATGTGATGGCTACAGGCAACAAAGCAACTAATTAAAGTAAAATATGAATTCTAACTAGCAAAATTTAGAGTTAGCTGTAGTAAAATATTTATCGTTCAAGCAAGTTATATCAGAAACATAAGAGGATAATATTAATATTTCTTTTCTTTTTTTAGGTTAGCTATTATTTTCCTCTCAAAACTCTGTGGAGATCATTTTTTGCTGCTTTAGTGGCTGCATTTGTTTTGAGATCCATCAATCCATTTGGTAACAGCCGTCTGGTCCTTTTTTATGTGGAGTATCATACGCCATGGTACCTTTTTGAACTGTTTCCTTTTATTCTCCTAGGGGTGTTTGGAGGGCTTTGGGGAGCTTTTTTCATTAGAGCAAATATTGCCTGGTGTCGTCGACGCAAATCCACCAAATTTGGAAAGTATCCTGTTCTTGAAGTCATTATTGTTGCAGCCATTACTGCTGTGATAGCCTTCCCTAATCCATACACTAGGCTCAACACCAGTGAACTGATTAAAGAGCTTTTTACAGATTGTGGTCCCCTGGAATCCTCTTCTCTTTGTGACTACAGAAATGACATGAATGCCAGTAAAATTGTCGATGATATTCCTGATCGTCCAGCAGGCATTGGAGTATATTCAGCTATATGGCAATTATGCTTAGCACTCATATTTAAAATCATAATGACAGTCTTCACTTTTGGTATCAAGGTAAGTGCTAACTTGAGGTGATACTGAAGTAATCTTGGCATGTTCAAAAGGAGAAATGAAATGTGAAATGAGAAAGGAAATTTTTATCAAAAGCTTCACAGTCCTGAGGTTAGAATTCGGAGAAGGTCTCACTGGACTGAAATCAAGGTGTTCACAGGAGGCCGTAGGAGAGTGTCTCCCCCACCCCTTTCCAGTTTCTAGAGGCTGCCCACAGTCTGTGGCCTGCATACCCCTTCTTCAGTCTTCTCAGCCAGCAGTGGCTGGTTAAGTCTTTCTACTTGTCTCACCACTCAGACACTAACTGTTGTAAATCCTTCTTCCACAGTGAAAAAGCCTGAAGTGATTATTTTCAACCCCCATGGATAATCCAAATAATCTCCGGTTTTAGCAATCTTAATTCTCTGCAACCTTAATTCGTCCTTGCCATGTAACATAATATTCAAAGATTCTGGGAATTCCCATAGGCATCTGTGGAGAACCGTTATTCTGCCTGCCATTCCACTATAAAATGTTAGCTTGAAAAAGACAATTTAGACTCAAAATTAAATTATTAGGTCTATGAGTACCATGACTTTTCTGTCAAGGATTTAAGGCCTATCTATGCCTTGGGACATTGTTTCTCTTGGATTTACTACAAATCTGACAGTAACATTTACTGGTTAGTGATGAGTAAATATAACTTTCATATGTGAGTGGCAGTGACATATATGAGGAAGCAGAAGTCAGCTTGTCATTGTTTAAATTATTGCACTGACCGTTCACATAATCGTTAACATCTGCTAGTGATAGTTTGCCTTCACAGGTGGAAGTGACATGGAACAGCACCTTTATTTCTATGAAATTGGGGTGGGGGTAGTTTTTCAAATAAGATTTCTGATCTGTTGTCCTTTTTTAGCCCATTGAGTATTGAGAGTCAAACAATAGAAAATACTTGAGGTTTTACTCTTTTTTTTTTTTCCCTTAGTTTATCAAACTAAAGATGTGATTAGAGCTCTTTTTCTAGTCAGTTGTTTTTTTGGTAAATCCCACCTTTCTCAGCATCAATAGAAGTACACTGATAGATAACTATAGTGGCCATAGTTGAGGAACACTGACAGTTCCATGAGGAAGCTGGAGGCAGTTCGTGGGCCCTTGTTAAGGCCCAGGACCTTGCTGAAGGATGGTAACTGTTTAGATTGTAAAACATGCTTTGATCCTTTGTATTGTGTAGCCCTTTAATAACCCAGGTACGTCCCAACATATCGTCATTTTGTGCTCAGTTTGTTTTATATCTAGAACAGGTTAGAGGTATTGCTCTTTCAATAGTCTTCAAACTGATTTTTGCTTAAGGTCTTTACTATTTCTATTATCTTCTTTAAATTTAAGTCAATAAATATTTTTCTCTTTTTAGTTGATATATATAACATAAATCAACTAAACTATTGGTATATATAAATAAACTAATATTTATATTTATAATATTTATTATAATATATTATTTTATATTTATAATATTTATATTTGCTATATATAAATAAACTAATATTTTGAGTGGAATATATATATTGCAGAATATTGTAGAACTCTGATAAGATTGCCTACTTTACATTGTGCCACTTAAAAGAATAGCATCTGATATTTCTATCATTTGTAAATATGTGGGAAGAATATACTCTTGGGACAAAGTATAGTGCTTCAAACTGAATTGACTTAGTTTTATAAAAAATACTTCATATTGTCCTTTTGTTTTTCATTCCATCATAGACTAATGAAGATTTTGTTAGGGGAGAGCAGTAGGAAATCCCTAAAATAAATGATTAATAACCCTGGAGTTATCTTCTCTTTGGCCTAGAGAATATGGTTTGTTACTTTGTAACTGAATTCATGCAATTGTCAAGATACTGTTATAACAGGATCTCTGTAGTTTTATTTGCACTAGGATTTTTGTATATGAATAAAATATTAACAAAATAAACAAATCCATAGAATCTAGGTTCAAGTGTGCAGAACCTAGATTTAGAGGACCCCTGCCTCATTAAGAGTTCTGTTACGGTTACAGGTTCCATCAGGCTTATTCATACCCAGCATGGCCATTGGCGCAATTGCAGGAAGGATCGTGGGAATTGCAGTGGAACAGCTTGCCTATTATCATCACGACTGGTTTATCTTCAAGGAATGGTGCGAGGTTGGGGCTGACTGCATTACACCAGGCCTTTATGCCATGGTTGGTGCTGCTGCATGCTTAGGTAATATAAAGTGTGTCTGCTGTGCGTGGATGGATGTTTGCAAGGTTGAGAGTCAGAGCAAATGGTAGCATGCTCATGCCCAATTGGTGGGTGGGTTAGTGGAGCAGGAGGATGCAGAACTGAGGACAGGAATATACTAAAAGAAATGATACAGTAGTACTCTTATGGTATTACACAGTACTGGTTTTCATTATCCCTTTCTGAGGATATTTGTTAATGCAAAACTTGATAGTAGTTTTTGTAAATATCACAGAATGCCTTATGACCGAAACCATTTCAGTAAAATGTACACTTAATTTGAATCCTTCTTGTGGAGATTGTTGTTTTTTATATTGTTAAGGATTTTTTTTGAGCTGGCAGAGTGACTCAGGCATTAAGAGTGCTTGCTTAGCAAGCGTGAGGCCTTGAATTCAAACCTCAGTTCCACCAAAAAAAGAAAAACAAAAACTCTTCACTCATTCGGAAAGGATTTTTTGTTGTTGTTGTTTTTGGTTTTTGGCTCTACTTCTTGAGTTATTCCACAAGCCCATCATTGTTGGGATCTTGGCTTATCTAACTAGGATAGTATGGTTCCTAGTATTATTACTAGTTATCTTGAGTTCTGCAGGAATTAAAAGATTTATCTACTAGCCCTCCACCACTGAAGGTATATTTCTGCCAAAATGAGAAAAGATAACTATTTTAGGGAAAAGAAAAACATTTACAGTAAATTTTTAACTATTTGTTGTCTTCTTTGCCAAGTAAAGTAGTTACTTCTTATGTTCAAATGTCAGCTAAAGCTTGGTTATAATAATAGCTAGTGTTTTGACTTTATTTTTCTTTAGTGAGTCAAAATTATACAATTATTGGTCTTGAAGTGTAATATCAAATGAAAGTGAAGGACAGATCATTTTCATCAAAGTAGCAAGTATTTATTAAGCCTCCACTTTCCTTTTAGCACTGTGTTAGGTACAGTGAGTGATACAAAAAGACAAAAAGTGGGCCCAACCTCAACTACAGTCAAGTTGGGGGAGGTAAGACCAATGCTGAGAAAACAATAATGATCAATGTGTATTGATTATATAAAGTGGTAAAAGAATCTGATGTACGACTCTAGAGTGACAAAGAGCTGATGTATTTCAGGAAGGGCAGAATATGAACTTTTTAAGTTTTATTTGAGGAATTGCACATGTTGCCATTACTTGTGCTGCTCATCAAAGCCACCTTAATTCTTCTAAGGCTTCAATCAAGATTCATCTTCAAGAGAGCTCTTTTTAAAAGAATAGATGCTTAATCCACAGTTGTCCTGTCAGCCCACATTCTTCTATCTGGGCTTCCTTTGTCTTGGCTTGGATTATGATCATACTAATGAAAACTCCAAAGTTCCCCACTTGAGATCTTTTGGGTCTAATTTCTCCAAGCACTTACTTGAGGGTCATTTTTAGAGTAGACAGATCTGCCTGGTTCTCAGTTTCTAATACCATCTCTAAACACAAATGAGTTCAAATCATATATGTTCATAAGATATCGTACCCAAGAATGGTACAGCAGGGCATCAGTGGCTCATGTCTATAATCCTAGTTACTTGGGAGGCTGAGATTCCAGGCCAGCACAAGCAAAAAAGTTCATGAGACCCCCTCCATCTCAACAGAAAAAAGCTGGGAATGTGGCACATGCCTGTCATCCCAGCCTTAGTGGGAAGAATAAGAAGATTGTGGTCTTGGCTTGCTTGAGCAAAAAATAAGATGCTATCTCCAAAATAGCCTGAGCAAAAAGGTCTAGAGATGTGTTTCATGTAATAGAGTGCCTGCCTAGCAAGTGCAAAGCCCTGAGTGCAAACCTCAGTACTACAAAAAAAAAAAAAAAATTCACAAATATGTGAGATATGCCAATAACTAAGCTAATAAATTTATTAGTAGTGTGGGGAGAAGATTATGAGAAGCCTATGAGAACTTGACATAAGTGCACTTCTGCTCAATGATCTACAGGGTGAGTTTGTCACAGCCCCAGCTGCAGAAGAGAGCAAGAAGGCAAAATGTAGCACAGCTGCTTTTCCTAAGTTGTTTATGTTCAGAAAAGTAGGGAGCAGGTTTCTCTTGTTACAGTATCACACCCCTCCCCAAGAACTGTTGCTCCACCTCGTTTACCACTGGATATAATAAAGACTCCCTGAAGGAGGATGTCACGTTTTTTTATGGGGGATTTTTGATTGGCTGCTGCTGCTGCTGCCGCTGCTACCACTGCTGGTTCTGTGTCTCCACCAGAGCAGCTTTCTGCTCTGAGAACTTTATACGTAGGCTTTAGAAAAGCTAAGCTAAAGAAAAGCTAAAGACAGCATGGGACAATGCAAGTCTAAGGACCGAGACTTTAAAAGTTATGCTAATACAGTTTTTAGACGCGGCTGCTGCTGTTTGTCTGCAAGTCTGAGGGCAAAGACTTCAAGAGAGATTAAAGGGAAGATGGAACAGTGCAAATCTGGGGGCCCAGACTAAGAGAGCTTAAGAAAACAAAGGACAGAGCAAGTCTAAGGAAAGAGACTTTAAAGAATAGAAAACAAGCAAGATTTTAAAGAAAGACTTTAGAAGTAAGGCCTTAAAGAATAGAGACGAAAAGAAGCAAAGTGAAACGAGTTATTAGAGGAAAGAAATAACAAGGCTGTTGTGCGTCTCCATCTAGGCATCCAGCACACCTGGCCTCAGCTTTATGCATGTTTGTGTTCTTTGTCCTTTCTGAGTCTCCCATTGCCCCCAGTTAGGTTCAGTAGGAACAGAACTCATGAAAGCTCACTCCAAGTAGGTCTTTCATGCTTTTATTAACTATCTTGTAGTTAATAAAACTAGTGAATAATAACAGTTACTCTGTGAGGCATTCCCAGAGATGTGTAGCTAGATGAAAAGAGCCATTGGAGTGGAGCTCAACCTGAGCTTTATTTTAAAAGATTAGTAAAAGGCGAGAAGTGAGGACCTTGTTGAAGATTACAATGTGAAGACAAAGGAATTAAGATGGGAATAAATTTAGTATTCATGGGACTTTGAGGAAACTGACTATATTAAGCTAGGAATACATCTTAGATACTTTGAGGAAACAAAATTTGTGAAAAGGAACCAGATTTCTGTCAGGATGAATTGATATTTGGAAGTGGTCAGATCTGTGGCACAGCACAGCTCTGGCTTTGCCATTTCTAGCTTGATGATTTTGGGAAAGTTCTTTACTTCTTTGTTACTTAATTTTCTCATCTATAAAATGGAAATAACAGTCATTTTGAGGATTATACAAGATAAAATGCATATAAAACTGTTAGCATAGTGCCTGGCAAAATAAGTGCTTAGTTTAAATATCAAAAAAGCCTTTGTAAACTGACTTACCTGGCAAAGAGTAGATATATAATACACAGTATATTCATTTTCCGTTCTGTTTTTAGGTTGAAAAACAAAAAAGGAAGGGTATAGGCTTTAATATAGTGTGAACTAGTAAGCCCTGTTAGGTTTTAGCAAAGGAACAACATGGTGAAAGTAGTACTTAGCCAGGGTGGTGGTGCATGCCTCTAATCCCAACATTTGGAAGGCTGAGACAAGAAGGGTCGCCACTATAAAAAGAAAGTAGTACTTAGGAAAGATGAGCTTGGAAACATGGCTTATAAAGTGGATTGAAGTAATAGGGCATGGAGTCATGAAGGTAAGATAAAATGATATTAAAATTAAGGAACCAAGTCTCCAGGGTCTGGATTAGATTGGTAACAGTGAGAATCCTGAAAAAGGAACCCACAGTTGGATATGTTACAGAGGAAATCAGATTGGACATGGTTCACAGTCTAGCTATTTCTGTAAAACAAAGGGATGAACCAGGAATAACCACCTACATTGTTGGGAAGAATGTGTTGCCAGAAGCTGGGGTCAGGGAAGTGGGAAGTTGGGATGAGGATGTCTTGGGGAAGAAAAGTTTGAGGTGTGTTGTGTTTTCTGTGGCAGTGGGTCACTGAGTCTTTTTACAGTTGAAAAAATGAGAGAAATACAGTATTAAGGTTTGGTTTGCATAATTTGAAACTTGTAACAAAAGCAACAAGTACAAAGATGTGGATTAGGGAGTCATCACCACAGAAACGATAATTGAGTTGACAATTCTGAGTAAATAAATAGGTAAATTTTATTTATCTGTGTGTGTGTGTGGTGGGGGAAGATTGAACCTAGGTCTTCATGCATTTTAGGCACATTATACCAGTCAACTGCACCCCCATCACAGAACAGAATTTTTTATAGGAGGGTATTACTTACATTATTAATATAAATCACAAGGCTTCGAAAAAGATTTTATAACTTTGGAAATATTTAGATGAGAAAAATGTATTAAATTTCTTTTCTACCCACATATGTTTAATACATAAATTGTTAGCAAAAAAAACAACCATGGTGTACTGCACCAAATTTCTTTAAGAGTAAGGTTTTTTTTCACTTTGGCAGTACTGGGATAATAACATTTTATAAGGCTGAAATGTCTTTGTTATAGCAATAAACTAAAATGATATTGTTTTAGTTGGTCATCTTTTTTTTAAATGAGGTAAACCCAGGTTTGAAATGTTGTCTGTTATGAGCAATGAAGGTTGATTTTTCTCTAGATCTTATTAAAAATAGTGATTATTGTTTTAAGACAAAACTAGTCATTTTTGATAATGCTTTTCACTAAGTTCTATCTCAATTTTGTGTTCAATTGCCTAGTGCAAGTGTTCTAGTGATATGTAATGGTGAAGATCTTGTCCTTCCTGACCCAGTGGTGCTTATTTTTTTTAGGTGGTGTGACAAGAATGACTGTCTCCCTGGTGGTTATTGTTTTTGAGCTTACTGGAGGCTTGGAATATATTGTTCCTCTTATGGCAGCAGTAATGACCAGTAAATGGGTTGGAGATGCCTTTGGTCGGGAAGGCATTTATGAAGCACATATTCGATTAAATGGATACCCTTTCTTGGATGCAAAAGAAGAATTCACTCATACTACCCTGGCTGCTGATGTCATGAGACCTCGAAGAAACGATCCTCCCTTGGCTGTCCTGACGCAGGACAATATGACAGTGGATGATATAGAAAACATGATTAATGAAACCAGCTACAATGGCTTTCCTGTCATAATGTCAAAAGAATCTCAGAGATTAGTGGGATTTGCTCTTAGAAGAGACCTGACAATTGCAATAGGTACCTTTTTTAAAAATGTGCATTTGTTTGTTTCTCTCTCTCTCTCTCTCTCTTTTTTTCTCTCTCAGTTTTGCACTGCGAGACATTCAGACTAGAAACTGTGTGTGTATAAAAAATAGATTTCCGTAAGAAAGGAAAGCAGTAAAGTTATTTGTTTGGCTTTTCAAGGGCAAGGGATATTAATATGTGTCCCTTTGGAAAGGAATTTGTGTCTCTGTGGATTGTTCTTCTGCAAAATATAGTTTTATCTTTTAGATTAAATAAAAGATAGTGATAATGATAAGCTTAATAAGACATTTAATCTTTTTCAACCTAATCTGCATCTTCTACCCCCTGATATCCATATGTGATAGAGGATAGATAAGTTAAACAATTGCTTTCTTACACCCTAGTTTTTTGTATAGTACCGTGACTGGAAATGTTAAGCATTTGCTGTGTCCCCAAAGCTCATTCCTGTGAGCATGTCATCTCCCTTCCATCTTACTCTGTGGCCACTGCAAAAAGGTTTATAAAGTAATTCTTGTGCCATTTGAAGAGGGAAGGCCAGACGGTAGAAGTGGAATGTGGTACATTACGCACACGCACACGCACACACACACACACACACAGAAATAGGTAAAGGCTACAGATTTGGAAGAAGTTTTCAAAGACTCGTGACCCTATTGTTAGAAAGGTTTTATTTGGCTAACAGAACAGTAGTTGCCCAAGATGACAAAGTATGTTGTTAGACTTGACTGTGTTTAGTGTCTTCTAAGGCATTACGTTGACCAAATCTAATCAGAAAAGAACTTTATTGTTCAGATACCCATTATCTAGGTTTTATTGGGAGCCAGCCAAAGAAAAGGAAAGGGTCAGGATTTTTAACATAGAAAGTTAAAGGGAAAAGGCTAGGTTTTTAAAAGATAAAGAAGACAATGCTACAATTAAGGATAATTCATATTCCTGGTGGCTGTGTGGATGTATTGGGATAGGAGATAATATCAGCTTAAAGGAATATGGTACTTTAGATACATGAGATACCAAGACATGCCATCAGAAATGTTAGTCAAATATCTTTTTGAACATAACCTTAAATATTTGCCAGTGAATATTTTTGTATTTTTGTAAAGTTTTAATTTTTTCACTGGAAAAACATCTATACCCTAGACTGTGTGCGTATATTACAAATTATATATTGTGTATATCCTATACATAATATATAATTATATTTTAGGGTAAGAAATTCCTCCATACTCACAAAATAAGGTTTTTGAAATGCCAAATTAGATACAGTCCCCTTCTAGATATTAAAGCAGAATTTTTTTGAACTTTAAATTCTAATGGGAGGTTTTAGATTATTTGGATCATTAAAATAGCAGTGTCAGGACTTTTTTTTAAGTGTCTGAATCATATCAGAAAATGAAATCTGTTGCCAGGTATGGTGGTATGTGGCTAGCATGCACAATCTGTGGGTTCTATACCCAGCACTGTAATAAATAAATCATAAAATCAAGTGTTTCATCATTAAATGCTTATTTAGACCATCAGTGTATTTCCATTGATCATATATTTGTTCTTTTATTGGTATTTAAGACTGATGGGCTAATTTAAACTTAAAACCTCACATCTGCCATTTGGTGTCATACTTAACATCTCTTTACTTTGTTTTTATTGATGAA
The DNA here is from genome assembly GCF_047511655.1 of Castor canadensis. Taxonomy (NCBI): domain Eukaryota; kingdom Metazoa; phylum Chordata; class Mammalia; order Rodentia; family Castoridae; genus Castor; species Castor canadensis. The sequence continues at coordinate 91,719,304 of NC_133399.1, read as the reverse complement.
TTATTGCTATAGTTGTTTTTAACACTTTTGTATAGTTAAAAGTATTCTAAATTTAGCTATATTTCTGTTAACTTCACTTGCACATAAAACTCTATGCTTTTCCTCTCCCCATTCCATACTTCATACTGTTAGTGTCACACTTACTATATTATCTGTGTCCATTGGTATAGTATGTGCTGTTAGTGTTTATACCTTTCAGTTGACAGGCACAAGTCATTAGCTAGATTCTTATAGTCCACAAACAACTCGGTATTTTTCAAGAATCCCTTATGTCAGTTGTTAATAGGCTTTCTTCTTTTGCATACCATGACCATGCTTTTAAGATGGTCTAGTAAGTACAGGCCATTAGGACGTCACCTAGTGCCTTGCTATTTGGATGTTACAGATGGTTAAATGAGGCGTTAGTGGTCAGAAGGAGTAAAAAAATCATTCCAGTATTGTTTATTGTCAGTAATATCTGTGTCTCACTCTAAGCCAGATGATTATTGTTATGGGTTAAATATTTTTGTAGCAAAATTCATGTTCAAAATATTTTTACCATAACAAATACCATACAAGCACACAGTTTTGAAGACTACTAACCCAAAATAGAAGCAAAAAGCAGAATGACTTTTTTTTTTCATGTATTCTGTCCAATTTGTGAGTTTTCTTTTACTCCCTGTGGTCTTTTCTTGCCACTTCTTATCTCACATTTTCAAAGGTGGGAGTAGAAGCAGGTGGCAGGGCAGAAGCACTGAAAGCAGAGTACATAGCAGAGGAGAAATGGACAGAACCTTTACAAATAAAACAGCCTATCCCATGTTTAGCAATAATGTGGTAATAAAAATTTAAAACAAACAGCCTAAAAAAATCAGTCTGTATCTGTTGTATGCTTAATTGTAGTTTCAACCTGTCTGTAATGTTTACAGCTTATCTAGAAAATTATACTTTAACATCAGAAAAGAAATAGAACCAACTAATTCACAGGGGTAGGCTACACAACAGAGTCAAAGCAAGCATGAAATTCTGTTTAGTCTCAACCCCAATGCAGGATAAGTGGCATTCTCCATTCCATGATGGATTCTATAATAAACTGCTCTCAGACTGTGTTCAGGTTTTAAAATTCCATATTCCAAACATGCTTGTCTCACAAAGTCAGAAAACAGCTTCAGCTCCAGTAAAGAAAATTGTACCATGATATAATTATACCCCCAAAACATCTGTTTACATGAAGATTATCAGTTATTGGTAGATTCTGATTCCCTTAAATAGAAGAAATCACCAGAATACCTTTTCTGTTGATTCCTTTCTTTGTTAAGGAGAACACAGGAAAAAGTAAAGGGACCAAAAGTCAGAAAGTGTATTTTTTTATCTCCACACAAGGCTGTCCATAAAAGAACAAAACTTGTCAATTTAAATTTTTTGGTCTTCTCTCTTTTTCAGAGAGTGCCAGAAAAAAGCAAGAAGGTATTGTTGGAAGTTCTCGGGTGTGTTTTGCACAACACACCCCTTCTCTTCCGGCAGAGAGTCCTCGACCTCTGAAACTTCGAAGCATCCTTGACATGAGTCCTTTCACAGTGACGGACCACACCCCGATGGAGATTGTGGTGGACATCTTCCGAAAGCTGGGTTTGAGGCAGTGCCTTGTAACTCACAACGGGTAAGTTGGGCACCAGCTCACCAACCAGAATTTATGATCCTTTCTAGGACAGAATGTGAGTCAGCTCCCAAGCGGAAAAGTCTGTGACTTAGTATGGTTATAAATATAGGATCAGTCTATTAGGTTTCATACTTGCCAAAGAATAAGAAAGATGGGAACTGCCCACTGTCTGCCAAAATATAAAGTATTTATTTAGAATAAATAAATACTTAGACTATTTGCTTTCTTAGATGAATAATGGGCCTAACCTGTTTGCAACACTGCTGAAACCTATTTTCTTTTTGTTAAATATTTCTAGTGTATAGATGTATAGTACAATAATATAGTTATAACTTTCTAGACATTTTGCTGTTACTCTTTCATCCAGCATTTGATTTATCATCCAGTGAAGAAAAGAACATATAAATGAAATGTGTAATTTAGCTAAAAATCTCCTTTAATCAGTGTTCTAACAAAGGACATTCTAGTGTTATGTATAAACTAAATGGCCCATCCTAAACAGTGTTAAGCTGGTTGAAATACTGCATTAAAAACTTTAGAGAATCACCAAATTTTGTTTTTTAGCATTTTGTGTAAAACATTTGGCTAACAGACCACATGACCCCTATCTAGAGAAAAGAAAGGTAGGAAATTGGTTTTTAAACACCTTCATGTTTTTTCATTTAACTTTGCAGGACCTCTGCAAACTAGGTGGTAGTTTCCCTACTTCATAAAGATCAAAGAGGCTTAATAATTTGCTCAAAATCAAACTATCTTTCTAGCTTTTAAAAACTCAATCTCTTGCTACTATTTTACACTGTAACTTACTGGTACAATACCCTCTTTCTTGGTGATCTTACTATTTAAAACATTCTCTTGGCCAGTATATACTAGGTGATGCTGTGTTGTGAACAGAAATATAGTAGATATTTATATTTCTATAAATAGAAATAGAAAGTTGGAGAAATAAATCCATGTCAGTGTTTTTCTCTGTGCTAATTAAAATAATTTCATGAATATGGAATCATTAAAGAGATAAAGCTGTTAAGGACAGAAAATTTGGAATTGTTAATTGTGATACTGATTACAAAAGCAATGTGTGTGTAATAACATGTTACTGCTACCATTATCGTTCATTTACTATTGTTTAGTTAAAAATTGTATCAACCCTCAATATTTAGAAGCTTAATAAATACTAGCTAAATGGGGTAATTTTTCACACAGCTTTGCTTCAGACCCTTTTAATTATTAAATGACTAGATTGGAACCTAAGCTGAGTTCTTCAAAGCTTTTATTTACTTTGAATTGTTCTCTGTGCTTGGCATAGTTTGTCCTGTTCTGTACTAACAAATATAAATGTTACTCTCTAAGTTACTGTCTGTGACCACAAAGCTGTGCTCTATGGGTTTTCATATTTTGCCTTGCTGATTAATTCCCAGAATTATGACAGCATAGATATTAGGAAGAAAAAAATAAGTAATTAAGTGGGTAGGATGAGGAGAGGTAACTATTTTAAATTTTATTTGATGCTCTGGTTTATCTGAAAAGTGGAATTAGAATTTCTTCTACGGGAATGTATTTAATTGCCTTGGTTATTTTTCCTTATTTCTGTCCTTCACAGAAAAAAAACATCATTTGGGCAGGTGGCTCTTGAGGTTTTATTTTCTGTAAACATGTAAGGAAGCAGCAGTGTATTTTATTCTTGCATAATGTTAACAAATTTAAACCCAGAAAAGAAATCATGGTTTTCAGTGAAGAGCAGTGTTGTCAATGTTTCCAAGTTTATACTAGGGCTTTAGAGGTTATATAGGGGAAAAGACACAACAAATCTGGAACCTTAAATGTGATGTGAAAAACGAATAGAGATGATGGGGATATTAAGTCTGTGATTTGTAAAGATGTCAGTTAAATATCGATGTCCCACACTTTATATTTTAATTTAGAAGAATATCACAAAATATTTAAATCTTTTGGAATTAGCAGATTATTAATAGGAAATACTCAAAAAAAGTTTTGTGACTGTATAAGTGTAGAAAGAATTGAATTAGATATCACTGATCTTCTCAGATCTTAAAATACTGATATTCTTTGAGTCCTGAGTTGGGGGTATTAGGAAGTACAGTTTTCCAAACCTAAAAAGTAACCAGTTTTTGGTGCGGTGAATTGAGTAGAGGAACTCCTTGGGAGTAGATTTTCTTAATTACTAATATTTTCACATTTCTTGACTCTATTCATAAAATGAAGTGAACTGACAGCATTTTTTAACCTCAAATATTCAGTCAAAGAAGAATATCTTTTGAGTGAATGGATGTTCATTTTATATTGTACAGTTTCTGAGTTTGGAATGGGAAGTTGTTCCCATGGTCTGAAAAGTTTTCAGTTTATTTGTTTTGTTTTTTGGGAGTGGTACTGGGGTTTGAATTCAGGAGCTCATGCTTGCTAGGCAGGTGCTGTACCACTTAAGCCACGCCCCTAGCCCTGTGTTTATCTTTATTTCTAAGGATCAGTTTTGTAAAGCTTTGAGAAAACATGGACAAAGTAGCTATTTCTGCCTTTTAAATTCTTAGTCTTCCCTGCTTCTCCACCCCAGCCATCATTTAATTTTCTGTTTTGTGAGGGCTGCACCTATAGGACCAGACTGCTTTGAAATTCCTGGTGAGGTCCTTCAAAAAGTCAGGATATTCAAAAGCAGCTTAACAGGAAGGGTGACTTCACCAGATCACCAAGGACATGCCTAAATACTCTGAAGAGCATTTGGAAGAGCTTCTAGAATTTAGTCTTTCCTAGGGTTTTCTTTTATTTTTTTTTTACTTTTGTTGTTTATAGTGCCACATGTAGCAGTTGAATTCATTGATCTCCATGATAATAATTGGTAACCAGACATGTAACTTAATAATTAAAAGCAGTTTAATTAGTTTTAGGTGCCATAAATGAGCATTTATGGCTATCACTTTGTCTGATGTGATGATATGTAAACTGAGAAATAATTATATTAAAAAATGCATAAAGTAAAAGTCATTTTGACCTCACTCATAAACATCTTTTGCTAGCTTATATTTTAAGAAGTGGCATTCAGTTCCTGAAAATGATGAGCAGTATTATTTGTTGGATGCACATTGACTTAGTTCCAAACGAGGGTAAAGTCCAAGGCATTTCTTAGGTCTCCTGACAGACATTGAAGCTAAGCATTCCTCCACTGCTGAATGGAGGTAACAAATGATAGTTGCTGTGTTGTGACATCTTAGAAATTAGAAAAATAGGTCCCTCTGAGGAGATAACACTGGAAATGAGTCTCTAAATTTCAGAGGTTTAGAGCTATGTGTCATTATTAACTTTCTTTTGTACTTTTCTTTTTAATTACCTTCATTCTGACATTCATAATTTTGATTTTTAATCAGAAAAGAAAATAACACCAATACTTAAAAATATTATTGTGTCACTTTTGAGGTCAGTAGAGTTTATGCAAGGGAACCTAAGAGTTTTAAGTCATTTTTCCTTTTATTTTCCTGAAGTTCATGAGAAGCAGTCTTACATTGATGTTTTTATTTTCTTCTCTCATTCTCTATCACTATTATTGGAACCTCTTTTGATTTAATTTCTCACAGTTATTAGCATAATAATCTGTTTCAGGATTGTCTTGGGGATCATCACAAAGAAGAACATTTTAGAGCATCTCGAGCAACTAAAGCAGCACGTGGAGCCCTTGGTGATTAGATATATCAGATCTCCTCACTAGACACCTTAGAAGTCAGGAGGCATGAAACTTGTGAACTGTTCAGTTTTCTCCCAGACACCTGCTGAACAAAAACTCCTGCCATGCTGCCAATTACATTTGTGTCTGATCAGGCATCTGTGAGATAAATTTAGATATCTATAAAATTCCATTCATAGAAAGTAAGCAAAAGTTAACATCTCATCAAAATCATCATTACAATTAAAGAACTGCAAAAAGTTTGGTGGTATAATGAGGAAGTATTGGACATGCTTAAAGTAAACATGACAAATCTGTCTACCCTAGCGGATTCACCGGTCTCAGAAGACTCCTGACTGGTTAAAAATGTCTGCCCTGTGACCCCCAAACCCTTTTTCTTTTTTTTGTTTCCTAGTCTGTGGTAGTCTTGTGGTAAATCTAAGCTTAGTGATTTTAACTGAGCTTAGCAATTAGAATTGCTGACAGTTAAATGGATTTTTCAGTGGGCACACTAAGTAGAGTGTCCTGTGTATGTATTTGTGATCCTGCCATTAGTTCTTTTTCTGCTATTCCCTGCGTACTTACAAAGTCAGAATGTGTGTCCTGCCATTTATTAGTGAATTGTACATAGATCATGTATGTGCCCCTTTTGTATGATGTTTCTAGAATGCCATAAGCAGCTTTTGGGCTCAAATGCATTTGTTTTAACAGGCTCTATGTCTTAATGGTTTCATGACTACAGAAAAACTTTGATTTATCCTACTATATAACAAAAATTGTTTGGCTTTAGAAATTAATGCCTGAAATTATTTTGCCCTGCAATTGTCATACCTATGTAGAACCTGTCCCCATTTGCTAAAGTACACTACTGATTATGTATTCCTGTTGTATGCTAATATTTCACAAGTGTTTCATGCATCCTTTTTTTAAAAAAAACTACTAACCAGAATAATGTAGTAGCTACTCATTCATTCTGCTTCTGCTTCACCTATAATAATTGTTTTAGGATTGTTTGATTTCTCACCTATTTTTTAATGTAAGCATTAACACCTAAGACTTTCATAAAAGCACTATATCTTCTTTTGGGGGCAAAAATTAAAATAGAAAGCATTTCTAGTAAGTATGCTAGAAATTTAGGTTGTATTATAGATTTATTCTCGGGGTTTTGAAATTCAGGAGTACAAAGTTCTGTATTGATCATTTATATATATTTTCTCTCAGTTGTATGTACTTTCATGAATATCCTTGAACAACTGGGCAATCCTTAAATTCTTTAAAATTGGTTAATTTTAGTTAAACAAGAATGTGAAGAATTGAGGGGATTTGATTAGGGTTTTTTTTGTTTTCTCAATATGATGAGAATGAATTTTCCTTCTCAAATGGGATGGATATTTCCTGATCATATATCTACCCATTTTTTTGTTGGCATACATTAATCAAAACTAGTTCTACTTCAGTGAGGTGTGCAGTCCTCAGAGTCTCAGTGGAAAGGGCCCTTAATAATATAAAGGATAGTTGCTGAATAATTTTATTGTCTTTACCAATTTTAAAACTTTTTGAAAAATACAAAATCAGGCTGCTTGCTTTGCTCTATTCCTATCAACAAAAAGGATTTAGCTATAGATTTAGCATCTCATTTTTCTTTTCCCTCCTATTTTAATAGCACTTTTCTTTTATCCCTTTCAGGCGCCTCCTTGGCATTATAACAAAAAAAGATATCCTCCGTCATATGGCCCAGACGGCAAACCAAGACCCCGCTTCAATAATGTTCAACTGAATCCTGTAGATGAGGAGAGAGAGGAAATGGAAGAGGAAGTTCATTTGTTGAATAGCACAACTCTTTAACCCGAGGGAGTCATCTGCTTTTTTTCCTTCTTAAGAAACAAGAAAAGGAAATATAAAAGCCAAGCAGTTGCAACGTGGTTTGCAAATAATGCTGGTGAAGTGTAGAAATTGGGGAGAGAAAGGAAATAGAGAATAGGAGTAAGGTATTCTCCTGTCTATCCAAGAGCAGCAAATCAGCTCCTGTTGTTCTGCGCTGGATGAGTTCACAGAGGATGTACTGTGATGGCGCAGGCCTGAGCCCCAGCGGAGATGACACCGGAGTCCTCAAGCACCTGGCCTGTTACTCCAACATCTCAAAGACGTGTTACCAGTCCCTATTTCTGGAGGGATTACTCTGAATTGAGCCATCTCTAAGACTGCAAGGTCTTGCCGTTTTTTATCAGAACTGTTCTGTTTAATTCATGAATTGAATAGTTAAGCATTACCTTTCTACATTCCAGAAGAGCTTTTCTTTCTCTCTCTCTCTTTCTCTCCCCTCCGCCCTCCTAAGTTGTATCAAAGCCTCTTTAAATTGGTGTACCCTTTTGAAGCAGTCCTTTCTCATATTGAGATGTACTGTGATTTTACTGAGGTTTCATCACAAGAAGGGAGTGTTTCTTGTGCCATTAACCATGTAGTTTATAGCATCACTAAAGGCTTGGAACAGGGCGCACACACCACATCAAAGGCTGGCCAAACTGGTAAAATCTTAAATGAAGTGTGAACGAAATCTCCCAGCTTGTGTGCTGTGTGGCTCAGAATCAAAAACAAAGAAACTTGACTTGAAAAAGATAAACAGTTTTATTTTTTTTTTCTTCTGAGACTTAAGAATAATGTGACCTGGTCTTATGCAAATTTTCTATTTCTGAAACTACTGCTATGATATATAAGTGCTGTTCAGCATAATTAAACAAAATGCTGCTGCTTTGACAGTAAAGAGAAGGAAGTATTCTGTTTAGCTGTTTCTGGTATTAATTGCATGTTAAAACACTGGAATTTTTTTTTCTTGAAATTAGATCAGTCATTTTCTTCCCTCATTTCATTGCTGACACTGAAGATGAAATGTAATTCATAACTTGCACTAAATATATATTTCTTTTCTTAAAAATTTACCATTCTTATTTATATTTTTATGGATTAAAATTTATAAAATACAGATCAGTTGCTATTGCATTTAAATAATTTTACCTTTTTAATGTGATTTTTATAGACTAATTCAGACTTACAAATATGGAGGTATGAACACAGTTTACAATGGGAGCAAGGTGTTAAGAAGAGGTGGTCACTTCTCTATGATCAGTGTGTACATAAACCATTTTCTGATCTCTCACTGCCATCCCCTGGATTATGTCTTCTGACCTGTCCATTTCGACCCACAAACTGCAAAGTTGAAAACACCACAAATTACTTAGTAGGTTCAGCCAAAAAGTTAGTGTTAACCTTTTTTAGAAAATAAAAAAAAACAAAACAATAAAATTGCAAAGATAGCAATTAAAATGCTAACCTCAGCATAACCTTTGCGTCTCTGGGTGGGTCACACTTATATTTGAAGTGTCGCCTGACGCCTTGAATAGCCACAGTGCACATTTTTGCAGAATGAGTTAAAATGTACTGGAGCTGAAGTATGTTGGGAATTTTTGGTTTTGGAAATGTCTGTTTTAATCAGTCTTCATTCACTATTGGCAAAGAAAGTTTACTCATAAGACTGACTAAATATCCTATGATTATGCATTTTTGACAGGAAAATGAATTTTTGCAAACAGACATTTTCTGGATCACAACTGGCAATGAGCCATTTTTACATTTTGAAGGTGATTCTTTTTCACGTCTTAGTTCTTAATAATAATAAACCTGTAACATCTGTATGATCCTGAAGACTGTTAAGATCATGAAGCCATATTAGGATGACTGAAAGATGAGCAAAATTTTAGGAATTTTATGAAACATTCTTAGCTGTGCTATCTGCCAACAATTCATATTTTGTCCTCATTATTTACTTCCTTTGGCAGATTTCAAGTTTTCTCCATTGCCCTTCCAAAGTTCTTTTGGCTATCCAGAGTGAAATCATTTCTAAATGATAGTTCTGTATCTCTTCAGTTTTATTTGTGTATTTGCAAGTATGCACACATGGCACTGTTAAAGAGTAGGAATTCCTCAGCATGGCTGATGGATAATTTAAATGCTTGTCCTGAGTTACAGGTCTTCAAAGGAGAAACCAGTTTCTTTGCAGGTACTTTCATACATTAAAATGCACATGGATTTTGTTTCCCATTTCCTTATTAATTTCAGACTCTCATTACCCATTTTGGTTCAGAGACGGACATTGCAGGGTTTGTCTTTTAAAGTATAAATTTTTTCTTTGGTATATTTCTCTCTGTAATGTGTCTTACTGCTGATACACAGAAAAAGTGCCGTTTTTTAATGCATTGAGAGATTTTTCTTTGGTATTGCAATCTCTTCCATTTTTCTTTTCAATACATTGAGGTTTGTCTGCTTTTCAACCAAATGATGAAATACTGGAGACCATGAAATATATGTGCCTCACTAATTGGCAAACTAATTGACCAATAATTGTAGCGCCTTATTTGAGTACCCTTTTTGAGAAGGTATGATGAGAATGGGCAAGGGTGTCAGCATTTCTTCTTATTAATAATTGTTTTCAGTTTTGGTTCATGAAGAATGCTTAGTTTGTTAATCTGTGATGTTGCCTAGAGCTGTATTTATCTGTTTTTATTTATACTAGTGTAGTAAAGCTGCATATCATTACAGTAAAAATGATTACTGTGATGAGTTAATCATAAAATTCTATTAAAATATATATGACAATGTGTGGTTTGACCTTTAATTACACCTATAGCAGTCCCCCTTCTGTACTGCTTCACCCAGTGGAGTATAGACCAATATGCCTGGCATAAGCAGCCAGCCTCAGAAGTGTGACGATTAGAAACTGCTTTCAGGAGAAAAGCCATTTCTGTACTTTGTAAGCAAAAAGCCAGAGAAGGAAGAGTAGATATTGGATTTACATACAGTTAGCAACAGGATGGTAACTAACCTCAGTTGTCAGGTAAATGTCATTCCCTATCTTTAGGTTTTTGCTCAACTGTTCTTATCCCTGGAGCCTTCACTGATCAACCTCTAAAAGTGTGGTGTGTACATGCACACACTTTCATTCTGTTATTCTCCATTAGAAAAACTCTTACTAAGGATGGGCATTTTTGCCTGATTTTGTACACTTACAGTGTGTGACACCAGAAATCATTTTTTAAAAATTTGTTTAATGTATTTATCACCATGTGACATACAATAGATTTCTTACTGGGAACATAAACTTCAAGAACATAGAATAGTCTAAAATACATTAAGTTCAATAAATAGTGGATGAACAAATAAATGAATGATAAAAGATCTACCCCAGACTTTTAGTGTTTTCCTTTTTACTAAAAGTTTAATATCAAAGACTGACATTTCATTCAAATGTTTCTTACCACCCCCTTCTAAAGCAGTTCCATTAGAACTTTTCTAAAGTAATTTTTTTTAAGATTGTCTGTCATTTAACCTGTTTTCCTCTTCATGCATATAATTTTTCTTCTAAAAACATCACGTTTTTGGGCCAGGTGCAGAGGCTCATTTCTATAATGCCAGCTACTCAGGAGGTAGAGACTGGGACAACAGTGGTTCAAGGCCCCATCTCACCCAATAAGCCTGGTGTGATGGCATGCACCTGTTATCAGGACCATGTTCTGAGGTGGCCCAGGCAAAAAACACAAAACCTGATTGAAAAAATAAAGCAAACAAAAAGGGTTGTTGGTGTGGCTCAAGTGATAGAGCACCTGCCTATTAAGCACCTGAGTTCAAACACCAGTACTGCCAAAAACCAACAAAAATCATTCTTAAAAATGAACTTTCAGAAAAAATGTTCAAGAAGAGAAAATACCATATACCAACATCCTGCAGTAGACTATTCAGCCAGGTTCAAGGAACACCAAGTCAGTCACTGGCTGGAAGAATGGTAAGAGGGAAAAGGGATGATAAGGAAAAGATAGGGGAGGGAGTAGTTTGACAATTCTAGATAAAAGGGGAAGTCAGGCAGAAAAGTGACATAATCTGATTTAAAATGATCTGACTCCATTGTTGAGACTAGATCATAAGAAGGCAGAGATGGAAGCAAAAAGACCATTAGCAGGCTCTTCAGATAATCCAGGTGAAATGCAGTAGAGGTTTGAACCTGACTAAAGCTGGCATAGGTGGTGCAGACAGAATGTTAATGGATTAATAAAGAATGTGTAAGTGAGGGGTCAAGGATTTGTCCAAGGGTTTTACTCAGTAATGACAAGAACAGTGGACTAGCCAAGGACTGAGTTGGGAAAGACTTCAAGAATAGGTTAGTAAGTATATAAAGAGCCATTTTTGTCTTCAACCTTGTTTTAAATGCCTTTTAGATGTCCAAGTGGGGATATTAAGTAGGCATTAGCATATGAGAATCAGGTTCAGGAGAAAAGTTCAGACTAAGAATTGAACAGGGGAGGTATTTTCCTGAGTTGGGTTGAGATTACAGGGACTTAAAATATGGATAGAAAAAAGATGCAAGGATTGATTGGGTGTTGACAACTGCCAATAGTAGTGCCATTAAAGGAAGAATAGAGAATCTCAAGGTACAGCTGATGGAGAAAATGAGGGCTGAAAGTTAACCAAGGAGAACATGACTGATGACTGACCAGAGCAGGCTCAGTGGGATGATGGCAAGCAACAGCCTAACTGAAATAGGTTTGACAAGAAATTGGCAGAAGAATTGAAGAAGCTGTTAAAATTCGTCCTGTGAGGTATTCAGAAAAGGAAATATATATATATATATATATAGAAATAGGAAGCATCTCAGAAGCTAAACAAATGTGAAGAGAAAAACTTTCAAATTTATATATAAATTTGGCTGAGAGTTCTAACAAATAGAGATGATGTAGGAGTGATTATAATGATGGGGAATTGAACCTAAAGGCTGGGTAAGAAAGAAGCAAGAATGGTGTGGGTAGAATGAAGTGACTAGGTAATTATAAATTATAGTAAGATTGAGAAATTAATGGAGTACTAGAGGAAAAAAGATGGAAAGGGGTGATAATTATAGGTTTCTTTGGATTTGGATTAGGGAGGTTTTCATTACTGATACTAACAAGGTACTGGTTTCTCAAACCCTAGTCTAAATCACTGAAACAGAGTAAGTCAGGGAACTGAGGGATCAGATTGAAAGGATCATCACATCAATATTAACAGCAATTATAATCCTAGTTTGGACAGAATGACATTAAACCAGTATGATCAATATTTGAGCTAGTGTGAGGGTCTTACATCATTGCTGAGTAGTTTAACGTCTCCCAGATCATTTTATATCTTTCGTTGTTTCTTGGATGTATTATTCCATGTATATTTGAAAGGTCATATAGAAATTCCACTATTGAGCTACAAGAGGCTAACTTGTAATGATTTTCTGTGAAGTTCTCATTGAGTCAAGGTGCTTTATTCATAAAGAAGCTTAGGCACTTGTGTTCTATAGCCCGGGTGACCACATCCTAGGTACTTAGTAAAGTAAGTTTAAAGGGACTATGTCTTTTGAGAAGGAAAAGGGTAAGAAAGGGAGGTTTGGTATTTACGGTAGGGGGCTTGCTCTTTAAGAAAAATGTCCAGTAGTTGGAAGATCAGTACCTCCACATCTTCTGAAACATGTTATTAGCATGCTACTAGCCCTCTGACACAACTGCTTAGATTTTGAGACTAGAAGTCCTATTTGCTGTTATCTCAACTCCCTCCAGAAACCCTATTCTCAAATATACTATCCAGATTACAATTGTCATATACATTTTTTATTTTGGGTGGGGGCAGGACTGGGGATCAAACCCAGGGCTTTATGTATAGCCAGCTGCTCTCTACCACTGATCCACATCTCTAGCACCATAACTGCCATATTCTTGCCATTAGTGTCTCATTTCTATCTTGGCTCTGATGTACCCAACTCTTGGAAGATACACATTCATGCTAGGTTTGTGTAAGACATGGATGAAAACCTGATCCTTTCATTTGTTCCTTGATAAATCATTTTGGAATTATTTAATAACCAAGCATTAAAAATTTTACACACTATACATTTAAGATTGTTGGATCACTAAACAGCAAAGTTAAAGGAAATTTCTAATTAGTCTGGTATTTCTAGCTAACTTCATGGAAGATACTTGAATTTGAATAATCAGTATTTTATAAACATGTTTGGGGGCAGTATTTAGAAATAGGAAGCATCTCAGAAGCTAAACAAATGTGAAGAGAAAAACTTTCAAGAGGTTCTACAGTGTGAGATTCAAAATTAAGGGGACTTGGTCATTTGTTTTTTGGCCTAATCGTTAAGTGCTGTCTTTAACAGTGTACTCAAACCTTGCATTTTATAAAGTACCTCAATTCTGTTTTAAGGAGATAGCTGACAGAGTAAGAACTCTGGAGAATTACTAACCATTCAACAAATGTCTTTTGTTAAGTCACAGGGGGTTAAGCCAGATGACCTGAGTGCTTTTCTATCTTGAATTTCTTATGAAGGTGAAAATGCTTATAGGGTCTTTGGCCCCATTGACAATTTTTGTTTGTTTGTATGTCATTGTTTGCTCTTAACTTTTAAGGTGAAGGGTATCTTGTCAAGTTAAGGGAGAATCTGAATCTGGTAAATCACACATATCTGATGATTTGTACTAAAAACTCAATGATATTCAGCAGAAAACTAAGATCTAAACCAATGGCATACAGCTAATGTATTATACTACTATTTACTGTATCAATATACTATATTGTATTAATTGGTAAATCACAGACTCCGAGTCAAAAGAATTGTTTTAGACAATAGCTAATTGGATAACTGGACTACTTATTGGTAAAATACATCTGATTCATCTGGTGATACCATAAAATGCAGTTCTGGTAGGCCTGGGTCGGTATTTTGCAAATACTGGTTACAATGTCATAAGTTTCCATGTAAGCTTACCTGTCCTGTGTCTCTCTCACTCCCATAAAGCCAGTCCTTTAAGCCATATCTGTTATTAACTCAAGACTCAGAAGAAACAAATTCTTAATTGTTCATACAATAAATACAGATGAGCATTCCTTATGTGAAATTCTTGGGACCAGACGTGTTTCAGATTTCAGGTTTTTGATTTTGGAATATTTGCACAGTCTTCACCACTTGAGCATTCCTAATCCAAAATCCAAAAATTATTCCAGCATTATGGTAGCACTCAAAAGTTTCACATTTGGGAATTCTGGATTAGGGATACTAACCTTTATAGAAAGAGAGAACTCCCTGGGAGGAGATAATAGTATAGTTATCCAAAGGCACTTGAGAGTGACTTCCTGTGACATTCACAGGGTGATTTTAGTTGTCTTCCAAAATGCAGGGTATCAACCAATTAGATGATTTAACTGTCATTTATTCGCACAAGAAAGGTCAGAGGAGCCTTATGAAAGTTTTTAGTAAATGTTTCCATCTGTTTATTTATTCTATTCTTTAAAAAAAAAACCAAACAAGTTTGATACTAACATTTTAAAATATTGTACACCAAACAAAGCAAACTCATCCTGCAAGTTGGTCTGTGCTCTCTTTATTTCTGTTTGCTAGATGATCTTCAATGATTTCTGCAAAGAGATTCCTCTTCAACAGATTATATGCAAGAGGTAAAAGCTGGCCAGCAACTTTATGAAAATACTGAAAGAAGAATATAACATTAAACAGAATACAGCAGATGCCCTATTAGGAGAAAATACATTGAAAAGGTCTTTGTTTAACAAAGCCTACTTCCAAAACTGTTTAGCTACTTTCTCAATTAATGAACAGTGAATTTGGGACAGGCACCTGGTATTCTGTTCAAGAAGGAATCCTGCATCTCTAAAGGACTAATGGCATACCTTGATGGAAATTCAGAAGATAATAAAAATTAAAATGTTAAGCTTCCCTTGTCCCTTAAGTTTTATCAACTTTATTTATTCCAAACTATGCCTTCAAATACATTGTCTTTCTCTTCAGTACGTTCCCACCAGTTAAGATATTAAGCTTTATTTTCCTTGTAGATCTCATAAGAATATGTATGCTGAATGTATGGTCTCAAATCACCATCACTCTACTCAATCCTTAAATTTATTCATTCTCTCGGCCCCTACCACATAACCACTTTCTTCCTGTTAAGAGTTACAGCCTTAAATTTTACAGTGCTATTATATATCTACTAGTTTTAAAAACCCAGTTCTTTGGTTAATAAATAGAAAGCATTCATTCAGCATGTGGTTAAGTGCTGTGCTAAACCTTTTCATTACTCATACAGAAACCTCACAATCAAGTTTGCTATTTAGCTGGTTCACATCTTACAGCTCTATTTATGGCAATGGTCCTTTCTGGCAGAGTAAGCCAGTCCTGACTGGTCAAGGACTGTGTCATTTTGGCTTTTAAACTCTTCAAATATTTTACTGATAACAACCATACTTGAAGGAGGCAGAGAAAGGCAGTGTAATATGGTTTACAGTGAGTCTCTAAGAATGTACCATCTTGACTAATGGCATTAATATTATATTGTAAATGCAAATTCTCAGGACCCACCCAAGAACTCAAACTTAGAGGAGGTGGAGGAGCACCAATCTGCTTTGGAATAAGCCCTACAGATGATTTTGATGCCTGCTAAAGTTAGTGAGCTACTAGTTACTCTTGTTCATCAGCATGGTCTGTAAACTAGCAACATTACCATCACCTGAGAGCATGTCAGAAATAAATGTGCAGTGTTAAGTCTCATCACAGACCTACTGAAATAAGTTTGCATTTCAACAATAGCCCCAAGTGATTCCTGCACACTTTACAGTTTGGGAATTACTGACTTAAGACAGTGAGACTACAACCAGATTACCTGCGTGAACCTGGGCAAGATGCTCTGCCTCTCTGTTACTTGGTTACAACGTAGCTTAGATGAAAATTAGTCTTTGAGTGTGTACACATGAGTGGACATATTTTACAGGTAAGGAAATAAATGCAAAAGGTGTTGGAAAAGCTCCCTAATCTTTCATAGGTGGGGAAGATCAGATTTAAAAACCAACTTAGTCCAGAAGCATGTTCTAGCCACTGTACCTTAGTGCCTTTTGACCTTGAGGAAACAACAGTTAAGTAAGCACTAGTGCAGCTCCTAAGAAAATTTTTCTCATTTAAGGAGCAAATAATGACAAACTACCATCCCCTAGGTTCTAATTTAAAGCATATTTATCTAAGAATTCAAGCACAATAGCAGATAACCCCAACCACAACAGAAGTAACATGAAACCAAAGAATGGTTGTATACATACCCACATACACATGCATCAACACACACATCCCAAACTAAACTGCATACCTCTATCATGTCTAATAGATGCACTTTCATGTAAACCTAAAGGAAATAATCTTGGTTATTCACTTTTGCCAGAAGACAAGATAGACTTCAAATATATATTCTCAGAATCATCTACTTAAAAATCACTTCAAAAAGTTCACTTCAAAATACAAGGTGGATCCATATCCTGCCTGTTCCCTGCGATGTGTGTCTGTATGTGGTAGTAGGTGTGGTTTTTGTTTTTACTCACGTGTGAACCATAGCAAAAGAGGTCCATTCCCAATTCAAGCCCCATGCCATAATCACATTCATCATTAGCAAATTGCACAAAAGTCATCATTTCCTGAATGGGAGCAAATGCTTTTAGTCTCTCCTCATCACTTGCAGCCTCAACAATTCTTTTGCAAATTCTCTTAAGATCAGCTGAAAGAAACCAATGATATACAAAGATCATCTATTACAATTAGATCATCTAATTGTAATAATTAACCTGTAAAGGTTAAAACATTCTAAGT
This sequence comes from Castor canadensis, assembly GCF_047511655.1. Taxonomy (NCBI): domain Eukaryota; kingdom Metazoa; phylum Chordata; class Mammalia; order Rodentia; family Castoridae; genus Castor; species Castor canadensis. The sequence continues at coordinate 91,702,285 of NC_133399.1, read as the reverse complement.
GGGGTTTTTCCTAATATGTCTTTGTACTTGTTCAATTCACGAATCTGCCATGCTATAATTTAGAAGGGTAACTTCATAATTTTTCTACTTAGCATTTAAAAAAACGGTTTAATGGAAAATATTTCTTGAGCCAGGTGTTGGCAGCTCATACCTGTAAGTCTAGATACTTGAGTGGCTGAGACTGGGAGGACTGTGGTTCCAGGCCACCTTGGTAAGACTCCATCTCAATGCAAAAAAGGTGGACATGGTGTGTGTGTCTGTCATCCAGCGATTGCAGGAAGCTTAAAATAGGAGGATCAGGATCCAGGTCAGCATTAGCAAAAAGCAAGACCATATCTCCAAAATAACTACAGCAAAAAGGGCTCATGGCGTGACTCAAATGGTAGAGTGCCAGCCTAACAAGCACAAAGCCTGGAGTGACAACTCCAGTACCACAAAAAAACAAAAAACAACAATCAAAAAAAACCCAAAGATTTATGTTTGCAAAGTGTGACTATTTTACCATGGAGTTAATTGCAATCATAATTTTTTCTCTTCCTTGAGACAGGATATCACTATGTAGCCCAGGCTGGCTTTGAACTCAAGATCCTCCTGCTTCAGTCTCCTGAATACCGCAAATCATGATTTCATATAAGCTTTCAAAAATATTCAGTATGCTAATCCAGGAATAGGCAAATTGTGGCAAAGCCTGGCTTGCCTCATTTCTAACTGCCCTCAAAATAGGAATGTTTTTGCCTTTTTAAGAGGTTAGAAAATAAATAGGCAGCAGATAATGTATGTAGCCCACATAATGTAAAACATTTGCTGTATGGCCCAATACAGAAAGTGTGCAACCTCTTGACTAATTCATGACTATGTTAGAAGTTGGATTAAAACAAAGATCCAAACAGACAATAAGATGTACTCTTTTCTTTGCCCTGTCCTACTTTACCAAAAAATCCCTAGTTTTTTGTGATTAAAAAGACAACAATGTAAAAATCATTGCAGCATTAAACCTTTACTGAAACGATTTTAAATTTTATGTCTGTATTCTAACTACAAATATAAGGCATGTGATTATCAAGGATGGAAAAGATGTATTAGGATATTTAACCTTAGACTATGAGTATCATTTGATTGATTCCACGGATGGCCATGCAGAATATATGCTGTTAAGTCTGGTTCCAAATTATGTTTTGTCCCCCTTCCCACCTTTGATAGTATCACACTGAACAAACAACAACCTTGACCCCTATGTTCCTAACTATTAATGGTAGTGATATATTTATTGGTTTGAAATCTACAAGCTAAGTAATTTTAAGTAAGCTTCATGACCTTTTCTACTTCAGAAAACTTAGTGTCATTTCTAGGAAACAAATGAGGTTCCCTCCAAAATTCTTTTTATTTCTTTTTTAGCTGACTTAATTAATGCTTTTTCTTTTATTTTATCGTTTTTACATTTACTTACATGTGTACATATTATTTGGGCCACCTTCCCTCTCCATACCCCCTTCCAGGTAGAACCTATTCCGCCCTCTTGTTCTCCAGTTTTGTTGAAAACATAAGAGATAATAAAAAAGACATAGCGTTTTTGCTAATTTGAGATAAAGGCAGCTATACAGAGAGACTCCCAGTTGTTTTCATGCACATGTGTATTGCAACCCACTGGTTCATCTTTACCAGACTTCACCACTACTTTTGAGTCCCTTTCCCATAGTGGCCTCAGCCAGTTTAAGATTACTATATTCACTCCTCTACAGTGAGCACATCCACCACATTCAAGTTTTAAGTCTTCTTCCCTTTCCCTATTCCTCCCATGCACGTTCTCCTGTTAGTGTGTGAACCATGTCCAATAATATTACTGCATTTGTTTTAGTTCTATAATCTGCATATGAGAGAGAATATGTGATTTTTGGCCTTCTGAGACTGGCTGACTTAAGATGATGTTCTCCTGTCCCATCCATGTACCTGCGAATTAAAAACTTTCATTCTTTGTGGCTGAGCAAATTCCACTGTGTATAAATACTACAGTTTCTTAATCCATTTGTCAGTAATGGGGCATCTTGGCTGTTTCCATAGCTTGGCTATTGTGAATAGTGCTGCAATAAACATGGGTGTGCAGGTGCCTTTGTAATAACCTGAGTCGCATTCCTTCAGGTACATCCCTAGGAGTGGTATTGCTGGATCATATGGGAGATCTATGTTTAGTTTAAGAAGCCTCCACATTGTTTTCCAAACTGGTTGTACTAGCTTACATTCCCACCAGCAGTGTATGAGGGTTCCTTTTTCCCCACATCCTCGCCAATATTTGTTGGCGGTGTTCTTGATGCTAGCTATTCTAACAGGAGTGAGGTGGAATCTTAGTGTGGTTGATTTGCATTTCCTTTATGGCCAGGGATGGCGAACATTTTTTCATGTGTTTTTTGGCCATTTGGACTTCTTCCTTTGAAAAAGTTGTTTAGTTCAGTTGCCCACTCCTTTCATGGTTCATTGATTTTTGAGGAGTTTAGGTTTTTGAGCTCCCTGTATATTCTGCTTATCAGTCCCTTATCTGATGTATAACTAGCAAAGACTTCCTCCCACTCTATGTGTGGTCTCTTCAATTTACAGACCATTTCTTTTGTTGTGTAGAACCTTTTTAATTTCATATAGTCCCATTTGTCCATCCTTTGTCTTAGTTGCTGGGCTGTTGGAGTTCTACTGAGGAAGTCCTTGCCTATACCTACTGCTTCCAGAGTATTCCCTGCTCTTTCATGTACTAACTTCAGAGTTTCGGGTCTGATATTAAAGTCCTTAATCCTTTTTGAGTTGACACCAGCACAGGGTGACAGGCAGGGATAGGGATCTAATTTCACTTTTCCCAGAAATATTTGTTGATGAGACTGTCTTTTCTCCATCGTATGTTTCTGGCACCTCTGTCAAAACTAAGGTGGGCATAGCTGTGTGGATTCATATCTGGGTCCTCTATTCTGTTCCACTGGTCTTCATGTCTATTTTTGTACCAGTACCATGTTGTTTTTATTGCTATAGCTCTGTAGTATAGTTTGAAGTCAGGTATTGTGATACCTCCAATATTGCTCTTTTGTTGAGTATTGCCTTAGCTATTTGCAGTCTTTTGTGTATCCAAATGAACTTTAAGGTAGATTTTTCAATCTCTGTGAAGAATGTCATTGGGATTTTGATGGGAATTTCATTGAACATGTAGATTGCTTTTAGTAGTATAGCCATTTTTACTATGTTGATTCTACCAATCCATGAGCACGGGAGATCTTTCCACCAACTGTAGTCTTCCTCAATCTCTTTCTTCAGTGGTTTGTAGTTCTCCTTGTAGAGGTCATTTACATCCTTTGTTAAGTTTATGCGTAGGTATCTGATTTTTCGTTGAGGCTATTGTAAATGGCATTGTTTTTCTATATTATTTCTCAATTTGTTCATTGTTGGTGTACAGAAAGGCTACTGATTTTTGTAAGTTGATTTTGTATCCAGCTACATTGCTGAAGCTGTTTATGGTTGTCTAGGAGTTTCTGGGTGGAGTTTTTTGATCTTTGAGGTATGGTAATCCTCCTTCCTTAAGGGTAGAAAATAAGTGGTTCCTTCCTACACCCACAGGTAATTGATTGGGACCCTTAGAATCTTACCACAATGCTCTAGGCAGTCACTACAAATCAGTTAGGGTTGGTAGGGAAGTAAAGACCTAAGGAGTTGTGTAAGGATTACATTATTATGTTTTATACAGCACTTGATCCATGTGCTATATACATGACATTTAAGAATTGCTCAACAAATGGTATCTTATTTGCCTGGTTAAAAAATTTGGTCAAGATCACATAGCTATGAATCCAGTTTTAACTCAGGCATTACTGGCTAAACCAGACTTTGCTCTTAACAACTACTTATTTCTCAACATAAGGAAAACCTTCCTCCAAATGTACTAACATGCACATGCTTACATATGAAAAATATTTACCATCTGTTTCAGGGAGCTCTCTGTATCCAACATCATTTTTATCTACTGGGACAACCAAGCCTGCACCATGAAAGGTCTTTGTCACAACCTACATTAATGAGAAAAATAAATAAAATTACGGTAAAAAGACCAAATGAAACTAACTCTTCACCCTCGGAAAAAGAACACACTACACACAACCTGAACATTTCTGCTAAAACATTCAATGACATTTCAGTGAATTTGGACACTGTGCTAAAAATTTAATTCTATTTCTTTCCTTTAAAATTAGATAAAAAACAAGAACTTGAAGTAATTATAAAACAGTGAAATTAGTAGCTTTTATTAATCGTGCTAGTAATTGAGAAGTCTGTATCCTCATTAGGGAAGAATCCCCGTGCTTCCTGTTACCAGAAGTAAGTCAGAATATCAGCATCCTCTACGGTCAAAGCATTTTCTCGGCAGAGCATAAGAACCTGGGTCTAAAAAGAAGATGGATTTTTTTTTTTAAGCAGAAAAGACAGAATTATTCTTACCTGTCTGCCAAACTCAGACCCTATTTGTACCTGCAACATGTAGGTTTGTTTATAAACTTCCCAAAGTTATGACAGTTTCTAAGTATGTGATACCCTTTACAGGCAAATTATATAACCCATTTGCTTTTATTGGATAGTTTTCTTTAAAGACAAAAAAAGACCCAGCTACAACCACCGCCACAATCTTTCCAATCAACATTCTTCCTTTTATTCACACTACTGACATTATTTTTTAGGCTTTTTTTCCTTTTCTTTTGTTTTTTTGAGACTGGGCTACTTGTTGTATAGTCCAGGTTGGCCTCAAACTCACCATCTTCCTACCTCAGCCTCCTGAGTGCTGGAATTATAGGTATATACCACCATGCCTAGCCTAGGTCTTTTTTTTTTTTTTTTAATACTGCGGATTGAACCTAGGGTCTTAAACTCTATTGCTTGAGCTAAGCCCCCAGCTTTTTGTTTTTATATTATTTTTTAGATAGGATCTCCCTAACTGTCCCTAGGCTGGCTTTGAACTCTCAATCTTCTTGCTTCCGCCTCCTTAGTCGTTAGGATTACAGGCATGAACCACCATTTTTGGCTCCTGGGTATTTTCTTAATAAAACATCTGCTACAATATTCCACTTATTCATGTAGTCCAATGAAAGCTTCCAGGATAAAAGAAAGACACAGTCTAAAAATAATCTAATTCTCAAGTTTTCTCACATAAATCTCTGGTATCTTAAAACTTACTTCACTCATCTCCCACTACTCTTCTGCTTCTTTATCTTTTGACAGGAAGGACAGATTATTTAAATGAAGTTTTTAGACAATTACCCACTATTTGGAAAAAAAATGAAGTTATAACTTAATTTCTTAATCTTTATACTAAAATAATTTCTTGTTGGACTTCAGGATTGAATGTAAAAACAAAACTATAAGCAAACTACTAAAAAGCAAATTTCTTTTATAATTTTGTACTGGAGAAAAAGACAGAGTTTACTGTTTAAAAAAACTAAGAAATAAAAATTAAGAACAACTGGGTGTGATTTGTATGCCTATAATCCCACTACTCAGCAGGCTGAGGCAGGAGGCTTGAGAGTTCAAGGCCAGCCTTGGCAACCTAGCGAGATTCTGTCTCAGAAACAAAACAAAAACTAAGACAAATAACTTATGAACATTATGTAATCCTCTCTTAAGAGACGATTACAAATAAAGGAAAAGACTAACAAAAGACAAGTAAGAGTAAGAATACTCCTAATCCTGATAGAAAAATGGCCAAAGTTCAGGTCACAAATGAAATAAAAATATTCAAGAGACGTGAGAAACATTTCTTTTATAAAAGAAATGCAATTTAAACACATGTCATTTTATACCTATCAGCACGGACAGAACTAAAAGGACGGAAAAACATTCCACAAAATTAGAAATAAGTAAGGGAAGCTAGACTCACAATCTATAGAAGCTAAGTCTTTAGTAAAGACAAATTAAAATAATAAAGCCAGAATTGATACCCTTCATTTAGCCTTCCTAAAAAAGGTAAAAATGGCAATATTAAAATATTAGTTAAAAAATGCTGTATTGTAAAGAGTCTCGTTAAATTATGTACTTTTTAGAAATTATTTCTGGTTTTTAGGAGTATAGAAAGAACAGTTAAGATGACAATTCAGTCTACAGCTCATCAGATATCACCACTGCAGTTGAATCAAGATTAGAGAAGGAAGCTGGGTGCTGATGGCTTACGCCTATAATCCTAGTAGCTTGAGAGGCTGAGATTGGAAGGATGGCAGTTCAAGGCTAGTCCCAGCAAAAGTTTCACAAGATCCCATCTCAACCAATACCTGGGTACAGTGGTGTACATCTATCTATCACACCAGCTATGTGGGAGGCTAATATCAGGAGGATGGTGGTTCCAAGACAGTCTGTAGGAGACGCCATTTCAATGGAAAAAAACTGGGCATAGTGGCATTTTCCTGTCATGTCACCCACAGCAGGAAGCCTTAAATAGGACTGTGGTAGTCTAACGTAGCCCAGGCAAAAAAGTGAGACCCAATTTCGAAAAAGGGCCGGAGGCCTTGGCTAAACTGGTAGATCACCTGCCTAGCAAGTGTGAAGCCGTGAGTTCAAATCCCAGTACTGCCAAAAAAAGAAAAAGATCAGAGGAGGATCTTCAACACTTAAAGTACACTAAGGTACTTGTCACCAGTATTAGTTTATTCAGGAATAACAAGTACTTCATTTGCTTTAGCTGAGAATGTTCACACAAATGTGAAAGGCTGGAGAATGACAAGTTCTCATTCCAGTGATAAATGTCCTTCCACAACATACTCATTTCTACCAAAGCAGAATTCTTCAATTTACATTAGCTTAGTCTGAAAAATCCAAAAGTACTTGTTCCTTTACAAAACACTGCAGGCACACCCATGTTTATTGCAGCACTATTCACAATAGCCAAGTTATGGAAACAGCCAAGATGCCCCACTACTGAAGAATGGATCAAGAAAATGTGGTATCTATACACAATGGAATTTTATGCAGCCATGAAGAAGAATGAAATGTTATCATTTGCTGGTAAATGAATGGAATTGGAGAACTTCATTCTGAGTGAGGTTAGCCTGGCCCAAAAGACCAAAAATTGTATATTCTCCCTCATATGCAGACATTAGATCAAGGGCAAACACAACAAGGGGATTGGACTTTGATCACAAGATAAAAGCGAGAACACACAAGGGAGATATGAGGATAGGTAAGACACCTAAAAAATTAGCTAGCATTTGTTGCCCTCAACGCAGAGAAACTAAAGCAGATACATTAAAAGCAACTGAGGCCAATAGGAGAAGGGGACCAGGAACTAGAGAAAAGGTTAGATCAAGAAGAATTAACCTAGAAGGTAACACACACGCACAGGAAATTAATATGAGTCAACTCCCTGTATAGCTATCCTTATCTCAACCAGCAAAAACCCTTGTTCCTTCCTATTATTGCTCAGGCTCTCTCTTCAACAAAATTAGAGACAAGGGCAAAATAGTTTCTGCCGGGTATGGAGGGGGTGGGGAGAAGAGGAAAGGGGTGGGGTGGGTGGTAAGGGAGGGGATGGGGGGAGGGGGGGAGAAATGACCCAAGCATTGTATGCACATATGAATTAAAAAAAAAAAACAAAAAACACTGCAGGCATTTGGAGATACAAAAGGAAATGTTAACAGGATCACTAAGGAAAAGGAAGGACTGCTTATACACATTTACTGGAAAAAAGTAACAAATCCTAAATGTGCACTGTCTCTTACAAGGGACTACCTTTGAAGTTCTTAACTAAGTCATTCTTAAGTGATTTTTACAAAACTAACCCCACCCCAAAACACCTGGCACTAAATCAACAGACCTCAGCCATTAAAGAAGGAAATTAAGTAAATATCATGTACAAAGGTGCTTTCACTTAACCTTATGAATGATTCACTGATACAACAACAATAAAAGACTAGGAACTCTGGCATGAGTTATGCAACCACAGCAGCAATCTCCCTAGTTATAGGACTTGGCCTGCTGCTGCCAACCTGCAAGAGCCACCCTGCTCCAGTTCTGTCCTGGAGACCCAAGCACTGGATACTCCCAAAGGGCCCCCTGAGGAATGGCATCCAGATCTTAGGATAGGGTTAGAAAATAAGGTGCAGATGGAGAAGAATTAAGAGCAAAAAATATGGTAAACAGTACCACAGTCAGAGACAGACAAACTGAAATCATACTTTCTTATCTCTCTGTTTCATCTTCATGGTTCTCTGTTCCAGTGAGTACCCCAGCTTTCTGGCTGCTTCTGTGAGTTTGTCATCTATGTTTTTCAAGAGACTACTTTTCTTTTTATCTGTTACTTCTTTAATTTTTTTCATCAAAAATAATCTGAAAAAGAAGTAAAAGCCCTCATATATTGCTAGTCGCTGCATTAAGTACACAGAACTTAAGGGAGCAAAGATAAAAATGTCAAATTCTATGCAAGAAAATCAGCAAAATAATTACAAATGGTTCTCTGAAAATTCATAGTACTTTTAATCAAGCAAGGAAAAGCATTATTAATAAAAATATGCCAGTCACAGAAAAAGAAAATATGACTCAAGCTTGTATTATATATTTGTTATAGACATAAGAAAGGTAAGAGCTATTTAAAAAGCTGAGACTAAGTCAAGTTTTAAGTTGCTCTGCTAGAATATTAAGATATGGCATACTGGCATCAGAAGAGGGAAAAATAGTATGTAGACACCAAAAATGATTCTCTTAAAAGAGCAAGGGAACTCCATTATAATACTTGAAGTCAACTGATTTTTTTTTCAAATGTGAACTTCAAATTTGTGTTAAGATAAATTTAGAAAATATAACAGGCAAGCAATACTATTCCATACTTGAAGTCAATTGATTCTTTTTTCAAATGTGAACTTCAAATTTGTGTTAAGATAAATTTAGAAAATGTAACAGGCAAGCAATACTGCTTTGTAAGCTTACACAAAAGCATAATCCAAATTAGTTTTTAAAAATGTGAATAGTACAATACATTAATTTCAGTTACAGAAGTAATTTTATATTTTATCAACAACAGGTTGAAGATTTTGCCAGTAGTATAGTAGGTCAAGAATAAAAAGAAAAGCTGAAAGTGGCACCAAGTTGGAGATAGAAGTCAATCCTCTTCCTCTCCAGCCAGTACCAGGAAGAAACTCACTTGTATTTGCATTTGAGGGTTTACAGTATTTACTGTTAGGATTACATGAACCACTAGTACCCAGCTTACAGTATTTACTATAACCCTGCCACTGACCTAGTACTGTAAAAGGCCTTAGAACATTTACAGTGGATATGATTTTTCCACTGCTCTTTACATATCAGGAAACTGAGGTACAAAGGATAATCAACTTACCAAGCTCAAAGAACTAGTAAGGACGGATTAAAGTGCCATAGAAACCCAAACCACCTCTTGACTGCAGCACACATGGTTATGTGAAATCTTACCTTCAATCATCATCAGCTGTATACCAAGAGAATATATTTATATTAACCATAAAAGGCAAATTTGATCATGCTAAATGTGAATCAATCTTTCTCAAGCTCTCTGGCATGGCACATAGAGCCTTCAACTACTCTGTGTCTCTTATTTGCCTACTTTCCAACACAAGGAAAGGGACTACTCCATTGCCTAAAACATCCTCTTTCCATTTTTTTCTAGTAAGGTCTTGTGTAGTAATGAAGGTCCTTTGTCACATGTTTATGACTACCTCTATGTCAGAACTACTTTTAGCTTCAAACCTACTCTCAACAATGGTATATGACTAAGTATCATGATAAGGTGCAGTGTGCAAACAAACCATAACTATGAACATTTTGTGCAGTTACATTAAGTTCATCAGAATACCTTGAACTCTGAATCTTTTACCCATATATGTTTTATAGTATCATGCAATGGTCATTTGGAACATTGGTTATGCAGATTTTCCAAATGTTGAAACTTTCATTTATATCAAATTCATGTGAGTTGATGAATTTTATTACATCAAAATCTTTCCATTATGTAACAATGTAAAAAAAAAAAATCACATTTGTTCGCATTATCATAAATCTCATTAGAAATCTTTAGGTAGTAAGAAGCTGTCAAGCTCATTATGGTGGTTATAAGTACCTCCAATTTAATTTTTGTTAGAAACCTTGAATTTTATCAGTGGCACTAAATACAATGAGTCATATTTTTGATTCGAGAAAATTTTTTGTTCTGCAAATGCCTGTGCCCAAATAACCGGGTAAAAGTTGGGAAAAATTCAAGTCATCATTCAGTCACACAACTGTCAACTTTCTTGAGATAAACCATGTCATCATACGGAATGTTAAAACAATGAACTCAATGGCATTGAAATGCAAATTGCCAGCAAAGATTAATAAAGGTAATGATAATAACCAGTGATGGTCAGGGTGTAAGAAACCTTACTAGTGTAAGTGCTACACCAGTAAGAGATCTAATACACTTAGACTCTTTCGTCACTGACATTCTTATATGGCCCTTGCATTAAATTATTGCTAATTTGTTGTCAATGCCTTGATTCCTGCCAAGATTGTCTACAGTTTTATCCACCATTACCTTTGTGCCATTGGTGCAAAACAAATTATTATGAATACTTCTGATCTTGGGTCAGAGATCATAAGCGTCCTGAGATCTTGTAAGAGATCCATGAGGTCAAAAGCACTCCCAGCTTTATTTTTACAAGGGAAAAAAAGGGGGGGGGGGGAAATCAGTCTTACCTTCGCTGGCCAAAGATAAATATTTTTAAAATCTTGAGTACACTGAGACTTTTTCCAATGTGCACTTGGCAGTATGAAATGGAAACCTTCTACAATATTCTGTTATTTGCCCTCTTCGCAACAAATATCAGTATCAGGCATTATTGCTTACGTACATTTCATATTTATCTAATTTTCCTAATGCTAGATATGCAAGATGTTTCTAACTTTTTGTTTTTCTTTAACAAACGTATTTTTTGAGAGTAGACACACCTAATTCCATTTAAAAGCTACAAGGTGACATTGCTGATGGTGTAAATGTGTACTTAGCACAATTCCTGGTAATGTTAATTACCGTCAAGCAATCTTGGAAAATGGCTGTTTAAACATTTTTTAAACTGCTCTCTACAAAGGTTTTATCACATAGCACTTACACTAGTAAGGTTTCTTATACCCTGACCATTACTGGTTATCATTACCTTTATTAATCTTTGCTGGCAATTTGCATTTCTTTAGCTAGTATTCAATCTTCCATAGAGAACTTTGTTGAGCCATACAGATAATTTGTTTGGGAGAGGGGCTACATGGCAAAACCCTTTCTCAAAAAAAATTATTTAAATAGTCTGCATTGAAAGAACTTAACTCACAATGTTATAGAAGTAAATAAACATAAAAAGAAGTTAAATGTTCTGACTAGTTGATTTAAGTAAAGGAAGGTCTTCTAAAACAAAAGTAGTTATAATATTTAAGAAGTATTAAAGCAGTTTAATTTCAAAATAGTATTTCACCCACTTGAAATAAATTATTGGAAGTAGTTCCTAAAATACTCGTTAGATTTCCTTTAAATTATAAGTAATATCACTTGTTTGTTTTTTTATTTTTCTTTTGTGTCCTCCAATAAGCTAAAAAAAAAAAAAATACCAGAACAATCTTGGATTCTTCTAGATTAAACAGTATTATGCTATCTTTTTTTAATACAAAAAATTCTATTAAGACAAGACTTGTAATACAAATTAAAAATTAGGTATTTTTAATACCAAGTATGTGTGAGATGAATAAATGACTTATGGAGCATCTACCATTCAAAGATAAAGCCTCTGTCCCCATGTTAACGCTTAAGACAGACAACAAGCAAACAATTATAATTTCTAATAAAGATGGCACCAATTTAAATTGAATGATCAATCTGACAAATGCCAAGCAACATTTTATATGAAACTCAGAGGTATTAGCAGAGAACTAAGAGGCTTTGTCTTGGACATCTACAACATAGCTGCCCTAAAGATATACCAGTATGTTCACAGCACAGACTAGTGGTTACACTAGATTAACTTGGTTAGACTTCTCTACTGCCCTTTAAAGAGAGAGGACTAAAAGAAGTCACATATAACATGTTCTACCTATTTTATTTAAAGTGATAAAGATTGCATTTTCTTCATTTTATTACAATGCAAACTGCACAACTGACATAGGGCTTTAGATCATATTTGTAGCTAATGTACTGACTGGCTCACTCAGCTCCATTCTAACCCCTTCCACATGAAAGCTTGTTGAACTTTCTTCTGCTTCTGCTCAGGTTCTGCATAGGACCTAGTTTTTCCCAAGCAGATGCAATTCTATTAAGTCTGAAAGGCAGAAGAAATACAAGGTAGCAGCTGTGCTTCTATACTTCCAAAGTGCCCTAATACAGACAGCTGAAAGTTCTGGAGCAGCTGAAACTGAGAGTTCTGGAGCAGCTGAAGATGAGAACTTAGTACGTGCTCCTTAGCTTCATGGCTGAGGCAGAAAGCAGGACATCAGTTTTACTGATATAGGCTATGTCAAAGACAGGGTGGTTCTGGAGCTCCTTATATTGATAACAGTTGATTTCCCAGCTTCCTGATGATAGCAGAGACAATCTCTATTGGTAAGCCAATTCTGCCATACAACTGTCATTCTTATAGGCTCAGCCAGTTCCTTCAACCCTTCCAAGGATTTTATTAGCACCTACTTTACTGTACTAAACCTTTCTGTTTTAACAAATATAGTAGACTTGTACATGAACTAATAATGACAGTGTTTAAAATCAGATGTCTAAAAAAAACCTTTGCTTTTGCCATAGGACACCTAAGGTCAAGATTTATATGTATTTTACTTATTTATTTATTCATTCATTCATTCATTCATTTTCCAGGCTTTGCCCATGGTAGGCAAGCACTCTACCACTGAGATACATACCCAAACCCAAGATCATGCAATATGTTCACTAAATGTAATATAGTTACATATTTTTTATGAAGAATAGCAAAATAGAAATGTGTAATAAGACTATGTGGAAAAGTCACAGAAATGCTCTTTAGAAAACTACAACTTTTGGGCTACCCGAATTCCGCTTTGTAATGTACTGTGAACATGTAAACAGATATTTAATTATAAACAGAATTAAAATATTTTCTTACTTGACTGCAGCAAACACATTATCTCCATTTTGAACAATTAAACAATTTTTCTTTGCTTCATTTACACCAACATATACAGGAAGCTCATCAGGAGAATCCCTGTTTTAATAGAATAAAAAATTTAGCTGCCCATAATTTATATTATTAGGCCAAGCAGAATTTTAGTTCTACAGACAATAATTTATACCTGTGAAAATTGAAATAAATTTCCAAGTTTCTTAGGAACATCTATGACATCTTATTTACATAACAAACTAATATTAAGATTCTTACTACCTACTTACTTTTATACCTAAATACAAAGAAAGGGGGAATATGCCTGCCAAGGAAGTAGAGAAAAGTATACACACTGATTGTCCCCATTTTAGAGTTTGTTAAAAAAAAAGAAAGGAAATAGTAGAAAGGACTACAAAATACTGGAGCTGAAAGAATCCTATTCATGTATATAACCAAGTCCTTTTTTAGCTTATTTTAAAATTAAGGAAACCAATACAGAGAGGTTAACATACTCTGCCAATATCCTTGTAAGTTAATGTCAAAGCCAGAAGCAGAATCTATATGACTTAATTCCCAGTTCCATGAGCACTCTTTTGTACAATACTTCTCCCTGAGCACATCTGATCTTCTCCGTTGTCTTATACTTAAACTCTGTGTTAAAGGATAACACTACTGGTACAAGTGGACAGGTCTTTTCCCCCTCACACTACTTCTACTTAACTCTCTAAGCATCTGCATGTATTCATTTAACCCTCATAATATTCCTATCAGGTATATACAATTATATCCACATTGTTTTAGAAGAAGGAACTTCATCATAGAAGGTTATAGTCACTAATGATTGACACAGGGTCACCAAGATAATAAATAGTAGTACCAGCATTTCTGAGTCCAGATCCCAGTCTTTAATAACCAGCTATCACTCTGGCATCTGGAAGCACACTGTGTATTAAGTAAGAGATGCTCTTCCCAGCTACTGCAAAAGTTAAGGTGGGAGGATAGCTCGAGCCTAGGATTTTGAAAACATCTCCAGCAACACATTGAGTCCCTGTTTCAAAACAAAATCCCCCTCATTGCTCTAACTTATATTTCTTTAGCCAAAGAAGCTCTTCTGAACCCCAAAGAGAAAAAGGTTTATAGCCACAAACAAAACACCAGTGATGTTCAACCTAAAGACTTCACCATCCTAGGGCAGGTTAAAATGGTAAAAAGTACCAAGAAAAACAGATGGCTTGTGTAAGGGGAAAATAGGCCTTTCACCTTGGTTGATGCCAGCAAATTCTACTTACACTTATTAGCAGAGTAGTAGTTTAAAGAGAAGAAAATATCCTTTACCTGAAATACCCCATGTGGTATTGAGTTTTATTATCTCCAATAATAATGGTCTGGAACTCAGGAGGATCATAGTAGAACCTCCAATGGAGATTAAAATTTAACCCTGTGAATTTTTTCTTCGACTTATGTTTTCCAGCAAGGATATCATAAGGACCCACTAAGCGAAGTCCAAGACTTGTGGAAAGTGAATCTGTAAAGAAAATAAGTTTACTTAGGCAACACTTTCTGGTGGCAAATAGAAAATAATGCCTTTTATTAGCAAATGATTTCTAAGCTATTGTCTTAAAAATGAGCTTCAAAAATTAAAAAAAAAAGTCTTCAGTCACATGTGAAGATGTCAGAAAAACTCAATGGAAAGAAATCAGAGTAACAGAAATGTGGTATTAAATTAGAATTTCCTCTTAAGTTTACCACTGAATTAGCTTAACATTTCAAATGTTTCTATTTTTCTTATTTTAGTCAAAGCAAGACTTTTGCATTCTTAGAGGCATATCAGAGCCAGAAACATTTACCTTGCCTCATTCCTACACTGCTGTCATTTTTAATTATACAGATTAAGGGAAAGATAACAGAGAGAAAAAAAAAAGTGTGGATTAAGCATGTTTTAAAGCTGGGTGCAAGTGGCTCACATCTATTATCCTAGCTACTTGGGAGGCTGAAATTGGGAGGATGGTGGTTAGAGGCCAGAGCAAATCGTTTGTCGGACTATCTCTAAAATAACTAGAACAACATGGACTGGACATGTGGGCTCAAGCAGTAGAGTGCTTACTTTGCAAGTGCAAAGCACTGAGTTCAAACTTCAATCTCACCCCCCCCAAAAAAAAAAAGGTTTAATTGCTAAGCCATTGGAGTTCACAGTTATTAGCTATGCCTATATGCTCCAGTGTAATTCAGAGAAAGGACTGACAAATAGGAAGACATCAAACTAGAAAGCTTTGTGTACTCCCAGCACAATAAAAATAAATAAAAAATAAGTCTCTGCACAGCAGTCACTTAGACTGAAGATACAGCCTACAGAATGGGAGAAATCTTTGCCAGTTATACATCTAACAAGGGATATACTGCAATCTCAAAAAGCTAATGCTGGAAAGAGTCAACAATCCACTGAAGAAATGGGCAAACTGAACAGACATTTCTCAAAATTAGAAGTACAAATGGCCAATAATACATAAAGAAATTCTTAACATCCTTGGCAATAAAGGAAATTTGAATCAAAACGACACTGAGATTTCATCTTACTTTAGTGAGAATGATCATCATTAATAACATACACAACAAATGCTGGCAAGGATGTGTGGGGTTGGGGGTGGAGAACACTTCTACACTGTTGGTAGAAATATAAATTAGTGCCACCGCTATGGAAAACAGTAGGAGGTTCCTCAAAAAACTAAAACTAGAACTACCATCCAATCCAGTCACACCCCTCCTGGGCATATTCTAGCATGTGCTAGACTATGATAGAGCCACTTGTATACCCATGTTTATTGCAGCACTATTCATAATAGCTAAGCTTTCGAAACATCCCAGATGCCCCAAAACTGATGAGTGGATTAAGAAAATGTGGTATCTATACACAATGGAATTTTATGCAGCCATGAAGAACAAAATGTTATCATTCGCTGGTAAATGGATGGAATTGGAGAACATCATTCTGAGTGAGGTTAGCCTGGCCCAAAAGACCAAAAATCGTATGTTCTCCCTCATATGTGGACATAAGATCAAGGGCAAACACAACAATGGGATTGGACTATGAGCACATGATAAAAGCGAGAGCACACAAGGGAGGGGTGAGGATAGGTAAGACACCTAAAAAACTAGCTAGCATTTGTTGCCCTTAATGCAGAGAAACTAAAGCAGATACCTTAAAGCAACTGAGGCCAATAGGAGAAGGGGACCAGGAACTAGAGAAAAGGTTAGATCAAAAAGAATTAACCTAGAAGGTAACACACATGCACAGGAAATCAATGTGAGTCAACTCCCTGTATAGCTATCCTTATCTCAACCAGCAAAAACCCTTGTTCCTTCCTATTATGGCTTATACTCTCTCTACAACAAAATTAGAGTAATAAGGTTAATAGCCTGGCATATAGCAACAACTTTCAACACTTTCTTCTACCATGAAAGATATAGTATAAACATCTTAAAAGTGAGATCATGCTGGGTTTTTGTTGTTGTTGTTGTTGTGCTATGGATCAAACCTAGGGTCTTATGCATTTTAGGCAAATGCCCTATCACTGAAGTACATTCCCAGCTCCAAATCATACTATTTTTTAATCTGCCTTTTGTCCTCTGCCCTGTCCCCACTTAAGTTTCCTGAGTATTTTCTTATGCTGTTCAATGTTATTTTAAATGATTTTTAATAGAGCATGATATTCCATTATATACTGACGGACATTTACCATTTCTGATTTTTTTTTCTACTTTTTTCCCAGGGCCTCAGGAATGTTAGGCATGCATCCTATCACCGAGCTACATCTCCAGCTCTCACTTTTTTTTTCTATTCTAGAAATGCTAAAGAGAACATTAGCTAATAAGTGTTTATACACTTTTAGAGAAAATGCAGTTGGAAGTGTTCGGACACACACTGTGAGAATTCAGTCCGTACCAATACACATTTCCATAAGTAGTGTATGAGACTGCTTACTAGTTAAGAACTACTGTAACCCACTACCAATCTCTTGTGTAGACTTTCAGAGACTCTAAACACATGTACAGTAGCCAGAGATGTGGGTGTGTATCTGTGACTTTTTTAATACTAATAGTAGCATTAGCTATAAATACTTTTATCACTTATTTTAAGCATGATACTGAATCATTTCCTAAAACTGTCTCATTCTTTGAAAACTATGAATATCCATTAAGTAGATGTGTTATTGGTGGGCATTTAAGCCATTTTCCATTGTTTCAATAAGAATCCTTGAATATAATTCTTAGTTCACCTAGTCCATGAAACAAGTTTATAGAACAGCTAAATACCAACTCTTGCAACATGTGAAAATGCTTTTCTTTCACTCATATCAAAGAATGTCATGAAATTATTTGCCTTTGCTAGTACAGTAGGTACAATGATATATTATTATAGCATTTTTCTCTTACTATATTTCTCTTTTAAGAAACAACTTTGAAAATGGTTCTTAGTTCAGCATCTTCTTTTCCATTCATAGAAGCAGCATGATTACAGAGCAACTCACCAGCTGGGTTTTCAGGATCAAGTTCTTCACAAAACTTCCAGAAGTGATAGAAGTCTTCAGGTAAGGAAAGCTTATAATGATTTTCTATTTCATTGCGAAGATCACTCGAGACATCAGCTTCACAGAATTTACTCTTCTTTACGTCAACTGTCTTTTCACACTGAAAATTGGCATTTACAACTTTAGCTCTCCAAAAGCAATTTAATAACTTTGGTTGTATAACAATATTGCTTATTCTTATTCACTCATCTCTGGGCAATGTGTGTGTTTTCAATACTCTAACTGGTATTATTGAGTGAAAGCAATAGAAAAAGAACCAGTTTATATGGTGAGGAAGAGAGATCCACACAGCAAGTCTTTAAGTACATTTCTGCAACACAGAAAACAAAAAAGTAAAAAAGAAATGATAAAAAGCAGGAAAAGAATAAATGAAAAGCAGGTTGTCCTATTTTAGTTAACAAGATGTCACCACGCCTTTTGTTTAAATAGATTCATTGGTCACACCAGAAGCAAATTCTTAGAAACAACTGAATATAAGGGATTTATCATCAGTTAAAAAGCTGTTTCCTCAGCCAAGTCCAACCAGAGTTGGTTCTGGGCTATTCAGTATAATTATTAGAGTCCTTAACTTAAAAAGTTACGTCACTTTTGACATTCTGAATAGAAAGAGAAGGGAAGTTAGTGACAAAGGAACAATATAGTTACAAACAACACAGAATACACTAAATTCTAAGTAAAAATTCAACTATTTCAGAAAAGGTTCTTTCCCTTCCTTCTCTGCAGTATTGGAAATTGAACACAGGCCCTAATGTTTGTGCTCTACTACCCAAGCTGTGCCCCACCTTCTGGCTTTTTGTTTTCAATAGGGTCTTGGTAATTTTACTTTTTTTAGGCAGCACTGGGGTTTAAAGTCAGGGTCTCACACCTGCTAGGCAGGCACTCTTACCCCTTGAGCCCTTTTTTTTCTGATAGGCCCTTTTCGAGATAGGGTACTGCAAACTATTTGCCCAGAGCTGGCTTTAAACCACGATCCTCCTGATTTCTGCCTCCTGAGTAGCGCAGATTATAGATGTGAGCCATCAGGGCCTGGTTGCTAACTTTACTCTTGCTGTCCTTATACTGGAGATCCTCCTGCCTCCAAGTAGCTGGGATTACAAGGTGTGTGCCACCAGACCCATCTTTTACTTACTTACCTACTTTAATTATTTAGCTGTGCTGGGGACTGAACCCCGGGCCTTGCACATGCTAAGGCAAGCACTCTAGCAAGCATTCTATATCCCCAGCCTTGATAAGGCTTTTTAATAGCAGGATTATAAAAATTCATCCCTAGCATATCTGCAATATAACTGTGCTAGGTTTTATATGCCTAGTAGATAGCTATAATTATCTGTAAATATTCAAACCCCAGTCCACCCCTCCAAAAAAATCAAATTTCTGTAAAGACAATATGCTTAGCTGGAGGTTAGCTTTACCTAACTCTGTTTTCTAAGTAGCAACCTTTTTCTTTCTGGGAACCCAGATCCTTTCTTTTTTTGATTCCTCTATTTTTCCCTTCTATCTAGATCAGTATTCTCAATTCAGGTTGTCTCGTCTTCCCCTCCCCCCAAAAAAAATCTGGGACATTTCACAATGTCTGGAGACTTGTGTGTGCACTGGTAGCATCTAGTGTGGCAGGTGGCTGCTCAACAGACTTATTTGGCCCCAAATGTCAATGTTTCTAAAGTTGAGAATTCTGACCTAGATGTTTCTCGTATTTATATTCTGCCACTTTCCCAGCAGGCTCAAGTTTACTGATGTTACATTAGGTATCATTTGAAGTTTGCAAAATGTATTTATGAATCACATGAATATAAGAGTACTGTCCTAAGAGCAAAGAAAGAGAACATGCGATACAACTAGCTATGGGAGAATAAGAGCTTTCAAACAATGGAATATTACACTTAAAGGGAAAGAAGGCTACACAATGGAGACCAATCTTAATATTTAATGAAGAAAGTCTTTAAGATTATATGCAGCACGATAACCTTTCTATGAGGTTCAAAAATGAAACACTATGTATAAATTCAGGAGATAAAAGCAATAAAAGTCAAGAGAGGACTGTAAATGTGGCTCTAGGTAGGTAGAGTGCCTACTTTTCCATGTGCAAAGCCCTGTTCTCCCTGCCCCGCACCCCCCCAAAAAAAGGCAAGGGAAAACACAAAACTCAGGATGGTAGCTACATTGGATAGGGGCTTCATGAAGAAGTTAGGCAGAAAGGGTAAGAGATGTAGGACTATTATCATTTCAGTTCTTGGGTTGGGCAATGGGTTCACAGATGTTAGATTATAAAATAAACAAGGAAAAAGAACCAGGAATTGACCAATGATGTTTATTGTACCAAGATTATAATGCATCTGAGGTCATGAAAAAATTTAATTGAACAAAGATTGTTGAAATGTGGATGCAAAAACAGATGTCAATAATAGCAAACAATTACAGTTAATCAAAAACAACTAAGTATGTGCACTTGTCTTGCCACTGCTCTAAGCACTTTCTATGAATTCATTTAATCCTTATATTACCTTATGAGTCATTACTATTATTCACTGAGGTTGTGTAACTTTCCCTAGGTTCCTAACATAGGAATAAGGATTTAGATGCAAGCCAGGGTTTTTTTTTTTGTTTTGTTTTGTTTTTTGGTGGTTCTGGGGTTTGAACTCAGGGCTTCCTGCTTGCTAGGCAGGTGCTGTAGCACTTGAGCCACTCTGCCAACCCTTTTTTGTATTTTCTAGATAGGATCTCACGAACTATTTGCTTGGACTGGCTTCTAACCATGATCCTTCTAATCTGCCTCCTGAGTAGCTAGGATTACAAGCTTGAGCCACTGGCACCTAGCTTTAGACAGGGTTTAACTCTGGCTCCAGAGTATAGACTACTTTTTTCTTTTTTTGGCCATACTGGGGTTCTAACTCAGGGCCTTGCACTTGAAGTGCACTCCAAAGCACAGATTTTTAACTACTTCATCATAATGCTCCAACTACAAATATGCAACATATCAATTTCTGACCTATCCTCTCTTGTTCCTGCAACTGTCTTTTGTTAGACTTTCAAAGACTGGCTTAAACTTAAGATCCTAGAAAGCCTCAGTCTGCCTTGGTGAAAGGAAGTCTTCCATAATGGTTAGGTTGCCTGGGTTGACTTCCTACTCTGATTTACAGCTATCACCTAGGGCAAGTCACTTAACCTCTCTGTGCTTTATTTTCTCATCTATAATAAAGGCATATGTAGTACCTGTGTCACAAGGGTATTATGAGAAGTAAGTTATATTTTAAAAGAAACGGAACGGTCTTAGCACATACTATATCAATTCTGGGTGTTACGGTTAGTATAGATAGTCTCTGCAGGATCATCTTCACCTTTGGTACTTTATTCCTGATTAAGGCTATTACTCTGACAAAGAAGGTTTTCACTGCATCGTCAAAGAGATTTTTCAGCTCAGCCTTAACCCACACAGTAGTTCACAATCTCCAAATCTATTATAATGACAGACAGCTGACCTCTTCAGAAACTACACTTTTACTCTGGTGTTCCTGTGAAGCATGATCCAATACGAAAAATGCTTACAACTTTGGTCCTCTAACACTTAATCACGCCTGGGAACATAGCTAGAGTAATTTTATTTATTTTTTATTATTGTTGTACTGAGGGTACATAGTGTCATCTACTAAAGTACTTACACTATATCATAGCCGAATTCACCCCTCCATCATTCTCCTTTATCCCTCTCCCCTCATTCCTGGAATAGTTTCAGCAGGTCTCATTTCTTCCATTTTCACACATGAATGCCTAACAGTTCCACCATATTCACCCCTACACCCTTTCCTCACAGCCTCCTCCCTCCCACAGGTGCCAACCCGCCCAGCCAGGACCTGTTTTTGTACAACTTTATTCACACAATGACCCTCCTTTCCTGCAAGTTCCCTTTACTCTACAGCGGTGTTCACGACTCCTGAAATCGTACCGAAGAACGAGAACGCACGTACTTTCCACGGCTCCTCACTAGTGCTTTCATGATCAGGTACTTACTTTCCCACCTCCCAGGCTCCAGCCAGGCCTCTGGCTCTTTGCGCCCCCACATCCCCTACACTTTTATATCAAGGGATCTCATGTTTCTCTTTTCTGCCTTCCAAGAACCATTTTAAGTTGCCATTTTTACTGCGCGTGGGGAGGCCCGGGCTCCACCCGGGGCAGGTGCCCGTGGGGCCCCGCTGTGTCGGGTAGGCCCTCGGCGTCCATCTCCGCGGCGGGCTAAATGAATAAACCGTCGCGGCTTAACCTGGGCCAGAAGTCGGGCAACAGGTGTGAAAGCACCGCTTTCCCGGTCCAATTCCTAAAGAGCGGGGCATTGCAGCCCCCGAGCAGACCGAGACTCCCGGGCATCCAGCCGGCGCTCGGCCGGTTACGGAATGAAACGTGCCGCCCCACATGCCCTGGCTGTCCCCTACAGCGTCCCGCGGAGCCCGCACAGCCTTCCTGGAGTACCTGCTGCCCCTCCCCGCCGGGCCTGCGCTTCCCGCCGCCGACCATCCTGCAGAGGGAGGGCCCGCGGAGCCCCACGTTCCGGCGGCTTCCGAGCGCCGACGACTGCTTCCGGGTTCAAAAGCCACCAATCTCAAGGCCACAACGCTGCGAGCGCGCCAATTTAGAGAAAAGGCTCCGCCCAGGCCCCGCCCCCCGCGGCGTGGAGCGGTGCCGGTCGAAGCCCCGCCCACCGCGGCCGGGCGCAGTTGACGCCTTGTGCAGCGGGCACTGTGGGCGCCAGCGGGTACCCCAGCGCCAGTCGGGGATGTTCCCCCAGGCCACCGAATGTGGGTCGGTCGAGGGGTCTAACCTTTCTTGTCAGACGGTTACTGCGGGCAAGGTTGGATCCGTGGCGCTTCCCTCACTTCAGCCCAGGTTCTTTATATTTATTTAAAAATTAATCTTTCTCCTCCATTCCTCTCCCTCCCCTACACTACTGTTGTTACGTAACACTAATTCATCCCCGGTTATCTCCCAGAAGTCAACCAGTCCTCCCTACTCTGCTCCCTTCCCTTCCCCTCCCCTCCTTTTCTTTTTTGGGGGGAACGGGGATAGACCCTGCTGGCATGCTATGCGCGGCCCCTCCCCCGACTCATTTGTTTGTATTTTGTCTCTAAAATAAAATCTCACTAACTTTGGCCAGCAGTCGAGAACTCCAGATCTCCTGGCTCTGCCTCTGGAGAGGCCGGGATTACTGTCTTATCCCATCAGGCCCGGCTGGCTTCAGGCTTTGAACCTTCTTGACTGTTTTTTTTTTTTTTCTTCAAATCTGTTCTCTCTTTTATTTTTTTTCCTGTTCACCTTTTTACTCTGTCCGTGTGGCTTTTTCAACTTAATTAGACAAATCTATCAAGTTATTTTCTTTTTCTTTTATTGTACTTCAATTTTAAGTGCTCCTTTTATTCTGTTTTTTTTTGTAGCCTCATACTTTTCTCTTGGATGTATCCTTTTATCTCCAAAGACATAAATTATAAGATTTTAAAATGCTTCCTACATTAATTGTGCGTTGACTTGGATTCTCTTGAGTCTTTTTTTTTGGCTGGTTGGTTGCTTCTATTTAGTCTTTGGCATTTAGGCCGGAGATCTTCCTCAGTTTGTCTGGTGATCCTGCCGTCAGTTCATATGTAAAAGTCATATTCTAAAACAGTGTTTTTGGGACTTAGGCAGGACTTGTCAACTACTAGACAAGGTGTAAGATGACAGGGAAAAGGTCTAGCACACGCTGTCTTTCTCTCTCTCTGACACTTTCATTCCTATTCTCTCTCACACACACTCTTTAATGGTACAGGGATTGAAGCCAGGGCTGCATGCTTGCTAGGCAGGTTCCCTAGGCCTCCATCCCTTTTGTTTTGTAATTTGCTTTTTGAAATAGTGTTTCACTAACTTTGCCTGGGCTGACCTTGAACTCATGATTCTCTGCCCTCTGCCACCTAGTAGCTGGGATTATAGATTTGTGCGTGGCCATGTCTGGCCAGATTTCTCTAACTAGATTAGAGCTCACCATATTCCAATACGATCTCATCTTATCTTGATCATATGTTGATCACATCTGCACAGACAAGATTTCCAAATGAGGGAAATTCCACATACCTTTGGAAGGATACAACTCAACACACTTCAGTTGGGATTTTTGTGGGCATTTTTCTGTTGCCTCTTCTCTTGTTCTCTTTGTTCTTTATGAGTAGGTATATGCTCCCTCCCTTTTTTTTTTTTAACATTTTTACTAGTATATGATAGTTACATAGGGGTTTTTATTGTGACATTTTCATATATACATATGTTATCCATCAGTTTGGCTCATCCCATCCACTAGTCTCCCTCATCTCCCATTCTCCTTCTTGAAATGGCTTTGACAGATTTCAGTGTTCCATATTGATGATACATGTATAGAAAGTACCTCAACCACATTCGCCACTCTTTACCCTATTCATTTACCTTTCCCCTGCTCCCTCCCTTCTTTTTAAAGTCATCTATAAATACTGTTTATTATTTTTGAAATTACGATAGATAAATTTTATTTTATTGAATCAATTTGGTGGCACTGAGGGTTGAACTCAGGGCCTTATGCTTAATAGGCAGGTGCTTTGCCACTTGAGCCACTCTGTCAGCTCTTTTGTGTTGGTTATTTTTGAGATAGGGTTGTGCTTTATGCCTGGGCCTACCTGGACCATTACCCTCCTATTTTTGCTTCACCTGGAGATGACAGATGCATGCCACTGCAGCCAGCCATTGGTTGAGATGGGGTCTTACTCACTTTATGTGGGCTGGCCTGGAATAGCCATCCTCCTGATCCCTGCCTCCTGGGTAGCTAGGATTACTGGCATGAGTCACCAGTGCCCAGCTAGCCTGGGACTTTTTTTTTTTTTTCCATTGTGTAGTTATTCTTGAGACCATATCTCAAAAATACCCAACACAAAGGGCTGATGGAGTGACTCAAGTCATAGAGTGCCTGGCTGGCAAGTGCAAGGCCCTGAGTTCAAACCCCAGTACCACCAAAAAAAAAAAGACAAGTTCCAGGCTAGCCTGGCCACATAGAGAGACTTCTCAAAAAACAAATCAAACAAACTAAAAAAACCCCAAAACTAAGGACCTCCATAGCCAGCGTAAAGCCCTGAGTTCAAACCCCAGTACTGCCAACAAACAAAGCAAAACAAAATAAACCATTCCTCCTTTAAGTTGTCCTAAAATTTTGTCACAGTGACAGAAAACTGAGGAACATATGGGGATGTGGCACTTTTTCCATAGAATTTAGCAACAGTGTATCATATTGGGATATGATAATAGTATTTCCTATGTAACCCTTTCTTTTTTTAATTGACAAATAAATATCTGTATACTTGTGCAGTCCAGTGGTTTGATACACAGTCATTCCTTTGTACTTGCCAGGAATTGGTTCTCATACATCCCTCCCATCCTCAGCTGCTCACGTCCCTTGTATAAAATGCTGTAGTATTTGCAAATCCTTCAGTATATTTTAAATTGTCTTTAGGTTACTTATAATTCTTAGTAAAATGTAAATGGGGTGTAAATAGTTACTTATTCTGTATCGTTTAGGGAATAATGATAAAAATAACCTATAGGTGTTCAGTGCAGATGCAATTTCTTTCTTTCTTTTTTTTTTTTGAGACTAGGGTTTGAAATCAGGACCTCACGCTTCCAAAACTGGTGCTCTACCACTTGAGCCATACCTCCAGTCCATTTTGCTCTGGTTATTTTGGAGATGGGGGGTCTCATGAACAATTTGCCTGGGCTGGCCTTGAACCGTGATCCTCCCAATCCCAGCCTCCCAAATAGCTAGAATTATAGCCGTGAGCCACAGACACTCTGTGGTTTGGTCAAGTCTGCAGATGTAGAGGCCTGTGAATATGGAGAACTGACTGTATGTCACTGCTAATGGAAGCAAGGACTAGGGCGTCACTTTTGGAGGGACCTCAACTTGCCCTCCAACGACAGGTCCTTGACTCAATCACAAGAAGAAAATTGGGATCAGTCAGATGGGAGGGGGTTATAAGCAGTTTATCAGCAAGCAAACACAAGACAGAACTCACTCAGGTAGAGTGTAAGTGTGAAAGATACGCTGTCCTGTCTGTTGGCAGAGCAGATGTGCATTTTGGGATTGTGTTCTTGAAATGTAATTTATACTGAATTTCTTTGTCGTGCCCCTCTGTCCCAGTTAACCCTCCACTTTGTCTGTTCTCATAGCACTGCTTCTGAAAGGTTTTGTTGTGGTTTCACACAGTAAGGGAGTTAAACCAAAGGTTTGTGATCATTGCTTAGCATCTGTAAGAAAAATGTTTGAAGTTGCTAAAGAGATTTTAACATGTTTTCCTTTCAAGGTCCAGTGCTTTCTTTAAGCTGTCTGCAGTTTTTGGAGGGATGTCTCTGTGTGGAGTTCGTGTGCTCTGTACAGGAATAAACATGGCATAACGCAGGAAGATTTATTTAGATATTTATAGCTGTTTAGTTATTTTCCTTTCCCCATCCTTTCTTTTTCCCTATACATTGTGGAATGATTACTCGAATCCTATTAATACATCCATCACCTCACATTTATTTTCATGCATTGAGAACATTTCAAGTCTACTCTTGTAGCAATTTTAAATGTGAAATACATTATTATTGACTGTGGTCACCATGCTGTACAATAGATCTTGAAAACTTACTCCTCCAGTTTAACTGAAACTTTGTACCTTTTCATCAGCATCTCTTTTTCCACAACCCCAAACTCTAGCCTCTAGTAATGCCCATCCTACCCCTGCTCCCTTCTCTGTCTCTGTCTCTCATTTTTTGGCAGTACTGGGGGTGTTGAACTCAGGAACCTCTCTACCAGTTGAGCCACACCTCTAGTCCTTTTTGCTTTTAAGTTATTTCTCAGATAGGGTCTCACATTTTTGCTAGGGATCACCCTCAGACCTTGATCTTTTATTACCTATCCTCCTACCTAGCTGGGATTATAGATATGAATTACAACACCCAGCTTGTTTATTGAGATAGGATCTCAGTAACT
The DNA here is from genome assembly GCF_047511655.1 of Castor canadensis. Taxonomy (NCBI): domain Eukaryota; kingdom Metazoa; phylum Chordata; class Mammalia; order Rodentia; family Castoridae; genus Castor; species Castor canadensis. The sequence goes on along the minus strand of NC_133399.1, from coordinate 91,675,574 downwards.
TTTTGCCTAGGCTGGCCTCAAACCAATCCTCTTGATCTCCAGCAAGTAGCTGGGATTGCAGGCATGAGAAGCCACTGTGCCTGGCCCTACCTATTCTACAATTTATTTGTAGTGTGATTTATTTGTAAGTCTGACATTTTTAAGGTTACACATGTGAGATACTGCAATATTTATTTCCCTATTATGCTTGGCTTATTTTACTTAGCATGATCTTTTCCATCAATGTTTTCACAAATGACAGACTTTTCCTTCTTTTTAAAGACTGAATAATATTCCATTGTATATGTGTATAATACTTTGTTCATCTGTTGATGGATACTTAGTTTGAGCCTATATCCTAGTTATGAATTATGCTGCAATGAGCATGGAAGTGCAGGTGTCTCTTTGGCATAGACTTCATTTCCTATGGCTATATACACAGAAGTGGGATTGCTGGATCATTGGTAGTTTTTTTTCTAAGTTTTTGAGGAACCGCCATACTGATGTCCATATTGGCTGTACTAACTACGTTCCTGCCACCCATGTATATGGCCCTTTTTCTCCATATCCTCGCCTAACTTGTCATCTTTTCTCCTTGATACTGAGTGTGAAGTGATAGCTAATTGTGGTTTGTGGTTTTAATTTTCTGATGATTAATGATATTGAACATTTTTCATAAACCACAATAGCACTATTCTTATGCAATGCAATATTATTAACTCATTTAATCCTCATAGCAATCTGATGCAGTAATTCCTATTTCTGTCCCATTTTTACACAGAAGGCATCTAAAACTGACAGAGGTTAAGAAAATTGTCCAAGCATTTTGAGGTAGGATTCAAGCTGAAGGTACAGAATACTCTCAATATGAGGTAATGCTGTCACTGTATCTATCAGTGGAGATTACAGAGTTATGCAGTTGCACTGGATAAGGCCTGAACTTTAGAACACCAGATGCATTTTTGTCCTATTTTAATTAAGTTAGGAAATTGATATTTGAAGGCTGCAACCTTTTGACTATAACCCTCCCTTTAATCAAGGAGTAGACAAAATTATGGGTCTCTCATTTTCAAAATGGTCAATAAAAGGAGGAAAGGAGGCCATTCAATAATTTGTTACTTTCTGCTGCCCTTTTAAGTTGATCTGGGACCTCATAGCCATTACTTTGGGAAATGACATACCTTCTTATCCACTAGGGTTAATTGTTGCTTTCCCCATGTCTATATGATTGCTGGAAGATTCTTAAATAAAATTCAGAGGAAATGGTTTTAAATTACAATTTTTTTACCCTCAAATACTTTGTTTTCCTCTAGTGAGACAAGGTAGGATGCTACTTAGGATTCCAGGTCCCAAAGTGTGGCCAGACTCTCACACTGAAGTGTATTCAGGGCAAGATGACCACACAGAGTGGCACATGCATAAGGAATTGCAATTCAATTCCTAAGGCTCTGAATGGTATAAATCATTCATCCTAGCCACCAGGACTGAGGCCATTGGCCTCCCTAGAGGGCATAAGCAGCATTGAGATAGTCCAGAACCCCAGTGCATTTAGATACCCAGCCTGTCCTATAAAATAGAACCCCTTTGGGGTTATTGATAGTGGAGACACAGGTGACCACAAGGTCCAGAGGAAATGGAGAGTTGGGAAGGGTACATTTTTGTCTAAATTACCAAATTATCAGAGGTATATCAAGGTCACCAAGAATAATTCAGATGTTGCCAGGGTCTTGTTTAAAAGTATTTTCAAGTCTGACAGAGAACTCTGACATTTAGAAATAAATAAGAATGTATGAATATTAAAAAGTAAATTACCATATTAAAACTCAACAGAAGCTTCATGCAGAGCTGATCCTAGGCATTACTACCCTGAAGGACTGCAAGTGAGCTGTATCACTAACATTTGACACTAACTCTGACCTTATCTGTGACCAATTGAGCCAGAAAATTTACTCAACTAAACAGTGACAGAACTGTTCTGTTCAAGTATGCAAAAGCCAGATCAATAGCCCTGGGACCATGTAACCTTTAGTTAGCACTAATTAGATAATCCAAACACATCTTTAAAAGGCTCCAAATGTTCCCAGGTCTTCATATTTACATTGGGTGAAAAGTACAAATAATTCACCGATTCATTGCTTTTTAACTACTATTTCTTGTAATCTAGCTACAATTATGAATTTGCACATAATGGGTGCTCAATAATTATTAATTGACTACTGATTTCCTTTGGTGAATAGCAGTCACCAACATTAGTTACTAACCCATTTATACATTTATTAATTTTTCACTTGTGACATACCAATTATACTTATTTATCAGAACTCAGAACTATCTTAGGCACTGAAAAGTCTACCATTGATACAGTTTTTGTGCTCCAGGAAATTACAGTGTAGAGAAGGAACCTATAAATGTAGCACAGTCAGTATTCCTGTTACTCACATAAAAACGATAGATAGGAATCATGTACCTTTATCACACTCCAATCTTGCAGATATAATGCTGCAGATCAGTCTTCGTAAAAGAAGTGCTATAATCACTTTACTCCTTTTTGTTTTTAAATGTTGCTAGAGATTGAACACAGGGCCTTGTATATGCTAAGTAAGTGCTCAACCACTTAAGCTATATTCCAGGCCTTAATTTTACTCTTCCAATACCGTAGAGCTGATTAGACCTAAAATTCTGGGGAAGTAGTATTATTAGCAGGAAATAAATAACACAAGAACAAAAGGCAGTGTTATGGGGAGCAAGCTCAGTGAATGCAAGGAGTTTACTAGTTGATGATACAGAAAACAGCCGCAGCCAAGATCAAGAAACTGGGAAAACAGCCAAGGAAACAGAAGATGGGAGCATGGGGAACAGTTGGTACCAGAAAGATCCAACTAGATGTTACTTTTCAGTAATAACTGTCTCATCAAGGTCATTCACTCAGCCTCCAAGGTTTTCAATTTTGTAATATAATGTTATACATTAATTTAAAAGTATTTGAAATAGTATGGAAAAATAAAAACAAGGAAATTAATTTCCATATCCTACAACCTATTAGCAGTCTTAGCTATTATTTGGTGTGTTCAGTATTTTTCTACACATTTCTAGCATATTTTTTACATAATTGAGATAATACTATATATAAAATTTTTTATTTGTATTTAATAAGCACTTTACAGCTAATAAACATTGATAAAATGCTTTACCAATACTTCAGTGAATACATAAATATAAATTAACAGATGTTTTGATAATATAATTAGCTGTTTTCTTAGTGATAAGTATTCACTATTTTCTCTAATTGTTCATTGCTGTAAATAACTATGTACTCAATATCTTTATACATAAAGCCTTAAAAATATTTTGAAATATTACTTTAGTTTGGATTCTCAGAAGAATTACTGGATCCAAAGACAAGAAAAAAACTTAAATGTCTTGATATATATTGCTAAATTGCTTTGTAAATAAGGCAGCTTGAAACTAGAACAAAATATGTTATAAGGAATATTAACAATTTAATGTATTACTTAAAATTAAGAATGCTGTGAATGTCTAACACCCATCAGCACATTTTCATCCATCTACTCCCAAGCCATCATTTAACAAATACTCATTGGGGGTCACTTATGTATGAGACACTGTAAGTAGGACACTGAGTTCCAAGTGGGCCCCAAGTCACTTACCCACTGTGTAACATCCTCCCTGAAATCAGTGGCAGACCATTCCAAGCAAACTTATCAGCAGCTGTTTCTCTAGGAAGGAGGTGAGAATCCAAAATTACTCAGTTCAGATCACTTTTGTGCAGATTGCATTAGGGCTAGACAGAGAATGCAATTGCATTTGAGGACAATGTATAGGAAAAGGGGTCCACAGGTAGCAATGAATCAGTACATTATCAAGGTAGTTCATGGAAGCTTTGTACTGAGAGGTGGGAAAACATCAATAAAATAGTAGTGTTGATTTTTTTCATGATTAATAAAATTATATGTATGTGAAGTTGAAAAAAAGAAAGCATCATTAGAAAATGAGTCAAGATTGAGAGATGTGTGGAAATTAGGCCAGAAGTAGGTCACTGCAGTTATGCTGCAGATATATACGTAGAGCCTCAAAGGCACCTCACTAAGCAAGATAACAAACCCTCTGTTCTGTAACAAGGAACAACCAGTTCAATACTTCAAGTTTAGAATAGCATATTTTCTTTTCTTGCTTTCTTGATTTTGAGCTGTATCTTGGATAAACTGAGACATGCCAGATAAATTATTTTTAGAAAATGTAAATTCTTTTTTTCATTTGACATTTTGGGAAATTAGAGTCAAAGAGAAAGTCAGTTTTCCTTTTTTTAGGCACATCTAGTTTCTCACTGCTAACATAGCTCCTAAATTCCAGGCCTTTCCCTCTGGTAAATGACTGCTATGAAATTGGCTTTAGATGCTTGTCTGCAAAATAAAGAGGCAAAAGCCATTCCTTCCATTCTTAGGCATCATTTTTCTTTTCTGAGGGATGTTTGTCTGTCATAGGACTGTTTGTTTCCAGGTAGCTTACACACAAATCTCATTGTCTTGGCCAGAGCTGCAGTAAAGCTGCTTTTTTGATATGCTTTTCTGCTTAGATCAGGGGAAATTTGCTGGATGAAATTAGCCACAGGAGGGCTCCATTGCAGTTTCTGGGGAAAAATAATAATTCTGCAGTTGTACTTTCCTGCACACAATTGTATCTCTGCAGTTTTCAATTAGTAAATGTATTTATAATGGTCAGATAAGAAGCCAAAACCTGAAGTAGCAAACAACAACAATGAAACAGAGTTCTGGGTGTAGTTCAGTGGCAGGACTTGCCCAGCATGCTTGAGGCCCTGGGTTTGATCCCTAACACTGAAAGAAAAAAAGTTGAGAGAATTTTTTGGAAATTTAGAGTGTCTTTCTGTGAGAAATAACATAAAAATGAGACTTGAAATGATAAGCTCTGACATACTCGTTTTATTTTTATCTCAAGCATTTAAAAATTCACAGCAACAGCTCATATTCAAGATTGCAATTTATAGGTGTCTAATACACTTGTAAATTATCCATATTTTTTTCTTGTCAACGAAAGACTTTTATTATAATGTAGTCTAATCAGTCAGATGTTACATGTCTTTATTTTCATCTGTTAACAGTGCTTTCCTATATATCTACAGGATGATAACAGCTATTACAAGAAGAAGGGTATGGAACTTCTAGGATGAAAAAAATTGAACACAAGTTTCAGTGCAGAACTTATCAACTTCAATGTGGATCTCCTAGAGTGGCATTTCATGCCTCCCCTATTCTTCTCTTCCTCTTGCTTTTTTTGGGGGGGGGACCAAACAGGGTTTTAAAAGTTGCTATATCAAGAAAGAAAATAAATAAAAAGCTTGAAAAGAGAATCTAAAATTTGAGACCATTCCTACTCTGAGAAATGGTGAAAAACCAAATGATAAATATTAATTATTCTCTGTCTGATGCTTTTGGAGTCTCCTCTTGTATCTCACACACAAGAAAAGTTACCATAACCCCTACAGAAATTCAAACAACAAAGCTCAACCCAGCAACAACTTGGACTCTCAAAGATTTGAAGTTGTTTTTTTTTCCTTCCAAGAACATTTACGTATCTTTTAAATTAGATTAGCTTTACAAGCAGCTTGAAAGCTCTTTCATAACAGAATTGCTTTTCAAATTACCTGACTTTGGAATCTATCTATAGTATGCAAATCCTGAAGTTCTTTGCTCTTGATAAAGTTCTGTGTTCCACAGATGATTAAAGTGTTGAATAAAAGCAGCATTATAAACTTTTATCTTTTACCAGGATTAATACATAGAGGCCACAAATAGTTTGAAGTCTCGTTTTAAATATGGTGACAATTTAACAGTCCCACTAATGTGAAATCAATAGATTTTAAAGGGATAATAAGGAAATGACTATACTGACTTTGATTTTTTCAACACGATCTCCAAGAAAGCACATAAAGTTCTCCAAAAAATATCAAATGGGAGAAGTATTGGCTGGACATGCTCTTCCATGAATGGTTCTTAAAGGCTACTTAGATTTGGTGATAATTAAGTCCCTACTGCCTCATCTAACGCTTTATGAGATTATTCCTTTCAGTCAAAATGGAATTCTGTATTAGCCCATGCTTTGATTCCCCCTCCCCCCCATTTCATCCCTTTGTTCCCTGGTTTATGTTATTTTCCACTTCTACCTCCCATTATGGAAAATTCTCCCCACAGGAGAACTGGACTACATAATGTTGGTTTGAGTCCCTGCTGCTTCACTTCCCACCCAGGAACTTGGCCAAGTTACTTAACATTGCTAGGTTTTAGTTTTCTCATTTATAACTGTAGGTAGTAATAAGGTAGTTGTATGTATTAAGTAGTAATGTTCATTTAAAGTACCAATAGTAATGATAGTATTATTATAACAGTAATAATATTATTAGTTTTATTATCACAGAGCCTTTAAGTTTCAAATTCAAACCCCATCCCTCCTGGAGTCATTTCCAATGATCCCTGTTGGAAAGAATCCTTGTTTGCTGATTTCTTGTAGTACTTACTTTTCTCATGACCAATAGGGCCCTTAGTATGTACATGGTCTCATGGTCTGCTCTCATCTGAACTAGGGGAAAATTTTTCAGAGCACGTCTTGTAATATCTAGCACAGTGCTTTGTATACAGTAGATATCCCATAAGTAATTATCAACTCAAAAAGTCAAGTGGATATTTTAATGAATTGGTTGAGTGAATCCATGATATAGATGGGCAAAAACTAGTTTTTCATTTTTTTTTTTGTGTGTGTGTGTGGTGTGAGGGATCAAACCCAAGGTCTTGTGCATGCTAGACAAGTCTTCCGCCCATGAGCTAATGCCTCAGTTTTTCTTCTCTTAGTCCATTACCTCATGGAAAGCTGTAAGTGTCTGGCATTGAAGATTAGAAGTGAAGAGGAGCTCCTGGAGAGCCAGAGGCACCTGAGTGAGTGGGTGTCAGCGTGGAAGTGAGAGGCCAGAAAGGAGTGTGGATCTCTAAACCCCCACCTTCCCATGGCTGGCTTTAGCTGAGAGTGAAGGCTCTATTGTTGATGGCAAAACGATGTTTTCAGAAGACCTTGGTTCTTACATTCCAGCATGGAAGAGTCCAAGCAGAATGCATGGGTATAAATGGGGTTTATTAAAAGTTAGGGAAAGGGAAAGACAAAGGGAGCATGGTAGGGCACAGGTGGAGTTTGCTGGCCGAAAGAGTGTGCTTTTCTTTTTTAGGTACTTTTAAAATCTACACACTAACCAATGGGGCATGGGCGGTTCCCAGCCAGGTGCTGGTGGTCTGGGCCATCACACATGAGCCCCAAACTTTTCCTACTTCTACCCTGCCTCACTGTCTTTTAATAGACATTGAATTTTTAAGGAATGGAAGTGCTGAGGATTGAACCAAGAACCTTAGGCAAACTAAGTATACACTACCACTGAGCCATGCCCCTGAACCCTGAAAGATTGAAATTTTAATTGTTTCACCAGACTAGACTTATTCATCATTGAACCGAGACTAATTTTTAATGACTTGACATTGCTAGAAGACTTGTTCTTATTTGAGTGGTAAGCAATGGTTTTATAAAGTAGACTGACTTAGCATTGATCCTGATCTGTTGGATAGCAGGGAGAGGAATAAACCCATCAGAGGGAAGCAGAGTTCATGAAAGGCTAACCTGCTCCTCACAGAAAGTGACTCATGGCCAGCAGCTCACTCAACTGTCTGGATTGCCACATGCATGTGAATGGTTTCCCCATGATCTTTAACACCTCCCCCAACCAGGTGAGAGACCCCTCCTGTTTTCCAATTGCAAAACTGCCAACCTGAATCAATGCCCAGCTTTTACTTCTTGAGCCCTACAGCACAAGCCAAGAGTGATACCTCTATTTACCAGGCTTTCGGAGAGTTCTGATTCTTTCAATTCTTCATCAGATTTCTTTTTTCAGTGTTTCTATTGGGATGCACTTGTCAGTTGCCATGGTGTTCTGCAAACAGGAGCCCTTTTATTTCATGGTATGCTTGCAGAGAAATTATCACACAATATCGGTCACAGGATAAATTGCTCTGATAACCAGTTTGTTCACAGGTTACACCTCTACCTGGCAAGCACTTGAGATTTTAGCATTTATATTAGCTGCAGCTAAGATCCACTTGAGACTGGTGCTTACAAACCATTACATGTGAAATTATAAACTCTCACTTAAGCATTTATCAGGGTTGTCTTGGGGAGAGAAAGATGTGTTTTGAAGGCTGGCAAAGATAGGCAGACTTGCTCGCTGTTAATAGGTAAGGATTTAAGGGTAATATAGAAATCAGATTTTGCTGTAGCATCGTAACAACAACTGGTCCCATGGCCAATCATAGAAAATAAGTTTGGGATGTTTTTTTTGTGATCTCTCTACTTGTCTTTTACCCTGTGCCTTATTGCCTCTCTGCTCCCCACTGCCTCCATTCCATCCCTGTTTTAGAGTCCTGATAGAGTTTGTACATTCTGTGTAGTAGCACCTATTATAAATTTTTCTGTCCTTCCATTATAACTCCCCAGTGATAAGAGCGCATCTAGAAAATAGGACCTACAAATCAATTTGTTAGTTAGTATTTGTGACCAAATGCATGCCTTTTGGGGCTTGAGAGAACAGTTTTTAAATTGTGGAATATGCTTGTGTACCCCCAAAATTTATTTATTATTTAGCTAGAAGAGAGTGGTTACTGTGTGGGTGCCTGGAGGAAAGATGGAATGCCAAGGAATAGATCAATGCTGTCAAGCAGCTTTCAGTGTGCAGATTCAACAGCCAGAGGGCCTGGGGTCAGGCCCCAGTTCTGTGCTTAGTAGTTGGTTGCAACCTTGGACAAGTTGCTTAATCTCCTGCCTCCAGGTTTCATTTGTAAAATAAGGATATTTGTAGTTGCAAGCTTCTCAGGAGTGTTTTGAGTTGGTGTAATCTACTTAGTAGTGCATGGCACATATGGCTAGGTTAGCATGAACTTTAGTATTGTATATTTCTCAGTCCTTTTGATGGACTCCTTTCTGAGCTAAATGAGCAGAAGGCCTGAAGGAAGGACTCTGTGTGAGACCCCATGAACATGGGGACCACTGTATTCATTCCTAATTGAAAAAGTGTGACCCGGAGAAGGGAGAGGATTGGTCTTCCTGTTACTTTGAGGTATGTGACATAAGGTCAGTACAGTAAAGAGCCCAGACTTGAGGATCTCAGGGTTTTCCTCTTGGGGAACATGAGGAAGCAGTTCAGATTTCATGGAGAGAGAGAGGGCCTATCACCAATGCTACTGGTAAGGCAACCAGTGCCGAGAGTGGAGGTGGGGAGAAGTTGTTGGCGCAACCAAATGGAACAATATGTGAGGCCTGTTTGGGCACACATAAGCCATCCCCTAGAACTCTCAGAAATACAGGGACTCTTCAGGGAACAAGATTCTGTATGTTAAAGGCAGGAAGAGGAATCAGTTTAACCTGAATTACAATCTGATAGGACCTATTGGTATGCTACAACTGACAAAGCCAAAGGAAATTCCAGTTATAGTGTAGCAGGGAGGAGGACCAGAAGAGAAACAGACAGGCCTGTGTTCTGATAAAGTAGCAGGGGGGAAGGGATGGCATAGCAGAGAGAGAAAACCTAAAGAATTCAAAGGTGAAGAAGGTCACATAGCACTAGGGGTAGAAGGGCACTAGCACTAGGGTGAAGTAGCCTATAGAATTGCATATAATCAGATATGGGTTAAACCTTGGGGTTTTTTTATTTTGTTCCCTCTGCAACCTGCTTACAAGAGTATATACAGTGAGTCCCCTTTGTTTTCAGGGCTCAGTCTTTGGACACAAGTCCACTGAGGCTGTGCTGGCACACTAAAGCATCGCTTTCTTGCCTCAGAGTCCTGAGTCTCTGTTTGAGTTTCCCATAACAGTAGTAATAAAAGAGGTTTGGTGAAATCTATTACTTCAGCCGTCAGGGCTCTCACTTCTACTTCTTTTCTTGCTGGCTGTTCTTTACCTTCTTCCTTGAGCATATGTTCCCTGAATGTCTGGGTTTTAAATATATTATTGCTCTCATCCAGGAAGATCAAAATCCAGGCTGGAAAGCTATTTACTTATTGCCTCTAATTAGGGCTTGGTGTTCTTTCTTGTGGATGCTACTTCAAATCTACCTCTCTTGTCCTCCATATTCAGTATTACTCACTAACAAGATATAGTCATTGCAAATTCTGACATAGATATCATTACAAAAGCTGAGATAATGCTGGAGCAATGATTGCACCTCTGTGCTTGTTGATGATGTAATTTACTTTAATAGGTGTCATCTCAATGCTAGGTAAGCATGAAGAGACATAGACACACTGCCCTCATGTGTTGCTTGTTGAATAAATGAGCTGGCTCTTGGTGCTTGAAGATTGATCTCAGTCAGGGTAGACCTGTGATCAGCATCTTAGAGTTCAATGCTTAATTGCTCTCTAAACAACTACTTCATATGTGCTGGTGTTGTCTTTCCAGATACATGATCATTTTTTGGGGTGAGGGCCATCTTGCATTTCTTTGCTATTTTCTGCAATGTTTAGCAGAATCCAGAACATAATAAAAGCTTAATAAATATTTAAGTGCTCCTATAAAAAATAGAGCAGTAAAACAATCATTTTCTCCTTTCAGCTCACATAAAATTCATATCCCTTTTGCTCCTGTGCTATTTCAAAGGTAAAAGGGGATTAGTCCATCTACTCCCTAACTCTTCCGTACCTCCCATAGGAATGTAACTGGTATGGATTTTCTATATACTAGGCTAGACATAGCTGCCATGTCAATACTACTGAATAAGGCATGAAGAGTTATAGATTGCTGATTGAAAGAAAGCAAGCACCTCATTTTCAAACTCAGCTATATTGTGAATCAGCAGTGATGGAGAAACTATGCAGAATGCGGTGATAATCTAGTGGGTCAGAGAAATATCAGACTAATGAGTCAAAAGGAGAGAGCAGAATACAGACATTAAAAATACATCCTTATAGATAGATTCTTATTAATTTATGCAATAGATGTATCTTATTTTGCCCCATTTTATTGGAAATAAACCTTTGCTAATCAAGCAAATATCAGACATTTACTTGCAAAATTTCCTTTGAGCAGTTTTCCATATACTACATTTTGAGAATACAATTGAGAGTCAGATTTTCACTCACAATTGGTCCATTTTACTGCCCCAACACAGAAATTATTGTGAACAGTGACTTTTCTATGAGGATTGTGCCTTTCTTTTTTTCTAAATGCTAAATATAATGAATAAGCAATGTGACTCCTTGAACACAAAAGCTGTTCAGCTTCCCTAGCCCTCTCCTTCCACTCAAGTGCTCCTTCTTAGTCCTTTTCTTTCTCATTTTTGGCAGTCCTGAACAGCAGCTCTGGGGCTCTTGGAAACTCCTACCTCCTACCTCCAACCCACGGGTCTGTATTAGTCTGCTGGGGCTATTATAGAAAGTGCTACAGACTCGGGGCTTAAACAACAGAAATGTACTTTCTCACAGTTCTGGGGTCAGAAGTCCAAGTTCAAGCTGTCAGCAGTTTGTTTTCTTCTGAGCCCTCTTTCTTGACTTGCGGATGGCTACTCTCTTACTGGTTCTCATATGGTCATCCTTCTGTGTTTTCTGTGACCTAATCTCCTCTTCTTGTAAGAGTGTAAGTGATATTACTAGGATTATGACTCACCTTAATGAACCCATTTTAACCTAATCAGCTCTTTAAAGCCTTTGTCTCCATACAGTCATACTTTGGGGTTCAAAGGGTTTCTGCATGTGAATTTTGTGGAGACACAATTCGGCATGTAACAGGATGATATTTGGAGATGTTTTTCTTGTCTAGACTTATTCCATTTAGAACAGACACATAAACTCCAACATCAATCTTGAATTATTAGAAGTAGATGCCACTTTCAAGCTCATAGCAAATAATTTCCTTTGATTCACCAAAATGATTGAACTAGTGGTTTTCAAATAAGGCAGGAGAACAACTTGTTAACATTTTAGAAATCGGATAGTTTTTGGTTGTCACAATTATTGGAGGGGACTACTACTATGTAAGACATAAGCCTGTCATTGTTTCTGCAGCATCACTATGTTGAACTATATTTTTTAAAAATTACAACTGACTAGGTGGAGTGGCTCACATCTATAATTCCATCTGTTTGGGAGGCAGAGATCGGGAGGATTTTGGTTTGAGGTTATATCTACCAATAAGCTAAGCATGGTGGTATGTGCCCTTGATCCCAGCTATGCAGAGGCTATAGGTAGGAGGACTGTGATCTGAGGCCCACCCTAGGCAAAAACTCAAGACCTTACCTGAAAATTAATTTAATTCAAAAAGGGCTGGAGGCTTTGCTTAAGTGGTAGGTAATCTGCCTAGTGAGTACAAGGTCCTGAATTCAAATCCAGTACCACAAAAATTTGCAACTTTGTGATAGTGTGATATTTTTGGTCTTTATCCCCAGTTCATAGCATGGAGCTCCTTAAAACTCTTGTAATGTCTTGAACATCGGAGTGATAACAGAGCATCTTTCCTTAAAATATGTGATTTTAGATCTGACACAAAACTTCCAAGACCCTTGGAATCTCAGGAGTGATAAGAGTATCTTTTATATGCTAATGACATGACTGGTGACTGAGGCCCTGAGGTAACTGTCAAGATCAGGATGTGCCTTGCTTTAAGTTACTCCATATTGTATGGAACAATAGCTTTCAGTCTCTACCTTGCCCCAAGTGATTCCATTTTATAAAACAGAAGTTTGCTGAATTTTGAGTGCAAATTCTAAGACAGAATGACTCTATATCTTGTTTATGCTCCATCTGTCCAGCACAAACCATGAGGCACAGACTGATAAATAACTTATTTATGCAAATAAAATATTACCCCTATGAACTTATTCAGTTAAATCAGGTGCACATAAGATTATCAAAACCATATTTAAAAACTGGGATCTAGATGTTGGTGGCTCACGCCTGTAATTCTAGCTACTTGAGAGGCTGAGATTGGGAGGATGGCTGTTTGAGGTCAGCCCTGGCAAACAGTTTGTGAGACACCATCTCCCAAATAACCAGAGAAAAATGGACTAGAAGTGTGGCTCAAGTGATAGAGTGTCTGCTTTGCAAGCATGAAACCTTGAGTTCAAACCCCAGTCCAACTAATAAACAACAAAAATAGGTCCTAAGATTATTGAACAGATTGATGAATGATGCAGCCCCTTCCCTTGAATCGTATAAAAGGAGGGACATCTAACACTGGGGAACAGCAGCACCCACTGACTCATTACCAAGACCAAGTGTATGCATCATGGAATCATCAGATGACAAACTAATGATTCTGCTGCTTGACATGACCTACTTGAATTGTCATTTGCCCAGAAACCAGCTCTGATCCTCAAACCAGCCCTGATCCAGAACAGCTGTGTGACTAGGTTCCTACTATCTTATCCAACCACCTGCATTGACTCTTTGCCTCTATATCAGCACTCAGCTCACTGCTCTTTACTCAGTAAGGCCCTTTGAACCTAACATCTGCTTTAACTCATTCTTAGCCATTCTGTAATATGCACACACACAGATACACATACACACATACACACACACAATTGTGTGAAGTGTAATGTGTGATCTGAACATTAATACTAGTATTTAAGATTGGAATAAAAGAACCTGTGATTACAGGGTTGGAGACATGACTCAAGTGGTACACCTGCCTTGCAAATGTGAAGTCTTGAGTTCAAATTCCAGTACTGCCAAAAACAAAGAATGGGTGATTGTCAACAGTCCTGGCTACAAAGTGAAATCAGTAGTACTTGGTGAATTAAAGCGAATAATGAAGTTGATATAGCCACAGCATTATTAGAGGATTGACCAGAAGAAGAGAGAATTTTAGGAAGGAGGACAGCATCATATGCTTCAATTCCTCTGGTTTTTTTGTTTTTTGGTTTTTTTGGTAGTACTAAACTTTGAACTCAGGTCCTTGTACATGCTTAGCAGACACTTTACCACTTGAGCCATGCTTCCAGCCTATTTTTGCTTCAGTTATTTTTTTTCAGTTAAGGTCTTGGGGTTTTTTTCCCTGGGCTGGCTTGGATTGCAGTCCTCCTACTAAAATTACCCTGGTAGTTGGGATGATAGTTGTGCACCACCATGTCCAGTTTTTCCATTGAAATGGAGTCTTATTTATTTATTTTCTATTACATTTAGTCACATGTATATTCAATGGTTTTGGCCAGCCCCCACCCCTTTCTGGGCAGAACCTGTTCCACCCTCTTGTTCTCCAATTTTGTTGAAGAGAAGAGAAAACATAACAGATAATAAGAAAGGCATAGTGTTTTTGCTAGTTTGAGATAAAGATAGCTGTACAGAGAGACTCCTAGCATTGCTTCCATGCACATATGTATTACAACCCACATTGGCTCATCTCTACCAAACCTCTTCACTGTTTCCTAGTCCCCTTCCCATAGTGGCCTCTGTCAGTTTAAGATTACTATATTTGCTCCTCTACAGTGTGCACATCAACCACATTCAAGTTTTAGGTTTCCTTCCCTTTCCCTATTCCTCCCATGCACATTCTCCCCTTAGTGTGTGACCCATGTCTCATATTACTGCATTTGTTTAGGTCTATAATCCACATATGAGAGAGAACATATGATATTTGGCCTTCTGAGCCTGACTAACTTTGTTTAAAATGATGTTCTCCAGTCCCATCTATTTACTTGTGAATGACAATATTTCATTCTTCTTTGTGGCTGAATAAAATTCCATTGTGTATAAATACCACATTTTTTTAATCCATTCATTGGTAGTAGGGCATCTTGTTTGTTTCCATAACTTGGCTATTGTGAATAGTGCTGCAATAAACATGGGTGTGCAGGTGCCTTTGTAATAATCTGAGCCACATTCCTCCAGGTATATTCCTAGGAGTGGTATGGCTGGATCATATGGCAGATCTATGTTAAGTTTTTTTTAAGAAGCCTCCATATTGTTTTCCAAACTGGTTGTACTAGCTTACCTTCCCACCAGCAGTGTATGAGGGTTCCTTTTTCCCCACATCCTCATCAATATTTGTTGGTGGTGTTCTTGATGCTAGCTATTCATACAGAAGTGATGGTTTTGATTTGCATTTCCTTTATGGCCAGGGATGGCAAACATTTTTTCATGTGTTTTTTGGCCATTTGGACTTCTTCCTTTGAAAAAGTTCTGTTTAGTTCAGTTGCCCATTTCTTTATTGGTTCATTGATTTTGGGGGACTTTAGTTTTTTGAGCTCCCTGTATATTCTGGTTATCAGTCTCTTGTCTGATGTATAGCTGGCAAAGACGTTCTTCCACTCTGTGAGTGGTGTCTTCAATTTACAGACCATTTCTTTTGTTGTGCAGAAGCTTTTTAATTTCATATAGTCCCATTTTTCCATCCTTTCTCTTAGCTGCTGTGCTGCTGGATTCTACTGAGGAAATCCTTGCCTATACCTATTGCTTCCAGAGTATTCTCTGCTCTTTCATGTACTAACTTCAGAGTTCCAGGTCTGATATTAAGGTCCTTAATCCTCTTTGAATTGATACGAGTACAGGGTGACAGACAGGGATATGAATCTAGTTTCAGTTTTCTGCAGGCATACAATCACTTTTCCCAGAAACGTGTGGAAGAGGCTGTCTTTTCTCCATCGTATGTTTTTGGCACTTTGTCGAAACTAAGGTGGGCATAATTGTATGGATTCATATGTGGGTCCTCTATTCTGTTCTGCTGGTCTTCATATCTGTTTTTGTGTCAGTACAATACTGTTTTTATTGCTATGACTCTGTTGTATAGTTTTAAGTTGGGTATTGTGATACCCCCAGCATTGCTCTTTTTGCTCAGCATTGCCTTGGCTATTCATGGTCTTTTGTGTTTCCAAATGAACTTTAGGGTAGATTTTTCAATCTCTGGGATGAATGTCAATGGGATCTTGATGGGAATGGCGTTGAACATGTATATTGCTTTTGGTAGTATTGCTATTTTTACTATGTTGATTATGCCAATCCATGAGTATGGGAGATCTTTCCTCCTTCTGTAGTCTTCTCCATCTCTTTCTTCAGTGTTTTGTAGTTCTCCTTATAGAGGTCATTTACATCCTTTGTTAAGCTATTCCTAGGTATTTAGAATTCTGGTAGAATTCTACCAGACCTTTAAAGAAGAACTAATAGCAACACTCATTAAACTTTTCCATGAAATAGAAGGGAAAGAACACTGCCTAACTTATTCTATGAAGCCAGTATTACACTCATCCCAAGACCAGACAAGGGCACATCCAAAAAGGAGAGATACAGGTCAATCTCCTTAATGAACATTGAAGCAAAAATCCTCAATAAAATAATGGCAAACCAAATCCAACAACATACTAGAAAGATCATTCACCATAACCAAGTCAGCTTCATCCCAGGGATGCAGGGATGGTTCAACATATGCAAATCAATAAATGTAATACAGCACATTAATAGAAGCAAAGACAAAAATCACTTGATCATTTCCTAGATGCAGAAGTCTTTGAATGGATTCAACACTATTTCATGATAAAAGCTCTAAGAAAACTAGGAATAGAAGGAATGTACCTCAACATTGTAAAGGCTATATATAACAAACCTATAGCCAACATCATACTTAATGGGGAAAAACTAAATCATTTCCCCTAAAGTCAGGAATGGGACAATGATGCCCACACTCCCACTCCTATTCAACATAGTCCTGAAATTTCTAGCCAGAGCAATAAGGCAACAAGAACAAATAAAAGGAATACAAATATGTAAGGACATAGTCAAAGTATCCCTATTTGCAGATAACATGATCCTTTACCTCAACGACCTGAAAAACTGCACCCAAAAACTCTTAGACACCATAAACAGCTTCCGCAATAGCAGGATACAAAATCAACTTACAAAAATCAGTAGCCTTTCTATACACCCACAATGAACAAATTGAGAAGGAATATAGGCAAACACTTCCATTTACAATAGCCTCAAAGAAAAAATGAGATGGAGTCTTGTTAACTCTTTACTTAGGCTGGCCTTGATTCACAATCCTCCTGATACCTGCTTCTCAATTAGCTGGAATTATAGACATGAGCTACAGTGTCCAGCTCTCAATTCCTTATTTTTATAGAGATTAATTTACACGCTGAGGATTGTCTTGGTTTGTAACCACATGAAATTGGTTCTGAATACTTTACTAAGTTGAACCTCTTGTAATCCTACATTCCCAAGAAAAGAAAGATGATTAGGTTTCAGAGGTAAGACTCTCTCATCCATCATCCTTTTATCTAAGAAAATAAACAAAGCATATACATCATTCTAATGTGTTCTCTGAGAAGCCACTCTGAGATGGAGGTCACAGGCATAAAATTTATCAGAGAACACTCTCAGGATTTATACTTGCAGACCAGAAAGAGTGGAAACAGGATTATACAAAGGAAAAACCTGGAATGTAATGAAGTCTTGACAAAGGCCTCAGATGATTCCATGGGAGCTGCTGAAACTGAAGCCCTTTGAAATTATCCCATATTGCAGGGGTGGGACTGCACTTTTACACTACACATCAACCAGTCATTTTAATACACGCTGTGCCCCCTCCCCAAGAGGTAGTAAACTTGAATGAGGAGGCTCTTTTTAGCTGAGAATGATTGCCAGAGAGGGAAGTGATTGCCTAGCTGCTGGGAGAGTGAGCAGGATTTGGGTAGCTCACCAGTGTCCATACCCTCTCAAATCAGCTCTTGTGGGATTCTGCTTTAAAATCAGCAACTGCACAACAGGTTACAGCTTGGGGTGTTATAAGTAAAATGGGGTCATTTTGTTAGTCTCTTTTTGACTTTGGGATCATCCTAACTTTGAGGATTTATATTTTTGCTTTTCTTCCTGGAGACCAATATAAACAATGAGACAAGTGGACCAAATTCTGTACACAATCAACTCAATTCCACATCTAAAGCAGATACAAGAACATTTATTTCCCGCCCCAATGAAGAGAATTTTTCCTCTTCATGCGCTTGAAGAGATGAAGATTTCTATTTCAGTGTAGAACTGTCAGAGCAAATAAAATAATTATGCTTAAACACTGTCCTCTCATCTGCCTTTGAAATGAATTATAAAATTAAGCCACCAAAAACCCACTACCAACTCCTTGTTTTCTTCCTCATATTTATTTCCAGCTTAAATGGAAATTAGGTTTTCTCCTCCTTCCTGTCAGATAATTCTTGGGAAGTTCTCCAACAATGTCCTCAGATGCTCTTCCACATTCAAATGTTGTCCTCAGCTGAAAGACTTAGGCTCCTCATTCAAACTAATTTTTACTCTCAGATAATTTATAAGACTTCTGCTTACTCTACTGACCAGAAGATGCTTTCTGCTCTGGGGCCAGAAAAATCTATTCTGATGTCCTACATTTGTGATACATATGGCATAAAATAAACAGGAAATTCAAAGTAACATTTCTCATGGTTTTGGGTGTCACCAATCTTGCGATGTATATTCACATTAAATATTTCTGTCTTTATAGAAAAAGATATGAAATTCTGTTTTTTAACTTCCCTCAATCAGTTGACTAGAATGCTCATATTATTTTACATTGACTATAATGTTAAAAATATATATTCCATTTGTATTCTGCTCAGATCCTAAGCAGTTTCTTGAATATTCAAGATGCTGAACATAAATTTCTTCGTTGGTTGCTTGTCTCTTATTACTTAGACTTTAGGCTTTGGTTTTTCAAGATGGTTCTGCTTATCGTGTCTTTAGAAGGCAGACTAGTACAAACAGGCCCCCAGCTGGTCTCCAGCAGCTTGAAAGAGGGGAGGCCAGAGTAGCTATTGGAATGCATTCTTCTGGGGTTGACTTTTTTTGGTCTGGCTTTTAAATTCAACATTATTTACAAGATGCATATAGTTGAATATTCATTTTTTTTGTTGTGTTGGGAGTCATCTTTAAACCCCCCTTCCATCACCCTTTTTAAGTTTCATCATCAAATCTATCAGTGCCATCTTCAAATACATCTAAAGTCTTGCTCCTTCATGCCATCTCCTTAGACACCACCCAGTCTCTAGCCCATAGTACTTCTTGCTTGAAGGCTGCTATTGTCTTTTGATGAGTAGCCTCACTTCCAAGCCTGTTTCTCTCTAATCTTGTCTGCACATGAATTTGACCTTTAAAAAAAAGTAGGCTGTATCATGTTAGTCATGTACATGACATATTTCATTTAGGATAATGCCTGAAGTCCTCATGGGTCTACAAGGGCCTGCATGACCTAACTTGTCCCTAACAGAATCTACCATCCTCTTGCCACATTCTCCAGCTGTGTTCTTTCAGCTCCTTAGAAAAGTTCTTCCTTATTCTCAACTTTGGTACGTTTATTTTTCCTACTTTGAATTTTTGCAAATTCCTTCTCTGAGAGGCCACCTCCATGATAGAGTCATCTACACTGAATATCTCTGTCATTTTCATTTTCAGTGATTGCCATATCTGTCACCCACATTACCAACCCCATAGTTACTGTGTGTTTAATGTTGTTTTCCCACTGTGGATGCTAAGATGCCATGTCTGTTTTATTTACTGTTGTATCTGCAGGGTCTAGTACAGGACCTGGTACATAATGACTGCTAAAAAATGTTTCTGTAATGAAAAAAATGAAAGTAGAGTTTCAGGAACTATGCCAAAGTTTACCAGGAAATATAAGTGAAAGGGAAATTTTCATTTACACTTTTGGATCTGAAGATTTTCAGCTGAAAATAGGTGGTTTGGGTATCAAGATTTCTAAGCATCTTGAAGATTAACCAGTTAATTGTACTCAACCATTTACTTAATGAGCAACTCTAGTCAAAGCTCAGTCTTTCATTGTAGAGAAATAGTCTCTGAATTAGAAGGAGTACAAGCTCCATACCACAGTTATACTTTGAAACTTTAAAGCTGGCTACAATGCATATGGAACCCACAGGTAATAATATTCATCCCAGATCCAGTTACGGTTCTCTTTCTCCACTACCCTAGCCAATACACACCATATAATGTAAAAAAATAAATGTGCAGTTTATAAAAATGACATTAAGTTGACCGAACTCTGGATTGCCAATGACCTTTTAGGCCACAAGAGGGAGCTGTTTAAACTCTTGTTAAACATAGGAAACAAGCGAAAGGGAAGAAATTTGGCAATCATAAGGTTGGCCAGATGGACACCTATTTATATGATATTGACTCTTGAATTCCACTTATTTTTAAGCTATCAAATTTTAATTCTTCTTATCTGCAATATAATTTGCATTTTAAATACCATTATTAAAGGCAGAGAATTGTTTTTGCCTTAAAAATCTAATTTTAAGTCATTTAACTAGTGTGGAAAATATGAGTATTCTGTTAGATGACAATTCCCTTCAAACTAAATCTATTCCCTAAATGCTTATTAATCAACAGCCTCACGAAGAAATAGTTTTTCTTTAAAAATACTATTTCTTCCAATAATTAATTTATAAGATTTATTTCAATCATCAGATTTTAAAAAGAAATGCATGATTATGCCCTGAGAAGTCATTTCTTAAGAACACTGAAGTGTAATTATAGACATATTTACACACCATGAATCCAATTACACAGTAGCTGCCCATCTCAGTCACCTGGAGATGGCGTTAAAATGTATAAAGGGGCATGACCTAAGGGCGGAGGCATGTTTCTATACAGAGGGGCTACTGAGAGGGCAAAGGACCAATAGTACTATCAGCAGTAACTTTCATTATTAGTTTATACAGGCCAGGTACTATGCTTAAAGCACTTCACATGGATTAGCTCATTATTTACTTACAACCTTGTGAGATAGCTACTATTATTGTTTTTATTTTAGAGCTGAGAAAACAGAAAGATTAAGTGACTTGCACAAGATTACAAGCTATTAAGTGAGGGAATGAGGATTTGAAACACCCTCATCCCCAAGGTAAGGCTCCTAAATGCAATTCTTCTCAACTGGTGAATCTGACTGTGAGTCAAATCAGTGGACGTCTGGGTAAAAATGCTCTCTCCCTGTAATGTAATTCTCAACACCAGGATTCTGCCAGGATTCTCTTCTTCCCATAAAATGTTTGTCCTGAGATGTGAGAGGAACACTTTCGCAGTTGTGTAACGGGCAGCTACATCTAGGATGACTGTCAGTGAATAGGAAATATGGGAAAGGTGATGGTTTTCTGCTGACTCACTCCTGTGATCTCAAGCCTTTTGGGAATACAGACAGACTAATCTGAATCATAAAGAACATGCATCATTTAATGTCCAAAGAGAAGCTACCAAAATGTTCTGCGACAAATGACTTATTAAAAAAATGCCTACATTTTACTATAGTGGTTCTGGAACCTGAGTGTTTTTGAGTAAGTATTCAAATATAGTCTATGAGTAGAATCCTAAGCATCATCTTCCTGGTTCTGGGCAGGGCTGTGGGAGTTAGAGGCTTCAGAATCTTCCTGCTGTGGGCTTCCTGCATTTTCTTCTTACCCTTACCCTCAACCCTACTCCTAACTAGTCTTAAAATACTTGGAAAACATTGATGATTTTTCTTATTAGAGAATTTATAAGAAAATATCAATGTTGAATATAAAAATAAATAACTCAGTTTTTACCCTTTAACCTTTAGTAATGTCTTCTCAGGCCTCCACTCAAGTTCTCCTTATGAATCAGGCACAGAACTTGAAAGAATTTTTGAGAAAGACTGAAAATCATATTGCATTAGGATTGGGCATTTTCTGTTTTATTTGCTATGATTTGAATATGATTTAAAAAGATTCGTGTGTTGGGAACTCATTTCTCAGGGTGGCAGTATTAGGAGGTTGTGTAGACCTTATGAGATGGGTCCTTAGGTAGGTTGGAGACATGCCCTTGGATGGCCACAGTTGCTTTTTCTGCTTCCTGACTTGTCTTATGACCCTTCCTCTGTCCACACTCCACTATTGGCCAGCTGCTATAGGCCCCTCCCCAGAGCCAGAGCCAGTTTAACTATAAGCCTTTCAATCAAATTTGAATTTCAAATAAACAACAAATAATTTCTTCAGTATAATTATTTTCCAAATACTACATGGGAGATACTGACATTAAATATTGTTCACTATCTGAAATTCAAATGTAACAGGGTAGCTTGTATTCACTCTATCTGATTCCCCTACTTCTCCACCCCCCTTCACTGATCAATTGCAGCTCAGTGGTTAAGCTTCTAGGCCCTGGAATCAGACCATTGGGAAGACTTGCTATATGTGAATTTCAGCAAATTACTTAATTTATCTGTGCTTAGTTTCTCACCTGTAAATGGGGATAATAATAGAACCTACTGCCTCATAGGTTCATGACAGGATTAAGTGAATTAATGCATTAAAGTACTTGGCAAATGGTACAATCAGGCTGCTTTGGAAATACGTCAGAGTCGGTAGTTTATAAACAATAGAAATTGATTTCTCACAATTTTGGAAGTTGAGAAGTCCAAATTCCCAGCCCCAGTAGATGTGGTGTTTGGTGAAGGTGTGTCCCATCAGTGGGGTCTACTGGCAGCATCCTCGCTTGGTGGAAAAGGCAGAAGGCCAAAAGGGCCTAGAGCATACTCCCTTCTACCTCTTTTATAAGAGTACTAACCCCATTCACAAGGACAGTGAGCTCATGACTTAATCACTTTCTAAAAGGCCTGTTAATACAAGTTAAGAATCCCATACCAGAAATGCTTAGGGCCAGACAGGCTTGACATTTTGGATCTTTTTGTGTGTGTGTGTGTAATATTTACATTTATATCATGAAATATCTGGAAGGGGTTTCTAAGTCTAAACATGAAATTCTTTTATATTTCTTATACACATAGCCTGAAGGTAATTTTATACAATATTTTTAGAGCACCTGCATTTGGACTGTACTTCGCCAATTGAGGACCGATATGGAATTTTCCACCTGTGGCATAATGTTGGCATTCAAAAAGTTTCAGAATTTGGAGCGTTTTGGATTGTGAATTAGAGATGCTCAATCTGTACTATCACATTGGGGGTTAGGTTTCATCATATGAACTTTTGAGGGACACATACATTCAAATCATAGCAGTAATTGAGTAAATAAGGAACAAATGTTAGCTATTAACATTATTACTACTTTTAGAGATGTTCTTCATTCTAAAAATGAGTGTGATAAGTGATTTGTATGTTATCGGGACTCTTTCTTTCATCTGTTTTAAAAGATGGTAGAGATTTTAAATAAAATGCATTGTTAAAAATAAAAATATAAAAACAAAAAACAGACAGAAAGAAGACTGTAGTGATACTGTATTGTGTCCTGTAACTACTGAAGACAGATTGTTGAAAGGGAGGAAGGAAAGGAGGAAGAGAAGAGAAGAGAAAGAGAGAGAGAGAGATTATATAGATTTCTTCTCAACAGTCTGACTATGTACACTTGTGGTTGAGCTTATAAATTTATTCTAAGTCCAGAGGGAATAAGTGATTTGGTCAAGGTCAATCCATTCCACGGTATATCAAAAAGTCAGACCTATTTCTTGGGTAGTGGCCTCAAGGGCTTGTGAGGTATAGGGGTAAAGAGTTGGCTATATGCCTATGCTTCCACTGCTCTTTAGAGTGCTGGAAAGTCTCATTCCAGGCCATGGAAGGAAAGGGAGTGGTGCACCCTCATGGGGGTGTGAGTATAGCAACCAACTAAACAGCTCCCCAGAGGCTTCTTTCAGAGTCAATGGAACCTCCCAAGAGGCTCATTTACCCCCCAGAGAAGGATTTGAGTACAAGAGAAAATAATTATTCTTGTAGAGTCACACATATGTGAGAGGGGCAGTTGAGTATAAATACAAGGTCTGATAATTTTTATTATCTGTTAGCAGCTGAGATACTGAAGGTCTGTGAACACTGAAATCTTCAACTACTGAGAGTTATGTGCCTGCAGTGTTGATGAGGCTTTTATCTTGTCATCAGTTTTCTCGCTTGAAAATCACTAACAACAGGATTAAAAGAAACAGAACTTTTCTTTCTATTGCATCCTGTTATTTACTCCAAAAATTGTTCTGTGGGGTCATCAGAATAGAGTACCATGGTTCTATTTCAAAGAAGGGAAAAGACAGCTCTGAGCATACTCTTTGGACTTAGCTTTGTCTAGGTAAGTAACCAGATGGAGATGAAAAGCAAGGCCAAATATGAACATCTATTTACCCCTTAAGGCTTTAAAAGCACTCTTAGGTTAGAACCAGAAAATATTGGTACTTGAATGAAACACAGATGTCTTATACATCTAAGTACAACCTGTCAGTTTATAGACCAGGAAGCCAAAGCCCAGAATAGTCTAGAGAATTCTACAAGACTATATAACTGCCTAGTGGTGGAACTGAAATTAGAACTAGGTTTTCTTGTCTCTCTAAATATTGTTGGTTTCATGGAAGGACTATGGCCTCTCACAAAGGCCAAGCTCAAAGTTAAAGGGAGAGTGGGGAGCTAGAGGAAGAATGCATTATCCTCGCAGAGCTGAATGTAACTATAGGGAAATGGTTGGGATTGTGCTTCAAACACTGAAGTGTCTTAAGGGTCAGGGTAGCTTTGAAATTCAGTTTATCCCTTCTACATGGTCTATGTGTGTGGGTGATGCACATGTTAGGAAGAGGTTGGGACAATAAGGGTTTCAGTGAACACCATGCAGGATAAAAGAGAAACTGAGGATGTGGATACCATCTGTACAGTGTTTATGAATCAGGAGGAAAGGCAGAATAATCACACAAAGAGCCATGAGAAATGAGTGAGTCACTGCATTATGGGCAACCAACTGGTAGGTGGTGCTTTAGAAGCTAAAATACAGCCCATCATTCTATTTCTCAGATGAGCCAGCTTCTATGAGTTACTCCAGCAGGGAAAACTGTTTCGTGTCATTATAATGGCATGTGTGGTTTATGATGAGACTAGGAGTCATATATATAGGATTTCTATTTAATAGAACATAAAACACCAGTGATCTAAAAACAACTTTTCACAATTCTAGAATTTTGTCCAGAAATTGCTACCATGTGGTTTCTGAATCAGGATTATGCTGCAAAGTATTTTTCCATTGACTCTGTCGTCATTACTGTCATTTTTTCTTTTTCAGTCATTTTCAGATATCTGCTCTTTTCTCTCTCATCTTCCAGGGGCTGACATTTATTTGTAATATAACACTTCAGTGTCATTTTAGTGATCATTAAAGATGCTGTGTTGTATGCTCTATGCTTTATAAAGACAGATGTGTATTTTCACTGAAGGAGCACACAGTGTGGAGTGGGAGAGGAGCAGAGGAGATGGAAGGAAGTGATGAGACAGGTAGATAGATTGCTTTACCTCAAGGGTGAGATATTAAGTAGTGCTACAGGATAGGCACCCAAACTTGTGATGTGTGTAAATGGAGATTAATTTCACTTGAGGAAAGAAAAGGGAGGTATTAGGAAAGTCTGCATGTAGGAGATGGCATTTGAACGGGTCCTTGCTGAATGTTGTAAAGCTGGGAATTATATCAGGGATGAATGATTAACCTGGAAATTATTTGAGGGAGTCGGTAGAGATTAGATTGAAAACCTGAGCTGAGACAGCTTCTGTTGAGGAGGAGATTGGACTTAAATTGATGAGCAATGGGGAAGTCTCGAAAATTGCAGAGTAGAGGAAGGATATGCAGTCTAACAACTGCCACCGTTTTTCTCTGTGATACTTTTTAGAAAGAAACAAATGACAGAAACGCTAGCTGATACAGAGATTATATTAAAAACCAGGAAATTGTTCCATAGAGCTAACTGTGCTGTGTCTTCTATACTTTCTACATATTTGTTACTTTATAAATGTTTCTCATATAAGGGGCATGAGGAGCTGTAAAGTACTACTAAGGGAAATCATCAAAAGTACAAGCAAGGACATGGAAGAATCTCAGAGGCATTGTGCCGAGTGAAAGAAACCAGATTTAAAAGCTTATGTACTATATGAACTCTTTATATGTCATTCTAAAAAAGGGAAAATTATAGAGCTAAAACAGGCCAGTAATTGCCAGGGGTTAGGGACAGGGAGGTCAGACTGCAGAAGGGTCAACACGAAGGACTTCTTTGGGATTTTGGAGTTGTTCTACATCCTGTTGATGGCACTAGTTGCAAGAGCCTGTGCATGTGTTGTAACTCATAGATTTGGACATTGAAATTTTTACTCTAATATAAATTTTAAAAATAAGAAAAAGATTAAATTTTATTATTATATTTAGGCAAATATTTCTGAAAATATTTTTATATTGTCTAATTCTTCAAAAATTGGTGATTTCTTTGAGTATTCATGGCGAGTATATGTGTGTGTGCATATGTGTACACTCTTCCCTCTTTATCTATGGGGGATTGATTTCAGGACTCCCCCTCAGACACCAAAACCCATGGATTCTCAAGTTTCTTATATAAAATGGCATAGTATGTGCAAATAACCTATGCACATCCTCTTGTGTACTTTAAATCATGTCTAGATTATTTATGATACCTAACACAAACTATTATGTAACTAGTTGTTATACTATATTGCTTAGGGAAAAATGATAAGAAAACTATCTGTACATGTAAATATAGGCATAATTTTTTTTTAATCTAAAATTGGTTGAATCTTTGGGCATGAAACCTGTGGATATGCTAACAGTATGCCTGTGCTTGTGTGTGTATATGTATGTGTGTATTTATCTACATATGCATATATATGCATAATCAACCAGAATAATAAATTATTCACTATGGCAAAAAGAAGATATCTATTTCCTCAAGTATTCATGTGCTTCATTAGAGACTCCACTGGCTCTGTTATTTTAAATAAATAAGATACTTGCAAATAGTATGCTAATTGTTTTATTGTGACTATTCCTGAATTATTTCATATTCTGATTGTTACAATTCATTTTCCACTTTTGTTTGTGTTAGAAATTTGTTTTTTTTTTTCATTTTTCTTTTATTATTCATATGTGCATACAAGGCTTGGTTCATTTCTCCCCCCTGCCCCCACCCCCTCCCTTACCACCCACTCCGCCCCCTCCCTCTCCCCCCCCCAATACCCAGCAGAAACTATTTTGCCCTTATCTCTAATTTTGTTGTAGAGAGAGTATAAG
This sequence comes from Castor canadensis, assembly GCF_047511655.1. Taxonomy (NCBI): domain Eukaryota; kingdom Metazoa; phylum Chordata; class Mammalia; order Rodentia; family Castoridae; genus Castor; species Castor canadensis. The sequence continues at coordinate 91,648,461 of NC_133399.1, read as the reverse complement.
CAATAATAGGAAGGAACAAGGGGTTTTGCTGGTTGAGATAAGGATAGCTATACTGGGCATTGACTCACATTGATTTCCTGTGCGTGGGTGTTACCTTCTAGGTTAATTCTTTTTAATCTAACCTTTTCTCTAGTTCCTGGTCCCCTTTTCCTATTGGCCTCAGTTGCTTTAAGGTATCTGCTTTAGTTTCTCTGCATTAAGGGCAACAAATGCTAGCTAGTTTTTTAGGTGTCTTACCTATCCTCACCCCTCCCTTGTGTGCTCTCGCTTTTATCATGTGCTCATAGTCCAATCCCCTTGTTGTGTTTGCCCTTGATCTAATGTCCACATATGAGGGAGAACATACGATTTTTGGTCTTTTGAGCCAGGCTAACCTCACTCAGAATGATGTTCTCCAATTCCATCCATTTACCAGCGAATGATAACATTTCGTTCTTCTTCATGGCTGCATAAAATTCCATTGTGTATAGATACCACATTTTCTTAATCCATTCGTCAGTGCTGGGGCATCTTGGCTGTTTCCATAACTTGGCTATTGTGAATAGTGCCGCAATAAACATGGATGTGCAGGTGCCTCTGGAGTAACAGTCTTTTGGGTATATCCCCAAGAGTGGTATTGCTGGATCAAAAGGTAGATCGATGTCCAGCTTTTTAAGTAGCCTCCAAATTTTTTTCCAGAGTGGTTGTACTAGTCTACATTCCCACCAACAGTGTAAGAGGGTTCCTTTTTCCCCGCATCCTCGCCAACACCTGTTGTTGGTGGTGTTGCTGATGATGGCTATTCTAACAGGGGTGAGGTGGAATCTTAGCGTGGTTTTAATTTGCATTTCCTTTATTGCTAGAGATGGTGAGCATTTTTTCATGTGTTTTCTGGCCATTTGAATTTCTTCTTTTGAGAAAGTTCTGTTTAGTTCACCTGCCCATTTCTTTATTGGTTCATTAGTTTTGGGAGAATTTAGTTTTTTAAGTTCCCTGTATATTCTGGTTATCAGTCCTTTGTCTGATGTATAGTTGGCAAATATTTTCTCCCACTCTGTGGGTGTTCTCTTCAGTTTAGAGACCATTTCTTTTGATGAACAGAAGCTTTTTAGTTTTATGAGATCCCATTTATCTATGCTATCACTTAGTTGCTGTGCTGCTGGGGTTTCATTGAGTAAGTTCTTACCTATACCTACTAACTCCAGAGTATTTCCTACTCTTTCTTGTATCAACTTAAGAGTTTGGGGTCTGATATTAAGATCCTTGATCCATTTTGAGTTAATCTTGGTATAGGGTGATATACATGGATCTAGTTTCAGTTTTTTGCAGACTGCTAACCAGTTTTCCCAGCAGTTTTTGTTGAAGAGGCTATCTTTCTCCATTGTATATTTTTAGCTCCCTTGTCAAAAACAAGTTGGTTATAGTTGTGTGGCTTCATATCTGGGTCCTCTATTCTGTTCCACTGGTCTTCATGTCTGTTTTTGTGCCAGTACCATGCTGTTTTTATTATTATTGCTTTGTAATATAGTTTGAAGTCAGGTATTGTGATACCTCCTGCATTGTTCTTTTGACTGAGTATTGCCTTGGCTGTTCATGACCTCTTGTGTTTCCATATAAATTTAACAGTAGATTTTTCAATCTCTTTAATGAATGTCATTGGAATTTTGATGGGAATTGCATTAAACATGTAGATTACTTTGGGGAGTATCGACATTTTTACTATGTTGATTCTACCAATCCATGAGCATGGGAGATCTCTCCACTTTCTATAGTCTTCCTCAATCTCTTTCTTCAGAAGTGTATAGTTTTCCTTGTAGAGGTCTTTCACATCTTTTGTTAGGTTTACACCTAGGTATTTGATTTTGTTTGAGGCTATTGTAAATGGAATTGTTTTCATACATTCTTTTTCAGTTTGCTCATTGTTAGTGTATAGAAATGCTAATGATTTTTCTATGTTGATTTTATATCCTGCTACCTTGCTATAGCTATTGATGATGTCTAGAAGCTTCTGAGTAGAGTTTTTTGGGTCTTTAAGGTATAGGATCATGTCGTCTGCAAATAGGGATATTTTGACAGTTTCTTTACCTATTTGTATTCCTTTTATTCCTTCTTCTTGCCTAATTGCTCTGGCTAGGAATTCCAGTACTATGTTGAATAGGAGTGGAGATAGTGGGCATCCTTTCTGGTTCCTGATTTTAGAGGGAATGGTTTTAATTTTTCTCCGTTAAGTATAATGCTGGCTGTAGGTTTGTCATATATAGCTTTTATAATGTTGAGGAACTTTCCTTCTATTCCTAGTTTTCTTAGAGCTTTTATCATGAAATGATGTTGGATCTTGTCAAAGGCTTTTTCTGCATCTATTGAGATGATCAAGTGGTTTTTGTCTTTGCTTCTGTTAATGTGGTTTATTACGTTTATTGATTTTCGTATGTTGAACCACCCCTGCATCCCTGGGATGAAGCCTACCTGGTCGTGGTGGATAATCTTTTTGATGTGTTGCTGAATTCGGTTTGCCATTATTTTGTTGAGGATTTTTGCATCAATGTTCATTAAGGAGATTGGCCTATAGTTCTCCTTTTTGGAGGTGTCTTTGCCTGGTTTTGGGATAAGTGTAATACTGGCTTCATAAAATGTGTTTGGCAGTTTTCCTTCCCTTTCTATTTCATGGAACAGTTTAAGGACGGTTGGTATCAGTTCTTCTTTAAAGGTCTGATAGAATTCAGCAGAGAATCCATCAGGTCCTGGACTTTTCTTTTTGGGGAGACTCTTGATTGCTGCTTCAATTTCATTTTGTGTTATAGGTCTATTCAGGTGATTAATTTCCTCTTGGTTCAGTTTTGGATGATCATATGTATCTAGAAATCTGTCCATTTCTTTTAGATTTTCAAATTTATTTGAATATAGGTTCTCAAAGTAGTCTCTGATGATTTCCTGGACTTCCATGGTGTTTGTTGTTATCTCCCCTTTTGCATTCCTAATTCTACTAATTTGGGTTTTTACTGTCCTCATTTTAGTCAGGTTTGCCAGGGGTCTATCGATCTTGTTTATTTTTTCAAAGAACCAACTTTTTGTTTCATTAATTCTTTGTATGGTTTTTTTGGTTTCTATTTCGTTGATTTCAGCTCTTATTTTTATTATTTCTCTCCTTCTATTTGTTTTGGGATTTGCCTGTTCTTGTTTTTCTAGGAGTTTGAGATGTATCATTAGGTCATTGATTTGGGATCTTTCAATCTTTTTAATATATGCACTCATGGCTATAAACTTTCCTCTCAAGACTGCCTTAGCTGTGTCCCATAGGTTCCGGTAGGTTGTGTTTTCATTTTCATTGACTTCTAGGAACTTTTTAATTTCCTCTTTTATTGCATCGATGATCCATTCTTCATTAAGTAATGAGTTATTTAGTTTCCAGCTGTTTGCATGTTTTTTGTCTTTACTTTTGTTGTTGAGTTCTACTTTTACTGCATTGTGGTCAGATAGTATGCATGGTATTATTTCTATTTTCTTATATTTGCTGAGGCTTGCTTTGTGCCCTAGGATATGATCTATTTTGGAGAAGGTTCCATGGGCTGCTGAGAAGAATGTATATTGTGTAGAGGTTGGATGAAATGTTCTGTAGACATCTACTAGGTCCACTTGATCTATTGCATATTTTAGATCTTGGATTTCTTTATTGAGTTTTTGTTTGGATGACCTATCTATTGATGATAATGGAGTGTTAAAGTCTCCCACAACCACTGTGTTGGCGTTTATATATGCTTTTAGGTCTTTCAGGGTATGTTTGATGAAATTGGGTGCGTTGACATTGGGTGCGTACAGATTGATGATTATTATTTCCTTTTGGTCTATTTCCCCTTTTATTAGTATGGAATGTCCTTCTCTATCTTGTTTGATCAATGTAGGTTTGAAGTCTACTTTGTCAGAGATAAGTATTGCTACTCCTGCTTGTTTTGGGGGGCCATTGGCTTGGTAAATCTTCTTCCAGCCTTTCATCCTAAGCATATGCTTATTTCTGTCAGTGAGATGAGTCTCCTGTAAGCACCAAATTGTTGGATCTTCTTTTTTAATCCATTTTGTCAAACGGTGTCTTTTGATGGGTGAATTAAGTCCATTAACATTAAGCGTTAGTACTGATAGGTATGTGGTGATTCCTGCCATTTAGTTGTCTTAGTTGTTTGAAGGTTTGATTGTGTGTACCTAACTTGATGTTACTCTCTACTGTCTTGCTTTTTCTTATCCTGTGGTTTGGTGCTGCCTGCCTTTTCATGGTTAAGTTGGGTGTCACTTTCTGTGTGCAGGATCCCTTGCAGAATCTTTTGTAATGGTGGCTTTGTGGTCACATATTGTTTTAGTTTCTGCTTATCATGGAAGACTTTTATTGCTCCATCTATTTTGAATGATAGCTTTTCTGGGTAGAGTATCCTGGGGTTGAAGTTATTTTCATTCAGTGCCCAGAAGATCTCACCCCATGCTCTTCTTGCTTTTAATGTTTCTGTTGAGAAGTCTGCTGTGATTTTGATGGGTTTACCTTTGTATGTTACTTGTTTTTTCTCTCTTACAGCCTTCAATATTCTTTCCTTAGTTTCTGAACTTGTTGTTTTAATGATGATATGTCGTGGAGTAGTTCTATTTTGATCTGGTCTGTTTGGTGTCCTGGAAGCCTCTTGCATTTGTATGGGAATATCTTTCTCTAGATTTGGGAAATTTTCCGTTATTATTTTGTTGAATATATTACGCATTCCCTTCGCTTGCACCTCTTCTCCTTCTTCGATGCCCATGATTCTCAAGTTTGGTCTTTTGATGGAGTCAGTGAGTTCTTGCATTTTCTTTTCACAGGTCTTGAGTTGTTTAATTAATAGTTCTTTGGTTTTTCCTTTAATTACCATTTCATCTTCAAGTTCTGAGATTCTGTCTTCTGTTTGTTCTATTCTGCTGGATTGGCCTTCCGTTTTGTTTTGCAGTTCTGTTTCGTTCTTTTTTCTGAGGTTTTCCATATCCTGGCAGTTTTCTTCTTTATTGTTGTCTATTTTTGTCCTGAGTTCATTTATCCATTTATTCATTGTGTTCTCTCTTTCACTTTGGTGTTTATACAGTGCTTCTATGGTTTCCTTTATTTCTTCTTTTGCTTTTTCAAATTCTCTATTTTTTATTGTCTTGGAATTTCTTGAGTGTCTCCTGTACATTTTGGTTGACCCTATCCAGTATCATCTCTATAAAATTCTCATTGAGTACTTGTAGTATGTCTTCTTTTAAATTATTCTTGTGGGCTTCATTGGGTCCTTTGGCATAGTTTATCTTCATTTTGTTGGAGTCTGGATCTGAGTTTCTGTTCTCTTCATTCCCCTCTGGTTCCTGTACTAATTTTTTGCTGTGGGGAAACTGGTTTTCCTGTTTTTTCTGTCTTCCCGTCATTGTCCTCGGTGTTGTTACTGTCCCTGTACTGTGTGTAATTAAGTATTTTCTAGCTTGTAATAATAACAATGGTAATATTTAGAATGGAAGAGTGAGCTGAGATGGAAAGCAAGAAGTTAAAGAAAAGGGGAAAACAAATATACAGACAAAAGGGAGAAAGCAGAACAAGGTATCAGACAAGAGAGTTTCAAAGGTATAAACAGGGAGTGTTAGTGTACTAATCAACAGTAAGCTGAACAGACATTAGAGAGACAGAGAGAGGATTGAAAATCAAAGATTAAAAAAAAATAAAAAATAAGTAAATGAAAGTAATATCTATATATAAAAATGAATTAAAATAAAATGGAAAATAGAAATTGTAAACCTCAGATCTGATTAGATCTCATAGAATTTGATTTAACGATGTTCAAATAAATGAACTTACTTTTTGAAGTCTGATTGTGATAGATACTTTTCTGTCAGTAAAACATTTCATTGTTAGTTGAAGGTGTTTTCAAAGTTCAGTAGACCCTTGGTATGTTCGGGTATATGGTTCCAAGAAAGCCTCTATGATCAGGATGCACTGAGTTCAGTGCTGTACTGCAGATGCATAATTCATTTTTTCCATGACATTGTTCAACTTTACTAAAGACATCCTTTCTTTCAACAAATAAAAAATTTTCACTTTATCACCTAAATTGAGCACATTCACTTTTACTCTGCTTTTTGGTCACCATTTGTTTTTTGGGGAAGCAAATTTTTACAAAATTAAGGCAAGGAAACACTCAACAGACCACATAATTGATTTAAAAGAATTCATGATAACATGGGGCTGACTGAGAGTCTTTCTACATCAACTGAGCTGTGCAATGCATGCGAAGGATTTAAAAGTTTGTGGTTTTGATTTATTTTATTTATTTAATTTTGACTGTGCTTGGTCAAAACTGCAAGTAATTAATCTATGAATCTATGCCTTGTATATTACATATCACATGCCATCACAGCATGTAATCCAAATCAAAATTTCAAAGCACATTATTGATGTACTAAGGGAAGAAAAGTAAAAGGCTTTATTGCTTTTTATAGTCCAGGATAAAAATAGGGACTGATCTATTACAGATTAGATGTTCCAAAATTCCACATTTTCACTGAAGCTTCTTTCTAGTCACTCTAACTACTAAAATTACTAAAATGGTGGTTGATGATTCTTTGAAAATAAACATTGTCTTTTGACTTGAACCTGTGTTTAACTCTGCAGAATGATAGGTCCCAGGTCTGAGAGTTGTGTTACTTAACTCCACTGTGACTACAGTTTGCATGTTAATAGGAATGGTGCAGTCAGTCAGAGAAAGGCCAAGCAACCCTAACTCCTCTTTGAGGGGCACAAAGATGAAGCTACCAATCGCACTGGTGTTTTAGTTTCTCTTGAATAGTTGCCACTGATTGTTAAGAGTTATTTTAAATTAGTAAAATTAAAGTGTTGAGATTTTAAAGTCCTTAAAATGTTCCAGGACACTCCCCTCACCAGACATAATTTGAACATTGTCACTTGTAAGCTGTATTTCTGTTGCATAGTTCCTTATTTCTGCACCATTGCCATTAGGCAAAACCCTGTCTGACCCATCACCATACTCTCTCTGCTCTTGTTCTCCCTCCTTCCATTTCTACAGTTGTAGAACTGACAAAGCAGATATATTTAAAGCCCTGTAATGGATTCTTACTACTCTCAGGGTAAATTCCAAAAACCTGGACAGAACTCAAAAGCCTCAAATTATCTGGCTCTTTTGCTGACTATAGCATCATGTTGTTCACTACTTTAGTTTTTCACATTAGTTCTTCCTTCCCAGGAGCCCTGCACACATTCCCCCCACCTAGAGTGCTCACTTCCCTAGATGACCCTTTTCTACCTGTTCTTCACAATCCTTGTTTGAACCTCGCTTCCCAGAGATGACATCCCTGAGCTCCAAGGTGAGTCAGTGCCCCTTGGTATTAACATCTTCTCCACAATAGCACTTGTCAAAATTATAATTGAGCAATTATTTATGAAATTCTTTGTTATTTTTTGGTTGTTTTCCTTGTTAAGATTAGCTCCATGCTACTAGTGGACATTTCTATCTTATTCACTGGTGTTTCTCTAGAACTTAGCCAAGTGCCTTGGTCATAGTGTTTGTGTAATGAATATTTGTTCAATAAATAGATGAAAGACCAAGACCACAAGTGTACTTTAAAATGTAGTTAGTTAATGCTATTGAATGAGTGAAGTGGTAAAATAGGAAGTGCTATGAGTCTATTCCATCCTATGTATCAGTGGGTCTCAAATATTGCTGTGCACACATTACCCAGGGAGAGATCTAAACACATGGCTTCTTAAACTCCCACCACAGAAAACTGATTTCTCACATTTGGAGCAGTGCTCAGGAGTCTGATTATGCAATGAGCATTACAGGTGATTTTGGTGCAAGTTTTTGATACTACTCTTTGAGAAACACTGCTGTGAAATAATTATTTTCACATAAAACCAGCCCTAGATTACATTAATTGTGTTCATGGAAACTGGGTATGGTGATCAAATTCAATATAGTCACCTTGGAAACAGATTTACAACCTTAAAGAAAAAATTTTAAATAAACCTCTTATAATTGAGTTGTGATTAAGATATGGAAGTATTCGAAAAGAAGTTATTATAAAATTGGGTTAGAATTTTTATCTAAATAGTAAGTAAACCTATGACATTCTTCAAGCTAATAAACTAAAATAGTTTTCCCAAACTATTCTTTTATAGAAAACCCATGTCTTTCCCAACCTCCTTCAGTAGCATGAGCAGCATAGATACACATAGTTCTCCTTGGCGATTAGCAGTTCAATGTCTCCACAGTAATTTCCGGCACACACACACGAGTATGTGTTTTAGGCAGAGTGAGAATGGTTTTGTACATCATTCAATACGATAACCCAATCTCAAACCAGATGTTGCTGATTCAGAATGAATGCAAAAAGAAAAAAATCTAGCAACAAGACACTATGATTTTCACTCTTTAAATTTGTTCCACTTGGGGCAAAACTCAAGGCTGACTGGATCCTCGGTCAGCTTTAATGGGATAATGGTTTCAGAAGACTATAACTGAGGAAATGTGTTGCTTTGGACTGATCGGTTTTTTCATTATAAGTTTATTTTTTAAAAGAGATGTTACAAACTCATCTGATCAGCTACAGGTCTTTTTGAGAACTTTTTATATATTATCTGGGCAAATTACCAATGCTTATTTAAATGAAGCATCCTGAAAGAAATCAATTCACTGTCTCCACCCTAAATTCCATGTAGCAATTATTGCTTCAGAGATTACATGGACATTATCGGTCCTTAGTACTAATAGTCCTATTCTAGGACTCAGCATCCAATTGGCTTACAGTTGCCTGCTATTGCAGGTTGAATTAAAATCTATTGGAAGAACCAGAATGACAAAAAAGGTCATGTTTAAATTGACCTTGTGAACACTGCTGTATAGTACATTTGTGTTTATGGCTTTGCATTCTGAGACAACAGTTTTGTTTATTGACTCTTCTTGGGCTTCTATCTCAATACCTCCTCTTCTTGCAGTACTCAAGGCCTCACACTCAAAGCGTTTTACCACTTGGGGCACACCCCCAGTCTTCTTGCTTTTAGTTGGTTTTTCAGATAGGTCTTGCACTTCTGTCCATACCAGCCTTAGACCATGATCCTCCCAAGTAGCAGAGACCACAGGCATGCATTACCATGTCCTGCTCATTTTTGAGATAAAAGTCTCTGTACTTTTGCCCAGGCTGGCCTGAAACCACAATCCTCCACGTCTGCCTCTTAAGTGGATGGGCTTGCAGGCATGTACCACCATGTCCAGACTTCAATTTCCTTTTAAAACTGAGCTTTTCTTTTTTTCTTTTGAGAAAATAAGGAAAATAGCCTGTCTATTTTACTAAGAGTCAATCCAATATCATGATCTTGCTCATTTAGTTGGAGCCCTGCCATTGAAGTGAAGGTGTCTTGGTCATGATCAATGATTATCCTCAGTTAACTGTATCTAGGTATCAATTTATCCATATTGATTCTTCAGTAAGCAGCTGTTTTCAATATTTAAGGTAGTGTTAAAAATCCATGAAGGCATGATCTTGCAGGGTGTGGCATTAAACTCCAGAAGACACAATTTAGGGAGGATAAATTACCCCTGTACCTTGCCACACTATCCTGTTTAATAACCCAGGGGCATGGCTACATCAGTGACGTCCTGTGAATCCATCCCATTTGATAGGTCACAAGTTCTGGTGGTGGACACAGTTGTGGGGGAATAAGCATAATTTTCTTGTGTGACAGGAAGTATGTCTGGCATGTATAGGAAAACCTTTTTCCAACTGACCAAGCAAGCTTACCACATAGACCCATTTTATTTGCTCATTTATTTGTTTATTTATTTATTCATTTTGGTGGTGGGTGTTAAATCCAGGGCCTTGCATATGCTAAGCAAGCTCTCTACCACTGAGCTGCATCCCAGGCAAACCCAGGTTTCCTACAATAGACCTAAGGATTACTTGAATTCACTTTGCCAACAGGGAGCTATCCAGGGTACTGGCCTTTTCATCAGCAGGTACTAACTGCCTAAGTCTGACCCTTGGTAGTAGTTGTCTCCTTGCTCTGCTTGCCTGGACACTTGCCATTTAGCCAGGAAAGAAACCTGTTCCTATTGCCTGGACCAAGTTCTCTCCTGACTGACCTATGTGTGGCCTGGCCTTGCCTAACTTCTAAGCCTCACCTAACCTATGCCTCAATGGCTGTAACACTGTTTGCCAATGACAACTACCCTAGCTACTCCCCAGATGAATAGTTCACAAACCTGGCTCTGTAGCAGGGATGATGGAGGAAATTTTAAAAATACCATGAATCAGAATCTCTGGGAGTGGAGCCTAGCAATTGAGAGATCACTATCCTAAACTAATTTCTTGGTTCTTTAATCAAGTTTCCTTGTAGAGTTAAGCCTAGTTCTTTTTTTTTTTGTGTGCAGATAAACATTTATTAGAGAAAATTATTAGTAAGCAGTGCATAAACAAGGCATACAATCTGTTTGGTAAACATGGTGGAATCTCAGTTTTCAGTTGCTCTGGATGCTTTACCCACACCTTCTATAAAAGGTCCTCTTTTGGCAGATGTAACAATACTGTGAACACATAATTGTCAATTTTACAGTCATTAGACCAATTAAAACCACCCCAAAAGAGGGCCAAGTGTGGTGGTACATGCCTGTAATACCAGCTGCTCAGGAGGTAGAACAAAAGGGTCATGGTTTCAGTTCAGCCCAGGTGAAGTTATCTAAAAACCCTATCTCAAAGACTAGCAAGCCAGGTGTGGTGGTACAATGCCTGTGGTCCCAGCTACTTGACAGGGGGAGGTAGGAGGATCAAGGTCTAAAGCTGGCCGGAGGCAAAAGCAAAAACAATAAAAATCCAAAAGACTGGGTTTGTGCCTCAGTGATAGAGCACTTGCCTAGCAAGTTTAAACGCCAAGTCCATACCCCAGAACCACACACACACACATACACACACACACACACACACACACACACACACACAATCCAACATATACCTGACTGGCAATATAGAATTTAACAATCTACAATACATGTGGTCTCTATTTTCTGCAAAGCTTCACGCTACTCACAGCCCCTGAAGCCTGTGAACACTGTGCCTTCTCTCAAAATCAATCCCTTGCTTTTGTGTAATTTTCTTTTGAATTTATAAATATTTCACTTCATTATACACATTATTTGCAATAAACTAAACTCTGATCAACCCTTACAATATTAAATACATTACTATACTTTTAAATATATTAAACCTTTAAATACAAATACTTTTATATCTAGTCCCTATAAAGCCATCAAATATTTGAAACAAATTTTGAAACATGAACCAATACGTCTACTTTTAAGAGCTTAGGTATGAATGAGGGTGATCACTACTCATTAAGGTTTCCAGATGAGTTCACAGAAGGTGTAATATGAAGGGGAGGATCACAGAGTTTTGAGATTCTGCTGCTACACAATCCTATCTTCTTTATTCAAGAAGTTAGTAGTAGTTTTCAGAATTCATGCCAGACTCATAGAGATGGCTTCTTGAGATACTGACAAACCAGCCATGGCAAAAGAGATGAAAATAACCACCAGGTCAAAGAGGATAAAAGCCAGAGATCCACCCAGTAGGAGTGGTTTGGAACACCATTCTGTCGGACTGAGCTCCCTCATGGTTCTGCCCCTGCCTCCCTGACCTCAGCATCCACAAGCACCTGAGCACCCTCCCTTCCATGATGGTTGCTTGGGAAACTGTGGGCCTAATTCTTATAATACTCTTTCTCTAGGTGGAAAGTAAATTGTAGAACCTACAGTTTTCAAAATAGATAAACATACCATGCAATGGGATGCCACTCGATAACGGACAATAATGAACTGTTGATACACACTGTACAGTGTGGATGGATAATTACACTGGCTGAAAGAAGACAAACAAAAAGTACACATACTGTGTGGTTCAATTCATGTAACATTGTAGGAAATGCAATGTAACCCACAGTGATAGAAAGCCTGGCAGGAATAAAAGAAGACATTGTGTACTGGGTACCTTCATTTCCTTTACTTTGGTCATTATTTTATGAGTGTACACATGAAATTATACTCTAATAAATTTCTTCTTTTTTCTTTTCCTTTTTAAAAATTTTATTCATATGTGCATACAATGTTTGGGTCATTTCTCTCGCCTTCCCCCTGCCCCCCTCCCTTGCCCCCCTTTACCCCTCACTACCCAGCAGAAACTATTCTGCCCTTATCTCTAATTTTGTTGAAGAGAGAATAAGAGCAATAATAGGAAGGACCAAGAGTTTTTGCTAGTTGAGATAAGGATAGCTATACAGGGAGTTTACTCGCATTACTTTCCTGTGCATGTGTGTTACCTTCTAAGTTAATTCTTCGTGAACTAACCTTTTCTCTAGTTTCTGGTCCCCTTTCCTATTGGCCTCAGTTGCTTTAAAGTATCTGCTTTAGTTTCTCTGCGTTGAGGGCAACAAATGCTAGCTAGTTTTTTAGGTGTCTTACCTATCCTCATACCTCCCTTGTGTGCTCTCGCTTTATCATGGGATCAAAGTCCAATTCCCTTGTTGTGTTTGCCCTTGATCTAATGTCTGCATATGAGGGAGAACGTACGATTTTTGGTCTATTGGGCCAGGTTAACCTCACTCAGAATGATATTCTCCAATTCCATCCATTTACCTGTGAATGATAACATTTCGTTCTTCTTCATGGCTGCATAAAATTCCATTGTGTATAGATACCACATTTTCTTAATCCATTCGTAGGTGGTGGGGCATCTTGGCTGTTTCCATATCTTGGCTATTGTGAATAGTACTGCAATAAACATGGGTGTGCAGGTGCCTCTGGAGTAACCTGTGTCACAGTCTTTTGGGTATATCACCAAGAACGGTATTGCTGGATCAAATGGTAGATCGATGTCTAGCTTTTTAAGTAGCCTCCAAAATTTTTTCCAGAGTGGTTGTACTAGTTTACATTCCCACCAGCAGTGTCAGAGGGTTCTTTTTTCCCCTGCATCCTCACCAACACCTGTTGTTAGTGGTGTTGTTAATGATGCCTATTCTAATGGGTGAGGTGGAATCTTAGTGTGGTTTTAATTGGCATTCCTTTATTGCTAGAGATGGTGAGCATTTTTTCATGTGTTTTTTTGGCCACTTGAATTTCTTCTTTTGAGAAAGTTCTGTTTAGTTCACTTGCCCATTTCTTTATTGGTTCATTAGTTTTGGGAGAATTTAGTTTTTTGAGTTCCCTATATATTCTGGTTATCAGTCCTATGTCTGATGTGTAGCTGGCAAATATTTTCTCCCACTCTGTGGGTGGTCTCTTCAGTTTGGAGACCATTTCTTTTGTTGAGCAGAAGCTTTTTAGTTTTATGAAGTCCCATTTATCTATGCTATCTCTTAGTTGCTGTGCTGCTGGGTTCCATTGAGAAAGTTCTTGCCTATACCTATTAATTCCAAAGTATTTCCTACTCTTTCCTGTACCAACTTTAGGGTTTGGGGTCTGATATTAAGATCCTTGATCCATTTTGAGTTAATCTTGGTATAGGGTGATATACATGGATCTAGTTTCAGTTTTTTGCAGACTGCTAACCAGTTTTCCCAGCAGTTTTTGTTGAAGAGGCTATCTTTCTCCATTGTATATTTTTAGCTCCCTTGTCAAAAACAAGTTGGTTATAGTTGTGTGGCTTCATATCTGGGTCCTCTATTCTGTTCCACTGGTCTTCATGTCTGTTTTTGTGCCAGTACCATGCTGTTTTTATTGTTATTGCTTTGTAATATAGTTTGAAGTCAGGTACCGTGATACCTCCAGCATTGTTCTTTTGACTGAGTATTGCCTTGGCTATTTGTGGCCTCTTGTGTTTTCATATAAATTTAACGGTGGATTTCTTCAATCTCTTTAATGAATGTCATTGGAATTTTGATGGGAATTGCATTAAACATGTAGATTACTTTTGGGCGTATAGACATTTTTAATGTTGATTCTACCAATCCATGAGCATGGGAGATCTCTCCACTTCCTATAGTCTTCCTCAATCTCTTTCTTCAGGAGTTTATAGTTTTCCTTGTAGAGATCATTCACATCTTTTGTTAGGTTTACACCTAGGTATTTGATTTTGTTTGAGGCTATTGTAAATGGAATTGTTTTCATATATTCTTTCTCAGTTTGTTCATGATTAGTGTATAGAAATGCTAATGATTTTTGTATGTTGATTTTATATCCTGCTATAGCTATTGATGGTATCTAGGAGCTTTTGAGTAGAGTTTTTTGGGTCTTTAAGGTATAGGATCATATCATCTGCAAATAGGAATATTTTGACAGTTTCTTTACCTATTTGTATTCCTTTTATTCCTTCTTCTTGCCTAATTGCTCTGGCTAGGAATTCCAGTATATGTTGAATAGGAGTGGAGATAGTGGGCATCCTTGTCTGGTTCCTGATTTTAGAGGGAATGGTTTCAGTTTTTCTCCGTTAAGTATAATGCTGGCTGTAGGTTTGTCATATATAGCTTTTATAATGTTGATGTACTTTCCTTCTATTCTTAGTTTTCTTAGAGCTTTTATCATGAAATGGTGTTGGAGCTTATCAAAGGCTTTTTCTGCATCTATTGAGATGATCAAGTGGTTTTTGCCTTTGCTTCTGTTAATGTGATTTATTACATTTATTGATTTTCGTATGTTGAACCACCCCTGCATTCCTGGGATGAAAACTGCTTGGTCGTGGTGAATGATCTTTTGATGTGTTGTTGAATACAGTTTGCCATTATTTTGTTGAGGATTTTTGCATCAATGTTCATTAAGGAGATTGGCCTATATTTCTCCTTTTTAAAGGTGTCTTTGCCTGGTTTTGGGATAAGTGTAATACTGGCTTCATAAAATGTGTTAGACAGTTTTCAATCCCTTTCTATTTCATGGAACAGTTTAAGGAGGGTTGGTATCAGTTCTTCTTTAAAGGTCTGATAGAATTCAGCAGAGAATCCATCAGGTCCTGGACTTTTCTTTTTGGGGAGACTCTTGATTGCTGCTTCAATTTCCTTTTGTGTTATAGATCTATTCAGGTGATTAATATCCTCTTGGTTCAGTTTTGCATGATCATATGTATCTAGAAATCTGTCCATTTCTTTAAGGCTTTCGAATTTATTTGAATATAGGTTCTCAAAATAGTCTCTGATGATTTCCTGGACTTCTGTGGTGTTTGTTTTTATCTCCCCTTTTGCATTTCTGATTCTACTAATTTGGGTTTTTTTCTCTCCTCATTTTAGTCAGGTTTTCCAGGGGTCTATCGATCTTGTTTATTTTTTCAAAGAACCAACTTTTTGTTTCATGAATTCTCTGTATGGTTTTTTTTGGTTTCTATTTCATTGATTTTAGCTCTTATTTTTATTATTTCTCTCCTTCAAGTTGTATTGGGATTTGCTTGTTCTTGTTTTTCTAGGAGTTTGAGATGTGTCATTAGGTCATTGATTGGGGATCTTTCAGTCTTTTTAATATATGCTCTCATGGCTATAAACTTTCCTCTCAGGACTGCCTTAGCTGTGTCCCATAGGTTCCGGTAGGTTGTGTTTTCACTTTCATTGACTTCCAGGAACTTTTTAATTTCCTCTTTTATTTCATCAATGACCCATTGTTCATTAAGCAATGAGTTATTCAGTTTCCAGCTGTTTGCATGTTTTTTGTCTTTATTTTTGTTGTTGAGTTCTAGTTTTATTGCATTGTGATCAGATAAAACACATGATATAATTTCTATTTTCTTATGTTTGCTGAGGCTTGCTTTGTGCCCTAGAATGTGATCTATTTTGGAGAAGGTTCCATGGGCTGCTGAGAAGAATGTATATTGTGTAGAAGTTGGATCAAATGTTCTGTAGACATCAACTACATATGTCCATTTGATCTATGGTATATTTTAGATCTAGGATTTCTTTATTGATTTTTTGTTTGGATGACCTATCTATTGATAATGGGGTGTTAAAGTCTCCCACGATCACTGTGTTGGAGTTAATATATGCTTTTAGGTCCTTCAGGGTATGTTTGATGAATTGGGTGTGTTGACATTGGGTGCCTATAGTTTGATAATTGTTATTTCCTTTTGGTCTATTTCCCCTTTTATTAGTATGGAATGTCCTTCTTTATCTCGTTTGATCAATGTATGTTTTAAGTCTGCTTTGTCAGAGATATGTATTGCTACTCCTGCCTGTTTTTGGTGCCATTCACTTGGTAAATCTTCTTCTAGCCTTTCATTCTAAGCCTATGCTTATTCCTGTTGGTGAGATGGGTCTCTTGTAAGCAACAAATTGTTGGATCTTCCTTTTTAATCCAGTTGGTGAAACCATGCCTTTTGATGGGGGAATTAAGTCCATTAACATTAAGTGTTAGGACTGATAGGTATGTGGTGATTCCTGTCATTTAGTTGTCTTAGTTGTTTGAAGGTTTGATTGTGTGTACCTAAATTGAGGTTACTCTCTACTGTCTTATTTTTTCTTTTTCTGTAGTTTGCTGCTGCCTGCCCTTTCATAGTTATGTTGGGTTTCACTTTCTGTGTGCATAATCCCTTGAAGAATCTTTGTAGTGGTGGCTTTGTGGTCACATATTGTTTTAGTTTCTGCTTATCATGGAAGACTTTTATTGCTCCATCTATTTTGATTGATAGTTTTGCTGGGTAGAGTATTCTAGGGTTGAAGTTATTTTCATTTAGTGCCTGTAAGATCTCACCCCAAGCTCTTCTTGCTTTTAATGTTTCTGTAGAGAAATTGCTGTGATTTTGATGGGTTTACCTTTGTATGTTACTTGTTTTTTCTCTCTTACAGCCTTCAATATTCTTTCATGGGTCTCTGTATTTGTTGTTTTAATGATAATATGCTGTGGTTGAGTTTTATTTTGGTCTGGTCTGTTTACGCATTCCCTTTGCTTGCACCTCTTCTCCTTCTTCAATACCTATGGTTCTCAGGTTTGTTCTTTTGATGGAGTCAGTGAGTTCTTGCATTTTCTTTTCACAGGTCTTGAGTTGTTTAACTAATAGTTCTTTGGGTTTTCCTTTAATTACCATTTCATCTTTGAGTTCTGAGATTCTGTCTTCTGTTTGTTCTATTCTGCTGGATTGGCCTTCTATTTTGTTTTGCAATTCTGTTTCATTCTTTTTTCTGAGGTTTTCCATATCCTGAGTCACTTCCTCTTTAATGTTGTCTATTTTTATCCTGAGTTCATTTATCTCTTTATTAATCATGTTCTTTGTTTCAGTGTGGTGTTTATATAGTGCTTCTATGGTTTCCTTTATTTCTACTTGTGCTTTCTCAAATTCTCCATTTTTGTTGTCTTGGAATTTCTTGAGTGTCTCCTGTGCATTTTGGTTGACCATATCCAGTACCATCTCTATAAAATTCTCATTGATTACCTGTGGGATTTCTTCTTTTAAATTATTCTTGTGGTAAGGGCAAAATAGTTTCTGCTGGGTATTGAGGGAGTGGGGGGAAGAGGGAGGGGGCAGAGTGGGTGGTAAGGAAGGTGGTGGGGGCAGGGGGGAGAAATGACCCAAGCCTTGTATGCACATATGAATAATAGAATAAAAAAAATTTTAAAAATTAAAAAAAAAAGATTATTCTTGTGGGCTTCATTGGGTTGTTTGGCATAGTTTATCTTCATTTTGTTGTAGTCTGGGTCTGCATATCTGTTTTCTTCATTTCCCTCTGGTTCCTGTGCTAATTTTTTGCTGTGGCGAAACTGATTTCCCTGTTTTGTCTGTCTTCCCGTTATTGCCTTTGGTATTTTTGTTGTCCCTGTGTTGTGTACAATTAAGTATTTTCTAGCTTGTAATAATAACAATGGTAATATTTAGAATGGAAGTGTGAGAGGAGAGGGAAAACAAAGAAGGTAAAAAAAAGGGAAAAACAAATAAACAGAGAAGTAAAAACAAAACAAACAAACATTTCAAAGATATAAACAGGGAATGATAGTGTACTAATCAATGGTAAGCTAAACAGGTATTAGAGAGACAGAAAGAGGATTGAAAGAAAAAAAAATCTCCAAGTTCAAATGCAATAAAGTTTCCATCTTAATAATTTTGGTGTTACAATGGAATTTTATGAAGCCATGAAGAAAAACGAAATGTTATCATTCACTGGTAAATGGATGGAATTGGAGAACATCATTCTGAGTGAGGTTAGCCTGGCCCATAAGACCAAAAATCGTATGTTCTCCCTCATATGTGGACATTAGATCAAGGGCAAACACAACAAGGGGATTGGACTATGAGCACATGATAAAAGCGAGAGCACACAAGGGAGGGGTGAGGATAGGTAAGACACCTAAAAAACTAGCTAGCATTTGTTGCCCTTAATGCAGAGAAACTAAAGCAGATACCTTAAAGCAACTGAGGCCAATAGGAAAAGGGGAACAAGTACTAGAGAAAAGGTTAGATCAAAAAGAATTAACCTAGAAGGTAACACCCACGCACAGGAAATCAATGTGAGTCAATGCCCTGTATAGCTATCCTTATCTCAACCAGCAAAAACCCTTGTTCCTTCCTATTATTGCTTATATTCTTTCTACAACAAAATTAGAGATAAGGGCAAAATAGTTTCTGCTGGGTATTGAGGGGGCGGAGAGGGAGGGGGCGGAGTGGGTGGTAAGGGAGGGGGTGGGGGCAGGGGGGAGAAATGAACCAAGCCTTGTATGCACATATGAATAATAAAAGAAAAAAAAATAATTTTGGTGTTAGTCCCTCAGCCTCCTATTCTGGAGATGGTGTCTCAGAAGTAGTGCTGTCATTGTCTCATCAAAGGGGAAAACAAAACAAAACAAAACAAAAAAGCAAACAAACAAAAAACCCAAAACCACCACAAAGTGTCCCAAGTTCAAATGCAGTACAGTTTCAGTAAGGTTTTCAGCATGCAGGTGTATTTTGGTTGTTGTCTCATCAAAGGAAGAAAGAGAGAAAAAAAAAGTCTGGGGTCACCTTTGTGACTATCTGAGGCTGTGGCTCACCTGCCCGCTGCTATCAGCCTGCTGTTGCTGGAGGCTTTATTTATGCAGATCTCAGGAGTGAGCTTAACACTCACCTAGCCCGGCAGGCTATGTTTACTTAGAGTTCTCCTGGGCACACGACTACCACTGCTACAAGCTTTCCCCTTTCCAAGCACACTGGGGGAGTTGACACTGCACCCGCTTTCTCAGGTTGGTGTGTTTATTTACAGTTCACATGGGAAGTGTGCCTTCCCTCCTCTCCTGTGGAATTTTCCTCCTACCACTGCTTTTACAAGCTTTTCCGCTCCTGGTTGCTGGGAGGTGCCACCTCTCCTGCCTTCTCCCGCTGGCTTGTTTATTTACAGCCAGCTTGTTTATTTATAGTTCATATGGGAAGTGGGCCTTCCTCCCTCTCCTGTTGAATTTTCCTGCCACCACCGCTCCCACAAGCTTCCCTGCTCCTTGCCGCTGGACAGGTGCTACTGCTCCTGCCTTCTCCCGCCAGCTTGTTTATTTACAGTTCCATGAGGGGTTGCCCCTTCCTGCCTTTTGGTTCTCAGGGTGCCCCCGCCCTCTTTGCTGCACATCTTTTTGTTGTTATTGCTTATTATTCAGTTTTTTTTTTCTTTTTTCTCTGGGTGGGGGTCGGTCTGTCCAGGGGCTATGCCGATCTTGGCCAGGGTTTTCTGTGTGAGTACTGCATGCCACTTAGCTCACCTTGTGGTCTGCATCTTCCCAACTGTCTGGGCGCTGGCTTCTGGAGTGTGGGAGCCATCCTGGTTTCTCTGTTTGATGTGGAGTGGAAATGCTAAGCATAGTCTGGCGATGTGGAGGAGTCAAAGTTTTGCCTCGTCTTGGTGGTTTTTCCTATAAGGTGTATCTCCAGTGTCTCTCCAAGCTTTTACTTTAGGAAGCACACTTTCTGCTTCCTCCTTCTAGTCGCCATCTTGGAATCTCCTCTAATAACTTTCCATTTGTTGCATGTCGAGTATAATGCAACAAAGCTGTTAAAATTAATGAATATTTTTCAAGGGATAATCAGATAAAATTATTTAAAATTCATATTCTATTGAAAACATTATGATGTTGCTCAAAATCAAAAATAGAAAGATCCATATGATGCAGCAATCCCACTTCTGGGTATGTATCTAAAAGAATGAAAATCAGTATGGTCATTGCCATACTATTCACAATAGCCAAAGCATGGAATTAGCCTAAGTGTTTCTCAGCTAATGAATAGACAAAGAAAATGGTTCATGCTGGCTTTGGCAGTGCATATGCTAAAATTGGAACAATTGAAGGAAGATTCGCATGGCCCCTGTGCAAGGATGACACACAAAATTGTGAGGTATTCCATATTTAAATAAATGAATAAAAAATGGTGTATATATACACAATGGAATACTATTCAGCATTAAAAAAAGAAAATTCTATCATTTACAATGAAATAGATGAATGTAGGAGACATTATAGTAAGTGAAATAAGCCAATTACAAAAAGATAAATTCTGTAGGAGTCCACTTCTATGCCTATATCTAAAATACTCAAACTCAGAAATAAAAACTAAAATGGGGGTTGCTAGATACTGGGGGTAGAGGGAAGAAAATGGGAGGTGTTGGTCAATGGGTATAAAATTTCAATTTTGCAAGATGAAGTTTTAGAGGTCTAATGTACAAGAATGTGAATGTAGTTCACACTACTGAATGGAACACTTAAAAACAGGAAGATAAATTTTGTGTTATGTGTTTTTTTTTTAACCATAATTAAAGACTCTAAGAAATGTTATTTTTGGAGACAGTTCAGTCCACAGCATAAATGAATAAATTGCTTGATAAAATCTACATATTTTCTAGGAGTTAGTTACCTTAGATTTCATGGGATTAGCATACTTTATTTTCCCTTGTTTATCAGCAGAAGTTTATTTAACACTTCTGTTAGTAGTGTTTGAGTACAGCTGCTACACAGGAAAAGATAGACTCTAGAAATTTTATCCTTATCTTGTATCAGACTCATTTCTCTGTGTTATATGTTGAATTAGATTAGTTTAATTTTGTGGATATTATTTGGTTTCATTGAAACATATTTAATTCCCCATCTAAGTGCTGACCATATACAGAGTTAGGACAGCTTTTAGTAGCATGAAGTAAAGCTCACTGGGTCACTATTAACCACTAGCATTTAACACACAAGTGAATGTAATGAGAAAAATTATTTTAGCAATAAAAATGGACTTAACTTTCCCTTTAGAGTGTTTCAGGGTGTCTACTTATTCTTGACTAGGTTTGCCCTCTTCCCCACTAAACCTGCTTTAGAACACATATGACCTTGGTTTGGTTTTGCAACTCCTCAGATGTGTTGTGTAAATAGCTCCTGGGGACTTAGTCCAAATGAACCCATCTCTAAGATGACCAGAAAGCCAAGTTTTCTGAACATCTATGCCAAAGTACTTGTAACAATGTCCGGCTTTAGCTCAAGTGCAACTCAAAGACTGCTGGTTGTAGAGGATATAGTTTGGAGGAATACATGCACTCAGGGGAGCAGTACTGGTGGCTACACACTATTGTATCAAAAGAAGTCACACCCAATTTCCTACCAACGTAAGTTACTTCCCAAATTTCCCAGAGCCCTGTATATACATTCTTGCTAAAGCTGGTCAACTCCATCTGCTTCTTAACTTCTGGCTCATGTAAACCCTACATGTACAATTCTAGACTTAGGATTCCTATTTTCCTTTCCTTGTTTCCATGTTCAGTTGGGTTCCACAGTTGCTTGGTATGTATCTATGGATGTGTGGACAACTGTTTTGTCAAGGAAAGAGAGGGGTGTCTAATTTGTGCTGTTTTCCTAGGGAAAGTTTTTCTGACTTGAGTTCACATTTTCTCACTAAATATACTTACAGACATAATTTAGATATACTGAGTGATAGAACATGAGATAAGTGGTAGAAATTTTTTTTCTATCTTGACCTTAGATGCCAGCATTACAAATTATTTTGTCATTAGCCAGCTATGACTCCATCTTCCATCCTTCTTAGAAATATATTTAAGGGGTGAAAGATGATTATTTTCTGTTCACACTGAGTCATTTATATTTCTGCTCTAAACTGATTAAATTATAAAAAAAATGAGATAAAGTACAAGGCTTTGAATTTTACCTGTATCTTTTCTGCTTCCCAAGTATTTCTTGTAAATCTTCCATGGGTATCTTGAAGACAATGGAGCTTTGCTCTCTAATATCTATACATTTTTGATTATCCAAAATTGTCTCTTTGCTGGAGCAAACATTTCTAGGTCATGATTTGATAAGGACCATTAGACAACTGAAATTCACTGGAGCAGGATGACAGATTTCAATTTTGATTTAAATTCAAAAGTGGTCCACAGAGTCTTTACAAAATTTCTATTACCTTACATATTTGAGAGTAACTTTAAAATATTCATTGACTTTTGAAATAATATCTTCTCTCATATAAAAATACATGCTCTGAGATGTAGAAAAATTGAGAAATATTTAAAAATATTAAGTATAAAGAAGTAAAGATAAGTAAGCCATTTTTAATGATAATCCATTCAATTCATGTGTGATAAAGACCATTTAAGTGCTTTTTAAAAATATGAGTGTATGGTGCTAAAAGTCAAGCCCAGGGCCTGTGCATACCAGACAAGTACTCTACAACTTAGCTACACTCTCAGCCCATATTTAAGTGCTTTACCACCATAATATTTTCTTATATTTGTGATAATCCATTCTGAGAATGGTATTACTATCCTAATGTTTATAGATGAGGAAACTGAAGCTTAGAGGCTAAGGGACTTGCCTAAGACCACACAGCTTGTGAATGGTGGAACAGAGACTTAAACATATGGATTTGGCTTCAAAGCAAGACTGTTTACCATGAAGCTGATTTCTTCACTTAATGTTGTGCTATGAGCATTTTCTCATGTCTTAAAGCAAAGTCCCACAAATGAGAAAGCAGCCTGGAGTGTCTACTGGAGTGAAAGCTTCATGGAGTTTGTACTCCATTAGTGAGAGAGGGGAAGCAATAATAAAAATTAACACAAGTATGTTAGATGGTGATGGGTGCCATGAGAAAATTAAAGCAATGAAGAGTGATGGGGGGCTAAGGTGAGAGGTTACATTGTTAAATATAGTAATCAGGACATTCTTCACTGAGAAGAAAATGTTTGAGTAGAGACATGAAGCTTCCTTTACGTTTGAGGGAACAAATTGTATAGATATCTGGGGGAAGAACTTTCCGGGTGGATTGACCAGCAAGTACAAAGGCACCAAGCCAAAAAATGTGCTTATGTGTTTGTTGGAATTGATAACCCTCTGGTGCTGAAAACAAACACACAAGAGACAGAAAATCTTGACCAGGCAATTTTTTCTTGATCAAGAGGGTGCAAGCATATGCTCACTCCCGCTAAGCAAACATACAAGCACAAAATGACTGACAGTGGCTCCTCCTTATATCCTTGATGCAGTTGTATCTTCCCTTCACCTGGGATTTGTCCAGGTCAAAGGTTCACAATCTTTCCGATTGGCTAAAAGGCTTGGGGGATGGGTTAGGGCATTCAGTTTGGTGAGCAATGGAGTTGTACAGGGATCCAGAAGAAGAAGAAGCAAGTACCCTTTAAACTTGTAAGTCACCTAAGATGGCAACCTGAGGAATTTTTAAGTAATCTAAGAGAGTAACAAATACTTTGATAGAAAAGATCATCCTTCTTACATGTTCAAAAAATAGGAAGTTGTGGCTCAGAGGCAGAATATTTGCCTAGCATGCACAAGGCCTTGGATTTGATTTCACAGCACAGAAAAGAAAAAAAATAAAAGAAAGAAAAGAAAAAGAAATGAGAAAAAAGACAGCACTTGTACTTGAAAGTCATGTTTTGGGAAAATTTATCTGGCTGCTGGTGTGGGGCAGGTTAGAAAAGAGATAAGGTAGAAAGTGTTTATGATAACCAATACTGGTTGTCCTTTTATTTCTGAGCACACAGATAAACTTCTTTTCCCCAGCTACCATGAATTTAGGTGCAGTTATGAGGTTGAGTTCAGGACAATGGAATTCAAGTGAAAATGATGTAAGTGAGTCCCAGGCTTGTCCCACCAAGACTACTATGTGTTCTGGTCTCTCTTCCTTTTTGTAGCACTCTGTAGACTATGCATTGACAATGGGCAAATATCTAAGAAAATGCAATCTGGGTCCCAGACCCCCCGCCATGTAGAGGGCCACCTATTGAACACATACACCCTTACACAGTTGGTGTAACTGAAAAATAAATTTCTATTGTGTTAATAAACTTCTAACTAATAAAGGAAGTAACTATGGGCAAGAATATTAGCTAGAAGTCTTCTAAGGGATAATCATCTATTTTTCCTTAAAGTAGTTTACAAAGATCTAAAGGATGTAGTGAGATAAGATCATTTTTAAATAAGAAAATAAGAGAAACAAATCAAGGTAGTAAAATAAGATGCAGTAGATGTAGTATCCAGAAAATGAGGTCATAAGGGCAGAACAAACAGCAAAAGTGGAAAAGAAAAATGTGGAGAGAAAAAGATTCATAAGAAGATGGAAGAATGGGTATCAGCTGAATATGAAAGTAAGTCAAATATGACTCTAAGATTATAGATTGGAGTTTGAAAGAGTGGTGGTTCTGACACTCTTAATGGGACATATAGAATAAAATAGATGTTTATAGCATATACACCATCAAAACTGCTTAAGCAGAAATAATCAAGTTTTTGTTTGTTATTATTAAGTCCTATTTAAAATCTTTGGGCAATTTTTGACATACTGTCTCTATTATGTACTCACTTGGTATCACTCTTCATTGTTGTTTTGTTTTTTCTTCCTGTCCTTTTCAATATCCTTCCAAGATTCTTTTCTCTGACTCCCTTTAAAAATGGGTGTTTCCCCAAATTTGGACTTCGGTTTGCTTTTTGTTTGTGTTTTTACCCTACATGAGGATTGACAATTTTTTTTTTTTGTAAAGGTTCAGACGGTAAATATTTTAGGCTTTTTTGGCCACAGGCCTCTGTTGTAACAACTCAACTTTATACATGGCTGTGTTGCTATAAATCTTTATTTGGAAAAACAGGCAGTGGGCCAAATTTGATCTGAAGGCCCAAGTTTTAATAACCCTAGATTTACATTGTCCTGTTGGTAAGATGTCTACTCCTATGACTTTAACTACCTTCCATGTGATGAGGGCTCCCATATTTCATTTCCTCTGGCAAGATTTATTCCCCTAAACTCTAGGAACCTGTGTTCCTAGACAGCTTAACATAGAGGTCTTCATTTCCAGTTTGGATCTCATGTCTGTTTCCCTCACATCACCTAACAAAGCAATTTTTTCCTAAATTCAGGGGTCTCTATGAATCACATTCTCACCAGTGAGGCTCAAACAGAAACCTATGAGTTATTTGTCATTGCTTCTTAGTCTAATTCAACAACCTCTTCTCTGAACTCACCACTGCGCTTTATTCCTGTCACCTTTCAACCTGTTCTCCAACCTGCTGCCAGAGTGATCCTTCTAACACATGATCTGTGATGGCACTTCAGAATGAAATCCAAACTCCTCAGTGTTAGGGTGAACAAAAGGAAGCCATGTTGGAACTGGACCTCCCCTCACCAAAGTGACTTATTGAAAACTCTCCACCTGGCCCTAAAGAAAACTAGACATCAGCCTTAAGTCATGATCTACCTGTAAGCCATTATCTCAGGAAGGTCAGAGGGTCATTGAGGATTATCCTGTCCATTTACATTCCTGGGGCTTCTCCACCCACATCCTTTATCTACCCCCAGTCTGTAAGAGGCTGAGGGAACCAGCTTTCTTGCTGGGGATCCCCTCTGCAGGGCTACTTCTCCATAATAAACCCTGTGCTGGCATAAGAGCCATCTCCCTACCTATCTGCTCCATGAATGTTCTTTCATTCTAACACTCAGCATAGCATGCAAGGCCCTTTTACCATCCAGCCACTGCTTAGTTACTTCAAGTTGTCACTTGCAGTTTATGCTACAACCCAGTGAAATATCAGCAGATCTCACATTTCCCAATCGTTCCATGTGCTCTCACCTCTGGGCCATTGCACATGCTGCCTTCTGTGCTGGGAACTGCATGCTTTATATGCCAACCCACCTCCTTTATTTGCTTCCACCCACTCCCATTCTTTCTCTGATCAGGACCCAGCTTGTTGTCATCCTCCTATGGAAGATTGCCATGAGCTCTTAGAAGCAGATCCAAGTTTTGTGGAGCATGAATCACACAAAATCAGCAGCCCTCCTTAAGCAAAGAATAGAGCCAGGTTGGTGGTGTATGTCTGTAATCTTAGCACTTCAGAAGCCAAGGCAGGAAGATTGGGAGTGTGAGGCCATATGGGCTACATAGCAAGACACTGTCTCAAAAACTAAAAAAAGATAAAGAATACAGAAAAAAAATTATATGAAGATATATGACCATGAGAACACATTGCCAAGGTCTTGGAAGGAGTCCACGCAGTTGAGGAGACCTGAAGTTTAAGCTGAAAATGTGAGTCTATCTTGACCTCTCCCATCTGGGCTCCATCTATGTGTTTTCTTCATACCCTGGCCATATCACCTTCAAACCTATCAGATAGTATCAAGAGTCTGCACTCTTGGGGATATACCCAAAAGAATGTGACACAGGTTACTCCAGAGGCACTTGCACCCCCATGTTTATTGCAGCACTATTCACAATAGCCAAGTTATGGAAACAACCAAGATGCCCCACTACTGATGAATGGATTAAGAAAATGTGGTATTTATACACAATGGAATTTTATGCAGCCATGAAGAAGAATGAAATGTTATCATTCGCAGGTAAATGGATGGAATTGGAGAACATCATTCTGAGTGAGGTTAGCCTGGCCCAAAAGACCAAAAATCGTATGTTCTCCCTCATATGTGGATATTAGATCAAGGGCAAACACAACAAGGGGATTGGACTTTGATCACATGATAAAGCGAGAACACACAAGGAAGGTATGAGGATAGGTAAGACACCCAAAAAACTAGATAGCATTTGTTGCCCTCAACGCAGAGAAACTAAAGCAGATACTTTAAAGCAACTGAGGCCAATAGGAGAAGGGGACCAGGAACTAGAGAAAAGGTTAGTTCGAGAAGAATTAACTTAGAAGGTAACACACATGTACAGGAAATCAATGTATGTCAACTCCCTGTATAGCTGTCCTTATCTCAACTAGCAAAAACCCTTGGTCCTTCCTGTTATTGCTTATATTCTCTCTTCAACAAAATTAGAGATAAGGGCAGAATAGTTTCTGCCTGGTAGCAAGGGGTAAGGGGGGGTAAGGGAGGGAGTGGGAAGGGGGGGTAAGGGGGGGTGGGGAAAATGGGGGAGAAATGACCCAAACAATGTATGCACATATGAATAAAATAAAAATTAAAAAAAAGAAGCTGGTCTGTTCGTTTCTCTGTGTCCCACATTAGTTAGGATGTCAACTCCTTGAAGACAAATATTGTGTGCCAAGAATATGGTAAATCTTCAATAATTGTTAGTACAATAAATGAAAGAATGGATGAATGTGTGCAAGGTATAAGAAGACAAGAACAACTCTGCCTTAACTCATTTCTGATGCTGTTGGAAAGTGAAAGAGTAACAAGGATATGAGTTGTGATATGCAAAGTTGTCAGACCATAGTGTAAAACCCTTTGCCTATTTGTTATGTTTATTTAAAAATTCTCCAAGTGCGTTAAAGGGGCAGTCTATGCTTCCTCTTGAATTCAACAGACTTTCTGAGGAAATACTATAGTTACTATTTTATTGAATCAATATACTCAAAATAACATCATTTTTTTCATGATGGAGAAAGGTAAAAATCACAAGCATGTGGCTAGATTTGGTCACAAAATGTGAATATAACATAAGATAAAAGCCAAAGACAGTATGTTTAACAGATGATAAGGTGACTTAAAAGGAGAAAAATAATATAAATAAGCATCCAGCTATTAATTTTACTTTTCCTCAGTAAGTATGACATTATAGAAGTCTTTAATGAATTTGAACTGCTGAAAACATGGAGGCATCAAAATTATAACTAAATTATATGTTACATATTATCAGAAATAAACAGGAAATTCCTTGAGGAAATTGGTAAATCTAATAAAACTAGATGATCATTGAACTGATTTTCTCTCTTTTTTTTTTTACATATACCATCTCCCAAAAGCACATGGTTTTAAACCCAGTGATGTACTAATGACTCCCGAACAAATATCTCCTGGGCTGACCTCTTCACTGATCTGTAGACATGGATACCCAGTTATCATCTTAACATGCTCACTTGACTAACTTAACAGGCATTTCAAACTTA
The DNA here is from genome assembly GCF_047511655.1 of Castor canadensis. Lineage (NCBI taxonomy): Eukaryota > Metazoa > Chordata > Mammalia > Rodentia > Castoridae > Castor > Castor canadensis. Next base: position 91,620,187 of record NC_133399.1, on the reverse strand, counting down.
GTATGTCATAAGTGTGACCTCTAATTTACCCCCTCAATGTTATTTCATGGTAACACCACCATCCATCTACCTCAACCCAAGCCAAGAGAGGATCCTTGGTTTTTTTTTCCCCCTCATTCCTCACAGTCAATTTTTCATCAAGTCTCATTATCTTCAAAATATATCTCATACCTGCACACTATCAGCTCCTGCTTTGTATCTTGCAATAGCCTGCCTATTGTTTTCCTAGCTTTTACTATTGAGCCTCTGATTCATTTTCTACATACAAGAATGATCTTTAAAAAATGTAAATCAGACCATGACCGTCCCTTCCTCCTTAAAATTCACCAACAGCTTCCCATCACAAGCTCCTTTCCATGGTTTACACCGCTCCCATTAACTGGCCCTTGCCCACCTCTCTGACTGTGTCTCCAACCTCTGAACTCTTTTGGTTTACCACATTCTACACATAGGTCACACCAAGCCATCTCCAGTCTTAAGGTCTTGAACTCGCAGTTGTTTCTTTCTTACATCGTAAAGTGTAGAGGTCTAATCTCCAATGCCACCTTCTCAGACAAAACTTTCCTAACCACCTAAAACAGCTCCCTGACTAAATAATTTCAATCACATCTTTTCATTTTCTTCAAAGCATTTGCCATTAAAATTATTCCTTCCTGCATTTGTTTCTTAGTGCAGTGCCTAACATTCTCCACTGAATTATAAGCTCCAGAGAAGACATTCCTTTTCTATTATTAACTTGTTTATACTCATTGCCTAGAAGAGTGCCTGGCTCATGGTTAGCTTTCATTAAAACTTTTTGTTCAGTGAATGAATAAATGATCTACCCATTGTTTGCATTTCTTTTGCAACAGGGCATGGCTTTTCATGCAAATGGTGGGATAAAGTAGTTTGCCATCTCTACCTAGTAGGAGCAGTTTGGTAGAGTGAAGGCAGAGGTTCTAGAGATACACAGTCTTAAAGTCTGAGACATGGCTTTATAAGATGACTGATCTTGGACCTCCTAGCCTTCCTTACTTCAGTTTTGTAAACTATAAAATGGCAATCACCTATTGCTAGAGTTTGTTTATAGAATTCAAGTACAATGATATTAGGAGTTGCATGTATAGTTTAAAAACAGCATATCATCACAGTAAAGAACATATGCATCTCTTTATCTTTATAATATGTATATATGCCCATATATATGTATATATATGTATATATCTATATCTATATATATGTATATATCTATATCTATATGTATATATCTATACCCATGTTATTGCTCAGAAGAATGATCTGGTTTTTTTTTTTTTTTTTTTTGGTGGGACTGGGATTTGAACTCAGGGCTTCCACTTGCAAACTCTATTACTTGACATACTTCTCCAGTCAAATGATTAGTATCTTAATTGATTAAAGGGTCACCTAGCATGAACCTGACCTCCTAATGGTCTTATTTAATTGACATTAATTGGTATTAAGAGACTAAATTTACAGAATCTACATTAAAAAAAAGGTAACTCATCTTAGAGTTTTTCTTCTTTCTTTTTCTTCCCAGTGCTGAGGATCAAACCCAGGGCCTCACACATGCTAGGCCATTTCCCCAGCTCCCTCCTGGAGTTTTAAAGTTGGGCGATAAGAACCACCATGCTTACTATTGAAGAAATCCTTGAAGTGTGTGATTAACAAATAGGTTGAGGAGAATGGCATTGAGGGACCACTTCAAAGCTCTCTTGAGTCCCTCAAGCATCAATCAACCCAAAGGACTGTTTCTGCTTAGAAGCCTGATGTATGTTACATCTTTCTCTCCCTTTCATCCCAGAAGGGATAATGAAATGTATTTTTTCAGCAGCCGCTTTCAGGAAATAAGAATATACTTTTTCATTGCACTTCACATTTCCCACGCCACCTCACTAGCTTAATGTTCCTGTTGGTGACTCATGGCTTAATTGTGCAGTGGGAATAAAAAGCCCTGAATTTCTCCAAATCCATAGGGCAGAAAATCGATTTTTTGACAAACAAAGCTTGACTGAAAAGAGAACTCAGAGTGTAAAATACTCATTACATATAACTCACCTTCTAAAGGACTCAGTTTGGAAAGTACTGTTGCATTTGCATTTTCTACACTTCCATACCTGTTATCTATCTCCTTAGTATATATAACATAGCTATGTATCACTGTATGGTAATGAAACTAGTGATACAGAGAATTTTAATAACTTGCACAAAGCCACACAGATTGCAAGGACAGAACTCAAACTGGAAAAAAATTTGGAGGCTACTTAAAAAGCTGGACATCGATCTACCATTTGATCCAGCAATACCACTCTTGGGGATATACCCAAAAGACTGTTACTCCAGAGGCACCTGCACATCCATGTTTATTGCGGCACTATTCACAATAGCCAAGTTATGGAAACAGCCAAGATGTCCCAGCACTGACGAATGGATTAAGAAAATGTGGTATCTATACACAATGGAATTTTATGCAGCCATGAAGAAGAACGAAATGTTATCATTCGCTGGTAAATGGATGGAATTGGAGAACATCATTCTGAGTGAGGTTAGCCTGGCTCAAAAGACCAAAAATCGTATGTTCTCCCTCATATGTGGACATTAGATCAAGGGCAAACACAACAAGGGGATTGGACTATGAGCACATGATAAAAGCGAGAGCACACAAGGGAGGGGTGAGGATAGGTAAGACACCTAAAAAACTAGCTAGCATTTGTTGCCCTTAACGCAGAGAAACTAAAGCAGATACCTTAAAGCAACTGAGGCCAATAGGAAAAGGGGACCAGGAACTAGAGAAAAGGTTAGATCAAAAAGAATTAACCTAGAAGGTAACACCCACACACAGGAAATCAATGTGAGTCAATGCCCTGTATAGCTATCCTTATCTCAACCAGCAAAACCCCTTGTTCCTTCCTATTATTGCTTATACTCTCTCTACAACAAAATTAGAGATAAGGGCAAAATAGTTTCTGCTGGGTATTGAGGGGGGGAGCGGGAGGGGGTGGAGTGGGTGGTAAGGGAGGGGGTGGGGGCAGGGGGGAGAAATGAACCAAGCCTTGTATGCACATATGAATAATAAAAGAAAAATGAAAAAAAAAAAAAGAACTCAAAACTAAATCTGACTCTACTGTGCTTCGCGTGTTTGCAAAGTTAAGGAACTGAAAGGGATTTAAAAGTGACTTCATGTTACTGATGAGGCTTCAGGGGCCAGATGAGACTGTGACTCTTCTGAAGCACATAACTGATGAATGGTAGAGTTAGATCTAGAGCTGGCTCTGGACCATGGGGCCCTAATGCCTCATTTTAGCTATTTTAGCTCTTTTCTTTTCTTCTCTGTTCTTAAATTATACTTTCAAATACAAATGGCCAAAAATATGTGAAAAAGTGATCGGTATTATTAGCCATCGAGTGCTGGTGGCTCACACCTGTAATTCTAGCTGCTTGTAAGGTTAAGATCAGGAGAATTGAGGTTCAAGCCAGTTTGGGCAAATAATTTGTAAGATCCTGTCTCTAAAATAACCAGAGCAAAATGGACTGGAGGTATGGTTTAAGTGATAGAGCTCCTGCTTTGCAAACATGAAGCCCTGAGTTCAAACACCAGTGCCACCAAAACAAAACAAAATGAACAAATTAAAAACTACAATGGGATACCATTCTCATGCCAATTAGAATGGCTATTATTAGAAAGAAAAGAACAAGTGTTGGTGTAGAAGTGAAGAAAAAGGCACTGTTACACATTTTTGGTGGGAACATAAATTATTACAGCCATTATAGAGAACACTATAGAGATCCCTTATAAAACTAAAAATAGATTCCTCCATATGATCCTGCAACCCCACTACTGGTATAGATCTAAAGGAAATGAAATCAGCCTACCAAAGAGATACCTCCATGCCCACATTTATTGGTATACTGTTCACAACCTTAAGTATGAATTCAGTACATATGCCCATCAACACCTAGGATAAAGAATGGATAAAGAAACATGATATCTATATACCATGGAGTATTATTAAGCCATAAAGAAGGATGAAATTTTGTGACAGAACTGTAGTAAGTGAAGTAAGCCAGACAGAGATAAGAACCACATTTTCTCTCTTTGTGTGGAAGCTAAAATAAAGTCTACCTGAAGAAAAAGTTGTGTTTATTAGAGCTTGGGAAGGGTTTGTATTTGGAGGGGGGGTGTTTGTGGGAATGTATACAGGAAGACTGAATTTGATTTCTGCACACTGTATGTATGTATAGAAATATTACACTGAACTTCATTAAATGTACAATCAATACATGCTTGTAAAAATAAATTAAAATAACTACTTTAAAATGTACTTTGTAAGATTGCTCTTAAACAAAGGTAATTCATGTCTTACAAAGGGTAATTTGAATAATCAATATTCTGGATGTGAAATAATATACTAGAGACTGTATAATTAATTAAGGGTCTCTTAAATGTGCTTAGGGTAGACTGAAAATTGTTGAAATAGTATTCTGTTCCAAGAATATTTTGATTAGACATAGCTATTTTATTTCTGGCCTACAATAATTGGTGATGGAAGTAATCTTGACAGAAGATGACAGCTGGTAATTAAAAGATTTAAATAGCGAGTTTAGTTCTTTGAGTCTCCCTGGGAAGAAGCCACTCCATCCTACAATAGTTTTGTAGTTACTTATAAAAAAAGAAATCATGTTTTAAACTGGATCCAGAAAATGAGAATAGTCCGTTTCAAATACAGACGCTCATTTGTAAGCTATTTTGTTATGTCATCTAAGGCCATGTGCACAAACTATAATCTTACAAATTTCCCATCTCAGTGGTCAGTGAAAGGTGTTTTCAACTAGTTACTAACATTTTGCTTACCTTTCGCTCCATGTTATAAATGTGGTTTAACATTTTATCTGTCAAAGGTTACTATTAGCTGGTGTCATGGTTCAGGTCTGTAATTCCAGATACTCAGGAGGTAAAGACAAGAGGCTCTTGAGTTCAAGGCCAGCCTGGGCAAAGTTAGCAAGACCATGTCTCAAAAACAAAAGGACCAGGAGCATGGTTCAAATGCTGGAGTGCTGGCTTAGCATGCAGGAGGCAAGCATTAGTCACTATTAACTAATTGTTTGATAATTCACATTTCTGTTGAAGGAATAGTTAATTCTCTCTTCTGATGTTTCCTTATGAGGAGGAAAGTGTACTCATTATAAAACTCCTGCCTTATTTCTCTCTTCTCATTCACTCTTTTCCAAGGAGGAAGAACGATTCAGTCTGTCTGGAATTTGGAAGAAGAAACTGGGTGCACGTAGTCAGTTCTTTCTCTCCTTCTTCCTCCGAGAAGTCTGCCTGCAGGATGCAGTTGTTCTCCCTAGCTTCTCCACATGCCCAGCACTGGCCTGAGGTGATGTAGTTGTGCCTGGAATCAGTTGGTAAGTGACTTATTCCAGGACCTAGGATTACGAAGTCTATTCACCTGCAGACAGCATCGATCAGTACAACCAGTGAGTCTTTCGTCTTAACTTCTCAACCGGTTCAGACTTAGCAGGAAAGGCCCCAGTTATCAGACCACCTCATGGACCAAACATCTCTGAGTCTATGGGCTGTCTTGGGACATTAGTAAGAAGCCCAGTGTCAGGTGAAGATTGAGGTTTCTGGCTTGGTAGATGCCTTTCGCCTTGGGGATTCTCTACCGGGTGCTAACCATGTTTGATTTTTGCCATAGAGGGCTGCAGTTTTGTCTGCCTTTGTCCACAGGCAAAGGGGTGTTTTTTTTTTCCCACCCCCTCCCTTACCACCCACTCCACCCACTCCCTCTCCCCCCCACCCCCTCAATACCCAGCAGAAACTATTTTGCCCTTATTTCTAATTTTGTTGTAGAGAGAGTATAAGCCATAATAGGAAGGAACAAGGGTTTTTGCTGGTTGAGATAAGGATAGCTATACAGGGAGTTGACTCACATTGATTTCCTGTGCGTGTGTGTAAATAAAGGCAGTTAGGTTTCTCTATAGGCAGAGATACCAGGGTGTCAGGGTGCAAACTGTGGTGCAGACATTGGGCAGCTGCAGGGATTTTAAGAGAAGCCTGCTGGGGGTGTCATTTGTATTCTAAGCAGGCAAGGCTGATGCAAGCATGTGATTGTACGAAGTGTCTTCTCCCATGGCCTTTAACTCAGGGAGCAGTACAATATTGCCCATTTTAAATCTGCAATGTAGCTCACTTGTGCATGGGTTAAAGAATGCCTGTGTGGACTGGATGTCCAATTTCTGTTCTTTCCATTTTTTTTTTTGACCGCCTTCACAACCAAAAGAAGGATGGACAGATCTTGAACTCATGTGGCTTGTCTATAGCAAATGAAGCTAGGGAGAAAAAGTATAGATTCTGTGACTCTCTTTATATGATATTCAAAATCCAGGCATAACTAATTTATAATGATAAGCATCAGAGTGTTTGGTAAGTTATTTGGGGAGTTGTCAATTGAGTAAGAGCTCAGGGAAGCTCTCTAGGGTGTTGGAAATGTGCTCTGCTTTGATGTAGGCATTGGCTACTCAGGTACATACACAGATAAAAACTCATTGAAGCGAGTGCTTAAAAGTTGTTTCATCATATCTCAATTTAAAAAAAAAGTATTTCTCTAGACAGAGGTGTACACGGATTACTTCTCCAAGCAAGGAACTTAGCAGCATGTTCTCAGTCTGAGTATTTTCCATGTTGGTCCTTGATTCCTATAAGATACACAGCCTACTGGGAGAAAGTTTGTGTCAGACTCTTAAGACACACATGCTGTACTGTTTCTAAGTTTGTTTAAAAATTTTTATTTGTATCTGATGCCTTCCTGATCCCTCTTGGCGGTTACTCACCAGGTATAAGTAGTATAAAAGATTCAAAAGGACTAGGGTAATGACCCTAACATATTCTTGAGTGTTTGTCACACAACTAGCTGAAACAAAGTTTGGGTTTCTATGTGTTCCAAACTCTAGTAGAGTCCAATTTGACATTTCTTCTTGCACAAAATACAAACCTCATGTGCCATGTTGCAAATTCTGGCACATATAAAACAGTCATCTAAACTAAGGGTTGGTAAACTTTTTTTGTAAAAGATCAGATAATCAATATTATATGATTTGGAAGCCATAAGATCTCTGGTAACTACTAACTCTGTGTGAAAGCAGCCTAAAACTTGCACCTGTTGCCCCTGTGTTTTGGGTTAAGTCTAGGCCACTGCCCTCCATGTTTTTTTTTTTTTAAAATAATTACAAGAACCATCTTAGCTATATTTTGGGTAATTGATTCACTCTACACTCATTGTCTCAATGCTTGGAAACTTAAAATGATTAGGAATTACTAGTGTTGTGGGAGTTTGCTAGCTGAAATAAGAGACTCTGAGGCAATTAGCAGGAAGCAGCATTTTATTGTGCCAGCACAGACCCAGCAGACTCATGTCCAAAGGCTGAGCCCTGAGAACAAAGGGGTCTCACCTTATATACCTTTGCAAGCAGGTTACAGAGGCAATAAAATTAAAAAACAAGGTTTAACCCATATATGGTTCCATGCAATTCTATAGGCTACTTCACCCTAGTGCTACATCCACTTCTACCCCTAGTGCTGTGTGACCTTCTTCACCTTTGAATTCTTTAGGTTTTATCTCTCTGCTATGCCATCCCTTTCCCCCTGCTACCTTATCAGAACTCAGGCCTAGTTTGCTTTCTTCTGATCCTCCTCCCTGCTACATTATTCTCCTTGTTGATGCTCATACCCTCCTAGGGTCAAAGAGCAGCATCTTAATATAGGGGTTTGTGTTTCTATAGCATCATTATATGTGAGGCTGTTTTCCTTTCTATAATGGCCTCCATAATAGTCTTGATGGACTGCAGTACCAGGGGGACCAGGCAGGGCAATGTTAAGCATACTCCTAGGATTAGGCTTATTGCCCCAATCAGAGTTTTGAATCTACCTAAGGCAGAAAACCACCCTCCAAACAGGTCATTGGGATCCCATCCTCTCCAAGTCTGGATGGGGACATGGGCAAGCTTTCCCATTCTGTCTGTGATTTCTTCTATGACCTTTCTTTCATCATCAATCTGTAAGCAGCAGTTGCTTAGGTTTAATTTTCCACAAACTCCTCCCTCAGAAGCCAACAAATAGTCTAAAGCCAAGCAGTTCTGATAGATGGCATTGTGCATCTTAGTGCTTTGTTTTGCCAGCAAATTGAGAGCTCTTGCAGTTTCATTAGTTATAATTTCAACAACAGCCTGTAGCCTGATGATGCAGTTGAGCATATATATAGGGGTGTGATAACCCCAGGACCATCTTTTGCCCAAGTGGCAGGACCATAGTACTAGATGATTTACTCAGGAGGCCACCTGCCATCTTTTTCTCAAGCCCAGTGGTCTCCCATGTTAGACCCCCCCCCAAAACATAGCACAAACTGACATTCAGTGTGTGGGCTATAGACTCAACCAGGGAGAAGAACAATTTTTTAGCTTTGGCAGAGATGGAAAATTTACTCCTCATCTCATAAAAGGAGTGAAAAACTTGGTATGAGGAACTCTTATGGGTAACAGTTATTAATTTGAGGTATATCAGACTCAGGGTCAAGACCCTGTTTATCTGTTTTTCTATTAATTACTTTTCCTGGTGTCCAATCAGAGGGCTTAAGTACAGTGAAATTTGCAGGGTTACAGGTGCCGCGGGTGCAGTCAGGGGCAGCTGTCCCCTCGTGAGGGAGAGCTGTGTGCTTACTCTCTGCCACGTGGCCCATGAAACACAACTCCAACAAGGACAATAATAGGAACCCGCATCATCACATGGCCAAGTATATCAAATGATATACCTACCACTTGATGCACAAGCTCTTTCCTAAGCTAGACCCCCACAGCCATAACCTATATCTCCACATCCACTTTTGTCTATGGCCGCACATGCATCAAAGAGCATTGACACTGGTTTATCACAACTAAACACCTGGCTGCGGCTGACGAGGTCCCCAGGGTAGTGGATGCTTCTGGTCTCTAACCATTGCTCCCGAGGGCAGTAAGAGGGGTTGAAGCAGATATGCTGGTTATCATGGGAGCACACTAGATATGTGGTGTGATTGTGAGTGCATGACCCGATGACAGAGGCTGCACAGGAACAGTAGGTATGGAAAAGTAAAGTCTTAGTAAAAACAGTCCCTGTCCGAGTAGTATGCATACATAGGTCATAGGAGGAGGGCTCTGGGGCCACAAAAGGAAACCAGATCAGTAACAATAGATGGTAAATATGCATCCTGCCCAAAAGAGAAAAATGCAAATAAAAACCTTTCACTGTGAGACCAATCAGTGGGGGCAGTTTCTACGAGGCCTATGGCGAAGACTAGGGTGAGAACTACAGCAGCAGATACAGACAAGGGGTGACGATGCATTACAGTGAGATAACTGGTATGAAAAACAGCCCATTTGTCCTGTTGGAGAGTTGACTCCTCAAGCTTCTGCCGTGTGTAGACTAGCTTCCGGAGTGACTACAGCAGGGCCATCATCTCGTCTTCCTGGTCCTCTGTTGTTTCCTGGGAAGCAGAGTCCTGCTGAGGGAGGGTGCTCAGGTTCCAGAGGGTGATCTTACACTGTGAAGCTGGATCAGGGATGCACTCCCACTCGAGAGAAGCTGGCTTGACTCAACTGTGGTGGATCCAAGGAGCAATCTCTGCTACTTTAACTGCGATGGGAGTAGTAGACAAGGTAACAACAAAAGGGCCCCTCCAATGGGGTTTTAATGGGTGGAAAGTTAAATTTTTTTTTTTTTTTTACCCAGACATTGTCTTTTGTTTTTGTTTTTTAAACTGAGTAGAATTACCATGGCAACAATATATTATCAGTATATGTGTCCAAGAAAACATGTTGTTTTTAAAAAAGTTAAAACTATCATCTTTAAGTATCACAGGACATGTTTAGAGCCAGTATAAATAGTTACTTTGTCTCTATTTAAGTGGAAAACCCTGTCTAAAAATATGAATTTGTGTCTGGAAGGGCTTTAATGACAGATAGCCACACGTGCATAAGAACCATTTCTTTAATTCTCTCGGGCTTGGTTGTTTTTGAGAGGTCTGGCACAAGTGACTGGCTTTTGAATCAAACAAGATTGGGCACATTCAGGGTGATATGGCCTCAGACTGAAGATCTTTCTTGATTGTTGTTCTTTTCCAGATTTTGTTTGTTTGGTTGGTTTTGGTCCCATGTTGAGGGGAAATAACAAACAGATTAGGCAGGAGTCAGTGCCAACTAGACCCTTTTGGCCAATTTTAAGCAACAAAGAGGCTTAGAAGGAGTGTCTCTTAGGGAGCGGGCTTTTAGACAAGAACAATACAAAACAAAATCTAACAAAAGCAGATGTCTAAAAAGCTAATCTGGTTGACACATAAGTAGTTATTAGAGTCAGTTTTTTTATGGACTTGATTGTAAATGCCCCAGAAGGATCAGAACTGTAATGACAAAAACTTGAGTCATGGTTAAAATTTTGATGGACAATTTAGCAACTAACAGAACAACAGTATATCAGCATGACTAACTTTTTGTTACCATGTTTGTCTAAATTTTGTATTTTAGAAGGCTTGATATACTTGAAAAATATAAGTATATTTAATATATAGGAACAAGCAACAGCATCACAACTCTATAGAGGTTATATATACATATTAGTTTAGTTGTTCTTGAAGTGAAACCTTAGATTTTTATCAGTTGTAGGGGAAAGAACAGTTTTAGTAAACCCAAATAGCCCAGTCACAGACACATATAGGATACCAACTGTATTAGAATCTCCCAAGACAACAGTTGTTTAACCATGAGGTCATCTAGAAAGTTTTATGTAAACTGTTAGAAAATAAGAGGTATGAAGAGGCAGAGAGATGGCTCAAACACCAGTACAGGGTTTATTGTTTAGGCTAGTACCAGCCTACTGGAGGCCTGCTTGGGGCTCACCCTTTACCCTATGAGTTTGCCATAGAACCACTGATCAGGACTCCTCACTCACTTCACAGTGGGCTGAGTCTCAGGCCCATGCTTTCACCCACTCTCAAACAGCACAGTACTTCCACCTCCTCCCTGAACCTGAGAGACACAGTTTCACCCCCAAAAAAGGTGGTTACTAGCTTGTCTCATTGGGAGGTGATCAAGCTCCCCTTCTGCCTCCTGGGACAGGCCTGAATTTGAATCCAGGTTCTTACCAGTCTGATGAGTGGTGCTCCCCTCCCCTTGCTTGTTCCTGTGCCTCACTGTGTTCTGTTGTGCAACTGAGTCCCTCACCCCAACCTGCTGGAGGGAGGAATTCCCCCCTTTAGATCAAGCTGTCCATTGGCGCCTGGTGGGGTCTCCTCCCAGAGATCCAGGGGATGTACCCTGGTGACAAGGTATTGTGGGAGTTTGCTAGCTGAAATAAGAGACTCTGAGGCAATTAGCAGGAAGCAACATTTTATTATGCCAGCACAGACCCAGAGGACTCGTGTCCAAAGACTGAGCCCTGAGAACAAAGGGGTCTCACCTTATATACCCTTGCAAGCAGGTTACAGAGGCAATAAAATTAAAAAACAAGGTTTAACCCATATATGGTTCCATGCAATTCTATAGGCTACTTCACCCTAGTGCTAAGTGCCCTTCTACCGCTAGTGTTATGTGACCTTTTTCACCTTTGCATTCTTTAGGTTTTATCTCTCTGCTATGCCATCCCTTCCCCCCTGCTACCTTATCAGAGCTCAGGCCTTGTTTTTTTCTCTTCTGATCCTCCTTCCTGCTACACTAGGTGATATTACCATGTGTCTAGATGAAATTCAAGATGGAGTGTCCAGATAAATACTGCAAGACAAGAACCAACACTCTGAGACTTCTTCACTCCTATCTCTTGCATATGAGGGAGGGATGGTTCTTCTTCCCTTTCCTATTTCTCCCTACTTTATCCTGTCTCACTAAAATAAATCCTTGAGAAATTTCAAACAAAAAGAAAGAAAGAAGGAAAGAATGAAAGAAAAAAGAAAGCAGCCACAGACAACCCATAAGCAAGTTGGTGTGGCTGTGTTACAATAAAACTTTATTTGCAAAAACATGAGGTGGCCCAAATTAAGTCCACGAGCTTAATTTGCCTGGTCGTTAACTATATAATCATTCTGAAAAGTTGACAAGGATAAGTTTATTTCATTTTTTTTGTTTTATTTTTGCAAACAAGGAGACAGGTTACTCATGGGTATTATTGAGTGATTTCCAACTAGCTCTCCGATGAAGAATTATATTCATGCTGTTGGCATGTTTGAGGTGTTCTAAGGTCTGAGAGAATAACAGCTGTGTCTAATACTGCTTAGCATTCACTGAGGTACTCAAATATTTCTCATTTGAGTGATTTTGTATAACTTTGTGTCTTGAAACATCTTCCTATCCAGGCTTTCTTCTGAGGCTATAATCAGGAAATAGGAAGTGTACGGATAACTAATGAATCAGAAATCAAGGTTAGAGTTTGGTCCTTTCCAACCTTGCTGTATTACTTTAAGTCACTGTACCTTTTTGGCTGATGCTTTATATGGGACTCTTTCTAAGGTATTTAAATTTTAAAAGAGGACACTGAGGAAGACAACACTCTTAACTCTATTTCAGTGGCGCTTGATGACATACAGATGAAGATCACTCAGGACTGCTTCTCAGATCAATCCATATGAGTTTATTACTTTGTTTTTAAAGATATGCACATGAATGTAGCCACACTAAGTGACATGAAAGACCCATCAATCACACCCCATTCTTTTGAAGCCTAGAGTTTTCAGGCTAAAATAATAAGCATAATCATTGCTAAACACTGTCGTATCAAAGGATGCAAATAAACCTTTCCTTCCCCTGAGTGTTTCTAACCTCTACCCAAAAGCAGTAGTCATTTCACTGTGTGTGTCAAGACATCGTATTGTACACATTTAATGTGTTCAATAAGACTTAACAAGTAAATATTTGCTCCATATTTATAATAAATGAATTGAATTGTTATTCTGTTGCCTGTATTCAGATTTGATTTGATGCAATTAGAATTCACAGGTGATGCTTGCCACATCATGCTGACCCCAGGGGCTATGTGTGAGCAATTCATAGTTACTACTTTCCACTTGGGATGCTCCTTACTGCTGATGAGAAAAGGAGGGAGAAAAAATGATGTTTTTGTTGTATAAGCTATCTACTCTTCTGTCTTTGCAAATAATCTTCCTTTCCCTTCCCTTCCCTTCCCTCCCCTCCTCCCTCTTCTCCCCTCCCCTCTCCTCCCCTCCCTTCCTCTTTCTTTCTTTCTTTCTTTCTTCCTTTCTTCTTTCCTTCTTTCTTTCTTTCTGTGGTTCTAGTGTTACAGGAAACTCAAACAGAGACATGGGAATCTGTGGTGAGAGAGCAACACTTTATTGTGCTGTGGCACAGACTCAGTGGACTCGTGTGTACAAAGGCTGAGCCCCAAGAACAAAGGGGTCTCACCTTGTGTACCCTTGCAAGCAGGTTACAGAGGCAATAAAATAAAAAAAAAAAAAAACCAAGGTTTAACTCATATATGATTATATGCAGTTCTATAGGCTACTTCACCCTAGTGCTAGTGCCCTTCTACCCCTAGTGCTATGTGACCTTCTTCACGTCTGGATTCTTTAGGGTTTATCTCTCTGCTATGCCATCCCTTTCCCCCTGCTACTTTATCAGAACACAGGCCTATCTGTTCCTCTTCTGGTCCTCCTCCCTGCTGGGCTGGCTTCATGCTTGCTAGGTATGAGCTCTACCACTGGAACCACTTTGCCAGCCTTGCAAATAATATTTGAAGGCAAAGTATTTACTATTATATTACCTTCCTATTTAAAAGAAATGCAAGATATATTTTTTTCTCAGTGTAGCTTGGACATTTTGGGCATCCCAGTGTCACCTGAGAACTTCTGTGACACAGAGGCAGGGTGATAGTGAAAACCCACTTTGCTTTCTTCCTGGTTTCTCATATGTCCACTCTCACAGGATACAAAGATTCCTTGCTTATGTATTCTCAGGGCATCCTTCTGGGAACAAAAATCCAACGTCTTTGTTTTCCTCCAAATTATTGTCTCTATAAGTGATCTTCCTCGTGTAAAAAATCTGATCATGTCCACTGACTGAAGGTTTCCTCACTGTTTAAAGGACAATGTATAAGTCCTTAGCTTGGGACAATCTGTTTATGGTCTGGCTCTCCTCTGCTTTATAAAATGCTTCATTTCCCTGTGCATCCTGGACTCCAGCCATTCTGAATGGACTTTAGCTCTTTGTGCCAAGCTATTTTGAATCTCAATGCCTTTGTACATGCTGTGCCCTCTCCTAAAAGTACCCTTTCTCTAGTTGTCTCCTTGCATGAATACCCACTCTAGTCAGGTATTCCTTTGGCCATTTGACCTGATTAATAAAGACTGGCATTTTCTCACTGCTCTGTCAGAATGACTGCAAAGGATTAAGTTTTTGAGTATTAGTCACTCCCACCAGACTGTGTACCCTAACAAAGTCTTTTCAGTTTTGAAACCTTAATGCCTGGCACGGAGTAGAATTTAATAAATGTGTGTTAGCAAGAACAGATGACTATTTTATAAAGAAGATTTCTTACATTCTGTTTTATAATAGCCACATTACAAATAGGAGTTTTGGAGGCAGAGACTAAGTCTCATTCATCTTCATATTTATTATGTGAATGTAGCTACTGGTAGTAACATTTAATAAATGTTTGGTGAATGAATGGAGGAATGAGTGAATAAGTGGGTGATGTGTTGAGATGATCCAAAGGAGGCTGAGGGCTCATTTCATTTATCACTCCATAGAACAGAGGAAACCAAGGTAGCTGCAGGCAATACCAAAGACTCAGAACTCCTTTCTCTTTAGTTGAATGGCCAGTGAGATGACAAAGGGAGTCACAACCCTTGCTCCAAAGACCATAAAGTCACAGCTGGATCTCCTCTACTCTTTAAAAAGTCTCCATAGCATAGTAGTCAAACATGTACTCATTAAGACCATGTTTTTCATTTACTGATTCAACAAATACTTATTGAACCACAATTCCTAATCCGAAACTCATGAGGCCAAATGTGTTTCAAAATTCAGATATTTTTCAGATTTTGAAATGGTAATATGTCATACATATGTGGGGCCTAGGACAACCGCTTGTGATAAAACTCATTAATATTTTTTGCAGAAAAGTATGTTTACAGGTGCACTATGTTGTGGGTTAGATAAAAATGATAAATAGGCTAATGACAATTCAGGTTAGGTTTTACATTCAAATGGGCTCAGGTCAGATCATGTTTCACTATCAATTGTGTTGTGAAAAAACTTCTCTTTTCAGAGCTTTTTTGGTGTTTGGAATTGTAGATAAAGGAGTTCTCAGAAAGAAATTTCCTTTAGAGGAAGAAATTTAGGAAGGCATTCAGCAAATATATATTCTATCATTGATTCCCATTATGGCTTTGTTGAATAAAAGCTATCTCAAAGGATATTAGCAAAATCCAAAGATAAATGAATTTAAATGTACTTTTATTGGAAACTGAACCTCAATATTACATTATTATTCTCAATCAGTGGCAAAGGCAATGTAATAAGCAGGATAGAGGGCTTAGGGGACTTCTAATTTTATAATAGCTGTACTAGAGTTTGAGCTTAGGACCTCACACATGCTAGGCAGGTGCTCTGCCACTTGAGCCACATCCCCTGCCCTCTTTTATTTTAGTTATTTTCCAAGTAAGGTCTTGAGTTTTTGCCCAGAGTCAGCCTCACACCATGATCCTTCTACTTAAGGCCTCCCGTGCAGTGGAGATCACAGGCGCCTGCCACCTAGTTTACTGGTTGAGATGGGGCGGTCTCACTAAATTTTTGCCTTGGCTGATTTTGAACTGTGATCATCTCCATCTCTTCTTCCTCAGTAGTTT
This sequence comes from Castor canadensis, assembly GCF_047511655.1. Lineage (NCBI taxonomy): Eukaryota > Metazoa > Chordata > Mammalia > Rodentia > Castoridae > Castor > Castor canadensis. The sequence continues at coordinate 91,604,309 of NC_133399.1, read as the reverse complement.
TAACATTTATTATGGGGAAAATTGGTGAAGGGCAGGATGAGGGACAGCAATAAATGAACCCAAGGAAGTAACTAAAATTAGAGGTGATTCTGTTCCAGGTACTGTGTCTGAAAATGCTCTGGAATTTTCCTGTTATTTAACACTTGACATTCTTTTTATATATGCATGATGTCTTCTTTATGGCAAAAAAAAAAAATATATATATATATATATATATACATATATGTATATGTACCTACAAGAATAACTGTCCTGTACATAGGGCAGAAGACCATATTCTCTCAATAAAATTTGAAGGCTCATTGCCACTGTTCAGATGGTGTGTAGAGTTTTACCAGCAGGTAAAACTCATTAGAAGCTATTAAGAAAGATACATGAAAAATAGGTTTTTCCCTCAGTTGTTTTGGTTCTGAAATGTCTTTAAACTATTCCTTCCCAATCTCTTGTCTTTGACAGGGAAACTAAGATTCTATAATTGAGCTACTTTTCAAAGGTTTATCAGACGCTACCAATGTGTCCTGGTAAAAACTTCACATAAAAGGGCTTGCAATGCATGCAAATCTGTGTGTTCACATGGACGAGGATTACGTGAAAACTGAAGGTGCAGAGTTTGTGGAGGCCCAGTGGTCTCTCCCCACTGTTTCTCTGTTGCTGTTGTTTTTTCTGTCTTTCATTGCCCCACCCTGCCATGCTTTGCCCTGGCCTGCTCACTCCACCTTGTCTGCCTTAGGCTTCTTCTGTTTTAACCTCTGCTTCTATGAACACTGCTTCACTAACACAGAGGACTTTTCTGTTGGCTTGGAGGATATGAATCTTGCACTGAGACAGCATTTTCCTCCCTTGCGCCACCTTATAGAATGGCCAATCTCTCCTTCCTTGTTTGTGTTCCAGTGGGGTTAACTATGACAAGGAAAAGATGAGGACATTCTTCTACCACACTTGGAAGGGATAGCAGGAAGAGATGCCACCAATCTGGCCTCATACTCAGACAGATTAAAATGAGCAGGAGTCTGTTTTTCCTGCTTTGGGCTCCCACCTCTTCTTCACTGACTGTTGTGCTGAGACGGACTATAGGAGGAAAGAAGAGTGTTCATAGTTCTGGGCAGAAAGGGAGGTTTTATGGTTTAAGTACTATCTCCAACTAAGGATGAAGAACACTGCTACTACATAAAAGGCTTTCAGGGGCCAAAATGAGGATGGCTAGCAATAGAGATTTTGGAACTCTGGTGCCATAGGCATTTCATGCTAAACTCTTTATCTCAGCCCAATGCTATCCTTTGTAGTTGTAAATTTCTTTTCAGTTGTAAATCCTTTGCAGTTTTAAATTGTAAAACAGGAAGCTTTGGGGGAAATTCTGCCCTCAGATTACCTCTCAGGTAAAAGCCCTTTGCTTAAACCATGAATGTTGCTCACACCTTATACGTGTAATTAAAATACCTGAGAGCTAGCTAGCATAAGTTTATGCCCAGTGTGCTCCATGTTGTATTGTTGAAGAAATATTGTCTGATGAGAAACCAGGTGACACTCAGAGAAGTAGGAGATCTAGGACTTCATTTGATGCCAGTGGTCCCAGATGAGCTAATCCTCAAAATTCTGGGCCCTGAGCAGTGAAATTACAGGAGTCTTATAGAGAAGTGCAAGGAATTGGGTTACAGTGAATGTGCTGGTCGCTAATAGGTGGGCTCACATTAGGGGTTAGGGATTGGGTTTGTTTAGGCAGGAGCAGCAGCAGACCTGTGTCAGGAAGTCTGTTTACAGAAGGAGACAAAGAAAGGCAGGAATGGGTGGTTATCTCCACATGGGGCCTTTTATCTTGGCCCTGGACCCATTTTATGGATTAACTAGCAACTTCTCATGTGCTTATAACCTGCATCGTCCCTAGGTTCTCAGGATTCTATCATGTTCCTCTTGTCCCAAGGGTCTGTATTGGGTCACCAGGAGCTATTAACTTCATTGCCTCCATTCATGAGCTAATGAAGTGAGTGATGGCATTGAGAATGCAAGGGCCAAATAAAAGGGTCAATAGGAGCTTGAAAAGAGGACCAGCTAAGGGGAGAAGCCATGAGGCCCAATTCCAGCTGTCACTCCATCTGTTCCAGGAATTTGATAATTCTTGTCTCCTACATATGACTTGGTTCTGTAATTTCTAGGCCATGTCTCTGACTATTCCTGACTGATTCACACAAAAGCTACATTCTTGTTTAGAAAGAGGCAGAGACCCCCTTTACATCAGTGAGTAAGTCCAACCCTCTCTGATTTTGAAGGACCAATGATGCTAGGGAGTCCAGTTGGTCCTGCATGGCCATTATGGACCTAGCCACTTGTTCTATAGCATTTGTTAGGTCCACAGATAATAGATTATAATAGGAGACTGATGATGCAGTTCCTCCTGTGCCTGTACCTATTCCAGCCATTATTCCTAATCAAATTGGTAAAGGTATGAATTGGATAGATCTCTTTGTCCATGTATGGGATGTCAAAGGAATGGGGAGAGTCTGATTGTTAGGCACTATGTTTATTTGGGGAGTGAGGAATGCTAATGTGCAAATGCCCTTTCAGTTAGCTGGCAAGCACTGATAAGCAAAGGTCCTGCATACAAAGAAAGTTCCTGAGCTCTGCACCATGGTCTGTCAACTGTACATCCAATGGCAGTGGTTGTACACTTTTGGATTTGGGCACATTGGCTAGCAGCCAGGTCCCCCACTGGATAGTTTTCTCCTGAATTGTAGATACAATTAGGGGCCCTCTGAGATAGCTGTATATTGCTTACTTTGGCTTTAGTGCTGGTACAGTTGGGAGTAGCATCATGCACACCCTGGCTAAGGTGGCTCACAAGGGCTGCTACATAATGGAGGGGACCTGAGGACAGACAGAGCCAATAATCACCCACCAATGGTGGGTTAAGGAGGCAGTGAGTTGTATTGAATAGCTTGTACAGTTGGGAACTTGGAAAGTTATCTTGGAAAGTTAAGGTTCCCTGTCCTGGAAGGAAGCCTTAATCGGGGTCATGGTGGTGGCAGATCAATGTCTTTTATAGGCTCATAGCCCTCTAGGTCTGGATGACTATCATCTTTGGATGGCCTCCCTGTATCTTGGCTTTTCCCTTTGTAGACTGACATGGGGACAGGGTGGTCAGGGAGGGGGCCCATACATAATGAGGTTTATTTCTTCCCCCTGTCATTTCCTCATTCCATGCCTTTAGGGGTCTCTGTCTTTCTTCCAGCAAACTGTCTGCCCTATAGCCTTTGTTCTTGCAGGATTCTGTCAGTTTTCCTTTATAGTAAATTGTCCCCCTCTGGTACACTCAGAAATTGATGTGCTGCATGCTGGTGACAGGTATTGGTAATAGGTAAAGGCATACCTCAGTTTTCCCTGGAGGGAGAGAGGTTTCACACAAGTTGAGCAGTTATCCCAGCCTCTAGATGGGACAACCTTAAAATGTAATAGAGTCAGAAGGCAAAAGCACATCAGAGGCTTCACGCTGGACACTGGGGTCTGGGCTATAGATAGCACCAAATATCAGTAAGGCTTCCTTCTATGAGGAGGTAACAGGAGGCCAGCAGTATTCTTTGGCCTATGTTCCAATTCTGGGGAGCAATGATGGCCAATCCTAGTGTGAACAGTGTACCAACAATGCTAATCATCAGGATGTGGTAGGGGTGTCAGAAAGGGGAATACATTTATGTCCTGGTGGGCAAATCCTCAGACTTCCACCGTGCATTGACCAGCCAGTTTCCAGGAGGTGGCTGGAGCAGGGCTGGAACTCTCTCTGGTGATGGCACACTACTGTGACATTCTCTGGAACCTCAATTTGAGGGGGTTAGTTGGATCGCAGACAGCCTGCCAGTCATTAGGGTCTGCAGGGGCTGCTGCCTTCTTTATTTGGGAGTGATGAATCCAGGGAGTGATACCTGTAACTTTAACAGCTGTGGGAGTTGCTAATATTACTAAACGGGAACCTGTCCAACTTGGTTGGAGTGGTTCTTTTCTTTCTTTCTTTCTTTTTTTTCCCCAATCTTCTACCTATATCATATCCCTAGGTTGGTGGGGATGGGCTCATTACCCATGGGGATTGGGGTCCTTTCTAAGACTTCTTGGGAGATGTGGTGTAGGGTTTTTCCTAGGTTCTGGAGATGTCAGGACATGTCTAGATTTCCAATTTGCCTGAGGTCCCCTCTTAGCCTGTTTATTATGGGAGGGGACCTGCCATAGAGAATCTCAAAGGGTGAGCAGCTGGAGGGTCTAGGGCTACAGTGTGCCCTGAGCAAGGCCAATGGCAGCATGTCTATCCATGGGGATTGTGTTTCTTGGCAGAGTTCCGTTAAAGTGGTCTTGAGGGTCTGATTCATGTGCTCTACTTTCCCTGAACTCTGAGGCCTGTATGCCTCAGAGTAGCTTCCATTTTATTTTCAAAATTTTAGCCAAGCCCTGGGCTATCTCTACCATGAAGACTGGTCCATTTTCTGATCCAATAGAAAGGGGGAGCCCATATCTGGGGATAATTTCTCTCAAGAGGGCCTTTATTACCTCTCATGCCTTTTCTGTGTGAAAACAGAAAAGTAAGTGCAGACAAGGACCAGGAGTAAGTGCAGTCAAGACCAGAGGTACCGGTATCCTTGGCAGGGCTTGACCTCTGTGAAGTCCACTTCCAGGTCCTCAAAAAGCATGGTGCCCATTGCTTGTATCCCAGGGTTTGGCTTAGGGCCTTCATTTACATTGTTTTGTGCACATATAATAGACCTAGCACTTATTTGGGCACACAGGGTGGGGAGCTTGGGAATGAAATAGTATTTGTCCAGCAGTTTTCCCCGAGTGCATTAGTAGCTTGTTTTGTTGTTTTACCAGAGGGGCTGCTATAGCACTGGGGACAAAGAGTCTCTGGTCAGGCAAAGGGGGGCTCTTGTCAGCACCCCCTTTTCTTTTATTCCTTTTTCATCTTTTGCTCATTGTTCTTCCTCCTTGGTGTAATTCAGGGTCGGGGGTAACTCTGGAGTCAGCAGAAGTTTGGGGGTTTGCTCCAGCACTCCAAGGGAACTTAGGTCTACTGCTCACTTTGCCGCCTGGTCAGCCAGGTGATTTCCTCTGTTGATGTAGTCTGTGCTGCTTTGGTGGCCTCTGCAGTGGATAACAGCCACCTGAGATGAATCCCAGACTGCTTCCAGCAGTTGAAAGATTTCTTCTTTGTTTTTAATCAGCAGTCCTCTTTCCATGTATATGCACATGTAGGGTGACGAAGGCATACTTTGAATCAGTGTAGATGTTCACCCACTTTCCCTTTGCATATCACAATGTCTGGACCAGCACCCAAAGTTCAGCTCATTGTGCAGACCATCCTTGTGGTAGGGCTTCAGCATGCATGATGTCATTAGCAGTGGTGACTGTGAACCCAGCCTTTCATTGTCCTCCCTGGACAAAGCTACTTCCAGCTGTAAAGAGTTCGAGCTCTGGATTTGAGAGGGTGGTGTCCATTAGGTCCAGCCTGCTGGAGTACACTTCATTCATTCATTACCTCTTCACAGTCATGATCTGGGGGCCCTTCCTCTGCTGGCAGAAAAGTGGCAGGATTTAAGGTTCATAGTTTCAAGTCTGACTTGAGGATTCTCTATAGTAGTCCTTTGTAATGGGCCATTCTGGAACTGGTCAGCCATTTATGTCCCTGACCATTCATTAGGGCCACAACTCCATGGGGGTATAATTAATGTCCTGTCCCAGGGTGAGCTTGTCAGCCTCCCTGATTATGGTTACCGTGGAAGCCAGGGCCAGAAGACATGGAGGTCACCCTGAGGTCACTGGGCCCAGGCGCTTCGACAGATAAGCCACCGGCCACTGCCATGGTCCCACCGTTTGGGTGAGGACCCTGAGTTGTGTGATTTTTCTCACAGATGAAGAGATTGAATGGTTACGTTACATTTGGCAGACCTAGCACAGTGGTGCTGGTTAATAGTCTCTTTATCTCCTGGAAGGCTCTTTCTTGGTCTGGTCCCCAGTTTAGAGGGTCCTTTCCAGAGCCTGCTGTGGCCTAGTAAAGCAGTTTGGCCAGGCTTGAATACCCAGCTATCCAGATGCAACAGAATCCTGCCACTCCCAAGAATTCTTGGACCTCCCTTTTGGTCTTTGGCTGTGGAATGGAGCAGATGGCCTTTTTGCTTTCTGGACCTAGGGAGCAATTGTCCTTCTGAAAATGACGAACCTGAGGTATCAGACCTCTTAATGGCAAACTTGGGTCTTTTTCCAGGAAACTTTGTAGCCTACCTCAGAGAGTCAGGCTAGGAATGCCTTTGTCCCCTCCCAGCATTTCTCTTGATTGTGGCTTGCCAGGAACAAATCATCCACATATTGGAGCAAGGTACATCTTGGGTTTTCTTCCAGGAAAGTCAATAAATCTGCTGCTAGGGCTTCCCTGAACAAAGTGGGTGAGGTTTTGAGTCCTTGAGGCAACCTGGTCTAGACCATTTGTGTCTTTCTTCCAGTATGGGGGCCTTCCCATTCAAAGGTGAACAGAGGCTGGCTAACTGGGGCCAGGAAGAGGCAGAAGAAAGTGTCCTTTAGGTCCAGGCAGGTGAACCAGCTTGCTTGCTGCAGTAGAAGGCTCAGGAGAGTGCAGAGGTTAGGAACTACTGGGTGCAACATGATAACAGCATTTTTGACTCCCTGTAGGTTCTGGACAGGTCGGTAATCATTTCCTTCTGCCTTCTTGATGGATAACAGTGGGGTGTTCCATGGCGATCGGCACTTGATCTCTGCATCCTTCAGCCACTGTAGGTGGGCCTGAATTCACAGGCATGCTTCCTGTGGCACTGGATATTGCCTCTGTCTATCAGGGAGACCCCAGGTTTAAGATCTACCATTATGGGCACATGGTAGCTGGGGGGCCCATTTTCAGTCCAGACATCAGGAAACTCCTCCAGCAAGCAGATAGGCTTCATTGGGTCCCCCTTTTCCTGGCAGTAGAGCTGCCATTCACCTTTGTAGGCATAGTCACTGCCATGATGAGGGCATTTGGTTCTCTCATTGTAAGGCTTGTAGGCCTTCCCTGGGTGAAGGTGATTTGGGCTCCGAGCTTTGTTAGTAAATCCCTTCCCAGCAGGGGAATTGGGCATTCTGGTAGGTACAGGGATTCATGAGTCACCATGTGTCCTCCTAACTGGCATGTCTGGGGTCGGCAGAACTGCCAGGTAGTTTGAGTCCTGGTGGCTCTGACTGTCGTGACCCTGCAGTCAGTGAGTGGAGCCACAGGTTTAGTGACCACAGAATGCTCAGCACCATTGTCCACCATGAAGATCATTGGTTGGCCCCCACTTTCATTTTGACTGTGGGCTTTCAGGGGCCTAGTAGTAAGGAGCCTGGTCTTCCCTAGTTTGACTCAATTCCTGCTTGGCCAATGAAGTCAGGCCTCTGGTTTGGGTTTCCATACTGTCTTCTTTCTTGAAGCAGTCTTGGTAGGCTCTAATGTTGGTCCTTGCATCAGGGGCATTCATTCTTCCAGTGACCAATCTCTTTGTAATAGGCACATTGGTCTTGTTGAAGTGGGCTCTTCCATTGGGTCTCCCCTTCCATGGCAGAGCTGACTGCTTGGTTGGGTCCATCTTCCCCAGTGCTACAGCCAATAAAGACACCTTGGTTTTCATTCTTTTATTGGCCTCTTGTTTTGCCTTGTGGTCCCAATTTACAAAGACCTTGTTTGCCACTTCTAATAGCTGGTGGCGTTCATTTCAGTGAAGCCTTCAAGTTTCTGAAGTTTCTGGCAAATGTTAGCATACGACTGGGTCACAAATACTTTATTGATCATCCGCTGGTTTTCTGGTGCTTCTAGATCAAAGTGGATGTACACTCAGAAGGCCTCAGACTCTCTCATAAAAATCAGTTGGTGATTCCTCTGGTTTCTGGATAACTGCCGCAGTTTTGGACATGTTGGCTGGCTTCCTGGCTCCAATCCTGAGCCTGTGTAGGAGGTTGGTACAATATTGGGTGACGACTCCTCGTCTTTCTGCTGTGTTGAAGTCCCAGGTAGGCCAAGCATCAGGGGCTACCTCTTTTCCCCAAGCTTCTGCATCTAAGGTTCCTGCTGGGGCCTACCCTTGGAGCTGTGAGCCTCCATCAGGATTCACCAGCACTCTTCTGTATTGAAAAATGTCAGGATGTTCTGTTGGCAGTTATCCCAAGTAGGTTGATAGGTCTGAAATACGGATTCTAGGTTGATCATGGCCTGGGGCTTTTCTGAATAAAGCGGTGTGTGTTTCCTCCAATTTAGGAGGTCAGTTGTACTGAAAGGCTGGTAATAGAGGATAGAGCACCCGGGCTGGTCTGTGCCATCAGCACTAATCTGCTGGGGTCCTGGCCTGAGGGGCCAGTGACTGGGACAAGTGAAGGTGGCTGTGGACTCGGACTCCAGGGTGGGAATGGGTGAGACATCATTAGGACTGGGAGGCTGCTGATGGGGCTGAGGGGTACTCACTGAAGGTGGCAGACTGTCTGAGAGAGGTGGCACTGGCTGCTCTGATGGTGGGGGCATGCTGGGAATGTATGGCAGGGGCATTGGTGGTTCATCTTCTGGATCCCCTTGCAGAACAGGCTTGGTCAACTTCTGGTCTTTAGGCTTCATTGACTGGGCCATGAAAACTCTGCTCTATCCCTTTCTGTTGGAGTAGAATCAGACCTAAGGGGGCATGGTCTGAGCCACCTGAAGTCAGGAGTTGATATAGGGGAACTGATCTGGGAATTCAGGGGTTCCTATTATGACCTGATTAATGGCCCAGACAGTGGGCAATTCTAGGGTAACTTCAGGGGGCCAGTTGACCCCAAAAGTGGGCCGCTCCAACTCACACAGTGTGCACAGCTTCCTAGGAGACCTTTTGATCCCATAATCTCCCAAAAATCCCTTCTTAAGATGTTTAAGCATACACTCTAGGACTATGGGTTTTGAGGAACTTCCACCCATGGCAGTTAGAGGTGTTCTCTATACCCATCCTATGTATTCCCACTGCTTTGGTGGTGCAAAGACAGACAAGGGTGGGTGCCCCTTCAAGAGAAGAGACTAATCAGATGTCTGCCTGGCTGCATCCCAAAGGAACTTAGTGCCTTTTAGCATCAATGGTGGGGTCAGCCTTGTGACTCAGAATCGGGTTTCCCTGATGCCACCCTAAGCCATATGAGGATCACCACAGAATCGCAGGACAAACCCACTCCGACTCCATACATTTTCAGCTGTGGAGCCACAAACTTGAGCCTGAAGTGAGTACAAATCAGGCCGCTCATTCACATGCACATTCACACCAGAAGTTATTACAGCTTTTCCTCCTACCCACCCCCCCTTTTTGGGGAAGTCCCTGATCTGCAGAATTCCTCTTGGAGATTTCTGGGAGTTGATCAGGCTCCCCTTCTGCCTACTGAGACGGAACTTGACTGAGGGCTGACTTACCCCTTGGGGGTTACTGAGTCCGGGAAAAAATTACTAGGCGAGTTGATCCACTTCTCTTTGGAGTCCAGTAGGGGTAAGACTGCTCAGAGGGTTGGAACTCCAGTGTGAAGGAGGACCGGGAATACTGTCGGGTGGCATGCTGCCTCATTCAGTCCCAAGTCCCTCCCTACTCCTGTGCAGCCCAGCTGCTGACCAGTGGCTCAAGAGGCCAGATCTCACTGAGGCCTCCAGAAATGTTGCAGAAATATTGTCTGACGAGAAGCCAAGCGACACTCAGAGAAGTAGAACTTGGACTTTATTGGACACCAGTGGTCTGAGATGAGTTCATACTCAAAATTCTGGGCCCCGAGCAGTGAAATTACAGGATTCTTATAGGGAAGTGCAAGGGATAGAGTTATGGTGGATGTGCAGGTCCCTAATAGGTGGGCTCACATTGAGGGTTAGGGATCAGGGTTTGTTTAGGCGGGAGCAGTGGGGACCTGTGTCGGGAAGTACGTTTACAGAAGGAGGCAAAGAAAAGCAGGAATGGGTGGTTATCTCTGCATGGGGCCTTTTATCTTGGCCCTGGACCCATTTTATGGCTTAACTAGCAACTTCTTGTGTCCTTATAATCTGCTTTTAGGGTGATTTTCCTGTTCAGTGTAAGACCTTGTCAATCAAAACCTGTCAATTACCCTAGCCCATCTTGCAAAGATACAACATCCTTCTATCTTGCCCTTCTATCCCACCTCACTTGGGGGGTATGGGAGCATCATTGCTTTCTCTACAGTTACTTCCCCTCACTTTCAGTAAACTGTACTACATTTCTGTGTCTTGCCTGGATTCTTCTCACATGGGAAGCAAGTGCCTAGGAATCTTCTGCCCAGAGACAACCCATCTGGTAACAAAAGTGGGTGGAAGATTGACTTTGATGGAGCTGGGAACTCTTGATAGACCTGAAGACATTTGTGTATACCTGAGTCTGGCCTCTGGGGACAGCCTGTCTCTGAGGGTCCCAGCAGAAAGCATCATTTCCTTGGGAACTAGCTCATGATCATCAAACCCTTTCATAAAAACCCCAGTTATTATGTAACACTGATTAAAATTCCAACACCATGACTCTCAGGCCTCTCTGAAGCACAGACTAGAAAAAAGCCATTGGGAGTTATGATGGAAGCAATGTTTATTGAACACATACAAATACAAGGTATTAAAGTACATACCTTTCCTGGATTTTTCATATCAGTTTCACAACAATTCTATGAGATGGGGAAGATTAATGATCCTCATTCAATGGATGGGACACTGAGGCCAAGAGTAGTTCAGTAGCTAGGCCAAGGTCACATGGCTGCTAAATGGTGGCGGTCAGCATGGCTGTGGAGCCTCATGTTTATCCCTGGGATGTGTGTGGTGGAGGAGAAGTCTGAACTGCTCCATTTCACATTCTGCACTATGCACCTCTTATCTGAAATGCTTGGGGCTGGAAATGTTTCAGATTTTGGATTTTACAATGTTTTGGAATATTTACATATACTCAATGAGATTTCTTGGAGAGGGGACCCAAATTTATACTTGAAAATCATTTTGTTTCATATACACCTTATGCATATAGCATAAAGGTAATTTTATGCCCGTTTTTTAGTGTGCCTGATATTGATTGTGACTTGTTGTCACATAAGGTCATATTTGGCATCTTCTACTTCTGGCATTATGTCTTCCCTCAGAAAGGTTCAGATTTTGGAGCATTTTGGATTTAGATTTTGGCAGTAGTGATCCTTAATCTGTATTATGAAGCTACAGATAGACAGAAATGGGCAAGGGGTGGAGGAAAGTATAAGAGAAGATAACTTTGGTCTTTTGATATTGAAGAGGCAGGGCAATCTCATTCTTAGTTTGCCTGAACAACTTTCCTATAATAAAAATAGGCAGGGCTGGTGGAGTGGTTCAAGTGGTAGTGCACCTGCCTAGCAAGCATGAGGCCTTGAGTTCAAACCCTGGTACCACCAAAAAAAAATTGTGGATCAGTGATAATAAAGAATTAAAATAACTCTAAAGAGTGGAAAGAAATGTAAATGAAATAGATGACTCTATCTAGGTTTTGTCTGCCTGTTTCTGAGACAAGCTAGGGCTAGGGTGGGGCCTGGAAGCTGCCATAAACACTCTGACCTCGTTTTCTCTCAACATCTCAACAAATCTAGGACTGCAAATGGTTGGACAAGAAGAACAAGTCAGGTCCCAAGCAGAGGATAGAATTCAGCCAGTGAGGAAAGGGTAGTAAAGCTAAATCTGGGCCTTCCCACGAAAGGGCTGTAAGAGCTCGTAATGCTTCCTTTTGATACAGGCAATGACAATGCTTTTCCCATCTGCGTAATGTGGTGCATTATGGGTAATGCAAATCCCTCTGTCAGAGAAGGTTGCTATCTTACTCTAAGTCTTTTTTTGTTATCAGACTGGAAATTCTGCCCCAGACTGGGGTTGGAGAAATTCTAGGGAAAGAGGGAGACTCCATAGAACTGACCCTATGTGGTCAGCTGGTCTACCTGGGCTGGAGAGTCTTCTGTGGCCAGAAGGTGGCAGAATGCTCTGCTCTGGAGGGAGAAAATGGGGAAAGATGGCTGGGAAGTTGTTCTGATTTTCCTAAAAAGTGCACAAAAAACTTACTTATTAGTGTCCATTTTTCCAAGTCTTATGCATTTTACAAATGCAGTTTATTCAAGAATTTCTCATATAATTTTTACAATTTGTGACTGGAATCCTTTTTTGAGCAGGAGTTAGTATGTAGCTGATATTTACCTATTTCGTATTTCCCATCAAGAAGTCAACATCACATGATCAAAATATGTTTTATGTACCTATGAAAATGTCACAGTGAAACCTATTATTTTGTACAATTAATATACACTGATAAAAAATAAAAATAAGCCTGGGCACAGTGACTTCGAGCTATAATCTCAGCTACTGGTGGTGGGGGTGGCGAGATCAAGATCACAGGTTGAGGCTAGTCTGAGTAAAAAGTTAGCGAGACCCCATCTCACTAACTGGATTAAGCCCCATCAACAGGACTAAGCCCTGGGTTGGTGGCCTGCAGCTGTCATTCCATTTTAGAGGAGGGCATAGGTAGGAAGATTGCGGTCCAGGCTCACCCAGGAAAAAAAATGCAAGAGCCTCCCTTGAGCTGAGACAGGATAGACAGATGAGAAGACAGGAAAATTACATTATTTTTACTAAATATTAAAAGGGCAAGACTCAGACATTGGAACAAGAAAGAAAAAACTGAAATAACAGAGCAGTTAGCTCCCTTCCCACCTCCTTTCAGATATTAAGTTGGAAGAATGGAGAGACATACAAGAGCTATCTGTGTCTGTCTTCCTCTTTGAAGTTGAAAGGCTCCTTGAATGGGTAGAGGGACAGAAAAATGAAAGGCATGTCTTGCATGTTAGAAAGTCCTAAACCTCACCTACTGTTCCTGTGTCTGGGTTCTTCTAGCTTACATCTCCATGTTTTAGCATCTGTCTTTGGTACCCAGATTCATTGTCTAATGATCACAGGTTGCTAGGTGGCATAACTAGCCCATATTCCCCCAGCTCAGAAAGAATAAATACTACAGATAAGAACCATCATTTGGAGTATTTACTTTCATTTCCTGTATGGGGAGCAGTAAATGTTTCTCCCTTACCCCCACTGCTACAACTTTATACTGTCATACTAAAACAAATCCTCACCAAAACTTCCATCTTGTGCAACTCTCCTTGTCATGAATCACCTTGAAATGCTTTTCACACATGGCTCTCAAGTACCTGTGATGTTGCATGAATACTGGGAAGCTGAGGGAAACCCCTTATCCCTCATCTGATAATAGAACTCCTTAATGAATTAATAATTCTTAACTTGTGTTCATGAAAAAACAAACAAAAACAGAAGTTAACGTCACTCCATGACAAAAAGCAGACAGCATTACAGTGGCTTGAGATAGAATTGAAAGTGCTTAAACTTTAGTGGGAATAACCTTGGATGTAAATTCTGGTTCTTTGGTCTGCTTTCCAAATCTCTCAGAGGATCATTTTCCTCATTTATTAAATGGATATAGAATCTACCTTGAGGAATTATGATCAAGATGAACTGAGATGAACAGAAGTGCCAAGGTGTTCAATAAATAGTAGACATTATTACCTTAGGACTCTTCTCTGACAGAAGCACTATTTATATAGGATTGGAAGCTCTCAATGACGGGTAGCAAAAGGAAACAAAGGCATGCATATTGTGAAACAAAGGCATGCATATTGTAAGGATTGTCTACATTTATATAGAATGTAATGTACATCATTATTCAAGCTGATTTACTTTGCTAATTACCTGTCACTTTGGCTACTCTTGGAATTAGCTTGTTTTTCTCAGCAGTCTCTGATGGCCTGTTTGGTGAGAATGGCAGCCCAAAGCATTCTGTATAGCTCATGAATAAATAAATGTACTCGGGGAATTTTGTTTCAGAGAGAGTGAAACCCTCTCCCCTCCAAACTGATTCTCTCTAAAGAAGAAATCTTTTGGAAACATTTTTTTCTCCTTAGGTGTTTATTGCTTGCTTTAGTCTTTCACTTCTCATGTACTCTGTCATTTTGGCAAGATCAAAATAAGTTTTCTCTCCCTGACTGCTCACAAATTGCAAGGACATGAAAGTGTCCCTTTTATGTTATATGGCATATGGTACTGGCTCCCATAGGTGCCAGGAGATTTAGTTTTCTCAGATTTCACTTTATCTCTTCTGTAACATCCAGGAGAAAAGGGAACTGGTGGCAAAGTGCTGTCATTGATTAAGCATCCTTTTAAGATCTTGTCTTTCGCCTTTTAACGTCTTGGCGTTGTGACCTTTGATCTCATCCCTGTGACCCTCAGTGCTTAACTCATCATTATTGCCACAGTGCTTTAGCATTGAAGGGCCCCTTGTTTGTTTCCACTTTAATGGCGGAAATACTAGCTACACAATGCCCTTTAATTTTAATTGTTCACAAGCATGCAAATAAAGCCTAGAGCACTGCCTTCTCAGGCCACTGCTTTCTACCCTGAAAGACTGGAGTTCTACACTCTACAGAATACACTTTGGAAGTCCTGTAAAGCACATAATTGCCATAGAACAAATCCCCCCATCATTGGATTGTAAAGCAGGTTCTCCCCAGAGAAACTGGTTTTAAGTTTGCATTAAGCCTTCTAGCCCTTGTTAAACAAATAATTGACACAAAACTGACAGGTCATGTTGGTGACATCATCGTAGCAATCACCTGCCACTGCGTATAGAAACAGAGCTCAAGGTGAAGAGAGCTGAGGGGAACTTGTACTGCTATCTTCTGTGGCACATAATGGTATCATGTCTCGAGCCTCATCCTTCGGCAGAAACTGGTGGAGAAAAACAGAAGGCCTCCCATCAGCTGCTTTAATGATTAAAAAAAGTTGTTTTGGTAGTACTGGGGTGTGAACTCAGGGCCTCTACCACTTGACCTCTGCTCAAGCCCTTTTTGCTTTAGCTATTTTTCACATTTTTGCCCAGGCCAGCTTGGACTGTGATCCTCCTGAGTATCTGGGATTACAGACAGACACATACCACCATGCCCAGATTATTTGTTGAGATAGGAGGGGTCTCACTAATATTTTTTGCTGGCTGACCTCAAACCACAATCCTGATATCTGCCTCCTGAGTAGATAAAAAAAATTTTATTAAAATACTTAATCCATATTATATTTAAAAATACTTTGTTACATTAGCGAGTGTTAGTTAATTAATTAAGAACATTATTTTGAATAAAAATATTTTAGGGCTGGGGATGTAGGCTAGCAGTGCAACATCCTGGAAAAATAAAATGAAATAGATATTTAAAAATAAAAAAATTATTTAAAATATATTTAGAATCTTACTAAAATAAACATTAATAAAATGATCTCTTTTTTGTTGGTTCTGGGGATTGAACTGAGGGTCTCATGCTGTTTAGGTGTAAGAAAAACAATTTTTTCTATCAAAGTATATGTCACCTCCTTGGTTGCTTAAAATTCCTCTGGTTACCATCTTAGGTGACTTGCATTGTTTAAAGTGTTCCTGTTTCTTCTTCCAGATTCTTGTACAGTCCCATTCCCCATAAAATCCTCTGCTAAATTGCATATCCTAACCCATCCCCCAAGCCTTTTAGCCAATGGAGATAGATTGTGAAACTTTGACCTGGAAATCCCAGGTCAGGAGAAGGTACAACTGAATCAGGGATTTAAGGAGAAGCAACAGCCATTTTGTGCTTGTGTGTCTGCTCAGCTGGAGTGAATATGTGCTTGCACCCTTTTGATCAAAAGAAATTGCCTTGTCAAGATTTTCTCTGTCTCTCGTGTGTCTGTTTTTGGCACCAGAGGATCTTTAATTCCAACATAGGCAAGTATTCTACAATTTGAGCCATGCCCCCAATCCTTTTGCTTAATTTGTTTTTTAGATAGGGTTTTGTGCTTTTGCTCAGTCCAGCCTTGGCTCCTGAGTAGTTGGGATTACAGATGTGTGCTATCACTCCTGTTCTCTAAAATTATCTTCAAAGTAAATATATTAAAATTAAAATGATGCTATGGGGTTGTGAGAGGGCTTGAAAAAGGCATCCCTCCTCTCAGACCAAATTCTGAAATAATAATGCCATAGAACAAAAGAGTAAGGTATTCCACAGCTACTGGTCTGCAGCTGTTCTTAATGGTAGCAGTTGTGGCATTCCTCTGTGGAAAACAAAACAAAACAAAACTGTTACCCAATTAAATGCCTTTTTCTTAGCTAAATGGGAAGGTGGCATATGCATGACAGACATAAGATGTAATTTTTTTAAAGAAAAAAGAGTAAGGCAGATGAAAAATCTTAATATCTATGGGGGCAGATAACGAAGCATGTATCCAGATGTGGGCTTAGTAATAGAGAACTCCATGCTGGGTTCCATCCTCAGCACCAAAAATAAGTGAATAATAGTGAACTCCACAACAATCAGACCTTTGCACCCGGTCCCAGGCCTAGCACCATAACACTCCCAGCAAGGAGGGGCAGAGTACCAACACAACCTAGGCTCTCTGCACCCAGCCTGGAGTGGGGAGGGGATATGTGGGGCTGCATCTGACCAACTGCTCCTTCCATAGGTGACCAACAGGAGGCTGGGGTGTTTCTGTAGCAAGGCTCCCTCTGCTCTTCACTGTTTTGGAGCTGGAGATAAATCCACCCCCACCATGGCAGTTGATTTGTCGCCTTTCAAATGTCTGCTTTCCCCTGTTGAAATGTGTATGATGGAGGGGGAGACAGTGCCACTATCTTGGGTCTATCCTATAAAATCTTTTAGAATTGTGATACTCTTCTAGATAATGCTCCTGAGAAAAGAACAGTAATTACTCTTGCCTACAGGCAGAGAAGAGCTAAGGGGTTTATGTGAGAACTTAAAGACCCCTGAGAACACACGTCCCTGGGCCCCTTTGCTTGGGAAGGAGTGCATTTAGACCTAAATATTGTCACTGGACGCCATCACTTAGCAACATAAATGGGAGTGTGAACACACACACACAAGCCTGAAAAAAAATCTCATGGAGCACTCGGTCATAATATGCTTATCCAAATGATTCAGAATATGCTTGTGTAGAATTATTATGTTTTTAAAAATCAAATGGAAAGTTTTAGAACCTCTCATCCCTGAAAAAACAAATATAGACACTCTGATGGAGAAGAACAGAGGTAACACAAATAGAATTAGGAGGTGAGGGTCAGGTATGGTAGAGAACACTTGTAATCCCAGTTACCTGAGAGGCAGAGGTAGGAGGAGTTCAATACAAGGACAGCCTGGGCAAAGTTAGCATAAGACAATATCTGAAAAATAAACAAAAAGCAAAAAGACTTGGGGGCATGGCTCAGTGGTACAGTACAGGTTTGAGGCTCTGAGTTCAATCTCTAGTACTGCCAAAATTAAAATTAAAAAAAGGAAAACAAACAATGAGGAAGGCAGGTGCCAGTGGCTCTGCCTGTAATTCTTGCTACTTGTGAGGTTGAGAGTGGGAGGATTGTGGTTTGAGGCCAGCCAGAGCAAATAAGTTCATAAGACTTCATAAGACTCCCATCTCCAAAATAACCAGAGCAAAATGGACTGGAAATGTGGCTCAAATAGTAGAGCACCTGCTTTGCAAGTGGGAAGCCCTGAGTTCAAACCCCATCCCCACCAATAAAAAAAAAAAAAAGAAAAAAAGAAAAGAAAAACGAAGAATGAGGTGGTGAAGCCATATGTGCCTTAGGATGGTGCCTTCATCCTGAGGCACCATCAGCCACTTTCGAGGCCAAGCACAAACAAAGGAACTCTACTCCTTGGACCTTTTTATCTCATAGCTTCCCTGGCAGTTAACTGTCTCATCCATTCTCCTACAATCCTAAAAGTGGGATGGCATGCAAGGAGGTTGCTGCTTCCCGGGCCCTTAGGGGACTGGCAGGACTGGGCAGGACACATGGGAGACAGCCTGACTGAACCAGCAAAGTTTGGAGTTAGGCTGGGTTTGAATTTGGACTCTAACTTCTAATTCTGGGATTTGTACAAATTATTTCTTGTAAGAGAAAACAACTCTTCCTACCTTTTTCTCTTTTCTCCAAAAGATTAGAAGTAAAATCGCCAGGAGTCTGAAGCCTAAGAGATAACCAATTATTTAATTTTAGTCAATTTAGAGAAATTTCGCTCTGCTGAAATGAGTACAGTGGGATTTATAATGAAATCCTTCAGCAGTAAACACTTAGATTTGAAGATATCTGTGAATTTTATGTACCCTGTTCAGCTATTGTAAGAGGGTTGCATATGACAAATTATCTGTAGCACAGAAGACATAATGCATCTTAAATCCAGCATATGCTGCTATCACATGCATGGTGAGTTTCACTCTCTGAAAACAGTATCTAGCACTGCATTGTAATGGCAAGAAACGTATCATGTGTCACCTGATTCATTTTCCTCTATGTCTGTACAAATTTAAGAGTAATAGGAATTTTAATATGGCAAATGTCTTCCAGCTTCTGTGTGCAGCTGATTCTTTAACTCATGCCTACCTCTAAACCCATAAATTGGAACATAAAGAGAAAGAAGAAAAGGAATGCTTGGTATTTTAAAGTAGACTCATGTTTATGCAAAAATATGAGTAGAAGTTCAAGTTTAGTTCAAGGGAGTCCCATGTCCTGAGTGACAGAGGTGGCAGGCACTCTAACACATCCTTAGTGTGTACTGTGGTTGGGAACTATTGCACTGCCCCCCACATTTTTTGTCAGGGGGTGGCATATGTGAGACCCTTCCCTAGGTTCAAGTGACTCTGTTGGGAATTAATTTTTGTTTTTAGATACTGTTGAGCTGCTGGGTGTCCAGGTGGTCAATGAAGACAATAAGCCAAACAGAAAGTTGCATTCAAACCATTTTTCACTTACTGCAACTGAGTAAGAAAGAGGCAAAAAGAAGGCACTGATTCCCAGTGTCCCTCACAAAATGGCAAGGGTGAGGGTCAGCATCACAGATAAGAAATTGATCTGGAAATGAGAGCTTTTTGTGGCCGCAGAAGGGCAGGGGGAAGGGAGAGGAAAGCTAGGAGTGGAAAGTGTTGATTTAAAGGGAAGAAAAGTGCTTTAGCCTAGACCTCCTGGTAAGGTCTTGGTGGAAAGAACTGGGAAGGAATGGAAAAGCCTAGAAAGCCAAGGAACATAAGTGCATGGCTGGCCCAAAGACAGGAGAAGGGAGAGGAGTCAGTCCTCTGCTGTAACACACTCCAGACAGTTCCACTATGCTGACCAGGTTCAAGTCCCCATACCCCAGCAGTGCCAGACCAAGCCTTGTGAGGGCCTATGGACAGGCCTAAGAGGTCAAGCAGGATGTGGACCTGGAGCAGAACTCCTCAGTTACTGTGTGCTTCCCATATATGATCCCATGTCATCCTCACCATAATTCTATGAAGAGGACATTCCCTCCATTTTCCCAGATAAGGAAACAGAGATTGGAGTTAATAACATGTCTGATGTTCACACCTACTAAACGGCAAGACCAGGATTCAAATTCTGATCTATTTGACAGTTAAACTCATGTTCTTCCTTCTGGGACATGTGTCAAATTCTAGAGCTGTTAGATATGGGAAGTATTCCCCGTCCTCAAAACGGATGAGGACGAAGCATACAAATAAGTCATAAAGAAAAGAAATTACACTTAATTGTGTATAACAGTGCCAGTCAACTGGTCTGGACCATTTACTTCATTTGGCTAGTTTTCCAGTGCTTCCATGCAATATGATTTGCATTGTAGAGCAGAGATGTGACAAACCACTACCCAAGGCCGAATCTAGCTAAGCTCATTCGTTTTCAAGAATCTATGGCAACTTTCTTGCCATTGTAGTGACTGAACTGCGTAATTGTGACAGAAAGCGTGTAGACCATAACACTGCAAATAGTTGCTATCTGGCTCCTTAGTGACAAGGTTTGTCGATTTCTACCCTAGAGCATGGAAAGAAGAAATAGCAGAAATGAACACACAACAAATGAATAAAAACCAGGGCAAAACATCTGCTATAACGTGTATGTCTGGCCTTGCTCTTTATGGAAAATGTAAGTTCCTTGGTTGTTTTTTAAAATTTGATTTTATTATTTTTTAATGCCTTGGTTCTTACAAATGGAAATCTTATTTCTATTATATGTCATTGAGATTATAAATAAACATATATTTTAGGATTCTGACAAAAATCTGTAGGTTTTCAATTAGTTTATTGATTGCTTCATTTCTGGACATTTTAAGCAGAGACTTTTGTTGAAGAGTTAAAATTATAACAAAAATAAATTTCAGCAAACTTCACTCAAAAATCTGTTTGATTGACATTTTCATCTAGACATAATATGCAGCAGGATGGTCATCCTAATAACTGGGGTTCACATCTATTTGTTTTGCATGTGGGGAAATTTTTTTTTATTGTTTTATTATTCATATGTGCATACAAGGCTTAGGTCATTTCTCCCCCCGCCCCTACCCCCTCCCTTACCACCCACTCCACCCCCTCCCTCTCCCCCCACCCCCTCAATACCCAGCAGAAACTATTTTGCCCTTATCTCTAATTTTGTTGTAGAGAGAGTATAAGCAATAATAGGAAGGAACAAGGGTTTTTGCTGGTTGAGATAAGGATAGCTATACAGGGTATTGACTCACATTAATTTCCTGTGCATGTGTGTTACCTTCTAGGTTAATTCTTTTTGATCTAACCTTTTCTCTAGTTCCTGGTCCCCTTTTCCTATTGGCCTCAGTTGCTTTTAAGTATCTGCTTTAGTTTCTCTGCGTTAAAGGCAACAAATGCTAGCTAATTTTTTAGGTGTCTTACCTATCCTCACCCCTCCCTTGTGTGCTCTTGCTTTTATCATGTGCTCAAAGTCCAATCCCCTTGTTGTGTTTGCCCTTGATCTAAGGTCCACATATGAGGGGAACATACGATTTTTGGTCTTTTGGGCCAGGCTAACCTCACTCAAAATGATGTTCTCCAATTCCATCCATTTACCAGCGAATGATAACATTTCATTCTTCTTCATGGCTGCATAGAATTTGTGGGGAAATATTTTAAGTGTAGTTTGTATTCTCTTGGTTTTTTTTTTAATAAACAGAGTCCTTAATTACCTGAAGGCTTTACATTCTTTGGCCTGGTGACTGTTTTTCACATTGCACATAGTGATTAGCTGGAGTGGATAAACAGGAAAAGGCAACTATTGACACAGAGGAAGAGGCTTTAGGAGTCTGGAATTCCAGTCGTGGCTGAGCAGCTTAGGGGCTCACCCAGACACTGAATCTCTCTCTGCCCTCTGAGTGTGGAGACTCACGGCATATTTGTGCAGGAGTAAATTCCTACCTACTTAACTTCTTTCTAATCTCCTGTTGCACTTTCCCATATCCTTAACAGAATCAACCTATTGAGTTATCTTCTTTTTCTTTTTTTGGTAGTACTGGGAGATTGAACTCAGGGCCTTGTGCTTGCTAGGTGGGCGCTCTACCACTTAAGCCATACTACCAGCCCAAGTTATTAATTTCAGTATGCTCTAAAAGCATAGCAGCCTCTTTCTGGCTATGAAGTGATGTGTTCTGGGAGTGTCTTAGTTAGCATCCTACCACTGGGATAAATGACCCGAGAGATTAAATTTATAAAAAGGAAAGATTTATTTCGGCTTATGGTTTTAGTCTATGGTATCTTGGCCCTGCAGCAGCATGGCAGGAGCACATGGCAGAGGAGGCTGTTCACCTCATGGCAGCTGAGAAGCAAAGAGGGAGAAAGGAAAAAGCAGGGGTTCTAGTATCTCCTTTGAGGGCACAACCCCTAGTGACTTAAATTCCTTCCACTGGGCCCAACTTCAGGGTTCCACCACCTCCTAATAGCTCTACAGACTGGGGAACCATCCTTTGAGGGACATTGTGGATCCAAAGTATAACAAGTAGTTGGTTGGTATGAACCTGGAAAGAGGGAAGCTATGGTATAAGTACCAAAATCTTTACCATGTGAGAGAGTCTTGTTTTCTGAAGGCCTTGTCAGGGGACACTGAAGTCTGATTAACAGAAATTCTAAACTCTACTTTCCCCAAAGTATCCACTCTACTCAGGTTACCTGCCAGGACCCAGACTCACTGTTCAAGTCACCCAACATGGCCTTAACCACTCTGACACTCTTGTCTTTACCTGTAGTTGCCCTGATCTGTGGAAAGTCTAGAAGCCTAGTTCCCTGAAGTCTGCAGGTACACAGCAGAAGACCTCCCTTCATAAGTACTGAGGTCACATTCTTTGTAGGGTGGATGGTGCTCTGGGCTTTCCCTTTTTAAGGTTGTATCTTAAACTCCCAACAGGTTTCTAGTCCGGGCATTTTCTCAGGAATGAAGGAAATCTAGCCTTGTTTGGGTCCCTGTGGAGTCTATAAGTTTCTTAGTTCTTTCCCAGGAAATTTCTTCATAAGGCAAGGGGAGCACTTAGGTTAGTCTCCACAGGGGATTATTTGAGAGCTGTTATCTCAGTGTTTTTTCAATTCTTATATATCATTTATTTAGCTTGTTTTATTTGTTGCTGAGAGAGGTGTGTTAAATTTCTATGAGACCATGGCTCAATTTCTCTTTGTAATTCTGCCAATTTTTGTATTGAAAAATTTGAAGTAATGTCTTAGATGCACACAGGGTTGCTATTTAGTTCTGATGAAATTGTTTAGTGTTTCTTTAAATTTGATACAGGGTTTCACTATGTAGTCCAGGTTGACCTTGAACTCATGATCTTCTTGCCTCAGCCTCCCAAGTACTGGGATTATAAGCATTCACCATCATGTTGGACTAGTGTTATGTTTTTAACCTTTCTTTTCTTACTAATTGTTTATATGAAAGCCTATGTTTAATATTTGTCTAGTATGTCTAGTTTTCTCTGCTTAGGTTTAATTCATTTTATTTTGCTGGTGTAAAAGAAATGCTATGTTAGCCACAGCAGGGTCTTGACTTCTCTGCAATACCATGGTCATTCCTAGGTCCTTAAGATGATTGAGAAGTCCTGGTTAGAAAATAAACTCTCTTCCCAGAGGTCAGAGTGAGTGTGGAGGGACTGTGAAAATGTCACCACAGGGGAGAAGAATCAGATACACAAGCACAAAGTCTCAGCATCCAGGAAGGTGCTTTGCAAGGAGAGAGTATGGATCTCTTATTTATTTCCCTAATGGTTTTGCCTTAAAGAGATAATGGGTGTCTTGCCTGGATGATGGCATCATGAACAGTAGCTGCCACTTCCTCGGAGCATTCTATGTCTAGATCAATAAGCCATTATAGTTCCCAACGGCCAAGAATACCTTGAAGCTGTCTTGCTGGTCACTCTGAAGGGAGGTCAACTTTAGGACCTCAACCTTAAGAAATGGCCCTGGAAGAAGTCAAGGAAAGAAATGAGAAAGACCTTCTCCAGGAGCTTGAGCCTTGAGTTCCTTGATCAGATGTAATTAAGAACAGTTCCTGTTCCTACCCTCATCCCTTCTGCCTGTCCTAAACTCCAGTATTGTTTTCAATCTTTAGCCTTTGGTGATTTCTGGGAGAAGCCATAGTGTACTTTTCCCATGAATTTTTCTTTAATTAATGTTTAATTACCAAATAACTATTGTGTATATTTATGGTGTATAACATGATGCTTTAAAATATGTATACATTGTCAAATGGGTAAATTGAACTAATTAATGTATGTATTACTTTACATCTTCACCATTTTTTGTGGTGAGAACACCTAAAAATCTATTCTTTCAGCAATTTTAAAGAACACAATCTGTTGTTATTAACTATACTCACTGTGCTGTACAATAGTTAGCTTAAACTTATTCCTATTGTCTAACTGAAATTTTGTATCCTCTGAACATCTTATATTCACCCCCAACCTTTCACAAGCGCTATACTCTCTACTTCTATGAGTTCAGCGTTTTCAGATTTTAAGTGAGATCATACAGTTTTAGACTTTCTGTGCCTGGCTTATTTCACCTAGCATCATATTCTCTAAGGTCATTCATATTGTTGCAAATGATAGGATTCCCTTATGTTTTTAAGGCAGAATAGTATTCCATTTTTTATATATACCATGCTTTCTTTATCTACTCAACCATTGATGGAGATTTCAGTGGCTTTCACATTGTGGCCATTGTGAATAAAGCTGTAGTGAACCATGGAGTGCAGATGTCCCTTTGATCTACTCAGTTCATTTCTTTCAGATATATTCCTACAGTGGGGTTGACATATGATATCATAATTCTATTTTTAATTTTTTGACGACCCTCCATATTGTTTTTCCATAATGGGTTTACTAACCACACTTCCACTAACAGTGTACAATACCTTCCTTTTCTCTCCATCCTTGCCAGCACTTGGTATCTTCCATGTTTTTGATAATAGCCATCCCAACAGATATGAAGGTATGTTTCATTGTGGTTTTAATTTGCATTTCCCTGGTGGTTAGGGGTATTGAGCACTTTTTCATATAGCTTCATAAGTTACTTTTAACTTTTCTATATTTATACATTTCCCAAGTGTCTCTTTTAGCATACAGCCAATTTTTAAAAACAAAAAGTTTCTTTAAAAAATGCTACTGAGCTGGACATGTGGCTTAAGTGGTAGTACCTGCCTAGCAAAATCAAAGCCCTGAGTTAAAAAAAAATCTGAGTTTGAACATCAGAACTGGTCCACATAATATGATTATGATTACTAATACATTTGGTTTCCTTTCCATTACCTATTTTGTGTTTTCATTTTATAATTTTTTTGAAAGAAGTGTATTTTATTTCTCATTTCCCTATTTTTCTCTTTTCATTATTTTTCTTATTAAAGATTTAAAATTATGAATTGTTTCTATTTTTTATGGTACTCATTAAAATTTGAACATGTATATTTGACTTTAAAAAGTTCAAATTAGGGCTGGTGGAGTGGCTCAAATGATAGATCACCTGCCTAGCAAGTGGGAAGCCCTGAGTTCAAACTCCAGTACTGCCAATAAATAAATAAATGGGAAAAAAAGTCTAAGTTAATATCTCTACCCTTCTTGAGGACTTACATTTTAAATCTCCTTTCCCCATTACATTCTCCATGCTATTGATGCCCAGTATTTTAGATCTACCTTGTTTTTAGACCTCCCTTCAAAGTTTATTTATTATTTTAAAAGAAAACACATTCATCTTATGTTGACCAACTATTTTGTCATTTTTTCCTTTAGCTCAGTCCTTCCTTCTTACATCAATTTTGTTTGTCCTTCAATTTTTTTTTAAGAATCTGTAACTGAAAAGCTCATTCAATTTTGCTTTTGTTTTCCCCAAAATGGTTATTGCGCTCAATTCCTGAATGATGCTGGGTCTAAAATTTTTATTTTATTTTTTTGGTAGTACTGGAGTTTGAACTCATGGCTTTGTGCTTGCAAAGCAGGTGCTCTACTGCTTGAGTCATAGTTCCAGTCCAATTTGCTCTGGCTATTTTGGAGATGGAGTCTTGTGAACTATTTGCCTCTTACCAGGATCCTGCTTGTCTCTGTTTCCCAAGTAGCTAGATAGAATAACATGTGTGAGCCACCAGTACCCAGCTGTACTCTTAAAATACTTTTTAAACTTCATTTTTCTGTGCTGAATTACTATTAATTTCTTCATATCTATCTGAGCCATTTAATCTCTCCATTAATCATTAATGGCAGCTTATATTTTTACAAATTAAGCCCTAAATAAATGTTAGATATTTAATCCTTCCTTGAATAATTCTAAACATACTGCTTGTGTAGTCTTTCCCGGGTTTTCTAATGGCGTCTGTCCTCCGAGGTATTGGTTACATATGCTTCTCTCCCCTAGGGTGGATTGGTTCCTTATGAAAGTTGTAATATTTTTCACATTTGGCCCATTCTTTTTTAGTATTGGTATTTATGTGGGTTTACTTAGTAATGTGGGTTTTGTTCTAACAATTCTTCTTATCTCTGGTTTGGGATAAGTTTTTTGTTAGTGTTTTTTGTTTATTTGTTTGTTTTTTGGAGACAGGGTCTTGCTGTGCTGTCCAAGTTCGTCTTAGACTCCTGGTGTCAAGGGATCCATCTGCCTCAGCCTCCAGAGTCAGATGGTACTACAAGTTTGTCACCACGACCAGCTCTGGTTTTTCTATTAATTCATTCATTAATTAATTTGCCTATTGTGCAAGCCTGCAGTGCTATATAGGACACTTTCTTGAACTTTTAAAATATTTTTTGTATACACATGCACATTTCACTCAGCATTTTAAGTATTCATAGAACAAAGGCTCTGTGTTAATTCAATTCAAGATTTTGTAGGATTTGGAATTCTTTATTCTCCATACCTTCATAGTAAAGTTTTATATGCAACCAATTGTTTAATATTTGGCCTTTCCGATCAACACAAATACACCCTCCAAAAAGCATAAGACTTAAAGAAAACTCCTATTTTTATGTATTATGAGGACAATAATAAATTGGCCAAAGAGCCATCACTAAAAAATAAAACCAAATAAACTAATTGTGATACACTGTCTATAATATGAAAGCAATTTGCTGGCATTAAGCATTTAGCTAAGCCTTACATTAATAAATACTGCAAATACAGCTAAAAGTTTCATTTTATGTACATTTGGAATGTGGAAGTAATGAGAGTAATCTAAAACTGTAGGTATGCTGAAAATATCTGACATGGCAATTCATTTAGGATTTTTCTCTGCCAATAATTGGACGGTGTTTAAAACAGTTTCGAAGGGGCAGGAAAATGTAATTTAAGTGCAAAGATTTCCATATGTTTCCAGGGAGTTCATGGACCTCTTGGGGCCCATGCAAAGATAGCATTAAAGCATTAAGAACCTTTGGATTATGTGGTATTTGAGCTAGAGTTAAAATAAATTCATTATATTTGAATACCATGATGAAGTATCTGGGGGAGCGGGGTTCCCACTCTGTCTTTCAAGAATTTGATATTTATTTTTATTTTTAATTTTACTTTTTCCTTTATTGTTGTGCTGGGTACATTGAGGCATTTACAAAAGTTCTTACAATGTATCAAATATATCTTGAATTCACCCCCTTCACTGCTCCCTTTAACTCCCATTCCCCAATTTATGAAATAGTTATAACAGTTATCATTGTTGCATTCACATGCATATGTACCTATTTTTTGCACCATATTCACCCTCCTATCAGCTTTCCCCATCACCTTCCCGTCTGGCTGGTGCCAACACTCCCCCCGGTGTTCGGCCTCCTGTTCTCTGATTTTGCAGGAGAAAAAAGATAAAAAAGAAATACACGGCATTTTTATTTGTTTGAGATAAAGGTAGCTATACAGGGAGTCCTTGTGGTATTTCCATGAAGAATTTGATATATTTTTTTAAATGTGCAACATCTTAAAAACAATAAATGTGTAATGTCTTAAAAACCTGCTTATCACAAAACAAAAGCCAGGTTGGAGGATGTGGACAATGAGAAGCAAATGGTTATCTTAAACGAACCCCAAGACTAGCCTTATTTACCATGCCAGATGCTAGCAATTTGGACCAGGCTGGTGTTTGTACGGAGGGATGAGGTTGGCGGGGTGGGAAGACAAGTTCTTGAAGCTTAAACCACCTCTGAGAGGAAGAAGAAAATACAGCTAAGACATAGATAGGTATACTTTTAAGATTTATCAATCAGTTAAGTCCCTCCTGCTCCCCAAGGGCAGAGGGAGCAGGCAGTGTAGAGAGACTTGGGAAAAGTCCCTTCCCATGGAAACCAGGAAAGCAGCAGGCATTCCCCTTCAGTAGCCGACTATAGGTGACAGGTGCTTAAGTGGATGTAAGAGGTAGTAGATGGCTCAAAAATGTGCTTCAAAAAATCCTCAACCTGAGTAATTTATGCCTAGGTTGCCTTGTGGAGTTGTTGGTGCTGGCAGCACAGCCACCTTGTCACAAGAGACATTTATAGGTGCTGATTATGAAGGCTCTTCTCTGATGCCACTTTGTCTCTATGGCAACACAGCTCCACCTCCATGGCTCAGAAGAGGCAAGTTTCTCAAGTTCATTGCCCTTGTGAGGGGAGATTGCATGAGCTTCACCTTGACGTAATGCTTTATAGTCCCAGGGCTACATGTTTAGGGAGTTTACAGTAGGATTGAAGGGGTTGATAGAAATCACAAAAAGGTATGTCTGTCCATGCTGGAGACATCATCCTTTTAGCTGACACTGATTGAGGTGAATCCATGCGTCTGCTAATTTAGCACTTAAAAAACCTATTCTCATTTACTTTCATGAAATCCGAATTTTTTTCTTAATTTTTTCCCCATGATGTTTGGCTTGTGCTCCTTACATCAGGATCCTTCCACTACTTTGCCTATTTTGCCCTGTGCTCTAAGTTATTCATAGCCTTGTCCTTTTCTCCTTTTAGATGCTTTCTCGACCTTCTAGTGAGTAATCTCTTTAAGTTTCCGGAAGCTTTTGGAAGATACTGTGTGTCTACGAAGAATCATTTAAGCATGGTGTTCACATTTAGTTGCTGGAGATCTGAAATCTTTGGCTTGTATTTCATTTGAACAGAATTAGCATTTTGGGGGCTTCCGACAGCTGCCTCTGTCAGAATTCAGTGATTATAACTAAGAATGAGTAATTTTGAATCCTGCTGTCAAGACCTCTTCCACTCATGATTCAGCAGTAAACACTGAGTTGCTTGTATTAACACTTGCTTGGAAGAAATTTGGCTTGCATTTCAAGTTCAATTTTGGTTTTATGTTGATAAAACTCGAATTTTTTTTTTTTTGACTCTAGCCTTCTTCCAAAAGCAATACAATAAATTACTATAAGGGAAAAATATGAAATGGAATGCCAATTTTGAGCCAGATAGTTTAAGCTATAACTTATATTTCTAGCTATCTTAAACAAACATATTTTATAAACAAGGAAACAGAGACTGAAAAAGAAAGCACAGGATCCTGTACTCAAACCTAGAACTGTGCATTGCCAAGGTCAGGGTTTTTTACTGCTCTCTGAAGACATCTTATTTTAATCTTTAATAATTATTTGAGATTTGGTCTTTGTTTACCTCAACGTCATGTCAGTTAGCATTCTCAGTTAAAGCACGACTATGTGGTATAACCACACTATATGCAGGAATTACCCTACATAGTCCCCAGGTTATTATCTCAATAAACTGTAGGAAATATTTTCCATCAAATGTTTCAAACCTGTTCAACTTGTCTCATAAATGCTTGTTTACTGACTTTCAGAATCTGGCAGGAAGCACAATTTTTGGTTTTGATTTTGTAGGAAGTAAGTATATTTATTTGGTTTCTATTATCACATTTGGGTAGTCCTTTAATAAAAATGTAGTACTGGCCATTTCACTGTACAGTTCTATAGTAATTAAAATTATTTACTAGATAATTGATTTATGTATTCTAAATGTAAAGAATTCAGACAATATGAGGCATGTAGAATAAAGTATAAAAGTCTCCTTCTGTCATTATTCCATTAAATCTTATACTTATTTCCAGATGAAACCACCAAACGCATTAAGACATTTGTCATTCTGGCCTTACTACACATGAGCTTTGGTGCTTATATGTATATATACACTCACATACGCCAAATGTATTTATTTAAGAATGCAATGTCTTAGTTTGTTTTGTGTTGCTATAAGAATACCTGAGGTTTATTTTATTTTATCATTTTTTACATTTACTCACATGTGTATACGTTGTTTGCCTTCACCTCCCCCACCCCCTCACCCCGCTTCCAGGCAGAACCTGCTCCACCCTCTTGTTCTCTGATTTTGTTGAAGAAAAAACATAGAAGATAATAAGAAAGACATAGTGTTTTGCTAGTTTGAGATAAAGATAGCTACACAGAGAGAGTCCTAGCATTGTTTCCATGCACATGTGTCTTGCAACCCACATTGATTCATTTCTACCAGACCTCTTCACTACTTCGTAGTCTACTTCCCATACTGGCCTCAGCCAATTTAAGATTACTATATTTGCTCCACTACAGTGTGCACATCAACCACATCCAAGTTTTAGGTTTCCTTCCCTTTCCCTATTCCTACCATGCATGTTCTCCCCTTAGTGTATGATCCACGTCCAATAATATTATTGCATTTTGTTTTAAGTCTATAATCCACATATGAGGGAGAACATGCAATTTTTGGCCTCCTGAGCTTGGCTAACTTCGTTTAAGATGATGTTCTCCAGTTCCATCCATTTATTTGGGAATGACAAAATTTCTTTCTCCTTTGTGGCTGAATAAAATTCCATTGTGTATAAATACCACATTTTCTTAATCCATTTGTCAGTAGTAGGACATCTTGGATGTTTCCATAGCTTGGCTATTTTGAATAGCGCTGCAATAAACATGGGTGTGCAGGTGACTTTGTAATAACCTCCCTAGGAGTGGTATTTCTGGATCATGTGGCAGATCTATGGTTAGTTTTTTAAGAAACCTCCATATTGTTTTCCAAAGTGGTTGTACTAGCTTACATTCCCACCAGTAGTGTACAAGGGTTCCTTTCCCTCCCGCATCCCTGAGGTTTATTTAATCCACACTCTTGGAGCTCCAAGAGCAAGATCCTCATGGTGGATAGCATCACACAGTAGGCACACATGTGAGAGAAGCAAATGTGAGAGCTCATGCAGAATGAAAAAGGAAGCAAGAGAGTGGGGAGGGGCCAGGCTCCTTCTTTTGTAGTAACCTGCTCTTGTGGAAATAACCCATTCTGAGAGACCAGCATTGATTTCTTTATAAGGGTGGTCTTGACACCCTTAACCACTCCACTAGTTTTCAACAGCACTATCCTGGGAACCAAGCTTCCATCACATGCACTCTTGGGGGACACATTCAAACAATATCCAAATCATAGCATGCAGCCTGATTGAGATTGCTGTTTTGGACTTGCTTTTTTCTTGCCTAAAAGTTCTTGAAGATGTTTACATGTCAATTCAAACAGGTCTACCTCATTCTTTTTAACAGCAACCTTGTATCCCACTTCCTATTAATACTGAAACTTCCCAAGGTGTGTTTCATGCTTGAAAAAAAAACCCTTGGGAATTCCACGGTTAGCTAGGTTTCTTTATTGTGAAGGATCAATGTCTTCAGAATGGTCAGATATTTTGTAAATCTTCAAGATGGATATCCACGATGAAGTGTGTAGCAAACAGTTTGCCACTTTACTTCATTTCACTTCTTCAGAGCATCAGCTGCCCTGTTCAGATCAGAGGGGCTAGTCATTTCAGTGTACTCATGTGGATCCAGCTTTAGTTCTTCAGCTTCCCAGGGAGAGTCCTATCTTTTAGCACCAAGAGCCAATAAAATGCTCTTTCCCTTAACCTTGACCCATCTTGAGGAACAAAGAGGGGGTAGGAGGAGCAGTTAGGATCCTAAAGACACCATACGCAGACATTATTTAGAGCTTGTAAATGACTTCTCCAAAGGGTTTATACTCCTGTCAATTCAACGCAATACATAGTTTATTCCATGCTGTGATAGTAGTTCTCTCATTTCACAGAAGAGCCAGGTCTTCAGCCTAATTCTTTAGATGCCAAGTCTAGGTCATTTCAACTACACCTCAATTGCATGTAATTTTAAGTATTTCTTCTTGAATGCCAAATACTTTCCAATTTCATGGTCTGAATCTCGTTTGAGGTGCTGGGGACTAAACCTAAGGCCCTGAAGAGGAAAGCACTCTCCCATGTTCACAGTTAATCTGCGCACCTATTTTGCACTGTTTCTTTTCACATAAATTCTAAGTATTAATGGCAACTGAGTTTGAACAGTGCACTATTTTTCCAGTTTATTCTTCAACTCCAACGTGGTCTCAGCTCTTTGCCCTTCCAACAGGACCTGCTACTGTTCATTGTTCCAGGACGTACTTTCAGAAAGCATTTCCATCACCTGGTTAGCACAAAAACCTCAGATACCTATTCAAATGGTTGAATGCTTAGCTTTCACTGTCCTGCTAGCTAAGGGCTGGCCGACATTAGATGTTCTAGAATAGTCTTTGGTGTTATTCACTCTCAATCATCCATGGTATAAGTGGGAAATATAAAACTCAAAATTTTATAATAAAATATCGAGGTAGTAAAGAGGAAGTTTAAGATTATTAAATCTGCTTCTCAATAAGATATAATTATTACACAATGATTATTAAAATGTGGTACAATAACTAGATTATTCTTTTTGCCTTTTTTCATTAGGTTAATGGAAAACAGAAAATTTTCTGGCAAATAAAATTTTCCTATAAAATATAATTCCTGAAAGTAGATTTTACAAGTCTTTTATTGTTCTGGATCAATCATTTATAAGCCAAAGTTACAGTATATGTTCAAAACCAGATACTTCAATTATAAAAAATAAATTTATCCAGCACCTCACTTGAAACAAGTATTACTATATTGAGCTTTTGTGTAAATTCTGTGGAATTGAAATTCTAGCCTCAGAAACATGTAGGATATGTTTTTGAGGAACATTTAATTACATTGATCAAAAGAGAGAGAGGGAGCTTTGGAAGAACATGATATGAACATCATTTTAGGAGACGAGATTGAAAACTGGCTTCTTCCTTCTCTCACAAGCTTGTGACTGACACTGGCATCACTGGGTACCAAATCACCTTAAATTGTTTACCCACCTGTCTTAAATGCCTTACATAAAATCTGTCAGCCAATCAAGCAGTGTGAGACCACAATTAATTATCCTGAGAAAGAGGTAAGTTTGGAGTGAAGGGGAAGAACAGGGAGGAAGCAAATAGTTCGAGAAGAGCCTGGAAATAATGAGAAAGAGGGAATGGCCAGAGGAAGGGAAAGGGAAAAAAACAGTCACAAAGTATCCATAACATTCCAGACTGTCTGTGTTATGTAGTCTCATTGACCCTCAGAGCCCCCTGTGAAGTGAATCATCTTTTGTCCATTTTTCAGAAGAGGAAACAGGACTCTAGACCTGGATTCCAAAATCTGTCCTTTTGGGCGATGCATTTCCTCTGTGAAAGCCTTAAAGGTGAGACAGCTGTCTCCACGTGGGTCACATAGATTGAAAATGAAGGATGTCCTCATGTGAGAGATGGCAAGACAGGAGCACAGGGATTACAGATGTCTTCAAAATGAAACAACTATTCAGGTCACTATCGGTTCATCCCAACAACCAAATACCATACCTTCCTCATCTGTGTCTTATTCATCTTTAGGAGATGTTCCTGAGTTTGGCTCTTTGTTAACTTGACTTTGTTTCCTCTTGGTAGTTATTTCCAAATTTGTGAATTAACAATCTGATCAATGTGGCCTGTGCCTAAGCAATTAGAAAAATGTGGCCTTTGCTGAAACCTTGTTTCCTGTGACATGGCACAATCTTTCATCCTGAAAAGAGAGAGAAGACATTTCACCAGTCTCAAATGGGCTCTGGCAAAAATGGAAGACTTTAAGTAATTATTTTGGAATATAAATCTTTGTTTAACACCTATAAATAACTTTTTCCAAGTCTGGAACTAGTGATCCTTCTGCTTCAGCCTACTAAGCGCAGGGATTACAGGTATGTACACCTACATCTGGCTTCCTATACGTAACTTTTAACTGGTAATACTATTCAGAGATTGATGGAAATCTGAGATCCAAAAATGCCATAGAGATTTTTAGAATGCAGAGACTTCGCTGAAAACCCGAATTCAGAATAACAGGTGTCCTTTATTCTCTTAATCACGATCACTAAATTGGCTCTTGGACTGGGAGCCAAAGACATCTCATGGAACTTCAGTTTATACCTACTCTAAATTCCTGCTCTTTTTCATGTTAAGGGAAGGGTAATAGTGGGAGGGAGAGGGTAATTTAAGAGGGTAAAGGAGGGCTGTACTTTCTATACATGTATGAATATGAACATTGAATCCTGTCAAAGTCATTTTAGGAAGGGGAGTGGGGAAAGAGGGAGAACAATGGAGGAGATGAACCAGACTTGGTACAATGTATGTATATATGGAAATATATGAAACCCTCTGCATAACTATCATATACTAATAAAAACTTTCAGAAAAAATTCCTGGCACTTGTCCAAAAAAATTTCTGTTCTTTTAATAAAGCCTCTTTTCTGTGAGATCTTCAGAAATTCACCTTTTTCCACTGTTAGCAGGAGGCATCATTTTACATTAGCCCAGGACTGAACTTTCTATCCTCAGAATTCACAAAGCTTATATCTACATTGTTAAAAATTACCAGAATGCTGTGGCATGCAAATATTGGTTACAAACAATTGTCTGAAGTGATTTTTAAAAAAATGCACAATAATAGAATTAATTTCATTACAACATAAAAAAATTCTTTTGAGTGTAAAAAAGTAACAGAAAAAAGAAAGTGTAAAAAAAGAAAAACCTTGGAATTATTTCTGCAGTTTGGTAAATTGTGTCCATAAATTTTTATGCAGATGTAAAAAATTTATACATAAGTGAGGTCATGTACCTGGCATTGGTGGCTCAGACCTGTAATTCTAGTTACTCAGGAAGTAGAGATTAGGAGGATTGTGGTTTGAAGCCAGCCAGGGCAAATTGTTTCATGAGACTCTATTCTTGAAAAAAAAAATCACAAAAAAGGGCTGGTGAAGTGGATCAAGGTGTAGACCCTGAGTTCAAACTCCAGTTCTAAAAAAAAAACCCAATGAAATCATGTTTTTCTTTGGGCTTACATGTGTCTCTGAGTAATCTATTAGGTCATCTTTTTTGTAGTGAAACATAAAGGTCTATTTCATACATGTGAGTGCTGCAAATATTCCATTGCACACATACATCATAATAATCCTATTGATGACATTTTCTAATTCTTAGCTTTTTTAAAAAGGCTCTCATAAATATTACTTTACACACATGTACCTTACCCTATCACTTCACATTTGTTTTCTGTTGGGTCTGAAGACCTAAGGCAGATGAGTGAGTATTCCATCCTCCCCATGGAGAGCACTATAATTCCTGCATCCTGAGACGGAGTTGTAAATCTGCATTTCTGCATCCTGAAGAGGACATACAGGGTCTGATAGATCTGCCACAGGGCTGATGAGCAAGATGCTCTCAAGATTGTTTCCCCTCAAGATTGTTTTCCCCAATAAGGGGCAAACAGACCAGTTCATCTAAGAAAGCCAGCAAATCCATGGCTGATGAAAAGAACCCTCCTAACCCAGAGTTAAAACGTCCATAAAACCCCAGCCTTAACCTGAGCAGCAAGCTACCGGTTTCTGGGCTCCACTGCACTGTTCTAGCTATAGCCTTTCCTTTCTCTTTAATAAATCCTACTTTGTATACTGGCTTTGACTCACAAGTCAATCAGCTGCCCCACAAGTGAGTTCTCTGGCCTGTGAAGGCAAGGACCCTGGACACTGGCCTGCAACACTTCAAACCAGCATGTAACATTTCTTTATTAGCACAAATTAATTGTACAAAGTGTTTTCATTGTGGTATTTCCATAGATGTGTACAATGTACTTTGATCAAATTCACCCCCTTTACCGTGCCCTCTTACCTCTTTTTCCTCCCCATTTTCAAACAGTATTTAGTGGGTTTCATTATGCTAGCTTCATGTATATGTACATATATTAAATGTTTGATCATGTTCATCCCTCACACCCTCTCCTTTTCCCCACCCACTTCTGCTAGTTCTCCCACCAGAAAGTCCCCATTTTAAGCTCATGTCCCATCCCCATCATCATCATCATCATTTTAGGCCTAGATTTCACATCTGAGTGAAAAGTGCAGTACTTGGCTTTTTGAGTTTGGCTTATTTCATGAAAATGACATAATTTCATTCTTCTTTATGGTTGAATAATACTCCATTGTGTATATATACTGCATTTTCTTTATCTAGTCATGGGTTGTTGGATACCTAAGCTCATTCCATACCTTCACCATTGTGAATAGTGTTGCAATAAACGTGGATGTGCAGGTATCTCTGTTGTGTACTGATGCACACTCCTTTGGATATATGTCCAGTGCTGTGGAAGGATGATAACGTAGTTCTATTGTTAGTTTTTTAAGGAACCTCCCTACTGATTTCCATAGTGGTTATACTAATTTGCATTCCCATCAACAGGGTACATGTTCTTTTTTCCTGAATCCTCACCAGCTTTTTTTATTTGCTTTCTTCATGATTTGCATCTGACTGGGTGAGGTGGAATCTCAGTGTTATTTTGATTAGCATTTCCTTTGTGGCTAAGGATATTGAATATTTCTGAATGTATTTATTGGCCATTTATGTTTCTTCTTTTAAGACCTGTTCAATTCATTTGCCCATTTATTAATTGGATTATTTGTTCTTTTGGTGCTTTTTAAAAAATATTTTCAAATATCAATCATTTGTGTGATGAATAACTTGCAAAGTTTTTCTCCCATTCTGTGGGTTGTCTTTCCATTCTTGTATTCATTTTCTTTGATGTGTGGAAGCTTTTTAATCTGATGCAATTTCATTTGGAGTCCTATTCAGAAAACAGTTGCCTATATATATATATATATATATCTTCTAGTGTTTTCTTCTAGTAGTTTCAAAGTTTCAGGTCTTACATGAAGGTCTTTGATTCATTTTGTATTGGTTTTTATATAGGGTGAGAGCTTGGAGATCCAGATTTCCCAGCACCATTTGTTGGAGAGGTTGTTTTTTCTCCAAAGTATGTTTTTGGCTCCTTTGTCAAAAGTCAGATGGCTTAGCTGTGTAGGTTTATTTCTGGGTCTACATTTCTATGTCATTGATCTGCGTGTCTGTTTTTGTGTAAGTACCATGATTTTTTTGTTACTATGGCTCTGTAATATAATTTGAAGTTAGGTATTGTGTTACCTCAAGTATTACTCTTTTTGCTCAAGATTGCTTTTGCTAGTTGTGGTCTTTTATGTTTACATATAAATTTTAGGGTTGATTTTTCTGTGTCTGTGAAGAATGGTATTGGGATTTTGATGGGCATTGCATTAAATCTGCAGATTGCTTCTGACAATAGAGCCATTTTCACAATACTAATTTTGTCAATCTATGAAAATGAAGATGTTTCCATCTTCTGGAGTTTTCTTCAATTTTTTTCTTCACTGTTTTATAGGCTTCATTGTAGAAGTCTTTCACTTCCTTAGTTAAGTTTATTCCTATGTATTTTATTTTTTGAGGCTATTATGAATAGGATTGTTTTCCTGATTTCTTTCTCAGCCTGCTCATTGTTGGTGTATAAAAAAAGTTACTGAGTTTCATATGTTGATTTTGTATTCTGCTGCTTTGCTGAGAAGATTGATCAGATTTAGGAGGTTTTTTTTTTTGGATGGAGTTTTCTTTCAAGTATAGGATTATATCATCTACAAATAGGGATAATTTGACTTCTCCCTTTCCTATTCGTGTCCCTTTTATTTAATTCTCTCACTTTATTTCTCTGGCTAGGAATTAAAGCACTATATTAAATAAGAGGGAGGATAGTGGACCATTGTCTCATTCCTGACCTTAGAGGAAGTTGTTTCAATTTTTCCCTGTCTAGCATGATGTTGGTCTTATTTTTGTATATATACCCTTCATTATGTTGAGGTACTTTCCTTTTATTTCTAGTTTCTTTAGAACTTTTATTGTGATAGGATGTTGGATTTTGTCAAAGCCTTTTTCTGTATCTATTGAGCTGATCATGTGATTTTTGCCCTTTATTCTGTTTATGTGCTGTATTATGTTTATCAATTATGCATGCTCAACCATCATGGTGTGTGCTCTTTTCAATGTGTTGTCGAATTTGGTTTGCAAGTTTTTTATTGAGAATTTTTCATCTATGTTCATCTGGGAATTTCCTCTGTAAATTTTTTTGTTGTTGTATCTTTATCTGGTTTTGATATCATTGTAATACTGACTTCAAAGAATGAGTTTGTTCATGTTCCTTCCCTTTATATTTTATGGAATAGTTTGAGGAGCATTGGTGTTTGCTTCTTTTAAGGTATGATAAATTTGGCAGTGAATCCATCTGGTCCTGGGCTCTTCTTTGTTGGGAAACTATTACTCTTCAGTTTCATTGCTTATTAGAGATCTGTTTAGCTAGTTTATATTCTCCTGGTTCAATTTTGGCAGGTAATATGCATCTGGAAATTTATCCATTTCTTTTAGATTTTCTAGTTAATTAGAATATAGGTTTTAGAAGTATTTCCAAATGATCCTCTGAATTTTCACTGGTGTCTGCTGTGATATCCCGTTTCTCATCTCTAATTTTTCTAATTTGGGTCTATCCTCTGTTAACAGTGCTGGTACATTCTGTGATCAGAAGATCCTGGTTTTTGTGCTCCAAATGGAAAAATCCAAGCAGAGCATGTGGATGGGGTGAGGTAGGATAGTTTATTGAGAAAAGGAGAGTTATCTGTTCTGCCAGGTAAGGAAAGAGTAGAAGAAGCAGAGGGCATGGTAGGTGCAGATGGCTTTAAAACTTACACAACCCCACAGGAGGGCAGGCCCAGGAGGTTCCCACCCAATAATGAATGAGTGGGGAGGGGTATTGGTGGTTCCCAGCCAGGTGAGGGTGATCTGGCCTATTCCCAGGTACTTACATGAGCCCCCAACTTTTCCTACTTCTAGCCTGCCTCAAACACCCCAGAGAGACAATATTCCAAAAATTCTTTTTTGGGGGGGTGTTGTTGAAGGGGGATGATCCATCTTCAGTATCCACAGGCAAGGGACTGTAGACCTTACCTATAAAGAGAAATTGTCTCTCCTATTTCCTTCCCTTGGGGCTCATTTGGACAGAAGGTGTCTGAATTATTATCCAGCATAGTTAAGGTTTCTCATGGAGATCTGGGTTGCTAATGGAGATCTCATTTGTTTGTAGAACTTGATAGTCCTGTTGTCTCATGATTTGGGTCCTAAAGGTTTTTATTCTGGAAGAGATAAATCTGATTTAGAAGGCATGACCTGAACATTTAACACTGATAGGAACATCAGAAGGAGCCCTGGCAGGTGTGGTAAGAAGGACAAAGTAATTTTGAAAAGTGACAGGGAGTCTTATGGTTCCTTTACCTATAGGTGTTTATACTGTAGCTATTTTTAACTCTTAGGTGGCCCTGGATTTTGGACTGTAGTTAAAGGCTGACTACATTAGGGGCCAGGTGTACCAGGGACCAGGTGTCAGTCCAATTAGAGAGTAAACATCAATGAGTCAGTTCTGTGCAGAAAGAAGACTCATAGCATCCCTAAGCAGAAGTTAGATACCATTGAACGTTATATTACCTTTGTTCAAATAGAAGGCCTTGGCCAAAACCATGAGTTTGCCTTTTGCCAAAAGCCTAGATGGCTTAACTATTAAAGCACATGCATAAAAGCCCCCTTTTTAAAATCTCTCAGCTTTGGTTACTTCTAGAGATCTGGCATAATTGAATCCACCTGGATCTGGAGTCAATTTGTGCAGTTGTTTTGCTCTGTCTTGGGTCACTGAATGCCACTTGTTCCTCGGAGAAGTTGGGGGACACTGGCCACTTGGGGGTCACCTCCTCTTAAACTGTTTTTCTGAATAGTCATCTCTGAAGATTTTGCCAATTTGGCAGTTATGTCCCTTGGTGCCAGAGTGCTCCCTGGGAAAGTCCAGAAAGTCAGATCTGTCCCATGGACAAGGAAGACCCAAACAGATCAGAAGTCAGAGCTAATGCAACCTTTTCGGCCAAATTAAGCAACAAAGAGATGTATAAAAAAGTGGCTCTTAAGCTGGGCTTAATTAATCTAATTGCATGTCCCATAGGGCATGTATGACACCTTTAAGTTTCTGTAAAGTGTTAATAGGTAACAGTTATGAAGTTTACAAGGAAAATACAAAATGACCTCAGCACTTAAGAAAGTTTGTCCTGGTTGATAGACAAGCACTTCTTGGAGTCATTTTTTATGGATCTACCTGTGAATGTTCTTGAAGGATCAAGACTGTAATGACAAAACTCAAAGTAACCATGGTTGATTACAATTTAAACCTTGAATTTTGGTTAGGTAAAATAACAAGTTGGTGATTATCAGCACTGTTAGTACAGTATTGACAGTTAAAAACCCTAAATTTTTCAATGGCTAATGGAAGGCACTGTTAATAATTTTAAATAGCACCTGTTTTGATGTTCAGTTATATGTTATATATAAAATGATGTTTATCTAGTCAGTATCAGACAAACCAATGTTTATCTGATTAACAGATAAACATTGATTTAGCTGACAAACAGACACTAGGCCTGAAAGATAGAACTTTTGGCATTTGTCATAAACAGAAGAGATGTCAAAGACCTTATTAGAAGATATCTTAGATAAAAGAACTATAGCTGCTTGCATATACATACTTTTAACTCTATAAATTGTTTTATGACATTTAGATACACGTATAAGGTGCTAGGAGTATTAGAACCACTTAAGGAATTTTGCTTAGTTTAAACTTAGTTTTTTAGTGTTATTGGAAAAATACCTTAGGTTTTTGTGTCTGGCATGAGACTAATTTAAGCAGGAGATAAAGAATAGTAAATAATCTTAAATAGGCTATGAAGAGAATTCGTAATCTTATTTTGGTTAGTAGGATCAAAGCATCTCCCAACACTTAAGGATATAGCCAAATGAATATGTTGGCTTCCTCTAGCTGGCTGGTGGAAAGAGGGAGAGGGAAAGGGGAGGTGAATAGTTGCCCTTTTGGGGAGAGAAAAATGAGAACTTTGTAGATTCTCAAAACATCGTTCTTGAATCTTCTGAAGGCCTTAACACAGGCCCTTTGACCTGTTTGCATCACATGTCTGTGGAGCAACCGAATGGCAGGGTACCCTGGCTTCTGAGTCAACTGTTCCCCTAAAGCCAGCTTCATCCACTGCGGCATGAGGGTTTTTTGATGGGATGTTGATTCTGAACGTTGACCCAACTATTAAAACATCAGAGATATTATGATCAGGGCAGAATCTAAATTGTACCAAAGTAAGCTTGGCTGATACAAACCCATCGCTTGTGGCTAATTTTTATATCAGGCCATGGGGTTGTAGTCAGCTTTTAAACTGAGAAAAATGGGTGAACATATATAATTTTTAATAATAAACCAATTAAGATTAATGTCTCAAATAATTAGATACAGAGATAGGGGTTAAGCATGTTACTATACCTAGAGGGTGAGCTTTTGTTTGGTGTTGGAAAAATTTTGTATTAGCCTACAGCACCAAAAGATCTTGATAGTTATCTTGATAAAACAGAAACCCATCTTTGAATACATATTGGCACCTTAAGTTTTAACCTTAGAAAACTTTTAGGCAAATTTAAAATTATAAACTTATAAGTTTTAAGACTTATAATTAATATTTGTATATTGAAATAACCTTTGTAAAATCTGAATTTAGATAACATTATTTTTAATAAAGCTTTTGGTAACCTTATAACTTAAAAGACTTAGGAAGAGAATTAAATTAAACCATCTTTTAATAATAGTTTTTATGAGGACACATAGGTTAATAAAAACCTAATTATATAAAAGAATTAAATGTAAATTACACTCATGATAGAATAAAACAGATTGAGATTGTTGTTTATAACATTTTCTTTAGTCTTTAAGGCAGAGAATAATTAGGCCTGATTAGGATTAGAAGCTTGATAACCTTTGAGATCGTTGTGCACATTAACTTTATAAAAGTAGCTTATGAACCATCCTAAGACATGTAAACGCACACACACGCACACATAGATGCTATGACCTAGGCTTGACAAAAAATATAAGTGCACATAATGAGCTCAAAAAGGTAAAAATTAAGTGGCCACAAATGGAGATAAAGACAAACAGAAAACACACACAATGACATACAAAACA
Source organism: Castor canadensis (assembly GCF_047511655.1). Classification (NCBI taxonomy): domain Eukaryota; kingdom Metazoa; phylum Chordata; class Mammalia; order Rodentia; family Castoridae; genus Castor; species Castor canadensis. Next base: position 91,562,647 of record NC_133399.1, on the reverse strand, counting down.
ATCACATTGAAAGTGTACTCTTAAACCATTTCTTTGTCATTATTTTTAGAAGATTAGTTAGGTAAAGTCCTAAGTAGTTTATAACAGATCTTTAACATAAATACTCTTTTTTTGGCCCAATCCTTAGCAGATTAATGCAGTAAAAATAACATGTATAGAAATTATATTAATCTGGAGAATTTTAATCACAAGTTATAATTTTCCTAGAGTAAGGCCAGATGGCATCACCCATGAGTTTCCTATTCCTAGGGAGTGGCAAGATGGCGCTGGACACATGGTGGCTCCCTTATGGTGGTATTTCCTATAACTACATGGTCTCTCCAAAGAGTCTCTCAAATGGAACACAAAGACATGTTACCTGTAACATTCAGGCTTAAAATAGCAGTCATTATAGGAATAAAAGACATTTCCCCTGAGAGACAGGTGTCCATGAGTTAGGCATACTAGTGAAAAGACCAGATAAACTGAAGCAAGCTAAGGTGGGATTTAAAAGGTTTTGCTAGTGTCAAGTTTACTTCAGGTGTTTATAATTAGATCCTGGATTTTCTTATAAATAGGCTTTGTCATTACCTAGAAAGCCAAGAATCCAAACCCTGTGGAACCTAGCCATTTACAGATCTACAGTTTGGAAAGGACCTTAAACAAGTTTAGAATCTGACATACTACGCTGAGCTATGGAGAACAAAATTTTATTAATTTTAAAACAGAAATGATCATTAAGAATAAAACGTCTAATTAAATTGTCTATTTAAAATGTCCACATATAAAAACCCATTTTCTTTAACCTCTTGGCTGTAAACCTAATTTTATTATCAGAGAACGGTTAAGGTTAGCATGCTTAAAAGTTTATTATTTATCACATTTTAGAATAATAATTATGATGGACAGCATTAATTAGCACTATATTTTGGTGGAAAAAGATGATATTGTATTAATAATTTTTTAAAATTTTGCCTTTAGAGTAAATGAATTTTAAATAAGTTACAATAGTTTTTTTCTTATTATAGATACACTTTATTGGTGACCAATGTTAAATCCTTAAATGGCACCGTTTTTTAATTTTAGAAAACAAACTTTAGAGGATTTAACTGTATTTAACATTTAAGGACAGCAACAATTAACAACACAGCTACGCTCAGCTGGAGGCTGAGAGGCTGCCGGCCCATACAATGCCCTAAGGATAGGTGCAGGACACTGTGCTTTACTGCTGAACTTTGGCTGGCTACGAGGGGCTTCCAGGACAAGTTGGGAAGTGGGGCGGGGCCTGTGCCATGGGTAGGCCCGAGGGGAGGGAATGGAAGATTGCACCCCGCAGCTGCGGTCCTGAGGCCCTGCCTAATGGTACCAGATGTGGGGAGTGGGGGATGGGGGGGGTCTGGGCCAGCAGCAATAGGCGTTTTGGGGGTCCTGAGCCAGCAGTGGCCTGCTCCGGCCCTCCAGAGGCATAGTCTCTGGAGGCAGGATTTCCGGGTCTCCAGAGGCATGGCCTCCCTGGGTAGGACTTCTGTTCACCCCAAGGGGCAAACTGAGAAAAACACACGAGTGGTTGTGTGTGTAGCTGTCTGGACCAGCCATCTGGGAAGCCGTGTGTGGAACTTGTGAACAGCGGGCATGATTGCTTCAAGTGGCCGACTGAGTAACCGTGAGCAGGCATCATAGAGAACCACGGTGTGGATTCCATGATTAGCCAGAGTTGTGCTACGCTGTGTGTACCCACCCCAAGGGTGTCCCAGGAAGCTGTGGGAGCAGGTCCGTCCCTATGCGCCAGCAGCAGCTGGGACCCTGCACTTGGGATGGGGACACTATGGCATTTCCTGACAGGTGTAGAACCTGTAGTTTTATGTCGTCCAGTTTATTTGCTCCCTGTCCGCATGGCTCCCTTCTTCATTTTTTTTGAGCAGCCATGCATTCCCAGGGCATCCTTTCACTGGATGGGCTGATGTGTGCCTCCCATTTGTTGTTTTAAAACCGCTGGTTAGGGGGAGAAAGAAAAGAAGAGATTAGAAAGATGGGGAAGGGAGTGGAGAAGCTCAGCCCTGCCCAAATGGTGGTGGGCATTTCTAATTGTTCCCAGCCACGTGGTGGGTTAGAGACCTTGGAATATGGTCTCCCACAGCGCTGGGGAAGGAAATGACAGAGGAGGGGATTAAGGGTTAGGGAAGGTGGGGGTTGAGGAAGGGGCAGCTAGCTTTTAATGTGGTCCATTCCCCGGGGCAGGACCGAGGAACTCGGCTATGAACCCCGTGCCTTGGGATGCTTGTGGGAGCATGCAAATCCTGCCAGGGAATGTTGCATCCTGCCAATCAGGGTGCAGTCTGACTGAGCCAGGGCTCAAAATGAGTCCCGAGCATCGGGTGAATGCCCCAGCATGAGGGTCTCCTACCACACAAGCAATAAGTAGTGTTTGGTTCTGAAGCATAAGGTGGTGCGGTGTGGTTCCAGAAGACAGAGAAAGATAGTTTAAAATAAAGATTGGCAGAGATAGCATATTGGAATCTCACTAGTCAGTTTCTTCTGGCTGGCTTTGCCACAAATGTTAATGGTGCTGGTGCAGTCCGTGATCAGAAGATCCTGGGTTTTGTGCTCCAAATGGAAAACTCCAAGCAGAGCACGTGGATGGGGTGAGGTAGGATAGCTTTATTCAGAAAAGGGGAGTCACCTGTTCTGCCAGGTGAGGAAAGGGAAGAAGACGCATAGGGCACAGTGGGTGCAGGTAGACTCCACCTGCAGAGAGAGAATGCTTTTCTTTTTTAGGTGCTTTAAAAACCTACACTACCCCAAGGGAGGGCCGGCCCAGGAGGTTCCCAGAGTGGGGAAGGGCATTGTTAGTTCCTAGCCAGGTGATAGGTGATAGGTGGTCTGGCCTATTCCCAGGAAACCTACATGAGTCCCAAACTTTTCCTACTTTAGCCTGCCTCACCTCTAATTGTTTTGGTTAGTTTAGCAAAGTGTCAATTTTGTTTATCTTTTCAAAGAAACAATTTTTGTTTCATTGGTTCTTTGTATTTTTTAGTATCCATTTCATTGTTTTCTTCCCTAATCTTTATTATTTCTTTCCACTTAATAATTGGGTTTGGTTTGCTCTTGTTTTTCTAAGAGCTTGAGGTGCATTGTTAGATTACTTATTTGAAATCTCTGACTTTTTAATGTAGGCACTGAGCTGTAAACTTTCTTCTTAGCACTGCCTTTGCCACATCCCAAAAGTTCTGCTAAGATGTGTTTTCATTTTCATTTGATACTAAGAATGTTTTGATTCCCCCTGCCTTATTTCTTTGATATGTTGTTCAGTCTACATGTGTTTGAATATTGTGTTGTTGTTGTTGATCTCTAGTTTTATTCTACTGTGGTCTGAAAAAATATAGGGGATTATTTAAATTTTCTCATATTTGCTAAGATATGACCTATTTTGGAGAATGTTCCATAGGGTGCTCAGGAGAATGTGAATCATGCCGCTGTTGGATGAAATACTCTGTAGACATCTGTTAAATCCATTTGGTCTATAATGTCCTTTAATTCTGAGGTTCTTTGTTGAATTTCTTTTTTGTCTAGATCTATTGGTGGCAGTGCAGTATTGACATCACCCACATATTGTGTTAGGGTTTCTCAGTGCTTTTATGTCCAGTAGTGTTTGTTTTATGAAATTGGATGTGCCAACATTAAGTGTGTATAAATTTGCAATTGTTATGCTCTCTTGATGGATTATTCCTTTTATCAATATGAAGTGACTTACTTTGTCTTTTCTGACTAATTTTGATTTGAAGTCTGCTTTGTTAGACATGAGTATATGATATACTACCAGGCTCCATTTGCTTACAAAACCTTTTCTATCCTTTCACTATAAGCCTTTGTTTGTCTTTGCCGGTGAGATATATTTTTTGTAGGCAAAAATGATCAGGTCTTTTTTAAAATCCAACCTGCTAACCTATGTCTTTTGTTTGGAGAATTGAGGCTATTAACATTCAGAGTTATTATTGAAAGGCATATAGTATTTCCTGTTCTTTTGTGATATTTGATTCTTTTCTAGTCTTCATTTGTTTATCTACTTGTCCAGAGGGTTTTCTTCTTTTCTGTATTTTCCTGTTTGCATTTATCTTCTTCTTCTTCTGTGTAAGACTCCTGTAAGTATCTTCTGCAGTGCTTGTTTAGTGGTCATGAATTCCTTTAATTTTTATTTATCATGGAACTTTTTATTTTCTCTTTTAATTTTGAAAGATCTTTTTGCTGGATACAGCAATCTAGGTTGACAGTTATTTTCTTTCAGGGATTGCAATATATCATTCCATGCCTTCTTTGATTTTGGTTTCTGTTAAGAAATCTGCAGTTATTCTGAGGGGTTTGACTTGTTGCTTCACTCTTGCAGCTTTCAATGTTCTTTTTTTGCTCTGTATATTTAGTGTTTTAAACTATAACATGTCTCAGAGAGGGTTTTTTTAATCTTGTCTTTTTAGTGTCCTAAAAGCATTTTGTACCTAGATAACTCTCTTTTTCAAGACTGGGGAAATTTTCTGCTATCACTTTTATTTATTTATTTATTGAACACATTCACCACCACTCACGTTTATTTACTAAAACAATACCCCAAATACAGCATATCAAAATCCACTGTAATCTCTGCGAAAAATACAGATTAAACACTCAAGGGAGCAGTCTTGTTCTTTTGATACAATGATCTATGTGACAGTTTTAAAGTGAGGCTATTCAGTAAATTTATATCCTTTCAGAGATGACTTATTTGCACTATTTTGATATTTGTGATGATTTATGCCTTTGAGTAACATCAAGTAATGATGCCCAGTAAGTTATAAGCAATAGTTCAAGGTTTTGTCTTAAGATTTCTCAGCTGTAGTAATTCCATTACATGTATTACGATTTGAGATATGAGCCAGTCATAGTGACTCATACCTGTACTCTTAGTTACTCAGTAGGCAGCGATTGGGAGGATCATGATTTAAGGCCAGACCAAGGAAACATTTGTAAGACACTATCTCAACCAATAAAAAAAGCTGGGCATGGTTCCTGCTATTATTTTATTAAATATATTATTAACACCCTGAGCTTGTACCTCTCCTTCTTCTATACTGATGAGTCACAGGTTTGGCCTTTTAATGATGTTACAGAAGCCTTGCATACTCTGTTTGTACTTCTTTAGTATTTTTTATTTGTCTTTGAGCATTTTAGTTGCTCTACTTTATCTTCAATCCCCGTTGTTATATTTTCATCTTGTTCTGTTCTACTAACGAGGCTTTCAGTTGAGATTTTGAATTATTGATCTTTGCATTTCCAGAATTTAAAAATTTTAATTTGATTTTTTTCAGGATTTCTATATATTTATTGAATTCCTCCCCATATCTTGCATTTTCTTCTTATTTCATTCAGCTGTTTATTTGAATTCTTTTTGAGTTTATTCAGCTGTTTGTATTCTCTTTGATTCACTCAGATGTTTATACATGTCCTCTTCAATTTCATTGATCATTCTTTTTTTTTTCCTGTGGTACTGGGGTTTGAACTGAGGGAAAATACCTTGAGTCAATCCACCAGTCCTTTTTGTGATGGTTTTTTTTTTTTTGAGATAGGGTCTTACAAACTATTTGCCCTGGCTGACCTTGAGCCATGATCCTTCTGATCTGTCTTCTAAGTAGCTAGGATTATAGGTATAAGTCACACCTGGCTCTTTGATCATTCTTATCATCATTCTTTTGAGTTTGTTGTTTGAGGTTTCATCCCCTTCACTATCATGCAGGTCATTTGTTGTGTAATTGTTGACTTTTGGAACAGATATATTGCCTTGCTTTTTCTTATTACTTGTGTTTTTGAATTGGGATTTATAATTCTAAGGCCAAGGTTTTAGCTGGAGATCTTAATCCCCTGTGTCTTTTCAATTGACATATTCACAATGTTTAGACAAGACTGTTGGTGACTAGGCAGTGGTATATTTTCTCATCACTGGACTAAGTGTGTGGCTCTGTAGTCAAAACTTCTCCCACTATGATGAAGACAGTAGTTCAACACCTACTCCATTCAGGAAGATGATTAGCTGCAGAAGCAATTATAGTTGATAGACACACCTACTACAAGAATATAGTAATCCCTAAATAAGAATAATTATCACATCTGTTCCAGTATCTTTAGAGGAATAAAGAATCAAAGATAATACTTTGTGAACTAGGAAGACATTAATTAATAAGGGTAGGAATGCAAAGAAGATTGCAGGGCTAATACTAATGAATATTATAAGATGTATGGTGTTATAGGGAAGGAAGGGGAGGCAGCTAAAGTAAATAGATGGTGATAAAAAGAAAGAGAGATGAAAAAGATCCAGCCAAAGATATAGTGAGAAAAAAAGGAGAAAGGAAAGAAAAGCAATCTGGAAATCTAACAAACTGCCAAAGAAAGATTGTAAATAGGGGAATAGAGAGATAAGAATTACTTTAATTGTGGATAGAAAGAAGATAGAAATGGTGGAGGCTGATAGAAGAGGGATGGAGAAAAGATGGCTAAGATTAGATCTTAAAAGGCTTTGTATTTGACAACTGCAAAAAAAGAGAGGACACAAAGAACCAAAAAAGAAGTAAATAATAGAGAACAAATATACCTGAATCAAATAAATAAACAAAATTTCTAAAAAAGATAAGACAACAACAGTATTTTCAGTATTTTCTTTGTTATTAGGGAGGAGAATGGTTATCTTTACTTCTCAATTCAATTTTTTTTCTTTTGGTGGCACTAGGGGTTGAACTTAGGGCCTCACACTTGCTAAGCAGGTGCTTTACTATTTGAGCCACTCTGCAAGCCATTTTTTGTCTTAGTTATTTTTGAGATAGGATCTTACTTTTTACCCAGACTGGTCTTAAGGCGTAATCTTCTTGATCTCTGCCTCCTGAGTAGCTAGGATTATAGGCATGAACCACCAGTGCCCCACAATTTAGATAAAAAAAATTTTTTTTTTGTGGCATGGGGGTCTGAACTCAGGGTCTCAAGCTTGCTAGGCAGGTGTTCTACTTGCTTGACCTACTCTGCCAGCTGTTAGATAAAATTTAACAGAAATAAATTTGAGGTGCATTGAGTCTGGAAAATTATCTGATTATATAGACACACACTTGGAAAAGCTTTTTTTAAGAAGATTGAAGTAATCACTAATTATTTCCACGTGGATCATGTAGCTCCTACATGACCTGCAAGTTCCCTTAGAGGTCTAAAGGCTTGCACATCATTACCTTGCCACTTCCCCTTTCTATACTTGTGGGAGGAACAAGGTAATAGGCATGTTTTTTCTTGTGTTCTTTGCACCTGCTTCTCTTCTTGTCTGGAATACCTTTGCCTCTGCATATGTGACTAGTTAATGCCTATTCATTATTCTGACCTTGGTTTAGATTGGGTTATTTATTACTACATCTGTAAAATAAAAAATAAAAGTTAAATTGGGGACCTAATTGAAGATATACAGCTTTTGATTTTGTCAAGTGTGCTGAGTTTTAAAAGTTGTTAGGCTCATTCTTTGATAAGAATGAACAGTTCAGGAGGAATTCCAAGATGGCGGCTAGAGGTAGGAAGCAGAAAGCGACCCTCCTATAGTGAAATCTTGGAGAGACGCTGGAGACACACTTTGCAGGCATAATCACCGAGAAAAGGCATAACTTTGACTCCTCCACATCTCCAGCCGGCGCAGAGAATCTCCACTTCACATTAAACGGAGAACCGAGGAGGGCCCCCGGGGCCGCCAGTGGCCGGCGCCCATACGGCTTGGGAAGACGCAGACCAGGTGAGCTTCGCGGTACCGCGGTAGCCCCACAGACAAGCCTGGGTGGGCCAGAGCAGCATAGCCCCCTGGACAGACTGACCTCCACCCGGGAAAAAAAGAGAAACTGAGTACTAAGCAATAAGAACAGTTAAGACATGCTGGAAAGAGGGTGGGGCGCCCTGAGCGCTGAAGATTGGGGGAAGGGAATCCTTCCCGGGACTGTAAATAAATGCCGGGCGGGCCGGAGAGGCTCTGGCGGGAGCGGGGCGCGCCCAGCAACCAGGAGCAGGGAAGCTTGTGAGAGGAGGGAAGACCCACTTCCCACGTGAACTGTAAATAAACACGCAGGCCTGAAAACGCCGGGCAGTGGCACCTTTCCCAGTGCTTGGAAAGGGGAAAGCCTGTAGCAGAGGCCCCCGCACAGGAGAACTCTGAGCAAACAAAGCCTGTGGGACCAGGTGAGTGCTAGCTCACCCCAGAGATCTGCATAAATAACGCCGCCAGCTACAGGCTGAGAGCAGCAGGCAGGCAAGCCACAGTTGCAGATACCACTCTCAGAACTGCCTCCAGATGCTTTTTTTTCTTTTTCTCCCTACCTTTGATGAGAGAACAACCGAATTACACCTGCAAGCCGAAAAACTTACTGAAACTGTATTGCATTTGAACTGGGGACACTTGGTGGGGCTTTTTTTTTTTTTTTTTTTCTTCTGTGTGTGTGTGAGTGTAGTTTTGTTCTACTTTATGCATCCCCTTTGATGAGACAACTACAGAACAACATCTGAGGCACCAACTCCAGGACTGGAGATTGAGACGGACATCCAAATTATTAAGACTGAAATTGCATTGCATATAAACTTGGAAGTTTTTTGGTTTTTTTTTTTTTTTAATTTTCTATTTTCCATTTTATTTTAATTCATTTTTATAAATAGATATTACTTTCATATACTTATTTTTTTTTAACTTTGATTTTCAATCCTCTCTCTGTCTCTCTATTGTCTGTTCAGCTTACTGTTGATTAGTACACTAACACTCCCTGTTTATACCTTTGAAACTCTCTTGTCTGATACCTTGTTCTGCTTTCTCCCTCTTGTCTGTATATTTGTTTTCCCCTTTTCTTTAACTTCTTGCTTTCCATCTCAGCTCACTCTTCCATTCTGAATATTACCATTGTTATTATTACAAGCTAGAAAATACTTAATTACACACAGTACAGGGACAGTAACAACACCAAGGACAATGACAGGAAGACAGAAAAAACAAGGAAACCAGTTTCCCCACAGCAAAAAATTAGTACAGGAACCAGAGGGGAATGAAGAGAACAGAAACTCAGATCCAGACTCCAACAAAATGAAGATAAACTATGCCAAAGGACCCAATGAAGCCCACAAGAATAATTTAAAAGAAGACATACTACAAGTACTCAATGAGAATTTTATAGAGATGATACTGGATAGGGTCAACCAAAATGTACAGGAGACACTCAAGAAATTCCAAGACAATAAAAAATAGAGAATTTGAAAAAGCAAAAGAAGAAATAAAGGAAACCATAGAAGCACTGTATAAACACCAAAGTGAAAGAGAGAACACAATGAATAAATGGATAAATGAACTCAGGACAAAAATAGACAACAATAAAGAAGAAAACAGCCAGGATATGGAAAACCTCAGAAAAAAGAACGAAACAGAACTGCAAAACAAAACGGAAGGCCAATCCAGCAGAATAGAACAAACAGAAGACAGAATCTCAGAACTTGAAGATGAAATGGTAATTAAAGGAAAAACTGAAGAACTATTAATTAAACAACTCAAGACCTGTGAAAAGAAAATGCAAGAACTCACTGACTCCATCAAAAGACCAAACTTGAGAATCATGGGCATCGAAGAAGGAGAAGAGGTGCAAGCGAAGGGAATGCGTAATATAGTCAACAAAATAATAACGGAAAATTTCCCAAATCTAGAGAAAGATATTCCCATACAGATGCAAGAGGCCTCCAGGACACCAAACAGACCAGATCAAAATAGAACTACTCCACGACATATCATCATTAAAACAACAAGTTCAGAAACTAAGGAAAGAATATTGAAGGCTGTAAGAGAGAAAAAACAAGTAACATACAAAGGTAAACCCATCAAAATAGCAGCAGACTTCTCAACAGAAACATTAAAAGCAAGAAGAGTGTGGGGTGAGATCTTCTGGGCACTGAATGAAAATAACTTCAACCCCAGGATACTCTACCCAGCAAAGCTATCATTCAAAATAGATGGAGCAATAAAAGTCTTCCATGATAAGCAGAAACTAAAACAATATGTGACCACAAAGCCACAATTACAAAAGATTCTGCAAGGGATCCTGCACACAGAAAGTGACACCCAACTTAACCATGAAAAGGCAGGCAGCACCAAACCACAGGATAAGAAAAAGCAAGACAGTAGAGAGTAACATCAAGTTAGGTACACACAATCAAACCTTCAAACAACTAAGATAACTAAATGGCGGGAATCACCACATACCTATCAGTACTAACACTTAATGTTAATGGACTTAATTCACCCATCAAAAGACACCGTTTGACAAAATGGATTAAAAAAGAAGATCCAACAATTTGTTGCTTACAGGAGACTCATCTCACCGACAGAAATAAGCATATGCTTAGGATGAAAGGCTGGAAGAAGATTTACCAAGCCAATGGCCCCCCAAAACAAGCAGGAGTAGCAATACTTATCTCTGACAAAGTAGACTTCAAACCTACATTGATCAAACAAGATAAAGAAGGACATTCCATACTAATAAAAGGGGAAATAGACCAAAAGGAAATAATAATCATCAATCTGTACGCACCCAATGTCAACGCACCCAATTTCATCAAACATACCCTGAAAGACCTAAAAGCATATATAAACGCCAACACAGTGGTTGTGGGAGACTTTAACACTCCATTATCATCAATAGATAGGTCATCCAAACAAAAACTCAATAAAGAAATCCAAGATCTAAAATATGCAATAGATCAAGTGGACCTAGTAGATGTCTACAGAACATTTCATCCAACCTCTACACAATATACATTCTTCTCAGCAGCCCATGGAACCTTCTCCAAAATAGATCATATCCTAGGGCACAAAGCAAGCCTCAGCAAATATAAGAAAATAGAAATAATACCATGCATACTATTTGACCACAATGCAGTAAAAGTAGAACTCAACAACAAAAGTAAAGACAAAAAACATGCAAACAGCTGGAAACTAAATAACTCATTACTTAATGAAGAATGGATCATCGATGCAATAAAAGAGGAAATTAAAAAGTTCCTAGAAGTCAATGAAAATGAAAACACAACCTACCGGAACCTATGGGACACAGCTAAGGCAGTCTTGAGAGGAAAGTTTATAGCCATGAGTGCATATATTAAAAAGATTGAAAGATCCCAAATCAATGACCTAATGATACATCTCAAACTCCTAGAAAAACAAGAACAAGCAAATCCCAAAACAAATAGGAGAGAAATAATAAAAATAAGAGCTGAAATCAACGAAATAGAAACCAAAAAAACCATACAAAGAATTAATGAAACAAAAAGTTGGTTCTTTGAAAAAATAAACAAGATCGATAGACCCCTGGCAAACCTGACTAAAATGAGGAGAGAAAAAACCCAAATTAGTAGAATTAGGAATGCAAAAGGGGAGATAACAACAAACACCATGGAAGTCCAGGAAATCATCAGAGACTACTTTGAGAACCTATATTCAAATAAATTTGAAAATCTAAAAGAAATGGACAGATTTCTAGATACATATGATCATCCAAAACTGAACCAAGAGGAAATTAATCACCTGAATAGACCTATAACACAAAATGAAATTGAAGCAGCAATCAAGAGTCTCCCCAAAAAGAAAAGTCCAGGACCTGATGGATTCTCTGCTGAATTCTATCAGACCTTTAAAGAAGAACTGATACCAACCTTCCTTAAACTGTTCCATGAAATAGAAAGGGAAGGAAACCTGCCAAACACATTTTATGAAGCCAGTATTACACTTATCCCAAAACCAGGCAAAGACACCTCCAAAAAGGAGAACTATAGGCCAATCTCCTTAATGAACATTGATGCAAAAATCCTCAACAAAATAATGGCAAATCGAATTCAGCAACACATCAAAAAGATTATCCACCACGACCAGGTAGGCTTCATCCAAGGGATGCAGGGGTGGTTCAACATACGAAAATCAATAAACGTAATAAACCACATTAACAGAAGCAAAGACAAAAACCACTTGATCATCTCAATAGATGCAGAAAAAGCCTTTGATAAGATCCAACATCATTTCATGATAAAAGCTCTAAGAAAACTAGGAATAGAAGGAAAGTTCCCCAACATTATAAAAGCTATATATGACAAACCTACAGCCAGCATTATACTTAATGGAGAAAAATTAAAACCATTCCCTCTAAAATCAGGAACCAGACAAGGATGCCCACTATCTCCACTCCTATTCAACATAGTACTGGAATTCCTAGCCAGAGCAATTAGGCAAGAAGAAGGAATAAAAGGAATACAAATAGGTAAAGAAACTGTCAAAATATCCCTATTTGCAGACGACATGATCCTATACCTTAAAGACCCAAAAAACTCTACTCAGAAGCTTCTAGACATCATCAATAGCTATAGCAACGTAGCAGGATATAAAATCAACATAGAAAAATCATTAGCATTTCTATACACTAACAATGAGCAAACGGAAAAAGAATGTATGAAAACAATTCCATTTACAATAGCCTCAAACAAAATCAAATACCTAGGTGTAAACCTAACAAAAGATGTGAAAGACCTCTACAAGGAAAACTATACACTTCTGAAGAAAGAGATTGAGGAAGACTATAGAAAGTGGAGAGATCTCCCATGCTCATGGATTGGTAGAATCAACATAGTAAAAATGTCGATACTCCCCAAAGTAATCTACATGTTTAATGCAATTCCCATCAAAATTCCAATGACATTCATTAAAGAGATTGAAAAATCTACTGTGAAATTTATATGGAAACACAAGAGGCCACGAATAGCCAAGGCAATACTCAGTCAGAAGAACAATGCAGGAGGTATCACAATACCTGACTTCAAACTATATTACAAAGCAATAACAATAAAAACAGCATGGTACTGGCACAAAAACAGACATGAAGACCAGTGGAACAGAATAGAGGATCCAGATATGAAGCCACACAACTATAAGCAACTTATCTTTGACAAAGGAGCTAAAAATATACGATGGAGAAATAGCAGCCTCTTCAACAAAAACTGCTGGGAAAACTGGTTAGCAGTCTGCAAAAAACTGAAACTAGATCCATGTATATCACCCTATACCAAGATTAACTCAAAATGGATCAAGGATCTTAATATCAGACTCCAAACTCTTAAGTTGATACAAGAAAGAGTAGGAAATACTCTGGAGTTAGTAGGTATAGGTAAGAACTTTCTCAATGAAACCCCAGCAGCACAGCAACTAAGAGATAGCATAGATAAATGGGACCTCATAAAACTAAAAAGCTTCTGTTCATCAAAAGAAATGGTCTCTAAACCAAAGAGAACACCCACAGAGTGGGAGAAAATATTTGCCAATTATACATCAGACAAAGGACTGATAACCAGAATATACAGGGAACTTAAAAAACTAAATTCTCCCAAAACTAATGAACCAATAAAGAAATGGGCATGTGAACTAAACAGAACTTTCTCAAAAGAAGAAATTCAAATGGCCAGAAAACACATGAAAAAATGCTCACCATCTCTAGCAATAAAGGAAATGCAAATTAAAACCACACTAAGATTCCACCTCACCCCTGTTAGAATAGCCATCATCAGCAACACCACCACCAACAGGTGTTGGCGAGGATGCGGGGAAAAAGGAACCCTCTTACACTGTTGGTGGGAATGTAGACTAGTACAACCACTCTGGAAAAAAATTTGGAGGCTACTTAAAAAGCTGGACATCGATCTACCATTTGATCCAGCAATACCACTCTTGGGGATATACCCAAAAGACTGTTACTCCAGAGGCACCTGCACATCCATGTTTATTGTGGCACTATTCACAATAGCCAAGTTATGGAAACAGCCAAGATGCCCCAGCACTGACGAATGGATTAAGAAAATGTGGTATCTATACACAATGGAATTTTATGCAGCCATGAAGAAGAACGAAATGTTATCATTCGCTGGTAAATGGATGGAATTGGAGAACATCATTCTGAGTGAGGTTAGCCTGGCCCAAAAGACCAAAAATCGTATGTTCTCCCTCATATGTGGACATTAGATCAAGGGCAAACACAAGGGGATTGGACTATGAGCACATGATAAAAGCGAGAGCACACAAGGGAGGGGTGAGGATAGGTAAGACACCTAAAAAACTAGCTAGCATTTGTTGCCCTTAATGCAGAGAAACTAAAGCAGATACCTTAAAGCAACTGAGGCCAATAGGAAAAGGGGACCAGGAACTAGAGAAAAGGTTAGATCAAAAAGAATTAACCTAGAAGGTAACACCCACACACAGGAAATCAATGTGAGTCAATGCCCTGTATAGCTATCCTTATCTCAACCAGCAAAACCCCTTGTTCCTTCCTATTATTACTTGTACTCTCTCTACAACAAAATTGGAGATAAGGGCAAAATAGTTTCTGCTGGGTATTGAGGGGGGGGAGTGGGAGGGGGTGGAGTGGGTGGTAAGGGAGGGGGTGTGGGCAGGGGGGAGAAATGAACCAAGCCTTGTATGCACATATGAATAATAAAAGAAAAATGAAAAAAAAAGAAAAGAATGAACAGTTCATTGTGAACAGAGTACGATTACACAATCTTAGTTTAAAAATTATACTTCTGGATTAGATAAGTTTGATTTTGTACAAATTCTATAATTTGTTTATACTAGTGAGAGCTATTGCAAATGTAGTTATAGACCATCACTTGTCAAAGGCCCAACACTGGCTAAGTCAACCTGTTCTTTAGAACTGGCTAAGTCAGGTTGTTCTAAGCCTGAATTTGTTGGTCTTCTTTATGCTTTCACATCTTTACATATGACCCTGTATAGTAGAAATAAGCCTCTGTGAAGAGGCCTGGAAACTGAGTTTTGCATTTTATCCCTCTGTTCTTGTTTGGGTAGCACTACCTCAGGGGATTTTTTTTTTTTTCTGGCACCCTTTACCACTCTCACTGTACCACTATCATTATCTTGGGGGGCGGAGGTTGTTGTTTTTTCTTAATATACTAATGTAATCAGGTTTCAACAAAACTTTACCCCTCCCTGCACCCTTTCTTAAAGTCTGAGCTGGTTAGGCAAGTAGGGACTGTCTCATTTGGAGATTTAGCTTAGGGACAGAGTGGCTGCTCAGAGCCCTGAGCCAGGGCCCCAGTACAGAAAAGTAGACTTAAAGTTCTCCTTGCAAGTTCCCACCCAGGGGTCAGGCTCTTAACCTGCCTGACTCTGATTTCACTCCCTACTTGACCTTGGCATCCTCCACATCTCCTAGGCCCCCACCCCTCACAGGCTGCTCCTCTGTAGACCAGCACGATTCTCCAGTTAGTTACTGTAGTGCTGGCCTCTGGGATTGTTGACAGCCTCTGCAATCACACTATGTAGGTCCCCACTGAGATTTCCAAGATGCACCTGTGACTAGTGGCAGGGCTGTGATAGTTGTCAGGACTCAATTTTTGGCTCCCATGGGGTTTCTGAGGCACAGTTTATGTGGTCCCAGCGGTTGGAAGGTTCCCATGGAGAGATGGCCAGTCTGGCCCGGGGATCTCAACTGCGCTCACTGGGCTTCCTCCTGGCTGCCTCCAACTCCATGCTTGTTCTTCACCCACTGGTTTGGTGGCATGCTTGTGAGGTGTGGTGTAATCAAATCTGCTATGATGCCAGCTCTGATTTCCTTAGCTGTTCTGGAGGAAGTTTGGTGTGAGAATAGCTGCTCAATTTGATGTGTCCTTGGGAGGAGATGCCAGGGGATGTTACTTAGCCATCATCTTGACCTAGAGAATCTTACATTTATCTTTTACTTATTTGCTTATTTGCAGTGCTAGAGATTAAATCCAGGGCCTTTTTTATGACAAGCAATCTGCCACTGAGCTATTGCCAGCACTATGCTTACCTTTTATCTATTTATTTATTATGGTGACAAGGGCTCACTATGTAGTTCAAGTTGTCCAGGAACTTGCACTACTCCTGCCTCAGCCTCCCCAGGGCTGGGGTTTGTACCACCAAGCCCAGTTTACATTTGTCTTCTAGATATAGTCTCAGAGATTGAATTAGTGGGTCAAGTGGTAGGCTTGTTAATTTTTTTTATAGTGTTAACTCACCATTCAGAAATTTTATCCTAATTTATGTTATAACTACCTTAATATGAAGGAACTTATTTCCCACCCACTATTTTTGTTCTTGTTTCTTTGACATAGGGTCTCACTATGTATCCCTGGCTGGCCTTGACCTTGTAATCCACCTGTCTCAGCCTCCAGAGTACTAGCATTCCAGTTGTGCACCACCAGTAAGAACCATTTTGTCAGAAAAATTGGCTGACATTGATAACCACTTTATTTCCATTTGCATTTTTATCATTGCTGATGTTGACCATACTTTCCTTTGTTTAAAGTGTAGTTATATTTCATCTATGAGTTATCTATTTATGTTCTTTCCACACTATTTCATCTTCTTAAATTATTTCAAATATCTCTTTAACTATTATGGCCCTAAATCCATTATCATATGTATTGGATACATATTATTTCCAATACATACACATTATACATAAAATACGAATATTTTCTCCACATTTTTGTTCTTCAACTTTATTATTGAATTTGATAATTTTTGCATTTAATTTTTAACACAACCGAAACTTATCTTGGTATAATATAGGAATCTAACTTACTTAGCCCCTAAATGGTTTGATTTTTCCAGCATCAATTATTGAATGATTCATTGTATTGTATGATTGTAGTAATGGCCTCAATTTACTTACTCCTCCTTGAATACATGCCCTTTGGTAGTGCTGTCTCTTATTGTATTAGTCCATTTTTGGTTACTATTAATGCAATACTACAGTAAATTATAGTAAGAGACTTATTTGGGCTCATGTTTCATGGGGTACAAGGTCAAGGGGCTGCATCTGTGGATGACTTTCTTGCTGGTCAATAAAGACCACCCAAGGTGGTCCAGGGCATCAAATGGCAATAGTAAGGTAGTGGATGTATGATGTGTGTCTGTCTGGTCTCCCTTTTGTTATAAAACCACTAATATTCAATCATGAGGGGGCTCTGCCCCAATGACCTTATCTAATCCTAATCACCCCCCAAATATCACACCTCTAAATACCATTTAGAGTAAGTTTCCATCTGGTTGTTTTCTTTGATTTGTTTTTGTCATTGTTTTCTGTGTCCTCAATGTCCAGGTTTAGCTGATTTTCTATGACTAGTTTAAACATGAGACTCTTTTAACAATGGTTTTAAATGTTACAAGTCCAAGCTGGATGCCAGTGGCTCATGCCTGTAATTCTAGCTACTCAGGAAGCAGAGATCAGGAGGATCGTTTTTCAAAGCCAGCCTGGGCAAATAGTTAAAGAGACCCTATCTCGAAAAAACCCTTCACAAAAAAAGGGCTGGTGAAATGGCTCAAGGTATAAGCCCTGAGTTCAAGCCCCAGTACTGAAAAAAAAAAGTTACAAGTCCATCATCACTTGTACTGAACAGTTTTACTGGTTTCGCAGCTCACTGCTTTTTTTTTTCTTCTATACCACGTTTCCTGAGGTCTTCATTCTGATTCATTTGTTATTTCAACAGATACCTCATTGGACAAATTTGTTAATAAAGCGTGTGTAAATGAGAAGCTTTCTGGTTCCTCTAGTGCTGGATTGGACTTCTTTTGTCCTCACAGAGAACTGACCCTTCAACCTCAGAATGCTGTGTTACCCTAGTCTTTTGCCATCTATGTGCCAAATATTACCTTCAGTGTCAGCCCTAATACCTTTTCTATGAGATAACCTGTAAGATTTTCTATTTATCCTTTGAATTAATATTTTGTGACATTAAAATCTCTTTTAATGTGCCTTAGAATCTACACTAATTTTTTTCAGAGTGAAATTTCTCTGGCTGCCTCCTTCCTGTGGTTAGATCTTGATTCTAATCCATCAAATCCCTTTCTGACCATCATATCTAAAACATCCCCTAAATCATTATCTATCACATTTATTATCCTGAATTATTTTCTTCATAGCATTTATTATGGTCTGGTAAGTCATATTTAGTTCTATGTACTGATTTTCTTCCCCCTTTCACCAGAATATAAACTCCTTCAGAACAGAGACTTTTCTTGTCTGACTACCATATTGAATGCAGGAGAAAAATGTGAAATATTAGAAGTGTTTTTTCTCTTTCTAGATTTTTCCAAAAGATTTTCATGCAATGAATCCTTCTCTATTAATTTTTTTTAACTTCCTGACACTGTCATTGATGTTACCTCTAGGAATTTGATGAGACATAAAGCATATACACATACATATACACACAGACACATACACACACAGACACACAAACTTGGAAGAAGTCAAAGGAACTCTAGCACTTGGAAGAGCTAAATCATTCAGTTGATTTAATAAAGTTCACAAAATTCCTAGAGTATTTGGTAGGCGTCCTTTCCTCTGTTTCACATTATTTAAATTATCTGAAACGTTATCTTGGTCTTATTATTGTTTATTCTCTAGTCACAGAGAATACTCAATGTGGCTTTTTTTGTACATTGCAAATATGATTCAGCAGAACACAAGATCACCATTGTAAGTGGATCTGTTTTTGTTAGAGACTTAGTTTAATATGACTTGGTTTGGCCAGTATAGCCAGGCTTTGGCAATGGAAGCTACATTTAGAAATCTAATACTAATAGTAAGGCTTTTTCTTCAGCTGTGATGTCTGGCACATATGGTTAAGACTAGAAACCTGGAATCCCCACCGTGGATTTTTGCTTTCCTATAGCATGGCATCTTTTTTCTTGTGACGCTAGGGATTGAACCCTGTGCCATGCACATGCTACACAAGAGCTCTGCTACTGAGCTCCATTCCCTTTGTTATATCGTTATGTTGTTTAAAGAAACAGAGTTGAAATTAGAAGCTGTTGTGACAAGTTTTTGCAATTAGAAAGTTTTATTCGCAGGGCACTGTGACTCACGCCTGTACACTATTTGGGAGGCTGAGATTGGGAGGATCATGTCTCCAGATGAGCCTAGGTAAGCAATTCGCAAGACCCAGTCTCCATAAAACCAGAGCAAAACGGACTGGAGATGTGGCTTAAGTGATTGAGTGTCTGCTTTGTAAGCCTGAAGCCTGAGTTCAAATCCCAGTCGCACTAAAAAGAGAAAGTTTTACTCCATTTGTACGTAATTAGTATACTATAAGTTTATTGAGTATATGCCTGGATAAATATAAATAAATACTAAAAATTTAAACAAATGATTAGTTATGCTTTGATTTTTGGTTATTGAATATGGGATGACTACGAATCTCACTAAAGATATAGAAGGAACAGAGGTGAGAGAATGAAAAGAGAAGAAAATATTTGTTCTTGGATAAAGGTAAGCAATGACTTATGTTGAACTTCCATAAAATTCTCATCGTTTTGCTATTTGTCCCCCCTATAACAATGGTAGTAGAGAATGCTGAGCAGTAAATTCAATGGCTGCATCAAAGCTGGTAGCTATTAGTGCTATTAACCACTGTCACTCAGTTCTGTGTCTTCTGGGCATGTGATAGAATCATATTTCCTGGTGCTCTTGTAGTTGTGTGGGGTTATGTGACTATTTGTTGCTAATGAATTAAAAGCAGGAGTGACAAATGTCATGAGTAAGCCAGAGCACCTCATTATAGTGATGTGAGACCTTTCAGAGTCCCCTTCTCTTCCACCATGATGACTAATGGCCTTCCTGATAGTGTCTTCTGCATAAGCCTGGATCCTAGATTAAGAGTGATGTAGAGTTCCCAGCTGAGCATCGAGGATCATACATTGATTATGTGTTTATGAACTAGAAATAAATCTTTCTTGTTTGAAAGCATAGAGATTTGGGATAGTTGGTTATGCAGCAAAATCCAGCCCATCCTGACTAATACATAGAATTTAAATGGCCTACTCCAACAGGAAACTCTACCTTAATGTCTTGTTTCAATGCCATTTCTGGACCCTACTCTCTGGCATCCAACTCTCTGCCCTGTTCCCAGTGACCTTCCATCAGTTACTGGATTTTATGTCAGCATTCTATATTAAATCTTATTGCCTTGTCCAGCCAGAAGACACAAATAAAGCATGTTAAGTTTTTTAAAATAACTTTAAATTTTTTTCTAGAAGAAAAATACAAAAGAAGCAAGTCTTATGGGAAAGTACTGGAAAAAGTGGGAAAGAAAAGCAATATTGTATGATATTTGAGACATGTTCTTTGCATTCATTCCCTATTTCTTTTCTTTTACAATTATTTTGCTTTTTATTTATTTTTCTTTTACCATTTTTACATTTACTCACATGTGTATACAGCATTTGGGTCACCTCTCCCCTGCTCTCCCCCATTTCCTATTTCTTATATTTTTTTCTTCATTCATGAAATAAAATAATAAGCATTTGCTATATACCAGTTTTAACTGTCAAGATATAATGGTAACCCAGAAGTCATGGAAATTATATTCTAGATGAAAAGACGAAATTAACCAAATAATTATGTAAATGAATGTAAAATTATAATGGTGATAAATGCTACAAAGAGGAGACATTATGTCTGTCTATCTAGAGTGATAAAGCAAAAGCAGTAAGATGTTCATCACTAAAGAATGTTGGTATATAGGAATGATAACACATAGAAATTATTTGCGTTATTCTTATAATTTTTCTGAAATTATGAAGTTACATCAAAATTTAAAATCCTTTTTCATAGCACCAACTGGTGTGGCATGCACCTTCATAAGCAGAATCCCAGGGTTAGTAATCTCTGTTTGGTACTTGATTCAAACTCTTCACCAAATTATATTGTGGGGCTTTGCAGTCCTTCTTTCTATATGGTAATCCTTGCCTCTGCACAATCCTGTGGACCACACATTGAAAGAAAATCCATTTTAACTTGCAGTTTGTATTAAACAAGCAAACAAAACCTCCCCCTTTTTGTTTTTTATTTAAAAAATAGTTGATATAATTAATATAGAAAATTAGGGACAATACAGGGAGTCTAGTAAAAAATGGAGCCCTGGCTGGCATGGAAGTCTTCAGTCTCCCATTCGTTGGGATTATAGGCACGTACCACCATGCCTGGCCTTCTCTATCTTCTTAAAGGAATGACAAGAAAGTTGACAGATGGCTTCCACCATCAGCACATTAAGAGAATGTCACCTTACTTGCTGCTTTTAAAGAGTAATATATAAATAAACATTTGAAAGGTTACCTGCACAATTTTGATGACATCTGTCTCTCCTACAAAGATGTACAAAGGAAGAAGTTGAAGCTGGTCCTTTATAAATGTATAATCATTAATTTTTCCTAAGTTAGGAGCACAATGTTGATTTATTGGATTTAGCATAAAATTCTTGGAAGGGACAGAAAAAAAACTGAGTCAGTAGGATTTTTTCCCAGTCTGTATTTGCTAGAAAATAGCACACAAAAGTCATAGGAATAATAATGATGAGAATCCTTCCCTGTCATCTTGCTGAGGAGGCATTTTAGGGCTGATCTTTATTCTTAGTTTCTAAGCGTCTCAAACTATGAGCATCCCTTGGACCTTGCATGGGGCAAGAAGCCATTTCTGTGGATGAAATGCTGGTCATCACAAGAGTTCTAGGTTGTGTGGGGAGAATGGGAAAACTAGTTGTCAGTGATTGTACCTACCAGATGATTCTTCCCACTTCTAGCCTGGGATTAATCTGAATATTTGATAGTTTGTTGCATTTTGTTGTTTTTGTTTTTTCTGAGACTGGGTCTTCTTGTATTGTCCAGGCCGGCCTGGAACTCACTATGTAGCCCAATCCTCCTGCCTCAGTGCCCTGAGGGTTGGGATTACAGAAGCGAGCTACCACATCCAGTTCAATCTGAATATTTGAAGTCCATACATTTTCAGAGGATCTGAGCAATGTGGTTGCCACATTTATATAGAAACCCCCCTTTTGAGAGGTAATTCTTTCCGTACTGTAATAGTCCATTCTCTGTTGACAATTACACGATGCCACAGACTGTGTTAGCTTTAATGAATAGAAGTTTATTTTGGCTCATGGTTTTGGAGGGGCATGGCTAAAGAGCTGTATTTGGTCTTAAGGCAGTACAGAACATCACATGGCAAAAGACAGAGAGCATGCCTGTGTCTGTGTCTGTGTGTGTGTGTGTGTGTGTGTGTGTGTGTGTGTGTTCTGGTCTCTCTCCTTACAAAACCACCAGGATTTAATCACAGGGGCTCTACCCTAATTATCTTATATAATCTGAATCACTTCCCAAAGATCACCATGGTTGAATTACATTTTCCCATGGGGATTTAATTTCAACACATAAAGCCTGAGGGACACCCAAACAATATCCAAACCAGAGCACTACATAGGACAGTGAAAATTTCTTCTTCCATTCTAACAATATTAAAACATAAAGCAACCAACTGCTTATAAGGGTTTGCAGATCTTCATAATGTACCTTTCTTCTTTCATTCTCTAGCACCAAGGATAACATTCATTCTTTTGTCACTGGTCAATTCACTGGCAACTCTATCCTGGACAGCCTGCATTACCAATCAGTGTTTCTATAGCTTATCTTCAGCAGTGACCCAGAATTTGTTGTGTTCTAAAGTCAAGCTCTACAGAATTTTAGTCCTTCCCTCTTGTGTTAAAGTTAAAATTTAAAAAATAAGAAAAGGTAAAGAAGATTAATTTAATGTAAGCCTTATGCATTGGCAGTGCTTTTCTTAGTTTTACCATCTGGGCTTTTGGTAAATTAGATTTAGATTATCCTTTCAAACTTTAGCTCACCTTCAAAGAGGCCAAATGCTATTTCCTGTCAGTTTTCTTAATTACCTGTCAAACACAATTCCTTTCTTTCAGCCTAGAACAGATTACAGTGAAGGAGGTATAAACTGGCCCCTCATTATTTACTAGTGAAACAAGGTAGCTAAAACCCATGTGGAGTGGCCAACAGCCAGATTTTAGAAGTAAATATTTTAGAGGTAGCTGTTCTTTCCTTTGGATAATCATACAGCTTTAGCAGTGCCTTATTGTCTGGGTTTTCCAGACCCCAAGCCCCTAAAAAAAATCCCATACTAATGAACAAACTCCATCTATCTGTCTGACATGCAAAGACTGGTGAGTCATGCAGCCCAGAAAAGCACAATAGTCCATTACAGGGTGAGAAGACGTAGGTGTTAAATACAATCACAAAAGAAGCCTGGTTCTTACTTTCAGCTCAGCCTACATATCCTGGCTGTAAACCTCCATGGCACATTCAAGTTCTTGAAATGGTGCTCATTTTAGTCTTATGAGTCAAGGTTTATGTGTATTTATTGAAATGCTGTAGGAACAGGTGGCATACAAAACCAGAAAGCAAGAGCAGGTGTAGGAAGCAGCAGAACATTTTTTTCCAGTGGAGGTGGGAGAAAGAGAGGAGAGACAGAAATATGAACACCTTGGGAATTTCCCCTGGTTGCTTTGTGGGCATAGTGACACCCATAAATATAGCCCAAAATTGGGGTTTTAAGCCTTTGGAAATATACCACTAGGTCTATTTGTTTTTTACTTTGATGAATTTGTGTATGTTTCTCTGGAACTTAATAGTAACTGGATTGAGATTTCTTTCTATGTTAAATTATTCTTGGTCCTCCTCAAGGTGCAAGTCATTCTGTATTATGTTCTTCCATTCATCTACCCTTGAGGGAGAGGAGTAAAAACAATATTTAGGAAACATGCACGCACACACGCGCGCACACACACACACACACACACACACACACACACACTCAATATCAATACTGTCACTCTGATGGAATCAACAAGTCTGTTCACTAACCTTCCCACTCATCTTGCTCATGCATGACTCTTGCCTCCCTGGAAATGGCTTTTTAAGCTACCTGGCACACCAACACGCAAACATTCCAAATTCAGCTTAAGTTTCTGTCTTCCATAAAGCCTTCCAACCCACATCCTTGCACTCCTTTTAAAACAGATGGTAGGAACCTACCTGCCCCTGAGGCCCTGGGATAAAAGTTAAGCATTGTTAGAGCATTGTAAATACTATCAAAGCATTACTAACTGTTGTAAATACTATCAAAGCATTACTAACTGACAAGCCTTTGCCATAAGTACCCTTCTGAAAGTTTATTTTTCCTTTAAGTTGCTGAGATATTAGGGGGAGGACACTTAACTTTCCTAATTGACAGCTGCTAGACCATTACCCCTGACCTAGCTGCCTTGAACAAAGGACTGCCAGCCAGGCAGCTGGATTGTCCTCATGCCAATAACCACCACTTTGAAACTAAGTCATAACTCTAGTTCCAGAAGGCATTGCCCCAGCAAGCAACCCTTGCCACCATAAGCCTTTGAAGTCTAGAAGACCCTGCAGTCACTTCTACTCAGGCCAGAAGGGGAGCACTTCCTTCCCCTGGTGGCCTAGCAGAAGATCTGTGATTGGTGCAAAAACATAATTGGTGCAACATAACCCTTCATTTGCATAAGAGGACTACCATGATTGGTACATACACCCTTGTCACAACCCCCTCTGGCCACATAAACAGGCTGCTCATCATTTTCTTGTGCTGCTCCCTGGTGTTGCAGTGTATGTTCAAATAAACACTTCTCATGAGTGGTTTGCCTTGCCTACTTTTGAGTGACTGAGAGAGGAAGCAGCAGCAGAAGAGGTAGCAGGGCTGGGCAGTGAGAGTAGCAATGGCTGACAAGTGGTTTGTGTGTATAGAAGCCCTGGGAAAGAGCAACATTGGTGTAGACAGAGGCCAGGGCCTCCCTTGGCAATGAGAATATTGACTGATCAAGTCTTTGGTAGGAGATAGCTGCAGGGCAGCTGGAGCAGGCTGTCAGATCTCCAGATGGAGCCCAGAGTAAGCACTGTCACTCTGCTGCAGACTGTCCATATCATCCTGAGTTCTTCTCCCCAAAGGCTCAGAGGCCCAAAGCAGGCCTAGCTGATAAGGGCCTCAGCCTAACTCAGGGGCACGGAAACTGCAAGCTAGAGGCCACTACCTGCTGCTGATGCCTGCTGTCATCCATTGCCACTGCTTACAAACACCCACCAAGGGCCCAGAATAACTGGAGGAGCTTCTACTCAGTAGAGAAGAACCCCAGTCAGCTGACTTATGACACTTTCTGTCGCTATTGTGCAGATTCCATATATATTTCTTATCTGTTTTTGTTTTCCACCTAGAATGTAAGCAATTTCAAGTGTTGGACCATATATTTTAAAGCCACACAACAGCAAGCACAGTGTACAACAGGAGCCTCCCCAATATATGTTGGGTGAAGGTGTGAATTGTGGAGAATTTATTGCTAGAAAGAAGAGTGGGGAGAAACAGGAACACAGAAAAGGTGGAGGAATTCAGCCTAAGTCTTAACTAGCTGCCAGTTGTTCACCTGTTTTGGAGGACAGTGGGATGTGTGTTTATTTCCATGTCCAACAGCTGAAGGGTAAAAATATTCTAGTGGAAACCTCTTTCTCTGGTGTCAGCCTAATCTTTGACCATTTGGGATGCCTTCCTTTTGGGATTAGTTCTCTCAGGAGTAAGCTGGGAGGGAGGGGGTACACTTGTGCTCCAGGACACAAGTAGCTCATATTGGGGAAGGTGCAGAGAAGTCTGTGCCAATATGGAAAGGTTTCCCATGGTTGTCCCTATAAAGACAAGAGTCAGAGTCAGAGGCTCCTTCTGTTCCTCCTAAGGATTTGGGGGATAGAGCTGTCTTCCTTGAAAGGAAACAAGGAAGGAAAAACCCAGACTCAATATCCAAGAGATACATTGCTACCCTAGAAGAACAGTGGCTAGGAGGCAGTGGTTTGAACATTGTCTTTTGTCCTGGAAGATATGATTGCAACTGTGAATCTGGATGAATCTTGCTCCATGATGACAAAAATCCAGGCACAAAATCTGTGGGGATAATGACCATGAGCAATGTCAGAAGATAAAAAGAATTTTAGTTCTGATGAAAAAAATCTTATGTTGACCAAAAACTGAGCAATTGCTGAATAAAAGACATACAGAGGTATAAATATGTGTACATATTTATATATACATATGTAAAGTCAATATATATATTATATATTTACTTTCTATGACATATCCCATACACACAGGCCTACAGGAAGTTGCCAAACAGGAGATAAGGAAATGAATCAGTCATTTTGACACCTCTGTTGAATGAAACTGCACTGGGTTATGTGTCCTCCGGGATAAGTATTAAAGGACCAGGTGTGTAGATTGCCCTGCTCTTAGAATTCATCTTTAACAAAGAAAAGGGATAGAACTTTTCTGGAAAGAAAGTTCCAAAGTTCTGGAGAGAACTTCATAGGAACATCTAATGGTCCTGGTCAGGGAAGTTCCATGAAAGAATGTCATGAAGAACAAGTGTCACCACTGAGTTGGGGAAGCTGAAATGGTCAAACAGGATTGTAGATTAGGCTAGCCCTATACATCTGAAATTGTCAGTGAGTGTCTGTCCTCATGTCATCATGCCCTAGCCATGCTTCATGACACCTCCTCCCTCATTTTATAGTCTGAATTTCCTCCTTTAGAGAGCTATCAGCTCTGATAACAAAGTAAGGATATTACTAAATCCCTCTTTTCCAGTTTTGCTGCCTTTTAAAGCCAGTTTTCTCCTGGTCAACATAAATTTGTGTTCTTGAATGTTATTTAATTTACTTTAATTTTTATCTTCTTTTTTTTTCCATGCTGGGGATTGGACTCAGGGCCTTGTGCTTGCTAGGAAAGCATTCTACCACTGAGCTACATTTCCAGCCCTTTGTTATTTAACATTTTTAAATAGACAAAATTTTGTGACTAAAAATAAAGCAAACATTTCCTTTCAATCAGTTAAACCTCAAAGGTGCCTATCCTGCTTGCTGGGTGAGAGTCATTATACAGATGCAGAAGGCATGGTCTGAGTGGGAGAGACTTTATCTTGTTTGCTGCTGTTTGCCCAACTCCTAGAAACACCTGAACACAGCAAATGCTCTGATTTGTCCTTTGTCCTGGATGAGAGGGTTGTGACTATGACTCTGAATTGATTTTGCAGCATGATTAAAAAAAAAAATCTGTGGAGATGCTCTAAATACAGAGTAGCAGAAGCAGTGGGGCAGTGTCCTAGAAAGTTTATTTTAGTGTTCTCAGGCAACTTCTCTTAATGCATGAGCTACGAGGTCCCGCAGTTGGTATTGAGTATGAGGACGGATAATATAGCCATATATAATATACAGTGGCCATATAGCTGTAAGACGGTGGCCAGGGAAACAGGCAAGGCAGCCTGGTTCCTAGAACAGGTTTCAGAGAAACAGGTCCTGGGCAATCAAGAGGGGAAACAGTCTACTCTGTGGTTGGAGTGGGAGAGGACAATAGCTTTGGAGTAAAGTGTATCATCTACTCACTATTCACGCTCCTCCACCTGCTTCTCGCCTCTTTAGATCACGAGCCACTATTCTCCTGACTGGCTGCAACTTCAGCCTCATCTCCTGTCCTGCTCCTTCTGCCTGGGTTCCAGTGAGGCTCTGTGCTGTGGTACTAACAGGCAGAATAACTATCATCACATGGCCTTTGCTTCTGTATTCTCTCTGCGCTTCCCCCCAGACCCTTGCATGGCTTTTCACTCACTCCATTCAAGCTGTCAGATGTCACCTTCCCAGACAAGTCTTCCCCTCCCATATCACCTCCCTTTTTCTGTCTCTCCTCTTAAGTCTATTTTTCTTTGTGATACTCCCTAACTATGTATGTATGTATCTATATCTATCTGTCTATCTGTCTAACTATTTATCTATCTATCATGTATTTATCATCATCTATCTATCTATCTACTTTTTTGGCAGTACTGGGGATTGAACTCAGGGCCTCACACTTGCTCTATCACTTGAGCCATACTCCCAGCCCTTTTGTCTCAGACTTCAGTACTGCCACTCATCCTCCTTAATAGCTGGGATTATAGGCACGCATCACTCCTGGTCTATGCATCTATATTTCTGTTTATTTACACACAAAGAGTCACGAATCACTTAATGACAGGGACAGTCTGAGAACTGTGTCATTAGGACATGGAGACATTGTGTGAATGTCACAGAATGTGTTTACACAAACCTAGATGCAGGCTATGTGCTCCTCGGCTCCAAACCTGCATAGCATGTGACTGTACTGAATTCTGTAGGCAAGTCTAACATACTGGTAAGTGTTTGTGTACCTAAGCACAACCTTCCCATGGAGGAGTTACAGCAAAATGCTGTGTGATAGGAAATTTTCAGCTCTACTATAATCGTCTGAGGTCTTCATTTATCTGTTCTTGACCAAAATGTTGTTCTGTGGGAGCGTGGCTGTCTACATATACACATGTATTTGTTTGTCTATTGTTTCTCCTCCCTCCCCTCCCTGCTTTGATGTGAGTTCCTTGCTAGAACCCAGCCTGGCTCATAGCAGGCTCATATTGAATGGCTGTGTGACAAATGACCAAATCAGATAATATTTTTAAAATCCAGGTCTGGCTATTTACTGGTTGTGTTCTTTTGAGAAAATTACTTACCTCTCCTAACCTGACTTTTGTGGTCTGTAAGCAGAGTTGATTGTGCCTATCTCAATAGTTTGTGGTAAGGATATGACACAGCTAAGCCCCTAGGACGGTGTCTGGTACATACAGTAAATGCCCAGTAATGGATGGCTATGCTTTGGGAAACTTCAGGATTTTAAAACATCTGCTCTTTGCTGTCTTCAACTCTATTTTCCAGCCTAAAATGTGTCATTAGGAGATGGAGACACTGTGTTCACAGAGCCAGGAGTGAGGGGTAATGGTGATCTCCCATTCACAAAAATGACTAAAATGCCAGTTGTAGTGAGTGAGATACCCAAAGGACAAAAAAGAAAAGCAGAAAAAAATCATAAGATTTCATTTTTTTCTTAAAAATAGTACATCGTCT
Source organism: Castor canadensis (assembly GCF_047511655.1). Classification (NCBI taxonomy): domain Eukaryota; kingdom Metazoa; phylum Chordata; class Mammalia; order Rodentia; family Castoridae; genus Castor; species Castor canadensis. The sequence goes on along the minus strand of NC_133399.1, from coordinate 91,533,771 downwards.
TTTTCCTGAGGGTGAGGAGGCCTTAACCCTCTGCTTTACTGTTTCAGTTTTGGAAAGAACATATGAGTGCTCGCGCATGTCTTGTAAACTTGTCCCTAATCGGTCTCTGGGGGATGCCCGTCCGTATGCAAGTTGTCCTTCTGAGAGCAAAACTCTTCCCAGGTAAACACCCTTGGAACATGTATTTATTTCTGTCTCAAATCGTTCTTGGTTTCATGGGAGGATGGCATTTAAGTTAATAAAGACATCTAAGAATAGAAGTAACTAAATCAATTTTAGTCAGTGTGATTTTTCTGGAAAGACAGTGCTTAAAAATGTGATTATGGAGACCTACTTTGCTTATGCGGTTTTTTAAAATGCCTTTCCTATGTTTTTAAAAGGCTTATGAAGAACTCTAACAGATGAGTAAACCAAAATCCATGGCCCCAAATATACTGATGTACCAGATAAGAGACATTTTTTCCCCTGGGAGAAAAAAACTCCTGTATCATGCAGTATTGCATAGTTTGTGCTTGTTTATATGAGTGTATGTCTCTAGACATAGAGACATCAGTCATAAGAGCTATTACTTCCTTTTAGCATAAAAGATAAAAAGAAAATCTTTAGAAAGAAAGGTGTGGGAGAAACAAAGACAAAGTAAAGAAGGGAAGGACTTGCTGTAGAAGACATTACTTTATAAATAATTGACCTACAAAACTTCTTCAACCTAGAGAAATACTGTATATGAAGATTCACATTTTATAAAAAAAATCAGTGAGAACATTATTTGCTAAAAAATTGTTTGTACATGAGTGAATAATTTTTTGGCCTTACTGAATAGAATTTTTACTTTTCTTACCTCTCAGATTGTCTAATTTTAACATTAATTTTTTTTCTTCTGCTTCTTGTCTCTCAAAAGGCAGGATTCACTTAGATTTTACTTATGAAAACAGTATCTAGGCTGGGCCCTGGACTGAAATTCAGGTATTTACTAAGGTATATGAGTGTACTGGGTATGATGTCAGCTATAAAGTCAGTTTGAATGCTGTTTAACTGTGTGACTGAGTAAGCCACTGAGCTCCTCTGTATATCCATTATTTGTTTATAGGTATAAGTTTATCACGATGAAATTATACATTACAGTGAACTTGTGCAGCTGAAAAAAGAAATAACACTAACATAACATTACTGAAGAGGTAATTTTGATTTTTGTATATGTTTTAGAGAAAAAGTTTCAAAGAAAGAATTGTAAATTGGATTCTGTTCCACAACAAAAGGGCAGCTGTCAGGCTAATCCCTGCAGCCCTCAGAAAATGAAGAAGGATGCTAAAACCCAGCATGATGGTCCTTTCTGATGAAGGTCTTTGGCCCTGCACCCTGCTGGTCTTTCAGAGACCCCATGCCTAATTCTCAGGGAGAGCTTCATGCTTTTTTGGCCACCTGCCTAGGTCCTGAAGTTTTCCAGAAGAGATGGTGCCTTGACCCAAGTCTAGTAATTTTCAATGTTAAATGCTAAATTTTATTCCAAGGTAATCATCCTTGTAAAAATTCAATGGTATTTATGAATTTAAATCATCAGGTAAAAAAAATTTTTTTAATTTAAAAATTAAAAAAAATTTTAAAAATCACTGGGTAAGATGTTTGTTTATGGCAGTCTAATTCTAAAGCCCCCCCCCATTCTTTTTTTTTCACCTTTATCATTTTTACATTTACTTACGTGTGTATACATTGTTTGTGCCACCTCCCCCGACCCCCCTAAAGCCTCCCATTTTTAAACACTACATTTTCCAGCCTCAATTCTGGAAGCAGGGCCACAGCCCTCTGGAGTGAGAGATATCCTTCCCACTACCAAGTCTGCATGTTTGATGGACTCTTGTTCTAAGCAGGGGTGTAGCATTGGGAGCTAGAGTGGGGCTGGAGAAATTCATTGCCTTCATCTCTTTGGGTCACTTTGGAGGGAGCCTGGAAAGTTTATTCTGGTGTCCCACATTCGTGTTACTTAAGAATGATTGATTCAGAGGTTGAGAAGTATCCCGACAACACTTGTGTTTGTCTTATTTGATCATCTTAGTTCACATTTTTAAAAAGTAAATGGTGTGATTTTATTTGTAAGATAACTTTGGGGAAGATAATTTAAAAATAGGTGTTTTAATTGGTAGGATTCTGGCAGAGTTGGGTCTAGACACATATGTGTGGAGATTTGAGGGGCAATCTTTGGCAGTAATGAACTAGCTGACTGAGAGCTCAGTAGAAAGGTGAGGATTGGATTGGGCTAGTGTAAGATCTACCCTCTTATTAGCAGTTACAAATGTGCATGTTATACTTTTCCCTCTTAATCTTGAAATCTTCAGTAGAATTTTGTTAAGGGTCATGGTTAAGTGTGCTCACTCTTTTCAAGGGCAGAGAAGAGGTGGGAGATCCATCTGTCTTTCTGGTTTCCTGCTTGTCTCCATACAGAACAACTACTGGATTTCTACCCAGTACAGCACATCTTTTTAGAGAGTTGGAGGCTCTGCTGCAGAAGTCCCAGCCCAGGTCTCTGTCGGTTATACCGTGCTGTGTACATGTGGGCTATGGATTACTAAATATTTTCGTCACCACAAGGTTTGTTACAGTGGAAACTAACAACCGAAAAGAGGCTGTTTTCAAATAGTCTGTTCACGTAACCAGCACGGAGAGATGTACATCCTTTAAAGTTACTTCTGTAGAAGTAACTTTTTGGTTATTCTGTTGGTAGATCATTCCTAGGGGCTTTGGCAATGTGACCCTTTTGTTCTTTGGACATTTTGGCTCAAATTCCATTGATTGGGTACACATGATAGGTCAGGGTGGCTTAGGCACTAGGAATATGTCAGTGAACAAGACACTGAACTCTGCCATTGCAAACAAGGAGAAACAAACAGTAAGATAAATCAGTAAAAATATAGTATGCAAGAAGAAGCAGGGCAGTTTTGTATAATTATTTATGTTGTGCTCTGTACATGGGTGCCAGGGAAGATGTGACACTGCATGTCACAGTTTTGTGTGTTTATTTCTATAGTGTTTGTGTAGATGTTCTTGGGAAAGGGCATCTTTTAAATTTGCTCAAGACCTTCTATGAGTTAGCAGGCTATTAGGTAAGAATACATGAGCCTGTGAGGAACCTGTTGCAGAATGCAGGTTAAAGAGGAAGGTTGCTTGAATTAGGAAGGTGGCAGTCAGTAGAGGTGCCTGTTTAACATCTGTGTATACTTTGAAAATAGAGCTGGAAGGATTGGCTACTGATCTGGGTGTGAGGTGTGATAGAAAAAGTAGACTTGAAATCGACACCAAAGTGTCTGGCCTAAGCAACTGGAAGGATTGAGTTCTCCCTAACTGAGGTAGGAGGAGGAGACTTCAGGAGAAACACGTTTGAGGTGCAATGATCAGCAAGGATACTTTGGACGTGTGAAGATGGAGACATTGACTAGACATCCACGTGGAGATGTCTGGAGTGCAGCAGGAGATCCAGCATGAAGATATCATGATAAATTATATTATTTTCTGAGAGCTACTGTGAGCCATCATTTGCCCTTTCATATATGACAATGCTGGAAAATATATGATTTTTATCTAACATTTGTAAGAAGTTCCCCTCTATGACATACCTTTCTACTTTATAATATGAACTGAATAAATTTGTTTTAGCTTGCAGTTCTGCCCTAGAGAAGATAAAAAACACTTTTGAAGTGGCATTACTGAAAACACGTTTCTATAAAATTATGAAATTAAGACTTTAGAGGAGAAAAATCTTTAAAATTTTAGCTTTAGAGAGAAGAGTAGATGGACTCCTGGATACACATTGAATTTTCACGTGGGAACTTTGAATGTGACTTATTAGAATCATTTGTATAACAAGAAAAGGATTACTACAGAGGGTATATGTTGGTATCAATTACTATATAAATCTAATATTAATTTTAGGAGTTTTTTAAATTGGCAAAATGAAACTATATAAGGTAAAATGACAGGAATATTTTACAAAACAAGAACTGATTTCCCACTTTGTTAGTATATGGATCTATTTGGAACCGGGGTAGGAGGATGGGGGTCTGGGGGAGAAGGGGCAATTTGCAAGCTTTGGCTATAAATGTGCACTGACTCTCCATCATCCACAAGCAGTCATCTATTTGCACATTCTCTGCAGCTTCACAATCTGTGTTCTTGCATAGGCAAAGGGAACTACTGTCCTGCTATGCATCTGTGTGGATCAAGGGGCTTCCACATGACCATTCTCATTGATTTCAGGAGTTTTTTTTTTAATAGATTTGTAATATTTTCATCTTTTTTGCACAATCACGGGCAATTAGAGAAGAGGATCACTACAGGTAACTTGGTGTGTTTTAGAATATCTAACTCCATGGAGTCATACTTTTTGTACTGTAAGAAATCCAAATTAAACTTTTGTGACAGAAATGTTGGTATTCGTTTTTATAAATCCAAATGTTCATATGTCGACTGACATTGTTATTGTTTTGTTTTAAGTGATAGTTCACCTGCACCTTAAATTGCATTGTGGTGTATAAGTCACCACAAAGTTGTTTTTCAGACAACTTTGAAAGATCAGCTGTATATTGTAATTCACATACCATACAATTTAAAATGCAGTGGTTTGGACTGGGGCTGTGGCTCAAGTGGTAGAGTTCTTGCTTAGCAAGCATGAGTCCCTGAATTCTGAGTTCAATTCTCAGAACCACAAAAGAAGAAGAAGAAAAAAGTAGTGGTTTTTAGTATGTTCACAACCATCATCACAAATGTAATTTTAGAATACGATAGTATTCCCCTCCAAGGGAAGACCAATATCCACTGACAGTCGCTCCCTACCCTCCCTTTCTCCAGTCAACCCTGGCATAACATTTTCTAGGTTCATTCATATTGTAGGATCTATCAGTACTTCATTTTATTTCATGGATGAATAATATTCTATTGCATGAGTACACCACATTTTATTAATCTGTTCACTAGTTGATGGTGAATTGAATGGCTTTCACTTTTTTCCTATTATAAATGACACTACTACAAATATTTTGAGCAAACGTTTTTTATGTTGTTGGCTTTGTTTTGTTTTGAGACTGGGTCTCCCTATGTACTTCAGGCTAGCCTTGAACCTTACTATGTAGCACAAGACTGGCCTTGGGCTGGGGGCTGGTGACTCACGCCTGTAATCCTAGCTACTCAGGAGGCAGAGATCAGGAGGATCCAGGTTCGAAGCCAGCCCTGGGCAAATAGTTCACGAGACCTTATCTTGAAAAAAAACCCTTCACATACACTAAATAAATAAATAAATAAATGAATAAAAAGGAATGGTGGAGTGACTCAAGTGGTAAGAGTGTATGACTAGCAAGTGTGAGGCGTGAGTTCAAACCCCAGTGCCACCAAAAAAACCAAAAGTGCTAGCTTTGGACTCATGATCCTCCTGCCTCAGTCTCCTGAGTGCTGATTGCAGGCATGCATCACTATGCCAGGTTGTGAACAAGTGTTTATGTGGACCTGTTCTTCAGTTCTCTTGGGACTGTACTTAGCAGCAGAATTCTTAGGTCATATGTAAACTCTAATTTTTATAGAAATTGTAAACAGTTCCAATGGATACGCTGACTTTTAAAGTGTTACCATACTGTTTCCATGCTCTCTTGATAAAGTTTTTCATTGAGTTATACATTTTTCAGGTTCATGTTTTTTCATGTATACATTTTGCAAAATTTTCACCTTAATCATATTTTGAAAATATTGGAGTATTTTTCCCAGTCAAATGAATATTCAGAAAAGTTTTTAGTTTTTCTGAGGTTACACAAAGTTAATGTAGTTTTAAAAATTTAATATAAATTTTTGCTTATTTTTTGAGTAGGTAAGAGTCACATGATTCAAAATTCTGTATGTGAGATAAAATACAATATTTCTCTCTCATCTGTGTGCTACCAATGCCAAGCTTCCTTCTCTGGAGGCAAAGCATTACTTCTATCTTTTAAATTCCTCCAAAGAAGACATTTTAATGCAATTTTAACTTGAAGAGAATAATGTAAAAAATAAGTGCGTGGGAATATAAGGGCTTTGTTCTAAAGTTGGTTGGTTTGGTTAATGAAAGTTAGAACAGTATATGCCTCAGTGATGGCTTTATTTCAAGGTTGACTAGCAATAAATGACTTAAAAGTTTAATAATTATCTGAAGTAGCTTGAGGACATAATCCAAACAGCCTTCTTCTCTTCAACTTCTATTTTTGTCTGTGGTTTGCCTGTGGAGCCAGTCCTTGATCCACCACCTTCTGGTTATTATTTCACTTTGTCCACATTCCTGAGACCCACAATCTGCTTGTGTTGTCTTCTCTAACTGTATTTCGGCTTCAAATGCTTTCTTATGTGGGAATCATCTCCAGAGGCTGGCTCCTGCCTGACTCCCAAACCTCATCTGACTGCTCCTGCCTCACCCCCTTCCCTAAGTTCCAGGCACACAGGCGTCCTTGAACAAGTAATTTCACTTCCAACTCAGAACTGAGTACCTGTAAGCCTTTCCTTTTGCCTGGACCATTTCTTCTTTCTTCTGTGACTGGCTCCCATCCTTTAGGTCTGAGCTTGAATGTGGACTTTGCTGATTATTTTAGCTGCAGTTGGCCTCTGTCCCTCGCTGTGCATTGCATTAAACAGTTGATTTCATTTAGGAATTATGATAGCAATGTGTATTTACCCTATCCTATCTCACACCCCTTTTATTTTACAATTTTAATGGGTTTCATTATTCTGTTTTCATCCATGCATATAATATCTACTTCAATCCGATTCATATCCCCATCACCCTCTCTTTTTTCCCCTTGTTCTTCTTAAAGTTTCCCCCCACCAAACAGTTCTGCTTTTACATTCATGTCTTTTCCACCCTTAAGGTCTAGATTCTACATATGAGAGAAAGCATGAAATAGTTGTCTTTCTGAGTCGGGCTTATTTTGGCTAGGTTCCAACCCTGGTACCACCAAAACCCAAAACCCACAATTCTTTCATTGCCATGTCCATCAACATTAAAATTAGATTGCAAGTTGCTATTCGTATTTTGTCAGTGCAATGGCTACTTATCAGTCTTAAACTTAAAAACCTTCAAAATTCCTTTTTAAAAACTATAGCTCTGGGCTGGAGGCATGGCTCAAGTGGTAGAGCTCCTCCCCAGCAAGTGCGAGGCCCTGAGTTCAAACACTAGTACTGCCAAAAAGAATAAAATAAAAACCAAGCTCTTTAAGCTAATTTTACATTAAATTATAACATAAAACCCCAAACATATGCCACTTAAAATAATATTACTCATGCATTTAAAATACTGAACTTCCAAGGCCTTGAACTAAATCTGAAATAAAACTTTCTAAAGGAAAATTCTCATGGAGTTCTGAACTTCTTGCCATGACTCCCCTGTCTTCTTCCTTCCCCGTAAGTACCTGCTCACCTCTCTTCCACAAGGCCTCTTAGCCCAAGAAACAAGGTCATATTTTTCTCTTACTATCAGCCTGTGTGCCGCCTTCAGTTCAGTTATAGGGACTTATTTAGAAATTCCTAGCACATGGACTGTGTTTATCAAAGTTTGTACATATTTATAGATCTCTTGCCTCTAAGTGGTTGTGCCATTTATTGCCCCATAGTTCATTTAGCCATTAATCATGTTTTGCCTTGTGACAAATTTTCTCTTTTGACCTGAGTCATTATCTCAGTATTTCATTGCTATTTAATTTTACATGAATCTGTCTTGTTTTCTCCAGTTGGATTTCAGGGTCTTTAAAGGCAGGCATCTTGCTTGTTTTTAAATCCCACAATAAGGTGCAGAATCCCTGACAATAGAAAGCTCTTTATTATCAGACTTACATTTCAAATCCAGCTGTGGTTTTTACTATTTGTATGGCTGTAGTCGATTTAGTTACTTTCATGAGCCTTTTCCCTCATCTATAAGTGGGAATTATGATACTACCCTGTGCACATGTAAGGCTTGTGTTATGGCCAGGCTGCACCATCTCCAAGTGCAGGGCTACCATCTATGTGGACTGTGATGTGCCCAGCATGTCTGTGAATAGGCACTTTCAGACATTTTCTAATGTAATGACACCCACAGTCTTACCCCAGTCCTATGGTCAGCAACAGATTTAGTTCATAACAGCAAAAAGGAATATAATTTGACTGGGACAAAAGAAGAAAACAGGAATTTAAGGCTTGGTGAATTAAGTATCTAAAACTGTGCAGATTTTTCTGAATAGAGTATATGACAGGTATTGACTTAAAGCACGAAAGATGATCTTTGTTTGATTAAGAAAAAGTAAGAAGGTGTCTTTGAATAAGTCATCAGGGTCTGGAGTAACTAATGTTGGTGAAACAGTCAAATTGGAATTAGATTAATGTCACATCATTGCATGGCATGGAAGAAGCTAAAATGTTATTAGACAGTTGCTAAGAGCAAATTATAGGAAAAATATAAGCTGGTTACTAGAATCATAACATAAGAGAGCTGAAGACACTGTCAGAGATGATCTTTTTCAGGCAAGCTGTCTTTTTCAGGCAAGGGAATATCTACATCATCCAGGATACATGTTATTCACTTATCAAAGTACTCACCAAGGATATTCTTCCACATTTTTTGGTAGCACATTTGATTATTTTATCTTCCCAAGAGTTAAAAAAAAGAAAAAAGAAAAGAAGAAACTTACTGGGTAAGCCCGATCTAAAGCTCAAATTATTAATTTTAGATTTTTTATTGTAGTTATTTTCAGACAGGGTCTCACTATGTAGCCCAGGTTGGTCTTGAACTTGCAATCCTCCTTCCTCAGCTTCCTAGGTACTAGGATTACAGGAATGCACTATCATGGCTGGCCAGGAAGTGTGCTAAATACTACAGGCACATTACCTCATTAATTCTCACATCTCCCCTATCATAAACTTAAAATCACAAAACAATATCTTAAGAATGACCTTTCCTTTTTGGCTGGAACATTTTTTTGTGGTACAACCTAAGTTCCTCCTGCCAATGTTTAGAGCAAAGTTTCCTAAAGGCAAAATAGGGTCCTCTTGTTGGTGAGGGAAATGTCCTATACGAGAAAATGAGGAAGAAAAAAGAATCAGCACAGGTTTCAATATTTTACAAAATAAATGGGCATACATAGATACTTATTCATTCTAGAAGTCGATGTATATCCTTATCCAAAGATAATGTATTTTTTTCTTTTATTTTTACTTTATGTGAATACATTATTTAGGACACCTCACCCCTCCCCAAAGATATTGTATTTTAGCTAGAGATTATTATTATTATTATTGTTATTGTTTTTATTACTGGGGTTTGAACTTAGGACCTTATGTTTGTGAGGCAGATGCTATACCACTTGAGAACCATGCCTCTAGTCTTTTTCTTTTTTTTAACTTTTATTACTTTTTGGATAGAATCTTGTGTTTTTGCCTGGGCCATCCTTGGACGGTAATCCTCCCGCCTCCTTCTACATAGCTGGGATTACAGATGTGTGCCATCACTGCTCAGCTTATTTGTTGAGATGGGATACCACTAATTTTTTTTTTTTGCCTGAGCTGTCCTTGAACTGTGGTCCTCCCCATCTTTGCCTCCTCAGTAGCTAGAATTATAGGCATGAACCTATGCACTCATCTTAGAGATGATTCTGAAACCTGCAAAATATAGATTGCTTCTAATTGTGAAATTTCAGGCATCAATATCCTGGGTAAGGTTTTTTTCCTATCAGTTTTTCTACTTTGCTGACCCCATTGAGCTAACAATATTCTATGTAAAGTTGTTCCTTTGTGTAAATTAGTTTATTTTCAATATTAGTTACAACTTCCATAAAATATTAGCAGGCACTACTTGCTTTTCTACATTTCTATATTTGACTCCCTGAGTATTTATACCATATGTATGTATGGTTATTATTCTTAAAGTAGTAATTATACTGTAATGATGATGCAGAATGCTCATAAAGATAGTCTCTGATTACATTTAACACCACTTCCAAAGGCACACATCTTCCTGCTTACCATATTTAATAGTAAATGGTATGAACAATGAAGAAGGCTGTCATGGCCAATGTGGAGAGGCTGCAAAGTGGAAATTCACCACTGGGGACAGAGATGACCCTCCCTTGCGTGAACTGTGTTACTGGTCTACCACACACTTCCAGAATCCTATGCTGAGAACATACTAAAGTAGTAACAAAAAAATGAGTTTGGAACCCGAAATTCAAATTTGGTTTAAATGCAAATGTAATCCCACGGTATATTCATTAGCAAGATAGCTGTTTGGTGGGACACCCTGTATCCCATGCTCTCCCTTCCCTTCCTACCAGGGCTTTAAATGGCATTTGCCCAACTGGCTGTTAGAGCCCTTAAATGGCTTTCTCTCCTGAACTTGGGCAGAGGGTGTTAAGAGGGTCAAGATGGAAATGCATGCATTCCTTTTATGGAAATACTCATTGATCTCTCTCAATCTTCAGTAGAATTTTCTTCCTTCCTGGATGGACAGAACATATTTTGGAACCACTTGAAGTGACACAATACAATGTCTGTGGCAGCTGCATGTATAACTGGACATCTTAGAGACCATGTTAAGGAGGGCATGGGTAGGCAGTAACTCTTTTTCATGAGATCCAGAATATAAATTCTGTATACATATTTCTCTCTGCTTCTCTGCCTTCCCTCTTATGCTTTTCAATTTGTCCTCCTTGCCCTGTCTTATCCTTTCCCTCTTCCCACCTCAACACCCAACAATCATATTATAGGGTGGAGTGAATATATGTCTGCACTCTAGGTAGCCTGAGAAACAGCAGATGTGCTATAGGGTGGAGCAGGAGAATTACAGTGCATACTGCATTGTACTAAGCAATAGGGATTGTTAATTGACTTGATCACTATTATTTATTATAAGCCCTAACAACAATGCAGACTGCTTCCTCTTTGATCTGTTGACTTAATTTCAATTTGACGGGTAGAACATTTTAGACCTAAAATATCAAGCACTTAAAAACACAATTTGAAGACATTATTCAGGTGCCTATGGAAAAGATCAAAAATAAAACCACTTTAACTTTACCTCTGAATGCTCCTAAATTTGTTCTACCTTTTCCCTGTGAGAAATGATGGTACCACATACATTTAGACTTGCCTGACTCTGAGTGGTACTTCCAGACCCTTTTTTGCTCTTCATTTAGATTCTTGAGATCCAAGGAGTCTCCAGCATTAGGAAGACAGAGGAGATAAGATGGAGTGTCTATCTTCTGTCTGTCTGTCTATCTATCTATCTTCATCATCATCATCTATCTATCATCTCTATCCAATCTATGCATCTCTCTCTATATATAGATTCTCTCTGCTTCTATGTCTCACCTCTCATCTTCTTCTATTTATCATTCTTATCTTTTCCTACATCCCATTCACAACACCACATTACAGGTTGGAGTGATATATGTACACTCTACATATATCTCTACATCTGTGGAGACTGAAGGTAATGCAGGGTTCTGGGAAGAGAAGTATAAAAGGGAATGAAACCATCACTGTCTGGAATCAGAAGGTACAACTTTAACCTGTCTATAGCACAATTCCATTTTGGCCAGGTAATCACCAGGATGACATCAGTCTATAATTTCTCTTCTAAAGCACAAAAGGAAATGGAGGCTTTAATAATACTGCAAAGCTGTGAGTTAGCAAAAAAGGAATGAGATGGTCCTGCTGCTGTTGGAGCCTTGAGTTGTTCCTGAAATGTAATTGTGACATCCCCTGAGAACATGGTGTGCTGCAGAATAGACCAATCTAGGCACCCGTGTTTCAGTTGGCAAAGCTCCCACTGCTGCCTCAGACTCTTTGTTCTGCCACCCAGGCTCCAGACAGTGACAACAAAATATTTCTCTGCATGGTCATTTGTTTGAAAAACAGCTATAGAACTGTACAACCATTATGGTTCAGCAACTGGGGCATTTAGGCAAAATTTGAACCTAGTCTAAAGACTAGTGATCTGCTAGAGAAAAAAAAAATCACTCAGCATAGTCAAAAATTTCAAATCAGCCTCACTCACCATAGGGAAACAACAAATTCAACAAAGGGAACACAAAATCAAAATTTATCTTCAAACCTAACTATTGTACCATACAGCAACTTTAACTTCTAATTCATTGAAAGCTTAATAATATCCTTGATGTCTGGTTAAATATGAAGTGAAGTGGTCAGCAAAAGGGTCTTGGTTTGTTAGACTGTTTTCTTCCCTTGTGTATTAAATTTTTGTAAATAGGGAGGAGTTACCTTTTTTTTCCACAGATGGATTCTGAGAAACACTCTTTTGTTAGTCTTAGACTGGGAAAATGAAGTTCTTGGGAGGGGAGAGAGGCGTGAGGCTTCACAGTGGGTAGTGTGGGAAGAAGGAGAGGGAGTGATGGGAAGGGTTTGCTCCAGAGAACAGCCCAGAGTGGCCAACGTCCAAAGCAGGGCCAGGGAGGGTGGGACTGAAGAATAAGCCAGACATGAGAGCCTGCAATGGCTCTGCCCAAATATTTCATTTTGCCCCAGGGAGGCATAAACTTCCAGAAGCAATATTTATGGTGCACTTCCTATGTGCAAAACAGAGACAACGAAGAGTAAAAAGAAGGAAAATATGTACATAAATGGCAATGATCACTTACTTACAAGGCTGTATTTGTTGCAGGAATAGTACAGACTAAAGTGATTTCCAATGTTTTTGAACATGAGCCATCTTTTGTTGTCATTCGAGTTTAAATTTATTAGCAAGCTGATTTGATTTATAAAGTTTAACTGTCTATATAATGCATATTTATTTAAGAGTCTATTAATTTAAACATAGTTGTTATGTGACACAATTTTATATATCACTAACTACAATTAATCTGAAGAGTGGTTCTCGAGTTAGATTCAAATTACTAAAGTCATAGCCAAGTACTACTAAGAAAATCATGTCTGCCTTGGCTCCATTTGTGTCCCCAGTTACTTTTGTACAGTTGGAAACATGACATACACTGATATTCTCTGTTAGTACAGGTCACGTCACATCTTAAGTGGTCCCTTTTTAACATCAAATCTTTGGGAGATTCTTACAAGTAATAGTTTTTTTTAGCCAAGAAAATAGATATTTATATAAAGCTGTTGTGAGATCAGGAATGCTTTTCTTGATCACAACAATGGCATATATTTGAAATTAGTAGAAAACATATGGGTGAGATGTATCTGCTATAGCTTGGATCTACAGTGTCCCCCAAATAACCATGTGCTAAAGGCTTGCTTCATAGCCTGTGGTAGCTTTAGCAGGTGGTAGAACCTTTAAAAAGTAGGGATAGTGGAAAGAAGTTAGGTCACTGGGACATGCCCTTGAAGGGGATGCAGGGGCTCCCACCTGGGGACATGCCCTTGAAGGGGATACTGGGGCTCCTACCTCTTCCTCCTTTGCCTGCTGACTGCCATGAAGTAAGCAGGACTTCTGCCATGTGATCTTGTCTTGCCACAGGCCCAAAAGCAATAGAAGCAATGAATCACGGACCCAAAGTCCTGCAACTGTGAACCAGAATAAATACTTACTCCTTAGGAGGTAATTAACTTAGACATTTCATCACAGTATTGGCAAGGGGGCTAACACAATATCATTTGGCCTAATGATAACAGTTGGGGAACGTGTAGATTCTCATACTACTTTATTGTAATGTCAGACCCCAGAGAACAACCACTCCTGCAATGTTTTGGAGAAGGACTGTACTTTTAACTGGATGCTAAGGGAAGACTTCGTTGGTGAGACTGCCCTTGAATTTGTGCTGACAGGCTTCCTTGTTCCTATACTTTGTACCATAACACTGTAGTTGAAGGCATCACGTTGTCAGATTGCTGAGCAGTGGCAAGAAGGTGTGCCTTTGAGAAACAAATGGTCAAATGTGATGGTAGCTGGGATTTGAGTTTTCCCTCAAGGAAGTCCTCTTTTTGAAACTCTAGAGTGCTTATATTAATCTCTTCCTAAACAACATTTGCATAAAAAAATAAGCTTTCAACTCTTCCCCCATCATATTTATATTTAGTTTAATGAAACAGTCCAGTAAAAAGAACTTCATATAAAATGTGTTGCTCAGGGTAAGATGGAGCCCTTTCCAGAGAGTAAGCAATACTTGATGCTTTGGTGTCGCTGTCTACTTACATGGGCACATCTAGCATCCATGACTGCTCTATGTGGAATGGCCATAGCCCAAACTGGTTGGTACAAGGTAG